>NW_025814841.1:14077500-16582500 GCF_022079265.1 Lynx rufus | reverse complement strand
ATTTTATAAAAATTAGGATTTGCATAAACATACTTGTATTCAGAGGATTTTTTTCAGTTGCCTGAAATAAGAAAAACATTATATATTTTGTACATATATGTCTACAATAGAATAGCTTAATAAATTATGATAAATCTCTGTCAGAAATGTATACAGTGACTAAAAAATGGGGTGAAGTTGGATGAATGGTTAGGACACTATTTCCAAAAAAATAATTTCAGTTTAACCAAAACATAAATTCCAGAGTATAGTATAATCCTACTTCTGTTAAAAATATTAACAAAAAATAATACTGGACCTCCACACACAAGGCTTGAATAATGCACAGAAGAGTTACTGTTATCTGCATAGAGTTGTTCACACAGACTTTCACTTTATGTTTTCATATGTTTGTATCATTTGATTTACAGTGACCATGAGCTCATATATTACTGAATAACTGATGAAAGGTTTAAAACATTAACATAATTGTGAAATGACTAAGAATAAATTTTACAAGACATGTGGAGGAACTTTATGAGGAAAATGTGACTGAGAGACATAAAAGAAAGTGTGAATTAATGAAAAGACATACGATGTTCCTGGACACGAACACTCGAGGCTGTAAAGCAATCCATTTTCTCTTCAATTGATCTATAAATTCAATGCAATTTGAATTAAGGTCCCAGTGGGATTTTGGGGAACTTGATCAAGTGATTTTAAAGTTTCCTCCAAAAGATAAAATATATATATATATGAAAGAAAATTTTCAAGAGTTGAGTATAGAGACAAGGCTAACTAGATATAAAAAGGTAGTTATACTGGTGACAGAATAAAAGATTTGTATAAAAGAACAGAAAATCAAAATGAGACTGTTGCATGGATAGCATATCTAAGATCTTCTTTCTATATTAACATGTTTGAAAATATGCACATTTGATAAAGAAATAAAGATAAATCCCTTCCTTTTTCATTAAATGGAGACAACTAAATGAAGAATACTTATTTAAATATAAAAATTAACCTGTATAGATATTAGATAAAATACATGTAATAATCTGTATCTTATGTGTCTTGGGAAGGTCTTCCGAAATCTAAAAGAAAAGAAATCATAAAGACAAAGTTGCTGGGTCAAAAACAAAAATGTAAAAAAATTGTACACTACTACCAAATCTAAAGGCAATAGCAATATTTAGAATTAGCTTTTACAAAATGAGTATTTTTTCAATGTTTATTTATTTATTTTGAGAGAGGAAGAGAGAGAGAGAGAGAGAGAGAGAACTTGAGCAGGGGAGGGGCAGAGGGGACAGAGAGGGAGTGAGAATCCCAGGCAGGTTCCATGCCATCAGCACAGAGCCCAGTGTGGGGCTTGATCCCATGAACCGGGAGATCAGGAGCTGAGACAAAATCAAGAGTCAATTGCTCAACTGACTGGGCCACCCAGGTACCCCATGAAAGAGAAGATACGTAAATCAAGGAGCTCTTACAAATCAGCAAGATCAAGAAATACACTCCTTGGTCATCTGCTTCCAAATGAGTGGCTAGGAATCCTGTAAAAACCTCTCATTGGATAACTACTACACCTATTATATATGCTTCAGAGTTTGAGGGATCATTGGTTTTACAGAAATGAGTGGTCTCTGTGGGAGCCTCCAAAATAACCAACAACAACTAAACTGAGCCCAAGGCAACATCAGGCCTGGACATCTCTTACAGAGAGATATAGCAGTCATGCCCAATAGTCATGGCCAGAGCTGAATAAAACTAAGCATCAAGGAAGAAACCTGAAAAACATGGGCATCCCCAAAATAAGAGGGTTGCCTCAAGACCAGATTCCCTAAGACCACTGAACCCTGGAGCATGAAATATTAAACAGAGAACAAAACGTAACTGAAGATGTTTTTTATCTTGGAATAAGAAAGGAATTCTTCAGCAAGACACAAAAATGCCAAATTAAAAGAAATCTATTCAACTACTTTTCAGTTAAAACTTCTCTTCATTAATAAGCACATTTAAGAAGTAAAATAAGAGAAGCCCCAAATTGGCAGAAGATAGCCGTTATACATATAAATCAAAACTTCAGAATCATATGCACATCAAAAAGGAAATGAGAATATAAAACTGGTTACAAAATATGAAAAGGCATTTCACAAAAGAGAAAATATGTCTGACTAATAATGCAAAGTTAATGTAAATGAAGACCATCTCACTGGCAAATATTAAGGAATGTGGCAATACCAAGGACTGTAGAAAATATAGATCTCATACATTGCCACTAGTAATGTAAATTAGTATACCATTTTGAGAAACAATTTGGCACTATCTTATAAAGTTAAATAGTTAAATATCTTATGATCCAGCAATACTGCCTTCATGTATTTACTTCCAGAAACATCTCTTGCACAATTATATACATAAAAATATTCACATAAGAACTCATAACAGGCCCTAAGTAGAAACCACCTAAATGCACACAGAAGGTATAATAATGTGTAGTATATTTACACAATGAAATATTATGCATTATTGAATATTAGCCTGTTGCTTGAAAAAAATGAATTATTAGAAAACCATTAGGTAATACCCTTTTTCTAAATATCTAAGAACAATGACACATTAATACCATGCCATTTGGCATACATTTTAACATTGTACAACTTCTTATTAAAAAGACAGTAGAGGGGCGCCTGGGTGGCGCAGTCGGTTAAGCGTCCGACTTCAGCCAGGTCACGATCTCGCGGTCCGGGAGTTCGAGCCCCGCGTCAGGCTCTGGGCTGATGGCTCAGAGCCTGGAGCCTGTTTCCGATTCTGTGTCTCCCTCTCTCTCTGCCCCTCCCCCATTCATGCTGTCTCTCTCTGTCCCAAAAATAAATAAACGTTGAAAAAAAAAATTTAAAAAAAAATAATAAAAAATAAAAAGACAGTAGAGTCATAAATGCAAAATCAGAATAATGCTTAACTTTGAAGGAGGCAAGGGGATGAGATGTCCATAGAGAGTGAAGCTCTGAATACATTTCAGCTACTGAGTTATGAGGTGGGTACTTTGATGTATTATACTATCAAAAATATACACACTTAAAATAGAGAAATAGGAGTGGACCAAACGAGTAGAAGGCATTATGATTAATCTAGCTCTTTGTAATGAGAACAGTAAGGGAGAGAACAAAGGTTAAACAGATCATTCAAAACATCAAAATTATGAAACACCAAATATATTTTTAAGATTTCACTACTTAAAAATTTGGAATTTAAAACAGAATCATTTGCCTTTTGGATAAATTAAAATAAATGTTGCTAAGATGCAGAGTTGGCAAGAATGTAAATTAAGATGCAGAATTGGCAGGAATGTAAATTTGTAGAGATGTCTGGAAAGCCATTGTAATTGCATGTCTAAGAATTTACCAGAAGAAAACATTTAAGGAACTTAAAAAGAATACATTATGTATTCTAGAATATTCATTTCAGATTTTTTTTTAAAGTTTATTTTGGGAGGCAGAGTGCATGTGCCTGTTGGCAAGTTGGGGAGGGGCAAAGAGAGAGGGAGAGAGAATCCCAAACAGGCTCCATGCTGACAGCACGGATCCTGCACTCACAAACCATGAGATCATGACCTGAGCTGAAATCAAGAGTCCAATGCTAAACCAATTGAGTCACCCAAGCACTCCCACTTCAGACTTTTAATAATGAAGCTAAGGAAAGTATCTAAATACCTTATTTTAGATTGATTCGTTAGTATCACATCCCCAGGACAAAAGAACTCATATTAAGATTTTTGTATATGCAATTTCACAATTCTTATTTACATAAAAGAGTATATTCTACAGTCTTCAATTAGCTTTTTAATATCTCAGTGGAGTTGGGGGTAGAATTTTTTTTTTTAACATTTTGCTTTCCTATATTTTTTCTCTAAAAATTATGCTAATTTGTTCTATACAAACTATCAATGTGCTCCTTAATGTTATTTCTACTTTTAAAAATGGAATTCTGGACCAAAACCAGCTCACAACCAACATCATGTCTCTTTCCTCTGATCAACAAAGATTCACATGATAAATTTAAGATGGAAAAATAAATAAGAAATCAGAATTGCAGTCAGGTCTTCATCGAAGAAGCCTCTTCTTTTCAAGAAGAAGAAATGAAGCAAATGATTTCCCCTAAGTGTTATTAGAGTAGGGAAAATAGAAGTCTTCAGGAGTTTCAACCGTTTTCAGTATCAATGGGAGTATGAAATGGCAGATCAGTGACCTGGCAGCGTAGAATCTTGAAGTTTTTATCGACTACTTCCTATTAGTAAAGTCCCACCAGGATCTGAAAGAGCTTTCTGTTGTCTTGTGATTTGCGGATACAGATTTATATTTCTTTTGCTGCACTTTTCTCTTCTGCATGATACAGCTGGTGAAATCTTTCTTCTCTGTCATTCACTGAATATATCATCTGCAATGATCACAAAATTACTCAATGTGTGATCATAAATGAATCTTTCAAAATAGGCAAAAACTAAGAAATATATTCTGAGATCAGACCAAACCAGTAGAATCACCATATCGGTCCCTAAAACATTTGAAAGATTAAGTACTTTTTAAAGGTCTGCTTTCACACAGGATTAAAGTTGCTTTTCATGCCATTTTCTACTATCAAATTTTACTAAATTAAAACTGTCAACTTCCAAAATGGTCCCAGCAATCCCTATCGGTGTTGATACACTTGTGGAACCACTCTCACACTGTACCAACATTGCTTTGTGTGACAACTAAATATGGTAAGTGGGATTGTAGGTCATTTTCAATAGTAAGTTAAAGACACTGTACTTCATCTCTGTTGTTCTCATTCACTGTCTCATGTCCTTTTTCTTTGATCAGTCTGGGAGAATCCAACCGCCAATGTCATGAACCACTCTACAGAGAGGTCTGTGTGACACCTCCAGTTATCTGCCAAGTGAGCGAGTCTTCTTGGAAGCACACTCTGTAGCTCAAGTTAAGCCATTAGAGGAACCCAGCCCTGACCAGTAGCTTAATTATGATTTCATAGATGATGACCCACAACTACCCAGCTAAAGCACTCATCTTCACGAAATGGTTAATGTTTATTGTCTCGTCTTGCTGAGATACTTTGTTATGAAACAGTGGGTAAATGTACCTTCCCATGTAAATTTAAAACTGCTTTGGGGCGCCTGGGTGGCGCAGTCGGTTAAGCGTCCGACTTCAGCCAGGTCACGATCTCGCGGTCCGTGAGTTCGAGCCCCGCGTCAGGCTCTGGGCTGATGGCTCGGAGCCTGGAGCCTGTTTCAGATTCTGTGTCTCCCTCTCTCTCTGCCCCTCCCCCGTTTATGCTCTGTCTCTTTCTGTCCCAAAAATAAATAAAAAACGTTGAAAAAAAAAAACTGCTTTGAACTAATTTCTCAACAACAACAAAAATTCCCTATTGTCATTAGTATGTATAAAACAATTGAAAAGAAAAAAGGGCAGGATTACATAAAAGTTGTTACTTTCTTGTGTCCTGCCACTCCACAAGTTTTATTCATTTTTGTTGTTTTCTAAATTTAAGAGATAAAAAACATCCAGGCTAAATGGCCTTTTTTAATTCTAAGATTTAGAACCTATTTCTGTAAATTTACTGAGCTCTCGTTTATCACTTATAATGGAATATTATTCCCAGAAGAATAAATAGATAGACAAGCAGTCTTAACACAGATTAAGCAGAAATATTAATATAAACTTTTACTAACTTATCTTAAGGACTGATATATATTTAACTTATTTATTCACCTAGTCTGATGACTTAAAAAAAATTAACTTATTCAGCACTCGTCTCTCTTCCGTTAGTATAAGAATATGGTCATCTTTTCAATTGACTTTTAGGAAGTGCAATATTAGAGTAATACATTTAAAAAAAAAAAGCTTCTTTGATATCAAAGATGCTATCAAAAAACCACAGGGGAGTTTCCCAAGATTATAGAACACCTATCAACGTAGAACAAAAATCAATTATATTCCCATATACTAGCAATGAATAGTTGGAAATTGACATTTAAAAGTAATAGTGCCATTCAGAATATAACTAAAATAAAAGAAATACTTAGGCATAAATTCTCCAGAATATGTTTAGAATCTCTGATGGTCTATCATAAAATATGGATGAAAGAAATCCAAGAAAGCTAAATTACTGAAAAAATATATTGTGTTTATGGATTAGAAGATTCAACATTGTTAAGATGCCAGTTCTCTCCAGTTTGGTCTATAGATTCAGGACAATCCCATTCAAAAATCTCAAAAGATTTTTTTGTAGATAACCATAAACTGATTCTACAATTTGCCTGGAAGGACATATTAACTTGGAAAAAAATATTTGGAGTACTCACACTACCCAATTTCAAGACTTACCGTAAAGTTAAGGCCATTAAATGTGGTATTAATATGGGGATTGGGGAGGGCACTCAGGGTGATGAGCACTGGGTGATGGATGGAATTGGAATTATTGAATCACTGTATCATACACCGGAGACTAATATAACCCCGTATGTTTACTATAAAAATAACAAAAACAGAAAAGGAACGTGGTGTTGATAAAAGGACAGGAACATAGAAAAATGGAACAGAATTGAGTCCAGAAAGAATCACACAAATAGTCAAATTATTGACAAACATGCAAATGCAACTGAATTGAGAAAGATTTTTTTTTTTAAATAAATATTGCAGGGTTGCTTGGGTGGCTCAGTTGGTTAAGCATCTGACTTCGGCTCAGGTAATGATCTTGCAGTTCGTGGGTTTGAGCCCCACATCAGACTCTGTGCTGACAGCTCAGAGCCTAGAGCCTACTTCAGATTCCCCCTTCCACTCCCCCCACTTGGACTCTGTCTCTCAAAAATAAACATTTTTTTAAAAACAAATACATATTGCAGTAACAATTGGCTGTCCATAGACAAGAAAATGACCTAAAGTTAATATTACAGAAAAATTAACTGAAAATTGATCATAGATATATGGGTAAAAATGAAAAAGAGAACTTCTGGAGGAAAAAAAAAAAACACAGGAGAAAATCTTTGACCCTTGGGTTAAGCAAAAGGTTTTGAGATAGGACGTGAAAGCACCAAAGAAACTGTAAAATTGGACTATACTTAAAGTTAAAATTTTCCTGTGAGAGACACTGAAGAGAACGAGACAAGCCACAGACCACAAGAAGATATTTGAAAATCTTTGAATATTTGATATTTGAAATTTGTGACAAAAATTGACTTTTGTGATGAAGGACTGAATGCAGAATATATCAAGAACTCATAAAACTCAGTAAGGAGACAATGCAATAGACACAATTGAGCTAACTATGTGAATAGATACTATCCCCACATAATTTATGCGGATGAGAAATAGGTATATGGAAAGATACCAAACACCCTCGTCATTAAGATAATGGAAATTAAATCAAAATGAGATACCAAAACACTTTAGAATAGTTTGTTTGGGGTTGTTTTGGGTGTTTTTAATGCTGACAACACGAAGAGCTGGCAAGTAGGGGGAGCAACTGCAATTGTCAGACATTGTCAGTGGGAATACAAAATAATAAAGGCAACTTTGCAAAGTAATTCCCTAGTTTCTTATAAAATTAAACTTAACAGTTATTGTATGGCCTAATATTCCCTCTCCTAGGTATCAACCAGAGAGAAAACTTATGTTCATACAAAAATCTGCATGTGAATGTTATGAGTGTTATTCATAATTGCCCCAAACTGAAAATGACCCAGATGTCCTTCAGCAGTTACATGGATACATGAGGTATATATCCCCACAATGGAATACTCATCTATAAAAGATCAAATCATTCGCTCACACAATGACATAGATGAATCTTGAATCCATCCAATGAGGTCAGACACAAAATGCTCTTTGTGATTCCATTGATAAAAAGTTTTGTAGAAAGCAAAACTGAAACAAAGAAAACAAGTCAGTAGTTGTCAGGAATCGGGCATTGGGAGGGACCAAAAGGGTAGCACAAGGAAGTTTTGGGGGTGATCGAACAGTTTTGTATTATTATTAGAGTGGTAGATTCAGGATTCTGTCCCTATCAAAATCCATAAATACTACAAATAAATGTACATTAAGACATCAGTGAGGACCTAGGGTGTCACTGGGGGCACCAGAAATGAAATTCAAACTGTAACTAGCGGGAACACATGCTAAAATTTAAAATTCAACAGAAATTTACATATTCTTTTTCACCATTCATTCATTAAGTTAGAGCACACCACGGCTATTGTGAAGTGGATCATAATGTGATAAATTTGTGATGTGAGTTTATCTCCAAGAATGTCTTCTCTTCAAGGCATGAATTATTCTACATGTGGGATACCTACCTAATTTGGGGATCATTTACCATTTGGTAATTTTTCATATAAACAGCAGGTATTACTTTGAGTGGCTAATATAAATCTGTTGAGATTTTCCTCCTTGACAAGGTTTAAGAGAAAAAATTTAAAGTCTGGAAGAGATATTAACAGATTAGAGGCTCAGGTGTATCTGAGTTTCTGTAAACATGAAAGACACCTCAGATTAATAGTTGACTGCACCACTGTGCACCACAGTCTTGGCTAAATATACCAGTAGGATATTAATGAAGGGATGGGTGGGTGTCGAACAGGCTGCGTATTCAGAAAGCACCAGAGAATCTCCACGAGCCACGGAGCAGAAATCTAATGATGTTCTCTCGTATGCATCAGGCGGGTTTGTAAATGAAACTGGCACACACACTCTCACAACTTCACAATAATTCACCACCACCACAAAGCTTTTAATATAGTGACAATATTGCGGGGTCTCGTGACGGCTCAGAAAGTCTGTTTTGAAAAGGAAATTGAATTATGTATTTTCTCTGGCATGCCAAACATTTCATGAATCTATTATAATCTAAAAGCTAGGCGTGTCATAGCATTAGCACTGATGTTTAACAGCATAGGCCCGTCCCAGAAAACTGCTTGTCTAAAGCCTGTTTAATAGAAATGCTTTCATTTTTCAAGTTTTCTATTCACTTAATGTAGAATTTTATCGATTTTCCTTTTTAAGGACCTGACATTAGAGAAGAAAATATTTTTACCTTTGAAATAGAATATAAGAATAAAGACCATTTACTTTTAAGGAATGTGCATGTGAAAGTGCGCACACGTGTGTGTTTTTAAACCTTAGCAAGAGCAAAAAATAAAGTGAGGAATTAAAAACCATAAGCTATTCTAGCCATCTCAACTAGTACAAGGCTTTTCAGTCTGCTATAGGAGTCATCTCAATTCCATACATCAATATATGTGACTAATCCAAGTATCTTAATTTATGCATGCTTTCCTTTATCTGTGATGGTTAGTTTATGTGTTAACTTGACTGGGTCACAAGGTGCGCAAATATTTGGTTAAACGTTATTTCTGGGTTTGTCAATGAGAGGGCTCCCAGGAGAGACTGACGTTTCAGTCAATAGACCAAGTAAAACAGATTGTCCACTGTAACGTGGATGCGCATCATCGAAATCATTGAAAGCCTGACTAGACCAAAGGCAGATGGAGGGAGAATTCTCCTTTACTTGACTTCTTTTTATCTGGCTATGGGTCTACTGCCCTCCTGGTTCTCAGGCCTTCAGACTTGGGCTGGAATTACATTACCAGCTTTCCCGAGTCTTCAATTTGCAGTTAGCTGATCAGTGGACCTTAAAGTCTCCATAATCACATGAGCAAATTCATTTCAATCAATCTATTTGTATATGTCCTGTTGGTCCTGTTTCTCTGGAGAAGCCTAACTAAAGATTTCCTATACCTCAATTTAACCATTCAAAAGGAGTAAGGTATTCATACTGTAGCCATGAAGGCAAGATCAATATATGCCAACGAAATTAAGCACTCGACACGTAACCAGTAGTTCTCTACTCCACTCCGCTCCCATATGTGACCCCGGATATAACATGAAAAGTTCGTGATTTGTTTTGATTTGATCTGATATTGTTATGCTTAGTGTATACACATGCATGAAGGTAGATATAAACATAATATTATTAATCCTACATATATTGTTGTATGAAGATTTAAAGAACTAGGACAACTCTCAGTAATCCTTTTGACTTATTATCTGTGGAGTCCACGGATTTGTTTAAGGAGAAAACATTTTATTCTGAATTGAGAAGTATGGCTATCCCTCTCTAATATTAAACTCACAGTTGAGACACCAATAAAATCTGCCTCTGCTAGAGATAAAAAAGTCAGATTTTTCACATGTAGCCCATTCATTTTAACATTTTATCTGCCATCTGAGATTTCAGCTAGTAAAAATAACACTAGATCTTAGAATATGTAAAACTCTGCCATAAAGAAATGAGTCAAATGTTTCTAAGTTAAAATAGCTACCAATGTCGATATTTTGCAAATGCAGTTACAGACATGCAACCTGAACATCCCAATTATCCCAAATACAGGCAGACAGTTATCCCAACTAAACCCTGTAGCTGTGATTCATAGGAAAAACATTTGTAAGTGAACAAAAACACAATAGCAGGTAACAGCAATGAAGTGACCTGATCAGTTATCATGAATTATTAGATGTCTAGAGTTTAACCACATGCCTGCAGCAACCACCAACTGACTACCGGATATCTAATAGGCTTGCATCTAATTTTTATCTACACACCAGACATTATAGAGCACCTACTATAAACCAAGCTCTAAAAATGATTACTACCGAACTGTTGCAATGGGGGAGTGGGCGAGTAATAGAGATGTTAAAAATAATCAAAGTGCTGTAGGTGCTATGATAGAAGTCAAAAGAAATAAGACTTGAAATACTAGTACCTACTTGCTTGCAAGTATTTGGGCAGTTAAACTTAGTAATTACGACCCACCCAAGTGCAGTGGACAATCATCTGCCCTGCCAGCAGACACGCTGGGTGACCAGACCCATCACCCATGCCACTTGAGTGACACCACTAGGTGCACCAAGTGCCAGTAAACAGCCTGGTCCCCCAGTGCTACTTTCACTTCACCTTCATACCTATCAGAATGGCTATTTAAAAAATAACAAGTGCTGACAACAATGTGGGGGAAAAAAAGGAACCCCCATGCACCATTGGTGGGCATGTAAGGTGGTAAAGCCATTATGGAAAATAGTATTGAGGATCCTTAAAAATGAAAAACAGGGGGCACCTGGGTGGCTCAGTCTTGAGCAGCTGACTTCGGCTCAGGTCATGATCTCATGGTCCGTGAGTTCGAGCGCCGCGTCGGGCTCTGTGCTGACAGCTCAGAGCCTGGAGCCAGTTTCAGATTCTGTGTCTCCCTCTCTCTGCCCCTCCCCTGTTCATGCTCTGTCTCTCCCTGTCTCAAAAATAAATAAAAAAAAAAAAAAAAAAAAAAGAAAAACAGAACTACCATATCATCTGAGAATCCCGTCTCTGGGTATTTATCCAACAAAAACAAACAAAAAAAAAACCTAACTGGTAAAGATATGTACCCCTATGTTCATCACAATATTACTTACAATAGCCCAGATACAGAAAGAACTCAAGTGCCCATGGATAGATAAATGGATAAAGCAAATATGGTGTATGCATATATACAGTTAACCTCGAACAACCAGGTTTGAACTGTGCAGGTCTATTTACACAAGTTTTTTCCCCTCCATAAATACAGTATAGCACTTTAAGTGTATGTTTTCTTGTGATTCTCTTAATAACATTTTCTTTTCTCTAGCTTACTTTAAGAATACAGTATACAATACATATACAAAATACGTGTTATCTGACTATATGTTATTGGTAAGGCCTTCTGGTCAATAGTAGGCTACTAGCGGTTAAGTTTTTGAAGGAGTCAAAATTACACATGAACTTTCAAATGCATGTGCAGGGAAACACTCCCAATCTCTGCATTTTTCAAGAATAAACTGTACAATTGATTACTACTCAGCCATTAAAAGAATAAAATCTTATCATTTGCTCCAGCATGGATGGGCCTTCAGGGTATTACACTAAGTGAAATAAGTCAGAGAAAGAAAAATTCTTTGACTTTATGACTTCAGTTATATGTGGAATCCAAAAACCAAAACATCAGACTCATAGATACACAGAAGAGACTTATGTTTGCCAAAGCAGAAGGGGATGGGGGGTAAAATGGGTAAAGGGGGACCAAGAAATAAAAACTTCTAGTTATTAATTATGGGGTATGATGTACAGCACAGGGAATACAGTCAATATTGTATTAACTTTGCATGGTGACAGATGGTAACTTTACTTCTTCTGGTAATAATTTCATCATGAATATGAATGTTAAATCACTATGTGGTACACCTCAAACTAATGTAATATTGTCCATCAATGATACTTTAAAAAAGTAGTATATTTAGTAATTATAATTAAAGGATAGTATAACATTCATAAAAGCCAATATAAGGACAAAATTATTTATATGATAAGATAGGTCAGATTCAGTAATAAATATTTTGCAGGTATTTTATTTCCTTATGAAAACTCTACAAGGAAAATACTGTTATCCTCATTTAATAGGAGAAAGGACTGAGGGGTAGGTTGCTTGCATCGAGTTGCTTAAGTGGTAGGATTTGAACAAGGGAATGACTAAATCTTAGGTTTGCTTACTATACCACAGCATTTCAGATGTTTAAATTCAATCCCACCACAATCACATTAAGTAAATGATATATTAAGAAAGAATACTGATGGTGTACCTGGGTGGCTCAGTCAGTTGAGTGTCTATCTGACTCTTGATTTCAGCTCAGGTCAGGTCATGATCCTAAGGTTGTGAGATCTAGTCCCACATTGGGCCTCACATCATTCTCGACGTTGAGCACAGAACTTGTTTAAGATTCTCTCCCTCCCTCCCCCATCCTTCTGCCCCTCTCCCCCGCTTATGCTCTCTCTAAAAAAAAAAAACAAAAGAAAAGAATACTGGAAAAGATACAGAAACTGTAGGACTCAAACCTCACATGGTTTCAATGTTCCTACATCAAACACGAACACTCAACTACAGGTATCGTCAATTTTTAAAAGTTAAGCAACTTGCATACATGCATATTGCTGATCACATGGCAAACACTGAAAACCCCCTGCATGACCCTGTTCTTTAATACCAATTACTACCCTTTCAAATCACAGCTGTCAGAGTTCTAAAATAAACAATAAAGGTACTTTTATTCTTTCCATCAAGTTGAATGATAAATATCATGGATACATGCGAGGAAATAGAAAAGACAGGTGTTTCAAGCAACAGCTAAGCAAACATATCAAACTTTGAAATCTTCAGCCTTAATGAATAATAAAAGCAACCATGATTGTGACTGAATAATTTTAAAAGGAATTTTAAGTGTGAGGTCCTGGAGGAAGCAGTGCATTTAAGAAACCGCCAGGACGGAGACACAAAAGCAGTGCTAACACCCAAACACCAAACCACCAAACCTGGAGCTTGGCACAAATACCTGCACAAATCTAGTCCTTAACTGAGACTCCAGGAAACACTTTTCATCTCTGCTGTAAAACAGCCATATTTGCAATAGAAAAGGAGGTACTTTTCAACAGAGTAAGGCATTCACCAACTCTATGGCACGCATCTCAAAAATTATATCCATAAACTATCACAGGTGTTCTTATTCACTATTTGAGTAATTCTCGAAAGTTTGAGTAGCAGCTACTAAATATATTCCCAGCGCTAGGTTTTGTCCTGCAACGATTCAAAGGTAGATTCAACAGAGCCTCTGTTCTCAAAGGATTTCCAGCCTCATACACAAGATTAGAAATCATTAAAATAGGGGGAAAAAAAGAAAAATCTTTGAGCCAGGCAGAGGTTTGCCGGAGAAATCATAAAGAAATTATACGAAGAGCTTTCCTGAAGGAAGTGTAATTTCACTGGGGCCCTGAAGGATCAGCAGATTTCAGTCTGTAAAGACAGGTTTGGGGAGAAGTTGAACACATCCAGGCTGAAGTGAGTGTGAACCAAGTAAGGAGTTGCAAATAGGAATGTAGAGTCTGTTGGTTTTGGGTTATTAGTCATTGAAGTCTGTGTGCACGGGAGGCACGTGATGAGGAGTGCACATTAGAATGAGTCACGTGGCCACTGAGCAGGCCCAATTTCAGGGATGAAAACAGTAAGCTATTGTGGTGGTCCATACCAGTGCTCCCGGGGTCACAGGAACTGGATGTGCATGCAGAAAGCCTTAAACCCGGCAAATGAATGGATAGGGCCATTTAAATCTAAAGATGTAAGTCAACATATCTGTAACATTTAAAGCTTGGACAATTCAAACATTGGAGTCTTTAACCCAACAGTTACGTGGAAATCAATTAGATGGGTTGGTTTGGTGAAGAAAGTAATGTTTGACAAATTTGAGAGTTTGGAAAAATGCACATGTGCTGCTCAACGGCATCCAAGTAGGTGTGGAGCTGGAGAAAGAGGGCACGGCAGAGGTGAGGATTTGGAGTACATCACCACAGAGACGATCAAAGTTGTCAAAGTGGACCCATTCGTGAAGGGAAAGAGTGTAGAAATTGTAGGAGGCATTAGAAGAAACTTCGCAACTATTTATATTTAATGAACAAACTAGTAATAAAGCATGTAGAATGCCAGATAAAAGTGAATTCAGTACTATAGAGTATACTTAGAGAAACAAGGAGTCATAATATCTCCCACTTTCACCAGGGGTTCACATGTTACTACTTGAATAATTCTGAACTACATTAAATTCTGTTTGAGCAACATAGGCTTATGCTTAACTTTCTATGCTTTGAATCTCTCATCTGTAAAATGGGAAGAATAATAATACCAAACTCATGAGACGGTCAACAAAACTAAGTCAATATAGGTAAAATGCTTGGAATAGTGCCTGGAATATAGATAGTGCCTGCTATTTTTATCCCTTTAAAATCATTTCATAGATGAAATAGGAAAGAGATTAAAAAAAAAAAAAACTGGTAAGTGAGGGGCACCCGGGTGGCTCAGTCAGTTAAGTGTCTGACTTTGGCTCAGGTCGTGATCTCAGGGTTCGTGGGTTCGAGTCTGCATCGTGCCCTGTGCTGACAGCCTAGCCTGTTTTGGATTCTGTGTGTGTGTGTCTCTCTCTGCCCCACCCCTGCTCATGCCCTCTCTCAAAAACTAAACATTAAAAAAAAAATTAAACTGGTAAGTGAAACCAAATCAAGTGTCAAGCAGGAGGTGATGTTCAACAGGATCAAAAGTTCAAGATTAGAATAAAAACAGGTTTGTCATTAAAGAGTTAATTTCCTATTATCCAGAGAGCCACTTTAATAGAGTAGGAGAAGGAAAATCCAGAATTCAAGTGGTTGAGGAGTACTCTAGTTATTTAAGTTTTCACCATGCTTTCAGGGAACTAACCATTCATGCTAATGCAACTCCTCAACCCTCCTATGTTCCAAGAAAAAGAGGACACAGTGTATACCTAGATGATAGCATCAAATGCATCATATTGAAATCAAAGATTTAGGAGTTTCCCCACATCAGGAAACTTTAAGAAATGAACATTATTTTTCTGTCTCTAGTACCTAGCACAGTGCTGGTCACACAGGAGAGAAGAAATGCCAAAATAAAGTTTAGACACAGATAATGCATTAAGACAAAACCAAGGTTGTCACCATAGAGAAATGTACAATTTGAATACACGCAATGTGAATCTTCTCCATTCAGAAATTAATTTTACTTACCTTCTTGTTCACAACAGATTTTGTGTCTTTTTTTTTTTTTTTAGAGAGAGCTTCACCGACAAAAATTCATAAAATCCCCTTTGGAAGAAACCTACATGGTAGATTATCAAATAAGCAATTTTTTCCCATGGTGACATAGTGGTAATTCCACAGGCTTGACTATGATTATATACTGATGTATTGTAACAAGGATCGTGCGCTGTTGAAATGTCACGACAGAACTGCTAAACAAACCTCCCATCAACCCAGACCAAGGTTCCAACTGCCACAATCTGCCAGAGCACAGTTTGGTGATTCTTTTTTTAATTGGCTTAAAAATCTTTTGCTGTTTTCAGATGAAGGGTGATTTGGCTAATTAACAGTCTTGTGGGTTCTTTCTTATTCTCTAGCTGAAAATAAAAGTGACTCACTCCTAGTTAGTTTGAAAGAAGTTAAAAGAAACTCATGTATGGAAATGGCTATTAGCAAACTTTACCAAAAGTTAAAGAGTTGACAAATGTTTTTGTATAGAGGGAAGGTTGGCTTTGTATGTAACTGATGCTATATGTAAACATAATGGGAATATTTACTGAGCAGAGTGTGTACCAAGGACTTTAATAGAAACTGGGAGGTATAAACATGTGTGACCTGGGACGAATCCTCAAGAAGTTTACAATCAACTTGAGTAGGACTGGCCTAGTCATCTAAAAAATTTTAGAGCAATTTAAAGTACACTCTCGTGTACATCTATACCCTCATCATCACTTCCTAGGACTTCTCCAGTAATCTCCAGAGTAGTCCTTCTGTCAGTTCAGCCCAATTTTTTAATATTCTTTACAGGGAAACATTCCTTAAACACAGATTATATGCTAATATATTGCTTAAAACCTAACAATTCCCTGTGACTACAGGAGAATAAAATTGACTTCAGGATGGTATACAAAGCCCACTATGACCTGGTTTCTGGCCACCCCACCACTGCCCTTTCCCAGCCGTGTGTGTGTGTGTGTGCATGTGTGTGTGTGTGTGTGTGTGTGTGTGATATACTTACATGTATAAGGTGATTATCTGCATGTATCTGGAGAGCTAAATAAATACAACTATAATGTATTTACTTGTAGTATATGTAAAACCAGCAAATCTTTGTTTATCCTAGGAATATAAGGTGACTAACATTTTAAAACCAATTAAGTTCACAGTATTAATCAACTAAAAAAGAAACCATACGATCTATGTACAAAAAATATTTGAAAAAGCCTAACATCCACTCATAATAGAAAGTAACTTAACGAAATAGGAACCAAAGAAAACTTTCTCTATCTGATAAAGAACATAATGAAAGAACATTAATAAATCTATACCTAATATTCTATTAATGGTGAGAAACTGAATGCTTATCCTCTGAGGCTGGAAGCACTGGAATACTGCTCTCACCGCTTCTATTTCACATTATATTGGAGCTTCTAACCACAGACTAAGGAAAGAAAAGTAAAAACATCCAGGTTGAAAAAGTAGTAGTAAAACTATGTATTTGCAGACAATATGATAGTCTATGTGGACAATCCAGTGAAACACACACACACACACACACACACACACACACACGGCTATTAGAACTAAAAAGTGAATTTACCAAGACTTCAGAAAACAAAGTCAGCATACAAAAATCAGTTGTATTTCTGTATTTTAGCAATGTGCAATTAGAATTTAAAATTTAAGACTACTATTTATAAGAGCATCAAAAACTTAAATGCTTGGAAAGAAATCAGGACAAAGTATAAAATATATACAGAGAAAACTGAAAATCTTGCTGAGAGAAACTAAAAGATGAAAATAAATGGAAAGATATAGTCAATATAATTAAGATGTCCATTCTCCCAATTTTGTCTCTAGCTCCCATACAATCCCAGTCAAAATCTTAGGACAAAATGACAGTACTTAAGATAACAAAATGATTCTCAAATATACATAGAAATGCAAAGTACCTAGAATAGCCAAAACACTTTTTAAAAAGCAATCAGTTGTAAAATTATTGCTGATTCTAAAATTTATTATAAAGCTTCCTTAGTGAAGATAGTGCAGCATTGGTTTTAAGGTAGATCAATATACAAATGGAACATCTGACTCAATCTAGAAATAGCCCCATATATATATTATATATATAATATGTAGTTGATTATATTATATATTGATATTTATTATATATTGATATTTATTATATATTGATATTTATTATATATAGATTGTATATATTATATATATTGATTGTATATATTATATATATTGATTGTATATATTATATATATTGATTGTATATAATATATATATTATATATATTGATTTTATATATTATATATATGAAAAATTGATCTTTGCAAAGGTACAATGGCATATTAGTGAGAAAAAGTCTTTTCTGCAAATGCTACCAGAACAATTGGATAATTCTACATAAAAACCATTCATTTATACCTTATGCCATTCATAAAAATTCAAAATATATCATAAGCCTAAATGCAAAACTGGTAAAAGTAAAGCTCATTAAAATAAATTACAAGGAAGCCTCTGTGACCTTTGGTCTGTGAAACCAAAACATAATCAATAAAAGTTAAGAGTTGGAAAATAGGACTTCACAAAATTTAAAACATCTGTCCTGCAAAAGGCAGTATGAAAAGAATGAAACAATAAACCATAGCCTGGAAAAAATATTTACAAACTTATTCAATAATAACTTGTACCCAGAAAATATAAGGAACTCTTTTTTTTTTTTTAAGTTTATTTTGAGGGGCGCCTGGGTGGCTCAGTTGATTAAGCATCGGACTTCAGCTCAGGTCATGATCTCACGGTTCGGTTCAGGGGTTGGAACCCCGTGTCGGGCTCTGTGCTGACAGCTCAGAGCCTGGAGCCGGCTTCAGATTCCGTGTCTCCCTCTCTCTGTGCTCCTCTCTGCCTCACTCTCACTCTCAAAAATAAACAAACACTAAAAGTTTTAAAAAGTTTATTTTGAGAGAGACAGAGAATGAGCAAGGGAAGGACAGAGAGAAAGGGGGACAGATTATCTTAATAGGCTCCATGCTGACCGAGAGCCTGATGCAGGGCTCAAATTCACCAACTGTGAGTTCATGACCTGAGCTGAAGTCGGATGCTCAACCGATTAAGCCACCCAGGTGTCCCAAATATAAGGAACTCTTAAAATTCAACATTAAGAAAACAGACAATCTAATAAAATTGGGTAAAAGATTTGAACAAGCATTCAAAGAAGATCTAGGAATGGCAAATAAGCACATTAAAGTATGCTCAAATAGGGGCACCCGGCAGGCTCGGTCGGTTAAGTGTTTAACTCTTGATCTTGGCTCAGGTCAGGATCTCGTGGTTCATGAGGTGGAGCCCTGCAACTGAACTTTAAGTGCAGAGCCTGCTGGAGATTTTCTCTCCCCTCTCTCTCTGCCCCTTCCCTGCTCAAGCACATGCACATGTGTGCACACAAGTACTCTCTCTCTCTCTCTCTCGCTCTCTCTCAAAATGAACATTTTAAAAATATATGCTCAAATCATTAGTCGTTAGGAAAATGAAAATAAAGCCACAATAAGCTATTACTACAGATCTTGTAGAATGGCTAAAATGAAGAACTCTGACCATATCAAGTGCTGGCCATAATGTGAAGAAACAAACTCTCATACTTTGCTGGTAGGAAAGTAAAATGGTCCAGTGACTCTAGAAAACACTTTGGTAGGTTCTTAAAAAGTTCAACATGGGGCGCCTGGGTGGCGCAGTCGGTTAAGCGTCCGACTTCAGCCAGGTCACGATCTCGCGGTCCGTGAGTTCGAGCCCCGCGTCAGGCTCTGGGCTGATGGCTCGGAGCCTGGAGCCTGTTTCCGATTCTGTGTCTCCCTCTCTCTCTGACCCTCGCCCGTTCATGCTCTGTCTCTCTCTGTCCCAAAAATAAATAAACGTTGAAAAAAAAAAAGTTCAACATATTCTACCGTGTTATCTACCCATTTCACTAGTAGTCATTTACCCATGAGACGTTAAAGGTGGTGTTCACACCAAGATTTGTGTATGAGTATCTGTAGCAGACTTTGTAATACCTAAGAAGTGAAAGTAACAAATATATGCCTCAACAGGTGAGATCAACAGTATTATTTCCAACAATGGAGGACTACTCGGCAATAAAAAGGAAATAACTGCCGGCACGTGTAAAGGTGTAGACAGAACTCAATTATGCTGAGTTAAGGAAACCAGACACAATACACACTAAATGATTCCATTTACACAAAATTCTAGGAAATGCACAATATTGTCTAGTGATAGGTAACAGGTCAGTTGGTTCCTACAGATGGAGGTGTGAGCTTCCGAATCAGGGTGGGGTAGGGAGGGTGGGATTACAACAAGCATAATGAAACTTCAGAGTGACAATAAATGCTCTTGATTGTGGTGGTGGTTTCACATTATACACTTAAGTCAAAAATGTATCAAAGCGTGCATTTTGAATATGTGTTATCTGTCGTGTGTTACTTATATCTCAATAAAGCTGATGAAAAAATAGAAAGGGGTCCTAGCGAGTAACAGTGGCAATATTTGAACAGAATGATTCATGAATGGAACAGTTCAGAAGAATGAGAAGTGGACACAAATGGAGTTTCGATGATGCAAAAAGGGGTAATTAACTGCCCCTTCTCTCACTGGGTTAAAAAAAAAAAAAGGGTAACTAGTAAGGATCCCTCTGGTGAAAGTAGTTGGGGATAGAAGATTTTGCGGTACAAGGGAGGCATTGATTTTTTGTGTGAGGCAAAACCACAAATAAGGCTTTTTCATAAAGCAAACTTGCCCACAATTAGTGGTTTCATAAGCAAGAGAAGTGAGCTGTCAGGAAATGAGAAGGGATTTTGTATCCATCAAGACCTGAATTTGAATCACTGGTGAACTAGTCAGGTTACCTCAACTCTTGAGCCTCAACTTCTTTATCTGAACACTTGTAATTATGATAATTATCTCTAAGGCTGTTGGGAAAAAAATTTGAATTGTCATCGTTCTTCTGAGAGCAGAAAAACAGCCCTGATGAGCAACAGCTATAGCATAGAACTGGCATAACTCCCAACTAATTAGAGTCCATCTATTCCACATTTGAAGATATATTAAGAACCCATATCCTCCCATGAATGTTGTATAGAATTTGCTCCCTTCACTATAGAATCTTGTGCTCTTGATGTGCATAATCGCAGTCGGGGCATCCACTAAGTTGTAGCTCCCATCCCAGCCTTAAAAGGGATCACATGGGCGTCTTCATTCTATCACTAATTTGCACTACCCTCTACTGCTGGGAGGACAATCTGCCAGCCGTCACCAACTCTCTTTGGCTCTTTGTCTTTAACTGATGCCATGTCTCAAACTAAGCTGACTTCCTTGTTCTCTCCTGAATATATGATCACTGCTTGTAGTTACTATCATACTTCTACCAGAATAAACTCAGATTAGACATAGATCCACCATGTGCCCTTGAAAATTATGATTTAGGCACTCAGTCCACAATTGGGTAATTTTTGTGTCAAGCCATACTTTCTTTGTACACATCTTACTTCCCATTGACAGGCCTTGAAGCTGTAACACTCATAGCTGCTGAGCTAAAACATCAGTCTATGAGAGGTTTGGCAGGAGGAAACTTCTAGGGCCTCTCTAATGTTCTGCTCTAGCCTGAAGTCAGTTTTCAGGTCCAGATACTGCGGTCATTCTCTTGTTCTTTACCTCTGGTTCCAAGGGCTAAAGCTGCTGCCATATCATCTATTATTGGAAGTCTCTCTTCATGACTGGTTCAAGCATAGGACATAATCTTGCCTGATATGTCCATATTTTACTCCGTCCTTTCTTTTTCAGGTCTTAATTCTCACAAGTAAAGGAAAATCATTTTGGGGAATTTAACATATGTGGAGAAATGGTCAAGCGAAATAGTCTTAAGTACCTGACTCCCACCCCACCTGGCAACTAGAAACTTCAGATTTCTCCCAATTTTTTTAATTCTCAAACAGGAATTCACCAAGCCTCTTCCCCCTTGTCCACTTATCCTTCAAAAAAAAGTCTGATTAATCTTCCTGAAAGGTCCTTCCTTCTACTGCAAACATAACCATGGATCACAACAAAAGTTTCCTGTGGCCTCAGGTGGTAGATTTGTACCTGTGAGAATTACCACATAAACTTCTAACCACCCACTTTATTGGCTTCACACCTTTTGTGGCAATGAACTATGCAGCTTTTTCCTCACAAATTAGAAGGATATTAGTTTTGTTCGTGGTACTCCTCACAGTCAGTATTTTACATTTTCTGCATTGTTTGGTTACATTTATAATATGAACATTCTTGGAGAAGAGGAACTTTGTCAACTTTTGTTCATTTTTGTGTCATGGCATTAGCACAGTTATTGCTTGTAAGTTTTAAGAAATTTGTGAAGGAATGGCAATTAAATGAGTAACAATTCAAGGTTGTTCAATCACAGATGTGTTCAAATGGTTGGATAAGCATGTTTTTTGTGAGGTTGGCACCTCAGGAGAGAATAGAAGAGGCACCAAGAAAGTAGAGGGAAAGAGACAGACACACACAAACACAGTTCTGCTTTGTTGGGTACTAGTTTATGAATAACTTTGATTTTACTTTTTTCAAAAGTGATAAATTAAACCTCATTTTAAGTTTCACTCAGTGATTACAGAATCTATTCCCAATAGACCATCTTCCTTTATTCCCTTACTATGTTTCATTCTAGTCTAAACAGGTTGAGATAAAGAAGGTAGAAAAAAAACCAGTTTTTTTGTTTGTTTGTTTGTTTTTGTTTTTTATCTTGCAGGATGAAATCTTGGAAGGAAGCATTTTGAACTCAGTCATGAACCTGGGTTTAAATTCAACCTTTGACATTAATTAGCTTAGCTGCCTTGGGGAAAACACTCAATCTCCAATGCACGCAGATTCTGCAGCCATAAAATGGAGGGAGGAGGGGGAAGGTAAGCTCTGCCTTGCTCTAAAAAGTGTATTCTAATTCTTAGTGTAACCCGGAATATTGGCAAGAGCAAAACATCAGGGGTCCAAACGTCTCAGGCTCTGTGGATTTAGTCCAGGATGTTCCTGGCTAATTCATTAGTACTGCATTATAAACTCCTGATAATGCAGTTTATTTCTTTTGTGGTTTACTGCACTGGCTCGTTTTCAATTTGTAATTTTTATTTTCCTCCATAATTATCCCTTGAAACAATTCCTAATTTAATGGAAAGGCAATTGGCCTGGGCATCAGAAAAATAAGGTTTCATATTCTTCTGCCAAAAACCAGTTCTCTAACTTCAGGAAAATAATTTCACTATTTGAGACTCAGTTTCTTCTTTCACTCACTTATTAATTCCTTCCACAAATATTTTTTGAGTGCTTATGAGTACTAGATAGTATTTTTTCATCTGCAAAATAGTATTTGACTATAAAGTCCTATATATACCCTAAAGTACTTCCCAGTTATTGAATACAATGTTTTCTAATTTTGTTTCTGGTTCTATTTCCTTCCCTAGGCTACAAACTTAAGGTTCTCCCTTAAGGGGCCCTCAGGATGATTATCTGATCATTTCTCCAAATGCATCCTATTCTTTCCTTTCAACTCTCTTTACTTGATTAGCCTTTGACTTTGTGTCCTCATTGAAATCCTGCCTGATCTATCTCACCTGGCCATTCAAGACCAAAAGGCGGTAACACTGTAGCAGGATTCTGGCACAGAGACAAGGGGACACTGAGGCTCTTCTTTCCAGGAAGTAGCTTTATTCTTACCAGTACGGGCTTAGTGGGCTAAGACCCCAAAAAGGCTGAGCCCGGAGCACAGCAGGGTGTAGCCTTTTATGCAATTTCTACTTCTTTGTCTCCCATATATGGTGACTCATATAGTCTAAATGGACACAGTCAAAGTTACAGAGATGTGTCAGAGCCATGCATATGTATATAGGAGTTGATCGGGCCACATTGCCCTCCTTTGTTCCGAGGAGGCCCCCTTAGGGAGGAGTTCTACCACAATACATTCAAAAGTAATTTGCAAACATAAAAAGTAGGATAAAATGAGTATTATCACCGCTAAATTACCGTTGACCTTTGAACAATGTGCCTTTGAACTGGTCAAGTCCATTTATATGTGGATTTTTCTCGATAAATAACAGTACTGTAGATGTATTTTCTCTTCCTTGTGTTTTTGTTTTATTGAAGCCTAGCTGTCATGAGTTTCAGGTGTACATTATAATGATTCATCAATTCTAGGCATTACTCATTGCTCATCAAGCTACGTGCACTCTTAATTCCTCTGTTTAACCCATTCACCCCACGCACCTTGCCTTTGGTAACCACCACTTTATTATATTTAAGTCTCTGCTTTTTTTGTCTCTTTTCTTCCTAGTGATTTTCTTAACATAATATTTTCTCTAGCTTACTTTATTGTGAGAATACACATACAAAATATGTGTTCACTATGTTATCAATAAGACTTCTGGTCAAAAGTAGGCTATCAGTAAAGTTTTGGGGGAGTCAAAAGTTATACCTAGACTTTTGACTGTATGTGGGGGTCAGTGCTCCTAACCTCCGCCTTGTTCAAAAGTCAACTCTAAAGTTATAAACAAAAATGTACTCAGACACTCCACAAATCCAATGTTCCTGACCAAATTTCTCCAGTTGAATTTTCATATGATTAACTAGGTTCAAAGACAGGTGCCGAGTGGGTGAAGTTCCACACTACAGTTCACATAAAAACACACAACTTCAGGAGAACAGCATATTTTGAGAAAATAGTGATTTGCTACCAAGCTACTTCGATTTCAAGAATTTTAGTTTGATTTCTTCAAAATTCTAATGCTAATTATAAAAATCTGTATTCCAGCCTCTCAGCAGAAAGCAGATAATATTTGTTTTTGATATGTAAGCCCATTTGTGTACCCAACAGAAAACCTTACCTCTGGCTTTACAAAGAAAATAGAGCATCAGACAATAATTATTTCTTTCTTATTCTGTTTCCATTCTTATCCTACTTCCCTCCTGTTTCAGGAAAAATGGCCTTTTCCCCTGCTCAGGGCCAGTCTCCCCAACAATGCTCTGTCTCTCATGTCCTCCTAACTGTTCAATCATCTGGATATACCAGTCTTCAGCCTTCCAGTTTGTATCTTGATTTTTTTCATTCCATGCTGACTCCTTATCCTAGTGCTAAAATGTTCTACAGTCTCTCCCTTTTAAATCATGGCTTCTACTGAATATATATACCTCCTTCCCCACAGTTTCATCTCTAACCTTCCCATCCATCATAGCCAAGTTTTCTGAAAGGCTAGCCTATTATTATTCATTCACTCTGAAACCAACAGTTTTTATTACCAGCATGCTTCCAAATCTACTGTTACTTCAAGAATTGACCTTTATAGCTAAATCCGATAGTCAGTAATCTCTACTTACCTTGTTCAAACTCTCAAAAGAAGGCAGCTCATGACACATCTTTCCTTCTTGACTGTGGAACCAGCATCTACTCCAGGTTTTTCTTCTCTACCCTTGGGCTTTTATATAGTCTTCTACTTAATAGGTTCCACTTTCTCTGCTCATGAGCTCTAGTATCGGTTCCATAATTGTTTCTTTTGACTTTTTTTTCTCACTCTTAACATCTTCCTTATGAAACCAGATCCTTGATGATAACTCATATTTCTTCACCCTCCTAAACCTCATACCAATCTACCTATCTACTGGGTATATCCACTTGAATTTCCCATGGCCTCTTCAAAACGAGTATTTTATCCCCTGCTGCAAATTATGTCATTATCTATCAGATTTCCTCGCAATCCTTCTTTCCAATTCCCTTTTAAGGTTTCTGTATACCACCCACACAAAACTGGGCTTTTAATGGCTAGCACCTGTGGCTCTCCTTATAGAAAAGTCCTGTGGATCCTTAAGCCACTCTGCCTACAGGGACAAAGAGTCAGCCTTGCCTGGGAGATTACCTACCCCATCCCCTAACACTCAAGCCCTTTACTCAGAATCTGCTTCTGGAGAAATCAACATAAGACATTCTGTTAGCAAGACTCTTAATTCTCTTTTTCTTAGTTTTGGTTAGTGATGTTGTGATTATCCCTTTTTTTCTAGGCCACACATTTAAGAGTCACCATTAGATACCTCAATTTGGACTATTAAAAATATTTTAATTTGTTTCCATGATCACCAGACTTCACGGGTCATATCCCTCATCCATAATGCTGCCAGAGTATTCCTAAAAGATAGAAATAATCATACTATTCCTCAGGTTAAAATGTTTCAGTATCTTTCCGTGGCAAAAAATACCTAAATAAGATGCAAAATTCCTCATACTCTGACTCCTACATCCTCCCATTTACTCATGCAGCAAATATTTATTAAGTGTAACATGCGGTAGGGAACAAGACAGATGTTATCTATATCTTCTCAAAGTTTTTAGCCAAATGGGGAATGCTGTAAAATTAAACAGGTAATAAAAAATATAATAAGGGCAATTATTGACAAAAATACAAGTTACTATGGGAACCTCTAGTAAGAAAAATAATGAAGTCCATATTTGAAGAAAGTTTCTTAGAAGAAGAAACTTTTAGCAGAAATCTGAACAATGAGTAGAAGTTGGGCTGGCAAAGAGAAGATGTATAGCCGTCCAATCTTCACAGGAGGAACACGTGTTAAGCCCTGGAGTGAAAGAGAATGTGGTGCATTTAACAATAAGACTAACATTTATTGATCAGTTGTTTCCAGGACTCTTCTAAGTGTCTACTATATTTATATGCTCATTAATTCATACAGTTGACTCATGATATTCTCATTGTCCCCATTTTTCAATGATGAAATTGAGATGCAAGTTTCTTCACCTACAACATTTTCCCAAGATCATACAACTAATAAATAGCAGAGCCAGGATCTTAACCATTATAGTCTATTACCTCCTCACTCCTGCTCTTCAGTAATATGAATCTATTTAAAATTTCCAGAATTTCCAGAATCCATGCTCTCCCTGGTTGTAATACAGCAGCCCATCCCAACCGCAAAATATACCCACTAAGGGTATATTCTTTGCATTGTTTTTGTGAACTACTGTGGTTTAACACTGTAGCATTTTATAAAATACTATATTTAATTAAAAAATTGCATCCTCTGCCTGAGTTATCAAGTTACAGGGAAAGAGAATGTATTTCAAGTATAAGACTAGATCTGGCTAGAACAATAGGGTTGAGACTTTGTTGGAGGGAAATAAATATGCACTAGATCTCTGGGTTGAAAGAGAAGATGGAAAAGGAGATCATTGTTCCAGTCTTGTCCAAATAATTTCCACTTCCGCCTGATTTTTCCTGTCTGATCTCAACTCATCCTTCTTTCCACATTGCAAGAAGAGAAATAGAAAAAGGAAATGAAAAAAGTTAGAAATCGACTCACCTGAACTCACAATTTATTTGACAAATTAAATAAAAACCTACACACAAGCATGATGGTAGATGTTCCAGATACACTGATGAACAAGAGGCCAAAGGTCCACCCCTTGTGATATTTACTCAACTGTGTAAGCAACAAAAGAACAGAGTTCTGTTATTTCCCCATCTCCAAATCTTCAGTGCTTCAAGTTGCCTGCGACATTACTAAATTTGTTAAATAAGTGACATTCTCATAGCCCTTTATCAGCATGATGCAGTAAGACACCCTGTACTTCCCCTATTACTTAAGAATTCATTTCCGGAGAATTTTTTAAAATTGTGTACATTCCATTACTGCACACCCAATATTTCATTCCATGTATTTACCAAGAACAGAGAAAAAAAAAATCACCATTGTGACCGAGATCGACTATTATGTTCTTAGTATACCATAATTAAATCTACATACTCCCTTTTTAATTTTCTCAGTGCTTATTCAGAAATAATTGTTTCACAGTAATTATCATTGACCTTGATATGACCCTCCCTTCAAATACATTACACCTGATGCATCAATTAGACCAAATTATCAAAATCCCAAGGCAATTGAAAGATAAACAACCAAAGAAAATAATCCATTGAATCATATGACCCAATGGGCCCTCATATAGAAATGCAAATATGCTTTTCCTTGGCTGCTAAAGACAGTAATTTATTTGAAATGCTGAGCCCAGAGTGAACTTCCACATTATTGTAATGCAAGCACATTAGTGGTAGCTCCTGATGTTCCCTAGACTAGGGTTATATTTGTGCAGGTCAGATTGTGGTAGGTAATTGCTGTCTTGCTAATTTGATCAGCTGGATAACCATATCAATTGTATCAACAAAACTGGTTTCACTTATCTATATGATCAAATTAAACAGACTACACCTAGTCCAATTAGTTATTTCAGCTGCCTTATCAACTAATGTACATACTAAAAAGGTTAGATAGTAAAAATCTTAGCTCAACCATAACAGTATAAATGTGACTTTCTGAAAACACAGCTATGGGCACAGCTAGTCTTCATGTGCCCATGACTATTTAGTATTATCCTTGACAAAAGGAGAATTGTATCTATTACCCATGTAATTCAGGTCATACAATATTTCCGTAGTCTGATTGCATTTGGAACTAAATTATATAGATAAATGCCTCAGTTTTCTATATCCATTGAAATAGAGTGTCTAGATAGCACCATTCTAAAACTATTCAGGAAATAACATAGCCAAGCTCATCAAGTCTGTGGCCGGAAGGAAACAAAAGATTCTTCGATTATTTCTGTATTAATGGATGTGAACATATAATGACAAAGATTTCCCTCCCTAAATTCCAATATTTTAAACAAACACTTAACTAGAGTAAAGGTAAAGCATAAAATTCTACCAGTTGAGCCTGATAGACATTTCAGTCTTGAGCTTTCATTCCAAAATAAAAATAATACGACTTTTTTTCAAAGTTTTAAAGATTAAAAGGATAAGTTTCTCCCTTAATGTAAATTAAGATAAAGTTATAATTCTGCATCTGTGTTGCTAAAAGAAAGCCAAATACTTGTGCAAGAAAAAAAAATGGCTACGTATATGACTTCATTCTTTTCTTTTTGGAGGGTCAAAATAAATCTTTATATATTTAATAACAGAACACGTTTAAATGATACAGCTTAATGGGCAAATAGGCCCTCTTATACCTAATGCTCAACCCTAGAACCAGACAGATGTAACAATCTGATCACAGAGCTCTGGTCTGGGCCTCTACACATGTAATGCTGTTCGAAGAGCCGAAAAGGGTGTGTGCTCTCGGAGGGCCTTAACTTCTCCAAGAGGAACAAGGTGGGAACTGAATTCAGTATCTTGAGTTCAGAAGAAAGGCAGAGAGAGAGAGGCCAAGAATGAGGCAGCAACTGAGCGTTCTCTTAGAATGAATCAGAGGAAGGAGAAAACATTCTCCTTAAAGATGGATTGATTATTTTACAACAAATAAAGACAAGACAAGCTTAGCAATATATATACAGTAAATGGTATTATAGGAGTATGCACAACATACCATGTTAGTAGAGTATCTATTCCAAACTGGGAGTAACGGTAGTAAGGATATAATGACAAAATTTTTGACTGTTTTATAATTCTCTAAAATATTAAATAAAATACTGAAAGCCAAGCATACTTTATAGATGAAGAAACTAAAGCTCAGAGAATAAAACTTTCCCAAGTCTCAAACATGTAATAAATGATAAAAACAAAATTCAAATTCAGATTGGTCTGATTCCAAAAACCTATGCCTTTAGGCTACCAATGTGCTCTCTTAATTCCAAAGAAAAACACCTTTTAAAATCAGTAATTTGGAAGAATTCAAGTTTCAAAATATTTTGAGTGGTAAGTTGGGGAACAAAAACTTTAATGTAATTGTTCCCATATTTAGAGCCAATCCTGATAATGCATCATAATTAACATGACTGGATTAAAATGAAGATCATTTTAAGAAAAATAAATGAAGTGGCTAAAAACACTTTGTCCAGGAGTTATGATTGTATAAACATTTACATAACATTTTCTTTTTTTAATTTTTTTTAAATGTTTAAATATTTTTGAGAGACCGAGAGACAGAGCACGAGGAGGAGAGGGGCAGAGAGAAAGGGAGACACAGAATCCGAAGCAGGCTCCAGGCTCCGAGCTGTCAGCACACAGCCCAACGCAGGGCTCGAACCCATGAACCGTGAGATCATGACCTGAGTCAAAGTCAGACGCTTAACTCACTGAGTCACCCAGGCACCATTACATAACATTTTCAAGTTTTGAAGGTTTCTATCTTATTCTCTTTACTTATCTTACCTGTGTAGAATAACCCTAATGAGTGATATCTGTCCAATTATTCTTAAGTATCTAAGACTGATAAGCATTCCTATTTGTATTTATTTATTATATTAACTTAACTAGACCCATCACTAATTCAGAACCTAAAAATGCCAAATGTGGAAAATTATGCAGAAAGAAATACGCTAAAGATATTAACTTTGGAATTAGATACTGCTTTGAAAAAAAACAATTAACATGAAATTATAAAATACTAGGGATAAAAAGATAAATAAAATGCTATGGATCAATCTTAGAAAATATGTCAAAAATTTATATACAGAAAATGGCAATATATTCCTGAGATAGAGAAGATTTAACCAAACATAGAGATATATAACGTTCACAGGTTGAAAAACTCAACATTGTTAAAATGTTAATTCTTCCCAAATTTATCTGTGGATTCAATACAATCCCAATCAAAATTCTAGCAATCTAGTTATTGTAAAATTGGATAATTCGATTCCAAAATTATATGGAAATGGAAATATCATGAATAACCAGTGCAACTGTGAAAGAGGAACAAAAGGACCAACATGAATCTGATTTTAAGAATTATGATAAAGCTACATTAATCAAGACATTGTAGTATTGTCCTCAAGATAAACAGAGAAAGGATAAAATAGATAATCCAGCAATAAACTACATATACGTGGACAAAAGCTCTGAACAAAAATGCAAAGGCTGTATAGTACATAAAGGACAGCCTTTCCAACATATAGTGCTAGAAAAAAAATGGATATCTATATGCCAAAAATAACTACATTTGGATGAATACTCTCCACCAAATACAAAATTTAATTCAAAATGAATAGGCCTAAATATAAAACCCAAACTATAAAATGTTAACCTAATGTTACAAATATTGATTCAATACAACAAAGCTCAATCAATTAAAAAAAATAGATAAATTTTGTTTCATCAAAGTTAAAATTTCCTCCATTTCCAAAGACACTGTTAAGAGACTGAAAAGACATGCTACAATCTGTGGGAAAGTATTTGCGAAGAATATATCTGACAAAGTCATTATTTAGAACATGAAAAATTCTCAAAACTCAACATTAAGAGAACAAATTTAAAACGAGTGAAATATTTGAACAGACATTTCACCAAAGAAAATACAGTTGGTTCCCATTCTGCACTGTAGTTATTTTCTATAAAGTCACAGTGAATACTGAATTAGAGAATACTGAACCATTGCTTTGAGGGAAACTAAGTAGATAGATGGATGATAGCTAGATGTGGAGATAGACATATATATCTTACATAGATTATAACCTTAAATATGAAAAGCAACTCACACTGGTAGGTTATGTTGTTTTGTTTTTTGTTTTTTTTTTTTTCCAAAAGACAAAACAAGGTTACTGGTGTGGAATGACAGGCTTGAGGCTACCCCACTAACAGATAACCATAGTTGGAATTCAAACCCTTTCCAGCTGGGTCTGAGGGTCTCCTTGCACTACACTGTGCTATCCTCGACTGTTTCCATCTTCTGGTCATATCTGTATGAGACATGAAAGGAGAAAGCAGAGGATAGTTGCCTTGTCCCACCTTTGTTAGAATCAAATGCAATTGAACCTATTAAAAAATGAACCTGCTTTGATCATGCCAATAAATAAATGCCACAATGCTCCCAGCAATATTTATTGGGTTACAAACAAATTTTAGCCATTAGGTGAATTCACAAATCCAGAATCCACAAATAATTAGGAGAATAAGGATGGAAAATAAGCACAAGAAAATATTACCATTATTTATTATTAGAGATGTGCAAATTAAAACCACAATGAAATTTTACTTAACATCTATTGTAATGGTTAAAATTAAAAAGACTGTGTCGAGTGTTAGCAAGGATGTGAGGGAACTGGAACTCACATCCACCACTAACGTAAATGAAAAATGGCACAGTCACTTTGGAAAATAGTTTGACATGTTCTTAAGCATTAAACATATATCTCCTACATAGCCCAGCCAATCCATTCTTTGTTATTACCCAAGAGAAATGAAAACATATGTTCATACAAACACTTGCTCATGATTGTTCATAGCAGCTTTACTTGTCATAACCCCAAATTAGAAACAACCCAAATGTTCATCAGTGAATAAAAAAAGAAACTATCAATGCAGTGGGATACTCAGTGATAAAAAAAGAAGTACATTTATTAATATATGCAACATCATGGGATGAATCTCACAATAATTATGCTAAATGAAAGAAGCAAGACAAAAAAGATTCCATACTGTGTGATTCAATTTACATAAAATTCTAGGAAATACAAACTAATATATAGTGACAGCCTGCAGATCAGTGGTTGTTTGATGTGGGGGGGCGGGGGGAGGGATGTGGGCAGGAGGAGTGAAGCAGTGAGTAGAAATTACAGAGGGATTCAAGGAATCTTTTGGGGTGATGGATACATTCAATATGTTGTTTTGATCATGGTTTCATGGGTGTATACATTCCAAAACTTATTATTCACTTGAAATACATGCAGTTTACTGTATGTCAATTAGACCTTACAGCTGTATAAAAAATCCTACTTTTGCAAAGTTTATTTCTTTACCTTGAGAAAGGTTTGAGAAAGCTTTAAATCAACAGAGTAATGTCTCAGGTAAGGTAGTTCAGAAAACAGATTCTGAGAAGGTATATAAGACGGGAATGTATTGGAAAGTACTTCGGAATAAAACACCCAGGAAAGAGTGAAAAAGTAGGAAAGTAGGAAGCTATGAAGTTGTCCCAAGGGGACTGTTAATTTGCACCTCCACTTCCACCAGCCTCTAGATTCTGTCTTGGGTAGGGGCAGAACTTTGAAAATGACAGTTTTCTTTAGCCAAAGCAATTTCCTGAGAGAATTTCAGCTGTGAACTCTCTGTATACAATAGTCACCAACTAGGGGAATGGGTGCCTGAATCCGGGTAGAAAAACACAACGTCTATCCAGCCATTTTCATCATCACCTTCCTTGCCCTCTTACTACCCATTAGGAATCCCCTGAAATAACTTCTTTTCAGCTTCCATCATGTAACAGTAGCCTACTCCTCCTGACCCTCAGAGTCAATTATGATTGCCACTATAGTGATTCCTTTCTTTCGTACTAGTCTTTGCCATGAGAAGCTCCGAGTAACTTGGTTGCAGCCATAGGTTAAAATTTAATACAAATCTAGATTTTTTTTCCTTGTGGTTTGTTTCTGGTCTCATAACATTGTGACGAAACAAAATGCATGGAATGACTGGTCTTTTTTGAATTTGTTGAGACTTGTTTGGTGGCTTAACATGTGATCTATTCTGGAAAACGTTCCATGTGCACTTGAAAAGAATTTGTATTCTTCTCGTTTAGGTTAGGATGTGCTGAATATATCTGCTAAATCCATCTGGTCCAGTGTGTCATTCAAAGCCACTATTTCCTTGTTGATTTTATGTTTGGATGACTTACCTGTCCACTGATGTAAGTGGGGTGTTGAAGTCCCCTACTGTTATTGTATTACTGTTATTTTATTTATGTTTGTTATTAATTGTTTTAAGTATTTGGGTGCTTTAAGTATGTTGGGTACATAAATATTTACAACTGTTATATCTTCTTGTTGGATTGTTTCCTGAATGATTATATAGTATCCCGCTTTGTCTCTTGTTACAGCCTTCATTTTAAAGTCTATTTTGCCCAATATAAGTATTCCACCCTGGCTTTCTTTTCACATCCATTTGCATGATAAATGTTTCTCCAGCCTTTCACTTTCAATATGCATGTGTCTTTAGACCTGAAATAAGTCTTTTGTAGGCTGGATATAGATGGGTCTTGTTTTGCAACCATTCTATCACTCTATCTCTTTTGATTGGAACATTTAGTCCATTTATGTTTAATTATTGATAGATATGTATTTATTGCCATTTTGTTACTTGTTTTATGATTATTTTTATAGTTCTTTTTTGTTTCTTTCTTCCCTTGCTCTCTTCTCTCACAATAAGTTGGCTGCCTTTAATTATATACTTGGATTCCTTGGGACTACATCAAAATAAAATGCTTCTAGGGCACCTGGCTGTCTCAGTCAGTAGAGTATGTTGCTCTTGATCTCCGAGTAATGAGTTCAAGCCTCACACTGGGTGTAGAGCTTACTTTAACAACAAAAACAAAAACAAAACAAAAACCTTCTTGCAGTGAAGAAAACAATCATTAAAACTAATAAAAACAGCTTACTAAATGGGTGAAGATATTACCAAGTGACATATCTGATAGAGTTAGTGTCCAAAATATGTAAATAACTCATACAACCAAACACCTAAAGAATGACTAATCCAATTAAAAAATGGGCAGAAAAGGGACACCTGTGTAGCTCAGTGGGTCACTCAGTCGGTTGGGTGTCAGCTCAGATCATCATCTCCCAGTTCGTGAAATCAAGCCCTGCATCAAGCTCTGTGCTGACAGCACAAAAGCCTGCTTAGGATTCTCTCCCTCTCTGTTGTCCCCTCCTACTCTCAAAATAAATAGATAAACATTAAAAGCATGGGCAGAAGACATAAACAGACATTTCTCCAAAGACGACATACAGACGGCCAACAGACACATGAAAAGATGCTCAATATCAATAATCATTAGGGAAATGCAAATGACAACTATGAGATATCACCTCACACCTGTCAAAATGGCTAAAATAAAAAACCACAAGAAACAACAGGTGTTGGCAAAGACATGGAGAAAAAGGAACCCTTGTGTACTGTTGGTGGGAATGCAAACTGGTGTAGCCACTATGGAAAACAATACAAAGTTTCCTCAAGCAATTATAAACAGAATTATTCTATGATCCACTAATTGCATTAGCAGGTATTTACTCAAAGAATAGAAAAATACCAATTTGAAAGGATATATGCACCCCTATGTTTACTGCATGATTATTTACAATAGCCAAACTATGGAAGCAGCCAAATGTCCATTGGGAGATAAATGGATACAGAAGCAGTACATATATACAGTGGAAGATTATTCAGCCATAAAAAAGAATGAAATCTCACCATTTGCAACAACATCAATGGAGCTAGAGAGTATATTGGTAAGTGAAATCAATCAAAGAAAGACAAATATATAATTTCACTCATGTGTACAATTTAAGGAACAAAACACCTGAACAAAGGTAAAAAAGAGAGAAAGGCAAACCAAGAGACTCTTTTTTTTTTTTTTTTTTTTTTTAAATTTTTTTTTCAACGTTTACTTATTTTTGGGACAGAGAGAGACAGAGCATGAACGGGGGAGGGGCAGAGAGAGAGGGAGACACAGAACCGGAAACAGGCTCCAGGCTCTGAGCCATCAGCCCAGAGCCCGACGCGGGGCTCGAACTCACGGACCGCGAGATCGTGACCTGGCTGAAGTCGGACGCTTAACCGACTGCGCCACCCAGGCGCCCCAAGAGACTCTTAACTATAGAGAACAAACTCATGGTTACCAGAGGGACAGTAGATGGGGGAATGGGTGAAATAGGTGATGGAGACTAAAGAGTTCATTTATCATGATGATCACTGAGTACTGTATAGAATTGCTGACTCATTATATTGTACACTTGAAACTAATATAATACACTCTATTGAGTATACTGGATTTAAATAATTTAAAAAAATTAGTGTGACTAGCTATTTTCCCTACTGGAGGGCTCCCTTCTGAAAAGCAATCTCAGATCCTGGAGTTGGAAAGCCAGGATGGACAAATTTTCCCAAGGGGGTCATGAGGAGCATAGCCACTCATATTTCAACCCCTTCACTCCTGGGCCAATGTATTCTACCTGCAGGGAACACAGCATCACACAATGATTATTGATTTAAGAGGTATACTATGTTCTGCAGGATAGCTTCTCCAAGCTTGCCTCTCAGCTCTGCTTGCAAGAAGGCTGTTCTACCATTTTTTCAGGTCAGAAGCTATGACTATAGAGAAAATATTCTGAAAACCCTTATTAATACTGTTATCTGAGACTATATACAAAAAAAAAGTAAACTTGGAACAAAAATGTATCAGTTTTGCTCAGAATTAATCAAGCTGTCACCAAGTTGCAGGTTGGCCAGCTGACTTCTTTGAAAGATAGGCCCAGCTTGGGTTTTGGCTTCCCTGATCATAGCACCAGGCGTGGCTCAGGAGTTAATTCTGACTGACATCAGGTAAGCACATCATATTCTATATTTACTTTAGGGCTTGTTCTGTGATGGCTTGTTTCTGGTGATATTGACACTTTGTTCTCACTCCCACAGCACATCAACATGTCTCCACTTCAGACTTCTTTGTCAATGGTCTTTAGATCTTTCTTCTTCCAGGATTCTAAACAACCAGCCTACTCAGCCCCCATGGTATGAGTACATATTACCTTGACTTGGGCTATTTCTCTTCCCACATAAGCTGGATGACCAGGTACACCACTTGAAGCTCTGCATATTGGGAGGAATTCTCCTCATGATAGTCTTTCAAAGCCATACCTGAGTTGGGGTGTAACTCAGCAGCAATTCATTTTCAGCTCATATCCATATATTATCAGTCCTGAATCAAGTTTAGACTTTTCCTTCCCCATCAGTTGATCTCAAGGAACCCAGTGTGAACTCAAAGAATGGTACACCAAACAGTGGTGAACGACAGGTGGTTGACCCACTTGTTCATGCAACTTGTGTGTGTCTCTAGCTCTCCTCATGCCTGATCCCAGCTAAATGGCTTCCATCTTGTGAATTGTTGCTGCTATAAACCACATTCCCACCATCACCACACACACACACACACACACACACACACACGCACACACTTATGAACTGATCAGGGTGAGATAACACAACTCATAATGGATAGTTCTAGCAACATTGTCATATGGTATCCCATGGTCACATATGTCATATCTACCAAGGCCTAGTAGAATGCCAGGAGCTTTTCCTTTGAATGGTGTTGAGTTTACTGCTATATATGGCATGGCACTGCTCCAGAAGTTTAGGGTCTATGTTGTAATTCTCCAAGAGGAGTGTAACATAAAATTCATACTATCTCTTTTCCCACCAGAGTTACCTCTAATAACCTAGGGTCTGCCGGGGGATGTGGTGCAAATTCCAGGGATGTTGGCACAACAATATGGACATACTTCAGTATCCTTTCTTCTTTCAGCCTCACTTAAACACAATAGCTTTTCTTGTTACCCAGTAAATCATTAAAGCTGTATTCCCAAGTATGATGCTATACTATCCCCCAAACCCAAAAGACCTACTAGTCATTATACTTCCTTCTCAGTAGGGGGACATATGAAATGCAATCATTTATACTTTGTACTGGAAGAGAAGTCCTCGCGTGCTTCAGATCACTCTACCCCTAAAAGTTTCACTGATGTGTTAGGTCCATGAATTTTTTTGATAGAATTTATCTCACACTCATTGGAGCTCAGATGTTCCTTTACACCTGCCACTTCTTTTCATCTGATCCCAAAATAATATTCTGAGAGATCTGGACAGTATGACAGAAAGCAGAAGAGTTAACATAGCCCTTGAACAAGACCATAAATACTGCTGCCTATCTTATAAGAATATGAACTCTTTTCTGGGCTAAGGATGAAAAAGAATTCAATCTCCAAATCAGTGAGCCAAGAACGTTGACAAATACAGTCAGTATGTACATTTCCCATAGGTAAAAACTTCATACCTGCCATCAGATTATCAAACTTCACAAAATGTTAAAGAAAATCACTGTTCTAAGATAATACTCATATATTGTCCATTACCATCACATGTTATTAAAGCTCCAAAATCTTATTGACATTCTAAAAAGCATCAAGCAAAGCAGATCTTAGGTCAAAAAACCTTACACATGTTTGTACACATGCACTTTTAACATTTCCCTTCTCTCCCAGAAGTATTCTGTTTGCCTTTCTTCTGCTAATTATCATTCTCCTTTATAAAAATTCTTCCTGTAATCATCATTAAACGTTAGTATTACATGCTCTGACTCATCACAGTAAACTTTCCAACACCAAGGCTGCAGCAGCCAGTATCTTTCTGGCGACACAGAAATAAACATTTACCCACCAGCCTCATATCCAGTGAGCTCCTGAAATATACAACTAATTGCTTACTGAACATTTTCACTTAAATGTCCCTTATAACATTCAACTAAACAGTTCCACGTGTGTAGTTATTATCTTATCACCCCATTCTACTTCCCCACTTCCTATTGATTCCTCTTCTGATATCTTTCAATCACAATAGATAGAGATACTTTTCAAAAAAATTATTCAAGTTAGAAGGGTAAAATTTATCCAAGATGTCCGGTTATTGCTGATTCCCTACATCTAATCAGTATAAGCCTGAACATTCCATCTTTCTAAAATATGTTAATTATTGGGGCGCCTGGGTGGCGCAGTCGGTTAAGCGTCCGACTTCAGCCAGGTCACGAGCTCGCGGTCCGTGAGTTCGAGCCCCGCGTCAGGCTCTGGGCTGATGGCTCAGAGCCTGGAGTCTGTTTCCGATTCTGTGTCCCCCTCTCTCTGTGCCCCTCCCCTGTTCATGCTCTGTCTCTCTCTGTCCCAAAAATAAACGTTGGAAAAAAAATTTTTTTAAATATGTTAATTATCTACTTCAACGTTTTACTAAACATGACTTAGCACCAATATTCGTTAGTATCTCCCTGAATCATAAAATTCTTTTCTCACTTTCATCTAGTATCTCCTCCAATCTATTCTCCAAACAGTGTCTCCAAAGATATTTCTAAAATGCAAATATGTCACTTTTTCTTTTTTTTTTTTAATTTTTTTTTCAACGTTTATTTATTTTTGGGACAGAGAGAGACAGAGCATGAACGGGGGAGGGGCAGAGAGAGAGGGAGACACAGAATCGGAAACAGGCTCCAGGCTCCGAGCCATCAGCCCAGAGCCCGACGCGGGGCTCGAACTCACGGACCGCGAGATCTTGACCTGGCTGAAGTCGGAGGCTTAACCGACTGCGCCACCCAGGCGCCCCATGTCACTTTTTCTTAAATACATAAATGTTAGTATAAAACTCAAACACCTAGCTACATTTAAAAGCCCTTTGTGATCATATCAGTATATTTCTTGCTGCTTCTGTGTATTTATTCTTGACTACAGATTAACTAAAACAAATGCAGTTTCTTGAATAAGCATTGTAGGTTCATGCATTTGCACCTTCACACAACCTTTTGTCTCTTCTTGAAACTCTAACCCTATCCCCTGCTTCATATTGCTCACTGTTACTTGTCCTCTAATACTCAGCACAATAGTCAACTCTTCTGGTAAGCCTTTCCCAGCATAATAATGGAATTCACATTTCCCTCCTTGGAAACCCTCAATACCCTCAGTAGTGTTTAACACAAAGTACTATAATCATCCATTTTTTTATCCTTCAATAAATGTCAAAACAAATTATTCTTAACAGTGGTCGTCCTGTCAACAGAACTTACTATAATGTTAGTAATTAATTGTCCTCAAAAAAAATTTTAACAAAAGATGTAAATCTGACCTCCTTTAAATATCAAAAATTTTTCTAGAACTCACTTTTCTGCCAAGACTCACAAAGTTAAATGTTACAAAAAATGTAATGGAAAGGGAATAATTACAAAAATTCTGATCACTTAATATTTTAAGTCTTTGTTTTTAGAGAAGCTTTTGATTTACAACAAAATTGAGAGGGAGGTACAGAGAATATCCACATACCTCCTATCCCCACACATGCACAGCCTCCTCTATTATCAACGTCTCTCACCAGACTGGTACATTTTTAACAAAGGATGAACCTACACTGACACATTATAGTCACTCTACAGTTTACCTTAGGGTTCACTCTTGGTGTTGTATATTCTATGGGTTTAAATAAATGCATCATTACATATATCCATGATTATAATATCATTATAATACTATACAGAGCATTTTAATTTACCTAAATATCCCTGGTACTCTGCCTATCCATCTCTCTCTCTGTCCTCCCACATCTGCCAACTGCTTATTTTTTATTATCTTCATAGTTTTGCCTTTTCCAGAAAGTCACGTAATTGGGATTACATAGTATGTATCCTTTTCTGATTTGCTTCTTTCACTTAGTCATATGCATTTACATTTCTTGCATGTCTTTTTATGGCTTGATAGCTCATTTCTTTTCAGTGCCGAATATTTCATTGTCTGGGTGTACCATGATAATTGAATTTTCATTAAGTGTTCTCTCTGGCTTCACATTCTTTTGCATTCCAGCAACATGTGAAACTACTATATATAATACGTACTATTTTTGTGTGTGTGTGAAAAGTAACTGAGCAACACAGTCTCTTCTTTGAATATGTTTATAATTTTCCACACAGATACCAAAGATTGAATAGTACTTGTTGGAGTATATTCTACAAATTTTCTAGCACATGGTAATATTGTAAGCAAAAATTAAATTTTTGCTATTCTTTTCTTTCAAAAGAATATCTTTTCTTACTTATAAATCATAACACAAAAATAAAAAGCCAAATTAACTTTAAAACATGACTCACTAATACATGGAGACAAATTAGGTAAAAAATAGAATTGTCTAAAATCTTTGGGCCACGGTGAAAGCAGTTCTACGAGTGAAATATAGACTGATCCAGGCTCAAAAAAAAAACAAAAGAAAGCTCAAATAAACAATATAACCTTGCACCTAAAGGAACTATAAAAATAAGTACAAGCAAAGCCCAAGGTAAGTAGAGAGAAAGAAATAATAAATAACTGAGCAGAAATAAATGACATAGAGACTAACAACGACAAAAACAATAACAGAAAAAATAAATGCAACCAAGAACTTGTTCTTTGAAAAGATAAACAAAATTGATAAACCCTTAGCCAGATTCATCAAGAAAAAAAGGGAAACGACCCTAATAACTAAAATTAGAAACAAAAGAAAAATAATAATGCCATAGCAATACAAAGAATTATATGAAAAAATATATATATATGAAAAAATATATGTCCAAAAAATTAGACAACCTAGAAGAAATGGGCAAATTCCTAGAAACATACAATCTTACAAAATTGAATCAGAAAGAAATAGAAAATCTGAACAGAACAATTACTAGTAACAAAATGGAATTGGTAATCAAAAAACTACCAAAAAATACAAGTTGAGGACCAGATGGATTCATAGGTGAATTCTATGAAACATTTAAAGAAGAATTTATATCTACTCTCCTCCAACTATTCCAAAAAATAGAAGAAGGAGAGAGGGAAATTGAGGAAATCTTCCAAATACATTCTATGAAGCCAGAATTTCCCATAATACCAAAACCACACAAAGATACTACACACACAAGAAGAAAACTACAGAACAATATCCTGATAAGACTATATGCAAAAATCTCCAATAAAATATTAGCAAACTGCATTCAATAATACATTAAAAGTATCATTCCCATGATCAAATGAAATTTATTCTGAGGATACAAGTATGGATCAATATTCATAAATCAATCAACATCATATACCACATCAAGAAAATGAAGGATAAAAAATCATATGATCACTCTCATTAGATGCCAAAAAAGCGTTTGAGAAGATTCAAAATAAAAACTTTTAACACAGTGGATTCAGAGGGAACACATCTCAATATAATAAAGGTCATGTATGAAAAACCCACAGCTAACATCATACTCAATGATGAAAAATAGATTTTCCTCTAAAATCAGGAACAAGACAAGGGATGTCCACTCTTGCCACTTTTATTCAACGTACCACTAAAAGCCCTAGCTACAGCAATCAGAAAAGAAAAAAAAATAAATAAGAGGCATCCGTATTGATAAGAAATAATTTAAATGGTCACTACTTGCAGATACCATGATACTATATATAGAGAACCCCAAAGATTCCAACAAAAAAATATGAGAAGTAATTAATAAATTCAATAAAGTCACAGGATACAAAATGAATACCCATAAATCAGTAGCATTTCTATACACTAATAACAAAACAACAAAGAAAGAAATTAGGAAAATAATTCCATTCACAATTGCACCAAAACTAATAAAATACCTAGGAATAAACTTAACCAAAGAGGTGAAAGATCCATACTGTGAAAACTGTAAAGCACTGATAAAAAAATTAAAGATGATACAAACAAATAGAAAAATGTTTCATGCTCATAGGTTGGGAAAATTAATATTGTTAAGATCTCCATACTATCCAAAGCAATCTAAACTCAATGTAATCCCTGTCAAAATACAACAAAGAGCATTTTTTCACAGAACTAAAACAAATAAACCCAAAAATGTATGGAATTATAAAAGATCTCAAACAGCAAAAGAAATCCTGAGAAACAAGAACAAAGCTGGAGGTATTACAATTCCAGGTTTCAAGATATACTACAGACTTGTAGTAATCAAAACAGTATGGTACATGCATAAAAATAGACATATAAATCAACAGAACAGAATAGAGAACCCAGAAATAAACCCACATTTATATGGACAATTAAGCTACCACAAAGGAGGCAAGTATATATAATGGGGAAAAGACAGTCTCCTCAACAAATGGTGCTGGAAAAACTGGACAGCTACATAGAAAAGAATGAAACTGGACCACTTTTTAACATCATACATAAAAATAAACTCAAAGTTGATTAAAGATCTAAATGTGAGACCTGAAACCATAAAACTCATAGAAGAAAATATAGGCAGTAATATTTCTGACATCAGCATAGCAACATTTTTCTAGATATATCTCTTAAAGCAAGGAAAACAAAAGCAAAAATAAACTACTGGGACTACACCAAAATATAAAGCTTCTGCACAGTGAGAGAAACCATCAACAAAACAAAAAGACAACCTCCTGAATGGGAGAAGATATTTTCAAATGATGTAGCCAATAAAAGATTAATATGCAGAATATATTTTTAAAAAACTCAGCATCAAAAGAAAGGGCGGGGGAATAATCCAATTAAAAAATAGGCAGAGCACCTGAATATGTTCCTAAAAAAGACATTCAGATAGCCAACAGACTCATGAAAAGATTTTCAACATCACTAATCATCAGGGAATTGCAAAATCAAAATTCACCTGTCAGAATGGCTAATAAATCAGAAAGAAAAGGGAAAAAAAAGTGTTGGCAAGGATGTGGAGAAAAAGGAACTCTTGTGCCCTGTTGGTGGGTATGTAAATTGGCACAGCTACTATGGAAAACAGTATGGAAATTCCTTTAAAAATTAAAAATAAAGATACTACACGATCCAATAATTCCACTACTAGCTGTTACCCAAAAGAACCGAAAACACTAATTCAAAAAGATACATACGTCTCTGTTTATTGAAGCATTATTTATAATACCCAAGATATTAAAGTAACCTAAGTGTCCATCCACAGATGAATGGATAAGGAAAATGTGGTGGATATATATAATATATATATATATATATATATATATATTATATAGATATATATAATATATATATATATATTATATATATACACACCATATATGGTATGGTATATATACCATATACCATATATGGTATGTATATACCACATACACATACCATATATGGTACGTATATATATATATATATATATATATATATATGGTGTGTATATATATATATACACACACACACACACACACATACACACAATGGAATATTATGCAACCATGAAAGAGATGATTCCTTGCTATTTTGACAAAATGGGTGGATCTGGAGGTATTACGCTTACTTAGAAAAAATAAGAGCATATAATTTCATTCATATGTGGAATCTAAAAAAACCCAAAGCAAATGAATAAGCAAAGAATCAGACTTATAAAAACAGATTTATAAGACGCCCAGAGAAAGGGGGTTGGCAGATGGGCAAATTGGTGAAGGGGAGTGGGAGATACAGGCTTCCAGTTATGGAATGAAGAAGTCATGGGAATAAAAGGTACAGCATAGGGAATATAGTCAATGACGTTGCAATAGCGTTTTATAGTAAAGATGATAGCTACACTTATGGTGAGCATAGAATAATGTACAGAGAAGTTGAATCACTATGTTTTACACCTGAAACTAATATAGCATTGTGTCTACTATGCCCAAATAATAAAACAAAACATGTTGCATTGTTTGGTTTTCTTCTATGAGGATTCTAAACTATAGAGATGTCCCATAAAAGACATAATTTTACATGTGACTTACTTTTATATCTTCCTCTTTATATATCTTGCTGGATAGATGATAGATAGATAGATAGATAGATGATAGATATTCTATATCATGCAGTCTAATTTGAGGCAAGAATAAATTATCTTGAAAAACTACAAAGAAGAAATTTATTTATAGTATTAGAAAATAGTTTTCTTTTGCTCTAACGATTTTTTTTCTCTCTTTCAGAATTCATCAATACCAAAACCTTTTCTAGATCTAAGGAGATAGCAGTGAATAAAACAAAGTCTCTGCTCTCACAGACTTTACATTATATAGCATGTAGTGTCAAGTGATGATAAAAGTAATGAACAAGGGAAAACCTTTTTAAGGGGAGAAAAGTGGAGCGTGGAGTGTAGCTTTATGTAAGGAAGGAAAAGAAATTGACTCAGAAAGGAGACATGAAGCGGATGAGTGACCAAATCAGTCATACAGCCATCCGGTGTAAAGTAATGCAAGGAGAATAAACAATAATGCAAAATCCTGAGGATAAGATGAATATACTTAAGGAAATGCTAGAAAGCCAATGTAGACCTTGGCTTTTAACTTGAATGAGATTAGAAGCCTTTGGCATAGTATGATTTAAATTTAAAACATCACCTTTGTCAATAGATAAAAGACTGTAATAAGGGCAAGAGCAAGGACAGAAAGAAGAGACCATTTAGGAGGCAACTGCAATAACTTATGTGACAGATGATGGTAGCATCATCAACTTATGTGAGACATGATGAGAAACAGCCTTCATGAGCTAACATTCTAGATGAGAGTATAAAGAAAGTAGCACCAAGGATGATTCCAGAGTTTTGGTCTGAGCAACTTAAAGAATGAAATTACAATTTACAGAAATAGGGGGATTCTAGGAGAACTGGTTTTGATAAATGGGAATCAGTGGGGTATATTTAGGCATGCTGGTTTGAGATACCTTTAGATATCTAGGATGTTGGGCAGGCGGTAGGGTTTATGGGAGAAAACTAGCCTGAAGATACAGCAGTTGTGGCAGACGTTGTTAATGCATATCCTCTCAGGACCCACCATTTTTACTTGCATTTGTTCAACCTCTAACCGTGATGACTTTGACTCAGCTTAAGGGCTTTCTCTAGACATTGAATTGTCTATACATGTGGCAGGCTTGAAGTGCCAGGGAAATGCAGTCCCCCAGAGAATGGATAAATCTGAAGTATCTGCTATGCAGTTGCAGTGAAAATTAAGCTCTAGTTCCCCAGTGGTAACTTCACTTCCTTGTCTCACTTTCCCACACCCCTATTAAAGCTTCCTGGGATCTTCTTCCAAACAGCTGCTTGCAGTTGATTTCCCATCTTGTGGTCTGCTTCTGAGAGAAACTAAAAGACAGCATCATTAGCATATAGATAATACTCAAAGCTATAAGATTAGGTGAGATCACTAGGGATTATGTGAATATTTCAAAGAAAACAGACCTAAAGATTTAGTCCTGAATGATTCCCACACTTAGATGTAAGGGAGATGAGAAGGAAGCAGGACAGATTACTAAGAATAAATGGCTAGTGACACAAGGGGGAAATTAGAAGAAGGTAGTGTTCTAAGAAACTAAGTGAAGAGGTTATGATTAAGACTGTCAAATGTCACTACTCTGGAGAAACAGTAATGGCCTCAAACTATGGAATTTGGTAGCAGAAGACGGTGGCATTAATAAAGTCTACTTCTCGGTAGATAAAAATTGAAATGAAAATTCAGTTTCAAACTCTATTTTTACTGAGTTTTTGGGTCAAATATCTGGACAGATTTCTTACCTTACATCACATTTTTATCTTCCAATAGTCCCTTCTTCCCTAAAAATCTGTGATCCAGTTAACCATCCAATTACCTGTCAATAAGTAAAACAACAACAACAACAACAAAAAAAAAACAAAGAGAGAGAAAATGATAAGGCAAAGTGGGTGACTGGTAAAGCAATGTCTTTGAGAAAAGAAAAGGAATGGAATCCAAAAAGATGTCTTATTTGTTGTTTTGTTGTTTGTGGGTTTTACTTTATTTGTTTACAGAGTAGATGCTTTATATAGTTCTTCTGAGTGTTATCACTAAAACATAAATATACATTTTATACAATTTATATCAATATAATTTAATATGTCTAATCAAGTAGGCTCCAAGTTAAATTGCTACCAATTCAAACTCTGCAATCTATCTCAGATGGACATGATTTATCTTATAAGACAATATTTTCAGTTTCTTTCAACAGAACAACAAATCCCAACTGAATTCAACAAGAAAGGAAACAACAAGAGCTCATATGACTGAGAAGTGTAGAAACATGATTGATTTCAGTTGCAATTTATGACTGTGGTTCAAACAAAGCGAACAGGAAACACTTCTCACCTCCCTTCTCTTTGTTGGCCTCATTCTTGGGAGGCTGTCCCTTGGGGTCCCAAAATGGGCTGCAGGTTATAGAGATTGAAAGTGAGGGGGAGAGAGAAAGAGAACTCAGTTGAGGGATTCTCTTATCCTTCAGAAAAAGAATGGAGAGAAGTAGAGGAAGAAAACCCCTAAGATGATCATCTCCAACTAGATTAGAAACATCAGAAAAATTTTTAACTCTACTTATTAAGCTAATATTTTCTGAGCATCATTGTTTGTGTATCAGACATAAATAATGTCCCAAAGAACAAGGAAGAACATATCCTTCTTACTAAGGGCATACACACCACAAGAGATTTAAAATTTAAAGACATGGATACATTGATTAGTGAATTAATTAGATAACAAATAAAACAAAAAATACCAGGATGGAAATGGAAGCTATGCTGAAAAATATACTAGGGTTATGTGATGGAGAGTGACTGATGGCTGCTGTAGATCGGTGGTCAGAGAAGGCCTTTCTGAGCTATGAAATTTAAGCTGAGTTCTAAATGATGAGTGAGTCAGTCCATCCAAAGACCTGGGGGAAAACCAGATTCAGAATGAAGAGATCTTACAAAGAACCTAAGTTTTAATGTTTATGGAACAAAAAGAAAATCACTGTGACTACATAGTCCAGGGAAAGGGGAGAATTATATTATATGAAACTGAGTGCAATAGCAGGGGAAATGACACAGGACTTTCTAGCCTGAATAAGGAGTTTGAATTTAATTCTGAGTACAATAATAAACATAGGCTTAAGGAGAAGAGTGAAATGATCTAATTACTGACTTAAAGAGTCATTCAGACTATTGTGTGAAGACTGGATGATATAGGGGTAAAGGTGAAATAAAGAGAACTAAAGAGTTTATGTTTTAGTCTACATAAAATATGATCATGGCCTAGATGAAAGTAAAGAACATTGTGGAAGAAGCAGACGAATTTGGCATAAGTTTTGGAGGTAGACTCAATAGAACCTGTTGATTGCTTTGATATGAGGAATACACTAAATAGAGGAACTAAAGTTAAATTTTATATTTTTTTCTGGGCTAATGGATAGATTAAGGGGACATTTGTTTGGTATAGGAAAGAATGGAAGTAGCACATTTGGGTGTGGGAAATGGGCATCAAGAATTTCATCTGGCTATTGTTATCATCAGATGCTTATAAGGCATCCATGTAGCAATGTTAAGCAAGGAGTTGGACATGAATCTGGTGTACAAGGAAAGATCATAAAGGAAAATAAAGATTTCAGAGTCATCAGTGCATGAAAGGATGTTGAAAGAAGATATAGACATCAACTAGTCAATCCAATTAGAGATTAGGCCAAACCTTGAGAAACTGGATATATGGAAAAAGGAAGAGACCACAGAATAAAAATACTAAACAGAGGAAGAGAAATCAGCAAAGAGCCTAGAAAAGGTGACTAGATCACAATAATCAAGACAAGAAAAAATCCTTTCAAGTAGGACCTGGTTAACTGAGCCAAATACTGATAAAAGGACAGATAAATGACCACCAGATTTTACAACATGGAGAACCACCACTGACCTTGACAAAAGCTGTCTCACTGGTATGACGGATAAAAACCAGAGTGAAGTAAGCTGAAGAGAGAATATAAGGTAACCAAGTGTGGATACAGTGACTATGGTAATTCTACTAGAGAGTGACTGGGGCAGCAAAGGAGGATGATTTACTTAAGAAAAGATACTAGCGATGCCTGGGTGGCTCAGTTGGTTAAGCGCCTGACTCCTGATTTTGGCTCAGGTCAGTATCTCATGGTTCTTGAGACCCAGACCCTCACTGGGTTCTGTGGTGACAGCACAGAATCTGGTTGTGATTCTCTCTTTTTTTTAATTAGGAAAATAAATTGTCTAATTTTTTATTGAGGTAATTGACATTATATTAGTTTCAGGTATACAACACAACGATTCAGTATTTGTATATATGTCAAAATGATCACCATAATAAATCTAGTTGACATCCATTGCCACACACAGTTACAGTTTTTTTTCTTGTGGTAAGAACTTTTGAGATCTACTCTCATAGCAACTTTCAAATACCCAATGCAGTATTATTAGCTACAGTCATCATAACTGAAACATATATAATCATACATATCGTCACTTATAACTGGAAATGTGTACCGTTTGATCTCTTCACGCATTTTGCTCACTCCCCCACCTCCCACCTCTGGAAACCATCAATGTGTTCTCTGTATCCATGAGTTTGTTTTTATTTGTTTGTTTTTTTATTTTTTTATTTATTTTTTATATATATAATTTATTGTCAGACTTGTTCCATACAACACCCAGTGCTCATCCCAACAGGTGCTGGATTAATACAACATGTAGTACACAGAGCAGGATGCTCTCATAAAATGTAAATAATTATGGAAGTTGTGCATATAATCCAATATAAATTAAAAACAAACAATAGTTTTTTCAGATTATGTAACTCTTAGTTAGCTTCTCAGAATCTGGGTGTTGTGGGACATAAAAGTTTAAATTAGAAGGAAAAAAAGAGTGAATGAAGGCAGTAAAAGAAAGGAGAGAGATACAGAATAGGAGAAAAGAATGCAAAAAAAAATGCTAGCAGTTTTCTTTCTTCACAAGTTTCTTTGCATGTTCTTGGACATTACTACACATTTTAGAGGACATGCACTCATGAATTTAGAAATCTGAAGTTCTGAGTTTGAATTTTAGTTTTGCCTCATAATCTCTCTGAGATACAGTTTCTATATTGGAGAAAAGAAAATAACATTATGTCCCGTAAACTTATGCCCCACATAGAGTTTCGTATGATTAAGTAAAATTAGGTATTATACATAGTAGACAAAAGAAAGGTCAGACAGCACCTTGGATATACTAGTTTGGGTACGATTAAATACCATACAGATGTACGTGATTATTCCAATGTATCAAATAAAGAATCGGTTCACTTCTTGTTTGAACTTACATAATTATTTCAAAGTCCTATATTCTTTATCAAATTATATTTGATGCTTGATGCAAATTAAGTGGTAAGTCAGTTTAAAATTTTTTTTAACGTTTATTTATTTTTGAGACAGAGAGAGACAGAGCATGAACAGGGGAGGGTCAGAGAGACGGAGACACAGAATCTGAAACAGGCTCCAGGCTCTGAGCTGTCAGCACAGAGCCCGACGTGGGGCTCGAACTCACGGACCGTAAGATCATGACCTGAGCCGAAGTCGGACGCTTAACCGACCAAGCCACCCAGGCGCCCCAAGTGGTAAGTCAGTTTAAACCCAATGATTGGAATTTTAGTTGAAGCGCTATATTTCAATAAGATAGCTCCTGTGGGAATTTATTAGAATTATTAAAATTTACTAGAATGTTAACAAATACTAAAATGAATTGTGGTGCTGCTTTTGTTTCTTGATATAATTCCTATTCCCCAGAATCAGAGTGAACACTGAACTGCACTCACAGAAGAAATCTCAGTGTGACAGCTCTTTAGTGAATTGCCATTTCCTAAATGCCTTTCCCATTGACATCTGCTCTGGAATTCTATACTGCCAACTCAGTACTCCCACCCCTGATGGGCTTATGACGGCTGCTGCATCAGGCACTATGCCATAAATACTAGCCCAAGCTGGAGAGAAATTCCTGTAAATGAAGATTAAAGAAAACCACTTTGTAATTGGCTGAGCTATGGAATTCATGTACCTTCTAATGTCATAAATCAACTTACGCTGTACAGTCACTGACCATTTAATTAATAGCTTCATGTTCTTCTTCCAGTCCAGAGAGGGTCACCAAGGACAAGATATAAAAGGTGCAAAATTTCTACCAGCCTCTGTATTACTCTAAGAATCAAAATATTGTCACATTAGCAAAAATAATTACTGAGACAGCATCAGACACTTTTCAGAAGCGAAGAAAAAACAAGTAATTTTTCTCTCTGCATATATTTCCTATCTTCTCTCTCTAGCTTCCTACATGTATTTTTATGTACAGCAATATAATAGAGCCAGCATCTCTAGTAAGAAATGAGCTGTATTTATATAGTGTCACTGATTTTCATAATTTTATATTTAAATGTATAAAATGTACCCAAGGTTTAAACCCAACAACAGAATTCTCAGTCCAGGTAATGGATTATCACCAGAATAATTTAAATGGCAATTAAATAATCATTTAGTATATCTTAATACGATTAATATAATCTTTCACTAAAGTTTTCCTGATTAATTCACTGAACAATGAGAAAAAGTCCTTTGCTACATCTGGAAAACACTGATAAAAATAGCTTATAAATAGGGAAGAAATAGAATTAGTACAAGAAATGTTGGAAGAGAGTTACAAAGAATTATGAGCATCAGTCACACTCTATTAAAATCGGTAGACAAAGTATTAAACAGGCTTGTGAGTCAGTTTGAATTTTTATTTAAAAATATATCTGTTTCTGAAATGGAATTTACATTTTAAATGGTTATTTAAAATATGATCTCTAAGATTCAAAATTGTGTTTTAATGCTTATATCAGTCCTTAGTCATTAAGCCCATTCATTACAAACGGACTGTCACTAGAACTGGTATTTCAAAATTGGCATAGCCACGGAGGAAGACAGATTGACCTGACTGACATAGCTCCTTCTGCTCCTAACCTGTGAATTTCAAAAACTTGTCCTACTTAATATCAGGACTAGCAGTTACCATCACATCTTCTCTCCAAGTGTGAAGGCAAGGGAAGAAAATAGAAAAGCCAAATCAATTCAAATTCCATAGAGCTTTTCTTTGCTGTTGAAATAAAGAATGTATTTTCTACAGATTAACAGAAGTAGCATAATATTGTATTAACACACGGGCTTTGGAGTCACATTACGTATGTTCTTAATCAGATACGACTAGTTACTAGCTATATGATCTTAACTTTGTTAACCCCTCTTGGTCCCTGTTTTCTCATTTAAAATGAAGTGATTGTAGGGGCGCCTGGGTAGCTCAGTCGGCTGAGTGGCTCAGGTCATGATCTCACGGTTCGTGAGTTGGAGTCCCGAGTGGGGCTCTGTGCTGATAGCTCAGAGCCTGGAGCCTGCTTCCAGATTCTGTGTCTCCCTCTCTCTCTGCCCCTCCTCCATGCTCTCTCTCTCTCTCTCTCTCTCAAAAATAAACATTTAAAAAATAAATAATTAATTAAATAATTTAAAAATGTAGGAACTACTTTGGAGAGACTGCTACTTTTCTCTCATTGCCAATTCTTCTTTTAAAGTACTAAACCTAACTTTTAACTGAATGAATGTATGGTCACTCATTTGGGAAAAGAAAGAAAGAAAAAAGACACTTATCAGACTCGCCTCCTCATAGGTGTGGCTATATCAGTAAGTTATAGCCAATGAATGTAAGTGGAGGAGATGACTCTAATTTTTAAGAAGCATTCTTAAAAAAAAAAAAAAGAAAAGAAAATACCTTTCTTAATCCCTTTCCCACTTTAATCGGCTGCAATGCAGACATTATGATCTGATCTGGAGCACCCATATTGGACCATAAGGCATGCTTGAGAATAGAAGTCACACCTACTAAAGCAGTGAGACACATGGATCCTGGGTCCCTGACACCATAGAGCATCATGCCTGCTCCTGATGACCACGTCAGCAAAGATTACCCCAGTAGCTTAAATTAGAAAGGATCATTTCTTACTCTTGATACTTTTCCATCTTGGGTCAATAAAAGGCTCTGCTTCATCTCGACCTGAATCAGAGACCAAAGCTGATGAAAACTTCACCGCATTGGAGTCTCATCTTCAGAGACAATAGAAAGACAAGAGAATGAAGCATGCATCAGATCTTACAGGGTCCCCCCCCCCAGAAATGACACAATGCTTCCACTCATAATTAAGTGGCTAAGACAAGTCAGATGGCCACGTCTAACATCAAGGGCATGGAGAGGTATCGTCGTACCCAGTACCTGAAAGGAGAAGAATCAGAAACATTACGGAAGAACACTAATGATGATCACAACCTTCTGTTGTGGCACATTTAAGTGAGAAAAATATTTCTACTTGTGTAAGTCATTGTTAGTTTGTGTTTCCTACCCCTCATGACTGATTCAATTTAATTAACATACTATCAGACAGTGTTGGTTATGAAGATGAAAGCCGATGGGATGTATGAAGTGCCTCACACAGCCTGGTACGTGATAACCACTGGGTAAAAATAAGCCACATCATCACCATTTTCATTATAACAGAGTATTGCTGTCGTCAGAGATGAATGTTTTAATCTGGGAGTAGAATTCACACTCCTGTTCCATGTATTTGATATCCCCAAGTCAAAAATCATTGTCCAAAAATTAACTGTGAGGAAAGTAATGTGTTTGGCAGTTGCAGTTTTGGCAAGGATGTGGGATATAAGGAAGCTCTCCTGCTGGAACTGTCAGTACTTCTCAGCTGGAACATCTCAGGAGCCTGTTTCAGAAGAACATGATGAAGTACTTCTATCTGTGCCAGAATGCAGCACCTCAAAGAATTTCTAGATCTGCTTACAAGTAAAGATGCCTTCCCTAGTACAGTTTCCCAAATTTTCCCACAAGGGAGAAATCAGGCTCTACAAAATCTCAACACATATTTTTGCCTTCATACAGACACGCACAGATTTTCTGACTTAACCCTAAGATCTTAGGTTCTTGGAAAAATTAAAAATACATACTCTTTGAGAAAAATTTGGACCCCAGATTTAATTCTATACCAAAGTGGGTTGGTTTTTTTTTTTGCAGACTTTGGGATATCAAGGTAGAGTCAAGATATGGGGGAGGAGTTATAATGAGTAAGGCTAATTTCTTCTTTTTATTTAGTTCCTCTAGTAGCATTATTTTCTGTTTTTACTTTTAAATAAACTTTCACTTTTGCAAAAAGAAAAAAGGCAACATGACTCTCTTTCTCATAGGCTAGAATATTCCATTCCATTTTGCATCAAGAAAAGAAAGAATGTAAAACCCCACCTCTCACCATGCATGTTATTGTTTATAGTGTCCAAAGCTTTATTGTTTACTAATCCCAAGTTTTTCACGCATATAGCCACATGCCATGATGTCTCGCCTGTCTAGAATACAGTTATCTATAGTAATCCACAATGCTTTCTCTAAAAAGAAAATGTGATCATGATTCATACTTATTTAAAACTCTAAAATGGAATGACAAATAAAATAAACTAGTTCTCCTGTCCTCTTTGTTTGAAAATCTATAGTTCACATTACTGATTACTGGAGTCTGTTCAACGATTTTGGACTCAAGAAGCACTACTATATTTTAGCCATCTTGAATTATTCTCTCTCTCTCTCTCTCTCTCTCTCTTAATGTTTATTTATTTTTGAGAGACAGAGAGACAGAGTGTGAGCAGGGGAGGGGCAGAGACAGAGAGGGAGACACAGAATCCAAAGCAGGCTCCAGACTCTGAGCTGTCAGCACAGAGCTCGATGCTGGACTCGAACTCACAAACTGTGAGATCATGACCCAAGATGAAGTCAGTACTTGACTAACTGAGCCACCTGGGTGCCCCATTGAATTATTTTCTCAATACAATTTTCTGATGTGCAAAATCAAATGCATTGTATACTCACACGCATTGGATTAGATTTGTTCACTGATAGCAAAAGTTATTTGCTTTAAAAGCAGTTATATAGAGTGGGATTTTTAAAGCACCTACTGTTCTATATAATATCCATACTAAAGGTGGTGGTAATTTATCCCAGCTTATGACCTTTGTTGTTCATTTTCATCTAAAGTCTCATTGACATAGAATATAAATAACAGGAAACCAAAATTAGAGAATATGATCTGGAATACTGATTTACTTGTTATATGATGTAAAAAGAGCAAAGAAAAAAAAGAAGAAAAAGAAAAAAGAAATTCCACCTCCTAATATGATGTAGTAGCTCATAGGTCAATGCTCTCCCTGCCACTCCTAGAGATAGCTGGATAAATTACAAAACTCAGGTATTAAAGGTTTCAGGGATTTCTGTAAGTAAGGAGGATTATTAGATGAACTAAAATGCCAGAAAGAATGGAACTTTTTCAAGATAAGCTGGTGATTACCAGCTGTGTCTTTTCTCTATGGGCATTCGGCAATCCTCTGTGTAAGGTTTATGCACTTGTCCACACTTCAGGCTTTCCTAGGCTGAAAGTCTCTAATGGGGAAAAGAGACACTAACAATGTTTTAAGTAGCTACATGGAGCTGTAGAGGATAAGAATGGGGCTTAAAACTTCTAAAGTTCTAGCACTATCAGAAAAATTATAAAATCACATTCTGTATTCGACTGTAATAAGCCAAGGACAATGTTGTAACTTCTAGAGTTACCATACAATAATAGCGATAGAATGTGTAGCATTTTAATGAAATTTTTAAAAATTGCATATTTTTTGAAAATCTGATCAATCTAAAAGAAAGCAAAAGGAAAAGTTGAAAAGGAACATAAGAATGGGCCAAATGCAGATAACTAATAAAATAATAATATATTTCCAAATAAATCAATAATTAAAAGTAATTGGAAAAAATATTCTAATTAAAAGAATTGACTATAAGCAAAGATGAAAATGAAAAACCCTAGAAGTAACAAAAAAGGGTGGGGACTCACAGCAACTAGTACATAATCTCTACAACTTACTATGGATCCTACTAACTGGTTCAGAGCTCTATTTGTGACCCCGTAGTTCTCCTCACCCATGGACCCCCACAAATGGCATATGAACTTCCACAGATGGCACTTGTGAGCTCCTAAAGACAGTATATAATGATTATCAGCAGGCTTGACTCTACTACATTGGGAGAAAGTGCAAAATCTTGGAGATTTCAAGGCACTTCCGCAGGAAAAAGAAACTATAAGGCTATCAACACCTGGCCTGGCTTTGTGAGATTAAGAGAAAACATAAAAACCATAAGACTTTTTCCTAAAGAGGGAACAAGAGCAATGGAGCAGACACATCCATAGAAAAGGTCTGAGAGACAGACCACCAGAACCTCTAGTCAGGCAGACTGGTGAAATTCTTTCCTGAAGCCAGTCAAAAAAACTAGAGGAGGTGACTGATTCTTCAAATGTGAAAATAGCAATGCAAGACTTCAAAGTATATGAAGAACCAAGGAAACATGACACCACCAAAAAACAAAAACAAAGCCCCAATGGTTGATCCCCTCCAAAATGGAGATCTATAAATTTTCTGAGAAAGAATTTAAAATAATTGTCTTAAGGAAGCTCAGTGCTATAATAGAACACAGATATATGACTAAATGAAAAAAAAATACATGAACAGAGTGAGTTTAATAAAGAGGTAGAAATCATAAATAAGAACCATAGAAATTCTGGAGCTGAAGAATACAATGGTTGAACTGAAAAAAAAAAATTCCGTAAAGAGCTTTAATAGCAGACTCAATAGAGCAGAGGAATCAGCAAATTTGAAGGCAGATAATTTGAAATTACTATAATAGAAGATCAACAACAAATAAGAATGACAGAGAAATGAAAAAATCCCATAGGGCTTATGGTAAACCATTAAGTGAATCAACATAAACATTTTGGGAATCTCAAAAGTATCAGAGAAAGAGAAAGGGGTAGATATCATATTTAAAGAAATAATGACAAAATATTTCTCAAAACTAGGGAGGGAAATGAACATTCAGATCCATGAAGACCAAAGAAATCCAAACAGATTGAACATAAAGAGTCTTTCACTAATTATTATTATTATCTTCACACATTATCATCAAATTTTTTAAAGGCAATGACAAAGAATTTTGAAAGCAGGAGAAGACTTATAACATACAAAGGAACCAAGAAAACATATGAACATTTAAAACTCACTGATGAAGTACAGTTAAATTCAGAATACTCTAGTACTATAATCAGGGTGCATATCTCACTTTTAGCTCTAATATAGAAAGTAAAAAGACAAAAGATTATAATAACTCTACCCATGATAATTTCTTAATGTTACATAATATATAACAAGATTCAAGTTGTTAATGGTTATGTAATATACAAGATGTAAATTGTGACATGAATACCATAAGATGTCAGGAGTAGAGAAAAGCAAAAATGTACAGTTTTGTGTGCAAATTAAACTCAAGTTTTTATCACCTTAAAATAGACTGTTATAAGATATTTAATGTAAGCCTTATGGTAATCACAAAGAAAAAATCTATAGTAAATACACAAAAGATAAAGAAATTAAAGCATACTATTATTAAAAACCACCCAGTAACAAAGTAAGGCAGCAAGAGAAGAAAAGAACAAAGGAAGTACAAAATAGTCACAACACAAAACACTAACAAAATGTCAATAAGTCCTTACCTATCTATAATCATTTTAATATAAACTGATTAAATCTTCAATTAAATAATATGGAGTGACTGAATTAATAAAAAATACAAGACCCAACTATATGCCGCCAAAGAGATACTCACTTTAGCTTTAAGGATTCATATAGGTTAAAAGTAAAGGGATAGAATAAGACATATCATACAAATAGTCAATGAAAGTGATCAGATATGGCTATACTTATATCAGACAAAATAGACCTTAGGTTGAAAACTGTCAGAGACAAAGAATGACACTATATAGTGCTAAAGGGGTTAATGTATCATGAATATACAATAATTGTAAACATAAGTGCACACAATATCAGACCACCTATGACATATAACTCAAATATTAAAAGAATTAAAGAAAGAAATTGACAGCAATGCAATAATAGTAGACTTTATTACTCCACTGTAAACAGTGGATAGATCATCCAGACAGAAAAATCAATAAGGAAACCATGGAGTGGAACAACACTACAGACCAAATGCACCTAACAGACATACAGACCATTCTATCCAAAGGCAGCATAATACACATTTTTCTCAAGTGCACATGCAATAGTCTCCAAGATAGATCATAACAGAACAAGTCTTTAAAAATTTTAAGAAGGTTTAAATATCTCAAGTATCTTTTTGGTCTACAGTGGTATGAAATAACAAGAGGAAAATCGGAAAATTAACAAATATGTGTAAATTAAACAACAGAAAAAGCTGTCCTATAAGTCCTAAGTTTGTAGCAATGATGATTACATTAGAAGAAGAAGAAGAAGAAGAAGAAGAAGAAGAAGAAGAAGGTGGTCTCGAAGAGCCTAGTTTTACACATCTAGGAGCCAGAAAAAGATGAACACACTAAGAACAAGATTAGCAGAAGGAAATAATAAAGATTAAAGCCAAAATAAATTACATAGGGACTAGAAAAACAATAATAGATGTAAACGAAACTGAGTTGGTTTTTTATTTTTTTTAAAAATTTTTTTTCCAACGTTTATTTATTTTTAAGACAGAGAGAGACAGAGCATGAACGGGGGAGGGGCAGAGAGAGAGGGAGCCACAGAATCGGAAACAGGCTCCAGGCTCTGAGCCATCAGCCCAGAGCCTGACGCGGGGCTCGAACTCCCGGACCGCGAGATCGTGACCTGGCTGAAGTCGGACGCTTAACCGACTGCGCCACCCAGGCGCCCCGAGTTGGTTTTTTAAACAGATAAACAAATTTAACAAACTTTTAAATAGATAAAGAAAAAGAGAGAGAAAACAAAATAAGGAAACGAAAGAGAAGAAACTATAACAACACAGAAACACATAGGATCGTAAGAGACTACTATGAACAATTGTATGCCAATAAGAAACTAAAAGAAATGGATTAACTCTTAGAAACATACAGCCTACCAGGACTGAATGATGAAAAACTATAAAATTGGAAAAGATCAATTTCTAGTAAGAAGATAACAAGTGCTGGCAAGGATGAAGAAAAGGAAACCCTGATGGGGATATAAATTGCTATAGCCATTATAGAAAACAATATGGAGGCTCCTCAAAAGTTTTAAAATACAACTACAATATGATCCAACAACCCCACTTCTGGGTATTTATACAAATAAATTGAAATCAGGATTTTGAATAAATGCTTGTACTCTCATGTTCAGCACAGCATGATTCACAATAGCCAAGATACAAAAACAACCTCAATGTCTGTCAACAGATGAAGGGAAAAAGAGATTAGATTTGTGCTTTCAGAAGTGAAGGGGCGGGGGGAGGGGGAATTGAAGGAAGATGGTCAAAAGGTATAAACATCCAGTTATAAGATAAATAAGTTCAATGGTTGTAAAGTACATGATGACTATAGTTAACACTGCTCTATGGTATTTTTGAAAGTTGTTTAAGAGCATAGATCCTAAGAGTTTTCATCACAAAGAAAAAAAACTTTTTTTTTATTCTTTATTTTTTTGTGTGGGTGTGTACCAATATGAGATGATAGATGTTAACTAAACTTTATTGTGGTAATCACTTCACAATATATTTAAGTCAAATCATCGTCCTGTACACTTTAAACTTAGACTAACAACCCAGTAGAAAAATGGACAAAGATCTTGAAGTATATTTTATAAAAGAAGATATACAAATGGCTAATAGACCTGTCTAAGGGCAGTCATTAGGGAAATTAAAATGAAAATCGGAATGTTATATCAGTACACATTTATCATAATGGCTAAAGTTTTTTAAAAGACTAAAAGTACATGTTTGGCAAGTATGTGGAGTAACTGAAATTGTCATAGATTCTGATACAAATGTAAATCAGTAAAACTGCCGTGGGAAACCACTTGTATGCTACTGCTCAACTTGTACATACCACATGACCCAATGTAACATATAACAGAAATGTGTACATATGTAAACCAAAAAAAACCCAAAACCAAACGAACAAGTACTAGAATGTTCATAGTAATACTATTTATAAGAGTTTGTATTGGAAACAAACTAAAAATACACCAATAGTTTAAAGGATAAACACATTTTGATGTTTACACAATTGACAGTATTACAAAAGCTCAAAATTATGTTCAAAAGCATAATGTTGAGTGATTGAAAGAAGCCAGACATAAATAAACAAGAACTGGATGCTTCCACTTATAAAGTCCCAAAACAAACAAAATTAATGTACACCATTAGAAATCCTGGAGGTAGTGTCTAGATGGAGATTCCTCTGATTACTATATGGGCTTGTCTGCATAGTGAATGAAATGTGCATTACTTCAATAAAAGTGTTTTTATAAAGCAAAAAATTTTTTTCAGAGTTTTCAATATCTTTATTGAGGATTTTCTATAAATATCTCTTTATTTTTCTAGTTTAATAATGGCAGATTTCCTTTCTTCCTTTCTTCTCCCAATTTCTTTTCTGTATAAGAAAATGGATATGATAGGGGAAGCTGGGTGGCTCAGTCGGTTAGGCGTCTGACTTTGGCTCAGGTCATGACCTCGCACTCTGTGAGTTTGAGCCCCGTGATGGGCTCTGTGCTGACAGCTCAGAGCCTGGAGCCTGCTTCTCATTCTGTGTCTCCCTCTCTCTCTACCCATCCCCTGCTCACTCTCTGTCTCAAAAATAAATAAACATTAAAAAAAAAAGCTTAAAAAGAAAATGGATATGATATTCAAAAGGATAGTCAAATGGGGCACCTGGGTGGTTCAGTCAGTAGGGCATCTGACTTTGGCTCAGGTAACGATCTCACAGTTCATGAGTTCGAGCCCCGCATCGGGCTCTGCGCTGACAGATCAGAGCCTACAGCCTGCTTTGGATTCTGTGTGTGTGTGTGTCTCTCTCTCTGCTCCTGCCCTGCTCGTGCTCTGTCTCTGTCTCTCAAAAAGTGAATAATTGTTAAAAAATAAAATAAAAAATAAGTAAATAAATAAAAATTTAAAAAAGGATAGTCAAATGATAAGGAGACTATAACACCCTTTAGGGAGAAGAGCAAGTCAGGAAGCAGTCGATGTGGATTTAATAATACAGGTGAAGGGTCAAGGACAAAAAAAGAAAAGGGAAATCTCAGGAAAATGTTCAATAACCCTATAGTAAGTTCTAAGCGTTTCATTTTAACACCCAGCATATAAAGTAGACATTATGGCAGCTCCTCTCACTATTCTGAATCCTTTCTGACTGTAAAAATCTCGCAGTTCTCATTTCATTTTTAACTATATTACTCATTGATCTTAAATTATTTGCCAAGAATTTCAGCTCCATCATCATTTCAGCCTTGAAAAAGTCTGTGATTTTACTAACAACAATAAACCTCTTTTGAAAGCTATCTTTGTTTCTAAAATTGCAACAGAGAAGCAAGCTATTGTAATAATATATTTAGCACCATGGAACTCATTTATTCCCAATGCATTAAAAAGCTTAAGATCTAGTTCCTATTTATTATTAGAAGTCATAATTTTTCACATTGCTGATGTTAAAGAATTAATATAGCAATGTTTGGATGATCTGAATGTATTTTAAGTGAATTGTTCTCCATTTTCCACCTTTCATGCCTCTGTTACATGCATCGCTTTCATTTTCTATATATGTTCCCATGATTTGTTTTACACATAAATATATAAATATATATTACATTTACTAATATTTATTCCTTAATATAAAAATCCACATCATTTGTGATAATTCTTAGAAATTATTGTAAACTTAGAAAATACATAATTTTACATGTTTAGCTCTGTGCCTCAGTTAACTGTTTTTGTGACAGGTGTCAAATGCACCCTAAATTAAGTAATTCAGATACCATGAAGATAATCCGTCTTAGCGAACTGAGTTTCCTAGAAAACCAAAATATAATTTTTCCGTAGTTGTTTCATTTTTTTCTATTTTTTCTTTTATCTCTGTTTATTTTTTCATTTTTTTTAAATTTTAATTCAAGTTAGTTAACATATAGTATTGTATTGATTTCAGGAATAGAATTTAGTGATTTATCAGTTACATTAGAATACCCAGGACTCATCCCAACAAGTTCCCTCCCTAATGACTATCACCCATTTAGCCCATCCCTCCACCAACCTCCCTTCCAGCAACCCTCAGTTCTCTGTATTTATGAGTCTCTTATGGGTTGCCTCCCTCTCTGTTTTTATCTTATTTTTCATTCCCTTCCTCTATGTTCATCTGTTTTGTTTCTTAACTTTTACATATGAGTGAAATCATTTGATATTTGTCTTTCTCTCACTGACTTATTTCACTTAGCATAATACATTCTAGTTCCATCCATGTTGTTGCAAGTGGCAAGTTTTCATTCTTATTGATGGCTGAGTGATAATTCCATTGTGTGTGTGTGTGTGTGTGTGTATCCAAATGTATATATGGGTATATACACCACGTCTTTATCCATTCATCAGTCGATGGACATTTGGGCTCTTTCAATAATTTGGCTATAGTTGATAGTGCTGCTAAAAACATTGGGATGCATATGCCCTTTCAAATCAGCATTCCCATCAATAGTACAAAAGGATTTCCCCTTTCTCCAAATCCTCACCAATACATGTTGTTTCTCGTGTTGTTAATGTTAGCCATTCTGACAAGTGTGAGGTAGTATCTCATTGTGGTTTTGAATTGTATTTCCCTGATGATGAGTGCTTTTGAGCACCTTTTCATGTGTCTATTTGCCATCTGGATGTCTTCTTTGGAAAAGTGTCTATTCATGTCTTCTGCTCATTTCTTAACTAGATTATTTGTTTTTTGGGTGTCTAGTTTGAGACGTTCTTTATAGATTTTGTACTAACCATTTATCTGATACATCATTTACAAACATCTCCAATTTTGTCAGTTGCCTTTTGTTTTGTTGACTGTTTCCTTCACTGTGCAGAAGATTTTTATCTTGATGAGGTCCAAATAGTTTGTTTTTGCTTTTGTTTCTCTTGCTTCTGGAGACATGTCAAGAAAAAATTGGTGTAACTGAGGTCAAAGAGGTTGTTGCCTGTTTTCTCCTCCAGGATTTTGATGGTTTCCTGTCTTATTTTAGGTCTTTCATCCATTATGAGTTTATTTTTGTGTACGGTGTAAGAAAGTGGTCTAGTTTCATTCTTCTGCATGTTGCTGTCCAGTTTTCCCAGCACCATTTCCTGAAAAGACTGTCTTTTTTCTATTGGATATTCTTTCCTGATTTGTTGAAGATTAGTTGGCCATATATTTGTGGGTCCATTTCTGGGTTCTCTATTCTGTTCCATTGATCTATGTGTCTATTTTTGTGATGATTATAGCTTTGTAATCCAGCTTAAAGTCTGGAATTGTGATGCTTCTACCATTTGTTTTCTTTTTTCAATGTTACTTGGGCAATTCAGGGTCTTTTCTGTTTCCATACAAACTTTAGAACTGTTGTTCTAGTTCTGTGAAGAATGCTGGTGTTATTTTAATAGGAATTGCATTGAATGTGTAGATGGTTTGGGGTAGTACAGACATTTTAACAATATTTGTTCTTCCAATCCATGAATGTGGAATGTTTTTCCATTTCTTTGTGTCTTCTTCAATTTCCTTCATACGTGTTCTGTAGTTTCAGTGTACTGATCTTCTACTTCTTTGGTTAGGTTTATTCCTAGGTATCTTATGGTTTTTATATGCAACTATAAGTGGGATTGATGCCTTGAATTCTCCCTCTACTGCTTCATTATTGGTGCATAGAAATGCAACCGATTTCTTTATTTTGATTTATATCCTGCGACTTTGCTGAATTCATGCATCAGTTCTAGCAGTGTTTGGTGGAGTTTTCCATGTAGGTTGTCATGTAGTCTGGGAAGAGTGAAAGTTTGACTTCTTCCTTGCCAATTTGCATGCCTTTGGTTCTTTTTGTTGTATGATTGCTGAGGCTAGGAGTTCTAGTACTATGTTGAATATCAATGATGAGAGTGGACACCCCAGTCGTGTTCCTGACCTTAGGGGCAAAGCTCTCAGTTTTTCCGCATTGAGGATGATATTAGTTGTGAGTCTTTCAAATATGCTCTTTATGATGTTGAGGTACGTTCCTTCCATACCCACTTTCCTGAGGGTTTTTATCAAGAAAGGATGCTTTATTTTGTCAAATGCTGTTTCTGCATCTATTGACAGGGTCATATGGTTCTTATCCTTTCTTCTACTAATGTGATATTTCATGTTGATTGATTTGCAGATATTGAATGACCCCTGCAGCCCAGGAATAAATTCCACTTGATTGTGGTTAATAATTCTTTTAATGTGTTGTTGGATCCAGTTTGCTAGTTAGTATCTTGCTGAGAATTTTTGTATGCATGTTCGTCAGGGAAATTGGTCTGTAGTTCTCCTTTTTAGTGGGGTCTTTGTCTGGTTTTGGAATCCAGGTAATGCTGGCTTCATACTATGAGTTTGGAAGTTTTCCTTCATTTCTATTTTTTGTAACAGTTTCAAAAGAATAGGTATTAATTCTTCTTTAAATGTCTGGTAGAATTCCCCTGGGAAGTCATCCGGCCCTGGACTCTTGTTTGTTGGGAGATTTTTGATTTACTGATTCAATTTCTTTACTGGTTATGGGACTGTTCAAAATTTCTATTTCTTCCTGTTTAAGTTTTGGTAGTTTATATGTCCTTAGAAATTTATCCATTTCTTGCAGATTGCCCAATTTGTTGACATATAATTGCTCATAATATTCTCTTATAATTGTTTGTTTTTCTGCAGTGTTCATTGTGACCTCTCCTCTTTCATTTGTAATGTTATCAATTGGGTCCTTTTTCTTTTTGACAAGTCTGGCTAGGGGTTTATTGATTTTGTTAATTCTTTCAAAGAAACAGCTCCTAGTTTTGTTGATCTGTTGTTTGTTTGTTTATTTCTCTGATATCCCTGATTTTGGTTCTAATCCTTATCTCCCTTCTTCTGCTAGTTTTGGTCTTTATTTGCTGTTCTTTTTCCAGATCCTTTGGGTATAAGTTGTGTATTTGAGACCTTCCTTCCTTCTTTAGGAAGGACTAGATTGCTATATACTTCTCTCTCATGACGACCTTTGCTGCATCCCAAAGGTTTTAGACTGTTGTGTTTTCATTTTCATTGGCTTCCATGTACTTTTTTATTTCTTCTTTAATTTCTTGGTAAACTCATCCATTCCTAAGTAGGATGCTCTTGAACCTCCAAGTATTTGTGGTCTTTCAAAATTTTTTCTTGTGGTTGATTTCAAGTTTCATAGTGTCTGAAAAATATGCATGGTATGATCTCGATGTTTTTGTACTTGTTGAAGGCTGATTTGTGACCCAGTATTCTATTCTGGAGAATATTCTTTGTGCCCTTGAGAAGAATGTGTATTCTGCTGCTTTAGCATGAAATGTTCTAAATATATCTTTGTTAAGTCCATCTGGTCCAGTGTGTCATTCAAAGCCATTGTTTCCTTGTTGATTTTTTGCTTAGATGACCTGTCCATTGCTGTAAGTACAGTGTTAAAGTCCCCTAATATGATTATATTATTATCATTGAGTTTCTTTATGTTTGCTATTAATTGATTTATATATTTGGGTGCTCCCAAGTTGCTGCAGGTGTCTTATAGGCAGCATATAGATGGATCTTGTTTTTGTTTGGTTGTTTGTTTTTTTGTTTTCTTTTTTTTTTTTGGCTTTGGTGTGTGTGTGTGTGTGTGTGTGTGTGTGTGTGTGTATGTGTGTGTTTTAATCCATTCTGATACCCTATGTCTTTTGGTTGAAGCCTTTAGTCCATTTTACATTTAGAGTGATTATTGAAATTATGAATTTAGTGCCATTGTGTTGCCTGTAGATTTGGTGTTTCTAGTGATGTTCTCTGATTCTTTCTAGCCTTTTTCCTTTTGGTCTTTTTTTAAATTTTTTTCTCCACTCAGAGTAACCTTAAAATTTCTTGCATGACTAGTTTAGTGGTCACAAACTATTTTAATTTTTGTTTGTATGGGAACCTCTTTATCTCTCCTTCTATTCTGAATGACAGTCTGCTGGATAAAGAATTCTTGGCTGCATATTTTTCCCATTTAACATATTGAATATATCCTGCCATTCTTTTCTGGCTGCCAAGTTTCTGTGGACAGATATGCTGTGAACCTGATCTGTCTTCTCTTATAGGTTAAGGACTATTTTCCCTTGCTACTTTAATGATTCTATCCTTGTCTGTGTATTTTGTGAATTTGACTATGATGTGCCTTGGTGATAGTTGGTTTTTGTTGAATTTATTGGGAGTTCTCTGTGCTTCATGGATTTTGATGTCTATGTCCTTCCCCAGGTTAGGGAAGATTTCAGGTATAATGTGCTCACATAAACCTGACCCTTTTTCTTCTTTTCATCTTCTGGGATACCTATGATATGAATGTTAATCCTGTAATAATTCACTGAGTTCTCTAAGTCTTGTATCATGATCTTTTACCTTTGTTTCCCTCTTTTATTCTTCTTCATTATTTTCCATAATTTCATCTTCTGTATCACTGATTCACTGCTCTGCTTTGTCCATCCTCACCGTCATGACATCCATTCAAGATTGCATCTCAGTTATAGCAAACCGAATTTCAGCCTGACTAGATTTTAGTCATTTATCTCTGCAGATAGGAATTCTCTAGTATCTTCTATGCTTTTTTCAACCCCAGCTAGTGTTATTATAATTGTGGTTTTAAATTCTAGTTCAGACATCTTACTTTTATCTGGGTTGATTAAATCCCTGGCTGTCATTTCCTCTATTCTTTCTTTTGGGGTGAATTCTTTAATCAAGAAAAAATAATTAATAAAATTAAATTAAAATTAAAAATTAAAAATTAAAAAAAACAATCAAATAAAGGGAGCTAAATCCTAAGTGTGTTTTGGTCTCATTGAGAGAAGTTGCCAGGATCTTTTGCTCAAATTATGCAGATTGTTACATTAATCCTCAAATCAATTTCCTGGTTTTCAGAATGGTTTGATGCTGATCTAGCTGTGTTTCAGGGATGAGACAAGCTCAGGGTCCCCATACTACTCCACCCTCTTCTTTTTTTCCCTGTTAAGAGAAAAAAGACCAAAATCTCAAATGTTTTTCAACTTGTTTTATAAAAACAATTTAGCTTTCATTTTAACATTCAAATCTGATGAAACTTCTTTTGCCATTTAAAATATTTAATAGAGTAATTCCTACTAGAATGAGTATTATAGTCATACTTAGGAAGTAGAAAAGTGGGAAAAATAATACAGTGTGATTCCCACCCTCTCTTAATATACACCATTAAAAGAACAGGGCTGAGAATCACAAAAGTGCAATGAGTGAGATACAGAAGTTATGAAATTTTTTAAAATAACTTCTTTAAATTTGCTAATGGAATTGAACTTTCAGGTCTTGTATGGATTTTTCTCAAAGACATCTTTCTCTATATTGACCAAGACAACATTTTTTAAAGTTTATTTATTTATTTTGAGAGAGACAGTGAGCAGAGGAGGGGCGGAGAGCAAGCGAGTGAGAGATAATTCTACACAGGCTCCACACTGACAGTGTGGTGCCCAATGCAGGGCTCAAACTCATGAATCATGAAATCATGACCTGAGACAAAAATCAAGAGTCAGACACTTAACTGACTGAGCCACCCAGACGTCCCTGACCAAGACAACTTTTAATATTTCTTTAAGTTTCAGACTGGCTCTTTCCTGATTCTTGGCCTGATTTCCCATTTCTTAAAGCATTTATTTAAAAAATAATAATAATAAATAATTGTAGACTTTTCTCTGCTTCTCAAAGATGTAAACTTTTTAAAAGGCTCTTGCCAGTTTTATAACCTAGAAATGTTATTCTCAGGACTTAGGACCTTCTCTTTGAAATGTAAACACCAAGAAGAGAGCATTCCTATTTCCCAGTCTCTGTGCCAGGGTAGGGGGGTGAGACAAGGTGTAAAAGCCTAACTCTGGTGCATGTTCTGCTCCTGGTTGTAAAACTACCTCCTGTCATAAAAAAATACTAGGTAGCTTACTTTTCCTTGGATAAAGACAGTTAACAACACAGGTGGCTTGTGTTCTTCCTCTCACCATAGAGCTTAAAAATCGTCCCACTCTTTTTTCCAGTGGAATTGAATTCAAACTGTGTTCTGGTTTCTCTCCCCTATTGCAATAGTTTTGAACAAAATCTTCCTTGTCTCTTTAACTTTACCTAGTGCACTTTTTGCTTTGACAATATCTACATTCATTTATTTTTGTAGTACATATATAGCCACCACCTTGCCAAAGATCTACAGTTGATGTATTTTTTCCTTTAATTAGATTAAATGAAAATTTTCATGGAACATTTTATTGTTACCTAACTCTATACTGGCTTATCAAAAATGTTATGAACATGTGACATATTAAATTGCAAAATATAATTTTTTTTAAATCCAGGTGATGGTGCAATCCCACTTACTTTTAACTAAGTTGTTCATAAAAATAAGACAACTATCATTTACTGAGTCTTTTCCTATGCCAGGTATTGTGTATAATTAAAAACTCTATAAAATAGGTTCTATAATTACCCACATTTTTACAAACAAGGAAAAGAGGTTAAATGACTTGCCCAATGTCACAAAGGTAATAAATGATACGTTCAAATTTAACATAAGTCTGTCTGATTTCAAAATGAATGCTTTTTCCATTAGTCCATATTCTAGACTTAGAATCACAGCATCATTAATTTGAACAAACTAATTTAATATAAGGTACTGTTTAGGAATTTATACCAATTCGTCAAATATAAGCATCTGTAGGTATTTCATTTGAGTAGGAATTAATTGCAATAAAACTTTTATAATCAGCAAGCTAGTATATAATCATTATTTGCGTATTTGCAAATTAAAATAAATCTAGACACCTGGTTTTATCACCTATGAAAGCTCATCCACTTATTCTATAAATATGTTATTCATTTCAAAATGAAATAGGAAGAGTGTTAAACTCTTTGAGAAAATCCATCAGAAAAATTCTACCTGGGGGCACCTGGGTGGCTTGGTCGGTTAAGCATCCGACTTCGGCTCAGGTCATGATCTCATGGTCCGTGAGTTCGAGCCCCGTGTTGGGCTCTATGCTGACAGCTCGGAGCCTGGAGCCTGTTTCAGATTCTGTGTCTCCCTCTCTCTCTGCCCCTCCCCTGTTCATGCTCTGTCTCTCTCTGTCTCAAAAATAAATAAACGTTAAAAAGAAAAAAATTAAAAAAAAAAAGAAAAATTCTACCTGATAATCAAAGGGTAGAAGAATTTTACCATAAAATTCAGGAAGTTCAACAGAGAATCACTGAGATCAAGGAAAAAGCTTAATTAAATTTGACATCTATATTCAGTAATGTGTCCTTGTTCTCCCCATCTCTGTGTTGCCTTTGGGGTCTGTACTTATTGTGACATATCTTTTGGGGATATGGGATACTTCAAAGTGGCAGTTTAGGGTAACCATGTTGAAGCAGTTGCTTTGACATAGTCACGTTGATGAGCGAATATTCTGATGAGGTTTTAAAAACAAAACTTTGAACTCATTTGCCCTATTTCCATGTAATTTATAAAACATCCTTTTTTTTCTTTTTAACTTACTCTTGAGCCTTGCCTCATTGCTGAACATCTCACCCAATCAAATTCCTACCTCTTGAAGAAAGATGGAAGATAGGGTAGGCATGAACATGGAAATTATTCATGTGAAAAAACAGTGCTCTGCTCAGACTCCCTATTCATGGTCAATGTACCCAACTCCTAGCTACCAGGAATATGTCTCCTAGCTACTGGCAGCTCAACAGCTACTTCCCTCATGGTTATAGGGAAGTAATTTACTCAAGGTTACACTTGGCCCCAGAATGTGGCCATAGCCAGTGACTGGCTGATGAAAGAACACTTAAATGTGAGGCATCTTTAAAATGGCATGTCAGCCCTAGAACATGCAATATGATTGCCTAAGGCCTCCATTGTAAATGGACTGCTGATCAGCTTCCTTCCCTGTCAATTTCTGCCTTCTTGTTTTTTGTTACTGTTTTGTTTTGTTTTGTTTTGTTTTGGATGCGTATATTGCCCAAGAGCATTTCCAGGGAACTAAGCCTATGACATCACTTGAATTTTGAATGGTTTAGGACTCAAATTCTCTAACATTACCCTTAATATTCCATTGAGAAATTGATTTTATGTTTCATACTGGCACATCATAAGATTTTTATTCTTAGTTAAAAACAGCATATTTTATCTGTATTTGTAACTGGCTAGTAACTCTGTCTTTATTTATTTGGCTCACATACTGTGGGGGTAGAGGGCAGGATGGGAAGGTAAGAGGGATAGAAGAGGTTAATTTTGCTATAGTCTAATTCTTTTTTCTTTATGTCAGATACTCAAATTTTCAACTATTATATCAGAGTTCAACACAAATAATTTCTCATTATAAATATAATGCAAACTATTAAAATTTTGAAACAAATAAATATATTAAGAAGAAAAGTCCTACTTAATTGAGTTTAGAGACAACAAATAATGAGTTTTGTGGCAGACAGTGTAAGAGCTTATTGAGTTTTATAGTACAGTCTCTAATAGATATTGTCCCCAGGACGCCAATGAAAATACAAAAACTTGGGAGGAAAAAGTCTTGCCTTTTAAACTATACTTATTCAGATTCTTCCCCTGATATTTCAGTATATCCACATGAATACAACATTGTTTAGAAGTCTGATAAGTCAAAGGCTGTATATATACACTACTGCAATACCTGGCAAATAGCAGACTCTCAACATATATTTTTTAAGAAAATTAATGAATGATGACTCACATGCAGTAATGGACTAGAAGGAACTAGTTGTGATAAAGCAACATTTTTCCAGCCTGATTGCCTCTGCCACAGAAGAAGAAAAACAACATGTACCTAGTCAACTGGTATATACATTTTTCTTTTTCCCCCTATTTTGGGGGATATTTGTGTTCTCTCTAAAATGTTAATGGTGGAGGAGAGACAGGAAGATGGCGGCGTAGGAGGACGCTGGGCTCACCGCGCGTCCTGCTGATCACTTAGATTCCACCTACATCTGCCTAAATAACCCAGAAAACCGCCAGAGGATTAGCAGAACGGAGTCACCGAACCCAAGTGCAGACGAGAGGCCCACGGAAGAGGGTAGGAAGGGCGGCGAGGCGGTGCGCGCTCCACGGACTGGCGGGAGGGAGCCGGGGCGGAGGGGCGGCTCGCCAGCCAAGCAGAGCCCCCGAGTCCGGCTTGCAAAAGCGGAGGGGCCTGACGGACTGTGTTCCGACAGCAAGCGCGACTTAGCATCTGGGAGGTCATAAGTTAACAGCTCTGCTCAGAAAGCGGGAAGGCTGGAGGACAAAGGGAGGGTGAGCTGCGGAGCCCCTGGACGACAGAGCTCAGTTTGGCGGGGAACAAAGGCGCTCGCCAGCGCCATCTCCCCCGCCCATCCCCCAGCCAAAATCCCAAAGGGAACCGGTTCCGGCCAGGGAAATTGCTCGCTCTGCGCAAACACCCAACTCTGTGCTTCTGCGGAGCCAAACCTCCGGCAGCAGATCTGACTCCCTCCGGCTGCCACAGGGCCCCTCCTGAAGTGGATCACCTAAGGAGAAGCGAGCTAAGCCTGCCCCCCCGCCGCTGTGCACCTTGCCTTCCCACCCCAGCTAATATGCCAGATCCCCAGCATCACAAGCCTGGCAGTGTGCAAGTAGCCCAGACAGGCCACGCCACCCCACAGTGAATCCCGCCCCCAGGAGAGGGGAAGAGAAGGCACACACCAGTCTGACTGTGGCCCCAGCGGTGGGCTGGGGGCAGACATCAGGACTGACTGTGGCCCCGCCCACCAACTCCAGTTATACACCACAGCACAGGGGAAGTGCCCTGCAGGTCCTCACCACACCAGGGACTATCCAAAATGACCAAGCGGAAGAATTCCCCTCAGAAGAATCTCCAGGAAATAACAACAGCTAATGAGCTGATCAAAAAGGATTTAAATAATATAACAGAAAGTGAATTTAGAATAATAGTCATAAAACTAATCGCTGGGCTGGAAAACAGTATACAGGACAGCAGAGAATCTCTTGCTACAGAGATCAAGGGACTAAGGAACAGTCACGAGGAGCTGAAAAACGCTTTAAATGAAATGCAAAACAAAATGCAAACCACCACGGCTCGGATGGAAGAGGCAGAGGAGAGAATAGGTGAATTAGAAGATAAAGTTATGGAAAAAGAGGAAGCTGAGAAAAAGAGAGATAAAAAAATCCAGGAGTATGAGGGGAAAATTAGAGAACTAAGTGATACACTAAAAAGAAATAATATACGCATAATTGGTATCCCAGAGGAGGAAGAGAGAGGGAAAGGTGCTGAAGGGGTACTTGAAGAAATTATAGCTGAGAACTTCCCTGAACTGGGGAAGGAAAAAGGCATTGAAATCCAAGAGGCACAGAGAACTCCCTTCAGACGTAACTTGAATCGATCTTCTGCACGCCATATCATAGTGAAACTGGCAAAATACAAGGATAAAGAGAAAATTCTGAAAGCAGCAAGGGGTAAACGTGCCCTCACATATAAAGGGAGACCTATAAGACACGTGACTGATCTCTCTTTTGAAACTTGGCAGGCCAGGGGCGCCTGGGTGGTGCAGTCGGTTAAGCGTCCGACTTCAGCCAGGTCACGATCTCGCGGTCCGTGAGTTCGAGCCCCGCGTCGGGCTCTGGGCTGATGGCTCAGAGCCTGGAGCCTGTTTCCGATTCTGTGTCTCCCTCTCTCTCTGCCCCTCCCCCGTTCATGCTCTGTCTCTCTCTGTCCCAAAAATAAATAAACGTTGAAAAAAAAAATTAAAAAAAAAAAAAAAAAAAAAGAAACTTGGCAGGCCAGAAAGAATTGGCACGAGATTTTCAGGGTGCTAGACAGCAAAAATATGCAGCCGAGAATCCTTTATCCAGCAAGTCTGTCATTTAGAATAGAAGGAGAGATAAAGGTCTTCCCAAACAAACAAAAACTGAAGGAATTTGTCACCACTAAACCAGCCCTACAAGAGATCCTAAGGGGGACCCTGTGAGACAAAGTACCAGAGACATCACTACAAGCATAAAACATACAGACATCACAATGACTCTAAACCCGTATCTTTCTATAATAACACTGAATGTAAATGGATTAAATGCGCCAACCAAAAGACATAGGGTATCAGAATGGATAAAAAAACAAGACCCATCTATTTGCTGTCTACAAGAGACTCATTTTAGACCTGAGGACACCTTTAGATTCAGAGTGAGGGGATGGAGAACTATTTATCATGCTACTGGAAGCCAAAAGAAAGCTGGAGTAGCCATACTTATATCAGACAAACTAGACTTTAAATTAAAGGCTGTAACAAGAGACGAAGAAGGACATTATATAATAGTTACAGGGTCTATCCATCAGGAAGAGCTAACAATTATAAATGTCTATGCGCCGAGTACCGGAGCCCCCAAATATATAAAACAATTACTCATAAACAGAAGCAACCTTATTGATAAGAATGTGGTAATTGCAGGGGACTTTAACACCCCACTTACAGAAATGGATAGATCATCTAGACACACGGTCAATAAAGAAACAAGGGCCCTGAATGACACATTGGATCAGATGGACTTGACAGACATATTTAGAACTCTGCATCCCAAAGCAACAGAATATACTTTCTTCTCGAGTGCACATGGAACATTCTCCAAGATAGATCATATACTGGGTCACAAAACAGCCCTTCATAAGTTTACAAGAATTGAAATTATACCATGCATACTTTCAGACCACAATGCTATGAAGCTTGAAATCAACCACAGGAAAAAGTCTGGAAAACCTCCAAAAGCATGGAGGTTAAAGAACACCCTACTAACGAATGAGTGGGTCAACCAGGCAATTAGAGAAGAAGTCAAAAAATATATGGAAACAAACGAAAATGAAAATACAACAATCCAAACGCTTTGGGATGCAGCAAAGGCAGTCCTGAGAGGAAAATACATTGCAATCCAGGCCTATCTCAAGAAACAAGAAAAATCCCAAATACAAAATCTAACAGCACACCTAAAGGAAATAGAAGCAGACCAGCAAAGACAGCCTAAACCCAGCAGAAGAAGAGAAATAATAAAGATCAGAGCAGAAATAAACAATATAGAATCTAAAAAAACTGTAGAGCAGATCAATGAAACCAAGAGTTGGTTTTTTGAAAAAATAAACAAAATTGACAAACCTCTAGCCAGGCTTCTCAAAAAGAAAAGGGAGATGACCCAAATAGATAAAATCATGAATGAAAATGGAATTATTACAACCAATCCCTCAGAGATACAAACAATTATCAGGGAATACTATGAAAAATTATATGCCAACAAATTGGACAACCTGGAAGAAATGGACAAATTCCTGAACACCCACACTCTTCCAAAACTCAATCAGGAGGAAAGAGAAAGCTTGAACAGACCCATAACCAGAGAAGAAATTGAATCGGTTATCAAAAATCTCCCAACAAATAAGAGTCCAGGACCAGATGGCTTCCCAGGGGAGTTCTACCAGACGTTTAAAGCAGAGATAATACCTATCCTTCTCAAGCTATTCCAAGAAATAGAAAGGGAAGGAAAACTTCCAGACTCATTCTATGAAGCCAGTATCACTTTGATTCCTAAACCAGACAGAGACCCAGTAAAAAAAGAGAACTACAGGCCAATATCCCTGATGAATATGGATGCAAAAATTCTCAATAAGATACTAGCAAATCGAATTCAACAGCATATAAAAAGAATTATTCACCATGATCAAGTGGGATTCATTCCTGGGATGCAGGGCTGGTTCAACATTCGCAAATCAATCAACGTGATACATCACATTAACAAAAAAAAAGAGAAGAACCATATGATTCTGTCAATCGATGCAGAAAAGGCCTTTGACAAAATCCAGCACCCTTTCTTAATAAAAACCCTTGAGAAAGTCGGGATAGAAGGAACATACTTAAAGATCATAAAAGCCATTTATGAAAAGCCCACAGCTAACATCATCCTCAACGGGGAAAAACTGAGAGCTTTCTCCCTGAGATCAGGAACACGACAGGGATGCCCACTCTCACCGTTGCTGTTTAACATAGTGCTGGAAGTTCTAGCATCAGCAATCAGACAACAAAAGGAAATCAAAGGCATCCAAATTGGCAAAGATGAAGTCAAGCTTTGGCTTTTTGCAGATGACATGATATTTTACATGGAAAATCCGATAGACTCCACCAAAAGTCTGCTAGAACTGATACATGAATTCAGCAAAGTTGCAGGATACAAAATCAATGTACAGAAATCAGTTGCATTCTTATACACTAACTATGAAGCAACAGAAAGACAAATAAAGAAACTGATCCCATTCACAATTGCACCAAGAAGCATAAAATACCTAGGAATAAATCTAACCAAAGATGTAAAGGATCTGTATGCTGAAAACTATAGAAAGCTTATGAAGGTAATTGAAGAAGATTTAAAGAAATGGAAAGACATTCCCTGCTCATGGATTGGAAAAATAAATATTGTCAAAATGTCAATACTACCCAAAGCTATCTACACATTCAATGCAATCCCAATCAAAATTGCACCAGCATTCTTCTCGAAATTAGAACAAGCAATCCTAAAATTCATATGGAACCACAAAAGGCCCCGAATAGCCAAAGGAATTTTGAAGAAGAAGACCAAAGCAGGAGGCATCACAATCCCAGACTTTAGCCTCTACTACAAAGCTGTCATCATCAAGACAGCATGGAATTGGCACAAAAACAGACACACAGACCAATGGAATAGAATAGAAACCCCAGAACTAGACCCTAAAATGTTAATGGTGAATATCAGAGCACAGTAAAGTATATACTGAAATGCACTAAATAATATGGAAGTACAAAAATTTATAACATAGTATGATACCTCCCATATACCTACCACCCAGATTTAACAGATATTAGAATTTTGCAATATTTACTTCAAAAATTTTACTTAGAAATAAATATAACAGATGTAGCTAACACCCTACTCTTCTGTTCCAAGTTTTCTCCTTCCATCAACAAAAGGCAACGCTATTATGAATTGTGTATATCATGCCCATTGAATGTTTTATATTTAAAAACACTTACATGGTTTAAAATGTATATAAATGATATCATGCCATATGCATCTTTTTGCAGTTTGCTTTTTTACCATATTCACATATGTAGATGTATCTAATTTATATTAATTAGTATGCTTTCCAAAATGAAGAAATTACAGCTTACTTTACTAAGGGATAGTTGGGCTATTTGTACTTTTAAGACTCTTAAATATACTGTTTTAATAAACATATTTATACATATTGTCTTTTATAAATGAGGACACATTTCTCATTTAGAAAAGGTTAGAAATAAAATTTTTGGTTTGTAGATTATGCATATCTTCAATTTCACTAGGTAGTGACAGTTGCTCTCCAAAGTTGTTCTATCAATTTACACTTCCACCAGCACTGCATATTAATTTGCTACTTCTTCCCAATCTTTGCCAAAATATAGTGCTAACTTGAGCATGAAGTGGTACTCATTGTAGTTTTAATTTAAATTATCCCACCATTAGGAAAGTTAATCATATGTTTGTTGGATATTGAGGTTTCCTTTTGTGCGATTTGCATGTTTATATTTTCCCTATATTTTGTTGTTTTTTTCCTATTGATATGCAAGACTTTTATTTAATATCCATGATATTGCATATATATTTTCTTAATTGGTAGTTTGTTATGGCTGCTGCTATTCAAATGTTTTTAATTTTAATGAAATCAAATTGGTTCATATTCCCTTTGTGGCTTGTAATGTGTATATAATAGTGATTAAAGAGCATGGATTCAGGAGACAGCCTGTCAGGATTAAAAACCCATCTCTGCCACATACTGGGGAAATGTTTTTGCAAGATGAATGCCATTTCTTCATCTGGAAATAGGAGTGGTGATAGAATTTACTTCTAAGGTCATTATGAGGATTGAATTAGCACATGCCAAGTGCTTAAAACAAGGCCTTAAAACGAGGGAAACTGTTCTCCCAGTGAGCATTAGTGATTATTATAACTGTTATTAGTAGTAGTGGTGGTGGTAATACTATTACCATTAAAGAAATACTTCTCCAGCAGTTTAAGTGTCACATCTATTGATTTTGTTATGTTCAATTTTGATTTTCATATTTGGATATTTCACGTATCCAGATTTGGTTGAAATATGAGAAAACATTTATTTTTATATAAATATTCAATTGTTCTAATCCAGATCATTTATTGAAGAGTCCACCAATTTCCCACTGAGATGTCATACTACCTCTGTTATATTTCGTGTCAATTCTATTTATTAATTATGTATTCTATTGTAGTAGTCTAGTGCCCTGTGTAGAACTACCTGGATTTACTTACTATAGATTTTTAAATAATTGTTACCTAGAGTTAACTTCCATTTCTTATTATTCTTCACAAAATTCTTGATGATTTTTGGAACTTTATTCTTCATGTGAATTTTAGGATAAGTTTATTAAAAGTCTCTGAAAAGTCTTTTGGAGTTTCAAGTGAATATTTGAGGAAACGTACATATTTTTATATGAGCCTCCCCATGTATGAGTATACAGTAGGCAGTTTTCTAAAGGTTTCCTTGGTTTTAATCCATTTAATTTTTAAGATAAAGGAGGTAAAGGCCATTTTATCTCCATCTGCAGTTGAAAGTATGGACTTGATCCATATATGAGTAACACAAAGATGAAAAGACTATGTCCCAGTTCTCAAGGAGTTCAGAGAAAACAAAAACATGTAAGCCAACAATGTCACTAAAAGATAGATGTAATTACGATGAGGAGAATGTACAAGATGAAATGGAAGCAGAATGGGGTCTTGGGAAAAGTATAAGTGTGTAACAAATGGGCAAAGGGTAGGAATTCAAAATCTAGGAATTCAAAATCTAGTAAAAAAAATCATGACAAATAACATAAAATCAGGAGAAAGTTTTATGTGGAATGGGCACTGCAAATGCTTATTTATTCTTGGAATATAGAAGACAAAGAAGTGAAGGAGGGTGAAGGCCAGAATGATGAAGGAACTGTTGAAATCAAATTTGAGCAGGAGAGTAAGATTTGCATGCTAGTATGACAGCACTGTGGGAAGGACAAGAGTGGAGTCAGGAACAATAGCAAAGAAGCTACTGCCATAGTTGAGGGAGGTAAGGGTGCTTGTAGTAGGCATCTGCCATGTTAATAGAATTGGTCCGTCTTGCTTCTGATTAACTGGTGCGTTTGGCAGAGGGTGGGGAGGCTAAAACAGCTTCTAGATTTCTGGTTGGATGACTTGGCAGGTGACAGTATAATTCACCAAGCGATTTCAAGGGGTCCTTTTATAAATTAGTCTCTCTTCTTTGACTGGTCCTACTCTGCAGCCATAAACAGACACAGTTGGTTCCCACTTAATATATTTATGTATAAATATACATATATACATGAAAATATACATGAAATATTCCTGTAATATCCTTGTGTACCCTAAAAGCATCAAGGCATTACATAGAAACATATTAAGAGAATACAGCTATTAGATTCATTTTAGAAAAAAGGCAATGGAAGATAAGGACTGCATCTACCTTATAATTTCGCTTATATAGTAAATTATATAGCACCCTTATTGACTATTAGTTGTCATAGGACATTTGAAACAAATAAATCAAAATCTGAGAGTAATATAAATGTATTAAGGACTTAGTATTTAAACAAGTAGGCCTTGAAGACATGGCTATACATAATACAAACAAGGTTGTCCTCTTCATTGACTAACTTTCAGGGCCCTATAATATGTCAGTATATTATATATGGATAACCCATGCTTTTTACAGCAACCTGAAGGTCAAAACAGAGTTCAATTAAAACTACTATTTCTCCATTTGTAACCTTCCTTGAATTAGGGGAATCTCTCCTCTCAGTTTTTGGAGTCTCCAAAAGATGTCTCACATCTGCTTTTTATATAAAGTTCCTTACACTCTGACTTCTCATGCTCTCACTTGCGTACTCTATAATAAATTTGATCACATTAGTTAAGATGCCATGCTCGCCAAGGGTGCTAGTGCTATTAGTGCTTGTTATTGTCTGCATTGAGGCTCCTGATTTGCTACTGAGGGCAGTGACCTTTGCCCGTAGAGCACCCATGCCTGATGCTGCTGTAACTGTGCAACATCTTCTTTCAAGAGTTAGCAGATGACTTGTCTTTCATTTTATCCAAAGCTCCTGGTCCCAGTATGCTTTGCCCTCAAGCTCTGAAATGCAATTTTTTCATAGATATGTCTTCTTCTAGTAGGTCTATTTTTTTTGCACGTCCTCTCTGCAGGACTCGAGATTGCAGCTAAGAAAGTTGTGTGGGAAGACAAACTACAATATTGATGCTATCCTGTATTAAGAACCACTTCATTCCTCCAACCTTGACCACTGCTCTTGAAAAGAACAAAGGAAAATTGGTTCTCTTTTCCTCCAGGATTATCTGTTCCCAAGAGAAAGTTAACTTTTAATGGAGACCTCATTCCTGCCCAGAAGTTGCTAGTTAGACAAACAAACAAAATTCAAGCAATATTTGGGAACTAAGCCACTTATTTCACATGGCAACCATCAAGATTTTTCTGTTCCACAGTCCTTTAAAACATTATTGTGGGTCCAAATGAACTAGTGAGAGAGTTTCAAGAAAATAAGACTGTATAGCTTCTTTCTCCAACATTGTGTTCTAAATTTATAAAGGAGCCATTTGTTGCAATATCTGCAAAAATGTTGTGGATTAGGAAATAATAACCGTTGTGATTTTGCACAAGGTAATACAATTACAAGATAAATTAACCATTTAATAACGAGCATTCCAAGGAAAAGACAAAAGTCCTAAATTACAGTGTTTGATGGTTTTTATGTGGTTTGGCTGATTTTAAGCTATAGTGTGATGTGACTGATCATGCAGTTAGGAAGAGATGCTAACAATACACTCTCATAACATGAGCCAGCTCAGACACACTTTTGATTAAACTTTATTTATGAAGTTTTTAAGATATTTGGGAGAGATGGTTTGACCTATAGAATATCCACACCAATAATAAGCCACCCCATACTAAGAATAACTTATATTTCATAATGTCTTACTGCAGAAGGCAGTCTTTTCTTAAAAAGGAATCCCTCACTTTCCATACTGAGGATTTTAATTGACTGCCTAAACCATTGCTATGTGACAGAAAATAAATGGCAAACATCTATAGACTACCAAATTGGTGTATAATCTACTACGTCCATCTACCTGGGTTTGACAGGAACTAAAAGGAAAAAGAAAGATTATTTCTTTCTTTGAGTCATTCAAGGAAAGAGATGTAAACTGCAGAGGAGCTCTACTCTAAAGTCTCCACTATTTGTGAGACAAAGGTTACTTCCAGAAACTTAAATCATCGTATGAAACGTGAAAGCAGGTGACCATGTCATATCCCTTTAACATGACTCTTGCTCAAAAGTAATAGCTCAATTTCACTCATAGACAAGTGAACAAATACACAGAAGGCAATAGAAAGATGTAGCTTTAAAGACAGAATCACTTTTGTCTCCAAAATATGGGTCGAATGAGTGAGTAATCGCAGAAGTGGGAGATGACATATGAAACTGTTAATCTCTTCTAACTACATATTGAACCCAATTCTGACTCACATAGGAGCACATGAGGGGCAGAGCCATAGAGATAAGGCACTGGCCTTGCCTTTCAAACAGAAGCTAAATAATATTGTCTGGGCTTTTTATGAGTTCACCCCCATTTGAGAGATTGACCTGAGGTAAACTGCTTGGGAAATAGTATTTTCCTTAGGTAGGCTGAGGTTTCTAACAGAGTACTGTAATGCAATTTTTGACAATTCTTTTCCCTTCTTATTTTCTTACTACTGACAGGTAACAAGAGACCAGACTAACCTCTGGCTACTCCTTTAAGCACTATCTAAACTTAGCTATCTCCTGTTCAAATACACTAGAACACAAATTATTGTTAGGTGGCAATAAACTTAACCTGATAAACTCATTCTAAATACTACTCTTCACCTTGAAATATTAATGTTCCAAGTTTAAATTTAAAACACACACCACTGGGGTGCCTGGGTGACTCAGGAAGTTATGCATCCAACTCTTGGTTTCAGCTCAGGTCACAAACTCATGTTTTTTTTTTTTTGTTTTTTGTTTTTTTTTAATTTTTTTTTCAACGTTTATTTATTTTTGGGACAGAGAGAGACAGAGCATGAACGGGGGAGGGGCAGAGAGAGAGGGAGACACAGAATCGGAAACAGGCTCCAGGCTCCGAGCCGTCAGCACAGAGCCTGACGCGGGGCTCGAACTCCCGGACCGCGAGATCGTGACCTGGCTGAAGTCGGACGCTTAACCGACTGCGCCACCCAGGCGCCCCACAAACTCATGTTTTGTGAGTTTAAACCCCATGTCGGGATCTGTGCTGGCAGCATGGAGTCTGCTTGGAACTCTCTCTCTCTCCCTCTCTCTCTGCCCCTCCCTCAATCACACTCTCCCTCTCAAAGATAAATAAAATATTTTTAAAAAATAGAGGTAGATAGATGTTAGATAGATAGACAGACAGATAAAGCACGCACCATCCCAAGGATGCCTTTAAGAAGACAGTGGGGGACATCCTGGACACTGCGGGAAGGGGAATACATTTTGTAGTAGACATATCTTCCACGTATTCCTCAAAACTCACAGAAGAGACTATTTTCATCAAGGTTGGGCTCACTTAGAGTTATATTATACAGTGACGTCCAGGGGCATGAGTAAAGGAAGATTCATCACCAAAATTAATTCCCTCACAATGGTAGAATTTTTCTTTTTCCCCCTAGATTTAAAATTATTAAACACTTCAAAAATAATGTATAAAAATATTACATCATCAACTTCTACTACCACACATTCCAAAATGTATCAAACGTTATTTAAATAGTTGTTTCGTATTATTTCTTAATAAGTAACTTATTGCAGACGAGATCAATTATTACAGTCCACCACTACCAATTCATATTTCCTCTTCTCTCTCTCTCTAGAAGTAACCACTATTTTCATTTAGAGGTTTGTCATCTCTTAGATTATTTTTGTACTTTTACTACATATATACTTAGAAAACCAGATTGCTTTCCATACTTAAGCACTTACACATGCTTAGATATCAAAGAATAAGCAAAATCTAGCAACTTCCTTTATTATTCAAAATTATGACAATACCTATAGCTCCATTTAATTTATTTCAACTGCTGTCTTGTATTGGTAAATAGACTACAATTTATTTTTTGCCCATTCTCCAGTTAATAGGCATTTAGATTGTATCTAACATTTTGTTATTCGGAAGAAAAAAAACATTCTTATACATGCCTCCTTGTAACATGTAGAGAGTTTTCCTAGAGTAGATACCAAGAAAAAGAATTAGTCAGTTACAGAGGCTTTATATTTCCAAATTATTTTTCAAATTGCCAAATAAATTTATCCTCATAGGATCCAGCACATGCTCTACTTTCTTCTCAACATTTAGGATTATTGGATTTTATAATTAATGCAAATAAATCAGATGCATAACAATTATTCATTGTTGTTTTAATTTGTTATTTCTGCGATTACTAGTGAGAATAAGTATATCTTCACGGATTTCAATGGTTTGTAGCCATTGAATCATGTTTACTATATCCTACCTCTCTTTACCCACTATTTTATTTTTGATTTTTTTTCCTGCTTAGAGGTATTCTAAGAGGTCTTGTGCTTATACGCACCACAAGTATCATCTCATAGTCTTTGCTTTGATTTATAGCTTTGTTTATAATAAATGTTGCTGAGACAAATAATTTTATTTGAAAAAGAAATTTGGATTCCTACCTCATAATATACACATAACAAACTCCAAATAAAACATGGAGGAAAAAATCTTAAAGCTTTTGAAAAATTATAGAAGAATATCTTTGTGAAGTTGAAACACAAAGAATACATAAAACAAAAAGTAAATGACTAATAAATTTTCCCCATCGATACTTGGCACTTTTAAAGAAGGACAACAAAATCCAGACTCTCAAATGTAGTATTTCAGTGTTCAGCAGAAAGTAAAAAAACAGTTATAAAAAAAAAAAAGAAAACCTTGACAAAAAGTTGTCAATAAGACAGAATCAGAGATGATATAGGTATTGGAATTTAGGGGGAAAAAGAAATAAGTAATCTAATATAAATATGTTCAGCAATTTAGAGGACTAGATGGGCTTAGTGAGTGAACAGATAGTAAAAATAAAAAAAAAAAGGAACTCTAAAAAGAACTAAGTGCAAAATTCTAAATATAAAAATTCTAGAGATTAAAAAAAAATCAATATCAGAAATGAAATCTTCACTAAATAAGCTTAACAGCACATTGGACACTAAAGACAAAAAGATGATACCATGTGCTTAAGGGCAGGCAACCAATAGAAACAATCCAAATGGAATAGCTGCTTTAAAAAAGTCTCAGCCAGACTGATGGGGGAACCCAAGGAAAAGATGTCTATTTGAGGAATCCTTTGTCAGACAGGAATGAGCTAGACCAAGGATCTCCCTGTTCTCAGTTACTGGCCAGCAGTCCAAGGGAAACATGACCTTGGCCAGAACATGGTGATGGATCTCAAATGATGGCAGCTGAGGCAATTAGGCAACTCTGACCCCCACAGCAGTCTCCCTTGAAAGAAATATGAGGAACACACCTCCTCACTGCCACATAAGCATCTCAGAAACTGTTTCATGTGAGAATCAACCCAGAAGTAGGAAGACTTACCACCTAAAGACCATAATGCTGAACCAGCACAGGCATGTTTCACGTAGGTGCGAGCATAGTGCAGGGAGCTGAAAAGCCTACCTGGCTAATACTGACATACTGATAAGGGAAGAGAAAATAAAGAAGTTAAACTCATTAAAAAAAAAATAGTGGGGGGCTGACATGAGGTGACATGTGCACTTTATTTTTTCGTGGGAGCCATCCCCTCCCCCACCTTCCTGGGAAATAAGTGGGTAAAGGAGTAGAGAGGCTATCAAGGATAAGAAAAAGCTTGGAAGGAAAAATTAAAAGTGTCAAAAAGTGTGCATGGTAGTTGTTTTTGTTATCTTTTGTTGTTTAATTCTATTAGCGTACGTAATTCTATGGATGAAATTGATACTTTTCCACTTGACAAGTTGTTTATTGTCCATTTTTTTCCTCCCCCTCCTTATTTTTACTCCTGCAAACCACTTAATAGTTAAAAGGAATATGTGGACATATCAGTTTTAAGATGACAAAAATCTTTTACAAGATTAGAAAAATTGATTTAACACACATTTTCAAAATTTGATTGAATGTCAAAATTAGATATATTTCATAAGGGGTTAAGAGTAGAAATTCAAATGTACAAGAAGAGATGGTGCTGAAAACTAGAGTAGATATTGGGTAACTATAAGACTAGAAGACTACTGTGAACAGAAGAAGAAAGAAAACAATTGATATCTGCAACTAGCAGACTATTAATCTTGGCAGTTATATTTTAGAACTTTCATTATCTCAGTAAAACCTGTGAAAATCAATACCGGCAATGAATGTGACTTTCCCTGATTTCTTATGTCATAGTTCCTGTTGTCTTCCATATAAACTCTCTTGGGTGGGACAAAAATTAAATCATACCTTCAATGATGTCATTTAGTGTAGTCTATCATTTTTGTTTGTCTCATGGTTTTGTTGGTTGTTACAGTGCGAACACGACACAAACACATCCAATTAGTATATTTCAAAATTTACAAAAATTATCTCCGACTAAATAAAGTGCCACTTGTTATGTGACCACTTTTCCTAAAATACTTTGTCAGGCAGTCTACAATAAGAAAATAATTGTCATCCTGGTAGGGCTGAAACCAACTTCTATTTGTGACTGTCTGTACCTTTACTTCACTTAAAGTGAATGCTTTCACTTTACCGGAAATTTTTTTATTATGTATATTATATATATATATATATATATATATATATATATATATAGGGAATTTTTTATTTTATATATATATATATATATAGGGAATTTTTTATTTTATATATATATATATATATATATATATATATATATAGGGAAGGGCAAAGGGAGTGGAAGAGACAGAATCCCAAGCAGGCTCCACACTGTCAGTGCAGAGCCTGATACAGGGCTCGAACTCACGAACCATGAGATGATGACCTGAGCGAAAACCAAGAGTTGGACGCTCAAGCAACTGACCCACCCAGGCACCCCACTTTATGGGAAATCTTTAAAGAAATTAGTACCATTCTGGATTTGCAACTTAGTAAGCTTTCTTGATACACTATTTAATTTATAGCTACCTAATTGGGAGTCATAAAATTCTTCACAGTATTTTCCTACCATCAACAACTTTATTTTTGGAAATGTGTTTAATTATCCTTAAGGCAATAGAATCTGAACACATTTAACTGTTCTGGCAAGTTTCTTCCACTTTTTAAGATACTACCCTTTTTTTCATCCTCAATATATTAATAAGTATATTATTTTATTGCAGTTTTGTTTTCATAAAAAGTTATGAAATAGGGGCACCTGGGTGGTCCAGTCAGTTGAACACCTGGCTCTTGGTTTTAGCTCAGGTCATGATCTCATGAGTTCAAGTCCAGCATCAGGCTCTGCCCTGACAGAGCAGAGCCTGCTTGGAATTCTCTCTCTCTGCCTCTTCCCTTCTCTCCCTCTCTGTCTTTCACTCTCAAAATAAATAAATAAAAACTTAGAAAAAACTTATGAAATAAATATACTAAGTCATGAACCTGCCAAATTTCCAGATAACACCTTCTTCCGCCATTTATATATTCTAAATGATCATGTAATTTCTTTTCTATCGCTCACTCTGAGCCTATCTTATGTTTTAGCCCACATCTTTCCTTATTTTAGTTTACATAACAACTATAACATGGATTTCTTTTTTCTTCAAGATTCCATTGATCTACTGTAAAGTACCAACACTTCTACCATAAGCATCTGCATAATGAGTACATTATGTTCATAGGAGTACAGAGTTTTTACATTCATGTGGTAATAAGAACTTTGAAATCCCTTTAGTAAAATCAAGGTGAACAAACCTGTCAACCAAATAAAATGATAAAATAATTATATAGCAATATATCTGATATGATAAGGTAATAAAGAGTTTTTGTAGTATGCATGGAGTATATAACAGTAAAGCCAGGTGATATGAACACTCCTTTTAGAGTTTCCATTTTATTTTTTGAGATTCACTGTATGTCCACTCATTCATCCCATCTGCAAACAATAGTGAGATACACTGAAATGTGGGAATTTAAGTCTCCAAAGAGGCATTCTGTATTGAGAAGGGAGCATGGTTTAAAATAGGCTATTCCATAGCCTGACTAATTCTATCTTCAAAACACTTGACCCTCTGTGGTTGCAAACATGGTTTCCCAAGTTCTAAGATATTGGGTCCAAGGAGGCCTTCATAAGAAAAGAGATAATTATGGTCCGTAGAAATATTTGCTCCTAATTAGCAATATCTTTGGCCTCTGGTGTATAATTGAGTCAAATTCTCAAATTTAAGAGTCAGGTCTTGCTAAACAGTTACCACAACCAAATGTTACACACCTTTGGAAGTAATTTGAACAACCAAACAACCTCCTCTGACGTTGTATTTTTTTTACATTTTTTTCTATGTCAGATGTTTTTGTCCAACTTAGTTCTATTTACACAGTATGCTTCAAAAGAATATGACTATGTATATTTACATAGTGTATATTACATGGTGTATATTTAGAAGTATACACCACTTTATATTTACTTTTTGCTTATCAAAATTACCTGCTCTCAAATGGTTGCAATTAGATGTAGTTTTATGGAAAATTCTAATATTCACAGGTCTCCTTTTTTATCAACTATTTTCTATTATATAAAACACATTAAATAAATTTAAAAAGCAAACAAATCTACATTCAGAAATTTCCTAAGCTAAGGATAACTGATAAATCAGAAGAACACAAAACACAGACGGAGACCAAAGAAGAAAACAGAGGAAACCAATGAAAAGGGAGAGTATTCCCATAACCTTTGCTAGGTCTGGACAAAGGTAGAGAAGGGCTGCAGAGCCAGAATTTTGTGACTCATTATGTTTAAGAGTAATGGTCTGTTAAGAAAAACTAGTGTACTTATTTACATCTTCCAAGAAGTGTGTTTTCCAGGAATTCACCAACTTAACTAGAGGGCAGTATGTCTCCAGGCTGAACAATATATTGAGCATTTCTTATTTCTAAGTTGTGTAAATATCTTAAGTGGCCAAAAGCCTGTCTCTGACTTACTTGATGGCAACAAGGTAGATCTCTGATTTTAGACCTTGGCATTCTTTATGCATGTCTGTGGCTGATGGAATGTTTAGAAAGTGAGAGTCAGAGGTTAATTGATTTGATTACCAACTTGAGAGACAAATCAATCAGCCAAATAGGTTAGCCAAATCAACTCACATCTAACCCAGAAAGCATTGTATTTCTAACAATAAATATAGTTATCTCTCTCTCCTAATTATGATTCAGGGACTGTGATATAATGAAATCACAAAGTACTTCTTTCACATGTACAAATGATTTGCTTAATGTGTATGTAAGATTCTTCCCACAATTTTACTGTACTTTGACAAAAATAGTTTTAAAGGAGGCAGTAAAGAAACCCAAAGCTAATACTGATCTCTCCAGTCAATTGCTTATGCTCAGTTACACTGTGAAATCATTAGGAATTAGTGATCCAAGAACTTTGCTATATTAGGCATGAAAGAGCAAGTGTTTTCGGTGCTTAACCTTGTCTGTCCATCAGAGCCTAGGGGAGGTTGCAGAAGATGTCCAGATGATTACAAACACCATTACTGTCTGGGTAATGGTAATGCCATTACTGAGCTATGTCTAAGTAACATGCAATAAAAGCGACATAGTAACAATTTTCCAATTCATTTACTAATCAAGTAAACAAACAAATTTTGGGGGCATGAGTATTTAGGGTTGCTTTAGTTTGCTCAACTAAATTACCTAGCTTGACCATGTTCGTTGATCATATTCACTGGATAATTTCAGTCTTGATTTGATTTGGAAAAAAATAGCCTGCTTGTTCTCATCCCATTATCCTTTCATCTATCATAGTCCTCTTATTAACATCTCATCTACTTTTGGAGGCAAATTTTACTGTGTGAATCTCTGGCCCTGACTTTGTTTCAATTTTCTGTGCAGATTTAAATGCTTTAATCCAGTTATATCATCTGGTTTATTAATTGTTCTCTCTTCCCGGTCATATTCTTTGGTATTTTGGTAAAATCTCCACCCAGCAAAGGAGAAAGCTGAAACCCTCTTCTTTCCTTGGGACAGGCAGCTGTAGGGCCTATTGGCCCCTGAATTAAAAACAAACAAACAAACAAACAAACAAAAATTTCTATCTAAACTGAAGAGAGGCTACTGGCACAGATTTGGAAGTCCTGGAGTGACCTAATCATGTATATGAAGCCAGAGGCCCCACTCAGTACAGTATTTCTGTCATCGTGGTCATTTGGTCAACTTAGGCTATTCTCTCTGTCCTGGGAGGGATAGGTACTCTGTCTGCAGAATGAGTGCTTCTAACCTTGATTCTTTACCACTAGGCTTTTCCAAGAAGCTATATGCATACTCTTAGCAACACCTGCTAAACAATTCTGGTATATCTGGATAAATCTACATATCTTTCTTGAGAGGGAACATAAGTAACTGGCTATTGAAATCTTCAGATAAAGGTCTTCTGTGTGGGGTCCAATAGTTGCCAAAAGCATGTGAACCCCTGCTGTTGGACTGATCCTGCACCCTTCCCCTGACTTCAGATAAGAGCGCTGTTTGTCCTATGACCCTTCCCATTGCCTATTTACACAATAGATGCTCTCATGAATGCCTATCTTACTATCACCTGACTACAGCTTTGTCCAAGGTTGTCTCATCCAGTAAAGGATTTGTTCAATTAACCACTGGCCAGCTAATGAAGAGACAATCAGTAATATACCTAAGTTTACTAACAGACAAGGTCTTATGTTTTTGGTTTTTTTTAATATTTATTTATTTCAAGAGAGACAGTGCATGCAAGCAGGGAAGGGGAAGGGAGAGAGGGACAGAGAGAATCCCAAGCAGGCTCCATGGACAGCACAGAGCCCAATACAGGTCTCAATCTCACAACCATGAGATTATGACCTGAGCTGAAATCAAGAATCAGATACTTAACTGACTGAGCTACTCAGGCACCCCAGGTCTTTTAAATGAATCACTGGCAACCGTGTCATACTTTACAGAAATTATAAAACTAGGCCATGTAAAGGCTCACACAGAACTGTTCAGCTCACATTTAGTCTGGGTGCTTCCAACTAATAGATATTACCCATTGTTTTTCTGGGTGCATTCCAAGAGTCAGGAAGTCTCAAAGTCAGAACAAACTAGCCAGATGAGAAGCTTATTGAATCCTATCCTGTGAATAATAAAAAAAAACTACAAGGTATTCTCAAAATCCTTATTATATTCTTATATTCATAACATTTATAGAGAAGGTTTGAAATGTAAGTTTTATTGGTCCCAGTAGGGGAGAACCCATTCACAGAATATGAAGATAAAAATAATGACAATATTGAGTATTTATTACATGCTTACTATGTATCTAGTACTGTTCTAAATGCAATATTTATATCAACTCATTTAATCCACACAAAAACCCCTAAAGTAGATATATTGCAGCACCAGGGAGGAAATTGTGGCATAGAGAAGTTAAATAACTCTAAGTGGTAGAGCCACAATTTGAACTAAAGAGCCTGGTTCTGAAGCCCATGTTCTTAGGTGCCTAGCTTAATACTGCATCAAAAAACAAAAATAAAAACAATCCCAATACTATATAATTTTTAGTAGCTCCTGGCTACGAAAGAAATCTAGCACTCTTTCAGTTCTTTCTAAGTCTTAGAACTATAAGTCAATTAGAGGCTGAGTCTAATGCCTTGATAGTCACATCTAGTTATAAACTAATCAGAAACCATTTGGGAAGCAAGACTACCAGAATCGGAAGAGAATGAAGCATTGACAATCCTGTACTTCTCTAAATGGGAATCTCATTTAAAAGACAAACCTTATACATTGTGAATATAAACTGGGCTGAGATTTTTTTTTAACAGTTAAAGATATCTACGAGCAGGTAGTTCCTTCAATGAGTTTACACATTGGGAATATATAATGATTCTTTTAGTTATTAGCTCTGTGGCTATGAGCATGTTACTTAATCTCTTCGTGTCATAGTTTAGTCATTTGTAAAGTGAGTCATCTAGAAAACAGTACATATATGACAAGGTTTTATAATAATCAGGTGAATTGATAGCTGTAAAATGGTTTGAAAATTACCAGAGATATGGTAAATGCCAGGAACATAGTATGCTCATATCATTATTATTATTATTATACAGAACTTTCAACCATTGTGGTCAGAAAAAAGTTCAAATAAATAACTATGATATCGTTCAAGCTTATGTTTTATCCATGATTCCATTACCATCCCCTCTCAGAGTCTGCTGGTTTCTTTTTGTAAGTAGAAAGGTGCCAACTAGTATTCCAACAGTCCTTAGGATCTTGATTTCTTCTTATACATTCCCAATCTACCCATACTGATGTTTTAGGTTCCAGTTTGTTATTATCCCCAAGCTTAATTCAGCCTCAGAAACCCAAAGAGGAGACAGAGCGATCACACAGCCCTCCTATCTTGATTCCCCCATTGGCACTGTGCTCTAGGCTTCTAGTCCATTCTTTGGGACTCCACAAAGCTGTTCACCTGCCATATAAGCCAGGACAGCTGCATCCGTAGGGGAGACCATCAGGCATACAATCTTATCCCAAATAACTCTTGTGCTAAACACCCTTACTCTCATTTTGCCCTAACCAATAATCAAACCTTATTTCCCCTAACTCCCACATACACCAGTCACTAACTTATTAAATTACTTGCAAGTTTTCATCCTTTCTTTATCCATAAATTTGACATTTGTGATTTTACTTCTCAACTCTGAACCTTGGCTCACCTAAAAAGAATCCAGATTCTCCAGCCTTTTTTTTTTTTTTTTTTTTTAATCCAAGCTATGCTGCTTCAAGCTGCCAGGAGAACTACTCCTGCAAATTAAAGAGTCCCCAGCAACCTGACTATCCAGTTCAGCTCTAGGGACAATGCCCTGAGAACCAGGTATCAACCTAGATACAAGCTATGCATTCCATTAAATAAGCAGTGTTGAATGAATACAAAGTGCATGATTTTAGTTATGCAAAAATTTTTGTATGGCAAACAATATTTGCAATATTTTCATGTGTTTAATAATGCTCCTTTACAATTTATAGCCTTTATCCACAAGAGGCAATACATGCAAAAAAGAGAGAAATTCTCCTGTACTAAATGTATGATGACATTTTTAATTCTGTAAAAAATTATAAGTTGAAAAAGAACTTATTTATAAAATTAATGACTGATCCAAAGAATTTCCAAAGTTCTAATGATCTAAACTTCATTTTGAAATAATTAAGTAATGTGAATTCCCTGAATATGAAACACAAACAATTGGCTTGAAGTCAACTTGGTAATATTTAAAATCATACATATTCTTTGAAATATTTTATTGAACTAACAGAACATGTTTCAGGTCAATTATTACAGCCGATTGTGTTTCCCATTTATTTATTTATTTATTTCCAAGTTAGTTAGCATACAGTGACATATTGGTTTCAAGAGTAGACGTTAGCGATTCATCACTTACATATGATACCCAGTGCTCATTCCAACAAGTGCTCTAAATTTTTAAACTTTATGTTGGGAAATAATTATCTATGAATATAGATACATATAGAACATTTCCGCATGATCTAGATCTTCTAAGCAAAGGCATTTACAGTCAATTTAAGAATTGTTTATGTAAGGTGGCATTGCAGGATCATAAAGTTTAGAGATATCTCTGTCTCTTGAGATGTTCCAGAGTGGTGAAGATAAAGACTTCTCTCTGGAGAAGATCTATATTCAAGAGAAAAGATCAGGTCTCTATCTCCAAAACTAGATTCAGTTCACCAGCAGTTGGGTACATATTCAGAGTTTTCTAATTCTAGGATTAATCCATTATTTATTCTGCATGTATAGATACCATTTGACTTCCAGCACATCACCCTGTGGGGACTGGAACTCAGGGAACTGGTGCTATGAAGTTACTCTAGCAGATGTCTTATTTTTTTACATTTGTTTGTTCGTTTCTCTGTTTTTGTTTTTGTTTTTGTTTTTGTTTTTGTTTTGAGAGAGAGACAGTGCGTGCATGTGAGCAGGGGAGGGACAAAGAGAGAGGGAGAGAGAGAATCCCAAGCAGCCTCCGCATGGGCAGCGCAAAGCCCAGGACTCTCAGGGCTCCAACTCACCAACCATGAGATCATGACCTGAGTGGAAATTAGGAGTCAGATGCTTAACCAACTGCACCACCCAGGCATCCCTCTAGCTGATGCTTTTGCTATTACTAATGAATTGTCTTTGTCTCTGACCCAGGTGTCTTGTGATTTTATATATATTGTTATGAACTGAATATGTCCCCTCCCCCATCAAAAGATTTATATTTTTTATGAATATTAGGAAGTAGGACCTTTGGGAGATAATTAGATCATGAAGGTGGAGCCCCCATGAATAGGATTCATGTTCTTGTAAGAAGAAACATGAGAGCTTTCTCTCTCTCTCTGATCCCCACCATGTGAAGACACAATCAGAAGACAGTATCTTCAAAACTTGAAGAGAGCTCTCACCAGACACCAGAAAGTTGGCACCTTGATCTTGGGTTTCCTAGCCTCCAAAACTGTGAAAAATAAATTTCTGTTGTTTAATCGATACAGTCTATGTTAATTTGTTATAGCAGCCCAAACTGATTAAGATAGTTCAGATAGAGTTAGGTAAAACCTCAGACCCTTTACAGATTCTGATTTAACTTTATTGAGATATGCATTACATAAAATAAAATAAAATAAAATAAAATAAAATAAAATAAAATAAAATCATTTTAAATATAGAGTTTGATGAGCACTGTACATGTATACACATCTATAGCCACTAAGATAATCATCGTATAGAACATTTCCATTACCCAAAAAAGTTCTATTGTGTTCATTTCCAATCAATCTCCTCCATACCCTCAGATACAGGCAATCACTGATATGTTGCCTAAACTATGGATTGGACTGATATTTCCTAAAATTTCATAATGGGTAAAGAAATTGTGGTTTATATACACAATGGAATACTACGTGCCAATGAGAAAGAATGAAATATGGCCTTTTGTAGCAATGTGGATGGAACTGGAAAGTGTTATACTAAGTGAAATAAGTCATACAGAGAAAGACAGATACCATATGGTTTCACTCTTATGTGGATCCTGAGAAACTTAACAGGAACCCATGGGGGAGGGGAAGGAAAAAAAAAAAAGAGGTTAGAGTGGGAGAGAGCCAAAGCATAAGAGACTCTTAAAAACTGAGAATAAACTGAGGGTTGATGGGGGGTGGGAGGGAAGGGAGGGTGGGTGATGGGCATTGAGGAGGGCACCTGTTGGGATGAGCACCGGGTGTTGTATGGAAACCAATTTGACAATAACTTTCATATTTAAAAGAAACAACAAACAAAATAAAAACAAAATTTCATGTAAATGGAATCGTGCAGTATATAATTCTGTTTTGGGCTTATTTCATTCGTGATTATTTTCATTAATGATTTCTGAGATCCGGTCATGTCATTGCTTATTATAGGAATGCATTCCTCATATTTACTGATTAGTATTCCAGTGTATGAGTATTCTACAATATGCTTATGCATTCTGCTATTAATAAATACTCAGGCTGTTTTCCAGTTTGGAGTCACTATGATAAATCTGCTATGAGCAGTTGGCAAGTCTTTGTATGGAAACACATTTTATTTCTCTTGAGTAAGTACATGGGACTGGAATGATTAGGTTGCATGGTAAGTATGTCACTAGCCTTATACAATACTGCCAAACTGTTTTCCAAATTGTACCATTTAACATTCCACCAACAATGTATGAAAATTCCACTTGCTCCACACCCTTTCTAAAACTTGTACTGTTCATCTTCTTAATCTATCCATTCTAATGGCTACATAGGGATGTTTCACATGCTAGATACTGTCCATTTCCATTTGGCATCCATTTCTATACTCTTCTATTCCCCCTAACCCTAAGTGTGACGGGAAACCGAAAGCTGTTTTTCTTAAACTCCCTTTGGCTAGGCTTCTCAATACAGTTTAGGTTCTTTCAGTGAGATTAATCTTAACACATTTGGAAGGTGTCACGGAAGTGGGGACTATCCTCGAACGGTGCAGTTGGACAAGTGGGCTGGGGGAGCAGCTTGATTCCATGATTTTCTCCATCTTACCAGATTCATGGGGATGGGGAAGCTAAGATATTGAGTGGTCAAGAAAGCATCCGGTTCCTGACCTCAGGGTTGCAGCCATAGTAGTGTATGTTCCTGAAATCAGAAACGGAGTGGTGACTTCCTGACTTTTATTTCTGTAGGCAACCAGTGATTTTGAAATCACTTAATATTCTTAATACTTTTCTGCTTGGAATGCCTAGAGTACTTTCTGTTACCTGAACTCAGATTGACTCAACAGACATAAAGAAAAAAAAAGTAAAAAAAAAAAAAAATGCTTGTGAAATATAGACAGGAGATTTTAAGAGGGAAATGGTTCAGCATTCTGAATTTCTCCATCTTAATTCTCAGAGGGATTGCTTAATATCATGTTATCATTGTAATAATTTGTTAACAAAAATCTATCGGCCGTATATTAGCGATGCTGATATTTATTGAGAGTTTACTATGTACCAGGCACTGTAAGAATCAATTCAATGCTTATTACAAACTTAAGTCAGTCATAGTTCAGGCATTATCTTCAATCCATTTTAACATTTCCTATTCTGTACCAGAGGAGGATTTAAACCCAAGTCTGTCTGAAACAAATTTATACAATTTCACTTCCACCATGTTGCTTCTCAGACAAAATTTGTCGCTAACCATACTTTTCTACGTCACTGGGAAAATAGGCACGTATGCTCCCAAATCCTTGGTCTTACCTACAAACTAACTCACTCTGAATTCCTTTCTTCTTTTCAGGGTTGTAATGGAAATCATCATTTTCTCCTTCTACTTAAGGAAAAAAAAAACCTATTAGAACTACTATGATCCAGCCATCCCTCTTCTGGGTACATATCCAAAAGAAATGAAATTAGTACCTCAGAGAGATAGCTGCACTTCCATGTTCACTGTGGCACTATTCACAATAGCCAAGATTCACAAGTGACCTACATGCTGTTGATGGATAAATGGACAAAGAAACTGTGGTATATACATACAATCTAATATTATTCAGCCTTAGAAAAGGAGATCCTGCCATATGTAATAATATGGATGAAACCGGAGGATATTATGCTAAGTGAAATAAGACCGACACAAAAAGAAAAATACTGTGTGATATCCCTTTTATATGAAATGTAAAGAAAAAATTGATTCGCAGAAGTTGAGAGTAGAGGGGTAATTACCAGCGGCAGGGAGGTGGGAGAAATAAACAAGAGATGTTGGTCAAAGGATGCAAAATTGCCGTTTAGTAGGATGAAGAAGTTCTAGAGAGCTAATGTACAGCATGATGACTATTGTTAATACTACTGTATTGAATAAAGAAAGTTGCCAAGAGTAGATTTTAGATGCTCTCACAAAAAAAGAGAAAAGAAAAAAGTTAACTGTGAGAGGAGATAGATACGTTAATTAGCTTGATAGATACATGAATTAGATACATATCATCTCACTCTATACCTATATCAAAACATCATGCTATATACTTTAAATATATAATTTTTACTTACCTACTTACCTAATTTTTACTTACTCCCTATTTACCATATACGATTAGGTTAGAGATCTCAAACTCAAAACAACAGTGAATAAAATAAAATTGATGTGTATTTCTTTATTGTGTAACGTTTGGATATAAGAACTCCAGGACAGAAAAGAACTTCACAAAAAGACTGGAACTCAGACTCCTTCCATCCTGCTATTCCACCAGTCTGAGCATATAGCTTTCATTTTAGGGTTGAAGACAACTGCTCAAACTCCAGCCATCTTTTCTACCTACTAGCCCATAGGGAAAAGGAAACACTGAAACGCAAAATGGTATCTTCCTCATTCTAAGCATACTTGCTAAAAACTGCACACACCTCTCTGCTTAGAGTCTGTTGGTCATAAATTAGCCATCTTTAAGGTGAGGTACAGGAGGTGGGAGGGAGCAGTTAAGAGATCATCTTACCTACTAAGAGACTCATTCTATAAAATGTATACAAATCCATCAGGATCTATAACGTGTTCAATGACCTGCATCGTATTGATCTCTTCTGTCTCAACTTCTGCCACTACCATCTCCTAGTCTCCCTCACCTCCAGACACTGGACAATGCATTGTTTTACACAACTCTGTGTGTGACACTGAAGGTTCAATCAGATGAGCCGCATTAGAGATAAGGACCATGACCAATAATATTGAATAAAGAACTTAGTATAGGAATTCAATGCTAAGCAGGAGTAGAGGTGGTGAAGAAGTCCACGCAAAACTGTTGTCTCTGAGCTTGAGGATAAGCCTGAAGAAGTACGACTCCCTTGGGCTAGGGGTGAGACAGAAAAGCTGAATATGGAGGGGAAAAAATGAGAAATCAGAACCACCAGGATGAGAATTTGCACCGGATTCTAGTGCCTCTGCTATCTGCTTCAATGCTAGGATTGCCCTGCAGGAAAAGCTGACTCCCCTGAGCACAGATCTGCTCACATGCCTGGCTCAGGATTCAGAGAACTTACGGGAGAAAATCCAGCAGGAGAGAAAGGAGCTGTAGGTCGGCATGTTGTCGCTTGCCAGCAAAGGAAGCCAACGCTGCCACGCGCTCAGCACCCCAGACCAACCTCCGAAACATAAAACACTACCGGTTCCCTCAGGTCTGGCTGCCAAATCACATGCAAATTCATCTTGTTGTCATCCACAATCCAGAACAATGCTGGGAAGGGGACGTTTGGAAAGGTAGTTGGAGCTCAGCTTAATTGGCACAGTATAAACCTGGATGTGTTATTTGGGTCTCCTTTTTATTTTTCTTTTTTAATTTTTTTTTCAACGTTTATTTATTTTTGGGACAGAGAGAGACAGAGCATGAACGGGGGAGGGGCAGAGAGAGAGGGAGACACAGAATCGGAAACAGGCTCCAGGCTCTGAGCCATCAGCCCAGAGCCTGACGCGGGGCTCGAACTCCCAGACTGCGAGATCGTGACCTGGCTGAAGTCGGACGCTTAACCGACTGCGCCACCCAGGCGCCCCTGGGTCTCCTTTTTAAAACATACTTCTTCAAGATTCCTTTCTGTAACTCCTGCGACCAGCCTAACTACTAAAATGTAGCAGCTCTGTAGCACTTCTCTTTTTTTCTTCAGTCATACGTAGTTTTTGTTTGTTTGTTTTTTATTGCTTATATCAGCCCCACAAAATGAAAAAATAAAACTTTTCAGCCTGGAAAAAGGCACATACACGTTTTTCACTGGAAAAAAAAAAAAAAGTTCTGAAATAGTGCCTGCGAAGTTAAAGATTTTCTCCATCTTCTCCCCATCTTCTCGCACCTAGAACAGTTTTTGGCATTTATGGAATTAATTTCATTGAATTATTTCATTTGTACAATTTTAAAAATTAACTCTGGCAGTTTCCATATACACAGAAGTTTTTTCTTTCCAAAAGGTAACTTCCATGATGGCACACAGTAAAATGGAGGCCAACGTGGTGAGTGGTTGGTGAATCTCACCCAGCCCAAAGGTCTTGGATGTTTGTTACGCAGTAGATTTTCATCTTTCTTCCCACATCTTTACCGCATAAATAAATGTTGGAAGCAATGCAGTATTTTCTTTTAAAACAAATTTTTAAGTCCTTTCTGTATTATTTAATAGAACGTATAAACAAATACATCAAGGTAATCAGCAAGAAAAATCAGTTGAGTACTCTCTGTCAGGCTGCCTGGCCCCCATTAGCTTTTCTACACCTGTAATAAAAATATCTCTAGTGAAAGGAAACATACAAAGGACGAAAAGTATACTTCTTCCATAAAAATTAAATTTTCAAAGTTGTTCCCAACACACCTGTTTTCTCCCTAGAGAAGTCAGTACTTTGTTGAACTTAATTAGGAGTGAAATGAGTTGTTCGGGCCACAGGATAAAAAGGACCATGGGATTATTTAAAGTATCAAATTTGAAATACAATTTATAGTTTTTCCGGAAAAGTTTTGTCATATTTTCTGACTTGCATTTCAGAAATCTTTCAATGTATCAAAATATTGGTTGATTTTAAATATTACATGTTAACAAAGAACTTGCCTCTTTCAACTGTGCCTCTCCTCACACCAAGCGTGAACTTGCCCAGTTTTTTCAGGTTGGACACATATTGAACAAAGTGCCTTTATGCTAATTTGAAATCACTCTGTCCTATGCTTAGCAATGAATTAATATCAAGATGGTTTTTCATTTTTGAAAAATGAACTGTGATTTTTTAATAAAAATAAGTCGAGTATTATTTATTATATTTGACAAGCTACTCAGCTAGCTAGGCAACATTTAGTGATGTCCCAGATAAAGATGTAGGTAACATTCTTTAAAAATAGGAGTCCCTGGTGAATTCTCAGGACTTGGCACTGTGTGTGATTGTTAGTTTTGCCTGTACCTCTGAAAAATGGCAAAACGTGAATCCGTTCATTAAAAAGCTGTCAGCCAACTGAAATTCAGAAATAGGCTACTAATGGTAATTAATTAAATTCTACTTTTTTTTCTTAGTGTGTTAAGTGCATTGACTCAGTTACAAAAATGAAACCAACAACTTGTTGTTTTTAAGTCAACTAACAAAATGTTGCATCAAGTTTAAGAGAAACCAAAAATTATTTTTAAAAATGTAAACCGAATAAAACATTGAAATATTTATTCTTTCTCAACAGATAGTATCGCTTTTAAAATGGGATGGATAGGGGCGCCTGGGTGGCGCAGTCGGTTAAGCGTCCGACTTTAGCCAGGTCACGATCTCGCGGTCCGTGAGTTCGAGCCCCGCGTCGGGCTCTGGGCTGATGGCTCGGAGCCTGGAGCCTGTTTCCGAGTCTGTGTCTCCCTCTCTCTCTGCCCCTAACCCGTTCATGCTCTGTCTCTCTCTGTCCCAAAAATAAATAAAAACGTTGATAAAATGGGATGGATAAAAGCAGTGCATTCTGCGGTCCCATGGATCTGTCTCTTGCTTCAACAGCATGTGGATGGAACAGACCCAGAAACGCCCCTTCTACCAGCCTGGACCACCCTCCAACTTTTCTCCCAGTTGCTACCTTCAGAGCCATCTTCTTGGCTACGCTCTGTCTCCGGGACATCCAACATCCTATCTTGAGCTTAGCTCCTTATTACCATCAACCCCAAGCTTTCAGATTTGTCAGAATTGTTCCACCAAGGGGAAGGGTGCCGTCAACCCTCTGGTTAACAAGCACCTGCACACCTCTTACACCTACCTGTCTCAGGCTTCTATTTCTACCACCACAGGGCAGCTCTGGAGTGTGTGGGCCCCTTCTCTTGGCCCTGAGGAGAAGCACAAGCACACTGGAAGTCTCTGGAAGATGCTAGTGCAGTATAGCCTCCACGCCCCCTTCCAGGACGTGCAGAAGCCATCCCAAGATGAGTGGCGTAACACCCTGGACACCATGGAAACTTCCCTGGTTCTGGAGAATAACCCAAACCAGGCTCTTTTGGTTCTGCATGGCTTGGGTTCTGCCCCCGCAGACCCCCATCTCTATGACTTCCTGTCGAACCGCGTCCTAGAGGAGCAGGTGAAACTCATCAAGAAGATGGACAATCCCCTGACTAACTTCTGCAAGCTGGCTGGCCCCCAGCCTGGGCTGGGCGAGCGGCTCCTTTAAAGGCCAACCTTCAAGCACGACTTGGAGCCTTTGAAGCCCAGCAACCTTAGAGGGGCCCCTCTGACATCCCCGAGGTGCCAGGGCTTGGGCCTGAGCTTGTCCTGGGAGCTACTCAGCAGCTTTTTAACTAACCTGAAGTGCTCTGGCAGGTTGTGGGCCAAATGGAAACAATAAATCTTTTTGTAGCCAATCAATAAAATGAAAAATTAAAAAATAATAAAATCTAATGGATAAAAAATATTTTGGGGCCTTTCTTTTGAATTATCAATTAACAGTTCACATTCCTTTTTTTTTTTTTTTAAGTGTACTTATTTATTTTGAGAGAGAGAGCATGGGGTAGGGGCAGAGACAGAGGGAGAGAAAGAATCCCAAGCAAGCTCCCTGCTCAGCACGGAGCTCCACTAGGGGCTTGATCTCATAACCCACGAGATCATGATCTGAGCTGAAATCAAGAGTCAGACACTGAACAGACTGAGCCACGCAGGTTCTCCGAAAGCTCACATTCTTATAAGCAACACTGTTATGAAAAAAAATCTAGATATGAATACATCTGGTTGCTGTATTACAGAAAACATCCAGGGAGGACTATGTTCTGCCCCTCTGAACAGATCTTCTAAACAGATTTCATCCACAAGTAAGAATTACTAAATATCCAGACATTGTCAGAAAAAGACAGATAAATGGAAATACTTAAAGTTAAATAGGAAAGACAGTCTTTCAGTTTTTACTTTGTGGTGATATGCTACTTGAGATATGCCAAGAGCCATAATGCCGTATGTGGGATAGAGTTATTACCTGTATCCCTTCACAGGATTTAGAAAAGCTTTAAGAATAAAGCAGAATTCTAAAGAAGTGAGGTACAGGTTGGGAATGAGAGAAAGGTGGAGACAAGAGGATCACGCATGTAGCAAGAAAGTAATGGCCAAAGGAACGCAGCTATATGAATTGTTACTACATTATTCTGTATTAAAGACCATAAAACAGATGATACATTGATTTTTCTGCTAAACCAAACAACCTTAAAAGAGTTTCCAAGTGGGGTGTCTGGATGGTACAGTCGGTTAAACATCCTACTTCGACTCAGGTCCTGATCTTGCGGTTCCTGAGTTCAAGCCCCGCAAGGGGGTCTGTGCTGACCGCTCTTTGCTGACAGCTCAGAGCCTAGAGCCTGCTTCAGATTCTGTGTCTCACTCTCTTTCTGCCCCTCCCCTGCTTAAGCTCTGTCTCTCTCTCAAAAATAAATATTAAAAAAAATTTTTTTTAAGTTTCCTATCTACAGGAAAGCTTTACTGTAACAGATTCAAAATAGAAAGAATCCATAGTTATTTTACAGGGCCAAGGTTTTAATGCACCAAATGAAAAATAAACCCTAAAGGGAGGATGCAAACTAGCCCAGAGAGAAATCAGTCATATCACTCATAGGTGGTAATTGGATTTGATTGGTGAAATTTGAGTTTGAGAAGTGCTATGTTTTTTATTATGTGAGTGATCACAGCAACTTGAGACCAGATTGACTTTACCGAAAGTTTCTCCCCTTACAACTCAAATTAAATCTGCAATAGTGGTTGGGGAAACTGCCACATATACGCAAATGCTTTGTTCTCTCTGCCTATCAGTCAATAAGTAAAAGCATTTTGTAAACCTACCTGGAATGCCATCTATGATAGAAAGTGCCATTGTATCTAGTAAAGGGCAAAAATTATCCTTGTTCATCAGAGACCTCTGTATTGGAAACTTCTACAGAAACTTACAGTTTTCTCCACATTGGAGTGGACCTACATGCTTGAACCACTAGGTAGCTTCCTGAAGGTGGGATCATGGTGTGTGCAAATGAATATTCCCTAGATGCCTAATAGAATGACTTGCACACACAGAAAAAGGGCTGTGTGTTGGATGAATGAATGAACAAATGAATTTTCTGGTCTAAATTGTGTGGTTATGACTCAAAGCATAGTGACAAGAAAGGTTCGCGTTAATTAGTAAAAGCAATACTCTTCCTTTCATTCTGCCCTAATGGCAATAAGATACCCAGACTGAGATGACCTCTAGACTGTCTGTCTGACCTTATGTGTCAGCTTCAAATCACATCCTCCAAATACTCAGAATAATAAGGGTCTGCATCCGACTAGGAATGTTGAAGGAGATAAAAATCAGTCTAAGACTAAGTGAAGGTTTCCGTGAGTGGTTCTTTTTTTAGACAAATAAAGAAATTCAGATGGAGGGGATACACTTATGTTTACAGATTCTTGTTGCCTGCCTGAAGCGTGCAGAATATCCCTTATTTTCTTCTGAAGTCATCCTGACATCAATAGTGCTACCCTCAAAAAATGTGAAACCTAATTTGAGAGAAGATCTACCAACACTCATGGAATATAATATAGCAATGAAAACTAAAGCAACAAAGAGGGGGTAGCACAAAGTCATGGGAAGCTTAATCAAGGAAGGAGGGTTGGGTAAGACCTTGAAAATAAATAAGATCTGAGTGAGCTGGGATACATCTGAGTATATTCCATGTAAACAAAACAGTCTTTAGAAACCAAGGGTTTGCATTTGCTCCGTTCTACATGCTTCTAATAGTTTCTTCAGTTCCATTCCAGAAATTGAATCTTTACTATTTCTGTATCCCCTCATTTTATGTCCCATCTGTACTGGAAAAAAAAAAAAAAAAAAAAGGCACCTCCTTCTCCTGATACCTGATTGTTCTAAGGTGCTTCAGAGAGTTTTCAAACTGTGTTTTAAGCTGATGCTTCCAAGATAAACAGGACCTCAGAGATAATACAGTTTAATCTCTTTATTTTACAAAGAAAGAAAGAAAGGTCTAGAGATAAAAGGTGACTTTTCCCAAATCACATAATAATTAGTGGCAACTCAGTCTAGAACATAAGTATCTAAAATCTGTTTAGTGGAAAAGTGTAATACTGGCTGTTCAGAATCCAAGGCTTGCTATCTCCCAAGATCAAAGAAAATTCAATATGGTGGCTTATAGCTTTCTTTTCTCCTAATAATTATCATTGTTGATATCACGAGACAGAGCAGGGTTTGGATTAGAGTCCCCTCAACCCTAACCACAAAATCCAGCATTCCTCAAGAGCTGAAACCCAGTGCCTCTTGAGTAACATATCTTGCAGGAATGTGGAAGCAGAATGCTAACCAAAGGAGGAACTCAACTACAAAGATTGGTGGACCCCAGGACTGACGTTTCCTTGATGTTCTCCGTATTATAATACTGAAAATTATGACCAGGGGTGGAGTTTAACAGGCAAATGAGGCACACAATGCATATTCTGTCCACTCTGCCAGTGCACCCAACTTCCTGTATTTCTACCTGTCCTATATGCTTAGATGTCACTCTTTTCCTGCCTTACTAGCCTCTTTAAATTTCCCGGGCCTTTGTTCTGAGAGCCAGCATGAAGGACACTTTCCTTTATGCTGTCTCCTTTCTGCTGCTTTGCCTGGAAATTCCCTTTTAGCCCCAATTTCTATTGCTTGGAGAGCCCAAGGACCAGAGTAGGTAACAATTATATTCTGATAATATAAGTACTATGATTATTGTGTGGTACATATCAATTGCTTGCAATTGTCCCTTTTCTAAACTCTGTATTCTTTTATCAGCATACAAGAATAAAACTTATAAATATCTAGATGTTTTAATGTATGTTCTTCAATTATGATGTGATTTCTATAGTTTCTCTATATCAATTGCATAGATTAATATTTCAGGCATACCCTCTGGTCTCCTTATTTTCTTACATCTAAGCAGAAATAATTACATTATTTAACTAGCTTCATTTGTCTGTGAATTTTCCCGTGCCATTACCTAAAGATTTTGCATATGCCCTTTGCTTTACTCTGTAATTGCTAAAATATATATAATTGATTGACTAGGTTTTATATAATTTTTCACTTTATTCCTTACTTTATTCCTTTGCTTGTCACATTAATTTGCATTTTCTTCACTTAGTCCTGGAATATTTCTATTTCTTCTCTGCACCTAAATTGAATACTATATGGATTCAGCAGAAAATAATATATCTGTCTATGGAGCATCAACTTAAAAGCTTTCATGTCGCCCATCCTTACCAAAGGATGCCAATGGAATCCTATGAAAGCAATTGGAGACTGTGTTTCTATACCAGAGCTGCGTAATTCAAGCAAGGCATGACCTATTCAACAATGAGAACAGCCTGATTCCAAGGAACTCAAGGGGAAACATAATTACGTTCTAGTAACCAGTCACATAAACCAGATATTAGTCCCAGGGTGGCCAAAAGCACACAACATTTTCTACTTATTAAAAAATTATATTTGGGGGAATGATTTGAGTGCTCATACTAGCTACATCAATTTTTTTAAAAAACTTTGAGAAAAAAACATAGACTTTATATAAGAAGGAAAGAAAAGTCATAGAGATGTCTTTCTGGTATGACAGAGATAGCCATATACATGCACTGAAACAAGAAAGCTACAATTCTCCAATCCATTCTTTATTTAAAGTTTAGAGATAATATTTAATGAGTCATCCAGTGGTCAACGGAAGTTCACCCAGTCTCTTATCTGCAATTCTGATATCCAAAAATCAGAAAATTGAAAAAATATATAATTTATTTTGAGGCAGTCTGAAACCCCTATGCAGTCTGAACCCATTTAACCTCACTTACATTGATATGAACTCATTTATAATATTTATTGTCCTACCTAGTATGAACATTCACAAATGTCCCTGCAGAAATATTTTATTAATGTGTTTGATTATCCAATGCCACTATTCTTCTCTGCTGTTTGTAGTACATAATAGACTACATTACTTTTCTAAAATGTAAAGATATTTGAATTCCAAACACATCTGGCTATACAGACATATATTAATATTCTTAATATATATAGCAATATATAGCTTTCAAATCCTTTTCACATGTATGATTCTCTATCCTCTTGAAAACGTTGAAAGTCATAGACACTTTCAGATTAAGAAGTTGAGACTTGGGATAGCTTGGTGACTTCTCCAGAATTATGAAGCCAGTAATAGCGAGGCCTTGAACCTATGACTGAATTAAAGTTCAATCATTTGATTTAACCTAATGAGTGCCTGCTGTTGAGTGCCTACTGCACAGTAGGGTTCTCTCCACTTTCCCAAATCTGATTCATTATCTGAAGTTGTTTAGTATTTGAAGAGAAAAGCTATTCACAGATTTTAAGGAAAAATTTCTAACTTTGGCAAACAACAGCAATTATTAAATGTAGGTTCAAATATCATAAATGAAGCTGGTATCCTTTCACTTTATCATGCAAATGTTGAGACTTATACATTGTCTACCACTCAATCTGACTACCTATTGAAATCTCTCTTCTTTATGAATATTTCTGATGGTTTTAGTTAGCAAACAAACTAAATCCTAAAAAACAATAGTTTTCCAATTCTGAAATGAATGTAAGATTCATTTTAAGAAAGTTCTGTATAGTCTGTCTTTGTAACTATATCTCAAATCTTGCTTGTGCTTCTACCTAAGATAATGAGAACAGCCTGATTCCAAGGAACTCAAGAGGGAAACGTGATTGTGTTCTAGTAATCAATCACATAAACCAGATATTAGTCCCAGGCTAGTCAAAAGCACACAACATTCTCTACTTATTAAAAAATTGCATTTCAAAGTATGAAAGTTCGTTTTCTTGGCTCTTGTAGTTTTTCTTCTTTGTTAATGGAAAGGATACCACTTAGGCCAGGCATTTTTGTGTAGTGACCACTAAAAAAAAAAGTTCCAATCTAAACAGTGAGTGGATCAATTCACCAAAGACGGCAAGACATTCCTCCAGAACAAGTGTCCACCTAATACTTAAGCAGTTTCCCCTTTCTTGTTCCACAAGTATGGGTAAGGCCAGCTGACTGCTGTCGGCTAGCCTCTGCATCACCATCACAGAATTCCTGAGTTAGAAGTACCCTTGGAGAGCACTGACCTTAATGACCTTATGAACAGAAGCCCAGAGAAGAGAGGAGTCTTGCAATTGGTCACATAAACAAGTCACCAAGTAGAAGCAATTGAGTGAGACAAAAAAACACCCACGCCAAGAACTTTTTGAAATAAAAGCAATTGTCTTCTGAACCCAAACTACTGACTGGAGTAGGGTGGGGAGGGGCACCAAGAATGGGTTTTTAGTAGAGTAATTTGGGGATTCCTAGGACAAAAGACAATAAAAACATGCCTACCTCTTTCCTTGCTTTCTTTCTAAGAGAAGCAAGCTGATATATAAAGCATAATGGGGAAATAGAAAAATTTTTAAATGTTGTCACTCTTAATGAGCTAGCTATATCAACTAACATATGGGTGAGGAAAAAGTAGATTAAAAATGGATTAGGTTTAGAAGAAAGCACGCAAAGTTGGAAAGTAAGAAATACCAACCATGAGCCCATGTATACTCTCACCACATACCTGTTTTGTTCCAGTTGCCTATATATTCCACAAAATTCGATTCGTAAAATCTATTCTATTACTTTCTCCTTGAATCTGTAATTTCTGACCAGTGTTTGTGCCATTTTTTAACCCTACAAGTTAGGTATCCTTCTTGTATTTTTGGTACACTCAGCACACATTTAGATTTACCAGTAAGCCTGCCATCCTTGAACTGGTCCCCTCATTTTCTGCCTAGTGCCTGGTCACATGACTGCCCTGAAGCTGAGAATTTAACCTCACACAAATCACCTACATCAAGACAGGGGCAGGGGTGTTTTCACCAGAAAGAAAAATCACCTAGATGCTGATACCAGAGAAAAGGGAGAATGGATTCTGGGCAGGCAAATAGAGCAGATGTCCACTACAGATGGCCTGGCAGAGCTGAGCAGAAGCCCCTCTCGCTGCCATTCTCTACACCACACCTAGATTTAACCAGAGCTCGTCTGCCACTCTCCTGTGAAGCACGCAGGGTGTTTTAATTTCAGGAGTTTTACAAGATGGGAAAAGGAGACCATTTTGAAATGACTAAGTAGAGGTAACTAGCCCAAGCGGGACTATTATAACCACAATTCCAACAATTTCATGAATATCAAAACAAATGGCAAAGCAAAGAAATGTTCTGGAGGAGATTTAGCAGGTCAGCAATTCATACCGGTGTAGGCTGACTTAATCAGCTCCTGCCACCAGAGACGAAATAACAACAGGCTGTTCTTGAACAAAATAATGGAGAATTACAATTGTCTAAAAAGCCATCCAACCTGGTAGCCCTGAAGTGTCTCCTTTAGTGAATTTCTCAAGTAACAACCCAGCAGGCAATGGGAAAGGGCTGTTTATCTCCCAAGGTTCTGAGCCTTGTTTCTCAGCTGGTCTGCCTGTGGGGGCTTTGCCTGTAAGGTTTGCCTGAAGAAATAGGGTAATGTGATTTTGAATGTGCTGAAACACGTATTCATTAGAGAGAAATAAAATTGTCTGAAATTTTTTAATGGGTATTTTCAGAAACTTTAAGATGTTTAGCCCTTGCCCAGCACTGGCTTCTCGCTGTACTGCAGAGAAGCTATTAGGGAAATGATTTAAGCACTTTTGGGTAATGAAGGTTTTTGTGTCTATTAGTGTGCTTCTAATTGCATATTTAAAGACTGAGGTACTTGGAGTGATGGTGCTACATACCCAATGACCAAGAAAAGAGCAATAGAGACAGCACGGTCTGTTGGATTAAAAACCCACAAGGTTCTACCATCCACCCCCTGCTACCAATAGAGAGTTGCTCAGCTGTGCCGCGCCGGAACTCCTCCATCTGTAGGAAGGCATAAATTACTGGTAACATAATGACAATAGGAATGTCATCCACGGGATGTAGACATATTATATAGATATATACATATTTATTATTTATAGTACCCTTATGTGACTACATCAAATATGAAAATTGAATAGGAAAAAATATGTGCTACTCGGTAACGTGGGCTAAGACTGAAAGTCTGAAGCATGATTATTAAAGGAAATGAAACATTCTACTGCTACAAGAGAAAGGAATTGAGAAGATAAATTATGGCCATCTTATGAACAAGCCTAGAATTAAAATGTCCCAAAATTCAAAACACGGGACTCTAAAGGGAACTTGCTGTGCAGGTTGTCTGAGTCAATGAATTTGTCATTGTAGATACATTCACTGCATAAAATGTGAGCCCTTTTAAAAAGGGGAGCTGAAAATACAATGGTTGTTGCTTACCTGGCTCATGCAACGGCACTCTCCCCTGTTACTCCATCTACTCCTCTGATCGGCCTTTATTAATAATATTCTACTCCTCTGTCTGGCCCTTATGGGCTCAGGATTTTCCTGGGATTCCATTTTCAGGTCACTTTTCATACCGATCTAAACCCTTTCTTTGAGGCAATGCCAGTCATCCATGATTTCAAATCCAGCTCTTTGCTACCTGTGCCCCAGGTGAATACTCCAGATCCAATTTGCCAGTTGCCCACTTGAACTGCAACCCTGAAAAGGCTCAACGGTACTTCGCATTTCATCTGTGTTCAATGAATCTCATTATTCTTTTCCCTTCTTCCCCCTAATTTATTCTTCCTATAACTACTAATTTATTAAATAACAGTTCACTCAAAGCCAAATACCACTTCCTTACACAGACACTCTATTCACTCTCAAGGTCCATAAGTGGTATTATCAAAACGCAATCTCCCTCATTTCTATTACAAATGCCTTAGTTAAGGATGTAATTACTTCTTTAAAAAAATTTTTTTAATGTTTAAAAATAAAAGTTTTTGAGAAAGAGAGAGAGAGAGAGAGGCAGAGTGTGAGTCAGAGAGGGGCAGAGAGAGAGAGGGAGACACAGAATCTGAAACAGGCTCCAGGTTCTGAACTGTCAGCACAGAGCACAATGTGGGGCTTGAACTCAGGAATGGCTAGATCATGACCTGAGCCAAAGTCAGACGCTTAACCCACTGAACCACCCAAGCGCTCCATGATCTAATTCCTTCTTACTTACCCCTCCACCTAAGTATGGTCTCTTCTTTCCAATCCACATCTATTTTCCTAAACTGCAAATCTACATCACTGTCTTTATATCTAATATCTTTTCAATGACTACAGAAAAAAAAATCAAACTCTTTTTAAAAGGCATTCTATGCATTTTCATCTAGCCCAAGCTGATCTCTGTCTTCAACATGTCACCTAATTCTTTGGACAAATTTCCTCTAACTCTGGGCACAGCATGTTTATCGATGCAGCCATGATGTTATTCCTGGTGTGCTCAGACTCCTTCCCTCCAACCTTCTCCTTGAAGAAAGCTTATCCATTGTTTAATATGCACATTAACTAATACCTCCTTTCCCATGACTCCACAAATGATTGCTTGCTCCTGGCTAGATTCCTGTTCGTAGTCTCTGTTACTAGTTATCAGGTAGCAGTGAAAGTGTCTGTCAGCTTCCGCCATCTCCTCCTGTTCCACTCTAAGCTCCTCAGTGGTAAAGATAGATTTTATTCATCTGCTATGCACAGACCCTCTCACTCAGTACTGGGTAATGGAGTATTAAATAAAAAGCAAGAGAGTTAAGCCAAATACAGGACTAAAAAAAAAAAAATTAAGTAAATCAGATCATCTAGGTTTATGTCCTAAATCGTTAACTACCTTAATGATCCTGAAAAATAAGCTTTATACTTCTGTCAGTATGAGTTTCTTCATCTGCCAAAAGAGGGAGTTGGACTAGGTGTCTGACAAGTTTTTTCTCAGCACTTCTATCCCATAGTATCCATAATTCATAGTTGAAGTTTCATGCCTAATTTTTTTTAAGTTTTATAGAAATTTACCATATTCGTTCATGAAAAGACAGTATTGCAAAGAGTCAGTGCCCCGCCCAATATCAAGATATTTTGTAAAGTTTTAAAAATGTAAACAGTGTGATCTTGCCATGGTATTAGACAAATAGATTGCTGGAACAGAATAGAGAACTCAAAATTGATCTATGCATAGGTGGTAAGGAATAACAGAATAGGACTCACTAAGCAGTGGTTAAAGAATAAGCTAGTTAAATATGCTGTTAGGAAAATTGATAATCCCTATGGGAAAAATAAAATTATATGACTATAATACAACATACCCAAAAATATATTACAGATGAATTAATGACCTAAAATATGGGAGATGAAACATTTAAATGATTATAAAATAATATACTTCTATAGTGTTTGCTATATCTTAGACACTGTTAAGTGCCATACAGACATTAATTCTATCAATAACCCTAGTAGGGAGGGAAATTCATTTATCATTTTTTATTATTCAATTTACGGAAAAGGATAATTATGGAACAGAGAGGTTAGTAAATTTACTGATAATAAGGGACTGCATTAGGATTTGAATTAAGCGTTCAAATTTCTTGCCTCAGAAACTGAGCTCTTAAGCAAACTGCCAGCAATGAGAGACAGAAGGCTTTCTTTTAAAAGAACTGAAAAGCACAATAGCAAAGAGAAAGACATGCAAATGTAACTAAAAACTTTTTTTTTAAGAATAAGTCAATTTCATGTTTTAAAACAAACCAGCCTGGGACAAAATACTTGCCTCACAAATGACTTGTAAATTGCTCTAACCCTACATATAAATAAGAAAAAAAAAATCACCCAACAAAAAAAGTACAGACAGTATATGAACCTACAACTTTAGGAAACCTAATCAAATTCTAATAAGTAAACGAAAAGACACTCAATACCACTGATAACCAGATAAATTTTTTAAAAAAAGGAGATAATATTTTTGTCCATCGGGCTGAAAAAACGTCACTATAATTATAGTTTAACTACTGACAGATACTCTCCCTAAGAATGGAAATTGATCAACCAATTTGTAAAGCAATTAGGCAACACATAAAAAAGTTCAAAATGTGACTACCGTTAAAAAAAAGTGACCTAACATCTTCTCTTGTTAGTATCTATTCTAGAGAAATCACCAGTACATAAAATAATGAAAATGTACATAGATATTCATTGCTACAATGTTTGTAATAGTAAAATATTGGGAACACTCTAAGCATATATCAGAAGAAGATTGGATAAATAAAAGATGGGATAGATAGATAGATAGATAAATCTAAAAGCAATTTTTGCATAAAAATAAGAGTTGTTCAATAGTGCAAAAACAGAATTCAATTGATATAAATGTGTAAATCACATAAAACAATATTATAAATTCTCTATGCCTACATATATGTTCATTTATAAGTTTATTTTTAATAAAATAATATATACCAGTTAAGATACGATTGTATCAAAAGAAAAAAGAAGTGGGTAGGTAGAAGCTGGTCAGTTTTATCTCCACTGTTATAATTTTCTTTAAGTTATTGTGTTTGTATATTACTCACGTAATTTTGAAAAAACATGAAAAATAAACTATTTTCTTTAATTATGACACAGATCGTATTATGGAAACCTATAGAAATTTCAAGGACTTTCAAAGTTAAATCTTACTAACCAGGTTGATGCAAATTATTGGAATTTTGAAAATATCAAGTAGGAAGCAGAAAGGGATGAAAACTTAAGCAAACATTTTTTTTCCCATCTATCATAAGGAAGTGTCATTAAATTATATTTTAAGCTATGGAAATGCTATTACAGATATTAAAGCAATCTGTGGTAACTGGAGGAGAAATACGTATCCACTAGCACTCTGATAAACTGCTAGGGTTTCTGCTTTTTTATTTCTTATTCTTTGGAAAAGCATAAAGGAACTGATAAGATGGTTTAATTAAAAGAAGTAGAAAAAATAATGTCCTGGGAGATAGCCTAATAATACTGCCATTCCTTCCACATGTGCTCAGCTCTAGGTCTTATTGCCTATCCGAAAGAATACAGCATATTATGAAGCAAAATTCTTTTTTCTCTGTGTTACTTTTATCCCTGAAATATACATAAGAGAAGAAGAAAGGTAAATTTCCTTTTCTACTCTAATTTTTCAAAATTCTGTTTGCAAGATTCACGTATTTGTTCTAATATAGACACTATGTGTGATTATCTCATCAACTGAGCAAACTATTTACAATCTTAAAACCAAAGCCTTATGCATAATTTTATTTAAGTCAATTTGTGATTCATTCATCTGTGAAAAATAGAGGCATGACATTTATTTAACAGCAGCTAGTGTGCTATGGGCCATTTTTCCTCCCTTGGCCGGGATACGTTTTTCTTGGTTGGAATCTCATTGCAGTCTTTTCTCTGGGTAGAGGTGCAGTTTCATATTCTTTTATAGAATTCAGAGTTTGGTCACATGGCATAGAAATATCATTCTAGTTCACGCACCGTATCTTCGCTCCAATATTCCTGGTGATCAGTGTGCATGCACAGCTCAGTTTCTCTTACTATTGGCACAGCAAACACTTTCTAATTTAGAAATGTCACAGCGAGTTGATATGACCCATCAGTGACTACATCCTATACGTCAATGTAGATTACCTGATTACATAGTGTAAACACACACATGCACATGCACACACACGCTATGCATATAGTATACATATATATGGATGTATATATTCATTTATGTATTTCCATTTGATTATTGAGTAATCATTCTTACTCTATACTCTGCACTCACACACACACACACACACACACACATTCTTGCACATTTATGGGGTCTCAGGTGGAGTAAAGCAAGAACTGACACAATTAACATAGCTGAAAGAGAAAAATAGGCTAATTTTATGCACAATTGAGGCTTAAAGAAATTAAATGACTTTCCAAATGCATACACTACACATCTACAATGCCCAAATCATTCTTCCTGGAGTTAAATCCACATAGCAAATGTATAACCTCTCATTTTATTCTTTATTCAGAATTCTTTTTTAATTTTTTTTATGTTTATCAATTTTTGAGAGACAGTGCATGCTCAAGCAAGGAAGGGGCAGAAACAGAAGAGAACAGAGGTTCCAAAGTAGGCTCTGTGCTGACAGCAGAAAGCCCGATGCAGGGCTCGAACCCATGAACCATGAGATCATGACCTGAGCCAAAGTTGGATGCTTTAATGACTGAGCCACCCAGATGCGCCTTTATATGGAATTCTTAATGTAGAATTAGGTCAGAAAAACAGCGGGCTCCTCTAATGTTCTTCTGACTTTAAAGGAAACAGGTGAGGGAAGAAACGTCACATCCACCCAGATGGATGAAACAATTAGAAGTGCCACAGATGCACGTCAGCCTGTGTATTATTTACGTATGGCCATATAATATACCCAAGGAATGTTCAGATTCAAACTGAATTACAGCTATCCTTAAAATTCTTACCTCAGGCAACTAAGTGGCTCAGTCGTTAAGCATCTGACTTTGGCTCAGGTCATAATCTCACGGTTGGTGAGTTCAAGTCCCACGTCGGGAGAGCTTGACCCCGCTTTGGATAAAAACATGAGCCCTGCTTCAGGGGAGCCCCGCTTCTCTGTCTCTGTCTCTCTCTGCCCCTTGTGGGATTCTCTCTCTCTCCCTCTCTACCTTTCACTCAGTTGCTCTCTCTCTCTTTCCCTCTCAATAAATACATACATACATACATAAAATTTTCACCTCATTAAATGTTTTCATCTTTACATGATTCTCTTTCCCAGAAAGACAAAGCAAAGAAAAAATACAGATAAGAAGAAATGATTAAACCACCTGATGTTGATTTTCTTTTATACTGTCTCTTAGACCCGAGTTTACTAAGCACAGTTTCAACCAAAATGTTACCATTCAGGATTGGGGTTGAGATTTTGTTTATCTATAATACTAAAGCTAACATTCCAGACTCTGGCACAATTGGTGGCAAGACCTCACAGTTTCGCTGAGTTGGGCCCCGGGCCTTAGGTAGTACTTGGGACAGAATTTTAGAAACTCCAGAAAAAACTCGAGTTACTTATTAAGAAAGAATCAAGTAAATATTAAATGTTAAAGCTTCCTTTTCTTTTTCTCTTTTTCTTTGAAAGTGAGACCAAGAGTTGAGTTACTAATAAAATTATAACCATTAGCCTGCTCAAATTTAATATACACATTTTCTTGTGGTCTTGGAGAGGTGACTTAACACTCACGAGGGCAGAATTTTTCTTTTATTGAGGTGGAACATAGCCTTAAACATAGTATATATGCATATAGTCCAAATTAAAATTCTTATTTTGATATGAACACATGTAAAAACTATTATTTTGCTGATATTTTTCAGAATTGTCTTCATAGTCTATGGCAAGAGAAAAAAGAGAACTTTTTTAATGTCTATTTCTTCTTACTTTCACTAAGGCTTTCAACATACTTCCAGAGAATTTTATGGCTGATTTAATGCTGAGGAAAATGTTATCTTATATTTAGTTGAATAAATTATTATGCCCCCAAATAAGCCTTTCCTTTTCCTTTAATTTACAAACAACAGTATAATACCTTGTTACAAACTTGCAGCAATTTCTTCTCAGAAATTCGGGATGAAAGTGACCTCCCTCCTCGTAACTAGAAAATTTGTTTTGACAACCTCTAAACATGGGCATTCCATAATCTGGAATTTTTGATCATCTGAACTCTTCCTCTCCACAGAAAACATTTCCCAATTGTGCGTTAACTTCCCTTGCACACTGAGCAAAAACAGACCTCAGTATATCCAGAAGCATCTTTGCAAGGATCTGGAGTTTTCATCAGTGATTTTTGTTTATCAAGTTCAACCCGGATGGAATGCCAGTGGACTAGTGTATTATTTACTAGAATGTCCTCAAATAAGTATATATGTGATATCACGAATTTTCCACGCAACACCTTTTCACTGCCAACTGCTTGTCAAAATATTTAGAAGTACAGGTTCCACCACCAATTTCTCAGGTGGCACCAAATTACTTTAGGTAGCAAATCCTTAGCATTAGCAAAGAATGTGTGCAAAAATCTTCTAGAGGACCTGCTTTCATGGCTAACATCATAGCCTACTGTATCATTAATTTCTATATCCGAAAAAGAAAATAATAACACCAGAATAACACAGTTCCTATGAGGTTTTCATGAGGTCAAGAGGAAGAGCTGAGATTTCTGGATGGCAGTGAAACAGAGTCCCGGGCAACCTGACAGCATCTGCCCTCCAGCCCCAGAACAGCTGCTTCTCCAATTTGTTCTTCAACCAAACGTACATGATTTTACCTGCTTAAGGTAATCAAAAGTCAGAATGTTAAATATATGAATACAAAGATTATACTCCATTTCCCTTTTTTGCAAAAATCCTGCAGCTTGTAATGAATGATCTTTTATATACTTCACCTCCTATCAGCTGGCATGTAAGGTCCTGAATGACTGTGACACAATCTCTATCAATATCCAGTAACATTGATTACCTTGCTCTCTTGCAGACACAAAACCTCCAATAATCATGGAACCCAAAAAAAAGGCTGGATTTCCTCCTCTCCTACCACCAACACCAGAAGCAACGACAAAAATAAAATACCTTTTATTTTATATATCAGTGTCTCATATCTGCATAATCTTTGCTTCCTTGTTTTTTATCTCCTACTATTCATCATTAGCCTTGCAACGTTATCTACAAATATATTTTAAATCTTGCTACTTTTCTCCGCTGCCTTTCAGTGCTAAGCCCTAGAGTTTCAACCCCCTTCCTTCCCTGGATCAATGCAAGACTTTGAGTTGGGCTCCTTGCTCCCACTGGCATTTCCAAGTATTGTTCATGCACCTGAAGGGGCACCATTCTTATAATAGACATGGTATATTTGTTTATTTATTACAACACTTTTCTTAGGATGGAAGAATTGTCATATTCTGACAAAATCTTAATAATATGATAATATACATTTTCTGACAGGTAGAAGTGAAGTGTCTTAATAGATACTTTTTTCTAATTTACAAGAAAGCCTTATGTGGGTTATTGGCATCTCTATTTCCTCCCTACAATCTATTCTCCACACAGCAAGCTGGAATAATCTTTTTTTAAACAGGTGCGAGATTATGTTAATCCTCTGTTTAAAACCCTGCTATGATCCTCATTATATCCTGAATAAATTTCTAATTCCCCACCATTGCTCCTCAGTCCTTAAAGAACTTGACCCTGGCCTATTTGCACGAGCTCGTCTTAAACCTATCTGCCAAATGTTCATCATAACTTCAGCCAACCTGGCTTCCCTTCATTTCCTCGAACATGAAACACTTTCCCTCGTCAAGTTTTATGCACTTGCTGTTTCTTCTGCCTAGAAAATTATTTTCTCTTATCTTCACATGGCTGGCTCTATTTCAATCTTTTCATCTTTGTTAAAATATTACCTCTTTGGAGAGGCCAACAGCATTAACTTTCTAAAGGAGTATTCTTTTCCCTTCCTAGTTAGTCTACCTTATCACCCTACTTGTGTATTTCATAGAATTTGTTGTAAGCCACAAACACACTTTTATTTAGTGGCCATCTTTTACTCTTTGGCCTTTCTCCAATAAAATATTAACCCATGTAATTAAGAATGTCCCACAATTATCTCAAACACCACAAATGGTGTTTGGCGCTTAGCAGGCATTCACTACATTAAAAAAAAATATTCTAATGGGCAGAAAACATGAATAGACACTTCTCTAAAGAAGACATCCGGATGGCCAACAGGCACATGAAAAGATGTTCAACGTCGCTCTTTATCAGGGAAATACAAATCAAAACCACACTCAGATATCACCTCACGCCAGTCAGAGTGGCCAAAATAAACAAATCAGGAGACTATAGATGCTGGAGAGGATGTGGAGAAACGGGAACCCTCTTGCACTGTTGGTGGGAATGCAAATTGGTGCAGCCGCTCTGGAAAGCAGTGTGGAGGTTCCTCAGAAAATTAAAAATAGACCTACCCTATGACCCAGCAATAGCACTGCTAGGAATTTATCCAAGGGATACAGGAGTAGTGATGCATAGGGGCACTTGTACCCCAATGTTTATAGCAGCACTCTCAACAATAGCCAAATGATGGAAAGAGCCTAAATGTCCATCAACTGATGAATGGATAAAGAAATTGTGGTTTATATACACAATGGAGTACTATGTGGCAATGAGAAAGAATGAAATATGGCCCTTTGTAGCAACATGGATGGAACTGGGTGCTAAGTGAAATAAGCCATACAGAGAAAGACAGATACCATATGGTTTCACTCTTATGTGGATCCTGAGAAACTTAACAGGAACCCATAGCGGAGTGGAAGGAAAAAAAAAAAAAAAGAGGTTAGAGTGGGAGAGAGCCAAAGCATAAGAGACTCTTAAAACTGAGAACAAACTGAGGGTTGATGGGGGGTGGGAGGGTGGGGAGGGTGGGTGATGGGTATTGAGGAGGGCACCTTTTGGGATGAGCACTGGGTGTTGTATGGAAACCAATTTGACAATAAATTTCATATATTAAAAAAAATAAAAATAAAAATAAAAAAATATTCTAATTCTTTTGGTCTTTTAGGTGACTTCTATGAACTGAATTATTTACCCCTAAAATTCCTATAATAAACCTCTAATCCCCAAAATTTGGATCTTTAGAAGATGATTAATGTTAAATGAGGTCATAAGGACAGGGCTCTAATCTGACAGGTCTGATGAATTTATAAGAAAAGTCTCTCTCTCTCTGTCTGTCTCTCTCTCTCTCTCCACACACACACACACACACACACACACTCAGAGGACTGATTATGTGAGGTCAAAATGGCCATCTGCAAGTCAGGAAAAGAGCCTTCAACAGAAAAGGAGCCTTGTTTGGGGCGTCTGGGTGGCTCTGTCCATTGAGCATCTGACTTTGGCTCAACACATGATCTCACCATTCTGGAATTCAGGAGCCAAATCGGGCTCTGTGCTGACAGCTCAGAGCCTGGAGCCTGCTTCAGATTCTGTGTCTCTTTCTCTCTGCCCCTCCCCCACTTGCACTCTGCCTCTGTCTCTCTTTCAAAAATAAACATTAAAAAAAATAAGAAAGAAAGAAAGAAAGAAAGAAAGAAAGAAAGAAAGAAAGAGAAAGAGAGAGAGAGAGAGAGAGAAAGGGAGCCTTGCCAGAACCTCAATCTTGGGTTTTCCGGCCTTTAGGGCTACTTGAAAATAAATTGTTGTTTAAGTCACCTAGTCTGTGACTTATTATGGCAGGCCATAGTCTTATTATGGCAGGCCACACAGATTAAGAGAGTGACCAGTGCTAAGCACTGTCTGTATGCCATCTGTGTATTGAAGCATAGAGTTATTGCCTAATTTTTTTTCCCACTGTATCCCAAGTGTCTCACTAAGCCATAATAGGACATGAAAAAACAAAATGTGCTTTATGACCATATTTATGATCATATTTGATTTTGATTTCGATTTTAAAAACATTAAATTCTTGGGAACTCTAGAAGAAATACAGTCAAATGATAGAGAAGAACTAGGATGAACTGCTGGTTCATGAGTAACAAAATTTAGATAGCTCTGCTCTCTTCATTCTCACTTGTTGACATGCTTTACATTTGGAGGATCCAACTCAAGTATGTTCTCCTTCTATCCTTCCCAGCACATTTAATCAGCCTTCTTGCACCCCCTAGGCCCAACGCATATACTCTTCTGTGGTACTGATTCAATTCTGCCTTGTCGTTAAGGTTATTAGTCAATACCTGATCTCTTCCACTAAGTTGGAATCTACTTTGGAGTCAGGGATTTGCTGTGTCCAGAAATCGTCCTCAACGATTTTTATTTTAAAGTGAATGAGTGAATAAACAAAATAAATGAATAAGCAAATGGGGAAGAAAGAAACACTGATACAAAAGTAAGGCAATTCCTCCCAATTGTTGGAAGTTATATCCCTGAAAATACCTCATTAGCATGCCTGAGATTGGCAAATTTGAAATTCCAGAAAACAAGTAACAAAAAAATACATATATGTTTTCATGTATGTATACATGTGTGTATATATATATTATATGTTTATATATATATGCATAATATGTGTGTATATATGTTATGTAAAATTAAATTTACAGTGATATTTTCTCACTCTGACCCTCCCGTCTCCTTAAGATAACTTTTGACTACATTGGGCCCACCCAGGGAATCCAGAATATCCCCATCTCAAGATCCTTAACTTAATCACATCTGTACATTTCCTTTTGCCACTTTAGAAAACATATTCACTGATTCTGAGGATTGGGATGTGGACATCTTTCAGGAGCCACTATTTTATATACCACACAGCCTATTGTACAATAGTAACAGAGCTTGTGACCATGATTTTTTGGAACTGGCTATCAAAAACCAGTGAGGAAATCAATTTCTCATGATCTGGAGAGAGTGAGGGCAAAAAACTTTTTCATGTTCTCTTTAAGAGCCTGCACCAAAAGTATATAAATATCAAAATTTAAGTTAGTTTGCAAATATTAAACTGTGTTAAGTTCAAATAAGCATTGATTACAGATACTTAAAAGAAAAAAAAAAACCAAATACTAGGACTTTAAATAGAATAACACAGGGGCGCCTGGATGGCTCAGTCAGTTAAGCATCTGACTCTTGATTTGGGCTCAGGTCATGATCTTGCATTTGAGAAATCGAGCCCTGGATCACACTCTGTGCTGGGAGTTTGGAGCCTGCTTGGGATTCTTTCTTTCCCTCTCTCTCTCTGTCCCTCCCCTTCCTCTCAAAATAAATAAATTAACATTTTTTTAAAAGTTAAAAATTAAAAATGGAAAAACATACACACAACTGCTTAGTTAACATTTATTCAGTATTTTCTGTATTATATATATATGTGTATATATACATGTATATATACACATGCAATATATACAAATATATTCTTTATATATATATATATATATATATATATATATGGAGAGAGAAAGACAGAGAGAAATTAACTACAGAAATCTGCTGACTGCAAGCTAGAGAAAAGTCACTGGTGTAATTCAGTCCAAGTATAAAGGCCTGAGCAAGAGTCCAAGCCCCCAGTATTAGAGGGCTTTTGGAGTAAAGCACAGTCTAAAGGCCCCAGAACCAAAAGCAGTGATGTCTGAGGACTGAGGACAAAAAAGATGGATGTTGCAGCTTAAGCAGAGAGGGCAACTTTGTCTTTCCTCCACCATTTTGTTCTGTTCAAGCCCTCAGCAGGTTGGATGATTCCCATCCACATCAGTCTACCAATTCAAATGCTAATCTCTTCTAGAGACACCCTGACAGACTCATCCAGAAATAATGTTTCACAAGCTATCTGAGCATTCCTTAGCCCAGTCAAGTTGACACATAAAATTAATTCTTGCAAAGTGTATGTACATGTGTATATTGTAAATCCTTAGAGAAAATATAAAAGAAACAATGCAAAGATAATTAGATAAAATGCCAATCGATGTTTTAAAATGTCAGTAGAAAAGAAATGGTTATATTTGAATAACCAAACAGAAAAAAGAAAAAAAGAAAAGAAAAGGCAATAACAGAGAACAGGACAAACAAACAAAAAAGATGGGAGAAACTGAAAATGTATAAAATTGGTAGATATTAATCCAACCACTTTATGATTACATTTAATGAAAATGGTCAGAAAAATTAAAATTCAGTGACTGTCAAATTAAGAAAGAAGAAATCAAGATCCAAGAATATTCTGTCTCCAAGAAAACCAATTGAAACATAATGACATATAGGTAAAAAGTGAAAGGATGGCAATAAATTTAATGATTAAATACAAATCAAAAGAAAGCTAGAAGAGCTATACTGATGTCAGAAAAAAAGTAGATTTCAGAACAAAGGAAAATACTGAGAAAAGGGGCCAATACATGACTATAAAGGGTCAATTCATTAAGAAGAAATAAAACTTCTAAATATATATGCACCTAACAACAAAGCTTCCAAACTCAGGAAGCAAAAATTTAATAAAACTGAATAGATAAAAAGACACTTATACCTAAAGACTTCAATACTTCTCTATCACAGATAGAACAATTGGATGAAAAATGAGCAAAGATACAGAAAATCTTATCAACCAGCTTGATCTAATAGATATTTAAAGATCACTATCCAACAATAGCAAAATAGATATTCTTTTCAAGTACATGTGGAACATTCACAAACACAGACCATATTCTTAGACACAAAACAAACCTTTACATATTTAAAAGGATAGAAATCTTACAAAGTATTCTCAGGCCATATAGATTTAAACTGAAAATCAGCAATAGAAAAGCAACTAGGAAATTCTCAAATATTTGGCAATTAAACAACATAATGTAAGTAATTCATGGAACAAAGAGGAAGACTCAAAGGAATTAAAAAATATTTTTAAATGAATGTAAATAAAAATAAAATATCAAAATTTGTGAAGCTAAAGTAGTGCTTGGGGGAAATTTGCAGCACTAAAATATCTCTATTGGAAACAAAAGATCCCTGTGGTAGTTTAAAATACATTGTCAAATTATTTGATTCTCCTCCCTTTCAAGAGGTGAAACTCCTTCTTTGAGGATAGACTAAAGGTTACTTGATTTCATGATGTATTACAAGGCCACAGTAATTAAGACAGAGTGGTATTGGTGTCATGATAGGCAATCAGATCAAAGGTACAAAATATAGTCTGGAATTAGACCCACAGACATATACAAATAACAATTGTGACAAAGATACAAATACAATTAGGTAGAAAAAGCATAGATAACCTTTTTAACAAGTAGTGTTGGCACAATTGGACTTTCATTCATCACAAAAACAATAAAACTTGACCCATACCTCACTCCTTTTACAAAAATTGGCAAAAAATAAATCATACCTAAAGGACTATAAAACTTCTTGAAGAAAACATTGAAGAAAATCTTTGTGACCTCAGATTAGGCAAAAAATGCACAATATATAGAGGCACCTGGATGGTTCTGTCAGTTGAGTTGACTCTTGGTTTTGGCTCAGGTCATGATCCCAGGTCATGGGATTGAGACCCACATCAGTCTCCATGCTGAACGTGGAGCCTGCTTAAGATCCTCTTTCCCTCTCCGTCTCCCTTTGCCCCTCTCCCCTCCTTGCACTCTCTATCTAAAAATAAAATAAATCTTTTAACAAAAATGCACAATGTATAAAAGAAAACCATGATTAAATTTTACCAAAATTAGGAACTTTTGTGCCCTGAAAAGAATGAAAAGAGAAACCATATGTTTGACAAAAGACTAGTACCCAGAATATGTAAAGTGGTTTCAAACTCAACACTATGGTGACAAACAATACTGTTTTAAAAATAGGCAAAAGATTTGAACAGACACTTCACTAAAAAGGATATATGAATGGCATATAAGTCTATGGAAAATTGCTCAACATCACTATTCAGAAAATATGAATTAAAATCACAGTGAGATATCATTAAAGGCTCATTCAAATGACTGAAGTTTAAAGGGAATAAAATAAAATTAACAATAACAAGCACCAGTGAAGATATACAGCTATTGAAACTCTCATACATCGTTGTTGGGAATGCAAATGGAACAGCAATTCTACTCGTAGGTACTCATCCAAGATAAATTAATTTTAGTTCATACCAAAACTTGTATATGACTGTTTAAAGCAGCTTCATTCATAATTTCCAAAAACTTGAAGTAACCCATATGTTCTTCAACAACTACATGAATGAACAAACTGTAGTACATCTATAGGATGGAATACTCAGTAATAGTAGGGGGAAAATGAAGAACACAATATGGATGAATATCAGATGCATTATGCTAAGTATAGGAAACCAGACCCAGTGTGGTAGGGTCCCCTCCCTAAGGAGAAAAAACAAAACAAAACAAAACTCAAGACAACCTGGCTATATGTGTACGTGACAACATCCCTCATGATCTTGTAACAGGAGACCAGTTAATCAGACTGCATTTTTTTGTGTGTTAACATATATGGGAAACAAAGAAATATAGAATATATAAAAAAACTATGCCACATGGCGTTCGGGACTCAGTTCTTCGGGTACAAACCCAAGTGAGCGGTGCCGGCACGAATGAAGTTGCTTCCTGGAAAGAAAAGCTTCAGTGTCACAACTCTCTGTGTGAGAATCCTGCTACACCAGAGGCTGCATGAGACATGATTCCATTTAGAAGACTTTCTAGAAAGACAGGACTGTCAGTACAGAAAAGAGATCAGTAGTTTCTAGGGGATGTGAGGTAGGAAGAGAGGTTGTTTACCAGGGAGTACCCCAGGGGAACTTTTGGTTGGGTGGAACCATAGTCGTAGACATTTGTGACAGTATGAACTTTTCAAAATCCATAGAGAAATCTGTGATGAAAATCAGCTTTCCTTTTCTTTTTAGCAAACATTTCTTTCACAGAACAGTTACCATTGAAAAATAAATAATTCTTGAAGCAGATGCATACACACACACACACACACACACACACACACGCCGTCATTCCTCATTATTCATGGATTCCATATTTACAAATTTGCCTGCTAGCTAAAATTTATTTGGAACCTCAAAAGCAGTACTTAGAATCCTTCATCGTCATTTATGGGCATGTGCATATACAGGATTTTGAAAAATTTGAGTCACATGGTCTGCACCTTCCCAGATGAGACCGAACAAGACAACACTTTGCCTTCTTATTTCAACTCTCATACTGTAAATGAGCGTCCTTTGGGGGGGTCTATCTAGTGCCACATTTTTCACATTTTTGTGCTTTTCGTTGGTGATTTCATTGTTTACAATGCCCCCCCTCCCCCCCCCCGCCAAGAATACTGCTTCAGTGCTGTCTCATGCTTCCAAGGCTGGGAAGGCTGTGATGTGCCTTAGGGAGAAAATATGTGCATGAAATAAGCTTCATTGAGGCTGGAGGTACAGTGTGGTTGGCCATGAGTTCAGTGCTCATGAATCAACACCATCTAGTATACCAAGTATCTGTTTACAAAAACACACATAAAACAAGTTTATGTACTGATCATCTAATGAAAATGTTGTGATCAGAGGCTCAGAGGATTCGCCCTAGGAGAAATGGTTCAGTATTCATTACGTCAGTGTTCACAGTGACATAGGACATAACCACTGTGACTAATGAGAGCCAAGTGTATTATATAGATTTATATACATGTATAAAAGATATACATAATTATATATTTGAAATAGCATTACATTTAATTCTAAATCTTACAAAAGTCAATAAGTGACCATTTTTTAAACTCCTCGACTAGGTTTCATACTTGTATAATCTTGTATAACTTGTACAATGCTGAAATCATTTTTGCAGTCATATCCCTTCTGGAGCTTATTCTCAGTTCAAAGACTTTATGTAATAAAGTTTGGCATCACAAGTCACTTTTCTGTGGTCTTCTTCAAATTTCAAGTTGTTCAGTGATTTCCAGTGGGAAGGGTACAGCTTAATTCCCTCTTAGCGGTAGTGTGATTGCAATGGACATTTTGTTCAATTTACATTTTATCAGAACCCCGAATCTAATCTCTCCCTCTCTCCACCAACAGAAAGAATGAAAAGATGAGAAAAAAAGTCACATATTTCCTTCTATCTAGTCTCTGCTCTTAACTTTCAATAAACAAAACCATATAGTGTTTCTACCTGTATTTTAGGATCATGGTTATCATCATTTATTCTACAATTAGAAAAGCATTATTGATTAGTCTTTCTTAAAAATAGAGAACTTTCTTTATACATGAAAGTTCAAGAATTTAACTATGCTCTACAGGGGTTACTTGAAATACACTCACATCTCCCTTAAAAGCTGATGTTGCATTCAGCACCAGTAAATACTTCCAGGCTTCTTTAGTTAAAGGGACAAACACATCTGTGATGGAAATTTAAACATTTAAAGCCACTGAGGTTTATTTAAAAGGATATTTAAAGTGTTCTCAGAAAATCAATTACAATTAAACTGTGATAATGTTTGAGGAGGTGGCAAAGAAGAGACATCAAAACCAAAGCCTTCCCAGGGAAATGAAACATAGTTCCCTTTTCCTCCCTCCTTCCCTCCCTCCTTCCTACCCCCTTTCTTCCTCCCTTCTTTTTACCTGCCTTCCTTCTTTTTTCCTTGTTCTTCCCTTCTTTTTCCCCTTTTTTCTTCCCTTCTTTCTTTCCTTCTTATTTTATTCATTTATTGAATGTTTATTGAGCCCTTTGCAAGTTTATATTCCATCCAGTTCCGTCTCTCTAACTTTATTTTTTATAAGGATATTTATTAGGACTAGTTCTGAACCAAAATGGGAAGTTTGTCTTCTCTGACTCTCCCCTTATGGTACCTACAACAGGTATCTCCCGCACCAGACTCAGAGAATCTCTTCTCATGGCAACCAAGTAGGGTACTTACAGCTTATCCAAGTTTGAAGGAGAAAAATCACGCTGTATATGCTTTTATCTTTCCTCTCTGATGATGATAGTACCTTCGTAAACTTTAAATAATAGAGCATTTGTGATCTTTTTAAATTCTGTTGTAATTTCTCTAAGGTCTAATGATTGGGAGCATTGAGTCTTTTGGAAATACTAAAAGAGCTGAGAAAAAAAATCTTAGGGAAAACGATAAGGAATTGCTTTGGAAATATCGGAGTACTGAACAGCTCTTGCTTATAAATTGGAAAAGACTTAGGAAATTCCACGGAGATAGAATTGTTTCTGGCTAAGGGCTTTATGTAAGGGATTTACACATTTTCTACTTTTTTTATTGTGAGTCATGGAATACATATCCCGTGAAGAATGCACATATGGGACTGAACACTTTTACGTGCGTGTCTGGGCGGCACTGGAACTCTTTCAGAAAATGAATACGAACCAGTGAAAATTGTCAAATATTTAAGCCATTGTAAAAATGGACCTTGGGGACTACTGAACACACATTGGGAAAATAGCAAGATTTGGCTTAGGACTCAGACTGTGGGAGGAGATGGTCCTCTGTCCAATTTTACATTTCCTGGTAGGAAATGCTGGGGCATGCAACTTCAAAGGCCTTTTGTAGGGTATTACTCTATAAAAGTCCATTTCCAGCCATGCTATTATATGCAGCTATTGAAAGCATGTATAGAAGTGTTTTAGGGGAGAAACGGACACCAACTAGCTCCTTCCACTCTGAATAAAGGTTTATTAATGCAATTAATTCAACAGATTTTTACTAAAGGACTCCTTTAGCATTGCATTAGACACCAGGAGAAAATGATGAAAAAGCAATGGTCCCTGTCCCTACCAAAGAGCTCATTGTTTATCTAGGCCAAGACATATCAAAAATAAACAAACAACCAGATAATTAAATGGCGAAATATATGCTATGTTATTAAATTGATTCAAACATATGTGCTCACATTCATACACGTACTGTGGCTCCAACTAAATTTCACAATCATTTGGCTAAATTCCATGTTAACCAATATGCTTTGCTTTTATCATCAATATACTGTAGCCTTGTATGATAGTTCATATCATCAGAATATGCCATATTTTGAAATTTGCTATAATGTCATTCTGCTTTTTCCCAAAAAGACTGCCCATACTATTATGCCCATTACACTGTAACTTTGATTTAGTAGCAAGAGGCAGAATTTTTCACAGAGTATTAAACCACAGATCTGTAGGTTTGACTTCCAGGCTCAGTCATTCATTCTTGGTATGATATTGACACAATCATCTAATTTTCTGTGGCTTCCTCATCTGTCCAGTAGGAAAATATTACTTTCCCTGCTAACTAAAAATAAAACAAACATAGACAAAAAATATTTATTAACCAATAACAAGACAAAGTAGCAAATATCCTTAATTTTCACACTAACATGCAAAAACTTCTTTTACCAATTTTCTTACCTTGAAGTGTCTGCTTATATTAATATTTGATTAAACAAAATTATATAAATAAATTTGATAAAGAGGTCTCAAAATTTCACATTAATGTGCCCAAATAAATTTTAAAATTGAGAAGCAGGGGCACCTGGGTGGCTCAGTCAGTTAAGTGTCCCGACTCTTGATTTCATCTCAGGTCATGATCTCATGGTATATGGGATCAAGCCCCTCAGGGGGCTCTACACTGGTGATGCAGAGCCTGCTTGGGATTCTCTATCTCCCCCTCTCTCTCTGCCCCTTCCCTGCTCACGTTCTCTCCCTCTCTCTCTCCCTCTTCCTCTCCCTCTCTCTCAAAATAAATAAGCAAACATTCTAGAAAATAAAAGTTTTAATAAATAAACAAAATTGAGAAGCAAAGATAATATGTAACAGAAGTGACTTTTAAACTATGGTGCTCAACTTGAGATCTTTATCAGAGATATTTTAATTAGTGCCGTGAAGTCATACTTTATCCTACAGCTTCCCTCGTGTCAAACATGTCAAAGTGCTTTTAAAAGAAAATAGAGATTCAATTCTATCTTTCAAGGAAATATGATTTTATTTTTATGCCAAACTTCTCAGAGCTTATTAATAATCCACAAAGGAAATGCAGAGCCACAAAGCATTTTCACAGAAAGCATCACCTCAGATGCAAAGGAAATAAAAAGCCACCTGAAAACCCACAACTTTTAATGGCTCTTCTTTAATAATGAAAAAGCATTCAATTCTCTGCTCAATAATCCTATTAGAGCCACCACTTTGAAAATTTATACCAAAATAATCAGTTTAAAGTAAACGATTTTTCTCAGAAAGCACTTTTGGTCTGAAATCATATTTCTCCAGTTTTTATCTAGTATGATTTTAAGGGCCAATCCTAAGGCATGATAATAGAATGCTGACTGATCCTTAATCAAATATCAGCTAGTCACTACTGCAACTGTGAGCAGTTCTAATAAAATGTAATTTTGTACTCTCTTTCTCATCTTTTTGCAGAGAAGGTTGTTACTGCATAGAAATAGTAAATAATGGATTATCATACCAATTGTCCCTAAAGATTAGTGTGTGAATTAGGGAAATAAAAACCTATCAATCCCTTCTTTTTAAGTATTTTTCTGAAATTGAATTTGACTGCATGACTTTCTAGCTATACAAAACAAAGATGAATTCTTAACTCTTATTTGTTCCATCGACTACAGATCAGGTTGTGTTTTACTTGATATTCTTTCAAGGCCTGACCAGGAAATACGATAAGGCAGAAATTCTAGTAAGCTAAGAAACTGGGTTTGCCAAAACAGCTAACCAATCAGGCAGGGAAGAACATCATGTGCGAGCTGGGCTGGGCTCAGTCAAGATGCTTAGGAGAGAACAGGAACAGCTAGGGGAACATTGGCATACAAAGGGCATGTACAGAGAGCAAATTTGGTTATGATTCACATTGGTTTCTATGAACTCCATTTAAAAGGTGCAGAGAGAAACAAAAGGCAACCAAATTGGCAAAGAAGAAATCAAACTTACAATATTTGCAGGTGACATGATACTCTATGTAGAAATCATGAAAGACTCCCCCCCAAAAATTGCTAGAATACATGAATTCAACAAAGTCGCAGGATATAAAATCAACATGCAGAAATCTGTTGCATTTCTACACACCAGCAACGAAGCAGAAGAAAAAAAAAATCATGGAATTGATCCCATTTTCAATTATAATAAAAACAAGAGGATACCTAGGAATAAACCTAACTGAAGAGGTAAAAGATCTGTATTCTGAAAACTATAGAACACTTATGAAACAAATTGAAGAAGACACAAACAAATGGAAAAGCATTCTGCACTCATGGGTTGGAAGAAGAAACATTGTTAGAATGTCTATAATACCCAAAGCAATCTACGCATTTAATGCAATCTCTATCAAAACACCAGCAGCTTTTTTTGCATAGCTAGAGCAAACTATCCTAAGATTTGTATGGAATCAAAACAGACACCAAATAGCCAAAGCAATCCTAAAAAAGAAAAACAAAACTGGTGGCATCATGATTCTGGATTTCAAGCTATATTACAAAGCTGTCATCGTCAAAACAGTATGGTACTGGCAGAATAACAGACACATAGATTAATGGAACATAAGAGAACCCAGAAATAGGCCCACAATTGTATGGCCAACTGATCTTCTACAAAGCAAGAAAGAATATCTAATGAAAAAAGACAGTCTCTTTGGGAAACGGCACTGGGAAAAATGGACAGTGACATGGAGAAAAAGAAACTGGACCGCTTTCTTACACAAAAATACACACAAAAATAAACTCAAAATGGATGAAAGACCTAAATGTGAGACAGGAAACCATTCAAAATCCTAGAGGAGAACACAGGCAGCAACCTCTTTGAACTTGGCCACAGCAACATCTTATTTCACATGTCTCCAGAAACAAGGGAAACAAAAGCAAAAATGAACTATTGGGACCTCATCAAGATAAAAAGCTTCTGCACAGCGAAGGAAACAATCAATAAAACTAAAAGGCAGCCTGTGGAATGGGAGAAGATACTTGTAATTGACATATCTGATAAAGGGTCAGCATCCAAAATCTATTAAGAACTTATCAAAGTCAACACCCAAAAACCAAATAACCTAGTTAAGAAATGGCCAGAAGACATGAATAGATATTTTTCTGAAGAAGACATCCAGATGGCTAACAGACACAGGAAAAGATGCTCAACATCACTCATCCTCAGGGAAATACAAATCAAAACCACGATGAGATACTACCCCACACATGTCACAATGGCTAAAATTAACAACACAGAAACTCCAGATGTTGGTTAGCAAGGATACGGAGAAAGGGGAACCCTCTTGCACAGTTGGTGGAAATGCAGACTGTTGCAGCCACTCTGGAAAACAGTATGGAGGTTCCTCAAGAAACTAGAAATAGAACTACCCTATGGTCCAGCAATTACATTATTTGGTATCTACCCAAAGAATACAAAAACGCAGATTTTAAGGGCTACATGTACCCCAATGTTTATAGCAGCAGCATCAACAATAGCCAAACTATGGAGAGAGCCAAAATGCCCCTAGACTGACAAATGAATAAAGAAGATGTGGTATATATATATGCAATGGAATATTACTCAGCCCTCAAAAAGAATGAAATCTTGGGGCACCTGGGTGGCTCAGTCAGTTAAGCATCCAACTTCGTCTCAGCTCACGATCTTACAGTTTGTGAGTTCAAGCCCTGCGTCAGGCTCTGTGCTGACAGCTCAGAGCCTGGAGCTTGCTTCGGATTCTGTGTGTCCCTCTCTCTCTGCTCTTCCCCAGTTTGTGCTGTCTCTCTCTCTTAGAAATAAATAAATGTTAAAAAAATGAAATCTTGCCATTTGCAATGACATGCATGGAGCTAGAATGTATTATGCAAAGCGAAATAAGTCAGGGAAGGAAAAATGCCATATGATTTCACTCACACATGGAATTTGAGAAACAAAATAGATGAATATATGCAAGTGGGGGGAGAGAGGGAGGGAAACCATGAGAGACTCATAATGATAGAGAACTGTGGGTTGATGAAAAGAGGTGGGAAATGGGCTAGATGGGCGATCGTACTAAGGAGGGCACTTGTTGTGATGACCACTGGGTGTTGTATGGCAGTGAGGAATCACTGAATTCAACTCCTGAAACCAATATTGCACTCTATGTTAACCACGTTTTTTTGTTGTTGTTAAAAAAAAAGTAATAAAAACTAAATAGAAGTTGCAGAGAGTAAATGTGCACAGGCGAGGGAAGGACACTACTTTTTTTTTTTTTTTTTTTTTTAATTTTTTTTTCAACATTTTTATTTATTTTTGGGACAGAGAGAGACAGAGCATGAACGGGGGAGGGGCAGAGAGAGAGGGAGACACAGCATCGGAAACAGGCTCCAGGCTCCGAGCCATCAGCCCAGAGCCTGACGCGGGGCTCGAACTCACGGACCGCAAGATCGTGACCTGGCTGAAGTCGGACGCTTAACCGACTGCGCCACCCAGGCGCCCCAGGACACTACTTTTAAATCCGCTTTCCTGACATGGATTTCGGAGGAGAACAAAGGGAAACAAGTAAAAATAGTAGAAATGTCAAATATTTATTAATGTAGACTGCCGATTCTTCCGCTGGTCTTCACTACTGCCTTTTCTTTCTCCTCCATGTCACTTCCCTATTCAAAACCTTGAAGTTGCCTGGTTGATAAAGTCCACGATGCTTGACTTTCAGACTCTCTTGTTTACGTCTACCTACTGATCTAGTCTCAGCTCTCATTACCTCATGCTTCCTAAAATAGAGTTATTTAGTCTTACTTCTAAAACTTCCACAAACCAGACCTAAAACTTTAGACAAACTAGAGTGTTCACTTCCCCAAACTCATTTGTTTCCTCACCTCTACACCTTTATTTACACTCTATTTTTCTGCCTGGAAAATCTCCCTCACCAAATGCCATCCATACTCATAAAGGCTCTGTCCAATGTCACCCTCTTCCAGGATGCCTCCTGAAATTCTTATCTCAGCCCCAATTCATTTCTGCCTACTCCTCGCATCCACAGTACTACACTATTCCTTTTATTCTAAAATATAGCATTCTGCACTCCCTCACAGTTACTTATATGCCTTACAACCCGAGTAATATAAACTACTAGAGAGTAGAAATCCAATGTGCACACTTCAGTTCTCCACAGTGGTTAAGAAAGTGCTGTCTTGGGGCGCCTGGGTGGCGCAGTCGGTTAAGCGTCCGACTTCAGCCAGGTCACGATCTCGCGGTCCGTGAGTTCGAGCCCCGCGTCAGGCTCTGGGCTGATGGCTCAGAGCCTGGAGCCTGTTTCCCATTCTGTGTCTCCCTCTCTCTCTGCCCCTCCCCCGTTCATGCTCTGTCTCTCTCTGTCCCAAAAATAAATAAAAAACGTTGAAAAAAAAAAATTTAAGAAAGTGCTGTCTTGTCTTAATAGGTTCCCGTGCCTGTTGCATAAATTAAGTCTTGTTCAAAGTTATCTCCCCTGAAAAATAAAGCCAATGGACTATTAAAGGAAATGTTAGGAAAATAGATGGGTGATAAAATTTTGGATGGGGAGAAAAATATGGCTGCTATCAAAACCAACTACAGTTCCCAAGGAATTGTTAGCTTTTTCCTCCTTGGTTTCTTAGGCAACTGAGCCAGACAACTTTTCTATGTGATACGTTTGTTATACAGTGTATCTCACACACTCTGACATTGATTAACTGCTTGAAACTTTACTTTAGAAAGAGGAAGAAATAGCAGAATGCATTATTTTTGCTTTTTAAAATTGCTTAGCATCAATTGCGTGAGGATATTTTTTATGGTAACTACCAGATAAAGGTGAGTGCATCTAGAGTGGATGGATGAAAAGAGAAATAGAGAGAGGGAAACAGAGAACACAGACGAGAGATGGAGATTATATATAGTCATGGTTGACAGAATGACTTACTTGTACTTGCTTCAAGCACAGGTAATAATCTTTCATTTTCCATTGGCTAGAAAATACATCAACTGAAACTTTCCTTTACTCATCTTCATATATGAAGAATATATGTGTGTGTGTGTGTGTATAATCTCAAGGCTTTATAGCAACCAGAAATATCCTACATTTTAAAATATTAATAAGTACTTTGTTGTCAGTATATAAGACAAAATATATAGAATACATACTAAGACTCTTAAGAGCTATAGAAAATTTTAATTCATTGGAAATGAAAGTGTCAAAGCCACATTTTTATTTTTACGTGTTGTACCAAGAACATTAACTTCTACATTTTCAAATATTTCTTTTTTAAAATGACAACATTTTAATATTCATTTTGTTGAACATTCTGAATCAATAGAAGTAATAATAATTAATTATGCTCGTGAAAGCCATCACCTGTTAGTATTTCTGTGTTAAGTTGCTCTGTAGGTTACCTTCATACTCTAAATAATATGCTTACATGGCTATTTCTTATCACCCTTAGATAATTTCCATTGATTTTCAGTCATGATGGATGAGGATTTATTTCGCATGATTCCAACCACCCTTCCTCAATTTTTCTAGTTAGATTGTTATTTTTAGTACCTATGCCTTTATAACATATATTACACTTAACTTTTAATTTTTTGTTCCATCAACCATGAACTATATCCTTGGACTCCTCACTTTGTAAAATGATGCTACATAAAGTAAAATGGTCAAGTTTTCAAATCACAAGTGTAAGATCAAGCCTCTTTTGTTTAATAAAGAGAAGGAAGGAGACTGTGTCCCTACCCTCTCTTCCTTAGGGTGTCACCTTGAAAACCTAATAAGTCTGATAAGATGTCAGATCTTTTAGTCCCTACAATGCAAGGTTGTGGACTGCATGATCCTTGAAACTGTGGACATACATGTCCAAGATTAAGTGAGAAGTCTCTGGCAAGTTATTCAGGAGACAGCCACAAGGTTATTCCTCTTATCTCTCAAGGAGATAAGAGAAGTTTTCATTATTCTCTCTGACTTTTCTGTATAAATCTGTGTGAAAGTCTGTCCAGACTTTGTAAACATTTCCATACTACCTTTACATTCGCATCAATCTCTCATGTTTACTCACTGATAAATGCATTCTTTCTTTCTCCTATATTGGTATAAAGAGATGGGGGAGAGGGGTGTCTTTTGTTGGCATAATTATTTTATCTTATCTTTCCAATAGTTAGGAAGACTTGTACCCTTCCTTCTCCTTCTCCTAGTCAGTATAACTTCACTTTTTTACATTGTCAAGGCTAATAGAATTCACAATCTGTGTTTAATCAGAATATTTCCCATACATTGTCTGTAGGTTGATTAACATTGCAAGTCAATACAATAGTTTAAACTGTTATGAATATGCAGATATTATTCATTACCAAGTAATAAAATGATAATACATATTTTTATGCAATTCAAAGGAGAATATTCCTAGCATCAAGATCAAAAGGTCTATCCTTCACACCAAATTATTTTCCATGTTAATCTACCTCATATTTGACATTTTAGTTTTCTTATATAGTTTTGAGGCTGCTCCTCCCTGTTTTGTTTTCTTTTTGAGAGAATAAACATATATTCTCTTTAGGATATTCCTGATGTCTGTATCTTCCCACTTATTCTGTCTAAATATCAAAATGCTTATCACTATTGAAGACATTATTCTTAGAGCCCACTGAACCATTCTAATTTGTACCAAATATCTAAAAAGAGACCAACTGTTACACTGTGATTTTTTTTTCATTTGATGCCTGAATCGATTCCACTATTTCTTGCATTATGTATCTTTTTTTTTTTAATATCATTTTATGGAATATACCCTCAAATCACTTTGTCATAAAGAATGCATAGATAATTAACTTTCCCAATTACAACATACAGAAAAATGACTTCATCTAAATTGATTGATAATTTGATTGAGATTATAATTCTAATCTCAGAATCATTTTCACTTAGAACTCCGAAAGCCTTCCTCTCCTATATTCCCAAACATGCTAGTTGTGACTAATGAGAAGTCTAACATCATTTGAAAAATGCTCTTTTGCAGGTGGTTCTTTTTGCTGGTGGCTTTGGGTTTTGATGATTTTTTAATCCAGGCTCCCTTCATTGCAGGCATCCAATCCCTGGCGTCTTTGTCTCTACTTCATCTGTTAGCTCTCTCACTTTTTATCTTCCCAGGATTTTTTTATGATTGTTAGTGAAGAAAAGGCCAACAATTTGGCCTTGGGGAATCTTTAAGGGCCCAGCCAAAATAGAAAAGGTGCCAAAAAGATATGATAGAAAAGTCGAGGAGGTAAGATGAGAACCAAGAGAGAATGGTTTGGGGGAAGCCAGAAAGAGGGACGCCACAGCAGTGTCAAAAGTGAATGAAATTGTATATTCCCCAACTTTGATTTCATCTCTAGGATGGTGAAAGCATCGCCTCAGAATTCCTCAAGGTTTTCCATGATTCTGTCTCTACTGCAATCCAGGAACTCTTATGGCTGCTCTTAGATCATAGCTTCACAGAGAAATACTGCACTTCTGAGCTTCTCTATGCCAATATTCCAGTTTCTGACCACAGCAAAGGAAGCCTCACATACTAAGAAATTTTTTAATCCTCTATGTATCTATTGGTTTACATAGGAAACAGACACAAGAAATAGTCTAACAAGCAGTGAAAATAATACCTACAAAGATGTAACCAATGCTGTTTTTAAAGTAAACTCATAGATTTATTTATTTTTATTTATTTTTAAAGTTGATTTATTTTGAGAGAGAGAATGAATGTGTGTGTGAGCAGGGGAAGGAGGAGAGAGAGAGAGAGAAAGAATCCCAAGCAGCCTCCATGCCCAGCACAGAGCCCAATATGGGGCTCGATCTCACAACCCTGAGATCATGACCTGAGCTGAAATCCAAAGTTGGATGCTCAACCGACAGTCACCCAGATGCCCCTAAATTTACAGATTTAAATAGTCCAAATACTATTTTCAAAGAAAAAACTAATGCCCTTAGTCTTCAGGACAACTCAGAATCTAGTCTATGAATCATCTTGAGTTATTTTTGCACTACAGGATCATAGAAAATGTTTCAAAGTAGCTACAGATCTTCTAGATCCCTCTTGGAAATTTAGAAATCGGCTACAAGCGAAGTCCTCTTTACCACCTTGTGATTTGACTCAGACACCTACCCATTAGTCTTCATTAGCAAATATATTTGTGTTTAATAAGGATATTCTGCCACTTGGAAAACATAGGCAGCTGAAGAATTTCCAGGATGAGAAGAACATCTTTTTAACAAATGTAACCATTAGAAAACATAGTCAGAATTCTGTGTATGCATTCTAAGCAGGTTACCTAAAATCACAGAATGCCTAGTTAAATTCAGATTTCCAAAAACAACAAATAATTTTTAGTATAAGTATGTCCCATGCAATCTTTGGGACATCTTTCTACTAAAAAAGTACTTGTTGTTTATCTAAAATTCAAATTTAAATGAATGTCCTTTTTTTTTTAATTCGGTGACCTTAGTTCCAACACAATTAACATATATTCAGTCAAAATATAACTTTTATATTAATATTATAATTCTACCTATGGGGGTGGAAGCTATGACTACCTATGGGGGTGGAACCATCAAAATGACTTTTTGGAATAGCAAAAGATAACAAGGACCGGTGTCCTAGATTGTTTCATGGATATAGATACACACACATACACACACACACACACACACACACCCTTTAGAATTTCTAGAAATTACTATAAGGGACTGGGATTTCTAAGTGAGAAAGGAGACTTTAAACTAGAGGTAACTGAATATTAGTATTTATATAACTTCTATTTATACCCTTGGGTTGATGGGGCCTATAACCTTCAAGATACCTATATAATGTTTTAATGTCTGCCAAATACAACCAATGTACACCCTATTTTAATAAATGGCACCCCCATCCATCCAGTTATTCAAACTGGAAATTGTGGATGCATCTCTGATTTATCTCTATTCCTCACCCCTCACATCATGCTAAGTCCTATCAGTTCTACTTAAGTATCTCAAAATCTGTTCTCTTTGTACATTTGCCACTATCAACACCCACAATGAAGTCCCCATCCTCTCTAACACAGACTTCTGATGAGAGCCAGCTCGTTTGCCTCCCTCCATCTCCTCTAACTCCCAATCAATCCATTTTCTACATTGCCATTGCAGTAATCTTTTAAAAATGAGGTTCTGATGGTGGCCCTCCCTTGTTTGAAGCCCTTTCATGTTCTCTCATTCTTCTTATGATATAGGCCAAAATCTTTAAGCTGACACTGCATGATTTAGGCTCTTTCTTCCTTGCTGATTTTGGGAAAGCCTTATTAGCCTTACTAGTCACACAGACAAGGATAAATTCCATTATTCCACATTGTCCCAGTACCTGTTTCTCTCCCTCAGGGTCACATCAAATCAACAATTAATTATTTAGGTCATAATGTATGTCATATGTTTGTGTCATTATTGCTTGATGTCTGTCTTCCCTATTAAACTGTAAGCTTCTCATAAGCCTAGTTGTTATCTGTAGTTCTCCCTTACTACATTGCCAGTGCCTAGGCAATGCCTATATTTATGAGACAGAAGAAAAGTATTTACTATATAAATAAAAGAAAAAAAATGTGCAAATATTTGTAGATCCCCCATAAGTAGCTATTACAATGGGGATTTGTTCCCACCTAATGCACTTGCATTTCCCAGCAGGGAAGAAGCTGTATTAAAGAGATTTAAAAAAAAAAATTTAAGTAGATTTTTATATCCTTTCTAGGAATATTCATTTGAATATTCACACCTTCTTCTCCTGCCAACATGTCTCAAAGTCACACACTGAGAAAAAAAATTCAGAAAATTCTGAGAACAGCTGGTTAGCATATTTCTTGATTTTTTAAAACTTATATAGAAAATAAGTAAAGATAAAGTCATGAAGATCAGGCCTGTGTATCGTCTTTTCAAAGAGGGAAACTGAATATAACCCTTTCAGTTGAGTTTGCTTTAAAGAAATCAGTACATAACAAATTCTAGAAAAAATCTCCTTAGGTAAAGGTTAGAGACTGTCAGGGGACCTCAGTTCCTTTTCCGTTGTTCATTAAGTGAGCCCAAACTAAGGCTATTGAAAGCCATTCAAGCTTGGTGGACCCTGACCATGATTCCAAAAAAGTGGAATTTGTGCACCGGGGAGGAGGAAGGTAAAGAGTCCTATGCTATTTTCAAATCTTGATATTATACTCCCAATTTCTTTGGTTTTATTGCTCATCAGGGCAATTTAAAAGACAAGAATGAGTACGCAACAAGGCACTGTTTAAATAGATCATTCAAGCTTACGATAAAATCTAATCACTACATCTAATGACAAAGAAAAGGAAATCACTAAAGAAATTATTTCAAGTGTATTAAGAATAATACAATATGCTAAAAGTTAAACAAGTGGCTGCCATTTTATTGGCACTATTTGAACAGATGTAAACAAAACATCTGAAAAGGAGGAAGGCAGTAACTTCTGACACCTTAGACCGTCTAGCATAAAATAAATGCTGCCTTATATAAATGGATCTAAAAGAAATTCAGCTAAAACTACCGAAATTAAGACAGCAAGTATATTCATTTTCGAGGGTTACCATAACAAAGTACCTCAGACTGGGAGACTTAAACAACGGAAATTCACTTCCTCTCAGTTCTGGAAGCTGGAAGTCTGAGATCAAGATGTGGGCAAGGTTGATTTCCTCTGAGGCCTCTCCCTTGGCTTGCAGATAGCAAGTTATTCTGTGTCTGTCTGTATCCTAATCTCTTCTTTTAAGAACAGCCGTCATATTGGATTAAAGCCCACCGGTATGACCTTCTTCTACCTTAACTACCTTTTTGGAACCCCTGTCCCCAAATACAGTCACGTCTGAGGGACTATGGGTTAGGATTTTAATGTTTGAATTTTGAAGGGACACAATTCAGCCCATAACAAAGCATATCCATTTAAAAAAATCTCCTATTGTCCTTCTGCTTCTATTTTAATTGAGGCATAATTCACATACTGTAAAATTCACCCTTTTAAAATGTACAATTATGTTTAATAGGACTCCTTGCGATGAAAGTCTACATATATTTGCTTCCAGAAGGAATCTGAGTTTTCTTAAGTATGGTTTTATGGAAACCCAGTAGGTTTCAGAAAATGATAAAAGGAATTTAGTTGAGACACTGACAAAATTAAGAGGTGCCATGTATTTTTAGCAGTTGAATAGAATTTTTATACATGTATCAAATTTCAAAATGGTGACTTCTATTATTGCCTTTTAATTTGTTACCTCTTCAAACCAATGGTTTATTTAAAACTTGAAATTCATATATAAGAGTTCATTTCCCAACTCAACCAGATTTATTTAAATGATGGTGGAGCATGGCCAAAAAATTCCCCATCCCCCCCACAAGCCCTCCATAATGGGAAGATGGCACCTGAACAGCTTTCTTCCAGAAGGAAGTACACTGAAACACTCGCGTGTGGAACTGAACCCAAATGCCCCTAAGCATTTGTTTCATAATGATAGGTCCCTGTCCCCCAACTAAAATATCTCTTTGTTAAAACGTAGCTTTTTCCTTTCTCTCTGTGTGATTTGTTTGGAGGTTTCCTGTTCTCCTAAATGATAAGCTTTGCTTTTTCTATAATAAAAGAAGTAATACATACTTTCTCCAACAGGAAATCAGATAGTCTATACTCCTTACCCCACCACACACAAATACACATAGGGAAAGAGAGAGATATGTACATTTAAGGAGGATAAATACTCAGCCTATACAATGATTGTAATCTTTTAAAGAAAAATAGGTACATTACATCTATCTGTAGTAATCTTAAAAAAGTTGTCTAATTTTTTAAATGAAATATATACTCCATTTATATTTGCTGTTTGGTTTTATTAACTGTAACATTTCCATATCTGATAACATTTTGCAGAAAACAAATTTCCACCAAGTAAGTTGCTCTTACTAGAAAATTAGTAAGTCACATCATAATTTTATTGAGAGTAAAATATATTATTGTAATTCACTAGAATTGCCTTTTCCTTGGTCTAGAAACAAGCTATTACATAGCAGCATCCAATTAATATTTCTTTGTATTTTTCCACAGGCTGTTGGTATTCACGCAAGAGTAAAAAGGGGCACTTAAATCAGTGCTATTTTTCTTGATGGCTCCATTGATCCAAAGCCCAATGAAGTCAATAGGATTTTGTCTTTAGCAGAAGTGTTGCAATGTTGCATTTACATTATCTCCATGGGAAAATACAGCCAAAAAAAAAAAAAAATCTCTTAACTGGCCCAAATGGCTCAATTACTTTCAGATACCCAGCCTGGTTTATTTTAAAACATATTAGAGGCGTCACTAATCTTTAAAGCGAAAATAACAATTTTAACATAATTTAAGTAATGCTTATAATAGTGCTATAATGCATCAAAAACTCGACTTTTTTTGATATTTTATGAGTTTCCTCCCTTTTTTGAAATATTAATTTTCTTTGGCTTCATGTCAACTAGTTTCCTTTAAAATACTGATACCATAGTTCCCCAGTACTCCTGGCTGGGAAATAAAAATAAACCAGTCCTGAAGCCTTTCTTCACTGATTGTCAAGACAGATCTGATTACACTAGAGGCCTTCCTTCGGTTTCAGGACCGAAGCAAATGCTTCTCTATGTGGAACACCAGTTAGAGTGGCACGCATTTCCTCTGATCTGACTCATCGTCACCGCAAGGTGAGACTATAGGAGAAAATAGGAAATATTCAGAGATGTTTTCTTCTTAACAGCTGAAGTCTTAGTCTTCAAATGATTATCCTGAAGGTCTATCACCTCACAAAAACAATCAGGTCCAGAATCCCACCCATAAACAGGTCTCTCATTTAGGCATCTAGGCTGTAGAATTAGACACATTCCGTTTTTTTTCTTTCTTTGGAAAACTTATTTTCTTTGTGTCTGTCTCAGTATCCTAATCTGTATAGCATCTGTAAGGACTGCTGTGAGGATTAACTACAATGAAACTTTTGAAATACTTCACACACAGTAGCTCAAAAAAAAAAAGAAAAAGTTATTTCTAGAACAACTTTACAATTTGTCCTTGCATAGATAAATCTTTTTTTTTTCTTTTTAATGTACAATAGCCCGAACAACTATTGTCACAGCAACATTTGTTTTCCAGAAAGCCCTTGGTTTAGGGTAATTAGATATTTATTAAATATGACAGTCATCTCTTAACATACACAGAGAGTAGACAATATCTGAATTTAGAGGATTAGACTCACTCAAGAAGAGAATACTACGTGTCAAAAAATAACAGAATATAGCAGAAAAGACCTTGTAAGCTGAGTTTGAACCAACATTCTCAGTGTAATCAGCTAGGTCAAAAGAGAAATAAATTTCATTTTTTTAATCTAGAAACATGTCAACACTATTGCTCATATGTTGAGTCATATATTTAATTTTTCTCTGCTTTTGGAAAAAAGTGTTTTGCTTTCTTTATCACTGTACAATATCTCTTCCCTTTTATTTTTTTCATTTTCTTCTTTTATTTACTCACCAGATAAGGCACTAGACAGAACTGAATTATGAAGGTTTTTAGAAGGGACCTCAGTCCAATGAGGAAGGCAGATAGATAAACCTACTTCCTTAGTGGGGACATACACATTGTGTCCTACTGTTTGCCATGGTTTTTATTTCTAATTGTTTTGCTTTGTTTCTCAAGTCCCAGTTTAAAAACAAACAAACAAACAAAGCTGATTCAATTGTGTTTAAATCAGAGAACAAACTCGGGGTCACTTACTCAGTCACATATTACTATTCTAGTGCTTAGTCAAAGGTTAAAATTGATTGAGGCTGTCAGGACAACTATTACAGCTCCAAAAAATAAATTTCCAAGGATTCCTTTTCAGACGCTAAGGAACGACAATTAAGTTATCGATGGCACCATTTCCACCCTCAACAACCATCCCATACCTCAATGGGACTCCTATGTGGCCAATGCATGAGGATCCTTATTCCACTCTTACAGTGACTTCTTTCATTAGAGCAAGTTTCTATGCCAATATACCCTATAGTAGATATTGAGGAGGCTTCAAAAAACGAGTACAATTGGACATTTTTTACAGCTTAGCTACATTATGGCTTATATGATCAGTAGTGTTTAAAACAGGCTTTATACCTTTAAAAGTCAATTCCTTTTTATAAGAAAAAAGAGAAGCAAGATAATATTAATGAAATGCCAGTCCAGGCATAATATATCTTATAAGAAAAAGTGAAGACCCAAGACAAAGGTCAGCAAATTGTTCTGTAAATTTAGAGCTAGATAGTAAATATTGTAGGTTTTGGGGGCCACACTGTCTCCGTCACAACGATTCCACTTTGCCATTGTAGCATAAAAATAACCACTGGCAATAAGCAAATGATTATGCTGTTGTCCAATAAAACTTTATTGATGGACCCTGAAACTGGAATTTCATATAGTTTTTGTGTCTTGCAATATTCTTCTTCACTTCATATTTTTTCAACCAACTTAAACATGTATACACTATCCTTAGCACAGAAGGTAGAATAAAAATAAGAGGCTGGCCAAATTTGGCCACAGGCCCTCCTTTGCCAAAGCTTGACCTGAGATATAAAGAATTTGCCCAATCTGAACACAATGAGATCCCTCCTTTCAATAGTCTCTTCATCTTACCTACACCTCTTGCTAGCCCTCTAAAGAAGAGAGATACAGACAGTGATGCGAGAACAACTCATGGGGAAATTGGAAAAATTGCAAGAAAACCCATAAGAACAAAGGGTACATTTCCAAGTTTCAATACCTCTTTGGACAGATACATAGTCACAATAGTTAAGAGAAATTGGATAGGTTTTAATCTTTGGGTTGAATTTAGTTTGGAATCAGGTGGAGAATAGATAGGAATCAAGTTTGGATCCAGTAGTATGGATTTCAGCAGGAATTACATGTAAGTACAGTTAAACTATAAATTCGGGAACCAGGGTCATCACCTGTCACCTCATTTTTGTGCCACCAGCATTTTACCCAGCTGCTACCCATGCCTGGAAACTTCTCTGTATTTCCATCATCTCCAACTCAGATTCCCCCCAATTTTTAAAAGCCATATTAAATACCACCTTTCCATGAACACCTTGTTTCCTCCATACAGAACAAATAGTTTTCCTCTGTCCTTCAAAATCATCTTACATATTAGTGGAGACACATTAATTCTTGAGATCTACAAAAGCCAGGTAGCAGTTAAGCCCTTGAGAAAGGATATCCAAGTGGAAATTAGAGGGAATCAGTACACCAGTGTGACAAATCTGGGTTCAGAACATCAGCTGTAGGTAAGTACTGGAAATTGACCTGAGGTCAAAATATCCCAAGGAAGTTACAAGTTGAGGAATGTTTCAATCAATCTGGATGTTCAGACTGCAGGTGTGACAATGCAGTAATACATCTAAGCCAAAGCTACAACTCCAAAATCAACCAGCCTGCAGCCACAGATCCAGAGATTTTGCTCTTACTGAATAGTAAATAGAGGCTATACAGAGACTATAGTACTAGGCCCCAAGTCATGAAAACTGAGAATAGGGTTCCCAACCAAATAAGGAGTAGTAATTACAATCAAAGAACTAGAACAACTATTACTCCTACTGTTAATTACTACTAACAAGAGTCTTGTGGATTTACACCACACCTAACACTAAATTAGGTGTTTTATGTACATTAGATCATTTAATCGTCAAAATAATTTTAGAGGGGAGGTACTATTATTGGCCCAAATTTACGTATAAGAAAACTAATCCCAGAGCTTCAGTGTCTCTCCCAAAGTTAAACAGCACTGGTGTGCTGGAGAAACCCAAGTTTCCTATAAGCCAGTGGAATTAGCCAGGTAAATCTGCCCAGGAGAGTGAATGAGAACTGAATGTGTGGTTTATCTCTGACTCACCAGTTTTCAGATGCAACTAAAATGAAGCATTGGAAGTACCTCAAGTGTTTGATTTGCCCCAGGTTTTGGCCATGAATCTTCGTTTTCTAAATCCTATTTGTAAGAAAGCCTGGAGATTATGATAGCCAATTAAGATTGGTTTAGAAATTACACCAAATAGGGCCTACTAGTTTGTCCAGTGGGAAAGATAGATATACAAATGAAAGGGAACAATTAAGTAACTGGAATTAAAATAAAAACTTAAAAAAAAAAAAGAAAGGGAACAGACAGGGTTTATACATGAGATGGGTGAGGGAAAGTAAGTATCACAGGATGGTTTGCAGATTTCTGGTTTATAACATTAGATGAGTAGCAGAAACTTTTAAATGAGAAGGAATAGTGAATAGTTTTACATTTCTGGAAGATGCTAAGTAACACAAGAACTGAAGAATTAACATTGATAGCAATTCCACTTCTGGGTATTTATCCATGAATACACAATTGAAAACAGTACTTCAAAAAGATATCTGCATCCCCACATTTATTTCAGCACTATGAACAATAACCAAGATATAGAAGCAACCTAGGCATCACCACTGATGGCTGAATGCCTAAAAAATATATACTAAAATATATATAAACACACACACGATGGAATATTATTTGGCCACAAAAAAGAAGGAAGTCTTGCAATTTGTGACACGGATAGAGCTTGAGAACATTAGGCTAAGTGAAATAAGTTAGACAGAGAATGACAAAAACTGCATGATCTCATTTTTATGTGGAATCTAAAAACAAAAACTCATAAGAAGTTATCAGAAGTGGAGGGTGTGGGATGAGTAAAATGAAAAGGAGTCAAAAAAATTAACATTAACATTGAATTTTTCCAATTAGAAAGTCATTGGTGACCTTGACTTACACTCTTTTAGTGGACTAATTGGGCCAAAATGCAGAAGTAGTGTGGTCGAATGCAAAATGGGAGTGGAAATAATGAATAAACTCTCAGAAAGAAGACTCAAGAATCATACCCTAGGCCACATTTTCTCAAAGTGGACAAACAACATTTCCTCAACGTAGACACTACCGAAAGCAAATATGAGGTTCCTAAAATATTTTTTTTTACAAATAAAAGCATTCAGAACACATACACTAACTCTTCTACATCTGTGATGTCTCAATTTAGATATTAACTCTTCCAGAAAACCGGTGCTAAGACCTACAAGACTAAACCTTGCTAAACCTGCAAGACTGTTGGGAACCCCTCTCATGTATTCCTCCCACACCCTGTGATTTACAGCAGCTTAATGCATACTATATTTCACTGAAATATCTTATATCTTTTGTCTCCTTCATAAAGACAATAATATTAATGGTTTCATAGTGTTGCTTAAAAAATAACACTTGGCCCATAGGAAGCACCACATAATCTCAGATGCCTGCTACTATCATTTCATCATGACTACTGGCTGAATGTCAACTACCTTGAAGGAGGGATAGTTTTATCCACGTTACCTAGAAGAAGTATGAGTTTTCAATAAATTTTTGTCAGTTGTTGACTAGTGGGGAAGCAAATTTACAAACTATCAATTAATAAATACTATAAAGTTTGAAGTTGACTTTTGAGAGTATTTTCTATTTTCTCAAAAGGAAAACCATTAGTGACATATAGGATTGCAAAGGACAATATTTCTCACTAGAACTATAAAAATCTCTAATGCTCCAAATATCTGTGTAGAAATTAGGCAAAGGTAGAAGTGGCCATTAAAACATTTAAATTTTTGCCACTAGAACATACCTCATCATGAGAAAGCTTCTTTCACAGAGTGGAATTTCTAAAACACTTCAAAAAAAAAAGTAGGTGGTTTTATGAATCTCTTAAGACATAAACCTTCTGAAGAACAATTTGGCAATATTTATCGGAAGACTTAAAAATGCAGCAATTCCTTTCTAGAAACATCCTCAAACAGTAATAAGAACACGAATACAGGTTTGTTTTTAAGGATAATTGTAACAACATGATTTGTAATAGTTAAAGACAGTAAAGAGGGACACCTGGGTGGCTCAGTCGGTTAAGCATCCAACTTCAGCTCAGGCTGTGATCTCACGGTTCGTGAGGTTGAGCCCCGCGTCAGGCTCTGTGCTGACAGCTCAGAGCCTGGAGCCTGCTTCGGATTCTGTGTCTCCCTCTCTCTCTGCCCCTCCCCCACTTGTGCTCTGTCTCTCTCTCAAAAATAAATAAAAAATGTAAAAAAAAAAATTTAAAGACAGTAAAGAATCTAATGCCAATAAGAAGATTAAATAAATTATTCCACATTTGTACTACGAAACACTGAGCAATTATTTAAATTGATATTTTTATGCCATGTTTATTACAATGAAAGATTTTCATGATATGATAGGCTACAAAACAATATGTAAAGAATAATGCCATTTTTGTTTTATCGAGAGAGTAGTAATAACAATAGGGAAAGACAAAGAGTATTAGTAAAATGGTAGTATGCAAGCCCAAAAGCTGATAATCTTTCTGGAGTACTTCTCTTTGTATTCTATCCATCATCTGATCCTGTCCTTTCTATTTTTTAAATGTTATCTACACTTACCATTCTCTTCGTCATTATTGTCATAATCTTCACTTAGAAATGGCGTTATTTTTCCTGTTTTTGCAGAAAAACTAATAACTGATGTCTCTGTCCCACTGGTACCCTTCTCAAGCCCACACTCCACAGGGAAGGTAAGAGAATGGTCTTTCTTAAATGCCAGTGTGAATAGCGCATGATGTTTTCAAGGCAAAGTCTATACTCTTTGATGTCACATATTCAACAATTAAAACTATGATCCCGACCTACTTACCTCTGCAACTCATTTCACATGGTTGCTCTGTCCCTTTACCAGGTGAATTCAAACCAAATTGAACTATTGGCATGTTTCCAAAGTTAACCATGGTCACTTCTGTACCACCCAAAGCAAGATGCTTTATCCACCAGAAACAAGTTGTCTCCTTATCTAGTGGCTATTCATCCTTTGTAGATAAAATCATTGCTGTGTAAAATCAAACTGACTATAGGCTGTTTTGCTAATGAAGGCATTCATTTCAATGATAAACCATAGCTCCACATTCAGAAATGGATAAGGGGCATGGAGACTAAAACTTCAAGGGCTCTGTGTGCTTTTCCATGAAGCTAAACAAGAACCAAAATGAATGAAGCAAATAACCCTTTACTGAATGAACTCAACACATTTCTGATCCTTTGGGTAGGCAAAGAGAGTCCTTATTTGAGAAGGATATTGAGAGTCGATTGTTTTGTATAACATCAAATGTTAATTTGCACTTAGAAGCGATAGGACTGGCCAGAAATTGGAGAAGGGAGTCTTGAGAGAAAAATGGAGATGAGCACTATTGCAGAAGGCCAGAACCGATGGAGGAGACTGACCAGTGAGAAACTGCCAGGTCAGAGTGACCATAGTAGAGGTGGTTGTGTTCTACTTATATCCCCTCTGACAAGAAGATGCAGGTGCTCCCACCCCCACCCCCACCTCTGTGAGCATTGGCTGCTAACAGCTCACAGCGGCACCCTTCTTCTGAAAATCGCCTCTTAATTATAGTAGCACCAATACAGAAATGCCTGGGAAGATATACCCTCCTCTCAGAGGTAGCCTGCAGCTGACTAGCACAGAGGTACAAAAAGACTGGTCCTTTTTCCTCAGCAAGGACAGTAGTGTAGTACCATTTTGGTTCTAGAGCTCACTATGGGGTCAGTTGAATCCATGTTTTTGCCTAGCTTTTCCCTTTGTCCTATGTCTTCCTTCCCTATGTCCCTTTCTTCTTTCCTGTACAAATTACACTGGAGCCTCTCCCTAATAAATCATTGCCCAGGAAACCTTGTCTCAGGCTCCACTCCTAAGGAACCCAGCCCAAAATAGCGGCCTATGACTTTTCAAGGCTAAGAATGTGAAATACCAAGTTTTAAGATGTTTTTATTGCAGAGATGAAAACTCTTCCACTGACCTCATCTTATGAAGATTGTGCTACACACACATACCCATCAAAAGGCACCCTACAAAAATGCCTTCTATAAGTTTTCAGAGGAAATTGAAGATAAATGGCCGAGTTCCACATAGGGTTGGCACAAAACAGAAGGAAGAAAATAGCTACAGTGAAATAGTTCACTGGAGTTAGGAACTCAAAACCAACTAAAAGCACTGGGAATTCATGAAAATTATAGGGAGGGGAAGACTTCACCCAGAAAATGGGAATTGTAGCACATGCATATTGATACTTTCCCCCATATCCCTTAGGCTCACCTCAATTTATCTGCTGCTAGTTCCCAGCATCCTTGCAGCATATGGCTCTTTTAGTCTATCTGAGGGCTTTCTCTAGTACCACAGAAGCTTGTTCCACCACACACAGGTGAAACCAAGAAGTGCAAGGGAGAGAAAGTTCCAAGAGGCAGTACTCAACCAAAAAGGGGATGGATAAATACCCTGGCCTCCCTGGCCACATAGGCGCTCCAAGAATCACCAATAGGACTAAGTCTCAGGTGCCCATACTAATTAACTCATTAACACATGCTCTATTGGTTTTTTTTCTCCCCATTCCTGTCTCATTTCTTCCATTCCGTCACTTGTGCTTCTCGGAATTACCTCCCTAATTTATTTAGGAGGTAATAATAAATTACTGTACCCAAATCCTTGTGTCAGTGTTTTGGGAGAAAATAAAATTTAGGTACAAATCAAGCCAGTTTTATTTAAATGTGTATTTCCTTGAAGAATTAATTTAAATATCACTTCTCTAGGAAGATTTCTATAGCCTGCTCTCTTCAAAACCTGTGCTTCCTTATTACTCCATGAATAAGTCTAATACATTGGAATAATGTGTGTGTTCTCTCAAGGATTGTGAGTTCCTTGAAGTTAGGAACAGTGTTTTATATCCATCTATATCCTCAGTGCCAAAAGCAGTGCCATTAATTTTGATGACTGTTCCAGTTAGAATTATTTCTTCTGTTAATAACAACTTAAGCCATAAAAGGAGTAGGGGGAGGATTTATTGTATTAAATAAGTAAGGAGTCCAGGCGTAGATATTCAGGCTTATTTTCATTCAAGGCTCAAATGACAAATGATGGCACCAAAAGTCATTTTCTTTACTTCTTTGGAGATGCTACGTTGAAGTTGGCTCCATTTTCCACCTGATTTCACAAAGACTGCAACAGCAGTAGTTACTAATCTTCTAAGGTACATATCCAAAGAGAAAAACAAAGACTCTTTATCCTAGCACACCCAGAAGAAACATCATTGCATCTTACTGACACTCAGATCACACGGCCATCCCTGGCCAATCACTATAGCCATAGGAACGCCATGTGTTAATTGGCTGAGATCTATGTCCCTTACTTCATGGTTGAACTGGAGGAAGAGCCCCACATAACGCAAAGGACTGAAAAGGGATTGAAGATATTTCCTGGAGGAAATTGGAAAGTTGTTAGCAGAAGAGAGGAAAATATATGCTAGAAAGCAAATAATAGATGTTTAACTGCAATAAAATAAAAAATGATGAATGGTATTATATTGCAATACCACAGAATTTCTCTGTGATTTCCGCAATTGTATATCATATTTGTATGTGTGTGTGTGTGTATATATACATATGTACATATATACATGTATATATATGCATATGTACATATATATCACTTTACATAATAATATGTATAAAGTGGCAAACTAAAAGAATCATTTTAGTCTGGGAAGTTCTATCTTGCTTGATTAGAGCTTTCTTTGTTTCCTTACTCAGGCTCAGTGCTATTGTCTGCTTGAGTGGATAAGAACATTTGTTTTAATAAAAACTTGCTTAATACTTGGAACTATGACAACATATTTAAATTTATTTCTCGGACAAGACTGGGTGTAACCTCCAGGGAATAGATTTGCCCCATTAACTAGAGCTCTCATCGACTTCAAATATGGAGAGAGTTGATGTTCTGAGAATGAGTGTTAATAGGTGCTGAAAGAATGGGCACAATTTAATGTTTATAACAAATACAGGAGACTATAATGTGAAAATGTGTCCAGGGAAATCCAACACTTCTTCTGCAGTGTGTATTTTACCAGTTAGAGCATTAGAGAAATTAGTATTGTAGTTAAAGTGGAAAATAAAATCTCACCTTAGTTATAGTCCCCATTCTTTAGATTTCAAAATTAAATGAAAAATTCTTATTGGATAAAATAGTATTCAACTACACTATAATCTCATGAGATTCTTGTGGACATGGAGAGAAAATGGCAATTAAAAAAAAAAAAAACACCGGGGATAATATACATTGGATTTGTTAAAGAAAGACTTACAAAACAATCCTAAACAATAAAGAAATCCCTTTAAATAGCAAGAGGCCTAGTACAGTTTAGGCCATGTATTATTCTTATATTTTTCATATATATATTCTTTTCAGAAATGTATCCTAAAATACCCAAAAGTGAGAGTAATGAAAGAAAACTTAGCCTGTTTTATGAGTTTCACTCATGTCTCCTTTTTCTTCACCCCATAAGTGCTGGTAAGCCTTCCCACACATTCCTGGAGTGCAAAGCTGGGTCTGGCACTTTCTGATTCCATATGCTTCTATGCACTAAAAATCAGCAAGGATGAAGCTTTATCATCTTCCGCATAAATTAGGGGTGTGATTTGCCAATATGACTGGGCACTAGTCCAGCTGTCTTGAAAAATCAAGAAAAGGAAGTGAAGAAAGTTTTTTTTTTTTTTTCCTATCTCAACCTGGGAAGGGAAGACACAAGTTCAAACTAAATGGAATCATTTAGTATTTCAAACCCAAAGTACTAAAGTATCTGTGACTTTATGGGAGAAGGAAAAGAAGAGATCCTTGCTTAAGTTATGGCCACTGCTGGAGATCATTTGATGATATAGTCTATGCCTTGTCAAGGATATTGCCAAATTTTAAACCCAGGTTTCTTGGTCATTGAGCAGAGTAGGGTGCAGAAAGTGAAGGAGGAATGTTCAAGATACAGCATCATTCTCCCTTTGGTTTTTGTATTCCTTAAGCATTATGCCCAAATAGATGCATATAAAACTTAGGTAACCTATCACATGAAGAGTCAAATATAGCTGTCATTGAAGATGAAGTCCTAGATATGGAGCAGAGGAGAGCTCTAAACCAGGAGAACCCAGAGTTGCGGGCACAGAAAAAAAAGCTAGTAGATTACTAAATATAACACTGAGAAAAGCTGTTCTCATCGCTAATATTTTATTCATGGACCTAGGAATCCTAACTTTGGAAGAAACAACATCATATTGTACCAGTGAATCAATCACTGACTCCAAGCATATACTATAGCCTACAGGACATAATTCCAGCTAGAAAGTGCTGCCACACAGCTGATTGTTCAAAAAAAAAGCCATTTAACTCATCTATCAGGTCATCTGTGTTCCAGTGATGGGGAACATGATAAGATCAGTTAATTCCATAGGCATGAACCAATCTCATATTTTACTTCTTGTAAAATGAATTCCCATGTCAAAAGCAATGCTGTGTGAGTTACCTTGACAGTGAATAAAGGCAGTCTAAATATTCATGGATGGTAGATTTTGTAGAAGCATTTTGGGCAGGGGTATAAAGTGTATATTGAAAATATTCCAAAAAAAAAAAAAGAAAAAGAAAAAAAAAGCACTGAGCTTTCCACAATGGAAGTGATCAAATGTAATCAGTTTTCCATAGGTAACTGATCCGCCTGAGGAATAATGCCATATTGGAGCTAAATGTTGGCCCCTGCTATTGGCAGGTAGGGCACTCAGCAACAGCTCTAACCATATTGGTTTCAGTGAGCAAAAATCCAGTTTGCTGAACCCATAATGATTTTATTAATGCATCTATTGGGCAAGAACAAGGTAATGGGTGAAAGAGGATGACTGACATTCACAGAACAAGTGATCTTAACCACCTGATTATTAAGATTCTCCTTTGTTAAGAGTATTCTTTACTGAGCATTCACAGGGGATACAAATATCTTCATACTCTGTGCCCACATGGAGACATTCATCCATATACCACTTATGCAGACCACCTCAAGACCAGTTTTCCAATCGTGTTCCCTCTAAACCAAACTATTAGTCATTTCAGATAGTGTCAGCATGTCATACAGGAATATATGTAATCCAGGACCAGAAATATTCTTCCTTAGTATATTGGTCATAAGGAACCTCCCATTAAATAACCATAAGTGTGGGATGAGAAAAAATTTTTAAAGTGTAAAAGCAATAGACACTATGAGAATCTGTGTCACTTGTAAATGCAACTCGCTTATGCCTTTAGGACTAGCTCAAGCCTGATCTCATATAAACCACTACCACTTAACGGTGGAATGAAGCACCACGTACTCAAATTTATGGCTTAATAACTCAGACAACACCTGACTTTTCTGATGGTCAGATCAGGTTACATGATAACCTGATAACCCATGACAGTAGTTCAGGCTCTTCTAGGACCCAGTAGCAAGCTAGAAGTTTCTCAAAAATAGAATTGTCATCTGAAAAGGGTGGCGTGGCATATTCCAAAATTCTAAATGTTTGCACTGTGATTTACCTATAGGTCCTGATAAAAATTCCGTAAAACTTTTCTGTCTGCCACAGACATTTTAAGTACCATTAGCTCTGTCGGGTCATATGGTCCATGCCCCTGAATCTTTCTCTGGCCCCCACTAAAAATTGCAACCTTTCCAGTTATTCAATAGTGAGATATGTGTTATCTATATAATCTAAAGAAGCTCTTGAGATAGAGACATTGAGTTTGTTTTTCCACAGAAGTTGCCAGACACAGCAACCTGTCCTTATCTTGGAATGACATATCTTAACATACCCCAGACCATTTTCCTGAGGTACGCTCCTTTAAAATTTTGTGGAAATACAATTACCCTCTGATACACATGTATCCTGCCAAGATGTCTAGAGCAGTTACTACTTTCTGTTCATCAGGTACAAACATTGATGTAGTGGAGGAGTAGGATGTTTGATGAAATGCAGAGACAATCAGAGTCCCTACAGACTGGTTATGGCCGAGAGCTGGAAGGTTGCCATAGCCCTGGAAGTAGGATGGGGAAGGTGCGTTGCTGGCCATGCCAAATGAAAATGCACTGTGTTAGGGGGTCTTTAGTAACAGGTAGGAAGACAAAAACGTGCATCAAATCAATAACTGTGTAATAGAGGATGTTTTGATCTGCTCCAGTGAAGAAACCGTATCTTAAACAGCTGCTGCAATTGATTTACGAGATGATTAATTAATTCTCTAACATCTGTCTTCTTCTGCACAGGCCAAATAGGAGAGGTGATTTGGGAATTTATTAGAAATGATTGTTTCTACAATCTTAAGTTTCTTATGGTGGCACTAGTCTTGAAACACTTCCGAGAATGAGGTGTTGCCATTGGTTTACTATTTTTGTAGCTATAGGTTATTCTAGAGGCTTTCTCAAGTCAAGGAACCAATATAAGTATTCTGGCAATTTTTTAGTATGTCTATTCCAATTAGGCATTCTGTAACTGGGAAACAGCCACACGGTGTATTCGGGGATAACCCTGCATGAGACAAAAACAACCTAAACCTTATTAATATTCTGATCTCCAAAACTCTCCCATCTAATTGATGGGTCACAGTGGCATTTTGTGTCTCTAAGAATTATTAGCAGTTCAGAGCCAGTTTCAAGCAATACCTGAATTGTATGATGACTTTCCCTTTCTTAAGGCACATGTCACCCTTAAAAAATGGCCAAAGATTCTTTTGAGGAAAGCTAGAGAAAGATATACTGGATGAGTTTATATGCAAACTATCCAGCTAGAGCCACACCTGCTTTATCTGACCTACGTACATCAGGAGGCAGTACTCCTCTGCCTTAATCATCCCAGGCTCAGATACCAGACAACTACAACTCACCCTTAGAGTTTAGAGCCCACTGAAATTATTCCAGCTAGCCAGTCCTCAACTGTTTACATTGCACTGCTTTGCCTTTCCCACAGAAACCCCAATAAAGGCTCTGGCCTAAACCTATCACTAGCTTCTGCTTCCCAATCAAAACTTGGTGTTCCTCCTGTGGCTCTGTGTGGCAAGCTGTGACTCTTATTTCTGGGGGAACTGTGAGTAACATTAAGCTTTTAATGGCATTGACCTCTTTGCAACTTCACTCCGTCTCCTTCATAAATTAAGAGCTGGGCACAAAATACACTGTAAGTGTGAACTGGCATGGGAATGGTAAATGATTCTTCATTCTGATGATCCAAGTCAAACTTCTATTCACCAGACATAGAGCTTTTCCATCTTTTACAAATCAAGTAAGACTTGAATAATGTGCCCTTATATTGCAGTCTTGGGGATGCCGTGATCAACTAGCTAAAGACGATTGTCTCTGTGGTTGAAATCCACTTCCTGATTACCTGATTACCACTTCAAATGTGCTACTCATAGTAATTCCACCTATATTGTCTCAGTTAAGTGCTATCACTTGGCCTCTGCCACCTTGAGACCCCATCATCCTAGCTGAATTCAGAGATCCTGTTCTGATGGCACCACTTCTTACTGTCATTCTTGGCCTGCAGGGAAAAGCTACTGTAGAGATTTTTAAAGACAACGGTCCTCCTTTCATCAATGTACTTCTCAAAGCCTTCATAAGAGAAATGTCTTCCAGACATATATAGGTAGGTGAGCCAGTCTTATAAGATAAATGTAACCCCTCATTCAAATATCTATAAGCCTTTCCATAGTGTCCTCTATAGGATAGCAAAAGAATTCTGGCAACTCAACTTCATTTTAGTCAACTAACCAAGCCCAAAGTTGGAACTACTTACCAGCCACGCAAAGTACACTGAATGAGAATCTCTGCTTAGTGAACAAAACTCAATATATTCAAATTGACCCAACATTACATTCTCCTGCCCTGATCCAATACCTTTTCAATCCACTTCCATACATATTCCCAGATTTCATTATATATAAATATAAATCGTATAAATTATTTTGGTGCGTATAGCAGTTCTTTTTCATATCATAATTTTCCTCTGATCCCCAGAAGCATGCCAGAATCTGAGTCTTGCCATGGATCTAGAAAGAAGGAAGCAGAAGTGGTGAGGTATCTTTAAGGAGGAGATCAGCATTATCTGGCAAATTAAGTTCCTCAGGCTAGGACAGTTAAGTTCTTCAGTCAAGGGGAGACTAATTTTCCCAGACTTGGGACAAAAGGTGCTTCTACTGGCAGGTGAGGCTCAATAAAATGTAAAGATTCAAGTTCCTCTACATCTTCAAAACCCGCCCGTGTATCTCCATCCCAATATTCATGGCCCTACTCCTTCTCAGTCAATGCATTAATTCTAATATAAGAAACCCTGAGAGATTAGATTTAATTGTAATTCAGCTACTCTGCACATTAGACTTTGATCTTCAGAAATTTTGTAGGAAATATGGATTTTTCTTAGAGCATTCGTAGAAGCTTTCTAATCCATTACCCAAACTTTGATTTGGGAATTTAAAACCCTGAGCTCATTTTCATTCTCCACGGTTTCTAACACACTTAGAACCAACCAGCCAATCATTATATTTATTTTTATTGGAAGTATTCTATAGCAGCAACTATTTAGTGACTCAAAGCCTTTTTTTCTACAGTCGTTTGATTATAAGTGAAACCACAGGTGATAATTTAGGAAAACATTTTACCACAACATGTCATGGACTGTAGGTGTCCCCTTTGCTATTGGCAGCAAGAACATTAATGTCTTTAAATCTAATAAGACCAGAGAATCAATTATAAATTATCATCTTTGGGGAGCCTGGGTGGTTCAGTCAGTGAAGCGTCCGACTTCGGCTCAGGTCATGATCTTGCAGTTTGTGAGTTCGAGTTCTGCAACGAGCTCTGTGCTGACAGCTCAGAGCCTATAGCCTCCTTCAGATTCTGTGTCTTCCTCTCTCTGCCCCTCCCCTGCTCACGCTCTGTATCTCAAAAATAAATAAATGTTAAAAAAATTTTTTAAAAATAATCATCTTTAATGGTCTGTTTTCTCGGAACCAATTCTGATACCAATAATTGTAGTAATCAGTATTCAATCATGAAAGTAGAACATATATGACTCATTTGGAATAAGAGATTTATTATAGGAATAAGATTCTATGCAATTGTTGAAACTGAGGACACAAGTTGCAGGATTAGAGAAAGAGACTTTTGGAAGCTCTGATGGGAATAGACAAATTGGAGTTCTCTGAGAAATCCAGATCTGGTATATCCAGCTCCTAAAATGGGACCACAAGGATAGATGGTAGAAGAGAGAATGGAAGCCTTTTGATTTTGTATTTATTGTCAGTCTGGAATCTCTATTGTTCAGGAACGGCATTTGTAATGGAGTTCTTAATATGTACAAGGGACTTGAGGTCACATTTGCAAAACTGTCATTATTAGTGACAATGAAGACCTCTAGCTCATAATGGCTCCTGCTTCCCTTCCACCTTCCAAATATCACAAAAATTTCTCTTTGGGCCAACTTTAACTTATAACCATATGGAAAAAGGAATTCTGGGAAATATAGTTTCAGCTTAGCCAAGTTGACAGTATAAAAATACCACAGCATATTTTCCATATTTAAATCCTATTAGACTTAAATCATGTGCCATTGGTATTAAATCATGGGCCTGTTGGCTTTTAAGTTACGTGCCAACTCTGACTAAAGAAAAATGGTATGGATTATGAGTTTTTTTGGTTGCAAGCCACAAATATTGGCTCTGGCTAACTTGTGCAAAAAGAGAAAGAAAACCTTATTGGAATAATATTATTGGGAAACTCACTATTTTAATGGGAACGCTAGAGAAGATGGTTTGAAATTTAAAAAATATTTTTAAAAATAAAAAGAAAGCAGGAAAGCAGCAGGTAACTCTCTACTGTCTCATGTAGCTTTCTTGTCTGAGAGGAATGTACAGTTTTGCTTTTTTTTTTTTTTTTTGTTTGGCATGGGGATGGGGGTTGTTGCTCTTGATTTTGTTTTCTTGTTTTTTAAATCCCAAAAAGCTCTGCTCAAGATTCTAACTCCTTGGAAAGAATGTTTTTGTCTAATTAGGCTTAGATCACATGTTCACTTCTTGGTACTATTGAGAGTATAAGATCTGGCAAAAGTATCCTGCCACAGCCTTCAGGAAGCTCTTCATACTTCATAACTAAATTGTTTTATATAGTTTATGGTTTTACCCACCTTGTGCAAAATGGTGGCAAGGTAACGCCTCATAAGGAAATAGGACTGATGCTAAGAAGGAGGAATAGTTATGGATCAACCAAAAGCTTCTAATGAATACTTCCTAATAAGGGCTTTGAGGCAATGTGCAGAACGAGCAAAAAATTGCATATGATCTATCAGCACTGGCTTTCACAGTTGCAAGAAAGAATACTAATAGCAAGATGGCTGAACATTTTGCCAACAACCCTTGGTTTTGATACAGCCTCTTCAATTCACAAGACAGCTGAAAGAAGGTTATGATTACTGAATAGAGAATGTTCAAACACTTCCTCTGCCAGACTTTGAAGGCCTGTCATAATCTAGATCCAGGTTTATTTTCATTATTTCAATCTTACATTCCACCTGTGGCACATCAGCCCATGGTGGAGAAAGCGATCCTTCAGAGTTGGGCAAAACTGGATTTGAACACCATCTTCACTCTGTGACAGCTGTGTGGACTTTAATATTTTCTTAAAATTTTTGACATCCGGTGTCCTCAGCTATCCACTTGATAGTGTCAGTGACAGAATTAAGTGGAAAATCAAGCTAACAAACACAGTGTCAGAGTCAACATGGCGCTTAGTGCACAGGGAACATTCCATATACACTAACTCTTTCTGCCTTTGCTCCCATAGTACCCCTTTCTTAAAAATCTTCTGTTACTTTTACCTAATTGAATCATGCACTCAAAATACAGCTCAAATGTTATCCTTTTCTTGAAATTTTCCAAACAACATAAAGTTTTCAACCTCCATATAGCTTCTTATATGTTATATAGTATTTATCTATAACTTATAGATAAACACCATATAACTTCACATATAAGTGCAACATTAGGCACTTCATTATCTCTTTATTTTTAAGTTGTTATTAATTAATTATTTTATGCATTGTAGCATCTCCATGCTGGGTCATTATAATTATGAATATCCAAAACCTTCTTAACACTCAACATGTGAATGTTTTTCCTATTTGCTATTTACTATTTGCGAGGTTCTGGCTTGGAAATTGGTAGCACAAAAATAAATAAGGCACCATTGGTGCTTACTAGACACTCACAGCCTAACGGGGGAGATGACTAGGCAAATAGTCAAAATCAAGAAATATTCAAGAATCTACAAAAGAAGAAAAAAATTACTGTTGGAAAAACTGTAAATAATTTACTATGACTGGAAGGTAGAGTGAGAAAGGGAAACAGCAAGATAAGAGATTAGAGAGGCCAACCAAGGAGCCATCATAAAAGGCCTTCTATATCACCCAAAAGGTTAAGACTTTATCTTAAACTCAGTGAAGAAACACTGAGGAAATTCAGCCAGAAGGAGTTATAATACGTATCCACAAAAACAATAAGAAGAGTAACCATAGTAATAGCAGCAACCAAATACTGAGCACCATTTAATGCAAGCACTGTATGAGATAGATAACTTATTTAATTCTCAAGACAATGCTCTGATGTAGGTACTATAGTCCCAATTTACCAATGAGGAAATTGAGGCTTAGAAAGGTTAAACAGCTTGCCCAAAGTTACAGTTAGTAAGTATTGGAACGGGTTATAAATCCAGGTCTGTCTCATTCAAGAACCCACAATCTTAACCACAATGTTAAGATTTATGTTTTAGAAAGATCACTTTGGCAGCAGTGTAGAGAACTGATTGAAGGAGGCCAAACCTAGAGGCAAAGACTCCATTTATGACTACTGCACAAATACAGCTTTAAAAGGTTAAAACCCCATTTCCAGAGATAGTAGCACAGATAGAGAGAAAGAGATGAATTTAATAAATGTGAAGGAGATTTCATAGGCAAGAGTTAGTAACTGGCCAGATATGGGGATGAGAAAGAAAAATCAAAGGTAATAACCAAGTAACTGAGTTGATGTTGTATCATCAATATACACTGTTTGGGATAGAGAAATTGAAAGATAATGAAATAAGTCTGAGGTGGGGCAAATGCAAGATGGCAAAAATCAGTGTTGAGATTGTGGCACTTAGAGAAAATTCATATCAAAGTAGGTATCTAGGAAGAGATCTGACAGGCCTCAGAACATAAGTTGTGGATGCAGCCATGGAGCTAGAAAAAAATGAACTCAGGGAGAATCTATAGAGTAAGTAAGATAATGAAATGAAGATATAAAACATTCGAAACATTAATATTTGAATGTATTTTGGGTACAAGATGAAAGTTTAGCAAAGACTGAGAAGGAACTTCCACAGGATTATGAATATAACCAGAATAGTTTTTTAGAGGGGGAGTTGCAAATAATTTGAAAAGTTGTAAATAATGGCAAAAGTCACAGAAAATAACTTTTCAATTCTTCATGGAAGAGTTACAGGTGATTTTATATTATTCTTTATAAGTTACTTAAGTATATTTTTAAAAATACAATTTTTTCAATCATAGAATGAAGCATTTCTCATAAAAGTTAGCAACAAGATCACTAGTGTTCATGCAAGAGAAGATTCACTGAAGTGCATTGAAGACACAAAGACACATGGCAATTGATGGAGGAAAGGAAGAGAACAAAAGCACAGTTATTTTTTAAACTAAATAGAAAGGAGAAAGAGAGAGACAGGGTAAGAGATGGTCAAGAGTATCTAAAATGTACAAAGAGTGAGTTTTGTGTTTAAGATGAGAAACACTTGAACATACTTATATTGTTAAAGAATAAAATGCTGGCAGATAGAAAAAACAAAGCTGGATCGCTCTGCTTGCCAGCCAAGAGAGAGCAATCTCACTCAAGAAATGCATTCGAATGAGACTTCCCTAACTGAAAACAGAAGGTAGAAGGGGGAGTCGGTTCTGTATTAGGAGGAATTCTAAGAATGAGGAGAACATTGTCAAGCGTCCCTTGGGTTTGGTCATGCTTTGTTATATGTTACAAAAATATGGGCATGACAGAAAGGCTCTATCAAGGTCAGAACCAAGTAGGGACACTCTCCCCCGAGCATGCTTGGAATTGGCAACTTTTCCTTTAACACTATGCTGAGAAGCCAGATTTACTAGATACGAAGAGGTAGAAGACAGCAGAAAAAGAAGCTGACTAACGGAGCCAGGTTCCTGGCCAGGAGCTTTTTAGTGGATTGGACAAGAAGTTGAGAAATTTTCCGCTTGATAGCCTCTATTCTTTCTGTGAAGTAAGAAATTAGACCCTTCATTGGAAGGAAGGAAAATGTAAAGATAATGTCTGATAAGATTAGGATAACAAATACATTCCAGTTTGCCTGGGAATTGCCTGGCTTTTTACTAAAAATCAATGTCCTCGAACCCTCTAGTCTAGTCTTGGGTAAAGTAGGACACTAGTCACCCCAGATGAGATTGTCGTCAGTTATAGTTGTTGAAGAGAATGAAGAAATAATTAGAAGATAAAATAATAATAAATAATGATAAATAATTAGAATCTAACTAAGGCTGGAGATCAATGATTTATAATCATTCCAATGTATTTAGTCCTGTGATTTAGCAATTTCCTGTGCTCAGGTCTGTTTCAATGCATCCCAAATGGTGGAATAGAAAGGCAAATATTTTTAAGAGCTTTAAACACCAAATATCCTTGTTGTTTCTAACTTCTGTACTTCCTGAAGACGAGGTAGGACAAGCTGGGGCAGTCAGAGGGAATGAAAGGAGATTCAGAAATTCTGGTGTTCTGTCTTGCCTAAAGGGAAAGGTTCTCATGGGACTCTCTGATGCCATGCTGGCCCCAGAATTTCAATTTATGTTTTCCAAAATGATAAATCACTTATTTCTTCCTCCCATAGGAAGCAAAGCCAGATGAGACCAGTTTTAAAGACTCAAATACTATTGTGTTATTGCCTACAGAGTAGATAAAGAAAGAAAAATAAATCTTTCTCTGTCTTTAAATCAGAAATAGAGAACAGAAGGGCATTTTAGCAGAGAGGCCTAACATTTCAAGATATATGACTGCATCTCTGAGTCAAAACTGCTCGAGGTCATCAGGCATGGTTTTAAAACCTAGCTGTGTGTCTGAACCACCTATGGAGCTTCTTAAACAATTACAGGTGCCCAGGTGTACCTCAGACTTCCTGCAGAATCTCCGGGGCCTAGGCCTTGAAATCAATGCTTGCAGCGGGCTTCCTTGGAGTGGTTCTGATAGACCACCAGCATCAGCGTCAAGAGATCTAGGGCAAGATCCAGAACAACATGCAACACTTGGAAGCTGCAATGGGAGCTCTACGAAAGTTTCTGTCCCTAGAGATGGCCCACTCATAAAAGAAAAATAAATTAGAACCATCCTCGAAACTCACTGGAAATAGATTTCTTTCTTCCTAATCCTTTTTTTTTTTTTACAATGGGTTTTCATTTTCTCATACATAACTGATCAACACTATTTTTAGTTTTGCTCTTTCAGTGGCAAGGAATGGAGACTAATTTAATCTGCCTCAAGAAGATGAGAGTTTATTTTAGGAATATATGTAGACTAGGCCTGGAACTAGACAACACTGAGGAACTAAATCTAAAGCAGCTCTAGGGACCAACTATATAAGATTGCTCTCTAGGGGCAGAGAGACAAAGAGCTATGTGACATAAAATGTACCTCCCTAGAAACAGAGCTTTTGAAATGGGTAGTTTTCATTAGAAGGGGATGTGGGTAGTGGGGTGCAGCGTGCATTTCTAGTACGGATATCTATGCTGTTTTTGTAAAACATTTTTTTACAGTAGAAAACTGAATCATGTTTCCATCTATGTCTTTATAAATACTTGAAGACTGAGTTTGTTTTCATTTTTATTTTTTTCCTAAATGTGCGTCAGATTCACTTTATCCCACATGCATCACTCCTGCTGGGACAATGAGAGCTCTTTTTAGAAAATCTTTAAAAATTACCCATTCAAGAGACTATACTTAAGCAAATCAAACTTACTGGAATGTCTGAGGCATATGCCCAGGTAGATTGTAAAGTACTTGAAGTCAGATTCCTCCCCTACTTCCCCTAAACACGTAACTATATGACTAGCACAGCCAGACCAGACAACCTCTTGGGATTTTAGAAATGATAAAGGAAAGCCATAGACACTAACCCACCCACTGTAATGGTGAAGGATGACTGTAAAACAAGCCTTTGCCTCCATAATGGCTTCCTACTCCAAATTACCCATAGAATGAAAATTGATTTGAGTAAGACTCCAGACTTATAGGGCTTCAAACTAATCATATAATAATTTTAGATTTGAGGGCAAAGAGATTTTAATAAAATATTATTTGATCCAAATTCTCTGAAATACAACTAAAAACATTGATTTGTTTGCCTTGTTAAATGGCTGAAAAATTACAAGCTCAAGTAATTTTGTACTATCTACAGATTAATATACAGATTAACTTTTTGGCTTGTTCTTTAGGCAGTTCCCCTTACGCTGTTATTGCTTGAATCTGTTTACTCCCCTAGTTCTTTATCCTAATATCTTCTCAGAAAGCCAAAATATTCTGCCAAATTCAACCTAAAGTCATGTCTTCAACAAATTATTATTGGGTCTATGAATGAGGTAATAATGCTGAGTATGGTCTGTGCTCTCCAGGTACTAGCTGTTGATTTGTTGGGAAAACAAACACATAAACAGGTAGCTACATTATAATGTGAAATGTACAATGCTGGGTATTGTAACAGCACTGTAGAGGGGACACTTGCCCCAACGTGCAGAGGTCAGAGAAAGCTTCCAGAGGTATGTGACACAGAACTGAATCACAAGACTTTTTTCTGCTCGGCCCCTAACCTGTGTTAACAGCCTTGTGTCTTTATCGCCATCAGCAAATCCTGGTAAATACATCTTTTTTTTTTTTTTTCAATATATGAAATTTATTGTCAAATTGGTTTCCATACAACACCCAGTGCTCATCCCAACAGGTGCCTTCCTCAATACCCATCACCCACCCTCACCTCCCTCCCACCCCCCATCAACCCTCAATTTGTTCTCAGTTTTTTTTTTTTAAATTTTTTTTTCAACGTTTATTTATTTTTTTGGGACAGAGAGAGACAGAGCATGAACGGGGGAGGGGCAGAGAGAGAGGGAGACACAGAATCGGAAACAGGCTCCAGGCTCCGAGCCATCAGCCCAGAGCCTGACGCGGGGCTCGAACTCCCGGACCGTGAGATCGCGACCTGGCTGAAGTCGGACGCTTAACCGACTGCGCCACCCAGGCGCCCCTGTTCTCAGTTTTTAAGAGTCTCTTATGCTTTGGCTCTCTCCCACTCTAACCTCTTTTTTTTTTTCCTTCCCCTCCCCCATGGGTTTCTGTTAAGTTTCTCAGGATCCACATAAGAGTGAAAACATATGGTATCTGTCTTTCTCTGTATGGCTTATTTCACTTAGCATCACACTCTCCAGTTCCATCCACGTTGCTACAAAGGGCCATATTTCATTCTTTCTCATTGCCACGTAGTACTCCATTGTGTATATAAACCACAATTTCTTTATCCATTCATCAGTTGATGGACATTTAGGCTCTTTCCATAATTTGGCTATTGTTGAGAGTGCTGCTATGAACATTGGGGTACAAGTGCCCCTATGCATCAGTACTCCTGTATCCCTTGGGTAAATTCCTAGCAGTGCTATTGCTGGGTCATAGGGTAGGACTATTTTTAATTTTTTGAGGAACCTCCACACTGCTTTCCAGAGCGGCTGCACCAATTTGCATTCCCACCAACAGTGCAAGAGGGTTCCCGTTTCTCCACATCCTCTCCAGCATCTATAGTCTCCTGATTTGTTCATTTTGGCCACTCTGACTGGCGTGAGGTGATAGCTGAGTGTGGTTTTGATTTGTATTTCCCTGATAAGGAGCGACGTTGAACATCTTTTCATGTGCCTGTTGGCCATCCGGATGTCTTCTTTAGAGAAGTGTCTATTCATGTTTTCTGCCCATTTCTTCACTGGGTTATTTGTTTTTCGGTGTGGAGTTTGGTGAGCTCTTTATAGATTTTGGATACTAGTCCTTTGTCCGATATGTCATTTGCAAATATCTTTTCCCATTCCGTTGGTTGCCTTTTAGTTTTGTTGGTTGTTTCCTTTGCTGTGCAGAAGCTTTTTATCTTCATAAGGTCCCAGTAATTCATTTTTGCTTTTAATTCCCTTGCCTTTGGGGATGTGTCGAGTAAGAGATTGCTACGGCTGAGGTCAGAGAGGTCTTTTCCTGCTTTCTCCTCTAGGGTTTTGATGGTTTCCTGTCTCACATTCAGGTCCTTTATCCATTTTGAATTTATTTTTGTGAATGGTGTGAGAAAGTGGTCTAGTTTCAACCTTCTGCATGTTGCTGTCCAGTTCTCCCAGCACCATTTGTTAAAGAGACTGTCTTTTTTCCATTGGATGTTCTTTCCTGCTTTGTCAAAGATTAGTTGGCCATACGTTTGTGGGTCTAGTTCTGGGGTTTCTATTCTATTCCATTGGTCTATGTGTCTGTTTTTGTGCCACCTGGTAAATACATCTTGATTCCATAAACTTCTATAAACTACCATTATTTCTTACCTAGCCTGCTACAATAGCCTCCTGCCTATTTTTCCCAATTGCATTCTTTATTTCTACATATTTAGTTTCCACATGGCATCCAGAGTAATCAATAAAATCATGCTACATGTTTGTTGAATTCTTTCATGACTTCCCATCACATTTCAGATAGCAACCAAATGTCTTCCTGCAGCTGAAAATCTCATAGATTAATTTGGGCCTGCGTGTGTCTTTCCAGTCTTCTTTCCATTTTCCTTCCTCACTACCCTCCAGTCCCACTGACTTTCTTTCAGTCTCTCAAACAGAAGTTCTATATCCCTTCAGGGGATATGCCATTTGCCCTGTTTGAGACACTCTTTCTCCTCTCAGTCTCTTTTTTCCTCAGGCTACTTTTCAATTTTCAGGTCTGAAGGTAAATCCCTCCCCTTCAGAGATTTCTGATTATCTAAAGTAGACTTCCCTTGTATTCTGCCTCCAACCTTTGTTTGTATCTTCATAGCACCTATTACCACTTGAAACAGTATATTCATAGCTTGTTTATTACTTGCTGTCTGTCTCCTCACCAGGTTGTAATTTGCTCCATAAAGGCACAGACCAAATCTATTTCATTCACCATTGTACTCCTAGAATATGGCATTAGAACTAGGCATTCATTAAGTTTTTGCTACATGAGTAAATGAGTAAATTCATGCACTTTTGATTCAGCAAACCATTGACCACTCACTATTTTTTAGTTGACTTCACGCATGCTCCCACCTCTCTCATGAATACCCTCCACCCAGACACTGCTTCTGCTGATTGTTGGGGACCAATTCAGAATTCCACTTCCTTCATGAAATCTTCCCTAATTTCGCCAACACCACTCATCACTCTTTTCTATGAACTGTGCATAGGATTTCTGCTTCTTTTGTGCCTGTTTGCATCATAAATTTTTGTGTACTTGTCTATTTCTCTTACTAGATCATAAGTCCATTAAAGCCAGGAACAATGTCTCTGTCACTTTGAATCGACCATAGCACCAGTTTATCTTTACCAGCAGTGACAACTCTGTAATGGTGATAAGTAGGTCAACTAATAAAATAATTTTGGGATAAGTTAAAAAGAGAGACCTTTCTGGAAGTAGAATTTAAAGATGGAACTTAATATGGCTCCAGAATCATTTATTATAGGTCTTAGGTGAGCTTTTGTCACTTCTTATGTTTTGTATTCACTCTTAATATTGGTATCTCGATCACACTGTGTCCTTTTTAAGTGAAACTGTCAAAACCCATCTGGCTGGTCAGCAAAATGTTGGTGCTGCTGTGACACCCTGTCAACAATGACACTCTCCATACCTGCCATATAAAAAATAAAATAAAATAAAATTAGTGCGTTATACAAAAAAGAGAATCGCGTCAAGAGTAATATGAAGGAGTTGTTACGAAGAAGACTTTCTGTAGTATCTGGGAACAGCCCAAGATAGATAATATTCTATAAATTCCTATGACCAGTTCCACATAATTTGTTTTCATATAAACACTGAACTCAAACCCAGGTTTCGATAACTAGAGACGCTAAGAGATATTAGCTTTAGCTTTAAAAGAAACCTCAAAAAAGGATTTCAATTAAAGAGTAATATGGTATGTACACGTTTTCAATATAATTCATCTACCACCTACCTTACATATTAAAATCCAATTTATACAATTTAGATTTCATGAAATAATAATGCTAGCCACAGTTATTTGTAGCACAATGAACATTGTTGAAAGTCTAAAACATGACAGTGACCTTTATATTAGTCTGTATTACTACCCAGAAAAGGCAATTTTATTTCATAGCCTATTGAATATAGGAGCCATTTTCAGATGCATCTAGTTTAAGTGGTAAAATTACAGAAAATTACACATACAGTATGATAGCTTTTTTCCTACTCTAAGGAAAGCACCTAAATGCCTTCAAATTCTGTAAAATCATTGCTCTTTTAGAATCAGTGGTTCCAAAATTATCAGACGCTGTCAAATTTTGCAACCATATGTGCTTAGTTTATGGTTAATATATCTTTATTGATGACCATTGATTTAACATAGATTATTAGGACTGTTACACTGGACCTAAGCAAACCTCAGACAATAGCATCCAGCATCATTCTGTTGAGATGAGAGGGGAAAAGGACGGTAGGAAGTGGAGGAAAACACGCCCCATGAGATCATCAGCAAGGAAATGCCTGGAGGAAGACCAGGCCTTAACCACTGTCAGTTCCTAGACACTTATGGGTCTTTCACCTCTAAATTTATCTAAAGTCTCTAATTTTATTAATGTATACTAGTTACATACGTTCCTTGATGGTTCTCTAGAATTGTGATTTGTATGTTTGACAGATAGCTCATAATTCTAATACTGAGAGTTTGAACAAATCTCCCTGTCACTCCTTTTCACTTTTGTGATCGGATGAACGCTGGTCTTCTTTCTCATTCATCAGCATTTGACTTTTCAGACTGGAGTTCAATATTTCTATTCCATCATTTTTCAGAGTTTAGAAATCTCCTTAGTCATTTAAATTGCCCTTCCTGGGAGCTTTCTAGCTGTTTTAGGGTGTTACTATTCTTTTTAACTCTGTGAAAGCCAGGTCATCCCTGCTTTTTGAGATCTAAGATTTTTAATATCCCAGCATTTAAAGGTTTATGCATTTTCTAACAGATGCAGAAATCAATGGGAAATCTCATGAGATCTTGAAACTATAAATTAAAAGTAACCCAAGGCTCACACTGTAGATAGCTAGGCAGCTAATATCTACCTGGTGGGCTAGTCTTATCTCAGTGTATCAGAACACCTGTCTATATAAAAAAGTCTTTTCTAACTTGTTGTATACTGTGCTATTTCCTATGTTAAAACTACTCCTTAACATGCTAAATTTACCTATCCAGGGAAGGAAGTATATTAGTACATTGTGATCTGATTTAAAAATAAAATATTCTTCAGTCCTGAGAGATTAGTGTGCCAAACAGGTAGAATGTAATGGAATAAGGGTGTCAAAAAGTGGCTGAGTTTAAAGAAACATATGCAAAAGTAGGCCTGGGTAGGGTTTCTCGGGAGCTAAAGTATAATTATGTGTAAGCATCCAGAAAACAGGTCCTCAGAGATAGGGACCTGAAAAGAGGGGTAAAGGTAATAGTAGCAGATGCAAGTAGGTTTAAAATTAGTCCCAAATAAAACATTGCAGCTATCTTAACTCAAATGGCACAGTCGTATAAGGGACAAATTGAGTCTATAATATAATGCACTAAGTGGCTGCATAAATATAAATAATTACTTTAATCTTGATTGTTAACCCTTACAAACTGATAACACATGAAAAAATACTGGCAAAGTAGATCTTCAGTTAAAAAGACATAGAAATTCATTCTCTTTTTAAAGGTCATTCTTTATTTTTTAAAATTTACATCCAAATTAGTTAGCATCTAGTGCAACAATGATTTCAGGAGTAGATTCCTTAATGCCCCTTACCCATTGAGCCCATCCCCCCTCCCAGAACCCCTCCAGTAACCCTCAGTTTGTTCTCCATATTTATGAGTCTCTTCTGTTTTGTCCCCCAAATGTCTATCAATGGATGAGTGGATAAAGAAAATGTGGTATATATAATGGAGTATCACTCGGCAATCAAAAAGAATGAAATCTTGCCATTTGCAACGACGTGGATGGAACTGGAGGGTATTCTGCTAAGTGAAATCAGTCAGAGACAGACAAAAATCATAGGACTTCACTCATATGAGGACTTTAAGAGACAAAACAGATGAACATAAGGGAAGGGAAACAAAAATAATATAGAATTCATTCTTAATAAAAAAAATTGTGCAAATAATCAAACTCACTATTAAACAGATATACAAATTAAAATAAGAATAGAAGATATTTTTAACCAACAAAATGGCAAGAATTAGAAAACATTATCCTAAAGACAGTAGCAATACACCTGGTAGGAATATAAATCGGCACAAACTTTCTGGGAAATACTTTGACAATATGTATCAAGGTCCTCAATAATACCATAGTGTTTCAGAAATCTCTCCTTTGGAAATAATCAAAGATGCAATAAAGGACATATTACCAGCATTACTTGTAGCAAGAGAAACTAAGAAATAGATCGATATTATTATATAGATGCATAGAAGCATATCCACAGAGTTAGATAAATTAAGGTTGAAATATAAAAGAATATTATATAACTACTAGACATTGTTTTTAAAAATACATAACTATGGAGGGTACCTGGGTGACTCAGTCTGCTGAGCGTCCGACTTCGGCTCAGGTCATGATCTCATGGTTTGTGAGTTTGAGCCCTGCGTTGGGCTCTGTGCTGACAGCTCAGAGCCTGGAGCCTGCTTCAGATTCTGTGTCTCCCTCTCTCTCTGCCCCTCCCCCACTCACACTCTGTCTCTCTCTCCTTCAAAACTAAATAAACATTTTTGTAAAAAATGTAACTATGGGGAAAATAGCTGTGAATCTTAAGAAGAAAAGTGTGGAAGAGAACATTAAATCTTATGTGAGATTTTCTCTGAGTAATGGAATTGTACTTGATTTTTTACTTTCCCTTTTATACTTTTCTGTATTTTCTACAGAATGATGTACTCCTTATCTATTCTGAGGGAAGGGAGAGTCACATTTGTAAAACAAATGAAACTCCAAAGGAGAACTTCTTAGGCCTTGCTAGTAATAGTAAAATGCTTCCAAGAAAGTAGAATCCAGATAGGAACTGAAGTCTGGACACATTAGGATAGTGTCAATTGCTAACTTTTCTCCATAGTCTCAAAGTAATTTGAAAGACAAGTGCTTGCATTATTACCATACAATTTTTAATCTTGAAATTACGGATTCTAAAAGACAGTGTCCCTCTTACAGAACAAAAACTTAAAGACTATTAACCAGAATTGATCAAATATTAAATGCTTTACCTGTATTAATTTTTCTTCACAACCCTATTTCTGCAGATGACGAAACTGAGTGCCAACGAGACTAAAGGACACATGGTTGCCAGTAAATAATAAATAACACACAGTTGTCAAGCAACAGAAACAATATTGGAACCCAGGAAGCTAGACATCAGAGCAGATGCTTTTTTTTTTTTCAATTTATTTATTTAAATTCATGTTATTTAACATGGGTAATATATTGGTTACAGGAGTAGAACCCAGTGCAGAACACATGCTTTATCCATTAAACTATTCCACCTCTCTGATGGTATTGTGCCTCTTAAAGTTTCTAATTGACTAAATCCATTAGTTGCAATGGGCAGTGATTTATTGCTGACCTACTTACTTCTCTGTGACTGTATTCACCAGGGCTACAGCTTATCTGGTTCCAGGCTCCTGAGACAATCATTTGTGCCCATATCATTTGCATGAGAAGTTTACAAGTGAAGGAGTGGGATGGGGGTGGTGTTAAAAGAGGGACCAAAAAAGAATACTTCATTTCATAAAATAGTGTTAGGTTATTGCACCAATCAGTTCTTTCATTGAGTTTGCAGACATAGAAGGACGATTGGCTTCTGCAAAAGTCCATATAACACACCCAACACGAGATTGCTTTCCCCTTATCACTTGCTCTATGGGCAAGAGTCTAAAATTCAGGGTGTAACTAAAATTTTAATGAAACACGTATTCCTTGTGTAGCTTCAATGTTATGGTTGGTTTAAAATTATTAAATTCTGAAACTGTCTGATTTACTTTGTCTTCCAACTGGACAAAAAACTTTTTCCTATAACTAGGAATCTGCCATTTAATAGCTTTATAAAAATTCAGTTGTCAACAAATTCTCCATCAAAAGCTCTCCTCAACCATCCTATTGCACTTTTAAATAAATCAGAAAAGCATTCTACTTCAAATGAGAAGCAGATTGAATATGCAATAAATTCCTTCTTTTATGACAATTTTCCCTGGAGCTATGTTTATCAATACCACTGAGATGCTGCAAACTTTTGTTGTAAGATCAAAAAATAGAAGAGTTGATACAATGACCATAGAAAGCTTTGTTCTCCTTTGTTTGAACTTAACAGAGAGAATGTTGTCATATTTTAAAATTAAAATAAAGGAGATAGGACAACTGGCTAGTCAATTATTTAAGAAAAAATAATAAACCAAGTCTTTTCCTCAGGCCTTCAAAAAAGAAGAAGAAGAAGAAGAAAAAGAAGAAGAAGAAGAAGAAGAAGAAGAAGAAGAAAAACAATCATATAAAACTTTAGCTGGATTACAGATATAAATTGAAAAAATTAAACCATAAATAATAGAGAAAACATGGTCACATTATTTTATAATCTGGAGACATGGAAGGCTGTCCCTAAGTTCAATAGAAACCAGAAGCTATAAAGGAAAAGACTGATACGTTTTATTGCAAACAAATAAAAATTTTTATCAAAACAAAGTCAAAAACAAAGAAAAATGAGGGAAAATATCTTCCAGACCTGTGAACTACATTGAATTATGTCAATTTTTTAAGACCACTTAACAGTAGAGTGGAAAGAAACAGGATAGGTGAAAGAGACTTCCACATTTTACCAAATAACCTTCTAAAACAGGATGTTTGCCACAAACATGTATTTTTCTTAAAATTCAAAAGTAAAGAGAGAGTGAAAGAGCTAAAAGAAGAGTGAAGGAAAAGAAAATTTTAAATACACCATATTTTCCGTACATATCAAAATTGCCATAGTCTAATATCTTCCACCATTGAATAACTAAAAGAGGCCACAATGATTTCCAGGTGCAAACACATCTGAATTCAATCAACCAGAATGACATTTTGGTACTCTTGACATTCAGAAGTCATATGCATCTTGCTTTTTAGAATTTTAAACCAAGTACCAACCATTTTTACTCCACCTGCTGGTCAGAGTATATGTCAGAAAGATGCATTGGCATAAATTATTGCAATTAGGATTCATATTGATTAAATGAGCTTCTTTCAGTTTGTAAACTATACTTTTCCTTCATGACAATGTGTTTTGTTTTTCACTCTGCTAGAAATTGTTCTCATATCATACTTATCAGAAAAACAACGGGATTCTCAACTTTGTAATCAACATTGAAGAGGGCAACATACCTGCCAAGATCAAATTTCCCAATGACCTACAAAATTCATAGTCACAGATCATAGTCCAAGCTTTGTAAACAGTGTGTATCAGCTACAGTCTGTGTCATGAGGAAGAATAAAGAGATCAACTAGGTACAAAAATCTGGTTTTTTTGTTTTAATATTCTTTTCCTTGTCCACTTACTCTTCGTACGTGTCTTGCAAATGCACAGTATCGTGCTTATTTTTTTAATGTCTATTTATTATTTTTGAGGGACAGAGAGAGAAAAAGTGAGAGAGAACACACACCCTTGTGAACAGGGGAGGGGCAGAGAGAGAGGGAGACAGAGGATCAAAGTAGGCTCCTTCCACCCTGACAGCAGGGAGCCCAATGCCAGACCCTAACTCTGGAAACAGAAGATCATGACGTGTCGTGAGCCGAAGTCAGTTGTTTAGCTGACTGAGCCACCCAGGTGCCTCCCCCCACAGTATTGGTTTTAAAAATAACAAAAGAGGAACACATGGCTTTGCAAATTTTTATAGTTCGTGAATTAAGATTGACTCTTGCAAAAGTACAAAAATCAATTTGCATTTTTGAAGCATAAGTAATGCATTATATTAATTTTTAATTTTTTGTTTACATTTATTTATTTTTGAGAGACAGAGCACTAGTGGGGGAGGGGCAGAGAGTCAGGGAGACAGAATCCAAAGCAGGCTCCAGGCTCTGAGCTGTCCGCACAGAGCCCGATGCTGGGCTTGAACTCACAAACCATGAGATCATGACCTGAGTCGAAGTCAGATGCTTAACTGACTAAGCCACCCAAGCATCCCTATATTAATTTTTTAAATATGATTCTATGAAACCAATATTATATTAATCCAGGATTAAATATGGAACAAGATTTATTTCCTCTAGGGTTAATTTTCAACTCTACTAAGAGACATTTCTTATTTTATTTTATTTTGTTTTGCTTTTTTCTTTTTAATTTACATCCAAATTAGTTAGCATATAGTGCAACAATGATTTCAGAGGTAGATACTTTAATGTCTCGTACCCATTTAGCCCATTCCCCTCCCACAACCCCTCCAGTAATCGTCTGTTTGTTCTCCATATTTAGGAGTCTCTTATGGTTTGTCTCCCTCCCTGGTTTTATATTATTTTTGGTTCCCTTCCCTTGTGTTCATCTGTTCTGTGTCTTAAAGTCATCATATGAGTGAAGTCATATGATAGAGACATTTCTTGAACAAGATACATATAAGATGAATTAAGGAAAAAAAGTCAGAAGATTGGTTTAGCCGTGTACATGAAACAATCTTAAATGGCTAATTTTATAACACTGTTGCTGCATCATCAAATTCTGGTTATATTGAAACAAAACTCCAAGCTAAAGGGATTAAGTATTTAAAATGTATTCTAATGACGAGTATCCAGGATCTATAATTCTTTTCTTGAAAGAATGATAAAGATTGTCTTTTGGAAAAGCTCCTTATCACATTTTTTTAGAAACATCTGAATTCAATTTACATCTAAAGAGTAGACCTCTCGGGGCGCCTGGGTGGCGCAGTCGGTTAAGCGTCCGACTTCAGCCAGGTCACGATCTCGCGGTCCGTGAGTTCGAGCCCCGCGTCAGGCTCTGGGCTGATGGCTCGGAGCCTGGAGCCTGTTTCCGATTCTGTGTCTCCCTCTCTCTCTGCCCCTCCCCCATTCATGCTCTGTCTCTCTCTGTCCCAAAAAAAATAAAATAAAAAAAAATAAAAAAAAAAGAGTAGACCTCTCTATTCAGTAGATCATATTATCAAAACAAATTTTCATCCATTGAAAGATATTGATATATTATTCCCACTAATACCCAAATGGAAGGTAAAACTCTTCCTTTCCAACAAGAACATTTAGATTAAGAGCTGAAAAAACCATCCACTAATATGGCAGCTGATCAAATGCATGATTTTTATTGGAATCTTTTCCCCACTCTGTTGGAAAGTGTCTAACATTGTAGCAGATATTTCCTTTGAACTCTTGCCCAGAACTGGATTGCTAATATATATATTAGCAATGTATATACATAGGCACCACTGACTTTCAGTATTTTTGCTTGAAGACTATGCAACATGTTGAGAATTTTTCTTCTAAAAAAACTTCTTTACTTACACCAGGATGTGTTGCATCTTACTTGTAAAAGTGTTGACACCATACCAAAGCTACCAACGATGAAAATTCTCTGACCCTGGGGAAAGCAATCAGTCCAATCACATATTTGAACTGAGTAGTTAAACATGCCAAGGCTCTTTTGTCTGTTTATGCTTAGAGCCGCAAATTTAGAATAAGAAACTACCCAGCTTTGATTATTCAATAATAATTTATTAATAGTTGAAAATAATACCAGGAACCTTGGTACAGATGAATAGAACTAATTCCTCTCCTTGGGAGCTCCTATTATACAATCCACCCTAGTCTCACCTTCCTTAGGTGTCCTGGTGTGGACCCATGAGGGGAAAGAGAGAAAGCTAGTTGGGGGATGCCTTCGTTCCTAGAGTTATCCTCAAATTTGATGTTTCTCTAGATGAATTCACCTCAGTTTTCCAAATTAATGCCTTTCAGTCTAAAAATAGACATTCACCTTCCTTTCAAATTGTCCACATCAATCCCTTTAACTGAATAATGGCTAACAGTACCTGCAGGATACCCTCTCTAAAATAGAAAACATTTGATTCTCAGACTGAGGTAGGTTTGTGACAAGTGCGTGTGAATTTGCTCTGAGAAGTTACTGGTGGTGGTTTTTCAAAGTGCAATCTTAGCAGTGTGTTGAAGGAAAAAAAAAAATCTTTTTTGTCGATGATTCAGAGGAGTTCTCAAACTACATGTTCCTATATTTTAGGTGAGAAGAAACCCACACTTTATTAATTATCAGGTGCTTATTATGGATTATTTTACATAATCCTCAAAACAGTCTTATGTGTTGGTGTCTTTAGTCCAATTTTGCAGAAAATAGAAAGTTAAAGAGGCAAATAGCTTGCCTGAGGAATTCTAGGATTCAAACATAGGTCTGTATTGCTAAAAAGTATGTTTTACTGCTATTATATCACAAGGCCTGAACATGAAACAACAGGTATAAATGCATGTATCTTGAAACCATTTCCTTTAAGGTGATAAAGCACAGATAACGAAGACCACTCTGAACAAAAAAAACCTCTGAGCTTATTTACTCACCAGACAAGGGACGAGAGTGCACACAGGAGTGAAGAAATTCTTTAAGTTGGTCATTTAAGGAGAACATATCATGGTGGATGAGGAATTCACGGACTCCTTGTTCAGTTAAGTTCATTGTTCAGTTATCCAGAACTCTGGATAAGACAGAATGAGTCCATAAATCTGTGTGCTGTTGGTTAAAAAATTTCTATTGTATGTGGTCAGGAAAAGGTCTTCAGTAAGAAAAAAAGTTTCTGCAAATGGAGAACTCAAAGTTTATGGTCATTTACCAGCTTCAGATGATTATAACCAGTTATGGTGAAAAGTAGTATTCAGGTTTTTGGTTGTTGTTTGGTTGGTTTTTAAGGACGTTGAAGATTTTTTTAATATGTCCATGAGGGAATTAGCAAGGTGGCAAATCTGGTTCAAAGGAGAAACACTTGTATTTATAGCCACTAAAAGAACGAAGGCTAGGATAAAATTGCTAAATTATGTGCAAAACTGGTTAATGTCCTCTAGGGCAATACTGTGACTGTGAACTTTATCTTGTAAACTCTGTTACATAAAAAGAAAATACATTTGCATATCTACTAGACAAAATTTATTTGCATCATTATTTATTGTAGCATTTGCATCATTATGTTTTCTGTGAGTTAACAGCTAAATATATAGAAGGGTAAAACACCCCAACCAACAGTAAACAATAAGTCAGACAAACCTACATTATCCTGAAGAATTAGAAAATTCTTAGGTGGACATATAAGATAATGCCTCAGTAAAACATTGAAAAATATGTATTTATCTTTTTGTCTCTTTCCAAATTTGGGTATTTTTTCCTCAATACTCCTCCTTTGTATTAAAAAATGATCACCGATGAATTATTTTGATCACAGAAATGCTGAACGCATATGTTTTTGGCTTGCTGTCTGGACACAAGATTTACAATATTTGTTAACTTGTATAAGCCTCCTTATATTATGGCCAAGAAATGCAGAATTAAATGGTAACTAGCAACTACTAGAATCAGGCAATTATTTTCTATCCGGAGATTTTATAAGGAACCTTGGATGGTTTTCACAATGATCTCCACCATCCAGAGGTGTTTTGTTTTTTTTATTTGTTTGTTTTTTGAGTAACTTAGCCTTTATAAAGCTGAAAACAAACAAACAAGCAAACAAAAACCTAAAGCAGTAGAGGATTACCTTACACCAAGGGCAAGATATGGACTGGAAGGTTAAATGAGAAGGTATCAGGTTAGGATTTCAACATATGAATTTTAAGGGGACACAGTATTTAAACCATATCAGACCACCTGTTGAGTCACAAAACAGGTATCAGTACATTTGAAAGGATTAAAATCAAATAGAAGATATTATCTGATAACAACAGAATTAATTTAGAAATGAAAAATAAGATAAATAAGTATTTGGAAATCACACCATACACTTATAAATAACTCATCAATAAAAGAAATCCCAAAGGAAATTAGAAAATATTTTAAACTGAGTGATAATGAAAACATAGCATATCAAAATTTGTGATACACAGTTAAATGAATGTTTACAGGAGTGATTAGGTTTAATATCTTATACAAAGAGTTAAGGTCTAAAATCAGTGATATAAGTTTCTACCTTAGGGAACTAGGAAAAGTAAAGTGAACCTGAGGTAAGCAGAAAAAAAACAAAAAACAGTAAAAATAGGAATGGATGTCGACTAAGTAAAAAACAATCTGAAAGAGATAACTGATAAAGAAAAATTTGTTATTTTAAAGGATTCATAAAAATTGGTAAATCCTGATTAAACTGATCCAAAAAAAGAGTGATAATTACCAGTCTCGGGAATAAAAAGAAGCTATCACTACAGATTTGATAGACATGAGAATAATATTCAGACAATACAGTGAACAACTTCATGCCAATAAACTCAACAAAAGAGATAGATGGAAAAACTCCTTTTCCCAAGAAACAACTTGATCAGAATATTGACAAGATAGGAAGTTAGAAAAACATGAGTAGTATTGAATCTATTAATGAAATTGAATATATATTTCAAAACATTGCCACAAATGACTGAACTAGTGAATTCCATTAAATATGTACAGTGGAAAAAAAAAACACTAATCAAACAGAAAACTCTTCCCAGAAATAGAGGAGAGTACTATCCACTAAATTTAGGTTTAGAATAAAAAAAAAAAAACCACTAATTAAACAGAAAACTCTTTCTAGAAGAAGAGAGCACTATCCACCAAGTTTATGAAATCAACATTGCCGTGTTGAAAAAAAAATCAAATAAGGTCATCACAAGGAAAGGAAAATATAGACCAATATCCCTCATGAACACAGGTGCAAAAAATCCTTAACAACATCTAATATATCTCAGAGATAATGCAAGTTTAGTTCTAAACTGCCACAATAGAACAAATATTGCAATAAAGCAAGTCAAATTAACTTTTTGGTTCCCCAGTGCATATAAAAGTTATGGTTACAGTATACTATAGTCTATTAGGCATTCAATAGCATTGTCTAAAAAAAAGTGTACAGGGGCGCCTGGGTGGCGCAGTCGGTTAAGCGTCCGACTTCAGCCAGGTCACGATCTCGCGGTCCGTGAGTTCGAGCCCCGCGTCAGGCTCTGGGCTGATGGCTCAGAGCCTGGAGCCTGTTTCCGATTCTGTGTCTCCCTCTCTCTCTGCCCCTCCCCCGTTCATGCTCTGTCTCTCTCTGTCCCAAAAATAAATAAACGTTGAAAAAAAATTAAAAAAAAAAGTGTACATACCTATTAAAAATATTTTATTGCTAAAAAATGCTGACCATCATATGAGCTTTCAGCAAGTCATAATCTTTTTTGCTGGTGGAGGGTCTTGTCTCCAAGTTGATGGCTGCTGACCGATCAGAGTGCTGGTTGCTGATGGCTAGAGTGGGTGTGGCAATTTCTTTTTATTTTATTTTTTTTTATTTTTGGCAATTTCTTAAAATAAGACAATAAAGTTTGCCACATAGATTGACTTTTCCTTTCATGAACGATTTCTCTGCAGCCTATCATGCTGTTTGATAGCATTTTACCCACAGTAGAACTTCTTTCAAAATTGGAGTCGATATTCTCAAACTTTGCCACTGCTTTATCAACTAAGCTTATGTAATATTTTAAATCCTTTGTTGTCATGTCAACAATCTTTGTAGCATGTTTACCAGGAATAGTTTGCATCTTAAGAAACCACTTTCTTTGCTCAATCATAAGAAGCAACTCCTCATCTGTTCAAGATTTATCATGAGATTGCAGGAATTCAATCACATCTTCAGGCTCCACTCCTCCTTCTAGCTTTCTTCCTATTTCCACCACATCTGCAGTTACTTCCTCCACTGAAGTGTTAGCCCTTCAAAGTCAGCCATGAGGGTTGGAATCAACTTCTTCCAAATTCCTCTCCATGTTGATATTTGGATCTCTCCCCACAAATTACAAGTGTACTTAATGGCATTTAGAATGGTGAATCCTTTCCAGAAGGTTTTCAATTGACTTTGATTAGATCCATCAAAGGAATCACTATCAATGGCAGCTATAGCCTTATGAAAAGTTTGTTTCTTATATAATAAGACTTGAAAGTTGGAGTTACTCCTTGATCCATGGGCTACAAAATAGATGTTGTGTTAGTAGGAGAAAAACAACATTAATCTCATTGCACGTCTCCATCAGAGCTCTTAGGTGGCCATATACAATGTCAATAGGCAGTAATATTTTGAAAGAATTTTTTTTTCCTCAGCAGCAGGTCTCAACAATGGAACTAAAATATTCAGCAAACCATATTGTAAATAGATATGCTGTCATCCAGGATTTGTTGTCCCATTTTTAGAGCACCAGCAGAGTTGATTTAGCATCGCTCTTGAAGGCTCTAGGATTTTTTGAATGGGAAGTGAGTACTGGCCTCAACTTAAAATCACAAGATCCATTAGCCCCTAACAACAGAGTCAGTGTGTCCTTTGAAGTTTTAAAACCAGGCATTGACTTCTCTCTAATCCTAGATGGCATCTTCTTCCAATGTAAAGCTGTCTCATCTATATTAAGAATCTGTTGTTTAGTGCAGCCACATTCATTAGCTACTATTATTAACTAAATTTTCTCAATAACTTACCAGAGCTTCTGCATCAGCATTTGCTGTTTCACCTTGTACGTTGATTTTATGGAGATGGCGTCCGTCCTTAAACCTCATGAACCAACCTCTGCTAGCCTCAAACTTCTCTTCCTCACCTCTTGCAGTCTTCAGAGAATTGAAAAGAGTTAGGGTCTTGCTCTAGATTAGGCTTTACTAAGGAAATGTTGTAGCTGGTTTGATCTTTTATCCAGACCACTAATACTTTGTTCATATCAGCAATAAGGCTGTTTTGCTTTTTTATCATTCGTGTGTTCACTGGAATAGCACTTTTAATTTCTTTCAAGAAATTTTCCTTTGCATTCACCACTTTGCTATTTATCACAAAAGACCTAGCTTTTGGTTTACCCTGGCTTTTGACATGACTTCTTCACTAAGCTTAATTTTCTCTAGCTTTTGATTTAAATTCAGAGATGTGCAACTCTTTCCTTCACTTGAAGACTTAAAGGGCACTTGTGGGATTATTAATTGTCCTAATATCATTATTGTTGTATCTCTGAATAGGGAGGCCCAAGGAGAGAAAGAGATGAAGGAATGGCTGGTCAGTGGAACACTCAGACACAACATTTATGAATTAAGTTCTCTGTCCTATGTGAGCACAGTTCATGGCTCCCCAAAACAATTAACAATGTAACATCTAAGATCCCTGATTACAGATCACCATAACAAATATAACAATAATGAAAAGTGTTGAATTATTGCAAGAAGTACCAAAATGTGACATACAGACACAAAATGAGCAAATGTTGTTGGAAAAATAGCAGTGGTAGGCTTGCTCAGTGCAAGGTTGCCACAAACATTGAATTTATAATACATAGTATCTGAAAAACACAGTAAAGTGCAATACACTAAGGTATGCCTATTATGCATATCAAATCCACCAATATGTAAAAAAACATCATGAGAAATTAAGTTTTATCCCAGGAATGCAAGTTTTAACATCTTATAATGAAGGAATATAATTTAGAATATTAAAAATAAAGTAATTAAAAATAACAAAAATAAAAGAAAAAAACAGATGATCACCACACTTTATAAAGCACTTTTAATATTCAATAGTCATAAAAGTGGAAAATCTTAGGAAACTATGAATAGAAGGAAATATTTCAGCTGATAAAAAGGACTATCTATGAAAAATATAGCTAACATAATAATTAATGGTTACAAATAGAAAGCTTTCCCCCAAGATCAATAACAAGACCGCATTATCTACTCCCACTTTGTACTGAATTTCCTAGTCAGTTCAAGAAAGAAATAAGGAGAGAGACAGAGACAGAGAAGAGAGAGAGAGAGAGAGAGAGGTAGCAAGAGGGAGAGAGGTTAGATTGAAAGAGAAAAAGTAAAATTTTCAGGGCACCTGGGTGGCTCAATTGGTTGAGCATCCAACTTTGGCTCTGGCCATGGTCTCATGGGTTTATGAGTTCAAGTCCCACATTCGGCTCACTGCTGTCAATGCAGAGCCCTCTTGGAATCCTCTGTCCCTCTCTCTCTGCCCCTCCCTTTCTTGCACTCTCTCTCTCTTAAAAATAAACATTTTTTAAAAAAGAAAAAGTAAAAATTTGTATTTGTCAGTCAACATTAATTACACTCATAAAATGCCTAAGGAATCTATCTAAAAGATACTGGAACTAATAATAGATCATAGCAAGGTCACAGGATAAAAGGACAATATTTAAAAAGTAATCACACTTCTATATATTAGTAATAAACAATCATTAAGTGTAATTTCAAAATACAATTTATGATAGTATCAAAACCATTAAATACTTAAGGAATAAATTTTTAAAATATAGAATGTACAAAATAGTGGTAAGAGAAATTTTACAAGACCTAAATAAATGAAAACATATATTGTACTCATCAACTGAAAGACTCAATATTATTAATATGTCCATTATCTACATTTGGATCTATATATTTGAAGTAATCTCAATACAAAAATAAATAAATAGTTCTAAATCTCATGAAACTGCAGTAGACCCAAAATAGTCAAATCAAGGGGTGCCTGGGTGGCTCAGTCGGTTGAGCGTCCGACTTCAGCTCAGGTCATGATCTTGCAGTCCATGAGTTCGAGCCCCGTGTCGGGCTCTGTGATGACAGCTCCGAGCCTGGAGCCTGTTTCAGATTCTGTGTCTCCCTCTTTCTCTCTCCTCCCCCGCTCATGCTCTGTCTCTCTCTTCTCAAAAAATAAATAAACATTAAAAAAAAAACTTTTAATAAAAAAAATAGTCAAATCAATTTTGAGGAAAAAAAAGAAGGAAAGAAAGAAAGAGAAAGGATGTATGCTACCTAATTCAAGACTTACAATAGTAATTAAATCAGTTTGTATTGGCATAATGATGGGCATGGAGATCAATGAAACAGAACAGAGTTCCGAAAAAGACCCACATGTATATATGTTAAATTGATTTTTAATTAAAGCTATGGAGTAAATTCAATGAAAAAGTATTTTAAATAAATGGTACTAGAACAACTGGATATTCTAACGGGGAAAGACAAAAATTCTTACCTTGCCCTCTGCCATCCACCATACACAAAAGTTTATTCAAAAGGACTCATAAACCTAGACATATAAAACTATCAAACTCCTGGAAGAAAATGTGGAAGAAAATCTTAATGACCTTGGATTAGGCAAAGATTTCCCAAGACACAAAAACCACAAAACTTAAGAAAAATAATTGATGAGTTGAACTACAGCAAAACAAATACATTCCTAGCTTTGAAAGATATCAAAATGAAAAGACAAACTGGAAAAAGAGAAAAGATTCATGTATTTATATATGACAAAAGACCGTATCCAGAATATAAAATAATACAGGTTGGAGCAAAATTAAATGATAGAGATTAGTAAAATAATAGAAAATATTAACAATGCTAATAATTGTTTTTTAAAGTTTATTTATTTATTTTGAGAAAGAGAGAGAGAGAGTAGGGGAAGGGCAGAGAGAAACAGAGAGAGAGAATCCCAAACATGTTGACAGTTAAGGGACCAGTGCAGGGCTTGATCTCATGAACCACAAGATCATGACCTGAGTTGAAATTAAGAGTCAGATGCTTAGCTGACTGAGCCACCCAGGTGCCCCAGGAGTTGGTTTTTCAAACATAGACAAAATTGACAAATATTTAGCTGTACTAACTGCCAAGAAAAGAGAGAGGACTCAAATAAATAAAATTGTAAGCAAAAGAAGAGATGTTACAAATGATATCAAACAAGTAAAAAAAATCATGAAAAATTATATGCCATCAAGTCAGACAACCTAAAGAAATGGATAAATTCTTAGAAATATACAACCTATCAAGATTGACCCATGAAGAAATAGAAATTCTGAAGAGACCAATAATAACTAAGAAGATTGAATCAGGGGGTGCATGGGTGGTTCGGTTGGTTGAGCTTCTGACTCTTGATTTCAGCTCAGGTCATGACCCCAGGGTAATGAGACCAAGCCCCATGTCAGGCTTCACACTGAGCATGGATCCTGCTTGATCTCTCTCTCTCTCTCTCTCTCGCTCTCGCTCTCGCTCTCGCTCTCTCTCTCTCTCCTTCTGTACCTCTCCCCTGATCATGTTCTCTCTCTCTCTCTCTCTAAAAAAGAAAAAAATAAAGGGGCGCCTTGGTGGCTCAGTCAGTTAAGCATCCGACTTTGGCTCAGGTCATGATCTCAAGGTTCATGGGTTCGAGACTGACATCGGGCTCTGTGCTGACAGCTCAAAGCCTGGAGTCTGCTTTAGGTTCTGTGTCTCCCTCTCTCTCTCTGCCCCTCCCCTGCTCACACTGTGTCTCTCTATCTCTCTCTTAAAAATAAATAAACATTAAAAAATAAAGAAAGAAGAAAAAAATTAAATCAATAATCAAAAATCTCCCAACCAAGAAAAGTCACCACCAGATAGTTTTACTACTAAATTCCACCAAACATTTAAAGAAAACATAACAACAGCTCTTCTCAAACTCTTTCAAAAATTTGAAGAGGAGGGAACATTATGAAACTCATTTTATAAGGCGAACAATTGCCCTGATACCAAAGCCAGATAGGGACACCACAAGAAAAGAAAACTATAGATCAATATCCTTGATAAATATAGATGTAAAACTTTCCAACAAAATATAAGCAAACCAAATTCAACAGCACAATGAAAGGTTCACACACCATGATCAAGTGAGATTCATGTCTGCAATGGAGGATAGATCAACATATCCAAATGAAAAAATGTGATATCCAACATCACAGAATGAAAGATAAAGATCATATAATCATCTCTATAGATGAAGAGAAAACTTTTGACAAAATTCAGCATCCATTCATTGATAAAAACATCCAACAAACTGGATATAGACAGAACATACCTCAACCCTATAAAGACTATATATGGCAAGTCCACAATTAACATTAAATTCAGTGGTGAAAGTCTGAATATTTTTCCTCTAAAATCTGGAGAAAAAAACAACAATGATGCCTACTTTCACCTCTGTTATTCAACATAGTACTAAAAGTTCTAGCTAGACAAGGAGGAGAAATAAAAGGCATCCAAATTGGAAAGAAGAAACTAAAACAGTTTGTGTTTGCAAATAAGATGGTCTTATATACAAAAAACCCTAAAGACTCCATGAAAAAAAAGCTGTTAGAAATAATAAACAAGAGGCGCCTGAGTGGCTCAGTCAGTTAAGCCTCTGACTTTATCTCAGGTCATAATCTCATAGTTCATGGGTTTGAGCCCCATGTTTGGCTCTGTGCTGACAGAGCCTGGAACCTGCTTCAGATTCTGTGTCTCCTTCTCTCTCTGCCCCTCCCCTGCTTGTGCTCTGTCTCTCTCTGTCTCTCAAAAATAATTAAATGCTAAAAAAAAAAAGAAAAAGAAATAATAAACAAATTCAGTAAAGTTGTGGGATACAAAATCACCATGCAAAAATCAGTTGTTCCTATACACTAATAATAAACTATCTGAAAAATAAAAAAAGAAGAGAATAATCCCATTCACAATAACATTGAAAAGAAAAAAATGCTAGAAATAAATTTAACTAAGGAGGTGAAAGACCTTTACACTGAAAAACTGTAAGACATTGATAGAAGAAATCGAAGAGGACACGGATAAATGGGATAATATTGTGTTCATGGGTCAAGAGAAATAACATTGTTAAAATGTCCATATACCCAAAGCCATATAGAGATTCAATGAAATACGTATTAAAATTCTAGTGGAATTTTTCACAGAAATAGAATAAACTATACTAAAATTTGTATGGAATCACAAACAACCCAAACAGTCAAAGCAATCATGAGAAAGAAGAACAAAGATAGAGGCCTCACACTTCATGACTTCAAAAGTACACTACAAAAGTATAATAATCAACACAGTATGGCACTAGCATCAAAATAGGTATGTAGGGGCGCCTGGGTGGCGCAGTCGGTTAAGCGTCCGACTTCAGCCAGGTCACGATCTCGCAGTCCGTGAGTTCGAGCCCCGCGTCAGGCTCTGGGCTGATGGCTCATAGCCTGGAGCCTGTTTCCGATTCTGTGTCTCCCTCTCTCTCTGCCCCTCCCCCGTTCATGCTCTGTCTCTCTCTGTCCCAAAAATAAATAAACGTTGAAAAAAAAATTAAAAAAAAAAATAGGTATGTAGACGAATAGACCAAAATCGAGAGCCTACATGCATACATGGTCATCTAATATTTGACAAGAGAGTCAACATACTCAATGAGGGAAAAGATAAATCTTCAATAAATGGTGCCGGTAAAATTGGATATTAACATGCAAAACAATGAAACTGGACCCCTATTTTACACCACTCACAAAAATTAGCTCAAAATGGATTAAAGTCTTGAATGTAATACCTGAAACCATAAAAGTCCTAGAAGAAAACATACGGAAAAAGCTCCCTAATATTTATCCTGGCAATTTTTTTGTATGACACCAAAGCACAAGCAATAAAATCAAAAATAAACAAGTTGGACTACATCAAACTGAAAACTTCTGCACAACAAAACAATCAACAAAATTAAAAGGCATCCTACAGAATGGGAGGAAATATGTGCAAATTATGTATCTAATTAGGGGTTACTATAGAGAGAAATACTTGTAAATCATCTATCTGGTAAGAGGTTAATACATATGGAACTCATACATCCAGATGGCCAACAGGTACATGAAAAGGTTTCCAACATCACTAATCATTAAGGAAATGTAAATCAAAACCACAAAAAGATATCACCTCACACTTGGGAGAATAGCTATGATAAAAAAGCTAAGAGATAACAATTGCTGGTGAGGATGTGGAGAAAAGGGAGTCCTTGCGCACTGTTGGTGGGAATGTAAATTGGTGCAGCCACTAGGGAAAACAGGATGGAGTTTCCTTAAAAAATTAAAAATAGAACTATCATATGATCTAGCAATTCTACTTCTGGGAATATATTTGAAGGAAATAAAATCACTATCTCAAGGAAATGTATGCAGCTCCATAGCTCCATGCTCATTGCAGTCTTCTTTTTTTTTTTTTTACAATAGCCAAAACATAGAAATAATCTAAGTATCCATCAGTGAATGGCTTAAGGGATAAAGAAAATGTGATATGGAATATTATTCAGCCACAAGAAAGAAGAAAAATCTGCCATTTGTAACAACATAAACGAATACTGAGGGCATTATGTCAAGTGAAATATGTCAGATATGAAAAAAACATGCTATATTATCTCATGTGGAATCTAAAAAAAATTTTAATTTAGTTTAGTTTAATTTAATTTAATTTAAAAAATAAAATAATAACTTAACCCTGCTAAAGAGGCTCTCTCTCTTTTTCCCTCATCTCATATCTATATATGTCACCAGATTATAAAGTGATTCAAGATAAAAATATCAATTTAGGGTAGAAGATATCAATTTAGGGTAAAAAATATCAAGACAAAACAAAAGATCAGCCTGAAAAGCTCTATGAGGTAAGTATATTTATAGTACTTAAAGAGATAAAGGAGGATTAAAAATTCTAACAAGAGAGTTCACTATGTTAAAAAAGGCATATTTATTAAAAAAAGCATATCTTATAAAGGGACAAAATATAACATAGAAATAAAAAAATAATCTTTGGAAATGAAACTTTGTATTAAATAGCAGATTGGTCATATCTGAAGAGTAAATTAGTGAGGTAAAAGGGTATGAAAAAAAGCAAGAATGCAAAACAGAAAGACAATTTAGAAAATAGGAAAGCGTTGTTAAAATGATGTGAAATATTCATCCAGAAGGAATTCCAAAAAGAATACGAAGAATTGAAAAATGGTAAGATTGACTCCATTAATATCCCTAATTGTTTGCCACTCCCTGTATCATATTCTTTACATACGATTTTGCTGTTCCTTCCATAAAGAGGTTGAAAATATCTTCCTACCTTTCAATTCCGAGGTAAGCCATATGGTTTGATTTAGCCAATGGGTTGTTAGCAGATATAACATGAGCAAAGACTTGAGAAGTCCTTACACTTCCTGCTTATCTCCTGAGCTCTGTGAATGCCAAGAGAACATGCATGACCGGCATCCTGGAAGATGAACAATATGACACGGAGCCAAGTTACCAGCCATCCCAACTGAAGTCAACCTAGATCAGGTGGCAAAGTGCAGATCCCCAAGCATGGGAGTAAACCTAGCCAAGATAAACAAAGATGCCTAGATAATCCACAGCTGATCACAAAAGCATGGGCAGCCTGACCAAATCAATCAACCTTAACCCAGATCAGATGAATCCCACAGCCCATCATTTAAATTAACGTTCATCGCTAATCAAAACACAAGTTTTGTCGATGTTTGTTATGCAACATTATTGTTACAACGGAGAATGCCTGTAAGAAGATAACCCATATTAAAAGAATGGTGAGAATTTTCCAGAACTGATGAGAATGCAGCACGTTAAAAAATGTGACATCTTGGTGAATTCAGGAATGGAAACGTTTAGTGGTCTCGATTTAGAGGAAGGATGCCCAAAAATGTCTCAAGAAGTGTCAACAAAATTTTAAAAACAGGACTACTCTTACTTCACTATAATTTAAAATATATTAATATCAGCCATGCAGTTCTTTGAGGTAAGAGAATAATACCATAAAATCAAATTGTCCCAGGTCTGATATGGCAAATGATTGACAGGCACCAACATCTCTACCTTTTCACCACATATTACTTTCCTAGGGCTGCTGTAACAAAGTATCATGAACAATGGACAGCAATTTATTGTCTCACAAATCTGGAGATTAGAAGTGTGAAATCAAGCTGTAGGCAAGCATGTGCTCCCTCTGCAGTCTGTAGGGGAGAATGAATTTTCCCTTGCCTCTTCCAAGTTCTGGTAGCTTCCCAGCAATCCTTGACTTTCCTTAGCTTGCCAGCTGCAGCTCTTCAATCTCTACCTCTGTTATCACATGGGTGTTTTCCCCCTGTGTCTCTTCTCTTCCTAGAAGGACACCAGTCATATTGGATTAGGGTCCACCCTAAACAAATGTGACCTCATTTTGACCAGACTATATTTGAAAAGACCATACTTCCAAGTAAGTTCACATTCACAGAATGAGGCTTTGGATTTCAATGAATCTTTTTGGGTGACACAACTTAAAACATAGCAAACTCTATTTCCAAAGCTCATAAAATGCATCCATGGTTCTTACGTTGCATGTGCATTCTAATGTGCTCAAAGATCATGTGAATATTCTAAGTGTCAATTACATGTACTTGAGAGTAGCGTATGCACGCTATTAATTAGTACATTCTGGTTCTAAATTAAAATTAATGTACTGTCATTCACGACTATTAATCAATGAATATGAAATCATATTCTTTTGACTAAATTAGCTACAAGTATTCAAGATGCATGAGATGAAGTATTTTTCAGAATGTGACGGAATTCTTGGGATAAGATTGCGAATAGAGGTGGACTGTAAGGCTTTACATTATTGGATTCGGAAGGATCATAATATTCTTTAAGATGCTTTTCAAAAGAAGAACTTTTTCAACTAAGAATCAACGTTTATTTTTACATTCCAACCAATTTGTGTGCATAATAATTGAGATTATTATGAATAAGTTTTAATAAAATGTCTAGCAGAATTCCCACTGACTACATTTAATATATGTTAAATATTGCCTTTTCTGTTCTTGGAGTTAAGATATTTTTAATCTTTGTTTTTGTTATAGAGACAGAGTTTTAAATTGAATTCTGGTGGAAATGATTCATTCCTTTTTAGTCTTGATCTCTCATGTAAACTTTTATAATTATTTATATTCAAAATACTTGGTGTTTTAAGCGCTCTGTTTTCTTTGGGAAAATAAATTTGTAGGAAGCTCAGAGTTCATATTCTCACTAATGACCACACATTTGTAGTTAGTCAGAAATAAAATTGTTAAAAATTTTGAAACAGAAATGTACACAAAAACCCAGAAACTTCCTCCATTGTATAAGATAGATGTTTGCTGTGGCAATGCCAATAGACATTCATCTGACAGGCACCAACCTCAACTATTTTAAACATACTTCCTAAAATGTTCCATGATAGTAAAGCTCCTTTCCAATGTGACATTATTAAAACATAGAGTTTAGAGAAATAAACCTCAGCATTTCTTCAAAGCCAATTTCCATGAGGTAGCTATTCCAAAAATATCATCAAGAACTCTGTTCTTAGGAGTGGAAATGCAGATGAACAACACAAACAGATTGGACAAGACTGGCAGATATGGCTGCCACTCAGAGGTTTTGCTAGCTAAAGATGATTAATTAAATAAAGAATTGTCTCAGTAAGCAATATGGTAAACATTAATACCATGGGCATCTAGAGAACGTTGTCATTTCTTTATAATTGGTGTACAATAGTCAATAGTCTCTAAATGGATGACAAGTAATTAGCAGGATTTTAAGTGAACTGATCTCTATGTACCAGATGATCAGATAATTTGTTAAAGTATTACAGCATTCCAAGTAGGAAACAATAAAAATGAACGATGAACTTAATGCTTTGTGGGTCAAGCCAGGCCAAAGAATTCTTATTGCTAATAATTTCCTAGAGCACCAGAAAGTATTGCTGAATTTGCCACTCTTGAAAGCTAGTCAGCGCTTTGTTTTTGCGCAGCATTGGTTTCCTATTAGAGGCATCAGATAAGAGTTTACATTATGTTGAATGGTTTTGTGGCTGCCTGTGTTCCAAAATTCTATGTAGTTCTCATTCACCTGAATCGTTATTCATAGATTTATTGAAAGGACAGAATAGCTTTAAGAATGTCAAAGAGGAGGGTGATATCAATCTACAAAATAGACATTTTCCCAGGCACGGTTGCATGATATATTTTAATGTGGTTTATCTAATGTTTAGTACCAAGTCTTTTAATCAATGAATACCTATTGAATGCTTGTGATGAGTCAGTTCATTATGCTTGGTGCTGCAGATAAAATACAGAGTAAAATCCAGACACAGTTCCTACCTTTAGTGAACTTAAATTCAGGTGGTGACGTCATCAAATCTCAGAAAATGTACATGTGTGCAACTCTGAGAAACGCGAAGAAAGAGAGTACATCGAGCTGAGAGCATGTTTAATAATAGGAGCTAGCTTTATCAGACAAGACAAGGAAAGCTTCCCTGAAGAAATGATGATTGCACAGAGATCTAAAGGATATTAACCAGGAAACTAAGAAAGGAAGAGCTCCTAGGCAGATAGAATAGAAAAGGTCAGGAGAAAGCAGTTGTGACCAATGAACCGATGTCAGGAAGGCCTACCTTCCTGGGGAAATCTTGGAGGTAAGTCAGACACATGAGGATTGGTTAGCAAATAATAATAAAGGAGGCTCAGTACAATGAACTAAGAGATTCTATTTCGTAGGTGACTCACAGATACAATCAAGGCCTCTGTGCCAAAACTAGAGGCATCCTGTACCATGTCACAGAAAGGATACAAAAAAGAATAACATGTTGCTTAGGAATTGAGAAATATTGAGAAATTAGTACATAAAGGCACAGACCTTTAAAAATAAAACAAAAATATTTAAGTCATAAAAACAATCTAAACAGATGAATACCAGTGATGTTCTAGCTGTGGAAATTCATTATGATCTTCACAAACATGGCAAATCCTTCCACAATTGAGATACAGTCAAACCAGGAATAAACCATTGGATGAGTGGTATTGGATCAATCCATGGAACATAATAGAAAGTTCACAAAGAGATCCTAGTGTTTATAGAATGATCATGAGTGATAAAGTCTATATACATGCTTAAAAATTCCAGATATATTATAGATTAAATTCATGTATTCATATATTAATTAAAGATTTATTGGAGACCTACTGTGGCTTTTGTAGGAAGAAGGAATACAGCGATGAAAAGATTGACTAGGTCTCTGCCTCGTGGCACTCGGATCCAGTGTGGGACAATAATTTGAGAAACAAGGAAATCTATAAAATCAGGTGCAGAGTTACTACAATAAAATAACCAGAAGAAGCCTTTCTGAGGAGACACCGTCTGAGCTGAGTCCTGAATGAAGTGCATGTGAGAGCTCTGTGAGCGACTAGAGAAAACATTTTCACTAGGAAAAAAAGGAAGTACAAAGGTCTGAGGAGGTGTAAGCCTAGCATGATTGCAGATCAAAAGACAAAAGTGGTGGCTGGAAGGAAGAGGGAGCATGATCTGGGGGAAAGTTTGAGAGGAAGACAGGGGCCCGGTCATGAGGCACCTCCCAAGCAAAAGTTTGGATTTTATGCCAAACGAAAGGGGAAATCACTGGAAGGTTTCGAACTGTATTGTATATGATTTACATTTTGTAGATATAATACTGGAATGTCTATGGAGGACGGACTTCAGAGATAAGAGTGGAAAGTGGGAGGTCAGTTGGGGGGTTCCAGAAGCAACGTGATAGCCAACCAGCCAAGAAAAGAAATGGTCAAAAATGAAGGAGTGATCAACTCTGTCAAATGCTTCTGATGGTTGGGAGGATAAAACTCTGATGGAGTAGGTACAAGAAAGTAAGTGTAAAACAATTAAAGAAATATTTTTGGAAGAAATATAAGAAAATATATCCAGACACTACAATGAAAGATTGAAATAGTTCACAATGGAAGAATAAAAAACAAAACCTTTCAAAAGCAAAAGATACCACACATTTAGTCAAAACAAAAATAGATTGCAAAAATATCTTCAATAACATTAATACGTGTAATGTAAAAAGAGTTTTCACAATCAATGAGAAAAAGCAACCAATAGAAAAAAAAACAGATAAACGTTATGAATTGGAAATTTATATTTGAGGTAAATCAAACATCTATGAAACAAATGAGAAGATTCTCATTCTTACTGATGGTGAAACAGCAATGAATACACAATGGTATGTTTTTGGTAGGAAACACAATTTTTGAAAATAATCTGATACTGTCTAATAGAATTTAAAATACACTTATCTTTGGCACAGTTATTCCAGATCTAGGAATTTACCCCATAGGGAAAGAATGCACACACACACCAGGAAGTTCGCAGTGGTATTATTTTAAACAATCGAATGTGAATACTGATCAAGCGGGAAATAATCGGAACAACTTCAGTTCATATACCCACATAATATCCTACAAACTTTTAAAAAATGTTAGATCGATATCAAGGGACCTGGATTTCTACAATGTATTGATTGGGGAAAGCAAGATGCAAAGCAGTTTGTGTAACATGATTTATATACAACATGATTGTGGTACTGTCACCAAACTATTAATGATACTTCTCTCTGATGAGGTTTCTAGTGATTTTCACTTTTTTATATTTAAGAGGAAAATTACTAAAACACATTCCAAGTATGATTTGTCACAAAAATTATAAATGCTAGTAGTAATTGACCTTAATTTCTATATTTATCTAATCGTATATTTAGACAAAACAAGCATTGAATTTCAGATAGGTACCACTTACCATCTAACATTTATATTTAATCCTTTCTTATTTACAACATTCTCATATATGCTATTGAATTCTCACAATCTCTGACTAGCATCATTTCAGACAGAAGAAAAATTAGACTTGGGGAGGGCAAGTATTAAGTGATTTGTAGGGTCCAGATCATTTAATTCGTAAATTAATGCTTTCACATTAATTTCACATGTAAAATTAAACTTACTAGTATGGATTAGAAAGTCAAGTAAAGGCTTGTCATCTCAAGTCTTATCAAGTCTTAGACTTGAACTAAATGATTGGCAAGGCAAAAAAAATCCTCTTCTAGCAGATGCACAGGTAAAGTACCCCCTTGGTAAAGTGTTTTGGTTCAAAACAGTGATCTGTTTTCAGTTGGAACTCTAGTCCTCATATTGCAGTGTGGAGGAACTTTCCCTGAATAGTACTCTTGACCAATCCTTGCCTTTTACTCAGTTGTCCCTGGCAGATGAGGAATGACGTAACTGACTGGGGAGTCCTAGAAAAGAAAACAAACATATAGGTCTGAGCCACTCTGGGCTCTCCCTTGTCAGTGCTTGCTTGAAGAGAGGGAACACTCAAGTCTTAGTCTTGCAGGTAATGGTCCCTTTCTCCATGATGTCTGTCGAAGTTCGTGTAAAATACTGGAAGCCAAAGAATTGATTCAGGTTCTCTAACCAACTCAGGAACAAAGCTGATGTTTTCTTTTTTCCTGCCCATCTTTTAATTGTATTCAAGTAAAGGGAAGGAAAAACAACAACAGAAAGTATTACAGATTGGTCCCCTTAAACTTGAGTATTTGATTATTTGGGCCAGGAAATTTGCTAATCATATATAAGCCCTGGTATGTGAAGAATAAAGTAACATCTGTGGAGACTGGCTGTTTTTGGCCAGGATGCATGGCTTTAGGCTATGGGCTTATTGCACAAGGCCATAAAAGTTTCCAAACATAGTTGTTTGTAACACACTGTATTACATTTCATAGTTGGTTTATACTTTGTGCATATTGCTTTTATCAGGTACATCTGGGAGAACACCTTCAGTCTTTGGCTTTGTGAGTATGGGCGATACAGGAATTTAATTTTGTTAGGTCAATTTGTCCAAAGGTGAGTAGCTGTTCTAAATAGGCAGGGCTCATGTTAACAGGGTCTTAAACATAGGAGTACAGATTTCAATATGTATCCTCAGCTGTGGCAAAAAAAAAAAAAAAAAAAAAAAATAGGGAAAGAAATTCTTCTAGCATTCAAGACTTTTAGTTATTAAGACACAAGAACATTTTGCTAAGTCTGCAAAGCAGGCCAGATTTTAAACTTCATGGGCAAATGATTTCTGCATATACTACATACACTAACAAGACTCTAGATTTAAATTTTAGTGGCAGCCATGAAAGGCCATGCCAAAAAGCCCATATTGCTGGATTTATATACTGAGCCTCTATCGTCATCACTCTGCCTTTTCCTGGGCCCAGAGTGTAAGAAATGGGATGAGCAAGGATACATCAATCACATTGTCATCCTGATCGTTGAGTGCCTCCTCTACAGTGCAGGCTTCTGGGGGCATCTAAACACATCGAGCCAACTCCTGAAGAAGCATCCACATACCTTTCCTTCACACGATTTGCCTCCAATCTTTCAATCTTGTTTCTCTCATGTTCTGACCAACAACCATCCCTTCACCTCTGCCCAAGACTACTGCATGCATATCTTTACATCAGACAACTTATCCCTCCACACAAAGTTATTCAATTGTTCCTTCCACAGCTCTTCCCCACTGGAAAGATTTCCCTTTACCACTGTTCTCTAGGACTAAAAAGGAGGTTTTATTGTGACAGTAGTCTGCTTTTTCAGCTCATGTCAGAATACTGAGCAGACCTATGAAAGGGGTACACCTGAGTTTCTTCCTGCTGTAAGCTGGTCATAGGGAATGCTCACAAATAAATAGCTGTTGGCTGAAAGAGAGGAATTGACAGAGTTAGGTGACATGTAGGACTAAGCCACTCGTTTATGCATCTGACACTAGTTCACATATCTGAATCACGTACTCTGGATCTAGTCAGGCCCAACTCCAAGTGATAAAACATGATGGATTGCTTTTGTGCCCACCTGACCTATGACCATAGTGGATCTGCCAGGTCCCAGGTCATGATAGGCGACTCATTTTCACAGTAATTTAATACCCGATGGTCTGGTTCTCAGTTGCTACTGGCTCCCCACAGCATGGCAGAGATTGCTTTTCAAGTTGATCACTATTTCTCTTCTGCATAAGGCATGGCCACGCTTTATAACTGACTGTAGGACCCTCTCAACCTCTGGGCTCCTCTCAAAACATCAATCAAAGTCACTGAATAAACGGATCAAAGAAGTATTCCTCAAAAATACAAAGAATGAAACAAACACGTTCACCTAATTTTTTCACTGGTAAGAAGTACAACGTGAAATAATGTCATTCTCTTCAGAGAATTGTTTTAGTATGGCCCCAGATCATTGGACCCTTAACATCTTCACTAATTTTACCCATCTTTGAATCATTGTAGGGGGTGTTCCCCATCCTCTGGCACCCATGCGTTTTACCAAGGCATCGAAGAGAGGAAAATTAGTAGAGAAATTGGAGGGTTTTTTTCAATCTGGTAGCAAATTTAAACTTTTAAATAATTTCTTTATATGCTACCATTTGAACTTTCTGGATAGAGATCTTCTGGATATCCCAGCCTACACTGAGTTAGTAGTTGGGTAACCCTCTTAGCATGCCTTTTTTTTCTTCACATTATCTGGAATATTTACTAAAAGCTATCTAATTCCAAAATCTCTCAAATGACCATTGCTCCCACATTTTCCCATGTGCTATATATTGCTTGAGCCAGTGCTTCTACATCTACTTGTACATTATCCCAATCCACCAAGAAGTGAGAGTTTAAATGATTGTGCTACTGCAAATCACCCACTCACCAACAAAGGGTTTCTTGTTACCATCTGATGGACAATAGTTGCATTTCCAGGATTCTAGTCTGAGGGTGTGCTCTCTAAGGCAACTACTAATACAAACTGTCTTAATTTGGGCTACCCACCTCCAAAAAAATAGTGGGACAAAGAGCTCGGTTGCAGATAGTTTATGTAGAAATGGTGTCGTGAAGCACAAGTGAAGGCATACAGAAATGAGACAGAGAACAGAGAAAACCCAACAAATTATACATTAATGAGTGGAACCATTAATATAAATATATGACTAGACTTCATTTTCGCTAAGGACCATCTGACAAATCATTTTGAGTTTGCTTCAGAATTTTCTCTCAACAGATGAGGAAGCTGGAATATTTATCCTCACAGTCTTTTCTCTTACCTACTAAAGTTTGACTCTTAGGACATTAAATCCCTCACTTACAGGCTGCCCTGTGCATGGGCTGCATAAATTTTTATAGCACTACAGAAAGCTCTCAGGCTGAGAGGCACAGGAACACAGGACCTTAGAGTCAGCATATGTGTAAGATGGGACGGACATCAACAATGTCTACTTATCTTATGACTTGCACATTGTTTTTCTTCCAATTAAAAATAAAAGAAAATTCTATTTACACATAATTTGCCCAGTTATACCCATAATTGCACTAGGCTCAGTAGGCATCTGTTTGTCCATATCTTTTCCCCAGAATTGGTATCTCCTTTTTGATACCAAATTTCCTCACATAGCTCTAAAGGCACTTCGTCATATGCCTGGCAACTACTTTTTAGCATTCCTATGAACTATAGTCTTCTACCCAATGAGACATCATGTCCAACCACTCATAATTTTACTGATATGCTCAGAACCATGTGTCTTTATTCATAATGCTCCCTAAGTCTGGAATAAAATTGAAATCCTTATCCTCCAACATCCAATTCCATCATGAAATCTTCCTGTACACTACCCCTGTGAGAATTAATTGTTCAGCATCTTCTCGTTAAGACATAATTCAATTTGCTTGCCTCTATTGAGGAGGCAAGTTTTTAGAAAACAACTTGTTTTTAGAAAACAAAATAGTCGTTTTATTCTATTGTATATATTATGTCTGCCTCTCCACCAATTGGGTCGTTAGGTCCCTTTTTACATTTCCCCTCTCTGCGATATCTAGTGTGGTACACTGCAGATGAGAAGTACTCAACAAATCACATGTAAATACGTATTGAATGAATGAAAGGCAAATCATATTTTCAGTGGGGAAGTGAATAGAGCTGAGAGCTGTTGCCATTTGTCCTGCTGCAGGCACTCTTGGGTCTTTGTCTCTGTCATCAGATAGAGGGCAAGAGAATGAACAACAGTGATATGAGGAAAAGAAACGATGGCAATTGTCACAGGGGCTGCCACTAGTTTGCAAAAGCTAGTTTGTACTCAAATGCCAGAAGAAGCCATTGGGCCTGTTTAGGTTACGATATTTTCAACTTGCTAGCCCTATGGTTCTCATCATGCAAGACAGACTGACATCTTTTAGTAATCAGAGAGAATTGGTTTACTGAGGGACCAAATTTCCTAATCACGTGGTGAAAATTTGTCCAAATCTTTGTTTATAAAAGATGTCAAAAAGAATCAAACAGGAGGATAATAACAACCAAGTGGGGAAGCAGAAGACTACTTTGCAAGCTGAAAACTACAAAGAAAAGTGTGGTGGTAGTTTTCACCAGTTTCCCGTTTTCTCTTACTCAGTTAAAAACAAAAAACTCAAAGAATCTAGGAACTGTATATTATATTTGAGGTACACAAAACATTTTGAAACACAAGAACTCATTAATTAACAGACAAATTGAATTTCATCAATTTTTTTGAAATTCAATTTACTATAAACAATTAAATATGAAAATGCTCAGTACAAGGTAAGTGCTCAAAATATGTTAGTATTTAGTTTTCTTTTTTTAAGTTTAGAAACATATTTAATCTAGTTAATAATATTGAGTTAGCAAAAGACTAGCTCTGTTAATATTTCCACTACTATGTAGATATAGTTAAACACAGATCTAGATCCTCCATTAAAAATTCGTATATTTAGTGTAGGTAAAGTCATGACAGCAAACATTTACATCACAATTACCAATTTGTTACATGTAATATCCAGCTTCCTTAGGGAACTAAAAGAAGCTAAGTCCATTATCCAAAATGCTACATCAGAAAAGAATCCAAGAGATACCACTAGATTTGAAAGAGTATATGTAGGCATCTTATTGTGGTAATATTGACAAGATTACAAAAAAAGGGACATAAAATACCCAGGTTCCAACCCATTTACATATATATATATATATATATATATATATACATACACACACATTATTTTAATTCTAGAATGGTCTCTTACACATGGAATTCACAGGTACCACAGAAACCACAGTTCATGAATTTCCAACATTTCCCTAAGGAAGGTCATTTATTCATTTCTAAGAATCCCAACAAATTTTTTGACAAAAAGGAGAGGAGAGAGGAAAATATTTCTAATTATAGCAAATTAAGCTTGGAATCTGACATAACAAAAATAACACAAAATGTTTACTCCAAATGTTTACTGTTTTTATCAGTTTTCTTCTTTCAAATGGAAATATAAAAGTAGGAAAAATATAGAAAATTGTCCATGATAGATTAAATCAAATGATCATCCTTGTTCTCTAACATTAAATGATTTACTGAGATCTGAAATTACCATTATGACTGAGATTTATGTACGGAAGTCATTAGGCTTTAGGTTTATTTACTCAGTATTACAAAATTACTCTGTAGGTAAATTCTCATTATTCCACGTATCTGCACAGTAAATCTCCCACATTTGATTAAGAAGCAAGTGTACAGAGCATAATTTGCCCAAGGGTCCTTCAGAGATGGACCCGCAATTAGAAACCAGTTCTCAGGGGCGCCTGGGTGGCGCAGTCGGTTAAGCGTCCGACTTCAGCCAGGTCACGATCTCGCGGTCGTGAGTTCGAGCCCCGCGTCAGGCTCTGGGCTGATGGCTCAGAGCCTGGAGCCTGTTTCTGATTCTGTGTCTCCCTCTCTCTCTGCCCCTCCCCCGTTCATGCTCTGTCTCTCTCTGTCCCAAAAATAAATAAACGTTGAAAAAAAAAATTAAAATAAATAAATAAATAAAAAAGAAACCAGTTCTCAGTATCACCTACCAGTCCCTAGCTCCTTCCACTCATCAAGATGATTCTGAAAAGAAATGGTCTTTATATATCAGAAGCATAGTTCTAAAACTTCAACGATGTTTTGTTTTTTAAATAATAAACCTACAAGAATACCTTTTGCATGTTCCTGATAAATAATGAAGACACATGAAGTCTAATTTTTAAAAATGATCATGAATATAGGGCACCTGGGTAGCTCAGTTGGTTAAGCGTCTGACTTCCACTCAGGTCACGATCTCAGATTGTGATTTTGAGCCCTGCAATGGGCTCTGTGCTGAGAGCTCAGAGCCTGGAGCCCGCTTCAGATTCTATGTCTCCCTCTCTCTCTCTGCCCCTCCCCCATTCGCATTCTGTCTCTCTCTCTCTCTCAAAAATAAATAAACATTAAAAATGATCATTAATAAAAATTTTGAAATTAAATAAAAAAACAAAAACACTTCCAACCAATCTCTTTAGTGAATTTTGAGACACTGATTTCAAATTAAATAATTATTTACTCTAATTAACTGTGGGAATAGTAAATTACAATAACAAGACACAAGTGGTGACATTTTTCTTTGTTTCCTTCCCACTTCTACTATTAGTCCTCAGCCACCACCCCCTCACCCCCCCCCCCACCCCTGTCCATCTTCTATCCTCATGACCACCAGGGGCATCTTTTCATAACCTGGCCCTCTTCTAGACATTAACTATCCATAACTGCTCATGTATATTATCTAATAATGCTTCCTATTTAAATTTCATACAGGAGTCTAAAACAAACAAAAGTCATTAAGACCCAAATAAATCAACCTGAAGTGGTGCCAGTCTAACATAGTGACAGTTTATGAGCATATTTCGGATGTAGGGTTCTATAAAATACCTCTTATTCATAAAAATGATAAGGTTATGTGTGGTATGAAAATGTGGCAGAATAGTCATTCTCACAATTTGTGATTTACCATGTAAAAACTGCTAATGCCTTGCGTTAAGTAAACTCATCCATTTAAATGGTAAACACTTCCTAAGTGTTAGCTATTAGCAATGACATTTGTTCACACCTAAAAGTCCTTCAAGATTCTGTTGGTTTGTTTTACTTTTATTCTTTATTTGGAATTATAGTAGTGATTCCTGCATTCTGTAAATATTCAAGGCAAAAAAGAAACATCTAAAGTGAAAAAGACTCTTCACTCCTTTTATCGTGTGGGATAATATCAAATTCATAGATTAGTAAAAGGAAAAAGGAAGAATTGAAATTGACATCTATATTGTGTGGCATCTTTGTATCCAAAAACAAGAAGCATTAAAGTATTTTCCATGCATTCCACACCTCAGTGCAGTAGAATTATAAATAACATTTTTATAGACGTCTATACATTCCTTTTAAAAAATGTTCTTGCTTATTTTATGGTTTTTATTTAAGCAGTATATTTTCTTCTATTTTATTTATTATATTTCCTTTCATTATATTTGCTAGCAGTATATTTTCTTCCATTTTTTTAAACAGTATATTTTCTTCCATCATATTTCCTAACAGATTTTTGTTTGTAAATGGGAAAACTGTGGTTAATTTTTGTGTATATATATTATGTTTGTACCTGACCTTGTTTCTTAACTTTCTTATAGTGTGTAAAATGAATTTTAGTCAAACTTCTTGTGTGATTGCATATAATATTATCTCTTAGTAATATGCATGCTAAAGGCTTTGTATTTTTCTCTGAGGACAGATTTAGTCATATAACATAAACTATGATATTCAGTGTTTTCATTATTCTTATTTTCTATGTATTTCAAATATTCTGTTTTGAATCTTTGTTCAGAAAAAAGTTGAGAAGTTTATCATTTAGTTCTTTTTCTTCTTAACTTTTAGGTAATTGAAGTTTTAGGTTCTTATTTTTGATGTTTAATTTACTGCTACTTGTTTTAATGTTCATTTATTTTGAGACAGTGCAAGCAAATGCATGAGTGGGGGTGGGGCAGAGAGAGAGAATCCCAGGTAAACTCCACACTCAGTGCAGAACCTGACATGGGGCATGATCTCAGTAGTGTGAGATCACGACCTGTGCCGAAATCAAGAGTACGATGCTTAATCGTGCCCCCATTTATTTCTACTTCTATTCAATCACGGTCTATACCATTTTTACTACTGGAATTTACTGACATTATTTCGAGGCTTAATATTTGGTCAAATTTTGCAAACGTGGTTTCCAAGAAGTTTGCTCTCTGAATTGAGGATACAAATTTTGGTATGTTTACTAGAGCTACTTTATTTAGTACTCTATATTCTATATTCATAAGTATTTTTGACTACTCTTGCCATATTTTTGTATTTATTTCAAATTTCCTAAAGCTTTTGCTTTATGAATGTTATGCTATGCTGTGGGACATTAAGATTCATGACAGAGCTCTCTTGTGACCCCTCTTTACCTTGCTGAATATATTTTGTCTTGAAGTCAACCTTGTCTGATGTTTGTCTTTGTGTTCATCTGGTGTATTTTTGGCTTTCGTTTTCATTCAACCTTTACCTTACCTGACTTCCTGACTTTATTCACTGTACCATACTCTATCCTGCTTTATTCTTTTGAGCTCTAATTTCAATTAAACTATAGATCCATGAGGCTTGGTACAATATCTTTTTTTCACCACTGTATCACCTCACAATTAACATAGTATCTGCTGCTTAATCACTGTTCAAGACTTTGGAGGCACTTTGTTTAGATGTAGCTCTGAATAAGCATACAGTTGAATTTCTTTTAATCCAATCTTAGAATCTTTCGAACTGATGAACATCCTCTTTTTTATTGATTGATATGATAGATATCATATCTATCATATGTCATGATATGTTTGATATGTTGATCAATATTTTGACACCTAATTTATGTTGTTTTTCCTGCTTTAACTGGCTCTTCATTTTCTAGCTTTTACTCACTGGTTTCTATTTTCTTGGAAAGTGTAAAGGAGAATTTTCCTTCTATTAGTTAATTTACAGACTATATTAAATATTTCAGGGGCAATTTCTATGACTTTTAATAACATTTTGGTATCTATTTGTTGATTTATTAGTATTTGAAAGTAAATACCACGAAAGATAATGAAACTCATGCATTTGTCTCTCTATTCACCTTTTATTCTTCTCCTTCTTGTAACTCACACATATATTTTACATTTTCAGAGTACATTAATTTTATAATATATTCTAAATATGTCACACCCACAGTTGCTTACTTCTGTATTTAAATTGATTGATGCAATATATGACTACTTATCTTTTCACATTACTACACCTGATTTCTTGAGCTTTTTATGTTTCCCCCAAAATTTTTACTTGGAAAAATTTTAAACTTTTGGACAGATAAAATAATATACCAATAAATAGCCATATACTCTTTACTTAGATTCACAATTATGTCCCCACAGTGATTTTAGTTATATATACTTCTTTTGCTAGCTATTTATTTACATTATTTATCATTTATTTATTTTAAGTTTTTTTTTTGTTTTGTTTTTGCTTTTGATCTTTTTTGAGACAGAGAGAGAGCAGGGGAGGAGCAGAGAAAGAGAGAGACAGAAGATATGAAGCAGGCTCCATGCTGAGAGCAGAGAGCAGACACAGGGCTCAAACTCACCAATTGTGAGATCATGACCTGAGCCAAAGACAGACACTTAACCCATTGAGCCACCCAGACACCCCTATTTATTACTTATTTATTTATTTATTTATGACACAGTGATACTTAATCCTAAATAGTGTATCTCCTAAGAATAAAGAATCTCCAACATAGTTACAATGCTGCTATTCATAATATTTAATATCCAGTCCATATTCTAATTTCTTTAATTGCTTCAACATAGACTTGATAGTTTCACCGTTGTTGTTCTAGGATACAGTCCAGGATCATTATGTCCCTTAGTTCTCTTTTATTCTAAAGCAGAAACACAACTTGTTTTAGTAACATTGACTTTTTAAAGATTCATGCCAGTTTTAGGCAAAATATTCCAGGTTCTGAACATATCCAATTATTTCTTCTGAATATCATTTAAATTGTTCTCTTAATGGATATTAAGGAAGGCATTTGTTGTGATGAGCACTGGGTATTATATGTAAGTAATGAATCACTAAATTCTATACCCAAAACCAATTTTGCCATATATGTTAACTAACTAGAATTTTAACTAAAAACTTGAAATCTGGGGCATCTAGGTGGCTCAGTCGGTTAAGCATCCTAATTCAGCTCAAATCATGAACTCTACAGAGTTATAATCTACAGAGTTATAATCTACAATTATTTCTACAGAGTTGATTTGATTCAGATTAAAAATTTTTGATAAGAATATTTTATAAGCGATGTTTTGTTTTATATTACATCACATTAAGAAGCACATGATGTTACATTGCCCCATTATTTCATGACTTGATAAGGTGAATTTAATCAAATAACTAAAGTTTCTTTTTCTAATAATTCACAGGGTCTTATGCATTTGAGAATGTGTCTGTTGCCATTTTATATGTGTATGTTTTAATTATAGGATATAAATATTTAAGTCATATCTTTTTTAATTCAGAGTTTTGTGGACGTTGGTCTACTATTTTCTGGTTTTGTGACATTTCTGTGATTAGGTGGCTGCTAGTCTGATTTTTGTCTCTAAAGGCAATCTGCTTTTAGTGCTTAGAGAAAATAGTAATGAATAACCAGAATTTAACTTGGTGTTTAGCAACTATCATGAATTTTTCTTGTGATTGCTGCAACTTTTGATCTCTCTTTGAGTGTGAAGTTTTTAGGGAAGGTTTTTTTTTTTCCTTTCGCATCGTTTAATACTATCTCTGTTTCATTTGCTATTTCTCTTCTTATATGGTACTATTTTTTTTTATTTTGATATGCCCCGATTCGAGAGACCCCCAAAAACAAACCACCAGAGTCCAGAGTCAAAGCCAAGCGGCAAGGGTCATTTATTGCAGGTTCGAACCCAGACCTCCGCCACTCGTTACCAGTGACGCTAAGAGGTCCCGAGAGAGGATCTTACAGCTTCTTTTATAGACAGGCACAAACAAGTTAGGGATTTTTCGTGGTTACAGAGCTGTTATTGGTTGACATTTAAATTTGAACACTCAGCAGAACTTGATTGGTTCCTGCCTTTTTTTCAAACCACTCAGCAGAACTTGATTGGTTCCCACCTTTAGGTCAGACCACAACCGGCACGCCCTGGCTGGTTCCGGGAACGGCGGGGGGGGTCTTTTCTTTGCAGTTGTGAGTACACCTGGTAATGTTTCTCTTAGTCTCTCAATTTGAATAGAGTTGAACTACAATGTTACATCAGTTTTGTACAAAATTGTGATTCAACTTTTTTATACATTATGCTATGTTCACCACAGATGTAACTACCCTGTGTCACCACACAACACTATTACAATTTCACTGACTGTATTTTCTATGCCGTGCTTTTGAGTCCAGGGACTTCTTCATTCCCTAACTCAAAGCCCATATCTCCCACTATCCTTCTGGAATACTACTGAGTATATTACATAGTCTTCATCGTTCATAGTAATCATTTTCTTATTGCTGGGAGGCAATTCTCCATGGATCTCTCATATTTCTGCATGTATTATAAGCAGAGTTATTAACTTTCTTTTCGTTCCAGACTATTTTCAAGAATACTTATGTAGCAGAAAATGTTGGAAGATAAAGACAGTCTCCCTGCAGAAGAGAAGACAGATTTCGTTGATATCTAGTCCAATAAGGGTACTATTTCCTTCTGGAGCAAAGGTCAGGCAGATTTGGTTACTGCCTATTTTAAAAGATTAGGATTAGTTAAATTCAGCATTCCTCAAACGTGATGTAACCCAAAGCATGTGCAATATCCAACTGAGCTAATCTCAGGACTATGGGTTAAGGTCACACAAAAATAAAGTTTGTACTACTTACAAGGCTGTAAGTAGTTAAGTCGTTTGTCTCTGAACCAAAAATCTTGTGCTTTCTGCCAGCATCCACAAAAATATGATGGGCCAATTAACTTGCAAGAAGGGTAATATCTTGGACTTTTCATAGTTTTTGACTCATCCATCACTTTTGTCTTTTTTTTTTCTCTTCCTCGTGTTTTAAATAAGTTTTATAACAGTTTTCTAAGACCCATAGTTTGTTTTTTAATCAGGTTATGTAATCTCTGAGTTTCATTTTTCTTATCTGTAGGAGGACAATAATAATTTTGCTTCATAGGGTTATTATGAAGATTAATTTAGATACGTGTCACTGAGAACAGTCATTGTTACATTGTAAGTATCCCAGAAATAATTACTGATTATTTTATGATATTCTCATTCGTATTTTCTACTTAAAACTTCATATCTAATAGTTTCATTTTTCTCTTCCATTTTTTTTATTCTCAACCAGTTTACTTTTCTTATCTGAATATGTCTTATTACTTGGTAATCTTATATCTGGTTTTGGAGTTATATGTGTTTTTCAATTTTGAATTATGTAGATGTTGTTGACTAACATTTCTTTGTGATGCTCAGGACTAGATATCCTGATATGTAGTCAGAAGTAGAGAGAGCATTCAAAGCAAAGAAGAAATGCTGAAGGTTTTATGGGGGAAAAAAAAGAATAAATGAAGATAACTGTATAAAGCATTCTCATAGGAGAGAAATGGAAAATAATGATGAAAAATATTATATTTGAGTTGATTGTGAGATGCCTTCAATCTAAAATGACAAATTTAACTTTAGGGGGAAAAAAAAGTAACAATAAATAAATAAATAAATAAATAAATAAAATGAAAAATTTAAACTTTGTCCTGTTAGCAATGGAGATACTATGTGGGGTTTTTAAATGTTTATAGCAGAAACAATTAACTAATTAACATGGCATTAATGTATATTAGAACTTCCCAACCAGGATATAGCAGCATACTGTTTCGCCTTCAAGGCTTGTAAGTGTTTCGAAATAACTTTTCCAATCAGCCCTCAGAATGGATGGAACTTTCTGAGCCAGTTGCTGCCAAATGAGCAGCCTCCTCTGTTTATCTCAGGATGCTTTACAAATTTATTATTTTCTATATAAGCCAGGAAGTAAAAATAATTGGGAAGCACAGGTTTGAAGGATGGTCGGGGAAGGGATAGACTAAAGATACGGGGAAACAATGAATAAATAATAAAGAAATAATAAAGATGGGGGAAATAATACATAAATTAATATTTATGTGAATGATGATAAAGGGACAAACTGGTCACAGGCCTTCAGAATGAAGAGAAAAAAGCTAATTCTGAAAATGGATCAAAGTTGAGCTGAATTGAACTTGGTGATTGACTGAATAAAAGAAAAGACGGAAAGCAGATTAAAATTGTACCATGGATTTCCTTCCTGGGTGATCAGTTGGATGATAATACCTACCAGCACGTCAGGTATTAGAACCAAGAATCCAAGAATGATTAATCTATGAGACATGCAAATAAAATAAAAGACCTGGTACTGTAAGGACTTGGAATGAAGAAAATCACATAGATGGACACGAATATCTGCTATGTGTACATATTCCTTAGGTGAAAACAGGACTCTCTAAAGATATGTAAACCTAACAGCAATGACCAGATGGTCCTGTTCAAATGCAAGTTACCAATCTAAACCAAGTGAAGTACCAATGCAATTTGAAAGCGATTTATTAGCAATGCAAATGTCAAGCTAACTCTGATTTTCCCAAAAGCAGGATAAACAAAATAAATGAGCCATTAGGCGGCACAGGTGAGACACTCAGGCTTCAAGGACCCTGCTTTGATTGCTTTGAAAGGCAGAGAAAGGCAGCATAACAAGTTTCCACTTGAACAGAGTGTGTTTATTCAGCTTGATGCAAGTCAGAGGAAATAGCCCTAATAGTTTTGAATTGCTATAAAAGGTTGCATGCACTTGTCAAATTTATGCGTTTAGGCCATAAAAGCAAAAGAGTCTTACAGAGGCATTTTCTTAATTAAGCAATTTATGTATAAATTCACGGATAGAGAAGAAATGCAAGCTTCACATACATCACAGCATGTGCCCCAAATGACCTCTCTTCCATTTTTCAAGCATAAGATTTCCTTTTCAGTTTTCAACACTAGCTCAAAGATTTCTGCCTCAAGAGAAGCATCTCCTGAACACCTCTGCCCATCACTTCTGCCAGCTAATGACTTCTAGCAACTTGTACATACTTCAGTTGGAACAGTATTTTCTTTCATAATTATTTTTCTATCTCTCTCTCCCTCTGTTCTGTGAGTCTGTGTTCCTGTTTTCAAAGGCAAACATTGTACACGATTTGTGTCATCAAACCTTCCACAGAGAGATTCTGTGTCTACTCACAACCAGAATCAAAATAGAAAAAAGATGATCCTTAATTCTTTAAAGTTCACTGAATTTTTATTGAGCTCATAATGGCTCTTATAAATTTGATAACAGAGTGCAAGATAAGTATGTTAAGGGAAAATTGTCCATAATGGATAAAATCATGACTCTCATAAATATATAGTGAATACATATTAATTATTTTATTTAACTAATTATTAACAATGGAATCAGGTAGATACTACAACTGATTCAAAGCAAGTGTACGGGGTAAAATTCCCCAGTAAAGAAATGTTGAAATGAATTTACAAATGGATGCAAAACTACCTTTTTCCCGTGGGAGGAGACAGGAGGAAAGTCAATTGAACCTCCACCAGACAGAATTTATTTGCATGTCTAAGAACAAGAATTATTTTGCATTGCTATCAGTTATCTACTATTTTCAGTGTTGTAAAATAGCTCAAAGGCAATGAAAGGCTCGGCTCACATAACTTAGAAAGTGTGCTCTAATCTAAACAATGGGTAGTTTTCCACTAGAGACATTAGTGATCTTTTTTGCTTATTCTAAATTTCCTTACAATTAGAAGTATCATCTTAAAGATGGAGTGAGGAATCACATGTTCTTAGATTAGAGGATCAATCTTTGATCAAAAATTGGTTTCCTCAGTTTGTAAGAAAATATGCCTAACCTCCTCACAACACATTGAGTTCTATCATTAGCCTTTCCTTAATAACAACAACAACAACAACAACAAAATAGCATTAATTGAGAGCAGACTATTTTTCAGGGAGTGTGATGAATACTTTGCCTACAGAATTCCTTCAATTCTTGTGTCAACCTGATGAAGTAAGAATGTTATTATTCTTATTTTATAGAAGAGGAAACTGAACATTAGCAAAGGCTCTACATTGCATAACCAGCATGTACCAGTCCTGAGTTCTAAGCAGAAAGCTCTAGATCTCTACTGTCCATTGTGGCATCTCATTGCCACATTGAACTATTGAAACTTGAAATGTGGCTGGTCTGAACTAAGATGTGCTACAGATCTGAAACACACACTGGAATTTTAAGACTTAGTATCCAAAAAAGTTTTGAAAGATAATAGTTTGGCCATGTAGAAGAAGAAATGTTTTCCCTCTACTTCTCTAGCTTTGATGGCTAACAACAAGCAGATTAATAGAAGAAAAGGTATGGAAATTTATTAATTTTTAATATTACATGCCAAGAGGCAACAGGAAAAGAAAAAGTGACTACTCCAAAATGTGATGGGATTTGAGAGGTTCTATACCCTCTTAACAGGAAAAAAGGGAGGGGATGTAGGCAACTTAGGAGAGAGTCAATAATTTTTAGAAAAGGTGAATGAACTCTTACAGGAATAAATGGAAAACATAATAGCTGTGACAAGTTTGTGTGGGTGTGGTATCCAAATCCAGTTTCCTCCTCTGTGATAAGACCCAATCCTCCCAAGTTGAGATTTTTGCCAACTGAATTCCTTTTGGAGGACCTGTCTTTAGCAAACTTTTACCTGAATTTGTTGTTTTTCAAATGTTGTCTTCTCAGAATAATCAATAAAGCACAGCAGCATAATTTAGGGTGGCACGTCCTGAAATTTTTCAGATAGATTGGATTAAATAAAATATATTATTAACATTACCACCTATTTCTTTTCATATTTTTTTTATTTTTTTTAAGTTTATTTATTTATTTTTAGAGAGACAGAGACAGCAGAAGTGGGGGAGGGACAGAGAGAGAAGGAGAGAGAGAATTCCAAGCAGGCTCCACACCACCAGCACAGAGGCCTATGTGGGGCTCAAACTCAAGAAACTGTGAGATCATGACCTGAGCAGAAGCCAAGAGCTAGACACTCAACCAACTGAGCCACCCAAATGCCCCATATTTTCATCTTTTTAAATACGGCTACTAGAAATTATATAATCACCTATGTAGCTCACATTATATCTTTATTGGACAGCACAACTCTAAAATCTGCATTCTTAGTAGCAGACTTGAACAACAGAGTTTTGTCAGCCCTAAATATAAAATAGTCAGTTAGTTTACTAGCAAAATGAATTTATTCAGGTAAGCAGAGGAATTGCAGTTCAGGACATGCAAGCTGTGATGAACCATAGGCAAGTCAGAAGAGAAAAGGAAAAGTTCAGCTTTGTTAGAAAGGAGGAAATTGGGTGGGTTATTTTAAACAAAAGTTCACTGGAGAAAACAAGAGTTTCAGGTTGTGGCAGTTTTTTATTAACTACAACTGGTGGTTAGTGCATTGTTGCTGGGACAGGGAGGGATCTTTCTAAATGAAAAATGTATTCTCGTATCAAAATAATTCTTATCTTCCTTCTTCCTGCTGGTTATGCAAGCTGCAACTGGTACTGTGGCATGTGCATGAAAGCTCACCTTGCAGGGTTTTCCAACTCCATTTTTTTTTAAATTTTTTTTTAACGTTTCTTTATTTTTGAGACAGAGAGAGACAGAGCATGAACAAGAGAGGGTCAGAGAGAGAGGGAGACACAGAATCTGAAACAGGCTCCAGGCTCTGAGCTGTCAGCACAGAGCCCGACGCGGGGCTCGAACTCACAGACCGTGAGATCATGACCTGAGCCGAAGTCGGACGCTTAACCGACCGAGCCACCCAGGCGCCCCTCCAACTCCATTTTTTTTTTTTTGGCTTTTTTTTTTTTTTTTATATATGAAATTTATTGACAAATTGGTTTCCATTCCAACTCCATTTTAAATGAAGTTTACTTTATGTATTTTCACAGTTGCCAACAAAAATCATATAAGTTCCCTTTTTTGAGCAATTAGATGGGTTCTCGTTCAAGATGGCAATGTAAGAAGGTCCTAAACTTACCTCCTCCCATGGACATAACAAAATCAATAGCTACATATGGAACAAATTCTTCTGGGGGAAAAAAAAAAACAAACACCTGACCTCAATCAGAGCAGAGAAATAGAAAAAGAAAAAAGAAAAGGAAAAAAGTGAAGATTGCTTAAGCGACTTATAGTACAACATTAATCAGACCAACATTTATACTTTAGGTGTCCCAGAAGGAAAAGAGAAGGAAAAATAGACAGAAAAATTATTTGAAATAATGGAAGGTGGAAACCCATTTAACCTGGGGAATAAAACAGTCATCCACATTCAGGAAGTCCAGAATTCCAAATATAAACTAAAAATACTCATACCAAGACACCGTATAATTAAAATATCAAAATTTAAATACAAGGAGAGATCCTTAAAAGCAGCAAGAGAAAAAAAAAAAAAAAAAAACCTTGTAACATACAAGGAAACCTCCTTAAGACAATCAGCAGATTTCACAGCAGAAACTTTGCAGACCGGAAAGGAGTGACATAATACATTCAAAATCCTGAAAGAAAAAGCCTTCCAACCAAGAACACCCTATCCACCAAATACTCTATCAATAAGATTTGAAGGAGAGATAAAGACATTTGTGAACAAGCAAAAGCTAAAAAAGTTCATCAACTATAAACTGACCTTATAAGAAATGTTAAAAGAACTTCTCTAAGCTGAAAACAAAATGGTGCTAATTAGGGGCAAGAAGACATATGAACGTATAAATCTCATCGGCAATGGTAAATATATATTAAAGATAGAGGATTGATCACTTATAAAGGCAATATAAAGGTTAAAAGATAAGGCAGTAAAAAATAACTGTAACTAATAGTTAGTTAAGAAACATGCAAGATAAAAAAATGTAAAATATGACACCAAAAACGTAAAATATGGTGGTGAGGGAAGAGTAAAAATGCAGCACTTCAGAATGCATTCAAACTTAAGTTGTTATGAACTTAAAATAGATTTATAAATAGAAGCTGGTATAAGTGGTATAAATAAGCCTTATGGTAAGTACAAAGCAAAAATGTGTAACAGATATAATAAAGATAAAGAGAAAAGAATATAAACATACCACTAGTGAAGGTCATCAAACCATAAAGAAAGAGAGCAGGAGAAGAAAGGAACAGAGAGGAAGTGTAAATACTCTGATATCAATTAACAAAATGGCAATAAGAATATACCTACCAGTAATACTTTAAATGTAAATGCATTAAATTCCCTAATCAAAAGACATAGAGTGGTTGATAAAAACAAGACCCATCCATGTGCTGCCTGTAAGAGACTTACTTTAGATGGAAGGATACACACAGACTAAAAGTGAAAGGATGGAAAAAGATATCCAATGCAAATGAAAATATAAAGTAGTTATATCAGACAAAGTGGTCTTTAAAACAAAGATTGTAGGGGCGCCTGGGTGGCTCAGTTGGTTAAGCGTCCGGCTTCGGCTCAGGTCATGATCTCGCGGTCTGTGGGTTCGAGCCCCGCGTCGGGCTCTGTGCTGACAGCTCAGAGCCTGGGGCCTGTTTCAGATTCTGTGTCTCCCTCTCTCTCTGCCCCTCCTCTGTTCATGCTCTGTCTCTCTCTGTCTCAAAAACAAATAAATGTTAAAAAAAAATTTAAACAAAAGTAAATAAATAAATAAAACAGATTGTAATAAGAGACAGAGAGGGTTATTATATAATGATAAAGGGATCAATCCATCAAGAAGATATAATATTTATAAATATTTATGCACCTAACATACAGGCACCTAAATGTGTAAAGCAAATATTAACAGATCTAAATGGGGAAATTGACAATAATACAATAATGTGGAGAAATAATACAATAATGGTAAGGGATTTTAATACCCTATTTATATCAATAGATCATCCAAACAGAAAATCAATAAGGATATATCAGCCTTAAATGACACATTAGACCATATGTGTTAAACAGATATATACAGAACCTTTGTCCAAAAGCAGGAGAATACACATTTTTCTCAAGTTTGCACGGAACATTCTTTAAGATAGATCACATGTTAGGTCAAGAAACAATTCTTAATAAATTTAAGAAGCTTAAAATCACATCAAGCATCTTTTCCAACCTTAATGGTATAAAACTAGAAATCAATTACAAGGAAAAAAATGGGGATTCCACAAATATATGGATATTAAACAACATGCTACTGAACAACTAAGTCAAAGAAGAAATTAAAAGAAAAATTTTAAAAATACCTTGAGAAAAATGGTGATGAAATACAAAATATCAAAACTTATGGGATGCTGAAAAAAGTAGTTCTAAGATGGATACTTTTATTGATAAATGTCTATATCAAGAAACAAACAAGAAAATCTCAAATAAACAAATTAACTTTATACACAAAGAAAAAAAAACTAAGCCCAAAGTTAATGGAAAGAAGGAAGTAAATGAAATAAAGACTACAAGAACTACAGAAAAGATCAATGAAACTAAGAGTCACCACTTTAAAATGATAAAATTGAGAAACATTTAGCAAGACATGCCAACAAAGAGGGACAACTCAAACAAATAAAATCAGAAATGAAAGATGCAGCATTACAAACATTACCACAGAAATACAAAGCATCATGAGAGACTTCTATGAAGAATTATGCACCAATAAATTTGATAACCTCAAAGAAATGGATAATTTCCTAAAAGCATATAAACTACCAAGACTGAATCATCCAGAAATAGAAAATATGAGCAGAAATATTCTACAAGTAAGGATATTAAATCAGTAATCAAAAACCTCTTAACAAAGAAAATTCCAGGACCAGATGGCTTCACTATTGAATTCTACCAAGCATTAAAAATAAATACCAATACTCCTCAAACTCTGCCCAAAAATTGAAGGAACACTTCCTAACTCATACCAGCATTACTCTGATACCAAAACCAAACAAGGAAATCACAAGATGAATACTGATAAATAACCCTGATGAACATAAATGCAAAAATTCTCAACAAAATATTAACAAACTGAATTAAATAATTCATTAAAAGGATCATATAGTATGATAAAGTGAAATTTATTTCAGGTTCAACATCCACAAATCAATCAACGTGATATACAACATCAATAAAATGAAGAATAAAAATTCTATGATCAAATCAACAAATTAGGCATAAGCACTTGACAAAGCTCAAAACCTACTTATGATAAAAACTTTCAACAAAGTGGGTACAGAAAGAGTGTAACTCACATCATACACACCATGTATGACAAGCTCATAGCTAACATTATACTCAATGTTAAAAGCTGAAAGCTTTCTTCTAAGATCAGGAATAAGACAAAGATGTCTACTCTTGCCACTTTAGTTCCACATAGCATTGGAAGTCCTAGCCAGAACTATTACACACACACACACACACACACACACACACAAATACAAGGCATTCATATTGGAAAGGAAAAGGTACCTCTATCACTATTTGAAGATGACATAATATTAAATATAGAAAACCTTGAAAACCTAACCAAAAAACTACTACAACTAATAAAGAAATTCAGAAAATTGCAGGATACAAAATCAACATGCAAAAATCAGTTGCATTTCTATACACTAATAATAAACTATGAGAAAAATTAAGAAAATAATCCCATTTACAACTGTATAACAAAGAATAAAATATATAGAAATAATTTTAATCAAGGAGGTGAAAAACCTATGCACTGAAAATCATTAATAAAAAAACTGAAGACACAAATAAATAGAAAGATATTCTATACTCATGGATTAAAGAATTAATATTTTCAAAATGTCCATACTGCCCAAAGCAATCTACAGGTTCAATACAAGCCCTTTCAAAATTCCAGTGACATTTTCCACAAAAATAGAACAAACCACCCTAAAATTTGCAAGAAACCACAAAAGATTCCGAAAAGCCCAAGCAATCTTTAAAAAGAACAAAGATCTCTGATTCCTTACTATATTACAAAACTGTATTAATCAATACAGTATGACAATAGCACAAAAACAGATACAGAGATCAATCGAACAGAAAGCCTAGAAATTAACCCATGTTTATATCGTAAATTAATTTGCAACAAAGGAGCCAAGAATATACAATAGGAAAAGACAGTCTCTTCAATCAATAGTTCTGGGAAAAGTGGACAGCCACACACAAAAGAATGAAACTCAACCAGTATCTTACATCGTACACAAAAATTAACTCAAAATAGATTAGACTTGAACATAAGAACTGAAACCGTAAAACTCCTAGAAAACACAGACAGTAAGTTTCTTGACATCAGTCTTAACAATGATTTTCATCAACAGCAAAGGCAACAAAAGCAAAAATAAACAACCACATCAAACTAAAAAACTGCACAGCAAAAGAAACATTCAACAAAATGAAAAGGCAACCTACATGTTTAGAGAAAATATTTGCAACTCATATATCTGACAAAGGGTTACTATCTAAAATATATAAAGAACTCATACAACTGAATAGAAAAAAAAATTCAATTAAAAAAACAGGCAAAGCATCTGAATAAACATTTTTCCAAAGAAGATATACAGATGGTCAACAGGTACATGGAAAAGTGTACAACATTGCTAATCATCAGAGAAATGCAAATCAAAACCACGACGAGATATTACCTCATACATCTTAGAATGGCTAGTATCAAAAAGAGAAGAGGTAACAAGAACTGAAAAGGATATAGAGAGAAGGGAATCCATGTTCATTGTTGGTGGGAATGTAAATTGGTGCAGCCACTATAGCAAACAGAATGGAGGTTCCTCAAAAATTTTTAAATGTAACTACCACATGATCGAGCAATTCCATTTCTGGATATTTATTCATAGAACACAAAAAGACAAATTTGGAAATATATATATATGCACCCCCATGTTCATTATAGCATTATTTACATAGCCAAGATATGGGGTGGCGGGTGTGGGGGGGGGAAACCTGTGTTCATCAATTGATGAATGGATAAAGCAAATGTAGTATATATTTACAATGGAATATTATTCGGCCCTAAATAGAAACCTTGCCATTTGCAACAACATGGATGGATCTTAAGGGCTTTATGCTAGGTGAAATAAGTCAGAGAGAGAAAAACAAATACTGTATGACCTCACTTCTATGTAAAATCTAAAAAAAGAAGCTCATAGACACAGAAAACAAATTGACAGATTGTTGGTTCCCAAATGTGGGAGATAAAGAGATGGGTGAAATGGGTGAAGAGAGTCAAAAAGTTTAAACTTCCAGTAATAAAATAAATAAGTCATGGGGATGTAATGTACAGGAGGGTGACTAAAGTTAATAATACCGTATGAAATGTTGGAAATTTGCTAAAAGAGTAAGTCTTAAAATCTCATCCTACACACACAATTTTTTTATAACTATGTATGATGACAGATGCTAACTGTGGTAATAATTTCAAAATACATACAAATATCAAATCATTTTGTGGGGCCCCTAGGTGGCTCAGTCGGTTAAGCATCCGACTTCGGCTTAGGTCATGATCTCACAGTTCGTGGGTTCGAGCGCTGCATCAGTCGCTGTGATGACAGCTCAGACCCTGGAGCCTGCTTCGGATTCTGTGTCTCCCTCTCTCTTTGCCCCTTCCCCACTCATTTTCTCTCTCTCTCTCTGTCTCTCAAAAATGAATAAATGTTAAAAAAATTTTTTTAATTAAAAAAAATCATTTTGTTACCACCTAAAACTAGCATAATGTTATATATCAATTATACCTTAATTTTAAAAAAGTTCATTTATAAGCTTTTACTCCACTTACATCAATTTCATTCACTTGTTCTTAGAATTGTGTTTGAATGTAAATTTATTAAACAAGTTTATCAAGCAAAAATAGCCATTAAAATTTATTTTTTTTTACAAATCAGGCAAGTTTTAAAATATTATAGAAGCAAAGAACCTAAAAAGTTAAACATATGGCTTTTCTCTTTTGCTTTTTTTTTTTTTTTTTACCGCTTGGTATAATATACATTAAGCAATTTATTTTTTATTGTTCATCTCAGTTTATTCTTAGTTTCAATTTACAATTTTATTATCTTAAACATCTAGTAGAGATAATATAATCTTATTCAACTAGTAAATCTAACTAGAATAAATGTATGCTCATGTTACACTGAATGTTGATAACTCAGAAGACATACCCATTTTTATTAAGCCAACAATATTAAACTAATCTTACTTCTCAGAGATTTACCCACATCACTTGTGAACGTAAAAAAAATTTGGGTTGGTTTCTATATTTCTAAGAATTTTGGAAATTAATTTAAATAAGTGGCTGTTTATCTCTAATCCAAAGTGAATAGAACCCCTTTAAAAGATTTTATAAAGTAATTGTTAAATTCTCTCTGGAGATAGAAAAATATTATATATACTTAACATATATGCATACATACACACATGCATTAACATATAAACAGATACAAACATGGGTGCCTGGGTGGCTCAGTCAGTTAAGCTCAGCAGGTTAAGCATCAGACTCTTGATCAAGAGTCAGTAAGGCATAGTAATATAAAAATCACTGATATATCTCTACTTTATCTTGTTATCCAAATGGTGTCTCTGTCAGAAACGTGATGAGTTTACCTATTAAGTAAGGTATAAGTCTTTTACCAATATTTGTGAAGACTTTTATGACTTTCTTTTGCCCTGATATATAATCTTTCAATGACGCCATAGACTACCTTTTAGGCTGAGGACACATCCAGTGACTGTCTGGATGTCTCCAAAGCCATCTGAGTGGATAAAATATTCAGTCTATTTCCAATGAAACTTTCAGCCTCAAAAATTGACTTCCCTTAAGAGTTCTTTAAGAGACCCTAATGGGGGGCCAGGACCTAAAATTCAAATGACAGAGGGGCTGGAACAGGAAGGGAAACGTTCCAGCAGGGTGCAAAAAGGGATGGAGGTAAGGGGTTTGAAGGCCATATTAAAGGGTTCAGGGGAACTGGAGGGAAGATCAAAGGCAGCAGTAAAAGGAAAAAGGAGGAACAGAGGTGATAAGAAGAAAGAGGTTTTAAAGGAGCCAGTTTGTGGTGATGACCTGTTTCTGAAAGAGGTTACTTAAGTTCCAAATTATCTTTAGTAAAACCGTACCAGCAAGAAAGGAAGCAGACAAAATTAGTTGCATATATAGTCGGTGGGGTCAAAAAGGAGATTCTCAGACGACTGAGAGGCTTCCATGTTCTTAACTAACAGTACCTTTATACTTACGAACAAAGAAACTTGGGATTTTTAACACAGCTTCTGTTCCTTGCTGTGGAACAGAGTCTCTTATAAACAGATGCCTAAGATTCTAAAGCAAATATTATAAACAGTTTCTTGCCTGAAACTCTAACCCAGCCTTTTACAAACAGAGAAACCTAGAAAGCTAACTCAGGCTCCATTCATCTGGGACTCAAACCCAGCTTCTAGAGTATACTCAGAATCTTAGGAACCAAAATTGTCCTTACCAGTTTCAATAGACATTTGTCCACAGCTATGGTTTAGGAGTTGGACCCACCAGTGGATCCCTAATTAATCAATCAAGAATGAAGACAGAGCCTTCAAACGTGCCCACTTAAGGTCCCAAGTGAATGATCCAGGAGTCCAGTGATGAATGTGATCCTATCTGAATCATAGCACCAGAACTTCCAAAGACAAAAACAGAGCTAGACAGTTATGCGGTAAAAACAGATTTTATTGAAGAATAGTACAGAAGGGGAAAAGAAACCCCATAAGAGAACTAAGCTCAATTCTGAATACAGCGAGGGTAAGTGGGAATTTATGGCCAAGGAGCAGGGTTGGAGGCCAGTGGGTGAAAAATTACCAAAGAGGAAACGTTAGAGGTAAGGAGGATTCTGGAAGAACTGACCCTAACAGGATCAGGATTGCTGAAGACAGGCCAGGGTGATCAGACATCAATCAGCTGGGATATGGTGTAGGATGAGGAACCTGATCAGACATTGAGAGTGATCAAATATCAGACAGCAATGGAGGGAGGGGGTCCTTGCTAGGCTGACTCAGCAGGGTTCTTGCTAGAACTGGATTTTATAAGGAAGTACACAGATGAGCCTAGAAGTTTCTGGAGCCTGAGTGAAGTTTGTTCAAGCAAAGCATCTTGGTCAATGATATGATTAAAATGTTTATTCCTCAAAATATCTGTTACCATTATATTAGCCACATGTGATTAGCAGAAAATTTTCTGCTTAAATTATAAAATGTTTTAATAATTTCCCTCTCATATAAGAATAGACAATTTCACATTTACTCACCCTGAAATAGCAAGAGCGTTATTAACACCAACGTGGGTAGCATGGGGTTTGACGTATATTGTAGCAGGGAATAAAGTGTGTACCTGGGTAAGAAGGCCTGACTTCAAGTCCCAGCTCCATACTAACTAAGAAGTAACTGCCTGAACTATGATTTCCTCGTCTATAAAAAGGAAAACATTTAACTTTGAGGTCTTTTTAGCCAAAAGAATTAATTAGTTCTGTAATCATTCTGGACCTTCACCTGTTACCTTCTGTAGCAAGACTTAGAACAGCTGTTCTCAAACTTGAGCATTAGCAGAATTACCTGGATGGTTGATAAGCTTCCTGTCACAGGGCCCCACCTCCAGAGTTCCTGATTCAGTAGATCTGGGGTAGAGCTAAGAATTTACATTTCTAATAGGTCCCTGGGGATGTTGGGGACCATACTTGGAGAACCAGTGTAATATGGCAACATCACAGAGCCATTCATGTGCGGTGGTACCCCAGGGGCTTCAGGACAGAATGAACTAAATCCTATTCAAGAGGTTAACTGAAAGTTAGGGATTTCTTAAAGCTTTTTATGGAGAGTGATTCTTTTCTATATGTTCCCATCCAGGAAGGAGAGAATTTAGACCAATAATGCCATGAACGATTATGTTTCCTGCTGGCATTTTGCCTTTCTTTTAAAGAATTATGCGTTCTAAATGGAAGTGTCAGATCAGGTTCTGAATTTTTTTATTGACTTGGTTTGAAACTCTATTGCACTTCACATGGGTGGTGGGCAAAGTCTCCACTTACACTATTACAAAACAGACACACCTAAACCCATGTTTCTATTAATGAGCTGATGTACAATATTTTACTTTCAAAGAAAGGTCAATGATAAAAGGAATAAATTTCCCCACTTATTTGCTATTTAAATTTTTTATTTATTTTTATATTATCACAAAGTCTGCTTTGTGCCTTTTGGGGTAAAGTCAGCTTGTTCTAATTACATTTATAAAATAAAAGCTTCCTCTGTTCCCCTAATGTTTCAACTTTTATTGCTTCGCATCTGGCTATTTTTAGGGCCTAATATGCAACTTCATGGTTCTTTGAGAACACCAACTGACTGTGCAAATACGCATTGAAGCTGTGGGAATGTAGGTTACCTTGTCCAGACAATGCTGACAGAAGCACTGTGCATAGGAGATGGCAAATACGATTTTTAAAATCATAACAATGGCAAATGCATTTACCTAGCTGGGAAAATAATGTGGATTGTTTTTGTTGTGGTTCTTTGTTAGGTTTCATTTTCATAAGTTTATAGCTATTACTAAATGTGCTGTGGGCAAAAAATCTGCCTCAGTTTCTTTTAAAAAAAATTCAACCTAAAATTATCTATTAAAAATTTTGTATTTTTAGGTTATTTTCCTCTTAGGGACTCCAGGTAAACCTGATCTTTGTGAGAAATGAAATTAGTAGATATTCAGATCCTTTTTTTTTTTTTTTTTACCCATGAGTTATAAAGTGATTGTGATTATCCTTAAACTCACTTATTTGGAATTATCGGGAAAATGACAACGTCAATCAATTACCCGGATGGCATAATGTAGTTAAAGTACCCAATTGACAATGGATTTTGTTTTGTTCCTATTCTTTTTCTGAAGTTTGGTTTATGTGGATATATCTATGTCTCTGGTATGATTGATAGTTCAGCCATTTTAATGCTTATTTTTAGGCTTCAGAGCTTTCATGATTATTGTCCCCTATCCTCGTCATTAATAATAGCCATCTGCACTTCTTTGCCTTTAATGAGTGGAGTGATTTTACTTTATCATCAGTATGTTCTGGGAATAGCACCGTTAATGCTATACTCAGACAAAAAAGTGCCCGAGGTAATTATGGAACCCATCTGAAATTTCAAAATTAAAATATTTCCCCAAGCTTTGTAATATTCATTTCAGGCACAAGCTCACCACCATTTTTGACTAACAAATATCCAGTAAAGCACTTCTATCAAATCAATTCTTTTTTGAACCTGAAATGAATAAAATCAGTGAAAAAAATTAAAGTCGGCTGTTCTAATGGTGTTATTCTAACCAGTGCCCCAATTAGAGCTAAACTTTATTACTTTTTAAAATGTCTCTTACTTTTCCTCTTTTTTAAAAATGTAAAGTAAACCTGAAAGTAAAAAGAAAAAACTGAGTCATAGTTGCTAATTAATAATGCCTAGTATCAGGACTAATGTCTACACATTTTGGCTATGTCTGCACAGTCCTTTAAAGGTCACAGTTTCTTAAAAATCCGAATTCTCTAAAGGGTAAATTTTTGTTCTATAGCACCAAATAATGATTTTGGCTCTGTATTTTCCATTGTCTTAAGTCTCTTTATTTATGTCTCTTAAGATCTATTTCTTTTGTTTGTTTATTTATTTTTAAGAGAAAGAGAGACAGAGTGCAAGTGGTGGGAGGGGCAGACAGAGAGGGAGACGCAGAATCCGAAGCAGGCTCCAGGCTCTGAGCTGTCAGCACAGAGCCCAATGTGGGGCTCCACCCCATGAACCATGAGATCATGAAAGCCAAGGTCGGACACTTAACCGACTGAGCCACCCAGGCGCCCCTTAACATCTGTTTCTACTCACAGCAACTCTGACACCAAATGTGTAGAAGTTTCCTTCCACGTCAACCAATTTTCCACCTCTGTGGAAACCAACTGGTTGTCTTACAATTCAATTCTGACACTTACTACCTGGGGTTAAAGCATACACCACAGGTTAAGGGCTCAGTCCCACAGGATGGTCCCCCAGTTCATATGCTACTCATAAATTCTCATCACACTTCTGAGTAACTGCTTATAAACCAGGAATCCCCGTGACCTCCTTCTCAGGTTCCATACCTTGCAGAAAGGTTCACAGAACTCAAGGAAACAGTTTACTTACTATTACCAGTTTATTATAAAGGATACAACTCATGAACAGCCAGAAAGTGATGTACAGGGCAACGGGCCCAGAGCTTTTTCTGCCCTTCCCAGGGGCACCATCCCTTCAGCACCTCCATGTGCTCACCAACCCAGCAGCTCTCCAAATCCTGTGGTTTAGGTTTCCTATGGAGCTTCCATTATATAGGAATGACTGAGTAAATCATTGGCCATTGGTAATTCCCTCAATCTTCACCCTCTCTCCACTCCCTCGAGGTCAGGTGGGTGGAGATTAAAACTTTAACACTACTCACATGGTTGGCTGCTCTGCTAACCAGCCTCCATCCTAAAGGTATCTAGAGGCCCACCAAGAGTCACCTTATTAACATGAACTAGGTATGATTGAAATGGGCTCCTTATGAATAACAAAGGACACCTCTCTCACCCTATCAGTAAGGAAATTCCAAAGTTTTAGGAGCTCAGAGTCAAGAATTAGGAATGAAGACCAAATACATATTTCTTATTATGTATAATACTATACATACTATCAGTCATCATTAAACTTTACAATTAAGGCATAGATAGGTTACAAATTCCAAATTGCTAGTAGAAGACACCCAAATCTCAGAATTACATTTGAGGAGTAGCATAATGAGCCTTGTAAATCAAGTCTGATATGTTCATCCATTCTGTCTTATCAATCAAGAAGTTCTAATGTAACCAACTTGATGTCATATCACACCATATTATCTCAAAGTTAGTCACATTCAACTAATCAAACATGTTTATTGCTTTTGTTTTTCATTATTATTGCTATGAATATCATCACTATTCCTCTTACTCAAGATGTCACGCACAGTCAGTGCACGATGGGTACCAGACAAGAGTCTAGTTTCCATTTGATGATAGGCACTGCAGCCCTAAGTGAGACTCAGAAAAAAGAATTTGGAACAGTGCATCCAGATAATCTAGAAAGCTTTTATTTTTTTATTTTTTTTATTTATTTATTTTTTTCAACGTTTATTTATTTTTGGGACAGAGAGAGACAGAGCATGAACGGGGGAGGGGCAGAGAGAGAGGGAGACACAGAATCGGAAACAGGCTCCAGGCTCTGAGCCATCAGCCCAGAGCCTGACGCGGGGCTCAAACTCACGGACCGCGAGATCGTGACCTGGCTGAAGTCGGACGCTTAACCGACTGCGCCACCCAGGCGCCCCTAGAAAGCTTTTAAAAATTGGCACTGCGTAATTCTAGTGTCTTATAGACAGAATCTATGCCTCTGATTATGATTAGAACTACAGCTCTTTCGTTACTCATTCTCAATGTTCCTATCTTCCATGATTATTTTCTATGATTCTGCTTTGATAGGTCTGGGATGCGACCCAGAAATTTATAGCTTTGAAAGCTCATCAGATGATTCTTCTGAGCAATCAATTTACAAACTCTTTAATCATATAGGTGGAAAGCTTAAAGCCCAGAAAGTGAAGGGACTTACCCTGTTAAGGTGCCTGAAATTTTACCATCACAATTTTCTACCTCAGAACTTTAAGACTTCTCAGTCTTCAATATTTAAATGGAAATATTTTCAAGGAAGTTTGTGTCAACCATACGACAGTAAGATCAAGGACCAAAACCCAGTATATATAATTAGGGAGAGTTGAGATTCTTAGGGAAACAAGGACACTGAGATTACATTCATGTTCACTTACACTATTGCATTGAAGAGTGCCAATGACCCAGGAAATAGGTAGAACAGGGGGTCTTTGCCCTGTTGTAAAGGGATAATGGAACTGGAGCTCTGAAAGTTTCAGTGACTTTCCCCAAATTTATACAATGTTATGCCAGGGCTGTGGCCTAAATCCCAAGTCAGGGCCCCACACTCCATATTCTTTCTGCCATTTGTTGCCGAGTGATTATCTAATTTCCACTTTTACTTCAGGATGACCCCTGTAGTGGGGAATATGTGCATAAGGGAAATCATAGTTAAAGATTTTTTTTAATAGTTCTATCAGTATCATGCACAAATCCTAACATACGATTAGCAATCAAAATTATTTTATGTTTATAGTTGTCAAAATAACCCATAAATGTTTTCATCTTGTTACTTCCCACTTATTTTGCCATCTTTCCTTCCACCGAGTTTACTTAAAATTGTAATCCTGTTATTTGACAGCTTCACTTTCCATATCATAGATATGGATACATCAAGATCAATCTTTGTCCCACTGGTGTGTCATAATTTAGAAACGTAACAATAGGCTAAGCATAGGAATAAAGGAGTAAAAAGTTCTTTCTTGTATTTTGTTTTGTTTAGTTCTTCAGCAGAATATACCAAGATAGAATTTCTTTTTTTTTTTAATGTTTGTTTATTTTGAGAGAGAGAGAGAGAAAGAGCACGAGTGGGGGAGGGGCAGAGAGTTAGGGAGAGGCAGGATCCCGAGCAGGGTCTGAGCTGTCAGCACAGAGCCCAATGACAAAACGTGACATCATGACCTGAGCAGAAATCATGAATGATACGCTTAACCGACTGAGCCACCTAGGCACCCCTGAGGTAGAATTTCTGAAAGAGTTCATAGAACTTCTTAGCCAAAATCCTTAACCTGAAATTCAAGCCCTCTGCAATCTGACCCAGTTATCTTCCCCCCCCCCAAACTCCTTTCTCATTACTCTTCTCACATCTGCAACATTCCCCTAATGTTATAGAGAATGTGTGTGTCCCCCCCCACCCACCCAAATTCATATATTCAAGCCCTACCCTTAATGTGATGGTATTAAGAGGTGGAGCTTTGGGAGAAAATTAGGATTAGATGAGGTCATAAGGGTGGGGCCTTCATGATTTAGGTTAGTATTCTTGTAAGTCAGGAAAGCCTGTCTCCTGTCTCTACTCTCCTCCCGGTGAGGATGCAACCAGAAGTCATTGGTCTGCAACCAGTATGGGGCTCTCACCAGGACCTGACTGTGCTAGGACCCCAATCTTGGATTTCTAGCTTCCAAAACTCAGAAATACATCTCTGTTGTTTATAAAACACCTAGTCTATAGTATTCTGTGATAGCAACCTGAACTAAATCACTTCATCTGAGCAAGCCAGTGTCCCCATGTAGTTTCTGTTCTTTCTTACAAAAGTATTTTTTTGTACATTCTATTTGCCCTCCCAATTTCTGGGGTAGTCATATGCTACCTATTTCCCTTAATGGGAACAATTCTCTTCTTCACATGCATTACACTTATCATTTCTACCCTAAACGGTAGTTATTTCTGGACATTGTCTCTCCTACAGGACAATGCTTTGCCCAGTTGTCAATTATTCCATACACAAATGATTGAATTGATGAATGGATTATTGACCAGATCTTTAAATTTAGGACTTAATTTCAACTGTTTTTATTTTTATTGAGCAACTTAATACAATTCACATTTTCCATGCCCATTAAAAACAACAATAACAACAAAGCACTGCAAAAAATAAATCTATATGATTCCTAAATACATCATTTTAAGTCTATTTTTTGATGTGATTACTGTAAAAGTCATTGGTACCTACTTACAATTGAAGACTATTAAAAACAAAAAGGAGTAATTCTGTTCTCTTCTTGTATACTTTTGAGTCAATATTCCCAATTCCTTTTTCCCATACTCACATCCAAATTTATAAAAATAGAGTGATCAGGGCACCTGGATGGCTCAGTCAGTTAAGCATCCGACTTCGGCTCTGGTCATGATCTCACAGTTCGTGAGTTCAAGCCCCGCATCGGTCTCTGTGCTGACAGCTCAGAGCCTGGAGCCTGCTTTGGATTCTGTGTTTCCCTCTCTCTCTGCTCCTGCCCTACTCACACTCTGTCTCTCAAAAAGTGAACAAATGTTTAAAAAAAAATTGTTTTTAAATAGAGTGATCCCTATAAAATAAATAATATTTTATTTAAGATAAACTGCTGCCTTAAGAATTATTGAAATGCAATAATGATTTGTTAGGGTTTCATCTTAAAAGAATCACCCCAATTTAATTAAAAAAGAAATGTTGAAAAAGTAATTACTTATTCTAAATAATGTGAGAGGCATCTGGGTGGTTCAGTAGGTTAGGTGTCTGACTTCGGCTCAGGTCATGATCTCATGGTTTGTGGGTTCAAGCTCCGCATCAGGCTCTGTTCTGACAAACCGGGAGCATGGAGCCTGCTTTGGATTCTGTGTCCCCCCCCCTGCCCCTCCCCCACTTGTGCTGTCTCTCTTTGTCTCTCAAAAATAAATGTTAAAAAAAATTTTTTTAAATAAACAAAAAATTAAAAATGTGAGGGGCACCTGGGTGGCTCAGTCGGTTAAGCATCTGACTTCAGCTCAGGCCATGATCTCGTGGTTCATGAGTACAAGTCCCATATGAGGCTCTGTGCTGACAGCTCAGAGCCTGGATTCTGTGTCTCCCTCACTCTCTGCCCCTCCCCCGCTCACGCTGAGTCTCTCTCTCTCTCCCTCTCTCTCTCTCTCAAAAATAAATAAACATTAAAAAAAAAAAAAGGAATAGAAAAAAATGTGAAAGAAACTTCAAAAACTTCAAGCTGTTTGGGAGCATTTTCTCTGTGAGTTTTCTTACTTAAAGTGCAGTTAAGGGAGATAGGTTTTTCTAAACTACATATGACTTAATAAGTTTATGCTTCTGCTATTTAACAATTAATCATAAAAGGGAATAAAATTATGGGTTTTGCCTAAATATCTTAATTATAGTTTTTCTTTTAATTATACTTCTAAGAAATTCCATGATTAAAGAGAATCTTAATTTTAAATGTAGAATACTAAAATAACAAGGTAATCAGGATATCAGATAATATGTTGGGTCAAGAAAATGACATTAATTCATTTCTTAGACAAAATGTTGTGACTTTACTCTTCAGAGTTGGTAAGGAGATTATTGTCCTGTATAGTTAGGATTCTTGCACTACTTTTCAGTTAAATTCAGATTAACTGATGGAATGATGTGAGCATCTGGGCATACATTAGAACAAAACTGTTGATGGCTTTGAATGAAACTACAGTTATGTGACAGATTCTTCAGTAATATTAATACATAATGAAGGAAATGCAAACGGGCCTGAAATGCATAAAAATGCCATTTTGTTTCTACATATTTATTCTAAAGAAATAACCACAAATGTGAACAATGATCTAGCAACTCAGCAATGTTTATAAACTCAGCAATAAACCCTGTTTACCACAGAGAAAAATTAGAAAAGGCCTGTTTCTAAGAAAGTGAAATCTTTAAATTATGGCTTATTTATACAATGGAAGAGTATGAAAAATGATGTAAAACAATGTAGTGGGGTAGAAAACTGTTGATATACTAATTTTATTTTTTAAATTTTACTTTAATGTTTATTCATGTTTGAGACAGAGAGAGAGACAGAGACCACGAGCAGGGGAAGGGCAGAGAGGGAGGAGACACAGAATCTGAAGCAAACTCCAGGCTCTGAGCTGTCAGCACAGAGCCCAACGCGGAGCTGGAACTCAAGGACTGTGAGATCATGACCTGAGCCTAAGTTGGAGGGATGCTTAACCAACTGAGCTACTCAGGGGCCCCGATATACTAATTTTAAAATCAGATCGTAAAATGTAACTTCATGATCAGATTTCAAATTAAATTAAATTAAATTAAGTAATACAATACAATAAAATAATTCTCTATTTGTTAGGTACGAACCAAACTGCCGTAACAAAGATACCCCAAAACACAATGACTTAAGCAAGATAAAGGCTTTTCACTTATGTAACATCCATATGAACTAAGACATGCAGTCACCTGATCCCCATGAGGATCTTCAGGAACCCGATATTTCTTCAGTCTTGACAATTCATGAACCCTAGGGCACAGATTTTAATTTTTTCTTTTGAAAATAGGGGTTCACAGATTTGATGAAAGGTTTGAACCCTCACCTCAGAAAAATGTGCATGTGTTTGCCTGTGTGCATATATGTGCGTGCACACACACACACACACACACACACCTCTACACTGTTTCAGGCTGTCTTCAGGGGTTCACAGATCTCTTACTAGTATCTGCATGGCTGAAGCTAGCTTATGAGTGAATTTATTTAATTCACACTGAAGGAAAGCTTGAAGGGCAGCTGGAAAATGTAGTCACTACTTGGGTAGCCATGTGCCCTCTTAAAATCTCAAAAGAGAGTGGTGGTCTATTTCTATAGGGAAACAAGGAAGAGGAGAATGGGTTCTGGGAATATTTAGCTGCCTCTGCCACAAATTGCATAAAAATACTAAATCTACATATCAGATACTACGTATATCTGGATGATGAAATAATGAGTTATTTTTAAATTTTCTCTTTCATTCATTGTATTCTTTCACATTCACTTTATGATATTGGACATTTCCATACTCTTCTGAATTCCTAAAGACATCCTTTGTAATCTAGTATGTGAAAATAATTGTAAATGATTCATATGTGCTGTTGAAAAGTATGTTTTCAATTTACAGGGTTCATATATATCTCTTACATTAAGTTTGATAATGAGTTCTTCAAATCTTCAGTTCCTATACTAATTTTTGCCTAATGAGAGAAGAATATAAAAATCTTCTAGTATAATTAGGAAACATTTAAATGTTTTCCTTGCAATGAAATAAATATTTGCTTTCTATATTTGAGACTGTGTTGTCTTTGCCCATAAAAGTATCATTTTATACTAGTGGTGAAACATTTCCTTTGTCATGTACTGACACCATTCCTGTTAATGGTTTTGCATTAAGTTGTATTTTGTCTGATATTTATACTGGCACACCAGCTTTCTTTTGCTTAGTATTTCTCAGCAAATTTTATTAATTTCCATATTCTTAACATTTCTGAATTATATTCCTTTATGGATATCTCCTGTGCATTGCATAACTTAATTTTCTCTCTTATGTAATCTAATTTCTGAATAATTTTACTTTTACTATCATTAATTTTTTGTCTTTTATTTACCATTTTTGCTTATATTTTCATCTTTTCTACGATCTGTTGGATTGAGTTTGCTGGGCTTTTTTAAGTGTTCCAAGCCACCTTTATTTAGAAATTATGCACTCTATTTTTATTCTTTAAGTAGCTAACTTTAAATTTTTAACATGGATACTTAAAAAGATTTAACGTTAATCAATATCTCTATTCTCTTCCTGAATAATTGAAGGGCCTTAGAATACTTCAACTCTGATCTCTCATCCTAAACTACTTCTATATTATTGTAGTCTAATGATCAACCTAATATATGGCTGAAGTGAAAAAGGGAGTTTTCCCAGCTCAGTCTGCCATGTTGACATGAGATCTATTTTAGACCTTTTATCCCATAAATTTTTATACCTCCATATAACAAATAAGTAATAATAAATAATAAATAAATATTTATATTTATAATTATTTATATTTATTTAATAATTATTAAATTATTTATATTTATAATTATTTAAGATAAATAATTTAAATTTTTATACCTCCACATAATAAATAAATAATAAATAAATAAGTAATAAAAAGATTATTTTACAGGGTATTTCTAGAGAGGAGAGACAATTAAGTGAAATATGATTCTGGAATTAAAATATATTTTACTGGAATAAAGAGAATAGAAGGCAAATGACTAAATATCAAAAACAATATGAAAGTTCAAGTCATTTTTCCTAATTTAAGAAAAAAAAAAACAACTTACACAACTGATCAACAGCAAACAAGTTGAAGATACAAAAGTTGAGGATGTTTTTGCTGAGAGATACTGTCAAACTTCTCTTTCAGTTATGATCATTATTCCATCCTCATTTCATGATTTTCTTATAAGAAGGAGAACTTTTAAGCATGATTTGTAGATATCAATGTCTAAAGCTGTAAAACATGAAACATACTGAGCTTCAAAAATGAGGAAGGAATTAGAAACTCTGCACCCCTATCTCACCTCTGCTGTATTTTCATCTAATATTTTAGGCATAAGTAAAGAGGTGAGTAATAAAGTGGCATTATCTGAGAGGTGCCAAGAGTTCTGCCTATTCCCAAATCTTCCTACTTAGCCTAAAAGTCTCTAAAAAACCACCAAAAGAGTCACCTTCAGGTTTCAATCATTTTGTTTCAAAAAAAAAAAAAAGATATATGCACAAGTCCAATATATACATTTGGTTGTATTAATACATAAAATACAACTCATGAATTATGTAAATGTTTTCTACTTATCTTCATTTGGTTTGAATCAATGTATCCCTTTTGTTGTTTTCTAAAATTCCTTATCAAAAACAACAGACCATGGGGTGCCTGGATGGCTCAGTCAGTTAAGCATCTGACTGACTCTTGATCTTGACACAGGTCACGAACTCTCAATTCATGAGATGGAACCCCACATCAGGCTCTGTGCTGACAGCATGGAGCCTGTTTGGGCTCTCTCTGCCCCTCCCCCATTCGTGCTCTGCTCTCTCGCTCTGTCTCTCTCAAAATAAATAAACTTAAAAAAAAAAAAAAAAAAACCTCTTAAAAAACAACAGACCAGCTAGAGTACACTATGATAGAAGTCAAGAATGAGTATACATCTGACAGGTAGGTATATTTATTAAAATCAAGAACCTAAAATACAATCTGTTTCTGGTAGTCTATGAACTGAGGTTACATAAATGGCATTTACACTTGTTGAATCTAAAATTCAAAATAAACTTCTAGAGGTGCCTGGGTGGCACTCAGTCAATAAAGGTTAAGTGTTCAACTCTTAATTTCAGCTAGGTTATGATCCCAGGGTCCTGGGATGGACTCCTGCATAGGACTCCGTGCTGAGTCTGGAGCCTGCTTCAGACTATTTCTCTCTCTCCTTCTGCTCCTCTCCCCTGCTCCTTCTCTCTCTCTTTCAAATAAAATAAAAATAAAAATAAAAAAAACCTAAAACCAAAACAAAATAAACTTCTAGATGTCTCAATGATAATGATGATGATGATAGCAGCACTGAGAGTCCTCCCTGTATAAGTGATTCACATAAACAACCTCTTTATATTTATCACATTCCTATGAGACAGGTAACTATTATAAGGTCATTTCACAGGTGAAGAAACTGAGACTATGAGAGAGTAATTAACTTGGTCAAGTTCACATATTAAAATATGGTAGACCATATTTTGGGTCTACCTGCTTATTTAGGTCAGGCTGCTTATTTTCAAAGCTATGCATTTAACTATTAAACTAAGAGTATCTCCTGACTCTGCTATGTTTACACAGCATCTATACCTTCCCTTGTTCCACTCTTAAGAGGCCCCCAAGTGTCCATACCATTTCTTTGTTTTCCCTATGGCAAATCCATATGGCACAGCAAGACCTACGAGGTACAATTCTCACATACACTGAAACATGAGTACAATGGGGAAACCTGCTTTAATTATTGCCAGCACCCTCTCAGGGACATTATTCAGCGAAAGGTAATGTTGAAATAAAAGTTGTCCCCAGGTATGAAACAGCCAATTTTGTAACAAGTGTAATCATGAACAGTCAGTGACTGTTCTTGGATGTTCTCCAGCACACGCACCATGAGAATGGCAATTCTTTGTCTATTGCTTATTTTAAATAGCAGCCAGTGAGGATTTGGATAGTGACAGGGTATTTAGTGTTTTCTTCACATGTAGTAAGTAGAAAATGCCAGCACACTTTTTCACGATTATATTTTATCATCTTTAAAAGACTGAGATAGCCCTTGCTTATTGTTGAAATCATGTTTGAAAAGAATCTCCAGCACTCTCAGTTTAAAGAAAAAAAATGCCTGTTTGTTTGTTTTTGACTTCTTATGTTAAAAACATATTGCATGAAAAGATATGATTTCATCATCTTCAGACAGACTGTCTTCTGCCTCTTTCCCAAGTGTGTTAGCAGAAATCAAAATAAACAATATTTAAAAGTAAAGTTACAAATATTTCTAATGGAGTGGAGAAAAACATCCAGAGAAGAGCTGCTTTCTAGAACTACAGTGACCTAGATTTAGGACCCGCTGGGTTCTTAACCTCTGTTCGCAGTGTTATATTTACCTTGACTGTCTATTAGTCTTTTAGTACAGTGATTACATAGCATATTTCCGAATAAAAGACCCATGTATACAAATAGTTGGATTTCTTTTACTTTCATAAACTATATTACACAGATGTTCAAAGCAAATTCTATCTTTAACTTCTCTTCAGAAAATGTTTTTACTTCTCTCCAGAAAATGTTTTTAAGGATTCAAAATACAAGTAATGCCTCACTTGTAATCTTATATTGGAGACTGATGACACTATATCATCTTTTCTCTTATGGATAAAGGACAGGATTTTTTCTCCTTTTAGCAGTTAACAACGAACAAAGGCGTAAAATAGCAATGGAGTGTTGTAACTCTTTCACACAGCATTTTCCTCTCATAATACATGTGTTAGATTGGTAAAGATTAAACAAATGTTTTTGTAAGCCTCATTTTAAGAAGGTGGCATTATCACATAAAATGCTTCAGTAAAATAGTGTCCTGTAGTTCAATGACTGTCATAATATTGCAGAACCTTGTTAAAAAGTAGAGATGACCAGAAAGTGTTTGCTAAGGGGAAAAGGTAACTGTCCAATTAAATAGTTGCTTTCATAGAAACAGAAACTTAAATAGTCAATCCGTCTCTTCTAATAAACTTCTTCCAGTCTTAGCAAAAAAGAGTTTGTTTGGTCAAGTTTTCTTCCTGTATTTGGAGAAATTAGAATATGTTCTGAGATTATGCTATAAAATATGGTGAAGAAAATAAGAAAATAAGTAAAACGTCAACCAAAGTATAGCACATGACCTTGGGGTCCCTGGGTGGCTCAGTCGGTTAAGCGCATGACTTAGGCTCAGGTCACAATCTTGCAGTTCGTGGGTTGGAGCCCTGTGTCAGGCTCTGTGGGGACAGTGCAGAGCCTGCTTGGGATTCTCTCTCTCTCTCTCTCTCTCTCTCTCTCCCTCTCTCTCTCTCTCTCTCGCTCCATGTCCCTCTCTCCTGCTCCTCCTGTGTGTTGTCTGTCTTAAAAATAAATAAATGAAGTTAAAAAAAATAAAAATAAAAAAATGAAGCCCAGCACGTGATCTTAATCCAACATATCCATAGCCCTCTGCACACACAAGCATACCCCCTACTGCCCCACAATTGAATATGAATCTAAAACTCAACTAACAAATACATGCATGTCTCTGGGAGTGGACCTTTGGTAAATCATTATAAAAAAGCAAAGGAAGTAAATAAAATGTTAATTGTTAGTGATAACTCACAAATGTAACCAATGAAGGAATAAAATACCTGACACACTGATGGCTACAAAAATCATGCACATGTATGGGAAACAGAGTTCAATGACTAGCGAGTATATTAGTGACTCATGATGCTGTGTACTTAGATTGTAGAAAGATGCAATGACTTTGAAATGATGCAAAATAATCAGCCTGCAACCCTTGTGATGTCTGTTTCTTTGCAAAAAATGTGTGAGAGTTCAGAAAAGTGTATTGATGTCCATTTAGCTCACCAATGACGCAATCCAGATGGTTACTAGGCAGTAAAATTATCTTCCCAAGAGACAGTTGCACAGATTGTCTTATCTGCTTCTGCAGTCTGAGTTATCTGTTCTCAAAAGTTCTCGAAGTATATTCTGGTTGAGAGGAAAGTTGCCAGCCTTTAAGGTAAAATTTGATGGAATAGTTCATGGGAGAAGATTTTTAAAGGACATTCATTCACTTAACATACACAAGAAATTGCATGTTTTCGGGAAATAGCAGTTGAATGCAAAATGTTAGGGAATCTTCAGAAGCTATTGCATGTAAGAAATGGCACTGCTGACCCTTTAGGAATGTGACTTCTTCTGTATCGTATGAAATGAAGTGTCTACTTTGCCATTCTTCAGTAATTTGATCATGAGACTGTATTGTAATACCCATGGAGATGAAACCTGAAACTTACGTTTTTACTCTTGGCAATGACTCAGACACTAGAACTGAGAACGTTCTGACAAGATTTCCGAATGATGCCAAGCAATATCTCTATGTGACAGACCTCGATATAAACATGTTTTTCTTTTAAATCACTCACAGACTTTTTAATTTAATTTTATATTTAGAAAAAGTAAGAAAGTCACCTCCTGGATGTTTAGCGGCAGAGTAGAAACAAGTGGTCGAGGTTCTGATCTTTCATAGGAAAAGAGTGCACAGCTTTGGAGTCAAAGTTAGGGTCTAATCACAACTCTGTCATTTACCACACATGTGATACTAGGCAAGTCTGTCAACTTTATTGAACTTGTTTTCTTATCAATGAAGTGGTAATAATACATGACTTACAGGACTGTTGTGAGGGTTCAATTAAATCACAGATATGTAATATGCATGGTATACTGTCTTGTACAAACTCCTCAGATGCATTCATAGTATAGAAAGAAAGTCTAATTGTCTTCAGTACAAATATAAGGTTATACCAAGACTATACCTGAAGTCCAACCAGATATAAAGGGAAAAATTGAGTATCAGGATTGCTCTTGTAAGGCTTGCTTGATGACAAATTATTGGTTTGATTTTGTGCCTTCATTGAACTGATTTTGACTGAGAAATCAACCAAAACAGTTCCTGAGAGCTATATATATTTTTTTTAATTAATGTTTTTTATTTTGAGAGAGAGAGCGAGTGGAGGAGAGGCAGAGGGAGAGAAAGAGAGAGGATCCCAAACAAGCTCATGCTGTCAGCATAGAGCCCAACGTTGGGCTTGAACTCAGGAACCGTTCAGATCAAGATCTGAGCCAAAACCAAGAGTCAGAGGCTTAACCGACTGAGCGGCCGAGAGCTGTGTTAACACAGATATCAGTTTTCTCTTTTCTAGGCTCATCTAATATACGAAGGTAAATAAGACCAAAACCCGATATGTATATTGAATGCTTAAAGTTTCTATTAGTTGTAGTATTTATTCAATGAGTCGTCAGAGACAAGGGCTACTCAGCAGATGCCAAGAAGATAACTACCTTGTCTTTTCCAAATTGCACTATTATATTTTAGAGCCTCATCAAAGCCACATGGTCAGTGTTAAAAATTCCAACCATGGCAGGAAGTTAAGGAACAGGCTAGTTAAAAAGGTAGTTCTTACAGGAATAACACTCATTTGAAATTACACTCTAGTTTAAAAATTAAACTCTAAAATGCAGTACAAAACATCACTATGATGGGCAAATTTTTGTGAGCCTGGAAGAATTTTTGAACACATGCTTTAAAAAAAATGATTATGGTCACATCAGTTTAAATTAGACTGAGAAATAGAATACTCAGCTTTGTTCTTAGGAGGAGGCAGTCAGGCAAGAGAAGTACATTTTAGTTAAATGTCATATTCAGACAATACAATTAAAGTATCTGAAAATTAATAAACATCTTCTTGAGTTTCAGAAGAATTGGGCATAATAACTTTTGCAGGATCCTGTTGCTAACTAAGATATCAGATTTCAAAATATGCATATTAAAATTAAATGGTTCTTTCAAAACAGTGAAAATAAAAAACCATTTGTATACAATCGAGACAGGTAATGATGCAAAAAATTGCTCCATAAATCAATCAGCTCTCTATACTTGTTTCATTAAAGGATAATATACTGGGATATCGTTTCAGCAACATTGCCAAAGCTTTCCAGAATTTGATTTCAATCCAAAACTTTTAGCAGAACTCAGCACTTTAGAAACAAAGCAACAAAGGGAAAAGGAAAATCCAGTGCACATGTACGTTTCCATGATATTTAGCGTGTAACAGCATAGTTGCAGCATAGTGGTCAACCAGTCCCCCTAAAATACTAAAGAAACTTGAAGGCAAGCTGAAGGTTTCTGTTCAATCCTCCCATAACAATATTGTAAAGGCCTTACTATTTGTAAACAATCTATTAGTTTCATGTGCATTTATAGTTATGTAACTGCATCTTTCCACAAATTTTTGAAAGTCTGGAAGTAGACTGTGGGGGTTGGAGAGAGGCAATGTATTACTCAATCATCAAATACTTAACAATATGCCCAACAAACCATGAGGCTATTTGAGTGAAACAACTACATGCTTGTCTGTTGTTGTTTCTAATCAATTATCAGGATTCACTGACAAGATACATACACTTCATCGTGTTACTTTTTCAAAGAGTCACCTACATATATTGAATCTAACATACACAATGATGTAAAAACTTAAAGAACTAACAAATGTATCTGAAAAAATAAAGCCTCAAGAACAGTTGAGTGTCAGTATAGCATAAGCAAACACTCGGAATTAGAGAATACTTAAAACCTCAGATCTATCACTTACTAGAAATCAGGTTGAATCTCTGTATTTCTTCTCTTTCATCTATAAAATAAAGGGCATAACAGTGAAATGGAATGCCACTATGCCTTTATTTTAGGGTATGATCATTTCCCTAGAAAATTTAAGGTAATTAATGAAAATATTCAAAACTAGTAAGAACCCAAGAAAAGCAACAACAAAATAAATAATTTTCTAATATTCCAGCATGACCTTTGAGAAAAATATAATTAAAAAATATTATGCCATTAAAAATTTTTTAATAAAATAAAAAAAAATACTATGCTGCAAATATTGAGTATCTAGGAATAAAGCCTATTAGAATCGTATAAGACAAAAATGAAATACATCATCAAAAATTTACTGAACAATATGAATATGAAAGGAGACTAGAAAAAATGGAAAGACCATGTCCCTGATGAAAAAAAATTCAGTACTTCCTAAATTAAGTTTACAAAGTCAAGAATTTTAACAAAAACTCCAACGGAGTGTTTTGCATCTTGACAAGTTGATTTTAAGGCTCATGTGCGGGGGAAAAAATGCAGAAGGCAACTGACCAAGACCACCTTAATTTTCCCTCAGCTTAGGCAGGTTCCTTCCTGATTTGAAGACTTCCCCTCACTTAGATCATTTACTTTAGAAAATTTGAAATTATGAATTCTTACTCTGCCATTCTGAGATATAAACAATTTCCTCAAAGCCTCTTGCCAGTTTCACATCCCAGGAATGTATTTGTCAAGAACCTGGAAACCATCCTTTTGAAACATAATCATCAAGTAAGGCAGTACCCTTTTATCCCAGTCTCTGAGGGGCGATAGAGCCGAATTTCCACTAAGCACCTAACAGCATATACAGATGGTCTGGTCACATTGACCAACCTCCCCCTCATATCCTGGAATACTTTTCTACCAGCTCACCCCAGCACTTAAAGGTGCTCCCATCTTTTGTGTCAGCACAATGGAGTTCAATCTCTCTCTCCCATTGCAACAGGTATGCCAGTCTCCTAACGGGGTCAAAACTTGGAATCCCCTGGAGAGGTTTTTAAACCACAGACTGCTGGGTCCTACCTTTGGTTTCTGAATCAGTAGGTCTAGCAGGGGCCAAGAATTTGCCTTTTTAAACTTGTTCCCAGATGCCACTGATGCTGCTATTTTGAAAACCAGACTTTGAGAAACGATTACCTAATTTTCACAACGCCACTGTGTTTATACAGTGGATCCTATTGTGTGTCAGATGAAATGTATTTTATAAATTATTGTAATGAGAGGGTACCATGGCTGCTTCCATGTTATTACCGCATGGCCAGGCAGACATTGGCAATCTTGGTGTTGCATTTCCAAAAATATCCGTGATCTTGGATTATTTTCTATTATGCTCTATATTAGTTTCTTAGGGCTGACAGCCCAAAAAAACCATGAACTAAGTGGCTTAAAACAACAGATTTTTTTTCTCTCACATTTCTGAAGGCCAGGAGTACAAAATCAAGTTATTGGCAAATTTGATTCCTTCTGGAGACTGTGAGGGTGAATCCGTTTCATGTGTCTCTCTTAGTTTCTTGTGGTTTCCAGAAATACTTAGGGTTCCCTGGTTTGCAGATCAAACATCGCTCAAATTTCTGATAGCCTCTGCCATCATGTAGATGTTCTCCCTGTGTATTAACTAATTAAATCTGCAAAGACTTTGTTTCCAAGTTCTGAAGCTCTGGGTGGACGTGAATTTGAGGGGACACTATGCAGTTCAGTACATGCTCTCACCTGGAGTTTCTTAACTGCTTTGTCGTCCATGATGGCAAGTGACAAAATATGGTCTCTGGTTCTTTTTTAGCCTTCAGAATGGCTGGGAGCAGTGCAGGGCAGACGGAGTCCACATCCTCGGGCACTATATCAAACCTCAACTGAGTATTCTGTGTGCCATACAAACATGGTCATTTTCTATGTACGCCACGATAGGAAAAAGATCGGAAAGTGCTATAGCCAACTGAGCTAAATAAATACAAAGAAACGAAGGTAATAATGTTATACTCCTCTTTCACCACAATCAAATCAAATTATGCCAAGTCCTCCTAGGAAGTAAGAAATCCTGTAGGAAAGAATATTAGTCCTCTTGTACTCCCTTCGTGGAGAAAATTAAATGGTCCTACTCCAAAATGGTTTCATTGGAGTTTTATACTCCTTAGCAACGTTGAGGCTCCATTATGTTATATTTCAATAATTGGCAATCTTGCAGGAAACATTTTTTAAACTACTACTATGTGTCTGACTAAGGATGCAAAGATACTATATCAGCCGAAGGAGCTTAAAAATTCAGTGGGAGATGCAATTCAAAAGAGATAATTACAAAACAGTCTGTTAAATTCAGATACTGAGATCTACGACAGGAGCTGCGCCTTATAAAATGTGTCCACACAGATCTCATTTATTTCCCCAATGCCCTGTGAGATACGCAGAGGAATTATTAAGCCCGCCTTAGAGATGAGGAAATTGAGACTCAGAGAGGTTAGGGAATCTATCCAGGGTCATATAGCTAAAGCAGGAGCCCAGGTTTTAGCTCCTCCTCCATTGCTGTTCCACTAACACCACTTTATCCATCTCGCACAGAGGATTTAGGAAACCACAGCAGGGTTCTTTCCTTCTCTGTACAGACAGGGAGGGGAGGAGGGTAACCTCACCAGTGCAGAGAATCTTGTGCGCTGTTACCAAGGCTAAGCTTAAAAGCCATAAATTTATGACAGACATAAATATATAAAGAGCTAAGTTTCTAAGAACAGTAACTTGTCGACCTAGCAAGAATATAGTCCTCTTTTGCAGACGACTGACTCAAAAGTCATCTGAAGAAACCCTGTCTTATTACTGAGTATTCTCCATGGTCTTTTATTCGTCAGGTTCAGAAACAAAACATTACCACTTCAGGAGTCCGCAGACAAGGCTTTTTGGAGCCCCAGAGCCCCAGTCAAGATCGTAGTCCCAAGGTCCTCTGAGGGCAAGTGGTGAAGCCAGGCCACACAGGACTAAAGAAAAGACAGGGTCAACCACAGCACTGCAATGCTTTCAGTCTCATTTCTCCTCAAAACTGGCTGCAGTTGTGTCAAATTCCCAGATAGTTCGCAAACTTTCCATCCTCACACTCATGCAGAAACAAACGCAAAAACAAAAACGCTTCTTTTAAATACGTTCCCTATGCGAGCAGAGCTCCTTCCCCACTAGTCCACACCCCAAACAACTCTGCATTCAAAGTTTCCAAGGAGCAAATGAAGATTTCCCGGAGAGCTATAACTGCTAGACCTACAAAAGAGGTGTGTGTGTATGTGTGTGTGTGTGTGTGTGTGTGTGTCTGCCTTCCTAAACTCAAACCAGACATGGGAGATGAAGAAAACATAAGGGAGATGTTTTCATTGCTATTAATAACATTTTCACTCTTTAATGTCAATAATGTATGATTTGATGCTTATATAAAAAATTCAAATAAAAACAGATACCTCAGGAATAAATCCAGAGCGTCGCTGTTCTGCATGCCCACAATTCCAAGTTCTCTCCCTGTCCAGTGGCCAGGCTTTGTGTTCAGCCTTTTGTTCAATTCCTATTGTGTACATTTGCATACATATGTGTGTACTTATACATATGTATCTTTGGGGTTTTCTTTTTCATGAATAAATCATCTTTACAAGTTGCTCTGCAACTTGTGGTTTTCAATTTAACAATGTCTCCACAATTTTACTTGTGTCAGGGCATAGGGAGCAATCTCATTCTTTTGTAAAGACGGCTTGTTATTCCAGAGTATAAATGACTCATAATGTGTTTACTCACCATGTTTACCCTGCGGTGCCACTGCAAAGTTTTTCCATGAAAATCCCACCATCTCTGGTGGACATCATTCCCGTTCTCTGCCTCGTGACTGGCCTTTAAATATATTACACACCAGTGCTTGATATTTGGAAAGCATCCCAGCAAAACAGGATGGAAGTTTATATTTCTTATTTTCAGTTTTGTATAGAGCTACAAATTTATAGACATGAAGTCTGTGACACCTGCAAAATCAGCCAATAGAAAATCCATATGTTTTAATACAATTGATTCCTATTTTCCATTAGAGTTGCATATATAGAGAAAAACCAATATAATGATCTCTTCTTGAAATAGCACTCATAAATTACCATTGATGGAAAGGGTTTTATTGCTAAAAAGATTACAGAGTATGTAATTTTAAACACTATAAACAATGCATTCTCCCTAGTGTTTAAGTTTTCACATTTTATAAAGTTCTTAAGCACTCCCTCAGAGCCAAAACAGTCTGATTGGGGATTTCTTTGAGAAATTGTTTCAGTATTATTTTTGCTTTCAAGCATCTGTCTTCAGAGGGAAATGGCCCTCCAGCCCCAGGAAACAGTCACCTCTTGAAATTACTATGCAAAATTCGCTAAATAGGGATAAATTAATGATTCACAACCAAAACCCTAGATCACTCTCTTTCCAGTCCACAGTTTACTTCTAAAATCTCATCCAGGGGCACCTCAGTAGCTCATTTGGTTAAGCGTCTGACTTCAACTCAGGGAGTTGGAGCCCTGGGTTGTCAGGCTCTGGGCCCACAGCTCAGAGCCTGGAGCCTGCTTTGGATTCTGTGTCTCCCTCTCTCTGCCCCTCCCCTGCTTGTGCTCTGGCATTCTCTCTCTCACTCTCTCTCTCCCTCTCTCTCTCTCAAAAATAAACGTTACCAATTTTTTTAAATAATAAAAAAATAAATATCATCTAAACCCAAGAAAGGTAATCCTCTTGCATTGAAGAAATCTTCAAAATTATATCAGAAAAACAGGCTTTTTGAGATGAGAGAGAGGGTTGGTTGAGGATGTATTGCTTAACACTTAGGAAACAGAAACAATAGACCACAAGATCAGATGAACTGATCTGTCACTGGCCAGGAATAAATGGCCTTATCGTTCCACAGGGAATGAAAAAGTCACTGGAGATGGATCTTGTTTCACTGGCCCTACTCTAACTTTGCTAAGGATGATGCTGAAATAATAAATCTGTACTTAAACTTTTGTTGCGGTCATATTAATGAGAATCTTAATACTCCTCTGTTGTCATCTTTCCAAGAAAGGCATGATCAAAACTGGAAAAAAAAAATGAATGTATACTAACTTTTTCTTATCTCCCTCCTTTCTTTCTTTCTTTTTAAAATTTTTTTAAAATTTTTATTTCTATTTTTGAGAGAGAGAGAGGCAGAGTGTGAGCAGAGGAGGGGCGGAGAAAGACAGAGACAGAATCTTAAGCAGGCTCCGGGCTCTGAGCTATCAGCACAGAACCTGACGCAGGGCTCGAACCCAGGAACCATAAGATTATGACCTAAGCCAAAGTCGGATGCTTAACCGACTGAGCCGCCCAGACACCCCTCCCCCTCTTCTCTCATTCCTTCCTCCCTTCCTCTCTCCATCCCTCCTTCCCTTCCCTTCTTTTCTTCCATCTTTCTATCCCTTCTGCCATCCTTTCTTTTTCTCACCCTTGTTGGGCAGGGTTTCTCAACCTCAACACTACTGACATTTGAGGCCAGATCACGCTCGCCTGTGGAGTAATACCCTGTGCATCACAGGAAGTTTAGCAGCCACCCTGACCTCTACCCACTAGGCTCCAGCAGTACCCCCTCAGTTTGGACAACAGACATGTCTCCACATATGGTCAAATATACCAGGCAAAATCATCCCCTGTGGAAATCACTGTTGTAGTGTTTGTTAATTATGACATTTACTGCTGCAAATTCTTTATCCAACCTCCTCTATCCACACACGTTGTCAGCCTAGGAACTGACGTTACTTCCCCCCCCCCCCATGCCAGGTAGTGTCACCTCACGCACTATTCTCAACATCCTGCTCACCCCAGGAACAGCAACATAACAGAACTATTACAGTAAAAGTAATTATCAGCTTCTGTTCTAAGTGCTTTAACATGTTTTAACATAATCCCTGTGTGATTCAGTTTCCTCACCTATAAAAAGGAAATAATAATAGTAATTACCTGCAGGAGCCTGCAAGAACCAAACAAATTCATGTATGGAAAGCATTTAGTTGGGTCTGGCATTTAGTAAATGCTGCCTTAAGCATTAACGATCCTTACCTTTATTGTTATTGTTACCATCTTGCCAATTCAGTCTCACTACTGCCCTGGCCAATGGGGGAACTGGGATGTAAACACGAATCTACTAAACCCCCAAGCCTGGGCTCCTAAGCATTAACGCTGCCTTAGAAAGAGAAGCACTAAAAATAACGTACGAAGAGGTATATTTGTAATTTGTAATTTTCTAGGATCAAGATTTTAGGAGGTAAAGAAAAACAAGAGAAAGTAATTTTATGTTTTACTTTAACCCGGTGTATCAAAAGTATCATAATTTCAACATGCAGTCAATATAAAACATCAATGAAATAACTTACATACATATTTTTGGCACCAAGTCCTCAAAATCCGGTGCTTACAGCTCATCTCAGTCTGAACTAGACACTTTGCAAGTGCCCAACAGCCATATGTGGCAGGACGGTTATACTGGACGTACAGGGTCAGACTCAGGACAGATCAAGGAAACTATACATGTGAAGAGCCCCCTCCGCATCATGTGCCAGTCATGTGGTTGAATGTCTTGACATCCTCATTCAATGGGATCCTCTTTAGTGAAGTTCCTATAGGTTGCTAGTCATTGCATAGCACTTACAATTGGAAGCGCTTGACACTTATTGAACAGAAGCATGAATGCAAAAATGAATAAATGCATGAATTTAGGACAGAATGACATAACATAAAAACCAAATAGCAGGCTGCATATATATATTTTTTAACCTTAGAAAGCAGGCAAGTTGGGAAATTCAAAACCTCTATTGTAAGACTCATTTGGCTGCTGAGAGAAAAGTGTCAGAACTATAACAGATGCATCACTCAAGTCTCCTGCTGTCAATCTGATAAAATCCTGAATTTTTTCACATTAAAAATGCACATTAAATTTTTTTATGTATTCACATCCCGCCTGTAGAATTACAGGATTGTATAAAATTCATTTTAAACTCTCTTGAGGATAGAATGTAAGTAAAATTTCTTCAAAAAATTTTACAGAAATACCACACAAGAATGGACGGTTGATATGAATGCCAAAGTCTGAATTGTGGCTAAATAACAAAAGTAGGAACCTCAGGTAACATGCTTTTCAAAAGTGAGTAAATACTCTCAGTCATTTGAGCTATTTTGTTGAACACGATTCCTTATTCACTTTTTCTTTAAAATATGGAGCCCAAGCCAGGCATAATATTCCAGATCATTGAACAAGCACAGGATACAACGGATTTATTACCTCTTAATACATTTTGCAATTATAAATCTGTTCATTATACTAAATTTTAAAAGCTCTGCTAACTCACTTCTATGGGTCATTTTCTTTTTTTTTTTTCAAAAATGAAATTTATTTTCAAATTGGTTTCCATACAACACCCAGTGCTCATCCCAAAAGGTGCCCTCCTCAATACCCATCACCCACCCTCCCCTCCCTCCCGCCCCCCATCAACCCTCAGTTTGTTCTCAGTTTTTAACAGTCTCTTATGCTTTGGCTCTCTCCCACTCTAACCTCTTTTTTTTTTTCCTTGCCTTCCCCCATGGGTTTCTGTTAAGTTTCTCAGGATCCACATAAGAGTGAAACCATATGGTATCTGTCTTTCTCTGTATGGCTTATTTCACTTAGCATCACACTCTCCAGTTCCATCCACTTTGCTACAAAAGGCCATATTTCATTCTTTCTCATTGCCACGTAGTACTCCATTGTGTATATGAACCACAATTTCTTCATCCATTCATCAGTTGATGGACATTTAGGCTCTTTCCATAATTTGGCTATTGTTGAGAGTGCTGCTATAAACATTGGGGTACAAGTGTATGGGTCATTTTCACATACAGGCCCACAAATCAAACATTGCCCAACCTCTGCATAAACATATGTAAACAGAAATGTATACTACATAGATACATAGATGTAACACTAAATTTTAACAGTGTCACATGAGCTCCTATAACATGAAATCTTCTTTGATTTCAGTCATATTTCCAGATTTTTAGGTCAAAATTCATTTTGCTCTGATGTCTACCACATTAACTAACTTTTCTAGCTTTCTGGCAATCACAGATCTGATCAGCACACCCATATCTTCATTCAAATATTTATGAAAATATTAAACAAGGCAAAATTGAGGAGGAAGTGCTGTGGGGGGGCACTAGGTGCAATAGTTCTCACATTTCGTATGCAAAAGAATCACCCTGGGGAGCTTCTTTAAAATGCAGACATCTGGGCCTCACCTTCAGTAATTCTGATTCAGTGGGTCTGGAGTAGGGCCTAGCAATATAAATTTTTAAAAAGCACCTGTGGAAATAAAGGAAGAACACCAAATGAGAGCAAGCAAAGGCTATTTATTCCGAGCTTGCTCTAGCAAGGGAGTTAGTCCCATCTCTTGCATGTGGCAGAGAGGCAGCCAAGCAGAAAGCCTTTATAGTGGGGGGGGGGGGGGAAGGGGGCGGGGCAGGGTTAGGAACGAAGGCTTCAGGTGCTATGGACTGAATCTTTGTGTCTCCCTCCCAAATTCAAATGTTGAAATCCCGACTCCCAGTGTCATGATACTAGGAGGTAGGTCCTTTGGGAGGTAATTAGATCATGAGGATGGAGTGCTTATAAAAGAGACCCCAAAAGCTTTCTCAACCCTTCTGCCATGTGAAAACACAGCAAGAAGGCTGCCTATGAATGGGCTCTCACCAGGCACCAAGCTGTCAGAGCCTTGATCCCAGCCTCCAGGATTGTGAGAAATAAATGCTTATTGCTTAAACCACCCTTTGTTATAGCAGCCCCAACACCTGAGAAATCAGATATGACCAGATTGAAGGCTGTCGGCATGGGAAAGCTGCAGGCAGGCAAAGGAGAAGGGGGACATTCCATGTGACTTGTTAGAAGTACGTATTTGGCTTTCTCCCACTAACCCTAAATTGGAAACAGGGGTAAAAATGAGGACACTTACGGTTATTAATCAAGTCCTGACACCTTGGGGCCAATTGTTACAGGGGTTATTTTTTGGCTTCCTGGGCTGTTAGAAACAGATAATAATCTGACTTCCTGCACTAGTTACTCTTCGCAGTAGGTTGGCTTATTAAACTGGTTGCTACAAATTATAGGTCAGAGTTCTATTCTTATATATAGTGTGATCATTGTCTCTGATGCTCCAGGAAATTCTGATGCAGGAGGTTTTCACACACGGCATGCCAGATGTTTAAAGAGCTTATCTTTATCTCCCTGGTTGACTCTGGTTAAACCAGGCTCTCCACCAGTTGACATTTCCCCAACTGGCCCCAGTCCATACGGATATTAAGATAAAATGACCAGTTGGAATAATAACCACTTCTTTGTGTAGCCCTTCACAATTTACTATTTTTTACATTCTTCTTCACATTTAGTCTTCATATCACCTTCATTTATAAGGGGCATGATTTTATATTTCCAACTAGTGGAGCATGCGTTCTCAAATATTGCTAGCAACAATGAGAAATGGCCTAGTCACTTTGGTTGGCTTCCAGTTGGGAAAACTGTTTCAAAGTTTCTTATAAAGTTAATATTCATCGATCATATGACCTAGCAATGCTATTACTGGATATATAACCTACTAAAATGAAAACTTATACTCATGCAAAAATCCATATGTGAATATTTACAATAGCTTTATTCATTAACGCCCAAAACCAGAAACAACTCACATGTCTTTTAAAATGGGTGACTGGATAAATCAACTGTGTCACACCCAAACAATAGAATACTACTCGGCATCGAAAAGAAATAAGCTATCGATTCAAGAAACAACATGGAAGAATCTTAAATGCATTTGCAAAATGAAAGGCTACATAGGGTCTGTTTCCATTTATATGACATTCTAGAAAAGGCAGAACTGTAAAGATGGACAACATCAAAGGCTTCTAGTGGCTTAGGAAGTATGAGGGAAAAGTAAATTACAAATGGGAAGCATAAGGAAATTTTGAAGATGATAGAACTGCCCTTTAGGGAACAGTCATAGTGGATACATGACTCCATACATTGGTCAACCTTCATGGAACTGTATTGCACAAAGAGTAAATTTTACTCTTTGTCAATTTTAAAAAATCAGCCAAGATATTAGAGGAATCTAAAATAGAATGCAGCCTGTGACAAAAGAATTTAATTGTATGAATAATATAAGTACACAGAAGGGAGTGGGTAAGAAAGGAGCTGACCTAAGTTTGCAAAACAGTGACTTGACTAAACACTATAAAGCTAAAGATAAAAGAACTATATACAAACACAGTACTCTAGGTGGTAAATTTGTTTCTCACTGGGGTATGAGTTAGTAGTTCTGACACCACTATATATATATCTCTCTCTATATATATCTCTCTCTCTATATATATATGTGTGTGTGTGTGCGTGCATGCGATGAGTCAAACAAATATGCAAATAAATTACAAATAATGGAAAAAATGCCTGGAGGCCCTACTCTTGAAAAAAAAAAGGCAAGGTTTATAACATAGATAAAATATAAAATTGTTTGTGTCCAGGACATGGTAAAAAAAATGTTTGTAGCATAAAATTTGAGTCCTAGAGAATAACACATTAATACAAGGGAACTGGGCATTTCTAAACATGATACAGAAAATACAGCCTGTATTTCTTTCTGCTTTTGGTTTAGAGCTTATCTATAGCAAGAGTGGTCAATGATAAGATAAAAAATATAATAAACTGTTACAAGTATTTCAAAATAGTAGCAATAAATAAAATCATCAATCAAAAAAATTGAAGGTTTTAAACCACCATGTAACATGATCCTATTACTACCGGTTACTGAGGTCAGCATAGTGATTACGAGATAACAAAATATATAAGTGCCAGATGATCAATGGTGATGGCTTTCCAAAGATTGTGCTTTGTGAAATGAAAATAAAAAACTGCTAACCTACGATCAGAATCAGTTTGCTCCTATGCTTTTCAATGGTATTGGAGTATATCAAATGAAGAATGCTGTATGGTAGGATCATTTTAAACCTATCATAGGTGAGGAAGACCACTCCCCTCATTTAACCTCAGGTTTCAGAGATAGGATCTGCTTTCCATGACATTTATTTACGATGTACACTCTCTGGGGTACTGAGCACATTCACTGAATTTTGTGAGCCATCTAGTCCATTTTGAGTCACTCTGACGCTCATTCAATGACAAGATTGAAGCATGTTTTGCCAGTCCATGAGAATTTTGCTGTGTAAATACTATGGTCTTCATCAGAAAGGCAAAGAGTTCAGTAAGTAAAGCAGAAAACCTTAAGCACAACTACCTTGAAATCGGAATTTTGAGTATCAGTCTTGCCACTTCCTTGTTGTAGACAAAGCGCTTACTCCGGGCCCGTTTCTTTGGCTGCCAGATCCTGATATTGATCCCGTCCCTGTTCTTTCCACAGGCCTGTCAGGAGGTCCAAATGAAATTGTGCAAGCATCACTGCTTTGTAATCTCATTGCGTTCATACATAGGAGAGTTGCCATGATGACCATAACTATTAACAAGAAAATTCTTGACATGAATGAAAATTGAAGAAAAACTCTTTATAATGACAGAAACATTACATAATGAGTGATTTGTTACATTGATCAAATGATGTCGTTCTGAAAATCACCAATATGACCATTAAAATGTTCTTCCAATTATAGAATGTTCAATGATAAAGAAAAATACAAGAAAATTATAATGTAGTAACTCAAACAATTTATGAGTATCAAAAATTATGGGGGTGCGTGGGTGGCTCAGTCAGTTAAGAGTCCGACTCTTGATATAGATAGGCTCAGGTCATGATCCTAGGGTTGTGGGTTCAAGTCCCACGTTGAGCTCTGTGCAGAGTGTTGAGCCTGCTTAAGATTCTCTCTTTCCCTCTCTCTCTTCCCCTTTCCCCCCTCAAAAAATTATGATTTTTTTTTTTTTTGGAAATGGAAGTCATGATACTCCCCTTCTTTCCTTGCTTGACTTAACTAAGAAAGAAATAAAGCATGCAAATTCATTCACACAAAGACATTGGAAGTTTTCCTCCCAGGTGTACCTCTGTGATTTAAAAGGTTGTGAAAGCTGAATATAAAAGGAAAGAGTTATTGATGGTAGAACCCTGTCATCAGGGAAAGATTGACCTCTTTTCAATCACAGGAGATGGCAATTATCTGTTCTTACATAAAGCTAGATCTACTTTTGTCAAGTTAATGAAAGTAAATAAAACAAGGATTCTTTTGTTAATCCTGGAGATCAGGTGATATAAAGAGAAAACCCTAGAAAGAAGATCAAGAGGCCTATTTCTAATCTCAGTTCTCCCCTGTTACTAGCTACACTGAACTTCAGATTTTTTCACCAATGTAGTAACATTACCCCACCTACTCCAAAGGGCGAGTGCAGAGAGAGAAAATAAGAAAAAAAAAATGTCAAATGAAACAAATGTGAGAGTGCTAAACAGTGGAGGTTATCAAGAGTGAGATTACAGTTTTCCATTTGGGAACTAATCGTACCACTCAGTAAACTCAGTGCTTAAAATAAGAGTCTGCCCATAATCGAAAGATCAAAGTCTTAAAGACTAAATTCTTGGGAGTGGTGACGAATTTAACTTCTATCATTTCTTAAAAACATCAGTTCCTTTTTCGGAGGAGCACTGTGTCCCACCAGAGAGGCCGTTGTCCTTACCCAGGGGTCCACCTCTGCTCTTTAGTCTCAGCCTGACTGAGAAGAAGTGGAAATAAATTTGTGGAACTTTCTCTGTCAGCACCCTCTCAAGAAGTTGAATGTTACGTCCATTGCCCTGGGGCACTGTGGCAACTACCTGTACACTTTTCCATAGGTCCACTGCTGAAACAGGACTTAGAGACTTTATAGAGCCATGATCACTCTCAGCCTCAGTTTCCTCACCTGAAAAATGATATTATGCTGGATTATATCTTTGGTCCCTTTCTGCCCTAAAATTTCATGCTCATGTTCTGAATTGACATGCTTACTTGGCTCCCAGTGGGAAACACTCCTGTCCCTGCAGAACACGGAGCCACTGTGCAAAGAGGTTTCTGAGTCTCCCAGGAGTGGACCCAGGATTTACGGGGCCTGAAAGTCATACATCTGGAGTGGGGGATTCTGCAAGCAGAATACAATATTTTGAATATAAAATTAAATAAAGAAGACCTGTTTATTTACAATGAGAAAAGGAATTACAACAAAATTATAAACTTTAAAATGCTGACAAATAAACCACAAAATCAAAACAGCATGTTTTTCTTAATTAACTGCTGATATACCTCATAGGACTTTTTCCTAGTTTTTCAGCTGTGTGCTCTTTCCTTCTTTGTATGATAATGGTATTTACAATTCTTACATAAAGAGAATAAAATGATAATTTTGTTTTTCCTCTATCGTGGGCAATCCAAAGTCGTTTTTTATTATCGATGCTTAAGCTGCATCAAACATGTGACTGCACACACACGTGTACTGTTTACACTACTGCTACCAGTGTGTGCCCTGCAAATGCAAGGCTCCTGAGAACGTCTGTATGTCTCATTACTGTGAATGCTACAACATTTCTGTTGTGGTGAGGCACTGATAAGAACCAAATTCTCCACTTACAGCTTTGCCCACTGATGAATAAGTATTTCTGGAAGCTATTCTTGAATTAGCATAGCTAGCAATAACTTCACTATACATGAAAGTGGCTCTAAATCACATAAATACATAGCACCGACCCAAATTAAGTGTATCCTTAATTCAACTTTTCATTAATGAGTTCCAATGCCTATGGTCATTCCAACACCACGTGACAGGAGGAGTCATTTGTAGGGAAAGTAGCATTGGGAATACGCAGAGGACTTCACAAATTATACCTGGAATGTCTAAATTTTGGAACTTTACAAGGAAAAAAAAATGTCCTCTCAGGGCTTTGGAAAGCACAAGATGAGAGCTGCTGAAGGTTATATGTCATTAGATTTTCATGGAAAATCTTCCTCTGTCTCTCTCCAGGTGGCCTCAGCCTGCCCCTGTCAGCAGCAGCCTGGGTTGGAAGGAGGGAGACTCAGACTATTATCCAAAAGAGGACACCTGGGAAAGTCAAGAGAAGGAGCAAATTCTAGAGTATTTGGAATAGCTCCTAAAGATAAGATGAATGTAGTTTGAAAATAGTTACTGCCTCCATCTTGCATGAAGGACGGTAGGAAACTAGACAGCTGCTTTCCTAGGTATAAGAATAGGAAATGACCAAGACTGGGTTAAAACTGGATTCTGCCAAAGGGGCCAGAGCATTTGTGTGCACCAGAGGCTGCACCAGAGGCTGCCAAATGTGAAATGGGGTAAGAGTGTTGGGAGCCATGACTGGTTAGTGATATCTGTAGGGCACTGAATTCCAAGGTGGTACCATTTTTTTTAATTTTTTTTTTAATATTTAATTATTTTTGAGAGGGAGAAAGGCAGAGTGCGAGCGGGGGAGGGGCATAGAGAGAAGGAGACACAGAATCTGAAGCAGGCTTCAGGCTCTGAGTTGTCAGCACAGAGCTCGACGTGGGGCTCAAACCCACAAACCGTGAGATCATGACCTGAGCCGAAGTTGGACACTTAACCAAGTGAGCCACCCAGGCGCCCCAAAGGTGGTACCATTTAATCCAGATATTCAACACCCCCGGCTGGATATGTCAATCCAAAGCAGAGAACATGAACAAAATGATTGGAGATAGTATATAGAGATTCAAACTACATTCAAACTACTACTAGTATGTAGAGATTCATACTACACATTATGAATATATACATGTACACACATACACACACACACACACACACACATAAAACTGTAGGCACGTAAGAACAAGTAGAGAATATAGCTCAAGTGGAAAACACTATGTCCAAGTCAGATACATGTGGGGAGAAATTAAAAAATACATAATCAATGAAGGAGGGAAGTCTCTCTCCTGGTTTTCAGCAGCTTCCCTCCTTTACCCTTCCCTTTACCTCCTTCCCTCTCTCCTGGTTTTCAGCAACTCAATGGTATGAGCAGGTAAAAGCAGGCAGTCACGTTCTGTTACATAAGCCTAAGAAGGGTTATTTGCAACTCATAACCACAGCACTGCTAGAAGAATCTGGAAATTTTTTCTGGTTCACCTAGATAAAAAAAGATAAGACATGATCTCTGCCTTCCCAGTGTATATGTTTACATGGAAAACTATATTAGGTCACAGAACCTGACTTGGAGATTTGCTTGCAGCAATCTTACGGGGAGCGCTCTCAGGAACGGTACCAGTAATGAAATGAGAGTAGCAGAATTGGGCAGAGAGAAGTCAAACCATAGTGCAGTTTCAACAGAGCCGTTCAGCCTCTTCCCCAGAATGCGCTGGAGTGAGAATAAGTTTTCAGAGTTGCCTTGAAGTGAGGACATGAGGTCTTTGTACGCCTCCAGTGGGCCAGTCACTGGATGGAGGTTTCCCTGGGGAGGGGTGTCACCTTGGGTGAAGCAGCTCCCTTCAGATCCAGGGTGGTTCCCAGAGGGAGGCTCAGCTGTGAGTCCTTTGCAGCCAGCACTCCCCATAGCCAGTAGTATGAATGTCATCATCCTGAACAAGCAATCTGTCCAGCACATCAAAATGTACACTCCAGACGAAGTATGAAAAGAAACGAAAATAAGCTCTAAAACAGTAGTGTAAGATCTGGAATTTAGTCCTGGTTGATGAGTCAATTGCAAAATGAGTGGCATGGACAGCAGAGAGCGAGCATCTTTCTGATCATTCTCCTCTGTTTGAGTATCTTCTCTGAGCTGAGATTACATGTCTCTCACGACTTATGTTAAAATGTAATGAGTCCCTTGAAAATTGTGAGGCACGGAGCTAAGACACCAATGACCACTGGGAGAAGAGAATAAAGATAGGTGTGCTGGGGCGGACCGTGCTGTGAGTGTTCTTATTGGAAAATCACAATGGAGGGCCACAGTGCACAGGAGGGCATTTCAAGGGCAACAGCTACCCTCGAAAAAGACGGCAAACTGCAAGCCCTAGGGAGAGGGAGAGAGCTTTTTAAGTCGAATTTGCTATTTCTTCCTATTTTACTAGCCCCTGCTGCTCATGTCCTGTTTTGAATATTCTATTTCTGTTTAACTGCATTCTGTAATTCTGTCCCCCGACAGCAGCTGCTCGGCACTTGGCAAACTCTGTGGGCAATTCAAGGATTTGTTTACCTTTGCTCGGAAGCTCCATGACACTTGTTCTTACATTCCGATAGAGGCAACAGAAGGAGAATAAATGCATAACATAGAGAACCAACTACCGTTACCTCAAAAATAGGCTGGCTCGATGTGTGTTTTCCCTTAACCGCAATTAAATATTTTTTATAATAGTGAATGCCAAATAAGTGCAATGGTCCAAGAGAAAATAGAGAAAACAAATGCTAACAGCCGCCATGTGGCAATCCCAGTTGTATTTGGATATAATCATTAACTTTGATTCTCAAGAATTTACAGGGAAAAATAATGTTATTCTCTCACATTACTCAGGAACCTTGCAAATGAACTCTCTGTCAAGTGATTTCAAGATTTGCACTTGAAAAATGTGGAAAAGGATTAGGAAGTGAGCAGGTTGGGATTGAGGGATATCTTTTGTTTTTCAAAACATACCTAGCCTGAGCTTTTAAAGAAAAGTGGCTAGCACAGGATAGAAACCTTACAGTCAATAATCTATGGTTTTATGAGGATGGTATTTCCTTGGAGACCATGATTTTGAACGATATTATTTTTATTTTATGTACGTTAGCTGAATTCTTGAATCAATTTTCAATTTCCGACACAGAGAACCACTTATTTAGAGTACTAAAACTTCTTTTCTCTTCTTCCTACCATAGTATCTTTTTATTTTTGCAGACCCAACTAGATCTGCTAAGGCCCTGAATTCATACATACCTGTGGCTCGCTGTTTGACTTTATTGATCTTCATGAAATAAGGATCACTTTCCACACTATTTGCATTGGGTTTTTGTTGTTGTTGCTGTTGTTCCTGATAAAAAAAAAAATATATGACAAGCAGTACCTTAAGTGTTTCTTTCAATTTTCTTTTATTATTCTGTTAAGTATTCCCTTCCTAGAGAGCCAGACGGATATTTTTAAAAGATTTTATCCACATGACCCAAAATTAGGTGATTTTGTTCAGTCTGGGAAATCCTGATTATACTATGGGTCATTTTATATTTCACTCCACTTGACTTTTTTTGGGGGGGGGGGGCGGGGTGCCTTTCTCTCAGAGTAGATGACAATGGCCACTCTGGTCCCATTAGGACTTTAAGAAGAGTGTATACACATAACAGTTACCCTAAGATTAAATAGGCACTTGTAATATAAAATTCCTCTGTCAATTATAGCTTCCCCTTGTGGTTTGTGAATTATTTTATATGTTTGAAGTATGTCCCTACACCAAAGTCAGGCCTTACAAGTTCTTCCCACTTCCTCTTAAGTATGGAAATTAATCATTTGGGACTATAATTAAACATAAGATTCACAAGAAAGGAAATCTAGCACAGAGAGTTTCCTACAGACATGTTAGATAACACTTAATGAAGCATTTTATACCCTGTTAGGACTTTATGCCATGTAGTCTGTGTATAAAGTGGTTATTGAAATGGTTTTAATATTTTAAAAATTATATAATTCCTCATCTAAATAACAAAGTTGGGAGTGACACTATAAAACAGGCCACAGGCAAGTAATGTATGATACTTGTTACTCTTAGTCATTACATTAATATTAATAATACTTATAAGGAATTAAACTATTAATTTTTCATAAGACCTAAAAAAAGTCATATTATTGCAATAATTCAATCACAGAAAACACAAAGGGTGCAGGATTCCAGCTGAATGCAAATAGAATTTAAATATGTATGTTTCAGTTTAACCACATCAGTATTTGCTGTAGATGTGGCTTAGTTTTTATTCTAGCTACGTAAAAGAATTCAACCAACTTTCTTCTTTGCATACAAAGGAAATATTTTTTGCAATATGGTTTTCTGCTTACCTGAGCTACAGAAATTTCTCCTATCCTGGCCTTTAATCCATCTTTTGAAACATATTGGAGCCTGTCCTGAAGTGAATATCATTCTTATAGAACCAAGATTCTTGCTAACTGAGAAAAGACAACTTTTTTGTGCTTACTCTCACACAATCTGGAGCGTTTGTCATTAGAGAGAGCTGCTAGCCTTACCATAGACACCCCAATCATACCCTCTTTCTCGTAGGGATTATAGCTGTGTTTGACGTACCTTTTTCTGCCTGGAAGCAAATATAACTTGTGAAAGGGAGGATTGAAACAGCAACACCAGAAGTCAGTTGGTCTCAAGGGTAATTCCTCTCACTCACCTCTGGATAATGCTGGGTGGTATTCAGTCACTATTTCTTTGGTCTGTTCAAATCATCTCCATGCTCCATTTACACATTCCCAGTGTAGGGTCTGCCTCCAGGAGTGTTGGGACATGCCAAGTGCCTACCCCCAAAGTCAGTAAAGAATTTCCTGACTATATTAGTCAGAACGGGCTAGGCTGAGCTCTGGTAACAAATTAACCCTGAAATTTCAATGGCTGAACAATACAAAGATCTCATGAAGTCTGATGGCCTCCTGCGGTGACTCAGCGATCCAGCTATGTCTATCTCGTGGTTCTGCTTTCTCAACAACTGCAGAAGAAGATGTCACCTAAAGATCATACAGTTGCTCGTCCGTGTTGTGGCCCAGAAGTGACACAGGCACTCACACCCTCAACCTATTGGCCAGAACTAGTTGTACAGTGTTTCATCTGGAGCCAGGGTAGGTGGGCCAGGGTGGTTGAATTCTTGTTGTACTCACCATTTTCCCAGTATAAAAGAAATTGTGGGGACATTTACACAGATCAATCTCTTCTGACCCTTTAAAAGAAGAGAGGATCAGGAATATAGGCCTTTCTTGAACTGATTCTTTAGTTTTGTGCTATTTGATATTTATGAAACAAGCGTAGCCATTAGCTTAATATAATCTGAAACTTCAATTAGATATAAAATATTTTATAGGTCATTTTTAAAATACTTTTACATTTTACTTTTAAATTTACTTTAAATTCCATTTAGAAATGCAAAGACTAATATTAATGGAGAGACACTGATGTTGCAATGCCTCTTTAAATTTTTTTTAAATTTTTTTTAATTTTATTTATTTATTTATTTGAGAAGGGGGTAGAGAGAGAGTATGAGCAGGGAGAGGGCATAGGGAGAGAGACAGAGAGAGAATCTCAAGCAGGCTCCACACTCAATCCAGAACCTGACACAGCGCTTGATCCCATGATCCTGGGATTATGACCTAAGACAAAATTGAGTCAGACGCTCAACCGACTGAGCCACCCAGGCACTCCTGAAACTTTTTCCTAGAGCCCTGGCTTCTCATCTTTGCACTGGTAACATGACTGTTTATCATTATTGATGATTAGTTTACCAGTTCTTAACTTATTATTAATGTCTATGTTGTATCCACCCAGTCAAGCTGCGAATCAAGAAGGCCTCCTGCTCCTTTGTCTCATCCTTCATATGCAAGTGATCATTAAATTCTGTCAATTCTACCTCTTCAATATCCCTCACATCCATTCATTTCCTGGCTTCTCCATTGTCACAATATCTTATTTCACATTCCTACCATCTCTCCCCTGCATTACTGGGAAAACCTCATAACTGGTTTTCCCGAATCTCATATTGTACACCTCCAATCCACTTTCTGCCATTCACCTAGATTCTATAAATACAGCATTGTATGTGTTTGTGTATTCAAATGTGGTCATATCATTGTTATCACTCACTAGATGAAGTCAAACACCCAGCCTAGCCATAGCAAGACATGATATGTCCTGCTGACCACTCCGGATTTATCACCACCAACCTCACCCGCTGCAGCTACTGAGATCAACTAGTTTTTTCTCTGGAACGCTCTTCTCTCATTATTGGAGAGATTCACATGCATCTCCCTATGACCTTATGGCTCCCAGTTCTGACATTTCTTTTTATTCTCCGGGACTTGATTTAGCAGTAATCTCTAAACATGGGTGAGGTTTTCTTCCTTCAAGCTTTCATGCCATGTGCTAGCCCCATCATAGCTCTTGTTGCACAAGATGGTAATTTTTCCCTTGATGTGGGTCTCTCCAACTATATTGGAATTGTTCAAATTAGAGTCCAAACAGCACCTTTGTCTGAATCATGTACAGAGCTTGTTAAAATTATAGATCCTAAGATGCCACTCTAGATCTACTGAAACAGAATGCACCGTATGAAGTCCAGGGCTCCATAATTAATTACCCAGATTATTCTGAGGCCGACCAGTGTTGAAGAACCATTACTGCAGGCTATAGGTCCTTTCGGAGACAGACTGCTTTGGTCATTTTCTCCACATGCGTCTCTTTATGGCTAGCACAGTGCCTGGCATGGTAGGCAAGCAAGGATTTAATGCTAGAATTTAATATTAGTTGTATTCAAATGACCTGATGTTTTCATATTTATCACTAAACTCTTTTACTAAGTGTTTCTAATTTAATCATTGTTTTCTTTATGTTTCTATTGAAGTTTTATTTCTAATATTATTTAACATGTGGAAATTTTAAAATAAGTTCTGATTTCTTTTTCTTCCTAGAATTATTTTATATTTTCCTTAGCATGAAAAGGTGACTTCTAAACATATTTAGAATTTCCTTTCAAAAAGCTCCAATAAAGTTTCACTATATGGGCTTCATAGGTAACCTGTCTCCAGATGGTTCAGCTATTCCTATGTGTATTTCTAAGATTCATTTATTGGATGAATATTAAAAAGCTCTTACCACATGTCAAGCACAATGTTAGACACCGAGTATACATTGGTAAATGAGAGACATAGCCCTGCCCTTACAGAGCTTGCTTGTATTATTATTGGGATACAAGCAAACAAATACATGTGTTGATGGAGAAGTCATGTATATGTTGGTGCAATACAAAATGTTAAGTTCTGGGAAATAAATAAGTAGGGTGTTACATGGGGATAATGAGATGATGAGTGTGGGGACTTATTTAATGTCCAGTCCAGGCTTCTCTGGGGAAACAGGCAAAGCTAAAGGGTGAGTGGAATCATCTATGAGAGACGAATGCTCCAACACAGAAGGAACAGCAAGTGCAGAGCCCCTAGGGCAGGAACTTGGGTGGTCAGGAGCCTGGAGGAAGCCTGAAATGTCTGGCTTAAATCAACAATAATTGCTGATGAGTTCTATGGGGAAAAGTGGGGCAAGGTGGAATTAGGGAGAAAGGAAGGCAAGTTCTGTCTTTAATATTTATGGCATCATTTACTGCTAGCAGAAAGCCTAGGAGAGAAACAAATTGGGAGTGGAGGAGGCCACAAGAGTTTGGTTTAGGAGATGCTAAGCTTCAGATGCCTCTGAGACATGTAAGTAGAGATCTCAAGTAGGTAGTTGATTAATTCATATAATATTTAAACCACAGAGGAGGCTCACAATGGTATTAACTTTAGGAGCACTTCCATTTTCTTTATTATTATTTTCTTAGCTATCTGTGACCACTTTCACAATTCATGTAGAGATAACCTCTAAATTTACCTTTCTACCCTGCTGTGTCGTTCTGCTCTGAAGAAACTCAGAAGACAGAACAAATTTATTTAAATTCTAAAGTAATTTCATATTTGAACTGGGGTAAAATTATCATCTATATTTAACCCCAAGACATGTCTGTGAGCAAAGTATGAATAAAAGAAATTGGCCTTAGAATTCAAGAAAATATATGCATTTATTCTCACTTTATTGTTGAATAATCCTAATGTCTCTTCTTGCTGTTTTACAGATCCTAAATTGACTATAAATTTGCAATGATAGCTGTTTTACATAGGAGAGAATAAATTAGTAACTGAGCTCAAAAAGCATTTACTGAGCAAAATCTTGATGGCAATAGAGAATTTCTACTAAGGGGTTACCAAGGTATAGACACCACTGTTTTTACATATAATTTTTAGTTTGAATCTCATAAACAGTCCAAGAAGCAAGTACTATTATAGTCCCTATTTTACAAGTCAAACCGAGGCTATATAGCAATTACATATCTTTCCTTAAATCTCAGGAAGTAGCAGAGAGAGGACTCAATATCGTTCACCTGACACCAAAATTTCTATTAAGAAATTTTCTATTAAAAACTATGAACCATATGAAAGAATATAGTGCATTTAAATTATTTATAATTCAGTCAAAGGAGGAGAAAGTGAGACAAGGGATGCAATTCGTTGAGTGACTACGCCCACTCTGTCATGTCTAAGGCACAGAAGAAAACTTTCTTCCTGGTGAAACCACCTTCCTTTTCCCCTCTGCTCCACATACAAGCATATAAATAGGGAGCTGTATTGAGCGGCCTCTAGAGCCCTATGGAGGCCATAGTTTACAGAGTTGAGGCTGGAATCCCAGGTGAGGCTGATTTCTAATCCCAGGCTGGACACGGAGGGAAGAACAAAAGCAGACTGCTTAGGTGTCAAGAAATTGATGCCTATGAAACTTAGGGAAATGGAGTGTTCCATGTGTATGTGCTCAAGCCTCACTCATTCAGAGTCTTTGTTGGCATTTAGGAGTAAATTCCAGTTGATACGTGTTATTTTTACCTTGACTTCCTTCCTTCCTTTCATATATAAACATTATATATATATATATATATATATAGAGAGAGAGAGAGAGAGAGAGAGAGAGAGAGAGAGAGAAACCACAAATGGGGGAGAGGGGCAAAGGGAAAGAGAATCTTGAACAGGCTCCATGCTTGGAGTGGAGCCCTATGCAGGTCTCAATTCCACGATGCTGGGATTATGATCTGAGTCAAAATTAAGAGTTCAAACACTCAACCAACTGAGCCACTCAAGTTCCTTATTCTTCATTATCCTTAATACTTTTAATGTGTTAGGACTTTGAACACAGTTTATCCTTTTCTTCACAGAGATTATTTACTTTGAAAATATAATTGTGCCTTCTATGATGGGAGGCTCATAATTTGAGACTTCAATAAGCCAGAATTTAAATTTGCCAACTATGCAAGATTCTTATACACTCAAAAACTACCTCTTCTAAATGAACACTCTGTGCTAAGGGTGATTGTAGGTATTCTGTAGAGTTAAGAAATAGCTTATTGTTTAAACCCTGGCATACTAAGTGCATAATTTTGAGCAAGTCACTCAACTTTTCTTTCCTTCTTTCTTTCTTTCTTTCTTTCTTTCTTTCTTTCTTTCTTTCCTTCTTTTTTCATCCAACCTTTCTGGGCCTCAGTTGCCATAGACATAAAAGGAAAGTGATGGGGCACCTGAGTGACTCAGTTGGTTAAGCGTCCTACTCTTGACTTCAACACAGGTCACAATCTCACAGTCTGTGGGATCGAGCTCCACATCAGGCTCTGCGCTGATAACATAGAGCCTGCTTGGGATTCTCTCTCCTTCTCGCTCTCCCCCTCTCCCCTGTTTCTCTCTCACTCAAAATAAATAAATAAATAAATAAATAAATAAATAAATAAATAAATAAATAATAAATAAAATAGATAAGCTTTAAAATGAAAGTGATAATAAGATCATGGTAAGGTTCGAATGATATATACACTGGAATGCTTATACCAGATAATACTGACACACAGTAAGTACTCCAGATGCTAGATCCCATTGCAATATATCCTTTTGCACTTTTCACAAAACCTTTTACCTGCAATTACTAACCTACTAGATATTCTCTTAATTCCTGGACTATATCCCCTCAATTTTCCCTATGCCACTGAAATACACAACATAATCCATAAAAAGAATATCTATTGTGTCATTTTACTAAGTCTTTGCATCTCATTTCGATGTCTCTCATTTTGACCCATTTTTTTATACATTTTATATTTTATAAAGATTATCCACCTCTATTTCCCATGGTTTCTAGGTGATTCCAACTCTGCACTGCCAACAGCATTTTCAATATATCCCTTTTTCACTTTATCCTCATAAAAACGCTTCAAGATATGTTTTATTATCCCCATTTTACAAGGAAAGCAAATACATACCCAAGGCTGTGTATTAAAAGAGTCACCACCAGGATTCAGATCAAAACTGTGCTGTTCCCCAAGTTACTCAGAAAAAATAAACTAGAAATATTAGTTATGTGTTAATTTAAGGGGTGCTTGCCTTGAGTGCAATGTGATCCTAAAAGAGAAGCCCAGAGAAGGTACAATTCTATATGGAAGGCTTCGATGGGAAAGTGAGGCCTGAGTTTGTCCTGAGGGAGAAGTTTGATTAGAAAGCAGATTAACGGCAGCTTTGCCTAAGCAAGTACATAGAGCCTGAAAATAAAAAGTGGCAACTCCAGGATACCATGAAGAATACTTACTTAAACAAAAGTTGACTCTCAGGAAGTAGAAGGAGATATGGATAAGTAAAAAATGGGCCAAGATGCAGAGGGTTATAAAAACTAAGTGAAGAATTTTGAAATTAGTAAAATACAACTTTTCATTTTTGATCATTTTTAACATTTTGCCCCTCTACTAGTATCATGCTTATTCTGCTTGACTTCATTACAATTCTCTTGTATCCCTCAAGTTTCAGCTGAAATGTTTTCTCCTCTAGGATGTCTTCTCCAGGGGAAGTGAAGCATCCTCCTCCCATAGATCTAAGCCAGAAGAGTGTAGCACTTCTCCCATTAATACAATGATTTCTCACCTATTTGTGTCCCCCACCGAATTGTGGAAGCACTGGAAGACAGGAAATGTGTTATATGTGTTCTTGGATCCCCAGCATTCCATCCTAATGTCTAGCACATAGCAGGTATTTAATAGATTGTCTTTCCAATGCATTGTGTATTACATGCTTTTGCTGAATCGCTATAATCATACAAGAGTTTAATCCTGTGACCCTGATTCTCCAGTGTTAGCCTATCAAAATCAATAATGGGAAAACATACTTCAGTTTAAATAGATTTGACAAATGAGGCAATATGATTTCATGCAAATCAAAAGTTATGAGGCAAAAATTTGTGAGCAACTTTTCTAATGAGGCTCATATTCATATGATTCAACAGGAGGTTTTAGAGAATTATTGTTAAACTAAACTATTCATAACTTTTGGATTTCTTTTTCATAGGCATAGTCTAGAGCAATAATTTTAATTCACCATGGAAAAGTACACATATTTGTAATCTATAAATAAGAAGAGTTTATAGCATTATAAGACTACAGTGTCCCGTATCTATTCCTTTTACTCTTTCTTGTTTAGCATACAATGTACCAAGAAAATCTAGCATTCTTTGTGGAGGAAAAAGAAAAAAGAGTAAATTTCCATGGCCTTATTTCTAACTCTGGCCTTAAGCAATGGAAGATTTTGAATGTGCCAAACAATTAAAAGTCTCCATTACATTAAATGAATTGGCCTAAATGAAATTTTATCTATCGTACCTGGTGAAATCATTGCATCGACCTTCCTGAAGAATGATCCAGTTATTAAGAAGAGATTGAGTGTGGATTCAAGTTAAATTTTATATTAATATTAAAATATATTTCCCTTTAAAATTTTGTACATTTATTAAATCATTTTTATAGGGGAAAAAGAGGATAATTTAATTGATTTCCACCATTGCTCAATGAATACCACCAGCTGCAGGCAAAATCCATTAGAAGAACATCTCTACCAGAATGAAACACAAATCCAATGAACACTTATATGCAACATTTGGAAATTCAGGCTTCAGGCTGATGAAAGTGATTCAAATGACTGCCTCTCATTAAATGTTGAGAGCAAAACAGAGCTGATATGCCACTCTAAATGAGCAACTGTTTCAACTATTATAAAGGGTAGTATAGTGTCTCACACATTTCTTTTTTTTTATAAATGAATTAACCTAATAGTCAATGGCATAACTCAACTATGAATGCATAAATTACTATATACATAACATACATTCCAAAGTAGAAGACAAATAAAGAGAAGTCATGCTGCTAAAAATAGAACTAATAAATGCCATATTTTTGCTCACAGAATCACTCCCAAGTATAAGTAAATCTAAATTCATTTTTGTTGTATTAAAATGGCATACTATTTGAGAAAAAGATTGCTATTTTTAAATTGTATGCTTATTGCATTGGTGGAAGTTATTCAACACATCTCAAAGAATAACACTTTAATTCATTTTCCATTTTGAACATTTAACCAAAAAATCCTCTGTTATCTTTTAGATCATTTCAGGAATATTGAACTCAATTAGTCTGGGGAAAAAAGATGGATAAAAATTGCTCAGCTCATATATAAAGAGTAGTCAAAGAATCACTTAATGCCAGAGATAGTTTATAGCATGGGTTTTTCAAATAATGTATTTTCGTGTCTGTCAACAAAGAGAATTAGAAAAGAGAGTTTTTCCTAAAAGAACATGGGGAAGGAATGGAAGAGAAAGATGTAGGAGTGTTTTGACAGCTGTGACCACTAAAGGGAGTGGTAAGATGAATGAGAATGAAGAAAGGAGAGAAACACTCCAAAAAGGAAAAGGATCAAACAGAGTGCTCAGAAAGTTCACCCTTCACCTCCTGGGATTCTCCCATTCTATATATGGGATACAACCATACCATATAAAGGTTTTACAATTCTCTCCATCCTGGGGACATTGCCCTTCCCATTTTTTACTAATATTCAATAGAGTAGTTCTTACCAGTGACCCCAGCTCTCCTTGCTCTGGCAACACATGCTCCTCTCTTGCCCCTTCCTACCTATGGGCAGTAATGCTCCCTCTGTGGTCAGTCCCCGATACTTCAGTAGAATTGATCATTCATTTAACCCCATCTACACCACAGTGATCTGCTCATTAACTTCTCCTTAGTTAAACCCACCAAATGTGCCTTCTCTTGACTTTCAGGACCCTTATATAGCCCAGAAACAGTTCTGTATTACACATCACATGCTTCTCCCACAGAAGTTCTGGGGCAGTCAGAGAATTGGTTGCTCTGGAAGGGTAGAGCTAGAAACAACAGGTCTATAAACATCATCTCACCTTCTACTGACCAGGATCCACATACCTGAGAAATTTATCAGAATGATTGCAAGTAGCCCCAACACCTATCATATATGTGATTGACAAAGAAGAGGATATTGCTAATAAAATACAATGGGTTATCAGTGGGTATTTAAAATAAACAAATACAAATATTACTTACAATCTTCACCCCACAAAAACGTTAAAGAAATATTTCCTTTAAGGTCATTCTATGACAGTTCTCTGTTTCTTTTTTTTTTTTAACGTTTATTTATTTTTGAGACAGAGAGACAGAGCATGAACAGGGGAGCGGCAGAGAGAGAGGGAGACACAGAATCTGAAACAGGCTCCAGGCTCTGAGCTGTCAGCACAGAGCCTGACACGGGGCTCGAACTCACAGACCGTGAGATGATGACCTGAGCCGAAGTCGGACGCTTAACCGACCGAGCCACCCAGGCGCCCCGACAGTTCTCTGTTTCTTTCTCACAATATTACAAACTATAGAAGTTTTCTTATTTGTTTTTGTTTATGTCTGTCTCCCTCACTTCACAGAAGCTACATGACACCCCATGTCTGCATCTTTGTTGAGTCCTTCCAGTGTCAGAGCAGAGTACGTGGTACAGAGCAGTAGCCCCAAAAATAATGTTTATGAATGAGTTATTGAAAATAGGTTTTCCTAAATACTTTTTAGTTTAAAATGTATGTATTTTTGAAAGAGAGAGAGAGTGAGTGTGTGAGAGGCAGAGAAAGAGGGAGAGAGTAGGGGAGGGGTAGAGAAAGAGGGAGAGAGAGAGAATTCCAAACAGGCTCTGCACTGTCAATGCAGAGTCTGATGTGGAGCTCAATCCCACGAACTGTGAGTTTGTGACCTGAGCTGAAACCAAGAGTCAGAGGATTAACAGACTGGGTCACCCAGGCACCCCTTTTCTAGGTACTTAATAAGCCCTGTAATAAGAGCTCTCATGGAGCTCATAGCCAAGAGGAAAAACAAAAAGTAAACAACTGCAATAGGGTGTGATAAATGTGAAGTACCAGGTAATAAATTAAGAACTTTGCATTTATTATCCCATGTCATTACACCCACCCTCCAATGAGTCATGTATTACTATTATTCCCATTGATAGATGAAGAAACATTTCCAAAGAAGAGAAGTAACTTGCTAGCAAGTAGAAAAGTTGAGACTTGAGCCTATATCTGTCATCTATGTCCCTATTCTGTTTTAAGGAAGCTCTGAGCATTCATCAATTTATTCAGTTAATATTTGTATAATGTTTATTTTTATACCATACACTATTCGAGGCACTAGACATATTGCAATAACAAAAGAGAAAAAGCCTCTTCTTTCATTGAACTGACATTCAAAGTTGCAAAGACAAACAACAAAAACAAATCAATAAGATATATAATAAAATATCTGAGCCATTGTTTTTGGAAGAAAACTAAAGCAGAGTGAGGGGATAGAAATAGTCAGCAGTTTGCTATTTTAAACTGAGTGGTCAAGGAAGACCAATCTGAAAGCTGGACAGTTGCATTATAGGGCACATTTGGGCATTTTTCTCCAGGCATTTGCAGCCCTTCCTGGGCACCAGCATGGCTCCCTGTTTCCATAGCAATTACCCTAGTCCTCCTTTTCTCACTTTTGGTTCAACTGCAAGAGTTTTCTGATTTGTCTGTCTACCTCTTCTGTCCTCTGCTATCAGATTAATCTTGCCTATGAAGCCAAACAGAGGCTACATTTCAGCCTCCATTTCAATCTCATCTAGGCAGCTATGTGTAAGGGTCAACTCAATGCAGTGGCCTGTTTGAGGAAGGGATGTTTGACCAAAGCCTTGACTAAAATGAGAGACCAAGCCATGAGGACATGTGATGGGAAGAGCAATTAAAAGAAAAATTCCCCTAAAACGAGTGCATGCTTGGCCGATTGCAGGTAGAACAAGAGCAGTGTGGGAGTAAGCAAGAGGAAAGTATGAGGAAAAGGGATTGGAGACATAGCCCTTGTAAGCCTAGTATGGACTTTAAATGTTATCCTAAGTGTAAGGGAAAGCCACTGGAGTAGGAAGGTATTAATTCGCTCTCTTAGCAGGAAAAAGGTTTCACGTAAGGATAAGGAGGTAAGATTTGGCCTGAAGATAGGAGAATGAGTTGGAGTTGTCTCATGGCTAGAGTGTCCATGTAGAAGGAATCTGCAAGGTTGGACGGCATGATCAGAAATAAAATTGTTAGACTACCTAATCCTTGCTCCTGGAAAATCTCACACAAACCAGCAGCATCAGCATTACCAGAGATGTTGTTAGCAGCGTAGAGTCTCTGGCTTTTCTCCAGATCCACTAAATTATAATTTGCATTTTGAATAAGATTAGGTAAATTATAAGCATGAAAAGGGATGGTGCATAAGAGGGAATAAATAATCAGTGGTCTGGTGTTGCAAGATTCCAGGGATTAGGCAAGAATGGGAATAGAGGCCCAAGGGGCTGGAGAGTTAGGTTGGACCCAAGGGGGAGGGCTTTAAGTACCATGATTAAGAGTCTGGAACATTCTGACAAGTGAAAACATTTCCAGATCACCACAACATAATAACTGCCTCACAATGACTGGGTACAACCATCTGTGAAATTCAATACTTAAAAAAAAAAAATTTGGAAAAATTTCTTGTATTATTTCAAATAAAATCAAGTGGATTAAAAATATGGATAGAAACGTGTTGTTTTTCTTTAAACGGGGCCACATTAATGTCTAATTCAGATGAAAATTGTTACCTGGTTAAATACGGTTACTCACCCCATGTTAGTTTATATCCATCCCTCAGAAACCCTGAAATATGCTGAACAAAATGAGAAACAAAATAGCCTTTGTAGATGTACATCAGTGAGTTGTTTATTCTTTTCCTTTTTCATGTTCCAGAGGGCAGGTTAAATTGCAAATGTGTTCTTTCTAGGAATGTAAATGTGATCAATTACAGGGCTTTTCCCCTCTTTGTTTTGGTACACAGGCTGTTCCACTTTCTCTTGCTTCTTCCTAAACATGATAAATAGGAATATTCAGAATTCACCACAACTGGAGAAGGGGTCAAAATAACAGAGAAATTGACAAATCCAAAAAAAATGACTTGAATGTTAATTTTACTGGAATAATGTTTTGCAAGATGTTTTTTAGTTTTCCTTGCTTCTTTTAATATTTTTCCTTCATTGTTATTTCAGCAAGCTTGAGCTTTAAGAAGCATCAGGATGGACAGATAGACATAGTAGATACCCAAGGGCCTGAGAGCTGCCCAGAGGGAAAGTATGAAATGAAGGGCACTGTAAAAACAGGGAGCTTCAGTCAGGCCTTGTAGACTTCAGAGATAGATGACATCAAGAACTTGGCAGAAATTCAGTGTGCAGGGACAGAAGCTCACAAAGGGAAGAGAGTGGAAGGTGGAGAGGTAATTGGGAGCCGGACCAGGAAAGGCCTTACATACGTGATGAAGAGGCTGTGTTTACCTTGACCCCTGAGCCATATGTATCTCTTCTTCTACCCCCTCCATCCAAGTCATGATCAATCCTTAACGACAATAGCTTCCTAAATGACTATATCACTTTCATCTTTGCCCTATCCTAAGGCCCCCAATTTAATCCATTCTTCACAGGGTAGATAGAGGGTAAATCTTGTCACTCTTCTGCTAACAGTCCTTCACAGACTTCCCAGTGCACTACAAATGAAGTCTGAATTCCTTAGTACTTGGTCCAAAAATCTACACACTGGGGCTACCACTCTCCTTCTTTCTTATACAGTGGCCTCTGATTCCTCCAATGTGTCAAACTGTTTCCTATTTCAGAGCATCTGCATCAAAAATTCTCTCTGCTGACATGTCATCCTCTATTTCCATCCCAAGATTTCTAGCTCCCCTCTGTCAACATAACATCTCCTCAAGAGACACCTTTCCTGATTGTTCCATTTAAAGTAGCCATGTTCCATTTAAAGTAGCCACAGTCTAAATTTTCTATAATATCACCTTATTTGTTTCCTTCATGTGTTAACCCAATTCACACTCTTTATGTTTACTTGCTTGTTATCTTTCTCCCCGTGTTAGTTTTCTGTTGCTGCAGAACAAACTTAGCAACTGCAAACAACACACAGTTGTTATCTCACAGTTTCTGTGAGTTAGTAGTCCAGGCAGGCTTAGCTCCATCCTCTGCTAGGCTGCAATTAAGCACGTCAGCCGGGACTGGGGTTACATCTGGAGGCTTGATTCGGTTTCACTTCCAAGTTCACTTAGGCTGTTGGCAGAATTCATTTCCTTGTGACTGTAAGACTGAATGAGTCGCAACTTCTTGCTGTCACCTAGAGACGATTCCTTGCCATGTGAGCCTCCTAACATGGCCCCTTCCATCTTCAAATTCAACAAGGGAGGAAGTCTCTAAAATAAGTCTGCTAGCAAGATGGAGTTTTTCATAACAGGATCACAGGAGTACCATCCTATCACCTTTTCATATTCCATTGGCTAGAAGCAAGTCACAGGTCCTACTTACACTCAAGTGGAGGTAATTATAAAAGGATGTGAACACCAGGAGGTGGGAATAATGGGTGCCATCTTAAAGTCTGTCTTCCATAGGCTGTCCTTTGGTCCCCAATGATTTATATCCATTCCACATGCAAAATACATTCATCTCCCTACCAAGGTTCCTATTATAGCATCCTATCATGGCATCCTAACATAGTGTCAGTTCAAAGGCCAACATCTCCTCATCTAAATCAGGTCCAAGTGAGGATGACAATCCTAGGTATAATTCATGAAGTGCAGCTTCTGAGACACTATTTCTCTCCACCTATGTATCTGTGAAACTAAAAGGCAAGTTACTCCAATACTGCCTCCAACTGCCTCCAGTACTGCCTCCAATACTCTCCAGTTAGAATCTTCGTTCCGTGAATGTGGAGATTAAGTCAATCTTATTCTCTGCTGTATCTTTGAATGAGCTCTATACCTAACTCACTATAGATGTTTAATAAATACTGCTTAATAATGAATATATAATCGAAATCTCAGCAAGCACACAGATCCTGGTCCTGAGGTTTGATAAGAACCCAGACCCAGAGAATGAAGCTTGAATCTGAGAGTAAATTAGAACTAGAACTAGAGAGAGGGAGAGAGGAAGAGAGAAAGACAGACAGATAACAGGACTGGAATATATGATCAGAACAAGACCAGTAACAAAGTGGATGCCACTGAACCAGGTTCTTATGTTATTTCATTAATCCATTTAATAAGCATTTATATGGCTCTACTATAATGCTAAAAATGGTGGTATCAGAGATACGATAGAAAACAAGATACAGTCCCTGCCTTGAAATAATTTACCGTCTAGTGGGAGAGACTCGATACAAAATGATAAATGCTGAAATAAATAAACAGAAAGTTAATGAAATACATGGGAAGAATAACTACTTTTTCATGGAGGGATATCAGAGAATCATCTGAGGGGTAAATGCCCTCTAAATGTAGTCTTGAAGGTTACGTAAGAGTTACGTAACAGCTAACTCAACAATTGCTCCCTGGATTATGCAGGAAAGGGGGAAAAAATGATGTCCCAGGAAGAAAAGAAAAATGCATGTTAAAATCCCAGCAGTGAAAGAGAGTGTGGCACATTCAGGAAACTAAAAGAAGGGCTCGATAGTAAAATGAAGAAAAGTGTCAAAAGGTAAGGCTAGGCATTTGATAAAAGGGGACCAGATCATGACATGAAATTTGTACTTTATTTTGAGCACAGTGGAGAGGCATTATAGTGTTTCAAATAAGGAGATTAAAAAAATCCAACTTATGCTTTAGAAAGCACTCTGAGTTCAGTGTAGATAACCAACTGGAATGGGAAACACATAAAGACAGCGACTAGCTCGGAGAAAGCTGTTGCTGGAATGTAAGTATGACATGAAGGAGGCTGGAAAGGTAGAGTCAAAAAACACAGAGGAAACAGGTGAGCCACACTGGGGGAGTAGATGGATAGAAGAAGTTAGCAATCATTTGCATGCTGAGGAGGGGAGTGAAACAGTAAGGATATGAGGATGAGTTCTAGGTACCTGTCTTTGAAAAGTGGGTAGAGAGTGATACCATTTGCTGAGGTAGCCAATAAAGCAAGAGAAGAGGTTGGGTGCTGGATAGGATGGGGCTAAGTCAAGCTGGAATATTTTAGTTTTGAGTTGTCTCTGGGAATTCCAAGTGGAGAGGACTGGAAGGCAGTTGGATATAACTGGCTCTAGAGCTCAAGAGAAAGACCTCATCCAAGCTTTCTGACGTCCTTCTTCCCATCTCTCCAGGTGAGGGAAAAGATTAGCCACAAAGTCTAGGTACTAAGGAATGACTGTAATGGAAAAATGAGACATGCACGCTGCCTGCTACGTAATTCAGAGGGACTTAGAGACAAGAAATCCAGCAAATAGTTTCCTAAATATTTCTCCACATTATAGTAGGTAGCTCATCAGTTTAAGACTTCTACTCAAACACGGAAAATTGTGTTTATCTCTGCTCTCAATGGAAATAATATTAAAATATAAATACTGTTTTTTGAAAAAAAGTATAAATCCTAACGACAAAGAGAAAATGAGCGGGAATGAAAGTGAAAAAATGTCAACAAATGTTAACATGCAGAAAGGAAATAGTGGGGTGGCAGCTAACCTAGTGGGTAAAAGGAAATTGAAACCTAGGCCTTTACAGCTGGAGCCAATACTAAAAAGCAGGTTTTCCCCTACAGATTACTGGAGATTTGGAACTTGAGACACTAGGCATATTGACTGGCCATAGTGAGGGATGGAGCTGGAAATTAGTTGAAAAAAATCTGTATATGGAATAATCAGACATCCTTCTTCCTATTCCCTCAACCTCGTCCTGCACAGCCAAGTTAATGGCTCTTTGTAACTTTTCCAGAAAACCAGATGTTTAGTCTCTGAGAAACTGATCCTTAGGGACTCTGGAATGGAGGGACCAAGAACAATAGAATATGATAGTGCTGAAGTGAAAAAGGAGGATGAAGTGCAAACATACATTTCCAAATAGTAATTTCTTATAAACTTTCCAGCATTATTTCATTTTGAAGTAACATAGAGGTAATAATTCAATAAAAATTTAAATTTGCCTAATAAGAGACTACCAAATCATTCAGGAATCCTTCTTCTGGTAATGTTTTGTTTTATTTTTACTTATTTATTTGCTTATTTTTGAGAGAGAGAGAGAGAGAGAGACCAAGCACATGAGTATGAGCAGGGGAGGGCTGAGAGAGAAGGGGAGAGAGAATCCCAAGCAGGCTCCATGCCCACCGCGAGCCTGGAAGGGTCAATCTCACTACCATGAGATCATGTCCTGAGCTGAAACCAAGAGTCAGATGCTTAACCAAATGAGCCACCCAGGTGCCCCAAGGTAATGTTTTACTTATTTATTTTTTTATGAAGGAAGAAATAGGCAAAACTATTCAGATCTTGAGACACCAACACACCTTAGGACAATGTTCTTCACTTTGCTTGTGATGTAAGGGAAAGAAAACAGGACATCAACTTTGGAATCAACATCTCTACAACATGGTCTCCTGCCTGATTCTTTTAGGACTAGGAGTATCGGTAATAACAAAAATATCAGCAGAGACTTGAGTCCCTGGAAAATTTGGATGGATCTTCTCAAGTTCCTCATCCCTCCAGTAGAGGATTCTTCCAGTGAAAGGAGGTGGGCAGTTCCTTAAATCTGAAGATGTTGGAAGATTAGTACAGAAGAAGAACCCAATCCTGCTCTTCCATAAGGGCTCCAATTATCTGCCCTCAGCTGTTAGAGTCCCTGCTGCATCACCTCTCCTGGGTTCCCTCCTGTAAGACATGGGGAGTGCTCCTGCATTGCCTAGTGATTCCAAAGCCTGCCATACCCCTATTTTCCCAACACTAACTCAGAGACTTGAAGTATGAGAAACACCTCTTTGTCTTTACCCTACTAGCTGGAATCTCTGGGTGAAACCTACTAACCTATCCAAATCCAATCGTTTCACCCCATTGTTTCTCCTCTCCTAACCCAAATCAGCAACCCTGCAACAGTGAAATTCTTCTCTAGTATCATGAGACAGAGTTGAACATCTGCTGCTGGTTCTGTGACCCTGAACGATTCAACCACTGTTCTTATACCTTCCTGCTCAACTTCAGAGACTTGAAAGAAAACCCTCATTTTTCATAATGGAGAATTCTAACTCCTGTCCTTGGATGAAGTCTTCTTTTCTTTTTGTTTAAATGCTTTTTTTTTGTTTGTTTGTCTTCTTTTTAATCACTTCCCAATTGTTTCTTCATCTCTCCACTTAGATTTTTCTTTGGTCCCATTGTTTTCCTTTACCTCAACTGATCCTAGTGACAGTTCATTTTAGCTTCTTCCTTCTTCCTAATCACATGCTTCTGAAATTATATGTTCATGAAAACACACACACACACACACACACACACACACCGAAGTGCTCATTCCCGGATGGCAGTTTCACTGTTACCATAGAGACATATCAGTTTCCTATCAAGTGAGGGAGATGAATCATGACTCATGAATATTTATTTCATTTTATATTTGATTATTCCATTTTTAACATCTGCAGCAAAAATGGATATTTTGTTTTCAATATCTTTTCAGTTCAACTTTTTTCTTTTAAAGATAGCACTTTATTCTCACTCAAAAAAAAATGCAGTGAAACTGTCTAATGCTATTTGGGCCATTATCATATGAGTTAGTTTCTAAATAAGTTGATAAAGGCTTAATGTGTATAAATTTTGATGTACCACAGAGTATTGTTTTACATTGTATATTTGTTAACCAATATGCTCACCTGCAGAATTATACAGTATTATTAAGGGCTCTTCTAATTAATCACAAGTGTGTGTGCCTGTTGCTTACATAATGTAATTCCTGTGACTTATGTTGATGAAGAATCTTAGAAAATATCACTAAATCAGAGTATTTGAGTAACATTCACCCAGTCTTGAGGGGATTCAGTTTATACATTCCTTTGCATTTCTGGATCATTTTTCAGTTTTCCAAGCACTTTCACATATGTGACAGGATATGAGCATTCAACCTGATTTATTATAGAAACGACTGTTTTGCTCATCTTTCTTTTCTTCCATGCACTTACTTCTCCACACTTCCTAAGAGTGTTTGAAGTTTGAGATTTCCTTGACTTCAAAGAAACGAGACTAGTTTTTTTGTTTGATACTAATTCTAACTCTGAGTTTAATGGACCATCAAAGTCTTTATGAAAGCAAATGAAAATAGGGGGTGTTGGTCAGGAGGAGGATTCATGTGATAAAATAGAGAGTCTAGTGAAGGAATTAGAGAGGAGGAACAGGTTACTTTGATGATCAGATGGGACTCTGGGAACCTGAGGAGAAAGAAATGCCTTGGCTCAAGGAAAAACAGTGAATGGACTCAGCTAAGGACCACAGTAAAGGTATTATTGAAGTGTAGACAGATTTATCAACAACTGACCATCAGGAAGGATAACTTTATAAGATACTTAGAACATCTCCAAACCCATATCCCAGAACATCCATAAACCCAAAGAGGGGTCCCTAGGACAAGTGGAAGAATGGTAGTGTGGAAATCCGTGGTCAGTACTTTGAGGGCTAACCTCAATAAGCTGCAGTCTTGTGTGCTGGGATGGACGTCCTAGGTTTGAAACACTGTGTTGATTATTTATTATCTCACCGAGCTTCACAAGAGTACAGTTAACTGGGTTGTGCAGGACTTTGATACCCACCTTTCTATAGATGAAGATAAAGTCACATGACAACATGGTTAGGAGCACAGACTTGGAGGTCAAGGAGATTTAGATTCTGAGTCTGACTTTTCCTCAGGAGCTGTGTGTCGAACACATCACATCTTATTTCTATAAGCCTCTCTTTCTCCATCTGAAATAAAATGAATAAATAGGAAAAGCAACTTTATAGGGTTTTTGGCATGATTAAGTGAGCCCATGAAAGTAAAGGTAACCCCGAGGCTGGATCACAATATGATCCAGTAAGTATGAACTATTACTACCATTAGGTAAAACACAAAGAGATCAAGTCATTTGCCCAAGGTACGATAGCTGGGTGATAACAGCATCAGGGATCCTTCCATTAACCCCTATTGTTTTTGAGCCATCAACAGAATATCTGGAAACCGGAAGCATCTCCTGGGAGCTGGAAGTTTCTCCTGGAAACTGGAAGCATCACTGGGGAGCATCCCCTAGGCTCCACCAACCTAACTGATGATAACTAGAGGGGACACTGGATTTCTTTGTTTTCTCACTCAGTCCCAATCAAGCAAGCAGACTTCTCAGTCATTTCTCCTGCTTCTAATCTGTCTTTCATCCGATAGATAGAGTAATGCCTACGAGAACTATAATTTCTTACCCTGGAAGTCAAGGCCCTTTGCTATCTGCCCATAAACATGTTCATCAGAAATTTAGTTAATAATGATGTCACCTGTGCAACAGCTGGACTCCACTAGTCCCTGTACCTTGAGTTCTGCAGATTCATTTCTGCCTCCATGCCTTTGCCTATATCATCTTCTCATGGCTAGGGTCATGTGTCTTTGTTTGCCTAGGACAGTCCCATTTTTTCCTGTTGTCCCCATGTAATTATTAATAGTACCCCTTAAACTCTTAAGAATGTCCTGCATTGGAAAATACATTACATATTCTCTCTATTATGGCCTCTTCAACATGAAAGCCCCTATTTGCTGGTCTCCTTCAACTGGATTCTGCCACTTCTGTATTAGTGAACTCAACTCTACTTCTGCATGGACTTCTCCTGACTATTCTTTATATAATTTTTTCACACTTAAATTTACTTATTGAAGATACATATTGGCTTGAATAACTGAAAAATCTAGGAGGTATAATTTTTTTTCAGGCATAGCCTAATCAACAGTTCCCAATAACTTTGCCAGAAGTTGGTCTCTCTTTGTCTCTTGGTTTTGCACTACTCTGAGTTGACATCATTTGTGGGTCTCATGTGCTTGTCAACCAGTTAAAATTTTGTCAAAAATAGAATGCATCTGTTTTTCAATAGTTCAAACAAAAGTCCTAGTCCTTTTGGATCACTTATTTTTCTTGAATAAATCATTATTATGTGATTTTTTTTAATTGGCCAGGTTTGACATATATACCTAGCCCTGGAGAAAGGGGATTGAGGCGACACCTTCAGAAGCACATAGACTCAGAACAAAGAAGAATTTGGTCCCCTAGAATAAAGTTTAGATGCTTATATCAAAATATAAAAACAGTAGAGAATTCTGGATTGCTGGTAGCAATGAAAACTTCATAATTTTTGGACCTGCTGGGACTCCAAAGCAAATAGATAGCAATATCAAAAACCTTTGGATGAGATAGTTACAAGAAAACCTAGTGACAAGATATCCCTTGTTGAAATACAAGTAGATGGAGACAAGCCATCAAAAGCCATAAGTCTAGCATATTAGTCTTGTACGAGGAACTCAAGGATAAACACAAGGATGTCTGAATGATCTGAGAACCGGAGAACCATAAAATAACCAATAGCTTTGGAATGCAACAAAGCATAATTTGAGAACAAAAGAAACTGAAAAGCTTTTCCCATTCTAGTAATGGCTTAGTGCAAGCAAAGTCTGAAGAAACTGATATAGTATAGCATACTATACTTCTTTTGTGGTAGGTCTAGTGGAGAAACTGCTAGGGGTAAAATCAGAAGTATAGGGGAGTCACAGTCTCATACAGCTTAATCTCAGAAATACTACTCCAATACTTTTGCTATATTCTATTCATTGGAAGTAAGTCATTACTCCAGCTTCAAGGGGTGGGGATTACAGAAGAGTGTGAATACTTAGACGTGGGTACCACTGGGAGCCATTTTATAAACTGCTAACTACAGAATTCATTCTAAAATGTGACCAGAAAGATTTCATAAATGAACTCAGCATCATCTATGTCTTGTAACAGGGATAGGTGTTCATCAGGCAGACTAATATTCAAAGGGCAATCTAGACAGAGACTACAGATAGCATAGGCAGAGATAAAACTCTTCAAAACATCTCTTCCCTTCTGGAAAAACCAGAACTACAGAGTAGAGAAACCAAGGAGTTTCTGAAATATGAGGCTGGAGATGTAGGGTGGTGTCAAACTATAGAAGGCCTGATGTATCACATTCTAAGTCTTATGCTTGGATGCAGTGAATTGCCAGTAGTTTCATGAAATTGATTAGCATCCTCAAGTGTATTTTCAGGATGGTCAGCTTAACTCATTTTTCTAGCTTTGCTGCTTCCTTTTCCTATTTGCAAGAACATTCCCAAGAACATGGCCATACTGGAAGCACGTTTGGGTCAGGTTTGGGTCACACCTCCCCTCCAAGTTTGACATATTCCATGTTAAACCAGTCTGTTGTAAACAAAGACAGATTCCCTAATTATAATGGCAAGGTCAAATATGTTTACCTTTCATCAATAAAGAACTATTTCAGACTCAAATCATGAAATGGCAACTAGTATCCATTGCATGATTCTTATATGATTCTTCAGAGTAAAACAATACTTGTAAGATATCATTTGCAATAAATAAAGATATTTCTACAATGATTTTTCAAAGGAACAGAAAATAAATCAGAGGAAAAGATTTTTTAGGACCACAGGCTATCTGAGAACAACAGATTGAGAATCCATGATATGTGCCATGTGCTTGGCACAATTGTCAAAGATAGAAACTCTCAATAGCAATTTACAGAGGAATTTCACATGTAACATTCGCTTTATGTCAAGAATCTAAGCCTATGATAATAGAGTTTAATATCTGACATTAATATTTTCTTCCCCAATACTCCCATAGCATTGTGCTTGTGACGGTGTTAAAACACTTATTACAGTCTACCTTATTAGAGTTGTTAATTAATATGCCTGCCTCTCCCACTAGATAATGAGCATTGGAGTAAAGAGATCTTATCTTATTTGACTTTGTATTTCTGTCTAAGCTCTATGCTTAACACAGAGAAGGCTCTCAGCGAATGGTGAGAACTTAGAGTGAATTTAAATAGAGACTCTTAAAATATAGATTATAAGAAGGTAATCCAAGGAGAATTGCTCTTGTTACCAATATGCTACCACATAATGAAACATTAGTTTTCAAATTTCAGTCAGCCAAACCACCTAAGAGAACAGAAGTAAAAATACTCAGTGATTATACATTTTGATGATGAGGAAATTATCTTCAACAAATTCATTAATTATTCACTAACTTTATGTATTGATAAACTTAAATGCCCTATATCTGGCAGTGATGGAGCATCTATCCTTATATTAAAAATATAAGAATCAGGGGCACCCGGATGGCTCAGTTGGTGAAGCGTCCAACTCTTGAGGTTATGATCTCAAGGCTCGTGGGATAGAGCCCTGCATCAGGCTCTGCGCTGACGTCACGGAGTCTCCTTGGGATTCTCTCTCTCCCTTCTCTCTCTACCCCTTCCCTGCTCTCCTCTCTCTCTGTCTCTCTCAAAATAAATAAATAAACTTTAAAATTAAAAAAAAAAGAAGATAAGAATCACATTTCTGACTACAAATGATGAGTATTAATTAACACCTATTATTTGCTGAACGCTATGCTACGCAATTATGATAAATTCTGATACCAACTATGCAGAGTTAGGCCTAACTTTATAGGTTGAGGGGACAGTCTTACACAATACTACCTTTGCTTCAGACACTAGCACAAGTTCAGAGCTCCCCAGATGGCAACAGAGGTCCTTAGAGGTCTGACAAGATGGTTACAAATTCAGGTGTTTCCACTACACTCTCAGGTTCACTAATCTGCTAGAATAACTCATTGAACTGAGGAGAGCACTATGTTTAAAATTACAGTTTCACTGCAGTGAAAGGATAAAAACCAGAATCAGCCAAAGGGAGAGAAGCATAGGGAGAAGTCTGAATCCTAAATGCAAAGCTTCCATTGTCTTCTCTCCTTAGAGTCAGGACACATCACCCTCCAGGCACATCATTGTATGATAACACCAAAAGCACTATACCGTACAATAGAAAAAACAGACAAGCTCACCCAAACCCAGAATCCAGAGTCTTTGTTGGGGTTTCATTGTGTTGGCATGACTCATGGAACGACTGGCCATGAGGTTGAATTCAGTCTCCAGCTTCTGTGTCCTCCTTGGGGAGGTCAGGCTAATATCACATGGCTCAAAGCATCAACCCTTTGATCATGGGGTTAGTCTATCTGGTATGACCAGCCCCCATCCTGAGTAATCTCATTAGGTTTAAATATCTAAGGCCCCACCAATTTTGTTAGCATAACTTATCATGGTCTACCAGGAATAAGAAATACTCCTAGTACTAGAAAAATCCCAGTTTAGAGCCTACCTCTCTGAAAACAGGAATAAAGGCCAAATTCATTATTACACAGGAGTGATTTTCATGTATTATTTAATGTAATTCCTCCAATTCATACATCCACCTGTTGAGGCAGGTGGTATTATTCTATACATAAGAAAATCCAAGTTTGGAGAATTTAGATAACTTTTCCAAGGCCATGTAGCTAATGAGTGGCAAAGCTGGGATTTGAAGTGATGTCTTCCTTTTTCCACCTCCTCTCACAAAATGGGCCTAATCTTCAACCTGATTGTGCCTCAAGTTCAATATTTATTAATAACATTGTAACAATTTTCCAGTTCCTATATTACAGTGACATGATCATATTTTCAAGGGAAAAAAGTATTTTATATGCAAGATATATAGCATGCGCAGTAATTATCTTCAAAGTCAGAAGAGGCAAAGAAATGTTAGAGACAGAAGAAGACTTGGGTTCTAATTCTTGCCGGGTTCTAATTCTTGCCAGTTTCTAATCAGACCCTAAATCTGTGACTTTAGTTAAAGCACTTATAATCTCTGGGCATCCGTTTATATCTATGAATGTTCTCCTATATCCCAAGATTATTATGAAATTCACAGAACAGTCATTTTTTTTTAAATTTTTTTTCAACAGTTATTTATTTTTGGGACAGAGAGAGACAGAGCATGAACGGGGGAGGGGCCGAAAGAGAGGGAGACACAGAATCGGAAGCAGGCTCCAGGCTCTGAGCCATCAGCCCAGAGCCCGACGCGGGGCTCGAACTCACGGACCGCGAGATCGTGACCTGGCTGAAGTCGGACGCTTAACCGACTGCGCCACCCAGGCGCCCCAGAACAGTCATTTTTAAAGCAGTGGTCACTTTTTTATAATCCTTTATGTTCATTTATCTTTCTGTGACACTTAACACCTTGTAATATTTCATATGATTCAACAATATATGTTCAATAATTACACCAGACTGCAAACTCTACAAATGGCAGAGAAGCAGTTTTTCAATGATATATCCCAAATTTCTTGATTAGGTTATGATGAGTAATAGAAACCCAAGTTTCTGAACACTTAAGGACACAGTAGAAACACTGCATAGACAGAACTTTCAGATCAATCATCCCACTAGGGAAAACTAGAAATACTAGAAAGAAAGAAAAAAAAACTTTTAATAAATGCATTGTCATAAGGAAGATAAGAAAATATCAAAAAAAAATACTGGACCAAGAATCAAAAGACAAGTAAGATCAAAGATGTCACAGATTTTAGGCTCTGTACCCTCAAGGGCATCAGCTGATTGTAGAAGGTGCTGCAGAGTGGCAGGGAAAATGTGGACTACTTTTAACAAACTTGCGGTGCTACAGGCCAAGAATCACCAGCAGGGAGCAGGGAGAAGGCTGGTGGATCTCTGTAGCTTTGGACTGGATCCTCTGAGGCTACCCTTAGAGCATGGGTAAACTGCGAATAGACAGGTTCTTATAGGAATTGCAGCTCTCTGAATCCTGTCAATCCTGGAGATTTTTAAAGTAGAACGGGGATAGTGTCCCTGAGGCACTTAGTAAATGCAAACATAAATACTCTCTGGATGAAGATAACATTTACAAACAATTTTGCAAATACAATACTTATTATATAATCAAACATAACCAAATACCCAAGGGAACAAAATTGCATGAATGAAAAGCAGCGGAAACAGGCAGTAGAAAGAGAAGAACAAAGACTACAACTATTGGATTCTCAGGAATAGAGGTAGAACAAAAAAAAAAGAAGATAGAGAATAGAAAGGGGAGGGCAGAGAGAAAAACAGTAATATAGCCTAAAATACATGTAACCGGAGTCCCAGAAAGAAAGGAGGGGGCAAAAAAGAGAAAAACAGTAGTACGTACTTGAAATAGAACATTCAAAAAAGTTCCTATAAATCCCAAGATCAAAGAAGTCCTATAAATCCCAAGCAGAATGAATGAAAAGAAATCTCCACTTAATTACATAAAAGTATAAATGTTGAAAATATAAGTTAAAAGATCTTAAAAGTAGCTAGGGTTGGGGAAAGAGGGTGATAAAGATATTACCCTCAAAGGAATAATAGTGAAACTTTCAATAAAAACAATAGAATCCAGAAGGCAATTGAATGATATTTATAAGTGAAAATGGCCAAAAATGCCTTCTCAACCTAGAAATCTATATCCATTAAAAGTATTCTTCAGAATGAAAGTGAAATAAAGGCATATGAAGAAAAAACTGAGAAAATATTTCTCTAGTAAACCTATATCAATAGAAATGTATTATACTAATGATGAAATGTTACAAACTTCCTGAGATCAAGAATATACAAAAATGCCTGATCTGACCACCTCCAACAAAGATTAGAAATGAAGGAAATACATCAATACTATTTGTCAATCATATGATTAAATGCAAAGAAAATCCAAAAGATTCTATAAAATTATTAAAATTAATAAGCAAAGATACCAAGATTTCTAGATACAAGGTCAACAATATCAATTACATTTCTTTATACCAGTAAAAAATAGTTAGAAAATAAACTTTTTTAAAAGAACCATTACCAATAGCATCAAAATTATCAAATACCTAGAAATCTAACAAAAATTTCAAAAGATGGGGCACCCGAGTGGCTCAGTAATTTAAGCATCCTACTTTGGCTCAGGTCATGATCTCGCGGTTCATGAGTTCCAGTCCCACGTCGGGCTCTGTGACAGCTCAGAACCTGGAGCCTGCTTCAGATACTGGGTCTCCCTCTTTCTCTGTCCATCTCTCACTTGTGTGCATTCTCTCTCTCTCTCTCTCTCTCTCTCTCTCTCTCTCAAAAATAAAAAAATAAACATTTAAAAAATGCAAAAGACTTCTATGTAGAAGATTCTAAAATAATAATGGGATATTTAGGGATCCTTTAATTTTAAAGAAGGCCTAAATATATCAAACAATATACTATGTTTGTGAATTTTAAAACTCACAAAGATGTCAAATACCCCCAAATGTGCCAATAGATTTCATGAAATTCCAATCAGAATCTCAGTGTGTGTGCATGTGCATAAAATAAGAACTATCATGACAATCTTAGAAAGAAGAACAAGAAGAGATTTGTCTTACCAAATATCAGAAACTTTATTATAAGCCTTTAATAAGATAATATAATATGAGCATAAGAACAGACCAATAGGATAGAATAAATAGCACACAAACTGACCCCCCTATCCCAGGACATTTGGTTTACAATAAAGGTGATACTTCAGAGCAGTGGAAAAAATCTTTTCACTGTATGATGCTAGGACAATGGGCTATCAGTACCCAATATAAATGAAACTTTACCTCTACCTCACACTGATCACAAATTTTTTTTTAAAAATCAATTCCAGGTAGGTTGTAGGTTTATATATGAAAGAAAGAACAATAAAATTTATAGAAGGTAATATAGGAGAATGTCTTCATGATTTTGGGTAAGAAAACGCTTCTTAACCAGAATATAAAAGCATAGCCAGAAAGAGAAGGATGAATAATTTGGACTACATCAAGAGACACTACTAAAAAAGTAAAAAGACAAACTACTGAGTAGAAGAAAATTATTTCAGTACATATGTAACTTATAAAGGTTTGTACTAGAATATATGAAAAACCTACACATTAATAAGAAAAAAAAGAGAACTCAATTTAAATATTAACCATCATTAATTACTTATTAACCATCAAAAATTAGCTCAACATTTTTAAAAGAGGATATCTAAATGGTCAGTCCAAATGGTCAGTAAGCATATGATAATGCCTTTAATATCGTTAGTCACAGAGAAATACAAGTTAAAACCACAGAGAGATAATATGCTATACATGCACCAGAATGGCTAAAATTGAAAAATTGAAATACTAAGTGTAGATCAAGATGGGGAACTTTAGAAAAACTCTCACATTGGTGGGATTATAAATTTGTACAAACACTTTGAAAAACAGTTCAGAATTTTCTTCTGCTAAGGGTCAAGTTACACATATCCCATGATTCAATAATTCCAGTCCTAAGTATACACCCAACAAAAATGACAACACATAAGCATCAGGAGATAGGCTCTGAGAATATTTATAGCAGCATTGTTTGTGATAGTCAAAAAGCTGCAAACAATTCAAACATCCACAAACATTAGAATGGATAAACAATGCTATACACATACAAAAAACTTACAACAATGCATATAAACTGCAAAAACACACACAACATGGATGAATCTCAGATATGATTGAAAAAAGATGCAGACACAAACTCTAACTACTGTAGTAATCCATTTCCATAAGTTTAAAACAAACAGGCAAAGCTAAAGTATGGATGAGAAGATTATAAAGAGCTGCTTGGAAAACAATTGTTATTAAAGTCAGGATAGTACACGCTTTGGAGGGAAGGGAGAGACTAGTGGTCACAGGGGTACAACATGTGCTTCTGTGTCTTGGCATTGTTCTTTCCTTGCTTAGGCAATAGTTAGATGATGTTTTCTGATAAATCTTTGATCCATACTTTTTTTAATGTTTTTATTAATTTTTGAGAGAGACAGACAGAGCACAAGCCGGGGAGGGGCAGAGAGAGAGGGAGACAAAGAATCAGAAGCAGGATCCAGGCTCTGAGCTGTCAGCACAGAGCCCCATGCAGAGCTCAAACTCATGAACAGTGAGATCATGTCTTGAGCTGAAGTCAGATACATAACCGACTGAGCCAGCCAGGTGCCCCAGATCCATACATTTTTTATTTTTCCCTTTTCTATATCTATAATTTCCCCATAAAGGAAGGTTTATAAAAATATGAAGAGAAGGGATACTTGCCAACTTCACAGTGGTAACTCCCTCTTTGAAGGGGGCGGGGCAAATAGCACAAGCAAGGCTGTATGAAGAAGATTCAAGTATATCTGTAACATTTTATTTCTTAAGAGGCATCTGAAGAAATAATGTCAAAATGTGAGCAGGTCAAGTCTCTTAAGTCTAGTAGATATGGTTCTCTGACCATTTATGTAGGTTTGAAATACTGGAAAATAATTGTTTTTTAAAAGAATTTCACTACTTTTCACTCCATTTTGTCAACTGCAAAAGGGCAATTTTAGACCCATCTAACGGATCAGTTCAATGCATAGTGAGTTTGAAATAAATAATTACTCATTAACTGGTTTGTGATTTATTGCAATTGTTTTCCAATTGAGAAGACAAAATATTCTTTTTAAAATTTTTTTAACATTCATTTATTTTTGAGAGACAGAGAGAGGCAGAGGATGAGCAGGGGAAGGGGGAGAAAGAGAGAGATACAGAATCTGAAGCAGGGTCCAGGCTCTGAGCTGTTTGTAGCACAGAGCCCCAACGCGGGGCTCGAACTCACCAACTGCGAGACCATGACCTGAGCTGAAGTCGGAAGCTCAACCGACTGAGCCACCCAGGCGCCCTGAGAAGACAAAATATTCTTAATTAGCCCTGTATCTATCCAACACTGGTGGCCTTACTTCTCCTCCCAAATAGGATCTGGCCAAGCTGGCCTTGGCACTTTGTTGTTTTCTCTGTCCAAGTTGTTTCTCCTTAGGTTTTTGCAGGGCTGGGGATCTTTGATCAATCAGGTTTGAGTTTAAAGCCTCTTCTTTACAGCGACTTTTCTTTCTTTCTTTCTTTCTTTCTTTCTTTCTTTCTTTCTTTCTTTTTTTTTTGAGTGTGGTAGCCATCATTCTCTGATTGAATAGTCAATCATTATCATATCCCCTTTTTACTTTCTTTGGACATTAGTCACTGAAGTTACATTTCAATTATTTTTTCACTGGTTTATTGCCTTATTCCCTTCATTAATCCACAAAGCCTAAGAGGTAGAATATCTGTTCATATCATTCACCATCGTGAGTGGCACGTAGAGTAACGCCTAACAAATAGTAGCATTAAATAAATAACTAGTTGTTGGATAAATGACTTGATTAAGGTAATCAGAATTTTGTTATGCATATCATTTTATTGTCTATTTATCTACAGTTGATCCTTGAACAACATGGAGGTTAGGGGTGCCAACCCTCTGCAAAGTCAAAACTCCACACATAACTTTTGACTCCCTCAAAACTTAACTACTATGTTGACCAGAAGCCTTATTGATAACTTAAATAGTCAATGAACACATATTTTGTATATTATATGTAATATATACTATAATCTTATAATCAAGTAAGTTAGAGAAAGAAAATGTTATTAAGAAAAGTCACAAGGAAGAGGGGTGCCTGGTGGCTCAGCCGGTTGAGCTTCCAACTTCGGCTTAGGTCATGATCACACAGTTCATGAGTTTGAGCCCCACGTCAGACTCTGTGCTGACCGCTCAGAGCCTGGAGCCTGCTTTGAATTCTGTGTCTCCCTCTCTCTCTGCCCTTCCCCTGCTCATGCTCTGTCTCTCTCTCAAAAATAAATAAACATTAAAAAAAAAAAAAGAAAATCACAAAGAAGAGAAAATACATTTATAATACCATACTATATTTATTTTTAAAAATCCACATATATTGGGGTGCCTAGGTGGCTCAGTCAATAAGCGTGCGACTTCAGCTCAGGTCAGGATCTCACGGTTTGTGAGTTTGAGCCCTGCATCAGGCTCTGTGCTGAGAGCTCAGAGCCTGGATCCTGCTTCAGATTCTGTGTCTTCCTCTCTCTCTGCTCCTCCCCACTCACACTCTGTGTCTCTCTCAAAAATAAATAAACATTAAAAAAAATTTTTTTAAATCCACATATAAGTGGACCCATGTAGTTCAAGCCTGTGTTGTTCAAGAGTCAACTGTATCTATCTATCTATCTATCTATCTATCTATCTATCATCCAACCATTCATCCATCCATCCATCCATCCATCCACATACAGACATACATACATATAATTGAGGAATTAAAGAGGAACTTGAGAAATTTGGGAAATTTCTCAGGATAAATGAAATTTACTAACACAGTGCATGCTGCAAACTATTGTCATTTTATATTAACTACAAGCTAAAATTACATTGACTCACATGTCAGATAAGGTTTAAGAGAAACTTTTAAATGCTTTTTAGACTCAGAAAAGAAACAGTTAAAAATAGTACCATTTGGTACCTAGCTAATACATTCTTTGTACTCAAAAAGATAATGCCATCTATTAAAACCAGATTACAAAACATTGCAGAGGAAAACAGAACTTTAGATGGTCAAAGAAAGAAAACACATTTCCTACTGGAGTAAAGTCCTTACAAGTTATTAAAAAAAAGTGTTATTGGTGGAAATTTTGAGAGAAAAATTCTATTTTACAAAACATCCACCAAGATTGATCATGAAGCAAAAATTTGTTTTGTAATAGTTGTAAATTCTGCATGCTAAAATTGTAGAATTTAGAATAACTCAATAACAAATCTGACTTTATTTTCTTAGACGATTGTAAGAAAATTACCTCAGTGATGAAGAATTCATTTGTAAGAATCAGAAAGTTTCTAGGAAGGGAATGCCATTTCACATATTACAAAGCCTATATTTCATCCCTAAGATGACCAGAAAATTGCTGTTTTAAAATAAGGAAGCTACCTAGGCCATTACGGTATTTAACTGAAGCAATAATAGTGATAAAATTAGTAAATTAATTGTTGGTTGATAGGCTATGTTAAATTCAAAATAGCAATTAGCAATAACCAGGAAACATTTGTCTTGCTTAAATCACATATTTTTAAATATAATGAAGAAATCACTAAGTAAAAAAAGCTATAAAATTATAAACATAAAATTCACATAAAATTAATGTATATATAAATGTAAAAACACTATAAAGGGTGTATATAAAATCTTAGCATGGTGCCATAAAATACAAAAAAAAAAAGATGTTTAAAGGGAAAAAAAATTACAAGGAAGATATATAACTGAGATAGTAAACCACAAGGATATCTTGAAAAAAATAAACATTTTATAAAATGACGAATAATTATCTTTTTAAAATTTTGTGGTCATTTTTAAAAGAACCCCTTTCTAGAGGCAGAAATACAAGCTTTCATTTTTCTTTTTGTTTTTCTTTGTGAACCTACAGTTCCTATTGTTAGATTTTTTTTTAAGTTACTTCTTTTCAGGGGGTGAAAGCAGGGACCCCTCTGTTATTATTTAAGGAGGTCCTTTCATATTTGGAGGAAGAAACTAGTTGTTTTCAACTAACAACTGTGATATCAGTTAATATAATGTGATAATAACCAATGTTACCCAATTGTTTTCATTCAAATTAAAAGCTTGTGCAAAAGTGATTAGCTGACTAATTGTATTTGGTTACAAGTCAGGCCTCATTTTATTCATTTTATTTATTCACTGCATATAGTGGACCCACTTAGGTGCTGAGTGATAAGAATAATAAAATAAATAAGACAAGGTCCCTCCTTTCAAAGGAACCAAAATCTACTGGCAGAGTTTGACTTATGAGTAGATCATTATCATACAATGCAGAAAGATGAAAACTAGTAGAAATACCTTCAAAACAAAATGAAACAAAACAGTTCCTTGGATTTCACTTAATTTTCCAATTACTGTCATATGTCTTTGGACATTTCCCTATCCCAAAATCTCCTAAATGTTGTCTAAACTTTCTGCCAATTCTTCACCTCCCACTTGGTCCAGAACTCTAATTGCAGCTACCTCTTGCACCCATGTGACTCACATGTCTCCAATCCAATGGGATTGGTTTCAGCTCTCATCTCACCGCCCTTCAGCAGTATTTCATACCTGGACTTACTCACAGACTTTAATCATTGTTTCCCCAGGTTTTTCTGGCTTTACCCTGTAGATCATTTCTTCTAACTCCTCTGTATTCTCATTCTCTGTCCTTTCTGTAAACGCCTTCTCCTCTCCAATCATTAGATGTGGGTGTTCCTCGGGACTTTCCCTTAGCCTGGCTTCCTTTAAACTCCACTCTCTTCCTGAGTGATCTCATCCGCTACCATGGCATCAATAGCATTAATATTCTAACCACTTTCAAATTTGTATCAATAGCCCAGACCTCAGTTCTGAGAATTAGATACATTTGTGCAACTTATTTCTAAACACCTCAAAGTTTCTTCCATGGGATATCCATAACTGAAATCACAATGTTTCCTCCAGGAAAACTGTGTCTCCTTCCTTATTTTCTCTTCATAACATTGCACAACATCCATCCAGTTGCTAATGAAAGACACCTGATAGCCACCCTTCTTGCTCTCCCTACACTCCCAACAACTCATATCAAGTCCATCACCAAGTTCTTTCTGTTCCAGAATCAAAATATCTACTAAGGTAATTTATTTTTCTGCATCACCACTGCCACCACTTTAGTCCAAGCATCCATGATTTCTTTCTTGGACTTCATTAATAACTTTAAACTTATCTCCATACCACAAACTCTTCGATAAATTCCTCTCACTGAATTCAGGGTAATCATTTTTAAAACAGTTCTACCTATATTACTTTGGTGCTTAAACCCCATCAGTGTCTTTCTGTGGCTGCAGAGATATGAAAAGGAACTGGGTTTAGAGATACTTCTGAAGCACAATAAATAGGATTTGACATATGGAATGGAGAAGAGAGAGGAGTCTAAGATGTTTCCCAATTTAGCTTGAGATATGGGGGAATAATATTTTAAAAGATCAAGTTTATAGGGCAAAGAAGAGAATATGGGTTTAATACCAGACCTACCAAACTTAAGAGAACCTATAGGAAATTCAGGTGGGTATCAATATCCATGGAGAAGGTGGGAGCTAGACACAGATTGAGTTGTGGAAGCCATAGACATGAATCCAACAGTCAGGAAATGTTTGTACAGTAAGAAATAAGAACTAAGAATAAAATCTTGAGGAAAACTAACATTTCAGGGGAAAGGGTGACAGAGGATGAAAAGTAAGTAAAGGAGACAGAATAAGGGGGGAAAGGAAACAGGAAAATTATTTAAGTATTCAAATAAGGAAATAATGTATGTTGCATCTTATACACTGAACTCAGTTCTAAATTGTGTCTTTTGGAAAAAAAATGAAATGTGGCAGAAAAATGCCTAGTAATTTGGTGTGATCAGTCCTTTACTGATTGAACTTTGTGTTCTGAGACCTCAGGTGAACAAGGTTGAGTTAATGTTGCTTCTTATTTTATTATACAATACCATTGGCCCATATAAGGCCCTGTCTTAATTACTTATTTTATCACTTTTTAGCCTCCATACCCACCATTCTAGTAGATAGCCATTCTATTGTGTATAATGCATATCTTTGCATTCTCTTCTTTGTGTTCTTATAAAACAATCTTTGATTAATGGGAAAATATTTTTTTTAATTTTTTTTTCAACGTTTATTTATTTTTGGGACAGAGAGAGACAGAGCATGAACGGGGGAGGGGCCGAGAGAGAGGGAGACACAGAATCGGAAACAGGCTCCAGGCTCTGAGCCATCAGCCCAGAGCCCGACGCGGGGCTCGAACTCACGGACCGCGAGATCGTGACCTGGCTGAAGTCGGACGCTTAACCGACTGCGCCACCCAGGCGCCCCAATGGGAAAATATTTTTAATTAAATAAGTGATATTCCATGATACATTTGGTTCTGATCCTTCCTTTTCACAAGCTTGGTATTAGATCCATTCATTGCTATGTGTACTGCTAATTCACTACTCCTATTTGCTGCACGGTAACTCATGAGGTACAACCACCACATTTTAACCTCTCTACATTCCCTATGATGGACACTCAGGTTGCTTCCAATTACCAACAACAACAGCAATGCTGCAATAACATTTCCATTTACATATGTCTCTTTGTGGACTTATGAAATAATTTATTCAGGTTATATATCCATGAGTAGATTGATCAAAAAAATTTTTTGATTGGTCATTTTGATTGGTCAGAATGCACGCATATACTTAATTTGGGTTACTATTGCCATCTTGGTCTCTGAATGGTGGCTGCCCCAGTTCATGCTACCTCCAACGGGACATAAGAGTTCTTGTATCCTCACATATCGATCAAGAGTTGGCACATCAACCTTTGTTAATTACTGGCAGGATAATAGGTGAAGAGTTATATTTTACTTCAATTTGCATTTCTGACCATTCATGATTTGGGGCGTCTCTTCAGATATTAATTTTTTTAGTTTCCTTTTGTGTAAATTGCCCATTCATATCTTGTATCCATTTTTTTCTATCTTTTCTTTCTTATTGATTTGAGTGCCTTGGATATTCTCGATATTAGTGCCTTGTCAGTTTTAGACTGTGCGTGGTCTTCCATATCATCATACATCTGATATATCTGCCCATGACATCTCTATTTAGTTTCCTAGAGTTGCTATAATAAAGCACCACAAACTAGATGACTTAAAACAACAGAAATTTATTCTCTCACAGTTTTTAGGTTTAGAAGTCTGAACTCAAGGTGCAATCGAGGTCTGAAAGTTCTAAGGGAAGACTTCTTTGCCTCTTCCAGTTCCTGGTGGCACCTGATGTGCCTTGGCTTGTGGCAGCGTCACTCCAATCTCTGCCTTCATCTTCACGTGGTCTTCCTGCCTCTATGCACCTGTGTGCTCACATGGTGCCTTAATCTATTTAGGCTGAGTAAACAGCAGATGCCTATTTCTCACAGTTCTAGAAAAGGCAAGTTCGAGATCAGGGTGTCAGATGACTTCTCCTCTCATGTGTCAAACTTCTCACGGAAACCTCATATGGTAGAAATGGCCAACTATCTTTCTGGAGATTCTTTTATCAAAGTATTAATGCCATTAATGAGGCTCCCCTCATGACCTAAGCACCTCCCAGAGGCCCCGCCTCCTAATTCCATAACACATAATTCCACACACACATTTCAACATGTCAAATTTTCAGGGATAAAAACATTCAAACCGTAGCATATTCAGACACAGCACAGGAATACAAACACTCAGACCATAACATATGGAACCAGTTATTGGATTTAGGGCCCATCTTAATCCAGCATGATGTCCTCATGACTCAACAAATTACTTCTGCTAAGACGATATTTCCAAATAAGTCACATTCTGTGGTCCTGGGTGGACATGAATTTTGGAGGGACACTATTCAACACCATACAATACCTTTCTTTAAATACATTTTAAAAATGTTTTAAGATTTTATTTTTACGTAATCTCTACACACAACATGGAGCTTGAACTTACAACCTGGAGATCAAAAGTTGCATGCTCTACGGACTGAGCCAGCCAGGTCCCCCAAACAAATGAAATTTTTATCTAATGTTCAGCATAGCAATGTAGTTAATAATACTGCACTATATACTTGAGAGTTGCTCAAAGAGTAGATGTTAAATATTCTTACCACAAAAAAGAAATGGTAATTATGTGAGGTGATAGAGACATTAACTAACACTACTGTGGTAATCATTTCATGGTATACAAGTATATCAAATCAACTTGTATAAACTCATACAATGTTATGTGTCAATTCTTTTTTCAAATAAATGTGTGGAAAAATAAAAAATTTTGGTATTGAAATATAGATAAAATTTTTTATAGAATAACATTGTTCTTCTGAGGGAGGACTTCAAACAAAATATTCATTAGATAAGACAGTTAAAGCAAGATTTTATATATATCTGTGAGAGAAATACAACTATTGATTGACTTCCCAGAATTTAGCTGGGATTCATGTAGCTTGAGAGAAACTAACTGTACCTTTAGCTTGACCTTGATTAAGTTTATTCCCATGGTCACAGTAATTGATTTAGGCCTAGACACATGACTCAACGGGGAGAGAGATTTGCTGAGGATGTCTGGGAAAGAAACTTCTTTACTGTTCTAAAAGAACTCCCAGAAGAGATTCTGTCTTCTAGTTAGAAGTGACCAAGGGGAGTTGAAGCCTGTGGAGCTGCTTTCTACCATGGAGGAAGTTAGCCTAAGGATGAAACTAATGACAAAGTCGGAAAAGATCCTGAGAAACTGTAGCTAAACTGAAATTGTTTCCTAAGCTTTGGACTTTCAGTTATGTGGTGTAAGTTTTTCTAAGTGAATAAGCAGGCTTAGAGTTCTACTATTCTCCAGCTTTATGGCATTAGACAAGTTATTTAATTTCTCTAAGCTTCCCTTTCCTCAACTGTAAAATGGGATATCCATAGTATCTAATTCCTAGAGTTTTGTGAAAATTAAATAAGACAATTGATGTAAGTTACTTAGTCCAGAATTAACCATTTATAAGTGTGAGGTAATTATGAAATACTATGTTATTATCATCCTGATTTTTGTTTCTATCACTGACATTGTTATTATCAGATTAAGTAGCAAACCTAGGATGAACTCTCATATCTTCTATGTCTTGCTTTATGCTTCTTCTTAAGCAAAGTAAAACCAAATTATTTGTTGGTCCTATAACCACTGTATTAATGCCTCCAGTATACTAGTTCATAGTTATTTATTTATTTTGCAGAGAATCCTATCAGATGCAATGCACTAGGCTAAGCACCATAGACACAGCTGTGAACACAAAGATGATTTCTAATTGTCAAGGAATTTATAGGAAGCTAGGAAAACTGGGCTAAGATACCATCCACTGCTGATGAGTCAGCTATCCATGAACAAGGCATTTTTTACTAGATAATCAAGTGAATCAGGATTTCCATATTCAGAAACCATTGTTATAAAGCAATTAGTTTGGAAACTACAAGAACAAGAACAACAAAAACAAAACAAAGGAAAACAATTCTAGAAATTCTAGCCGTCTAAAGCAATTGTGTCTTGAGAAGATGACAAAAGACATCTATCATAGATCGGAAGTACGGGGCAGGGTCAAAAAAAATGTCCTTTCCATCTGAATTCATTCCAATTCTCTTAAATAATAGGTCTCTTTATGATTGTTATTAAGAAACTGTTGCAAAAAGGCCTTCATAACCTTAACTTATTAATATTGCTCAACATAAAAAAAAGCATTCCACCTAAAAATGGAAATCCAAAAAATATAAGCACAACTTTTTCTTACCAACCTTGGTAAATGAGGCATATCGTAGTAGAATTCTAAAACAGGTTGATTATTTTCATGACTTAAAAGTAAAGCCCATTGTTTACTGCTCATGCATGTATTTTCCCAGGCAGAAGTGGAAGTATTTTATCACAGAGGATAAACATATCAGAGGTGTAATGCTAGGGGGAAAGCTGTTCAAAAACATGTGGGGGGAAAAGTAAGCTGAGATAGAAATATTTTCTTTCTTTATGAGAAGATAGCAAGGAATAAAATAAGCAGGCAAACGAAGGAAGAAAAAAGGGAAAAGAAAACACAACTACATACCCTGAGGAGCAAGAGACAGAAAATCTATGTAGCCAATATATAACTCTCTTGTCAGAGAATCTATACGCTGTCCAAAGAGGCCCATTCGGGAAGTGCCAGCAAAGATAGGGAAGGCTCAATCACACCAGTTATTGAAAAGGAGAAGGCAAAAAGAAACCAATAAAAGAGACAGGAAGCATGCACCTGACTCTTCTGTGAAAACGATTACAAATTGAATCTACTGGTTTCTATGTTTCCAGGGAGTTTTTTATTTTCTGGGCTTGAGATAGGTGAAAAAGGAAGGGCCTTTCCCTTTCCTCCTAGAATTCTAATTCCCTTTCACTGTGAACAGAAATCACACCAAAATACCTCTCAGAGCCACCATCCAACCACCTTCATTTCTGTCCAGTCTTGTGTTTTTCCTTTCCTGACCTATTTCTCCCTGTTGAGAAAGATTTGAAAGAAAATTGGAAGAGAAGAAGTACTGAGATGGGAAACAGAGAAGACTGTATCAGAAGAGAGATGTGGGGAGGCAAGAGTGGGGTGCATGTCTTCCACACTGTGCCCCACCCAGCCTCTAACTCCCCATCACAGAAGTTACCACATTTGGTTTACTTGTCCGTATTCCCTCTAAAGGCAAAGATCATTCTATGCAGTTGTCCACTTTCTCCTAAGTCTTGAGTAGGGGAATATCCATTATTTTACAGCAGGAACTTTTTTAATTGTAATTTTAAATCCTACTTAAGAGCCAAGTATCTCAGATGATCTGTGTTAATTGACTATGGCAGAGCTCAGATCCAGTGGAAAGAGTCTCAAGCCAAGTAAAACCTTGTCCTCTCATCTAACTATCCAGTGCTCCAGCATCTGAGAGCCAGGTAATCACTAGGTCACATCTTGTCCAGGGCCTACTGAGTTACATTAAATTCATGGTTGATGTAAAATCATCATTGATGTCACATAGGAGCCAGGCCCTGAAAACTTAACAACAAAGTAGAATGAACCAGGCAGTATTGTATATTCAAATTATCTAAGGGTTCAACTTAAGGGCTAAATTCTGCAAAACAAATAATTGATGGATATGAATGCATATGGTAAATTCAAGTGCAAGTGCATTGTACATAGACAATGAGTGCATGCTAAGGGAGGAAGGCAGAAGTTATTGGATATGACTTGGATTCAAAAGATAATTACCTTGTAAGGAGATGAGTCATTTGGGGGAGGTTTTGGGGGGGAGTCTTTTTTGCTTTTGTTTTATACTGTAAGATGTTTAAAAGAAAGCTTCTGGATGTTGTTTTTAATACTAGAGGATTAAAAAAAGAAACAAGAGTAAGTTTTTTGTTGTCGTTGCTTTTTTATTTTAGAGAGAGGGAGAGAGTGCCCATGAGCAGAAGGAGTAGGGGCAGAGGGAGAGAGAGAATAATCTTAAGCAGGCTCCATGCTCAGTGCAGAGCTGGAAATGGGGCTCAATCCCACGACCCTGGGATCATGAACTGCACCACAATCAAGAGTCAGACACTTAACTGAGCAACTCAGGCACCCAACGAACAGCTTTAATTAAGTAAATTCCATTCATGTTTCTTATAGAATATTAACCTTCTTAAGGTAGTGTTAGAAATTATGAATCTGAATACATGTAAATATTTTAAATCAGTAGGAGATAAGGTATTGTTCATAGATTATTTAATTATCTCTTTAAAATCTACCCTCTTTCAAATTAAAAATTTTAAATTTAATCTCCTTAAAATTTCCCCTATTCTTAAAATATTCTAATTTATTTGAAAACTTTATCATCTAAAGTATAATATTTATTCAATCCTGGATAAAAATGGAATTTATATTAAGGTATTTTTTATTATACCAGAAACTCATATTCATAAAAGAAATTGAAGAGAAGGCAGATAACGAAAAGAAATTTTAATCACCTATAATCTTACCACTCAGAAAGACATTATTAATACTTTGAAATATATACTCTAGTCTCTGTTTTAGAGAGACTATTTCTGCAAAAAGTAAATCTTAGGGGTGGCTGGGTAGCTCAGTCAGTTAAGCATCCAACTTCAGTTAAGGTCATGATCTTGTGATTCGTGAGTTCAAGCCCTGCGTCAGGCTCTGTACTGACAGCATAGAGCCTGGAGCCCATTTTGAGTTCTGTGTCTCCCTCTGTCTTTGCCCTCCCCTGCTCATGCCTTCATTCTCTTTCTCTCTCTTTCTCTCTCAAATAAATAAACATTTAAAAAAGTTTTTTAAAGGAAATCTTATTATATATCTGCCTCTTGCCTATTTCTTTTAACAATTTATCATAAGTATCAAAAGACATATACTTAAGACCAGGAAAATTTTTAGAATTTTATCTTAGAACTTATCTATACAAAGTTCACTTTCAAATTTAATGTATTACTTATTGGATTTTTTAAGTGGTTCTATTTTTCTCCTCTTCACTTTACTCCATGATACGTGAATATGAGGAGCCAAATAATTTTTAACAGTTATGAAATCAAAAGGAATCTGAGAATCCTCTTACAATGGAACCAGGTGTGGTGCAGAGTCTGTATCAACCACAAGCACCAAATCAAAAGATAGTCCCAGATGACAGAGATCACTATACATGAGTTCATGTTCTGGCTTTGTTAGGGAACATCGTTGTCCTCTTGGGAAAGCCACTCAGCACTTCAAGATGTACAGATGAGATATTAAATGCTAAATGACCTCTGAAACTGCCATGAGTCTACTCAGAAGGCAGGTATTGGATATTCCAGAAATGGGAATGCTGATAAGTTTAAATGTGCAGAGATGATGCTGTCATCCTCAAATTCCATTGGCCTTGGTCTGAAGACTATTTCCATTCTATAGGTTTCTAGAAGGTTTGAGTACAAAATGGCAAACAATTTTGGGCAATGTTCTAAAACCTACTCTTTAAAAAAGAAAGAAAGAAAAGAAAAGGAAAGAAAGAAAAGAAAAGGAAAGAAAAGAAAAAAGAAAAAGAAAAAAGCTCCTTTGGAGAATCTATTTTGTTCACTAAAATAAAACCAATAAAAAAATAAAACCAACCTATTTCCATATAAATGACTTTTCCTTTTTAAATATATCCGTCACACTGTAAATAGAAGCCATTTTATAAATATAAGCAAACACCAGTGATATATACCCATATTTTTAGCTTTTAATGAGAAGTATAAATCGCTCAAAAATGACATGTGAGGGACACCTGGGTGGCTCAATTGGTTAAGCTCCAACCCTTGATTTTGGCTCAGGTTGTGATCTTGGGGTCATGAGATCGAGTCCCATGTCAGGCTCCATGCTGAACATGGATCCTGCTTGGGATTTCCGCTCTCTCTGCCCCTCCCCTGATCACTCTCTCTCTCTCTCAAAATAAATAAATAAACATTTAAAAAAAAATACATGTAAATAATCATCAAAAGTTATCACCGAAAAATTACAAACGTTCACTTCACTGCCTGGAATCTGACTAAACAGGTTTTTGCTATATAGTGTATCAGTAGATGCTAAAAAAAACACAAAAAATATTTTATTTTGCATCAATTATAAATTGATGATCTCAGCTAGCTATCAGCACTGTCCAATAAAACATTCGGTAATGATGGAAATATTCAATATCGAAGGTGTCCAATATGGCAGCCCCTATTAAAACGTGGCTAATGTGGGGCGCCTAGGTGGCGCAGTCGGTTAAGCGTCCGACTTCAGCCAGGTCACGATCTCGCAGTCCGTGAGTTCGAGCCCGGCGTCAGGCTCTGGGCTGATGGCTCAGAGCCTGGAGCCTGCTTCCGATTCTGTGTCTCCCTCTCTCTCTGCCCCTCCCCCGTTCATGCTCTGTCTCTCTCTGTCCCAAAAATAAATAAACGTTGAAAAAAAAATTTTTTTTAAAAATAAAAAAAAATAAATAAATAAAACGTGGCTAATGCAAATGAGGAATTGATTTTTTTTATTTTAATGAATTTTAATTAATTTAATTTTAAGTAGCCATATGCCTATATATGGCTAATGCCTACCATACTGGACAGCAAGATATAGACCATATTTGGGACAGAAAATTTAGTTAAGTTCTATATCTCTAAAGTTAAATTTTTTTTAAATATTTAGTGAACATTGATGATATTTTCCTTCTGCAAGACAACATAAAATAATTTAGCAAACTTTACAATTTAAATTATTTGAAAAAATCTCCATAAAGAAAAATTATTAAAATAATAATTAGGTTTAGCCCTAGCAAAGCAGATCTTCATAAATCATGCATTAAAAATAGAAATATATAAAATTCTACCTTTATTCTAAAGCTCTTTTTAAAAACAGTGAAATCATGGTGTATCTGAAGAAATGTTAGTAACTTAAAGTATATTTTTTTACAGCTTCAGACCATTTAATTAAGTATAAGTTACTTTCCTCCCCACCCCCCAAGTGTTAGTATCTAAATATTAACATAAAGTATGAGAAATGTTCAGGCAAGGTAATGGGGTTATTAACGCCTCTTATTCATAATAGCATATATTACTTAAATAAGTGGAATTAAGTGTATAACTTGAGTTAAAATGACAATTAAGAGATATAATTAGCATTTAAACTTTTTTAAAGTTAAAATTCCATGCGTTTAAAGCAATTATAAACCATATTTTTCATATATCTTTTAAAAGTACGGTTAATTAAAATATTTCTTGACTCTCGAGTTTTTAACTCACATAAAATATATGTGTTGATGTGCATAAGGAAGTATACAATGTACCTCACCACACAGAACAAGATGGAAAAATATCAAAATCTCCAAGAAAATAAACCATGGAAATTAGTGTGTATTTAACAGTGAATTAATTAGAGGAAAACTAACAGTTTTTTGCTCTCATTCTCCCAGCTCACCTCCATGGGCATCTTAGAAAGAGAAAGCCAGTATTCAAAGGGCCCTCTGAAAAGAGAAAAGGGAGGTGGTTTGGATGGGTGAAGAATAGGAGATGGGATTTGGAACACACCACAGAAGCTAGAAACATAGTGGAGGTGGTTTTTCCTGGTACTAGGGTTAAGTGAAAACCTTTGGAGATTTTAAGAACTGAAAAGATTTAAATGGCCCTACCCACCTATCCATGTTATTCAAAATAAAACAACATGGTAGAACACAAACTTTACAAGTCTACTGAGATTGTATTTCTTAATTGCAAAACCCCAAATAAGTTCACCAAGGTTAGACTTATGCTCATATTTTTGTGCTCCTGTTTTGCCAGATCCCTAAAGGAAACGTTCTGATGCCTTATACCTGATGACTTACTTAGACCTGGAAACACATGCAAATACCAGCTCCCAGAAAAGGATGTCCAAAATGCAATTGTAACTCTGATAGAATAATCTATGATTATTTGGTGCCAAGATTGAGTGCCAATCACAAAATTATGTGGTGATGGAAGATATAAATATTAAAAAAGAAAGGTCCTAGCGCCCAAGCTTGGCACAGAACGCTGTCCATTTTCAAGATTTCAAGAAGGCTTGAAAGTCCATCAGAGGTAAACTAGACACCAGCTCACAACCCCAGTTATTTCTATCTACCTAAGACCCAGTGATTCTTAATTTGAGTCAGGGAGAGTGAAGGGAGTCCCAACAATTATTATGATTCAATCTCCTGCTAAGACAAGGAATGGGAGAGAAGCTTAAAAGAAAGATGCACTTGATTTAGGGAAGTAAAGGAATATATTTCTTAAATCCAGAAGTTGGAGGATCCTACTTCCTGATCTGACATTGAGGTTTGCTCTGTCTTCTATAAGAATGTCATCACATTAGTCTTAGAGCAAGTCTTTCAATGAAGATATTGATCAATGTATTTGGGACAGGACTATAGACAAGTAGTATGACTCTTATGCTTGTTTGGTAATAAATGCCTAAATGTGTAACAAAAATTAATCTGGGATTACTTCTCAGATTAAGCTGAGATTACTGAGATGATCATGTAATGTAAAGTTTCAGGGTGTAAATGCATACCCTACTTTGGCATATAAACAATAGATACTAGGATATTCACCAAAATGAGCCTCAAATTCACTGAATGAAGAAATTGGCTTGGGTGGCTTGCAACATATTATCTTACCTATAATTTTAATGTTTATTAGTATATTGCACTTACTTTTATTTTAAAGGGAAACAAGAGGAAATGCATGGAAGTCAGTAAAGCAATAGACACTTGTCATCCCATCTTTCTAAATATTTATTTCATGGGGGAAAAAATAAAAATAAAAATAATTCAAATCAATTTGAACACTATTACAGAAAACTTAGGAAAGTGAACCATCAAAGTCCACTGTAACAGAGGGAAGACTGGCCACCCTACTGAGGTGTTATTGGCTAGTCTTAAATATTTTAAGAGAAGGGATAGAAAGAATGTGCTTTCATGTTTAATGGTTAAATGCTTGTCAGATACAGTAAGAGAGAACAAGAAAAAGTGAAGATAATCATGCTAAAAATCCCAAAGATAAGTAGTTGGGAAAATGATAATTCTTCTTTTTGATCCCTCATCAGCTGACTCATTGCCTAGGGGAGTTTTGTAATGTTGATCTCCTGAGAGACAGCCACCCACTGAGAATATATAAATTAGTAATGAGCAAAGAATCAGCAGATGGAAAGAAATCACAGAAAAGGAAGTAAGGACTTTCACTGCACAAATGACAAAACATAGGGGAAGATATTTTCCCAAGAGAAAGCAAAAGTTGGATTGGCTTGGTTAATCAGAATTTACACTCAAGGAATGGATATTGTTATACTAACAAGAAATGAAATTAGAATACTTAGTGTCATTCCTGATAATACAAATATTGGGTCACACTTAAGGCATCCTAGAGGTCTGGTTAAATTAAGGAAAGCCTCATGGCTTTGCTATGTGTTTGCAGCCTAGTAATAGTTGCTCTGTAGTCAAAATACCCACCTTAATGGCAAAGAAATAAGCATTCTAGAAACAAAAGACATATTTAATTGGTTGGCCATGGCTGAGTTTATCAAGAGATACAAAACTCCATCAGAATTACTAAAAGCACTAAAAGGACCTCGCTAATTAATACATTATGGAATAAAAATATGCTATCACAATCACTGTACACCCTACAATTGGTAGGAGTATGTTCATAGATAACTAGCTTCACTTGAGCCATTCACCAACTAGGAAGACTTTAGCCATTAGCAATAAACTAACTAGAGGAGAGTTGTAGAGAATTATGAGAGAGTGAAAGGTCCCAAAGGATAAAGTTGATGGGCAGTAAAATGAAGCATTTTTAGGACATAATCATGAAACCAACCCTAAACTCCAAAATTAACCCACCAGGGGAAAACAAGTGGGGAACAGTTTTGAAATATAGTTCCCCAACGCAAAATAAATAAAGCTGAAGCTGGCTTGAAAAAGCCCTACCTGAGAATCCCACAGCTCCTTAACACAGAGGTGACAAAGTATTCTAAAATACATATCCCAGATAAAATCTCTTAAGACACACACATATAGGAACTTGAGTAATCAATTTATCAAATGAAATTAATATCTAAAGCATGTTCGTATCAAATAGGTAACTTAAAAATATTTTAAACTACTAATTCCTATTCCAGCCATGACAGAACATTTAGGATTGGGTTTATTCTTTCACCTTAAACAATTATACATACATGAATCAACCATTTAAAATAATCAAGCAATAGTCATCTCAGGTCTGTGATCCTTGGGAGAAAGGGCACATATACATGAGTTCCAAACTGCAGCATAGAAAAGTAGCCTGAACAAAAAAGCAGTGTTCTTGCTGGGTATGGGAAATAAAGATCAGAGCTAAGGGCTACTGAGACAATGGAAACTTTCAGGATAAGATACTAGAGAAGAGTATGCCATACAGAGAAGTATCTCCAGACATCTGCAGAGATGTCCATTTGAGTCTTTGGATCAATACTCACCTGCATACATTCAAGACCACAAGACTACATGAGGCTTGGTGGAGAATTGTTACTACGACTGTAAGGTGAATGAAGGAAGGACTCAGTGATCACCTAATATTGAGAGACACGGAAGTTTTTATTAACTATAATAATATTATTTAGTAAGTGGCTTCACCAAACTCAATGTACATGCAGTTGAGACCCTAGAAAGACAATACATTAAAAGTAGAATTTTTTTTGGTTGCAGGTTAAAGACTCCTGTAAACCTTTCCAAACAGGCTCAACAAGATAAAATTTATCAGATAGGAAATTGCTGCCAGAAAAAAACTCAACACTCTAATAAAGATAAAAAAAAAAAAAGTAGGTTCTCAACAACGGAGTATTCACAATGTCCAGAATAAAACCAAAATTACTAGGCATTCAAAGAAACGGTAATATGACATATAATCAACAGAAAATGTCTATGAAAAAACAACTAAAAATGAATAAATACTGAAATTAACAAATACTATGGCATTAGAAATATATTAAAGGATTTAAAGGAAAATATAGACTTAATAAACAAATGAATAGAAAATCTCAGGAAATAAAAATTTATGAAAAACCCAATGAAAATTCTGTATTTGAAAATTCCAATCCCTTAAATGAAAAAAAAAAATATTACTGGATCTACTTAATAATAGTTTGGACACTACAGAAGAAGAGACAGAATACCAGAACCTATCCATACACACAAATACAGAGAAAGAGACAGAGAGACAGAGAGAAAAGACTGGAAAGTAAAATAGAGTCTCACTTAAAAAAAAAAATCTCACTGACATCTGGGACAATATCAAGGAGGATCGCATACATATATATAATTGTGGTCTCAAAAACAGATGTGAGAAAATGGAGAAAAATATTTAAAGAACTAATCTTTGAAAATTTTCCAAGTTTAATGAAAACTGTGTAAATGCACAAACCCAAGAAGCTCAATAAAACACAAGCAAAATAAACACAAATGAGCCACACAAAGGTCCATCACAATCACATTGCTGAAAACCAATGATGAGGAAAGAAGCTTAAAAACAGCCAAAGCGAGGAAAAATTATACTACAGAGAGAGGAAAAAATGATGAGTTACCTTTTCCTTCTCATCTGAAACAGTACACGGTAAGTCAATGGAATGACAAATTTAAAGTGCTGAAAGAAAATAAATGTCAACATAGATGTCTATATCCAGCAAAAATATTTTTCAAAAATTAAGATAAAATAAAGACTTTTTCAGACAAACAAAAACAGAGTGAATTTGTTCCCAGCAGACCTGTACGTCAAGAAATGCTAAGGGAAATTCTTTAGGTAGAAGGAAAATAACACCAAATGAAAAATCAGATCTATACCAAAAAAAAAAAAAAAAAAAAAAGAAAAGCACTAGAAATTCTAACTATGTAGGTAAATACAAAACTTTTTTTATTTATAAATTTTCTTAATTGATAGTTCATTGTTTAGATCAAAGCTAATAACAGTGTATTTGGGGAGTTACGGCATTGTAGAAGTAAAATATATGGCAGCAATAGCACAATGAATAGTAAAAAAAAAAAATCGGAAATTGTGGCAGCATAATTATAAAAATGTAGTTTTCATTCTCTAATCCCCAAAAGGATTGTGAAAATGATGAGCTATCACCCCATGATTAGCTTCTGTTATAGGGCAAATGATATTTTTTTTTAATTTTTTTTTTAACGTTTATTCATTTTTGAGACAGAGAGACAGAGCATGAACAGGGGAGGGGCAGAGAGAGGGAGACACAGAATCTGAAACAGGCTCCAGGCTCTGAGCTGTCAGCACAGAGTCCGACGCAGGCCTCGAACTCACGGACCGTGAGATCATGACCTGACCGAAGTCGGACGCTTAACCGACCAAGCCACCCAGGCGCCCCAGGGCAAATGATATTTTTAAGTGTAATTAAGGTTACTAACCATTCACCTTAAATAAAAAGATTAACTGTGTGGGCCAATCCTAATTACACAAGCCCTTTAAAAGTAGACAGTTTTCTCAAATTTTCGCAGAAGAGGAAGTCAAAGACATTTGAACACAAAAAGTATTAGGTTTACCGTTGCTGGCTACAGAATGGTGGTGGTCAGATGGGAAGGAATGTGGAAGATCTTGGAAAATGAAAAGTGACCCTCAGGGGACAGCAAGTAAGAAAACAGGGACCACATTGGCACAATAGCACAGGACTGATTTTTGCCAGAAACCTAAATGAGCTTCACAGCCAATTCTTTCCCAAAACTTCCAGATAAAAGCTCATCCAGGCCAATTCCTTGATTTCAGCTCTGTGATAACTTAGCATAGACCCCAGACAAACTCCCTTGGACTTCTGACCTACAGAACTGTGTGCTAATGAATACGTGTTACTTTAAGCCATTAAGTCCATGGTAATTTGTTAAGCAGTAATTGAAAACTAGTAGAGTATGCTTTGTAAAGTTCTTTTATCATACAGAAAATGATGCAAGATTATTCATAGATAACATTATTTGTTTTAAGTTAAATGTGCATCTTGTGAGCCCCACAACAATCACACACACATGCGCAAAATAGATATAGTTCAGAATCTAATACTTGGGATAAAATGAAATACTATCTTCTATGAATTCAAAAGAATATTTTGAGCATTCTTGGTGGGAGCAATCACTTTGTATCACTTGTTTTAGGGCAAAGGACAGCGCCTGGCATATAGTGGGCAGTCTTTAAACATCTATGGAATGAATGAATAAATGAATGCATAAATGAATATTCAAGTCCATGAGTTAAGTAACAAAGATCCACCGGTGTGGTTCTAGAACCAAAAATACCTGAATGAAGACATATTTTTGCCTATGAGCAATATGAAGAATAATCAGAAGGGAAATTACCACTTGAACGGAGAAACCAGTGAAGGCTTAGGCTTTCATTATTTATACCCAACCTGGTTCTAAAATGGATTTAAATTCCTTGACAACAGTTAAAAGACTGCACCAATAATAAAGATAGAAAATCAAGTACCTAAAATATAAATGTTGAAGGATCCATTATACATAAATGGAAACACACAAACACTCCCTGCTTTTAGAGACAGGACATATAGGTTCTGGGCTTAACACTGTTCATACTGGTTTTTTGTCATCATGCTACACACAGTGGGAAAAACGTCTGTATACTTGCAAAAGTTGCAAATCTAATTATAATATACAAGGTCAAATAGCAACCCAGAAATAGAAACTGAGATTTGAAGAAAGTGCTTATATCTCCAACTAGTGCATAGAGCATGAGGTGAAGCAGCTTTTTAGCAGAATCAGCTAGAGTTTTATAAACTCCACATTGCTCATGTCTGACACGTGTAAGCAAACTTTCCACACAACATAATCTCTAATAAATGGTAAGGTGAAGGGTGAAGGCAAAGGAACAGAGGTATCGTAAGTGCCTGGTTTGGATAGGAGAGGACCTCTCTAAAGACCTTATCGAAGAGTAGCACGTATATTCTGTTCCCTTTGGGAGAATTCCTGGCACAGGGATACAGTTTGCAAGAATGTAGACTAATATACTTGGGGTCTTGGCAGTGCTCTGGTTTATTCTGGATGCTACTGCCTGCGATGTTTCAATTACTCTGTAATCCAAATCCTAGACCTGCACTTTCACATAATTGTGAAAACGGTTGTGGCTGTTCATATGTCAACATATTTCAGATAAGAATCTAAACTGTCTCAAATTAACATTATTAAAGCATGCAGTCTTGGGGCGCCTGGGTGGCGCAGTCGGTTAAGCGTCCGACTTCAGCCAGGTCACGATCTCGCGGTCGGTGAGTTCGAACCCCGCGTCAGGCTCTGGGCTGATGGCTCAGAGCCTGGAGCCTGTTTCCGATTCTGTGTCTCCCTCTCTCTCTGCCCCTCCCCCATTCATGCTCTGTCTCTCTCTGTCCCAAAAATAAATAAACGTTGAATAAAGCATGCAGTCTTTCCCTTCCCCCCCCACTTCACATAAGTCTACCTTTCCACAGACCTACTGGAAAATGCAAGGTATGCGTGGCTCTCTGCATTTATGCAAGCTTGGTCTCCCTCTGAACTAATGAATCTAGATCACTAATTAACAGCCAGGTGCAGGATGTTTACTAAAAAACAAAGTGACTTGATTAAATGCAAGCTTTTGAACCACATACAATACAAGTGCATCTTCTTTAAATTAGTGGTTCTAAAGCACCTTTCTCTGAGGATATCCTACTGGGGAAATGAGCACAATCTTTAACCAGACCTTACATAATTCACACTAATTAAACAAGTAGTTCATGGGTTTGAACCCATGACATTGAGTTATAAATTATGTAATTTAAAAGCTGCATTCACTTCTTCTTGTAACTAGAAACAAAGGAGAGGCTACTTAGCAGTCAGTAGACACAAACTGATATTTGTGGTCCCTTTAATATTTAACTAGTGGCTTCACTTTTTAAGAGGTTACTTACCAAATATGAAAAAAGGAAATAAATTTACAGATACCACCAAACTTCATTTGGCTGGAAACATAAGGCTTCTATAGTACACCTGAAACTAATATAACGCTGTACGTTAACCAAACTCGAATTAAAATAAAAACTTTAAAAAAAGAATCATGAGGCGCCTGGGTGGCTCAGTCAGTTAAGTGTCGGACTTCGGCTCAGGTCACGTTCTCGCGGTCCGTGAGTTGGAGCCCCGCATCGTGCTGACTGCTCAGAGCCTGGAGCCTGTTTCAGATTCTGTGTCTCCTTCTCTCTCTGCCCCTCCCCTGTTCATGCTCTGTCTCTCTCTGTCTCAAAAATAAATAAACGTTAAAAAAAAATTTAAAAAAAAGAAATAAATAAAGAATTATATAGTAACTAACATACACAGTAAGTTAATCCTCAGTTATGTGCTAAGTATTGTGTAATATACCAAGGATACAAAGATGAAAAAGACGTGATTCCTTCTCTCCCAAGTTAGTCTAAAGAGACAGAACAATGAACAATCAGTAAATTCAGGAACTGCGTTAGTTGCTCCAAGACGTGGCAGTGATCAATGATTTCATAAAGTATAAAACACATGAGCTGGAGCCTGAAATATAATTTAAATTACCTATTTTACAGGCAAAGGAAACTCAGTGAGCAAAGGCAGAATGATGTGAAAATGAGTCCGGTCTGGAAAAGCAGAAAGGATTGGGTAAGTACGGAGAGAAAGAGGAAAACTGCCTGTTGAGGAGGTTGACTCAGTGAATAGACAGAATATAGAAGACCTTGCTAAGGACTTGAGACATCTTCCTGAGGGCAAAAGGGAAATCATGGAAGAGTTTTAGACAGTTAAACTAACATGACCAGAATTAAGTCTTAGAACACCATCACAGGAGTGTGGAGGCAGGACTGAGGAGTGAGAGACTATAGGACCAAAAAATGAAATGAAATTAAAAGGCCAATTAAAAGATTACTATAGGTCGGATAAGAGTTGATAGGGGCCTAAAAATAAATGTATAGCTGTGAAGACAAAAGGGGAAACTTTTAAATTATGTTCCATAAATAACATTTCTAAGATTTTTATACTTACTGCGATTAAATTGTAAATTCCTAAATGCATGGTTTCTATCACATAATCATTAAAAAGACATTATTAACACAAATGGGCGTCACATTAAATAACAATTATATTTATGTATAATGCTTTGGGATGAGATTATTAAATATTTAAGAGTATTGAATTTGATAACTTTCTCACAAACATTTGTTTTTCCCTCATTAGCGAATTCCAACTCTAATGGAACATTCAAACTCATATTACCCATCTTTGAGTCACTGAACTGATACAACATTTGCTAGCACGCTAGTGAACAAAGGAAATAGTAAAGTAGTATCTACACATCAGTGGATAGTAAGAGGCTACTCACTACTTACCTCTTCAGTATTCATGCGGGGGACTCACTCTGATATGGTTTACGCTTACCAAGGCGCTTCTCATACATCATTTAATTGAATCATCCTAACAACCCTCAGCAGTAGACAATGTTACAGGTTTTTTTTTTAATTTTTTTTTAATGTTTATTTATTCTTGAGACAGAGAGAGACAGAGCATGAACAGGGGAGGGGCAGAGAGAGAGGGAGACACAGAATCTGAAACAGGCTCCAGGCTCTGAGCTGTCAGCACAGAGCCCAACGCAGGGCTCGAACTCACGGACCGTGAGATCATGACCTGAGCCGAAGTCGGACGCTTAACCGACCAAGCCACCCAGGCGCCCCAACAATGTTACAGGCTTTTTTTTAAATGTTTCTTTATTTTGAGAAAGACAGAGCAAGAGCACACGTGAGCAGGGGAGGGGCAGAAAGAGAGGGAGAGACAGAATCCCAAGCAGGCTTCACTCTGTCAGCACAGAGCCTGTCACAGGGCTCCATCTCACCAACCACGAGATCACAACCTGAGTCGAAATCAAGAATAGGATGCTTCACCAACTGAGCCACCCAGCCACTCCAATATTATGGGTTTTTTTTAATTGACGCTCAGAAATTATGTAACTTCCTCAAAGTCACACAGCTAATAAGTACTGGGACTCAACTCCAGATCACGTTATTGCAGTAACGACAGCCAACTCTCGCTGAGTTCTCATTGGATGTTAAACATTGTATTAAGTACCTCAGTGATATTATGTTATTCCCCACAAAACCCCTCTGAGGTAAATGCTAATACACTTATTCCCACTTTATGAATAAAGGAAAAGAAAAGAAAGGAGTTTGTATAAATTGCCTCTGCTCACCAAACCAGCAATCAGCAACACCAGGTTCCAAACCCAGGCCCTTGAACTAAAGGGGCCACACCCTTCACCACTAAGCTGGCCCAACCACAACCACCTGCATTTGCTCTATGTAAAGAAAAGTGATTACTCAGTAAACTAAACCCAGACATAATGTTGAATTATCCCCCCAGATCTGTAGCTAAACTGTAGGTTCATATATTCCTTTCTGAATACTTATAAACTAACACACTCCAAGCATTATCTGTAAGGCTTTTCTGGAAGGCTACCATAGCTTGACTTTTTTCCAGAAAAGAAAATCTGACAGTCATTAAAATGAGATACTCTAGGCTTCTCTTGCTCCTGACTAGTTAATACATAAAATAACTTACAGTCTATACTCAGTAGTTTCCACAACAATCACTTTACACATATCAGGTAATTGTGATCTTATGCTGACTACTTTCTGCAAAGAGGTTGAAACTAAAACATAGGTGCTTATCAGAATCAAAATCAAGGTTTTTATCAGAATCAAAATCAAGGTTTTTAAAACACAGATATTAATGGTTTTCTCTAAGTAATGTTCAACTTCCCAGGGCATCAAAACTCATAAAGAATACTACCTCCAAAGCCTAACAGTTTAGTAACTTCTCTCTCTTTAATTATAAGATTTTGTAAAATGCCTAGAGGCAGGAGGAACACAGAGCGTGTCCTATTTCCCTGCTTTCCTGCATCCTTCTTTTCCTATGGCTAGAACAATAAGCAAGTTTCTTCTCATTTTGTATATCTCTGTTTATACATTTATCTCAAGACAGTTATACAAATGCCAGAAATGTCAGAGATAGATGTAGGGACGGAACAAGGGCCTTGTGAATGTGAGAGAATTATAAATAACTCTGCCTGCTTGGACCCTATTGTGGAATGGAAGAAGGTCCTCCAGATGGAGCCCCTCTCAAGTGGGTACTGACTTTGGCTGATACTTCTGCTTTTGTGCAACCTCTGCAAATCGTTAATCTTTTGCCAACAGTTCTATGGACAGAGGGAACCATGGCCATCGCTTCCTAAAAAAAGATGAGCAATCTGGAGAATGAAAAAAAAGAGTGAGGAATAATGAATTCCTTGGAGGATGTTCTGCCACCATGTTCTAAAGGCAAACTCCAACTCTTTCCGGTTTGTTGTGTCTTCTATGAAGAACAGATATTTCTTTGGATCAGAACATCAGATAATGCACATGAAGACCTGGGCACAGGGCAAATCCTCAATACAGGGTAGGAAGAGGAGGAAGAAGAAAAAGAAGATAGAATTATTGCTATACTTTTTTTAGATTCTAGTAGGAAGAGGAGAAAAGGATTTTGGATACTCATTTCTGATTGAGCATGCTATAAGACTAACATAATGATTTTCTATGTGAAAACGTAAGAATTCAAGTTTGTCACTTTTCAAGATGCAAAAGATAATGGAAGAACTACACATTGACATCGAGACATCTTATTTTAAGTCAGATAAACTGGTAAGTTTTTCAAATCATAAATACTACAAAGTTAAAATAAAAATTCAAGAGTGGGGCACCTGGGTGGCTCAGTCGGTTAAGTGTCCAACTTTGGCTCAGGCCATGATCTCACAGTTCATGAGTTTGAGCCCCGCGTTGGGCTCTGTGCTGACAGCTCAGAGCCTGGAACCTGCTTCAGATTCTATGTCTCTCTCTCTCTCTGTCTTCCTCCTCCACTCTCTGCCCCTTTCTCCACCAGAAAAATGCGGATTTTTAAAGAATACCAAAAGAGCATAGAAAGAGGAAAATACTTCATTTAAATCTCACTAGTGGCATGACAAAAAGAAAATATATGAAAGTAAAGATTTATTTCTTATAAAATAGGGTGAGAAACCCAAGAGTTGTATGGAAAACTTGGCTGAATTATGAAAGAAATGTTTTAAAAAGAGAAAGGTAGCTCTTGGTGATTTAGTGAAACGTCCTCAAAATCCAAGGTTACAGGAAGGATGGAAGACTAATCAAAAAGGATTATTGTGAAAAACAATGGCAAGTCTGTTAAATGATGAGTTTTCAGAAGATGCTTCACCCTGGAAATTTAACATCCTTTAAAGCCTCTCTTTCTGACTCACTGGTCGTAGTTTTTAATAAAGTCTGGGAGAAAGGGTAGATGAGTAATGTTATGAGTCAGAGGTTATTTTTAAGAAAGGTGATATTAGATTTTAAAATCTTGGCGACCTTTAACATTTTATAATGCCTGCTTTTCTAAATTATTCTGAGAAAGTTACCAAGGTTTACAGAAAAGTTGGCTGCTTCATATCCAGTGTGAACTATTAAGAAGCAAAATTTGGCAAAAGGTTCAGTTGTCTTAAGAGCAGTGGCAAAGCACTAAAACGCTTAATGCTACTTGGGTATTATTTTACTAAGTTTAGTTCATAAAACTAATTTTCTCAGTGAAAGAGTTGCTTCTTGAAAGTGCTGTAGACTTTTGGCACGTGCTATCAACCATATTAAATGGTAACCTCCAGACCTTTTTCTCTAAGATTTAGGTCAGGTGCTTTGCTTTAGATAAATCAAGATTTTGTTTCATAATAGCTTTGACAATTGTGATTATATATATATGTATATATATAATACTTATATTTATATATATGCAAATGAGATACCAGTCTAAGCTTAGCAGTAAATTCTTTTTTTGTTAATAATAGATATTGATCATGTTACTTGGGAGAGAGTTCAGTTGTTACGATTTTATATTTTTAATATCTTCCTGTCAAAATCTGACAGATTTTTAAAAGTTTGTAATGATAGCCTAATACAACAGGCTAAACCTGGGATGCTCGCGTGTAGATTTTAGCTGTTTGAGACTTCAGGTTGCTCCCTTATGGTGGAATCTGGTCAATTAAAGCTCATTTATCTAATGGTAAATTGTTCTCCTTACTATATACCTAATGGAAGTTCTTGACCAAATTGAAATCACTTCCAGTCTTCATCCTTCATTTTATATGATTCCCGACAAGATGGAACTTTAAAAAACAGATTTGCAGTTTATATCCTTATAGACATTCATACACAGAGCTGCCCACAAATATAACCATGCACAGAACATATCTATTTGCAAAAGAGACACTGTTGATTTGAAAAATGGCAGAGGAATGCTGCCCAAGACCAAGAAAAACTGTGTTAGAATTTCATATCAATTCGGGTCTTAAAAATGATAAAGTTAATTCCAAAATAAAATTTGGTGAGTTGCAAACTGTGTATCACTATATTTTTAATTCCATGAAAACTTTAAGAAATAATTTCTTTGTTTTATAACACACCATCTGTTAACTCAATGAAAGCAAAGTTTTAGAAATATTGTAAACTTGCTTTAGAATTTATTTTTGAAGCAAATGAGAGAAAATTAATTTTGTTACATTTTCCACTCCGAATCTAGCTTTCTTACACCCCAGTGCAAATCCTTCCAAACTTTTCTACATGGGACATATCAAAAGTAATCAGTTTCTTGATTACTGTTGTGCATGGATGCACACCATCCATGCAAAACAACAAAGACTGTGAACTGAGAAAGTCTCCTTGTCGTAGAAACCCTGGCACAGTTAGAATCTTGAGTTGGTAAAGAAGTGGCAATCAATGTGACATACCTTGGGGGGGGGGGGGGCGCAAGGGCTTCTCAAAAATACACATTCCAATGTCAGACATTCATTCATTTTAATATAATTTCTTGAGATTGGGAAGGATCTTCCATTCTCTTTGCAAGAGAATCCATTAAAATTAAAATACATTTGAAAGGAAAAGAACTGATATTTATAGTTGGCTTAATATATGCACTATTAGATGTGCTTTACATAAATTGCTTTAGTTGTTATACAGTTAAGCCTATGCCTTAATTACTAGCTCACTTATGCATAAGGTTTAACAGGAAAGCTCCTGATGAACTAGCTCCAGAGAGTATTCACTGGGGCAGCAGCAGGGGGAGGGGGGGGGCGGGGGGCAGAAAAATCTAAGAAGGAAAAAAGGGTTCAACCCCAGCACTTAGACTAAACTTAGGCCTGTAATTCTTACCACAGGCAGAGGAGAATGATGGTGACTTTATGATAAATATACCACTTCTTCATTTATGAGTTCATTCCTTTATTTTATCACAAAATACTCTGCTATGACATGTGAAAAATATACAAGCATAACAAACAACCAGGTAGAGGAATACAGAGGATATTTGGAAGGTACAAAATCTGATACCTTTCCATAAGCAATAAACTTTTCCTCGACAGGATTCCTTGGCAGGGAGGGAGAGGGTGGGCAGTGCACAAATGTTATTTTGAAATAATGAATAAGGTTTCTCTAAGCTTTCAAATACACGGTATTTTTAATTAACCTAAATGTTTCCTAGTAAATGGTCTCCCTTAAAAGGCCTTGGAAATTAATGTTCATCAACATAGCAAAGCACTAGCTCAGATAATATGGCAACTACTCTACTTGTATGTGAAAAAGCTATTTCTCCAGTTCTTAAAACTGTAGCTTCTCTTCCATCAGGGAGTGTCTTCTGAAGGCCGGTCACATTGTTCATTTGCTTGGCTACGCTTTTGTGAAAATGCTCAGATGAACTTTCATCCTGTCGAAAATATAAAGTCTCTGATTCCGAATCCCGAGTAATATGTGATGTACCAATCCGGATATGAAATTTCATTCTGCATTGTATATAATTTAGCTTTGTATTTAGAAGATATTATCTATTACGTCATTCATTATCCTGGATATAAAGCCCCATTTGAGAAATTTACTTTAGAATCTTAAACCGAAGGGAAAGTCTCCCCAAAAGAACTGAAATATTTCCTCTTTTCCAATAATGGAGGTCATTTCTCTTTTTGCCCCATTTGCCAGGAACCTCAGAAGCAAATGTGAAGTGCAATCACAAAAAGATCACCCTAACCTGATAGTCACACTTCTCAGTTTCTAGTTTTCTATCAGCTTAATTTTCTGTATCAATCTCTACTTTGTTTGTGGGCCGAGGAAGAAGCATAAATGTATTTTATTAATTAAAATAAAGAATAATATACTATACATACCACCAAAGTCATAAAGTTTCAAAATATGTAATAATTGCCCATCACTCTTGAAATAAATGATTAATATATTAACTTATTTGTCAAGCCATATTAAGCGGACTTAAACACCCCATTTTTAAATTAAAGTATGATTGACATACAATATCCTATTAGTTTTCAGGTGTATGTAATAGTGATTTAATATTTTTATACATTATGAAATAATCCCCATGATAGGTCTAGTTACCATAAATCACCTTACAAAGTTACTACAATATTACTGACTATATTTCCTCTGATGTACATAACATTCCTATGACTGATTTATTTTGTAACTGGAACTTTGTACCTCTTAATCACCTTCAATGTGGTGCCTGCCGCCTCAACCCCTCCCTGCTCTGGTAACCAACAGTTTGTTTCTTGTTATCTATGAATCTGTTTCCATTTTGTTTGTTTGCTTTGTTTTTTAGATTCCACATGTAAGTGAAATCATATGGTATTTGTCTGACTTATTATACTTAGCATAATACTCTCTGGGTCCATCCATGTTGTTGCAAATGGCAAGATTTCATTCTTTTTCGTGGTGGAGTAATATTACACGGTGGAGTAATATTACACTGTATATATGTACCACGTCTTCTTTGTCCATTCATCTGCCAATAGACACGTTGCTTCCATATCTTGATTATTGTCAGTAATGCTGCGATAAATATTGAGGTGCATATATCTCTTTGAAATGGTGTTTTTGTTTTCTGTGGATAAATAGCCAGAAGTGGAATTGCTGTATTTTATGCTAGTTCTATTTCTAATTTTTTGATGAATGTCCATACTGTTTTCCACAGCGACTGTACCAGTTTATTTTCACACCAGCAGTGCATGAGAGGGTTCCCTTGCCTCCACATCCTTGCCACCACTTGTTATTTTTGTCTTTTTGATAATAGCTAATCTGACAGGTCTGAGGTAATATTTCATTGTGATTTTGATTTGCATTTCCCTAATAATTATGATGTTGAACCCCTTGTCATGTGTCTATTGGCATCTGTATGCCTTCTTTGGAGAAATATCTATTCAGGTCCTCTGCCCATTTAAACACTTCATTTTATTTATATGTAAGTTTATTTAAGTGGAAACCTGAGGATGTGAAAGAGAGTCTCATTTAATCCTAATTTCACTGTTAATGTTTTACCATCACTTTAGACTTTAGAAAATATCTGATCTGCTACACTAGTAATGTAGAAAGCCAGTATCATTATTATAAATCACTATGCTAGGCGATTATGTATTAGGGGAGGAAAAAGAGCTTAAACAGAAAAAAAGAATAATTTCATTAACAAACAAAAAACTGCACGAGAGTGAAAAAGCTGACCCGTGTACCTTTTTGAAAAAATTGGAAGCACTAGACACAAGTTCGTATTTCTGAGATATAAAAGTTCATTAATTATGCCCAATGAGGGCTTTTTTAAGGAATAAGCAATAAGTGTAGCAGTAAACTGAATAGTATCTCTATTAATGTAAGATATTTATATTTTTGTTTTGTCTTCCCTTCATTATGAATTACAACAATATAATAATAATGCAAGAAATAATAAATACAAACAGATTGAATCAGCTATTCTAATGATATAATACTTGCTTTTTAGGGAAAATACATATGGTTGCAATTTTTGCTGCTAAAATAGTGAAAAGAAAATAGATTGGCAGAAACTAAATAGCTTACATGTTCACTTTAGTCACCCTGCCCCCCTCTTTAAACCAAGCTTTCTGAAAAGAAGACATAAAAGAGAAATGAAGGAAATGATCTGAAGAAATATAGCCTCCTTTACATTTTATCATTGACACTCAGCTGTAACAATCACTTAACACTTGGCTTTTCCTTGCAGCTACTTACTTAGGAACACAGCCTCCTGTGTATTGTTAGTCATCTTAGAGCCACTCCTAGAAGCTCTTGCATTTATCACTGTCTATTCAAAAATGTTGAAGACAGGGGCACCTGTAGTTTAGTCGGTTAAACGTCCAACTCCAGCTCAGGTCATGATCTCACATAGTTCGTGAGTTCAAGTCCCACGTTGGGCCCTGTGCTGACAGCTCGGAGACTAGAGCCTGCTTTGGATTCTTTGTCTCCCTCTCTCTCTGCCCCTTCCCTGCGCTCAATCTCTCTCTAAAAAATAAAAATAAATAAACATTAATTTTTTTTTAAATATTGAAGACAAGCTCTCCAAGAGATCAAGACGACCCTAGCCAGATGATATCTTTGTCTAGCTTCATTGTCAAGTTTAGGCCATTTTTGAGCTTTCCTGATGTCCTTTACTCTGGCCACTTAACTCTGACCTTGCTTGGGTTCATGCTTCATGGGTCTCTTCTGCCTCCTGGTGAATGAGAGTGGCTTATTACTCTATACCTCTTCTCAATAAGCATCAATAACAATAATGGCTAATATTTATGGGGCATAAGTACTTTACATGCATATTCAGTCAACAAAATTAATTGTTTACTATGTGCCAAACTATACTCTCTGCTAAACACTGAAAAAAATTGATTTAATCCAGACAAAAATCTCTGTTTCCAATAATTAAGGAATATGTGAATACAAACAGATAGAGACACTCTGAAAGAAAGGGTCAATTTTTAAAAAGAATCCATCAAAAGATTTCACCTAGCTAGAGAAATAAGAAGATTTAGCCAAGGAAGTGATGCCCAAGCTGAAACATGAAAAATTAGGAGAATTCACTAGGTACCGAGGACAGAAGACACTGCAGATGGGCAAACAGTATAAGCAGAGAGCCTATTATGACAGATTTAGAGGAAATGGTAGAAGTAGAATGGCATGGATCATTTGAAAAACTAAAGAAAATGGGAATAGCAGGAATAGAGAAGGCTGAATCTAAAAAGACAGGTGATTTGAAGGGGCACATGCACCCCCATGTTTGTAGCAGCACTATCAATAATAGCCAAAGTATGGAAAGAGCCCAAATGTCCATCGATGGATGAAGATGTGGTATATATATACAATGGAGTATTACTCAGCAATCAAAAAAGAATGAAATCTTGCCATTTGCAACTACATGGATGGAACTACAGGGTATTATACTAAACGAAATTAGTCAGAGAAAGACAAATATCATATGACTTCACTCATATGAGGACTTTAAGATACAAAACAGATGAACATAAGGAAAATGAAGCAAAAATAATATAAAAACAGGGAGGGGGACAAAACATAAGAGACTCTTAAATATGGAGAACAAACACAGACAGAGGGTTTTTGGAGGGGTTGTGGGAGGGGGCATGGGCTCAATGGGTAAGGGGCATTAAGAAATCTACTCCTGAGGGGCGCCTGGGTAGCTCAGTCCGTTGAGTGTCCAACTTCAGCTCAGGTCATGATCTCATGGTCTGTGAGTTCGAGCCCCACATTGGGCTCTGTACTGACAGCTCAGAGCCTGGAGGCAGCTTTGGATTCTGTGTCACCCTCTCTCTCTGCCCTTTCCCCACTCACTGTCTGTCTCTGTCTCTCTCTCTCAAAAATGAATAAATGTTTTAAAAAAAAAAAAAAAGGAAATCTACTCCTGAAAATCATTGTTGCACTATATGCTAATTTGGATGTAAATTAAAAAAATAAATTAAATTAAGTGGTAAAAAATATTAACTATGCAAACCTATCAATATATCACAAAATACAAATAAATAAGTAAGTAAATAAATAAATAAAGACAGATGAGTACTTAATGAAGGAAGGCCTGGTGGGTGATGTTAAGGATTTATCCTTAGAGTAGCAAAACCACTGCAAGTTTCGGGGCACCTGGGTGGCTCAGTTGGTTAAGTGTACAACTTTGGCTCAGGTCATGATCTCATAGTTTGTGAGTTCAAGCCCCACATCAGGCTCTGGGCTGACAGCTCGGAGACTGGAGCCTGTTTCAGAGTCTGTGTCTCCGTCTCTCTCTCTCTCTCTCTCCCTCTCTCTCTCTCTCTGCCCCTAACCCGCTCATGCTCTGTCCCTTTCTCTCTCAAAAATAAATAAACATTAAAAAATAAATTAAAAAAAAAGTAAAACCACTGCAAGTTTTTAAGTGATAGTGATACAATTATATTTGGACTTTGAAATGATAACCCTCCCAGGATTACAGCTGCAGGCTTGGATTGGAGGTACACAAAGACAGATAAAGAGAGAACAATTAGTATGCTGCAATAATCCAGGCAGGAGATGGTGGTATTTTAACCTAATAATAGCTCATTTTAACAGACTTCATGTGCCAGACATATCTCATTTAATCCTAACATCAACCCCATGTATTAGAGACTATAATGATCTTTACAGATATGGAAAGTGAACTTTAGAGTTGACTTGCCAAAATCACGTAGATAGTACGCAAGCTGAGTAGGACTTAAGCCCAGGCAGTGAGCAATCTAGCAATAAAACTCATGCTTATATCTGGTGTTCTACATAGATGCCAAGAAATGATAGCAGTACAGTTGAAAAGAAGTGCACAGATTTCAGAGATACCTAGAAGTTGAAACCCCAAGATACCATGATGGACAGTTATGGAGAGTGAGGGGGGTGACACTGGTTAAAATAAAAAGGAGATACCAAAGATGAAATCCAGAAATCTGATTTACACAAGTGGATGGATGATGGTGCCATTCACTGAAATAGAGAACACTGAAAGTGGACCAGATTAATTTGCCGGACACTAAAGTGGTAAGAACGGATTTGAATTAGTTCTCACTATTACAATAGGGAAAAGAGTCCAACATAAAATCAGCTCCACTTCAATTTCTACAGAGGTGACTAAGAGTTTCAAGGGGAGAATAAGGGAAAAGGGAGCCAGGTAAGTGATGGCACAGTATAGTTAGGGAAGTGAATAAGTACAAAAGTGGGAGGGGGATGTAAAATAATAAGAAATATAGATATCAGTCTCTGCCCCCAGTTTCTGACAAAGGTCCCCTGAAACCCTTGTAAATTTCTAAGTGATAGGAGCATAGGAGCATCTTTTATTCTAATGAGGTGACTCTGAGTGGGCTCCTGAATGAAGGCTGGTCACCAGAAAGATCAAGCCATAATTAGAAGCTTGGAATTTTCAGCCTTAGCCCCCTCACCCCCCTCCATAGAGAGGGAAAGGGACTAGAAATAGAATTAATAATTAATCATGTCTACATGAGGAAGCCTCCATTAAAATCCCAATTGTATGGGATTTGCAGAATTTCCAGGTTGCTAAACAGATGCATGATCCAGGAGAATGATATAACCCAACTCTATGGAACAGAAGCTCCTGTGCTCACACCCCAGACATCTGGCTATTTGTCTGTATCTTTTATCATATCGTTTAACAAAACAGTAAACATAAGCGTTTCCCTGAGCTCTGTGAGTGGCTCTAACAAATAATTGAATCTGAGGGGAAGGAGGTCATGGGGAACCTCCAATTTATAGCCAAGTCAGACAGAAGCTGTGGATAACCCAGGGACCTACTACTTTTGATTCGAATCTGAAATGAGGAGCAGTCTTGTGGGACTGAGCCCTTAACCTGTAGGATCTGATGCTATCTGTAGGTAGATAGTGTCAGAATTGAGTTAAATTTTAAGATACCCAGCTGATGTTACAGACAATTGCTTAACGTAGGAAAACCCACACATATTTGGTGATCAGAAATGTCAGAAGTGTTGTGAGTGTGATAGTATAGGAGAAACATGGGAGAAAGACAGGTTTTTTCATAAAACAAAGGATCGGTCCATGTGAAACCCATCTGGGTTTGTTAGCTGGCACTAATCAGTTAGTCCCACCCCCCAACACCCCCCCCCCCCCGCCCACCACCAACAAAGTCTGAGAAAAGGGACCCTATCTTCAGGTATTGGCTGGAACAAACAGTAAATTCCTTTCACAGCCTTGACTTTTCTCAAGAATGCACTTTAAGGGGGTACAGGGTCATTCTACGGATAAGACCTTGAACTATTAGAAACCATGTTAGTGTTTTGTTCACTTCTTTTTGGACCAAGGTTGAAGCCTAGTGGAGAAGAAGGCTCAGAGAAGCCTGGCTAGAGATTAATCAAGGAGAGAATCTTTGTCAGGAGTGTTGAGAGGACTATGAGTTGAATACTGAAAATGTTGAATATGAGGACATTGTGAGACACCCAAATAGAAATACCAAATAGGGGGTTTAATAGTCTGGAGAACAGCAGAAGAGCTTGTCTGGAGGTGTAAATCTGTAAGCTATCAGCATATGGAAGACAATGAGTCACATTATACCTGAACTTACTAGGATGCATTATTTTTCCCATGCTTATGAAACTCACTCTACGGGCCCATTCTTTCACATTCCTATGAGAAAGACTCAGGCAGACCCCATAGCTTTTCTGTCAGAAATGAATAATAAAACGTTACTTACAAGTTTTAAGAAACAAATCCAATATAATGTTCAAAACACCAAAATCTCTAACCCAGGCCTGCCAGAGCAAAGGATATGGTTGATTTTTTTTTTCCTCAGCCCATTTCCTCTCTGTCTAGTGACTGTTGTTTTGATTTCTCCTAGTGAGAACCCAGAGGATTAGTGAGAAAAGAGCACACAGTTGAAGTAGCTGACATAGTTGGAATGTGACATCTGTACCTGCAATGGAAATCCATATGTCTTATTGATTACTCAATAACTCCACTTAAAAGTCTAGTAGACATTTCACACTTAATGTCTAATATCAAAGTTGATTTCCCCTCACCCACAAAACCTGATCTTCCCAGAGTCTTCCCACATAAGCAAATGGTAACTCTCTTCTGTCAGTTGTCTGGACCCAATATCTTAGAGCCCTCCTTTTCTCTCCCAATCCATTTCAAACCATTAGCATATCCTGTCACTATCTTTAAAATACAACTAAATCTCATTATTTACAGTAGTTATGTTCCATAAAGTCACTGCAAGCATCAAATTAGCCAACACTAAATCATTGCTCCTAGGGGAATTACAGGATTATGTTCCTGCGTGCATTTTGGTCACGTTTTCATCAACCAATCATCAACCATTTTCATCAATCAATATATAACCTTGCTTTATGTGTGTTTCTGTTTAAATACGTATTTAATATATATCATTGATTCATTAACATAGACCTTAACATTAATATAGTGCCAGCAGCACTATAAGTCATGCCTGAACAAACCTTACCTAACACATGTATTTTCTCTATAAGGCACATCACAGCCTTCTCCTGCTTAGAAACACTAGGCAGCACTTCAGCACTATGCTTGGGATGATTTTTAAACAGCAAAATCACCAACAAAAGGCACAAAATGCAAAAGATGTGGCACTAAATATACCATGAAAAGGACACTTGTTTATGAGAGTTAAAACAAGAAGGCAGAGTGTCATCTTATTGGGACTCAGCTGGTAACATGCACACCAGGCAACTCAAATCAAATCTGTGCCTATGCATGTCTGTGAATGACCACAAAATAAAGCACTCTGAGTATTGATTTGGGGGGTTACTAATCAATCTTTGTCAGAAGGCAAAATTGCAAACTTAGAATCTGTGAAAAATGAACATTAATTATATACCCAAAATCTGACCGCTTCTCACCACCATCACCACCACCACCCCTGCCCATACCACCATTATCTCTTCATTTGCACTAGACTCCTCACCTGCCTCGCAGGACCTACCCTTTCTCCCAACAGTCTAGCATCCACACGCCTTTTAAAACTCAAATCAAGATCATGTCACCCTGTGCCCCAAACCTTCTCGTACCTTCCAATCTCTTCAGACATGAAATCCAAAATCCTAGTCATTGCTACCCAAGGTGCTGAATAATCTGAGTCCCTTCCATTTTAGTGGCCTCATCCCTCATTATGTTCTCACCTCCCTGAACTCCATTCTGGATGAGCATGTTCCCACTTGGGAGCCTTTAAATAAAGGCTTGTTTTCTACTTGTGAGGCTTTTTCTATGACTAGCCTTCTAACTTCTTTGAGATTGCTGTTCAAATATCTCCTTATCAGAAATAGGGCTTCCTCAGCTACCGCTATAATAGTACCTCTATTACTTTCTATTTCCCATACCCGCTTTATTTTTCTTGAGTGTACTTACTGCCACCTGACATATATATTTTTATTCTTGTTCTCTTCTCTTTTTTCGCTGCTGTCTTCCCAGCACCTGGAACATCTTGTACAATATAAGTACACAATAAATATTTATCAAAGGAATGAAGAGTCACTGACTTTCTCACATCGGACACCTTTAGAGATTCTGTTGTAATCTATCTCCTGGTTGGGACTGCCACTCTTCTTCTGTCTTCCGAACCTTGTGTTTAAGCCTCTGATTGGCAGAATCTAGCTGGCACCCTACTGGCGAGGGAGAAAGTAGTTTCCAGGCTTTGTCCTGCTATAGTACAAGCAACATTTAGAATGTCAGAAACGGAACTGAGAATCAGGAACCATATCAGGTAGATTCTACTCTTTGGATATTCAATGTTCACTCCCAGTCTTTGGCCCATTGTTACCTTCCAAACAATAATAATATCACAGATTCACTTCCAACTAACATAAATACAACTATTCCTGTACTAACAAAGGCACACTCAACTTTTCTCCCAAAAAAGGAAGATTAAAAAGTCCCATGAATTATTGTATTGATGTCTGAACAATGTTCATTTATTTTTTAGCTCAGGAACAATCCCTCTTTCATAAATGATTTGTAATGTAAGTAATGAATAAAATGTGAATCACAACCACTACAAACAATATGAAACAGTAGGGAAAGGGGGAAGAGAAAAACAATTAATATATTCAAGTATATACACAGCAAAGCAGGGATAAAGATATATGCATAGTTATCATAGCCCTTGATTCTGAAACTGGTCACAAAGGCATAATCAGTCAACTTCACTCTACTACATGCCGTTTGCCTTTGTCCTCATCCAGCACCTAAACCAGTGATCGGAAGACAGTTCTCCATGGATCTCTCAAGTTTCTGCTTATCTTGTAAGCAGAACTGTCATTTCAAGGACAGTTGCATAGCAACTAGTCTTTGAAGGACAACATAATATCTTCTTTCCAAGCGAAGAGTAAATTTATTTATTCTCCAGCATAATAAAGAAAGTGTCTCCCACTGGGGCCAAGGTCAGGCAGGCTTACCATCCATTATAAAGGATTGAGTTTCCCAGGCTCAGAGTTCTTCTCTATGATGCCACCCATGTATGTATATAACATTTTACAAGTGATCACTAAGGGTAATAGTTGGAGGAACTAATCCTACTTGCACCACTTTGTTCCAGGACCTAGCTTAAAGAAAAATTCACCATGCATTTGTTGTAGCTCAGAGTATATATAATATCATGCAGAACATGACCTCAGCTTCATAAAGTGCTTTGATCTAACCAGCACTCTGATTAAGCCTTTAATAGATACATTTCACCATTTTGTCTTTAGTAGATTATTCCACCATTTTATTAGGCCAGCTGTTTCTGGATGATGGAATACATGGAAATAATAATGAATCCATAGGCATGAGCCTCTTCATCACTTCGTTTGCTGTTCTTTAGTCAGCAGCAATATTGTATGGAAAAGCAAGGTGGTGAACAAAACATTAGATGATGATGATGATGATGATGGTAAAATTTGTGTATGGGAAAGACAAATCCATATCTAAAGTAAATGTCTATGGCCACCAGGGAGTAGTATCATATGGAAGGCTCAGTATTGCTCTTTGCTGTTGGCACACTGATCACTCAATAGTGGTGGCAGTAAGATTAGGTTTGGTGACAGAGAGTCTACATTGCTGAGTACTTGCATAGCCTACATCCCTGACCTGTGGCCATTTTTTACAGACAATTATTGAGTAAGCACGGGGTTGGCCAGAGAGAAAAGCTAAATGATGTCTATAAACTGTCTCTTCTTATCCATCTGACTATTGACTGTCCTCTGTACAGTAAATCCCTATGATCACGAGACACAAAATCCATACTCTGTGGCCATTGTGAAGGGGTTCATCCTCACGTACTTCTTCCCTGGCTTCTCTAGTCAATAATTCTTCAACTGTATTCCTTTGAAGACCCTGATCATTTGGCCAAAATTTTAGTTACTAGGAATGACATAATATATATCTATACCTCAGGCCATCTTTTCCTCTGGCTGAAGTGAAAATTCAGATGAATGTTTGAACTTCTGCCTTCTAGGAGAATTTTCTTTACACATTGTCTTTTAAGGTCATCTTGAATGGGGCTAGAATATAGCATTATTCACACCAATAATGTCATAGGTTTGAAGGAAAAGTGGCGATGCCATAAGACACAGTGTCACTTGGGTCTGAGCCACATGTTCAAGCAACTTAACTTATATCTTAGCTTCTGCTGAAGTTCAGTGTCATTGATGATACAATGCAGCTGTGTAGGCCTGAACATATGACTCAATAGATTAGATAATATCCATTTCACAATTAGATAATATCCAGGTGCTCCAAACGTCTGGCAGCCTTCACTACCATTCTCTTACCTGAGGTTCCCTACCTGCACCCCTATCTATCACAGGTATTTCAAGTTCTAGTGGATCTGTTATGCCATAAGGCCCAAGTGGTAGATGCATGTATTTCCTTCACTGGCTGCTGAGCCTTCTTTTGCTTTGGGCACAAATCAAAGCTGGAAGCCTTACTGGTTACAAGAAATAGACTGGAGCAGCATTTTCAAATATATTCCAATGTATTATATGTTGACCTATATCCAAAGATTCTAAGTGCTTAATTCTAAGACTTTTCCTAACCTCTTCTATGCCAGAAGTACTGTATATTCTCATCAGAGCAATCTAGATAAATCTTTGGCTGTAGGAGGCACTACTGCTTTACCTCCTGTGAAAGTAAAGAGCTTGAAATCTTATTTTCAATCTTTTGAGAAATTACAGAATACTACTAAAATTTCAAGCAGAATACACACAGGATAAAATGGTATAGTTTACTTCCTGTTTCTCTCTGAGGCATTCTAAGATTAATTTGTATTGAAGATGACAACTGAGTCATCTGTTTGCTGTCCTTAAATTAGAAGTGACAAGAAATCTCGGGTACCTTGGAGCATCAGTAAGTTCAGTGTCCAACTTTTTTTTAAATTTTTTAAAAAAAATGTTTAATGCTTATTTATTTTGAGAGAGAAAGACAGAGGTGAGAGGGGGAGGGGCAGAGAGAGAGGGAGACACAGAATCTGACGCAGGCTCCAGGCTCTGAGCTGTCAGCACAGAGTCTGATGTGGGACTTGAACTCACGAACCATGAGATCATGACCTGAGCCAATGTCAGACATGTAATCGACGGAGCCACCCAGGTTCCCCTTGAGTGTTCAACTTTTGATCTCAGCTCAGGTCTTGATCCCAGGGTTGTGAGTCCAGGATCTGCGATGGGCTCCAGCCTACAAGGAGAAGAGAAGAGAAGAGAAGAGAAGAGAAGAGAAGAGAAGAGAAGAGAAGAGAAGAGAAGAGAAGAGAAGAGAAGAGAATGGGACAGGACAAGGGAGAGGGGAGGGGAGGGGAGGGGAGGGGGGAGGGAAGTGGACAGGACAAGGGAGAGGAGAGGGGAGGGGAGGGGAGGAGAAGGGAAGTGAAGGGGAGGGAGGGGAGGGGAGGAATGGGAAGGGAAGGGAAGGGAGAAAAGAAAGAAAGGAAAGGAAATGAAAGGAAAAGAAAAGAAAAGAAAAGAAAAGAAAAGAAAAGAAAAGAAAAGAAAAGAAAAGAAAAGAAGTCCTAACGCAGAAACCGTTTTGAGATAATCACATCTTGATTATAAGTACTTAAGTTTTCATATGCATGTAGGATTCATCAAAGGTTCCAGAGAATACTTCAATGCCTGAAGTCTATTATTCTGGATCTAACATGATTCTGGGATAACTGGTTCAAGATGATTAATGAGCCAATTAATGAGCCAATTAAGTAATACCATGGCACTATAACTTTTATTCCACCAGGAAAATTCATTTGAATTCTCCTATATAATATCCTCATCTTGGAAATTCGTACTTAATGTCCTTCCTGAAGAAAGCTGAAGACTATGCATACTACATAGTCTTAGGTTGTTAAATAAATCATTGAATTCATTCCTTAGCTCTTGCCTTTGACTCAAAAAAGAGAATAGGTCATCATCACTAGGTAAAATATCCAAAAACAAATCATCCTATAATTACACCAATGATATGGAATGAGGCATTGGTGATGTCCAGTGGTTTTCAGGAAAATGTCAACAATTAGAAGAAGCTTTCTGAGAAGTGACACTGAAATACGACATCTTCCTCTGTATATCAGAAAATTGAGGTCTTTTTTTTTTTTTTAAGGATATCTGCAGGCAGTGGTTATTTTCATCCTAACCTATTACCTACTGATTACGTAGTAATGAATACTGATCAGCTTAGTAAGCAGAGAAAGAATTTTCTAAATTAAATCACTCTGACTAGCTGAATCATATTTTGGGTGGGACATCAATCACAATTTGACCTTCTCCAACAGTGCTGTTTATAGACTATAGCCAACTCTCAAATAAGCATGTAAAAATAACTCATTCTTAAATTGTCTCATATCAGTGAAGTATGAGCAATGTGTTTCTGCAGAGAGGGTAAATTTTAAAGAACTAATGATGGATTATTGAGTTATAGTATCTATCTTTACAAATGAGAAAGATAACTCACAAATGTCTTTGACATGAAGATAAATGCTGTGGTAGCTCATTTCATATAGATTATTGAACCTAATATTCCATTCCATTCTTCATTCTTTAAAATTCATTTCCATTGAAAAATATTCCATTTATGCACCAAGACAACAATAACCACTATGCACAAGAGGAAAGCACATTAATGAAGCACATCTACATTGGAAAGAAAAATACACTGAAGCCACTCCAAATGCTTTGCCTTCCTATATATGAAACTGGCATGACTTAAATTAACAAAGAAGTCAGTCATCACAGAGCTAATGTTCTCATCCCTACAACACTGAAAGTAATGAAATTATATTTGTAAGCACTTGTTTTCCTCATGAATTTCCATAGGTTTATTTCAAATAGATTAAGTGGTCTAAAACATAAAGCATAGTTTTTGGCTACTACATTGAAAAGAACATAAAAAAGAAGAAATTTCTGAGTAGCTTCCTCAACCAACATTGTATACAATAAGATTTTGAAATCAGAATTATTTTGCAATGTGTTTTAAAGTAGTTACTACAAATAAACATTAGTTCAAAAGAGGTACTCCTCCAAACAGTGCACTCAGTTCAGCTTTCGATAAGGGTCTCATATTCATTATTATCTGCTTTTTTGTATGAATCTAATGTCTGAGAGAAAGTCATCATCATTTTTAGTGTCTAAGTTGTTAAGATAAAACATTTTAAGATAAAAAGATATATCTTAGAACAATATCCTAAGACTTCATTCCATTATTTATAACATGAAACCACCATATCTTAAGAAAATCTCATCAAAGTTCCTTAAGATCTTAAGAGTATTTGGTAACTCAGTCCTCCTGGGGAGAGCACCTAAGACAAGCTTCCTCATACTTAAACACATCCTCCAGTCTATAAAATATAATATTATAGCAATGTTCCAAATGTGTCAGAAACTGAAATAGGCCCCCAAATTTATGTTTAATCAGAAATCATATTACAGTAGGTAGCCAATTGAAGCATTACATAAATGTAATAGCAAGTGAGATATGTTCCCAAAATGCCCTCACTCAAATCCAAGAAATAGTATAACTTGGTCGAATAGAAAGATTCCTGGATTACATTATACCACTTTTAAGTGCTTTAAAATCTTTCTAAAATGTATTGGTAAACAACTGTCTCACCTCAATAAGTTCACTTTCCTAACAAAATGGATAATTAAGGTCCTGTAACATCTACAGAATATGATTATATATATATATATATATGTATATATATATACATATATATATACACATATATACACACATATATATACATATACATATCAGTTCTTGCTAAAAAATAATTGTAGATGCAGATACAGAGTTAAAGACTGAACCAAATGCCTACTCCACAGCAAATGTTGAAAGTCTTTTAAAAATAATTTCACTGATCTGAACGTATTTTTTCTTCTACTTGCCTACCTCCAAAAATAAACGCATTAGATTGAGGAGTTGGGGAAGGGACTCTGTGATTGAACAATTCCTCTATGAAAGCCATAGTACCTGGAGTGTTACATTATTTCACTTTATCTTCATGAGAACCCTTAGTGACAGGAGTCATTGTTCCAACTTTACAAAAATGGAAAGGAAGGTTTAGAAAATTTAGTTAACTTGCCCAGGTCCACAGGCAATCAATGAGAGAAGCAGTTCTGTTTCCCAGACTTGTTATTTCTAGTACATCATGTTGCTTCAAAATCTAGCTAGCTGGATGCTAGTTATGAGAAAGTTTTCAGAAATATGAAAATATTATTTGCAACTGAACATCTGTAGGTTGTTTCAATAATTTCATTCATTTTCAAATATCACTTATTGAGTGACTCCTACTAACTAACTTTGGATCAGGTACCATGCTAGGCACAATCAACAGTGGGTAATCTCTGCTCTATGGAATTTATAATTTAGATTGAGTGAAAAATAGAAAAGTAGAAAGACAAAATAATCACATACTATAAGAACTGCTGGCAAGCAAACAGAAGAGTAGACAAAATAGAAAATAACAATGGGACACCTATATTTTACAGAGTGGTCAGGAATTAGCCAGGGAGTAAGGGTCCCCAACAATACTGGATACCAGCAACATAGGCTGATGGGAAAAGTAAGGGACAGCTGAGACTCAAATAGGCAAAATAAAAAACAGATGAGCAACCCACTTGCTATTCAAGACAGTGAGAAGGGAAATCTTTATACCTGGAGTAAGAAAAATCCAGAAAAAAAAATTGTCTTAAGGGAAATTGAAAGAGATGAGGATCTAAAACCCCAAAAAGAGACATGCTCGAGATTAAGCAGAGTCATTACATGGGTTGCTGTCAAGGTATAACTTTAATCCTAAAGAGAAACTGAGTTCAAGTGCGGTAACCATGCAAAAACTATAGAGGTTGGATCCAATGTGGGCAGTCAGAAAAAGAAGGGGTACATAGCTCAATATACATAAGATTCTAGGATTGGCTGTTAGTGAAATAGCCTTAGGAGAGGGAGGGCATGTCAGAACTCTGTAATTAAGACCAAGTTGGTCTACGTCTGATTGAAAACATAAAACTTTTTAGGAGGCAGCCGAGGCCACTCGTGTAACCAGGCTCCACTCTCAGAGTTAGATTTGGTTAGTCCAGAGTGGGGCCCCAGCAATAGCAGTTTTTCAATAAACTTCTTACTTTGAGACAATAGAAGATCTACAAGCCATTGTAAGAGACCGGATCCTGTGTACATTTTACTCAGGTTCCCTCAATAAGAATATGTTGCAAAACAAAAGCACAATATTATGCCCAGGGCACTAAGGTTGATGCAGTCAACCTTACAGAACATTGCCAACACCTCAAGATACAAAATTTTCCCATCATATCGCCCATTTATAGCCACACGCACTTCCCTTTCACTCTCACCTCATCCTTAATCCTCCACAACTCAGGTATTCGTAATTTGGAACTTTTTTCATTTCACAGTGTTACATAAAAAGAATCCTAAGTACGCCACTGGTAGGGGTTTGCAATTGTTCACTCAGCATAATTCTCCAGCAATTCTTTTAGGTTGATGCTTGTATCAGTAATTTGCTCTTTTTTATTGCTGAACTGTATTCCGTGGTATAGATATACCACAGTTTATTTAACCATGCATCCACGAAAGGATACCTGGGTTGTTTCCTGATTTGGGGTATCATGAATAGAATTGCTATAACCATTTATGTGCAAGTTGTTATGTGAACTTGGGATAAATGCTCGAGGGTACAACCGCTGGGTCCAGGGCAGTGACATGTTTAATTTTTTAAGGAACTGCCAAACTGTTTTCCACAGTGACTGCACCATCTCGCATTCCCTCCAGCAGTGTGTTTCTCTACAACCTCTCCAGCATTTGGGGAGGTGGGAGACAATACCCACTGATACTTACTCGTATGCCACACATACATTCCAGGGGAGGGTTTCTCAACGCTAAGAAATCTGTTTTCATTTGTCATCACTGAAATCTGCACATGCAGTCACGTTAATTTTACTGCTTTAGAATAATCTAATAAAATTAGAATAATAAATAAGCCAAATGTGGTTTACAATTTACTCTCAGGAATCTGTCATTCCTTAATCATCCTGCCATTTTGTAGAAATGAATAGTTTGAAAAAATACGTTAAGCCTGTCATTTTTTTCTACCTTAGGACTTCTTATGGGGCCTAAAGCAGCAAACAAACCTCTTAAGTACATGACATATATCAGTGTCATGTCTAAATCTGGCACAAAGATTTTAAGGTCGTAAAGGGTAGAAGCCAGAAAAAAAGATTATTGTTTAAAAGCGGCAAAGTTTCTATCTCATCAGGGAAAATACTTCTGTTTTCCTTTGAGAAACACTTTCTTCATCCTGAGAAAACCACCTAATAGGCTCCCAAGTTTCTCAGAGTAAAAAGCAAGTACCTGCCCATTTGTTCAGAGGAACAAGTAAAACAGCCAATCTGAAAGCAGATGTTTCACACAGGGAATCTGAGTGTTCTGTCTGACCATATAAATTGTATCGAGTGGAAGTTCTAACCCTTGAACCCGCAGCTTTCGTTGCTTTTCGTGGGAAGAGTGTGAACGTTTCTGAATGGATTGAGTGAACAGAAGAGTATCTTTCTCTCTGCACCTTGGAATACTGAAGTATTTCCAGGATGGGAGAGGAAAAAGTGGGGGCTGGGAAGTGTGGGGATTTCTGTATTGGTCATTGAGGTCTGACAACAGCAGAAGGCTATCTGTTTAGGAAATGCTTGTAAGTGAACGTAAAGCTAACAGAAAAATTTCAAAAGTTAGCTTATGGTCACAGCTTCTTAATGGAGAATTAAGGAAAGCTCCTGTTTCAAGACTGTGCACATGGTCACGTGTCTGAGTGGCTCAGCCAGTTAAGCAGCCAACTCTTGATTTCAGCTCAGGTAACCATCTCAGGCTTCAGGAGTTCCAGTCCTGCTTTGGGCTCTGTGCTGAGCGTGGGATGGAGCCTGCTTAAGATTTTCTCTCTCTCCCTCTGTCCCCCACCCCCACCCCCTCTCTCCAAAAAATAAAAATAAACAAAACAAATAAGATTGTGAGCAAGGTAAAGAAGAGGAACTGCCCCTTCGTGCTTGGTAGCAGTCATGAGCCAGGAGGCATCACTTATGTGGTCAGGCATAGCAGCTCACTGAAGACGCCGAATTTGCCTCTCAGCACATGGAACGGCAGCATATGGGGAACCTCTCAGAGAGAACTAAGGGACAAAATGAGGAGTGCCGAATTCCCGGCTACTCCTGGAGGTCCACTCTGAGGTTACCTGCACTTGTAACGAGCTCTCAGATGATTTCAGTGCAATCTGCATCGGAGCCCCATTTCACTGGAGGTCAAAAGGCTGTGGTTCTGATGCTTCAGGCTGCTAAGAATCTCCTACGTGCTTGCTAAAAGGTAAGTCCCAGGGTTCCGGTCCAGAGGGCGTGGAGTCCCGTTTTAATTAGCTCTCAGATAACGCTGATGCAAGCTGTCCAAGACAACACTTTAAGAAACACCACCCAGGGGCGTCTGGGTGGCTCAGTCGGTTAAGCGTCCGACTTCGGCTCAGGTCAAGATCTCACGGTTGGTGGGTTGGAGCCCCGCGTGGAGCTCTGTGCTGACAGCTCAGAGCCTGGAGCCTGCTTCAGATTCTGTGTCTCCTTCTCTCTCTCTGCCCCTCCCCTGCTCACACTGTCTCTGTCTCTCAGAAAGAAAGAAAAGAAAGAAAGAAAGAAAGAAAGAAAGAAAGAAAGAAAGAAAGAAAGAAAGAAAGAAAGATCGCCTAAAAAGTTAAAGCACTTTTATCAGGTATGTGAGACCTACATAAAAAAAAAAAAAAAAAAAAAAGCAAAGTAGTTTTTACATAAAGTAAGACAATACATTTTAGCTCTTTAATTTACATCTTTAAAGAGCTATTAGAGCATTGAGGACCCTGGGCCTCATTTTGGAATAATTATCTTTGGTGTGGGCTCTAGAAGCAATGAGCTTAACAAATTCTTCTTAAATATCAATAAATCATGCTATTGTTTTATATTTTAAAATCAACAATTTTATTTCATTCATTTAAAAATGTGTGTTGAGTGTCTACTATGCATGAGAAATAAGGCATTATATAAAACACAAAGGGGGCGCCTGGGTGGCGCAGTCGGTTAAGCGTCCGACTTCAGCCAGGTCATGATCTCGCGGTCCGTGAGTTCGAGCCCCGCGTCAGGCTCTGGGCTGATGGCTCGGAGCCTGGAGCCTGTTTCCGATTCTGTGTCTCCCTCTCTCTCTGCCCCTCCCCAATTCATGCTCTGTCTCTGTCTGTCCCAAAAATAAATAAAAACGTTGAAAAAAAAATTAAAAAAAAAAAAAACACAAAGTTAATTTACATGAACGAACTTGTTTCAGGTATTTTACCATCCGTGGGCTTTTAGAATGGGTGAATTACACATATCTATTGGATATTCTTATATAGGAAGAATGTTTATCTGATTCCACAGAGTTCAGAAATAAATATTTTCTTGGAGCCCTTGTCGGGCTCTGTGCTGACAGCTCAGAGCCTGGAACCTGCTTCAGATTCTGTCTCCCTCTCTCTCTGCCCCTCCCCCACTCATTCTCTCTCTCTTTCTCTTTCTCTCTCTCCGTCTGTCTCTCTCTTTCAAAAACAAATAAACATTAAAAAAATTTTTAAAGAAAGATTTTCTTAAGTAATAATTATGCACATAATTTCTTCTCTTGTCTACAATTGAATTTTAAGTTCTTTATACATTTCTATAAATCTTTCCTATTTGTTATTTTATTGACTGCCTAATTACTTTCAGATTTTATAATTTGTAGATGTTTATATTGGATTTTTTTATTCAATAACATTGCATAATGCTCAAAAGTTATGCAGTTTATTGTCATTTTTATTTACTTAGCCAAAAAATTTTTAAGGAGGAAAAAAAGCACACTTGTTAGGTGGGGATATTTGATTTTCTGTTATAATATATGAAAGTTCTGAGTAATAAGAGCTAGTTTTCAAAACTTAATTCCAAAATGTCAACACATAGGCAGAATTTTAGAGGCTTTCAGTCCATCTCTTATTACAGCAGTACCAGAATTTCAAGAAACAATTAGCTTTTCATCTTAGAGTTCACAATTACAATCAATATTATAAAAACATTTCTGAAATATGCTTCTTTGTTTTGACTTCAAGTAAGATATTTATTTATGAGCTTTTATAGGATTTGGTAAGTTCTCAACTATTAATACTGGATTAACATTTAAAAGGAACATTTAACTAAATTTTTTAAATAGTTCACAAAATTGTTTAATATATGCTCTAAGGATTTATTTCTTTTCACTTTAATTTCTCTATAAACTGCAAAATGCCGTCTACATTATGACAGTAATTACTGATCAGATTATAGGAGTCATGTTGAATTGCAAAGGAAAGGGGACACAATTAAAGCTGAAATTTAATATATGAACAGTCATGGCAGAGCTACAGAAAAAGATAAGGTAAGTCATTCAGTCAAACTGTTGTTGAAAGAGAGAAAGGTAATAAAAGGGCAAAGAGTTTAGGGCATGAGAAGTAACCTGTTAGCAAAATGGTTAAGAGTCATGTTGATACAAACTTCTAGGAAGCTTTTCCAAGAATCATTGATCTTTCCAAGCATCTTCACCTGTTATCCCACTAAAAGTGTTATCAGAAATTCTTAGCTTTGTTTTTGGAGTTCTCTAAATTTTGTGTTTGGTTTGATTTCATCAGACTCAGTGAAACATAAGAAAAAATGGGTACATGTAATTTATAAGCAACAGTTTATTATGATTTCATCTCTTTATTATATTAAAAGTCTGACAGTGATGCTCTACATTCAATGCCTGGGGCATCATTGTTTCTAAAACTTTAGTAGAAACCCAACAGTTCTACACAATTCTAAATATAAGTCAAAACATTAACTATGTAAGAGTGTTGTGTTTCATGTTTTGTGTCATTTCTCTCAAATGTTCTTGCTGGAGTTTGGTTTCACTCAGGCAGTAAAAACTACGGTGATGAGTCAAAACACAGAAATAAAATCACATGGTAAATGATAGATAAAACCCGTACCACATGGGTTCAAAATATAAAACTATGAAAATATGGGCTGAGTAGAGAAAAAATCATGTTCAAAAAACTTAGAAGTTCTTTTTCAAAGTGCTTGAGGTCAAGTATGATTCAATATAACAAGGATCTTTGTATCTCAATACTCTTAGTAAAATGCATACTCCTCCTCAAAAGATAAACTACGGGATGAATAAATAAGACACAAGTTATTGTCTTTAGGTTGTAGATCAGTCACACAGGTCTCATCTTCATTTCTGCCTAAAAACAGTAGTGTCATCAGCCCTCTTTTTTACACCTTCCACAACATATCCCCCCTGACATTTCCATGGCCTAACTCTTCTGGACCCTCTCTATTTCACTGCCTTCAGCACGAGACAGACATTGCTGGTGTTAGGGCTAGTGCTAGCAACAGATTGACCCTCTATTCTCCCCTTCTTTTCTAACATTGTTTTATATGGGAGGTACATGTGCGAGGTTCAAAGTGTCTACTCCTTGTCTCCTCTGTGGCTGGTGGGGAATGTCTGACTCAGTTCTGGCCAATGAGCTACTAAGCTGAAGTCAGTTGAGTGGGTCTGACAAAAACTATTGTTTAGATCAAGTGCTGAAACCACTTTTTGCCTTTCATTCTCTCCCTTATCTTCTTACCTGGAACTCGAATGTAGGGCCAGTGCCTAGAGGTAGAATGGCCATCTTTCGAACATAAGAACCAAAGCCTCACGCCAAGGATTGCAGAGAAAGAAGTAAATGGGGCCCAGAAAGTTGATGGTTGCTTTAAACAGCTATAAGAGTTCTGGACTGCCTACCTCTGGACTTCATGCCACATCAGAAAAATAAAACTGCTATTTGCTTTAATCACTATACACAGGTTTCTTTCATGTGGAATCAAATGTAACACTAACCAATACAAGCAAAATAAATGATTCCTCTTCTCACACTAACGTGTTTGTAAATATTTACACTGATTTTTTTTATCTTACATCAATAAACATTTTTAAAAAGAAGGAAAAAACAAACATACAGCCAAAAAAGTTAAATATACACAAATTGTTCAAGGATTTTGTTTTGTTGATTTTGTTGTTTGTTGGTTTTTATTTTGGGTTTTTTTTTTGTCCTTGGCCAAACAATGTTTAATATTACATGCAATAAAAACAAATCTTGGTTATGATGCTTTTTAAAAAATAGTTGCTAATTCTTTGACACTCTTCCCCCAAAGGTAGGATCTATGTCCCTTTCCTTTAGAATAGGAGTAGACTTGCTTATAACCAACAAAATTCAGCAAAAATGACTGTGTGTGATTTCCAAAGTTGTATCAGCAAGGGCAATGCAGCCTCAACATCATGTGCCTGGACATTTATATTTAGATCCCTGAACCACTCTCTAAGATATCCAACTGCTCTAAGGACACCATAGTATCTCCAAGGATGCCAATGGAGAGGTGTTCTTTTAGAGGCCTAATCTTCAAATTCTTCCAGTTTCTAAGCCAAATGTAGGAATTAGTAGGACTTCAGCCCCAGCAATGATCGAGTCCTTCTTGGCCTCGGAGTCTTTTCAGTAGAAACCAGACATCATGGAACAGAGACGTGTTCATTTTCAAAACTATTCTCGTACAGACCTGTCCAAACTACTGACCTACAGAATTTGTTAGCAAAATAAAATAGTTGCTTTATGCTTTAAGTTTTGGGGTTGTTTGTTTTGTGACAATAGCGGCCACAACACTGGAGAAAGCTGTTCCCCCACATTTGTAAAAAGAGAAGCTGTTCCCCCGCATATGTAAAAAGAGAAGGTTTTCAAAATGGACACAATGATACATGATAATGACAGAAACGATATCCAAGAGGATTGCAGTGATCATGCAAGCAATATTTTACATTTATATTGTGCTTTTGAGACAATGGCATTCAAGACCCATTACAAACTTAACTCCCTAACAAGATGCATAGAAACTTGTCTTGGTGTACTGAAATTCACAAGAAAGAGAGTGAATTCAAACAATCAGAAATAAAAATCTAAAATTATCATATAACACTGAACTTTCAAAACTCATTCAAACTTTTAGTTTGGTAAACAGTACTCTTTTCCAGGGTACCTGATGCTTATATTCCTCTTATCTCCTCCCAATATAAAAACAGCAGCAGCATTGTAACCATGATCACCTTTATCTCAATTCTTCAACACAAGTGCTGGTCCATACGATGAAATGCCATAGATTTCTATATACTGTAATCCATTTCTTTCATTTTCCATATTTAATGACATTTTATTTCATTTTTTCCCTTTTCATATTGTAAACTTAGCAAAGGCAAAGCCAACGTTATGAAAACTTGATCTGTCACTAATATTCTTACACTTAGCTAGACTATAGTGACCCATATTGAAAATATAATTTTATTGTTTGAACCAGTTTCATTCTTCTTATTGAAAGGTTAAGGCATCCTGTCTAAAAAGCTTATTCTCTGAAAGATTTTCCTTTGCATTTTATTTTTATAACAACAGCAGCATGTCTACAAGATGCTTGCAAATGACTTTGTGTATTTTGGTCTATAATTATTTTTCTCTTCTTCATAGTCTGTCCAAAGAGGCATGCAGATATAGATGGGGTGATGAAAACAAAATGTCATGGAAACCGGACTCACTGACAGTCAGCCAAGAGTTTCCCTTTAAATACTTCTCTGGAAACAGTGTTGAAAATTATGAACTTTTTCTTAAGTCCTGACATTGTCTTCCTCAAAAGAATCCACTTAGGTCTTTCCAAGTGTTTTGTTTACTGTCATATAGACAGACAGTCTATATCCTTCCTGAGGCCTAAATTGCTCAGATTACTGTCAGAAATCACTCAATCTAGTACTTTGTTTAGATATACCTGTCCTAGTGACTCTAACCTCCACAAGCTTTGTACTAAAAAATAGAAATGGGATTCTCTGCTTTGTGCTAACCATTAAAAGGTACGAATTTCTAAAATCTGAATACAGGATTTTAAAGTTATTAGGTAATAGTAACAAAATTAGAAGAAAATCTGGCAAACGTATTTATGTTAGCTACAAGTATGATAGGGCTTCGTGGGCTTTGTTTTGTTTTCAGGTTTCTACCATAGCAGTTTATAGGTTTGTGAAGCCACACAAATAGGGCCAGGCTCCATGTGTTAGATCATCGTTTGAGGTTTCAGATTTCATATTAATGGTATAGGTTTAACCATATCTGTTTATTTCTTAATACATTTCAATAATTGGTTAGTCCCTACCTACTTTGTACTTTCTTACGCATTTTAAAGCTTTCTAACATCTTTGAGTTTGTCTTCTCCATATACCAGGAGGGACTTCTGAAATATTTCCTCAAAGAAAATTAATTTTTCACAAACATAATTTATATGGAACTGATTCTATTTGAGTTAAATGGGATTTTTATCCCATGGTTTATATCTAAATTGATATCCAAAATATCAAATGTCTTGTGCTTTGTAATGTTATTGTTGGCTTTCCATTAAGTTCATCTGTTGGCATGACTCTTGAATGTAGAAAACATAACAAAGTATATTGTTATATTTCATGAGTTGATATTTTCAGAAAGTAAATGCTAAGTAATTAGGGAGTGGACACACATTTGGAAGATTGTTCAATTTTCTAACAGATTTGTTTTAACAGTTGTGGTAGTCAGGACTCTTGAGATCCGAGTGCTATGTAATGGAAACATGTGTTTATTAAGTTTCTGTTGAGTGTCTTCCAGTGCTTTATAAGGAAAGGTGTGCTGCTTTAATTGAGACAGTGCCTAAAACAACACAATAACATTCTCTTACAATAAATGCCTTGACTGCCAAATATAATTAAAGAATTTCCAGATTCTGCCAAGAAAATCTAATCAGAAACCTAACACTAGCAAGTGCATGCATTATTAGAAAATTAAAATGGTGGTCACTAGTAAAGCCTGGATTTGTAAACTTTTTCAGGTATTCTACTCAAGTTCTTAATTCACTCACCCCCATTTACCAGGACCCCACATTTTTATTCATGCAACTTGTTCCTATATATTGTAAAGCTAGTTGCATTGAATTATAGTCTATATGTATAAAGTGTGTGTTTGTTCCAATAAGACCTGAAGTTATCAAGGGCAGGGACAATTCTTTTTTCATCCCTGTATTCATCAACTAACAGAGTGTCTGAAAAGGAGAAGGCACAAATATATGGAAATGGAATGGAATGGGGTGAGGTGGATTAAAATCTGACACTGAGAGGCATGATAAGGTAGTCTGTATGGAAGTTTATTATGTCATGACCATTGGTGTCCCCAAGACACATGCTAGAAAGAGTTTCTTAATGCTTCACCTCCACCAAAAATTACAAAAAATAGGTACGTTGAGGGATAATTGAAAACGCTATTGTTTCTAGTACCATTTTGTATTGTTTGAACATTTAAATTTTGCAAATATAATCAACAATGTGAAAAGGACAACATTGACTACTTTCCAGAGTAGCACTACTTGCTTCCACACTGTTATTCAGAGATTTGGGGGTTTTTTTAATTTTTTTTTTTAATGTTTATTTATTTTTGAGACAGAGAGAGACAGAGCACGAATGTGGGAGGGGCAGAGAGAGAGGGAGACACAGAATGGGAAACAGGCTCCAGGCTCTGAGCCATCAGCCCAGAGCCCGACGCGGGGCTCGAACTCATGGACCGCGAGATCGTGACCTGGCTGAAGTCGGACGTTTAACCGACTGAGCCACCCAGGAGCCCCAGAGATTTGTTTTTAAAGATGTATTGTGGATAAGCTTGATTATCATAGTGAAAATAATGTATATGTGGAGTTAATCAGCTTAAAAATTTGCTTTCTGAGTAAACTAAATTAGGTATCTGCAATTGTTACAGTAAAGGCCTAGCCAATGAGATTCTGTCAATGGACATTTCAGAACTTGAAAGCATACTCCAAATACAAATGCAGGCCATGACATAAAGTCAATGGGATCCTACCCAAGGGTCAGCAGAATTTAGAAAATATAGGTTTCAGGTGAACTCAGACCTACGTGTCCCTCCCAGGCTGCCGAGAGAGGCACAAGTGCTCTGCTGACACATTCAAGGATGTGGCTGAAATTTTACCAGTTATTATGTTATTCAATTCATTCCATTAAAATGAAATCTAGGCAGGGGCGCCTGGGTGGCTCAGTCAGTTGGGCGTCCGACTTCAGCTCAGGTCATGATCTTGCGGTCCATGGGTTTGAGCCCCACGTCGGGCTCTGTGCTGACAGTTCAGAGCCTGGAGCCTGCTTCAGATTCTGTGTCTCCTTCTCTCTCTGCCCCTCCCCCACTTGTGTTCTATCTCTCTCTCTCTCTCTCAAAAATAAGTAAGCATTAAAAAAATTAACAAATAAAATGAAACATAGGCAATGTGACAACAGTTCATGTTACCTAATATTAATTTTGACAAGAAAACAGTTAACGTATGAGCGTTTCCAGACTTCTTTTCTTGCTTATTCAACTAGAAGGGAAAAAAAAAAAGATTTCTGGACTGACCCATTTGATCACTTTTTTTCTCTACCCCTTTTCTCCTGAGACCCACTGTCTCTGGCTTCGATTGCAAAACTGGATAGAAGCAAGGAGGGGCAGAAGGAGACTAGATTTAAGAGTTCGGGGTGGGGGGGAATTTCTCAGAGAATGTGGGATGTGAGGCATGGCAGCTTTCGTACACAAGGGAAATAAGGAGAAAAGAATGGCTTTTCTTTTTTAGTGTTACTACCATCTGCTTGCTCTTTCTCACCCCGGCCCTTTCACACTTTTTGAAAATCAAGTGCAGAGCTCCAAGTTTAGAGGACGGTGGAGCCCACCTTTCAAGGATTACATGGCATAACAATAAAGCCCTGAGGGTTTACATATTCAGGATTCAGCAAGATTCATCAGGATACAGCACAAGCTGCCAGACTTCAGAAGAGGCAGCGTTACATAATGAAAAGAAATCCGTGATATAGGGTCAGGAAGACTTAAGTTTGATACCTGGCCCCCCTACATACCACTAAATAATACTGAGCGTGTTGCTCTCCTCCTCTGGTAATAATACTGAGCAGGCAGGCCTGTAGACATGTACCTACTCTGGTGCTTGCTGTCAATGCATGTTCATTCTAACTGTGAAGCATCAACCATCAATAAAAATACCCTCCTACTATTTTCTCACTGAATCTTTTGTCAAGTACTGAAAACAACGTGTTCTTCAGGAGTATCATTAATACTACACTGTAAAGCATTGGCAGCTTATAAAGCACTTTTCACAAATCTTTTCATATAACCCCTACCACAGCTCTGTTAGGTAGGCTACGGTACTAATAACCCTAACATATGGACAAACTGAGGCACAAAGGAGTAAAGGAGTTTGTACAAAGCCAGCCAGCCAGCAAATGATAGAATTAAGGCCTGAATCCAGATCATCTGGACCTAATTTCCATGCTGTTTCAGCTATATCTCCATTGTTGCAAGAAGGCTACATCATGCAAAATTCAATAAAGATGAAGCAAAGTTCCTCGCTCCCCAGCATGGGAATCCGCATCTAAGATATTCGTGTCAATGAAGAACTCCATTTAATTGTTGACACACAGTCACTGTTGTATTCCCTAGGCAGAAAGGTAATGTCATTCCATCTGTACAGAGAAAATAAGCAACTTCACAGGACAGGAGTTTTTACTTGAAGGAAGTAAATATCAGTGACTTCATTACTACCTCTGTGCCTAACCCAAGCCCCTCTACCTCTTCTCTGCCTGGATCAATCATTTCATCCAGGAAGCTTTTCCTCATTCTTAGCCACACTCCAAGCTGAGTTAGAGGACCCTTCTCTGTCTCCTCACAGCATTTTTTTGGGGGGACACCTCCCTCATAGGCTTTAGATGTACCAGAATGAAAGCCCAACGATGATAGTTTGGGTCTTCTGCGCTATTCTGTTCCTATCATTAGAATAGTACCGGGCATTTAAAAAAAAAAAAAAAAAAAAAAGAGGCGTTCAATGAGTATATGTACAATAAATGAATGGTGCCTTTCAGTACTTTCGAATCATTCAGTGTCTAGGTCATGAGCGTACATGTGCCTTGAGAATAGAGGTTCTCCCGTATCTGTACACTCAAGATGTACAGATGCCTGGGATCGATTCTGGCACACACAAACATTTCATATGGATTTGCTACATAATATGTTCTCCGCACCAGATACTAAGTCCTTCAAGGCTATTCACTCATATTTCTGGTCATACTCTAGGAAGACGGTGCTATTATCCTGCTCATTTCACAAATGAGGAAACCCAGGCACACAACACCTTTAAGTAATTGCGTAAAGTCGCACAGCCGGGAAGTGACAGGGCCAGAACTACGATCTCAGAGTTCTGGCTTCGGAGTCCATGATCTTAACCACCACACTCTATTAAATAAATAGAATGAACTAACCAACAAAATAAAGATACTACAATGATACATTCAGTAAGAGAGGACTGTAGTTGTGCCATAAACACAGATGAGGATATAATTAACTTGGTTTGGGGATGGTGGAAGCCTTCATGTGACAGCTAACATTCGAGTTCATCATTGAAAGATGAAGTTCACCAGGAAGCAAAAGTAAGTATTTAGTGCTATGCTACACATCATGTATTACAAACAACATATTATCTATTTGAAATCCAGAGCTTTAACTGTGTTTTTCTTCAGCATCCATACTAACTTCACTCACCATTTTTTAGTTCCTTGGGCATTTCTACCATGAAGCATACCTCACATTTTTTTCTATTTTCTTTGATCAAGACAATCTTTTGGGACATGCAGGCCTATATCTTTATGAAGTAGATGATTTTTGCTGATGCTCATGAAATGAACTGGAACGGAGCTGAAAAATATGAAGCGATTTTTCTTCTCCATCGCATAAGATTTGCTTTGGCTTTCAACTCAGAGGAGCTTGACACCGAAAACTGATCACTCCAAGAACCACCAATCCATTTTATAAGGTTCGCGTCTGGTTTTGCCAAACTTCCGTTTGAGACCGCATCCAGACCTCAACCGAGTCCGGAGAAGGGAATAACAGGGAAGGGGTGATAGGAAATGTGGCCTCACTTGTCCAGAGAGTGTGACAGGAAAATGGGAGTCATAGGGCTGATGTGGAGATGAGCTAATGCCACCATGGCAACATGAGGTATCGAGTTCCCCAAAACGATCCTACCGGAGATTAGATAGGCTAGAGCTGATTCTGCCCCGGCATCCTTTTGGCACGTTACGGCAAACAAGGCTAGCTTGCAAGTGCACAGCTGCCAAGCTTGCAAAAGAGCCAAGAAACGAATGTGAAAAACATCTGCGAGCATGTCACTCAAAAAAGACCCCGAGAGAACTTAACTCTAAATGTGCGGAAGTCGGGACTAAGTGGACAAGTACGTTTTGTGGTTTTACCCGGTTTCCGAATTGTGTGAGGAGGAAATAAAGTACACGGCTTCAGATCTCGGAAACGCTAGTTCCTTTCCACTCCAGAGGTCACTGTGTTGAATATTTCTGACAAAGAAATTTCAAACCAAATCTCCATGAAACAAAGCTACTACATCTCAGCTTGATCTCCTAAAAGAGACATTTTATCCCTTATTGTACGACAGAGCATCAGTCTATAATCTCTTAGAGTGGAGTAAGATCACACATTTATCCCCTAACTACCTGCAGAAACAGTAAATAAAACACAGGCGTAGGTCAGGCTGACCCACAATTCTGCAAGCACAGGTGAGGGGAAGGAATTACCAGCAGAGCTGCGGAAGACACCCGGGGCTCTGCGAGACGTCATTAATACAGTTCATTGGGAAGGACAGGAAACAGCCTTGGAAAACTTACAGTGTCCAACTAGTTAAAATGATGCAATGCATTGCTAAAACATTAAGTAAACGTCAGCACTCTGTCTTCCCGCTGTTGGATATTACTCTATTTGGTAAAATATGATAATTCTCAAAAAAAAAAAAAACAGTTCAATTAAATAAGCAAAGCAGACTCTTCTCAGACTCTCAGGACTTTCAAAAGAAGCCCTGATCAGAGCAAGTTATACCTTTTGGATTCATATATATTTAGCGTCAGACATTGTAGTTTTCATTCTTCAAATGCTCCAGGCCCAAACGGAGCTCCTAAGAACTCACAATAAACTTTTTAAAAGATCAGACACATACGAACTTTGAGTTTTGATTCCACAAAGAATATAAATGACTATAGATAGATAGATAGATAGACAGATGGATAGATAAACTCATACAAACAAGTGGCAAATATTACCGAGAACCCAATGGAAAATAAAACAAAACTCCATCACCCTGAAGGAGATACAACATTAAGATTTTTTAAACAGACACATGGCAGGACTCTGGATGAATTTCACACTTTTGAAGTTTTTCATTTTATTGTTCTAGATAAGATAATTTACTGTCTTAGGTACTGTTGTGAACAGTCTATATGGTATAGACACCTAAACAGAAAAAACTAAACCAACAACAAAGTATCAACTTGCTCAGTTCAGGAATTTCACTAATATTCCAGTTACTCAACATGAAATTATTATAATAGAAAATAATATCAGTGTCTTCAGTGGGGTCTATATTTGATATTTAAATGCAATTTTTTGTTCTTTAAAGCATTTTTATCAGTTTATCTTTATTTGTATTTCAATAACCCAAGAATGAAATGTGAATGTCAGGTAAAAAGTTTCCTCACTATGAACTAAAACTGTTCTAAAAAAATAAAATTTATTTTAGAAATTAAATAACACATATAGCATTACCAATGAAATAAAATATTTAATGGTTCAAAAAAATCTTAATGTGATTTAAGGGAGTTTCAGATTCTATAGTCTAAATTTTCTTTAATTTTTTTTATGTTTATTTATTTTTGAGACAGAAACAGAGCATGAGTGGGGAAGGGGCAGAAAGAGAGGGAGACACAGAATCCAAAGCAGGTCCCAGGCTCTGAGCTGTCAGCACAGAGCCCAACGCAGGGCTCGAACCCACCAACTGTGAGATCATGACCTGAGCCGAAGTCAGATGCCCAACCACCTGAGCCACCCAGGCACCCCTTGGATTCTATAGTCTAAAAGCTTCACCCAATTGCTAAAATTAAAGGGCTTAACAAACACGTATAGAAGAAATCCCAAATGAATATTATTTTCATTCTTTTTACTTTTCTATAATTTCATAAATATTGAAACTAGAGAAGAATATATAATTTTAGTAAAAGTAATCTGGTACTTCATTCTCCACTCTGAATTCTTTGGGTTCAGATCAGAACTTGCCCTCAAGGAGAAAATAAAATCCAACACATATGATTATATACAAAATCAAAAGTATCAAAAGCATATAGAAGGAATGCCAAAATCAGAAGCTCTGGCAGAACACTACTTAGAAGAAGACAGCACTGTGTAATAGGTAGAGGTTGAGGCTGAGAATAAGTAAATTTGGCTTCTCTTTAGATTTTGTGAGTAGCTAGATATGACAACTCAGAAAATGAATTAACGTCCCTAAATGTCGGTTTTTTTCTCTGCAGATGGGTATAAAAATATTTGTTCTGTCTACCTAATAGGATTGTTGTCATGTGAACCAAATGAAATAATATAAGTCAAAGGATTTCCAAAATACAGTATTACCCAATTTAAATAAAGAAAAGAACACAGGTGCCAGGGTGGCTCAGTTGGTTAAACATCTGACTTTGACCTAGGTCATGATTTTGCCCTTCCCGAGTTCGAGTTCCATGTTAGGCTCTGTGCTGACAGCTCAGAGCCTGGAGCCTGTTTCAGATTTGGTCTCTCTCTCTCTCTGCCCCTTTCTCTCTCTCTCTCAAAAATAAACATTAAAGAAATTTTTTTGTAAAAAAGAAAAGAACAATAACCTCCCCAACCCACACATACATCCTCCTCCTGAAAACATTACCTGAAATCTTCAGTGCCAGGCTCATCACCAGTTGACAAGGAAAATATATTGATTTTTTTTCACATTCACCTACAGGAGTCAGGAGCTACACACTCACTTATAAAGTTTATGCATTTATATTCGTGATACATGTTGAAAGCTCTTCACTAATTAGACCAGAATAATTAGAGAATTCAATTCATTCGCAATTCTAGACTACTGGTTTTTAAAAACTTTGAGATTTTCAGCTCTCCGTACTCAACATTTTTAGTAAAAGAATTTTGCTGATTTACTGTATGCAATCATGACTAAGAGTGAACCTGCTTGTTTTATTATTTTGTTCTCTTCCTCATTCTATGTGCTTATCAGTCACTCTCACACCTCATTACCTGGAAAGATGTGCCTCAGAATACACAACAAAGCATCTCTCAGAGGTGCCTGACTTCAGCAAGCCGCAAGTCACTGTTTTCTCTGTTTCAAATGGAAATCAGTGTCACATTAAGAAGGCTGGACAACACTGTCAGTTGTCATCAGTCTTTCACCAGCAACATTCAAAACCAAATTAGAATTTGTCCTTGCCCGGCTAGTCTTCCTTGTATTTTAGAAAAATTGTTTAAGGGAATGATGCTGAAGTTTGGGACTTGTTTTTCACAGAAATTTTTATTTTAAAACACTGGGTCACAGTAGGCTATGCTTTTGCAGAAGTGGCTGCTAGTAAACTAGGCTAATTGTCACAGTTTTCACCATGCCAAAGACTTTTATTTCTTGAATCCTTAGAACTTTAATCCCAAATATCATTTGGATAGACTAGAGATCCTTAAAGGCACAAACCATACTTTATTCAACCTTGTATCCCCAATATCTAGCCCAGTGTTTGTCACATAAGCAGGCATTCTTGTATAATCAGAAAAGAGGTCCTTGATATTAATTACTAAGGTGACCTACTTCTAAATCATCAAAGCTTCTGGAATATTCTGCCTACTCAGATTTGAACTAACATATTTCAAGAACTGGAATACCCACTGTTAATCAACTCTCACTAAAACTAAATAGCTACTGTGTATTTAATTCCATTTTTTTAAGTTGGTCTGAATAAGGCTGAAATTTCTAGATAATGTGCATCCTGGGGACAAATATATAAATTTGCCGTATTGTATCATTTGTCTTTGAGAAATTTTGAGAAAATATGGACCTATCTTTAACAGATGGAAATTTCCTGAAGAGGATATCTACATATTTTTCAAGTACCAATGCTCTTTCCTTGGGGGAAAGCCTTCTATTCACATTTAGTTGGTGATTCATTACTTAACTGACATCAGTAACTGTTGGGGGTTTTTTTCCTTTACTTATTTACAAGAATCTTTTGGCCTCCACCTTGATTTTTTAAATGGTTATTAACTTAAAAAGTGGCTCTTTCATTAATAGAAAATAATGCAGAAGCGGAAAGTGGAAGTGGCCCCTGTTGGCTGGGTAACATGAAATAAAGGGAGTCTGAGGTCATGGCCAGCGTACGAGATTTTCTGCGGTGTAGGAGATACTCAGCATTACCACCACCTCCCCAAATCCGTTTCCTCACACAGTTCCAGGACAGTGTTGTAATAACACGTCCAATTCCAGTTTTGATGTTTGCCTGGTGACAGCTTTTGAGCCACACCTCTCCCCTTTCCTCTTCCTCCCTACATCTGGGCAAGCTGATAATAAAGCACAATCTCACCTTCCTTTGACGCTGGCGGGAAGTGCAAACCATGCAAGCTCCAGCCTGTCTATGTGCAGTAATCATACCAACCCCACTTCCTAACTACAATACGAACCTTCCGGCCTCCTTTCCCTGCTCTCTCCAGCCATTTTTGAACCCCCTTGGTAGCCTCCCCAGAGAGTCTCATGTTGTGAGTAATAAACCTTTTCACACTTTCTTACATGCATGGCTATTATCAGTCTTGACATCTGAACCAAATTTGGGGTGGAGAATCCATCCCATTTTTTCAAGGTGAACCAGAAAGTAGAAAGGGAATGAGCTGTCACATGGAGTTGGGTGAAAGGAGGATGTATTTTTTCATACGTTGTGCATATTTTACAACTTTGTTGAATAATTTGCTGTTGGTTATGCCAACTTTACCAGCCTACCTCAGGTTTTGCAGGTCTTTTTCCTCTTCCAAGGAATCACATGGCTCCCAATTTGTCTCAGCGATCATGCTTTGCATGAGACCTGGCAGGAATGGAGCCCACAGACTTATCTAGAAGAAAAGCCAGCTATGGGTTTATGGAATTTAGCAACAGCGAGCCGCTCCGAAACCTAAAGGTGAAATGTGTTCACTGAAGAATCTCTAGAGACGATTGTCAGAAAGTAAAACCAAGATGAGAACCGACCAATGTATAAATTTCTGGCATGCAGTCCCCTTGCGCGTGTTTGCCTGAATTGTTTGAGCACTGGGTTGCTACTCAAATTGGTTTTAATAGCCATGAAACTCACAAGGAGAGCCTGTCTCTACAAGTCTTTAAAGCCGCTAAACAACTCTTGATGTTTTTAAGTTGTACGCCATTTTGCCTAACAGGACTACAGAAATCAACGACTCCCCTCTTACGTACGCATGAAACCATTTGCTGCTGCTGTGAATGTTGTACTACTAATTACACTAGTATCACAAACCAATGACTCAAATTTTCATTTGATGTCTTCGCGTAAATATTTCCAGAACGTATCTGCTTATTCGCTTTTCCTGAGACCTCTTCTGACCCTTCTTAACTACATCTCCATCTCCTAATCCAAGATCAGTGGTTCCTTTTCTCTGAGTGAACAGTGTGTCCAACTCACTCTCGTTTTCTTCCCATTCACTTCCAAGATAAGGAGAAGACACTAGAAATGGCAAGGTATTTTTTATAAGTTTCGAATCTACTGAAAGAGAAGTTATGGGAGAACAGGGCAGGGAAGAAATATTTTGCTTGCTTCAGGCTGAAATCAACTTGTAAGGTACTAGACAAAAATATAAAGTAGACAGCAGTGACCTCACAACTACAAGTTTCCTGCTGAGGTATTAGGTACATCTCTAGCTTTGTCCTTCGCTCTTGAAGATAATGTTGCCATTAGTATTGCCTTCTGATTCCTAGTTGAGCACTATGACCCTCAGTCTGGGACATAGAAACTTCTGAAGCAGCAAAGACATGAGTGGTATCATTTAAGCTCCGTCTTGGTGAGGGGAGTAGACAAGATGACAGAAAATAAGCAGAACACTGACAATCAATATTGGTACTCAAATGTTTTAGAAACAATAATATAACACAAATAAATAAGAACGTGCCCCAATCCACACGCAGATTCCTCGCCTGTATGTTCTTTGTTATGGACGCACAAACACAAAGTCACATTCAGTCATATTCATCCTTTTACTCATGTGCATTTACATGCCACATGTGATAGGCCAAGCAAGATTCAGAAACAGAGCTCCCACAGCTGCTTCGACTGAGGTTTACAAACACACGTGTACATTCAGGCCCACGGCACCCCCACGGACACTCACACAAACATGCCACGACTGTGCCACTGCTGGTATTCAGAATCCCTCAGCCGCATGCAAGGTCCACTCTGTCATAGGCGCTGATCTGCCATGTAAGTGTGTAATGTGACCAATTTTTCCCTTAAGTGTTTTGTCTCTTTTTCACTGATGAACAGTTAAGTTCCCATAGAAAGTTATTTTGACAATCCTATTGATGAAAGATTCACAAGAAAAATTAAAATAAAAACTGAAGCGCACTTCAAATTGCTGAGTGCAAAATATTGAATCATCTTTTACTACCATGAAATTTCCAAGTTACTGTTTAGTCCTCTTGTAGTACTCTTTTAAAAGTTGAATTTTCTGGAGTACTTTTTAGAACAGAGGAGTCATTTGAATGGTAGTATTTTCCCCTCTGCAGAGGATTATGGTCTGCATAAAAGTGCTTTGAAAGCTAGAAATATTTCTACACTAATTAAAGTATATAAACACTTCAGGCTAAGTGTAGGCATGTGAAGTTGCTATTCAATTTTAGGAACCAAGTACCTTAAAGAAGAAATAAACACTGTGGTGTTAAATAGTATATCATTGAAAAAGCAGGGGGAAAAGGTCAACATGTAATGGAATATATGTTGGGAATTCAGGAAAAGCCCACACTTGCAGAAGTAAAGATCTTCAAGTATAATAACTAAGACTATTGACGCTGTTAGCTATGACATAACAGAGTGTTTATCCAAAGGTCCTTTGTAAGGTTCATTCTAGGTTTTGCTTTGTGTTTAGAAATGGAATTTCATATATGTTAATTATACTATTCCCCTGCTGTTTTTAGTACTAATGCAAATTCATAAGGCTTGATGTCCCTTCAAAGCAATTGAGATTTCAACCTTCAGTTCACCTACTGATGTGTCTGTGTCTCTTGAAGGAGGACGAAATTAACCTCAAAATCCAAGGCACAAATATTAATTTCATATGCTATTCAACACCTCCATGAGAGTTCATCTGATTATAAATTATATTCAGAAGGCTCCCTCTTGCATATTTTCAGATTAAGTCCCTGTTATAAACATGTCAAAGTTCATGGTTGGTAAAGTGCTACATCTCAGTACAGTGAGTGGACCATAAAACTGCCATTAGACACAAATTGCTTTGCACCAAAAAGTGCAAGAGCTGGGTCTAAAGCAGAGGTCCTACTCGGTCATCAGCATCTTATAGACATCAAGGGCAAAGAGACCAAGACGTCAGGTAACCGTTACAAAGTCAGGTAGTTTTCCGTTTTGTGATCTACCAAGATAGAACATCCAGTTGGTAATAATTATTTTGTTTTTAACAAATAATAATATTACCTTTTCTGGAATGGCTTACTTATCATGCATTCTCTCCTTTCAGTTCAGAAGAGAGAAAGCCAAAGTTTATATTTCCCAGACTCCCTTGCAAACCTCCGTTTCTCCTGTTTTTACTCAATTGCTTGCAATTGTTTTCACATTTACCACAGCCATCATGTATTATATTTTGTTATCTCAGATTTAAGCTTCCCAAACATATTCTGGGACTCCAGCCTCCTGCAGATCAGTACAGACTCTACTTACTTTGAAACTGATGGTTTTGTGTTTATCAGGACAAATGTTACTTAAAGGAAATTATACGGGTGTCAACACGGAATGATCTGGGAGTTACCAGGATCACTCCAAGTGCACAAAGATATGTTTCCCATCCAGATGTTATAGCATCTGACATTTCACTACTAGAGATTCATTCCTTTGAATTGTGTTCCTTACCATCTGTTTTCAGTGTTGGTAACATCACACTAATTCAGACTGAAGAGTCAAAGGGTTTTGTTCCAGCAAGGACTTCATTGCTATAGACGCTTTAGCGAAGATTTTTCTTCATTATTTGTAGCAATACCATCAACCGTTTATTGATTGCCTAATGCATACTAAAGTACTAAACATTTCATAGTTCTATTATGTAATCTATACAACAACCCTATAAAACAGGTGTTGTTATGATCATATTTTATAGATGACAGGAATTTTAGAAGAGTAAAGAGGAGAGAGAGACACGGTAAAAATCTCAAATTCATCCCTTACTAGCAATGTGTCCCTGGAAAATTTACAGCCCCTTTCCCTGTAAAAACAGTGGCAATGGTATTTTTCTCCTGAGCTTGCTATAAACAATAAATAAATGCCTAGCACTGAGTGGGTCTGAAATACAGAGGCTATATAAAGATACATGAGAAAACAATGATCAGAGGTCAAGCAAGCTGCCCTAGTTACCACTTAACAAGATCACCACAGCCTGGATGCCCTCCATTACAATATGGCAGTCTTTGCGGAGAGTATGCATGTCTGTACCTCCAGGTCCTTCTTCCAAAACAATGTGCATAAATATAAAACTGGAAGGCAATAGTCACTTCAGTGATCGCAGCAACAAACGCACTGCAAAATGAACTGGCCTCCCTCAGAATGGGCTGTCCTTTCCTCACCTGGATTGTTAAGGTCAGCTGTGGATTCAACAATGGCAGCCTTCATGTCTCTTCCCTGGTTTCATGTGGTTGGGTCAGCCAGTCAGTCTAGAATAGACACTGACTCCAGTCTATTAGGAGCTGTGTGAGTCAGTGCCAATGCCAAGGCTGAGTCACGTCAGATAAGTGCTGATGCAGCCCTCAGACACTGGAGATAGCAATTAAAAATGACCTTTGTTGGTGAATTAAGTACCTCCGCACTGCCCGCTCCATACCTTCAAATTAGTAGCAGGAGAGGAGGTACTGTGTGGTTCATGAGGAGAAAATGTAACTGTTGAGAAACATACGGTTATACAGGTGAGGAGAAGAAACAGAGAGCAAAGATTCTTACTCATGCTGTAATTGGTACTAGACACTTACCTTCCATTTTGCTTTTCAGTATGTTCAGCTTAGCGCTACAGACAGCTGTTTATTTCAAATATGAACTTCTTAAGGGCTCATAAAAAGAGCTCCTTTCTCTCTTATTGACATACTTTTTTCTCATTTAGCCATTTATATTGCCCTTTGTTCTAGTCTATTGTGTCCGGTATTTTGTTAGAATTACTAAAATAACCAAACGTAAATTCTAAGAAAACTATTGTTGTTGTTTTTTTTTTTCCTACTCTCTCCTATTACCTCCTTTAGGGACACAAGAGAAAGTCTGCCTCTTCATTACCAATTGCAGATTATTTTAGCAAGATCTTTTTCCTTATAACAGTAAGAATATAACTCCCTAATGTTATTCCTTGGGCCTGAACAAGTCTGATAACTCAGCTCCCAAAGTAAAAAAAAGGAAGTAGAAATCATCAACCAGCTTTCTCTTTACTGAACGTTCTGTTTTTTTGAAGAAGAAAACCTTTTCCTTTGGTAGAAAATGCCAGTTGGTTCTGACAAACACTTGTGAAACTTCTGTCTTCTTGAAAATAGCAAATACCTAAAAATTCACAAAAATGTTCACAGATTATAAGAAATTAGTTGGAATAGGTGTGCTCTTAAAGGCCAAGCTTCCTGAGCCCCAGTTCTGCTTTTGCAGCTGTCTTTCCTGCATCATCGTGTGGAAGTCCTGCCAAAACCTTGCGTTCAGCTTGCTCAAAGCTGAAATCTCCACCCCACCCTCCAAACTTCCTCTCACAGAAAAGGGCATCCCCAGCTCGCCTTACAGAAGTCTGCAGATTCCCCCCCCCCCACCCCCCAACCACTCACACCCAATTCATCACCAAGTGCCGGCAGCTCTTCCTGTCAATAATGACTCGTACCTCTGCCTCCTCCCTTCCATCCACACTGCTTGGCCCTCACTGTCCTCAAATGACCTAACACAGGTACCTCGTCAGTGGCCTTCTTGCCTCCTCTAATATCCTTCACACCAATCACAGCAGAGTTTTCCCAGATACAGAATCGTCTGCAGCTGCCTACAGAATGTAGTTGGGGCATAGCCTGGCACCCACTTGCTTCCCAGGTCTCACTCATTCTGACATCCCCACACAGCGGGACAACACCGGAAAACTCACTGTTGCCCAAACGCGCGTCACACTTCCTAAACTCTCCTCCTGTGCTGACAGTGCTCCCATTTTCTGGAAAGCCTAACCCATCCACCTCCACTGCTTAGAGTACCCCCTCCTTCTCCATGTACTTCCTGACTTTTTCAATGAAATATCACTCCTTCTCTTCTTAGTGCCCAGGTAAACACTGTATTTCTTCACAGCAGCCGGAAGGATCTTTTTTACAAAACAAATCAAATAATATCACCTTCCTGCTTAAATCTTTTGGAGTTTCCGCTAAACTCGAAAGAATATATTAGACACTCCTAATCAAATGCACAAGGCCCTGCATTTTCTGGCTCCGGTCTGTATCTCCTGATCACATGCTACTCTGCCATCCTCCTGGCTCTCTGGGTTCTTGCCACACAGTTTCATTTTTATTCTTCAAGATTCCAAGCTCACCTCCACCTCATCATCTTTGCACTTGCCATGCCTCTGCCTGGATGATTCTTCCCACACATCTTCCCGTGACTGACCTCTTCAGGCCCTCAGAAGCACTGTTCATCGACAGTAGCCCACGTCGACTCAGTAGCACAAACCTCTGCATTTTTTTTCTAGCACATTGCTGTCAATAGCTAGACTTATCTTACCTATATATATTTACTTTGTGTTCATGCCTGTCTCCTTCCAACGAAACGTAAGCCCCTTGAGGACAGATTGCTTATTCTTTTGTTTACCACTGAACCCTCAGCACCTAATACAGAGCCAGACCCATTCAATAATGTTTATTAAAAGAACTAAACGAGGGGCTCCTGGATGGCTCAGTCAGTTGAGTGTCCAACTTTGGCTCAGGTCATGATCTCACAGTTCATAAGTTCAAGCCCCGCATCAGGATCTGTGCTGACAGCTCAGAGCCTGGAGCCTGCTTCGGATTCTGTGTCTCCCTCTCTCTCTGCCCCTCCCTCAGTCACATTCTGTCTTTCTCTCTCTCTCAAAAACAAATAAACATTAAAAAAAAATTTTTAAGAACTAAATGAAAAACATGGCACTTTATCATGTACTATCTTGTATTTGTCATTATTCATCTTTTCCCCAAGATTCTAACCTTCTTGAGACAATAAACTACATATTGATTATATTTACATTCCTTCACAGCATCTAGAGAATCCGATTGTTGTAATAGGTATTCAATACCATTTTCTTATTGGAATTGAGTTGAGGAACTTTATCCTTCACTGAACTATCCTATTTCCCCAATTGTAAAGAGCAGTGGATCCAAGAAAACTTGGCTCAGCCTCAGCTCTGCCATGTAAAGGCTGTGTGATTATTGTCAAGTTGCTTAACTTCTCTGGGTCTCTGATTGCTCGTATGGAATCGAGAGATTATAAAAATGCCTCTGCCAATTCACCATGTGCTTGTGAGGATGGAATTAAATTACACGTGTGCTTTTGTCTCTGATTAAACTACAAACTGTTCAAGGACAGAAGCCAAAATTGCTACTTCTTTGCCTCCTCTATATAGAATAGCCTTCTACTGCATGCATGTAGATCAACCAATAATAGTTCTTTATGGAGCACCTACTGTGACAGACACTGTGTTAGGCACCTTTCATATGACACTTCATTTAATCTAATCCTTAAAACTACCATGTGACATTAAATATTGGTATCTCTATACAGAGAGAAGAAAAATTGATACCTACAGAGATTAAGCAGTTTGCATAAGGCCATACTTAGTCAATGTCAATGCTGGGATTTGATAGTAAGCCTGTGTGAACAACTAATTACAGGTGCTAATAGTTAGTTAGCATTTTTTTAAACTATCCGAGATCTATTCTTTTCCTGAGAATTCCCCAACTACCTTCATAAATTCATATCTGCTAGAAGCCCAGCAAATCCCTGGAGGCTTTTTTCATTCATTCCGCCCACTCATCATTCTGAAACAGCAGAGGAGCAAGTACATGGCCTGAACTTGGCCATGTTCTCAGGGGCACTGAGCCTTGGTCATGGTAAGAGCGGACGGAGGAACGAAGGGGAGTTCATTCCAAGCATCAACACTTTCTGGGCAACTGTCCTCCAGTCCCCTACCGTGAACAACTTCTGGGGCTGCTTCTCTTCTGTTTCAAGTCTGGTTCTCCGGTCCTGCCCTTAATATAGTGAGTTCCCTAATATCCTTTCAACACATTGTCTTGTCCTTAAATTTGCCAGATTCGGCTGCTAGCATACACAGAACCCCAACTGATATGCGCAAAAGAAGAATAATGGGAATCATAATGGATTCTCAAAAAAAGTTATAATGAATAAATAACAAGTATGCTAATGAGTCAATATCCCTAATCATATGGCAGCATGTGAAGTGTGAGATAATACACTAAGTAGCACATTTAAAAAAACACCAAAAACAAATGCCACAAGAAACTGTATGATTAATTGCCAAATTAATAACCCAGTCTGTAAATTCTGAAAGAGATCAGAGAAAGAACACAGCAAGCTTGCATGATCCAGGAAGCCTTCATAGTTAAATAAATACTTGATGAATGAAATCTGGATATTATTTCCTAAGGCAAACCTGAGAAAACTAATGAATGCAATTCTCTTCTCAGAGACACAAAGAGTGGGTTGTTGAAATGACTCAGCACATAGTCATTTGAACTACCTACCATTCTTCAGAGCTACGAAATTCAACAAAGGCCCGTTACAGGAAAAAGAGTCCTCTGCCATACTGCTCTTAAGGGCTTTCAGGAAACAAACTTTATCAAGCTCCAAACCTATAAGAAGCGACCAGTGTCCCAGCCAGTGAAGTGCTAGAAATACAGAGAAGATTAAAATTCAGACATCCAGATGTGCACCATCTAAGTGAGGAATAGAAACACAGAATATTATGAAAATAATGTGCTGTTGCACATAGAGAACTGCCCAACGATTGAGGAAGTTCTCAAAAGGGCCATTTTCTCCAATGGGGGAGGCAAGCAGGAAAGACTTTTAGAAAGAGCTGTCTTGCTGGGTCTTAAAGAGTGGGTAGAACTGACAAAAGAAGAGGCAGGAAAAGAAACAAATTCTAGGAAGAGAAACAAAAATAAGCAAAAACACAGAAATAAGAAAGACCAAGTTTCTCACACCAAGTGTGAGGTAGGCATCATCGAGTGGGGAACACGGGCTAGGTCATAGAGGTTCTGGCATGTGATGACACTATACACACAAGAACAGAAAACCATAATTGACCAGACCTGAGACTCAGGCCTGCACCTTTGGAAGCTGGAGAGGAGTCAATGTCACGCAAGTTACATGCACTGGAGGTGAAATGGAGTGATATCCTGGAGGATTATGGGAAGTTATTTCCAGAAGAGAAAAGAGATGCTTGGTGGGAAATAGCTGATAATACCTATTATTCTATTCTGCTGAAGAAAAGACTAAAAGGGCTTCACTGTCATATACTAGACCAAAGAATTCAAAAATAATTACACTTATTACTTATGAGTACTAATTTAAACTTCACAATGTGTAGGAATCTAAATAAATCTACTAGACTGTAACACCATCGGGGCAAAGACACTGTCTGCTAACCACCATGCTTAGTGCATAGTAGGTGCTCAACTAAGTCTGTTTAACAAATAAATGGAAAAAGGGATATAATGCCATATTTTCTGTTCACTATCAATTGTATAAGGTTGATATTTTAATTTCCATTTCATATAGATACATTACTTAAGTAATTAATAACATTTTTGGTGAGAAAATATATACTCAGAGGATTACAAATATGTAATCAGTTATTCTTCTTAATATTGAGTAAGAATAAATGATTCAAAATCTAGAAGACAGAATGTGGATTGTATTTACAAAAGAACTTCTTGGCTTTTAGCTTTATAATAATTAGAACTACTTGTCCAGAAAGTCCACAAATCTCCTACCACAAAGATGTTTTAGGCAGAGTAAGATACAGATTTAAATAAAAACCTCTTTCCTCAAAGCAAGGAGATGGACACGTTGAGCATCAACAAATGAGTCTATAATTTCTCTTGTAATGATGTGGTTTCCTAGGGGAGAAAAAGTAGCCAGCTGAATGGGCTGGTTTCTTTTGCTATAGTGACACCTACTGTTATAGACAATACTTCATTTTTAAGAAAAAAACATTTGGAAAATATATTTAAGCTCTAATAAAAAAAAGGCTGTTAATATGAATACTATATTTTGGTGATTTAAATTGTGAGTTATAATATTTATTAAAGCTAAAAGAAAATGTATACAATTTATGTACTTTTGAAATATATATGAAATATTTATCCAATACTGTTAACTTACTAGTTTAATAAAATGGTCATTACCAGATCTATATACATATATACACATACACATATTCATATTATGTGTATGTATATACATATGTACATATGTACATACATATGTACATACATATTATGTGTATGTATATACATATGTACATATGTACATACATATGTATATGTAAAGGCACTTTAAAGAATAATTCCAGGGGCACCTGGGTGACTCAGTCGGTGGAGCGTCCGACTTTGGCTCAGGTCATGATCTCACTGTCCGTGAGTTCGAGCCCCGCGTCGGGCTCTGTGCTGACAGCTCAGAGCCTGGAGCCTGTTTCGGATCCTGTGTCTCCCTCTCTCTGACCCTCCCCCGTTCATTCTCTGTCTCTCTCTCTCTGTCAATAATAAATAAACATTAAAAATTAAAAAAAAGAATAATTCCAATAATTTTAATACTAAGCCTAAAAGTCTTTAGACATTTTTGTCAATTTAGTAATAAGTCTATGCCTTTCAAATGGAGTATCAAAATAACAGTGTGTTTAAGGTGTTCAAAATAATCCTACAATGCCCATTTGAATAGTAGTAAAGATAACCTATGTGATCATTTATGTTCACTTCATGTAATAAACACCTAATTCTAAATGGTTTTTTTTTCTCTCTTTTAAGGACTAGAAAGGCCCCAATTGGATACTGGACCCACTTTACAGGATCTAAGAAACTTGCTTTTAAAATCACTTAAGATGTAAGTTGCTTCTCTATTTCCATAGCTTTCTGGAAATGGAATGTTGAAATGTTCCTCACATTGAAAACATCAATATCTTTAAGAACTCTTTGTGTTTTCATTTTGGCGGAATGAATATAATAATCAACTAAAGTTGTCTAGGTTCGGAGTGAGCTAACATTATTAGCTAGACTTTATTGAGTACTTACTCTGTGACCAGGTCATGCTAACAGCTTTATAAGTTTGTAAGTTATTATCTTGCTTAATGCTCACAATAACCTGGAGAGTTCTACATTCTCCATATTGTAAACAAGGAAACTGAAGCAGAGATATCAAGTAATTTGCCCACGGTAGATCATCTAGTAAGTGGCTGTTGAAACTATTAAACACAGGGCAGTCAGAGTCCAGAGTACAGAGCCCAACCTAGGATCCCCTATATATATTGTGACACATGAAAAATAGCATGCAATTTAAAGGGAAGAAGGGGAAAATTCAGGAAAACTAAAGCCATGTATAAGGGAAAAGTCCTCAGCATAGCTAGGCTCCCCCTCTGCAAATCTATCTATGCTCTCCCTCTGCAATCTTTGCTCAAATACTCTCAGCAAGATAAAATCAAGTGGGGAAAATACTCAGCATAAAATAATCAATGCCATATGCCTGATCAACTCCATAGCACAATTTTTACTTGCATAAAGACATGCTTTTTAGAAAGCATACACAGTTACAATAGTCAAATAATTCAGAAACAAATAATTCAGAAACAAAGGGTAGGAAGCAAAAAACCAATTTGTCATGATGATCATTGGAGCATACCACCAAGTGTAAATATCTTAGCATCAGTTAAGAGTGGGACGTAAAGATCAAAAAACTCAAACATTATTAGAACTAAAATGAAAAAGAGCTTCAGAGTTAGTGATCTTTCCCAGCACCTCAGGAACGAAATATCATAAAAAGAGTCAAGGACACTTCCTGAGATGCCAGACTTCACAACTATCAAAATTCTTATTCATTTGAAGGAATTTCCCTAATATGTATTTATAGAGATATCAGTGAATACATATGATGATGAGACCTATACAGATATGGATATCTATATCTGAGCTTAGCCTTCCTGCCTGGTCTTCCATAGTATCACAAAACTATAATAATAAGTAGAAAAATCTGTCAATATGCATATTTTGAAGAGAAACTAGGCAGGCATTGAGAAGGACAGAAAGAAATGCAAGAATGGGGAGCAAATGCAAGCGAGTTGGCAGATACAGTCTACATGTAAAAAGTAATTAACAGTATCAGACGCAAGAATTTCACAATTTAAAAATGGAATTTGGGGAAGGAATGACAACTCCTAACTTGGATTGTTACAGAGTATGTTACAGAGTTACAAAATAGATAAGGAATATGAACTAGATTTTTTTTTATTGGTAGTATTTATAAAGACGAAGAACAGAAAACATTCTGGACAAGGGGGAAGAGTCAAGTGTAGAACACAAGGTGAAGTCAAGACTGCTTAATATGCGTTCAGCGACAGTGCTTGGATTCATTTGCCTGCAGAGTGGGGATCCTAGAAAGGCTGCAAGATTAGTGTCAGAAATGGTAGGTTCATAAGTACCATGAAGTGTGCCGAATGGCAAGCTAGAGGGTTGGTACTTTTTACTCTGTTTGGTGATTAGATTTTGAAAGATTTTGATCATAAAGGCAGCACTATGCAAACAATATTTTAGGAACAACATCCATAGAAATGTAAAAGGTAGACTAGGAATAATAGAGAAAGATGGGACCAGCTGAAGTTTGCTGCATTAGGTTCAGGTATGAGATTGTAAGCGTGTGAATTAGACTGGTCGTACCGAAGGCGGTAAGAAAAAACATGCATGTGAGTTGCCAAGATTCAATTTAAAGGACCTGGCAAATAGCAAGGATCCTGGTGTTTGGCTTTCGTGTGGATGCAGGCTACAGAGAACAAGAAGAAAACAAAATAGAATAATGACTCTGATAGATCAGCTATCCTGCAGCCTCAAGCTTTCAGAATGGCACCCAATCAGGTAGGGGGTAAGTACCTCTAGAAGAGGAAAAGAGAATAACAGCAAAATTGTTAAGAATAGACGAGCTGAAAATTACACAGAATGTGCAGCGATTGGTCAATTTGTTATACAGAATGAAAGGATATTCTCTAAATAGTTCGTAATGACTACAAGAGCCATGCCATTTTGTGCAAAATCCAAGCCGTCTGGACCGAGCAACAGAAAAAGATATAGGAGAGACAAGAAATAAGAAAAATAAGCAAGTGGCAAGCAGCCAAGGAGACAAGCAAAAGAAGTGGCAATGGAGAATAGAGGCATTGGAAGTGACAAACAGCTGTCACCTTGACAAAAGAGAAAAATAGAGTTAACAGTGGAGATAGAGGTGTTAGTACAGCTCTGGAGTCTAGCACGAGTACAAAATTAAATGTTCATCATTTACTAACCACTACAAGTGACTGTTTCCAGGAATAAAAATTAAGAACCCTGTAGTCACCACTCCAGGTTCACTTTATGAAGGCAACAGATAGAATGCTAGATATTTGATATCTGGGAAGGAAGGGTAGAGAGAAATTAAGGGAAAATAGAACACAAGCCATATGAATAATCTCCCAGGACCCTTGCTGTCTGTTTTATGGAAATGTTCTTCCCTGGGATCTCCCCGTAGCTCACAACTTCCCTTCATTCAGTCACTGCACAAATGTCCCCTCCCTGTGCTCACTAGCTAAATTAACCACTCAGTGATTAACCAATTAATTACTCTTTAACTCCCCAATATGCTTGGTTTCTTACAGAACTCACTGCTCTCTGATATTGTGCTCTTACTTTTGACTATTTTATTTTCTGCCCAACCTAAGATGTAAGCTCCATAAGGGCAGGTATATCATCTTTGTTGCTCATCACTGTGTTCTACAGCTTTGAAAAGCACTTAAATATTTGTTGAATAAATGGATAACCATACCTTCACACTGAGGTCCTAATTCACACAAATGTCAGTTGAAATTCTGACTCTGCCATCTACAGGTTTGCAGTGGGCATGTGCTTTCTTTCATCTCAGCATATTTTGGAGAGCCTCTCCTTCTAGTTTCAGTCCAACTGGCTCAGGAGTCTAGCCCCACCTTCTAGCTCCAACGGGGCACCTAATATAGGATGAGTTACTTGCAGGACTCAGTCATCCTGGCAACAATGATTAGTTCATGGATTGGCATGGAATCCAAATTAGGTCAATTCAGACTCATCCCCAGGGCATTTTCTGGAGCTATCCAATCCACATATTCTCCAGGATCTCTTATGGGTAGAACATAAGCTTGGAACAACCAGCAATCATTTTTGTTACTGCCTGGGAAGTAGCTGCCAAAAAATAAAAATCCACCAAGAAGGGAAAGCTGAGAGAGTTGAAAAAAAAGAGACAAATGTCTGATGACATAGCTTGAACCGTTGAATCCAAAGATGCCTAACATTTAACCTTTCAACTTTCCAGGAACATAAGACAGTCAAAACTCTTCTTAAAGCTAATTTGAATTCCATTTCTCTCACTCGCAATGCAGAGTCCTGACTAGCGAAACTGTGAGAATTTGGGTGAGTCTCATATCAGTTATTTGCAAAGCAGTGATATTAACACCTACTGGATGTTCAGAAAATCAGTAATAGTTTAAATTATAAAAAACAAATAGTAATAACAACAAAGTAGATGCTCGATCAATGGGACAAGAGGCTCATGAATTGTTTATAGAAGACCTAGCAGGAGTAACAGCAGCAGAGCTCAGTTAGTAAGACATAATTGCTAGTATTCAAAACAAGCAATGGAAAAACATTTTCATGTCAGATCTGCGCATAAGAAAGAGGACTGATGTGAGCTAAATTTAGCCATCAGCACTAGACAGGTATCTAAAACAAGCATCACACCAGAAGGAAGAAGACAGGTCATAGACAGATATGGACAAGAGGAAAAAAACAAGAAGGTTAAGACTATCCATCAGGTCAGCAAATTAGTCACTGGGTTGATGGGAAGAAACAGAGAAGTCAGGTTATAAACGCTAGAGACAAAAAGAAAAAGGTGTTGAGACACAGGTGACTGAGGGACAATTGAGATAATTTTGCAACTATTTGCACTGATCCTCTCACAGCGGGGATTCACTGGGCTGATTTACTGGACCAATGACATGTCTTTGAAACATCAGAAACTTTGATATATTTTACCGAGTTAATTTACCCAATTAATCAATCAAAGCTAAGTATAGACAACCTCTTGAAATATGAATTCCTTTCTTTCTCAAGCTACGGACCAAGGTTTAAGAAGTTAAAAAGTTCTCTGAAAGAGAAAACAACTATTTGTAAATGACTTAAGAGCTAGCCCTGAAACCAGCTAACAAATCCTCACACTGTGCAATCCTCCCCATTATCCGACATCAAAAGGGCAGCTGGTCACACTATTTGTCACCTTTTAATCAACTAAATATTGTTGAGCATTACTGTACCATGCAATGATGTGAGCAACTCTCAGTGAGAAGATGAATGTATTTCCCTATCATGTGTTCAAAGTTAATTAAAAAATAAATATAGACGTATATATGAGCAAATGCAATTAATTTATGGACAAGTCTTTTCTGATGAGTAATTTGGCATTTCGAAGTAAGACACATCAGAGAGAAAGACTCAGACAACGTTAAAGCCAAAGAATTATGGTTCCCCAGTGTATCCAGATTGAAATCAAAACCTCACTCATCTTTTATAATACAGCCCAATGTCCCTTCCTCTAGGAGACCTTTCTGACACCTTCCCTTGGAAGAGCTGATCTTCTCAACCTTATATTGTCCATATGCCTAGTGTGGCATTCTCCATAATGAAGTACTTCCTTGCTTACTTTTGTTTTCCTATCGACCTGCATTACCCCAATCCCACAATTGTGACCTTCTAGAAAACACATTCTTGCAATCCTAGAATCTAATACAAAGCCTGGCACCAGGCAGGTGAGCAATGAGAGAATGGTCACTGAATGAACGAGCACAACCTAATATGAAGTGTTCCACACTGCTATTCAGATGAATCTATTTTGGCAAACCTTACCATTATTTGGACAGCTGCCAGTGAATTGAGTTTACCTAGATTTGGAAAAGAATGAAAGTGATTTGATTGTTCTAGCATTTGCTCATCTTGAAATTTCTCATAACTTAGAAAATACCATCATCCAGGAGCTTCCAAAGATATTTTCTTCTTATTACTTACACAGTGAGAGCTAATTCATGGATGAATGAAAAACATTTTTTGTGTTATCATCTTTTCATATGTTTAGTGAAAGTTAATTTCAGAACGAAATGCTTAGCTGAAGATAGCAAAGCTGTTCTACTGCCATAATATTGACGAACTCACCCCGAGGAAGTAGGGTTATTGTCTGTTCATATTTTTAGCATTTTCCTGCTCCCCATTGTTACTTCATTGATTCAACTAATGGACCAGAGTGTTTTTCAAAAGATGAAATGCTATTAAGCAGAATTCTGAGGAAAGTTGATTCATTTGAAGGAATAACAAGAATTCTAAGCTCATTACAATATTAAAATGCAGTTTCTGTCATATTGCTTATACTGGAATTCTAGTCAGAGTCAAATGTTATGGAAAACTTAGGGGGAAGTATGACCTAAGGTCAGTAATGCAGAACTGTTAATAAAGACTAATGAGGGGTTCAGAGCACAGACTAGTGGAGCTGGCGTGCCTGAGCTCGAATCCACCACTTAGAGGTGTGCGACTTGAACAGGTTACTTTATCTCTCTAAATAGATTCATTATTTGTAAAATGAGAAGAACAACAATAACAGCCATGTCCAGATCAAATTCGGTAATCCATGTGAAATAGAGCATTCGGTACATTTTTAGCTAATACTGTTATTGTTATTACTCTATGAGCATGAAGCCATTTTAGGCTTGCAGGTTAATCAAGTCATTCTAAAGCATCCTGATGTTCATGTTAAAATGATAAGAGCTATCCCTCCTTCACGTCCATCAATCCACTCCCGGCTAATAGAGTAGATGTGTGGTTCCCAATTCAGTAAATACTACATAATATAGAATTGAATAATATTAACAGATGAAAGAACACAGGCGTATACGTGGAGGAGGAAAAGAAAAAGAACTTTTGGCAGAATGTGAGAGAATCATTTGATAGAAGGGTCTTCAGCTCGGATCAGACATGCTGTGTTGAGCGAGTACTACCTCCAAACCTTTCCCGGGCCCTTAGCTTCTTCCAAGATTCACGTGTGTGTGTGAGTGTGTGTGAGTGTGGGTGTGAGTGTGTGTGTGTACATGCACGTGTGCACACACATTTACATTTGCATTTAATACCTTTATCTTTTTTCATAAAGGAGCCATGAAATGCACTGATATAGGACCCCTAGATACAGTCGTCAGATTTAGCAAATAAAAACTAGACAGCAAACATAACACTAGATAATTTTGTCGTGTTAGGATACCCAGGTTGGTATACTGGGTGGTAGTGGTACTTACTAAGTATTATGGGTGGCCCTGCCCCAGAAGCAGTGGTGAAAGGGAGAGTGAACTTTGTGAAAATACCCAATTAAATGAGGCTTTCCAAGAAGAGGTCAGCAAAAGCGAGGGACAGAAACACTATAACAGCCTCGGTTGAAAACGTGTCGCACAGAGGTTCTCCAATGTTATTTCTTGCTTTGTGGGCCATGGCATATCACAGAACTTTAAGATTTAAGTTCTTGGCACATAATAGGCCTCAAAAAATACATTTTTATTCAATAAGTAGAAGCAAAAATGTCATCAGGTTTTACAATGAATTCTTAAAGTAAATGGCAATATACCTTTGTGTTCAATTGGTACTGAAAATTCAGCAGTTCTTAAGGAAAGGACCCTAAAATTCACTTCCTGCTTCCATATGTTCACATGAAGCTTTTAAAAACAATTCCCCTATCTATATCGAAGCTTCTTTGTGCCCCTGCTATTACATGACTAGAATCTTTCAAAACCATTTTCCCCAGCCCTTCAATATTCTAAGTGTCTGTGCAGAAGTCGAACTTATGCATTTGGAATTGAGATTAAATTCCCCGAATGCTTTTGGCATTGCTCAGTGCTGTCATCCCCCTCACTGCTCAGCACCAATGCCACTGGATAAAAGGGGGGCAGGGAGGTAAAAAAAAAATATTGCAGCAACTGAATGATATGTGGGACGTAGAGCCGTAATAGTGACAGAGCTTGACACACAGTCTCACTCGATATGACAGAGCATGTGATGCACCTGGAATTGGGCCCCATGTAGTGACTCACAGTTTCCATTTTCTGAGGTTTATAGAATTCTGTATTATGTTTGACAGCTCTGTTTCACACCAATGGCCCATTCCATAATGCTAACGAGGTACAAAGATGAGAAAATCTCCCTCTCTCTCTCTCTCTCTCTCTCTCTCTCTCTCTCTCTCGGTCTCTCTCTCTCTCTCTCTCTCTCTCTCTCACACACACACACACACACACACACACAAAGAAGCAAAAAGTGTATGCAAGATACAAGCTCATAAAACCTAATTTCCTATGGGAAATTACCATTTTCATATTGTTATGACATTTTCAGGGTCCTGAGACTGCAAAATCCGGCTCCTGCCCACATATATACTGAGAAGCTCATTCAGGGTATATAGATTATGGCAGGGGGCGGGGGGGGGGGGGGAGTGAGGCAGGGTGCTGCTGAACCTGTCCATCCCCCCCACCCAGTACATTTTCCTACTCCTTGCCATATTCATTGTCACAACCCACACCTGCTCTTAAAAACCCAGGAAGGTCACATTCATGGAAGAGATTTTTTTCCCCAGTCTGGTTAAAACACAAGGTGAGGTTCTAGCAACAGTGAGACAGGTAACATTCCACCTGGCCCTGGGCAATATCCATAATGTTGAGGACTTCAATACTCGTGCTACTCTGCATATAAAAATGAGAATCTAGCTCACTTTCTAATGGCTTGTCTCTCCCCACTGTGGTTCTTACTTCCTCTCTGGTCCCCCCACCTACCCGAGCGACAGTATTTCGGGGATGGTCTCCTGTCATCTCCTAGGGCCTAGAGTGCAGCACGTACCAGCCTCCTAGCACCACGTTGTCTTCCCAGACGGAACATTCCCAAGGACACGTAACAAGGTAACCGGATCAAAATGTCTTAGCCTACTCCGCTCTGCCTCTGCCTTCTCTTCCTTTTCCAACTTTCTTCCTGCTGCAGCCAAATCTACGTTGCCTTCCTGGGTCCCCCTGCTTCCCTGGCTTTCCAATTCACAGCTGGTCTCCTTTTTCATGTGCAGCCATTTGTCAGACTGATTAATTATCTGGTAGCTGCTCCTCTGACTGGGCCTCCGGGTCTTGTCTGGTGAGCTGCTCCCAGAGGTAGCCCTGGGGACAGTTTTCTGTCATTTCCTGGGTCTCACCCTCTTGATTCCGGTCCCAGAGCATTGGAGGTAGACACCTGTTCTCAATTCCCTAACAATAACAACTAGTAATTAGAAAGCACTTCATAAGGAGGCAGTGTATCATGTTGGACACGGTGCAGGCTTTGAAGTCAATCAAGGGCTTGAGATCCTGACTCCTGCCCTGATTAGCTACATAATCTCGGCAAATTTACTGAACATTTCCAACCCTCGGTTTCTGCACCTGAAAATTGGATTACCAGTGCTGTGCCTATAAAGAGAGCAGTAAAGGGGCGTCTGGGTGGCTCAGTCGGTTAAGCGTCCGACTTCAGCTCAGGTCATGATCTCGCGGTCCGTGAGTTCGAGCCCCACGTTGGGCTCTGGGCTGACGGCTCAGAGCCTGGAGCCTGCTTCCGATTCTGTGTCTCCCTCTCTCTCTGCCCCTCCCCCGTTCATGCTCTGTCTCTCTCTGTCTCAAAAATAAATAAACATTAAAAAAAAATTAAAAAAAAAATAAATAAATAAAGAGAGCAGTAAAATGAAGACTCGTAGAGTATGTCGTGGAATTATGCCCTGCAAACTGGATTTTCTGATAAGCAAATACATTGCATTTTATACCTTAACTATCTTTCATCTTCCTTCCTGAACAAATGAAGGGTTTCCAAGTTATGACTGTCCAGCCACTCATCCTCCATGCTCTATTTTGCACTCCGATGAACTTCTTTTTTGCAAGGTTGTTGAAGTACACGGGGTTCAACTCCGTGGGAAAATGTACTTTTTGACGTATCATTGCCCAACGGGAATATTTGTGCTCATGAAATGCATTGGCCTCCTGGGTTTCTGTCTCATACTAGTGTTTAAAAATCTACATACAAATGAAAGGTTATTCATTATTAACAGGCAAAGATATTTTATTTAAAAGAGGCAGACTTGGGGCGCCTGGGTGGGTCAGTCGGTTGGGCGTCCGACTTCAGCTCAGGTCACGATCTCGCGGACCGTGAGTTTGAGACCTGCGTCGGGCTCTGGGCTGATGGCTCAGAGCCTGGAGCCTGCTTCCGGTTCTGTGTCTCCCTCTCTCTCTGCCCCTCCCCCGTTCATGCTCTGTCTCTCTCTGTCTCAAAAATAAATAAACGTTAAAAAAAATTTTTTTTAAAGAGGCAGACTGGTTGTTGCCTATGTGTTTATGTGATCTTCTGAGGTCACTAAATTCTAATACGTTATGGCCACTTGCTCTCTCATACTCTACCTGCACCCCCATCGGTGTCACTAAAGGGGCACAGAGGTAAAGTCATTTGGTACGTCATGCTTCCACAGAAATCCAGGCCAAAAAGTGCATCAACCATAGTATGTAATAATGATACAGTGATTGGTCACAGTGTTCAGCTGCCAAAAAATCACCTTCCTTTAGTCCTTTCAAATGCTTAAGAGAATCCCATGTGTCTGGGCCCGGGCCACCTGTCAACCAGTAACAAATGATACATCAAGAATAGAGACCGTGTGGCCAGCAACCACATGCCACAGTCCCTGGTGAGAAGTCATTCCCAGAAACACTTCTTAGAAAGTGAGATTCGGAAAATGGAAGTAATCCAAAATACATTGCCGTTGTTACTTATTGATGTTAATACCTGTAACAACCATATTTGTTGTGCTATAAATGTTTATTTTTCATAAAGGAAATTCCATTAGCATTCTGTCTCAACCATGGGTATTTGAAAGCTTCCTTGATAAAGCTATAAAAATTAGGGCAACAGTAATGACAATGTATCCTACTGAGCACATAACATGTACCAGATACCCTTTAATTTAATCCTACAGCAACTCTGCTAGGTAAGAATTCTTAAAACGTCCATTTCTTACCACTAAAAAAACTGTTCCTAATGCATTTTTACTTATTTTATTTAGTTGCTCTTCTTATAACCTTTTTTTCTCATAAATAAGGAATTTGAGACAGAAGATATGTACTTGGTCTTCACAGGTACTGCAAAACCAAACTCAATTGCAGGTTTTAATTATAGAATACAACTACCGATCAAAACACAAATACCATTTTGGTCATTTAGTTAGCCAATTTATGCTCAATACCCAAACCAAGGGTCAAATCTGAAATACATTCAGCCATCACATAGATAAATAAACAAGGTTCTACTGTTAAAATGAGAGGTGGTGGAGGGTCTATGGCAGAACTGGAGAGTATGGATTCTCTGTGAAGACATTCGCATTCAACATTTTTGTAATGTTGCTACATAACTACTTGGAGGGGCAGCTTCAATACATAGACAATGTGCTTAAGACACTCAATTTCCTGACTGATTTTGAGAAAACATCAGCCATTGGGGGTTGCCTAGGTGGCTCAGTCAGTTAAGTTTCCTACTTCGGCTCAGGTCATGATCTTACAGTTCGTAGGTCCGAGCCCTGCATCCAGCTCTGTGCCAACAGCTCAGAGCCTGGAGCCTGTTTCAGATTCTGTGTTTCCTTCTCTCTCTTCCCCTCCCCTGCTCACACTCTGTCTTCTTTCTCTCTCTCTCTGTCTCTTTCTCAAAAATTAATAAACATTAAAAGAAAAAAGAAAACATCAGCCATGGAGTATTTTCAGAACATCCTGTGCTGTGTGTATAAATACTGGCTCTATGACCACTGGAAATAAAGCAGATAATGAAAACAAAAGAGAGTGAAATGTTAGCTTTCAAGGCAGAGAAAGTGAGAAAAGAATATCAGTATGATTAGAAATGACTGCGATAGTTTAATTAATAGAAAAGTCACTAGTAAGCAACAAAAAGGAAGAATAACTTAATGAGGAATAAAGGTTGGTATAATAATAATAATAAGCATCCCCTTATTTGAGAACAATTACAATAATATAAGTCGTTCAGCACATTTACCAACTACCAGAAAAGAGCTTCTTGGTGGCAGGGGGTGGAGAGGCCAGGTTGTGAGGAAGTAAATAACATATATGAAGTGCCTGCTATGTGCCATGCTTTTGCTAGGGGTTTCACCCATTCTAAGAATCATTAAAAAGACAAAAGAATCCTAACAAGCATGTATAAAATCCCGCAGCCAAAATCATTTTTAAAAATTCGTGATAGATACAATTATAATAACAAAAATATCATTAATTCAGTTGTTACCTCCTATAATATCAGAGCACATCATTAAAGGAAAATTCAGGAAAACTTGCTACAGAATTTTGGATACAAAAATGTTGTTAATATGTTATTACAAAAATACTCCATAAACCAGCAGTAGCATGTAATTTATGAAATTAAGAAATAGTTGCCTATTTCACAGCTGCCTTTCAATGTGAAAATATTAAGGCTTCAACTTTTTTCAAGTGTTACCTAATAGCAGACCTGACCAATATCTATATCTTACATATCTATACATAAATGACACATTTTCTTTTTATAACAATGGAAGTCAACAGGGGTCCTGGCATGAGTCCTAAATTTAATGACTATTGGTATCAGGATCATAAAAAACAAACTAAGTTTGGGGATTTGCCAAACTAAAGAAAATTGTAGGAGGTTTCTTGGATGTTCACCACAACAAAGAGTGAGGGGTATCCAAAACAGATTGCTGGGGAAGGAACCCAGTGTCAGCTGGTAAAAATTTAGATTGTTCATTGTCAAAAGAGAAAGATGGACAAAGTATGAAGAAGAATGTTATTATAGGAAAATAGATCATGATAAATAATCTTCAAAGAGACGCTCTCTTTTTAATTATTAAATTTTACTAGGCAAAAGAGACTTTACAACAAACCCTAATCTAACAGGTGCAAGGAACTGAACCAGATTTTTAAAAAATTGTCAATACTGTTCTATAATTGTGTATTTCAAAACAATGCTATAAACTTGACTGGCAACTTAATTAGCAACTTGAGGTTAGATGCCAATAGCAAAGTTGTAAATTTTAAAAAAGCATCCTTACAGAAAGCAAAGCCCTCCTTCCTTCTTTTTCCCACACAGAAATAATATATTTTCATTTGAACTAAATAAATCAAAGCAAGTCAAACAGTCTTGAATCTCAGCTTTAGCACTTTCAAACTACATGACTGTAGACCTAAACCCTGTGCATCCCAGATTCCTCTTTAATAAAATGGAGACAGTGACAGTTCTCTTAAGAAGTCCCACAACCTAACAGAAAAAACAAAACTGCCTATCACAATGCCTGTCTGAGAGGCATCAGTCTACAAATCTATGTGTGCATTCATTCATGTAATAGATATTTCTTGAGACCCACTAAGGGTCAGACCATATTCCTGATGCTGGGAATGTAGAGGTGAACAGTTCATGCATAATATAATTTCAGGTAATGGTAAGTGCTTGAAAAAATAAAGCAAGGTAATGGAATAAAGAATGGAGTGAAGAGAATGGCAGAGAGCAGAATTAGATGGAATGGTGAGGGAAGGTTTTTCTGAGGAGGTGATATTTGAGATGAGATCTGAATTAGGTAAAGGAGAGAGTCCTGCAAAGTCTAAGGGGAGAGAATTTGGCAGAGGGAAGACCAAAAGTTTAATCTTTTAATTCTGGAATGAATTTGGCAAAAATGAAAGGAAAGCTTGTGTGACAGAAACAGTGAATGAGAGGAGAGCAAATGGAAATGAGACTGTTGGGATAGCCACTGGCCAGGTTACAAAAGATCTATCTGCTAAGGGGTCATATTCTAAGAATGATGTGAAGCCCATTAGATGGCTGTAAGCAGCAAAGTTACGAAGTTTGGGGAGCAGTGCTCCCTGAATCACAATTTTATCAATCGCTAACCCTAACTACCTGGTGCATGTGTTTGAAATCTGTGAATGACGGCCCGAGTTTAGAAACGGCACCATTTACTGACATCGTTGTTCAGTAAATCAGTCATTTGTAAGTGTGTTATACTTACATATACTGCGTAAGCTAGATTATTCATTAAATCAGACATTCATACTAAAGAATACCGCCTATAATGTATGTAAATACATTATGTATTTAAGTATGTATGTACATTATGTATGTACATTATGTATGTAAATACAATAATCGTCATAAAGTGGAAACAGTACAAACAAAACACCTAAAGAAAGAAAATTTCTGAAATTCATAAGCAGGTAACCATGGTCCTTCATCCCTTCTTTCAACTACTACTATTTCTCTCCTACCTGCTGAGAATCCATTAAATGACTGATGTGAAAAAATTCAAAGGAGATCTGCAACAACACTAACAAAACACATGTACAATAGACTTCCTTAGTTTAAAAAAAATGGCTGTTTGTCCCTTCAAAAATATATCTTTACTACCTGAGGAGAAGCGAAATGAAAGAAAGGTGTCATGCTGCATAATGTGGAATTCTTAAATGTTTAAAATAAATGTATTAATCTTGATACACTTGATTTATTTAACTAAAGAAAGAGAACCTTAAGACCTTAATAACATGCATCAATGGGTAGGAAACTAACCACAAATTACCTAATTTGGTGGATGTGAAAGTATGGAAATAAGGGCAGTTTTCAAATCAAAGCTATTATATTAACACATCATCATGCAATAAAAACGTGAAAAAGTTGATCTCCTTCTCACCCCAGAATGTACCAGAAACACTTGTCCAAAGCAACACACACTTAGAAGTGTTGCCAAAATGTGCTTCCATCGTTGCTCATTAGCAAAGAGCTCTTGAATGTCTGAATGGGAATCACAACTCCCGTTGGGAAACCAACAACCTCTGCGAAAGCTGGGTAACAGCCAAGGGATGTAAAAGGTGAAGAAGCTGATAGGGTTTCAGGAAACGTTGGTCACTTGGCACTTGGACGGCACCACTTTGCAGCAGCATCACATGCAGATCAGAGTAGAAAACACTTGCCCATTCAGATGTGAGTAAATTCTTCGTGGCTTCATGTGACCCCATTCTCCAACCTACAGGACGGGGCTCTGAATTCATTTAACTAGTCCTGGGATTTACCTAGCTGCAGATATAACTTTTTGAAAACTATATTCTAGGAAAGTGATGGCAAACTATGCCAATATCTGTATTTCAACAATGTGGGGAAATTAAGGATAAAGACCTTTCAGTCCGGGAACTAAAGATCTGGGTCTATAAGGAGGTCAACTTTCTTCATGGCTACCTAATAGCCATGAAGAAACTTGAGGCTGCCGGTTATGTAAGACTGATGGCAGCAGCAGCAGCAGCATAATGGGTAACATTTATTGAACATTCAATTAGCCCTATGCACTGTCCTAAACCCTTCATATGTACTGTCTCACTTAATGATCACAATGCCTCTCTGGAATGGTGTTAAACAAAAGCTTATGGTGGATGGATATGTATTGGTGAAAATGCATCATCCATGCATGGTATGTAATATCCTAGGAAAGTACTAAAATCTATTTGCAATATATCTCATCATTCATTGGAATTAATTATAATGCTGACTTAATATCACTTATAAGATATATTTTATTATTTATCCATCCATAGTAGGAGTTTCGCTTTTTAAAAAATCACATGTACATCATTAGGAATGAAGGACTTCATGCACGGTCCATTAATACACAGTCACACACATGGTGATTAGTTCATTAATCTCAATAAGCTCAGAGTAGAAAAGGTCAAAGATGCCAGCCCCAATCATGTTCTTTTATTCATACATTCACTCATTCATTCAGCAAGTATCATCAGAACTGTACTGTTAAAAACAGGAAGAGCATGTCTGACTTTGCTGTTATTATAAGCTTAGTGGAGAAACATAATTACCCACTGATCAAGCATAGCACTTTGAATTACCTTGAAGGTGCTTGGGGGAAAAGTAATTCCTCTGTTAGACAATCAGGCAGTAACAATTGCAAAACATAACTGTTATTGGTCAGTAGGTGTTTGGCAAAATAGCATTTTCCTTGGCCAGCTCTGAGCATGTAGTATATAGAGGACAAATAATTAAATTGGTTTGTTTTTTTTTTTTTTTTGAATTTTGTACTTAAACATGTGTGAAACACCCGGAGACATTTAAGAACACTTTTTTGAGGGTGGCTTTCCACTCATTTAAAGATAGCGACTCGGAGAATGAATGATACTTTATTAGACCTAACTAAAAATATTCATTCTTTACCACATCCTGGCAGTAGCAGTAGGAACAAGGGATGTTTTATGGGTGAGCGTGGTAGTTGCCCTATATGATACCAGCCTCGAAATGCCCATTTATCGTCTCAGCCCAAATGATTCCTTTAACTATCGAAAAAGTAGCACCTGCTATTATTTGTCCTAAAGTGACCTCCTTCAAGCGTTAAGATTTGCAAAAATCAGTATTCTAAAATGAGGTGTGCTTGCTTGTATGCAAAGCACGTATATTTCGTGTGTCAGTTTGTATCCAATTTGGAGTCTATCCCGTGAGTGTATAGACAGCAGTCATATTTCCCCCAAGTCATCACTTTTTTATCAGTCCACATGTGGAAACAACCCTAACCTTGATTGATTTGGCTCTTCCCTGAGAGTTTCTTGTACAGTATTTCTTTTTAAAGTGGCAGCTACTCTACACAAGACTTTCCAAATGCACACAGTTCTGGTTTTTACTTAAGCTAGAGTAATGTTTGAAGAACTTTAGAAAAGCTACAGACAGGGCCTAAATAAATAATTAAGGTTATTTACTACCACGGTAGTAAGTGTTCCCATCCTGTAATCCTAAAATATTCAAAACACAGCGGATCTTTATAAGAAGATAACTCCTCACTATATTGTAAACGCCTGGGGGGGAAAAAGCCCTCCTTTTTTTTTTCACTTCCAGAAAAAAAAAAACAGATTCTCAATACATTTTTATCAAGTTAAATTTGTATTAATTACGTTATTTTGAAATAAACATAGCATATATTCTGCAAAGAATCCAAATGGTTCATTTTAACCTAAAATGCCAACTGTATCAGCAGCAAAGCTCCGTATCTGACATTTTACTTGATCTCTAAGACCCCCTCATTTTTCAAAAACAAATGGTAGATGAATAAAATTTCTAACAGTTAAGGAACAAGAAAGAAAGGAGGTCAACAGACTGGATATTATACCACAGCATAATCACTGCTGTGACCTCTCCCCATAGTCACCTCTCCCCTTTCATCCTTAGCTGGCTATGAAATTGTCTACTTGTGGCCCATAAAAAGAGCAAGGTAACTGAAAATATGTCAATGGAACTGACCTTTTATAAAGGAAAGACTCCTCACAAAATGGAAAACACAACTCATTTGATGAAATAATTAAGGAAAAACTAATGGAATTTTGGATACAAATGAAAGCTAAGAGATTCTAAAAGTAACACTGGATTAATGAAAACTACTGTGACCTTCTCTCAAAATACGTCCATACTACAGAGAAGCAATTAAAAGAGCTCACAAAATGTCGGCTGCATAGCTACTGCCACAGAATGCAAGTCTGAGGAATTTACAGGGTAATAATAAAAATCTCTAATAAGTTGCTGCACTTGAAAAGGCAAAAAGACGGTCAATGGGGTTAATCACTAGACTGCAAAGTTTAAAATATTTGCTAAAATGAAAACTAATTAAACACATAAAGCTTTGGTAAAGGCAATCCTGAAAATACAGGAGCTCGTGTAGAATATAAATTCTGTCTGCCTCACTTCTCCTCCTTTGGAAACGAGGGTGCCCACCACAAGGTATGCCAGGGTAGTAAGAAGAACAAGAATGATCTCAGGAAAGACGTGGCAACTCTTCTGTCAGTGATACTATATGGTGATATAGTGTCATGATACCTACATGATACTCATATACTGTTCCCTTTTCAATTTGTGATGTGGGGAACAGAAAAACCGCACATTGGTTTATTCAGTCAGTGATGAGAGAAATGATCCTCTACCCCACAAGCTTTACTAACGCATACAAGGGTTATGAGAATATGTTGCTACTCTGTATGTCTCATGCAAATAAGAGAATTTGGCACAGGAGCTCAATGTTTGGACTATTGTGCCTGAATAAATCCGCAGAGAAGAGCTTTCTACCAACTTTTTCTGTGGGTAATAAAGGATATTTGTCCTCCTTTGTGGATTCAAGTGAAGTGTCTTAATGTGACTCCTGGCAATTCCCATCTCCTTTGGGGGCTATGGTCTAAATGGGATAAAGTTAGGGCAAAAAGTACTAGGCTTGGAGGCTCTAATTCCCACTAGGAATCCTCCTTAGGGTAGAGCAAAGGCCCTCACATAAAATTCCCAATACTCTGCTAAAAACGGGGATAAGTAGAGAGATCTACTGGAGTTGGTGCCCAGAGGCTACAAGAATAGCAGGGACTAGGAAAGCAATTCCTGTTTTCCAGGAACTCAACTGTCTAAGCGTTGAGCAAAATGTGGAGGAAAGATGATCATTTAGCTAAAACCTAAAAATGAAATGGAAGCAAAGCTATTGCAGCTAAGCAACCTATTCTTTTGAAAATGTAATATTATTTCATTACATTCAGATAATATGCATTCACTACTACAAAATACAGCTTAGCAACAGAAAGAAACATAAAATATGACTAATGTTCTTGTCATCTAGAAATAAGTACTAGTAACAAGTTAAAATATTATACTCTGGGTGTTTTTATACATCTAAAACCCCTTTTGTTTTTTGTAAAATGGGATCAGACCATAGATACTACTTTATAACTTCTTTTCCTCCACATTGAACACTTTTCATACCAAGAAATATTCCTTTAAAAGACTGCATAATATGTCAATTTATGTGTATAGATGAATTTGTTAATTTCAACATTTCCCAAAGTATCTTATGTGAAACCACTAGTTCCACAAGATATAGTTTAAGTGTATTAAGGGGACTATAGCATACTGCGTCTCCTAAACATGCAATCATGAAACACTTTTTTTAGAGATCTCTCTGGATTAATGTTCCTGAGAACACATTTTAGGAAACACTCTCTAGAGTGAATTCAAGCACTGATCTGAGTCAATACAAAGAACATCAAGCCCTGTTGCTAGGGAAGGGAACTGTCAAGAGAAGGAAAGATGAGGTTCAGAAGCTCTTGCCTCAGTGTGGAGTAGTAGAGGCCATGATCTATCTCTAACCTGGCCAAAGAAGTCCCTAAAACTCATGGTTCTCCGGAGGAGATAACAGATAAGGACTTGACGCCAAAGAACTTGCAAGTAAGGAAAAGTAATTTTGTCTAAGTTTTCCTCTATTCAAATAATCCTCAGAAGCCCAATGGCAATGTCTTCGGCCACAGTCGGTTGTCAAGTCAGGAGAATAAAGCCCTAACCACCTGTCTTTGGAGAAAGAACCAACAGCTAACTTCTTTCTCAGGTCTCAGAAGGTGGCAGGAAAGAATATGTGACTCAGATTTAGGATCCGAACACTTCTCTCTTTTTTTGGAGATGACTATAATGTAGTGTCAACCAAGAGAAGACAGCAACAATGTGTATAGGAAAATGGTAGGCCCACAATGGGATCTCTACCCAAAATAACCCTTCTTGTAAGCAAAATCCCACACAGAAGGCAAAGCCCTTGAATTGGAGAGGATTTTGATCTCTGCCTGTAGTTGTGATCTGAAAGCAAAAGGAAATGGAATCCTGATTCTAGGGAAGATGGCAGCATAGGAGGACGCTGGGCTCACTGCGCCTCCTGCTGATCACTTAGATTCCACCTACACCTGCCTAAATAACCCAGAAAACCACCAGAAGACTAGCAGAACAGAGTCTCTGGAGCCAAGCGCAGACGAGAGGCCCACAGAAGAGGGTAGGAAGGGCGGAGAGGCGGTGCACACTGCACGGACTGGCGGGAGGGAGCCGGGGTGGAGGCACAGCCTGCGGCAAGCAGAGCCCCCGAGTCTGGCTTGCAAAAGCGGAGGGGCCAGACGGAGTGTGTTCCGACAGCAAGCAGGACTTAGCATCTGGGAGGTCATAAGTTAACAGCTGTGCTCAGAAAGCGGGAAGGCTGGAGGACAAAGGGAGGGAGAGTTGCTGAGCCTCAGGACAACAGAGCTCAGTTTGGCGGGGAACAAAGGCGCTTGCCAGCGCCATCTCCCCCGCCCATCCCCCAGCCAAAATCCCAAAGGGAACCAGTTCCTGCCAGGGAACTTGCTCCCTCCTCACAAACACCCAACGCTATGCTTCTGCGGATCCACCCCTCTGGCAGTGGGTCTGACTCCCTCCCGCTGCCACAGGGCCCCTCCTGAAGTGGATCACCTAAGGAGAAGGAGGCTAAGCCTGCCCCTCCTGCCCCCGTGCACCTTGCCTACCCACCCCAGCTAATACGCCAGATCCCCAGCATCACAAGCCTGGCAGTGTGCAAGTAGCCCAGACGGGCCACGCCACCCCACAGTGAATCCCGCCCCTAGGAGAGGGGAAGAGAAGGCACACACCAGTCTGACTGTGGCCCCAGCGGTGGGCTGGGGGCAGACATCAGGTCGGACTGCGGCCCCGCCCACCAACTCCAGTTATACACCACAGCACAGGGGAAGTGCCCTGCAGGCCCTCACCACACCAGGGACTATCCAAAATGACCAAGCGGAAGAATTCCCCCCAGAAGAATCTCCAGGAAATAACAACAGCTAATGAGCTGATCAAAAAGGATTTAAATAATATAACAGAAAGTGAATTTAGAATAATAGTCATAAAATTAATCGCTGGGCTTGAAAACAGTATAGAGGACAGCAGAGAATCTATTGCTACAGAGATCAAGGGACTAAGGAATAGTCAGGAGGAGCTGAAAAACACTATAAACAAAATGCAAAACAAAATGGAAACGACCGCGGCTCGGATTGAAGAGGCAGAGGAGAGAATAGGTGAACTAGAAGATAAAGTTATGGAAAAAGAGGAAGCTGAGAAAAAGAGAGATAAAAAAATCCAGAGTATGAGGGGAAAATTAGAGAACTAAGTGATACACTAAAAAGAAATAATATACGCATAATTGGTATCCCAGAGGAGGAAGAGAGAGGGAAAGGTGCTGAAGGGGTACTTGAAGAAATAATAGCTGAGAACTTCCCTGAACTGGGGAAGGAAAAAGGCATTGAAATCCAAGAGGCACAGAGAACTCCCTTCAGACGTAACTTGAATCGATCTTCTGCACGACATATCATAGTGAAACTGGCAAAATACAAGGATAAAGAGAAAATTCTGAAAGCAACAAGGGATAAACGTGCCCTAACATATAAAGGGAGACCTATAAGACTCGTGACTGATCTCTCTTTTGAAACTTGGCAGGCCAGAAAGGATTGGCAGGAGATCTTCAATGTGATGAACAGCAAAAATATGCAGCCGAGAATCCTTTATCCAGCAAGTCTGTCATTTAGAATAGAAGGAGAGATAAAGGTCTTCCCAAACAAACAAAAACTGAAGGAATTCGTCACCACTAAACCAGCCCTAAAGAGATCCTAAGGGGGCTCCTGTGAGACAAAGTACCAGAGACATTGCTACAAGCATAAAACATACAGACATCACAATGACTCTAAACCCGTATCTTTGTATAATAACACTGAAAGTAAATGGACTAAATGTACCAACCAAAAGACATAGGGTATCAGAATGGATAAAAAAAAAACAAGACCCATCTATTTGCTGTCTACAAGAGACTCATTTTAGACCTGAGGACACCTTCAGATTGAGAGTGAAGGGATGGAGAACTATTTACCATGCTACTGGAAGCCATAAGAAAGCTGGAGTAGCCATACTTATATCAGACAAACTAGACTTTAAATTAAAGGCTGTAACAAGAGATGAAGAAGGGCATTATACAATAATTACAGGGTCTATCCATCAGGAAGAGCTAACAATTATAAATGTCTATGCGCCAAATACAGGAGCCCCCAAATATATAAAACAATTACTCATAAACCTAAGCAACCTTATTGATAAGAATGTGGTAATTGCAGGGGACTTTAACACTGCACTTACAGAAATGGATAGATCATCTAGACACATGGTCAATAAAGAAACAAGGGTCCTGAATGACACATTGGATCAGATGGACTTGACAGATATATTTAGAACTCTGCATCCCAAAGCAACAGAATATACTTTCTTCTCGAGTGCACATGGAACATTCTCCAAGATAGATCATATACTGGGTCACAAAACAGCCCTTCATAAGTATACAAGAATTGAAATTATACCATGCATACTTGCAGACCACAATGCTTTGAAGCTTGAAATCAACCACAGAAAAAAGTCTGGAAAACCTCCAAAAGCATGGAGGTTAAAGAACACCTTACTAAAGAATGAGTGAGTCAACCAGGCAATTAGAGAAGAAATTAAAAAATATATGGAAACAAATGAAAATGAAAATACAACAATCCAAACGCTTTGGGATGCAGTGAAGGCAGTTCTGAGAGGAAAATACATTGCAATCCAAGCCTATCTCAAGAAACAAGAAAAATCCCAAATACAAAATCTAACAGCACACCTAAAGGAAATAGAAGCAGAACAGCAAAGACAGCCTAAACCCAGAAGAAGAAGAGAAATAATAAAGATCAGAGCAGAAATAAACAATATAGAATCTAAAAAAACTGTAGAGCAGATCAATGAAACCGAGAGCTGGTTTTTTTTTAAAAAATGAACAAAATTCACAAACCTCTAGCCAGGCTTCTCAAAAAGAAAAGGGAGATGACCCAAATAGATAAAATCATGAATGAAAATGGAATTATTACAACCAATCCCTCAGAGATACAAACAATTATCAGGGAATACTATGAAAAATTATATGCCAACAAATTGGACAACCTGGAAGAAATGGACAAATTCCTAAACACCCACACTCTTCCAAAACTCAATCAGGAGGAAATAGAAAGCTTGAACAGACCCATAACCAGCGAAGAAATTGAATCGGTTATCAAAAAACTCCCAACAAATAAGAGTCCAGGACCAGATGGCCTCCCAGGGGAGTTCTACCAGACGTTTAAAGCAGAGATAATACCTATCCTTCTCAAGCTATTCCAAGAAATAGAAAGGGAAGGAAAACTTCCAGACTCATTCTATGAAGCCAGTATTACTTTGATTCCTAAACCAGACAGAGACCCAGTAAAAAAAGAGAACTACAGGCCAATATCCCTGATGAATATGGATGCAAAAATTCTCAATAAGATACTAGCAAACTGAACTCAACAGCATATAAAAAGAATTATTCACCATGATCAAGTGGGATTCATTCCTGGGCTGCAGGGCTGGTTCAACATTCACAAATCAATCAATGTGATACATCACATTAATAAAAGAAAAGATAAGAACCATATGATCCTGTCAATCGATGCAGAAAAGGCCTTTGACAAAATCCAGCACCGTTTCTTAATAAAAACCCTTGAGAAAGTCGGGATAGAAGGAACATACTTACACATCATAAAAGCCATTTATGAAAAGCCCACAGCTAACATCATCCTCAACGGGGAAAAACTGAGAGCTTTTTCCCTGAGATCAGGAACACGACAGGGATGCCCACTCTCACCGCTGTTGTTTAACATAGTGCTGGAAGTTCTAGCATCAGCAATCAGACAACAAAAGGAAATCAAAGGCATCAAAATTGGCAAAGATGAAGTCAAGCTTTCGCTTTTTGCATATGACATGATACTATACATGGAAAATCCGATAGACTCCACCAAAAGTCTGCTAGAACTGACACATGAATTCAGCAAAGTTGCAGGATACAAAATCAATGTACAGAAATCAGTTGCATTCTTATACACTAACAATGAAGCCACAGAAAGACAAATAAAGAAACTGATCCCATTCACAATTGCACCAAGAATCATAAAATACCTAGGAATAAATCTAACCAAAGATGTAAAAGATCTGTATGCTGAAAACTATAGAAAGCTTATGAAGGAAATTGAAGAAGATATAAAGAAATGGAAAGACATTCCATGCTCATGGATTGGAAGAATAAATATTGTCAAAATGTCAATACTACCCAAAGCTATCTACACATTCAATGCAATCCCAATCAAAATGGCACCAGCATTCTTCTCGAAACTAGAACAAGCAATCCTAAAATTCATATGGAACCACAAAAGGCCCCGAATAACCAAAGTAATTTTGAAGAAGAAGACCAAAGCAGGAGGCATCACAATCCCAGACTTTAGCCTCTACTACAAAGCTGTAATCATCAAGGCAGCATGGTATTGGCACAAAAACAGACTCATAGACCAATGGAATAGAATAGAAACCCCAGAACTAGACCCACAAACGTATGGCCAACTAATCTTTGACAAAGCAGGAAAGAACATCCAATGGAAGAAAGACAGTCTCTTCAACAAATGGTGCTGGGAGAACTGGACAGCAACATGCAGAAGGTTGAAACTAGACCACTTTCTCACACCATTCACAAAAATAAACTCAAAATGGATAAAGGACCTGAATGTGAGACAGGAAACCATCAAAACCCTAGAGGAGAAAGCAGGAAAAGACCTCTGTGACCTCAGCCGTAGCAATCTCTTACTCGACACATCCCCAAAGGCAAGGGAATTAAAAGCAAAAATGAATTACTGGGACCTTATGAAGATAAAAAGCTTCTGCACAGCAAAGGAAACAACCAACAAAACTAAAAGGCAACCAACGGAATGGGAAAAGATATTTGCAAATGACATATCGGACAAAGGACTAGTATCCAAAATCTATAAAGAGCTCACCAAACTCCACACCCAAAAAACAAATAACCCAGTGAAGAAATGGGTAGAAAACATGAATAGACATTTCTCTAAAGAAAACATCCGGATGGCCAACAGGCACATGAAAAGATGTTCAACGTCGCTCCTCATCAGGGAAATACAAATCAAAACCACACTCAGATATCACCTACACCTGTCAGAGTGGCCAAAATGAACAAATCAGGAGACTATAGATGCTGGAGAGGATGTGGAGAAACAGGAACCCTCTTGCACTGTTGGTGGAATGCAAATTGGTGCAGCCACTCTGGAAAACAGTGTGGAGGTTCCTCAAAAAATTAAAAATAGACCTACCCTAGGACCCAGCAATAGCACTGCTAGGAATTTACCCAAGGGATACAGGAGTACTTATGCATAGGGGCACTTGTACCCCAATGTTTATAGCAGCACTCTCAACAATAGCCAAATTATGGAAAGAGCCTAAATGTCCATCAACTGATGAATGGATAAAGAAATTGTGGTTTATATACACAATGGAGTACTACAGGGCAATGAGAAAGAACGAAATATGGCCCTTTGTAGCAACGTGGATGGAACTGGAGAGTGTGATGCTAAGTGAAATAAGTCATACAGAGAAAGACAGATACCATATGTTTTCACTCTTATGTGGATCCTGAGAAACTTAACAGAAACCCATGGGGGAGGGGAAGAAAAAAAAAAAAAAAGAGGTTAGAGTGGGAGAGAGCCAAAGCATAAGAAACTCTTAAAAACTGAGAACAGGGGCGCCTGGGTGGCGCAGTCGGTTAAGCGTCCGACTTCAGCCAGGTCACGATCTCGCGGTCCGTGAGTTCGAGCCCCGCGTCAGGCTCTGGGCTGATGGCTTAGAGCCTGGAGCCTGCTTCCGATTCTGTGTCTCCCTCTCTCTCTGCCCCTCCCCGTTCATGCTCTGTCTCTCTCTGTCCCAAAAATAAATAAACGTTGAAAAAAAAAATTTAAAAAAAAAAAAAAACTGAGAACAAACTGAGGGTTGATGGGGGGTGGGAGGGAGGGGAGGGTGGGTGATGGGTATTGAGGAGGGCACCTTTTGGGATGAGCACTGGGTGTTGTATGGAAACCAATTTGACACTAAATTTCATATAGTGAAAAAAAAAAAAAAAAGGAAATGGAATCCCTTCTGAAAGCCAGAGCTTCAGAACCATGAAGCTAAGTAGAAAGCTGCAGATCTTGTTGGCAACATTTCATGTGAAGCAAGCAGAAATTGGCCTGGGTAATAATTCAGTTCTGGGACCAGGGAAGGCTGGCCTTGTAGTAGGGAGAGTTTGAGTGTAAAGCCTTTTGGTTTGGTTCACATCAGGCATTTTTCAGATATAGAGATTTCTTACCTTAGCCTTCCCATTCACCCTCCTATTTGTTCTCTGTTGCAGCCAAAGACAAGAGACTAGCATACAGATTTTAGAGAAAACAAATCTTAGACAAAGGTGCGGAAAAAGATATTGATATTCAAGTAGCATAGATTATCCAAGATCCATGAAAAGCAGAAGCTTTGAAAAGGTAAGATTTCAGAGAAGAGTCCATGACAGAAAGGATTTCTGTGGACCTTGACTAACTTCCACAGTAAAACAATATGAAAGTTTGAATCCTAAGAGAACCTTAAAAATACAGATGAAATTCATGATCATCACAACCATGAGGTGTTATTGTCATCCAAACAAAAGCTGTAAGTTTTAACGTCTTCATTGAATTCAGAATCAGGGTATAAGGAATTTGTGATGAAAGGATGAATAGAAAGCCAAATCTAGTAGCTCCACATAAATGATTTAAGCAGAAAAAAATAATAACTACTAATAGCTAACATGTATTGACTATTTTCTATGTGTGAGGCACTATTGTAATTGCTTTAAGGTGGGAACTATTGTTATTCCCATTTGTAGGTTGGGAAACTGACGCATAGAGAGGTTTAGCAAACTGTTCTCTGTTATACCAGTACCAACCAGTAAATTGGAGGCTCCAACCCAGATTGCCTGGCTCCACAACTTAAAGAGGAGGGACTTTTAAAAGACCTGCACATTGGGAATACCACCTCTACAAGTTTCCACTTTGCCAGAAGATGGAAGTGTTTTGACAGCTTCTCTATGAGAAAAGAGATAGTCTGCACAAGTAGTCCACACTTTCCCCCTCATTCCCAGGTACAGTGGCCATCCTATGAACCATGGTGCTAAGAGGAGGCCATATCTGAAAGCAGAGTGACAAAATGGCAGAAGTTCTCACTTCTTCACGGAGTACTCCTATGGAGGATCTTCCCCTCATACTGGGTCATTTCCTTGTGGTGGCTACCACTAGGGTGACCAACCCATCTTGATTTGTTAAGGACTTTCCCGATTTCAGCACTGAAAGCCCTGGACAGGTCAAGAGGGTTAGTCACCCTAAATCATATGAAGTCATTATGACAAGAGACATCTACATTTTCCTCTCTCTTCCCAAATCAAGATGGGGCTCAAAGAAAAGTAGACAAATCCAGAAAAAGGATGTCTTTAGTGATCTCTTCTAATTCACAGGATAGGACACCAGACCCATCTCAAAGGGGGTCACACAGGAAATAGCCAGCAACAGTAAATGCTGGCTGGGGTCACATAGGTATTCCATAGGTTCAAGTGTCTAAGAACCAGGAAGGCTACGTTGAAGATCTTACTGAAGTCCAGAAGAATCTAGTCGGATGAATGTTTTCTGGATAACAAACAGGGTTGAAAGTTTTGCATGTAAACCTACCATTCCAATATTTACCTGAGAAGGGTATTTAGCCAGTACACAAATGGAGGGTCCAAGGGCAATTCAGTAGTCTGTTTATTTGAAACACAGTAACTAAATTAATTCCTCACCATTTCAAGAATGAGTAATCAGAGGCACCTGGGTGGCTCCATCAGTTAGGTATCCTACTCTTGATTTCCGGTCTGGTCTTGATCTCAGGTTCATGAAATCAAGCCCCATGTCAGGCTCCATGATGACAGCATGGGGCCTACTTGGGATTTTTTCTCTCCTCTCTCTTTGCCCTCCCTAGCTTGCACACACACACACTCTCTCTCTCTCTCTCTCTCTCTCTCTCAAATTAAATAAAAAGACATTTTTTTTAGAAAAAGAATGAGTAATCAGAAACCACAGGAAAAACATGCTACAAAACATGGGGAAAATAACATTATACCAAGGATACAGAAATCTTAGGAGGCAACCACACTGGGAATATTTGAAAAGTCACTGAATTATATACTTTACATTGGTAAAATGTAATGTATGTAAATTTTATCTCAATAAAGCTATTTTTAAAAAAGAAATCTTAGGATGCAAATAGATGTGGCCTCTAAAAACCAGTGAAAACTTTAAAAAGTAAAAAGACTGACATGTGACGATAATAGAAGGATTTTAAAATGCCAAAAGATATAAGGAGAGAATGAAAACTAATAAACTGGGTGTTCATTTCATGGAGTCAGAAAACAAACCACTAAGGAATGCTAAGGAAAACGAGATAGTGGGAATAGTAAAGAGAAAAGCCACAATCATTCAATTAGAAAACAAATACAAGAGTCTATAAATAAAGCTAAGCTTCTGATTATTGATGATTTCCTCTGTTACTATATTATACCCAAAAAAGCTAAATCTATTTTCAGAAATTTAGATTAGCAATATATCTGTGATGGTCTGATTTAAAGGACTGGCTATGTCACAGAGCAGAATTTCATGTGGTGTGTGAGTGGGGTCACAGAAGTACTACAAAAACACGGGCAGGCATTCTTAACAGCAGCAGAAATGACATCCTACAACAAATCTGTGTGACTGCCATTTGAGTCCACATAGTGGACACTAAAAAACAACAGTGGTTCTGGGTACCTGGGTGGCTCAGTCAGTTAAGCATCCGACTTCGGCTCAGGTCATGAACTTGGAGTCTGTGAATTTGAGCCTGGTGTCGTTGGGCTCTGTGCTGACAGCTGGGAGCCTGGAGCCTGCTTGGGATTCTCTCTCTCTCTCTCTCTCTCTCTCTCTCTCTCTCTCTCTCTCTCTGCCCCTCCCCTGCTCATGCTCTTTCTCTCAAAAATAAATAAACGTTAAAAAAAAAACCTACAACAGTGGTTCCAAAATATATAAATCCAAATAGAAAACAATGAGCACCAACCCTCTAGGCAGTAAGCAGTGATCTGCAATTAAGTTGCTTCTCCTGTGAGGAACTCTAAGTAACATGCTCTCCAGTATCAGGAATAACTCACCAGTGCCCCAGACATTAGAACTAAAAAATGTGGTATATAAAAATCTTTGTTTCAAAGCTAGAAATTTTACAGATCTGAATAACTAGAATTATAGAAAATTGTTGTGACATTCATGCTATCTTTTTTAATTAAATTCTATTTAATTCTGGCCTAAATGGGTCTCACATGTAGCATCAGGTAACAAAGTCAGTTGATAAAATAAATTCCAGAGATGATTATTTTAAAAACAAATAAACATATACAAAACTAAACACAAAGAGGACCAAAAATAAGAATTAGTAAGAAGATACAACAAAGAAATGTAGAAAAGTTATATCATTTTTAAAGCACAAGGTATGGATGTGAATTTAATAATTTTAAAGATCTAGAACTTTAGCAGATATCAGTATCACTTACAGAACTTATTAAAACCAAGATTTCTGACTCAGTAGGTCTAGGGTGGTACACAAAACAGGCTCATTTCTAACAAGTTCCCAGGTGATCGAGATGCTACTGGTCCAGAAACTATAATCACTGATTCACGTTCCTGGAAAAATATGAGTAACTGAATGACTCAGGAAGTTGAAAACCTGAAAAATCAAAAAGTTATTGAGAAATTACTTTTTTAAATGGTACTTAAGCTAGAGAATTTGCCTGTTGTGTTCTTTAAAATTATTAAGAAACATGATCCCCTTGTCAGAGCAACCATTTCTGTGCATCAAAAAATATGGAAATCTATCCAATTCATTTGGAAGTTAGTATAACTCTGAAAACCAAACCTGAAAAGGCACAAAAAGAAGAAAAAAGCAGTTGTTTTACCATTATGTCATTGTGGAACCTCATTCACATGAAATCCTACATGGGAGGCCAATTCATAAAGCCAGTAAAAGCAGAAATGCTTTCTATAAAGAGACTGCTCAGCCCTAACACAGTGGCCACATAGAGATCACTGTTTTAGTCTAAACACGAATGTAATATAAACTTCAAAATCCTAAGTAAAATAATCATAAGCTGATAAATAAAACAGCCAGATAAGTATTATCCCATAAATGCAGGCATGCTTTAATAATAGGAAAATCTATCAATATAAATCAAATTAATTACTTCAGTAAGAAAAAATGGTTAAAACAACTATTTCCATTAAAAATGCTTTTATAAACTAGAAGTAGAACAGAACCTATTAATGATGATTAAGAATATCAAGTTCAGGGGCCCCTGAGTGGTTCAGCTGGTTAAGCATCAAACCTTGGTTCAGGTCATGATCTCGTGGTTTGTGAGTTCAAGTCCTGCATGAGGTTCTGCACTAACAGTGCAGAGACTTCTTGGGACTCTCTCTCTCTGCCTCTCCCCCCACTTGTGTTCTCTCTCTCTCTCAAAATACGTAAATAAACTTAAAAAAAAAAAAGAATATCAAGTTCAAACCAACACCAACATCCATTATAGAGATGCTATGGATATTTGACTACTTTTTCAAGACCTTAAGACTTTTTTAAGACTCCCAAACTTGCATAAAAAACTGTTCTGGGGCACCGGGGTGGCTCAGCCAGTTGAGCATCTGACTCGATTTCGGCTCAGGTCACGATCCCAGGGTCATGGGATCCAGCCCACACCAGACTCTGTGCTGAGCATGGGGCCTGCCTAAGATATTCTCTCTCTCTCTCTCTCTCTCTCTCTCTCTCTCTCTCTCTCTCTCTCCTTCTGCCCCTCTCCCCCTTTCATGCTCTCTAAAATAAAAAAAGAAAAGAAACTGTTCTAGACTGGAAACCCTAGTTTTACAGGTTGGGGGGCCCTCACTGGAATTTGCAAAGTTTGTAAGCCTCTCGTCACATGAAACCAAACTTGTTTCTCATTGTGTCTAATAAGCATTGTGATATTCTATGCAGTGTATCCCAAAGCTGAATGGCCACATACAATATTCTTTTTGATGAACAACTTATGGAACACTTTGGGGAAATCCTATGATTTTTTTTAAATAGACAGGTGGCAGATACAATTTTCCCATTTTATCCCAAAGACTGGTTGCCTCTGTAGGAGCTCTCTGTGGCAGCCCTATAATCTAGCAGCACCGGCAAAGCTGTGGGTAGCAACAGAGAGCAGTGAAATACCCTGAAGGTTGTGTTTTCATATTACTTCTTGGGATGCTGTACATGTTGTCATATTTGAAATATTTTGGCATTTTCTTGACATTCCAGATACTGACTAAAAGCTTTGCAGACGTCTGGGAAGTTCTGTCTCTATCTTCTTGAAAAGATTTCCAAGCAATTCTTTGGGACCTGTCTTATACTTCATGTGACATTATTTTTAAGTAAATATGATGTGCATATCATTTCATTTTGACAGCTCTGAGAAGCTGTGAGGTGTACTATGGAAGTAATGCAAACAATTGCATATCTACTAAGAATTCTTTTCCAAACAATAACAAAGATTAAACGATGCATATGTTGGTCCATATCCATTTGTCAGCTCTGTAGGGAAGTAACACTCTTAAATTTTTCTAGCGCACACACACGTAAGATGAAAATTACTTCCCAGATGTTTTGTCCGTCCTCCTGACCCTGGACAGAAATTACCCATTGTGTCTATCCAGGGTATCCAGTACACTTTGCGTTCTCTTCTCATAAGTTATACATTATTGTCTACCTCAATCATGCCTCCTGATACTCTATTCCCTCTTCTAATTTTTATCATGGAAAAGAAATACCTTAATATTAAACTTCCTCCTTACTGAAATTGGAATGCAGTAAATAATTTCTAATTCCCTTTTGGAATCTAAACAGATTTTCCCCACCATATTTGTTGACCATTCCAGATACTTTCACACTGTAGCTCAATCATTTTCTCCTTTTTCCCTTCTTTTTTTTTTTATTTTTTTTCTTGTCAGGGTTATATTAAGGCAAATTTCCCAATATGTAAATCTATCTTTGAAAGATTTGAAAGAAAGTAGAAGACTTAGGAAAGAAGTAACATTTAGTAATGAAAAAAAAATGGCACCACATTAGTCTAAAATGTCTAGCTCATTTTCCAAGCATGACTACTAAGAAGTATATTAACCACTAGAGAAATCTTTTATTTATGTGTTAAATATTTCTTTGTATGTCTACAATGGCCTAATATGTAAACGGTTTTGGTTTGTTTGTTTGTTTGTTTTTACCAGGGAAGGGGTGTTTGTTTTTGTTTCAGAAAATTTATTCAGGCAAAAATCAATTATATTAATTATCTCAATAGTCTTAGAATGAAGTTAATCATTCTCTCTTAGTATCTTAGGATAAAGAGCAAATAACTTCAGACAAAAAGGACTGACTAACCAAGCAACAGTGTGCTTAGTAATGTGAAAGATACAAATAAAATAGGAAATATATTACCTGCTCCCAAAAAGCTTACCATCTACCTGAAAAGGGAATACTTAGAAGACTTAGAAAGCAGATACAATATGAGGACAAAGTTCTGAGGCCATAATTCATGTGGCTTTGCCACAGAACAGTATCCCATTTTAAGATAAAGCAAATTTAGGTTGAAACTTTAATTTTTACATTGACTTCTCAAAGGATATACTAAAGAATTAGTAGGTTCCATTTTCAGACTACCTCAGAAGGGCAAATGTAGCCCTAGACTGGACTTAGAACATCTTCCCTTTCTCCAGAGACGTGGCATATAGCCATATAGGTTGTGCACTGCACAACTCCAAAATGTAGCACTTACATGAAGTTTGATGCAAAGAGTGACCTGAGGGATCATGCAATGGGCCATTCTTCACTCTACTGTCAAACATATCAGAATTCGTGCTCCCCACATCTATCGCCTCTTATCTTCTGCTATGTTGACGAAGAACACAAAGTTTTTTAAAAATCTTGATTTAAATTTCCCTTGTGCCCTTCTTTTCCTGTGGCCTGCTGTCTGGCTCTGTTTTCTGTCACCACTATCCACATGCACACACACACACGTATATGTACTTCATTTTATACTGAGTCAGGGAATATGTCTCTTCATCACACCTGCTCTTGGATTTCATTATGATACTGCTTTTATACATTTGTAAGTAATTTTTTGTCCGTAGGTTCTCTCTCTAAGACTGACTCCATTTTTGTTGATTCATCTATTCAGCTAAAATATATTGAGTATCTACTACTCAATATTTACTACTATCATCTATTGAGTGGGTGTGTTCACATATATATATGTGCATTTTCATAAATATGTGCGTGCCGCACATAATTCTGCGGCAGACATTTGGCCGCCTCCCCCAAACGGTACCTCTTCATTCTTCTTCCTTTCTATTAGAATCAAGCTTCGGTTCAGAAGGAAGCCCTGGCCTTTAGTCTAGATGACAGGTTCTGAACAATGAGATGGAAAGAGGAAGTCTGATGGGGGAAGGAAGGCCTCTGGGGAATACTTTCCTCTCTCATATTGGGCCAGGCATGGAGGGAGTTTCTTGCCTCTGACATGATACCTGGAGCTGCTGAAGCTACCTTGCCATCATAAAAACAAAACCACGTAAATCACTGAGACACTGATTCAGAGCCACACGTTAAGCCACAAAACCCACGTCAGAAACCCTACTTTCTTAATATGTAAGGGAAAAAGAAAGTCCTGTTATTTAACACATGACTGGTAAAGCAGTTTCTTAAAGCCTAAAAGTATTTCTAACTGATACAGCTTTTCTCTGGGTGAAATAAAAATCTTACATTTGTTAAACAATTTCAGGTTTCAGCGAGCATGAGGAAGAGGACTTTGGAAGACTACGGACTTCCCCTGGGGCGTGATGTCACAGCACATAAGTACTGTGTCCTTTAGGACTTCTTTAAGGTCATTTATCTTACTACTGCATCTGCCTGTTCTCTGCCATTTATCTAGTGAGCCCAGGTTTTAAATAGTCTAGCATGGATAACTCTCAGAAAAAATGGCAACTCTCTGCAAACAACAATGTGAAAAAGACAAAGTGACAAAGCAAAGTTCTGCAAACAGTGAGTACTGGCCACACACTCAAGATCACCATTATCTGTCTGTGCACAGCTCATATGGGGAGAACTACCCATTGTTTTTCACTCTCTTCAGTCGCATCTGAACAGGAGCAGCTGATCACAAGGAACAGCATCGTTCCCAAGCACAAAGAACTCACACAGTGCTCATTCTGAAATGTTCAAAAAACAAGGTGAATGCATATCGGAGAATTTACTGAATACTGGCTTCTAAGCCAGATGATGTGCAGCTCCTCCCAGAGCTGCGTTCCAGCTTGCTGCTATTTTAAACAAAAATTTAAATGTGGATAAAATATGTCACAGCAGAAGCTGTAAAGCTGTAATAAATCACTCAGAAAGCACAATTCATAAAAATTTGCTTACATGAGCATTATGTTAGTAATTTAGCTGTGGATCTTCTTGACAGGTAGACACTCCTGGGTGCATGATTCTAAGAAGAAAAATAAAGACTTACTCTGGTACTAACCAAGTGTGCTCAGAATTTAACAGAACAGCGAGATGCACTGGCAGCACAGTTACCACAAGGGAACCAACTACAATGATGCCTATTAAGATAAATTATCTGAATCGTGAGCCATGAGAACAATGGCTCTCATTGAACAGACTCTACCATGTCTTAGGACAAATTAGTAGAAAAAAAAACTCTTGCTGCCGATACAGGGTATACTTTATCTATGCAAAACTCTAAGATCGTGAAATAAGAGTCTGAAAAAGGATAAACTCAAGACCTGGTTCTTCTATTTACTGTTGTATGTCATTGTGAGACTGGGTTCACCACTCTGAGCTTCCATTTCCTCATTTGATATCCTGCAGCGTTTAATCATGATTTGTAATTATCTATCTGTGCTTTTGTCCATCTTCCTCAGTAGAGTTAAGCTGCAAAGAGAAGGATGATGCCTATCCCGGGTCTTTACAATATCCTTATTGCCTAGCATAGCGCCCGGCCTATTACTCATACTCAATAAATATACTGAATAATTAAATAAAACTTGGTGCACCTGGGTGGCTCAGTTGGTTAAGCGTCTGACTTTGGCTCAGGTCACGATCTCGCGGTTTGTGGGTTCGAGCCCCGCATCCCGCTCTGTGCTGATGGCTCAGAGCCTGGAGCTTGCTTCGGGTTCTGTGTCTCCCCCTCTCTCTGCCCCTCCAATGCTCATGCTGTGTCTCTCTGTCTCTCGATAGTGAATAAACGTTAAAAAAAATGTTTTTAAAAAGTAAATGATGGGGCGCCTGGGTGGCGCAGTCGGTTAAGCGTCCGACTTCAGCCAGGTCACGATCTCGCGGTCCGTGAGTTCGAGCCCCGCGTCAGGCTCTGGGCTGCTGGCTCAGAGCCTGGAGCCTGTTTCCGATTCTGTGTCTCCCTCTCTCTCTGCCCCTCGCCCGTTCATGCTCTGTCTCTCTCTGTCCCAAAAATAAATAAACGTTGAAAACAAAAATTAAAAAAAAAAAAAAAGTAAATGAATAAAATCTTATAAGTACAACCAAATTCATTCAATTGTTCTAAGAACTACATGAAATACTGTGCTTCCAGCTGTTTTGTAAACTTTCCAGTTACCCTGAACTTACAGAAGGTAAGGCTATGCTACACATAACTAGTACTGCTGAATCACTTAAACTCTTGATGCCACAGATGGACCTTCTAGAATGGAGATAGCCTAACTCATCCTGATAGGAGAAGAAAATAAAATAATGTGTGGTGGACTGAATAACGTCCCCCAAAGTCTCAACCTCTGGAATCTGTAAATTTAAACTTATATGACAAAAGCGACTTTACAGATGTTATCAAGTTAAGAATCTTGAAATAGAGAACTTATCCTAATTACCTGGGTGGGCTCAATGTAATCACAAAGGTCCTTCTAAGAGGGACATAAGAAGACTCAGACTTAGCAGAGAAGGTGACATGATGATAGAAGCAGAGGCTGGAGTGACATACTTTGAAGAGAGAGGAAGGGGTCATAAGCCAAAGAACAGAGGCAGCCACTGGAAACCTAAAAAAGGCAAGGAACTGGATTCTCCCACTCAGGGCCTCCAGAAGGAACCAGCCTTGTAACCCCTTGACTTTATCCTAGTGAAACTAATTTCGGACTTCTGGCCCTCAGAACTGTGAGACAGTAAATCTGTATCATTTTAAGTCACTAAGTTCTAGTAAGTTATTTAAAAGAGAAATAAGAAACTAATAGAAGTATGTTACATTGGTTTTAGTTGTGAATCAATACATAAGAATAAGGATCAGTATAATGGGATCCTTGCGTTCAAAGGAGCAGTGCACCAGCCACTAAGTGATATTATTTTAAAAGAATGAACTGCTTAGGCCTTTGATGTTGTTAGAAGATTACTGCTAGGATAGTTATTAACCCCTACCTCTCTGACAAAGACATTTTGGAATTATAATTAAGGCCTCCATATGTTGTAGTATGTGTTTTTTGTACATGGCCTCATTTAATTCTTGCAACATCCCTATGTGGTTGGTAACACTGTCCCCATTTTATGTAAAGGAAAACTGTAGTTCAGAGGGATCAAGTAACTTGCCCAAGGTGAAACACATGTCTAGCTGGAGACCAGTTATTTTGGTGGCAACTTGGCTTTGGAATCAGGAGCACTTCTGTAGATCAAGCTGAGTGCAGTAAGGAAAAATTGCTTCCTCCTGCTTCCTGCTATATCATTGGTTGCCTAGGGACTTTTCACACACTCTCTCTCTATAGTACCTATACAGAACAATAGAACAAAATGAAATTGGACTTCTGCCTAGAATTGCAGAGTCTCACTCTAAAATGTCAAAGATTGCAGATTTCTCTATCGGCATTAACTTCCCAGACATTTAATTAGATAGAGAGCCCTTATTCTGTTCCATAGATAAGCTTTAAAGCAGGAATAAAATTACCAGCAAATAGATTCTTTTTTTTTTTCACTTTACTACGGATAGTCTGGGTTGGACATTTGAAATATTTTATCCTTTTCTTGGTCTCTCCCCTTTTGTACATATGAAAATATGGAGCTAACTTGCAGCTGATCTGTGACAGCTCTATGCTTATCTCCAGGCACCCATGCCAGCAGAGATCTGATAAGGGTGGCCAAGATAGGGCTGAAATATACTAGCTGGTAATTTGTAATGTGCTCTTTAAATTATGAACGTCCCTTGGAAGCACCCTGTACCAGTTTGCCTACTTGTCTATTGAAAATTTACAGATCGATATTGTACACGTCGCTCATCTGGTTACACAACCTCATTTGGGCTATGTGGCCCGTGGGATATGAAAGATCCCTCAGTAAACTTAAGTCTTGGCTTCACAGATCTTGGTGGGCTGTGATCCAGAGACTGTGTGTGTCCTGAAAGAGGACCCTGAAAGTTGCACCTGAGTGTCTCAAATCTCCCTGATCTTCGCCTGTGCCATCTTTCTCCTTTTACAGTTTTGTGTCCTTTGTCTTTTTTAAAAGTTTATGAAAGTATACGTGGTGAAGTCTTGTGAGTCCTTGCAAACTACATGACCCTATGTAATTGCTGTAGTATATATTCTGGTCCACTATAACAGAGCCCAGAAAACCAATGGATTTTGTCACTTTTAAGAAAGTGAGAGTGAACAGTATATTTCAAGTGCCCAGGGTTTAAAACCTGCCAGGACCTCAAGGGCATTTTCCTTTAATTTATTGGTTCTTTCTCAAACATTTAGTGTGGACTCACTATGTGCAAACACATATCAACAATCCACGGGTACGTGAACTCACCCCTTGTCTCTACAAATCTCTTCTCTGAACAAAACACACACACCATTTAAAGTCCAGTGTCATTTGATTAACCTCAAGAACATTTGAATCCAACCCCAGAAACAAATGGTAGACTATATCTAACCTCGTGAGTTTTATTCTATGCCAAGAAGTAGATCTATTAAGTTTAGAAACTTCAAGCTCTTGGGGTGCCTGGGTGGCTCAGTCGGTTGAGCATCTGACTTCAGGTCAGGTCACGATCTCACACTCCGTGAGTTTGAGCTCCGCATCAGGCCCTGTGCTGACAGCTCAGAGTCTGGAGCCCGCTTCAGATTCTGTGTCTGCCCCTCCCCTGCTTATGCTCTATCTGTCTCAAAATAAAATTTTAAGAATTTCAAGCTCTCTCCTTTTATATTCAGTGTCTAAACATTTTTTAATGTATATGATTGTTCAATGAGACCCAAGCCTCATTATTTCCTACGAATTATATTCTCTGAAAATGTGTTTCCTTTCAACTAAATTAAACAGCAGTAGCTAATTAGTAACATCCTAAGATGAGGACCAAATTTTGCTCACATGCGAACAGTAACTTTCTATCTTACCGATCTTTAAAATGTGAATACTGGGGCGCCTGGGTGGCGCAGTCGGTTAAGCGTCCGACTTCAGCCAGGTCACGATCTTGCGGTCCGTGAGTTCGAGCCCCGCGTCGGGCTCTGGGCTGATGGCTCAGAGCCTGGAGCCTGTTTCCGATTCTGTGTCTCCCTCTCTCTCTGCCCCTCCCCCGTTCATGCTCTGTCTCTCTCTGTCCCAAAAATAAATAAAAAAAAACGTTGAAAAAAAAAAATTTAAAAAAAAAAAAAAAAAAAGGTTCTTGGGGGCGCCTGGGTGGCTCAGTCGGTTAAGCGGCCGACTTCGGCTCAGGTCACGATCTCGCGGTCCATGAGTTCGAGCCCCGCGTCAAGCTCTGTGCTGACAGCTCAGAGCCTGGAGACTGTTTCAGATTCTGTGTCTCCCTCTCTCTGCCCCTCCCCCGTTCATGCTCTGTCTCTCTCTGTCCCAAAAATAAATAAACGTTGAAAAAAAAAAATTTAAAATGTGAATACTACCAATATTTGGGGCACCAAGTAATAGCACATCCTGTCACCAAGGATAATTTTGTTGACTAAGTGGCCCGGTGAAACAAACTATCAGGGTAGTGGGTCCTGTAGGCTGCTTTCAGTCAGGATACAGATATTTCTATTTACTGGGGGCGATCCATACATCTGTTCTCTTCTCGCCCTTCACATCATGCTCTTTTGTTGTCAGGTCATTGCACACGTTTTTTTCTCTGCCTAGAATGCATGTCCTTTCCCTTTATCCCCCCTGTCATCCTTCCAAATTACTTGGCCAACATCTTCTTATACTTTAGATCTCAGTATAAGTATGTTTCCTCCAGAATGTCTTGACTCCTTAGACAAGATTAAAGGCCTCTGTCCGATACATTCCAATAGCTCCCTCCACTTCCCCTTTCATTATATTATCACTTTCTTGTAATTAGCTGTGTAATCCTCTGACATCACCTCATAACTTGTAAGCCCCATCAAGTTCACACTGTTGAAGATTAACACCTAGGATAATGCTGGACACAATACCTTAAATGTGTTGACTCATAATCTCTCCAAGGTTTCCCCTTCCTCTATTCATGGGGGTTATATTCACTTATCAGTGTGAGCCTGTTTTAGTAGCAGTGCTATGGAAAACATGAAGCTATCAGATTGCACACATGTGCATTTATATGCATAGGTGCTATTAGAAAGGCAATCCAAAGAACTTTCTCTTTGGACAAGTCATAATGTGTGAGCCCGGCCAAAACTGTAAAGTCTGAAGACCCTCTAGCCCCCAACTTTTATCACTCACTATCCCCAAACCAGTGCTGACATACCTTCATTTTACTCCTCAGCAAAGCATTTCCTTCTGTTCGGTGTCCATCCCCCCCAAAGAAACAAGTGTATCATCATTTCCATGCTACAAAACCTGAATTATTTATATATTAGTAACTCAATTGGTCACACATATTTGGACTCACTTGATTTTTTTTTTTTTGGAGATTTAAAAAATAATTTCTCAAGGGAGCTCACCCTTTATCATAAAACCACACAAAGTCAAAATCTGGCCCATGAAGATAATACTTCATAATGACAACTACTTTAGGCTGCTTTAGTAATAGTTAGCTTTGACTGAGTGCTTACTATATGCCAGGTTCTACCGTAAACATTCCATAGGAATTTTCTCATTTAATCCCCATAACAAATCTATGAGATAGGTACTATTGCTGTCCTCACTTTAAATATTAGAAAATTGAGATGCAAGAAGAATTAAGGAATTCAGCTAAGATCACCCCATTGACTAAGATCACCCCATTAGTAGAGTGCAGATCTGGGGCTCAAACCAAGGCAATCCGACCCATAGTCAATTTGTTTACCATTAATACTTCTCAAAAATAAGAAAAATCAAAGTTTAGAACTTCTGCCTAACCAAATTAGTTTTATCAGTTTTACTATAAGTTTTACCTCTGGTGGTTGGTTATCTTATGAAAATACATAAATTTTTATGATTTTCCATGGCATATTTCCCTATAAGAATATGTTTCAACCACAAACAATTCATGACACGGTTGGCAACACTTTGTCTAGAACTACAGCTCTCACTTACATATGAATTTATTAGTATAAGCATGATGCCACAAACACTAAAACTGAATCATCGCTTGGATCCTTTTAAAAAAAAAAAGAAAAGCTTTATGGAATTTTTAAGAGAGTACACGTTTCTACTGCAGCAACATTTGTTCACCTATGAATGTCTGAAAGTGTTTAATGAGTAATTTAACCAAGTCAAATTTTTCTACCTTTTTAACAGATGTAGTAAATAGTAAATGAAACCTGTGCATCATGCCAAATACTTTTTATATTATGAAATAGAATTAGCAACTCCACATAGAAAAGGTGTAATATGGTGAGTCACGTAAAGAATGCATGAATCTTAATTGTGAAAGGGAATAGGTGAAATAGGTGATGGGGATTGAAGAGTAGATGATGAGCACTGAGTAATGTATGGAATTATTGAATCACTACGCTGTACACCTGAAACTAATATAACACTGTATGTTAACTATACTGGAATTAAAATTAAAAACGTAATAAAAAAAATAATGTATGAACTTTAAATGTTCAGGAACAAAACTCATTTTGCTTGTCTTACATATTGCCATGAATGTCCTCTGCAGTCAGGTGAGGAGAGCCCCAGGAAGAGGGACTGTTCAAAAATATGAACCATATGCCCCCATGAGAGAGGCAGCATTCAGCTGCCTGCCATACAAAAGCTCTCAATGGCCAGTAGACGCCAGCTAGGGAAGCAAAGGCACTAACAGAGGGGGACAGAAATCCTAGACAATTAAGAAAGGGATATTTGTCCTTTCCCTTTTATTAACCCAACACCAGCAGAGTCAGGCCTTGAAAAAGGGAGGGGAAAAAGTATCCCAGAATCAGACCCTTTACCATACACACACACACACACACACACACACGCACACATATGCAACTTCACCTGGATATCACCTAATTATCCTTTAGGACTCAGCTCAGCTCTCTTATCACTCTCTAGAAAACTACCTGTCCTGACCCCTATCCCACTCCCAACACACCTCCCAGCCCCCTCACACCTTCCTCCTTAAACTCCACGATAGGTGTCCTTCTCCAGGTCTCCCAGAGCATGCCTCTAGGGTAACACTCAGCAGCACCCTCTGCACTAAATGCTATCCTTTTCTCTTACCTCCATCCCCCTTTAGACTAAAAATTCTTGGGGAGCAGAGGCCATATCTTCATATTTACAATCTCTGATGCCTATTATGGTGCCTGGAATTTAGTAGATGCTTACTTATTGAATGAATGAATGATGACTGTTAAAGCAAGTGTAGTTTAGGACATTTTTATCCTGAGGTTTATCATCCTCTACATAAGCATCAAGGCAATCTCCCTGCAATTTATTCCAGGGTCCCTTCTCTTTTTATTCTCTCTTCAAGCAATCTTGTCCATCCCTCCCATGGCTTCAATTGTGACATTCATGGCTCTGCATGTGTGTGAATTCCAAATCTGTATTACTATTTTTCATCTGAACTCCCAATGGACATTTTCAACTGTACTGAACATTGCCACTTGGATGATAATTCTAAAATCCCTCATAACCTCCCTCTCAACTTCTTCTCCCTCCCCCTCCCTTCAGCTGAGATCATCACTCATCTGTGCCTTCATGTTACAGACCTTGACCCTCTTGTCTCCCTCTGGCACCATTCTTGTCTAGTCAGGCACCAACTCTTGTCAGTTTCACCTTTTAAATCTTCCTAACTTTCTTCAGCTCAGCCATAACTCCTTCCGTTCAGACCCTCAGTCTCTTACATGAACTATGCTGAAAGCTTCTGAGATAATTCTCCTAACTTTAATTAAACCATCTTGCATTCCATGGAAAATCCGATAGACTCCACCAAAAGTCTGCTAGAACTGATACATGAATTCAGCAAAGTTGCAGGATACAAAATCAATGTACAGAAATAAGTTGCATTCTTATACACTAATAATGAAGCAACAGAAAGACAAATAAAGAAACTGATCCCATTCACAATTGCACCAAGAAGCATAAAATACCTAGGAATAAATCTAACCAAAGATGTAAAAGATCTGTATGCTGAAAACTATAGAAAGCTTATGAAGGAAATTGAAGAAGATATAAAGAAATGGAAAAACATTCCATGCTCATGGATTGGAAGAATAAATATTGTCAAATGTCAATACTACCCAAAGCTATCTACACATTCGATGCAATCCCAATCAAAATGGCACCAGCATTCTTCTCGAAACTAGAACAAGCAATCCTAAAATTCATATGGAACCACAAAAGGCCCCGAATAGCCAAAGGAATTTTGAAGAAGAAGACCAAAGCAGGAGGCATCACAATCCCAGACTTTAGCCTCTACTACAAAGCTGTAATCATCAAGGCAGCATGGTATTGGCACAAAAACAGACTCATAGACCAATGGAATAGAATAGAAACCCCAGAACTAGACCCACAAACGTATGGCCAACTAATCTTTGACAAAGCAGGAAAGAACATCCAATGGAAGAAAGACAGTCTCTTTAACAAATGGTGCTGGGAGAACTGGACAGCAACATGCAGAAGGTTGAAACTAGACCACTTTCTCACACCATTCACAAAAATAAACTCAAAATGTGAGACAGGAAACCATCAAAACCCTAGAGGAGAAAGCAGGAAAAGACCTCTCTGACCTCAGCCGTAGCAATCTCTTACTCGACACATCCCCAAAGGCAAGGGAATTAAAAGCAAAATTGAACTACTGGGACCTTATGAAGATAAAAAAACTGCACAGCAAAGAAAACAACCAACAAAACTAAAAGGCAACCAACGGAATGGGAAAAGATATTTGCTAATGACATATCGGACAAAGGACTAGTATCCAAAATCTATAAAGAGCTCACCAAACTCCACACCGAAAAACAAATAGCCCAGTGAAGAAATGGGCAGAAAACATGAATAGACACTTCTCTAAAGAAGACATCCGGGGGGCGCCTGGGTGGCGCAGCCGGTTAAGCGTCCGACTTCGGCCGGGTCACGATCTCGCGGTCCGTGAGTTCGAGCCCCGTGTCAGGCTCTGGGCTGATGGCTCAGAGCCTGGAGCCTGCTTCCGATTCTGTGTCTCCCTCTCTCTCTGCCCCTCCCCCATTCATGCTCTGTCTCTCTCTGTCCCAAAATAAATAAACGTTGAAAAAAAAAATTAAAAAAAAAAAAAAAAAGAAGACATCCGGATGGCCAACAGGCACATGAAAAGATGCTCAATGTCGCTCCTCATCAGGGAAATACAAATCAAATCCACACTCAGATATCACCTCACGCCTGTCAGAGTGGCCAAAATGAACAAATTAGGAGACTATAGATGCTGGAGAGGATATGGAGAAATGGGAACCCTCTTGCACTGTTGGTGGGAATGCAAATTGGTGCAGCCACTCTGGAAAACAGTGTGGAGGTTCCTCAAAAAATTAAAAATAGACCTACCCTAGGACCCAGCAATAGCACTGCTAGGAATTTACCCAAGGGATACAGGAGTACTGATGCATAGGGGCACTTGTACCCCAATGTTTATAGCAGCACTCTCAACAATAGCCAAATTATGGAAAGAGCCTAAATGTCCATCAACTGATGAATGGATAAAGAAATTGTGGTTTATATACACAATGGAGTACTACGTGGTAATATGAAAGAATGAAATATGGCCCTTTGTAACAACGTGGATGGAACTGGAGAGTGTTATGCTAAGTGAAATAAACCATACAGAGAAAGACAGATACCATATGTTTTCACTCTTATGTGGATCCTGAGAAACTTAACAGAAACCCATGGGGGAGGGGAAGGAAAAAAAAAAAAGAGGTTAGAGTGGGAGAGAGCCAAAGCATAAGAGACTCTTAAAAACTGAGAACAAACTGAGGGTTGATGGGGGGTGGGAGGGAGGGGAGGGTGGGTGATGGGTATTGAGGAGGGCACCTTTTGGGATGAGCACTGGGTGTTGTATGGAAACCAATTTGACAATAAATTTCATATATTGAAAAAATTTAACAAAAATAAATAAATAAACCATCTTGTAATTCCTTTTCATCACAGGGACACATCCCTGTTTGAGTAAGTCAAATCTCATTCTAACGTTGTGGATACAATGGTGAGTCAGACAAAGCCTCTACCTCTGTGTTAGCTGAAGTAAAAACTAAGCTTTTTGGAATCATATGCCAGCCCCTTGATCTGACAACCATCCATCTTCTAGCCCTAGCTCCTCCCATTCTGCTCACATCCTATGCTTCTCACTTATGCATGTAAGCATTTTATTCTTTCTCAAAATATTTTCCCTTGGGACATGCTGTTTCCTCTGCCTGAGATTTTCATGTATAACCAGCCCGTTCCACGACCTGATAAATGTCTGCTCATTCTTCCAGATAGAATTCAGATGTCATCTCTTTGGTGAAGCTTTTCTCATCATCCATCGTTTCTTTTCCACGTGGTCATGGCACTCTATACCTGCCTCTAGTATAGCATTGGTCATGCTGTACTGCACACATGTTCATATCTGTCTTAGCCTATTTGATAGTGAACCCTTCCAGAGGAGACTTCTTTATCTTTACATCTGAGCAGAATCCAGTACCCTGTTTGTTATACAACAGACCATAATACTTATATGTGGTGTTGAACAAATAACCAGAAGAGTAAAGCAAGTACATATTCTATCTTTCTTAATCCTAACTCAGAAATAAGAATAAACATTCAGAAACAAGAAATCAGAAACATTGGGTCTGTTGATTCTTTAGCTTGAAATTTCTGTAGTTTTTACCTTAAGTGAATGGCACAACTTAATTTTAACAATTTAATGTTTTGTTTTTTTTTTCAACGTTTATTTATTTTTTTTGGGACAGAGAGAGACAGAGCATGAACGGGGTAGGGGCAGAGAGAGAGGGAGACACAGAATCGGAAACAGGCTCCAGGCTCTGAGCCATCAGCCCAGAGCCCGACGCGGGGCTCGAACTCACGGACCGCAAGATCATGACCTGGCTGAAGTCGGACGCTTAACCGACTGCGCCACCCAGGCGCCCCAACAATTTAATGTTTTTTAAAGGCTTAAGTCTCTTTAAGAAACAGACTCTTTTTTAATGTTTATTTTATTTATTTATTTTGAAAGAGAGAGCATGAGCAGGGGGAGGGACAAAGAGAGGGAGAAAAAGAATCCCAAGTAGGCTCTGTGCTGATGGCCCATGAAGGGCTCAAACCCAGGAACCACAAGATCATGACCCGAGCTAAAGTCAAGAGTCAGATGCTTAACCGACGAAGCCACCTAGGCGCCCCACGAAACAGACTCTTTTTTTTAATTTTTTTTAAGTTTATTTATTTATTTTAAGAGAGAGAAACAGAGACAGAGAGAGAGTACACAAGCTGGGGAGGGGCAGAGAGAAGGAAAGACAGAATCCCAAGCAGGCTCCATGCTGCCAACATAGAGCCTGATGCAGGGCTCGAACTCACAAACTGTGAGACAATGACCTGAGCCAAGATCAAGAGTCAGACGTTTAACCAACTATGCCACCCAGGCACCCCAAAATGGAGTCTTAACTATAGAGAACAACGGATGGTTACCAGAGGGAAGGTGAGGGGGAGGTGGGTGAAATAAGTGATGGGGATTAAGGAGTGCATTTGTTGTGATGAGCACTGAATATTGTATGAAAGTGTGGAATTCCTATATTATACACCTGAAAGTAATATAACACTGTATATTAACTAACTGGAATATAAATAAAAATTTCGAAAAACTAAAATAAAAAGGCTCATTTTACCAACTGAATAAGTAAATGTATATTTCTTTATATAGTGCACCATAAAGCAACAAATGGAAAATGAAAGACCAGAAGTATCTTTCAAAATGGTGAAGGCCAGTATAGTGACATATGTACTGCCTTACTTTACCCCTCCTCTGCCCTAGCAAGCTGGAAGCAGTCGGACATGGCATTTTTCTTCTCTGAGACTCAGATTCATCATCTGTAAACTGAGCAGAACAGACCCCGGCCTCTTCCGGTCTGATAATCAATGACACTGTAATACCCCATAGAATTGCCAGAAATGCCACCAATGCATAAAAATGAATACAAAAGCTACAGACCAGAGGAACTCACAAAGGGGCATCCTCGACTAAAGCAAACATGACTTCACAGAAGCAAGAAGACTAAGGTACGGTAATTTGAATTATGCCAAGGGATTCTGGCTGAAATGCCAACAAATACATGCAATTATTTTAAGTGTGCACAGGAGAAAAGAGACAAAATGAGATTGCTGAAGCTTTAAAACATCTTAAGGAATGTGAATCTCACAGGGCTCAATCAAATGACACAGAAAGGCAAAAGCATTTAATGGCTTAGAGGCAAGGGTTTAAAAGGGCCTACTTATATCATGACATCTCCCCATTCCTTTTCAATTTGATAAAATAATCACAAAATGTTCCAGTTATGTATAGTCTCCAGACTTGCTTAAAGTAATGCATTTTTTTTTGGGAGCCAAAGCCTGGCTCTTTTTCTTCACTAATATCTATGAAAGTAGTGAGGGAGAGAAGAAAATCAGAGGTAGAGTACCACCTATCAACCTATCAATTACCAATCTGAGGAATTAGTTGCACATCTAAATATTTCTAGGCCAGATGTTCTTAGCCACAGAGGTACATCATTTTGTTTGAGTTTCCCCCCTTCATCTCCCAAATGTCATGCTCTGTGCCCCCCACAGCTGCTGTATTTTGCCACTCTGTTGGTTTCTAAGCTGCTCTGCATGTGACTGGCTGTGATATGAGAAGAGGGAGAACAGATAACAGAGGAAGAGAGCGTCAGAGCAGAGCAAAACAGCTGCCAGAGGAAGGATGTGTCACTGCAAGGTACGTAAAAGCATACACTGGAGACAGAAAACTTTTGGAAGGGACTTCTGCGAAAATGAAGATTAGAAACACGTGGAAGGTCAACAGAGAGGGGAATTGGGCACAAATCTGCAAATCCATTTCCACAAGTTCTGTGTTCTGCTCATCCTTTTAAAAAAAGGTAATTTCATTCCACTTTAGTCAGAAGGGAATGATTACTTAAAAGCATCAAAGCCATGTCAAGGAACAGTTTGCTCTATTTTTTTTTTTTAACGTTTATTTATTTATTTATTTACTTATTTATTTATTTATTTTTAACGTTTATTTATTTTTGAGACAGAGAGAGACAGAGCATGAACAGGGGAGAGGCAGAGAGAGAGGGAGACACAGAATCTGAAACAGGCTGCAGGCTCTGAGCGGTCAGCACAGAGCCCAACGCGGGGCTCGAACCCACGGACCGTGAGATCATGATCTGAGCCGAAGGCGGATGCTTAACCAACCAAGCCACCCAGGCGCTCCCGTTTATTTATTTTTGAGACAGAGAGAGAGAGACAGAGCATGAACGGGGGAGGGTCACAGAGAGACGGAGACACAGAATCTGAAACAGGCTCCAGGCTCTGAGCCATCAGCACAGAGCCCGACGCGGGGCTTGAACCCATGGACTGTGAGATCATGACCTGAGCCGAAGTCGGACGCTTAACCGACCGAGCCACCCAGGCACCCCAGTTTGCTCTATTTTAAAGGACTCCTTTTTTTCAGCCTTAGAGACACTAAATCAACAAATTATAATATATTTAAAGAATACAATTAAAGATTTGATATACTTTTATACATTGTAAAAGAATTCCCACCATTGAGTTGACAAACACATTCATCACCCATTTTGTTTTGCCTTTTTTGTTTGTTTGGGGTTTTTTTGTCCGGGGTTTTTATTTTTGTTACTAAGTTGTATGAGTTCCATATGTTTTAGGCCTTAATCCATTATTGGATGGTTTGTGAATATTTTCTCCCATTCTGTGGGCTACCTTTTCATTTTGTTAATTGTTTCCTCTGCAGAGCAGAAGATTTTAAGTTTGATGTAACCCCTCCTGTTCATTTTGCTTTTGTTGCCTTTTAGTGTCAAATCCAAAAAAAAAAAAAAATTATTTCCAAGATCAATGTCAAGAAACTTACTCCCTATGATTGCTTATAGGAGTTTACAGTTTCAGGTCATATGTTCAGTCTCTGATCCATTTTGAATTGGATGTTTTGTATGGTGTAACATGGGGGTTTATTTTCATTCTTTTCTTTGTAAATATCCACTTCTGCCAACATTTATTGAAGAGATTGCCCTTTCCCCATTGTATTATTTTTGGCTGCTTTGTAAAAAATTAATTTATTTTATGCCTGAGTTTATTTATCAGTCCTCTGTTTTGTTCCATTGATCAATGTGTCTGTTTTATGCCAGTACCACACTGTTTTGATTATTATAACTCTGTGATATAATTTGAAATCAGAGCGTGATGCCTCCAACTTTGTTCTTCTTTCTCAATATTACTTCAGGTTCTTTTGTGATGCCATAAGAATTTCAGGATTGCTTTTAAATTTCTGTTTAAAATGTCATTGGAATTTCATAGAGGTTACATCAAAACTACATCTTTTTATATTGTCTATACATTAAAAAATTATTGTAATAACTGCTATTTTTTAATGCTTCATTTCTTTTCATCTTTATACTGGTGTTATAAGTGATTTACCAACCATTATTACAATAGGAGAATATTCTGAATTTAACTATATATTTACTTTTACCTATGAATTTCATATTTTCATATGTTTTCAATGTTATTAATTAATACCCTTTCATTTAAGCTTAAGAAATGTTCTATAAAATTTCTTATAAGACTGGTCTACTTGTGATGAGCTCCTTCAGATTTTGTTTGTCTGGAAAACTATCTCCCCTTAATTCTGCCAGATGGAATGAATGTTCTTGGTTGGCAATTTTTTTTCAGCACTGTGAATATATCATCTCACTCCTTCCTGGCCTGCAAAATTTCTGCTGAAATATCCACTGATAGTCTTGTAAGGGGTTCCTTTGTATGTAACAAGTTTTTATCTTACTGCTTTGAAATTTTCCTCCTTGTCTTTAATTTTTGACAATGTAATTATAATGTGTCTCAGTGTGGGTCTCCTTAGTTCATCATATTTGGTAATCTTCAGGTTTCTTGGATCTGGATATCTGTTTCTTTCTCCAGGTTAGAGGAATTTTCAGCCATCATTCCTTTGACTAAGCTTTCTCCCCCTTTTCTCTTTTTTTCCCTTCTGCAACCCCTATAATGTGTATATTGTTCTGTTTAATGATGTCTTCCCTTATGTCCCTTAAGCTAACTTCACACTTGTCCTTTCTTATTTTCTCCTCTTCTTAAAAAATTTCATGCCCTATCTTCAGGTTCATTGATCTCTTCTTTCATGTGATCTAGTCTGCTATTGAATGCTTTTATTGAATTTTTCAGTGCAGTTACTATATTGTTCAATTCCATGATTCTTCTTTGGTAATTTTAAAATATTTTATCTCTTGTTGAAAATCTCAGTTTGTTCATGCACTGCTTTCCTAACCTGGATGAACATCTTTAGGACCATTAAATTTAACTTTTTACTGGGTAAATAACTTACCTTGAATTCTTGAAGATCAATTTCTAGAGATTTATCTTGATTTCAACCCTATTTCCCTGTTTCTTCATTTTCCTTGACTCTCTGTGTTGCTTTCTGCACATTAGATTAACCAGTCTTGAAAGAGTGATAGAGTGGTCTCATGTAGGAAATGAACCTAGTTAGCCCCAGCTCTTGGTTGCCACTTAAACTTCTATGATTGTCTAAGTCACAACTTTGTTCTTAGTGGTTGCCAGTGGTTGATGATATGCAAAGACCCATCAGGGTCTCAAAGGATACGATCATAGTCAGGGCCCTAGGTGCAGACTGATTAAAAACCAGACACCCAAGCAGCACCTGGAAAAGTATGTAGTTAAGCCTACTGGGAGAAAGAAACTGAAGACGGCATTTGTGCCTGTACTGAGCCTGAGGATATATAACCACAGGGGATGCTCCTGCATTTGTTTAAAAAGTGTTTCTTTGCTACAATTTTGTGGGACTCATGAATGCAAGCCCAGTTGGCTATCAGAGCCAGGCAATCTGGGACCTATCCCTTCTTTGGCAACTGCAAAAAAAGGGGTGGCACTAGATGTGTACAAGCTCCTGTCAGAGAGATGCTGGTGACCTGATTTTCACTTTGGAATAAGGCAAAAAGAGAAGGTGGGGAAAATAGCCACTAGCTCCTCTGAGTTCAGTGGAGGATCACAGGTAGATGTGAGTTAGAAGACAGACCCTCAGTCATCAGCCTATAGAGTATGTAATCAAACCCCTTCCAGGGAAAGATGGAGATGCGCATTTTTGCCTGATCCCCCTGTACTGAGCCCCAGGGCAGGGAAGGGGGAGGGCGGGAGGGGGGATGGCTAGGGAGGGGCAGTAGCTGTGGCAAGTGCTCATGCAACCATTAAGAACTGCTTCTTTGTTATTGTCCTGTGGATCTTGGAAATTCAAGCCCCATTGGCTTTCAGAATTGGGGATTTGTGGGGGTTTGCCTTAAAAATTGGAGTGCTAGATGAGTGGCTCAAACCTGTCACTCTTCAGGCATAAACTGGCACCTTGGGGGTTCCACACCTATTGTATGTCTCTGTGCTGGGGTGATGTTTATGATTACAGTGTGTCTCAGTCTCCCATTTTGATGTGTATATTTTCTCTTTCACCCAATGTGTAGGAGTCACGCAACTATTTCCTGGATTTCTCTCAAAAGGAATCACTCCTTATGTAGCTGCACATTTGGTGTGTCTGTGAAAGGAAGGAAGTTCATGAGCCTTCTAGGTCACTATCTTGTTCCTTCATAAAGGAAAATTTTAATGTCTTTAATAAAATATATAAAGTTCAATTAATAAAATTAAACTAAATCAAGAGCCAAAATAGCGTATAAATAATGTTCTTTAATTGGTTAAAAGGGCTTTAAAAAGTATTTGGCCCCCTCTGCTTCCTTTGGGACTTTATGCAAGCAAAATTCTTATTCTTAAAAGGTAGCAATACAGAATAAAATGAAAATAGTTGATTGAGATGATGAAGTTATTCATACCTAGTATTTTCAGAGCAAATAAGAATAATAATATTAACAATATAAGCAAAATTTTAAGAGGATGGACACTTTCAGAAAACAAACCTATCTAACCGAATTCTGCCCCTTTTTCTCATTCAACTCCTTCTATGTGTTTTTGAAATATATAATATTGATTTTTTAAAGGTCTTCAGAGACCACTTTATCCAAAATAAATATCAACTTCCTGTAACATATTTGAGATAATGGTTCAAGCAATAGAAGATAATATATATATTTTCAATATATACATTTACCCTGTTTACTACTATATATATTTGCCCGCTCTATATATTAACCCCACTTGGTTAGAATCTCATTTCCCAAGCACATCTAGTGTGTAGTATGCCTGTGTGGGCCATCGTGTCCATGGGGTCTCTGGAGGACCACCTTGTACTTTCTCTCAACTTCAGTCACGAGCCTATTATTTAAGTTCATGGGAACCCTCATTCTATTGTCTCTCTGCTCGACACCCTAGTCCTCAACTAGAGATTAGAATCTTACCCGGAGTTGTCTCTCGCTTGCCTAGCATCCTGATGGCTGCATCCTTCTCCTGTGTCCAAGGTGTTTGCCATGAATAAATCATGAATAATCCTGCCAGACTTTACACCAGAACCTCACCCTGCCAAATACTGCTGCACAGCACCTCCTACCCAATGAGCTCCCTGGCTACATTGGCAGTTTCACGGATGTTGGCCTATACTCTCTGGTATTATACTCTTTTTTTAAATTTTTTTAATGTTTGTTTATTTCTCAAAGATAGAGACAGACAGAGTGTGAGCAGGGGAGGGGCAAAGAGAAGGAGACACAGAATCCGAAGCAGGCTCCAGGCTCTGAGCTATCTATCAGCAGAGTCCGACATGGGGCTCAAACTCACAAACTGTGAGATCGTGACCTGAGGTGAAGTCAGATGCTTAACCAACTGAACCATCGAGGTGTCCCATTGTTGTCTTATACTCTTATAACCAAGTAAATTTCTGAGATTTATCCAATCTTAGCTCTGTCCCTACCTTGACCACTGAAAGCTTCCTCTTATCCGAGATTATCCCCAATAGGAGAGACTTGTACTTTAATTAAAAATTAAATTTATGCTTTCAATGGCCCCTGTCCCACGCTGTTACTCATCTTTCTTCTGGATTCATGATTTCAATTTTCCTCTGAATAAAAGGGAGCTGGTTTATAAAAATGTGCACAAGCATCTCTAGGTGATGGTTGTACAGAGGAAAAGAAGCATTCTGAATCCTGATCCAAATGTTCTTGAGACAATTGGACAGTGAGTTCACTGGGACAATCTCAAGGCCATCCAAGGAACCACTCTAGCTTCTCCCGTGTAAGTGATCCCCAGGTAGAGCAGCTTGCCCAGCCCAGCCCACTAGGGCAATTTATTCATACAGCTGGACTTAGGCTGCACAATCACCTCTCTCTTAAAACTACTGGTTGCTGCCAGTACCTGCTGATGTGACAGATTAGTTCAACCTGGGTTCATACCTAAACTAACCCAACCAACAAAGACTCACTTTCTCTACCACTTCAAGGTTCAGACGAAGCACTCATCATGGGGCATGTAATCTGACTTTTCTCATGGCTGCTCACAGGGGTTGGCTAGCACAATCCATAAGGGCAGAGTAGTTAAATGCCCTGAAGAAAATACATTAATCAATGAGACACAGGAGATGACAAGGAGATTTAAGATAAATTCATTCCCCTTCTTCTTTTTTCAATTCCAGTGGACTTTTCTAAGACACAGTGATTCTAGATAACCTCTCTGGAAATGTCCTATAAGTACACAACTGCCTGTGTTATATATAATGCTTCTAAAGCCTTGCGAATACTGTAAGGAAAGGGTTTTTTTTAATTGTCTTATCTATGTATCTAAGCTCTTAAAACTTTCTTATAGCTAAAACATTAGAACTTATCTGTAGGATTACAGAGAGATAATCCTGCCTTAAGTAGTGTGAAACAAAAACAAACAAAACCAGACAACTGATAATACGCTTGATATTAAAATCTATTTTTTTCCCCATTTCTTTCTCTTTTCTCTTGCTGCCCATGCTAGGCCTTTATTTTATGAGCTCCTGTTTCTTGCATTTAGTAAAAAATAATTCAATTCTAAACAGTGAATTTAGACAGCATTTTTTCTTAGATTAAAAGTCATATACTTTTTTTTTTAAATCTGCTTATTCATAAAAATATATTGGAAACCATTCTGCTGAGCTTCTATTTTCTCTGATGTTTTCGGTCAGTATTCTTTCATCATAAAACAGAAAACTTAGCAAAATTAACTAACATTTAAAAATTTACTGATGTATATTTAAAGCCAATAAACTGCTTTGTTAATAACAAACAATAACAACAACATGAGATGTAATCAGCTCAGGAACACGCTGCCTTGTATCTGCTCTCCTTTCTCCACTGCCTCACTTCCCTTCATTCTTGCTGTCCTGGGATTGCAGGCCCAAATAAAGCATGTGTAAATTTTGCCTCCTGTCTTCTTTCTACGGAACTTGGACTAAGACATAGCATATTAATATCAGTTAATAATCCTGACTCTTGCCTCACCTCCAGAGAAGAGCAGAGTCATATACGGAGGCTGGAGAGGTCTTAGTACTTTTTAGCTTGTGGTTAGAAATCTCTCTGGTAGGGATGGGCAGTTCATTATTACCTCTCCACCATCTGCCTGTCTCTCCCTCTTTCTCTCTCTCTTCCTATCTGCCTTACCCCCCTCTTGGTTCTCTCTCCCTCTCTTTCCCCCCTTTCTCTTTCTCCTGCCCTTCCTTCCTCCCTCCCTCTTTCTCCTGTCCACCCTTCATGTTCTCTCTCCCAACCCAAGAAAGGATCTTACTAGAGTCAGATAAGAGGTGACATGAAGAAACTTTTTAAATTTAACCAATGCATGTGAATGACTGGGGTAAAGAGCTAAATAGGGAATAAGAGGAAATAAAAATATTTTCATTGACATCTAACAAAGAAAATTTAAATTTAAATTCTGGGCGATTTTCAATGAAATTCATTTCAATATTCCTATTAGTTTCAAAAGTGTGGAGAGCATAACTTTGAGGAAAATTTTCCCAAAAAAATGTTCTAAATATGTGTGAGATCTGCCCTAAATTTTGGCATTTGATTTTAAAGCACAAAGTGTTCTTGTGAAGAAGATAAGAAAATAGACCATGACCTTCTTAATAAATGTACTATATATTTTTTAATTCTAGGTTATTCTTTTCCCAGAAATTTAAACTCTCCCTTATCTCTTAATTCAGTATTCATCATGGGCTTAGAAATCCCGTTGACTAATACAAAGAGTGAACTGGGCTTCACATTTATAAGTGGACTGCTTGGTAAATTTATTCTCTTGGGTTTAAAATAACCACTAAGTAGAAAATTGTAGCAGCACTATCAATGCAACAGAAGTAGGCTGATAAATTAAGAATAGAGGAGAAGAATTAATTGCTATTGGACATGAAAGGAGAATTTTAGTTCATAAACATTTGTGCTGTAATCTCCTCTAAACTTTAATTAAACTCTCTTGAGGTTTATAATCTTAAAATACATTTATTTCAAATTTACCCACTTGCCAGAAAGATTTATTCAAGCTGTCAGTGTTCTACTTTAAAGCATTTCATTTTGAAGTGACTGATTCCAATCATCATCCCTCTGATGCGGTAAAGTCTTTTAAAGCCGACTCCGGAAACTTCTGCTTTATAGAAGAAAGAAATAAGAAAAGAAAAGAAAAGAGGAGAGGAGAGGAGAGGAGAGGAGAGGAGAGGAGAGGAGAGGAGAAGAAAGAGGGAGGGAGGGAGGGAGGGAGGGAAGAAAAGGAAGGAAGGGAGGAAGGGAGGGAGGAAGGGAGGAAGGAAGGAAGGAAGGAAGGAAGGAAGGAAGGAAGGAAGGAAGGAAGGAAGGAAGACTCTTCAACTACAGGTGTGAGTGTAAATTGGTACAACCATTTGTATAACAATTAAGCACTGTTTGGGAAAGTTGAATGTGCACATGCTCTACAATCCAGTAAGTCCACTCCTAAAAGGCACAGAACTCTTATGCATGTGCAACTGGTGCCCTTAATAGGAAACTTCACAGCCTCATTGCTCATGGTAACAAAAAAATGGAAAAACTCAAAAATCCATGAAGAATACACAACTTGGAATATATTCAAATCAAGATCATATATAGATAAATGTGTGTCTATATATGATATATATAGATATATACATGTATCAGTGCAAATAACTATAGCCATACATAAATATCTAAGAATGTTAAAAAATTATAATATTGAATGAAAAAAAGGATCGCATTTATAAAATTCAAAAAAGAGACAACATAAATAAATCTACCTGGTAAAAGAGTAAAGAACCATAAAGTAATGATTAGGAAAAAATTTAGGAGAGAGATAAGCTCTATAATAGGAGGGAAAGGAAAATTTTCAAAGAGAAGCACTTAGGGGACTTATACGTCACTAGGTAAGTACCATTTCTTAACCTGGTGGTGGATATGTGAATATTTATTTTATTATCATTATCAAATTGTGTCTATGTGTATTCCCTTACATTTGCATATATATTCTGGAAAAAAAGTTTTAATTATAATAAAAGGTATTGTTAGCAAAATGATGGTATAGGAATTTCTAATTCACACCCCTCCCAGAACCATCAGTTTGAATAACTATCCATGAAGAAAAATACCTTCACAAAAGCTAGTTTCCAAGTGACGGATTACAGCACTTGGGCAAAGCACAGAAATAAGAAAAAAATGTATTGAGGAGGTTAGGAAAGATAGATTCATACTACCCCATCACTTTTCCCCCAACCCAGGCAGCCCAGCACAGAGAGAGACACTTTCCCCATGGGAGAAGGACCCACCCAACACCAGACAAACTCCTATGGTTCTAGACGGCCCCTACCAGACTCCTGTGAACCAGATACACAGCTCACACCAGCACCTGCTGGATTCCAAGCCATGACCTTAGGCTCCCAGAGACTTCCACAAATCCAAGCTCTGGGCACATCCCAGAGCTGGCAGATCCCATGTACCCAAATGGCATTTGTGGCCCCAGGCTCCTAATCAGCCCTTGTAACCCCAGACTGCAGGCAGGTACCTGAGATCCCAAGCTCCCAACTGTGCCCAGCTCCTGGCCTACTACCATGGACTCACACTTTCTCTCCACCCCAGTACCAAGCCAACCCCTAATGACTTTAGGTCCAGACTATCTTCTGTGGATCCAAGCTTCCAGCCTGCCCTAGCACCAGGCCAGCCCACACAGCCCCAGCCTCAAGGCCAGCTCTCACTGACTCAGTCTCCAGGCCCACCCAAGCACCAGACTGGCCCCTATAGAGTCAATCTCCATGTGAGGCCCCAGGTTACGAGCCCATATCTATGACCCCAGGTTATAGGCTTACCCTAGTACCAAGCCAATTTCCATGGTCTCAGACTCTAGTCCAGATCCTCTAGAACCAGGCTCTCAGTCTGTCTGAGTATGAGTTTGGCCCCCATAAACCTAGATGCCAAGCCCACACCAGCAGTCCCCAGCACTTGGTTGACCTCTGTGGACCAGGATCCAGGTCCACCTATGCAGACCCAGGTCCCAGGTGCCTAAAACTAATACAATTCCAATGACTGTCCCTCAAGAAATAAAGATGTATGAACTGTCTGAAAAAGAATTCAGAATAATATTTTTGAAGAAATCCAATGAACTAAAAGGGAACAAGTAGACAACTAATTGAAATCAGGGAAACAATGCATGAACTAAAGGAGAAGCTTAGCAGAAAAATAGATACCATGAGAAAAAACAAACCTAGAATTGAAGAAAATAATGACTGAAGTGAACAATTCAATAGAGAGCTTCAATATCAGACTCAATCAAGCAAGGAAAGAGTCAACTTTAAGACAGGTCATTTGAAGTCATCCAGTCAGAGGATCATAAAGGAAAAAGAATGAAAAAGTGTGAAGAACTCCTACATGAATTATGGAATACCAAGAGATATAACCTCTGCATTATTGGAGTCCAAGAAGAAAGAAATAAAGGGAAAAAAAGAATCTTTAAAGTAATAAAAGAGAACTCTCCAGGGGCGCCTGGGTGGCGCAGTCGGTTAAGCGTCCGACTTCAGCCAGGTCACGATCTCGCGGTCCGGGAGTTCGAGCCCCGCATCAGGCTCTGGGCTGATGGCTCAGAGCCTGGAGCCTGTTTCCGATTCTGTGTCTCCCTCTCTCTCTGCCCCTCCCCCGTTCATGCTCTGTCTCTCTCTGTCCCAAAAATAAATAAATGTTGAAAAAAAAAATTAAAAAAAAAAAAAAAAAGAGAACTCTCCAAATCTGGGGAGATAACTGGATATCTGACTTTATGAAGCTAATAGGCCACACTAAAATTTCAACCCAAAATAATCTTCACCCATACACATTATGATAAAACTGTCTAAAATCAAAGACAATAAGAGAATTTTAAAAGCAGAAAGAGAGGGGCACCTGGATGGCTCAATCAGTTAAGCAACCAACTCTAGATTTTGACTCAGGTCATGATCTTATGGGTCAAGAGTTCAAGGCCCACATCAGCCTCTGTGCTGACAGGGCGGAGGCTGCTTGGGATTCTCTCTCTCCCCCTATCTTTATGCCCCCTCCCACTCATGTGCTCTATCAAAATAAATTTTAAAAAAATAAAAATAAGCATTAAAAATTTTAAAAAGAAAGAAAGAAAAAAATAGTCACATAGAAGGAAACCCCGATAAGGCTATCAGATTTCTCAGTAGAAACCTTGCAGACCAGAAAACTGGCATGATATATTCAAAGTGCTGAAAGAATAATACTGCCAATCAAGAATATTTACTCAGCAAAGTTGTCTTTCAGAAATGAAGAAGAGATAAAGACTCTCCCAAACAAAACTGAGGGAGGTCACTCATTATGTATAGTAATGCCTTATAAGAAATGCTAAAAAAGAGGTTTTAAAGCTAAAATAAAACCAATTAGTAACATAAAAACATATGAAAATATCAAACAAACTAGTACAGGGAATTATATAGTCAAAGTTAGAATACTCTAATACTATATTAAGGCGGTGCGTTAATATCTTAACACCAGTATAAAAGTTAAAAGACAAAAATTTGAAAATAACTATGGTTACAATAACTTGTTAATAAATATACAATATAAAAACAGGTGGATTATAATATCAAAAACAAAATTATGGAGAGAGGAGTAAAAGGAAAGAGTTTTCATATACAAAGTTAAGTTGATAATCAGCTTAAAATAGACGTGTGTGTGTGTGTATGTGTGTGTATAATGTTTTATGTAAGTATTATGGTAAGCACAAAGTGAACCTAGAGTAGACACAAAAGATAAACAGAAGGGAATCAAAGAATACTACTATGGAAAACCATCAATTCACACAGAAAGACAGCAAAAGAAGAAAGGTACAAGGGAACTACAAAAGAAAAACAAAAACACAATTAGTAAGATGGCATTAGTAAGTCCTTACCTATCAATAATTACTTCAAATGTAAATGGATTAAATACTCCAATCAAAATACATGCATACAGTAATTAATAGATTACAAAATAAGATTCAACTATATGCTGCCTATAAGAGACTCGCTTCAGTTTTAAAGACATAAATAGGCTCAAATTAAAGTAATGGAAAAAGATATTCCATGTAAATGGAAACAAAAAGAAGCAGAGATAGCTATTCTTATATTAGACAAATTAAACTTTAACCAAAAAACTGTAACAGTAGAGAGAAGGTCATTATATAAGATAAAGGGGCCAATTAATCAAAATACACAATAATTGTAGAAATATATGTACCCAGGGGTGCCTGGGTGGCTCAGTCGGTTAAGTGACCGACTTTGGCTCAGGTCATGATCTCACAGTTCATGGGTTCAAGCCCCGCATCAGGCTCTGTGCTGACAGCTCAGAGGCTGGAGCCTGCTTCAGATTCTGTGACTCCCTCTCTCTCTCTCTCTCTCTCAATCTCTCTGCCCCTCCCCCACTCACTCTCTGTCTCTCTCTGTCTCTCAAAAAATAAACAAATGTAAAAAAAAAAGAATCAATTACAAGAAAATGAAATATGTGTACTCTTACATAGGAACTCTTTATGTATATTTAAATTGTGTACTTGATGCTACTAGAAAATGAATGTTCACTATAGATTCATTTGTAAAAATTAAAACACCTAACTCTTCATTAATAAAAAAATTGATAAATCATGAAACGAGTTCATACTATTAAATATAATAAAGTCATACCAAGAATGATACAAATTTCTATTAGTGTTTCTAAAACTATGATCCAATGATCATCTTGATCAGAATCACCAGAGTTTTTGGTTAACAGATTACTGAGCCACACGCCAGACCTACTGAATTCATGGGACTTAGAATTTTAATTAGAACCTCAGCTAATTCTTATTTATGAAAGCTTGAAAATAGCTACTATATATTCCAAGAGGGACAGCTGCCTAAATAAAATTGTTAGAAGAAAAAGCAAGATATGGAATAATATATGGAACACAAGCCTGCATTTATAAAGACAAAACTGTAGAGTTGTGTGTATATTTGTGTGTACTTGTGTGTGTAGCTGTGCATATGCTTGTGTATATTAATATGTGTATGCATGAATATAAACAAGTGATATGAAAACGTCCAGAAAGCAATATAGCAAACGTTAATAAGTCAGCACAGAGCCTGATGTGGGGCTCGAACCCACAAACCGTGAGACCATGACCTGAGCTGAAGTCAGATGCTCAACCGACTGAGCCACCCAGGCACCCCTCATTTGATAACTTTAAAAGAAGAAAAGCACGCAACTAAAATATAATTGCAGACCAATGAGAAATGTAGAAGATTAGTGTCTTGCCATGAAGGATAGGACAAACTCCAAAGCAAATAATACCAACTTTTTACCAAATGCATATTAAGCTTTTCTGGTCATCAAAGCGCACCACTCAGATCTCCTATTATTGTCCATTTTTGACCCATGGTACCAACAAACTGTGCTCTGAATCTTCCACTGCACGGCCACCACGAACACCATACCTCCCACAGGCTGTTCCCAGCTAAAGAATCAGTGCCTCCAGGGTCCTAAAGCAGACCCATTTCCATGAAATATGATTTACACAGCCACTTGGGCTTGAAAAGTGACCATAAACCTTGCCAAAACTTTCTCAGGACTTCATTGCCATCTAGGACTCTTCTTACTGAAACTCCCTGTCTTTCATCAACCCTTTATAGGGATTAGACCTGCGGTGTGGTCTGAGAGCTCTCCCACCTCCACTGACTCTTCCCCCAACTTCCATCACAGGGATTTTAGCCCAATAAATAACTTGCAGTCCTAATCTTTCTTTGGTATCTGGTTCTTAGAGAACCCAAATTAACAAACTATCTGAGTCAAAAGCCTGAACTCTTAAGAAGCACATTGTACTACCTGCCAAGTAAAATCTGTAACTTTACAGAGTATTTCCCTACTTTTTAACAGATATCAGCCTGTCAAGTGAACAAACATTTTCCAACACTGTCCCCAAACAAACCCATTACCTCCCCTAGGATGAGGTAATGAACACCACCACTTGACTTTCCAACACCCTGAGTGAAGATTTGCCCAGAACCTCAAGAAGACCAGCCCAATTGACCCTTTCTTCATTCCTTCATTCATTCAGTCAAAATGTATTGAGTACTTACTATATGAGAATTACAGTCCCAGGCCCTGAGTAGGAGGTGCAGACTAGGTCTCTGCTCAAATGTAATTTATAATCTGGAGGAGAAAAAACAGACATAAAAAATAAGCACAAACATATTAAAAATTACAAAAAGTAGGGGCACTTGGGTGGCTCAGTCAGTTGAGCATCTGACTTCGGCTCAGGTCATGATTTTGCAGTCTGTGAGTTCAAGCCCCACATTGGGCTTGCTGTTGTCAGCACAGAGCCCTCTTCAGATCTTCTCTTTTCCTCTCTTTGCCCCTCTCCCATTTGTACTCTCCCCAAAATTAATAAATATTAAAAAAATAATTACAAAAGCCCCATGAAGGAGAAGAAACAGAGTCTCAGGAGAGTATAAAAGAAGCAATTTTAAGATCAGAAGGTGAAAGGCTTTCTAGAGACTATGATGTATAAGCTGAGACAAAGGACGAAAATGAGCCTGTTACATGAAGTTTGGGAAAGCAGTGCCAGCACAGGGAAAGCCCAGGAAGGCCTGCAATGAAGAAGAGCTTTGTGATGGAGACAACACAGGTGAGAGGCTTGAAAATAGTTACCTGTGGTTAGAGAGGTAAGCAAAGGTCAGATCGTTCAGGGCCTTGGGTGCCATGGTAAGGATTTAAGATTTTATAACGTCACTGAAAGGTGTTAAACAGGAGCTGAGGAGGGGGAAAAATAAAAAGAGGCTAAGAAGAATATGGTCCCATTTCAATTCTTAAAAGACGACCTTGTCAGGCTTTTAGAAACTGGCTTAGCAGAGCACACAGCAACAAGAGAAATGAGGTGAGCCACCAAAAGTGAGGACAAAGGTAAAGGTGGAAGGGGTCAAGCAAGACCAGCATATAATGCATAAAAAAATTGTGCAAATTGTCCCACATGTGAGACGTCCCAAGAGATCCAGCATTTGGATACTTGCCATGCATTCAGAAGATGTTAACAACCACTAGTGGAAATAGAGAGCAGTAACCATCCAAGAGAAGACCGCAGCCACAGTTAGTTAAGTAAGGAGAACATTTTTCTTTCCCTCTCTTTCCTTACCACTCGAACGCACTGAGTGCTAGGGCACTAGAGCCTAAAATAGGTAGGAGAAAAGGCATATAGCAGTGGCTCCCAGAATCAGCATCGCCTGGGATCTTATTGAAAATAATTATTCTCAAATCCTTCCACAGACCTACTGAATCAGAAACTCTGGAGTTAGGGCTCATTGATTTGTGTTTTTAACTAGCACCCCAGGTGATTCTGATGCATGCTAACGTTTGAAAACCACCACCGTAGAACTGGGCCGAACACAGAAATCTTAAACTGTACTGGAATGAGCTTTTAATAACTATAAATGATCTGAAAGTTATGGGATCTGCCTGAGATGTTATTAAATGATAGGAAAGGGAGATTGGAAAGAATACAGTTGAAAGTAGTGGCTTGAGAAAAATAAAACTATTCTCATTTTATCCTAATGATTGAAAGTTACATATTTCTTCTTTTAGGTGCATTCACAAGAATTGCATTTAGGATTTTATATTTGCAAATACCTATTACTTGAACAAGAGTGGAATGATATTTTATTTTTAATATGAAATCTGACCATAAGCTAGGCAAATGTCTTCCCACCAACATTGTGTACTCAAAACAGCATGGTCTTCCAAAATGAGAAAGCAGAAGTTACCTAATACTACCCAATTCAGTTCCTCTTCACAACACCCTACACAACATTAAACAGATTTCCTTAAAATAATATAAGCAGTTTACTCTGAAGAGATATGGATTGGTGTGAGAGCATCTGGTCAATTGTTTACATGTGCTATTTCTCTACTTCCGAATTTACTGCTTTAATTGCATCTGCTAATAGTTATTGAGTGCCCAGCATATTCCAGATGCTGCCAGGTGAGAAAATGCCTTAGGTAAATTTGCTTCTAGAATTGTCAACTGAATGTAGTTTCCTTACATTTGTCAAAATGTTTTATCCGTAGTAAATCATGAAGACCTACAAGTCATGAACTGTATACATTTACCCTTTGCATATCAAAGCCAGCACAGATGTAAAAAACAAAACAAAAAAAGAAAAGCAGTCTCCTTGATAAAAATTACAGAAATTATTTAAACAATTACCAAAAAATCTTCTTAGCAATTATTTCTGATATACCTACTATGCATATTTTCTGAGCACAGAGGAGGAAAGACGCTGTCCCATGGCCACTCTGTAACTCTGCCTCAACACTGTTGAACCGGTGACTGCTGTCTTTGTGTGTTTCAGGTATGTTAACAGTGTTCTCTTTATATTAAGAATTAAAAGATACCAGGGGCACCTGGGTGGCTCAGTTGGTTGAGCGTCTGACTTTGTCTCAGGTCATGATCTCACCGTTGATGAGTTCGAGCCCCGCGTCGGGCTCTGTGCTGACACCTCAGAGCCCGGGGCCTGTTTCGGATACTGTGTCTCCCTCTTTCTCTGCCTCTCCCCACTCATGCTCTGTCTCTCTCTGTCTCAAAAGTAAATAAACATTAAAAAAATTAAAAAAAAATAATTAAGAGATACCAAATGCCACGCTAAGCACCTCACTCATAATCTTCACAACAAATCTTCCAGATGGGAATGATTATACCCACTTCACAAATGGAAAAACCAGAGTTCAGAAAGATTAGTAAACCACCAAGGTCATACCAAACGGTATATCTAAGACTATCTTATTCCAGAGACCAGGGTCGTAAAGACTACAGGTTACTGTCTGAAACATCCTTTTGAATGCACAATTTAGAGGAATGAGGACTCATAGGCTACCATTACACCTAAGAGGGTCCACATTATCCCTATCATGAGGCAGAATCAATGCCATTTAAAGAAGCTACTGAGGGGGGAGCATGGGTGGCTCAGTCAGTTGAATGACCAACTCTTGATACTGTGTTATGTCGTGACCTCACAGTCCTGAGATCAAGCCCCAAATCAGGCTCCATGCTCAGTGCAGAGCCTGCTTGGGATTCTCTCCCTCTCTCTCTGTTCCTCTCCAACTCACATGTGCGTGAACTCACACACTCGCTCTTTGAAAATAAATAAACAGGAGTCTGGGAAGATGGCGGCGTAGGAGGACGCTGGGCTCACCGCGCGTCCTGCTGATCACTTAGATTCCACCTACACCTGCCTAAATAACCCAGAAAACCGCCAGAGGATTAGCAGAACAGAGTCACCAGACCCAAGTGCAGACGAGAGGCCCACGGAAGAGGGTAGGAAGGGCGGCGAGGCGGTGCGCGCTCCACGGACTGGCGGGAGGGAGCCGGGGCCGAGGGGCGGCTCGCCGGCCAAGCAGAGCCCCCGAGTCCGGCTTGCAAAAGCGGAGGGGCCTGACGGACTGTGTTCCGACAGCAAGCGCGACTTAGCGTCTGGGAGGTCATAAGTTAACAGCTCTGCTCGGAAAGCGGGAAGGCTGGAGGACAAAGGGAGGGTGGGCTGCGGAGCCCCCGGACGACAGAGCTCAGTTTGGCGGGGAACAAAGGCGCTCGCCAGCACCATCTCCCCCGCCCATCCCCCAGCCAAAATCCCAAAGGGAACCGGCTCCGGCCAGGGAAATTGCTCGCTCCGCGCGAACACCCAACTCTGTGCTTCTGCGGAGCCAAACCTTCGGCAGCGGATCTGACTCCCTCCGGCTGCCACAGGGCCCCTCCTGAAGTGGATCACCCAAGGAGAAGCGAGCTAAGCCTGCCCCCCCTGCCGCCGTGCACCTTGCCTTCCCACCCCAGCTAATACGCCAGATCCCCAGCATCACAAGCCTGGCAGTGTGCAAGTAGCCCAGACGGGCCACGCCACCCCACAGTGAATCCCGCCCCTAGGAGAGGGGAAGAGAAGGCACACACCAGTCTGACTGTGGCCCCAGCGGTGGGCTGGGGGCAGACATCAGGTCGGACTGTGGCCCCGCCCACCAACTCCAGTTATACACCACAGCACAGGGGAAGTGCCCTGCAGGCCCTCACCACACCAGGGACTATCCAAAATGACCAAGCGGAAGAATTCCCCTCAGAAGAATCTCCAGGAAATAACAACAGCTAATGAGCTGATCAAAAAGGATTTAAATAATATAACAGAAAGTGAATTTAGAATAATAGTCATAAAATTAATCGCTGGGCTGGAAAACAGCATACAGGACAGCAGAGAATCTCTTGCTACAGAGATCAAGGGACTAAGGAACAGTCACGAGGAGCTGAAAAACGCTTTAAAGGAAATGCAAAACAAAATGCAAACCACCACGGCTCGGATGGAAGAGGCAGAGGAGAGAATAGGTGAACTAGAAGATAAAGTTATGGAAAAAGAGGAAGCTGAGAAAAAGAGAGATAAAAAAATCCAGAGTATGAGGGGAAAATTAGAGAACTAAGTGATACACTAAAAAGAAATAATATACGCATAATTGGTATCCCAGAGGAGGAAGAGAGAGGGAAAGGTGCTGAAGGGGTACTTGAAGAAATAATAGCTGAGAACTTCCCTGAACTGGGGAAGGAAAAAGGCATTGAAATCCAAGAGGCACAGAGAACTCCCTTCAGACGTAACTTGAATCGATCTTCTGCAAGACATATCATAGTGAAACTGGCAAAATACAAGGATAAAGAGAAAATTCTGAAAGCAGCAAGGGGTAAACGTGCCCTCACATATAAAGGGAGACCTATAAGACTCGTGACTGATCTCTCTTTTGAAACTTGGCAGGCCAGAAAGAATTGGCACGAGATTTTCAGGGTGCTAGACAGCAAAAATATGCAGCCGAGAATCCTTTATCCAGCAAGTCTGTCATTTAGAATAGAAGGAGAGATAAAGGTCTTCCCAAACAAACAAAAACTGAAGGAATTTGTCACCACTAAACCAGCCCTACAAGAGATCCTAAGGGGGACCCTGTGAGACAAAGTACCAGAGACATCACTACAAGCATAAAACATACAGACATCACAATGACTCTAAACCCGTATCTTTCTATAATAACACTGAATGTAAATGGATTAAATGCGCCAACCAAAAGACATAGGGTATCAGAATGGATAAAAAAACAAGACCCATCTATTTGCTGTCTACAAGAGACTCATTTTAGACCTGAGGACACCTTTAGATTCAGAGTGAGGGGATGGAGAACTATTTATCATGCTACTGGAAGCCAGAAGAAAGCTGGAGTAGCCATACTTATATCAGACAAACTAGACTTTAAATTAAAGGCTGTAACAAGAGATGAAGAAGGACATTATATAATAGTTACAGGGTCTATCCATCAGGAAGAGCTAACAATTATAAATGTCTATGCGCCGAATACCGGAGCCCCCAAATATATAAAACAATTACTCATAAACAGAAGCAACCTTATTGATAAGAATGTGGTAATTGCTGGGGACTTTAACACCCCACTTACAGAAATGGATAGATCATCTAGACACACGGTCAATAAAGAAACAAGGGCCCTGAATGACACATTGGATCAGATGGACTTGACAGATATATTTAGAACTCTGCATCCCAAAGCAACAGAATATACTTTCTTCTCGAGTGCACATGGAACATTCTCCAAGATAGATCATATACTGGGTCACAAAACAGCCCTTCATAAGTTTACAAGAATTGAAATTATACCATGCATACTTGCAGACCACAATGCTATGAAGCTTGAAATCAACCACAGGAAAAAGTCTGGAAAACCTCCAAAAGCATGGAGGTTAAAGAACACCCTACTAACGAATGAGTGGGTCAACCAGGCAATTAGAGAAGAAATCAAAAAATATATGGAAACAAACGAAAATGAAAATACAACAATCCAAACGCTTTGGGACGCAGCGAAGGCAGTCCTGAGAGGAAAATACATTGCAATCCAGGCCTATCTCAAGAAACAAGAAAAATCCCAAATACAAAATCTAACAGCACACCTAAAGGAAATAGAAGCAGAACAGCAAAGGCAGCCTAAACCCAGCAGAAGAAGAGAAATAATAAAGATCAGAGCAGAAATAAACAATATAGAATCTAAAAAAACGGTAGAGCAGATCAACGAAACCAAGAGTTGGTTTTTTGAAAAAATAAACAAAATTGACAAACCTCTAGCCAGGCTTCTCAAAAAGAAAAGGGAGATGACCCAAATAGATAAAATCATGAATGAAAATGGAATGATTACAACCAATCCCTCAGAGATACAAACAATTATCAGGGAATACTATGAAAAATTATATGCCAACAAATTGGACAACCTGGAAGAAATGGACAAATTCCTGAACACCCACACTCTTCCAAAACTCAATCAGGAGGAAATAGAAAGCTTGAACAGACCCATAACCGGCGAAGAAATTGAATCAGTTATCAAAAATCTCCCAACAAATAAGAGTCCAGGACCAGATGGCTTCCAAGGGGAGTTCTACCAGACGTTTAAAGCAGAGATAATACCTATCCTTCTCAAGCTATTCCAAGAAATAGAAAGGGAAGGAAAACTTCCAGACTCATTCTATGAAGCCAGTATTACTTTGATTCCTAAACCAGACAGAGACCCAGCAAAAAAAGAGAACTACAGGCCAATATCCCTGATGAATATGGATGCCAAAATTCTCAATAAGATACTAGCAAATCGAATTCAACAGCATATAAAAACAATTATTCACCATGATCAAGTGGGATTCATTCCTGGGATGCAGGGCTGGTTCAACATTCGCAAATCAATCAACGTGATACATCACATTAACAAAAAAAAAAGATAAGAACCATATGATCCTGTCAATCGATGCAGAAAAGGCCTTTGACAAAATCCAGCACCCTTTCTTAATAAAAACCCTTGAGAAAGTCGGGATAGAAGGAACATACTTAAAGATCATAAAAGCCATTTATGAAAAGCCCACAGCTAACATCATCCTCAACGGGGAAAAACTGAGAGCTTTTTCCCTGAGATCAGGAACACGACAGGGATGCCCACTCTCACCGCTGTTGTTTAACATAGTGCTGGAAGTTCTAGCATCAGCAATCAGACAACAAAAGGAAATCAAAGGCATCAAAATTGGCAAAGATGAAGTCAAGCTTTCGCTTTTTGCAGATGACATGATATTATACATGGAAAATCCGATAGACTCCACCAAAAGTCTGCTAGAACTGATACATGAATTCAGCAAAGTTGCAGGATACAAAATCAATGTACAGAAATCAGTTGCATTCTTATACACTAACAATGAAGCCACAGAAAGACAAATAAAGAAACTGATCCCATTCACAATTGCACCAAGAAGCATAAAATACCTAGGAATAAATCTAACCAAAGATGTAAAGGATCTGTATGCTGAAAACTATAGAAAGCTTATGAAGGTAATTGAAGAAGATTTAAAGAAATGGAAAGACATTCCCTGCTCATGGATTGGAAAAATAAATATTGTCAAAATGTCAATACTACCCAAAGCTATCTACACATTCGATGCAATCCCAATCAAAATGGCACCAGCATTCTTCTCGAAACTAGAACAAGCAATCCTAAAATTCATATGGAACCACAAAAGGCCCCGAATAGCCAAAGGAATTTTGAAGAAGACCAAAGCATGAGGCATCACAATCCCAGACTTTAGCCTCTACTACAAAGCTGTCATCATCAAGACAGCATGGTATTGGCACAAAAACAGACACACAGACCAATGGAATAGAATAGAAACCCCAGAACTAGACCCACAAACGTATGGCCAACTCATCTTTGACAAAGCAGGAAAGAACATCCAATGGAAAAAAGACAGCCTCTTTAACAAATGGTGCTGGGAGAACTGGACAGCAACATGCAGAAGGTTGAAACTAGACCACTTTCTCACACCATTTACAAAAATAAACTCAAAATGGATAAAGGACCTAAATGTGAGACAGGAAACCATCAAAACCTTAGAGGAGAAAGCAGGAAAAGACCTCTCTGACCTCAGCCGTAGCAATCTCTTACTCGACACATCCCCAAAGGCAAGGGAATTAAAAGCAAAAGTGAATTACTGGGACCTTAGGAAGATCAAAAGCTTCTGCACAGCAAAGGAAACAACCAACAAAACTAAAAGGCAACCAACGGAATGGGAAAAGATATTTGCTAATGACATATCGGACAAAGGGCTAGTATCTAAAATCTATAAAGAGCTCACCAAACTCCACACCCGAAAAACAAATAACCCAGTGAAGAAATGGGCAGAAAACATGAATAGACACTTCTCTAAAGAAAACATCCAGATGGCCAACAGGCACATGAAAAGATGTTCAGCATCGCTCCTTATCAGGGAAATACAAATCAAAACCACACTCAGGTATCACCTCACGCCAGTCAGAGTGGCCAAAATGAACAAATCAGGAGACTATAGATGCTGGAGAGGATGTGGAGAAACGGGAACCCTCTTGCACTGTTGGTGGGAATGCAAATTGGTGCAGCCGCTCTGGAAAGCAGTGTGGAGGTTCCTCAGAAAATTAAAAATAGACCTACCCTATGACCCAGCAATAGCACTGCTAGGAATTTACCCAAGGGATACAGGAGTACTGATGCATAGGGGCACTTGTACCCCAATGTTCATAGCAGCACTCTCAACAATAGCCAAATTATGGAAAGAGCCTAAATGTCCATCAACTGATGAATGGATAAAGAAATTGTGGTTTATATACACAATGGAATACTACGTGGCAATGAGAAAAAATGAAATATGGCCTTTTGTAGCAACGTGGATGGAACTGGAGAGTGTGATGCTAAGTGAAATAAGCCATACAGAGAAAGACAGATACCATATGGTTTCACTCTTATGTGGATCCTGAGAAACTTAACAGGAACCCATGGGGGAGGGGAAGGAAAAAAAAAAAAAAAAAAAAAGGACGTTAGAGTGGGAGAGAGCCAAAGCATAAGAGACTGTTAAAAACTGAGAACAAACTGAGGGTTGATGGGGGGTGGGAGGGAGGGGAGGGTGGGTGATGGGTATTGAGGAGGGCACCTTTTGGGATGAGCACTGGGTGTTGTATGGAAACCAATTTGTCAATAAACTTCATATATAAAAAAAAAAGAAAATAAATAAACATTTGAAAACATTTAAAGAGCTACTGAGGGTGAGCAGAGAAGTGGCAACTAGCAGACAGTGAAAGCACCACATTTCTTCACTTAGCCACATAAACCTGCAAAGACATCTACCACTGATGGTTTATGATTGCCCAGCCTCTAGCCTGAGGATGGCTGAAAAAGATAAATGACTTATCTTGCTCCCAGGGGCTACTACCACTCTTTTGGTTAGATCAGCTTTTTGCAAAGGTAATTTTTGAAAAATACAGGACTCACAAAATATACCAACAGGGGGGAAAACCAATTCCTAGGTGATCTTAGCAGGTTTAGCAAAGCCACAGAGGCACAGAAATAGGAGAGAATGGAAAAAAACATACTGAAGTCTTAAAAATGCATATAACAGAAACAAACAAGCAAAACCAGTATTTAGGTTTTGTAACCTAAATTCTTAGGAAGATGGATGAATAACAGTGCACTAAAAATAACCCAAATAAGAATCGCAAAACACATCTGCATGATTCCAAGTTCCTGGAGCTACAAAGAAAACAAATGTAATTGGATTGTGTTAAGAAAGCTCTTTCACTTAAATTTACTTTTCAAACAGATGTGTTGCTTCAGACGTGAAGCTATCCTATCCAACCTTCACTCTGCTTCAGCTCCAGCTCCTAGTACGAGTCAAAGGGATTTGGTTCCATCTGTATGTCACAACAATGACATCCAGTGGCTAGTTCACTGAAGTGCATTTTCACAGAAAAATTATACAACCTCTTTTATAAAAGTGATGAAAATTTTGGCACTCAATGTTTTCAGATGCATCTCTAGTATGCACCTTCCTAAGGCATGGAAGGGTAGAGTGAAGAATTGTTCTCTTTAAGCAATTACATTCTGTGTTCATGATGAACACTTGTATGAAACTAGAGAAATTCACTACATAAACTGAGTCTGGAAATAAAGCCATTTCTGGAAGGCAGTTACTGAAGTCATCTTTTAAGTAAAAACATGGAATTCCTAATAACTCACTTTTATACTACCATTTATTAAGGCAGAGGGAAATGTTTGACTAATCATTTCTTTTTTTAGGTTTTTTTTTTTCCTTCAACCCACAGTTTCTACTATATGTGGTTCTGAACTCTAGATTCTACACAGTAGCATAGTGTTTTTCTTTAAGATGAAAAAATAGAAACATTTAGCAAAGTGTTTCAGTTAAAGAATTAGTACAGTTTTCTGGAGAAGACACAATCCCAGGATACAGCGGCACAATGGAAGAATCTACTGTGTGGTTTCTTGCATTGTGCATATTTTTTAGTTGGCAGGTGTACAGATTCAGGAAGAGATTTGACTACACAATGTGTTTTGTTTTTTCATTATTTATTTTGTTTTGTTTTTGTTTTGTTTACTGTGTGAAGAGCTAAAGTTCAGACCTGCAAGAAAGAACCAAGCTTATGCGTCGGCCAAACTGCAATGTGTGTGTGTGTGTGTGTGTGTGTGTGTGTGTGTGTGTGATGTTGTAGAAGGCCATATCACTATCCTGGCCCATTTCTGAAGCATTAGTATAGAAGTAACACTAATCAGATAAGTGTGGTCCCAGTAAAGTGTGTCTCATCTCAGTCATAAGTACATGTAACATAATCATCACTAATGGCATCTTTCCAATGCTAATTAAATCAAGACCTTGCAGAACATCTGATACTGTGAGAAGGGGATGAATAAAGGGAGACTATAAAACACACACACACACACACACACACACACACACACACACACACACAACATCTTGGATGAATGTATACTCCCAATGTTATCTGCCTCTGTGTTCTCTGGCCTTCCGATCCCCCCTTTTTGTTTAGAAGTTGGCGCAAACCTCCCATGCCACATAGGTGAGGAAATATGCTGTCCCTCATCTCCCTTCCCCCTACTCATACTCCAAATGATCTTGTAGGGCTTACGTTTATCTTCCTCACCTCCTGTTATCACATCCCTGTCTCTGCTGAATTCTCTCTGTGTCTGCACCTGCAGCTCTGCTTCACTCTCAATCCAGCTAGACTGAAAAGTAAGTGCCTTAAAAGCAGGAACCCTTTCGAAAAGTCCTGCTCCTTGTCCTACATCAGGACTGGGGGCAGGGTAGTCACAATATCCTCTCATTTTTTTATTCAAGCAAGTCAGCGATGCTTTCATCCGTTCTCTCCTTCCAGACCCTGCCCCTAAGCCCCATCTTGTCATGTCCAAGGGACATAATTATGTCACCAGAATATTCTACCACTTGTATATGGTGTGCTTAGAACACATCTGGATAGAGTGGACTGATCTACCAGAAACTAAGCCTGACCTCTTCAACACAAGAAGCCAAAACACCCTCTGTGTAGTTAGGAAAAGAAAGTGACCCTGGGGCGGATCTGAAGCACCCATTTCTGAAAACAAGCCACCTCATCTCTGCACAACAATCCGAGATCTCAGCATAGGTCAGACCAGGCTTGAGAGCCAGGGGGTCCTTGGGAGGGAAGCCGTGGTGTGCCGGTCAAGTATAACAAGAGGCTCTCTGAGCTTGAAGGCAGATGTTGGCTTTTTAATTTCTATTAATGAGTAAGATGAATAGAGAGGAATGGTGAAACTTAACTCGTTTGATGATGATGGGAGCAACTACTTTGCTAACGAAGAGAATAGTTTTCAAACACTAAAAAATGATTTCGTGTGCTTGTCTCAAGGCAAAGAGGATAGACACAACCTACTTTTCAGTTTAATCCACATTATTAACATTTTCTCCATCATTTAAGTGTAGACCGAAGGTCAGCAAATTGCAGCCTGCAGGTGAAACCCAGCCTGCCAGGCATTTTTGTGAGCAAAGTTTTATTGGAATTTAGCCATGCTCCTTGTTCGAGCATTGCTCATGACTGCTCGTAAGCTACAGTGGCAGCATCAGGCAGTTGGGACAGAAGCCATATGGTCTGCAAAGCCTAAAATATTTACTGTGTGTCTCTTTACAGAAAAAGTTTGCCAACCCATTCCTTACTCTCTCCCTTTCTGGCGCCCTCTTTCCTTGATCTTAGGTATCAGCATCCTCCTCTGGCTTATCAAAGACCCTGCTGCTCCCAGTGACAACCGGCCCCTTCCATTGCTTCTGTGACCTCCTTTTCACCCATGCAATGTTCATTTTCATCTATTTTAACTAAAAATTGAGGAATGGGTTATATAATTATTTTACAGTAAGTTTTGACTGTGTATTAGATGCAATCCTACTTTTAAAAAAGGAGCTTGTAGCTTGTTAAAGAAATCTTACTGAAATAACACCTGAAGAACATCAATATGTTCACAGCACCACCAAACAATGTGCCTGTCTTCTCAGCTTCTATCACAGACTCTCCAAGGAGCAATAATGGAGTAGACAGCAAGCCAGAGCCATCCACACCTCTGGGACCTATTTCTGAAAGGCAGTCACTTTTTATCAATTCTCTGTGAAAAGAGTGAGACTAGGTCTGGCCTTAAGTGCTATTTTAAAATTGTTTTTCATGTTTATTTATTTTTGAGGGAGAGGGAGTCAGAGGGTGAGTGGGGGCGGGGGGCGGTGGCAAGGGGAGAGGGAGACACAGAATCCCAAGCAGGCTCCAGGCTCTGAGCTGTCAGCACAGAGCCCGACGTGGGGCTCGAACTCACAAACTGAGATCATGACCTGAGCCGAAGTCGGACGCTCAACCGACTGAGACACCCAGGCTCCCCCTTAAGTGCTATTTTAAATTAAATTTGGTTCCTGTATCTTTTTTTTAACTTTTTTAAGTTTATTTTTGAGGGACCAACAGAGGGTGAGTGGCGGGGAGGGGCAGAAAGAGAGAGGGAGACACAGAATCTGAGGCAGGCTCCAGGTTCTGAGCTGTCAGCACAGAGCCTGATGCGGGGCTCAAACTCATGAACCACAAGATCATGACCTGAGCTGAAGTTGGCCGCTTAACCAACTGAGCCACCCAGGCACCCCATCTTTACTCCCTTTTCTAAGGTTTTCTCCTACGTCTCTCATTTCTGGGTAAAGATTCTATAGGAATATTCAGATGTTATACCTTCTTTTTTTTTGAGAGAGAGAGAGAGAGAGAGCAAGGGGAAGAAGAAGGGAGAGAATCTTAAGCAGGCTCCCTGTGGATCCCACGGCAAGGCTCAATCTCACGATAGTGAGATCATGTATGACCTGAGTAGAAACCAAGAATTGGACTCAACCTACTGAGCCACCCAGGCACCCTAGATATCATGCCCTTTGTGTTTATATTTTATATGAAGCAAAATTATCAAACCTTTGATAAATGTCTGTCTCTCAAATTTCCATAACTTGATAGCTGCATTTAGAAGTGTAAGTTATATGTCTGCTCTTTCTTATAATTATTTGCATTTTTAAAAGGACCTTGTTTATTTTATATCATTTAAAAAATATAAATAACAAAAAGAAAATTGAAAACCTACCAGTCAGAGATAGTCATCATGAAATGTGAGGGGTATGCCTATAGTCTTCTCTCTACACAGACACACACATGCATACCCATCATTATTTACTATTTTAGACACTGCTGTTTTCACTGAGCTTTTATATAGCGAAGATCTTTCAATATCATTGAACACTCTTCTACAACATCATTTGTATTGGCTATTTAGTGTTTCAATGTATAGCTAGACAATGATGAATTTTCGAAAATAGTTTTATACACAGTATTTCATGTTTAAAAATATTTTAAACACTGCAACAAATGCCTTAGGAACCTATCCAGTAACTATTTCCTTGAGGAAAACCCTTTCTGAGTCAAGGATTAGATATCTTTTGATACCAGTTGACTTTTGATATATATTATTAAATTGCCTTTCCAAAATATGGTATTGTGATAATAGTAACGATCCCTGAAGTGGAATTATGGGTGGTTTAAATTTCCTTTTTTATTACTTATCAATTTTTCCATATTTTCCATAATGAACTAATTGAGATACCCAGGAGCAACTCTCATAATAGACAGACACATAGGTATGTAAACAGATACACCAAATTGTGTATTTATAGGTATAAGCTGGTTTTTAGTTATAAAATATAAAACAAGTTTTAAATGTAAAGTGCCTCTTTCATGGTATTCAGCCATTTAAAAGCAAATGGTCTATGTTGTATATATGCTTAAAAGTGTTAGAATAATAGAACAGAATCTGTGTCTTTAATGTGTCCATTAGTATCTCTCTCTAAAACATAAATGAGATCATTTTCCTTTCTACCAATAAATACAAGAGTATGTTTAATGAGTATACTCTCAAGTGTTTCATGACTTATTTCATTACCAGGAGTAACAACCTACTTCTGCCATCTTCCTAATGACAATTTTCATTATAGAGATAAGGAAAGGCATTACATTTAGAAACTCAGCATCTCAGGTATAACTCCTAGATGAATATTTCCATCAGTTCCTCTTATTTTCCTGTTCAACATTAATCAGCTCTTTCCCTGTAAATATGCTATGTTTCATTTAGAGATAATGTTTAAAGTTAATCAACTGCCTACATTGTTGTTTCACTTTCAGGAACCATTTAGGTATGCATTAGGGAAACACAAATATTAAAGCTGTAAATGTGTTTCTTAATGAATTTACAGTAACATTTCATTAATTTAAAGCCCTTTCATACAAAGAAGTGCAGCAATAGAAAAACCTCTTCATTCTATTAATCTGTGAAAGTGATTGTGCCCAGAAGGAGGTTTTCCGAGCACAGTTTGAGGAGGAAGGTAAGGAAGATCACCTTGAGTGGGCTTCAGATATTTCATTGCAGTTCCTCAACCTACACGGAATGGTTCCAGTTTGCCAGTTCTCAGCAAATATCCAGACCTTTCCTTTCACAGATAATTCAAAGCAGCATAATTGAATTTCCCTACTTACTGGTAGTTTCTGTCCTCAACCTGCCTTTAAACCTGTCTCACCGTTCCTATTTATCAAGTCAGTGTGGTTTGGATGTGACACAATGGACCTCAGAATGATTCTTCAAGGAGTTCTTACAGTAGGAAACTGAAATTCTTAAGAATGGGTTGTAAAGGATCAGCATGCTCCCTGCATTATTCATGCAACAAATATTTGCCAAATCATTACCGAGTGCTAGGCACCAGGCTAAGTAATGCTCCCCCTGTTCCTTGTAGATTGTATTTCCTATATTACTTTGTTTGTTCCAGCATTACTATGATCTTTTAAATGTCCATTTGAATCATCCTTTGAACAAGCTGGCTTCTGAGTTCCTTAATTTGGTTTTTCCAAAGCAGATCCTGAAATAAGGACTTGGCTGTAGGTAATTTTTTAGAGAGGTGATTCCCAGAAGTAATAGTGAGGGAGCAAGAAGGGGTGTATGCTACTGTATTAGTTACCAGAATACACAAGAGCTACTCAATCCTTCTGAGGAACCATGTTAAACTGAACTGCCTTCCAAAGAAGGGAAGCTGGGGCTCCATCAACTCCTGATCCCAACTGGTTTAGATTTGTCGCCAGAAGTATACACTCCTCCACAATTCCAGACTACCCTTCCCTGCACTTAGAGAGCTCTCAAAGGAAACCCCTGAGGCGGAAAAGCAGAGGTGAGATAGGTGCTCAAGGCAGGGAGGCAAAAACAAACAGGAACCGTTTGCCACAACTGCTGATGAAATCCGAGCTAGACCGAGGGGATGTGACCCAGGGCATGAAAATGTCACTGCAACTTCTTCTTTTTCAGTAACCTTGTTCTCTACCCATTTCAGATAGTCACTTGCATAGTCAACCCCTGGCCTTGTAGTTACCTCTTCCCGACTTTCACTTTTAAGAAATCCCTTCCCCAATCATAGCTTTTGTCTTTCAAACTTACTATCTCTAGTACTCTGGTTTAAACAATTCTTACTCCCTTTTACATCCTACCGTCCATTAATCCTACCACCTTTCTACTGGCCACCACCCTCCTTGTGTCCTCACTTCTTTTCACAGTCTAAATACACCGCCCATCTTTATCATCATTCCCTTGTACATATTCTCAACTCTTTTGCCTCTCTTCCACCTTCTCATTCTCTTGTAGCAAAACTTTAATACTGGGTAAGTTCATCTCTCCATCTACTTTGTGCCTGCATCCTGTAGCTGGATGAATCCAGAGAAAACCTGACTGTTCTCATTTGAAAGGGATAGTCATTCTGCAGAAGTAGCCTCTTGATGCTGCCCAACAATCAAACCCTATTTCCCTGGTTCCTTCACACATGCATCCTAGATGGTTGTTTCATTTCTCACTTCTATTCTCACTTCAGTCCTCCAAGTTCCTCTTTATCTTCATTTGCAGTTCATAATCTTGCTTCCTGTACCTCTGAGAAAATAGAAGTAGAAAACAGAAGTAACTTGTTTTGAATTCCCATAAGCTCCATCGCCACATCTATCCATCTCATTGTACATGTGTCCATACACTCTGAATTATTCTATTAATACAAACTGTCTGTACCCCTATCCAAGGCCAATGCTTCAACTCATTCACTAGATCCCATCAACTTTCTCTTGCTCAAGGATATTGCTACTAGAAATATTCCCTCTTTTTCCTATATCATAGATGTTTCTCTCTCTGATGAATCCTTCCCACAAGCATAAAAACATGTTAACATTGCACCATCTTAAGTTATCATCATCATCACCATCATCATCATCATCATCATCATCATCATCATCTTCATTACCTTACTACTTCATTACCTACACTTAGTACCTCATTACCTACACTCCATTACACTCCTTTACTTTACAGCAAAAAGTAAAAAATTAGTTTACAGCAAAACTAATTTGGAGTTGCCTCTTCATTATCTCTGACTACGCCCATTCGTTTTTTGAACCAAACCAATGCAGTCCCAGTCAATATTCTCTTGTTCAAGGCAAAATATGAATTGCCTTCATATTTGACTGCTATATTCAATAAGAAACAGTCATTCCTCATATTTTTTGACACATCAACAGCATTTGACACAGATGATCACTCACTTCTTTGTGAAATACCTTTATCATTTGGCTTCCAAGACATTTCAAATACTCCATTTTCTTTACTGGCTACTCTTTCTGAGTCATTTTTGCTACTTCCTACCCATCTCCCTGGTTTCTAAACATTGTAGTACCCCAGTGCTCAATCTTTGAGCTTCATATATATCATCCATTTTCATAGCCTTAAATTCCATCTATATACACATGAGTTACACATGTATCTCTAACCCAGACCTCTCTTAAAAAATTTTTAATTAGCTATTTTGAGGTAAAACCTACGTTCAATAAAATTATACAATTTATGAGTTTTGACAAATGAATACAGTCACATAACCACCACCAAAAGCAAGATGTGGAACATTTCTTTCATCCAGAATGTTCTCTTCTGCTCTTTTGCAGTAAAAACCTCCCCCCATACCCTGCCTCAGCTTCTGGCAACCACCAGTCTGCTTCCTGTCTTTAGAGTTTTATCTTTTCTAGAACTTCATATCAATGGAATTATCCATTATGTGATATTTTGAGAATGGCCTTTCACTTAACAAAAAATTTTTGATACCCATTCACATTATTACATGAATCATTGGTTCTTTCCTATTTACTGCTATGTAGAATTCCTTGCATGCATGCACAACAATCTGTTTATTCATTCCCACTTGAGGGAAATTTGAGTTCAAGTAAAGCTACCAAAAATTGGCACATGTGGATATTTCATTGTGATTTTATTTTGCATTTCTTTCATAACCAATAATGTTGAACATCATACATAAGCTATCATACATATGATATCATACATATCATACATACATATGTACATTTAGCATTCATACAACTTATTTGTGGAAATGTCTACAAATCTGTCACCCATTTTTGTTGTCATATATTTATCTTATTATTAAGTTGTAAGAGTTCTATTATGGATGCAAGTTCTTCATCAGATCTACGTTTTGCCAATATTTTCTTTCCATCTGTAGCTTGCCTTTTCCTCTTCTTAACAGAGTATGTTGAAGAGCAAAAATTTTACATTTCAATTCATTCTTATTTTACCACCTTTTTTAAAAAAAATGTAAGGTTTATACATTTTGTATCCTAAAATGTATTTGCCTAAACTAAGGTTATAAAGATATTTGCCTATGTTTTCTTCTATAAGTCATATGGTTTTAGCTCATATTTAGGTGTATAATCCACTTGAAGTTAATTTTTTAGAGAATGTGTGCTAAGGGTCAAGGTTCATGTGGTTATCCAGTTGTTCCAACACCATTTATGGCAACAACTATCCTTTCCCCACTGAATTAACTTGAAAACTTTGTTGAAAATAAATTGGCTACACATGTATGTATCTATTTTGGGATTGTCTTTTTATTTCCACTTTCCTATATGTCTATTCTCATGCCAATACCATGGTATTTGATTACTGCAAAACTTCAGAGTAAGACTAGGAATCAGATAATATATACGTTCTCAAATTTTGTTCTTTTTCAAAAATTGTTTTGGCTACTTTAGCACTTTTAATTTGCCTATAGATTCTTGAGTCAATTTATAAATTTTTACCAAATAATAAAAGGTGCTAGGATTGGACAGATTACATTGAATCTATAGATAATGTAGGGACACTTGACATTTTAACAATAATTAGTCTTTCAATCTGTGAACCTGGTATGTGTCCCCATCTTGGAGATTTTCTTTACTTTCTTTCAATAAATTTTATATTTTTAAGTGTATAATTCTTGCACATATTTTATAAAACTTAAATATTTCATATTTTAAAACTATTAAATACTTTAATGCCATTAAAATGTATTATTATATTAAATTCAAATCCCAACTGTTGGTTGTGCATATATAGAAATACATTTAATTTATTGAATATTGACTTTGTATCCTGCTACTTTGCTATTTATATATTAGTTCCAGTAGCTTCTTTTTCTCCCCAGTATCTTCTTTGTAGATTCGCTAATTATTGTTTTCAATGTAGATGATCATGTCATATGCAAATAAAAGCAGCTTCCTTTCCAATTTGTATGTCTTTTGCTTCTTTTTCTTATAATATTGCACTAGCTAGAAATCACAATGAAAATAGAAAAGAAGTGGTGAGAGTGGGCATCCTTGCCTTGTTGCCAGTCTTCAGGAGAAAGTATTCAGTATGATACTAGATGTAAGGATTTTGTAGATGCCCTTTATCAGATTGAAGAAGTCCTCTTCTATTTCCAGTTTGTAGAGTTTTTATCACGACTGGGTGTTGAATTTTGAGGAAAAAAAATGCTTTTACTGAATCTATTGAGGTGGTTATGAATTTTATCTTCTTTATTTTCTGTTAATTGGTGAATTATATTTATTTTTGAATGTTAAACTAAAACTGAATTCCTGAGATGAACTTTCATTGGTCACAATGTATTATCCTGGGGCACCTGGGCAGCTCAGTTGAGTGTCCAACTTCAGCTCAGGTCATGATCTCATGGTTTGTGGGTTCAAGACCTGCATCAGACTCTGTGCTGACAGCTCAGAGCTGGAACCCACTTCAGATTCTGTATCTCCCTCTTTCTCTGCCCCTCCCCTACTTGCATTCTCTCTCTCTTTCTCTCTCTCAAAAAATGAATGAAAATTTTTTAAAATGTATTACCCTATGCAAATTAAAGCCACAATGAAGTATTACCTCATGCCTGTTGAAATGGCCAATATCAAAAAGACAAAAGATAAATTCTGGCATAGATGTGGAGAAAAGGTAATCCTTGTGCACTGTTGGTAGGATTATAAATTGGTACAGCCCTTAAGGAAAACCGTGTGGAGGATCCTTAAAAAATTAAAAACAGAACTACCATTGATTCAGCAATTCCACCTCTGGGAATATAACCAAATAACGAAAACACTAACTTGAAAACATATCTGAACTTCCACGTTCATAGCAGCATTATTTACAATAGCCGAGACATGGTTACCAGAGGCAGGGAGTGGAGGGAAAAGGAATTGAAGGAAAGTAGTCAAAAGGATTAAGCTTCTAGATATAAGATAAATAAGTAGTAGGGATGTACAACATGAGCATTATCATGAATACTATTGTATGATATTTAGGAAACTTGTTAAGAGAGTGAATCCTAAGACTTCTTATCACAAGGAGGAATTTCTTTCCCTTTATTATTTTCTTCTTTCTTTTTTTTATATTGTACCTATATAAAGGTGAAGGTATATAGATATAAAGGTACCTATATCTATTGTGAAGATAGATGTTAGCTGAACCTATTGTGGTAATAATTTCGTAATATATGTACATCAAACCGTCATGTTGTGTGCCTCGAACTTATACAATGATGTAAGTTATTTCTCAGCAAAAGTGGGACAAAAGATGTATTATCTTTTTTTATCTATGGTGGACTATATTTGCTAAAGTTTCACTTAAAGAATTTTTCACTGATGCTCTTGAGTTTACAGTATGTTACTCTAACTACAGTTGAGTTAATCAGCTTCCAAGATGTTCTCCAATGATCTCTGTATTCTAATGTTCAAGCCCTAATATAGTCTACTCCCACACTGAGTAGAGATGACCTGTGTAAACAATAAAACTGACAGTGTGTGATTTCTTAAGCTAGGTAAAAAAGATATTTCAGCTTCCAACTTTTTTTCTTTTTTTTTTTTTTTTTTTTAATCACTCATTGAGGAAGCCAGCTGCCGCCCTGAGGACATTCAATATCCCTAAAGAGAGTTCACACAGAAAGTAACTGAGGACTCTGGCCAAGACCCAGCACCAACTTTCCAGTCATATGAGTGGGCCATCTTGGAAGCAAATTCTCCATTCCCAGTAAAGTGTTCAGATGACAGAAACCCCTTTTAATCTTAACTGCAGCCTCATGAGATATCTTGAGTCAGAGCCAACCAGCTAAGCCCATCCTAAAGCACAAAACTATGTGAGATAACAAATGTTCACTGCTGTTTTAAGTTGCTAAACTTGGGGTAATTTGTTATTCAGGAATAGGTAACTAATACAATGATCTACCTTCAAATGATAAGTCATTTCATGCACATTATGAGGAACTTTCAACCCAATATTTCTATTTCACCATCCTGTCCTTTGAGCTATTTTATCATATACTTTATTTCTACATATATTTTAAACCCAAAAATACATTATTTCTATTTCACTTTAAGCAGTCCGTTATCTTTTTAAAAGACTTAAAAACTCAGAACATAAAGCATTTTATATTTACCATATACTTACCATTTCTAGTACTTTCCATTCCTTAATAAAGATCCAAATTTCCATTGGGTATTTTTCTTCTGCCTGAATAAGTTCCTTCAGCATTTCTTACAATATAGATCTGCTGACACTAATTTTGTTCACATATGTTTGTCTGAGAAGTGTTTATTTCACTTCCCTTTGTGAAAAATCTGAAAGCTGGCTGTAGAATTCTAGATTGACTTTTTTTCTTTTAATACTGAGGATTGCCGGGTGCCTGGGTGGCTCAGTCGGTTAAGGGTCCAACTTCATTTCAGGTCATGATCTCACGGTCTGTGGGTTTCGGGCTCTGTGCTGACAGCTCCGAGCCTGAAGCCTGCTTCTGCTTCTGTTTCTCCTTCTTTTTCTGCCCTTCCCCTACTCACACTCAGTCTCTCTCTCAGAAATAAACATTAAAAATTTTTTTTTTAAATACTGAGGATTGTCTTCTGTGTTGCATAGTTTCTGGCAAAAAGTTCCTGATGTGAATATGTCTTTTTTATTCTGGCTACTATTAGGATCTTCTCTTTATCATTGCTTCCTAAAATTTGATTATAACGTGCCTTGGTGTGGTTTTCTTTATAATTTTCCTCCTTGGAATTTGTTGAGTTTCTTGGATCTGTGCGCTCAGAGTTTTCATCAGATTTGGAAAAAATTTGGCCATTTTCCTTTAAATATTTTCTACCCTCTCCCTACCTTGCTTCTAGGATTTCAATTCTAAATATGCATCATCTCCTGACATTGTACCTCAGGTCATTCATGCTCTGTTCCCTTTTCTTTCAACCCTTTTTCCTCTCTGTACGTCATTTCTATAGTTTCTATTGGTCTGTTCTTTTCTTTTGCAGTTTCTACTCAGTTTATCTAGCCCATTTATTCTTCCTTTTGGGTACCTATTTTTTTTATCTCCTGATGTTTGATTTGGGTCTTTTTCATATTATCCGTTTCTCTTTTCATCACATTCTGTTTCTCCCTACTCTTGTGCTAATATGAAGTAAATTTATAATAACCAATTTTAGTTATTCTATCACCTCTGTAATTTCTAGTTCTATTTATTGACATTTTTCTTGTGATTATAGGTCATGTTTCTGCCTTTGTGAATTTCTAGTAATTTTTACTGAACACTGGACATTGAGACCTTACATAAATAGGTGCCATATTTTGTTGGGTTCCTTTTAATAGTGTTGGGCTTTCTTCTGGCACACAGTTAAGTTGCTTTGAATCAGTCTGACTCTTTTGAGGCTTATTTTTAAACTTCGTGAGGGAGACTCAGAACATCCTTTAGCCTAGTGCTAATTTAGCCTCACTACTACTTAACTACTAAGGTACCCTTCTGAGGATTCTCTCCAATGCCCACACAACACAAGGTCTTTCCTCTCTGACTGGTGAAAATGATCCCACTGAAAATCATCCCAGTCTCATGTGAGCTTTAGGAATTATTTGGCTTATTGCTTTGCAGTGGTCCTTCCCCCTGCCTGGGGTAGTTGCCTCTCTCACATGCATTTATCAGTACTCAGACTAAGGTCAAGAGGCCTCTGAAAATTTCTGAATCAATCTTTCTCTCTCCCTCCTCCTCTCTCTCTGCCTCACTGTTTCTCTTCCTCCCTCCCCCCACCAAAAAAGATTCTAGCCGCCTTAGCCTCTCTGAACTCCTATCTCTATTTCCTCCATTCAGTGAGACCAACAGGCTTTGTTTGAGTTTTCCCTCCCCCCAGTGAAAACTGAAAACTGAAAATTGCTTCCAGATGGCAAGCCAAAATAGGGCAATAAGGTTCACCTTGTTTGTTTTTCCTTCTCTCAGGATCCCCAGTGCCTGTTATCCAATGTTTTGAAAACATCATTTTCCAACTTTCTAGTTCTTAAAGGTAGGAGAATAATTCAGTCCTTGTTAATCTATCATGGTCAGAAGAAGTAGTTTTCTCCTGAAGACTTTATTTAAATATCAAACCACTCGTTGGACACCTCTATTTGTAAATCTAATAGGTATATCAAATTTAACATGTACAAAGTTTAACTCTGATCTCCTGTGCATGCCCCACATCATGTCCCTCTTTCAATATTCCCTGTCTTCAAAAATATATCCAGATTCTTATCCTACCACAACCATCTGATTACACTCTAGTTTGCCATCACTCTTTGCCTAAATTATTATACTAGTACCTGCATGAAGCAGGCTTTCCTGCATAAAAAATATCCTTCCAAATCTCAGTGGCTTCCAACATAATTTACTTCTTGCGCATAAATCTACAAGTCTGCTGTGACTTTCCTGTGCTTGGCTGAGCTTTGCTGGGTTATCTTGTCTTGGCTCTAGGCTGCTGGTCAAGTTCCTATCTGCTCCATGTCTCTCATTCTGGTGCCCAGGCTAAAGGAACACCTGCTACTTGGGCTACACTTTTAACAAAGCACAACAGGGCTGAAGAAAACCAGCTGTGTGTTTTAAAGCCTCATCTCTAGATTGGCATACGGTAACTTTTCACTCACATTTCATTGGCTAAATCAAGTTCAATGAGCAAATCCAGTTTTAGTGGGTGGGTAAAATTTACTCTACCTAATGTAGAGGATAGGAATGTGAATATTTGTTGAATTGGTCTACGGCAGCCTCTTAGTTGATCTTCCTGTTCTTTCTCGGGCCCTTTCCAGTCTGTTCTTAACATAAGATTCAGAGTGATCTTTTTAAAACATTCCAGGTCCCTTCTTTCCTAAAAACCCATCAATAGCTACACATTTCACTCAGAGTCCACACAATGGCCTATAATGCCTTGATCAGTCGAGCACCCAGTCACCTTCTAATTTCATTTTCTACCATTGCCTCCTCACTTTCTCAGTCCCTGTAACATAGGCCTCCTTGCTAACCTGGAACACTCCGCGCATATTCCTTTCTCACATCATCTCACACCTGTTAGGATGGTCATCATCAAAACGACAAGAGATAATAAATGGTGCTAAGAATGTGAAGAAAAGGGAAGCCTTCTACACTGTCGGTGGAAATGTAAATTGGCACAGACATTATGGAAAACAGTAGGGAGGTTCCTCGTAAAATTAAAAACAGAACTGCCACATGATCCAGCAATTCCTCTTCTGGATGTTTATCTGAAGAAAACAAAAACACTGATTCAAAAACATACCTGCACCTTTATGTTCATAGTGGCATTATTTATAATAGCCAAGACATGGGAAAAACCTGTGTCCATCCATAGATGAATGGATAAAGAAGTAGTGATGTGTGTGTATGTGTGTGTGTAAAAATATTATTCAGCCAGAAGAAACAAGGAAATCCTGCCACTTGTAACAACATGGATGAAGCTTGAAGGCATTATGGGGATTTTTTTTGACTTTTTTTTTATAAATTTTTGTTTAATGTTTATTTATTTTTGAGACAGAGAATGAACAGGGGAGGGGCAGAGAGAGAGGGAGACACAGAATCGGAAGCAGGCTCCAGGCTCCAAGCCATCAGCCCAGAGCCCGACGCAGGGCTCGATCTCACGGACCGGACCGTGAGATCGTGACCTGAGTCGAAGTCGGACGCTTAACCGACTGAGCCACCCAGGCGCCCCTAAAGGCATTATGTTAGTGAAGTAAGTCAGGCAGAGAAAGAAAAATACTGTATTATCTCCATTGGAGAAAGGGGAGGGTCAAGGTACAAACTCCCAGTTAAAGGACAAATACTAGGGATGTAATTCATATACAATATGATGTAATTAATATACAATGTATTAATATACAATTGCTGAATGATGTACAGGAAAGTTTTAAGACAGTAAATCCTAAGAATTCTCATTACAAGAAAATTTTTTTCTTTTATTTTTTCCTCTCTCTATTGTATCTATATGAGATGATAGGTGCTAACTAAATTATTACTACAATTATTTCACAATATATGTAGATTGAGCCATCATGCATACACCTTAAATCTATACAGTGATGTACCTCAATTATTTCTCAATAAAACTGGAAAGATAATTTGCCTCTCAGAGCCTTTGTGCTTATATTGCCCTCTATCTAAAACATTATTCCCCCAGATGTCTCACATGCCTCTCATCTTTACTCAAATATAACCCTCTTGGTGAGCCTTCCCAGAATGCCTTATTTATCATTTCAAAGCATTCAATGCTCCCTAGCCATCATTTCTGCATTATTTTTCTCCATAGGACTTATTATACTTTACATTGTTTATTACCTGTCTCTTCCCACTAAAATGTGAACTCCAGGAAGGTAGGTCATTTTTATATGTTTTATTCATTTCTGTATCCTCTGGAATAGTGCTTTATACATAATAGGCACTCAATAAATATTTATGGAATGAATTAACAGTAAGCTAGCATGAGTAACAATGCTCTATTATTATAAATAAATTGTCTTAGTAGGGAGAACCAGTCATTCTACCAGGAAAAGTTTAATGTTCAATCTGCATCTATCCTTTGAATTCAGAGACCACATCTAGACTGATGAAGAAGTTCAGGAATCCCAGGGTAGCATTTTAAAAAATAACAACAGGGGCGCCTGGGTGGCGCAGTCGGTTAAGCGTCCGACTTCAGCCAGGTCACGATCTCACGGTCCGTGAGTTCGAGCCCCGCGTCGGGCTCTGGGCTGATGGCTCAGAGCCTGGAGCCTGTTTCCCATTCTGTGTCTCCCTCTCTCTCTGCCCCTCTCCCGTTCATGCTCTGTCTCTCTCTGTCCCAAAAATAAATAAACATTGAAAAAAAAATTAAAAAAAAAATAAAATAACAACAACAACAGAACTTTAAGGAGTTTTTAATTATAAAGAATATCTTTGAGGAGCTTATTGCAAATTTAAAACTTGTACAAACAGGAATTATACAATCTAGGAACCTCTAGAAAGAGTACACATTAGGGCATTTGATCATTTAGAGGAGGTCAACCCCTATTCATTTTGGGTATATACACATACACACACACACACACACACACACACACACACACACACACATATATTCAATATATATGATAATTCAATATATATGATAAACTGACTTTTCATCAATTTTAATATGCCTCTCTCCTATGCATATGGAATATAAAAGATGCATATTAAAATTGAAGAAAACTCAGTTTTATGGTCTCTGAAGGGAGTCTATAGAAAGTAAACTTTGAGGACCAATGAAATAAGGTATACAAAAAATGCTTTGCAAAGTTTAAAGGAAATTAAGTTTTAAAAATGCAAAATACATTTTTTCATGTTTTTTATGATACAAAAAGTAAGTCAGGGCGTCGGGTTTACCATGGCACCTGTGCTGTCAGGACAGTAAAAGTTTCGGTGCCCACCAAGAGGACACATAGACTACTTTGGCCACCGCCGTAGAGGGCACTGATAGCAATGGAGGCATGGAGAAGGGAAAGGAAGAGAAGAGAGCTAAGGTACATAGTTAATTAGGGATAGAAAAATGCTGCATGTCTCTAAGCTAGTGCTCCTCCAACTTTAGTGGGCAAAGGAACCACCAGTTCTTGCTACAAACCCAGATTCCCCCTCCAGTGACACCAATCATGTTGAGTATGGGCTGGGGTCCAGCAAACTGCATTGAACAGGCACCACAGGCTATTGTGGTGGTGAGGCTGGGGTATCAGGCTTCAGAAAGCACTGCTTTCAGGCTCAATTCACCCTCTCCCATGCTCCTGTTTCCCACCTTCATTTTAGATGTGTTCTTAATAATGGCCAGAAGGTGGCATGCATAACACCTAACTCCAGAAATGTAGAACCAAATATTCTCACATGAATTGAAGAGTTACATCATCCAGAATACACGCCTCTGTTCCCAATGGAGACAACACAAAAAGACAAACGTTTACAAAACTGAGCAGCAGAAAGAAGGTATACACCACAACTACTATCTCCACTTGACCACTAACACCACATGAGATAATACACATTCTGAGAATCTTTTTCATTTTGAAATTGTAGTGTGTAACTCTTGGAGCACCTGGGTGTCTCAGTCAGTTAAGCATCCAACTCTGGGATTTCAGCTCAGGTCATGGTATCACAGTTCTTGAGACTGAGCCCCGCGTAGGGCTCCATACTGACAGCACAGAGCCTGCTTGGGGTTTCTCTTTCTCTCCTCTCTCTCCTCTCTCTCTCTCTCTCTCTCTCTCTCCCTCTCTCTCTGCTCCTCCCCTGCTTGTGCTCTCTCTCTCTCTCTCAAAATAAATAAATAAACATTTTTTTAAAGAAATTGTCATGTGTAAAAGTATTGGCTTACAGATTATTCTGGATTTTTTAAAAAGATGCCTGTTGTTTGATTGGTTGCTTGCTTTGAGCCTAAATGACCATCAACTGACAAATGGATAAAGAAAATGTGGTTTATACATACAATGGAATACTACTTGGCAATGAGAAAGAATGAAATCATGCCATTTGCAGCAACGTGGATGGAACTGGAAGGTATGCTGAGTGAAATAAGTCAGTCAGAGAAAGACAGATATCCTATGTTTTCATTCATATGTGGATCTTGAGGAACCCAAGAGAAGACGATGGGGGAAGGGAAGGGGAAAAAAAAAAGCTGCAAAGAGAGGGGGGGAGGCAAACTATAAGAGACTCTTAAGTACAGAAAACAGTCTGAGGGTTGATGGAGGGGTGAGAGAGAGGGAAAAATGGGTGATGGGCATTGAGGAGGGCACTTGTTGGAATGAGCACTGGGTATTGTATACAAGCGATGAACCACAGGAATCTATCCCCAAAAACCAAGAGCACACTTTACACACTGTATGTTGGCCAATTTGACAATAAATTATATTAAATATATATGTATAAATTATATATGTACATATATGTATAAATATGTGTTTATGTATATATGTATAAATATAATGTATAAAATATATATGTACATATATGTATAGATTTATATGTATACATATATGTATATATGTATAAATTGTATATGTATACATATATGTATATGTGTATATACATATATATAAATTCAATATGTTAAAAAATAAAATTTTAAAAATTTCTTAATTTTAAAAAATTTAAAAAAATTAAAATAAAGGAGCTAGATTTGCTAACAACTATATAAGGCTAAAAAATTAAATAAATAAATAAATAAATCATAAATAAATAAATAATAACATAAAATACTGTAACCTACTCAGTTTTCCCTTTGAAAATGGCAGTAATAAACTCTCAAGGCATTTTATTTCAACAGTTCCCATAATGTAATCTTTACTAGGCTCCTCCCCTCGTAGCAGATAAGCCTCCCAGTTCAAGGCTGTGAAGAAGTGATTTTTCAATCATCAGAGAACTTCCTCCTAAGTCTGCCAAAGACAGAAGGGACAGCATCCTGAGAAGACCAAAATAAAGAGACCATCCCAAATTGTTCTCTTCTTCCCGGTAGTCTCTGGGGATTGGGGTGGTGAGGTGGGGGGGCAGGGGGGGTGATAATGGGTTCTGTGTGCTCTAAAGAGCAAGGCACATACAAGCAGTTACCTGTATCTCATTATATTGTAATTCTCTGTTGTTAGCCCTGAACCTCTGGTAAACATTGTTGGGGGCTCAGCTAGCTGTGGTATATTCCCAAAGGGGTGTGTGTCTTTAGCTAGGCCTGGGTGCGAATGGCGGCAGGCGTCAACATCTTCCCTGAGGGCAAGGGTGGTGCTGGCAATGATGATTAGTGAGATCCTCAAGAGACAGAGGATTTAAGGCCTGGGCACCTGGTCCCATAGTCCCTTCCCCCACAGTTGAATTGTTTAAATCAGGTGAAAGGTTATTTTGTGTGGAACAACAAAAAAAAAAATTACTCTTTAACTAGGTGTCCAAATATTCCAACTTTTGACACAAGCTGCTTTGTAAACGCTGATTGCAGTGACTTTCTTCATAATACATAATTAAAATAAGATGCATCAAAATCTTTTCCTTTTCTTTACAATCCCAAATATGGGCTTTCTTTTGAGAGGAAAACTCTATTTTCCTTGTGGAAAATTAAGGAGTTTCTGTAAGAAATGGGAATGACATACCAGAAGGGATATCCTTAAAGAGGGATTAAAGAGGAAGTTCTTCACAAACCTAGACTGCAAGATGGATTATAATGTAGCCAGTGTTACAATTGCATCATACATCAAAGACTAAATGTATATTCTTTAGCTTGTCAAAACTGAGTGGCAGTAGAGCCAGGGACACAATGGAAGCCAAATGAAACTTGCCAGCATGACTGACTGGTTTGCTTACTTGGAGCCCATTGAAATGTAGACTAAAAATACTTTGTCTTTCCTTCCCAGACTCCTTCCTTCCCCAAAACCCTCCTTCCAATTCTGCCTTCATTTTGTCACTTTCTACTCTTGCTCCTGTCCAATTGTGCCACCGCACCTCTTTGAAACTTACATTTTTGTCTTTAATTTCTTATTCCGACTCATTTCTTGTATGTCTTTCACGCTTTTCCTTTATCCTGATACCCTCTCTTCACTAAGTTTTTTTTTCCTACTTCCATAAAGATTACTCTAAAGCTGTCTAAAACAATAAAGTAAATATTGTCTTACTTATTGTTGGTGTCTTGTGGAAATTACATATGTATCTTTACAAGGACAAGATCTTTAATTATTTGTTTGTGGTAAAATGCATCCAGTGCTATATGCACTAGGTACTCATTGAGAAGATCAGGGAGAGCAATTTTACTTAGACCACATTATCTCCTGAGACCCTTCAAATATTCTATCTTGTGCCACTATACCTATGGTGCATATGGGTTAACAGCATTGGCAGTACCTGGGAGCTTCTTAGATCTGCAGGGTTTCAAGCCCCACCCATTCTTGTTGAATCAGAAGATTCCCAGGTGATTCACACATGGAATAAGGTTCGAGAAGCACTACATTAGAGAACATACAGAAACCTTCGAGGCTTCTTTTCTGCCAGATGATTGTAAATGTCCAGAATTTCATACTTAAATCCTACTAGCTTAGTATAACAGAGCACAGAACTAAAGGCTATCTTGGTGGCTTCAAAGACTTAAAGTCATGTAATACACATGACATTACAATCCAAGACGATGACTCAGACACAAAGGAGAGTAAAGCATGTTAAATGCTTAGTACTATTGCAGTAGGGGATCATGAATAATTGGATGTTGTTCTCAATAAAAGGTATCCGTTTTATAGCCCTGTACAAGTGTGCATAAACAACATACATATCTCCCTAGTCTTTATTTGGATGTCTGACTAGTTAGAGAAGTTAGACATGTATAACCAGTTTAGTCGTAACAATCATGTTCAGAAAACAGTCTCTAGACTTCCACCTAATTCCTCCTCTACATAAGACCTCCCGTGAGCTGGTAGGAGTCCAAATTCTTGTGGTGCCTTTGTGAATCACTTTGCTTGATTCATATATGTATCTTCATGTAATGGCTTTTAATAATAAGGGACATTTGGAGATGAAAAGATTAGAGTAACCGAGCCCATTCCATTGGTAGGTTGCCATTTTTTATAAGGATTTACTTTACTGGTATACCATGTTTTCATTACTGGTTTTTTTGTATTCTTTTTGGCTTAGATTCTGAGTCCTGTATTCATGAAAAATCAAATGAAGTCCTTCAGCTATGCTGCTTTGTAATTAGGAAGCACAATGTGAATGCTTGTTATCATTCTCCAGTCACACACCTGCCTAGTGGGTAAAGGGTAGAATTCAGTCCACAATTTGGTGATCCAGGCTTTATTGTCAAGTAAGTTGACTGAAAAATTATAGTTTTGATTGACTAGAAAACTACTCTGCTCTTTTTCAAATAACTATTCAAAAAATTATTCAAAAATTATGGGAAACACATAGGGTGTTAAAAATGCAGAATTTGCATCAACCTTTAAGAAATTTTGTAAATGGGGGACCTGGGGGCTGAGTCAGTTAAGTGGCTGACATCAGCCCAGGTCATGATCTCACGGTTCATGGATGCAAGCCCACATTGGGCTCCCTGCTGACAGCTCAGAGACTGGAGCCTGCTTCAGATTCTGTGTCTTCCTCTTTCTCTGCCCCTATCCCTCTCATGCTCTGTCTCTCAAAAACAAACAAAAGTTAAAAAAAAATTTTTTTTAAAGAAAAAATCTCATAAAGAACCAATGGCACCTGGGTGGCTCGTTCGGTTAAGCATCTGACTCTTGATTTTGGCTCAGGTCCATAATCTCAGGGTTTGTGAGATTGAGCCCCATGTCAGGATCTGTGGTGACAGCACAGGCCCCTCTTGGGATTCTCTCTCTGCCCCTCCCCTAATTGCACACCCATGCGTGCTCTCTCTCTCTCTCTCTCTCTCTCAAAATAAATAAATAAACATTTTTTTTTTTTAAAGAAATGTTGTGGGGCACCTGAGTGGCTCAGTCGGTTAAGCGTCTGGCTTCGGCTCAGGTCATGATCTCACGGTTTGTGAGTTCGAGCCCCGCGTTGGGCTCTGTGCTGACAGCTCAGAGCCTGGAGTCTGCTTCAGATTCTGTGTCTCCCTCTCTCTCTGCCCCTCCCCCACTCATGCTCTGTCTCTGTGTCTCTCAAAAATAAATAAACATTAAAAAAATTTTCTAAGAAAAATAGAAATTTTGTAAAGAAACAGAAGTATGATTCTCTTTACAAGGAAACATAGGAGCTTCCTTACTCACTAATAATTTGATCCTCTGTGATAGGCATTGGAGAGAGGACCTATAAGGGGTAAGCCAGCACCAAAATTCCAATATATAACTCCTTTCGAATCCAGAGAGGGAAAGAATTGAGGCAACATCTTTTTACCATCGTTCTGTCTTTGAGAGTGAGAAAGGCAATTACAGAACATGAGGTATTAGAGACATGACATGAGGCCTTCTTGGAGAGGTTTAAGACATCTCTACCTCAAAAGAAGAACAATCTAATTCAGGAGATGCCAGGACACCATTCCAAGAGATAAGGACTCTCAATCAGTGCACATTGCAGGAGAGAGAGCTAAAAGGTTCTCAGCAGCCCCACCAAAAGCAGTTTTCCTGCAGGCACAGACCATAAAGGCATGAACTTTAAGGATATTAGTGTTTATTAATCTTGCTATTTCTGGTATCTTATTTGGTAAATAACGCATACTTAACGAATAAGGAAAAGACCCAAGACATTAAGACCTAAGATCACAGTAGATGCAAGTAAATTAAAAAGTTAAAAATTTTTAAAAGATGAAAGTGAAAGAAAATAGTACTGCTTTACAACAAAATAGCAGATGTATTTAGTAAGGATACCTAAAGGGTACGCACATTCATTTGCTTTATCTTGTCCTACTTTATTCTTCCATGTTTATGCCTGGCAAATATTTTAAACAGTTAAATACACATACTATGTATGTTTCATGTTCAGAGAAAAATATATTGATATTGATTGGGTAATTACTGATATTAACGTAAAATGCTACCAATGGCTATCTTGTAGGAGGTAGAAGGAGTGATACTTTGAGAATTGGGGAGGGCTTTGGTTTATTCACATCTGTTGAATTTGTATGTACAAATAAGACTTTTTATTGGAAGGAAACCTCCACTGCCTAGCTTCATGTATTTAAGTAAATACACTATACTAAAATTCCGTGCATCTCTCCCTCTCTGGCAGGCTCCTTCCTAAGTATTATCGGATAGGTGAATTAGAACAAGACACTGAGACAGTTCTCGGGCCCTTTCTCAATCTTTTCAGAGCTGGTCTGTCAACCAGAAGCATGTCTTTATTGTCTCTGCTGCCTGTGGCACCCTGCTTTACACCCATTCCCCCACAAACAGAAGAAAAAAACATACGGGAGAGTAAGGATTTTGCCTGTCTTATTCACCACTGTGTCTCCAGCATCTAGAACACCATTAGCACTCACAGAGTGCACACTAAATAAATACTTTTTTGACTAGGTCAGTAAATTCCTCTACTCTTTACTATGCGGTGAATTTCCTGCCCTGCAAGAGAGGCTGGCAACTGTCCAGCAGTGCTGAAGACAAGCCCACTCACCGAATTCAGAGATGAACTTGAAAAGTCCGCTATGGCTGCACCAAGCCTTGTGTTTGTGTTCGATCCCTTGCTGCTTAGCACAACAGTTGCCATGTGATACCTACCTGCTGACCACTGAGCTCAACTCTTACTTGACTCCAAGTTCAAGAGGAGAGGAAAGATATTGTTTGGTGGGTATACTCAAATCACAATACTTTTATCATGAAAACTTTTGCTTTGAAGTGGACTTAATTAGGGAGCTATAGTACTTTTTAAAAGCAATGTCAACTACACTGTGTGCTTCTACAACTCTCTAACATGCATGAGTAAAGAACCTGTGTCCAATAAGCAAATATACACGTCACTAAATGCACTGTGGAAAGGGGGCCCATGAGGAATGAGAGCACCACCCCTTCTCACTTACCCCTCCAGGCTCTCACAGTATCCGTGGTCCAATAAAACATCCTGACCCTGAGACGGCAGGTGTGAAAGGATACTGGGTTAACAGAAAGGAACACTAAGCTCCACCTAAAAGGCCAACATACTTTTGCTTTTTCTGTGTTTTCACAAAGCCAATGACTCTCCAGCATATTTCAGAGGATCAGAGACCTCCACATGTATCTTTGTAAGGCCACTTGCCCAATCTGGAACTACCCACTAAGGATCAATGGGGCAGAGTTGAGCTTCTCTAGGTTTTTTACAAATGCCTCCTAGACTGGGTTGCAGAAGTCTGGGGTCAGCTGCTGTAAATACATGCTTATCAACTAATAACCAGCTCTACACAATGCCTTGCAAAACTACACCTGCTAAGTGGCCACACATACACATTCTTATTTGTTTAGGTCACTGCTGACCTTGAAGATTGTTCATAGACTTAAAAAGACAGAGAGGGTAGGGCACAGACACTTTTGAGGACGGTTTGGAAGTTTCTTACAAAACTAAACATACGCTTACCATATGATCCAGCAATCGAGCTCCTTGATATTTACCAAAAGGAGCTGAAACGTTTTGTCTACACAAAAATCTGCACATGGATTTTTATAGCAGTTTTACTCACAATTTCCAGCATTTGAAAGCAATCAAGATGTCCTTCAGTAGGTGAATGGATAAAAAAACAAAAAACAAAAACAAAAAACTGCGGTATATCCAGGCAATAGAATATTATTCAGCTAAAAGGAAGTGAACTATAAAGCCATGAAAAGACATGGAGGAAACTGTAATTCATATTATTAAGTAAAAGAAGGTAATCTAAAATTACATATTATATGATTCCAACTGCATTATTTCTGGAAAAGGCAAAACTATGGAGACAGTAAAAGATCAGTGGTTACTATCTATGGTGTGGGGATCATGGGTGGGAGTGAGAAGAACAGACAACTTTTTTGTAATGTTTATTTATATTTGAGAGAGAGAGAGAGAGAGTGCTCAAGCAGGGGAGGGGCAGAGAGAGAGAGAGACAGAGAGAGAGAGAGAGAGAGAGAGAGAGAGAGAGAGAGAGATGGAGACAGAAACTGAAGCAGGCTCCAGGTTCCAAGCTGTCAGCACAGAGCCCTATGTGGGGCTCGAATTCATGAGCCACATAGCACAGAGCAGTGAAACTATTTAGAGCAGTGAAACTATTCTTCAGGATACCATAAACAGTGGATATATGCCATAATATATTTGTCCAAACCTATAGAATGTACACCACCAAGAATGAACTTCAGTGTATGGATTCTGTGTGATTATGTACATTTATCAGTTGTAATGAATGTACCACTCTGGTGAGGGATACTGATAATGGGTGAGATTATGCATGTGTTGGGGCAGAGATATATGGGAAATCTCTGTACCTTTCCCTTAATTTTGCTATGAACCTGAAATTGCTCTAAAAATTAAGTCAAGAAAGGAAGGAAGGAAGGAAGGAAGGAAGGAAGGAAGGAAGGGAGGGAAGGAAGGAAGGAAGGAAGGAAGGAAGGAAGGAAGGAAGGAAGGAAGGAAAAGGAAAGGAAAGGAAAGGAAAGGAAAGGAAAGGAAAGGAAAGGAAAGGAAAGGAAAGAAGGAAGGAAGGAAGGAAAGGAAGGAAGGAAGGAAGGTCATATTCTTCAAGAAAATAATAAGTGAAAGAGAGGTGCATTCCTGTCAGGGAATTATTGGCACTATTTTCCCTTCTACTTAGTGTTCTAAGGCAGCAGGGCCATATATTGCAAAAAACATTCAAACCAACAGAAATGTCAAGACGAGAGAACGGATGTGCTGAAATAGGGCAGGGGTGCTAAATATACCTCCTTCCTTTCCCTGCTGGTTCAAGACACTTCTGTCTTCTCGCCAGATCTTAGCACGCAGGTTGGATGCATACCCTTCCCAAATCTTAAAGCCTAGAAATACATCTTCCAACAAAATCTTAACTTGCGACAAAATAACTACAGTCAAGCAAGTTGGAAGTGGCATAGAATGCATTTCAAGTTGGATATTGGCTGAACATTAAAATCAATAGTTTAAAGGCCCAGAATAATTTTTATCAGTTAAGACTTGGCTATAACTTGAGAGTCATTAACTTATTAAATTCTTAACATTTCAGAGACTATAAAAGCAATACATCCTGGCTATATATTTCAATTAACATTCAGAGCACTTACCACCACATAGGGTCAAAACATTTTTAAGAGATTGATAAAATGCCTATGTTGCCTGCTAGAGCAGAGGAGGAAACAAAGCAAGGGGGGAAAAAAGACAAAAACAAAACTGCAAAACAAAACCAGAACTCCAATCACTTGCTATGCTTCTAGATAACAGACCTCCCTCAAGATTCTTGTAGAATTCTTAGTTGATCTGAGTCCCTTGATATATGGTGCCCCTACAGAAAAGGTTTAAGTGAGACATCTGTTTGTTCTATATATGCCACTGAATGCCTTCCACATATTCTCTCTTGAAACTCAGAGAACAAGTCACAGAGTCTCCCTCAGGGACAAGACTGCCAACTAGGCTAACTTCCTGAGGAGACGTTTATTTTTAACTTGATGGAAACATTGTAAAGGGAGACTTATTTTGTTGTTTTTTATTTGTTTGTTTTGAGGAGACACCTAAGATAGCAAGAAATTGCCTTAGAATTCAAAGTCAAGGCTAGACTTTGTCAGATAGAACAGGAATCTGCCCAGTTCTCTGCTTGCTCGCTGTCTAGCATGGGGAAGTAAGATTAACCCAACACTATTTAGTAAGGCATTGTTCTAAGTGTTTTGCTTGGATTAACCCACCTAACCCTCAAAAACATCTCATGAGATGGGACCCTATAAGATGAAGTAACAGAAAGAATAAGTAACATGCTTAAGATCAGCATCACAGAGGTGACAAAATAAAGAATGGAGATTAAACCCAGGTAGCCCTGTGGCTAGAGACTATACTCTCAACCACTTCATTGGTGGTTTTTAAAATTTTTAAATATAGCCTACTACAAGAAATATTTTTACTATAACCCACAGAAAGTAAGAAATATGTTCTATAATACAAGCCAGTACATGCACATACATATGTGTGTATTAGATATATAAATATATACATATAACCATTCTTTTATGAAAACCATTTTCATATTTTATGAAACCATTCTTACTCTTACTTCATGTGATGCATTGATATTTTCTACTGTATTTTATTTTTTAGAGCTGCTGATCACTCGCCACCAAACCAATTTCAGGATCCATTGCGTGTCATAACCTGAAGTTTGAAAAACAAGGCACTACCTTTTTTTTTTACCACCATAGGAATTTTGTGAGGATTACATAGGCACATGTGTGCAGAACATTTAGCACAAGGCCTAGTACATACTGTATGCTCGACACATGGTAGTAATTTTTATTGAATTTGTAAGCTAGCTGTAATTCTAGGAGGCAGAGACACTGAGGGGAAAACCATGACTGGGCTTCAGTGAGTATCTATCCCTGGCAGTGAGATAGGGAATTTCCCCAGGATTTTTAACTTGCTCTGTAATGGAAGTCCACATTGGCAAGAGAGCTGACTGGTGGCCAACCCTGGGTTTCCTCTTCTCCACTAGAAAGGCTAATTTACATTTTGCTATGCCTTTCTGCTGGAACCTGCAGTAAACCTAAGTCACTGATCTATGTTTACATCCAGCACTATTCTGGATACTAGGGGCTGCACAAAATTGGTCTTCGTAAAGGAGTCTAGCTGAGAAGATGCATTCACTTCCTACTGATGCTTTATAAATTACCACGTAGTGGCTGAAAGCAACACAATTTGATAACCTTCCAGTTCTAGAGGTCAGAAATCTGAACTGGGTCTCACCATGCTGAAAACAAGGTGTTGACAGGGCTATTCGTCTCTGGAGTCTCTAGGGGAGAATCTATTTCCATACATTTTCTAGCTCCTTTTTAGAGGCTATTTATATTCCTTGGCTCCTAGCCCCTGGCCCCCTACACCACCTTAAAGCCTGCAACAGCAGGCTGAAACTTCACATCAAACCACTCTGACTTTGACAATGACTTGTTATCTCCTCTCCTTCTCTGAATCTTCTGCCTTCTTCCACCTTTTAAGGACCCTAGCGATTGATTACATTGGGTCCACCTAAATAATCCAGAATAATCTTTCTATTGCCATGCAAGGTAAACTTCAGAGGTTCTGGAGATTAGGATGTGGACATTTGGAGGAGTAGGAGGGGCAACTACTGCCTCACTTGGGAGACAAACTACCTACAGCAAGATATAACAACAACATAATGACACATGTTTATTGAGCATTTACTAGGCATTGTGCTGAGTGCTTGACTTGTCTTGGCTCATTTCCTTGTAGAGAAACCAAGACTCCAAGAGATAATGCAAATTGACTCAATTCGTACAGATAATGTCAAACTCTGACTGACCTCAAACACCATGCTATTAACCCCTTCCCTACATATAACTAAATATTAAATATGTATATGTTTAGTGGTTAGCAACCTCTCCCCATCATGAACTCTTTTTACTCTTTTCCCCCCCAGGGACCTTATTTTGGAAGATTTTGTATATTAAATGTTTTCTTCATTAATCAAAGACAATTGATGTTACTTGTAACATCTGATAGCTCTGAGCTAATCTCTTTGCCTCTTTTTGGATTTATATAGTTCCAGACAAAATAATGCAACACAGTATTTGTTTAATATGTTTTGGCATCATTTTGGAATACTGAAGATGGGAACTCAAATAACCCTCTTTGTAGATGCCTAGGAGTTCAGAGAAGGAAATCAATGGGGATGAAGAGCTGCCAGGAGAAATGGGGTCTGACTGAAGTCTCCAAGAAGCAGAAATTTCACAGACAGACAACGGAGAATATGAATGATACCTAGGAAATGGGGAAAAGTCCATGTAAAGATGAGATGTAGGCAGCTTGTTAGGGCGAACTGGAAAAAGAGACTAAAGGAGAATGTATAAAGCACCGATGCTTTGAAAGACATGTAAATAAGGAAAAATTTAACCAGGCAGGAAAATGCAGAGGCTGAAAAGCTTCTGAGCAGTAGCAATTCCTGGGCTTAGAGAGGTTAATCAGTTAGAACAAAGAACAAGAAAGAAGGAATTAAGAAACTGGCAATTGTATTTTAATTTACCTTTCAGGAGGGATATTGGATGGCTGGAAGGCATGGAAGGGGGTGGGGACTAAGTTTTCATATATCCCCTTTTGATTCTTCTAAATTTGTATATAATACACAAGTATTAGCTAGCAAAACACACACACACACACACACACACACACACATATGTACACACACATACAGTATGTGTATAATCTATATCTGAAATGTATTGATATGGGTATATAAGAGCATCTTTACAGACTCAAAGTGCCATACAGTAAAACCAGGCTTCTACTCTCAGTACACTTAAGAGCTCAGGATAAACCACTTGTCATTCTGCCCCTCCCCGCCCCTGAGTAAAACTACTTCAGCAATTTTCTCATTGGCTTAAAAAGTTGCTCCTTGTTTTTTTGTTTTTGTTTTTGTTCTTGTTTTTTAGGGTTTTTTTTTGTTTGTTTACCAACCTCATTCTAAGCACTAACTCAAGGTTGGGCTAGTCCCCAGGTATTTTGCATTACTTTTACATGTTTGCCCAACATGCATGAGAACCTACTTCAGAACTGACTCAGAAATCTCACAGGATCATGTCATTTACCCCCACGATCCATGATCAGTAATAGAGTCATAAGGTCTACACATTCTGACCTGCCTCAAAGATAGTGCCTGCCAGCTGGCCTCATGCTCACACCTTAGGCTCCACTTCATCAACAGTGGATTGGCATCAATACTTGTCTATTAAATTACTATGCAATTTAGGGGTACCTGGATGGCTCGCTCAGTCGGTTAAGGGTCCTAGTTCAGCTCAGGTCATGATCTCACGGCTTGTGGGTTTGAGCCCCACATCAGGCTCTGTGCTGACAGCTGAGAGCCTGGAGCCTGCTTTGGATTGTGTCTCCCTCCCTCTCTGCCCCTTCCCTGCTCGCGCTCTTGTCTCTATCTCTCTCAAAAATAAAAATAAACATTAAATAACTAAATAAATTACTATGCAATTGAAAGGAATTTTTTTTATCGCATAGATCAACAGGTACCCTACTGTGATCTTGTTTTAAAGAGCTAATGAAATAACTCCACCACTGTTTTTGTGGGAAGATATCGAACCTTTGCACTTTATGAATAACCCATGCTTTCTTGGAGTATTGGAAGGCTCAATAGTCAAAGCAAGCACCCTATGATGCTGAGGCAGCCAACCTGCCGCATTAGTGCTACAAGCAGTAGCGAAGGCATCTGAAGGCTTTGGAACACTTTAAATGTTTGGGGACTTAGGCAAAGAGTTGCATTAGAAAACAATTCCTTAATCAGGTTGTGACTTAGCTGCATTCAAAGCCATTGTATTAAACTCTTGCTAAGAGCTTAGATATTACACAGGAGATTGTATAAACAAAAGACTTACAGCAGGCATAGGAGAGGTAATAAACCAAAATTGACTGGCACAGCTAGATCCCAAAGCCAGTTGGGTTACTCTCTGCACATTTTACCAACTTCCATCTGTAAGAGTACATGCTTTATTGTGTGAATGAAAGTGTTACATCAATTACCTAATCCCCCTGCCTTATGTTAGTCAGTGCAGAAACCTTTATTGAGGTCCCCACAGGAGAGAAATTTTAGAAACTATGTTAACAGGAAAAGATACAAGGGTGAATAATTGCTAAGGCTCTAAGAACTGTTGTCTCTTCTCTTGGAACTCCTTGAAGGCAGGAAATACTGTGTTTTTCTATATGTGCCTAGCACAGTGCTTGCCTTCAAATGACACTAAACTAGAATAAAGAGAACTATTCTAGAACTAGAATAAAGAAAATCTTAAAGCAGAGGCATGATTCAAAGCTAAAGTAAATGTATCACAATTCAGGAAGCACTTCCACATCTCTTATCTCATTCACTCCTCTCCTAACCCTTATGAATGAGGATAGCAAGTTCAGTAAGGACAGGCAATGTGGATACTAAAATAGAGACTGAGCTTGAAATTGAGCACAATACTATTAACATGTTTTTATATGTGTGATTAAGGTCACACACACATTATACAGAATTAGAGCCCGTGACCATCCACCCATATATATAGATATTACAAACTCATATTATGGAACTCAACTCTTAAAACATTTTATTGTCCCAGAGTATAGTAGAGTACCGATTTGACTCACTATGGTTTTTGCTCCCTTGCATCCTGCAGGCCTATGAGTGGTCCTGAAAGGCATGGTTTTCACTCTTGGACTTTGTAGTCCTCTCTTAATGTACCAAAAAGTTTCTGGGAACAGCTTTTCTCCTATCTATAATACCAAAAAATGGTTCCTTCCTTTGAACTGCACCTTCAGATCACCTCTTGACATGTTTTCCCAATCATTTATACTCCACAAAATAATAGTGATTCAATTTGTCATTCATTACCTATCTAGCAATCTCCATGTTTTAGCTTGAATATTACTGAATCTCCTTATTTCTTTTTTTTTTTAAGTTTTTAAATGTTTATTTATTTTTGAGAGAGAGAGGGAGACAGAGAATGAGCAGGGGAGGGGCAGAGAAAGAGGGAGACACAGAATCCCAAGCAGGCTCCAGGCTCTGAGCTGTCAGCACAGAGTCTGACATGCGGCTCAAACCCACAAACCACGAGATCATGACCTGAGCCGAAGTCAGACGTTTAACTGACTGAGCCACCCAGGCGCCCCTACGTTAAATAACTAACGTAATCTCAGGCATTTAGTTTCAGATGCACCATTTGAGTACTCACTAAGTAGAAATATACACAATGCATTTATTCTATAGAATTCATCAACTAATCACAAAGAAAATACGAAGACAGATGCAGGGCCTCCTGGGTGCCTCAGTCAGTTGAGTATGGGGACTCTTGATTTCAGCTCAGGTCATGATCCCAGGCTCAGTTGAGATCAAGCTGAGCTGCATTGGGCTCCCCACTGGGCATGGAGCCTGCTTAGGATTCTCTCTCTCCCTCTGCCTCTGCCCCTCCCTCACTTGCACTCTTGCTCTCATGCTCTCTCTCAAAAAAGAAATAATAATAAAATAAAATAAAATAAACATGGAAATTTATGATATTTAGCTCTTTTTTATGTTTATGTCCTTGTTTTACTGTAGGTCTAAGATATTTATCAAGGACTTAATTAATAAGAGCTCCCTGATGCAATGAACTTGAATTAGACTATCTCGGTTACTCCCAGCTCTATCACCTTCTACTTGTAATACTTGAGGCCAGGAACTCTACTCTAAGGCTCAGTTTTTCCATCTTTAAGTTGGGAACTATTGAGTAAAACACTTATTACCCCTACCCCTATTCCAGTATTTCCTTCTAGGAGAAGAGTTCTTTCATTGGAATCACATACCTGGCCTCTTGCCACACCATTTATTCCCAGTACTGCTTCCTAGGGGAATAAGAGTATCTTACCTGACTGGTGAGTTTAGGAACATAGATGCTCATCTCCTTTCTTCCTTTTCTCTTTGGAATCTTCCTGCGTTCAGAGAGAATAGATTCTGCCTTACTCCTATGTGTAACACTGCCTAAAAAGAGGACAGGCCTCAGTTTGTTCTTCCTATGATTAAGTGGGTACAAGATTAGCAAACCCACTTGCCCAATATCTCTACATCATGTTCTCCAAATTTAGTAAAAGTAGGCAATTTGGCCTCCATCCCCACTGCTCTTTTACTTGCTTCTCAGTTGGCCTTGAACTTTGAGTAAAGAATATCATTTATTAGCCCCATCATAACTCAATAGGGATAACGGTTAGAATATAAGATTGTCTTAATGATATTGTATTTTATAGAATGTAAGACATTTTTAATGTATAAGTAGGCAGTACTGAAATTTTAATACTTCTTTTATCTATTTATTTCATAGTAAATTTTTAAGATTCATTTATTCATTCAATGAGATGACAGAGTTTTGACTAAATCTGCTGGGAGGAATAAGCTTAAGTCAATATCTAATTATGCTTAAAGTAAAATATCTTCCATCCAATGTTTTCAGCTGTACATGGTTTATTTTCTTAATAGTTAATAAAATTTTAATTTTCTAAGTAGGTGACAGAAAATACTACTGCACTGGGTACAGTCTAGAGTTTAGATAATTATTGAAATACTGGCTGCAAAGATTTTTTTAAAATCTGGTACTTTTTTCATAACTTTACCTCCACCAACTACAAGGATTTTTAAATGTGAACTTATAACTTTGAATAGACAAAAGCCTGAAATGAGCACATCAGATAATTCTGCATGCTTTTAACCAAAGAATTGCAGCCTTTGACTGGCCATAACAACATCTTTCCACAGCTTAAAGTGATAGTAGGTGAGTTATTATCACATTCATTCATTGTCCTAAGCACTGGTAAACAAAACAGACATGGCCGTTGTCTTCACAGAGCTCACATTTGAAACAAGAGCACGACCACATACTATACTTGTGGTGAGCGCAGAATAATGTATAAAGAAGTGGAATCACTATGTTGTACATCCAAAACTAATGTAACATGGTGTGTCAACTATAAGCAAATAAAAAAAATTATTTTAAAGAGCATGGCTACATAGTTTTCAAATCACTTTTCAATTTTTCACAAACCAGGCTTAATAGTCATCTTACAAAGTTGCTAATTCCCACTTAAACTAAAACTGGCTAGGTTCTAAATGCTTCATTTTGAAAAGGGAAACAAATATTTATTGGATACGACCTTATACACATAATCCTGATTTGATTCTTGTAACACCTTTAAGAAAGGTTCATTGAAATCACATGTTGCCAAAGAGGTCTTGCACACTGGTCAATGAGGAAGAAGAATTTTAACTCAAAGCCATCGGATTCCAAAAGCCCTTTTTCCTGCTAAAATGAATCAGTTAATGTCAATTATATCCCAAGTCAGAGTTGTTATTATAACGAGAAAGATTTTTTTTTAATTTTTTTAACTTTTAATGTTTATTTATTTTTGAGAGAGACAGAGACAGAATGCGAGTGAGTTGGGGCAGAGAGAGGGAGCCACAGAATCTGAAGCAGGCTCCAGCCTCCGAGCTGTCAGCCTCGGAGCTGGAACTCACGAGCTACGAGATCATGACCTGAGCCAAAGTCAGATGCTCAACCGACTGAGTCACCCAGGCGCCCCGAGAAAGATTTTTAAAGGATAAAAATGGTGACCATAAAGACTTCAGTCATCAGCTTTGTAGGAAACGATGTAGGGAGCCTATTTATCTCTTGGTGTCCCTTATTATATACCAAAGATCCATTCACATCATCGACACTCAATAAATGTTGGATTAAATTGTTAATACGTAAAAAGAAAAAGCAAATTATACTCAATAGAATTGGTTCCATAAATTCTACGTTATTCCTAACAGTAAGCTATTATTAAAGAGATACACTGACATTTTTGTAATTGTTAGACTGAACTGTTTTAAAAGATATTCTTGCTCACATGTAAAATAACTCTTCATATAATAGTGTGTTGAGCTTTACCAAATCATTCACACTCCATCTCTCAGTAGTCTAGTACCACTTTGTGAGAGCAGTTGAATAGATTCAGGATACAGCAATATAATTTTCTTGATTCAGATCCAGTCTGTGCCACTTAACATCTCTGTACCTCAGTTTCCACATCTTTAAAATGAGAATAACAACGGCATCTAATGCTCACAATGCTATATTAAATGAGTTATTATATATAAATTATTTGGAAAAGTTCCTGACACATAGCAAACATTAAATAAGTGTTCTGTTATGGCTATTGTTCTTGTTTTAGAAATTTGGCACCTGATGTCTACATCCCCATAATCCACAAAGGATTTGAAAGATGAGATTGTGGAGATCATGGCCAAAGTCTCTTCTTCAGGACTTCTGGAGCACCAACACCATAGACAAGACACTAGAGAAGTCACAGGAGTCAGCTCTCTGACTGAAATGCAGATAGTGAGGACTCCTGGCTGGGTATAACTGCTGTATGAACTTATCAAGGTTCTCTGGCCAAAGACCACCACGACCACATCTGCAGTTCTAGAAAGCTGGGTATATTGACTCATTGCAAGGAGAAAGAAATGTGTATCATGGGGAACCATAGGACATCTCAGTAAAAAGATGTTAGGAAAAAACATTATAGAGTTTGGCCTTGTGTTAGGTGATTTGTTGGGGTGGGGGGGCGGTATTCAGGAAAACAGGCATCTTCCCCACCTTGGATGCTGTCTGCAAGTGGGGGCTATTGTCTGATTGAGTATCTCAATAATTCTTATCCATGAGAGGAATGAAGTTGAGCTAAAGTAATTAGTAAAAAAAAAGCAGTGGTCACTCATTATTAACCAGGAAAAGAGGATGTTTACTCTCTTTTGTGGTTTGGACGATGTTCTTATGTTTGTTTAGACATAATCATGAAGTGGTCCTATGTTGGTCTTGCTCCACTGAGTCACAAAGCAGTGTTGTCTGAGGTTGATCTTTAGTGAAAGTGCTTATACTCAACAAGAGAACTTTACAGGTTCACTGTGAGTGCCAGGCCAGCTCCCAGTAATAGGGGCTGCCTTTCTCTTTCTCAAAAGAGAGGAGAATGTTTTGCTTGAAGGGCAGGGCTGGCCAGGAAAAGAACAACTATTACTGTTATTATTTACACGTATTGACAGGTTTGTAGTTTATAAAGTCCTTTTATATTCATTGTATAACTTGAGCCTCTCAGAACAATCCTGGGAGATAAGTAGAACCTGGGCCCCCATGCTGCACAACTCCAGGGGGCCCATTCATAATATATTCCATTGACTGGTACCTCTCCAATGTGAAGTGTCCCCTAGAGTTGTGTCATATGAATACATCTGCCCTATTCCTTTTTGCAATTATGAAAACTGAGTCAGAGAAACTTCTTGAGTGTTCTCTATTTCCCAATAAACCCTAGAGTTCTCTCTGGCAACCTGTTCAGCTGCTGTTATTAGATCCTTGATTCAGTCATAGTTTCCATTTCCTCACAATGTCTTCAGCCTGCTCTGTTACAACCTAGACTACACTGGCTACTAAATAAGAAAAGTTCTGCCTTCTGCCCTCTTCCTCTACAACTTTGTGCCTGCCCAAAACAGGATGCTAGAAAGTTCCAACTTCTTTCACAGTCACTTCCTAGAGGGGGAAAAAAAAAGTGTGTGTGTGTGTGTTGCCTAAAGAGTTAATATATCATAGTATATGTTGCTTACAATATCAGAATGGCAGATGGAAAACATGATTTTGAGTTCTGAAGAAATTTTAAAAAGCAGAATATCCTGTTAAATTCAGGGGCTGAAATTTTTGAATGCAAACTGAACTGCTAAAAACATATCTTTCCACAGTTCTGAAAACCAGACAAGGAAAATGTCAAAGGAAAATGGAATTTCCCATGAAATGTCCATTTATAGTGAATTTTTGTCCAGCATTGTATTTCTGCAGCTGGGAATTTCCCTCTTGCTATTAAAGTTCTCTCCTGAGACATTATATAAAGTGAAACTGAAAATAGAATACTGACATATCAAGCAGTTCTCGGAAAGACTACGGTCTCTGATTCAGATTTGTTGAGGAAATCCTGTCACAGAAACTCGCAAGCCCTGTGACTCTGGGCAATTCATCTAACCTCTCTTTCATTAAGTTACCATGCATGCTTCTCTCCTCTATGACCTGAGAGTACCCTGGACTTCCCTATGAGAACATTTTATTTTCAGGTTTCTGTCCCACTTAGAACACTAGAAGCATCTAGAGGGTAGGGACCATATGTACTTTTTTTACCCTTGTACTTCCAGGACCTAACGTTATGGCACATCAAATATTTGTAAAATGTATTTGTTGCCTTAGGGGAAATGAACTGGAGACCTGGAGAATCAGGAAGGTTTACTTTTCTTTTACATACCTCTTTATAAATTTTGAATATTTTACCATGCCGACTTGGTACACGTATTTATTTTTAATGAAAAATAATATTTACATGAAAAGAAAAAAGGGAGAAAATGTTTCTTGCCAACAAATAGTTGGTAAAGGAATAGTAGCCACTCAGTACTGTTCAGTTGCCTTTCTTGTTTAAGCATGGGATCAAAGTCGGTGATTTTAGGCAAATTATTTTCTCTATATTCTTCTACATAATAAACCATATGTATAATTTGAGGACTAAAATGTAAATTTACGTGGATGTAATTTTTATTTTATTATGAAAAAGTGACAGACCAGCCAGTTCTATCTTAAATCCAGAACATTCCAGTTTGAGGTTAGGTGCAGGAGGACAGTGAGGGGAAAGATGAATTGCATCTTTTGCCTAGTGCTCCAGTCAGCTAATCAGAGCCTTGAAAATATCGTATGACTTTTCCTTCTTTGCCACTGTTCTTTGTGTGTTTGGCTTCTATCAGGGCACCTTATGGAACAAGATAGCTGAGGCATGATATAGCTACTCTTGAGTCTCTTTTCCAAATACTATGAAATAGCACCAAAATCCCTAACTCCACCCACTAGCAATTTGCACTTTTTAGTAACCAATTTTCCCTGCATGGAATACTTCCAAAGATTTTCATCGCTGATCATCTTACTCTGAATGACCACAATAAACCCTTTAGTCTTTCTAAAGGGCTTCTGTTTCTTTAGCCATACATATAAGATCATGCTGATGTCAAAAGATTTGAGTCAGAATTTATACACTAATTGAATATTTTCTGCCAAGTCATGCTTTATATTTTCACTTTTAAAAACATAACGATAAAATAAAATGAAGTCTTAACAACATGATCTGTTTCAGTGAGCAAATAAAACAAGCAATTTTCCCAGGCTATAATCTAAAATGTAAAAGATACTTTCTGTATAGCATGATCTAGAGGTTTGTGGGTTTGAGCCCTGCATTGGACTCTGAGCTGGTAGTGCAGAGCCTGCTCTGGATTTTTCTCTCTCTCCGTCTCTGCCCCTTCTCCACTTCCACACTCTCTCCTCTCCTCTCTCAAAATAAATAAATAAACTTAAAATATTTTCTATATAGTAATTTATCTGGTTAATTAATAAAGAGAGGTCTCTAGTAGTTACCTCTAGATTCTGAACTTGTTTTGTTCTGGTCTACGTTTTTGTTGAATTAAAAACACAGAAGGGAATGAACATAGCATCTACTGAAGATATGCCATATACTAACCATTTTGTATACATTATCATACTTCATATTTAAAAAATGTGTTACAGCAATAATTTCACAAAGGGAGAGAATAAGGCTTAAAGAATTTAAACAGGCTACCCAAAGTTACACAGTTCATAAATAAAGAAGCAGAGATCTGAGTCAGATATGTATAATTCCAAACATCACGTTTCCTGGAAAAGATTGCCAATATGGCAAAGTACACATTTAAGAGAATCATGGAAGGGTAGAAGAACTGACCTACAAAGATATGATAAAACAATATGATTAAACTCAAAAATTGAACATGGGTCTACAAATGAGATATTACTATACACTTATTAGATAGCCAAAATAAAAAAAAATAGAGAAAATACAAAATGCTGGTAAGGATGAAGAAAAATGGAGTCTCTCCTATAGCACTGGTGTGAATGTTAAATGACATAGTCACTTGAAAAGTAGTGTGGCAGTTTCTTTAAAAAAACTCAGAAATAAAAATGTATATCCAAACAAGAACCAGTACGTAATTATTCATAGCAGCTTTATTTGTGATAGCTAAAACCTGGAAAAGTGAAAATGTCCTTCAATAGGTGAATGGTTAAAGAACTTTGGTATACCTGTACCATGGAATACTGTTCAGCAATAAAAAATAATCAACTACTGATACAAGAAAAAGTGGGATGGATCTCAAGGGCATTATGCTTAGTGAACAAAGCCAGTCTCAAAATATCACATATGTATCAATAACATAACATTTGTGAAATGACAAAATTATAGATATGGAAAGCAGATTAGTGGTTACCAGGCTTTAAGGATGGAAGTGTATGGGGAAAGGGAGGCGGGGGTGTGGGGGGTGTGGGAGGGAGATCTTTGTGGTAACAGAATAGTTCTGTACTTTGACTGAGGTGGTGGTACAGGAATCCATGTATGTGATAAAATGACACAAAGCAACATACATACATCGGATGAATGTTGAATTTCTGGGTTTGATATTACATTGTAATTATGTAAGATGTAATCATTGGGGGAAACTGGGTGAAGGATACTGGGACCACTCTGTATCATCTTTGCCACTCCCTATGGATCTATTTTTATCCCAAATAAAAAAAAAGTCTTTAAAAATTGTATCTGTTAGTGTCCTGGGGCTGCCATAACAAAGGACCATAAACTTGGTGGCCCAGACCACAGAAATGTATTGTCTCACAATTCTGGAGGCTAGAAGTCAATATGTTAACAGAGCTGGTTCCTTCTGAGGACTATGAGAAAGAATTTGTTCCAAGACTGTCTTCCTTTGGCATTCCTTGGCTTATATATAGCTTTCTTCCTGTGTCTTCACAATATCTTCACTTTATATATGTCTGTCTGTGTCAAAATTTCCCTGTCTTATAAGGGGCATATTGGATTAGAGCCCATCCTAATGACCTCATCTTAACTGATCAGCTGCAAAGATGCTATTTCCAAATATGGTTACATTCACAGCTACTGGGGGCTAAGACTTCTACATCTTTTGGGGGAATACAATTCAACCCCTAACTGTGTGGTTAAAAGAATCAACTGCACAAATGCAGGAGAGAAAACCTGGCCTAAAGGCAGTTTATATTAAAAAGGAAGCAAAGAAACAAGTTAACAAACAAAAATCTCCAGTTTTAGTTGACCACAGGTCCAACCTAAATTAATAGTTTAATAAGACTGCTTTTAAAAAATAAATATTGTTTTTCATCGGACTAATAGATTCAGATCACAGACAGGCATAGCCACATGCCCCTCTCACCTATGAAACTTCATATGGAATTTTCTAATCTATATGGATTTTGGAGAATACTGATGAAGTGAAGTAGATTCATAGGAAAACCACCATGAGTCTGAAAACCAAACTGAGGTAAATGAGATATATTAAGATGCCAAAAACTAAAGATGACAAAACTGTTTTCCAAGTATTCATTTTTTTAAATCTCTCATATCACCTTAAAAAGTGGTATCCCTGTGGGGCGCCTGGGTAGCTCAGTCAGTTAAGCCACCAACTTCAGCCCAGGTCATGATCTCATGGTTCTTGAATTCAGGTTCTGCATCGGGCTCCTTGCTGACATCTCAGAGCATGGAGCCTGCTTCGGCTTCTGTGTCTCCCTCTCTCTCTGCCCCTCCCCAGCCCGCGCTCTGTTCCCTCTCTCTCTCCCTCTCTCTCTCTCTCTCTCTCTCCCTCTCTCTCAAAAATGAAAACAAACAACAAAAAACATTTAAAAAAAGTGGCATCCCATTTGTGTTTGTTTAATGAATGACAAAACTCAAATTGTCTAGGTAGAAGAATTAGGGTTATTCAATACAGCATAAACAACTAATATGAAGACCAGAACTTCGTAAAACTCAATGTTAGAGAATTTTAATAATAGAAACTTATAACTAACAAAAACATCTTGTTCAAAATGTAGTTTATTCCCTACTGCCAGGAAACGCTCAAAAGAAGCCGGACAACTCTTTCCTAGGTGTTGTTTAGAAAGGAGATTGTACTAGTTCAGTGTCTTCCAACTTTTTTCTTTTTTTAAACTTTTCAGCACTTTCACAGAAAGGTATGTTAACTTAACTTTTTAGGAATTTGTAAAAATCATTTCACTTTTCTCTGCTAAATGATAAAGATGCAAGTTTAGATTGAAAAATGTTTGAGAAAACTATTATCTATATTAACTATACTTATAGGTTGACTTTAATGTTATTTATTAATAATTCTAGTGTGAGAAATGCTTACTTTTTTCCAATTGAGATGAAAATTTTGTTTAACTTAGCTTAATTACCAGAAAAAGCATCATCTTCAACAATTTTAAAATTACATGATTGAGCACAATTAGAATGCTAAATGAGAAACATGATTATGCTCACTAACTGCAAAAACGTGTATTTTTCTGACTTCATAATTACAGACTCCATGTCATTACAGAGTTTATCAGGTTTGTTTTTGAGATTTTTGGGGGGGAAGATATACTAAACGTGCCCTAAATGTCAGATTTCCCATGCAAAACTTACTAGGTGCTTTCAGACTGAAAAAATTAGAAAAAAATTGTATATGAGTTGTTTGAAATTCTTGGATTTAAGTGGTTTATTTTTCAATTTTCCATCTTTTTTCTAATTAAAGAGATATTAGAGATTTAAACTGCTATTTCCTAAAATAGCACTTGCAATATAAATAACCTTAATTCTTAGTTAATGGCAAAACAATTCTTAATGAGATTTTACAGAATTTTGAACAGATGAATTCAACAGACAGATGTGATACTTGTCTTCTCATCTAATTTGCATAATTTTTTTTCACTTAGTTGATGTAATTCAGCATCAGTATTCTTTAAGTTTTCTGTCTTTAGCCAATTAATTATGGAAATTAATTTAACAATATATATGACTAAGAATACATTTTTAAACCGCATAATGGTGAACACTATCATGAAAGCTAAAGGCGTGTGGTCATGACAAATAAATTGAACCCAAATATTTAGAAGTTTTGCAAGAAAAAGAATCTTAGCATTTAAGATTAAGCACTGAACTCCAGCAATCAACAGGCCAACATTGTAGCATCTATCTCAAAAGAAAATGAAAGCCACTGCATGGAGGAACAGCACTCTTACTGTTTGTAGGAAAAAAATTGGTACAACCTCAGTGAAGAGAAATTCAACAGAAACCAAAATTACACATAGGCTTAACTCTTTGGTCCAGCAATTCAGCTTCTAGGAATTACATATGTAGATATTTGTGAATGATATTTGTGAAGATTATTTATTGCAGCATTATTTGTAATGGCAAATATGTGGGAACAATCTGAGTATCCACCAATGGGGAATAAATTATGGTATAGACATTAACCATTAAAAACAAAGGATAAGGAAACATCTTATGTATTTGCATGGAAAGATATCCAAGATAGATTGTTAGGTAAAAAACAAGCAAGGTGAACATAGTGTGAAACTAATTACATAAAGTGAGAGACATAATACATATCCACATATATAGATATTTTATGTTGAAACCTATTAACTTTTTGTTGAAGGATAACGATATACAAAAAAGTGCATGTTAAGTGTAACCCCAAAGAATGTTCATAAAGTGAACACACCCATGTAACTGGCACCTAGAGTCCACGTCCTAGGTCCAGAAACAGAACACTACAACCAACCCAGAAGCCTCATTATGCCCCTTCTAGTCACTACCCTTCTCCCTACGAGAGTAGGAGTAGTGATCAGTATCCTGATTTCTAAAAGCACAGATTAGTTTTATTTTTATACTTAACAGAAATGGACTCATACAATATTCTTCTGTTTTTTTCATCCAACATTATATTTGTGTGATTAACTTGTTGTACATTGTTCAATCTCATTGCTGTTTAGTGTTCCACTGCATTAATATGCCGCAATTTATTTACCCATTCTACTGTTTATGCGTATTTAGGTAATTTCCAGTGTGCGCTGTTATAGATAGCACTTCTATGAACACTAGCATTTGTGTGTCCACATAACTAGAAGAGGAACTGCTGAGTCATAGAATCTGCACAGCTGCAATTTTAACAGAAACTGCTTTACAGTTTGCAAAACTGGTTGTACCACTGACACCCGCACTAGCAGTATACGAGTTCCAACTGCTATAAATCTCCACCCACATTTGGTATATTCTATCTTTTTGATTTTAGCTAGTATTTGTATAGCGGTATCACACTGCGGTTTTAACTTATAGTTCCCTGATGACTAACAGTGTTGAAAGAGCCTCAACTCCCTCATTTGCTATTTGCTTTTAAGATACTCTCTTTTGTGAGCTGTCTGGGTCTTCTGTCCAGTTTTCCATGGGATTATGTTTTATACTTTTAAATGTTGAACCACATGATTACTTTTTAAAATTTTTTTTAATGTTTATTTATTTTTGAGACAGAGGGAGACAGAGTGCGAGTGGGGGAGGGGCAGACAGAGAGGGAGACACAGAGTCCAAAGCAGGCTCCAGGCTCTGAGCTGTCAGCAGAGCCCGACGCAGGGCTCGAACCCACGAACTGTGAGATCATGACCAGAGCCAAAGTCGGACGCTTAACCAACAGGCGCATTCCAGGCGCCCCTATATTACCTATTTTTTAAGCAATGTAACTAAAATATAAATTTTATAGAGTTCTATGCTTCATACTCTCTCCTTCTTGGACATTTGTAAACTACTAGCATTGCAAAAGCTCTGAAGTCTTATTCTTTTCACCATCACTGAACAGTCTGTAGAAATGTTTTTGTATAATTTTTATTTCTCAACAAATTGCTGCCTTTTCACTTGGAGTTTTGTAAGTTCTTTTTCCAATTTTATCACATATTTCATTTATCAAACATCTATAATATAATTTCCCCAAAACTCAAAATTAGATAATCTGTAAGTTCAATTTTTTTAACTAGAGTCTTTCTCTTGGAGTCTGTCATCTCCCGCTCCAACAAAAAATGATTGCTAATTCTGCCACATCCTGGGCTTACCTTCCTTTTCTCTTGATCCTGTTTTCCAGATCCCATGTCTTTCTCTTTGATTTAGTCCCATGTTTTGTTGGAGCACATCCTCCAGTAGCTTTCTTTATTTAAAAAAAAAAAAAAGTCGATGGAAGGAAAGGAAACATTTGTATCCTTGTATATGTGGAAACATTTTTTATTCTGCCTTTATACTTGATAGTTCCGCTGACTATAGAATTGTAGGTTGGAAGTTACTGTCTTTCAGACTTTGAAGAAATTTCACTTCACTGTGTTTTAGCATTAGTGTTATTGCTGAGAAATCTAATGTCATTCTAATCCCCATCACTTTATCCTTGTTTCTTCTTTTTGAAAACTTTTAGAATCTTCTATTTATTCTCAGGGTTTTGAACTTGTTAATAACATGCTTACATGTAGGCTTTTTTTTTTCATTCACTGTGGGTACTTGGTGGCCCTTTCCATTTGGAGACCCCTGTCCTGCCAAAATTTCTTGAATTATTATTTTGATCATGTCCTCCCTTCCTATTTTTTGTTCTTTTTTTTCTGGAATTCTTAGTTTGTTAACTGACTGGAAAAAAAATGAATGAATGAATGAACGGGAAAAGGTTTCTGAGCACTTTTTGTAGAAAAAAGCACAAAGCATCAGACCATATCTTTAAAGCTAAGCATTTTATTTTAAATGACCAAAATTTTAAAAAACGGTGTTTTCAGGGCATGTGGGTGCTTCAGTCTGTTAAGCATCGGACTCTTGTTGATTTCAGCTCAGGTCATGATTTCAAGGTGGTGAGATAGAGCGCTGGGTCCAGGGAGCCTGCTTAGGGTTCTGTCTCTCTCTCCCCCTCTCCCTCTGTCCCTTTCCAGCCTGACCTCTCTCAAGAATCAAAAATAAACAAACAAAAAACAACAACAAAAACACAGTGTTTCATTACAACTTCCCAGTATTGTAGTAACATTGCTACTCTCATCTCAGGCAACACAAAAATACAGGAAACACTGGTTCTCTACAGGCAGAAATCCCCTATTCAAGTCAGGTATTCCTTATTACTGTGGCCTTAGAATTCATTAAAAAAGACTAGTATGGGGGGCGCCTGGGTGGCTCAGTCGGTTGAACGTCCGACTTCGGCTCAGGTCATGATCTCTCGGTCCGTGAGTTCGAGCCCTGCATAGGGTCCTGTGCTGACAGCTCAGAGCCTGGAGCCTGCTTGGGATTCTAGGTCTCCCTCTCTCTCTGCCCCTCCCCCACTCATGCTCTGTCTCTGTCAAAAATACATTAAAAAAATAAAAATAAATGACTAGTATGGGGCCACCTAGGGGCCTCAGTCCGTACAGCATGGGTACTCTTGATTTCTGCTCAGGTCATGATCCCAGGGTCATGCGATTAGGTCCTGAGTGGGCTTCGTGCTGAGGGAGGAGCCTGCTTAGGATTCTCTCTTTCTCTGTCCTCCCCCTCTCCCCCTCCCACCTTCCCGTACTTGCTCTCTCTCCAGAAAAATAAAAATAATAAAAATAAAGAAGTAAAATGCCTAGTATGGACTTGGTATTGTATATAATATTTGCACTCGCACTCTACAAGAGCGTCATCCCAGTAGAAAAGGTGTTTCGTTCTAAGGTAAAAAAAGAAAAGATTGGGGCGCCTGGGTGGCACAGTCGGTTAAGCCTCCGACTTCAGCCAGGTCACGATCTCGCGGTCCGTGAGTTCGAGCCCCGCATCAGGCTCTGGGCTGATGGCTCAGAGCCTGGAGCCTGTTTCCGATTCTGTGTCTCCCTCTCTCTCTGTCCCAAAAGTAAATTAAAAAAAAAAAAAAAAACGTAAAAAAAAAAAAAGAAAAAGAAAAGATTTCTGGTTGCTTTGGGTTGACACTCAACGTTAATTGCGTTCCTTCCAGATGTGTGAGAAGGAAATTGTTGCAGTCTTACCTGGAATCAGAGGGATCGACTCTTCTCCGTTATTTTTCACCCTCTATATAGTTATGGACAGCAAAAGAGAGAAAAGTAGGTCCCTAGCAGAAGAGCACGGAACAGGAGCTCAACCCGCGATTTGTTGACCGAGTTAAACCGTGACAAGCTCTCTCACCCACCTGTCCCTCCTGAGGCACCTGGAAGCAACACTGGAAGTGAGGGTAGGCAGGTGCATTTACACCCCCACGGGGTTCTCCCCACTCACCGAGGGGGCGCTGGGCGGTCACCACCACGCCTCCTCCCCACCCAAAGCGTTTCCTGTGCAGGCGCGGAGCGAGGAACCCACGGCCCTCCGACCCACACCCTGCCGCCTGGGGGTGAGAAGAAAAGCCCGTAGAAACGAGATAGAAGGGGCCAGCCAGATGGCCGAGGCTGGATCCTCTCCTTGCATTCTTTTGGCTTCTATAATCGTTTGCCTCCTGTGTCCACCACCTGGCCGGAGCACCGGTGATAAGGCTCCCTCCCCTTTTTCTCGGGTCTCTCAACCCCCTACCATCCCAGCCATAAAAGGAGGCCGATGCCAAGGTTCAGGGGCTCAGCCTTTGGAGGTGACTCCGCTGGGAGGGCACACGAGTGGCCAACACAGTTTTTTGTTGTTGTTGTTGTTTCTGATTCCCCGAGTGCGCCTCGCTTGTTTGTCTCTTCCCGGGCACCGAGTATTTGCTGCAACATATGGGGTCGGGCCACACCCCCAAGACGCCATCTCAGAGGAGATTCCTCCCCGGTTTGAGAGCCCACAGACCCACCGGACGGCAGGCTACTGAAAGGAACTTTTTGCCCTCAGAGAAAACTTTTCCAAACCTGGGAGCTGGGGGGGGGGGGGGAAGAAGACAAATAGCCTCTCCGGCTCCCTTCCCCGCCCCAACCCCCCGCCCGCGCCCCTGCGGGTGTCGCCCAGAGCGGCGGGGATCCCGGGGCCCGGGGGGGGCCCCCACCCCGCCTCAGTGTCCGCCGCTGACGTCGCCCGAGAAGTTCGGGGAGGGAGGAGCTCGGACCGGCGGGCTCGGGCGGCTGGCGCGCCTAGGAGGGCCAGGTCGGGCGAGGAAGCTCCTCCTCGACGCGTCGCCGCAGCCCAAGTTGACCCCGGCCCCCGGGAAAGTCCGCTCCGGCTCCAAAAAGCAGCGGCTGGCGTGGGCCGCGCGGGCGATGGGCTGCCTCGTGACCTAGTCCCCGGCGGCTGGGAGGGCCCGGCCGCTCCAGCTCGGGCACGGGGGGCGGGTCCCGGCGCCCGAGCGCGGCCGAGGAGCCCCGGAAGCCTCCGAAGCGGCGGGCACACCCAGAGCCGGCCGGCGGCCCCAGCGCCCGCGCCGTGCGCGACCATGAGCCGGGAGGCCATCTGCAGCGCCCTGCCCACCATTCCCTACCACAAGCTCGCCGACCTGCGCTACCTGAGCCGCGGCGCGTCGGGCACCGTGTCGTCCGCCCGCCACGCAGACTGGCGCGTCCAGGTGGCCGTGAAGCACCTGCACATCCACACCCCGGTGCTCGACAGGTAGGGCGCCCGCGCGCAGCCCCGAACCCCGGGCTCTGGAGCCCACACGGCGGTGACACTTGGGGTCGGCCCCACCCCTTCGTCGCCTCTGGGCAGTCCTTCGAGGCTTGGGGCCCGCGTGGTGGGGAGAACTGTGCTGTGTGGAGGAGCTGCAGCCGTCGCATTCCTCTGCTGCTCACCTCTTCCCTCCACCGCCCTCTCCTCCTTCCCTCTTACTCTGGGCTTCGTCCCTCCCCACACCAAAGTCTGTTCGGCGTGGGTTTGCTCTTGTTCTTGTTTTGTTTGCGGTTTACTACGTGTGGTCGTGAAAGTTTAGATACCAAACTCGACTTGGCTTAGTTTCTCTTCTGACTCGGGCAGGGAGGCCTGTCCCCAGGGGGTGTGGATTATTTGGCTAACAGTAAACCGAATCAGAAGACTATTACATGGCCAGAAATTTTGAATGCCTCTCATATCCTGGAACCATTTACATGCACTGTCTAGGTTTCAGAGGGGAAGGCTGGCATTAGTTTCTATTAACAGGAAAACATTTCAACCCTATACCATTGACCTGTGAGCGAAGGGACTGGTCAGTAGGGTCTAGTCGTTAGTCTTGTGTACTTTCCCTTCCAGTAGGGATATAACTGAGTCCCGCAATCAGTGAGTTAACATCCATGATTGCAACATTCGCCTCACCTCCCGTGTATCTAATGTCAGAATTCATCATGCTAGATGCCTCATTGGTCCGAAGTTGTTAGTATCCAGTGTCAGATAAATTCCTCAGTTTCAGCTCTGCCAAAGTTACCGTACTTTCATCTGCCTGTGGCTTTTCTTTGCTGTGTTGCTATCAGGCTTGGATGGGCCACTCTCACAGTAGATTCGAGACTGTTCCCGCCTTTTGTATATCCTAAACCAGGTCTAGTGATTAATAAGATGTGGTGTCTGTTTCACCGGGGCCTTGAGTTCTGTGGGGCAAGTGCTGGGCACACGTGGGTACGTACATGTAGTCGACTTTGAAGAGTGGTGGTTGGTTAGAAGGGGTGAATCGAGTTTAGAATCAGCCATGTAGATTACGGATATCTGGCCCTAGTGGACCCTTATGGTATTTTAAAGCAAAGTGATCTTCCCATCTTGGATGCAGCTGCTCAGGATTTTCGTTTATCCAAATTTTGTGCTATTTGAGAGCAAAGGAATGAAGAGGGGGGTTCCCTTTCTATTCTTTTTAACAATTTTCATAACCTAAAATTCTTCAGTAGGAAATTCTGTTGTCAAAGAAGCCATAAGGACCAGTTAAACCCTCTGGCATTACTGCATCACGTTCTTTCTCACACTTGTTGCCTATGATGTTAACATTAGCAGTATTTATGTAATCTGAGCATAGGGCTGGGCTACGCAGTTGACTCACAGGGTGTCCATTTCCTCACTTACAAAGTGGGAATAATAAATACATGTACTTCTTGAGCTCTGGCGTGGAAAATGTTTGCATTGTTCTCTGAGACCACCTGGAAGAAAAAAGTTTATTTGCAGTTACGTGTTCTCATTTTAATGATCGGTGACGAGTCATTCTCCCAAGCCTGACTTCTGCTCAGTGAGTGGGCCTTCCCAACAATCTCCTAACTCCGTATGTGTAGATGAGTCTGATTGGTTGTTCAAACATCCTGTGTGGATCACGTAACTGTTTTGTGATTCAAATTTTGATCTGGGTAATATTGGTGATGTACCTATAAAAGCTGTATTTTTATTTTACATTTTTGTGTTTTTTTTTTAAATAAAAACCTACTTTTGACCTTTTTTCTGTTTTGCCATTCACTCAATCTTCCTGAAATCTGACTTCAAAAACTTGATTCTTTCTTTTCTCTGATCAAACACCAGAATGGAAAGAACACAGGCTTTGGAGTCCTACAGTTGTGATTCAAATCTGACTCCAACTCTGCCACTTAATGTTGGCCTATTAGAAAATTATTTATCTGAGCCTCAGTGCCCTCATATGTAAGGTGGTGATATAAAACCAGGTTTAGAGGGTTGGTCTTTAGATGATAGTCCATAAACAGTGGCTGACACATAATAGGATGACAGAAGGAAGAATGCCTGATACTCTTAATGGGAGAATGAACAAGTGTATTAAGTATCACTGAGACTTCCCCAGCATGCTCGTGCTCCTTCGCGCGCATGTGCTCTGTCTCTCTGTCTCTGTCTCTCTCTCTCGCTCTCTCTCGCTCTCTCTCGCTCTCTCTTGCTCTCTCTCGCTCTCTCTCTCTCGCTGTCTCTCTCTCTCTCTCTCGTTTTTTTTCAATGTATCCAAAAATCTTTAAGTCCATCCTCTGTCTCACTGCAAGAGTGCTGAACAATATGTTGTTCTTGTTGATCTACATCTCTTGAGGCAAACACAGAACTGTTTAACTTTAGGGAAGATAAGTTTAATTAGGATAAGCTTCATAAACTGATGTAACTGGTTGCCTTACGGTTGGGGTCTTAAGAAGGGGGCTGAAGGAGTTGGAGGCTGAAGAACAGGGAAAAGTAAAAAAAGTTTTTTACTTTATGATAACTTGTAACTCTTGAATTTTAAAATATGTAAGTATATTACCAAAGTTTTGCTTTATTTTGCTTTTTGTTTTTAAAGCAAGCCTTGTAGTCTGGTCTGGAATGTCTGTTGTTTTCTTATTTCAACAGCCATTCATCCAGGGCTTGGGTGGTTTAAGCACTAACTAATCATCATTGCTTACTTAATAAGCTTCTCCTGGAGATGTTTTTATTATTGCTGCTACCAACATACATCCATCCAGGGTAAAAACGGTGACATCTCCAATTCCTTTGCCTTTTTTTTTTCTTTCTTCTTCTTTTTTTTTTTTTTTTAAATATATCCACCGTAGTCACCACAGCCTGGGCATTCTATTCAGCTAGTGTTTTTCTTCCCATTTTCACTGTGACCTGTATAGTTTCAAACTCTCATTGCTTCACATCTTCATTAGTATTATAATAATCTAATATTATAGAATATTAGAATATTCTGCCCCTTTGTGCTGATCCCACATCTTTTCGCCAACTTAATCATCCTAAAAGTTTGTTCTGCTCATGCCGTTACCCTGCTGGAAAACCTGCAGTCATAATTTGGTGACTACCAAATAAAGTGTAAACACCCTCACCTGGCTTTAGGCTCTGAGATGAGGCTGTAGCCTACCCTATTCACCTTCATTCCTTTTACATGCTCTGTTACATATCCTGATTCATATGAAACAATTTGCCATTTTCCAAACACAATCTTCACTGCAACTCCCTTGAATACGTTTGATACATATCTATTACATATCTACCAGGTGCCAGGCCCTGTTTCAGGTCCTGGGGACACACAGGTGAAAAAAAAAGTCCCTCCCCTCTTGGAGACCACATCCATCTTGACTGCCCATTTACCCGTAGTTGATAGTCTATCCATCCTTAAAGTACAGTTGAAATCCCTCTCTAAAGACTGACAACTCCTCTAGCCCTCAGTTTACTCTTTTTCCAAGTTTCCTATACTTATTTATTTGCTTACTTACTTATTTGTTTTTGGCAGCACTTACCACATTCTACCTTATATTTCAAGTATCTATTCTCTTTCTTTTATATGCTTTCCTTTTTTTAAGTTTATTGAGGAATAATTGACAAATGTAGTTATATATAAAGTATACAACATGATTTGATGAACATATACATAACATATACATATTACCAAGATCAACATAATTAACATATTCAAAGAAGACCTACAAATGGCCAATAGGTATATGTGAAAAGGTATTCAACATCACTAATCATCAGGGAAATGCAAACCAAAACCACAATGAGTATTTGTTTTTCTTAAAAGATTTCTGGGCAGCTTGAGGACACAGACCATGTTTATCTTTATATTCTCCATAATGCTGAGCATAGTCCTTTATTCATAATAAATGTTCAATACTTATTTATTTGCTTTGTGAATGAATAGGCAAATCAACCTGAGATCCAGAGTTACCCAGGGATCTGTTACAAGCATTTACTTGTTCTAAGTGTTCTTTTCCTGAATTCCATTGTATAATTTCTAAGTATTTTTGACCTTTATGCAACTATTATCATCTAGTCGTTTAAATCTACATCTAGTCATTTAAATTATGTTGTTTGAATATCTGAAAAAAATTTACATGGTATGCAACCATAAAATTTAATATAATACTGTAATACAACGTAAACTTTAATTCAAACAGCAATCATGCTAATATAGACATTATAAACTTACTAAAATATTGTGTCCTTTCCCTTTCCCAGGAAAGTATAATAATAACCTGTGTATAGCACGTTTTTTCTGTCAGTGGCTTAGACAAGTTATTCTGATTTGTAAACAGACCTGTGAAATATATAGGACAGGTGTTATCCCTTCTTTAAATATAAAGAAACAAAGGGACAGAGAAGTTGCATAATTTACATGAGGTCAATTAATGAAAAAAAATCTAGGCTTAATTAATACTATAGATCTGATTATTGTGTATTTTTCATTACCATGAAATAATTATGCATTTTCTTTCTTTAGCGAAAGAAATGATGTTTTAAGAGAAGCTGAAATTTTACACAAAGCTAGATTTAGTTACATTCTTCCAATTTTGGGAATTTGCAATGAGCCTGAATTTTTGGGAATAGTTACGGAATACATGCCAAATGGATCATTAAATGAACTCCTACATAGGGTAAGTATTGTGTATTTTCAGTAGCTATAATTCTGTTATTTAAGTGATCTAGTGTTTTGCCTTTACATATGATCAGATTATTTAGAGATATATAGATGAATCAAAGTAAGAATAATGGAAAACAATTACAGTAGTAAAGTTACACAATTTATGTCTTCTTTTGTTTTGTTAAAAATACCATAGAGTCAGGTCATGCATTCTACGGAACCTAGATCATTTTGCTTAGGTTACTGACTTTGAGGTTTAAACTGAATTCCAGTATCCACATGTGTATATATAGAGAAAGGAGTAGGAAAGAGAAGAGATAAACACTGCACACTATATAATACCCTGTTAGGTAAGCCAGATTTTATTTTATGTTAAAAACAATTTAAGATTCAGATTAAGTATTAATAATACCAGCCCATTAAGTTCTGAATAGGCCAAATAAATCTGTCTCTGAGTACCAAATATATTAGTTTTTCCAATAATAGACAATGGCATGTGCCATTTACCTTTCTATCAAGGTACCAGTTACTCAGGCTTTGATTGCAAATCCCATCAGTGAGCCAACTAGACGGGCAAATCCTACCAGTAAGCAAATTTGGATCCTTAATCTCAAACTATGTGTATTCATCTATTATTGTTTGCTTGATCTTATATTATTAATATTATCTGCGTAAAGCCTGCTTAACATTGTCTCTTTCTCCCTCTGGCCCTCTCCCCCACTGGCACCCCCTCTCTCTCTCTAAGGGGAAAAAATATATATATATACATATATATGCATGTGTATATACATATACGTATGTATATGTGCGTATATGTGTATGTATGTGTATATATATATATATATATATATATATATATATATATATTCTGATATTTTCTTCCCACACCCCAGTACCCATTAGATACTCTGGTACCCAAATTTGGAGCCCATTAGAAATTATAGAGCCTCCTTCAGTGGACTGCCAACTCCTAGAAGGAATCAGAACATATAGAGTGAGTGCTCTTCTATTTCCATCTCCATGATCAAAACCCTCCATATGATACCGTTCTGCACAGAGGCCTCGTTACTCCTTTGAACTACATAATTTTCAGAAAAAAATGACCTTTTATGGATTAAAAGATTCAGTTACTCACCAAGGTGGGGGTCTGTGTATACCAAAGGAAGTAATGTTTTATGTCTCTTTTGGTTTCCTGTGTTGTATTATTAGGGTGGGATTTACCTTGAAAGTATTCTTCCTGCAACCTCAAAAAAGATTGTTGAAAAAAATCAAAGTGCAATGTAAAACCGAGTATTTTGAGCCTGTCAATGAGTGGATTAACATGTGATGTCTAGTCAATGAGCTATAAGCTTACCCATTTGTAGAAAAAATTCTCAAGAACAGATTTGAGCTTTTAGTAAAAGCATACTTGTTCATGTCATTTAAAATGTATTCAGTAGCTTGGTGCCTGATGATTCATTGTCAGATCTTCCCAAATTACCAAATTTTTCTGGGTTTATTCATTTTCCTTGGAAGCTTTTGCCTAACTTTTATGTTCTAACTTTTATGTTCTAACTTTTATGTTCTAAAGTTCAGATTAATATCATTTGTAAGTACAAGGAAATATAAAAGATTCTATTTTAAATATGTCTGTATTATATATGCTTAGAAATGGAGATGATCTTTGTCTCTTTCACAAAAGCAAAATGTCCAAAGGCTAATTTTTCGTTAGAATACAAAAATTATATAAGAAGCATGAGATATTAATGTATAGTAAATATAATATGGTCCTAATTTTAGTTGATGTAATGATAATTATAATAAAGTATGATTTCATAACAATAGGAAAGTTAATATATAAATGTTGTATTAATGGTTTGTTAGGTACTAGAAGCAAATTTTGTTTGTGTTTGTGTGGGTACATGTAGGTTACTTGATGTAAACCATAGAATGAAGAGATAGGTGTGAGTATATGTGTTCAGGTATTACACAGAAAAAAATTGAAACTGTGTTAAATGAAGAAAGAAGAGCCTATACCAAGTAGTTATATTACTGACATAAACCAAAAGGAAATATCAGTATTATAAAGCCATTATTTTCTCTAAAAACTGAGGGAAATAAGATACAAGAATGTTAAATAATAATTGATAGCATGATACTATGAAATAAAAATGAGTATATGTTTTGACCTGAGTTTATGCTGTATTTTCACACGGAATATTTAATTTTCTAAGTGGAAATGTAATGAATGTGGTCACTTATTTTGGTTTTATTTTCATATATATGAAGAAAATGGAATATCCTGTTGTTGCTTGGCCACTGAGATTTCGCATTCTGCATGAAATTGCACTGGGTGTAAACTACCTGCACAATATGAATCCTCCTCTACTTCATCATGACTTGAAGACTCAAAATATCTTATTGGATAATGAATTTCATGTTAAGGTAATTTGGAAAAAAGTTTATCTGCATCCTTGAGTTTAATAGTGTTGAAGACTGTTTAGGATTTTTTTCATCCTACCTAGCCGATTTAATACCTCACTTTTCCATAGCCTGCAGTTCTTTTCTTCAGTGCCCCTTCTTCCTGTTGCAGTGGCTTAGTTCTTTCTAGACTCCAGAGGTAGATAGAATTATGGTACGAAATACAAAGTCATTATGTCCTTAATTGAAATTGTCATGTAAACCTTTTTTTTTTTTTTTTTGGTTTTGAAGTTCTTACAGATTCATGTATGTAGTTCTGTGTCACTTTATCACATGTGTGACCGCCATAACAATCAATATACAGCACTGTTCTGTCACCACAAAGCTATCATTCCTGCTACCCCTTTATATTCATACTCACCCTCTTCTACTGTCCCTAACCACGGACAACCACTAATCTGTTTTCCATCTCTATGATTTTGTCATTTTGAGAATGCTGTATAAATGCAATCATGCAGTATGTGATATGTTGAGATTGGCTTTGTTTACTTAGCATAACACATTTGAGATCCATCCAAGTTGTTGCTTATACCAGTAATTGGTTCTTTTTTATTGATGAATGGTATTTCATAGTAGGGGTATACCAAAGTTGTTCAACCATTTACCTATTGAAAGATACTTGCATTGTTTCCAGTCATTGGAAATTACAATAAAACTCCTATGAACAATCCTGTGCAACTTTTTGAATGAACATAAGTTTTCATTCTTCTAGATAAATGCCCAAGAATGCAACGGCTGGGGGGTTTGTTTAGTTTTTTAGGAAACTACCAAACTGTTTTCCAGAATGACCATACATCCTACCAGCAATGTATGATTGACTCAGCTTTTCCACATTCTCACCAGCATTTGGTATTGTCACAGTTTTTTATTTTAGCATTGTAATAGGTATACCGTGATAACTTATCATAGTTTTAATTTGCACTTTTCTGATGGTTAGTGATATTGAACACTTTCTCATTTGCTTATTTTCTCTCTATCCTTTTCAGTGAAATGTCTCTTCATGTCTTAAGCCGTTTTCTATTTGAATTTTTTGGCTTTTTACTATCGGGTTCTGAGAGTTCTTTAGACTTCTTAGAGAGAAGTCCTTCATCAGATATGTAGTTTGAAAATATTTTCTCCCAGTTGATTGTTTGTTCTTTTCATCCTTTGAACAGGGTCTTTCTCAAAGGAAGTTTTAATTTTGATGAAGTCCAGTTTATCAATTTTTCCCCTTTATGACAATGCTTTTCTGTCATATCTAAGTAGCCTTCATCAAGCCATAGGTATTGAAGGTTTTCTTCTATGTTACCTTCTAAAAGTTTTAGAGTTTTATGCTTTATATTTAAATCTAGGATCTAGTTTGAATTTTTTGTATAAAGCATGAGATTTAGGTGCCTAAAGGCATCACATGTAGTGATTCCATAGTTTACATCTAACTGATGACAGCAAATAAAAAGTAGTTGCTAAGTAGCTAATACGAAATGTAACTTGCTTTGTTTTTATGTTATTTTGCTACACCTCTTACAATAATATATATAATTGAAGATCATTGTAAATATCAAAAAATGTTCAAAGAAAAAAGTAACAGGGAAATTGGAACCATAGAAAAATTAATACAAAAAGTGTGAGAAAAGTTAAAGGAAAAACTAAACCTCTGTTAAAGGCACTTCCTCTCCCTAGAATAAAATGGGAGCAGAAAGGAAACAGAAGCTAGGTGCTGCCTCAGTACTACTTAAAAAAAAAAAGAAACTAATCTGTTACAACAGTTATAAAACCATGCGGGTAGAAGTGCCTTAATGGTCAGCTAGTCCCCTGAATCCTCACTGCGATAGTCCCTTGTCTCCCAAGGGCAAATATCCTATAACAGGGAGTTTTAATATCCATCCTTAAATGACTGTGACATTTTCTTATATGATCTATCAAAACACCTTCCGTTTGTTTCCGTCCATTGGTCCTAGTTTTACTCTTTGTGATAACCTGAGTAAGTCCAATTCTACTTCCGCGTGACAGCCCTTTCAATGTTTGAAGATGACTCTAATCCCCCGCCCCTCACATACACTTGTGTTTTGTTCTCCCTTCTAAACATCCTTAGTTCTTCCAACCAATTTCCTTATTACATGGATTTTAATCACAGGTGCTGTCTAGATGCTTCTGTGCATAAATCTCAATTTTTATCCTCACAAAGAAAATACTCCTGATGTGACCTGATGAATGTACTTTTGGATGGAAGTGTCATTTCCCAGGTCCCTAAATAGCATTAACAACAAGTCCTGAGAGGTTCTTTTTTTTCAGGCTTAAGCCATGTCACATACTTTGCAGAATACTTTTGAACATCATCACATTTTGTCTTGTTAGATTTGATTGATTACTTCAGCCTCTTAAGATCTATTTCAGTTTTACTTTTCTAGTCCAGGCGTTTTAATTTTATTTCCCAGATTGGTGTTACCCTCAGATTTAATTAGCTAGTTTTTGTGTCTTTAATGATTATATATTAACCAGTACACAACTCAGATCAGAGCTGCACAACATACTGCTAGGACTCACGTTCTAGGTCACTATCAATCTATAATTAGCACTTTTGGAGAATAATCATTAATTTTGTTTGCAATACTTCTAAGAGAGCTGTTATACAGCCCATATTTCTCCATTTTGTCCTTGAGAATATTATCAGAGTCCTTAGTGGACTGCTTTCCCAGGTATCCTCCTGGCTTATTCCCTCACTTTCTTCACAGTGGCTTTCCCTGACAACTCACTCAATTTCTCTATGTCTTTGTACCTTGATTTATGCTCCTTCATATTATTTTCACCACCTGTCATAATATTTTTGTTAATGTATTTATTGACTGTCTCCCCCAATTAGAATAGAAACTCCATTAAGACTGAAATTTAGGGGTGCCTGGATGGCTCAGTCGGTTGAGCGTCCGACTTTGGCTCAGGTCACGATCTCATGGTCCGCGAGTTCGAGCCCCGCATCGGGCTCTGGGCTGATGGCTCGGAGCCTGGAGCCTGCTTCCGATTCTGTGTCTCCCTCTCTCTCTGCTCCTCCCCCTTTCATGCTGTGTCTCTCTCTGTCTCAAAAATAAATAAATGTTAAAAAAAAAAGACTGAAATTTAGTCTATTTATTAACTGTCACCTGCTCAGTACATGCCATATTGAAGTATTAACTACGTATTTGTTGAATAAACAAACGAATGAATTCTAGATCTGCTCTATATACCAGATAGGCCTGATAACTTAATAGTCAAACATGTTACTTTGAATAACAAAGTGTTTTGTAATATACAACTGTTTTAACATTTATGCTTTGACAGTCGTACTACTGTCAAAAAAGGTAATGAAATTGGTCATTGTTTTATTCAGTAAATATTTATGGAGCAACAGTAGTATGGCAAACATTGTGCCAAGCACTTGGGATATATCAGATTAGATTTGAAATTGACCACCAGTCAATATAATTTGTTTTTCATGACTTCTTGCTGGCTCTTCCATTAATTACTCATAACATACCCCTGTTATTAAATTTTCTAAATTTTTTTAAGCAAGGAGTAAGCACAGTCTCTACCAGTATGTAGATTTGCAAAATCAACATTTTCTTTCCTTTTTATTTTTTTATTTTTTTTTAAATTTTATTTTTTATTTTTTAAAATTTATATCCAAATTAGTTAGCATATAGTGAAACAATGATTTCAGGAGTAGATTCCTTAATGCCCCTTACCCATTTAGCCCATCCCGCATCCCACAATCCCTCCAACAACCCTCACTTTGTTCTCCATATTTATGAGTCTCTTCTGTTTTGTCCCCCTCCCTGTTTTTATATTATTTTTGTTTCCCCTCCCTTGTGTTCATCCGTTTTGTCTCTTAAAGTCCTCATATGAGTGAAGTCCTATGATTTTTGTCTTTCTCTTACTAATTTCACTTAGCATAATACCTTCCAGTTCCATCCACGGCATTGCAAATGGCAGGATTTCATTCTTTTTGATTGCTGAGTATTTCTTTCCTTTTTAAAAGTCAGAATGACATTTATTTTTCTTATATACTATCCATTCTGTCCCACAAAGAGCACTAATAGCACCATGGAGGTATTTGCAAGGACAGTACAACCTTGGTTTGTGAGTAACTTGTCCTGCGAGTGTTCCACAAGATGAGCTAACATTTCTAATAAATTTTAACTTGATAAATGAGGAGTGTCTTGCAATATGATTAATACATTACATTGAACGTCGCATGATCACAGCTTAGCCAATGGTTCTTGAAATTTGCTTTGATATACAAGTGCTTTGGGTTATAAGCATGTTTCCAGAATGAATTATGCTTGCAAACCAAAGTTTTACTATTCTCAATAACCTGAAATATATATATAATAATCTGAGATTTGCCCTTCTTGACCTTTTCAACATCCTTGAACTTGAGTTTCTTCATCTCAGTCTGGAAACTAAATAGAGAAAACAGAAGCAAAGTACTAGGTAGTGATTCCTACTTTCTTTTCACTGATCAATAGGGTATCCTTTCTTGGTCTTTCTTTGATATGAATAGAATTTAAAATAGTTTGACTTTGTTTAGTTTTGTAATTTTTATTAATTTTAGTACAGAGAGCTGTGACCTTTCTAATACTATTCTTATAAATTAGTAGCATTCTTTTACATGTATCCTATATGTCTCTATTTTTTACTTTATAAATGTCCCTTAAAAGTCACAGTACGGGGGTGCCTGGGTGTGTCAGTTGGTTGAGCATCTGACCCTTGGTTTTGGCTCAGGTCACAAACCCAGGGTGGTGGGATCAAGTCCCACATCAAGCTTTGTGCTGAGAATGGAGCCTCTTGATATTCTGTCTCTCTCTTTCCCTCACTCCCTCCCTCTCTCTGCCCCTCTCCACCCCTCTCCCCTGCTGGCTCACTCTCATGCTCGTGCGCACGCGCTGTCTCTCTCTCTCTCTCTCTCTCTCTCTCTCTCTCTCTCTCTCCCCCCCCCCTTTTCCCTCTCCCTCTCAAATAAAAAAAAAATTCAAAGTTCATCACTGACTCATAAAAAAGTAAGTTATTTAACCTACCTATCATCTTGGAAAGGCATTTAAATGAAGTACGTATCTTTAAAAATACTCAATAAAATTAAATGGATGTTTACAGCTCGCTACCATTTTCTGAAGTAAGTTTTTTCACTGGAATGCTGGCCAGAAGCATAATAGCTGAAAGAAAAATATTTACTACTGATTTAGATCAACTGAGACTTTTCTACTTTAAAAAGAATACATTAAGTTTGGTTATCTGTCAGGTGCTCATTAGTGTATTGTATATACAAATGAACCAGTGATAGGCTTCTTTGAAATGAAAATATTTATATGTACCATACTTGCTTTCTCTGCTATTCTGTCAGTCTTATGTAGAAAACAGAATACTTCAGGATTAATCTTCAAAACATTTTGCTGCTGCTGATTTTATAGTTTTATAGATAATGGATAGTATATGTAAATGAAAGTAGCTATTCTAGTAGGGTGGTAGGATTGTGGATGATTTTTATAGTAGTGTGTTTTAATTTCCTCTAATTTTTAAAATAATCTTCTTATTTAAAAAGAAAGCCTTTAGCTTTGAAATGCATGTTAAAATCTTGCATAGTATTGGAAAGTTCTTATTCTCTGTCTTCATGGCTGAATGATTGATTTATTAAGACCTTCAAGAAATCATTCCTTCCCTCACATTGTTCACTTTTTTCCTGTTGAAGATCCAGATTTATTGCATCATGCCTTTTGTAATGGTATTGTTTGTAATAGAGAAAGGAGAGAAGTATAGCTCCACGTGAAAACCAAACTAAATCAGCTCAGAGAGAGAATTCTGATTTAGGTTTTTAGGTCAGGTTTGAAAAGAGGAAGATGAAGATCTTAGGTGAAAAAGCGCATAAGGAGGCAAGCTCAGGAATACATTTTCTGTAACGCTGTGTTCAAACCAACATTTATCCCAGGAGTTTGCAAATTATGGTTCACGTATAAGGTGAGACAACATCTCAGATTTTTTTTTAGAATTTTTCACTTGTGGCACAAAAATAAACTCTACTTATAGTAATGCTTATTACTCTAGCAAATGTGCAACTGGAGTGCTGTTTTTGCTCTTAGAAGGTAGCTGGGAAGAGCAGATTGTATCGAATAAGAGCAACCTATATACAAAACACTAATATTAACACATACGGATCACTTATTGTGTGCCAGATATTGTTCTGAGGGCTTTGCTTAGAATAAGGCATTTAATTTTCTCAAACCTGTGATATAGTGTTGTTATCCCCACTGCACATGTGTGCAGATGGGTCATCTGAGGCAGAGAAATTTAAAAACTTGCTCGAGTTCACACATAGTTAATTAAGTGGTAGTATTGGAATCTAAATCTAAATAACCTAGGCTCCAGAACCCGTGTTCTTAGCCACATGGTATATTACCTTTCAGTCAATCCAGCGTAGCTCTTCATGTATTGGCACCATATTTTCTCTGGGTCTTTTCTACTTTTTTTTTTCCTTAGACTTACCCTTTTATTTTAATAATGTATGGAAAAATTCATATAGCCTACCCCCTCCCTTTTTAGAGTGGAGCCATAATTTTTTTTAATAACAAATTTAAACACTGAACAAATTGTTTCTTCTATTAAAACTAGTAAAAATGGAAGAGTTAAGTAATTGAAACACAAATGATGTACTGGATAGAGCTCATTTCCCTCTGTTGATCCTAAATTATGCAGTGTGAAGGTCTAAGTAATTCAAATTAAATGTTTTTAGAGTCCTATACCCTTTTGTCCATAAAATACTATTTCTGTTATTATATTTTGTCTTCCATTTTCTTTTTAATTTTTTTTTAACTTTTCTTCATCTTTGAGAGACAGAGAGAGACAGCATGAGCAGGGAAGGGGCAGAGAGAGGGAGACACAGAATCCGAAGCAGGCTTCAGGCTCTGAGCTGTCAGCACAGAGCCTGATGTGGGGCTCGAACTCACAAACTGAGATCATGACCTGAGCCGAAGTCGGATGCTCAACCGACTGAGCCACCTAGGTGCCCCTTTTGTCTTCCATTTAAAAAAAAAAAAAATAAGGAACCTTTTAAATAGAGAGTTATAAGGTGTTGTAGAATACCTGCATAAAATTTACTAGTGAAGCAAAACTTTAAAGGATATATCAGAAGCACAGAATGTCACCCATAATTCTTCAAGCAGTCCTTGTCATGGACGTAAATATGCTTTATATGCTAAATAGACTCTTGCCAACAGATGTGACTCTTTTAGCAGTAAGCATAAATCATATAATAATGACCTATACTATATTGAAATTTTACTTCCCAATTGAAGCTTACTATTTTTAGGGCATTATAAATAAGAACATATAAATCTGAGTTGCAAACAATACCCAGTGGCAATCATATTAGATACCAGTAGTTTAGCGGTTCTTTGGGGTGTGGGTGAATTTTGAAAGCACATGCTATAAAACTACTTGTCTTAAAAAGTAGTGTTTGGTGTATATGCTCATTCAGAATTTAAGGCACAAAATATTCCTGCTTAATTTTTCAAAACTCATTCTCCATTTTAAAATCTGTGATATTATGCTGAACTTCAAGTCAGTATCTATTGCTTCTAGAGTTATTGGGCTCAGCACTCTAGAATTAATAAACTGAGAGAATATATAGAAAGAAAATATTAATATAGAACATTTCCTCTAGTCTCATATCTCAATACAGTGAATGTAGACAAAGAGAGTCAATTCTTGTTTTTTTTTTTTTTAAGAAAAAAATTTTAAATTCAGTTATTTACTCTTTTCCCTTACAGATTGCAGATTTTGGTTTATCAAAATGGCGTATGATGTCCCTCTCACAATCACGAAGTAGTAAATCTTCACCAGAAGGAGGGACAATTATCTATATGCCACCTGAGAACTATGAACCTGGACAAAAATCAAGGGCCAGTGTCAAGCATGATATATATAGGTATAATTTGTTACTTTTGCTCAGAGTTAACTTTGTATAAAAATAAGATTAATCAGAATTTCAAAGCTACATTTTAAAATGTGATTTTTACTCTTCTCTCATAAGTGTGGCAAAAATAGAGACCACAGTGATTAATATTTTTCAAATAAAAGATTCCTTGCTTTAAGCTACTTTTACATCCTTGAAAAAAATTTAAGGCACATTTTTTGTCCTGTGAATTTATAATATAGTACTCAAAGGTTTTTGTTTTTTTTTTAATCATATCTGACATTGATGGAGGAGGGAAGGAAACAGTGTGGTCAACACTTAACACTACAAAAGGAGATAGTATTTAGACCAAAAAAAGTCAATAGAGTAGGGCTACATAAAACCATCTTTTTTATTGCTGTTTATTTTGTGTGAATAATAGAATCATGTAATTAGAGGTCTTTAAAGAATCATCCACAACAAATTATCCTTTCCTATAACTTCAAATTTTTATTATAGTAATTTGCTAATTTTTCAAATTGGATTAATTCCCTTTCAAAACAAACCTGTATATAAATATTCATGGTCTTGGTTGTATTGGTAGTTCTTTATACACTATTTCACTACCTTGTCCCTTTCAAAAATGATCTCTCCGTAGTCAGCTTTTAAAATCAGTGCTATTTTAGTTTATTATGCATAGTTAGTTTATAATGTATTGTATGTATATTTTTATCTTTAACAGCTATGCAGTTATCACATGGGAAGTCTTATCCAGAAAACAGCCTTTTGAAGGTACGTGTACTTTTTTTATTTTTTATTTTTTTTAATTTTTTTTTTAACGTTTATTTATTTTTGAGACAGAGCATGAACGGGAGAGGGTCAGAGAGAGGGAGACACAGAATCTGAAGCAGGCTCCAGGCTCTGAGCTGTCAGCCCAGAGCCCGACGTGGGGCTCGAACTCATGGACCGTGAGATCATGACCTGAGCCGAAGTCGGCCGCTTAACTGACTGAGCCACCCAGGCGCCCCTGTACTTTTTTTAAATCTTTAAAAAAAAAATTTTTTTTTAATGTTTGTTTTTGAGAGAGAGAGAGACAGGGAGACAGGGTGTGAGTGGGGAAGGGGCAGAGAGAAGGAGACACAGAACTCGAAGCAGGCTCCAGGCTTTGAGCTGTCAGCCCAGAGCCTAACATGGGGCTTGAACTCATGAACTGCAAGATCATGACCTGAGCCAAAGTCAGATGCTTAACTGACTGAGCTACCCAGGTTCCCCTCACTTCGTTGTTCTGGATGACATCATGTTGCTAGGCCACATTCAGAACTATCTAAATAAAGCCCATCTTATTTTGAATCTGCCTACCATTCATTTTGTGGAAACATACTATAAAAACATAATAGTTTATCAATTCTGAATCCACTGTATATTGGAAACTCTACTGGATTAAGGGTCAGAAAAAGGTAGATTATAATTCTTGTTCTGATAGTAATTAGCTCTGTGATCACGCCACTAAATCTCGAGTCCTCTTTTTTTTTCATTTGCAAAATGAAATTTTTGAATATTTATTTTTGATTCAGTCCAGTTCTAAAATTCTTTATTTGAAAATTTAATTCATGCTTCTTCTGTAATAACCAGCAATCATTAAAGAATAATTTCAAAGTTTTCTGATAATATTGTCCATTTCTTTATTCTGATTCTTCCATTCTGTTCGTAAGGGTCAGTTTGATGTGTAACAACCTCAGAATCTCAGTAGCTTACTAAATAAACGTATATTTCTCATTCACGTATGATGTGAGTGGCCATCCTTGGCTATACTAGGTTCTACTCAGTTCTACTTGTGCTCTGCTGTATTCACATTCCATTGGCCAAATCAGATACATGACCAAGCTTAAAATTAATGAGGTGAGGTGAAGCTATAAACTCCACCACAGGAGGCAGACAAATCTCAATGACTGGAATATATATTTGTACATATATATTTCTTTAACAGAAGGGGGGGATAATGCATTATTCCCAACAGTTTAAGTTTCCCTCATATTTAAGTAATCTATTAGATCATAATATATTTCTAATAAATGAAATATATTTGTTTTGACAGAAGTCACCAATCCTTTGCAGATCATGTATAGTGTGTCACAAGGACATCGACCTGACACTAATGAAGAAAATTTACCATTGGATATACCTCATCGAGCACTCATGATCTCTCTAATAGAAAGTGGATGGGCACAAAATCCAGATGAAAGACCATCTTTCCTAAGTGAGTGTACAGTTTTAATTTGGACATTTGGAATTAGAAAAATAGTGACTATACTATGAATAAAATATTCCTTCAAAAATTACACAAGTTAGATGGCAAACTTAAAGGTTTTTTTTTTTTAATTCAGGTGCTGTTTTTATTTTATGAGATTAGAGAGATAAGAAGAAGCTGTTGGGCTACCACCAAAAGGTTATAAATCTACTCCAAGTACAATAGAATAGCATTAATATGTGTGTTGTATGGAAATGACATGATCTAATTTAAGTTTTGAAGAGAGCACTCTTGTTGCTGTTGGAAAATTGACTGAAGAAGGGCAGGAGTGGATGCAAAGAGACCAGCTAAGAGACTGTCAAGAGTTTACTAATTAAGGTGGTAATCCTAGATAGAAAAATTAGATAGATAGAATTAAGATTTATTTCAGAGGTAGAATGGATCATCATCTAAATGTAAACATAGAAAATTTTTATGACCTTATGGTGAGCAAAGAACTCTCTATATGACATCAAAAACAAGATACGTGAAAAAAAGGATAGTTGGACTTGGAAAAAATTGAAAATTTTTGCACTTCAAGAGATGTGATTAAGATAAAGTGAAAAATAAGCCACAGACTAGGCTTTTAACTATAAAAGCAATGAAATATATTTAATTAAAACATATTTTAAACATATAATTAAAATATATTTAATTATAGTTCAAAGAAACATCTTTTAACTATAAAAGCAATGAAATATATTTTTTACTCACAATTTGTGTTCACTGCTTATCATTACTATATTTAAAAAATCAAAAGTTGCTTGTAATGGATTCACATTTATTTCCCAGAGCTATCTGGGAGGGTCTATATCTCCCTTGTCCCCAGTGCCACTTCCAAATACTCATTTCTTTTCCATTCTCTAAAACTTCTAGCTCCTATGAAGATCATACCATTAGGCAATACTTACTTTTCTATAGACTTCCTGGTTTTTCTTTATTGTTCTTTGAAGACTTTGACTTTTGGCTTAATGATTTCTCTACCCTGCATTGATCAGTACTTAAAGGAGCCCTCTGCAGATCACAGAGCTGTCTCTCTGTGTTACCTCTCCCCTCTCTGGTACTGTCCTCTGAACTCTATCTGCCTTGGTCTACCCAGACTCTCAGCCCCCTCTCCTCAATTAACTTCCCACTCAGTTGAGAAGTGAGGTCCCACCTTACTTTCCCTATGAGCTGCAGCTGGAAACTCTCTCTAGGCAGCAAGCCTGGGCAGTCCTAGGGCTCACCTTATTTGTTTCCCACCTCAGAGATCTCTGTCCTTTGTTGCCCAGTATCTAGTGTATTGAAAACCACTGTTTCGTGTATTTTGTTTGGGTTTTTTTTGGTCATTTTAGGGCAGGACGGTAAATCCTACCCTATTGCTCCAGAAGTGGAAGTTATTGGTTTCTCTTTAAATTAGTGGCCAAAACTACACACTAAATACTACTTAGCAATTCTATTATGCTTCTCAAATACATCTCTAGTATTCCATTCTCAGAGATCAACTGTTCTTAAGGTGTGGTACAAGGACCCCTGGGGTGGTTGGTTCCTGAGACTTTGACAAGGATTCACAAAATCAAAACTGTTTTCAGAATAAGAAATAGTAATATATTAATTTCCCTTTTTATTCTCATTCTCTCATGAGTACACGGTGGATTTTTTCAGAGGCTAAATCAGGTATGATGGTTTCACTGCTCCAGCAATTAATGTAATGTGTTCTCATACACTCCGATGTTTTAAAATTTTCTCAGTTATAATTTCTAATATAGTAAGTATCAATAGATATGACCCACATATACAAAAACTGGGATACTCAATAATTTTAAAGAGTCCTGAGACCTAAAAGTTTGAGATTTGATGTCTTAATCAGTGATTATATTGTATTACTGTCGGAGGCACACAAGTCCCATTTTTTTATGTTTCCAAAGTGAAGATGAAATTCCATTTCAATCCCCAAAAAAGCAAAGTATAGGGAGAATATTTTCTAACTTCTATGTGTCCCTCAGCAGTCTTCCTCAGACTTTATCTTATTTGTTAATTTTGGAGAAAAACTGAGCATGCTTACCTGGTCCCTTCTCAGTTTTTTTTCCTTCTTTTAGAAGTCAGCCTATCTAAAGGATACATACATTTTCTGCTCCCCCATGTGGAAGTAGATGTAGACTCTGGCTGAGTAAAGCTGTGAATTCTTTCCAAGCCCTTTGGCTACAGATCTAAAGGTAATTTCCCTATTAATCTTTATTGGTCATAAAGGTGATACTTTAATCATCATTTATCATTTTTTTTGTGGCTTTTCTTGGTAGATTCTGAGCTTAGGAAAAGAAGACAGGGTTAATACCTTAGCCTCCCTTCTTTTAATTTTTTTTTTTTTTATTTTAGAGAGAGAGAGAGAGTGCAAGTGGAGAGAGGGGCTAGGGGGAGAGAATCTTAAACAGGCTCCACAGTCAGCATGGAGCCCTATGCAGGGTTCCATCCCACGACCCTGGGATCACGACCTGAGCTGAAATCAAGAGTGGGACGCTCAATCAACTGAGCTAACCAGGTGCCCCATAGCATCCCTTCTTAAACCTCCTTCGTCCCATGCTCCATCTTCCCTTTAACAGATCACCTGTTCTCACACTGTACTAAGAAATAGAAACCATAAGAGAGTACTACCTCACAGTTCCACTACCGTATCCACAAACTTCAAACTTCGTTGTACTTGTATCCATCTTTCCTGCCTTGTCTCTTTTCCAGTGGAAAAAAGTGTCCATATATATACTTAACACAAATGTAAACGTATCACTTGTGCTCTGGATACAGTTCCCAAGCCCTCTTCAGCTTCTCGTCCTTATATTCTGTCTCTGTTCTTGAGTGTCCATCTCAGCCTATCTAGTGGGTCATTCAGCTGTCATATAGATATATCCCATTATTATCTCCTATCTTTATACAGGAAAAAAAATCTTAACCCCATATTGTCTTTCAGTGTCACCTCATTTTTCTGCCCCCATTGAAATCTAAACACCTTGTAGGAATTACCCGTACTTGTTTTCCCTGCTTCTTTCCATCTAATTCAGTTTTTGACAAACTTACATCAGTCTTCTGTTTTCATATCTCCACGAAAGCTACACTGTTGGAGTTACCAAGGATGGTAATGTTAGAAAATCCTGCTTATCTTACTTGGCTTCTCACCAGATTAGACATTCCCTCCTTGAAACTTTCTTTCTGGTGGCTTCAAGACAGAAGAAGCTACACTCTCAGCATCCTCTCTTTCTCAGTCTCTCTCACTTCCTCTACTCAATTTCTAACTGTTGGAATGCTTCAGAGCTCTAACGTGGATCCTTTACTACCTATTTACTATCTATACTCTCCCCCTATACTCTCCCCCTAGGTGATCCAGTCCAGACCAAAGCTTTATATACCATCCGTTAGTGATGCTCAGTTTTATATCCAGAGCCCTGGCCTCTCCCTTTGGCAACAAGTTTATATGTTGTTGTTGTTGTTGTTGTTGTTGTTGTTGTTGTAGTGATTATGATTGTTTCTATTTCTTGGCTATTATGAATAATGCTGCTGTGGCTGCTCATATGCAAGTCTTTGTGTGAACATGTTTTCATTTCTCTTATATTGGTACCTATGAGTTGAGTTGCTGAGTTGCATGGTAAATTCATCTTTCATTTTTCAGAAACTCCCAAATGTTTTCCAAAATGGTTGCATCATGTTATATTCCCATTTTTGAATTGGTTTATTTGCCTTATTATTGTCAGAGCTCTTTATATATTCTAGGTATAAGTCTTAGCCAGATCCATGATATGCAAAAAATATTCTCCCAGTCTGGGGCTTGTCTTTTCATTTTTCTTAATAGCAGCTTTTTGAAGTGCAAAAGTTTTCAGTTTTTTTGAAGTGCATTTACAATTCTTTATGGACCCTGTTTTTAATGTCATATCTAAAAATTATTTACCTAACCAAAGGTCATGAAGATTTTCTCCTGTATTTACATTTAAGTGCACAATACGGTTCAAGTTAATTCTATGTATGGCATGAGGTAAGAGTCTAAATTATTTATCTTTTTTCATGTGAATATCCAGCTGTCCTAGCACCACTTGTTGAAAAGATGATCCTTTTCCCATTGAATTGCCTCAGCAACTTGGTCAAAAAGCAATTGACCGTAACTATAAAGGTTTATTTTTAGACTCTCAAGTGTATTCCATGATCTATATTTCTATCTCTATGCATACGTAAAGGCTCTTAACAGAGTTGAGTGTCATCAGTTTGGGGAAAAATTGACCTAGGGCCTGATCAGGTAAATATTAGCATTTATATTTTTCAATTTAATGATTATATCTGAACTCAAATAGTTTTTTTTTTTTCTCATGTAGAATGTTTAATAGAACTTGAACCAGTTCTGAGGACATTTGAAGAGATAACTTTTCTTGAAGCTGTTATTCAACTAAAGAAAACAAAGGTAAATTGCTAAATGAAATAATGGAAATTGAACTTTAAATAATCATATATAATTCATGGAGATTTTCAGCTTAGTTAAATTCCATTTTTATGTATCTACTTTTCACAAATACAGGCTACAGTATTAGGGCGATAGAGTTTACCAGAGACTATGAATACTGTTTTCTCTGTCACCAAAGGGCTTTTCCATTTCATTCAAATGGCCAATTCTAGATTTCAGAGACATTTCTAGAACTCCCATATATCAAATGTAAATTTAAAATGTGTAATGAATACCAGTTATGTACAATGAATGCCCTAAGTCACTAGAGTTTTTTTAACCTGTATTTCTTCCTTAATGTTGTAATATATACAGAGTAAAGAAATCTGGGTTCTTTCACTTCTTTTTATTCAATGTTCTTGGGCTTTTTTTAGATTTATAAAAAGTTAAGCTATAGAATTGTATTAATTGAGACTAAAATGTGTATTTGTTATTGCTTTATTTTGGTTTGTTTTCCCACTCAAACACTCCATGTTACATAAATCAAAGTAACCGTTGCTAAGAATTACTTAGAACAATTGTCTTATTGACTCATTCTGGCTTTTGTAGATCAGAACAATTGAAGGGCCCTATTACTGAAACGTTTTCTTAATATTATAGATTTGAGGGATGCCTGGGTGGCTCAGTTGATTGAGTATCCAACTCTTGATTTCATCTCAGGTCATGATCTCATGGCTCATGGGTTCGAGCCCCACATTGGGCTCTGTGCTAATGCGTGGAGCCTGCTTGAGATTCTCTGTCTCCCTCTCTCTCTCTCTCAAAAATAAATAAACATTTTTTAAAATTTATCAAAATGTATTAAAAAGTAACCATACAGTACTTTAGGGACAAAGTAAGCATAGTTGAGCTCAGCAAGTGCTGAGTTTCATTAAATTGCATTTGAGATATAATAATAAAAATAATAAGCTATTAACCAAAGTCTTAAGTTGTGAACAAGCATAGTCTACAATTTATGTATCACTACATGACCTTGATTGCTTCTTGCAATTTGCTGTATCTTTGACATAACCTTGGTTTAAAAGGGAAATGTGTGAAGAAAACGACTACCTTTAGCCAAACTGAAAATTGAAGATAGCAGTATCAGTGCCTCTTTTTAAGGCACTAAAGAACTGTGTTTTAATTCTTTTGATAGCTTTTCACTGACCTTCCTACTTCTCAGTAGGTACAATCTTTTTTAGCACATTCCAGTGTCTCCACTTCTTAGTAGCTACAGACTTCTGTAATACTTATTTTTGCTTTATCTTTTCAGTTCTCTTTGTCTCCTTCCAGCTTTTTCTTCTTCTGCCAAGCAAAGGTGAATAGAGAGAGGAATTGGTTCTCTTGGTTGTAAAGTGGAAGAGAACCATATCAGTTTTTTTTTCTTGTCCCCAAACTACTTAAATACTATGACCTATATTCAAAATGGTTAATTTTGGGGTGTGGCTCAGTCAGTTAAGTGTCCAACTCTTGGTTTCAGCTCAGGTCTGGATCTCTGTTTGTGAGTTTGAGCCCTACGTCCAGCTCTGCATGGTAGCATGAAGCCTGCTTGGGATATATTCATATTCATTCTCTCTCTCTCTCTCTCTCTCTCTCTCTCTCTCTCTCTGCCCCGCCCCCACTCACACTGTCTCTGTCTTTCTCTAAACAAATAAATTTTTAAAAATTAAATAAACCTTAAATTTTAGAAGAAATTTTGTTTTTTTTAAATAAAATAGTTTAAAGTACATATTTTCAAATACCTGAATACCCTTTGATGATAGCATTGCTAAATTACTAAAAAAGCATTACTTTCTTTGGCGTTTTTAAATAGCTATATTGTTTTCACTCAAAATTTTTTTAAAAAGAAATTCTGTATCAATTCTGTGAAATTAGTAGGGAAAGAATATCATTTCTATTTGATGAATGAGGTAACTGAGGTATAGGAAAGTTACATAATACCCTACGCAGCTAGTTAATGGCAGGGCCAACAATAGAATACAAATTTAATAAGATTTTTCATCAAGAAACTTCTGAAAACAAAGACCACCAGTTAAGGTGACTCGTTTGAGGTTCCTACATTTTTTTCATTTCTTTGAACCAGGTCCCGTAATTTATGTTTTCACAGATAGCCTTTCTTATAAATTAAATAATAACAACTGAACCAAAAGGAGTTTCTCCTTAATATTCCATTTCATTTCCTTCTAGGGATTGATTTACTAGTTCATAAATAACTTGAATTATCATAACTGATTAGTTATGAAAAATAATGTTACTAATTCAAGGATATTGCATTATCAAAAATGTTTCAGTAAATTTAAAATCACAGAAAAGCCTTGTATAACAGAGACAGACCCAAAGAATAACTCTAAAAGTTCACATAAAAATGTATTTAACAAATGTTCATTGGACTACTTTGTGCAAATGCTATGGTAGGTAGATTATAAATACAGATGAATAGTTGCTTTTCTTCTAAAATTCCTTACCCGGTAATGGAGAAGACCGTAATAAGTATGAATAATGGAGGGTTGGGAGCAGTTGGCATTATGTTGGTTTGGAGAAAAAAAAAAGCATACTGATAGGTTTGTTTTTTAAATCACTCACTAGTGATGGCAGTTAATCCAAGATTGCTTTATAGAGATGGGAATAAATCACTAAATGAGTTTAATAGAGAGGTATAGCATGTATGTAACTCATCTGCTTAATAGCTAGTAGCATTTATTGAAGGCTAACTAAGTAATCTTAGGGCTTTTTTGTTTATAATCCTCCTTACAGTATTCCTGAAAAGTAGGTATTCTTATCTCCAGTTTGCAGATAAGTAAACTGAAATTAAGTCTCACACCTAAAATCCAATGGTTAGGTATCCTGAGATTCTAAACCAGACCTGATTGGCTACATAGCCCCCATCATTCCATTAGTACCCTCTGCATCCTTTACTTACTCCAGCCCTCAGTTTCTTATCTGTAAAATAATACTGTACTTACAAGCACAGTGCTTAAAATATAGTAAATGCTTAAGAATTATGGATAGATACATACACATACATAAATTGAAATTTATTAAGTACCTAGTTTGTATCAGACACTTTATATTCATTCCCTCACTTAATCTCTAAAACGATCCTGCATGTAGGTATTAGTCAATCTTTAAAGATAAATGTGCTCAAGGTAACCAATTAATATGAGGCAGGATTCAAAGTTTGTTTCTCTATAAAGTTATTACTCCTATACTACACTGTCTCTACATTTAGATCATATATCCTCAAATGATGTAACTTTACTTTCCATTTGTTCTGTATAAACATAAATTATGTTAAGTAGATTGTATTTTATTCATAAAGCTTCCTAATCACTTCCAACTAAAGTACACGTATGCATTCATTCCAGTTACAGAGTACTTTGAGCACTATTCACTTATGCGACAAGAAGGAAATGGCGTCATCTCTGAACATACCTGTAACTCATGAGCCACAAGAGGTAAAATTATGTCGATAAACTCAAAATGTGAGAAGAATATGAAAAATCATTAAGTCTTGGGGTGCCTGGGTGGCTCAGTCGGTTAAGCCTCTGACTTTGGCTCAGGTCATGATCTCACGGTTCATGGGTGTGAGCCCTGCGTTGGGCTCTGTGCTGACAGCTCAGAGCCTGGAGCCTGCTTCACATTCTGGATCTCCCTTTCCCTCTGCCCCTCCCATGCTCACACTCTATCTCTCTCTCTCAAAAATAAACATTTAAGAAATTTTTAAATTAAAAAACAAATCATTAGCCTTAATTCCTTCCTTAATATGTGGGAAGCTAAAGCTAGGGAGATTTTAGGATTTATTAGGTAGCCCATGGCAATCTCCGGTTTGAAATCCAGTGCTCCTAATTCTCATGCCATGTTCATCTCATTGAATCATACATCGTCCTTGCTTTTCTGTTTGCCGTTAACTTTTGTCCTGTCATTGTTTTATCCAATGAGCAGTATTCCTGTGTGGTATATAGACAAATCATTGATTATAGTTTTACCATTATATTTATCCAAATGTAAACTATCCAATGTACACCCTTATCCTTACCTCCTACAGTGATTACTGGAAGGAAAATGCCATTTGCATGACCATCTAAAAGGAAAGATTTCTTCAGTAGCATTCATTCATATTTCAAGTTAATAATTTCTCCTAAGAATATATAAAGCTTATTATTTTATATATGTGTTTCTTTAATTTTGTAAGGTATAAATTGTAATAGTTTTGTTCTTTTTTATAGTAAACCAAAAGCAACAACTATTTAGAAATTAAAACCGTATAACTTTTAAAATGATTTTCTATTAATCTAAATCATTTATCCTCTGTTTACTTTAGGAATCGTGTGGATCCTCTCAGCTCCATAAAACTAGTGGTTCTACTGGAGCCTCAAAGTCCCTGTCAGCGTCTCAAGACAGTGATTTTTTACCTAGTATGTAAACTTTTCAATCAGTATTGCTGGCAAGGTTTCCTTTTTTTTTTTTTTAAGATCGTATCATTGGTAAGCAGTGATGGTTTATATGGAACATGTCTTTCATTTGCAGTCGTGACTCGTTTTTTTTTAAGTGTCAGAATCTAAAGATGCGAAAATAGTACTGGGATGTTCTACAAATACATTAAAATATTGAAGGCATTGTGTTAGACTCTAAAAAACATATCTTCTAAGGGAAGAGTAATATTTCTAAATAACCGTAGTAAAGAGATAGAAAGTGATATGGATGTAGAGCTATGGTAATACACTGGAAAAGTAACAGTTTTTACAAAGTATTTCACAACAACCTTGTGAGGGAGATATTCCTCATTTTACAGATTTTTAAGATCAAGACTTCCTGGATCACATAGTTAGTAGCTGGCAAACCCAAGACTCGAAGCCAGGTCTTTTGATAAATATTTTCATGTCACTCCACTACACCATGTTGTCATCATGAAGAAATTGTTTCTGACTGAAGGTTGGACCTATAGTTATAAAGATGGGCCTTCCAGGCAAAAGGAACAACATAGAGGCACAGAAGCAAGAAAACACAAAGAACAGTGAGTAGTTGGGTTTAGCTGGTGAAGAGGATATGAATTAATAAAGATAAAAGATCAGTAGGGTAGAATCATACCATCACAATTTCTAACACTAGGCTAAGCTATTTGGGCTTTTTCTCTTGGGTGGGAAGCAACTATTGCAAATTTTTGAGCAAGGGTGTGACTTGATAAAAAACTTTTTGCTCTAGGAAGACTCATCCTGTCTAGAATATGTGGAATATTTTGGAAGGAAAAGGAGAATGGAAGTGGGGAAACCAATCAGTTAGACTTTTGGCCTGTTACTGCAGTACACGAGAGATTATGAGACCTCAGAGTAGAAGAAGGAAGAAAGAGTGAAAGGGATGTTATGGAGAACACACTGAGGGGCTTTATAGCTCTTCACTTGTGGGAAGAAAGAATTTATAGATCTCCACTTGTAGGAAGGAAGACAAAAGAACTGAACAAGTTATCAAGCCTGGTGACTGGGAGAACATTGGTCTATTAACAGAAATAGTTGAAACGGATTTTAGAGTTAGATGTATAATTAAGTTTTTAGTGTTTTGTTTTTAATTTGAGGTGTTTAGCAGCACACATGAGGGTGATGTCCAGTGGGCTGTTGAAAATTTAAGACTAAGGCTCAACGAAGACAGAAAATTTAATTACATAGATTTGGGAAGAGAGGTGACAGTTGAGGCCCTGAGATTGAATAGGATTACCAGAGAAGGGTGTAGAAAAACACACATCATAAATAGATTTAGAGGACACATTTAACATGCTGAAGGAGAAAGAAGACACAGAAGAAGAAATGTGGGATTATGTGAAGAAGTAAAATTCCATAATTTATAATTTACATAAACACAAAAGTATGGTAAAAAACTTTCATAAACCCTTTTTGTTCTAAAATGTATTTACTTGTGGATTAGATTTATGAACCAGCTTTAATTCCAGTGAAAATGTAAAGACATTGAATACTATACTCTGTATGATCCAGATGTTGATATTTTAGCTAATAAGAGTAGCTAAGGACTCTTCTGCCCCTAACGAAGATACTGTGTTTTGTAGGAAAAACTCAAGACTTCTCTACGCTGTATCACTATCCAGTAAATCACAGTTGTGATAGTCACATTTCTGTAGCTCAAAAGGTGACCTGTTGTGATCACAGGACCGCCCCATGCTCTTTAGCAGTAATAAATCCACTCTCAGCTGAGGGAAATTCAGGTAAGTATACAACACTTTGTAAATGATGCCGTTTACTTCACAGCTATATGTTCAGTAGATTTGCCATACAGGAAGTTTTGTCTTTATTTCTTCAACATGATAAATACGTACCTTCTTAAGAAAGAAAGCACTTCCAATCCTGGCAGCTGTGAGTGCTGACATGTAATAATAGGCCCACATGGTATTCCATGAACACCTATCTAGTGAGGGACTGCCAGGAGGAGGTGTGACTTAATATGTTACTAAAGGTAGAGTTATTTTTGTTTTTTTTTTAAAAATATGCCGGTGTCTTTTATATTAAATATATAGATAGTTATAGAAATAATAGATATAGATATCTGCAACAGAGTGGGGCTTGCTCCTATGGATCTATAGCATATAAAAAGGCTTTTTCTGGGAAGGGAACTGAAGGGAAAAGAAGAGAGAACCCAAATATCTGTATGTTTCCTGAAAATTAACAGCATCCCCCAAAGTACTTGTATTTCATATTAGCCTAATCACGGTAAAATTGGGTTTTATTCCTTACTGTTTCTTTTTTCATCCAATTTTTTTCATAGCTGTCTATCTGTCCTCAACTCATTTGTCATCCCTTGCTCTCCTACAGAGCGATTACAGCCTGGCATAGCCCAACAGTGGATCCAGAGCAAAAGGGAAGATATTGTGAGCCAGATGACAGAAGCCTGCCTTAACCAGTCGCTGGATGCTCTTCTGTCCAGGGACTTGATCATGAAGGAGGACTATGAACTCATTAGTACCAAACCTACAAGAACCTCAAAAGTCAGACAGTTACTGGACACCACTGACATTCAAGGAGAAGAATTTGCCAGGGTTATAGTACAAAAGTTGAAAGATAACAAGCAAATGGGTCTTCAGCCTTACCCGGAAATACTTGTGGTTTCTCTATCACAATCTTTAAATTTATGTCAAAATAAAAGCTTGTAAGTGACTCTCTTTCAAGAAGAAAAGTTATTCTATGAGAGTATTTTATATTTCTGTTGCCTTTATCGTATTGTTTTTACAAAATCCACATGAGTATTAGAAGCTTTAATGGAGTTTCTTCCTCAGGTAAATATCAGTCTTCTCCTGTGACATTACAGTTTTGTTTTTTTTTTTAATTAATATAGTAGAAAGTTTGCATTTTGCTAGATAGTTCGATTTGTGTCTTTGGTTAATTGAAATTAGTTTTCAAATATAATGTCATTCTTGTACATAACAATGTCTTAAGGTATCATGCATTTCTCATGGAAGCCATTTTCATATTCACTTTCTTTTGGATTATTTATTACTTGTCTCAGATAAAGTTTGGCTTTTTGAAATGTAACCTTTAAATTAGAGATAGTACAGCATTTCTCATGTGTAGTCCCAGGTTCATATCCTCTCCAAAAAAGTTGTTCATTAAACTTTATTATCCAGATTACATTTTTAAATCTTAATCATTGGAATCTCTTTAAAAAAATATTTCAAAGGTAAAATACAAAATACATGAAGAAAAAATGTATCTTTCAACATGTTTCCACCCTCATTTCTAACCACAACCAGCAACCAAGGTAACCAAAGTTAACAACATAATGTGTATCCTTCTTTACCCTTCTTCCTACTCCTATGTAAAGTATATGCTCATTTGGGAAAGGGTCTTTCATTAGTATTATCATTTTAATACGTTATACGGCACTAATTTTTGCACTTAATAGTACATCATGTGTAGCCTTCCAGATCATACATAAATCTAACTCATCCTTTTTAATTGCTGCATAATATCAAGGCTGCATCTTTATCTTACTAATCTGTTCACCAGATTTAGCCAAAACAATAAAGATAGAGCATGAGTTATTTTTATGTTTAACAGCTTATGTCACTAAATGAAAACTTACAAGGAATAATCTCTCTTCTGAAAATGTTTATTACCAATGTCAGCAAAAAGTGTGATGCAGGATAAATTCAAAAGTACAGACTTTCAAGAGGTATCAGACCCACAGTATTATAAAAAAAAGTAAGAGTCAAAAATGATCAGAAGGTCCTCATAGGGCTATGTGCCATCAATGCAGAGCCCACTTCAGATCCTCTGTCCGTCCCCCTCTCTCTCTGCCCCTCCCTTCTTCCCTCTCTTTCCCTGTTAACATCTTTTTTAAATGACCAGAAGGTATTGGGGCAATTAAATATTTTATTAAGATTATACAATGAGTGTTTTAATCTCCATTTGGAGCTTGACACTAACTGGTGGTGCCTCATTACTGTATCTCTGAGAAATATGGAAATTACTAGGGAAAGATGGAAACCAATTAAGTATATGAGTTATCTATTCTATCTCCTATTTTTAAATGTTAGGATAAGGATTTAATTTGGGAAATAAGTTGAGAAAATGAGATTGTTTTAGGTAGTACATAGATATAGCACCAAATAACATTTGAGTCATATGGTACAGAAGTTCTTTCAGTTCTTCCTTGAGCCTTCTAATTAAGTAAAGGAGAATGTCACAGTTGTGCTGTCATGTTTTAATCCCCCTTGTTAAGAAAAAGAATAGGCTTCAGTCTCAGAACTTCAGAAACAGTATTTAGCAAGAATTTTACAGTTTTTTTAAAAATTGTATTTTATTTGAAAATGATCCACATGTCACAAGTGGTACTAATTGTGTATGTATAATATATAAAGTTTCATTTTATAATCAAGGCAATCCAAAATACTGAATTATAGGTAGAATGTGAGTGTACCAGCTATCATTGAAGCATAGTAGAAGGATGATAGTAAGATTCAGTCACTTAAGGAAGGTACCTAATAATCTATAATTATCTCTTTTTTAACTAGATAGTACTAGATAATCTGAAAGTGGCATTCCTTGCAGTGTATTTTTTTTTGTAGTTTGGTTTTTGTTTTTTTTAATGTTTATTTATTTTTGAGAGAGACGTTCCTTTGTACTTTTTTTAAATTTTTTATTTTTTAAAGTTTACATCCAAATTAGCATATAGTGCAACAATGATTTCAGGAGTAGATTCCTTAATGCCCCTTACCCATTTAGCCCGTCCCCCCTCCCACAACCCCTCCAGTAATCCTCAGTTTGTTCTCCACGTTTATGAGTCTCTTCTGTTTTGTCCCCTTCCCTGTTTTTATATTATTTTTGTTTCCCTTATGTTCATCTGTTTTAAAACAGTCTTACCCACAAATGTAGTCCACAGAACAGCTGCATTCACATCACCTGGAACTTGTGAGAAAGGCAAATTCATGGCCCTTCTCTCAGACCTGAACTAATCTCAGGTAGTAAGGTTCAGAAATCTATGTCAATAAACCATCCAGACCATTATGTGTGTGCTAAAGTTCAAGACCCTTTGTTTTTAGGAAACAAAATAGAACTATGCATAAGATAATTTCCCTTTAGTTCACAGATCAGTTTTCCTTGTGTCTGCCACACTTGTCTTCAGCAGGTGTAGTCTCAGAACTGAGGTGTGATTAGGAAATTTAACTTTTGGGTTTTTTTGCATCCACTTGAATTCCCAAAACAATATTAGACATGTTTTGCATGTTGGAAAGATTGCTTAAATATGATAATCAGATCAGTTGATTGAATCTATCACTCAGCTCTTTAAAGAAGTACTTTAGAAGGGATCAGACACTTGAATTACGACAGCAGAAGAGCAGAGCTGATGTGGGGAAAGCCAAGAAGCAAGACTGGATGCGTTGAAAGTTATACTAGAGAAACCGGCATCACGGTGAAAAGACCGGGGCGTGGCAGCAGAGGTACCCAGCAGCGGCAGCTGGTTTCTATCTCCCTTCTGTTGGTAATCCTCTGTTCACCCTCCCCCACCCCAACTCAATTTCCTAATTTATGATGAAAAACTATGACCAATTGGAAGAACAGGAGAATCAGTAATCTTTCATGTGTAGCCATCCTCAAAACCTCTCACTGGTTTCAGAAATGCGTTTTTTCTCTATACTCTCATCTCTCAAGCCCAGTTCCCAAACAACCTCCTGCTTTTCCTCCCCTTCCCTGGACTTTTTTTCTTTTCAAAGTCACACACCCAGATTGCTTTTAGAAACAAAATTCTTTTATTTGATCTGTCCCTTCTCAACCTTTTCCTGGAAAATTATGCTGCCTTTAATCTTGTTACCAATTTCACTCTTAATCTTTTAAAATTTGATGTCCTAGAATTAATGAATGTCTAGGTTGAAAGGAATAATTATGCAAGGTTATGCCTCAAATTCCTCAAATAAAGACTTTAGATAGATAAGTATCTCATGATCAAAAACTTGTATTGATGAGGGGGGAAACATTTACCTATTCAGGCAATATGCTTCATCTCCAGACAGGTCACTTCTTTCCTACAGTGATTTAAAAATCTATTTCCCTATTGTTTGTATCTATTGGTCATGGTTCCAAACATTGGGATAGTATGTAGAGTACATCTATTCCCTTACCCATATGGCAACTCTTTATATATTTCCAGGTAACTTCTGTTCCTGATGGCTTTTTTTGTACTTTAAAATAATCCCTTCCTTCAATGGCTATTTAAGAGGTATGATCTGTATTTCTTTTAACATATGGTACCCACAACTGCATCTGTTACTTCTAATCCATTTAGGTCTTACCAGCACAGTTGGGATATCTCCTCCCTTGTAACTAATATATTAAAAGCCCATTTTTTAACACTCACATGATGCTGAGTTGATATTTAACTATGAGCTAAAAATCCTCTGTCTTTTGTAACTATGCTGTTTTGCCGCCTTCTTTTCTGTACTCAAAGTTGAGTTGGGTTTGGGGCCCATATATAAGGCTATGCCTTTATCCCTCTTCATTTTTCTAAATTCATTCCTAGTTCCACCCACTCAGTATAGTTTTGATTCCTAAATCTGGAATCCCCCAGCTTGTCATCCACAAATTTGACAAAGTTGCTGTTTGTAATTTCCTCCAAGTTACTAATTAAAATGTTGAATGGTACTGGGCCAAGGAAAAGTCTGCAGAATGCCACAGGCTTCCTCCCTTAACTTGACAAAGCTCAACTAATCATCACTATTTAGGTACAACTATGCACCTACTCACTAATGAATATAATGGAAATATTCTTAAAGTGTTACACATTATCATAAAAGACTATGTAATCTACACGTTTAACCAAAATAGTATCTATTTCCAGGTCAGTTTTTAGAGCATTGGCTTATTTTTTCATCTAAAATGTGTTTCAATGTAAGCATACTTTTGTTGGGTGTTTGGGGGATGAGTACATTAAATATTAAAAAGGAACTTGTCTCCTGTCCTTACATAGAAACAACGTGGTATTGTTCAGGCTCTGCTTACGAAATCTAGGTGCAAGGCACTGTGCCCACCAAAATCTCATGATTTAAGTAGACCAGCTGTATAAAGAATCCCCAAATTCAACATCTGAAGAAAATAAAAATTAAAGACTAACGAGAAGACAACCTTAAAATAGGTATAAGTAATACCCTTAGAGAGATTTGAGTGGGAATATCTTTAAAAGTAGAAGTTGCTATGACGTAGACACAAAGTGAAATCTAGAAAAATTTCAAGCTATGATCTTCAAAATAGTAACCCAGCAACTGTTTCTTCTTGAAAAACGTCCCACTTCTCACTCCCACTTCTCATTCCTAGGGAGTTTGTTGTGGTAGAAAACGGAGAGCTCTGAGAGATTTCCCCTAGGGAAGAGGAGGAGTCTGCAGGTGAAGATGAGAATGAGTGAGGCCAGTGTTATTGGAGGTGGTGACTGAGGACAAGGGAGCTGTGAGCTGAAGCCAAAGTAGTAGGCAGAGGCCAGAATCACACAGGACTTTGGGGAAGGGTTTGGGTGTCATGATATGTGTAATGGAAGCCACTAGATAAATTCAAGCAGAGAAATGATATGACGTCTTGTGGTTGACTCGTTTGAAGATTACTAAAGATGACTGGAGAGGGGCTAGAGCAGGGAGAGCCATTTAAGAGACTGTTCAGTAGATGATGTCTTGACTACAGTGGATAGAAATGGCCTGATTTCAAAATTGAACTGCTGGAATTTAATATTTTTTTTAAATTACTGTAAAGAAATGCCCTGTCATTCAATGCCAGACCACCTTTCTGAAATAGAAATGTATCATGTCACACCTGTTTAATCTTCAAGGGTCCCCCAAACATCCACAGGAGAGAGACCAATCTCCTGATGGCAAGAAACCATTTAAGTTAGCAGCTATGTAGCTTTTCAGGCTCCGCTTCTAGCATCACCCTCTCTATGCCCTAAACTTCAACTACACCAGACTACTTTTTTGTTTGCGTTTTTGTTTTGTCATTGCCTTGCGTGTGCTGTGAACTTTACCTGGAATACCACTTACTCTTCCTCTCATGCACCCCATGGACACTGAGTCATCATTCCCAACCATAAGGACACTGTCGTAAAATCCCAGACAGGTTAGTTGCTGCTTCCTTCATGAGCTCATTGCAGCCCAAGTGATTTTTTCATTGAGTTCTGACTTTTTGCAGCAGACTGAGAGCCCTGAGGGCAAGGACTAGGCTTTGTTATTTGTGTTCCTAGAACTATGCCTCCTGAGTTCTTTAACTGCTTTTCGAAATGAATAAATGAATGGGTGGATCATGCTGAAAATTGACTCATAGTGTATTCCCTCAGTGACACCATTTCAAAACTTTCTCCTGGATATCCTTCAACCATTCTTTACGTTATTATGGTTTGAGTCAAAAGTTGTTTTTGTCATTCTCTTGTGTCATCTCATGAATAGCATCATTTTTTTTTTCTTTTCACCAACCCACAGGAATGTTCCAGCACAAAATGGCTGGTCATTTTTCTTTGTGCTGTGGTAAACATGTCACACCCAGTAATGGAGAACCAGCAGAAGACAAGCAAGACAAGGACCAAGAAGAAAAAGTCCAAATTAAGCATAATATTGTACTAACTGGCATCTGTCTCATAGTGGGATATATGAGGCTCGGGCACACTTGTATCGCCCACAGAGGTGCTTAGGCTTTTCCTGAATGTTTGAGCTATTACTAGACTTTTTTCGCTGTTTGGGGCTTCATATTATGGAAAGCTCCACCCAGTAGTCAAGGACAAGCTATGCATACATCTTGGAAGCATTTTGTGGATTTACTGTCTTCATCTGACTTTTGTCATCTTTACTCATTGAGCCAATAGGATAGACAGGCCATAAAGACAATCACATTTATGAAATTTGTTATCACACCTCTTTGGACAAATTGTGAGTCGCTTATGAGGAAGGGAAATGGATCGTGACTGCCTGCATATGTGAGTATATTACTTTTCCCTTCAGACTCATAAAATCTTACTCTAATCAGGGAGACTTCATAGGCTATTTTAAAGCCCTGCCAACCTAATATTTCAAATTTAGCTGACGACTAGTCTATTTGTGGAAAATAGTCATTTGTATTTCTGATAATACTAGATTTTTTAACTTGGGGCCTTCATCTCCCTGAAAGTTACATTCATTTATTTCATATTGATTTTACAAATTTTATGAAAAATAACTGGTAACTCCAGGTTCATCACCCACTAACAGTTCATAAACCTGGACTGATAGTTTAATTCTGTTCCCTTCTATTCAGTTATGAACCTTCTACACATTAGAAACTGTGGGGACATAGAAATAGGGTCTTCCACAATTAGCATACATATCCTAGTGAGAGCATAAGACATATAAAAAACAGCATAAGCGAAAATGACATTCCATCAGAAAAGTATAAACAAGTGCTGTAAAATTTCAAAAGTGAGGGAGATCACATTTGCACTGGGGGTCAGGAGAAGTTTCTTAAAGGAGGTCACTATCAAGATAGACTTTGCAACACTGGATTTTGGCAAACACAAGGGCATGTACAGTAGAGGATGCCATACTGTAGAAAACAGCCAAGCTAAGGTCTGAGGACAGGCAAACAAGAGAGGTCTTCTGTGGGAATGTCCTCCCCAAGGGGTGCAACAGGTGAACTCCACTTTTCCCACATATGCAGAAGAGAAGCCTGGTGAGATGCAGGGAGGCGCTGTGACCAAGTTCTACTTCAGGATCATTTTCCGAACTCATCAAGCCACTTTCACCATGGGTTGTAGACAGATAGGAAAATAAAAGTAGATAAAGTTTGAAAACTACCGTGTAAACGGAAAGTGTAGGATTTTTGTTTTTTTAAACAATGGACTTTTATCCTGTGGAGCGTCCTTCCTGAACCCTGATTCTTGTGAGGGCCCATGCCTCAGATGTGAGCAGCACGTTGTATTTCACTCACTACATTCATTCTTTCTATAGGAACCATAGCATTTACTCACTGCATGAGTGTGAAGTAGGAAAGCTGAGTGAAGGATATCTTCATGTATGCGAAGATCTTGATGTCCATCTTAATTATATTGATGAATGGCTATTTTGTTTTTAAAGGTAAGACCAAAAGCTGGGCATATGTAATTAAACAAACAAAAAACACCTATGAAGTAGTTAAACGAATACAAACTACTGTATTACATGAATATTAACCTACAATATAGTTCTCAGAGACTAAGCTAGACTGTTGAGGAGGCTCCAAGTTACGTTATGCAGTTTCACATGTAGCCACTATGAAATGTTCCAGCCCTGAGAAAAGTAAATTTATCTAGCTTTTCAGTTCTCGATAGCTTTTCATCATAATTATCTCATTTAATCATCAAAGCCAACCTGTGTTACCTGATGGCCATTTTAGGAAATCCAAATATTGTTTATTCACAAAAGACATCTTAATAGTTTTGTTTTTCTTTTTTTAATTTTGACTACAGGGTCTGAATTTGGGATAGGCAAAATCAAAAATATTGTTAAGAAGACCAAATATAAGTCATAAATACTTAAGAATAGGAAATATTCACAGGCAACATTGTCAAAATACACAGCAACAAACAACAATGGTTGTTAGAAACAATATTTTTAGAAATAATTTTTTTAAAGTAAGGAATCTTTGACAACATGATTTGAGAGAATGTCAAAAAGCACTAACAGTTGTGTGGGATCAAAAGGAATTTTTACTATTTCAGGCATAAAATAACTTAGTCATTTTACAGAAAAGAAAAAAAGACTCAAGTTCTGATTGTAATCCTTTATCCTTTTGTTCATTCATATAAAAATTTGCAGTAAAAGATTTAACAATGCACTTTTATATGTTTGTATTTAGCTATATCCAGGTATATAAATATATGAATAATTGATACATATAAATCTTTAAAATATTAACTTATTAATATACCAAATAAAATAATGTATATATTTTTTCCTATGTATATAAGTATGTATTTTTCAAAATGGTAATTATATGTATGCCATAATAAAGTTACCATTTTGAAAAACTATAATAATTTTCTTAATAAGCAAACATAAATATATATTTTAAAGCAACCTAGGAATAAATAAGGTGAGTTTTTTCCCATTTTATGGATCAGGAAGTGAGAATTGGGAAGATGAAGTGATTTCCCAAGGTTACCCAGGGAAGACACTCATGAAACCTCTCATTTGACAAATGCTGACTCTGGCCCAGGCATAGTGCTAAGCTTTAGCTAATCAAAGATCAATAGGCACATCCCTGTCCTTGAGGAGCCACATCCCATCTTGAGTGCAAGTCTTCAAAATCTTAGATATGTAGGAAAATTTTTTAAATGCTCTAACAGACTATGGAAAATGTACTCTAATATCAAGTCAGGAAACTTAGATTCCAATTTAACTCTAGCAGCACAGAGCCACTTGAGAAAAGTACTGAAATATACCAGCTTGCAATTTTCAGAGCCATTAAACGAGTGGCTCTCAGGTGAAATTCCTAGAGACCTGCCAGTACCAAAAATTCAGTGAACATTAAGAATTGCTACTTACAGGTCTAAAGTCAACATTCACATCATTGTGTGATGAACATACCTTTTCTTATGAGCTTGCTATTTTTGTAAAGTACCTACTTTTTAAAAACCTGGTAATAGCATTTGTTTTATTTACTACTAATGTACTTGTAAGCCATGCATATTAGCGCCATCCAAAGAAGCTCCAATACCTCAAAGTAAGTCAAAACCTTCACAAAATTATTTTTCAACAAGCATATATTTGAATGCTTAGGAAAAAAAATGAAAAAGAAGCATTCTTGCCTTTAAAGAGATCAGCCTCGGTATAAAAGCAGAAAACCAAAACCAAAGAATTATCCAAAATGTACAAAGCATGGAGCCTGATGCGGGGCTTGATCTCACAGCCCTGAGATCATGACCTGAGCCAAAATCAAGGTTGGAGGCTCAACTGACTGAGCCACTCAGGCGCCCCTCAACATACTTTTTAAAGGATATGACCGCGCTCATATAGGTAGCACTGCATTGGACAAGTGAACTTTATTATTTTATTCACGTAGGTATATATGTGTGTATTTTATTATGTTTGTGTGTCAGACCCCTGATACAGAGCTCACAAGGCTAAAATCTAGGTGTAGGCAAAGCTGCATTCCTTTTTAGACTCTAGGAATGAATCCATTTCCTGGCTCATATAGGTTATTGCCAGAATTCTGTTCCTTGCAGTTGTAAGTCTGAGGTCCCCATTTTATGCCATTGTCTTCTGAGAGTTGTTCCCAGCTTCTAAGGGCTGCCTACACTTCTTGGCTCATGGCCCACTTCCATGTTCAAAGCCAACAAGGACAAGGAGAACCTCTCTGTAAATTTCAGCCTCTCCTGCCCCTCTTCCAAATGATACAAGGTGATCTCTTCAGGTCTGACTGGCACCCTTAATTCCATCTGTAACCTTAATTTCCTTTTGCCACCTATGCAGCATATTCACAGGCATGACACTGGGTTTAGACTGAGGGGGACAAAATCTTTCTTCCACACTGTTAATGCCTCAGCATATCTTCCTTTGTCACCTAGCAAAAGTTTAAGGGAAGATATTTTCTCTGATGGGAAGCTATAAATATGCTTGTAGGAAAGTGAATATAATTGACTTTTTCAAAACAGATCATACCAGTTTATTTATTTCAGGATGACAGTTTCTTTTCTTTTTTTTTTTTACATTATATAACTTTATTTATTTTTATATTTTTAATATGAAATTTATTGTCAAATTGGTTTCTATATAACACCCAGTGCTCATCCCAACAGGTGCCCTCCTCAATACCCATCACCCAACCTCCCGGCCCTCCCACCCCCCATCAACCCTCAGTTTGTTCTCAGTTTTGTTTTGTTTTGTTTTTTCAATATATGAAATTTATTGTCAAATTGGTTTCCATACAACACCCAGTGCTCATCAGGATGACAGTTTCTTAATGGATTAAAGAGAAAGTGAGAGAAAGAGAAAAGATGTCTTGGATAAAGTGCTCTAAACTGTGAGGAGAGTCATCACCTTTGCCCACAGGAAAATCTTCCATTTGGATGCAATGCTTATATTCTTGGGTTCTTTTCAAATGTTCAAACAGTAAAATGTCCTTTTGTTTTTCTTCTTTGGACTCTACCAGTGTCTGTTTCTGTATCCATGCCCGTTGTGACTGTCCTTTATTTGCTGACCAATGTGGCTTACAATGTCATCTTACATATGCCTTCTTTCCCGAAGCTGTTGCTATGGTAAGTTTGAAATGATCCACTGCTCCTTGCCTCCATTGAGAATTTTTTCATAAGAGGAAAATATGGGCAATTTGCACCTCTCTGTGCTAGATTGGTTGTTGGGAAAAAATGAGGAAAATAATAACATGGGAGCACTGTGAGAGTTAAATGAGCTAATACATGCATGTCTTACCACAAAGTGTGGCACAGGAATAAAGGTTCACTTTCTTCTATTGTTGTTGTTGCACTAACTCCAGATCAGGATGAGACACGCATTAATGTCACAATTATCCACTAAGGACCACATTATGCATACCAGGCAGCATCAGGAGGGGTGGTTCTGTTTACCTGTGGAGACTTAGAATGGACCCACAAAAACAGGCATAGGATTTCCTCATCAAATCTGCTTACAGCCAAGGTAGTCACCAGAGTTGAAATGGGAATTTTCCAGCCATGTTTACATTACTGTATTGGTGACCTGCGTGGTTTTCAAAGGGCCTGAGTTAAATTATCTACTTTCCTGCCCAAAGACTAAGACTGCATTTATAACAAATTCATATGAGGCGATTGGTTGATAAAACTTGTGTGAGGAATTGATTGTGTCCACAATATCCTAATATACAGTCTTGTTTAGCTATTTTTCTTTTCTAACCTTTTATTTCCACCTTTGGAAAAACTCCAGATTATATACCCCTAGATCTGATTCCCAAACTGCCACATTTTTATAGATATTCTAATTTCCTATGAAATCAAGAAAAAAAGAAGGAGGAAAAATATTGGGAGGCTTCACATGAGAGTAGTGTTGGCCTAGTATGAACTTTTAATTCAGTGTTAGGTAGTTGAGGGGAACTCAACATAGAGACATATTTGCAAATATGTGTGATATAGGTATTACTTATCTTTTACATGTTAATTGACTGACTTACAGTTCATTGATACTTCTCGACGCAAACCATAGGGATCATCAGTCTCTTAATTAGTATTGAGTCCATTTCATTCCAAATTTCTGTATCCTGAGGTTAGTGCTAAAAAATAAACTAGATTCCCAATACTGAGTTTTCTTTTCACTAATAACTTTCTTTTCTTATTCCCTCTCTGCCCCCAGACATTTGGTAATAAGGTCAAAAGCCATGTTCAGGGACTAATTCCTATTACAGTGGCCATGGCTTGTGTCAGTGAACTGAACTCAATCAGTCATTACAGCATCCAGGTAAGAAAATCAAATGTGCTGTAGGTTATTTGTGTTTTCAAAGCTCAGCTAAGGGAAATCAATCACTGCTTATGTTTAATGTCACTAATGAACAACAGCCAAGCATTTTGATCACCTCTTGGTCTTGCTTTTACCATCAACCTATTTCAGGGATTTCAAATGCTAAACTAGAGATTCTGTTTGGTCATGTTTGTCTTTTTCACCAGTCAGTGCATAAATGTGGCCCATTTTAAATAGACTCTAAAAAAGAGTCAATCTTTTCCGGGATGTGGGAAAGCAGGGTTTGCATGAAAACTGTTTAGTAACATCACATACTGCAAATAGTTGTTTGTCAGGGATAATTGTAAAGCAAAGTACAAATGTGGAAATGTGCTGAGTGCATGAATCCAAAGGGAGAAGAGCCAACTGATGAACACAGCAAAACAGGCTGTGAAAAATCAATGCTAATACACACCCGCTCACCTAGTGTACTTAAAATCAGATCCCTTGGTTGGCCACCTTAGCCCTACAGCTGGCTAGCGTCATGATGGGCCATCAGAAAACTGCTCAACAAAGTAATTGTGAAGAGAGGAGAGATTACAGTATAGGTGTGCTGGAAGGAGATTTGGGGAAAATGTTTCTAGTTTGGGACACGGGGTGTAGTAAAGACGGAGCAGTTCCCACCACCCTCTGGGTCTCAGCTATTTTTATTGAAATGATAATAACAAATCAGTTTCGCTAATCTTGTTTCATTTGTTTTAACAAACCTGCGAAATTGTTGCTAATGATAGTATCATTATGAGTTGAGTAAACCAGCTCATTCAATGTGGCCTAATGGATTTATCCAAGGTCATATCAGTAAACAGCAGAGCTTGGGACTCACATCTTCTGACTCCAGTCCCTACGGCTTTTCCACCTTACCATGCCTCCCGTTGCTATTAATGGCTGAGTTCTGCTTCCATCCAGGGAAAGACAGGATTTGGCTCCCATTTTCATTTTCTCTCGGTTGTGTTATTTAGTGGTTGCACAAAACCTCAGTGGCAGCACTTAGTCCTATCTGCTCTTTTCTCATCCTTTTCCTTACTCGTAAGAAGCAACTAAACAAAATGAGAAGTACAAGGGGATTTCCAGTTCTACTATCTGGTTCCTGTGTGGCCTTTGATTTTTCTGGAGTAATCAGAAAAAAAAAAAAAATACCTCATTATGTGTGCCATCTGAATTTCTTTCTTTTTCTTGCCCTAAATATTTACAATAGAAATGCCAATTGCTATGTTTGCAGAGCATCTAACTGATGGCAGCCAAAGCCTCTCATTCTTCACACCCAGTTTTCAGGCTCCTTTATGTGGGCCCAAAGGAAGGGCACCTTCCCTTTGGTTTAAGCATGATCCCTGTGGAATGATTCACACCGGTCCCTGCTCTTCTCTCCAAAGTAAGTGAATCCAATGTACATCTTACAGAAACTGTTATTGTCAAGAATTCCTCACTTGTCCCACTCATTTTCTATATACATTTACTGGAGAATATTCAGCTCTCCACCCAGCTATAAAATAAGGAATGCAAGGGCCTATGTCTTGCCGAGTCCCGAGGGAGAACAGCATCTTAAAGCGTCTTATTCTATGAGGGAACTAAGACCCTGGGCCAAAGACTGAGCAGGGGTAAACAAGATGTAGATTCTAAAGATAGGAAGGCTCCCAGGAAGAGTAAGTAATGCTTTCGCTGAGTTGTCATGAATTGGAAATTTCCCTGTAGTCAGGGAAACAGGAAAAAAAGGGATAGTCAAAAAAGAGAGATTATATTGGAGAAGATATTGAACATAAAACGGATAATTTGTACTTAGTTGTTCAGTGTTTCCTATGTGCTAGATACTAGATGTCATCGCCAGATGGGTAAGTGATTGACCTGGGACAAGACATACAGCAGCCAGATGATCTTTTAGCACATCATTTCATTCTCCTATTCGATAACCTCCAAAGGGAGGTTCTCCTTACAAACAAAGTAAAAATCCAAATTCCTTAGCATGACCCACAGTGCCCAATATGATCAGCCTTGAGAATTTCTTCAAGCTCATCTCCTGCCATATCGACTACACTCCAGTCCCTCTGGCTTTCTTTCTATTTTACAGGACAAACCTTTGCTGCTCCTGGGCATTTGCATTTATTGTTTCCTGGCCCCCTTATCCCTCAGCTTTCAGGTCTTAGTTCAAAGTCTTTGAGAAGTCTTTCATTAGCACTCGAAGATAGAAGCCATCTATCCCCAACCCACCACATGACTATCTTTGTCCAATCTCCCTATCTTACATATAACCTCATAGTACTGATTAAACCAAAAATGACTATTTGCTTTGTATTATCTGCTTTCTCCAACAATACTGTAAGCTCTGTGGAAACAAAGATCTTAATCTGTCTCTTAGACACTGCTCTGTTCTCAGTATCTAGAGAACTTGGCAATCATCTGTTGGATAAAAGAATGAATCACTGTCATGAGGATGAGTAAGCTGATGAGTGTTCATAATCAGGAGAAAGGAGATTATTTTAAAGAGATTTTCTGGGTAGGGTTTTCTAGAGTAGAAAACTTAAAGGCTGAGTTGATAAGACATAAATAATAATCCATGAGGAACTGTGTTATAAAAGGTTCTTAAGAAAGGATCTTAATATAGCAAGCATTACTGTATTCATTGTGAATATATTCATTGTGAAATCCTGGAAATATAAACCAATGAACTCAAATATCATCCATATAACACTAGAAATACATTCATTACGTTGGTAGAGCATGGTAGCCATGATGAATCTTCTGGTGGAAGACATCTTTCAACTCTCATCATTCCTTCTGCTACTGGTTCTATGCCAGGCTCTCCATTATAGTATTAATGAATGTAAGGAAAACACAGTCTGAAAGACCAAGGCCAATCAGAATGAGCAACATATACACTATCTGGAAATGTCTTACTACATTTCTTGATAATTTTTTAACTAGTATAACGCATTATTTATATAGTTTCTTTTTACATTTATTATTATTATTTTTTTTAACGTTTATTTGCTTTTGAGAAGCAAAGAGAGGCCATCAACAGGGTAGGGGCAGAGAGAGACGGACACAGAATCTGAAGTAGGCTCCAGACTCTGAGCTGTCAGCACAGAACCCTATGCAGGCCTCGAACCCACAAACCATGAGATCATGACCTGAGCCGAGGTCAGATGCTTAACCGACTGAGTCACCCAGGCGCCCTATTTCTTGTTAAAATTTTTAAATAAAATAACCTATGAGAAGCATAGACAACTTTTGAAGACACCGTTCTTTACTCAACATGGATATAGCTAGGAATTTATTCTAAAGATAAAATTTAACAGAAATGAAAGCATATGTGTGACAATGTCAACTATATCTTTATTTGCAAGAGCAAAAACAAACCAGAGAAAATATCGATCAACTTGGTGGGGAATTATCTGAATAATAAAAATAATAGCCATATAAATGATAGAAATACTTACATGACAAAATATTTAAGTGAAAATAACATAATATAAGATAGCATTAGTAGTATGATATGTTGGGTCAAACACAGATTTTTGAATATGACATCCATATTTATACATCCAAATTACATGTAGTTACTTATGACCCATATGACTTGGGTATCTCCATTAACCTTACTAAGCTACTGTTTTTTCATTTATAAACTAAGAAATACCAGGGCACCTGGGTGTCTCAGCGGGTTAAGTGTCTGACTTCAGCTCAGGTCATGATCTCATAGTTCATGGGTTCGAGCTCCATGTTGGGCTCTTTGCTGACAGCTCAGAACCTGAATCCTGCTTCAGAATGTGTCTCCCTCTCTCTCTCCCTTCCCCTGCTCATGCTCTGTCTCACTCTGTCTCTCAAAAATGAATAAATGTTAAAAAAAAAAATTTTAATAAATAAATAAAGAAATACCAATAGAGCAATTCTATTTCACAGGGACAATTTTTTGTTAACTAAAATTCATTTATAAAAATTTTATTGAACTGCCTCATTAAAAATATTCATGTGAAAGCCATGGACTCTGAGAAATTGTGAAATATACATTACATTGTAGACTTAACTTTTATATCTCAACACCAAAATAATTAACAGAACCTGCGACTGTGTTATGGGGTGCTTTGCAAGCCTAACTATTCAAACTTCCTGGTGAATAATACATAAAAATTAAGAACTAAGACTAAGCAATATGAAATAAAGTACTAATAACATAGCAAAGTTATGGCTTTCATTTGTTTTCTTGAATTGTTTTCTCATTTACTGTCATAAGCCATTTCTTCTTCAGAAGAGCATATAACGAAGCCTCATTCAGGTATAATTAAGAGATGTTGACCTGTTAATAGAGATGAAAGAAGGAGATAATAAATCACAGAGAAGAGGAAAAGAAAGCAAAAACAGTGAAAGAACATTGCTAAAGAGCACAGATGCAATGGGTTGGAGCAATAAATCTGGGTATAATTTTCACAGATGGCTGTGATTCCCAACAGTGGTATAGGATATCTATGAACAGCATTTAATTTTACTTGGTAGTTTCATTTCAATTCAGCAATTCTAAATCTATAAAATTTACAAAAGTTGAGATAATATGGCGTGCTGTGTCTGGCTCATGATTTACACTGAAGGCTGTGACACAAAATACATTACCGCACTTACACTGTCCCTGCGTTTTAGGGGTAAGGCTGTGGCAATATCATATTTAACTACAAAAACTAGCTAGCTTATTGGTTTCTATAACATTAGCAGCACTTGACGAATATTATAAATACCAGCAGCCATTTTTATCACCTCTTTTGTAAGTTTATTGGGAGATTTATACTCTTACCTAAAGATGTTTTTGTTTATAATTGGTATTACGAATTTGAAATATTGCAGTAATATATCCCAAACTATTTCAATCCAGATAAGAGGTTAATATGCTTTTTAAATGTAAGGCACAGATGAAATGATTTTAGCTTCCCATTCTCTTCATGCTTTTCATGACCAAATGAAGTTTGGGCTAAAGATTTCAGTATTAGGGGGTTACCATAGGCAGTCAAGAGTCATGTATTCACGTGACTCAATTTTCCTGGGTTTAGGGTCATCTTAAATGTCCCATCAGTTCTGAATTTGTCACTGTGTTAGCAAAACTAAAATACCTCTTGACCCACTGTTTTTGTTTCTACCATGAGGTGAAGTAGAACAGGGGAGACAATATGGAAGCAGTTGTAGGCACTCTACATGGGGAAAATAGAGCTGGTGCAGCAGAGCAAGTGCTCAAGAGAATAAACTAACTGGTAGTTCCTAGTTTACGTACTCTTTTATTTTTGTTTCCTTTTATCCTAGCTAAGACTCTTCTTTCCTGTAGTTTATTGCTTGTGTACCCTCTCTATGAGATACAGTCAACTCCTTAATTGGAATTGGAATTTATCTGGAATTCCTGCATATTTCTTAAGAGTATATTTATCAGCAAAAATGACCTTCAAATTTACAAAGACTATGGTAAGAAAACAAACTCAACTTTGTTTCCATTGCACTCTGTGACTTGCAATGCCAACCATGTAAATGGAATAAAAGCTTGTATGTGTAAAATGCAAGGACTTCCCTCTTTCACCCCACTCCAAAACACACTCACACCTACGTATCTGTGAGCATTTAGTGGTGTCTGGCACAAGCCAGGCACTTAACAAATATGACTCTCCCTTTCCTTTGTATAGAACTGTATACATCACCAAAAATTGGCTTGGCGAATTAATAGCTAAAGCAAAAAGCAGCGAGATAACTCAACTGTTAGAAATGTGAGCTTTGGTATCAAAACTGGTTTTGAATTCTGATTTCACTGTGTAGCAGTTCTCTGTCCTTAGGAAAACTACTCAAACTCTGATTCTCAGTTTCTTCAAACACAATACCACTAGGCCACAGGATGGTTGCTAAAAGTAATAAGCTATTGCATACAAAGCGCTTAACACAGTACCTAGCACATAGTATGTTCTCAATTATAAAACCAAAACATTTTAAATTAAAAAAAATAGTGCATACTTACTAATCATTACAGAAATGGAAAACAGAATCCCAATGACACATTAGGATGGCCACTATATAAAAAAAAATAGAAAATAACAAGTTTTGGCAAATATGTGGAACCTAGTAGGGAAGGTTCTCAAAAAACTAAATGTTAGAATTGCCATATGATCCAGCAATCCCACCTCTGGGTATATATCTAAAAGAACTTAAAGCAGGATCCCCCAAAAATATTTATACACCCATCTTCATTGCAGCATTATTCACAATAGCCAAGAGGTGGAAGGAGCCAAATGTCCAGTGATAGATGAATAAAGAAAATGTAGTAAATATAAATAATCAAATACTATTCATCCTTTAGAAATTAGGAAATTCTATTACATGCCACAACATGGATGAACCTTGAGGACACCACGCTAAGTGAAATAAGCCAGTCACAAATATGAGATGTCTAGGATGCTCAAAATTATGGAAACAGAAAGTAGGAGGGTAGTTGCCAGGGACTGGGGTGGAAGGAGAGTAAAATGAGGAGTTATTCAATGGATATAGGGTGTCAGCTTTGGGAGAGAAGACCTCTAGAGATCTGTTACAATGTAAATATAGTAAAGGTACTATACACTTGAGAATGCTTAAGAATTTTACATCATGTATTTTTGCAATTAATTGTTTTAAAAAATAGGGTCCCTAAAAAAAAGAGCATGTCTGTAAGGATGTGCTTTCCAGTGCTCCTCCAGTGCCAGAATAGAAAATGGGAAGGAGAAAGGAGAAACATAGTTGAAGAAAGAAAAGAATGACTTTCAGTGCTATATATATGTTTGTGGGGTTCCTTCAGATTAGAGGGAGAGGAAAGGATATGTAACACTAGAAAAGGCTGATCGGAAGCAGCCTTTTCCCCTCAGTTTTGGGAATACTCAAAAGAGGACAGTGGAAATAACCCATCGTGAGTAAGCAAGTGTCTATCAGTGTATTTGTATAAATGCTTTGCCTCAGAATTGGAAATGAGAAGTGTTGTGAGGAAGGACACACAACTTTGAAAAGGAGGGAAGGAAGCAAGCATTGCAGAAAAAGCCTGTAGTGTGGTGTAAGGATGAGGAGTGTGAATCTTCTTTCCACCACTTGCTTCTCCTCCCTGGGAATGACCTTATTCATTACTAGAAATGGGGATGATCATTTTTTCTAAGAAGTATTGTGAGAGTTAACTCAGGATATTGTGCCTGAAACATTCTTTTTTTTTCTTTTTCTTTTTTTTTTTTGGTATCCCATGAAACAATATACATTTTGCTTGTGTTTATTACAGGTAATCAAACTCTGGTTAACAACCAGAACAGGGAGGGGCACCTGGGTGGCTTATTAGGTTAAGCATCCTGTTTCATCTCAGGTCAGTTAAGCGTCGGACTTCCGCTCAGGTCATGATCTCACGGTTGGTAGGTTTGAGCCCTGTGTTTGGCTCTGTGCTGACAGCTTAGAGCCTTGAACCTGCTTCGGATTCTTTGTCTTCCTCTTCTCTCTGTCTCTCCCCCCACTCTCTGTCTGTCTGTCTCTCTGTCTCTCTCTCAAAAATAAATAAACATTAACAAACAGAACAGGGAAAAGCAATAAGTAATTCCACATGCCTATTCACAGGGCTAATCATTTATTATTTTTATATCTCCTATTAGTCTTGTTTATAGATGTCAATACTGATTTAGTAGGGGCGTGTGGGATAATTCTTATATTCAAACTGAAAATGTGACAGCTGGCTCCTGTGCATTGCAAGCTCTTATTAAAACAAGGATGCATGCCTAATTTTAAGACTATACACTAATGATCTTAGAAAGTTCACTAACAGAAAATTACTAAGTAGCATTACAATCATAAAGTAAACAAGTTAACGAAAGTAAAGCTCTACACTAAAGTAGTTATCGCTTATTTAGAAGCTCAGTTTCATGTCACAGTGCGCGGGGTATTTTTGCCAATGTTGCCTGAATATAAACAATAATAACATTGTCCCACTGGTTTCCACTTCACTGATCTATTCTTGATTTGTGTCAACTGTGAACCTTTCCACATAGGTACCTCTTTGAACTTGTTCTCAACATATCCTGTTTCTGTGCAAACAGTAGGAAGAGAAAAACTTGCATGTGTATGTGAGAAGAAAGAGAAAGATGAGGAAATAAAAGGCTATCAGGAAAAGTAGACATTTCTATGAAAATCTCCAGCACATTTTTTAAAAAACATTCTAAACAATCTTCCTGAAACATCCAACCTGAGTGTTAGCTGTTATGCAACAGATTCTTTAAGATGAGGAACTTGAGGGGCACCTGGGTGGCTCAGTCAGTTGTGCATCCGACTTCAGCTTAGGTCATGATCTCATGGTTCATGGGTTCAAGCCCCAGGTCAGGCTCTGTGCTGACAGCTCAGAGCCTGGAGCCTGCTTCGGATTATATGTCTCCCTCTCTCTTGGCCCTCCCCTGCTCGCGCTCTGTCTCTCTCTCTCAAAAGTAAATAAACTTTAAAAAAAAGATGAGTAACTTGAACATTTAAACAGAAACAAATGACATATGCTTTGTCACATTTCCTTCTCTAAGTAAACCGAGGCTATGTCATGGTCTTCAGTTAGGTTCCACATCCAAGGTATTCTGGTTTAGAGGAATGAGCGCTAGAATTAGAGTCTGAATTCTAGGCCTATCTTTGTCCAGTGATGTGACCATGGGCACTTTAACCTTAATTCACTGGCTTTACTCTTGAAAGTTGCCTAAAATTTCTACCATTAAAGATTAGGAAATACTGCATTTTACAAGAATTCATAAGTCTGAATTTATCCTCTAGAAATAAAAAAAAAAAAGCCTGCTTTGGACTCTCATATGAAGACATCATATGAGATGATGCCTTGGCTTGTCCAAGTGGATCAGGAAGACAGAGAAAGCCCCACTGGGAGGTGTGGAAACAACAGATACAGTTGATTGAGGCTGAGTGTCTCTATGAAAGGAGAAATATGGTGGGTTATCCTGTGTCCTTATGCTCACCTCTTTTACTCCAGGCCATGGCTGACTGAGATCTGGAAGTGACATAGACTAAAGAGACGTTGTTAAACGATGGCAGGAGAACAGTTGCTCAAAGGTGTCACCAGGAAGCAAGGAGAGAGACATTTCCCTGGTACTTTTCAGTGATGTTCAGGAGTGAGGATTATATCTGAGATTACATTAGAAAAAGAGAAGGTCGGGAGGAGCCGAGATGGTGGAACAGAATGGAATTGTATTTTTTGCATCTTGGATCCATGAAATACAGCCAGATCAACACTAAACCTTCCTGCTCACCTAGAAAACTGATCTGAGGATTAACACAACAATCTGCACAACATGAACCAAAGAACTCAGCAGGTACATGACATGGAGAGGTGAACTGGGGGAAAGAGAAGCTCTGCAGGGCAGGGAGCTGTTTTTGCTTGTGGACAGAGGATGGAGGGGGGGAGAATACAGGAAAAACACCCCCTCAAAAGCAGCTGGAGAGAAAGTGGTAGAGTAGAAACAGGCACAGGGACTGAACTAAAAAGGGAGAAAGGAGAAAGGAGAGGGTTTAAATTCCATTAAGACACTATAAACGGGGGAGCACAGAGTCTGAAACAGCGCAGCTCGAACCTGGTGGTGCTCTGGTGAGAAGGGTGAATCCTCAGGAGCAAAGTGAGGTCCGGAGGTCTTTGGGCCACACAGGGAGAGCCAGTTCCCCTGCTGGGAGGACACCTGGTAGAGGCTGTGTGGCTCTCCCACAGGAAAAGGCCCCAGTGGACCCGGGAAAACAACCACATTCACTGGTGCTGGAACAAAGTCCTGAAGGGTGAAACCTAGTGCCAGATGTGTATTATGATTTTCCATAATCCCTGAAACACTGCTGCTACATGATCGCTTGAACTTTTTCTGGGGTTGACTGGAACCCAGCCGCAGTCTCTGGGCATCAGCAGCAGCACAGTCCTGCGAACATTCCTGGGTGCAGCCAGCACCCAGGCATTGCTCGGTGAGACCCTCCGGCAGAGGGGCAGAACGGGTCAAAGCCACAGTCCCTCAGAAGTAAGGGGTCGGGAAAAACAGCCGCATCTGAGATAAAACTCAGGAGGGAGATGCTGCCTGGGGCTGGATCACAGACAGTGTGAAAGCAGGAAGTGGATGGAAGCCAGAGACAAAGGACAGGTGCGTGATTGATAATTGGGGAAAACAGAGCTCCGATACTAGAGACTGGGTAGCTGGGTGACACCATTTTCACCACTCCCACGCATGCGCATATGCACATACGAGCGCCACAACAATCCACCCCAGTAAGCTAAGCAGTGCCATCTAGTGGAGAATGGAGCCATTACACTAAGCCCCGCCCAACTGGACCAACTTCGCTCTTCAGGAACACAAGTCTCTGCCTGCTGAGTTTACGGACTATAAAGTACTTCATAGTTTGACTTCTAGGGGAAAACAAAGTAATTTCAATCATATTTCAGTCTGTTCGCTGGTCCATCTATTCAATTTTCTTTTTTTTTTCTCTTTTCCGTTTTTCTTTTTCTTGAATACAGAAAGAAAATATTTATTTTTATTTTCAACTTTTATTAAAATATTTTAAAATTTCTTTCAACTATATTTTTTTACTTTTTTGTAAATTTTTCAAATTCTATTTGACTTCAATAATTTCAGTGTACTTGTACTCATTTTTTCAAATTTTCAAACGGTTTCCTTTCCCCCCCCCATTTTCTCTAATCTATCAAGCCCCTTTCAACATCCAGACCAAAACACACCTAAGATCTAACATCATTTATTTGATTTGTGTGTGTGTGTATGTTTTTTTAAATTTTTAAATTTTTTTGGGGCGCCTGGGTGGCGCAGTCGGTTAAGCGTCCGACTTCAGCCAGGTCACGATCTCGCGGTCCGTGAGTTCGAGCCCCGCGTCGGGCTCTGGGCTGATGGCTCAGAGCCTGGAGCCTGTTTCCGATTCTGTGTCTCCCTCTCTCTCTGCCCCTCCCCCGTTCATACTCTGTCTCTCTCTGTCCCAAAAATAAATAAAAACGTTGAAAAAAAAAAAAAAAAAAAAAAAAAATTTTTAAATTTTTTTAAATTTTAATTGTTTTAAATTTTTTTACCTCATTAATTCCTTTTCTTCCTTCAAAATGACAAAACGAGGGACGCCTGGGTGGCTCAGTCAGTTGAGTGTCTGACTTCAGCTCAGGTCATGATCTCACAGTTCGTGGGTTCAAGCCCCGCATCGGGCTCTGCGCTGATAGCTCAGAGCCCGGAGCCTGCTTCCAATTCTGTGTCTCCCTCTCTCTCTGCCCCTCCCCCACTCACACTCTGTGTCTCTCTCCAAAAATAAATAAACATTAAAAATTTTTTTTTAAAAATGACAAAAAGAAGGAATTCAACCCGAAAGAAAGAGTAGGAAGAAACAACAGCCAGGAACTTAACCAACACAGATACAAGTAAGATGTCTGAACCAGATTTAGAATCACGATAATAGAACACTAGCTGGAGTCAGAAATAGATTAGAATCCCTCTCTGTAGAGAAAAAAGAAGTAAAAGCTAGGCCGGATGAAATTTTAAATTGCTATAACTGAGCTGCAATTTCGAATGGATGCCACAGTGGCAAAGATGGATGAGACACAGCAGCAAATCAGTGATATAGAGGACAAATTTATGGAGAAAAAGGAAGCAGAAAAAAAGAGGGAGACTAAGGCAAAAGAGTACGATTTAAGAATTAGAGAAATCAGTGACTCATTAAAAAGGAACAACATCAGATTCATAGGGGTCCCAGAAGATGAAGAGAGAGCAAAAGGGGTAGAAGTGTTACATGAACAAATCATAGCAGAAAACTTTCCTAACCTGGGGAAAGACACAGACATCAAAATCCAGGAAGTAGAAGGGACTCCCATAAAAATTCAACAAACATCGACCATCAACAAGGCATATCATAGTCAAATTCACAAAATACTCAGGCAAGGAGAGAATCATGAAAGCAGCAAGGGAAAAAAAGTCCTTAACCTACAAGGGAAGACAGATCAGGTTTCAGCAGACCTATCCACAGAAACTTGACAGGCCAGAAAGGAGTGGCAGGATGTATTCAATGTGCTGAATTAGAAAAATATGCAGCCAAGAATTCTTTATCCAGCAAGGCTGTCATTCAAAATAGAAGGAGAGATTAAAAGTTTCCCAAACAAACAAAAATTAAAGGAGTTCATAACCACTAAGCCAGCTCTGTAAGAAATTTTAAGGGGGACGCTCTGAGGGGAGAAAAGAATACATACATACATACATACATACATACATACATACATAAGTACCAAAAGCAACAAAGACTAGAAAGGACCAGAGAACACCACCAGAAACTCCAACTCTACAAGCAACATAATGGCAATAAATTTATATCTTTCAGTACTCACTCTAAATGTCAATGGACTAAATGCTCCTATCAAAAGACAAAGGGTAACAGAATGGATAAGAAAACAAGATCCATCTATATGCTGTTTACAAGAGACCCACTTTAGACCTAAAGACACCTTCAGGTTGAAAGTAAGAGGATGGAGAACCATCTATCATGCTAATTGTCGACAAAAGAAAGCTGGAGTAGCCATACTTACATCAGACAATCTAGACTTTAAAATAAAGACTGTAACAATGGATGAAGAAGAGCATTATGTCATAATTAAGGGGTTTATCCACCAAGAAGACCTAACAATTGTAAACATTTATGCTCCAAATGTGGAGCAAAAAAATATATAAATCAATGAATCACAAACATAAAGAAACTCATTAATAATAATACCATAATAGAAGGGACTTCCACACCCCCACTTACAACAATGGACAGATCATCTAAGCAGAAAATCAACAAGGAAAGAGTGGCTTTGAATGACATGCTGGACCAGATGGACTTCACAGATATATTCAGAACATTTCAACCTAAAGCAGCGGAATATACATTCTTCTTCAGTGCGCATGAAACATTCTCCAGAATAGACCACATACTGGGACACAAATCAGCCCTCAACAAGTACAAAAAGATCAAGATCATACCATACGTATTTTCAGACCACAACGCTATGAAACTTGAAATCAACCACATGAAAAAATTTAGAAAGGTAACAAATACTTGGAGACTAAAGAACATCCTACTAAAGAATGAATGGGCTAACCAAGAAGCTAAAGAGGAAATTAAAAAGTACACGGATGCCAATGAAAATGAAAACACCACAGCCCAAAACCTCTGGGACACAGCAAAGGCATTCATAAGAGGGAAGTATATAGGAATCTAGGCCTTCCTAAAGAAGGAAGAAAGGTCTCAGATACACAACCTAACCTTACACCTCAAAGAGCTGGAAAAAGAGCATCAAATAAAACCCAAAACCAGCAGAAAACAGGAAATAATAAAGATTAGAGCAGAAATTAATGCTATTGAAACCAAAAACAAAACAAAACAAAACAAACAAACAAAAAAAAAAACAGGAGAACAGATCAATGAAACCAGAAGCTGGTTCTTTGAAAGAATTAACAAAATAGATAAACCACTAGTCAGTTTGATCAAAAAGAAAAAGGAAAGGACCCAAATAAATAAAATCAAGAGTGAAGAGAAGAGATCACAACCAACACAGCAAAAATGAAAACAATAATAAGAGAATATTATGAGCAATTATACACCAATAAAATGGGTATTCTGGAAGAAATGGGAAAAATTCCCAGAAATATATAAATTACCAAAACTGAAACAGAAAGAAATAGAAATTTTTAACAGACTCATAACCAGTAAAAAATTGAATTAGTAATCAAAAATCTCCCAAAAATCAAGAGTCCAGGGCCAGATGGCTCTCCAGGGGAATTCTACCAAACATTTAAGAAGAGTTAACACCTATTCTCTTGAAGCTATTCCAAAAAAATAGAAATGGAAGGAAAACTTCCAAACTCTTTCTATGAAGCCAGCATTACCATGAGTCCAAAACCAGACAAAGACCCCACTAAAAAGGAGAAATATAGACAATTTCTCTGATGAACATGGATGCAAAAATCCTCAGCAAGACATTAGCTAACCAGATCCAACAATACATTAAAAAAATTATTCATCACAACCAAGTGGCATTTATACCTGGGATGCAGGCCTGGTTCAATATCTACAAAAAAATCAATATGATTCATCACATCAATAAAAGAAAATACAAGAACCACATGATCCTCTCAATAGATGCAGAGAAAGCATTTCACAAAATACAGCATCCTTTCTTGATAAAAACCCTTAAGAAAGTAGGGATAGAAGGATCATACCTCAAGAGCATAAAAGCCATATACGAAAGACCCAATGCTAATATCATTCTCAATGGGGAAAACCTGAGAGCTTTCCCCTAAGGTCAGAAACAAGACAGGGATGTCCACTCTTGCCACTGTTATTCAACATAGCTTGGAGGTCTTAGCCTCAGCAATCAGACAACACAAAGAAATAAAAGACATCCAAATCAGCCAGGAGGAGGTCAGACTTTCACTCTTTGCAGATGACGTGATACTCTATATAGAATACCCAAAAGATTCCACCAAAAAACTGCTAGAACTTATGAATTCAGCAAAGTTGCAGGATATAAAATCAATGCACAGAAATCGGTTGCATTCATATACACCAACAATGAAGCAACAGAAAGAGAAATCAAGGAATTGATCCAATTTACAACTGAACCAAAACCCATAAAACACCTAGGAATAAATCTAACCAAAAAGGTGAAAAATCTATAGACTGAAAATTATAGAAAGCTTATGAAAGAAATTGAAGAAGACACACACAAAAAAGGAAAAATATTCCATGCTTCCTGATTGGAAGAACAAATATTGTTAAAATGTCAATACTACCCAAAGCAATCTACATATTCAATGTAATCCCTATCAAAATAACACCAACATTCTTCACAGAGCTAGAACAAACAATCCTAAAATTTGTATGGAACCAGAAAAGACCCTGAATAGGCAAAGCAATCTTGAAAAAGAAAACCAAAGCAGGAGGCATCACATTCCCGAACTTCAAGCTTTATTACAAAGTTGTAATCATCAAGACAGTATGGTACTGGCACAGAAACAGACACTCAGATCAGTGGAAGTGAATAGAGAACCCGGAAATGGGCCCACAAACGTATAGCCAACTAATCTTTAACAAAGCAGAAAAGAACATCCAGTGGAATAAAGACACTCTTTTCAGCAAGTGGTGGTGGGAAAACTGGACAGCAACATGCAGAAAAATGAACCTGGACCACTTTCTGACACCATACACAAAAATAAACTCAAAATGGATGAAAGACCTAAACGTAAGACAGGAAACGATCAGAATCCTCGAGGAGAAAGCAGGCAAAACCTCTTTGATCTTGGCCACAGCAACTTCTTACTTAACACATCTCCAGAGGCAAGGGAAACAAAAGCAAAAATGAACTACTGGGACCTCATCAGAATAAAAAGCTTCTGCACAGCGAAGGAAACAATCAGCAAAACTAAAAGGCAACTGAGAGAATGGGAGAAGATATTTGCAAATGACATATCTGCTAAAGGGTTAGTGTCCAAAATCTATAAAGAACTTATCAAACTCAACACCCAGAAAAACCCAAATAATCCAGGGAAGAAATGGGCAAAAGACATGAATAGACACTTCTCCAAACAAGACATCCAGATGGTTAACCAACACATGAAAAAAATGCTCAACATCACTCATCATCAGGGAAATATAAATCAAAACCACAATGAGATACTACATCACACCTGTCAGAACAGCTAACATTAACAACTCAGGCAACAACAGATGTTGGCAAGGATGCGGAGAAAAAGGATCTCTTTTGCATTATTAGCGGGAATGCAAGCTGGTGCAGCCACTCTGGAAAACAGTACAGAGGTTCCTCAAAAAATTAAAAATAGAACTACCCTATGACCCGGTAACTGCACTACTAGGTATTTATCCAAGGGATACAGGAGTGTTGTTTCAAAGGCACACATGCACCCCAATGTTTATAGCAGCACTATCAACAATAGCCAAAGTATGGAAAGAACCCAAATGTCCATCGATAGATAAATGGATAAAGAAGATGTGGTATACACGTATACACACACACACCACACCACACACACACACACACACACACACACACACACACACACACACACACAATGGAGTATTACTCGGCAATCAAAAAGAATGAAATCTTGCCATTTGCAACTACATGGATGGAACTAGAGGATATTATGCTAAGCGAATTTAGTCAGAGAAAGACATATCATATGACTTCACTCATATGAGGACTTTAAGACACAGAACAGATGAACACAAAGGAAGGGAAGCAAAAATAATATAAAAACAGGGAGGGAAACAAAACATAAGAGACTCTTAAATCTGGGGAAAAAACAGAGGGTTACTGGAGAGGTTGTGGGAAGGGGGATGGGCTAAATGGTAAGGGGCATTAAGGAATCTCCCCCTGAAATCTTTGTATGCTATATGCCAACTAACTTGGATGTAAATTTAAAAAATTAAATTAAAAAGAAAAAAAAGGTCAAATATGGAAGCATGGAAAACATAAAAATTATGTTTTTATTCAAGTAACACGTGCACATTGTGGAAAAGTCAAAAGGTGTAGATAGTCACAAAATAAGCTCGCTACCAATAAGCACAAAAATAAGTACTGTTGACATTTTCCTGCATATCATTCTAGGCTTCTTATGTATAATCTATACATAAATATATGCCTTTTAAAAATAGGCAGAATCAAAAGTGCCATCAAATTTTAGGGTTAGTATAAATTGCATTCTGTTGACAAGAGGTTTTTTTTCACCATGTACAGCAGTGCCCTTTAAATTTGGGAACTTCTGTATCATTCAGATGTGTACTTTAGCAGTTGTAAGAAGTATCAGATTCTACTCTCTGTGGGCTGCCTGTGCTAGACAAGCCTTAAATTGTGATTTTAAAAAATTTTTATTTTAATCTATTTTATTTTGAGAGAGACAGAGAGAGAGAGAGAGAGAACATGAGCAGGGGAGGGGCAAAGAGAGAGAGAGAGAAAGAGAGAGGGAGAATTCCAAGCAGCCTTCATGCTATCAGCACAGATCCCGATGCAGGCCTCAATCCCATGACTGTGAGATCATGACCTGAGCTGAAATCAAGAGTTGGATGCTTAACTGACTGAGTCACCCAAGCGCCCCTTAAATTATGATTTTTAAAATCAAGGTTATGTAATTTCTTGTAAATCATTGTGAAAGGGTCAAGAACTCAGGACAGCCATTCCTCTCATTTCCATTTAAAATCTATTATTTTCATGTTAGTAGAATTATTAAGTTGTTACCAAGCAAAACTATATTTAAAACAAAATTTTAAACTATGTATAGGTATATGTTCATATGCACCTATGTACGTAACATATTTAATCCTGGTTAAAAATAAAAGTTTATATGTATTTAATCCTGGTTAGAGATAAAACTTTAAAATGCTGTGAGTTTTTTCTTAGTGAGGTGTAATTGACATCTAACATTATACTAGTTCAGGTATACAGCACAATGATTCAATATTTGTATACACTGAAATAATAATGAGAAGGATGTATAAATGCTCTCAAAAAAATGGGCTCCCTGTCTTGGCACAAATGTTCTCTTTTCTATGAGGCTTCACCCATCTTTTTTAATTTTACCAGACCTCCTCTCTTTGCCAAAATAGTAATCTCCTTTACCCTCTTCCCTGCTGTTTCTCCACAGCAAATACCACTGGACAGCATACAACATAATTACTCCCTTGTGTCCGCTGCCTCCCTCTCCTCACTGCAGAGTAAGTCTCTTTCAGTTTTGTCCATTGATGTGTCTCAAGTACCTAGAACAGTGTGTGGCCCATAATAAATACTCAAAAATATTTGCTGAATTAATGGAAGTGGGAAAGGAAAGGATGTACTACCAGGGATTGATGCAGGTTTTGTGAGACCTCACACTTGTAAAATTGGGGAGGGTTCTCTTTAAGAAAAAATTTTTTTTAATATCTTATTTCCGCAAATTTTACAAAAACATATTATGACTATGTGAACACATCTGTAGCCTGTAAACTTAACTTGAAAGTTAAGTTTATTAGTTCCATGGTAATAAAAACTAGAATTTTGAGGATTACCCATTTCATGCTTTAGATATTGATAGATTTAGATTTAGAGATTTTTGTCAAATGATAGTAACAATATTGCTCTGTGAAAGAAACAAGTTACAAATGGGGTGTATACTATGACACCATTTGGTACGAAATGAATGGAAGAATATAGAAAGTATATCTGTGGGTGATGGGATTACAGGTGTGATTTCTTCCATTTGCTTGTCTATATTTTCTAAATTAAATAAATGAATATGGATTACTTTCATCATGAGGAAAAAAGTTATTATTTTTCATTATAAAAGCAGATTCAATGATAATTAGAGGGGTGTGTTCTAATTCCTTTTAAAGTATTGATGTAGGGTTCCCTAAATTATTTATGCTACTTCTCCTCTTCCTGATGAAAACATAACATACCTTTTTTAAAGAACTGGTCAAGATCTGAGAACGCTTCTTGGCCATAGCTATAACCACTACCTGCCCAACCCCACCCCCCAACTGACACACATCTTTGTTCCTGTCCCCCATCCCCACAATCACTCTAAAAAGTTAAGCACACTACCTAAGTGGCCCATGAAAGGTACACAATAAAATTCATTTCCAATGAAATTTAAAGAGTTAATATATATATGGATATTAGAACTGCCCTTTATATCAATAACAGCATGGACATACAGACTTGGCAGGGAGATAATGGTCTACTCTTTGCACACATTCAGGTAGTTCTTAGCATTTCCAATGAGAGTTCCTAATTTTATTTACAAATGGTTATTATTATTCTGAATTGTATTAACTAATTTGATGTAGCCAAAAATGTTTTTGAATGCAATTAGAAATAGGTTTAAGCAGATTTTATTTTTAATTTATTTTTTCAAGTTTATTTATTTATTTTGAGAGAGATGTGAGTGGGGAAGTGGCAGAGAGAGAGGAAGAGACAGAATCTCAAGCAGGCTCCATACTCAGCATAGAACCCAACAAGGGACTCATCCCACGACCCTGGGATCATGACCTGAGCCGAATTCAAGAGTTAGTCGCTTAACTGACTGAGCCCCCCAGGTGCCCTATTTTTACCGGATTTTAAATGGATTAGTAAAAGCACTAGGACATTTCTGCCATTTGTTAAGAAGCCAGTTTTATTTTCAAATTGTGAGGAGCTATCTCAGCACATTTTTAACCTACCACGCTTCTGGTTCCTTTTCCTTTCTTTCCAATTCCAACTTTCACTGGGAATAACCTAAAAGTAAACTGTTTTGCACATGGCAAAAATAATGTTCTGAGTTAAGTTCCATAAAAAAAAAAAATCATTTTGGACGCTGCAAGCTTTTGCCTTTTCAAAAGGATTCAAGTTCTAATGGACAAAAGGGAGTAGAACTAGCAAAGGAGACTGAGAAGGACTAGAAAGATAAGAGGAAACTCAAGAGAACATTGGACTAATTAATCCAAAGAAAGAGTTTCAAAGAGAGGAAGAAGGGGTTATAAAACAGAGCCAGGGAAAGAGAGTACTTACTGCATATTCCCAACACCTTCCTCTGTGCCTGAAAATAGCCAGTTCTTGCTGGCTAGTAACTTCCTTCTTCCTTTCAAAGAATTGTTATGAGAGGCACCGGGGTAGCCCAGTCTGACTTGGCTCAGGTCATGATCTCAGGGCTTTTGAGTTTGAGCCCCGCATTGGGCTCTGTGCTGACAGCTCAGAGCCTGGAGCTGCTTAGGATTCTGTGTCTCCCTCTTGCTCTCTGCCCCTGCCCCACTCGTGCTCTTTCTCTCACTCTCTCCAAAATAAATAAACGTTAAAAAACAAACAAAGAATTGTTATGAGAATAGCAAAGAAACTGAAGTACAAAACGCAAACATGAAGGAGCTCTGCAATCAGTAAAATGCCGTGTACGTGACTAGTCAGGTGAATAGTCTGCTGGTCTAGATGATTCAGACATGTCCCCTTTATGGGAAAGAGCTATTGCAACACAGGTCAGAGGTGATGGATGGAATCTAGTGCCTCAGCAGGGGAGCTGTTACATAGGAGATATTCGACCAGCAAGGTCTTCAGAATTTGCTGTTCATGCCGCCTGTATTTCAGCACCAACAGTTCACTATTTATTCTCTGATCTTTAGTTTCTCCTCTACCTTAATGCCCCTGAGCTACTAACATTGTGCATGGAGTTCTTTCAAACACTCAGACTTTAAAAGGACAGGTACATGGGGCCCCTGGGTGTCGGTTGGGCAGCCGACTTTGCCTCAGGTCATGATCTCGCGGTCCGGTCCGTGAGTTTGAGCCCTGCGTCAGGCTCTGTGCTGACAGCTCAGAGCCTGGAGCCTGCTTTGGATTCTGTTTCTCCCCCCCTCCCCCCACTCATCCTCTGTCTCACTCTTTCAAAAATAAATAAATGTTAAAAAAATAAAAAAAATAAAAAAAAGGACAGGTACAGAAAACAGTAGTGGTATAAAATCCAAAGCAAATTTAGAGTTGTGGCCAGCCCTCTATGAATAATGACAGGAATGCTGAAGCTTTAAATGAGGTTAGACTTGAGGGAAAAAAAAAAGAAAGAAAAAGGCCAGAGATAATAAAGACAAAAGTGGTTCCTTATCCTTATTGATGAGGTCCTGTTTAACACTTAAAAAAAAAAAGTAGAATACATAACTTCCATCTGACTTTCTTCTTTCCTATCAAGAAAAAGATAATCAATGAAAAGTTCCCAACACTTGAAAAGATAAACCAAACACATTTAACAAGGAGCTGAAGTCCATTTGATAGGTGAAGAATGATACGATCATTTAGCTATTTTCAGTGTTCAAGTGAAATACTTTCCGGAGCACTGAAAGGAGTGAGTTGTCAGTGTCAGCAAAGGACTACTGTCAGTAATCTTTGAAAATTGCAAAGAATGGTTGAGATGCAAGAGAACGGGATACAGAGATGCCCTAATTTAAGAACAGAGAAAAAAATACTCTCTTCTTAGAGAGAATTGCCCCATATGTGGGGCAAGGTTGCTGTGATCCCTGTTAGAACTTTCTAACCCTAGGTTATCACAGAAGGCGGGGCGGGGGGGGGGGGCAGTGGTGGCTTCCCACCAAAGCTGGCTGACTAAACACACACATTTACCTCTCTTCCCAAATCCCAAAGGAATGTCAGAAGAGTAGCATTAAAGCAAAATAAATCTAAACAAGTTTTAGAAAATTCAGAAGGGGGTTACTAATAGTCAACCTGAACAGTGAGAAATTTCTGGAATATACAGATGCTGAAATGAAACAGAGCTAGTAACCCACAAATCCAGACCATGAAAGAAAACTTTAAAAATATGAGTTTTCCCTTAAAGACCTGAATGTGAGACCTGAAATCATAAAAATCCTAAAACAGAGCACAAGCAGTAATTTCTGACATTGACCATAGCAACATTTTTCTAGACATGTCTCCAGGGGCAAGGGAACTAAAAGCAAAAATGAATTATTGGGACTACAGCAAAATAAAAAACTTCTGCACAGCAAAGGAAACAATCAACAAAACTAAAAGGCAACCTACTGAAAGAAAGAAGATATTTACAAATGATATATCTGATAAAGGGTTAGTATCCAAAATCTATAAAGAGCTCAAAACCCAAATATGTTTATAATTCAAACCCAAAAAACAAGTAATTCGATTAAAAAATGGGCAGAAGACATGAACAAACCTTCAAAGAGATATACAGGTGACCAAAAGACACATGAAAAGACGCTCAACATCACTCACTATCAGGGAAATGTATATCAAAACTGCAATGTGATATCACCTCACACCTGTCAGAATGGCTAAAATCAAAAACAGAAGAAAACAAGTGTTGACAAGGATATAGAGAAAAAGGAACACTCATGCACTCTTGGTGGGAATGCAAATTGGTGCTGTCACTGTGGAACACTCTGGAGGTTCCTCAAAAAGTTAAAAATAGAACTACCCTAAGATCCAGTAATCACACTGCTCAGTTATTTACTCAAAAATTACAAGAACACCAGTTCAGAGGGAGACATGCACACCTACGTTTATTGCAACATTATTTACAATAGCCAGAACACGGAAGCAGCCCAAGTGTCTGTCAATAGATGAATGGATACAGAGGAAGTGGTACATATATACAATACTATATACTATTTGGCAGTAAAGAAGATTGAAATCTTGCCATTTGCAAAAACATGGATGGAGCTGGAGAGCATAATGCTAAGCAAAATAAGTCAGAATAAGATACATACTATACGATTTTACTCGTATGTGGAATTTAAGAAACAAAACAAATGAGCAAAAGGGAAAAAAAGGGGAGAGAGACAAAGAAACAGACTCTTAACTCTAGAGAACAAATGGATGGATACCAGAGTGGGGCGGGGTGGGTGACATCAGTGATGGGGCTAGAAAAGCACACTTACCATGATGGGCACTGAGTAATTTATAGAATTGTTGAGTCATTATTTTGTACATCCGAAACTAATATGACACCATATGTTAACTATACTGGAAATAAAATTAAAACCTTAATTTAAAAAATACAAGTTTTCCCAGCAGAATTCTGCAAAGGCCTTGCCATCAAAATAGGCAGAAGCCGGCTGGAGGAAGTGAGCCGTGGCCAGGAGGGAAGCTAACTTGTGAAGCCAAGCTGGTCCCTGTGCTGTCTAACACTGATGCTGACACATGGCCCAGGCTGCGTACGGTCACTTTTCAGGTAAGATTCTCTCAAAAAAGGATCTCACGATTCTCTCTGGTGCAGAGAATTAGGACCTTGTCACAGGCAAAGGAGAGCCGCATGTCCTCAACATAGACCATACTCACATCTTAAAGGAAAGCCCACCACCACTGGAGTCAGAGCTGATTTAATCTAAACGTGAGCTTCTAGGGATGCCTAGCTGGCTCAGTTGAGAGCCTGACTTCAGCTTGGGTCATGATCTCACTGTGGGTTTGTGGGTTCGAGCCACTGTGCTTGGAGCTTGCTTGGGATTCTGTGTCTCCTTCTCTCTTTGCCCCTCCCCTGCTCATGCACTCGCCCTCTCTCTCTCGCTCTCTCTCAAAAATAAACATTAAAAATAAATTAAAAATAAAACAAATAAACTTGAGCTTCTAGCCAAGCAAACAAGAATTCTTACTGTCTCCAGCCACCAATAATGTTCAAATTAAGATCTCACTTACAAATATGGCCAAACAACCAAGAATAATCAAACAACAAGGAAGCTGGCAAGGAAAGCACTGAACCCAATAAGCAGAAATAACCCCTGAGAAAACACAATATAGGCCAGAGAATAAAATGCTAAAATAGTCATGTTTGATATTTTCAGAAAGATTCTAGAGAGTTCTGAGTCTATAATAAAAGGAAGTACAGAGAGCTACTAAACATTTAGGAAGGTGCTTAAGATTATCCAAACATTCAAAATAAGAAAATGAGGAGAAAAAGGGGAAGCAGTGATCACTCTGAGGCAGCATGACCTTATGAACACAAGTGCTGGCTCAATTTCTTCATTTCCTTCTTTGCGAGGTCATCAGACTGGTAGATCAGGGAATGCCAGGGGCATGGGGTGTCTGTCTGGAATCTAGCAGGCCATTAAATTGTTTCATGATAGGGGCACGTGGGTGGCTCAGTCGGTTGAGCGTCCGACTTCAGCTCAGGTCATGATCTCTCGGTCTCTGAGTTCGAGCCCCACGTCAGGCTCTGGGCTGATGGCTCAGAGCCTGGAGCCTGCCTCCGATTCTCTGTCTCCCTCTCTCTCTGCCCCTCCCCCGCTCATGTGTGCGCTCTCTCTCTCTCTCTCTCTCTGTGTCAAAAATAAATAAACATTAAAAAAAATTAATTGTTTCATGATACAATACCCTGACAACAAATTATGTCCTACCAGTGACTGATAAAACAAGCTGATAGAACTTTATAACACCTATTTTTTTTTATTTTTTTATGTTTATTTATTTTTGAGAGAGAGTCAGAGACAGAACACAAGCGAGGGAGGGGCAGAGAGAGAGGAAGACAGAATCCAAAGCAGGCTCCAGGCTCTGAGCTGTCAGCACAGGCGCAACGCGGGGCTCAAACCCACACACCGTGAGATCATGACCTGAGCCGAAGTCAGACGCTTAACCGACCAAGCTACTCAAGGCACCACTCACCTATTTTTTAAATCTCTCATTGATCTGTATTTTTCTCCAGATAGTAAACTTCTTAAGATAAGAAGGGTGGCTCAGTCAGGTGCCAACTTCAGCTCAGGTCATGATCTCACATTTCATGGTTCAAGTCCCATGTCAGGCTCTGTGCTGACAGCTGGGAGCATGGAACCTGCTTTGGATTCTGTCTCCCTCTCTCTCTGCCCCTTCCCACTCACATTCTGTCTCTCTCTCTCTCTCTCTCTCTCTCTCTCTTTCTCTCTCAAAAATAAATAAACATTAAAAAAAAAGAAACCATTTTTCTTTATTACATTCAGCCTATCTCCATTGTCGAAGAGATATTTACCAAATGACAGATTATCAATAAATATTTATTGATTGATAATTAAATTTAATATTAATTATCACAAAGCCTCAGCTTAAAAGTATGTATGAGGAGAAAGGGGAAGAGCTAGTTTCTCCGTTCATTTGGAAACAAAGTAGGGCTTTTAGCTGATTGCTTACTTAATGTCAACATTGTGGCATGGCTGACAAGAGAAGCATAAATAAAAGGCTACAGTAATGAACAAATAGTGAGGAACAGAAGAGTTGTGGCAGATTGTAGTTTGCAAAGATGACCACAACAATATCTCTCTCACCCCACGTGTATTTACAATGTGACTTTGACTTTTGACACTGCATCCATTGAATGCTACGGATTATGTTCCCTCCCCTTGAAACTTAGCGTGTTCGTTACTATGGCAGAAGTGCCACCACAGGACTTTCTGGGCTTAGTCTTAAAAGACAATATAGCTTCTGGGGCACCTGGATGGCTCAGTTGGTTGAACCTCCAACTTTGGCTCAGGTCACGATCTCATGGTCCATGAGTTCGAGCCCCACGTCAGGCTCTGTGCTGACAGCTCAAAGCCTGAAACCTGTTTCAGATTCTGTGTCTCTGTCTCTCTCTGCCTCTCCCCTGCTTGTGTTCTGTCTCCTCTCTCAAAAATAAATAAACATTTTAAAAAATTTAAAGACAATACAGCTTCTGCTTCGTTCTCTTGGGACATTTGCTCATAAAACCCGAGAGCTGGACAGCTCCAGCAGAGGTCTGAACTGCCAGACATGAGTGAATAAGCTTTCAGATGATTCTAGCCTTAGGCATCAAGTCATTTCAGCCTTCCTATCTTCCCAGCTGAGGTCTCATATTGTAAAGAAGAGAAAAGCCATCTGTTTAAGAAAAACTCAATTTTCCTCCTTCTTTGTAGGGTAAACCCAGTTCTTTCTTATGATGTTTCTTTTCTGTATCTCTCTTCTAACACAGAGAATGCTTCTCTTCTGGGTCACCAAATACATGTAGGTTTTTCCTCATGCCAAGCAATTATCTGTGACTGGATGTGTTCACCAACCTGGAAGGTCCCTGAACATCCCACTATTGGGATTTTGTGGAGGTTTCCTCATGTAGGCATGATCAATTATAAATTCCATTTCTAGACCCTTTCCCTTCTTGGGAGGTGGAGGATAGGGCTGAAAATTCCAAGCTTTTAATAATGGCTTGGACTTTCTTGTGACCAGCCCCTATTCAGGAGCCCACCCAGAACCACCTCATTAGAGCAAGAAATGCTACTTATGTTCTTATCACTTAGGGATTTACAACATTTTAGAAGTTCTGTCAGGGACTGGGGCAAAGACAACCATAAGAATAAGAGATACTCCTAGTATTGTTATTACAAAAGAAATTATAAGGGCTTTAGGAGCTCTTTCTCTCTCTCTCTCTCTGTGTGTGTGTGTGTGTGTATATACATACATACACACATGTGTGTGTGTCCTCATTGTTCCGTTCTTAGTTCCCTTGGTTTTAACTTCTGATGATGTCCAGAATTCTATCTTCAGCTCTGGTCTCTATCTTGAGCTCCAGACTTATATATTTGAATAGTTACCTGCTCTCTTCAATTGGATATCCCATAGGCACCCCAAACTGCTAGTGACTGGTGCTAATACCTACACATCCAATCCAGAACCAGCAACCTAGAAATCAATTGGAGATTTCTCTCTCACTCCTCACCTCCCACCACTGAACAACCCCTGCCTCCACAGCAGGAGAGGCCACTGAGCCTGCCTCCTGTTATCTGAATCAATCCCTTTTTCTCCAATTCATCACCATTCCCTGGTTCATGTCATCATCACTGCCTCCTTGGGTTCCTTGATCTTCCTTCCTGCCACCACATGACCTCAAATTTATACTAGGCGATGCTGTTATGTTGTTTCATAATATACAAATATGATTATGTTACCATCTTGCTGCAAATCCTTCACTTCCGAATAAAGCCAAAGATTCTAATCATTGCCAAATAAATGGTGGGGAGGTACAGAACAACATACACAGTATGATGTCACTTCTATATCTCTATCCTTGTACTCATATGTTTATGTACATAGAGAAAGATACTGGATGTTCAGTGAAATGTCATAGTTGTAATCTCAGAGTGAGAGAGAGTAGTGCAGGGGGTTTTTAGTTTCTTCTTTGTACTTTTATGAATTGTTATCATATATATATATATATGATATATGATATCTTTTTTTTTATATGAAGTTTATTGACAAATTGGTTTCCATACAACACCCAGTGCTCATCCCAAAAGGTGCCCTCCTCAATACCCATCACCCACCCGCCCCTCCCTCCCACCCCTCATCAACCCTCAGTTTGTTCTCAGTTTTTAACAGTCTCTTATGCTTTGGCTCTCTCCCACTCTAACGTCCTTTTTTTTTTTTTTTTTTTTTCCCTTCCCCTCCCCCATGGGTTCCTGTTAAGTTTCTCAGGATCCACATAAGAGTGAAACCATATGGTATCTGTCTTTCTCTGTATGGCTTATTTCACTTAGCGTCACACTCTCCAGTTCCATCCACGTTGCTACAAAAGGCCATATTTCATTTTTTCTCATTGCCACGTAGTATTCCATTGTGTATATAAACCACAATTTCTTTATCCATTCATCAGTTGATGGACATTTAGGCTCTTTCCATAATTTGGCTATTGTTGAGAGTGCTGCTATGAACATTGGGGTACAAGTGCCCCTATGCATCAGTACTCCTGTATCCCTTGGGTAGATTCCTAGCAGTGCTATTGCTGGGTCATAGGGTAGGTCTATTTTTAATTTTCTGAGGAACCTCCACACTGCTTTCCAGAGCGGCTGCACCAATTTGCATTCCCACCAACAGTGCAAGAGGGTTCCCGTTTCTCCACATCCTCTCCAGCATCTATAGTCTCCTGATTTGTTCATTTTGGCCACTCTGACTGGCGTGAGGTGATACCTGAGTGTGGTTTTGATTTGTATTTCCCTGATAAGGAGTGACGCTGAACATCTTTTCATGTGCCTGTTGGCCATCTGGATGTCTTCTTTAGAGAAGTGTCTATTCATGTTTTCTGCCCATTTCTTCACTGGGTTATTTGTCTTTCGGGTGTGGAGTTTGGTGAGCTCTTTATAGATTTTAGATACTAGCCCTTTGTCCGATATGTCATTTGCAAATATCTTTTCCCATTCTGTTGGTTGCCTTTTAGTTTTGTTGGTTGTTTCCTTTGCTGTGCAGAAGCTTTTTATCTTCATAAGGTCCCAGTAGTTCACTTTTGCTTTTAATTCCCTTGCCTTTGGGGATGTGTCGAGTAAGAGATTGCTACGGCTGAGGTCAGAGAGGTCTTTTCCTGCTTTCTCCTCTAAGGTTCTGATGGTTTCCTGTCTCACATTTAGGTCCTTTATCCATTTTGAGTTTATTTTTGTAAATGGTGTGAGAAAGTGGTCTAGTTTCAACCTTCTGCATGTTGCTGTCCAGTTCTCCCAGCACCATTTGTAAAAGAGGCTGTCTTTTTTCCATTGGATGTTCTTTCCTGCTTTGTCAAAGATGAGTTGGCCATATGTTTGTGGGTCTAGTTCTGGGGTTTCTATTCTATTCCATTGGTCTGTGTGTCTGTTTTTGTGCCAATACCATGCTGTCTTGATGATGACAGCTTTGTAGTAGAGGCTGAAGTCTGGGATTGTGATGCCTCCTGCTTTGGTCTTCTTCTTCAAAATTCCTTTGGCTATTCGGGGCCTTTTGTGGTTCCATATGAATTTTAGGATTGCTTGTTCTAGTTTCGAGAAGAATGCTGGTGCAATTTTGATTGGGATTGCATTGAATGTGTAGATAGCTTTGGGTAGTATTGACATTTTGACAATATTTATTCTTCCAATCCATGAGCAGGATCATATGGTTCTTCTCTTTTTTTTTGTTAATGTGATGTATCACGTTGATTGATTTGCGAATGTTGAACCAGCCCTGCATCCCAGGAATGAATCCCACTTGATCATGGTGAATAATTGTTTTTATATGCTGTTGAATTCGATTTGCTAGTATCTTATTGAGAATTTTTGCATCCATATTCATCAGGGATATTGGCCTGTAGTTCTCTTTTTTTACTGGGTCTCTGTCTGGTTTAGGAATCAAAGTAATACTGGCTTCATAGAATGAGTCTGGAAGTTTTCCTTCCCTTTCTATTTCTTGGAATAGCTTGAGAAGGATAGGTATTATCTCTGCTTTAAACGTCTGTTGAACTCCCCTGGGAAGCCATCTGGTCCTGGACTCTTATTTGTTGGGAGATTTTTGATAACCGATTCAATTTCTTCGCTGGTTATGGGTCTGTTCAAGCTTTCTATTTCCTCCTGATTGAGTTTTGGAAGAGTGTGGGTGTTCAGGAATTTGTCCATTTCTTCCAGGTTGTCCAATTTGTTGGCATATAATTTTTCATAGTATTCCCTGATAATTGTTTGTATCTCTGAGGGATTGGTTGTAATCATTCCATTTTCATTCATGATTTTATCTATTTGGGTCATCTCCCTTTTCTTTTTGAGAAGCCTGGCTAGAGGTTTGTCAATTTTGTTTATTTTTTCAAAAAACCAACTCTTGGTTTCGTTGATCTGCTCTACCGTTTTTTTAGATTCTATATTGTTTATTTCTGCTCTGATCTTTATTATTTCTCTTCTTCTGCTGGGTTTAGGCTGCCTTTGCTGTTCTGCTTCTATTTCCTTTAGGTGTGCTGTTAGATTTTGTATTTGGGATTTTTCTTGTTTCTTGAGATAGGCCTGGATTGCAATGTATTTTCCTCTCAGGACTGCCTTCGCTGCGTCCCAAAGCGTTTGGATTGTTGTATTTTCATTTTCGTTTGTTTCCATATATTTTTTGATTTCTTCTCTAATTGCCTGGTTGACCCACTCATTCGTTAGTAGGGTGTTCTTTAACCTCCATGCTTTTGGAGGTTTTCCAGACTTTTTCCTGTGGTTGATTTCAAGCTTCATAGCATTGTGGTCTGAAAGTATGCATGGTATAATTTCAATTCTTGTAAACTTATGAAGGGCTGTTTTGTGACCCAGTATATGATCTATCTTGGAGAATGTTCCATGTGCACTCGAGAAGAAAGTATATTCTGTTCCTTTGGGATGCAGAGTTCTAAATATATCTGTCAAGTCCATCTGATCCAGTGTCTCATTCAGGGCCCTTGTTTCTTTATTGACCGTGTGTCTAGATGATCTATCCATTTCTGTAAGTGGGGTGTTAAAGTCCCCAGCAATTACCACATTCTTATCAATAAGGTTGCTTCTGTTTATGAGTAATTGTTTTATATATTTGGGGGCTCTGGTATTCGGCGCCTAGACATTTATAATTGTTAGCTCTTCCTGATGGATAGACCCTGTAACTATTATATAATGTCCTTCTTCATCTCTTGTTACAGCCTTTAATTTAAAGTCTAGTTTGTCTGATATAAGTATGGCTACTCCAGCTTTCTTCTGGCTTCCAGTAGCATGATAAATAGTTCTCCATCCCCTCACTCTGAATCTAAAGGTGTCCTCAGGTCTAAAATGAGTCTCTTGTAGACAGCAAATAGATGGGTCTTGTTTTTTTTATCCATTCTGATACCCTATGTCTTTTGGTTGGCGCATTTAATCCATTTACATTCAGTGTTATTATAGAAAGATACGGGTTTAGAGTCATTGTGATGTCTGTATGTTTTATGCTTGTAGTGATGTCTCTGGTACTTTGTCTCCCAGGGTCCCCCTTAGGATCTCTTGTAGGGCTGGTTTAGTGGTGACAAATTCCTTCAGTTTTTGTTTGTTTGGGAAGACCTTTATCTCTCCTTCTATTCTAAATGACAGACTTGCTGGATAAAGGATTCTTGGCTGCATATTTTTGCTGTCTAGCACCCTGAAAATCTCGTGCCAATTCTTTCTGGCCTGCCAAGTTTCAAAAGAGAGATCAGTCACGAGTCTTATAGGTCTCCCTTTATATGTGAGGGCACGTTTACCCCTTGCTGCTTTCAGAATTTTCTCTTTATCCTTGTATTTTGCCAGTTTCACTATGATATGTCGTGCAGAAGATCGATTCAAGTTACGTCTGAAGGGAGTTCTCTGTGCCTCTTGGATTTCAATGCCTTTTTCCTTCCCCAGTTCAGGGAAGTTCTCAGCTATTATTTCTTCAAGTACCCCTTCAGCACCTTTCCCTCTCTCTTCCTCCTCTGGGATACCAATTATGCGTATATTATTTCTTTTTAGTGTATCACTTAGTTCTCTAATTTCCCCCTCATACTCCTGGATTTTTTTCTCTCTCTTTTTCTCAGCTTCCTCTTTTTCCATAACTTTATCTTCTAGTTCACCTATTCTCTCCTCTGCCTCTTCCATCCGAGCCGTGGTGGTTTGCATTTTCTTTTCCATTTCCTTTAAAGCGTTTTTCAGCTCCTCGTGACTGTTCCTTAGTCCCCTGATGTCTGTAGCAAGAGATTCTCTGCTGTCCTGTATGCTGTTTTCCAGCCCAGCGATTAATTTTATGACTATTATTCTAAATTCACTTTCTGTTATATTATTTAAATCCTTTTTGATCAGCTCATTAGCTGTTGTTATTTCCTGGAGATTCTTCTGAGGGGAATTCTTCCGCTTGGTCATTTTGGATAGTCCCTGGTGTGGTGAGGGCCTGCAGGGCACTTCCCCTGTGCTGTGGTGAATAACTGGAGTTGGTGGGCGGGGCCGCAGTCCGACCTGATGTCTGCCCCCAGCCCACCGCTGGGGCCACAGTCAGACTGGTGTGTGCCTTCTCTTCCCCTCTCCTAGGGGCGGGATTCACTGTGGGGTGGCGTGGCCCGTCTGGGCTACTTGCACACTGCCAGGCTTGTGATGCTGGGGATCTGGCGTATTAGCTGGGGTGGGAAGGCAAGGTGCATGGCGGCAGGGGGGGCAGGCTTAGCTCGCTTCTCCTTAGGTGATCCACTTCAGGAGGGGCCCTGTGGCAGCCGGAGGGAGTCAGATCGCTGCCGGAGGTTTGGCTCCGCAGAAGCACAGAGTTGGGTGTTCGCGCGGAGCGAGCAATTTCCCTGGCCGGAGCCGGTTCCCTTTGGGATTTTGGCTGGGGGATGGGCGGGGGAGATGGCGCTGGCGAGCGCCTTTGTTCCCCGCCAAACTGAGCTCTGTCGTCTGGGGGCTCCGCAGCTCACTCTCCCTTTGTCCTCCAGCCTTCCCGCTTTCCGAGCAGAGCTGTTAACTTATGACCTCCCAGACGCTAAGTCGCGCTTGCTGTCGGAACACAGTCCGTCAGGCCCCTCCGCTTTTGCAAGCCGGACTCGGGGGCTCTGCTTGGCCGGCGAGCCGCCCCTCCGCCCCGGCTCCCTCCCGCCAGTCCGTGGAGCGCGCACCGCCTCGCCGCCCTTCCTACCCTCTTCCGTGGGCCTCTCGTCTGCACTTGGGTCCGGTGACTCTGTTCTGCTAATCCTCTGGCGGTTTTCTGGGTTATTTAGGCAGGTGTAGGTGGAATCTAAGTGATCAGCAGGACGTGCGGTGAGCCCAGCGTCCTCCTACGCCGCCATCTTCCCAGAATCTCTGATATATGATATCTGATATATATATAATATCAGAATCCTTTTCAAAAAATAAACACATCTCACTTTTACAGAAACAATAAAATGTTTAAAATATTAAATAAAGAGACTCTTCATTATCTGGCCTTCACTTATTCAGCTTTCTCATTTCTCTTCTCTCTTCTAGTCCTTCCCTTGGCCCCTGCTTCATACTATGTTGGTTCCTTCTGTTCACTCAGCAAACCATGGTCTTTCAAGCATTCATACATCCGGTTTCCTCTGCCCAGAAGGCACTTTCCTCCCTCTTTGCCTGTCTGATATCTACTCATTTATCAGGATCAGGTCAGATATTGACTCTTACAGGAGGCTTTTCCTAACCAATGCTTTCGCCAAGCTCCTGTGTTGACTTCTACTAACACTTACCACACTGCCTTGTATTATCTTTGGCCTCCATCTTTGTAATGAGTGAATCCAACCCCTGGTATCCACAGATCCCTTACGAGGATGACACAATGAAATTGTTCCATACAATGTTTCCCAAGGAAATCAGTGAAGCACTGTTTAGGGAGATAAGAGCTGAAGGGCGAAGGTTTTGGTATTTCACTCGCTGGGTTCAAATTTCCAGTTTTGCCATTTGCCAGCTGTGGAAGTCTAGACAAGTTACTTAACTTGTACCTTAACTGTACCTTAGTCGCCATATCTATAAAGTGAAAATAATGCTAACCACATCATTGGGTTGTGAAGATTAAGTAATGTCAAGTGTAAAAAAGTTTCACATAGGGTAAGAATTTTATTGGGGCGCCTGGGTGGCGCAGTCGGTTAAGCGTCCGACTTCAGCCAGGTCACGATCTCGCGGTCCGTGAGTTCGAGCCCCGCGTCGGGCTCTGGGCTGATGGCTCAGAGCCTGGAGCCTGTTTCCGATTCTATGTCTCCCTCTCTCTCTGCCCCTCCCCCGTTCATGCTCTGTCTCTCTCTGTCCCAAAAATAAAAATAAAAAAAAAAGAATTTTATTATTAATTATTATTAATATATTATTATTTATTTATTATAATAAAGGCTGTGTTCTTTATAATTGTATCTCCGGAATCTTGAATGTAATAGGTGTTTCATGGTTTGACAAATAGCTATATGAGCTCATATATTCTTGAATGTTCTGAGAAATATTTCCCCTTTATTTAATAATTACTTCATGACTATTTTCTCCCTGGAATCAATCCTCCCCTAAGAGCAGCATGACAGAGTCTGCAATACTGGAAAACCCTCATATCTTTCCAGAGCTTGTACGATGCCCAGATAACCACACCCGGCTTTGAGAACGGCTGATTGTGCATTTCCCTGTCTTTCCTCCAGAAGATCCTTTGCTTCCACCGTTTCTGATGTGTATTATATTTTTCTGAATTTGAACATGTCTCTCTTCCTTCCTATGTCTTTCCTCCTCTGCCCATACTCTGCATCTTTGATGAGAGATGTTGAATAATAGCAAAAAGAGTCACACAGGAAGGTGTGGAGACATCCAATCCAGCCTTGGGTTTCTGAGATAAGACCTGCCTTAGATCATTCAAAGGGAATCAGTGATTCACATAGAGTCCCAATGAAAGGATTCCATTCAGGGACCCACTGGGACCTTCAGAAGTTAAATATGCTTCTCCAGTTCTCAATCCTGGTCACTTAAAGCCCATTTGAAAAATAATTTTATTGAATTTGTAGGAAAGATGAAATGAGATGATAGATGTGGAAGCTCTTTTGAAAAGTTAAAATGCGAGACATTGGGGCAGTTAAGTGTCAGACTTTGGTTCAAGTCACAATCACGGTTTGTGAGTTTGAGCCCCACATCAGGCTCTCTGCTGTCAGCTCGAAGCCTGCTTTGGATTCTCTGTCCCACTCTCTCTCTGCCCCTCTCTTGCTCACTTAAAAAAAAAATTTAAGTTAAAATGCATAGATGATCATGTGAAATTTTGAGGATAAATTATCCTGTTTGTGTCTTCAGGTAATCAAAATTGGCGATTTTAACCAATATTAATTTGAAATGCCAAATGTTCCTAAATTAAACACAAGAAAATCTACAGATAAGTTTTTTTGTGTGTCATATTCTTAGAAGTATCAGGGCCTATTAATTTTGACAAAATCAGAAACTTGGGAAATATTTTGATGGTAACCAGGCAACCTCTGGTGAGTAGTAAGCTTGGCATCCTTTCCCACAATAGGAGTCACCATGAAAGTGAGACAGCTGGATTCTTTCTGCTTGCCACTCAGAGGCAAGTCCGTAAGTGTGGTCTTCCTGAGACACCCCAGTATCACACAAGTGCATCACAATATTTTCAAGTTGGCTGCTGAGAGATGCATATAGTGTACTTTATGCTCCAGAGTAACTTTCCTGAGCTAAATGTCTACTGAGGAAACGGTGTTTTAGCTAATCTGTAAGGATAGTGACAGAGAAGATTGAGGTACAGGCAGTCCAGAAGGAAGGAAGGAAGGAAGGAAGGAAGGAAGGAAGGAAGGAAGGAAGGAAGGAAGGAGAGAGGGAGGGAAGAAAGAAGGAAGGGTTAAAGAAGAGATAAGGGTATGTCTGAGGACAGTGAATAAACCAGTTTGGCAGCAGTAAAGAATCTGTATTCAAAATAGTGGAGTGTTCTTGGGGCTCCTGGCTGGCTCAGTCGGTTGAGGGTCAAACTTCAGCTCGGGTTGTGATCTCACAGTTCGTGGGTTCGAGCCCCACATCAGGCTCTCTGCTGTCTGTATACAGCCGGCTTTGGATCCTCTGACCCTCTCTCACTCTGCCCCTCCCCTACCTGTTCTCTCCCTCTCTCTATCTCTGTCTCAAACATAAACAAACATTAAAAAAAAGAGTGGAGTGTTTGTTTATAAAAGGGAGTCTCGGAAAGATGGTTGAGAGATTTTAGCCACGTGCAAAAGAATTTAGACTCCATGGAGTCAATAGGATCAGGTAGGAAAGAAAGTTCGGTTTTTGTCTTATTACTGAGGACACTCTCACAAACCTTTCTTGAAACAGAAAAAGTACTGTTCAGGAAAGCCTGCTGCTGAGAGACCTATGTAAAATAACCAGCTCAGGAATTGGCTTCTGCCTTCTTCTTCAGACAGCGTATCACCTCGCTGGGGTTTTGTTGCATGTGAGGGGCTTATTTAGTCTTGGGAAGTAGGTACTGTTATTATTTATCTTCATTTTTCAGACAAAGTGTACCAACTTGCCCCAGATCACCCAGCCAGCAAGGGTCACAGCCAGGACATGAACCCAGCAGTGTGACTCTGGATCCCTAGCTCCTGTCACTGCTGACTCTTCCTTCAGGCCTCGTAAGTAGGGCAAGATGGGGCTTTTCAAATGTCATTCTGGTGCTAAGATGGGGGAAGATAGGAGGGGAACAGCAAGTGTCCAATAGATGTTTCTGTTCTAGTAACTATTTTAGGTTGCAATTTTCTTATATTGAATCATGAACGCAAGATTTGAGAATAGATGATATGTAAGATGAGTGGTTTGGGTGTAGAAAATCAAAACTCACAACCAGTACCATGTTGGCCTCTTTGGACTTTTGAAAACACATTAAAAAGGGGCACCTGGGTGGCTCAGTCGGTTAAGCATTTGACTTCGGCTCGGGTCATGATCTCACAGCTGGTGGGTTTGAGCCCAGTGTAGGGCTCTGTGCTTCAGATCCTCTATCCCCCTCCCTGTCTGCCCCTGCAAGGCTTGTGCTCTTTCTCTCTCTCTCAAAAATGAAAAGGGGCGCCTGGGTGGCTCAGTTGGTTGAGTGTCCGACTTCAGCTCAGGTCATGATCTCGCAGTCTGTGAGTTCAAGTCCCGCATAGGGCCCTGTGCTGACAGCTCAGAGCCTGGAGCCTGCTTCAGATTCTGTGTCTCCCTCTCTCTCTGCCCCTCCCCCACTCATGCTCTGTCTCTCTCACTCTCAAAAAATGAATAAATGTTAAAAAAATTTTTTGAAAAAAAAAATGAATGAACATTAAAAAAAAATTTTTTTTAAACACATTCAAAAGGCATAAATAAGCAAATAGTCTCTCCTTTGCTGTCCTGCCCCTGCTCCCTTCGGTATATTCGATAAACTTTTATCTCCTTTGTTCTGCCTTGGGTGAATTCTTTCACCACCCATGCCACTGGCCTCCACCCAATCCGGTTGCCCCACATTTGGTGGCCCGTACATGGAGGCTTTGCCAGCCTGGGGCTCTTCTCAGGTTCTCTGGGATTTTCTCGGGACTTTCCCTCAGTGCACCGACTCTAGTAGTCCTTGGGGAACTGATGACCTCTAGGGGAGGTTACTCCTTGGTGAGGATCTTAAGCCCCAAAAGGAGCCAGTAGGACTCTTCTTGCCCCAAATGGTGAGGGATTTCCCCTCTTGCCCTTCAAAGGGATCCTTCTCTCCCTCTCCTTTCTCTTCTCAGCCCTTTGGTGGTTTAGCTAGTACTCCTCAGACAACTGAAGGTCTCTGGCCAGGATGACTCCTTCATGTGATCTAAAGGTCTGAAGGCCAACAGGTTGGACTGCCTGCACCTGTGAAGGGAAGGACCCCTTTTCTCTCCACTCCCACTCTGTCTATGGATCATCTGGGGCAAATCTGCACATGCCACAGGCTCACTTGGGACCCTTTCCTAATGCTAGCTGACTCTCAGCTACCTTGCTTCTTTCAGGCCCCTCCTTTTCCTTTGTTCCTGTGCATCCAGCCGCCATCTTGATCTGCAGGCAAAACATGTTCCTATGTGTCTGAGTGAATCCAACAATTCTATATCCGAATGGTGGTTCAACAAGGATCCCAGCCCATACCATCAGATGGTCCCCTCCCCCCTAAATCCCACAGACCTGGCCACCAAGGAATTTCACTCAAGATGCCTATCATCACATTAATACAATATCATGCTCTGGTCTAAAACTGCACAAACCCCCTGATGGACTGACCAGTTTAGGTAGGAACAGGGTGCCCCCTCCTTTCCAGCATGAAGCAGTTACAGAAGATGAGACCTCTGTCTAAATGCCAAAGACTTGTCATTATTGATATGTGTGTGGGGGCAGGGGGATGTAGAGACCTCTTTTAGGCAACAGGCCTGAGCAATGCAAACTCGAGTAAGGTAAAAGCACCCATAGCCACCATAGCCACCACAGCCACCACCACTGGCCTGAATGCAAACAGGCTCATTTGGCAGCCCTCCTCAAAATAACCATGGGCCCTAAATGACCAATGGGCTACTCACCACCAGGCACAGCTACCAAAAAGGGAAATTCCGTGTGTTCCCATACCTCCTCACTTCCCCCTTAACTGTAGCCCCTCGTCACCACTGCATCCGGGCAGACAGTCTCTCCTTTGCTGTCCTGCTCACTGCTCCCTTGCAGTGTTTTCAATCAATTATATATCTTTTTAAAGAAAAGGTATGAACATAGCCCTAATGGTTCATCAATAAGACATGCTTACAAGATCTCTGTTTTTCCTATAGTGGTAGCAGTTATTCCCTCCATATCCAGGGAGTAACCCACATCTTACTCTCAACATGCAAATGAAGGAGACCCCTATTTGTTGGACATCAAGGAGAGTATATTGAAATAGAACTGGTGTGTGTGTGTGTGTGTGTGTGTTGTTGGTGTGTGTGTGTGTGTGTGTGTTGTGTGTGTGTGTGTTGTGTGTGTGTGTGTTGTTGCAGGGAGAAGGGGTGTCTTATACGAACACAGTATTCTGGAATATTCTCTTATTTACCCTATGCTATAATCACACGAGACATTTTCAGTTGTAATTTCCATTTTTAGTGATGTTTTCGAATTATAGTTTATTAAATGTTTCTTCACAAAATTCTGACTCAAGAAATACGTTGTAGGGGGCACTTGGGGGGCTCAGTTGGTTAGACATCTGACTCTTGATTTCGAATCAGGTCAGGATTTCACTGTTCCTGAGATCCAGCCCCACATTAGGCTCTGTGCTGACAGTGTGGAGCCTGCTTGGGATTCTCTCTTTCGCTCCCATTCTCTCTGCCCCTCTCCTGCTCGCACACACTCTCTCTCCCTCAAAATAAATAAATAAACATTAAAAAAGGCAATATGTTGTATAAAATTAAGCGGAATGGAAAGTAACTAAATTTAATGGAATTAAAAATAATTGACTCATACTGTGAAATATGTACAATATCCAAGTTCTTAAATGCCGCTGTATCGTGACACTAGAGGGAGCTCGGCATTTAATTTGTATTCTGAGTCCAGCACCCTGGCAGTCACATCACGAGGCAGCTTGCATCCTGTTGGGCTGTGTGTAAAAGGGCTTCCAAACAAACCAATGTCATTATTTTTCCTAGTAAAGAAAAGTGATTGAAAGCGTTAGCTCTCCTGCTTTTCATGGTATTTGGAGCAAGGAGAAATGCCTGTGTCCCTGTGGCACCACTGTCAAAATAACACATACACTTCTTTGAATGCCCCCTCTGAAGTGACTCATGCTCTTTGCAACCGTCCAAAAAGGAATGGATGAGTGAAGACCGGAACACAAGGCATGAAGTGTGCTGCAGCCTACTGTCTCAGGACGAGGGTCTAGAATGGTCAGTAACAAGATGTGAGCCTCCATGAAGCTCCACCTTGAAATCCCCAGTATTATAATGTATCAACTGCTCATAAATACACCTCTTGTGATAGATGCATTTTTTAAAAAACAAGAGAGACCTCAATTTTGTCACCACTGTTCATGGCCAAAGCCACTGAACTTTGGACTCAAGCTGTTTAAAAAAAAAAAAGATTAGATGAGACTTTTAGAACACAGTAAACATTCACCAAGTCCTGCAGCTGAGGGCTTTTGAACAAAAATAAAAGATAATTCTGGGTCTCAGAGAAATAATTGGATGAGACTCGTAAAAAAGAATGAAAAGGATAAAGGGGCACCTGGGTGGCTCAGTCGGTTAAGTGTCGGACTTCGGCTCAGGTCATGATTTCACGGTGTGTGAGTTTGAATCTCACATCAGGCTCCAGACTAGTGGTATAGGGCCTGCTTTGGATTTTCTCTCTCCCCCCGCCCCTCTCTGCCCCCTCCCCACTTGCTCCCTCACTTTCTCTCTCTCTCAAAATAAATACATAAACTTAAAAAAAAAATGAAAAGTATATTAACATCACATGTCTTTTCTCACAAGCCTGATTTGTAGTGAGGAATTAAAACATAATGAAAACAAGGGTTCCAGTGTTCCTTTCTGCTTTCCAAGCGGGAGCCAGTAAATAAGAGCCTTAAGTTTCTCAGGACATGGTTATTTGCATGTCCTGGGGGAAAAGCTAAAGTTCATAAAGTCACAGACCCTTCAGTTTGGAAGGAACTCAGAAGCCATTGTCTATCTCTTACCCACACGGGAAACGTCCTGCGGCCTCTAGGCTGCGCGGTGCTCAGGTGCACGGAGGAGATTCCCACCGCCTGCTAAGGCAGCTTCGTCTATCGGATAGCTCCAATTCTGCCAAAGAATCTATCTTCAGAACTTCATCTTTCTGCTATATAACATTGTACTTTATTCTCATCCTGCCCTTTGGCTGAAAGTCAAAAGTCTTCTTTCTTGGTTCTCAGGAAAGGCATTGTGGACATTTTGTCCTTCCTCCTTTCCCAGCCCCACCCCCTCCCCCAACCAAAGCTTCTCATAGCCAGCCAAGAGAGTACCGGCTCGTTTGCAACACTTTTAATTAAAATACACTTTTCTCATTCTTCCCTTGGGATAAAACTTTGTAGAGAAATTAGAAAATTCAGACTTCCCAAACGAAGAAAAATGACATTACTGCTCATAATTTATTTTTCTATGTCATTGTATACCTCTTTGTTAAATATGTTTGCAAAAATAGAGGATCATCCGTTTTGTTAAAAAAAGTTTTGTTTTCATGTAACCAACCAATAAGTCATCTATAGCAACATTTTTAAAGTTGAATAGTACTCCACTGTGTTCTTGTAGCATATTTATTTAAATAATCCACTATTATTGGATATTGAGGCAGTCTTGCATTTTGGCTATTAGAAAACTCACTAAAAATTCTTGCAGATGCATTTGTGGCAAGACACTTGTGTTATTTTCTTATGTTTGAGTTTCTTAGTATTTTGGAAGTTAAGATCTTTTCATCTTTTTAAAAGTGACTTGTTTCAAAAGTAAAATATGTTTACCTCCTCAATAACTTCTTATGAAACATTGTCCAAGTCTATCATCACCTTTGCCAATCTTAAAATTGAGAAATTTACATTAAATTTAAATTAAAATTTTTAAAAATTGAGGAATTTATTTCTGTCTGAACACTTTTTCTGAAAAGCCGTCCCCTTCCCCCAACATCATTTTTCTAAGTTTTCTGAGCCCCCAGTCTAGGTTAGGTCTCTGTTATAATGTCTCATTGTACTTTTTACTTGTCCTTCCTAGTACTTTTCATGATTGTAATTACATGGTTCACTGTATGATGGTTTGTTTAACTCTGTTGGCCTGTGAAAAGCACAAGGACAGAAATCCAGTCTGCTATTTCCGCACAGCGTCTCCAGTGACTCACACAGTACCTAGCAAAAACAGGTCCTCGAAACCCTTCTTGAATAAATGGAGTCACAAATTTTCAGTGACTGGGTTAACAAAGTTCACCATCTCAGGTAGACAAGAAATGTGATTTAATATTCTGTCTTCTGAGTCCTTATTCTACAGGGCTGGCAGAAGACTTAACCCCGGTCATATTGACAGGTTTCTACATCTTGCCCGCCTCACACCCTACTGATCCATAGACACTGGGTCCACACAGGGCAAAGTTATTGAGAGAGGAACTGCTTGTTGGTCCACATGTTACCTGTCCACTGTTCTTTCTGCATGGCCTCACTAGGTCTAAGGCTCTTTCCAGCTTATGTGACATGTCTGGGACATGTGAACCTTCTCAGAAGGCTCCCTGCACAACGGTCTGCACCCCCAAATCAATTTCTCAAACAAAATATGTATAAGGATCACTTGAGGGCTGTTGTTAAAATGCAGGTCCCCAGGCTCCAATCCCCAAAATCCCAGCAGGTCTGGGTGGAGCATAGGAATCTGTCCTTTTTAACAAGAGCCACCCACCCAAAGTGACATATCACCTTGGTAGATCACAAGTTGAGACACATTAATAAAGGATTTTTTAAAAAATACTTGTAGATAGGGGCGCCTGGGTGGCTCAGTCGGCTAAGCGTCTGACTTCAGCTCAGGTCATGATCTCACAGTCTGTGAGTTCAAGCCCCTTTGCTGACAGCTCAGAGCCTGCAGCCTGTTTCAGATTCTGTGTCTCCCTCTGTTGGGGGTATAGCTCAGGGGTAGAGCATTTGACTGCAGATTCTGTGTCTCCCTCTCTCTCTGACCTCCCCCGTTCATGCTCTGTCTCTCTCTGTCACAAAAATAAATAAACGTTAAAAAAAATACTTGTAGATATATCATTTCATCCCCTCAGTTATATTTTAAAGTAAGGAGGACTCGTATTGTCTTCATCTTATAGATCAGGAAACTGAGTGTTTAAAACATGACAGGGGCATCCCAGATCTTTTCTACAGGCTGGCCCTTTAACTATCAGAGAGATTGAGTTTATCTTATACAGAAAACATGTAGATGTTTATGCACTAAACTGTATATACCTTGAGGACAGCAAGTCTTATCCATTTTCCTATTTCTAGTACTTAGCCAAGTACAATAAATATTTAATGAAAGAACTAATTTTTGAATATCTAATATTTCAAACAAAGCATCCTTTGAAACATTTTTAGTTTTTCTCAATCAACAAAAGTTCCAGAAAAAAAAAAACAACACAAAAACAAAAAACCCTTCAAGCTACAGTTTTCACAAAATATAAACCTTTCTTTGTTTCTTAATAGCTGAGCTAAAGGTAACTTTCTCACAGTTGGGGAAAGATCGTGAGGTCACACAATGCCACCTGGAATGGAATGGCCACTTGTTGCTTGTTCATGGAACTGATGAGGCCAACAATCCTTTGTTTCTGGTATAATCAGACTCTGAAGTTCGTCCAGGCCTCTAGGTCCAGGCTGCCCATGCTGGCTGCCTCACTTCCAGATAACCGACCTCGCTTCTGCTGACTCATAAAGACAACTCCCAGAGTCACACAGGGCCCCTATTCAGATGGAACCAGTTTCTTAACCTTTTTTTTTTTTTTTGCGTGGGAAGGGGAGACATAAAACCCTTTGAAATAAAAGGGACTCCTTTGAATCTTGCAAATAATGTCAATGGACACCTTAAACAAGATTTTTGAACCATTTTGCAAAACCAAATATTTTCTGATTACTCATAAAATATTTTCTCCTGGAAATAATTTGCGTAAGGGTATAGCTCTAAGTGGTTTATCTAGTAAACTGAGAGACAGCAAAGTGATTTTGATGCTTATTATGACCCCCAACATAGTTTATTCAGCAGCAGCTTGTTCAAGGCTATTTTTTCATTCTACAGTGGAATGTTTGGGGAAAGCTTGTATTTCCATCAAAGGTAAACACAGAAATCATATGGAAGGAAATTTGGTCTGGAAGTTTGTATAGTGACAGTACTTAATGCGAAGAAAACTGCTCAATATAATTCTGTTTTCACTGACAGCGGAGCTTGGCAATATATCACAAATTAAAACTTGAGGTGTAATGTGTAAAATGTTAATTATCAAGGGGTTACAGTCTCTTCTCACACATTTAAAGTTAACAATACATATCAAAGTATGAAATAAGAAGAGCCTCTCTCCAGCTACTCCTAGAATCAAGAAGATGCCCTGACCAGTGTTTTTGACTTTACAGTATCTGCAACTACAAATAGCATAGACTGTCCGCAAGCACTTTCTTGGCAAAACCAGTTTGGAAACTTTTATCTTACCGGTAAGACATGTTTCTCTTTTGTAATACAGCACCCTGTGATGATTCACAAGGACAGAAAGAATTGTGCCCTGTATGAAATTTCTAGGTCAGAGGTGGAATAACATAGGAATATCAACTAATGAGACTATAAAGATAAGATATTTTATCAAGCTGTTGTTGAGTCTGATTGTAGTGATCCAACAAAAGGACTGCTGTTTTCTCTGATAAATATTTTCATTTTATCCATTTTACAATCAGGGAAACCAAGTTTTGGGGAATTTAAATAACTTCTCCTAACCAGCAGTGAGAAAACAAAGTCTGCCATATGACTCCATATCCCAATACCACACTAACCCCAACACACTTTCTTTAACTGAAACGTATGTGAAAAATACTATGGTTTAGCTAATTCGGGTACTCTGGGAAGCAACATTAGTGTGAGTAATACAGAGTGAGAATAAAAGACAAATTTTCTTAAGCTTTGGAATAAGTTCCTATACCTATGTCTGGACATGGGTGTTGTTAATATTCTGAGATTTGATAAAACTGTCTTGTTCTCCAAAGCCAGGATAGATAATTTGCTATCTTGATTTTGAAACAAACATCATACCTCCTTCCCTTTCAATGACTTTTGGATTGGAATTCCAGAAAATGTAGTTACAGGGATAAAAGAACAGATTTGGAGGCACGTGAGTGGCTCAGTAGTTAAGCGTCCAACTCTTGATTTCAGCTCAGGTCATGATCTCACAGTCTTGAGATTGTGCCCCGTGTAGGGTTCTGCACTGAGTGTGGAGCCTATTTGGGATTCTCTCTCTCCCTCTCTCTTTCTCCGTCCCTTGCCTGCTACTGCTCTTTCTCTCTCTCTCAAAATAAATATATATTAAAAAAAAAAAAGATTTAAAACTAGGATTATCTGAAATACCTGGTCGCTTTTTTTGTAACATATAACTTAGGGGTATAAACAGGAAAGGTGATCATGTTAACAGGTGATCAGATTAAAACTGACTATTAAAACTGACCAGATGAAAGTATCATAGGAGAGTTAAAGGCAAGATTTATTTGGTATAAGTCTGTATTGTTCATGCATTCATGACTAGAGGACGAGGCAGGTGATATTTCAGCAACAGCATACCTTGCTATTTCAAGATCACCGAGGAGACAGAAAAATGCTTGCATCTAAAATGCAGCTGAACTAATTAATTTGCAATGGTGCTTTCACACTGAAATGTTATATTCTAAGTTTCTAAAAGAATTACTTTGTTGTCAGCTAAAGATTTTGGAAAGGAACACACATATTAAACATTCTGATAAATATTTTCCTTTACAGGGTTTTTAAATCACTAAAATGCCTGCAGCTGTGGTAACAAGGAAAGTCTAAACAGCAAGAACTGTTTTATGTAATATGGGGTTGTGATTTTCATTAAATAATAATAAAACATTAAATAATATTAAACCAACTATAAAAGTAGTGTATATTTTTGGAAAATTTAAAAAGAAATTTCAGGGGCACCTGGGTGGCTTAGTCAGCATCCAACTTCGGCTCAGGTCATAATCTCGCAGTTCGTGAGTTCAAGCTCCGTGTCAGGATCTGTGCTGACAGCTCAGAGCCTGGAGCCTGCTTCAGATTCTGTGTCTCCTTCTCTCTCTGCCCCACCCCCTACTTGTCTCTCTCTGTCCCTCAAAAATAAATAAACATTAAAAAAAATTTTTTAAAGATGTTTAAAAAAAGAAATTTTAAAAAGAAAATTTTAAAGTTCAATATACCGAAAAGTAAACAGCAAAGACAAATCTCAAACCATCTAAGAATAGAAATAATGATAATGCTTTTTAAAGTTTTTATTTGAATACTAACATTTTAATGTATTTTCTTCCTATCATTTTTCTAAACATTCTTCTAAACATTTGGGGCGTTTTAAAAACATATATAATTGAAATACACTCTGCGTGAATTTATCATATCTTATTTAACTACTACTTTGTAGTCAGAGAATATTTTAATTTTTATGATTATAAATAACATTGTTGTGAACATCATTTTTCTTTTTTTTTAAACATTTTTAACATTTATTTGTTTTTGAGAGAGAGAAAGAGAGAGTGATTGGGGGAGGAGCAGAGGGAGGGAGACAGAGAATGTGAAGTAGGCTCTGCACTCAGAGCACAGATGTGGGGCTCGAACTCACAAACCATGAGATCATGACCTGAGCTGAAATTGAGAGTTGGAGGCTTAACCAACTGAGCCACCCAGGTGCCCTGTGAACATCTTTGAATACAGACTTTTCTGCATTTATTGTTATTTATGCAAGATAGATTCCTAGCAAAAGAATTGTTGCTAGCAATTGGATCAAAAGTTAATCAAAAGTTAATTTCATTTAATATATAATCAAATATAATTCATCATTGCAAATAATATTTTATTGGCTCTATGATGCATTTTAATATCTCTGAAATCAGAAGGCAACATAAAATCCATGGTGTCAACATCATGGTTTTCCAAGCCCAGACCTGGCTGTCATTTCCTGTGTATGTGTGAATGTAGTGGTTATACCTGGTGGCGACAGCTGGAGCTCTGTGACCCTCCCCAACTCAGTCAACAAACCTGGTTGAGACCATATGAAGAAGAAATGAGCCCTGGTTATTCTCCAAACACTTTCCCTTGACACCCATTCCCAGGTGAGGAAAGCACATGTCTCAAAACTTACAAAACAGTTTTTAGCCCCTTCGAGCTCACTTTGAAGGAAGGTCATTAACATCTCACCCTTGATAGCACAGAGGACAAAATTATGCAGAAAAACATGTACACAAACAACATCAAATGCAAGAGTGACACAGAAGAGTTGAATTCCAAATTTAAAGAAGTTGGCTTATATTTTTCTTTTCTATACATGACCTACAATTATAAATAACACAATTTCGTGCCTAAAAACGTCTAAACTCGTTAAGTATAAAATCATTGTTATACATGAAAGAAATCATTGGATCTGCCGTTGTATATGGCAGGCTTTATTTCTTTCCTTGTGATAAAACAAAGTTGTATCTTAAGATACATCTTCAGGGGCGCCTGGGTGGCGCAGTCGGTTAAACGTCCGACTTCAGCCAGGTCACGATCTCGCGGTCCGTGAGTTCGAGCCCCGCGTCGGACTCTGGGCTGATGGCTCAGAGGCTGGAGCCTGTTTCCGATTCTGTGTCTCCCTCTCTCTCTGCCCCTCCCCCGTTCATGCTCTGTCTCTCTCTGTCCCAAAAATAAATAAACGTTGAAAGAAAAAAAAAAAATTAAAAAAAAAAAAAAAGATACATCTTCAATGCACCAGGACACTTGTATTGCCAAATTAGTTTTCATAGGTGTTATATCAATTTACAAGCCAGCAGTTTATTACGGTGGGAAAATAGCTTAAAAGTTTTAAGTTCTATTAAATACAGAATATGTTAGAATATAATTAGAGTAGTGCAGCATATAAAAAAATTATGAAAGGCTACTTAAAAGATAAATTTTCACACATTTTTCACCTTGTGTGAAACAATAAATAATTGGTGATGATAATGCACTTATTGCTGTAGCAGCAATTTTAAAATATAATATTATTAAGGTAATATTAAACATTAAATGTTTAAATGTGAAACTATTCTTCTTTTCAGAAAAAAAAATTAAAGGAAAACTTATAACAGATTTACCTTTAACTCCTTCACAACTAATATATGTTATTTTCCTAAAATGTGTCTCTTCATTTTATTTTTAAAAAATTTTAATGTTTATATTTGAGAGAGAGAGAGAGAGAGAGAGAGAGAGATTGCATGCCCAGGGGAGGGACAGAGAAAGACAGAGACGTAATCTGAAGCAGGCTCCAGGCTCTGAGCTGTCAGCACAGAGCCTGACACAGGACTCAAACCCACAAACCATGATTTCATGACCTGAGCTGAAGTCGGATGCTCAACCGACGGAGCCACCCAGGCGCCCCTTAAAACTGTGTATCTTTAAGTGTCAGAACAATAACAGTTGGGTTCAAATCAAGATGAAACAGTATCTGGAAGTTCAGGAGACCAAGATAATAAAAATGCACAACAAAATAATTTCTCTTATTGAGCATCTACAGAACCAGGCCAACTACATGCACCACAGCAAACAGGAATTCCATGCAGTAGGTATTATTATCCCTAGTAAACAGAGAAAGAAACTGAGCCTCAGACCAGGTGTTTAGTGTGACTGGTGGTCAGTGAGAATTATTTTGAAGCCCATGATTTATACCATTGTTTTCTCAATTTATAATAAAGTATTAAGTCTTCTCTAAAGCCAAGCAAAGTTCCAATCACTGCCTTCATAGGCTTAAGACCTAAACAAAATATTTGCAACATGCGAGACCCATGATTTATATCCTTTATAAACAAATTACTCCCATAGACAATGTAATTAAAAAAAAAAAAAAGATAGTTACAGATAGGACCAATGCAGGGCAAGAACTTTCTCCATTATCCTCTTAGCATCGCAAGCTGGGCCTAAGAATTTTATTGGTATAAGACAGATTAACAGGAGAAAAGGATACAAATTCATGTAATTTTTTTGTGTGTATATGGGAGCCTTCACAAGGGATTGAAGACCCAGAGAAATAACCAGAGAAGGGAGCTTTGATATGCCTTAGACAAAGCAACAACATACTTGTGAAGAATTGACAAGACAAAGGAATGTAGGGTAGGGATAGTAAATGGTGAGGAATTAACCAGGAAGATAAGGATTCATTTAACAAGGTTTGTTTGTACAGATTTCTTGGCTCCAGATTCCCCATCTATGATAAAAAGAATGTCTTCCTTCTTTCTGGTAAAGGGAGGGTACTTTTCACATGGGAGTTTTATCTCCTGCTTTCAGGGGGAAAAATGTGGGTCAGAGCATCCTTCTTGTACCTCCTGTTTCTAAGATGTCTTGAATTTAAAATATTCAATATGCCAAAGTGGCAAATTCTGGGGTGAGAGATTCTGTTCTCCTTTACCAGGCAAGTCTAGGAACATAAATGCAAATGGCTAATAAACATAGTTTAAAATACTTAACCTTACTAATAAATGGGGATGTGAAAATTAAGGTAAGATATCAATTTTCCTTATCAGGCAAAAATTCAAAATATCACAGTGAAGAAAAGGATACTCTCATATACTATTTTTAGGAGTGTAAAATAGTACCTATCAAAAAAAAAAGTCAAAATACACATATCTTTTGCCTCAGTAAGTGCATTTCTTATTATCCCTTAAGCAGAAACGTTCACATAAAATGGGCAAGGATATCTGTTCAAGACTATTCTTAGTAGCATTTTTGAAATTATTAAGAATTAGAATAAATTTATTATTTTTTTATTTTTTTAATGTTTATTTATTTTTGAGAGAGAGAGAGAAAGAGTGTGAGCAAGTGAGGGGCAGAGAAAGAGAGAAAGATATAGAATCTGAAGCAGGCTCCAGGCTCTGAGAGCCTGACACAGGGCTCGAACCCACGAGCTGAGAGATCATGACCTGAGCTGAAGTAGGACACTCAACTGACAGAGCCACCCAGGCGCCCCAAGAATTAGAATAAATTTAAAGTTAATCAGTGGAGGACCGGTTTAAAAAGCTGTGGTACATTCTTTCACTAGAATAAAATTTAGGCTTAAAATAATGAAGCAAGTGTATAAGCAGTTGAAAGGTACACGTGATATGTCACTGAATAAAAAAGCAAGTTTCAGAATAATATGTTAGTCATGATACAATTTGGTTAAAAATAGATATGTATATCTTCATTTGCATAAAGAAAGGTGTAATAGGATAAAAATTGAAAAAAATGGTTACTTCTAAGGAAAGAGGGCTGTAGGAAAAAGTAGATAAGGAAGAAACATTAAATTTTGTAAGATTTGATAATTTTTCATTACTTCCAACTTTTTAAATGAAAATATGTTGTAAGTCAAAAGACGGAAACATTTTAAGAAGTGAGAGCAACACATTCCTCAAGCAGTGTTGCCTGGATAGACTTGAGAAAATCTCAAAGGGAAAGTCAAAGTCAAACAGAGCTGGAAACCACTCAGTCCAATTGTTTCTCGAATTGCTTCCAACCCTAAAAACTGAAAAGTGCAACATTTTGTTTGCTTGATTTGTTTTTCATTTGAATTATTAAAGTGCAATTTACAGGGCACCTGGGTGGCTCAGTTGGTTAAGTGTCCCACTTTGGCTCAGGTCATGATCTCATGGTTCCTGAGTTCAAGCCCCGCATCGAGCTCTGTGCTGACAGTTCAGAGCCTAGAGCTTGCTTCAGACTCTCTCTCTGCCCCTCCCCTGCTCACCCTCTGTCTCTGTTTGTCTGTCTCGCTCTCTCAAAAATAAATAAAATTAAAAATATATATATATAAAAATAAGACTGCTAAAGGACAGATTGTTCATCTGTATTAAAAAAATAATAAAACAAAACAAAAAAACACTTCATTATAGAAATTTCCAAACACACCCCAAAATAAAATGATATAATGAATCCTCATTATCCAGCTTCAACAATTACTAATATTTTGCCAATTTTATTTCATTTATTCCCCCCGATTCTTTTTTTTTTTTTTTTTTTTTTTTGGCTAGCATATGATGGCAAATCTCAGACATCATATTATCTTATACTAAATCATACATATATAAAGTGGATAATGGTAGATAGTATGACAGCTCTTTTTTATTTTTTAATTTAATTTTTTAAGTAGGTTCCATACCCAGCATGGAGCCCAACATGGGGCCCAAACTCACCAACAACTCTGAGATCAAGACCTGAGCTGATATCAAGACATCGACACTTAACTGACTGACTTACCCAGGTGCCCCTGACAGCTCTATTTTTAAATGTCAATATTTACAAAATACCAGAAAGTCTTGTATTTTCTTATTCTGAGATATTTCAACATATCTGAAATTGGATAAAAAAAAATAAATTTGACATTTATTTCTTTCCCCTTTTAAATGAATTCGCTCTAAAAAAAAAACCCCAATAACTTTTTTTTTTATGTTTATTTATTTTTGAGAGAGAAGGAGAGCACAAGTGGGAGAGGGGCAAAGAGAGGGGGGACACAGGATCTGAAGCAGGTTCGGCACTGACAGTAGAGAGCCTGATGCAGGGCTCAAACTCACAAATCTCAAGATCATGACCTGAGCTGAAGTCAGATGCTTAACCAACTGAGCCACTCAGGCACCCCTAAAACCCAGTAACTTTTAAAATATGTATTTTATTTTGGACATAGCATAGATTATAGCCAGAGAAAAATATAATATTTTGCCTTATGGCATCATTATAGGTCTGTTTTCCCTTCAATTCCAACATGCAAAAATTCTGTAGCTTTTTTATAATTGTGGTGTGAACTCATTAGACAGCAAAACCTGCCTAAAAAGATGTGAGGTTATTTATAGTCCTTATTCATTTCACTTAGTGTGAATATTTATTTTGTTGTGAACATATTAATGTGTTTGATTATAGGGTGATTCCTCAGACCCTGGTAAGATTATTATGTGCATGATGAAAGGCATATGTTTAAAAAAGAGTTGAAAACACATATGAACCCAAGTGTTTCATATAAGGGATGGGTATTTTATTTTATTTAGCTGCAGAAAACTTACATTCTGTATTTTTAATCTACTTATTACATTACTGACTGCATCTCGTGGTCTCTCTGCACAACATATTCATATGGCTGAGGCCCATAGAAGCAGAGAGAACTATGTTTATAATTAAAAATACCAAGACCTTTAAATAGAACTCAGCTAACACATGACAAGTTTTTTCCTTTAGAATTAAACTTGTTTTTTTCCAGAATAGAATCAAATGCTAAAAGCTTGCATGTGTTATTAGAGCCATTTATGTTACTTCCCAAACTCACCCTGATTTCATATCATTACACTCCCCAAGGTCCACAGTCCCTGCCCCAAATAGAATAAGTGGGATGGTTATAGATAAGTAAACAATGACGTATATTTTGTCTTTTAGGAAAAAAAAAAAAAAAAAAAGACCAGTTCTACAGGAATTTTCCAAAATAGAAACAGTATGTCTTCCTCACATTTTGACTTTTGACCTTTGGAAGTGTTTTATTTTTACAATCTGAAAAAAAACCTCCATTGTCCAATGTAATCTCAGTCCACAAGAACCAACACTATAGTGAACATCAAAAATAGTCACAGCAGTGGGGCACCTGGGTGGCTCAGTTGGTTAAGCGTCGGGCTTTGGCTCAGGTCAAGATCTCACAGTACGTGAGTTTGAGTCCCGCGTCGGGCTCTGTGCTGACAGCTCAGAGCCTGGATACAGTGTAGGATTCTGTGTCTCCCTCTCCCTCTCTCTATGCCCCTCCTCCACTCACACTCCGTGTCTCTGTTTCTCTCAAAAAATAAACATTAAATTTTTAAAAAAATATATAGTCCCAGCAGTAAGCGTGTGAATCATAGAAGAATCATTTGAAATTTGTTTAAGAATTAGTATAACACTAAAAATAACAAACATTAAAGAATAATTGTTTATGCCAAAATATCGGACTTAGGCTTTTTCTTCAATGTTCAAAGATCAACTCCTTAATAAGGCCTTATTATCCAAATAATCCAAATTATCCAATAATCCAAAGATCAGGCCTTGATAAGAATTATACACATTATAGAGTTTTGTTTATGAAACTACCTAAAAAATAGATAAGCTCTTCATCAGAATGTTAATCAAAATTTTCAATTCTAAGATCAATTTAAACTATAAGTCTATAAGGTTTTATCTTTTCCTTTGGCTGGCAGGGGGTCTGGTCATTATTTATGACAATTAATTTCCTCAGAATTGTTACAATAACTGAAAAGGCGTTTGATCAGAAAGAAAGAAAGATCATCTTCCTCTCTTTTTTGTCTAGTCTAATATTCTGGTGTAAACATGTATTCTTTAATTTTTGAACAATTTTTAAGTGAGTCTTCTGTGATTCACATGCTTACTGCTGTGGTTTTGCTTTTGATTGGGTGAGTTACCCACAGTCAAGAGCAGAAGTTGTATCTATCCTGCTTCTAGTTCTCCTTCCCAGTGTACCTCCCCCCCCCCACCCCATTCCTCATCACTGAATCATCTTTCCCCATCATTGGGCTCCAACCTGTGGCACAGCAGAACATAGTAAGGGCAGGGTCCACGGCAGTCCGAGGCACCAGGACAGATGCAGTAGCAGCCAGCCACCTATTTGAAAAGAACCAGGAGATGGAGAGTACAGCATAGGGATATAGTCAATAATATTGTAATAATGCTGTACAGTGACGGGTGGTAGGGACACGTGACGTGGTGAGCGTTTTGTAACGTATATACTTGTCAAGCCATGTTGTATACCTGACACTAATATTGTATGTCAGCTATACTTCAATTAAAACAAAAATTAAAAGTAAATAAAATAAGACCAGGAAAAGAAGAACATGAACAGCACTAAGCCAACCAGCAGAAGTGTAACCACGCTCTGCGTGACTGCTGCGGCACCGCGGGTCACCTCACTTGCGGTTCACCTTCAGTAGATGAAAGCAGTAAGGGGTATCGAGCCCAGGTCCCACCTCCCCAGTGTCATCTGGAAACAGACACTCTGAGGCCGGCTGTGTGGAGTCAGCACCAGGAGTTCCATCGGGAGTAAAAGGAACTACCGATACAATGTTATCTTTAAGGGGAGATCTCACAACTGCTGGAGCTTTGTGCTTAAAACAATGAAAAACGATACCTTATAGTGTTATTTACACATTCGCATGTGCTATATCATTTTTCACTCTCAAACAACTAAGGTGGGTAAATCAAGGAAAGGAAAACAGAGAAATTGAGAAATGCAATGATGTATTCAAGCATTCACGTCCAGATGGGCATAGATCTGATATTCTCAGGGAACAGTCGTTGACGGTGTGGGTTGGAGATCCAGGCTTGGAAGGCTGGAATCCTGACTTCAACATATCTGAGCTGTGTGGTCTCGTGTAAATGATTTAACCTCCCCATGTTGTCCGCAGGGATTTTCACAGGGCTGTGTTCTGGAATAGCTGTCAGGCTCTGTAGGTGTTCACTCTTATTCACCTCCCATGTAGTAGCATTTTCTAATCTCTTGGTATGTTTTTAAGTAAAAGGAAAAGTCAACATTTTTGCTTCTGGTTGATATTGCTTATCTAAACTTTGAACCAATAGCCAGTGACATTCTAAACTAGGGGAATAACCTGGGAGAAACAGCTGTCCTAGAAAGGCGTTACATGTAGAGGGTTAAAAAGTAATGACTCACCAGTGATAACCTGTCAGAAGCCCAAACCCACCTTCTCTCAGAATGTAGATGAGCAGCCTGGTAACTTGGAGCTGTTCAGGCCTTGCTTCCCTCTAAGCAGTTATCAACCTGCCCTTCTTTAACTACCTTTTACACTCTTCCCCATTGCCTAGATGTAACTCAAGAATTAGGTCTTCCTCTGCTTCATTTATGTGTAATGACTAACAGGCAAACATTACTCGTTATAATGTAATCAGAAACAAAATATATTTTGTAGTGAAAAAATGTCCTTGGTATTTTTATGAGGTTTAAATGGATTGATATGTAAAATGTTCTTAGAAGTGCCTGACAAATACTCTGTATTAGTTATGATGTTTCCCTCTTCCTTAATTCTCACCCATTGACCCTCGGGATCATGTCAGTCACACATTCTGCATTTGCTTTCACCAAATTAACACAATATCTAAAGGGCCACAGTCCAAAGATGTGGCTCCATTGGTCTCACTTCCACATTATCCCAAGCCTCATTAAATTCATTTGAGGGGGGTGCCTGGGTGGCTCAGTCGGTTAAGTGACTGACTCCTCATTTCCACCCAGGTCACAATCTCTGAGTTCATGGGTTCGAGCCCCGCGTGCTGCGTTGGCAATGCGGAGCCTGCTTGGAATTCTCTTTCACTCCCTCTCTGTCTGCCCCTCCCCTGCTCTTTCATGCTCTCTCTCTCAATAAACAAACAAACAAACAAACGTTCTTAAAAAGTTTACCTGAGGAAGAAGTTTTGGAGAGAATCTTAGCTCTGCACTCTCTGGGCCTTGGGTGTGGGACATTTGAATTATTTGGAAGTGGCTATAGGTTCGTGGTATGAACCCAGAGTTTGTCCTAATGGTAGAGAGCTCGTCCAATTTCTGTGAGGAATGAAGGGGACAGCCGTGGGATGTGGGAACGAGGGTTGTGAGCCTCTTCCTCACCCTCAGTTCCCAGCCCACCAAGCCCTCTGCACCCCTATGACCAGCTACATCTCTAACTTTTCATTAAGATTGTAATGTTGCTGACCTAGCCTAGCTAGCCAGTAAGCTCTGTCTTATTTACATAGTTACGAGGTTGGTTTTTCCTAAAATATAAGGGACATATGATTCTTAAGTTATTTTCCTTTACAATTTTATCCAGCTGGTGTTTCTGAGTCTACATTTTCAGATCAAATTAGTTTTTCTTAAAATATCCTCTGTAGAAAGTACAACATTGCATCTTCAGCTTCTTCCATTCAAGATTGTTTGATTCCAGATAAAGACCTTGTTTTTCTGGTAAAGAATTACTTACCTTGAAAGAACTTCCCTCTTAAAGCAGTGACCAGTCTGATGCCTAATACAATCTGTGAGCATGTGGCAGCCATTGGAATACAGCATGGTTTGCTTTCCACTCTTTCTTTGGAAGAACTCCCTGTCAGCCCATGGTCATATTTGGCAAGGAGGAAGAGAACTATGATAGCTGGGGTCACAGTGACCTAGCTGTCTGCAGACAACTGGATTTGATACAAAAAGACATCAACAATCTGAGCCAACCCAAACTTACATTGCACTGGGGGATAAACACACACACGTACATACACACACAAGGGTTCAGAATGGAATTTGCCTGGTTTAGATGATTAAGTAAGTCCCATGTTTTATGCCCAAATGTTCAACAAGAGGGAATACTGTTAAATATGTTAGATATAAAATATAGGGTATACTATTAGGAAACTATTAAAATATTATTTTCAAAAACTATTTAATGAAAGCAGGATTTTAAAAGTATGTATATATATATATATATATAATGAATTTATATGAGTATATGTATGTATATTACAGAATGGAATGTGCAAATATATTAACAGTGGTTACATTTAGTGGTATGATTCTTATAATTCTCATTCTTCTCTTTGTAGAAATGTATACACTTTTCTTAACTTTATGTAATAATCAGGTATTATTTCTAAAGTAGATATTCAAATATATATTCTTAAAGGAAGGAGGTTTTTAATTTTAACATGTTTGAAAAGTATTTAGATATAAGTGCTTTTAAAGCATCCAGATATTTGATAAACCCCAAAACGCCTATTCCTAATAACATTAGTTTTTTAAAAATTACTAAATTGCATGTATCTGAAATATCCCATTTTCCCTTTAATATCTGTCCAGTCTTTGGGTATAATAAAAATTTATACTTTTATAAATTTATTCATTTTATAAATATATCATTCATTTAGCTTAAACATTTATTTGTTGCTTGATTACTGATTTACTCAGATATAGCTATCAGCCTAAGTAAGTACCTTAAGTAAAATACCAGTGACCTTGGAAATCTTCGCTCCCAAGAATCTCAAAACATGAGCTCTGTGTTTACAACTTAAATCCATGCCTTATCTTTAACAAGGATCAACTTGAGCTCAGCATTCCTAAAAGTGACTAATGTTGAATCCTACTTGCTTTTCACTAATAATGTTTTGAAGGAGGTGGTAGAAATTAAATGAACAGCTTTCACAATTAGAGTACTTAAAATATCTCACTACCTCTTATTTTATACTGTGTCCCTGCTTCCCTGGGTACTGACTGTGGCACTTTGCCAAAGGACCAGAAAAAGCATAGAGTGACAGTAACGAAGATACAGACGCTTAGAATTGGAAAGAACATTAGAGACCAGATGGTTGAAGTTCTGTCCAACGGATTCCTTTGCACAACATGCTGAAGGCTGGTTGTCCAGCCTCTACACCTCAGGAAGCAGGAGGCTTCGTTCTTCCTGAGGCAGCACATTGAATGCTGACCAGCGCTAATTTCTACACCTATGTTTATTTTTATCACTACTGCTTCTGCTACTGCTCTTGCTACTGCTAATTCTATTGCATTTGCACAGACCTTTCACATGTATTATCTCATATCACCTTTACAAAACTCCTTTGAAGTAGAGATATGAAAAATTATTATCCCCATGTTATACATTAGGAGAAAGAATTTTGAGAGTTTAGGTAACTTGTCTAGATCACATCGTTAGCAAATGCCAGCCCACAGCTGAATTAAAAACCCATCTTTTCCTTCTACATGAATCATTTTGCTCTTTGTTGGAAAGTTTTCCTGTTCTGAGCCAAAATTTTCTTCCTTGTAATTCTCCCCTACATTAATGCAAATCACCCTCCCCACCACTAAGAACTCCATTAATGTTTCAGATCCAACTCCTTCAACTTTGATATAGACTATTAGAAGGAAATTAATGAACCAAATTCCCCCAGAGGTTAAGAAGAGACAGGCAACATACTACGATGTGTCTGTTTGGATTGGTATCTAGTTCAGCTACTAGAGAGAGAAATTCAAAATAACTGGCTTAACTTCTCTTCCATGAAATGTGGAGCAAAGTCATCAAGGGTTGATAGTATGACTTCACAAACTATTGCACATCTTTATTGCCCCAAGGAAAACTAAGAGGAATGAATTGAGTAGAACCTTATATAGAGAAACTCTATATAAAGAACCTGTACTCAGAATCTAAATAAGCAGATAAAAAGATGCTCAACAGTATTAATCATTCATGAAAAGCCAATTACAACCAAAATGAGATGCTACTTTCCATACTACCAGAATATCTAAAATTAAAATGACTGACAACACCAAGTGTTGTTGAGGGTATTAAGCAACTGAAACTGTCATGCATTGCTGATGAGGTTGGAAAGTAATACAGCCGCTTTGGAAAACAGTTCTGCATTTTTTTCTAAAGGTAAGGATATGCTACCATTTGACTCAGCTATCCCACTCCTGGGTATTCCCCAGAATGAAACGAAAACACATCTACAAGGATGTTTACAGCAGTTTTATTTTTAAATTCTTGTCCATGATAACCCCAAATGGGAAATAACTCCAATATCCATCAACTGATAAATAGTTGTGTAGTTTATATAATGGAATACCATACATGGAATACCACTCAGTAATTTTTTTTTTTTGAAAAAAGGACATTCCAGGGAAAGAATAAAGCTGACACAAAGGCTCAAGACAAGAACTATCTTGGAGTATTGCCATAACTGCTAGGATTTGGATGTCACTGGAAAGTTAAGTGGAAGGGGTTAACCAGCAGTTAAAATAGACCTCACACCGTACATTCTCTGCAAAGGCTTAAGGTTGATATTTTTGGTGAAGGGATAATTTCTGCAATTTGTTTTGGTTAGGATATGGAAAACAGGCAGGTATTGAGATCAAATAAATAGAAAAGAAAATGTTTATCCAACAGAACATGAACTGACTTACTGTCAAGGAATCCTAACCTGTGTAGGTAGGCTAGGGAGTCAAAGACAGGGAAGAGAGCAGTGGCACCCAGTGGAATTTTCTGGAGTGTGTGATTTAAATATGGAGGATAGGTGAGATCCACAAGTATATTTCTATGTCATTTCTGTGTGGTTGCATTAAATGTATAGTTTCTCTTTCAATGTCCAGGTTAACATGGTTAACACATTATGAAAATCGGAGAAGTGGTAACTGTATCAACACTATCAGACATACGGTACTTTTTCAAGTAACCAGAAGTAACCAAAAGTAACTTTTTCAAGTAACCTCTATCTATAGAGGAAAAAAAGAACATAATATTTTCTTTTGTAAAGAGAGTAAATAAAGCTTTAACTCTATTTTATTTCAGGTTTTGGCTCTAAAATATACCTTTAGAAGATGAAGCCAAGAAGTGTAACACATCGGTGAATTACATAGGGTTTGGGGCATTCCTCAACATAAGAAAGTAAAAAGCTTTGTTGAACAAAACCCACCAGGATGGGTTGATGGTAGGAGAGCCCCAGATAGAAATGCAAAGCGGGAAGAAAACCTGGGTTATGGTCACTAGGGAAAAGTTGGAACTGAACTAGTGGAGGAGGTAGACAAGGCAGTTGCCAGAGTTGCAATAAAGCCAAGTTGTCGTAATGGAGGCTTGTTGCCAACTGCTTTCTTTGCACCAGGTTTCTCCTTGCCTGAGTGCTCTGCCTGGGCCTGTAAGTCTTCAGAGGGCAACCAATGGTCATGTTGGAAGGAAGGGATGGATGTCTGTTCATGTCTGAAGGCGTGAATAACAAAGAAGGGACTGAAGAAGAGTGTAATGAATCCGCTCCAGTAGCCTCTTCTCTGGGAGCTCATGGCCCACTTGGCCTCATTTGATTTGTAGCTGTACCATGAATATCGAAACTCAGTACATGCGTGGACTCTGCCTGATGGGTTCAGCTCATCTACCTTGTGACTCAGTTCTGGTAACTAGATTTTTGTTGTAGGCCAAAAACCTACTGCCCATTTTGACTTAATTCAGATTGAAAAACAGGCCTGCTTTGTTCACATGTGTCAGTGTTGTTTTCTGTTAGTTTTCTCGGTCTTCGGTCTATTCAGAACTTTCTTGGCTTTTGCTAGTCCCGCTCTCATAGAATGGTGTCCTGACTCTAAGCAATGAGCAATTAGGTGTGAATTCTACTGCCAAAGAAGTTTTTCTGGCTGTAATTACATGTCAAATAGCAATAAAGTATTATTAAGCATTGGGCACATCAGTAGTAAATTCAAGTTTAAAGTACTAGTTTGATCCTCTGAAAGAAATAAAAGAACAATTTTACGTTACCCTAGGAATGGTGAACATCCAGAAACCATATAGTACTAGACAAAATTCAGTCAACTATTTCAAGGGGAAAGTTATTTACTACCTTTGTACCTAGGATACAAGTAAATGTGAGTATAATAATAGGGAAATCGCTAATAAACTCAATTGGAACTCACAAGGAGCAGGAAGACTTGCATATATTAAAGATATTCATAAATATAGGTCAGCGGATTCAGAACGAGTTGATATTGGAAGGACCTCTTCCTCCTAACACAAACACATGGATCACCCCAAACAATGGAAATTGTATATGTACTATCAAGCTAGAAATTGACAGGAAATTCTCCAGATTGTAGAAATAAAGAAATGGAAAACATGGGGCAGTGATTAGAGAGTAGGAGCAGACGCCAAAATAGCTTACACTTTAGAGTGACAATGTACTGGTTTGATAAGGATAGGCTTGCTTTGCACCTGCTGCTTCAGAGTAGTTAGAACAATGTCCCCTTCCAATTTTCGAAGTGCCCTGATCTGGATGCTAAGTTATAAGGTCCTCCCAGCTAATGGACACGCTGAAACCAGATATGATGCTTGAGAGCAGGGTGCTGGGATTCTGAGAAACATGAATGAAGTATGTCCTAGCCAAAAGACCTACCTATAAACTTCCTGCCTATGAGCAGGAGTCATAAGGAGCTGACCTTTTCATGAAATGGAAAAACTTCAGCCACTGATCCTGCTTAGGAAATTGCAAGGAAATGGGGCGCCTGGGCAGCTTGGTCATTTAAGCGTCTGACTTCGGCTCAGGTCATGATCTCGCACTTTGTGAGTTTGAGCCCTGCATCGGCTTCTGGGCTGACACGTCAGAGCCTGGAGCCTGCTTTAGATTCTGTGTCTCCCTCTCTGCTCCTCCCCCACTCGCACTCTATCTCCCTCTCTCAAAAATAAATAAACATTAAAAACATTTTTTTAAAAAAAGAAACTGAAAGGAAGCTGGGTGGAAAAGAAGTCACCCACAGGAACCTACTATCTCAGCCTGTGGGCAGCTCGAGTCAAACTTCATTCTCTCTGCTTGGCTCAAATGATCCTCAGCTGAGATATTTTCATTAAAACTGGTCTAGATTTGGCCCAGTCTAAGCAGAAGCAAATGTGCAACTAGGCTGTGGTATCTACATCCTGAGACCCCAGCATAAGCTCCCAAGTTGGCTCCTGCTGGAGATGAATTTATAGCTGGAGATCATATTCTTCTTGAGGAAATCAATCACTGGAGAAGGTGCTAACAGACACAACAAATAGAAGAATTTGCACACCAAGGACTAGAAAAAAGGTCACAATCTAGTCTGAAAGATACTTTGACGTGTTTGTAAAGAAGGAAAGAATATAAATCACAATGAAAGAACAAGACAGTACGTTAAATAAGAGCAGACAGATTTGTAAATAAGCCAAACAGAATCTTTCTGCAAATAAAATATATATTCATAAGAAAAACAGTACTGAGTAGATAGATTTCAAATTTCTTTATTTAATTAATTTCTGTAATGCTCCGGTATCTTTTGTTAACTCTGGAGATCAAACCTTGCAAATGCAGTATTTTTAAACAGGAAAGAAAATTGATCCTCCCACCCTCCCTGGAACTGCATGTGGAAGCTAGATTTGTTTTACATGCTTCTACAGAAATTGATTCCAAATTCTGATTCTGGGCTCCGGGTGCCGCATTAAATTTCTAGCATACTTTGCTTGAGTTTTTATTGACTTCTATTATTGTTCCTAAAAATAAAGCACAAATAGGCACAGTCCTTGGCCACCTTCCAAAAGTACAACCCTATCAAACATTCTAGTTATAGAAATGGAACAGGCAATTAGACAGTCGATAAAAGATTAATTTAACTATGTTACGACTGGTACATATTCTAAAACACAACTTAAGAAATAACTATATGTTCACATTTATGGGTAAAGCGATTATTTCTGGGATTTATAATAACCTGTTTTAAGATTGAGAGCAAGGACAAATACATAGTTATTTTAGTAATGCTATCTATCTGATGATATCCCTGTTACATAAATACAGGGTATTTGTCTTATTTTAAAATAATTTTTAAATCGTAAGTGCTTTAAAATGCCAGGCTTACAATTCCTCCTCTTTTATCACTGAATCATATCAAGAAGAGATTATAGGATGTTGGCTATTCAACTTTTCTTTCCAAGTAATCTGATCTTGATGTATTTCACTTTACAGCTCCTTCTTTCAAATCGATAGGGCATAAATGCAAAATAGCGGTGGATGTTCAAAAGGAGTGAGAATCTTCAACCAAGTCACTGTTAATTGTTAAGTAACTCGAAAGAGTCTAAGATCCACACATGCAAAAGAACTGCTATATCATATAACTACACATACAAGAGTCATACATACATAAGACTCTTTTATTAACCGAGAAGGCCAAATAGTCTCAGAAAATGAGAGAATAAAGTTAGGAGCAAAATAACAAAAATCCATTTTAAAGTAAGAAAGCAATGTCAGTGCCCTTATGAAATTATCCTATTGGGGGCATAAATTGAAATGCTAAAGGCTCTGAAATGCTAAAAGCTAAGCAAGGATTAAAATAAGGACAATCCAATTCCACGGAAGATAACTGTTAACCACTCTACAGTTAATATATAAATTTTATATAAATTCATCTTGTAATATGGCAATAGGTGCATATTTTAACTGCTTTTATAAGAAAATGGAAGACAACACAAACTTTACATTGTGTTTCAGTCTCACAAGTGGTAATAAATGTCAGAAATGGGTCCCTTTCCAAAAATAACTTTGCCAAGCTCTTAGAATTTCCTCTAACTTAATGAGCAAACAATCATTGAAGAGGATGGGTAGGTAGAGAGGATATCTATAATTATATTTGTTCTAATCCTTTTTTATGGATAAAACTGATTAAGGGGAGGTAAATCTACTTTGCAAGATGTTGATTGGATAAGTTTATATCAACAAAATATCAATATTTAAATCAAGTAAATAACCGATCTATTAAAAAAACTAAAACAATCTATTTTCCTGCAGTCAATATTCTTCATAACCTTACTAATAAGTCTCAGCTACTATCGTCATCCAGATCGAATCTCCTTCTGGCACTAAAATGACTCTTAGTGGAAACAAAGTCTAAAACTACTCTATCGATGTAAATTAATGAATTGAGTTAATTAAATTGCCCAGATTTAATATTATTCTGAGATATTAAAAAGCCTCATTCAATGAAGGAAATTACGTTTTTACTGTATTCTTATAAATCTGAGAGACTGAATATGCAAACAGACGATGATCAAACCATGTATAAAAATAGAACTTTGGGGGTGCCTGGGTGGCTCAGTCAAGTAAGCTTCTGACTTCGCTCAGGTCATGATCTCACAGTTTGTGAGTTTGAGTCTGGAGCCTGCTTCAGATTCTGTGTCTCCCTCTCTCTCTGCCCCTCTCCCGCTTGTTCTCTCTCGCTCTCACTCTCTCTCTCCCTCTCCCAAAAATAAATAAACATTTCAAAAAAATAGAACTTTGACCCACAACCTGCAGCAACTTGCTCCGGGAATCCAGCCCCCTATCGATAATTAATAGCCCGGGAAGCCAGCCTGTTTTGTCATACTCACAGGGAGCTAGATTGCTATCTTTCGTGACAATCCAGGAAATTATGGACACTTACAAAATAACTTCTGTAATAATTGGCTCCAAATGTCTGGGACTTGCTAAATAACTGCGAGCTCCCCTATTTTTTGTTCCTGCCTCTGACTTAGTAGCAAGCATAGAAAGCCAAATATGTACCCCTAACCAGTCACATGGATGTCTGGCTTCTAGGTCGCCTGCCTAGAAGTTCCCCTCGCCATCAGTCTCCAACCAGAGGGGCCTACCTGAAAATTCCCCTCTTTTCCACTGAAAGCCTTCCCACTCATCTGCCTGCCTTTGAGTTTCTTCCAAAATACAAATGACGGTGGCCAACTCTGCTCTACAGAAAGCTCAGAATAAATAGCCTTCGCTTTTCTCATCTGATTAGTCTTCATTTATTTCCACAAACCCATGCAACAGAAAGTATTGCTAAGATTAATATTTCATAAAAAGTTAATAACTAACAATTATTGAGGCCTTCTCAAGAACCATGCACCATATTAAATGTTTTGCATGGGTTATCTATTTTCACAGTAAATATAATGACTTCTGAAATTGGCACCATTACTATATTCATTTTACAGAAGAAGGGACCTGAGGCTGAAAGGTGTTTAATAACTTGTTTGATACATAGCTAATGAGTAGCTAAGCAAGGATTAAAATAAGGACAATCCAATTCCACGGAAGATAACTGTTAACCACTCTACAGTTAATATATAAATTTTATATAAATTCATCTTGTAATATGGCAATAGGTGCATATTTTAACTGCTTTTATAAGAAAATGGAAGACAACACAAACTTTACATTGTGTTTCAGTCTCACAAGTGGTAATAAAATATTTTATGATGGAAGAGGAAGAAAACTTGGAATTTCATTTATACCAATCTCCTTTTATAGATTATGTAAGTGAGGCTAAGAGAGGTGAAGGTAACTTGCCCAATAGAATATACCTAGTTAACGGCCAAGACTAAAGCCCAGGTTTTCTGACTCCCAGCCCAGATATCCAGCATGCTCCACTGGGAGACAGAACATTTGTGGATAGATTTACAACTCCACAAAGAATTTATGTAACAGCGTAAGGCTAGCACGTTCCAAACACATCTTACTATAACATGGCTGAACACATATCTTTTATAGAGATAATGAGCTAAATGATATTTAAGAGCCCACTGAAGCCCAGCAAATATTTATTGAGTGCTAACTATGTGATAGGTACTATTCTAGACACTCAGGTTTCATTCGTGAAAATGGAAAAGACCCTATCTTATTGGTTCACATTTGAAGGGGAGGGAACAAACATTACACAGTCGATCCATTTAGCAGGAGTATTATATATTAGAAGGTAATAAGTGCTATGATAAAAAGAAAAGTAGAGTAAGGTGAGATTGAGAGTACCGACTTGGGACAAGGAGAGCAGGTTATAATTTTAAACCAGGTGTTCAGAGTCAGCCTTATTGAGAAGGCGATATTTGACTAGACTTCAAGGAGGTGAGGGAGTTACACGTGTGATATGGTAGGAAGAGTGTTCTAGAAAGAGGGAAGGAACAGTCCGTGCAAAATCCTAAGGAGAGATTGCTTTGGTATGTTTGGAAAGAACAGCATGGCGGGGGGTGGGGGGGTGGGGAGACACTGAGAATAAAAGGTCAGATTAGAACTGTAAGCTGCTATGTGTGTGTAGGGGGCTTTTGACCAATCAGTTAACTTTATTAATGAAATATAAGCTATTCATTTTCTATTTACACTATAACTATGTATTATGGGATCAAAGGAGTGTAGTTCTCCCTCAGACTCACTATAGTATGAATATCAGGATGAAAAGTGGTTTGAAGCTCTAATTTGTTTTGTCAGTTCGACCAGTTATGCAAACACTGTTGTGAATTGCATGTTAATGACTTGAATCAGGTGCCTGGAGTCCCTTCGCCAAGGACTTTTCATTTCATCAGTAGTACTTCATACTACCTGGGCATTGTTTTTCAAACGCTTCCAGGTGATTCTTTCTATTTTTTATTTTCCGCTTCCAGGTGATTCTAATATGCAGCCATGCTTGAGAAGTGCTACTCTGGTATATGTGAAAAAGAGAAGGCTTTTCTTACTTTTGCTCCCAGGTAGTCTGCCCAATACCTCATCATGTTTGTTCCGTGCTCATGTCAGTTTGGGACTCCAAAACCACAGATCGCCTCCACAGAAATCGTGGGACCTCCCCCAGTCCCCAAACTGGTAGAGAAAGGTAAGACAGGCTTATTTGTCCTCTGCTGTCCCATCCCCAGGTTCCCCACAGCACCAACAAATAAGACTGGATGTGGGGGTCAGATGACTGAAAAGTTTATGGTAGAACATGACAAGGTAAGAGGAAGGGTTTTAAAATTTTTTTTTTTTCTTCAACGTTTTTATTTTATTTTTGGGACAGAGAGAGACAGAGCATGAACGGGGGAGGGGCAGAGAGAGAGGGAGACACAGAATCGGAAACAGGCTCCAGGCTCCGAGCCATCAGCCCAGAGCCCGACGCGGGGCGAGATCGTGACCTGGCTGAAGTCGGACGCTTAACCGACTGCGCCACCCAGGCGCCCCATTGAGGAAGGGTTTTAAAGAGAGGGGAGGAACAACATGGTTGGAATCAATTGCCTAATAATTTTTTTAAGAACAAGGCTAAGGTTCTATTTTAAACTTTGGCATTGTTGTGATAGAAAATATACGGTGTCTCCAAATCTTCTGTTTCATTTGTGTGCCTGGCACATTTTTGGTACACAATACATATTTGTTATATGAATGAATGTGAATGGATCAGGTCAGGTGGGTTGAACACAAAGCAATGAGCCCCAAACCCATCCTTGCCCAATTCCCCCAATCTTGTTCCCCAGAGGCAATCACATTTACCTCATTGGTACCCTCTTCTCTCTAAATATTATTACCTATAATAATTATTTATTAAAATAATATTTATTAATAATATTATTATTAATTAGCAGCTTATGCTGCTCATTCTGAATTTACCAGTTTAGATCTTGCATGCTCACTTCCTGCCCAGAGAGGTAAGAATTTAGTAAATTAACCACCTCAGATTTTCCCTACCTTCAACTCCTAATGAATTATATGGCTATCATTAGCTTTCCCATTAATTACATTTATGATGTTAAATAATTATTGTATTTTATTTTCAAGTTTATTTATTTATTTTGAGACAGAAAGAGCGAGTCAGGGAGGGGGAGAGAGGGAGAGAAGAGAATCCCAGGCAGGCTCTGTGCTGTCAGCACAGAGCCCATGAACCATGGGATCATGACCTGAGTCGAAGTCTGACGCTTAACTGACTGAGCCTCCCGGGTGCCCCAATAATAATTTTAAAAAGATATTTCTTGTTTCAATTATAAGCAGTATCTCTTTACTTTGTCAAATAAGAATATTGTATTCCATACTTTTCTTTTCACCTCTCTTGGTCTCTTTACATTGTCATGATTAACATTTAAAATACATTTTGTAACCATTGTTATGAGATTCTTGCTTCATCTACAGGTGAAGTGTAAATCTGAATATCTGTAAACAATGTTTACATCTACATTAGCATTGTCCACTTATCCACTGCCCTCGTGAGTTGCATTCCATGACTAGACTGTACTTGTTTTTTGTATACTTTTGGTCATACACCCGCTTGACTTCTAATTGCCTTTTTACTTTTATCTCAAATTGTCTGCTTTCATGGCATCATTAGAACAGGTTCTCCCAACATTTCCAGGATACTGTCACATCTAAGGACTCTTTTCTTTCTGTAGGCAGTTCTCTTGCAGCCCTGAGGTCTTCCTTCAATTTGGATGGGGGGCTCTCAGGCCTGCTGCACAGTTGTCATCGTGGGACTTGCCTTCATTGCTTTTGTGAATTAGTTCTATTGTTCATACATCCAACCTGCTCCAGTTTCTTGGATAATTCCCCTGTTTTGCCAGTCCACATTCTCAAGAAGCATCCTAAAAAAAAGAGTATTTGGGAGAGAAAGCTTTCTTGGTTTATGTTTACCTTTCTTTTTCATTCTGCCCCCATATTGTATTGATAGTTTGGCTTGGTTTGGAATTCCAAGTTCAAAATCATTTTCCTATGGAACTTTCAGGCTTGTTCATCCCAACATCCAGTTCTGTTGATGGAAAGCTAGCCTATTGCTAGCCTGATTCTCATTCCTTTATGGAGGATCTGTATTTGCGCTCTGGAAGCTTTTAAGATCTTTTTATTCTTGCTATCCTTAAATTTTAAGATATGCCTCCATACAGACTTTTTCCTTTTCAGGACTTAATAGGTCTTACACATTGCAGATTCATGTCTCCCTTTTGTTCTGAACATTTTTTTCTTGTAAGTTTCATCTAACCATCCTCTCTGCTCTCACTCTCTGGATCTTCTGATGTTGAAACCTTGATTAATTCTGTATGACTTACCTTTTAGGACACGTTTTCTGTCTCTGGCTACCGCTCTCTATTCTCTACTTTTCTCCTTTTCTTTAATCTTGGAGAAATGCAAATAGAGTCTATTCAGTTGATCTTACAGGCAATGACCGACAAATGAGTTGTAACTCATGTTAACGCCTTCCATTTAAAGGCTTATCCAACATCAGCCCTGCTGGTTTACTGGATGAGTGTTACTTATGATGCTGTGTGTTTATCCCTACTACAAACCAATATCTGTCCTCAGTGCTGTGGTACATAACCGCGAACAGAAAAACTAAGTTCCTTTGTGGTAGAGGGAGACAGACAACAGGTAAAGTGTTGCAATGTCAGGTATAGTTCTGGAATCAGCAGCTGTAGGCAAAGCAGTCAATTTGGCAGACAGCATCTTGGTCACAGACAGGAGGCAGCTCCCTTGATGGCTTACCTTTCATTGTGACTTCAGGTATTTTTCTCAGAGTTGTACCTATGTTTCTTTAGTCTACTTATGATTCTGTAACATGTTAATATCCTGTAAGAAAATTTTTTTTTCCTTAGAGTGAATTCTAGGAGTTCTGTTCCCTGCAACAGAACCTGACTGCTACAATATTTACAAAAATAAATTGCATTTTTAGCAAGCAGCCTTTTTGGTATTTTTCCCTCTGTCCTAAGTTCAAACTGCAGGAACAAACTTCAACTTAAGAATCCAGCACCAGCTTCTGTCTCCAGTTTTCTGTGTAGTCAGGAAAACCCTCTTACGATTTGCCATCAAAATAGAGAAGTGAATTAATAAGAATTGCAAACTAACAGCTAAACAGAGGTGTTCACTGTACCAAAAAGTACTGAAGGCTTGAGGATAAGAAATCTGAAAAGCGTCTGAGCTTCCCAGAGCTTCAATAAAAGAAGAAGTGTTTTTTTCTAGAATGTTTTCTAAAATGCATTAAAACTGAGTATCGGGGCACCAGGCTGGCTCAGTCAGTTGAGCGGCCGATTGTGGCTCAGGTCATGATGTCACAGTCCCTGAGTTCGAGCCCCGCATCGGGCTGTTTGTCAGCATAGAGCCCACTTTGGATCCTCTGTCTCCCTCTCTCTCTGCCCCTCCTCTGCTCACGCTTTCTCTCTTAAAAATAAAAAAAACCAAACAAACCCGAGTATTACACTGCCAAACTACTGCATGAGATGGTCCATTGACAGATATACCTAATTTATGAAATGCAATGGTTTATTTTGAATAGTTTACATTAAATTTTTTTTGTTTGCTTCTAGAAAATGCAAAAGCATACTGTCTTAGTGAGCCTGGGCTGCCTTAACAAAATGCCAGAGACTGAGTGACTTAAACAACAGACATTTATTTTCTCACAGTTCTGGAAACTGGGGAGTCTGCAATCAAGGTGCCTGCCAGTGCGGTTCCTAATGAGAACTCTTCCCGGCTTACCACCCTCTGCTGTCAGAAAAAGGGAGCTCCTCTTTTTATAAGGTACCAGCCTTTCTGGATTAGAGTCCCACACTTATGACCTCATATAGCCTTAATTAACTCTTCACAGGCCCTAATATCACAAATAGTCACACTGGGGGGTTAGGGCTTCAACATATGAGTTTGGCAAGGGGCACAATTCAATCCATACTTTCTGGATTTCTGCTTTAGAGAATGTAAAAATAATTTACACTATTATTATGGGTAACAAGGAAAACTAACATTTATTCAGCGACTAACATGAGCCAGGCACTGTGGTGAGTGCTTTATAAGTATTTTCTTATTTCATCCTTATAACCAATGAAGTTAAGTTCATAACAGATTAAGAATCAAAGCCCAGAGACGCTAAGTAACTTGTCTACGATCAACAACAGAAGACTCCAACAGACAGTCCTTTTAGCCACTATTTTATAATTAAATGTATGAAATACTGGTACACTATATACCAGTTAAGAAGAGTCGCTCAGGAAGGATTCTACAACCACATAACACTAGGAACCCACTGGGTACCACGGAGTGACAAGGTTACTGGTGTGGTATGGACCCCACCCTCAACCTGCTAGTGTGGACACTGAAAGGTTGGCTGAGGTGCGGCTCTGCAGGTGAGGGAGCGTTGGATTACATACTAATTTACATTCTCCCCAGCTGTATCTGAGTCTGTTGCCCCACAACGTCACCTGCAATTTATATCTATTTTTTAATACAAAACCTGGGCTTTCCATTTAAATAAGACCTCACCTACAGTTCAGAATAAAAATACACTCTGACATGCCCCATTTCCTGTAAGAAAAATCCTCTATGTAGTCATTGTGACAGGATTTCATCACAAGCCGTTATCAAGTGTAAACCACGATAGCAAGTTCACAAGCTTTAAATACAAACCAGAGTCAGCCTAAAATCTGAGATGCCCGCTCGGCTCTTTGATCTGAAATATTACAAGAAAACTCCTAAAAACAAAGCCATAAGGGAAAAATTACGGAAAATAATTATAAACATTCTTGTAGTTTTAAATATTTCAATTCTCTGGGTTGGCATAAATTTTAGGCATCTAGGCCCTTTAAAAGGATAATGTTATGAATATTAACAGAAAAGTAACTTCATGCTTCACTCTTCGAAACATTAAAACGAACTGAACGTGTCAAATTTCCAGTAATTGAAAAAGGAAAACAAATTTTTATAGTCCTGGAGGCAGGCTGAGTCCTACAACTTTCTTTTAAGCTTCACAAAATCTAAAATACCTAAGTGTACGTTCGTTCAATGACAACATTCAGCAACACTTGTGAACTTAAAAAAAACACACACACACACAACTATTTAAAAACAGAAATGATGGGGGCGCCTGGGTGGCGCAGTCGGTTAGGCGTCCGCTTCAGCCAGGTCACGATCTCGCGGTCCGGGAGTTCGAGCCCCGCGTCGGGCTCTGGGCTGATGGCTCAGAGCCTGGAGCCTGTTCCGATTCTGTGTCTCCCTCTCTCTCTGCCCCTCCCCCGTTCATGCTCTGTCTCTCTCTGTCCCAAAAATAAATAAAAACGTTAAAAAAAAATTTTAAAAACAGAAATGATGTATCTCACATTTTAATCGCAGAAATACTTGGGCTATTTTTTTTTTAAGTAGAGATAGAGACACGTGTGTGTAACAGTACATGCAATTAACCACTTCTAGGAGTTTTTCCCGCCTAGATTTTTTGACAACAACAGGCGGTACTTTTCTAACTCTTCTTGCATCACCTTCACCTGGAGGGACTCACGATACACCTTCCTGCCATTTCCCCCTCCCGGAAACGGGCTCAGTGAGTCTTGGGCGGGGCTAAGCACTGGTATTTTTAACCAGCGATGCAGGTGATTCTCACACTCTTGCAGACGGGTGAGCCGGTCGAGGCTCTCCCGTTCCAAAAGCCAGACTTGCACAGTCAGAACAGTGGGGGTTGGAACCCGGGCACCTGTGGTTCGGGGTATTTTCAGCCCCACTCTCCACGCCTGGCGATGGTGATGGAGGAACGGGAGCCAGAAGCGCGCAGAAGCTCCCAGCCTTAGTGAGGAAAGGCGCTAAGGTGGGTGTCCTGGGTGGGAAGGTCGGCCTTTCCGGGCCTCCTGGGTGGGAGTCCCGCGCGGACCTCCTGGGGGCGAGCCCGCGTGGCTCGGGCCGCGGAAGCCGCGCTGTACGGCGGCTGTCTGTCCCCCGAGCCGTTCCGCTGCCCGGGTTAGCAGCTCTCTCGTCCCCTCACCACCACCTCCTCCCTCCCCCTCTCCCTCCCTCTCCTTCTCTCTCCCTCTCCCTCCCTCTCCTTCTCTCTCCCTCCGCCTCCCCACGCGCATCCGCCCAGCCCTGCCAATCCCTCCCGGCACGGAGGGGGCGCACGCGGAGGGCCGCGGGGCGCAGGCCGAGGCCTGGCCGCCGCCCGCCGCCGCAGCCGTCCCGCTTGGCGCGCGGCCCTCGGTCCCCGGCCCGCGCAGCCGCCGCTCGCTCAGGCCCGGCCCCTCGCCCCGGCCGCGGCTCCGCCAATCGCCGGCCTCTCCCGCCTCCGCCGCACCTGCGAGGAGGAGCCCGCGCGCCTCCGCCGCAGCCGTCGCTGCGTCCCCGCCCCGCCCCCACCGCGGCGCCCCCAGATCATCCTCCGCCGGCGTCTGGCTCCCCCGGGGCGAGGAGCGGAAGCCGCTATCCCGAGGCGGAGTTCGGGGCGCCGGAGCCCGGCCGGCTGCTCAGCCGCAGCTTCCGGGCAGCGCCGGCGACGCGCGGGGCGCTGGCGCCCCGCGGACCCCGCGACCCCGGGCGAGTGGGCGGGCGCCCCGGACGGGCAGCCCAGCCGGCGCAGGCGGCGGTGGCGGCGGCCGCGGTGGTCGCGCTCAGACGCCGCGTGCGCCGCGCTCCATGCCGGTGTGGTGCTGCCGCTGCTCCCTGGCCGGTCATTTCAGGTGACTTCTCTGCCGGGGAGGGGAGGGGACGGGAGCGGGCGGAGCGCTTCCCGGCCTGGATGCTGCGACCGAGATGGGCTGAGGCCGGGCGGGGTCGGGACGGGTCCGGGATGGGGGGCGAGCGCCTGGTCTGCAGCGGCCTCCCGCCTCGGCCGCAGCTGCCTCCTGGTTCCTGCCTGGTCGGGGTTCCCGCCTCGGCCGCCTGTGCTTGGGGGCTCCTCGCTCCGGGGGACTGCCCTCTGTTGTCCCCTTTTCCTTTCCCTGGACTGTGCCAGTCATGGGACTTCGAAACCGGCTAGGCCCGGAGTGAGTCGGTTACGGCGACCTGAGACTTCTAAGTGGTGCAAAGTTTTAGGGAAGTATTGGCGAAGCTTCCTCCCTACCCCACCTTTACTATATATGTATACGTATGTACCTATACCTACATCTATGTGTTTATTTTAAACGCGGTAAGTTACTGTGTTGAAGGGAGGTAGGGAACTCTTTTAATTGGAATGATCTAGTAGATGCTAACTTTGTTCTAAGATGTTTGTCATTGTGAGCCATATATTGTGGAAATTTGAAATAGGTGGCCATTCCAGACTCACATTATGGCAAAGTTTGTAGGGATGATCAGGTTAATGCATTTTAAAATAAAAGTGAGTATATTATGTGTTCTAGATCTAGCACACTTGGCCAATGCTTAAGTCAGTTGTGGAAAGACCAAAGACACTTGGAACTGGTTTTAACCCTGTGAAGAAATGTTAGACTTAGCAAAGAATAGTAAAGCACCTTACTTTGGCGTCTATGAATGTGCTAGGATAATGCTGTATAAATTTTTTCTAGTAAAATATGAAACTCACATCAAGGGTTTTTTTGGGGTTTTTTTACGTTTATTTTCGGGGGAGGGGGAGAACGAGCAGGGGAGGGGCAGAAAGGGAGAGGGAGACACAGAATCTGAAGCAGGCTCCTGGCTCAGCCCTGTTGGCACAGGGCCTGATGTGGGGCTGGAACTCACAAGCTGTGACATCATGACCTGAGCCGAAGTTGGACATTTGACTGAGCCACCCAGGCATCTCTCAGATCAAGAGTTCTAAAATTGGAGTTCATGGGTAGAACTCACATGGTCATGAACTTGTATGTAAAGAAAGGTACAACTGATACATTGGCTAAAAACTTCAATCAAAATTTCATGTCCTTCAACTATGAATATAAGCAACAAGCAGCATAGTATTTGTGACCTTGTCACCAATAGAATGCACATTTTCACTTCATAGTGGTAGATTTCTAGGAACACTGTATACTTCCTCAAAATTACAGTGCTTGCACATCACTAATCTTGTTTTTTAATACAATAGAGAAGTGCAAATAAATGTCACAAACTGTTTGTAACTGTATTTTAATGTAATTGGTTACCTTGTAAATTCTATGTATCTTTTATGTGTTTAATATATTATTCAAAGAAGAGGTTCAGAGGCTTCACCAAATTGCAAATGAGTGTAAGGCACAGGGAAGGTTCAGGACTCCTTTAATAGAGAGCAACAGTCCAGGCTTGCCCAGCCTCTCAGTCAATGAGTTCTGTAGGGATTTCTAAGTTCTGGCTATTTAAAAAACATTGTTTTATTTAATAAACTGCTGAATTTTGGGTTCTAGGCAAATTAGTTTGTTGACTGCTTGACAGACGTTGTTTTGAGAGCGTCAGATCCACTTTGGAGAGTTTCGAAAACCCATTCCTCTAGTGAAAACTTGTTAAACTGAAGCCCCTGAGAAATTAAACATGCCTTTCAGAAAAGTGCTGTCCAAAAGTCTTTTGACTGCTTTTGGTACAGTTGAACTCTAAAGACACAGGTTGGGATTTGTATCCATTTAACTAACCCTAGGTTGTGGATACCATATGCTTACCTCTTTGTACAGAAATTTGGAGGATTTGTCTTTCCCAAAAACAAAGTACTTGATATGTTTTGATCTTGAGGGTTAAAGGAAAGCAAGACTTGCTAGCCAAAAGGTGAAAATTATGATTAATAAATAATATACCCATTGTAAAAAAAAAAAAAACTGTATCTCATTTAAAAAAATAAAACCTCTAAGATGGCTTCTTTAGGAAGGTGTTTATAATTTACTCATGTTATTTTTTTTGAGCGATTTTATTAGGAATAATACGTTTTAAACAGGTTGTGATAACCTCTGTATTTTGGATCTTACACAATATCTGAAAGGAACAGGTATTCTGAGAACTGTCCACTGACTTCTCAACCATCTAACTGTTCCATGCTTACTATTTTGGAAGATGAACAGTGTGGTGAACATTTGTAACTTTAGAGCCTTTTTTTCCCATATAGTAGTATAAATTTGGTAACAGTTTAGGATAATGTTTCCAAAGACTGTAAAAACTCCGGTAATATTGCTAGATGTGAGAAAAGTCTTTTTGCTACCCCAATTTTATGCCTGTGCCATCCTCTTAAATTTGTTTTGAGACTGGACTATAATATTTCAAAAATAAAAGATGGAAGGTCTCCAAGATCATATTTATCAAATAGTCTTTTTTTTATTTGTATCGAGGAGTAAGAGCATGGGGGGTGGGGGACAGAGAGAAAGCAGGGGAGGGGCAGAGAGAGAAGGAAAGAGAGAATTCCAAGCAGGCTTTGTACTGCCAGCACAGAGCCAGATGCAGGGCTTGAACTTAACAATCGTGAGATCATGACCTGATTCTTAACCAACTGAACCACCCTGGGGCCCCTCAAATAATTTTTTAACTTGATACCTAATAGTAGGACAACTATTTTTGCATGTGTGTAAAATGTTTTTACACTATATTCTATATTGTAATTTTGTATTTTCTAATTTAGTGTTCCAAATGAAGGAAAAGGAGATTTTTTTTATTAGAATAAATACTTGTTTTAAATACAACATTCATCAAATTGGATATCTCAAGTAGAAACTGAAAATGTTGATAGACCTGTGATACACTATGCATATATTATAAAACTAAATTGTAGCTGAATTTTTTAGCAAGAATACTTACCAGTAGGCCTTTGTTTTATCATTGCTTTATCTAAAACCAGTGAACCATACTTTTGGTTTTTGTTTCTCTTGATTCAGTTTTTTCTCTCTGTTAATCTGTATTAATCAAATACCATGCAAGTTTATTGCAAATAGTTTATTCCAGTATTATAGATAATACACATATTACATACAGTTTATACTAATGATCAGTAGGAAATCAGAACAAATTACTTACACTGTACACAGGATTTAGATAAGCTAGAATGCTGGCTCTAGTTCATGTACTAGAGTATTGGAACAGACCAGTTAAATTGTTTGAGGTCCACACACAAAACCTATTAGACCTAATAAATGAATTAAGCAACATTGGAGAATACAAGATCAACATACAAAAATCAGTCATTTTTCTATACTCCCTAGTGATGAACAGTCTGACAATGAAATTAAGAAAAAATTCCATTTACACTAGCATCAAAAAGAATGAATAGGAATAAGTTGTAAGACTTGAATAGTGAAAACTACATAACATCATTGAGAAGAACTATAAAGGAATCCCATATTCATGGATTGAAAAGCTTAGTATTTTTAATTAAGATGGCAGTATTCCTCAAACTGGTCTATAAATTTAGTGCAACCCTATCAAAATCCTGGCTGCCTTTTTTTTTTCCAGAAAGATAAGCAGATACTAAAATTCATAGGGAATTACAAGAAACTCAGAAGAGCCAAGACAACTTGAAGAAAGTTGGAGAATTACTGCTTCGTAATTTCAGAACTTAATATAGAGAAACAGTAAGCAAGACAGTATGGTGTTTGCATAAAGATATAGATCAGTGGAATAGAATTAAGAGTTCAGAAATCCATACATTTGTGGTTGGTTGGTTTTCCATGGGATCACAAGATGAAGGGGAAATTCCAGTCTCCTCAACAGATGGTTTCAGGACAAATGGATATCCACAAGCAAAAGATGTCTTACCTGACACCTCATGTGTATAAAAATTTAATTCAGAATGGATGAAAGACCTAAACATAAGAACTAGAAATCTAAAACTTACAGAAAATGGTAGTCCGTCTTGGTGATCTTGAATTAGGCACACAGTGGTTCCTTGGACACCAAAAGCACAGCAACAAAAGAAGAAGTAAATTGGACTTGATCAGAAATTGAAACTTCTGTGATTCATAAGAAAACAAAGAAAGTGAAAGACAATCCACAGAATGGGAGAATATACTTGCAAATCATCTATTTGAAAAGAGACATGTGCTCTACACGTGTAAAGGATTTTTAAAAGTTGAACTATAGGGGTGCCTGGGTGCTCAGTCGGTTAAGCATCTGCCTTCGGCTCAGGTCTTGATCTTCTGGCCCATGAGTTCAAGCCCTGCATCGGACTCTGTGCTGACAGCGTGGAGCCTACTTGGGATTGTCTCTCTCCTTTCTCTGCCCCTACCCTGCTTGTGCTGTCTCTCAAAATAAATAAGCTTTAAAGCAATTAAAAAAAAGAAAAACCTCAATAATAAAAAGCCCAGTTTGAAAGTGGGCAAAAAATGGAAGATTTCTACAAAGAAGGTGATACAAATGGCCAATAAGTAAATTGAAAAGATGCTTAACATTATTAGTCACTAGGGAATGTGTTAGGGAAATGCAAGTCAAACTGCAACGAGATGTCTCTTCACACCAATGAGGATAGCTATAAAAAAAAAAAAAAAGTGTCGGTGAGTATGTGGAAAAGCTGGAACCCTCTTACATTGCTGGTGTGGTTGTAAAATGATACAGCCACTTTAGGAAACAGTTTGGCAGTTCCTTAAAATGTTAAACAGAGTTTATGATCTAGCCATTGCATGTACTCCTAAGAGAAATGAAAACATTTGTCCACACAAAAATTTATATGTGAATGTTCACAGCATTATTTGTATAGCCAAAAAGTGGAAACAACTCAAATGTTTATTGACTAGTGAATGGACAAAATATATTCTCTCCATACAGTGGAATGTTACTTAGATGTGAAAAGGGGTGGAGTACCAACACATCCTGCACTGTGGGTGAACCTTGAAAAGATGCTAAGTGGAAGAAGCCAGACACAAAAGGCTACATAATGTATGAGAGGTTCCATTTGTATGAAATTTCCACAATAGGCAAATCCAACAAGACAGAAAGTAGATTAATGGTTGCCAGTAGCTAGGGGGAGGGAAGAATGGGGACTGAGTTTTAATGGGTGCAGTAGTTTACTACTAACTAGTTTACTATTATTAACTTGGTTTATCACTTTTACGGTGATAAAATTCTAGAGTTAGTGGTGGTGATTGCAAAAATTTGTGATTATACTAATAACCCTGAATTGTACACTTTAAAGTTTATTTAGAGAGAGAGCAATAGAGGGGGAGAGGGAGAGAGAATTCCAAGGAGGCTCTTTGCTATCAGCACAGAGCCCAACATGGGGCTTGATCTCCTGAACTGAGAGATCATGACCTGAGCAGAAATCAAGAGTTGGACGCTGACATGACTGGGCCACCAGGCACCCTTGAATTGTACTCTTTAAAAGGAGGAAATGTTTAAGGTTTGAAGGACACCTCTCCTTAACAAAAAGAGTGATTATCATTTTTTTTTATTTCCCAGATTATATATATGGGAACAACGTTTGAGATAGGGAAATCTGGAAGAGACTGAAGGTGAGGTGTTCATCTTCAGACAAAGAATTGTGGCCTTTACAGCCTCCACAATGATATTAATCAGGCCCGGGTATCCAAAAGGACTTTGGTCAGAAGCATCCGAAGTGAGCTAGGGCACCTGCCCTTGGCATGCTTTTTGGAGAAATATCAGAAACAGGCATGAATATAATGCACTGATGTTGAGTTCTGTTAACAAGAAGTGGAAGCAGGCCAGACAGCTAGTATACCTGGATCTGATCGGAGAAGTAGTTGGAATGATCTGAAAGGGATAATTTGAGTATAAGACACTTCTTCCAGGAGCAGTCTTCACTTTGAGGAGGGGCTATCCCTAGTAACCATGTCCAGAGGGTATCTATTCTGGCCCAAAGAGCCATGTATCCTTAGGGGAGTCCAGATATTTGGGGTGGAGGTTATACCTTCAGGAAGGCTGTCGGTGTATTCTGGAGAAGCCCACTCTATCCTGGTGCAGACTGGGACCTTGGGAGGCTATAGGGAAGCAGGAATTTTGGTTTTTGCCTCATCCTCTCCATTTATCATTGTCCTCCAGGATCTGTGAGGCCTATGAAATAACTGACCCATCTCATGTTTATCATTTTGGAAATGGTAATAAGCATACTCACCCATAGTTGGTGCTCAGTTTAATATTTCCAGTTAGTGGCCTTTTACTGACTATATGAAGATGAAAAATAATTTGGGGATTCTATTCTGAAATAATCACTAGTATAATGCAAAACATTTACTGTGTTTGGAGGATATTCCATTTATTGCAAGAGTGTGTCAGAATGTTAAAATTAGTTTTGGGATGCCTGGGTGGCTCCATCAGTTGACTGTCCGACTTCAGCTCAGGTCATCATCTCATGATTCAGAAGTTCAAGCCCCACGTCGGGCTCTGTGCTGACAGCTCAGAGCCTGGAGCCTGCTTTAGGTTCTGTCTCCCTCTCTCTCTGCCCCTCCTCCCACTCATGCTCTGTCTCTCTCTCTCAAAAATAAATATTAAAAAAAATTTTTTTAAATTAGTTTCTAGGGAGGTAACTGGGGAAGAAGGTAGATTAGAAATGAGCATTAATACCTTTCCGTATTTCAGGGTGCCTGGGTGGCTCAGTTGGTTGAATGTCCAACCTTGGCTCAGGTCATGATCTCACGGTTCCATGTTAAGTTCTGACAGCTCAGAGCCAGGACCCTGCTTCAGATTGTCTCCCTCTCTCTGCCCCTCCTCTGCTTGCACACATGTTCTCTCTTTCTCTCTCTCGCTTTCTTTCTCTGTCTCTCAGAAATAAACATTAAAAAAAAAAAAAGTGAGATCTTTCTATATTTAAAAAAAAAATTTTTTTAATGTTTTATTTATTTTTGAGACAGGGAGAGACAGAGCATGAACAGGGGAGGGTCAGAGAGAGGGAGACACAGAATCCTTAACAGGCTCCAGGCTCTGAGCTGTCAGCACAGAGCCCGACACGGGGCTCGAACTCACGGACCGCGAGATCATGACCTGAGCCGAAGTCGGCCGCTTAACCGACTGAGTCACCCAGGCGCCCCTCTATATTTCAATATTTAAGAATTAATAAGATGTATAAACCTTTCTTTTACTAAAATGCATAGTTTATAATGTATAAAAACAGTAACTTTTCCTTAAAATACTTTATGTGACTTCCAAATATACCACCTCTAGTGCACTTGTCTTTTTATTAACTAGAAAAAAGTAAAAGAGAAGCTGGCCATTCCTAGGAAATGCCAGAGAATTATAAAAATCCCCAATACAGTGCTGTCTCTTCTGTCTTTGAAGATGGCGTCTTATTTAGAACTTGTCTAGGACTTGGCCTGCTGGTAACAGAGACCTTAGCGGCCATTTAAGATTTCTGACTTTAACAATGGTACAGGTTGACATGCAAGCTAATCTACTAATTTTTTTTTTAATTTTTTTTTTCAACGTTTGTTTATTTTTGGGACAGAGAGAGACAGAGCATGAACGGGGGAGGGGCAGAGAGAGAGGGAGACACAGAATCGGAAACAGGCTCCAGGCTCTGAGCCATCAGCCCAGAGCCTGACGCGGGGCTCGAACTCATGGACCACGAGATCGTGACCTGGCTGAAGTCGGACGCTTAACCAACTGCGCCACCCAGGCGCCCCCACTAATCTAATTTGAAAGCATTCCTTTCAGAAAGGACTTCCTTTTCTCCTTTTATGGGACTTGAATATTTTATGGCTAAATCTGAAGAAAGACTTTTATAAAGGCTATATTGACTATATCTCTTGTTTTGTTTTTGTTCCGTGTTTGTGTGTGTGTTTTTAAAGAAACTATAGTGACACTGAAACCGAAGGAGAGATTTTTAATTCCTTAGTGCAATATTTTGGTGATAATCTGGGGCAAAAAGTTAAAGCTATGCCATTAGTTGAAGAAACTTCTTTACTGGAAGATTCATCAGTGACTTTGCCTGTGGTAGTAATAGGTAAGTTACTAAATTTTGTCTCTTAAAATTGTGGTCCTCACTGCTACTGTCTACTCATAGTTACATGGCACAAGTTCTTTGGATTGTCCTGAAAAATACTCTTAGGTTTTTTGATATGTTTAACCAATAACCAAATCTTTGGAGAGAGTAATGGGTTTATCTGATACTAGATTCTGTGTTAGAATGTAACACTCTTTTGTTGAAAGCCTGATATTACTCTATTATGTTATACTATCAATTGAGTTAATTATGATAGTGTCATGGCAATGATGATAACCAGTATTATTAGAGCTCTATACAGAGCATTCTGTGTGCATTGTTGGATTATGCCTTACAACCTTAGAGCCCTCTTTTATAGGGTAGATACAGTCAGGGCAACTCAGAAGTTGAGTAACTTATGCAAGTAGTAACCAGTTCTCAGTAATGAACGTTACAGTATTCTGCAGTAATGTTTATAATGACCTTAACCAATAGCTAGTGTTCTATATCCTTTGTACCACCTCAACAGATAGTCCTATAAGATACTAAAAATTAAGCAATTAATAAGATCTAATTACTTCAAAACTACAGAAGTTTTTATGATAAAGTAACTGCATGTGTTTAACTACCTGTCATGTATATCTTGCATCTAATATTCAGACTTACCTGGTCAGACAGGTACTGCTGCAGGAAAGCATTATGGGGCATAATGTACCTTGATGTCCTATAGTTTCCTTAGTTTCTTTGATAGCCCCTTTCCAAAGTTAACAGGAAGGGGAGAAAAGTGCTGTCCTCTGACTGGCATATGGGGGATGCGAGGAAGGAAGGAAGGAAGGAAAGGAGGAAAGCAAGATTGTTCTATCCTAGATTTCTCTCTCGGGGAGATGGGAGAGATGACGGTACTTTAGTGGCTTGCATCCAGGGTATCTTAGAGACCATACCTCATGTTCCATTTTCTCACTTTCATCCAATCCTGAGCCCAGGATTTTCCTTCCCAAATGTATCGGCATGAGTAAAGAAACCCTATTTTTGTTTCAGCTGGGCTGTGGGAGCATCAGAAAAGGAAAAAGTACCGTGATCTGTACCTGTCCACCTCACTCCCCCCAATACCATCTACTCGTGTTTTGCTTCAGCTAGCCAATGGGTAGCTTAACCTAACACTCTAGGACTGTTCCTGCTGGCAATAGCCCTCCACCGGAGCACAGAGCAAGAGCTCGTTTCCGCTGTCAAATTCCCACAAACGCTAGTGGCTTTAAATGATGTAAATTTATTATCTTACTGTTCTGTAGGTCAGAAGTCCAACACTGGTTTCACTGGGCTAAAATCAGGATATCTGCAGAACCACATTCCTTTCTGGAGTCTCTAGGGTAGAATGTTTCCTTGCCTTTTCCAGTCTCTAGAGGTTACTCTAATTTCTTGGCTCCTGGACCTCTTCTCCATCATTTAAGCCAGCAGTGTTGGTTCTCTCTTCATCTTCCATCATCACCTTTCCCCCCCTCACCAGAGCTGGGAGAGAGTCTCTGTTTTTAAGGACCCGTATAATTAGATGGGGTCCACCTTTGTGAACCAGGATATTCTCCCCATCTCAAGCTCCTTCATTCAGTCACATCTGCAAAGTTACCTTTTGCTGTATAAGGTAACAATCTCAGGTTCTTGGGGTTAGGATGGAGACATCTTTGGGAGTGAGGAAGCATTCTACCTACATATTTATTTCTCTCTGAACTGCCTGTGTGCATTTATTGCCAATGTCTGTTGAGTGTTTTTTCTTTTTGATTTAAGGAACTTCGCTCTTTGCCTCAGATCCTAATTCCCGCTATTTTGCGTTTATTTAATATTTATTTTAATTAATAGATTTTATTTTTTAGAGCAGTTTAGGTCTACATGAAAATTGAGTACGAAGTACAGAGAGCTCTTATATATTCCCCTTCTGCTACCTCCGGTTTCTCCTATTATCAGTATCTTTTTATTGGTGTGGTGTATTTGTTATCACTGATGAAACTCTGTTTATAGGTTACTATTAACTAAAATCTGTAGTTTACATTAGGGTTCCCTCTTTATGTTGTACAGTTCTGTAGGTTTGCTGAGTGTATAATGTCATGTATCCTCATGTATCCACAGTTATAGTATCTTACAGAATAGTTTCACTGCCCTAAAAGTCTTCTGTGGTCCACCTGTTTGTCCTTTTCCTCAACCCCCGACCCCTGGCAACCACTGATCTTTTACTCTGTGTGTTGTTTTGATTTATCTAGAATATCATATCCATGGAATTACACAGTATGGAGCCTTTTCAGACTGGCATCTCTCACTTAACAGTATACATGAAAGTTTCCTCCAGGTCTTTTTTGTGGCCGGATAGCTCATTTCTTTTTTGTCACTGAATACGATTCCATCGTATGGATGCTTCAGTTTATTTATGCACTTATTGAAGGACATCTTGGTTGCTGCCGGTTTTTTACAATTATGAGTAAAGCTGCTGTAAACATGGATGTGCAGGTTTTTGCATAGCCATTAGGTTTTCAGCTCGCTTGGGTAAATACCTAAGTGCTCATTGGATCATATCATAAGACTATGTTTAGCTTTTTAAGAAACTGTCAAACTGTCTTCCCAAGTGGCTGTATCATTTTGCATTCCTAACAACTGTGAATGAGAGTTCCCATTTCTTTAAGTCCTGTCAGCATTTGGTATGGTCTATGTTTGGGATTTTAGCCATTCTGATAGGTGGGTAGTGGTACCTCATTGTTTTAATTTGCAGTGCTGTGATCATACATGATGAGTGTTTTTTCATATGCTTATTTGTCATCTGTTTATCTTTGATGTCAAAGATAATTTGTTCAGATCTTTTGTGTACTTTTTAATGGATTGGGTTATTTACTTTCTTATGGTTGAGACTCAGCAGTTCTTGGTACAAGTTAGAAACAAGTACATTATCAAACAAGTTTTGCAAATATATTCTCCCAGTCTGTGACTTATCTTTTCATTCCCTTAAGAATGTCTTTTCCAGAGTTGAAATTTTAAATTTTAATGAAGTCCTGTTTATCAGTTTTTTTCTTTCATGGATCCTGCTTTTGATGTTATATTTAAAAACTTACTACCAAACCCAGGGTCACCTAGATTTTTCCTGTTTTGTCTCCTAATTTTATGCTTTATTTATATTTAGGCCTCTGATCTATTTTGAGTTAATTTTGGTAAACGATGATATAAGGTTACTATCTAGATTCAGATTTTTGCATGTGGATGTCCAGTTGTTATGGTACCATTTGTTGAAAAGACTATCCTTTCTCCATTGGATTGCCTTTGTTCCTTTGTCAAAAATAAGTTGACTATATTTGCTAGGATCTAACTCTGCTCTGTCCTTTTCCATTGATTTGCTCCTCTTTCATAATTTCCACACTGTTTTGTTGACCATAGTTTTATGGTAAGACTTGAGTTTGGATGGTGTTGGTCTTGACTTTCTTCTTCAATATTGTGTTCGCTATTCTGGGTCTTTCACCTTTCCATTTAAACTTTAAAGTTTTTTATTATTATTGTTTAATTTTGAAAGAGACACAGAGTGCGAGCAGGGGAGGGGCAGAGAGAGGGAGACACAGAATCCAAAGGAGGCTCTAGGCTTTGAGCTGTCAGCACAGATCCTGAAGTGGGGCTTGAACTCATGAACTGTGAAATCATGAGCTGAGCCGAAGTCAGATGCTCAACCGACTGAGCCACCCAGGCACTCCTCCATGTAAACTTTAGAATTAGTTTGTCAATATTCACAAAGTAACTTTCTGGGAGTTTTATTTGGATTGCATTGAATCTGTAGATCAAGCTGAGAAGAGCTAACATCTTAACAGTATTGAATCTTCTTATTCGTGAACATCTATTTAGATCATCTTCAGGCTCTTTCATCAGAGTTTTGTGGTTTTCCTTGTACGCATCTTCTATATATATACTTACCTTAAATATATAGAGATTTATACCCAAGTATTTGTGTGTGTGCGTGCATGCACACACACGCGCACAAATTAAACGGTGTTGTGTACTTATTCTAAAATGCCACTTGTTTATTGCTGGTATATAAGAAAGAAATGACTTTTGTGTATTAACCTTGTATCTTGCAATCTCGATGTTCTAGGAGTTTTTTGGTCAGTTCTTTGGGATTTTCTACATAGATAATCAAGGCATTTGTGAACAAAGACAATTTTATATCTTTCCAGTCTGTCTTTCCTTTTCTTATTACATTAACTAAGACCTCTGTCATGGTGTGTGTTGAGTAGGAATGATGAGAAGAAATATCCTTGTCTTGTTGTTGATCTTAGAGGGAAAGCATCTAGTTTTTCACCATTGAGTATGCTGTTAGCTGTAGATTTACTGTACTCCTTATGAAGTTGGAGAAGTATCCTCCTTCTGAGTTTGCTGAGGTTTTTTTATTTTTATTATGAATAGGTGTTGGATATTATTAAATGCTTTTTCTGTATCTTTTATTTGTATTGATATTATCATATGATACTACTTCCTTAGTTTTGTCTCTTTGGTTTGATTAAAGGAAATTAACTCTGCCTCAGGTCTTAACTTCTAGTATTTCTTGTTTGATTTTCATTTTTAGAAGTCACATGGTTTCATTTCCTTTCTGTCTTTTGAGTTTTGTGTCATACTTAAAGGCTTCAGCATTATAAGTAGAAGAATTAGCCTATATTGTCTAATATTCTTATGAGTTTACTTTTCATATTTACATCTTGGAGTTTATTTTATTTGGGGCAAAACATTAGAGATGGAAGAGGATTTCCTTCCTGATAGCTGGCAGTTAGCATAGTTGGATTAAATTTTTGGTAGTTGGAGATAATAGAGAAGTGGAAACCCGGACTAAAGGAACTACAGAAATGGATGCAGTTCACCAGGGTTCAGCAAAAAATTCAGTTTAGTTTTAGTTTAAGCAAATAAAAATATAGGAAGATGGTATTAGGAGATCAGTCTGGTCTGATTGAGACCAGAATATGGTGAGCACTGGATAGCTAAAAGCAAGCAGTTAAGGCCTTCCAAATGGAGGGGGGTAGCATGATGAGGATTGTGTGTTATCAGAATTCATCTGAATGTAGAATGTGAAAGGATTTTGGAATAGAAGTGTGTTCAAGTCTCTTGAGGAGAATCAAGAGACTTTTATCTTCTGAGATCATAAGAATTGACACTAACAAAGACAGCTGAATGGATATAGTGATTAAATAGATTTAGAATCAGAACCTGATTAATTTAGGAGTTTGTTAGCACCAGACTTTGAGAGGGGTTGATATTTAAAGGAAAGGGCACCTGAATGAAGGAACTCATGAATATGCTTTTGAACACATGATGCACCTGTCTTCACCTTTTTTGTTTGTTTTTTGGTAATAGGAAATGGACCCTCAGGAATCTGCCTTTCTTACATGTTATCAGGCTACAGACCATATTTATCATCAGAAGCAATACATCCAAATGCAATCTTACATAGTAAATTAGAAGAAGGAAGACATCTTTCCATTGTTGATCAGGTATTTATTTCTTACATGTTAGTGCTTTTGCCTTTTTTTTAATACTCAAGGTTAGTTTTGTACTTTTATAAGCATTGTATTTTTTTTTTTATTAAAAAAGTTCTTTTTTAATGTTTATCTTTGAGAGAGACAGAGACAGAGTACGAGGAGGGAAGGGGCAGAGAGAGAGGGAGACATAGAATCTGAAGCAGGCTCCAGGCTCTGAGCCCGACACGGGGCTCAAACTCCCAAACTGTGAGATCATGACCTGAGCCAAAGTCAGATGCTTAGCCAACTGAGCCACCCGGGTGCCCATAAGTATTGTATTAACTTAATTGAAAATTCTTTCTTCTAGACAACATTTTCTAACATTTTTATTTTTGATTTGTAAATATAGTCTGCCAAGTTACTTCTGTTTATTTTCCTTTGATTGAAGCAGAATTTCCCAAATTATTTCCTGATGGGAGTTTTAGGAGGTGCTGTATGTTCAAATAAGTTTGGGAAGTGCTGCTTTTTGTTACTGGAATGTCATAGTAAATATTAAGGCATATTAATGTATTAAGTGGATCTTCAAGATTTGCAGTAAAAGGATCTGATTAGCTTTGTTTGAAATCCTGTCTTATATTCATTTGACCAAAGCATCTATGAAGAAGATCTCAAGGTGTGTTCTGTAGCAACACTCTCCAGGAAGTGCTGGATTTGAGTAATGGCTTTCATTCACTATTAAAATAGCTGGGGTGTTTTAGTTTTAGTTTTGTTTGTTTTTTCCTTCAAACTCTACCTGCCTTTTTTCTTTTTTAAAAAATTCATTCAGGACTTAGAATACCTGTCTGAGGGCCTTGAGGGCCGATCATCCAATCCAGTGGCAGTACTTTTTGACACACTTCTTCATCCAGATGCTGACTTTGGGTACGATTATCCATCCGTTTTGCATTGGAAATTAGAACAACATCATTACATCCCTCACCTAGTTCTCGGTAAAGGTCCACCTGGTGGAGCTTGGCATGTGAGTATATTTTTCTTAGCATTTTAGTCCATGTGAGTTATTATATGTCGTCTTGAGAAGGCTGTTTGAATTCTGAAACATTACAACATGAAGTACAGTGTTTACCACATTTGTATCTGAGAATTTTAATGCTGTTCAATACAATATGGGTTACAAGAAGGTAAGCCACATTTGATTACTGATAGTCTTAGCATAAGCTTCTCTATACTGTTTTACAAGAATTAAGTAGAAAATACTACAACAGTGGTTTGCACAGTAAAAAGTTTTAAATTCATTTTAGACTTTACAAAAATCTCACACAGCGTCTCATCCCAATGAAGTTGTATTGGGCTGCTATAATGATATAACATGGACTGAGCGGCTTAAGCAACAGATAGGGTTTTCCATTACCTCTCAAGTTTTACTGTCACCTTCAGTAACTACATATGTGACACAGAAGCAACACCTTAACCTCTTAGTCTCTTATCTCTTCATTCTCAACGATCTCTTCCATTCCTCCTTAGACACAAACTCCTGGGGTTCCACTGTAACTACTCAGTGAAAATCTAAATTCTCAAATATCTTTGTGACCACACCTCTTGATGCTTCCAGCTCCATTACCCAGTTCATACTGTACCCAGTTTTCAAACAGAGCATTTGAAACTCTGGTCTTAACCTCCTTACCTACCCCAGCTTAGGTTCTATAGTCCCTTGATTTTAGCCATTCTCCTTAATTCCCTTGCCTCATTGTCCTTCTGCTACACAGGCTTGGCAGTAAAAGCAATTCACGTAACTGTCAATTTTGTCTTTTCCTATACTTGTGCTATTAAATATTGCCAGAAAAAAAAGTTGTACAACTGTGAAAAGTATTCTCCAACCTCATTTGGGTCCTGAACACTGTTTGGTAATCCTTTGATATTTACTTATTAAATGTTCTTGTCAAACTTCTATTGCTTTTTTAACTTTCCTATTTAGAAATATTCTTAATTCCTATGTGATGGATTCTGTTTTCTAATTTTGTACTCAAACCTACAAACTTACCTCCATTCATACTGCTTCCTTGTTTCTTATCCCCTGTTAGAGTGGAAATGGTATCATTTCTATCTGAGGCTTACCTTCCGACTGTATCCTGTATCCCTGTCTTCTCCAGAGACATTGTATCTTGAGTTTCTCTGCTGGCTTCTGTTCATCAGTATATGAATATACTAAAATTATTATCCTTTATTGAAAAGTTTTTAGGGGCGCCTGAGTGGCTTAGTTAAGGATCCGACTTCAGCTCAGGTCATGATCTCACAGTTCATGAGTTCAAGTCCTGCTTTAGGCTCTGTGCTGACAGCTCAGAGCCTGGAGCCTGCTTTGGATTCTGTGTCTCCCCCTGTCTGTCTGTCTGTCTCTCTCTCTCTCTGCCCTCCCCCCACTCATGTGCTGATTCTCTCTCTCAAAAATAAACAAACATAAAAAAAAATAAAGTTTTTATGTTGGAGCGCCTGGGTGGCTCAGTTGGTTGAGTGTCTGATTCTTGATTTCTGCTCAGGTCATGATCCCAGGGTCATGGGATTGAGCCCCATGTCAGACTCTGTGCTGAGTGTGTAGCCTGCTTGAGATTCTCTCTCTGCCCCCCTCTGCCTCTCTTGACTGCTTATGGCCCCCACCTCTCTCTCTCTCTGTCTCAAAAATAATAATAACGATAATAAAGTTTTTATGTGCCAGCTTATCTGTATCCTTTGCTTTAGAGCCAACTTCTTGAAATAGTTACCTATCCTTTATTTCTCTGCCTTTGCCTCCTATTCCTTAGCTCACTTGACTGTAGCTTCTGTCACTGCCTTTTCTCCTGGAGCTTCTTTTTGAAGGTCAGTAACTTCCTTTTTGCTCAGTCTGAGTCTCAGAATGTATCCCTCCTGACCTCTGCAACATTTGGTAGTGTTGATATCCCTCTTAGATTCTCTGAACCTTTCATCTCCTCGTTTTTCTTCCTGTTTCGTCACTCTTTTTTTCAGTTACCTTATGTACTCTTCTGTAAACTCTGTCCCAGGCCAAGGTCATCTCTTTATATTCTTCATTCTCCCTGGCTTTCCTCATATAACTCCACTGTCTTGCACTGAGTGATTCCTGAATCAAGAACCATAGCCCAGATTGTTTTCTTTTGTATATTCACCTCATTACCTTCCCCTGATTATTCCTTGGTGTTCTCAAACTCAACATGCCTAAATAGTCATTTTTATTATCAGATTTCTTTTTTTTTTTTTTTTAATTTTTTTTCCAACGTTTATTTATTTTTGGGACAGAGAGAGACAGAGCATGAACAGGGGAGGGGCAGAGAGAGAGGGAGACACAGAATCGGAAACAGGCTCCAGGCTCTGAGCCATCAACCCAGAGCCCGACGCGGGGCTCGAACTCACGGACCGCGAGATCGTGACCTGGCTGAAGTCGGACGCTTAACCGACTGCGCCACCCAGGCACCCCTATTATCAGATTTCTTAAATTCCTTATGGAATAGCACTGTAATGTAGTTACTCAAGCAAGAAACCTTTCTTGATTATTCTTTCCTCAACTCCCACTCCAAACCAATTATCCTATCTTTTCCATATTTTTCATAAACATATGGTAAGTCCGTCTACCCTACTTTTCCCCATTGTAATTATAATTTTGCTATATTGGCCATCGTCATCCTTGACCCATATTATTGGAAAGGCTTCCTACTTTTGCTGGGGGGTCCAGGTTCACCATCAGACTCTAGATTCACTAGGATTGACAGGATTCCTTAAAGGTCTTGTGCTCATGGTTATAGTTTATTATAGTGAAAGGATACAGATTAGAATCCTTAAAGGGGAAAAGTTCATAGGATGAAGTCCAGGAGAAAACAAGCTCCAGTTTCTAAATGTTCATTTTTACTGGAGTTTTACTGGGGATGCACTTAATTCTCCCAACAATGATGTGTGACAAGGTGTGCAAAGAGTTGCCAATCAGGGATGCAGGGATGTTCACCCACACCTTGGTGTCCACGATTTTCTGGGAGCCAGTCATGTAGAACAGCAGTGGCCACATGACTGATCTCAGTAACTGATTGCCTTGCCTCTCAGAGCAAACATTGGTGTTTACCATAAATCTTGTTGTTAGGATAAACTACAGTTACACTGGTACAGCATGGCCCAAGGCCTCTGGCCTACAAAAAAAAATCACTCATTACGTAGAATATTCAAAGCACTCAGTGTTGCTCTCATAGGAGGCAGCCAAAAGCCAGTCCTTAAAGACAGACCTTTCTGAGTAACGTGTACAGTTCAAGCAGCCCAAACCTGTTAATACTTTCCTGCATAAGGCTGACCCTCTTTTAATTCCTTGAAGGCACTCCTGTTCTTTCTCTTTATAAACTGTCACATGATGTCTTTATCCAATCTAGAATATTCTCCCTTCCTTTTTAAAAGATATTCTTTTAATTTTTTTTTTTTAATGTTTATTATTTGAGAAAGAGACCGAGTGTGAGCAGGGGAGGGGCAGAGAGAGACACAGAACCTGAAGCAGGCTCCAGGCTCTGAGCTGCCAGCACAGAGCCTGATCCGGGGCTCAAACCCACAGACCGCAAGATCATGACTTGAGCTGAAGTTGGCTGCCTAACTGACTGAGCCACCCAGGCGCGCCCCTAAAAGATATTTATTTTTGAGAGAGTGAGAGTGGGCAAGAGTGGGGGAGGGGCAGAGAGAGAGGGACAGGAAGAATTCCAAGCAGGCTCCGTGTACTCTCAGTGTAGAGCCTAATGTGGGGCTCAGTCCAGGAACTGTGAGATCATGACTGAGCCGAAATCAAATGGGATGCTCAGCGGACTGAGCCACCCAGGAACATCCTCCTCCCTTTTTAATATTACACTCCTTACAGCCCATTTGTGTCCTTTAAGAAACATGCTTCTGTTTCTTCTCTTTCTATATGCTCCTGTCAGGTTTGCATCTCTTAATATACCAAGTGTCCCTGACAGCAGGCATTCGTGGCATTTAGATCACATAAGGGAAAACAAGGCAGATAATGAGAAAAGAGATCAGGGACTAGGGCTCTCAACTAACCGGAAGAACTGGTGCAGGGGGAATAAAGTTGAGATTATTGACAGGAAGTGGACTCTTAGTGCCCTAAGGGTTTTGAGTTCCAGATAAGACAATTATGGCTCCAGATAATTTCTGTATACAATAAATTCTTAAGTTTCCCTTCTGATGTTTTCCATCTTCTTGGTTGTGATCATAGTATCAGGCCCAGCCTGCCTCAGAGCAGTGACCGCTTGCTGCCTTCTCTCCCGGTGGTGACCTACACACTGTCATAGATAATGGGCTTCACATGGCCCAGCATATAGTAAGTGCCTGGAAATGTTAGTAATAATAAGTACCATTCCCAGTACCGGATCGTTCAGAAAACAGGACAAGAAAAGTTAAGAAAAAGCCATAGCCTAAAAGAAATGGTTGAGAGAGATCATTGGGGTCATTGGGACAGGTGCTGTTGGCCCTTGGGCTTGTTGCTTTGAAGTGAGCAAAGCAGAAGTAAGTGGGACAAGGGAGCTTGAAGGGCTCACTTCCTTAAAGGCAGCATTAGCCTCAGCTGTGAGTCTGTTCTTAATCAGGTAACCACTGCTTATTTCCTTAGTTTTAGAGATGCTGCTGTATCCAAGCCAGCTTGGACTTCACAATTATAATTGATGGAGGGGGAAAGGCTGTTTCTCTGCCCAGTTTTTAGAAATCTGTTAGGGGTGCCTGGGTGCTACGTCAGTTAGGCATCTGACTCTTGGTTTTGGCTGAGGTCATAATCTCGTGGTTTGTGGGTTTGAGCTCCACATCGGGCTTTGTGCTGACAGGATGCAGCCTGCTTGGGATTCTGCCTCTCTTCCACTCGTTCTCTGCCTGTCTCTCAATACATAAATAATTAAATAAATAAAATGAAGAAAAATCTGTTAAAATGGGTAGACATCTAAAGTGTTAGAAATTAACTTTTTTCCTCTTGTTTAAAAAGTGAAATTACAGATTTCCTATAACATATTCTGTATCTGAATTACTTTATAGGCCGAAGCTATCAACATTGTATAGGCATCTGGCAATATGATAAACTTGTTTTATAAATGTATACTTTATGAAAGGAATATAAATGCTACAGAATGATAAAAGTATTTTTAATTTACACAACTACTTCTTTCAGATCTCCTTATCCACATTCTTAATGATAGTGAATGAAGATGGGTTTGGTTTTTTTTACAAATCCATGTTACTGCTTAAATGTGTTTGTGCAATTTTTATTCAAATAGAATATGGAAGGTTCCATGTTGACAATCAGCTTTGGAAATTGGATGGAGCTACCTGGACTTAAATTTAAAGACTGGGTATCCAGCAAACGAAGGTAAATACCGAACTGTTAGAATCCTTTGATGTACAGTGGGAAAGTCCATTGGCAGTTTCCAAAATATTTGTGATCCTGTCTTGGAATAGTATAAATTCATGTGTCTTTCAAATAAAACCTCTTCATAGCCAGTCATCATGAGCTAGTTTCCATTTAGAGACTAAGCACACACAGGTAAAGGTTTGTCTACAGATTGGGTTTCTTTGACTTTTGTTAGTTATGGATTTATCCCACTCTCCTGTTAAACCACTGTTTAGTTTCTCATCCACCCACAAATCCTTTCTACGCTTATTGTTATCAGTGGATATACACGTTTGTGTATGGATATCTCACGTATACGTACTTACAGTGTTTGGCTTTCAGAGTAGATGAGTGTATGTGCTTAATAATTTAGAATGATGGAATAAGCCAGAATCTGTGATGTGATTGGCTACACTGTTGGCTACTATAGAGGTAAATATTTAATAAGAAATACGAAAATAGAAGGAACTGAGAAGAAATCTCTCCTTGGAATAATATAATTTTATTTGGGAGGAAAAAACCCAAAATTTAAGAAGAGAAATAATATGAAAAACCTTATATTCAAGGATAGTAGTATTAAATTAGATAATATAGAGAAACCTAATTTGCTCACAGAAACAAAGTAAAGCAGGAAGTTACTTAACCTTTGCAGGGTTGTAAACATTGAGTGCTTGACTTTCTGCTAGATAGAAACCATATTAATCCATGGAAATTATCCTTGAGAAGATTTTAGGAGAACAAATTCAGACCAGCATGGGCCATAGAGATTAAACCTTTCAAATATTCCTGTTGGGATTTTTTTTAAGTTTTATTTGTTTAATCTCAGCATTCAACATGGGGCTTAAACTCACGACCCCAAGATCGAGAGTCACACGTTCTGACTGAACCAGCCCTGCTTTTGGGTTTTTTTTTTTTTTTTAAAGGAGTTTTATATTGGTTTGAAACGAAAAGTAGCAAAATCAAGCAAGTTGTACAATTTGATTTTCATAAGCAAGCAAGTGAAATTGCTCAACATTCTTCCTTTTGTGATAGGGGTAAAAAAGGGAAGCCTTGGGGCACCTGGGTGACTCAGTTAAGCGTCCAACTTCTGCTCAGGTCAAGATCTCAAGGTTTGTGAGTTTGTCCGCCGTCAGCGCAGAGCCTGCTTTGGATGCTCTGCCTCCCTCTCTCTGCCCCTCCCCCACTTGCACACACTTTCTCTCTTCATCTCTCAGAAATAAATAAAAACATTAAAAAACCGGGGGGGGGGAAGCTTTATGATTATGTGCCAAAAGTATTCATTCTTTTACATTGGGCACATTGTATATCGAAGCAATATGTGAAGAATCTTGTAATTAAATACTGGCTTTGAGTCTGCTGTCCCGCACCTTTTCCTGCCCCTCCCCCACGCGCGTGCCTGCACACCCACTTACATGTGCTAGCTCTCAAAAAAAAAAAAAAAAAACTTTTATGAACTTCTAGTTACAATTTGTAATGAATTATGTGAAATGATTTGGTATGTTTTTACTGCTACTTATTCTCTAACTAGGGCCCAGTGAGGGTTACTAATGCCTATTGCTTTAAAGTTCAAGTGGAAAATGAATATGCTGTTTTTGAATAAAAGTACATAAGTGTATTTATAGACCTCTGTTAATAGGAAAACACAGAATTGTTTTATCTACTTAGATATAAGATGATTTTATTCAGAAGACCGATATGAATTATTTTCAGTCATTAGAAAATAGCAACTTAGAAAAAATCATGTTAGAATCCTATTATCTTTAAGAATCATGTATTGTAGTTAGACGTGCAGTGTAATATCAATGTTATAATCTGTCATTCTATTATAGTGTGTAGACTGAATAGTATATAGACTGGATTATAGTTGTGAGACTGTAGTCTGAATTTCCACATTTTAATTCATTTAAAAAATTCATTGGTAAAGGTAGCTCATCTGAACAGATTCTATGCAAAGCCCTGGGGAAACAGATGTATTAAAATACAGTCTCTACCCTCGGGGGACTGATAAAACTAATTCTTAAAAATGTTGAACTTTGTTAAAGAAGGCTTTCTCTGTTAAAGGATAATTTATAGTTAAGACAGGTGAAATTAAAAAGATCTATATCATAGCTTACTTGATGGAAAAGGAATAATCATGGAAACTATCAAAGTACTATCTTCATAGCATATTTTTCCTTTTTTAGGAACCTAAAAGGGGATCGTGTTATGCCAGAGGAAATAGCTCGTTACTATAAACATTATGTAAAAGTCATGGGTCTGCAGAAGAATTTCAGAGAGAATACTTATATCACCTCTGTATCAAGACTCTACAGAGATCAAGGTGATGGTGATGGACAAGACAGAAATATTTCAACGCAGCATTTACAGATAGAGAAGTCAAAACTTATCAAGAGAAATTGGGAGATCAGAGGTTATCAGCGAGTAGCAGATGGTTCCCACGTTCCCTTCTGTCTCTTTGCTGAGAACGTAGCTCTGGCAACTGGAACGCTGGATTCTCCTGCCCATCTGGAAATTGAAGGGGAAGATCTTCCTTTTGTGTTCCATTCAATGCCTGAATTTGGAGCTGCTATAGGCAAAGGAAAGTTGCGTGGCAAAGCGGACCCAGTGTTAATTGTGGGTTCCGGGCTTACTGCAGCTGACGCAGTACTGTGTGCGTACAACAATAATATTCCTGTGATTCATGTATTTCGCAGACGAGTAACTGATCCAAGCTTAATTTTCAAACAGCTTCCCAAAAAGCTTTATCCAGAATACCATAAAGTCTATCATATGATGTGTACTCAGTCATATTCTGTAGACTCCACTCTTCTTTCTGATTATACCAGTTTTCCTGAGCACCATGTGCTTTCCTTTAAGTCGGACATGAAATGCATTCTTCAAAGCATCTCTGGATTGAAGAAAATATTTAAGCTCTCTGCAGCAGTAGTGCTGATAGGTTCTCATCCCAATCTGTCTTTTCTGAAGGAGCGAGGGTGTTACCTGGGCCACAACTCAAGCCAGCCCATCACATGTAAGACTAATCCTGTGGAAATAGATGCATATACTTACGAATGTGTTAAAGAAGCCAACCTTTTTGCATTGGGTCCTTTGGTTGGAGACAATTTTGTTCGATTTTTAAAGGGAGGGGCATTGGGTGTTACACGCTGTTTAGCTACGAGGCAGAAGAAAAAACATTTATTTGTGGAAAGAGGAGGAGGAGACGGGATAGCTTAAAGTGAGTTTACAAGTAATTTATATGGACAGTTTACCATTAAAGGTTTTTTAATAGTGGTTTTGCAGTGTACTGGCTTGAAGTTTCTGGACTTGAATGAACTGAAGAGAGCCTGAAGCTATCTATAGTAACTATTGTTTACAGTTACAAGAACTTGGCATCCTGATCTATATAGTATCAAAGGTATCACTGTCAGACCAATAGAAACACTGCCAATTTGGTATACTTTAAGCGCTTAACAAAAATGTTTTCTTCCAAGACTTATTTTTGGTGATCGTTTGTGGTTATGTTTGATTCCAAAATCTGACAGCCTTGAATAATGGATGAAACCATACAGTCCCATTAAACCAGAAATTGTCTTCACTGTATATTCGAGCAGCAAGGTGACCTAAGGGTGGTCTAAAGACCAACATTAGCTTCATTTGTAGCTTGGTAGAAGTGTGGACTTTCAGGCCCCACAACAGATTACTGAAATCAGAAACTGCATCTAATGAGATCCTCAAGGAATCTGTATGCTCATTTAAGTTTGAGGCATACTGGTGTAAAAGAACTATAACTTAGGTATGCTGGGGGTGGGCAGAGTAGGAAGCATTTATAACTCAGGTTTAATTTATTTTGAATGATCAATTCTATAAATCTAATTTATTACCAAATATGGTATTTTAAAAAATATTTTTATTGTAAACTTGGTAAGTACTTCATATTCTTAGCTTCTAATAATTTAAAGAGTCCAATAATGTTGGCATACACTTAAACATTCAGAAACCTGCCAAAATATTTTTGGAGATTTATTCTCTCTTTAACATAACAATCTAACTTGCAATTCAATAAATTGTGAAAACTATTCCTGTGTCAATTTTGAGTTACTTTGTCATTAAAACTAACATATTTGGGCAAAAATACTTATAATATTGTAATATTATTTGGGTATTCCTAGAATTATTTAAGGTTAAAACCTTTCTTTTCCATTCTCATGATTACTTTGAAATCTGTTGGACATGACCTAGCAGCTTATCCTATGGCTGTTTTTGAATTATATACCCTATCTTGATTTACATTTATTTAGATGTGCTTAATGTCTGTATTTTCACACAAGTCCCCAGAATTTGTGTTAGGCATAAAAAGTCTGTCTTCTGAATTTCTTAACCTTTTTGTAATGGGTTTATTGAATACCTATTCCTTTTTCCTTAGTATAAAAAAGGACTAAAATGTCCGTATTTTTCTGTTCAGTTGCAATGTTATGTGCTTACAGGATAATTCACCTTAAAATATAATTCAAAATCTACTTCTCCAAGGAGCTGTTTCAGATGAATTCTTACACTCTTATACGTCCCATAATTCTAAATCTTTTCCTTATCACTGTCAACCAGCTATTTGGGATAGAGGAAAACACTCAATTTTAATTGATAGTTATAATGATGTCTTCTTCACCCCTTAAAAGTCTAGCTCTGGAAAGAATGTTTAAAAAGCAGAATCACTTGGGCACCTGGGTGGCTTGGTTAAGTGTCTGACTTCAGCTCAAGTCACAATCTCATGGTTTGTGAGTTTGAGCCCGTGTTGGGCTCTGTGTTGACGGCTCAGAGCCTGCTTTGGATTCTGTGTTATCCTTTCTGCCCCTCCCCTGCTTGTGTGCTCTCTCAAAAACATTAAAAGAAAAAAAATCACTTCGGGGTTTGAAAACAAGATTTAGGCATGGCTCTTAGTGGTTTTAGGCAGTCTTGAGTATGTGAACTTAGTTCAGAACCTTTTAATTTTGAAAATCCAAGTATTTAAAAACAAGTGGTCAACAGAAGTAGTTAAAAACTCTTCCAAATTAAACCTATTAAATGAGAGCAAGTCCCAGCCTGACAATCACTGAGGCACCCGGAATGAAAATTAGACTGAAAGGTCATTTAAAAATTTAACTTGGTTACAAGCTTTATTGCATAAAGCCATTTTGATCAGATCATACAGACTTTTAAACTACATTGTATACATTCCTGGGAGAAAAAAGGGGCCGTGATCCCTAAGCCTAACCTGAAAAGAGTACATGGAATAAGGACTGACCAGACATTCTGTTGCTTGTGAATGTCCCTGCCTTCACCCCAGGGTACTCAAGAAAAATGGTGTATGTGGGTAAGTAGCAGGGCGAATTAAAAATAGCCATCAAATTTAAATTTAAAAATAAAAGGACAGCTTCCCGTTTCAACAATGATGGAGTAATGGAGTATGGAGGAATGATTACCCTTCACTGTAATCAAGGATTACACCAAAAACACAAACTGATGTTTTCACACAATGGACAACAGCCCAGGACTGATTTTTAGGAGAACAGAAGAGGTGAGTTATACAATTACCCAGACTGCCCGAGGGCATTTTCCAAATGGACGCTGGAAGTGGTGTCTCTAGATGGAAGAAAACATCACAGTTTAGGGTTCCTTGCTGCAATCTGATGAGGTTACTGGAGAGGAGGGAGGTACACTGAGAAGCAACTCCAGAAATCGGATTATTCTCTTAAATGTGTCTCAATGATAAACAGTACAAGGTGATGGCCCAAAAGGCCTGGCAGAGAAGAGCAACATCAGCTGAAACTGAAAAGACCTTCTGGATGCATGCAGTTCTGTGAGACACTGGAGTTCTGTACAGAGTAACAAGACCTTGCTGATCACCCAGGCATTCAACAGAGGCCTCAAAAAAAGGCCAGGCTTTGGGAATAATTACTCAAGTCCAAGTTAGCCTAAAACTAAAGACAACAGGATCAACTCGACCTGCCAATAAGTTAACTGCCTGCCAGCACAAAACTGACACTCTTTAAAGGAAGACAACAAAATGCAGATTCTCAGCAACATCAAACACACAACAAAAAAATATTGGGTATGAGGACAAACAAGAAAATGTGACTAAGGAGAAAAATATAAAAACACCGAGACTTGATACTGATGTTAGAAATAGCAGACAAGCACTTTGATTTACTATATGATTATATTCAGAATTGTAAAGGAAAAGGTTAACAATGAACAGGCAGTGAATCTCAGAAAAAAAAAAATGAACACTGTACAGCTGAAAGATACATTCTGAAATGAAAAACTGATTAGATGACCATAAAAATATACAAGAAGAAAAGATGAACTTGAGGGCAGATCAGAAACTCCAAACTGAAAGCACAGAGGTAAAAGGATTTAAGAAACCAACAGACCTAATAACATATAGGATAAATAACAAGGGGCCTAACATGTACAGCTGGAATCCAGAAGGAGAAGAGAGACTAGGGCAGAAAAATACATGTGGAGTAATGAAAAATGCCCAAATTTGACTTCAAAAAAAAAAAAAAAAAAAAAACACAGATCCAAGAAACTTAAACTGCAAACAAGATAAAGGAAATCTCACCTACACATACCACTATCAAACTGCTGGAAAATAGAGGGGAAATTTTAAAAGCAGACAGGAAAAAAGACTCATTAACAAAACAACAAACAACTGACCAGAAAAAAACATACTGAAGACAGTGGAGCAGTGTCTTTATAGTGCTTAAGTAAAAACCTGTCGAGCTTTATCTACATAAAATTCTATATCCTTTAAATTTTATGAAAGCTAAGAAAATTGGACTTCAGAAGACCGGCACTACACAAAATATTAAGTGAAGTTCTTCACATTGGAGGCACATGAGATCTGATGAAACATGTATCTTCATGAAGGATAAAAGAGTGCCAGAAATAATTTAGGCCCCAGAAAAATAATTTTTATTTATTTAAAATCCAATTAGCTGTTTGTTGAATGTCATAGTGTATAACCAGAAACAATATAAAGCAAATTTAAGATTTAGGACATGGAGAAGTAAAATATAATTATACCATAAATAATGGGATAGGTGGAAGTACACATTTACAACATACACATTATACAGGCATAAATGGTATGTTAAATTAAAAAAAAAAAATTTTAAGGTTTATTTTTCAGAGACAGAGCGTGAGTGGGGGGACGGTCAGAGAGACAGGGTGATAGAATCTGAAATAGGCTCCAGGCTCTCAGCAGTCAGCACAGAGACCAACGTGGGGCGCAAACTCAGGGACCGTGAGATCATGACCTGAGCTGATGTCAGACGCTTAACCGACTGAGCCACCCAGGCACCCCATTAATGGTATGTTATTTAAGGTAGGCAGAAATAAGTGTATAACCTTACAACTACTAAATACATGTAAAAGGTGTAGTTATAAAGCCAATAGAAGCAATAAATGGAATACTAAAAAATATTTAATCCAAAGGTGGAAAAAAGTAGGCCAAGGAGAAAAATATGATGACAGACTTCAACCCAACCACAAATTATGTAAGATTAAGCACCACCACTTTAAATACAATTATCATCATCATGGATGAAAAGCAAGCTTCAATGGTGTTTATAAGAGACTTATGGAAATAAAAAAGACACGGATAGGTTATAAAAGGATTAAAAAAGAAAGGATAAGAGGCAACTTCAAGACAAGTATTACTAGAGATGGATATTTCATAGCAAAAGATAATAGTAAGTCCAGAAGACATATCAATCTTAAATGCATATACACCTAATTACTGAGTTTTAAGAAAAATAAAGTTCTGGTACAAGACAGTGACACAGGAGGCTCCTGAATAATTTCCTCCCATGCACACACCAAATCTACAGCTACCCATGGAACAATCCCTTTTGCAAGAAATCTGGAAACTAGCTGAGAAACTCCTACATGGGCAAATGAGGAGAGGAAGAGGAAAAAACAAACAAAAAAAAAACAAAAAAAACCTCCACCTTAGTAAAAGGGGTAAGGAGGAGCTTAGACACACCCTTGCCATAAACCCCACTTATGGCACAGCAGCAAATAATCAGGAAGAAACTTATATATCCCACCCCCCTGCCAGATTGAAGGGTGTGGATTCAACATCTAATGTCCCCAATTTTAAGACTTCCTCTGAGGGATGAGGCTCCAAAACACCTAGCTTTGAAAGCCAAAGGGGCTTGTGTGTACAAGACCCACAAGACTATAGCAAACAAAGAAATGTTTCCTAACTGGCTTGGACTTATTCTGGATATTTCACCAGAGGCAGCAGAGAAAAATGCTCATTTCCCTCCCAGTCTTTCTCTAGAAGAGGCTTATTTGCCGGTCTTAAAAGCTGCAGCCTGCAAGTCTGGTTGCTAATTTAGCACACATCTAGGACCAGACTGCTATCCTCTCCAGAGACCAGTAGATGTCTTCTTTGCATTCTCCCTTTGCCCTGCTCTAGGTCACTAGTGTTTTCCTAAAAGGGGCTGGTGCACATGTTTGGTGCACTAGCTTTTGTGGCTGCCCCCTAGAGGGCACATTCCTCGATAGCCTGGCACTGGTGGCCAGCAGTATTGTTTGTGGGTTCAATAGAACTATGACTAACCAAGAAAACAGTTCTTAACCAGCTATATGTCCAGGGGTCAATGCAGAATCAGTATAGAATTAGACACACCCTAATGCTCTTGTCTCAAGTCTCTCCCTGAAAGAAGCCTATTTGCATATTATAAAAAGCTGTAGCCTAAGGGTCAGGCTTCTAATTTATCTTGCACCTAGGGAGAGACTGCCATCCTGCTCAGAGACTAGAGAAGCCAGCAGACACCATGCCTGCATTCTCCCTGTAGCCCAACCCAAATCACTAACCTCACTAGAAGGAGCTTGTGTTCAGGGGTCACACAGGATTGTAGCTAAGAAGAAACAATTCTTAACTAGCTACTCCTCTCTACGTTCAGCACAAAAAAAAGACAAACATCCAGCTCACAGGTCCATGGAAGCCAGCCACTTGAATACTTTAAAATACTTCTGAGGGTCCAGCTTCTAAACAGCCTGCATCCAGATGCTAAGATTCTCCTCTTTAGGACACTTACAGAACTTGGCACATCCTCAACCACGTTATCTAATACACAGAGATCAACACAGAGAATCAAGGAAAATGAAATATAGAAATATGTTCCACATAGAATAACAAGATAAAAATTCAGAAGCAGACCTTGGAAATTAGTAATTTATCTGATAAAAAGTTAAGATAATGGTCACAGAGATGCTGACCAAGTCAGAACAATATGTGCAAAAAATGATTATTTCAACAAAGAAAAAAACATCACAGGGCTGAAGAATACAAAACTGAACTGAAAAATTCAACAGAGGGGTTCAAAAGAGACTAGCATAAACAGAAGAAAAAGTGAACTTAAAGACAGGACAGGGAATTAATCTAATTAGAGGGGGAAAAAAAAAGAATGAAAAAGAATGTAGACAGCTTATGGGACTCATGGGACCAAGATCTGCATCATAGAGATCTCACAAGAAGAGCTAAGGAGACAGAAAGCTTATTCAAAGAAAAAAATATCTGAAAATATCCCTAACCCGAGGAAAGAAATTGGCATCCAGATCTAGAAAACCGAAAAGTTCTTTAAAAAAAAAAAAAAGCTATTTAGAGAAAGAGACAGCATGAGCAGGGGAGGGACAGAGAGTGGGGGAGACAGAGAATCCCAAGCAGATTCTGTGCTGTCAATGCAGAGCCTGTTACGGGGTTCGATCTCATAATTGTGAGATCATGACCTGAGCTGAAACCAAGACTTGGATGCTTAACTGACTGAGCCACCCAGGCACCCCAAAAAGTTCTAATTAGAAGAAGCTCAAAACACCCACACGAACACATTAAATAATTGAATAGTCAAAAGTTGAAGACAAAGAATCATAGGGTGCCAGGATGGCTCAGTTGGTTGAGTGTCTGACTTTTGACTTCAGCTCAGATCATGATCCCAGGGTTGTGGGACTGCGCACTGTGTCGGGCTCTGCGCTGAACATGGGGCATGCTTAAGACTCTCTCTCTCAAAAAAAAAAAAAAAAAAAAAAAAAGACAATCTTAAAAGCAGAATGACAAAAGTCATTTGTTACTTACAAGCCAACCCCCTACAAGATTATGAGAATTATTCATCAGAAATATGACAGGCCAGGACGGAGTAGAAAGACAGATTTAAACTGCTAAAAGAAAAAAAAAAGTGCCAATCAAGAATAGCCTACCCAGCAAAGTTGTCCTTCAGAATTGATGGAGAGATGGAGTTTTCCAGATACAAAAACTGAAGTTTATGGTCACTCAACTAGCTTTACAAGAAATGTTAAAGGGACTTCTTCAATCTGAAAAGAAAGAATGGTAATTAGTAACAGGAAAATAAAAATCTCACTGGTAAAGGTAAATACATAAATTGAAAATAATGTTGTAATGGTGATAGGTAAATCACTTATAAATCTAGTACGAATGTTTAAAGACAAAAGCAGGGATGCCTGGGTGGCTCAGTTGGTTAAACATCTGAAACTTGATTTCAGCTCAGGTCAGGATCTCACCGTTCTTGAGTTCAAGCCCCATGTTGGGCTCTGCCCTGAAATCATGGAGCCTGCTTGGAATTCTCTCTCTCCCCTCCCTCTCTCTCTGCCCCTCCCCTGCTCTCTAAATAAACATTTAAAAAAAGATGAAGGATTTTGTAAAAAAAAAAAAAAAAAAAAAGTAAAAAAAAGTATGTACAATTTGTTAATAGTTACACAAGGTAAAAATATGTAAATTGTGACATCAAAAACAGCATAGAGGAAGAGTAAAAATGCAGAGTTTTAGTATGCATTGAACTTTAAGTTTTTTATCAGTTTTAAATATACTGTGTGTCTATAAGGTATTTTAAGCCTCATGGTTAACACAAAGCCAAGAATCTACATTAGATGTGAAAAAGATGAAAGGAATCTAAATATACCACTACAGAAAATTATCAAATCACAAAGGAAGAGAGCAAGAAGAAAGGAATAAAGGAAAATATAAAACAATTTACAGAAATTAGCCAGGTAACAACTAGACAAATGACAATAAGTTCACACATATCCATAATTACTTTAAATGTACATGGTATAAATCCTTCAATGAAAAGACATAGAGTGGCTCAATGGATTAAAACAAAAGAAAACAAACAAGACCCAACTACATGCTGCTTATAATAAGAGACTCATGTCAACTTTAGGGACATACACAGACTGAACATGAAGGGATAGGAAAAGCTATTCCATGCAGATGGAAACAAACAAAAAAAGCAGTAGCTATACTTAGATAAAATAGACTTATATCCCGAGTGTAAAAAAGCAAAAGATCATTATATAGTATTAACGATCAATCCAATAACAACACATAACAGATGTAAATACTTACGCACCCAACATAGAAGTAGGATATATATAGGCTATAAATATATCCTATAATATAGGGATAAATTTAATAGACTTGAAGGAAGAAATGGAAAGCAATACAGTAACACTAGGGGACTTCAATGTCCCCATTTTATGTAATGGATAGATTTGACAGAAAATCAATCACAGAATATGGAGCTGAGGTGATGCATGAGACTAGATGAATTTAAACAGACATTTACAGAACATTCCATCCAACAGCAGCAGAATATATATTCTTCTCAAGCACACATGAATATTCTACAGGGTAGGTCATATATGTTAGACCAAAAAGCAAGTCTTAAAATTTTTAAGATTGAAATTCTTGTATCAAGCATCTTTTCTTATCACAATGTGAAACTAACATTCAATTACAAGAAGAAAATTGGATGGAACTGGAGAGTGTGATGCTAAGTGAAATAAGCCATACAGAGAAAGATACCATATGGTTTCACTCTTAGGTGGATCCTGAGAAACTTAACAGAAACCCATGGGGGAGGGGAAGGAGAAAAAAAAAAAAAAAGAGGTTAGAGTGGGAGAGAGCCAAAGCATAAGAGACTGTTAAAAACTGAGAACAAACTGAGGGTTGATGGGGGGTGGGAGGGAGGGGAGGGTGGGTGATGGGTATTGAGGAGGGCACCTTTTGGGATGAGCACTGGGTGTTGTATGGAAACCAATTTGACAATAAATTTCATATATTTAAAAAAAAAAAGAAAATTGGAAAATAGATGGAAATAAGGCAGCACACTACTGAACAACCAATGGATCAAAGAAGATATCAAGAGATATGAAAGTACCTTGAGACAAATTAAAGCATAAAGAAAGCATACCAAAACTTATGGGATGCATTCTAAGAAGAAAGTTCATTATCAGTAACTGCCTGCACCAAGAAACAATAAAGATCTCAAACAACCTAAATTTATACCTCAAGGAACCAAAAAAAATAAGCCTAAAATTAGTGGAAGGGAGGAAACAAAGATCAGAGCAGAAATAAATGAGACAAAAATACAAAAGATCAATGAAACTAAGGTTTTTTTTTTTAAGGATTAATACAACTTTAGCTAGACTTAAAAAAAAAAAAGACACAAAAAAGTTACATTAGAAATCAAAGAGAAGACATTCCAACTGATACCATGTAAATATAAAGGATCATAACAGAATATAATAATGATAGGCCAAAAAAACTGTAGAATTTAGCAAGAGTGGGTAAATTGCCAGGACTATACAATCTAAATATGCAATCATAAAGAAACAAAATATCTGAATAGATTAAGCATTACTAAGGAGATTGAATCAGTAATCAAACATCTTCCCAAAAAGAAAAGCCCAGGACTAGGTGGTTTTACTGGTGAATTCCACAGAACATTTAAAGAGGAATTAAAACTAATCCTTCTCAAACTCTTCCAAAACACAGTAGCGGAAAAAACACTCATTTTGTGAGGCTAGCATTATTCTGATGGCAAAAGCAGAAAATTACACTACAAGAAAATACAATTACAGGCCAGTATCTCTGATGAACATAGATGCAAAAGTCTTCGATAAAATATTAGCAAACCAAATTCAACAATACATTAAAAAGATCATATACCATGACCAGGGATGCAAGGATGGTTCAACATTGGCAAATAACTCAATGTGATACTTACCTTTAAGAAAATGAAGAATACGAAAAAAAAGAAAAAGAAAATAAGAAAATGAAGAATACAAACCAGTCATCTGAATAGATGCAGAAAAACTATTTGACAAAATTCAATATTCATTCATAATAAAAACTCAACAAAGTAGGTATAGAGGGAACATACCTCCACATAATAAAGCCATTCATGACAAGCCCACAGCTAACATCACACTCACTGGTGAAAAGCTGAAAGTTTTCCCTGTAAGATCAGGAGCAAGACAAGGGTGTTCACTCTCACTATCCTATTCAACATACTATTAGAAGTGCTAGCTAGAGCAATCAGGCAAGAAAAAGAAATGAAAGGTTTCAGGATTGGGAAGAAGTAAAATGGTCTCTATTTACAGAAACATGGTTTTATTTAAAAATACTAAAGACTCAACAAAAAAATTGTTGTATCAGTGAATTCAGTAAAATTACAGGATACAAAATTAACTTACAAAATCAGTAGCATTTCTATACAGTTAACACCAAATTTTCTCAAAAAATAAGATCCCATTTGAAATGGCACCAAAAACAAAACACTTAGGAACATTAACTAAGGAACATTAACTAACTTAGGAACATTAACTAACATTATCTACTCTTAAAACTACAAAATACTGATGACAGAAACTGAAGATACAAATAGAAAGGTATCCTTTGTGGACTGAAGAATTAGTATTGTTAAAAGTGTCAATACTACTAAAAGGCATCTAAAGATTCAGTGCAATTCCTATTAAAATTCCAATGATATCTTTAGGATACCATTGTAGGAGTATTGTAGTAGAAAAAGCACTCCTACAATTTATATGGAACCACAAAAGACCCCAAATAGCCTCCTCCCCAAAAAATCCTAAGAACAAAACATTAGGCAACACATTCCCTTATTTCAAGCTAGATTATAAAACTATAATCAGCACAACAGTATGGTACTGATATAAAAACAAATACATCAAGACAAATATAGAATCAAGATCCCCAAAATAAACCTAGGTATATATGGCCAACTAGTATTTGCCAAGGGAGCCAAAAACACTCAATGGAGAGGGGTCTCTTCAATAAAGAGACTGTTATAATTGTTATATCATGACAATGATAAGTGCAATTACATCAACCTAAAAAGCTTCATCAAAAGCAGCCATCAACCAAACAAAAAGGCAACTTATGGAATGGGAGAAAATATATGCAAATCATATATCTGATAAGGGGGTAATATCCAAAATATATAAAGAATTCCTACTCAACAGCAAAAAACAATCCAATCTAAAAAACAAGCAGAGGAGCTGAAGAGACCTTTTTTCAAAGAATATATACAAATGGCCAACAAGTACATGAAAAGGTGGTCAACATCAATAATCTTCCATGAGGATCTAGCAATAGTACATTTATTCTTTTTATTTTGATGGGGGGGGGCAGCAGGAAACAGGCAGAGAGGGAGAAAGAATTCTAAGCACCAGCAGTACTGAGCCCAATACAGAGCTTGAACCCACGAACCATGAGATGATGACCTGAACCAAAACCGAGAGGTGGACACTTAACCGACTGAGCCACCCAGGCACCCCAAGACTATTACAATTCTAATGTACAAGGTTGTCTTTATACAAAATTTGAAAAAAAGACTTTTTTCTTACCATCTCCCTTTAACATGGAAGACAATCTTTTTTTTTTTTATTTTTTATTTTTTATTTTTTTTTTTTTAATTTTTTTTTCAACGTTTATTTATTTTTGGGACAGAGAGAGACAGAGCATGAACGGGGGAGGGGCAGAGAGAGAGGGAGACACAGAATCCGAAACAGGCTCCAGGCTCCGAGCCATCAGCCCAGAGCCTGACGCGGGGCTTGAACCCACGGACCGCGAGATCGTGACCTGGCTGAAGTCGGACGCTTAACTGACTGCGCCACCCAGGCGCCCCTTCATGGAAGACAATCTTATCACTTACACTTTGCAGGTAGGAAAACTAGGACTCTAAGAAGCTCAAAACAGAGGTACACCCAGCTCAGTAAGATCACCAAGTAAGTCTTCCCATTATACAAGCTTGAAGAAGTCTTTCATATTGTCTTTTCTAGTACTAGAATGATATGTGGTGACATCTTCATCACGGAAATCCATTTCATTTGGGTCACTTCAGCTCAAGGAAGGCTATGGTATGGTGGGGGGGGAGTATGCTCTGATACGTGTATGATCTTCTAATCTATTCAGCAAGGTGCAGAACAGTGTATATATTATGCTATCATTTTTGTAGGAAATAACTGAAAATAATATGCATAAAAATTTTAATAGGAAATCTCCAGAAAGACTCATAAGAAAGAAGGATCATAGTTTTGTATTTTTTTTTTTTTTTTTTGAGGGGAACCAAGTAGCTAGACCAGTCGTAGAAGGGAGACTTTAATTTCTTATCCTTTTATAGTTTTAGCATTTTGAATTGTGACTATGTTAAGTATTCAATAAGTAAACAACCACATTTAAAAATGAAAAAATTACCATAAGACATGAGATGACAAAGACTGGAAACTGAATAATACTGTCACACACAAAAGAAATGGGAATTCTGTGCATTTTATTCAACAAATCTAGGGCCTAAAACATTTGTAATTTAAATCTCTTCTATGTACTTTATGTATATATCCTAGAGGAAAAGGACATAAATGCTTGATGGAAATGTTTTCCTGTGACTTCTTCATAAAATCCTCAGTTATCTTCTCCTCCTTACATTAGGATTGTATCTGCAAAGAAAAAAGTTAAAGCATTAGATAAATGATGGCATTTCTTTCACTTTCAAAGTTAAAGAGCTTTCAAAATATAGTTACACTCTGGCAAACAATGAGCATACCAATTTTATCCTTAGGATCATACATTAAGCACTGATATTTTTACTTTCTTTTGTCCTTTTGATGTTGGTTAGATGAATATTTGGTAAAAATAAAACATCATCAACAATAACAAAAAGTCCTGTAAAAGCATTAAAATAATTAATGAAAACAGTTCAAAACTAAATGTTTCCACCTTTCCCAGTATGGCTTCAGACTCCTCCAACTCCTAACTAAAGTATAACATCTGCATAAGAGAGTATTATGAGCCAAAAGTAAGACTTATTTATAAAATTTTCTCCTACAGTATTTCAACAAATTTAGCTGGCAACCATATATTCTCCTTTAACTACTTAAAAATCAGCACCATATGTCACCATTTTCACCAATGATATATACTGTTAATAATAAAATTAAAGAATCAAATTGGCTGCAAAACAAACTCTGAGACACAGTACTTCTTGGTTCTGCCTTTAACTAAATTTGGGAAAATGTTATTCTCCCCTAGCCAGTATCTACCTAGCAGTAGGAAAAGTAATTTTATTTTATATTATTTGTGAGTATTTGAGAGCTAATTATTATAAGGTTTCCGGCCTGCAGGAATGCTGAAAATGTGTTAAGTCAGAATTAAATTATAATCACCCATTATAAAGCCTCTCAACCTCCCACAAAAACCTGATTTGAAACTCTAATCCAGCCTCTTGTTTTTATGCTTGTGCCAACTAAAACTAAACAAATGCTCTGGTATTTTGTCTTAACTCAAAAACCATTCATTCATAATTCTACTCAGAGCTGAAAATCTCACAAATGTATCCAGCCAAATTCACCCAGTGCGGGACCCTTCTTTTGCATGAATGCCCCCATACAAATTTTAAATATCATGTGATTCAGGTTCAACTGAATCAACCCCAAACCTCAAAGACATATCTAGCAAACCTAATTAAGAGGTGCTCAAAGTAAAAATACATACATTAAAGACAAAACATTATTTAGGTGAAGGGACTAAACGTCTATTTCTAAAGTCAGAAGAAATGAATATTTAATCTCTATGAGTAAAATGGTATTTTATACACATCTCAAAGATTCAAGAGAAAACAAACTTTACCTAAAGAGATCTTCAGCAAGTGACTCCTCTTTTGCATGTTGATTTTGAACCTGTCAAAATTGACACAATATCAAACATTTGTTTAATGACGAATGTATGGTTCATCAACTGCTATATACTGGGTAGTCACAGTTATTTTTGAGATTTCAACATCCATAAGGTCACCAGGTTTACGAGTTCTTGCCTCTACCAGTATCTCCCCCATTCACCAGATCCTCTCCATTTTCACTTTCTGCCAAAAATTCTGCAAATGTTCTCTAATTAAACAGCATTCTCCAGTTAATCCCTTCCCAAAGGCAACCGATATAAGTATATATTGCTAGCTTATTGAGTTTTTAAATATTTTTTCCAACAAAACGCTTTAAAAAAATTAAGTGTTTTGAGGTCACAGGACTACTGAAGGGGCTGAGATGGCAAAATCTACCCCCATCTTCAACCAGAGCAGCCTCCAGCTGCAATGGTTTTCTCCCCCAAGGTCCCAAGTCAGGCTCTGAGGCTGATGCTTTATTACTTCACTGACAAAAGTATTTTCAACATAAACTTGCCAAACTCCTAATGCACCGCTGAGAGGTAGGAACAGAAAAACTCTGTGCTGGGTCCCTCTTTCTAAAGTGTAGCTATGATCCTACCATGTGCCATTCAAAACCCTTCAGTGACTTCTTCCACCTACCAAAGGAAACACAAACTCTTGAGTTTGACCCTTAAAATGGGAAAAGACCTTCATAATCTGGCTCCATTCTACATTCTCAGTCATTTCTCACCTCCCTCTTCATAAACCCTGTATGTCTGTTAAAACTCAATCACAAAACAACCAACCAACCAGACTCACCTCCCAACAAATATCTCATCCCTCTCTGCTTTTGTTCATATTTTTCTCTCTGCCCAGAAGATTACCTCTTTTCTTTCCTCTTCCCCTATCTGACAATCTTTCAGTGTGCATTCATTCAATAATAATTTAGGGCCTACTATGTGCCCAGGAACATGTTCACCTCTTTACCAATGATTATCCAATCCTCTTCATTTAAAAATAACATCTGCTATGAAGAACCCCCATAAAACTTCAGCTCTACAACTCAGATTTGTCGTATCAATTTCCACCCTGTATCATATCTTCCCTAAAAGACCAGAAGTTCCTTGAATGTACATACTGTTTATTTTTATGTTAACAACCTACATTTGTGTATTTCCAGACACTATCTTAAAAGTCTTTATAAAAAAAATTTCATTTAATCTTCATATAACTTCATTACTACTATTAGACTATTATCCTAGTTTTAACCAATAAGGGAACAAAGAGTTAGGTTAAGTAACTTAAGGTTGTCGTATGAAGAACAGGATTTGACCAGGTCTTCGTAAGTAAGAAGAGCACCACCAGGTCTTAACAGGCTATTACAGAGCTTCTGAATCTGTGGAAAGGGCCTAGATGAAGGACTTGCAGGGATTCTTCCAGAATGGTTTTCTATTCATACAGGGAAATATCAAAATGAAATTACATCTTTCCACATTTTCTAATAGGTATAGCAGCACATAAATGGGAAGATAATGATTTTTATCAAGGAGCTGTCAAAAAAAGTGGCTGGTATCATTATCATAATTATCCTTAAAGGCTTCCCGGCAGGGGATGCTAATTTTAAACTTCTAATAAAGAACAATTGTAAAGAAAAATCAGCTTTATGTGTCTTAGTAGAAACATTAAGTAAAATAGTATTAAGAAATAGAAATCCTCATATTACTGACATCTTTTTAAAGGTTTGGGAGAATTACATCTCCAGTCTTTCAAAATTCCAATCAGGTTGGATAATGTCTCAAAGAATTATTATGTTTAATGCACAGAATGAAAATATCCTAAACTGAAGGAAACTTCAGGAACAGATTCAGTGATTATGAAAACAAAGACTGGTCTACAGCAGAAGCACCAAAGGAAGAACTGACAAAGAATGAAAGAAAGGCAAAAGATACTTAAGAACAGCGGCTGGGACCAGCCTGGGGAAGTATGATGTCAAAGCAGTAACATACTTCTATACAGACAGTGTAGTTGCACAACAAAGTCAACTCTATTATCTTAAAGAGTGAATCCGACCTAGTTCACCTAAAATTGTTCTAGCAAAGAGAGATTTGGTGGAATAAATCTGGAACACAGACTCTACTAATTCTAATCAAATAAACAAAAGACCGAAAGAAGTCAGCAGCTACACTGTCATTCTCTCAACCCTCCCTGTCCAAGAACAAGTAAAACCTTACAGCCATAATAATCAAGGAGCCACAGTCTTGAAAAAAGTGGCCTGCAAAGAACCAAAAGATTGATGCAGATGTTTCTAACACTGCCCCAGCACATGAAACAATGCCACAGAACTAAAACCAACCTGAGAATGCTTACCAATACTCCAATTTTGGGAAAAAGCAGCCTGAGCAGGCAAAAGAAAACACCACTGGTGGGCTGCTGGGAAGGGACAAATGGCACGGGGAAGTGAGTGGGACTAACACTGACCAGGCACAGGCGCCACACATCCCTGACAAATTAGGTAAACAACCTAAAATGGCAGGTGATTGTCTTCTGGGAGAAGATACGCTCCCTGGTACACATTTAATTCCAACCCCAGGGAAGCAATGCACAGGTCCAGCTGAGCCTTTCCTTTCCTGGATTCAAAGTCTCCAGGCAACAGAAACCAGATGCGACATGCACTGCAGCCCCGAGCACACTGCCACACTGACGCTACAGAGGCACAAGGGTCATTCTGTTCTCCACCAGCAAGCTAAGAGCTCAGGTAGGAGTAATTTCAACTACATTCACTTTTTGCCTCACAAACTGTCTTTAGATTGTAATCCCTGCATAAAATAGCACAGGATGCTTCGCAAAGCAAACAGTATCTGGACAGGGTATTGTACTCCAAACAGCTGCCAAGATCATAGAAAACCAAAAACTACTCCACATACTAAAGGGGAAACAGAGGACAGCAACTGGAACAGAACATGCAAAATAAATGAAGAACTTAGTCTGCAAGAAATAACAATCCAAGGATCAAAAAATAAAGTTAGTAGGGGCGCCTGGGTGGCGCAGTCGGTTAAGCGTCCGACTTCAGCCAGGTCACGATCTCGCGGTCCGTGAGTTCGAGCCCCGCGTCGGGCTCTGGGCTGATGGCTCAGAGCCTGGAGCCTGTTTCCGGTTCTGTGTCTCCCTCTCTCTCTGCCCCTCCCCCATTCATGCTCTGTCTCTCTCTGTCCCAAAAATAAATAAACGTTGAAAAAAAAAAAAATTAAAAAAAAAAATTTAGTAAGAACATGAAAGCAATAAAAGGAGAACCAAAAAGTTAGATGACAAAATACAATGACAATGAGAAGGGAACAAATGCTAAAACACTGAGACCTATTAATAACACCATTTCAGAATCAAATAAATTAGAAATAGCTAACACTGACTCTTTCCATGGTTATAAATGCTTTATAAATAGCATCTTACTTAATTCTCACAAAAATTCTGTGAAACGGAGGTACTATTATTATTCCCATTCTACACAGGAAGAAACACAAGCATAAAGTAATCAAGTAATCCACCCAGGGTCATATAGCTGACGAAGAATAACAGACACAACTGAAATTTGAATTTTTGACACAGTGAAAGAGCTTAAGAAAACCACAGGGAGTGCAGAAGAAATGGGTATAGAGAGTAAAGGTGATCTAATAAAAGGATGGTTACATCTTAAATATACAGAACCCAGCAAATAGAAAAATGCTTTCAAAGATGTAACAGAAGAGTTCCTTGAAATAAAAAGAAATGCATCTGCAGATCAAAATAACATACTGTATTTCAGGGAAAACAAATGGAGAACTGGGAAACACTGAGACACATTCTCACTGCTTCTGACTCGCAAGTGCAAATCACCTTTAAAAGGGAGGTAAGAAAGGACTGTCAGAAGATGGGCGGGAGCAGGGAGAATGGAGGAAGTACAATCTCCTCACTGTTGACAGCAGGGAGCCAAAAACCACCTTGAAACAAATACTGATTCTAATCTGATAGTGGTTTTTTTTCCGTATCTATCACCCCTTGGTCTTAGATGCATCTCAGAAAACAAAATATCTTGAGAAGAAACATTTGCACAAATTCAGCAATGCTTTCAGCTTTACTTTCTTCTATCGATCCTCCCCTTCTCTTGCACTCTGTCCTATTACTCCTCCTCAATAAAGAGACGTCTGGAATAGTTTACTGAATTTACATGGGTTATTTCTGGACTTCAGGATTGTAACCTCATCATTCTTTTGGGCAGTACCATAATTCTTTGAAATGTACATTTTAAATAGTAAGGCCATTTATTCTTTCAAAAAAGAAAGGAGGAAAGATGTCATTTTCATTCTTCCATTTTTTGACACTACATATCCTAAGTGACCTTGAACAACCTCCATTTTTTAGTGACCTTTGTAACAACTTTTTAATTAAAAAGCATTTTTAAAAACAAATTGCTAGAGACTACATTAAACCCACAATGAAGAAGAACAAAAACCCTGAGAAGTTAACAACACAGCCAGCTTTTGCCCTCCTCTGTGGGTATCCACAAACCATAAAAAAACTGGGCTCTGCCTTTGATGTCTGCAATGGGTGATGAGTGATATGAGAGAAAATCAAAGATGAGGAATCTAAGAAAAGACTCCAGCATTTAAGGGAGAAAGAGGAATAAAGTCTACAACACAAAAGAAGGTAAGAAAGAAACTTGTCTGCCTTGACCCTAGCACAGGGTGAAGGAAAGAAAAAAACTATCAAGTTTATAATGACAAGCTGGCCTTCACTCAGGTTTCTGAGTACTTTAGGTGATCCTAGGAATTAACTACCTAGGTAATCCAAGAAAATCACCAGCTGAGGCTAAAGTGGTTTCCTAGTAGTAGAACAAGACTGGCAGACACAACATATCTTTTCTGGAGGATTAGAACTCAAGGAATTCCCACAGATCAAACTATAAGGAAAATGAGTGGTTCACATAAAAAGATCACAAAATATGTACTTGGAAACAAGGCTCCATAGGAGATGATTAGCACAAACATAAATAGCAACAAGCATTTTAGGCACAGAAAACAAAAGAAGAGCTTACAAATATCAGCAGGGAACAAGATTTAGAAATGAATGAAACAGACATCCAAAACTGAAAAAATACAATAGGCTAAGTGAAAACTTAATGAATGGGTGGGAATACCAACTAGACAGAGTGGAAGGGAAAAGTACCAAACTGGAAGACAATGTGGAGAAGTTACCAAGAAATAAATTTCAGAGAAAAAAAAAAAAAAGATAAAATATATATAAAATAAGATAAAGAAAGGGATATAAAATTGTAGAGTTCAGGGAAGAGTTATTATCCTCACCCCTCAATTACCAAGTGGCCCTACTTCAAATAGCCTGCTGAGACAACCTATCTGGAGCCCACCTTTGGGTTCCAGGAGGACTGGACAATCAGGCAATACAAAGACTAAGAAGAAAACATTCTAACCCTAGAGGAGGCCTTTGATTATCTCTCAATTCAATAGTCCTATGTTTCTGAAATCTTAACTTCCATGCAGTAACTTCCTCTATGGCAGAAGTTGTCCACTTTACTTAATTTTATTAAATTCTCCAGTTAAAAAAAAAGTCAGGGGTTGAAAGAATTATGAATCAGGTAGATGGTCCTTTTACATAATATCCACTAGGACTCAAAACACCTAGGAAAAAAGTAAAAAAAAGAGAAGCATAGGGGACCCTGAGGGGGCTCAGTTGGTTGAGCGTCTGTCTGACTCTTTATTTCAGCTCAGGTCATGATCTCACAGTTCGTGAGATCGAGCCCCATGGGACTCTGCAATGACAGCATAGAGCCTGCTTGGCATTCTTTCTCTCCCTCTCTCTCTGCCCCTCTCCCACCCCCATGCACACGTGCTCTCTTAAAAAATTTGAAAGAAAAGAGAAGCTTATTTTTATAATCTTTCCTGTGAGTTCTCATTATAGCAGTATATAAATATATACAGCTGTTATGTGTAAACAGTGAGTTCTTGAAAATCACATTCTAACATGGAGAGCTGTAAAGCAGTTGATATTTTCCCAAAAGAGCAATGTCATAACTGAGATTTGGTTTCCTGAGACTTAGGCAACATATTAGTTATAGATATGATCGAAGACATGCCATAAGGCAAGTATGCGAAATTATAAAACTTTAAAGCAATTTCAAGTATCAAAATTATGCTGCTGATCCTAGTTTAGGGTTTTGAACATGAATTGATTATATTAAGTACCCTACTGTAAAGTGATAGGAAGACACACTCTGACATAATATGTACTTGATCAGAAATCTGTATGTTTGAACATATAAATAAAAATGAAATGAAAAATGATTGGGATTTGCTTTAAAATATTCCAGAAAGAAAAATACTCCAGAAAGAAAAAAAAAGTTGAGAAAGGCAACAGATGAAGCAAGATGTGCAAATCCTGATATCTGTTGAACCTGTGTTTGAGGTTTGTTTCATTCCTCTCTTTGTGTATGTTTGAAAACTTTTCATAATTAAAAGTTTAAGAATATGAACTAAATGTAAATAATTACTACTTAATAATCAACCAACATTATTTAATGATTTCTCTTACCTTCTTAAAACTTAGACTCTGGGGAAAAATGAGATGGATCAGTAACAACTGCCCATGGGAGGAGGCATTAAGGCAAGGTTCTCACAGCAAACAGTTGTCAATAGTATAACTGGCTTGAGATTCCCCCACTTCACCATCGAGATGGTATGTTCATGTATCATTGAACCAAAGTGTGAAAGTGTAACTAGAGAGAATGAAGTTGGACTCTAACCTTACACCCCTTATGAAAATTAACTCAAAATCAAAGATCTAAATATAAGGGCTAAACTATAATACTCTTGGAAGAAAAAAGGGAAAAAATCCTGACATTTGATTTGGGAACGATTTCTTGGATATAATACCAAAAGCACAGGTAAGCAACAACAAAACGGATAAACTGAACTACATCAAAATTTAAAATTTCTGTGCATCAAAATACAAAATCAACAGAGTGAAAACGCAACCCAGAGAAAGGGAAAATACCTGCAAATCATATATGTGATAATAGGGACTAATATCCAAAATATACAAAGAACACCCATAATTCAAAAACAACAAAAGATAAACAATCTGATAATCAGAAGAGATTTTTGAATACATATTTCTCCAAACAAGATACACAAATGGCCAATAAGCATATGAGAAGATGCTCAACATCATTAATCATTAGGAAAGTGCAAATCAAAACCACATTGAGATTCACACCAGTTAAATGTACATTATCAAAAAAAAAAACAAAAAAAAAAACTAAATGAAGTGCTAGAGAGGATGTGGAGAAACTGGACCCTTGCACATATTAGTGGGAATGCAAAATGGTGAAGTTGCTATGGAAAAATTATGGCAATTCCTTAAAAAATTAATATACAAGAAAAAAGAAATACAATAGAAAAACAGGAACAAGGTAATACTAAAATAAGGACTGAGAAATTCTCAGAACTGCTGAAAGATAATTCCAGATTTGGAAAGCCGAGTTCATTCACATACTATATAACTGATATTACTTGTAATATCCCCCGTATGACTGTACAACCATCTTTTAACAGTTATCTTTTAGTATTCTTTTATTTTTTGCTGGTTAAATCTCTTTTCTCTCCTTTACATTAGGATGTAAACTTAACTCATTTGTCTGGGTCCCATCTTTTTTAACTAATAAATCTAAAAGTCTCTAAAGAAGCATTATGTAAAGATACAAATTAACCTTAATGCTCTGTAACTCAGGAATTTTCCTTAATGAATGACCTTAGGCCAATTATCTTAAGTTTGGTTTTACGAAGGATGTGCTCTAAAGAAACCACAAGGGACCAGAATGTAAACCAAGCAAGTTGCTAGGCCTCACTTCCTACTAACCTCCATTTCCTGCTTTAACCACTCGTCTAATTCTGTATTCTTCCGAGCATGATGAGCTATTAGATCTGATCCTCCAATGATGTGTGGAAGTTTTCCTGCTCCAGGAAATATGACCTGTTAAAAAAAGTAAAAGTAGTAAGATTAGGGGCAACTGGGTGGCTCAGTCAGTTAAGCGTCCAACTCTTGATTTTGGCTTGGATCATGATCTCACAGCTATGAGACTGAGCCCTGTGTCGAGCTCAGTGTGAAGCTTTGAGCCTCTTGGGATTCTCTATCTCTCCCTTGCTCTTTGCCTCTCCCCCACTGACCCCCCTTCAAAATAAACTTCAAAAAAATTTTTTAAAAAAATAAAATTTTTCCAAACTGCTTTCCAGAAGCTTGTACTACTTTATAGCTCTTGGCCATCCCTGGGCCAACACGGATTGCTTTATCTTTGGTAACTTCATTAATAAAAAATATGTATCAGGGGTGCCTGGGTGGCTCAGTCGGTTAAGTGTTTGACTCTGTCATTTCAGCTCAGGTCATGATCTCACAGTTTGTGGGTTTGAGCCCTGCGTCGGCTCTGCATTAATGGCACGGAGCCTGCTTGGGATTCTTTCTCTCTCTCTACCTCTTCCACGTTTGCGTGCTCTTAAAATAAATAAATAAACTTAAAAAAAAAAAAGTATGTCTTCTGAATTTTGATTCAACAATGAGACTTGGTAACATGACACTGAACATGAAATAACCATTCGGTTAAGAATAACCCTGTGGTATTCATGTGCTACACCTGTGGGATGGAAAAGAATTAAGTGGGTGCCATCTAATGGGAGGTATTTCCATCTTCCACTCTAAGTAGAAGAAAGGGGAGTTCAGAACCTTTTACACATTGTCATAGTAAGCAAAAAATTAACAAATGTTAATAGTAGCTCACATTAGAGAGAAAAAGCTACAATACCTCATAGTCACAGCAAGAATCAAACAGATCATATTCTAGTGAAAGGCAGTCTTCCACAGAAACCACTTTTGAAAAAATTAACTGTATTCTGATTAATTGCTTAAGCAAAAGGTAGTAGTAAGTAGTAGGTATGGAACAAGAAGCAAATATCCCAGCAATAGACAACAAAATACAGACTGGATCGGAAATATCCTTTTAGTCATATTGACAAACTAAATACCTTATCAGTCCCTAAAAAAGAAGAAACTCTGGCTGATGGTAACACTCAGGTACATATTTATATTTTTTATATATACACATAACAGTAAAATGTCTACTTTTCATTATTTAATGTGCTCAGTTATTTTAAACAGATCTATTATCTTCATAAAGTCCTGATTTAAGGACTTTCAGGTCCTTTCAGGTAGCCAGAGATCATTATTATAAGTAGACGAACCCTTTCAATATAGCCTAAAGCCTGCCCCTTAGGGTGGAGAAGACCAGGTAAACAGCACCCTTTAAAGAATTCAGTCTCAATGAAATTTGTTTCCATGTATTCTTTATATACTCAACATATATTTATTCACATATTCATTAACTGTCAGTTTATGTTCTTACTAGAATAATTTTAACTGTTTTAAGCAGAAGAAATAGTATCAGTTTTCAACATGAACCGCTTTTACTATTTAGCATCAACAGTATTTCTAAAAACATTTCAAACGCTGCCCTCTGGTGATACTGTAGTTAAAGGAATACCATACCTTTTTGAATTTCTTGAAATTCTTTAATTGACCATAATCACTATTTACACAGGATGTATTTCTGGAGGTAAAGTTACTAACCACCAGTGATCTAAATTCAGTCAGTAACACCTTCCTTGGAAACATATCACCATCACCCTGAAGCTCATCTTTGATCTTAAACGGGGTTACGACGGATACATAAGCAGAAAAGATAAGGAAAAGAAAATTACTTATTTGGGCATCTACAGAAAAAGTTCAAATACCTGAGGAAAAAAAAAAACACAGTAAAAAAGGTTTATTTCTGGCACCCAAACTCTGTATTTGGAAATCAAATCATAACTACTTCAAAACCAGAATATTACTTACTCAAATACTCTATACACTCATCTATGACAGAAGACTAAAACTATTTAGCATTTTTAATTTAGTAGCTTATTCCAATGAATATCATCTCAATACTTCATCTTCTATATATTTTCTCAGCAAGGAATCTGTTTTGTCTACTTCTTATCATAAAAACCATGAACTAACATTAGTGTAACAATCTGTTCTACAAGTTCTCATCTACTATATTTAAGCTTCCTTGGATTTTCAGTAACATTATTTTTCACATCTCCAAAAATCATTAGTTCTGGACACACTCATTACTCATTAACTGAAAGCCATTTTTTTAATTGCAGATTGACAGTATTAAATCAGCCTGAAGATTCCTTCCTGTTACTGGATGAGATTCTTTAGGTCATTTTCTATTAACCAACTAGTTACATATCAACATTGTCAGAGCAACTCAAGGCTGACCATCTAAGTTTTTTACTCTTTTACTGCCTATTCAAATGGAAGTTGCTAACAGGACTAAAATAAAGACAGGGAGAGAAAGAAAAAAAGTGGAAAGTCAAAAGACAAGGTTCATCTATTAGTGACAGAATGTAATTAGGAACTCTAATAAATTAACAATGACTTAATACTTTTGTAAATGTGTTTTAGCATTTAGAAATAATTCACATCCATTCCTCTATCTGATATAAATGATCACCCTGTTGGAAAAGTGCTGACCTGATTTTATAAAGACCTGAGGTCCATAAATGTGAAAGTGACTTGTTCAGGATCACACATTTATGCAGAAGGCAGGGAATTATACTCAGGCTTTTCTCTATCCTCTTTTTGCTATCTCATGATTATAATATGATCAAATTATTCCCAGAGTAAGCGTAACTATGAAATAGATCAAAATTACACAAAGGGAAATAATGAATCCTAAGAACGTAAACTAATAGTAATTGATCAGATGTTGCTCATTAAGTCAAATCTTTATAAAAATTAAAGAAAAATTTCCTTACAGATAGTTCTTCTTTAGTTGACCACAGTGTATCTTTCTTGAACTCACATTTCTTCCCAATTTCATTTTCTTGCTAAAGAAATAAAAATACTGTTCATAGAAATTATAAAATGGCAACTTTAAAAATATTCATGTTCTTGACCCAGTTATTTGATTTTCAAGTATCTTTCCTAGAAAAGCTGAGAATAGAAATCTATGTAAAAAAAGACACTGCAGTATGAATTACAAGAGCAAAGAGGACACAATCTAAGTTCATACCAGTTATTTTACAATATGATGTGACCATAGTATAAATGAGTAAAAACGGCTATGAAATTACATTAACAGTTGATTCTAAGTTTGCAGAATAAAAATTAATAAATAAAATACAATATTGTCTATGGTTATCTACAGATGGTAGGTAGGATTATCAACAAATTGTTATGTTTTGATTTTCTGTATTTCTACATAGCTATGTACTACTTTTATACTCTAAAATAGAAACATTTTTAAAGGATTCTATCTAAATTTACACTTAGTATTTTAAATTGCCCTTAATCCAGGAAAAAGGAAATAGGGTTACTTTAATTACTCAAGATATATGTCTGCAATAAAATGCAAACTGCCTTGTAGTTTCCTTCACATCCAATATCCAGACCAGGTTCCAGACAAGAGCATATTACATAGATGGCTTTCTGACACTTTCAGTAAAAACTATAATCCCTTGGGTACACTAGGGGAGCATACGATTTTACATCAAATTTTCAATGATTCAATATTAAATTCAGAAAAACTGTAATAAAAAGTTGGAAAGAAAGGACAGAAAAACAAATGTACATACTTTGTTTTTGCTTAGGGACTAAAGAGAATTAATACTTTTATCAATAGTAAGGTTAAAAATTTATACTAAGCCTACCATGTGCCCTTTCACTACTTTCATATACATCACCCACTGCAAGTTAATCACAATCAGAACATTTTACACCCCCGCCCTTTCTCCCTTATACTGCCCCACTCCTTCAAACCTGCTCATCCTCTTGAGCAGTTATTTCCCATCCCAGAGAATCATGTTACAACCCACCCAAGCACTCAAACTCTAAACTTGGGAATTATCCTATACTCTTTTCTTCTCTCTCCATTTCTCATGCTGAGTCAATCACCAAGTCTTGGAGATTCTTTTTTTTTTTTAATTTATTTATTTTGAAAAGGAAACAGAGTACAAGTTGGGGAGGGGCAGACAGAGAGAGAGAGGAGAGAGAGAATCCCAAGTAGGCACTGCACCATCAGTGCAGAGCCCAACACAGGTCTCACACCCACAAACATGAGATCATGACCTGAGCCAAAATCAAGAGTTGGATGCGTAACCGACTGAGCCACCCAGGCGTCCCTGGAGATTCTACCTTTTAAAGGCCTAGCAAACTTATCCTTTCAGACAGCCTTTCATGTTAGCATGCCCGATGCCTGGAGTAACTGGATAAATGAATGTCATTCTAAGAAAGCTGATAAAAGGAACTGCCAAAAGAGCAGAGTAGCCCTACATTTTCGTCCCAGTTCAAAACCTAGCTAAGCAACCTTGCCAAGTTACTTAATACCTTACTATCAATTTCCTAATCAGTTCAATGTGTAGAGTACTGCTTCACTGCAGAATTGCTATAAACAGAATGATGATATCCAGTAAGTGGTAGGTATTACTACTAGGTTTTGGAAGATACTGTAGTTAAGAGAAGTGGAAACCTTAATTTAGAACAGGAGGGTAGAATGAGGTGAAGAAAAGATGCTCTGCACTCAGTGGGTGCTATTAAGAAGAGGAAATGTTAAGAAGGATGAGTCATGTTTGCATTTTGTGAGACTATGAAACTGTAAGGCCACGACACAGGCACAGCTGTCATATATATAAGGATAAACTTCTAGCAGGAATATCTAGTCAAAAGCTTTCTATTTCAGCTTATAAAAAGTATTATAAATGTGCTAGAACCTATATTTAAATCCCAAAATAGAAAAAGAGTGGTTCTATCATCAACAGATTTTAGAAATCTAAGGAATCCAATGTCAAAGAGAAGTTTCACATTTTTGCCTTAAAATTGCATTTTTTTTTAAATTTTTTTTTTTTAACGTTTATTTATTTTTGAGACAGAGACAGAGCATGAACGGGGGAGGAGCAGAGAGAGAGGGAGACACAGAACCGGAAGCAGGCTCCAGGCTCCGAGCCATCAGCCCAGAGCCCGACGCGGGGCTCGAACTCACAGACCGCGAGATTGTGACCTGAGCTGAAGTCGGACGCTCAACCGACTGAGCCACCCAGGCGCCCCGCATTAAGTTTTTTAAATGAAAGGATTAAGAATTTTTTTCCTGATAATCACTTCCACAGCTAAAAAAAATAAGTGCAATTCCTTTATTCCATGAACACCTCATCTACAAGGACTTTCCAACAACAAATTCTTAAAACGATAAAAGTGAAAAAATTAAAAATAATCTCCCATTGTTTAAGGTTGATGAACTGCATCAATGTCAACTTCCTGGTTGTGATATTGTACTGTAATTATACAAGATGTTACAATTAGGGGAAACAGGATGAAAGGTATACTGGATCTCTCTATATAATTTCTTACAACTGCATGTGAATCAACAATTATCTCAAAATAAAAAGTTGTCAAAAATTATCTTACACTGAAAGCAAAATAACAGGCTCTTACTAAATATGTAGAGTGTTAGAATACAGTGACTGAACTTTTAATATACCCAAAAGTATATCACAATCAAATCACTATTCATCCTCCAGAAGATTTCTGTAATTTTATTTAGAATGTTATGAATTCTAAAGTAGTAAAGTAAGGACAGAGGAAATTATGCTACAGAACCACAGAACAAAATAAAGTAACTGTATGCCCTAGTATCAATATACAGCACGTAAAGCTCAGCTATTAAATGAAAGGTCTTTTCAGATACACAAAAGACTGTTTACTAAATCCCGTATCACTGGTGTATAATGATCACTTCCTGTCTCTCCCACTCTAGGATCAAATGCCCAACCCTGAGTGACCATGAACCCTGGGAGAATGTGCAGTCAATGCAGAGTATTTCAGAATATTAACAGCCATACAGGAGGGGCCAAAGAGTTCTGCTATTAAAACCATAACCATTTTCAGACAGCTGTAGCCACTGTGAACAGTGGACCAATCTGGGATAGAAGAAAAAAAAAAGGCTATTAAAAAAATGAAAGCATGTAATAGCACAAGACTAGAGAAAGAAAATAAGAACATACCAGAAAAAACTAAAAATGAGTACAGGAGGAAAGATACACTGCAAGGGAAATGCATTTCCACGGTGTAATGAAAATAATATAAATAGAGTCTAACTTTCTAAAGATTAAATGCTTATAGTATTAAGTAGTCTGAACACAAATTTTGGAATAGTCTGGAGCTAAAATAACATTGTAAATTCATAATACAAATAAACATACCTTTATAAAGAGATACAAATTTATTAAATGTAGTTAGGAAATCATCCCTTGGACTTCACCAATACCACATGAAACCAACGTGAAGTTCCACTCTAGTGGAAATTGCTAAGCAAGTAACTTACAGGATATATAAACCACTTGGTTCAAGTAACCTCTTCTGTAAAGTGACAGCTAATCTTTGATAATAAAGAACCTCCCTTTCTCTGAAGTTCTCAATTTGGCTAAACAGGATCTCACTGTCTATTCTTTCTTCCTTACTTATCTAATGCTAAATTTGTTAGGGACAGCAATGTGTCAAGCTTAAAACATTTCCCATACTCTCTTGTAGACTAAAGGTGAGGGACAGGGAGTCATGCAGACCATTACTAAATTCTGGCTAATAACCAAAGTTATAAAGTGAGGTTTCTGAAAGAGCTCCTTAGAATGTGAGGGGGAACTTAAGTGGAGAGGCCTTTTTACCCTGTCCCCTTCTCCACCTTGTTCTTCCTCCCTGGAAAGTTGACATGATGGCTAGAGGTGCCACCTAGTAGAGAGAAAAAGAGACACCTAAGAAATTAATACCATGGAACTTCCAAGCAGCTTTGGTTACCTACTTCTGGGCTTATTTTATTATTTTTAAAAATTTACATCCAAGTTAGTTAGCATATAGTGCAACAATGATTTCAGGAGTAGATTCCTTAATGTCCCTTACCCATTTAGCCCATCCCCCTTGCCACAACCTCTCCAGTAACCCTCGGTTTGTTCTTCATATTTAAGAATCTCTTATGTTTTGGGGCGCCTGGGTGGCTCAGTCGGTTGAGCGTCCGACTTCGGCTCAGGTCACGATCTCACGGTCCGTGAGTTCGAGCCCCGCGTCGGGCTCTGGGCTGATGGCTCAGAGCCTGGAGCCTGCTTCCGATTGTGTCTCCCTCTCTCTCTGACCCTCCCCCGTTCATGCTCTGTCTCTGTCTCAAAAATAAACGTTTAAAAAAAAAAAAAAAGAATCTCTTATGTTTTGTCCCCCTGGGCTTCTTTTATAGGAACAAAAGAACCCTACCTTATTTAAGCCACTGATTTTAGAATTTTTAAAGACAGCAAAAGGAATTCTGAACTAAAAATGAGGGAGCATTTTCTGGGAAGAAAACTGGATGTATCAAAATCTTTGGGGATTTTGGTCTGGGTATCCATATTTTTAAAAAAGCTCACCAACTGGGGTGCCTAAGTGGCTCAGTTGGTTAAGCGTCCGACTCTTGATTTTGGCTCAGGTCATGATCTCGTGGTTTGTGAGTTCCAGCCCTGGGTTGGGCTCTACTCTGCACTGATGGCATGGAGGCTGCTTGGGATTCTCTCTCTTTCTCTCTCTCTCTCCCCCTGCCCCTCACCACTCTCTCTGCCCCTCCCCTGCTCACATGCACCCTATTTCTCTAAAAATAAAGTTCAAAAAAAAAAAGCTCACCAGCTGATTCTGATGCATCTGATCCACAGAAAGGCATTTAAGATTCACTCAAAATAAACTAACAAATAATAAGGATTTTCTCTCATAGGAAGATGCCAATATATAGGCTAAACAGGACACCTACTTTGTTTTCTCAACAGTAGTTATAGATTTACAGTGCTTGATACACACTAGGTTAACAAATACTTATTAAATCATTATACCTTCCAACCACTTAATCTTTATCCTTTTACTCAGTCCTGTCCTTATGCAGTAGCCATTTACAGGAGGGGAGTGACCACAACCATGAACAAGAGTAGAGCTAATCAACCTAAATGAAAGATCAGAATATTATATTTTTACTTCATCAGGTCCATGCTCTCACCTAATGACCTAACTATTCTACAGAAGCGGGCAACTTAGGCATAAAATACAAAATAATCTGAAGACTTTTCTTAGATCAAAGTGGTAAGACAAGTTATTGACATTCATGAAAATAGGATATTAAAGACCAAAATGAAAATAAAAATTCCTACTGATGTTATACCTGATTTATCTAACAATTTATTTCATAGTTTGTTTTACTAACTTTCTTCATTTTGGTATGTCTGCTTGCTCTATTAAGGCATCTCCTATACTTACCATCAGTGCCAAAGGTCTCATGTAATAGTATAGTAATAATACAGCCTGGAACTATATTAATCATGAACAACAGTTTGTTGTCATTTATTATATACTGTCAAAGAAACACTATTTTTAATATTTACCTTATCCACCAACAAATCCTTACACTTAATACTGGGTGCTGAACACATGAACTTTTTCAAGGAAACAGTGGATGCTTCTACTGTCTTAAATTTCTTTTTAATCTTCTAAGTTTCTGTCTGTGATACTTCTCATTAAAAAAGGTTACTTACAGATATTCTGTTACTTTCTGGTATTGCTTCACCATAATTAAAAGTGCCATTTGTTTCTATATCCAATCTTGGCCTTTTCCTAATATTGACATCTTCCTCTTGTTTTTGAACTTTCACTCCAATTTCTAACTCTGATTTTGTGTTGAGTAACTCTTCCAATATTTCATCTTCAATGGCTAAATCATCAATTTCTTTTCTTTTTTCTGATCTTAGTTTGTCTGTAGAAAGAGATTCATTGGCAGAACTTTTCACAGTGGATTTTAAATCTGTATCTGTAAGTAAGTTATCTGGTTTCTTTTCCAGAAGCTCACTCTGAAATAGAGACTGTTCCTCATTTTTCCATACTGAGGGTGGAGCAGGTTGTGTCTGTTCTAACAGAGAACAAGACATTTCTATTCTTGCTGATTTGGGTGAAAAAATTTCTTGATTTTCTTCATCTCTTTCCCTTCGATTTAAAAAAGGAGAGAAGAAAACAAAACAGAAAATGAACGCAGCTGATATCTGGCAATATTCACTTCCTCCCATTTAATGCACAATATTCTTGTTTTTATTAATATTACTGGGAATAAAAAAAAAAGGACACCTGAAAAAAGTACATAATTCATATAGACTACTGCTTTCATAGGACTGCCAACCCAACGGCTAAAACAATAGGGAGAAGTCTATCTTCTCTGCTAAGGCAGCAGTAGCTAATAAATCAATGGAGGGGAAAAGGTAGGAAGATATAAAAATACAGAGGATTTGTTGCCGGGAAACAACAGCTTACTTTATAATGTAGGGAACTTGCAGGCAGGGAAAAATTACCTTGGAAATAAAACCTGATGGGTTAATGAGAGCTAATTCAAGGTAATAAGTCAGAGTAGCTCTATCCACAACACAGCACAGACTATACACTGCAAGTAATATGTGAATACACGGGGCGCCTGGGTAGCTCAGTTGGTCAAGCGCCCGACTTCAGCTCAGGTCATGATCTCACAGTGCATGGGTCGAGGCCTGCATTGAACTCTGTGCTGACAGCTTGGATCCTGAAGCCTGCTTTGAATTCTGTGTCTCCCTCTCTCTGCCCCTCCCCAACTTAGTGCTCTCTGTCTCTTTCTCTCTCTCTCAAAAATAAACATTAAAATTTTTTTTTAAAAAGTGACTATAAGAGTTTTCTATACAATACTGTTTAAGTACTGAATAGTTTATTCATTTATATACTGTACTTCTAACATCCACAGGGAACATAAAAATGTGGATCTCTGCTTCCCAAAAGTTTACTGAATTCATGCTAATTTGGAATAATCAAGGTGATATTTTAATAACACAAATACAGTATCAGGGTACTGGACAGATTTATCAAGAGGTTTCTGCAATAATTTAGGTAGAGTTTAAATCAGAGAGCTGGCAATACAAACAGATGAAAAGGGAGGAATTTAGGAAACAATGAAAATAAGAATTACAATATTGTTTTGGGGGGGTAGAATAGAGAGTCAAAGATTTTGACAAAGTGAACTACTAATAGAAAAAATACATAATCGATGACAGAGGAGAAAAGATTTAGGTGAATTATTTGGGAAAACAGCAGAAAATTCCTGTGGGAAAGCAGAAGTGAGGTTTAAAGGTTAAGTTAAGGCCAAATATATTGATCATCTGTAACAAAGTCATGAAACTCTGAAGGTACCACATACAACACATAAAAAGCAGTAGTATGAAAAAAGAAAGAAGTCCTCAAAGGGGGCAGAGAAGCAAAACAACCAGAAGCTACTACTACTTCCGAGAAGACACTGTAAGGAGAATAAAGATTCAAGAGTTGAGTATACCAAAGGCCACTAGAGCTAGCAACTGTGTCAATGGTTACTTTTCAAGGACATCATGTCAAGATGAAATATTGCTGGTTAAGAATTATTTCATACAGCAATGGGAGCAGTAACAGTAATATCTTTTTTTGAGAAGTTTAATAGTGATTGTGAAAGACAAAAGGCATTTGCTAGAGGAAAGAACCAAGTCAAGGGAAGGTTTCAAAAAATAAAAGGGACAGACAGCTTTTGAAAAGAGAAGGACCTAGAATAATTAAAGGCACTGGAAACTGAGAAACTAACTGAGAGCATGGTCTTAGAGGAGGTAAGAGAAGTTGAAAGAATGAGGTGTGGGAAAGCTCTTCTTCAAAAGAAGCATGGTAAAATGAAATAACAGGTAAGCTAAGCTATCTAGGAAAAAATAATCTATCTACAATGACCTTAGTGAAGGAGGAGATTTGGACATATCTGAAAGGGCATGAGGTCAAAGAGTCAGTTTTCCACAGAAGCATTTTCAAGCAGAACACAGACTAAATGCCATTCTATAATCATATAACAGATATTAATATTTTTCAGAGACACAGAAGCATTATTTTAAAATATACCGTTTTTTGGTAGACGGCTGAAAGTAGTTTTTGATGGAGTTGGTCTGCTGCTGAGAAGCCCGATCTCTACTTTTATTTACACCTGAGAATTTATTTGGTGAAAGCTGATAGGTTGGGATTTTCATCCTAACCAGAGTATTTGATACTGTATTATTATCATTAGAGCTTATTTTGTGGGGTTCCTTCGCAGCGGATATTTCTTGTGAAGACATTCTGAATTTCTGTTCCACTCTGGAGATTTTGATTTCTTTAGGTCTTTCACTCAAATCCATGCTGTAGCAAAAGAAAAGAATGCAAGGTAAACAAGTGGATTTACAGCAATTTTTATCTAGAAACAAAGTCCTCTAAATAGTACTAATGTGATACAGCTTTAGAACATAATTATCTTTAGACAATAATTAAATGAATATATTTCACTACCTCAAGAAAGTCACTCCTTTTTCATCAAAGCTCCCTAAAGACAAATGATAACTTTCTCTTCTTCATTCCTTACGGCACACAATGTCCGGCATACTCTATTATAAAAAACTACCATACACACGAGTATCACCCTAGTATTCTATTAAAAATTAAACTAGGTGATAACCTAGGTAATTATTACTTTAAAATTTCAGAATTATTTTCATGCAAAAAAATTAATTAAAAAAAGGAAAATCAGAAAAAGAACAATCTTCTACAATTCCAGCATCATCTATAAGGAGATATTTAGATTCCCTTTAGAACTAAATTAGATAAATTTAGATTCACATGAACTGATATGGCTATATTCTACCCAGATGGCAAGAATATAGATGAACTAATAATGGTTATATTCCAGCCAGATGGTAGTCCCTAGAATAGAACTCTATTCTCTACCAGAAAAATATTGAAAACACACACATGGTTCTACAATGTATGGTTAAACATATACTGCCTTTAATACTCTTATTTCACACACACACACAAATATTCTTATTTCACAAAAAACTAAAGTGGTCATACAGATGACTTTCAAAACATTAATAGTTTCTCTTTAAAAAGTTACATCTAGGCTGGGGCACCTGGGTGGCTCAGTCGGTTAAGTGTCCGACTTCGGCTCAGGTCATGATCTCACGGTTCATGGGTTCAAGCTCTGTGTTGGGCTCTGTCCTGACAGCCTGGAGTCTACTTCGGATTCTGTCCCTCTCTCTCTCTGCTCCTCCCCTGCTCATGCTCTGTCTCTGTCTCTCAGGAATGAATAAACGTTTAAAAAAAAAAAAAAAAGCAAGTTACATATGGGGCGCCTGGGTGACTCATTCGGTTAAGCATCCAACTTCGGCCCAGGTCATGACCTCATGGTTCGTGGGTTCGAGCCCCATGTGGGGCTCTGTGCTGACAGCTCAGAGCCTGGAGTCAATTTCAGATTCTGTGTCTCCCTCTCTGCCCCTCCCATGCTTGCGCTCTCTCTCTCTCAAAACTAAACAAACATTAAAAAAAATTTCTAAAGTTATATCTGACCTCAATATAACAAAAGGATACATTAAAATTTTAAATATGATCCAATATAGTGATATCACAAATATCTTTCAATATGAATAGTTTATTATGGATTATTTAAAATATACTATCTTAAATGAAAAATACCGAAGAATATATATAAGTTGCCCTTGCTCAAAAAAAACCCCAAAGAACAAAAAAGGCCTCTTCAAATAGAGAACTACTAGAAAACTATCTTCACAAACAAATATTAATTGTTTAGATAGCCAGGTAGAAACACAGAAAGGATCTCCAAGGGGCGGCTGGGTGGCTCAGTCGGTTAAGTGTCCGACTTCAGCCTAGGTCATGATTTTGCTGTTCCCGAGTTCGAGCCCCACATCGGGCTCTGTGCTGACAGCTCAGAGCCTGGAGCCTGTTTCAGATTCTGCACCTCCTTCTCTCTCTCTGCCCCTTCCCCACTCACACTCTGTCTCTCTCAAAAACAAACATAAAAAAAAAAAAAAAAAGTATCTCCAAAGTTGTAATATTCAGATAAAGGCAACATTATACAGTACACATTTATTTCAAAGTTATTTCACCAGTCACAAAAAAAGTGCGTAATTCTTTTTGGTCTTCCATGTGCATTTCTAAGAAACAACAACAAAAAAACTTTGTAAGACAGTGGTTAGCAATCTATGGCTTATGGACCAAATCTGGCCTCCCACTTATTTTTGTAAATTAAATTTTATTGGAACACAACCACACACATTCATTTACATGTTGTCCAAGGCTGTTTTCATGCTACAATGGCAAAGCTAAATAGATGTGACAGAGATCAACGACCCACAAAGCCAAAAATATTTACTCTCTGGTCCTTTATAGAAAGTTCACCAATCTTGCCCTAAAACATGACAATCCCATTCTCCCATACTTTATCTCCTAAGAACTAATCTGAAAGTGGCACTGACTTTACTTCTTAAATATACTATTAACTCACTGATAGAATTAAGTGTCTGTTAACAATGAAGCTTTACCATGTATCTGCTTGCTCTGATTCCGTATCAGCTACATATGTTGTAGTGTTCACTGGGGCACTTAGCATTAGTTTTTCATTGACAGACAAGCCTTGGGAAAAGCTTGGCCCTGGAGTCATCTTCAATGCTGTAAATCACACAAGCAAAAGGAAGAATCATAACTGCTAGACACAAGATGAACATTTTTTCACTTAAAATGGTTAGACTGTTCCATGCCGAGGGAAGTAAGTTGGTAACATAGAACACAGTTATCTTCAGTCAGTGGAGCCAACAAATACTTAACGAAATAGCCTAAAAGCAGCCTGTTGGCATTTGTAATGGGCTTATCTGCATCAAATCATTTTAAAGCTACATCAAATCTTTCATGAAGTATAATCTTAAATAAAAATAAAACCAACAAATTATAATTCAAATTATGCTTTAAGTCAGTAGGCCAAAAAATTGCATTTCTTCCCCACAGAAAGAATATCGACCCTACTTGGTCTACACAAATCAAAATTAAAGTGAGTTTCACTTTCTGAAGGAATACTATCTGAAAAAAAAGACATAAATAGTTTTAGGCACAAATTTTGTGGTCACTCCAGAAAACCATAATGATTACTTCATCTTTTCATTAATTAGAACAACAACTTAATTCAAGTGCCACTCTTCCAGCATACTTTTCTGAACCTCCCACACTGAATTAGGTATCCTTCATTTCAGCTCCCATACCACCCTTTACATCACACTGTTAACTTTTTGCACACTTACCATCAGCTACACGACCTGCATTAAATTATTTAACCTCTCTATGCCTTAGTTTCCTCATTCATTAAATCTGGATCATTTTGTTTTGAGGCACAATGAATTGATACATGGAGAGCACTTAAAAAAATGCGTGGAAACAGTAAGTACTATGCAAGTACTGTATTAGCTGTTATCATCACTTTATATTACGCTTGTTTACTTGTTACTTTCCCTTATTAGACTTGGAATCTCGAGAGTAGGAACTGGCTGTTGTTCATATCTAAATCTTTGGTACCTGAGCAACGTTTCAGACAGTACATATAAATAAGTTAATGGAATTAAATTATTAAAAGAAAATTTTAAAAAGTTGACATCTACTAAGTTAAATTATCACTTGTTAGGTCCTCATGACATAGGATGTGCTAAATAAATGTTTATTGCTGATTCCAAATTCAGGTATATAAATGACTTGTCACTTTCCTTATATGACCTCCTTAGAAGCTCATTCACATCTCCTTAAACACACATATCCTTAGAATTCATGTCAGCGTGCCCCTAAGGTTGTAAAAAATAATAATTACAAATACTTACATTATTACTAAAAGAAACTGTAAGTAGAATGTAAAGATCCAAATAAGTGATGTTTGTCAACAAAAGATTTATAATGTTTTCCTTCCTAAAAATAGTATATAGGAAGGAATCTGATTGGCTCACCTCTTTATTCCAAGTGATTAGATTATAGGTATATTACAAATATTCAATAAATATCTGAATTAATAAATGAAAAAATATGGAAGGAAGAAAGTAAGGAGGGGAGAAAGGGAAAGATACAGGATTTTGTCTATTCCCCCACAACGGGTTATGGTGTAAAATTGTTTATAAGTCAGATGTCTAGGACTTGGAAACTATATAGACCCACCTATGTGTATTTGCAAGAAGTTAATACTACTGATTGTATGTTGATTTTTACTCCTTATGACCCTGTTTCTATATGAAATGATACAATAGAAAAGGTACTAGTCTAAGTGTTCAAAACACCCAAGCTTTAGGATTGGGCTGAACATGAAGTATTTACGGAACCTTATCTTTTCTCAGCCTTGAGAGCTCTCTTACCTTTTGAAAGAAAGACAGATTAGATGATCTCTAAGGCCCTTTTGGCCATAACACATTTCCAACAGTGGATGATAAAACTTTGTTGCTCCACACTGGCAAAGATAATCCTGTGTACCAACAATTTAGTTCAATTAAGGAAACATTCATACCTAGTACAGACAAGTACTATGCGCGGTGCTGTCAGGGAATCCAAAATTAGTAACAGATAATTAATCTAGTGGCTGAAAGAGGCATGGAAACTGGTTACATTTCAAAGTAAGAAGAAACGCTAACTGGAATGCAAAAAAGTTACTGGGGTACAGAAGACACAATAATTCTGATTTGGAGAGTTATGGGAGACAAAACAACTTAGAAAAACTTCATGAAGTAGGTAAGCATTTGCAGAATGAATCAAATTTTGAAGAGCAGTATTGACATTCTAGAACAGGGACCATGATGAGCAAGATCAAGGAGTGTGGAAACTATAAATAATATGACACATATATACTGTAGGGAGATGTATTTTTAAAAAGATGAAGATGGGAGAAAGGCTTTATCAGCTAAACTGCTGAGGGCTCAGAACTCTTGATGAAGGGCTCAGGGTTTTACTTCATAAATAATGAGCTAGTAAAAGGTTTTAAGAAAAGGTAAGCTGATTCTATTGGCAAAGTGAAATGTTAACTGTAGAGGGGACTATGGAGACAGGACCATCATTGGTGCAATTACAACAGCCCTCAGGACAATCAGACAACAGAAGGTTCAAATGGGGCACTGGCTGTTGAGAAGGAATGGCAGCAGACCTCGTGAGTAGAAGTTACAGAGAGAAAATTTCAGGTCTTGTTTTAGCTTTCTCTTTATGCTTGGCCTTACATGAACTTGTCCAATGTGTTTGTTTATTAACTGAATCTTGACCTTTAGAATATAAAGTTCACAAGAACAGGTATCTTGTTTTACTTTATTCACCACTGTATCCTCAGCACTTAGCAACAGTGCCCAGTACACGGCAGCTACAAATATTTATCAAATAAATAAACGGATAGAGGAGTGTTAAAAGATGGTGAAAATGGTCATCCCTGACAAGTACAGAGTAATATGCATACAGTCTATCATCAAGTTATGAATAAAGATGTTATAGAATCAAGAAAATAATGCTTTAATTACCTGTACTTGGCTGGCCGTGAGGATCACAGTAATTCTCTGTAGTCATGAAAATGACTGCCAATCCAATTTCTGCTTCAGGAATAGGTCTAAGACCCTGCCTGTGAAAATAAAATAGATTAAGTATGATAGTATACTGAAACTAACAACTCTTATTAAAGTGGTATCAAGTTGAATCTTTTTATTCCTTCCTTAAAGAGGTATCACAATTTGACGGTATGGAGAGAATTTCAAATACACTGAGTACTGGCCTACTAAATTGGGGCAATGCTACACTGGGCAAGCCCATCACCTTTTAGTAACTCGGTTATTTCATCTGGAAATAAAGACCTAGAATAAAGGATATAGAGACTTCCAGTTCTGAAATTCTGTAATTTTTAGAATTAAAAACAAAACAAAAACAAATAAAAAACTGTAATGCCCCGATGAAGCAATAAATTATTCTTTAATTTTTAACATTTATTTATTTTTGAGACAGAGAGACAGAGAGAGAGACAGAGCACAAAGAGGAGAGGGAGACAAGAATCCGAAGCAGGCTCCAGGCTCTGTCAGCATAGAGCCCGACGCGGGGCTTGAACTCACAAACTGCAAGATCATGACCTGAGCCGAAGTTGGTCACTCAACTGACTGAGCCACCCGGGAGCCCCTAAAAGAAATTTTTATAAGCAAACCTAATACTAGGATCCAAAGATAAAACTTGAGAGACAGAAGACGGTAGACAGGGAAGGAGAGAGAAAACTACAAAGAACTATCATAAGCTGTATCTATACATGTTTTATAATTTAAAGTTTAGTAAATAAAATCATTTTACCAAATTTACATGTATTAAGCAAACTTATTAAAGAATCATACAGTGAACGGTACGTATCTTCTGTTTTCTGTGAATGAAACAATAACTACCATATAGAAACTCTACCTCAGACTTTAAGAACTATAAAACTCCTTTAAATGCTTATTGTAAAGATGTTTTAAGTGGTTGTAGTTTAAAAAGTCTTTTTCAAATGTTAAACATTTTGTTTACGTCCTAGGTTTATGTAAATAAAATTCAACCGTATGTGCAATTATGACAACACCATATTAAAATATATTTTTAAAGCAGAATAGGGGCGTCTGGGTGGCTCAGTCAGTTAAGCATCTGACTCTTGATTTCGGCTCAGGTCATGATGCCATGGTTCGTGAGACTGAGTTCTGTGCTGGGCTCTGTGCTGACAGTGTGGAGCCTGCTTAGGATTCTCTCTCTGCCCCTCCTCTGTGTGCACACGCTCTCTTTCTCAAAATAATAAAACCATTTTCTGAAAACAAAAAAATTTTATGGGACTTCTGGGTGGCTCAGTTAGTTGAGTGCTCGACTTCGGCTCAGGTCTGATCTCACCATTTGTGAGTTCGAGCCCCGCATCGGGCTCTGTGCTGACAGCTCAGAGCCTGGAGCCTGCTTCGGATTCTGTGTCTCCCGCTCTCTCTGACCCTTCCCAGCTCATACTCTGAGTCTCTCACCCTCAAAAATAAAAAAAATTCAAAAAATATTTTAAAAATATTAAAAAAAATAAAGTATTATAATCAAGTGATCACATATCTATTTATAATTCAGGTAATTCAAAATTGATATTTTATTACCCTTTTCTGAAACTGTAAATTATGTAAATTAGTTATAAAATTTAGCTCCATAAAATAAAAACATTTTTAACATATAATTAAAAATGCTACACAGATACTATGTCATCCTAAATGGGGAAACACAATCCTTTTAAAGTCAATAGTGAGATAAATGTGGCTACTAACCCTAATTCAACACTACTCTAGAGGTTCCAGTAGGTATGAACAGAGAAAGATAGAAAAGGAGAGAAGTATCAGAGGTATAAGGATCTAAAAAAAAGGACAAAAACTTTACTTACAGATGAGGATTTTTACAAAAAAAAAAAAAAAGACCGCAGATACATTAGAAATAAAGGGGAGGCTAACAAAAGTAACAGGATATAAGAGTAATATCTAAATGACTACTGAATTTATATTAGAAAATGTAATTAGAAATAACATATATGTTCCACTTACCAGACATATAATATCTACCAAAAAATATGTAGTACCGAGGAATAAATCTAATAAAAGGTACTTGTGATGTCTATAGGGAAATTATAAAAATTGTTAATTCTCCCCAAATTGATTTGTAAATTCAATGGCATTCCTAATCAAAATCCCAGCAAGGTTTCTGAAGATGACTCAAAATGTATATGGAAAAATACAGAGCAAAGAATGGACAGGACGATTCTAAAGAAGAGCAGAAAGATTTACCATAGTAGATTATGAGGACTTGATGTTATAGTAATTAAAACAATGTAGTAAATGTGGTGTTGGTACAAGAACAGACATAGAGACCAATGGAATAAAGCCAAAAGCATCCCTATGCATGTATGGAACTTTGGTATAAAACAGAATCAATTCCAGATAGATTAAAAATAAATTTCAAAAACAAAATATCAAAACACTAGCAACAAATTAGTAAAAAGCATAGGTGAATATCTTTTTAATCTAAGAACAGAAAGATTTCTTAAGTTTTTTTTTTTACATTTATTTATTTTTGAGAGACAGAGAGAGACAGAGCACAAGTGGGGAAGGGACAGAGAGAGAGGAAGACACAGAATCCGAAGCAGGCTCCAGGCTGTCAGCACAGAACCCGATGCGGGGCTTGAACTCACAAACTGTGAGATCATGACCTGAGGTGAAGTCAGACGTTTAACTGACTGAGCCACCCAGGCACCCCTAGAAAGATTTCTTAAAATACAAAAAGCACTAAGAAAGAAAAGGTTATTTAATGTTAATTTTTAGTATATTAAAATTAAGGGCTTTCACGTATCACCAGTAAAACACTAATGACAAAGTGGTAAAAGATTTTGCAATACATACAAGTGAAAAAAGGAATAATATTGAGAAATATATAGAACTTATACAAATAAAAAAGAAGAGCATACAAATATGCAATTACCACATGATCCAGGAATTTTACTCTTGGGCATTTATCCCAAAGAAATAAAAACTTATATTCAAAAGAAACTTACTTGTACATGTATGGTTATACAGGTTTCATTTTTGACAAAGACTGGAAAAATGCAGATGTCCTTCAATAGAATGACTCAACAAACCGTAGTATATACATATATTTATACATAACACTAATGAGCAATAAGAAAGGATGAATGACTGATACGCACAACTTAGGTGAATCTCCAAGGAATTATGCTAAATAAGCAGCCCAGTCCTAAGGATTATATGCTATATGATTTCATTTATACAACATTCTTTTAAAAGACAAAATTTTAGAAGTGGAGAATAAGTTAGTGGTTTGCCAGGATTTGGGAACATGGAGTGGGAAGTGAGGACGGAGAGAGGAAAGGAGGGAGGGAAGTGGGTGTGGCTATAAAAGAACAACAGGAGGGATCCCTGTGGTGATGGAACTGTTCTGTGTCTTGACTAAGGTGGTGAATATATGAACCTACAAATGTGATAAAATTGTATAGAACTAAAACACATTCATACACACACACAACTGAAAAATCCATATTTAAAAAAATAAAACAATTACACCAATAGAAAATGAGGTCAAACACATGAACAGCTATTTCAGAACAGGAAAGACAGATGTCCAATAAACATTAGAAAGAAATGTTTCTCACTGGTGATGAGAAAAATAGAAATCAAAATCTTAAGACATGAATATACATCCATTCAATTAACAAAAATGGTAAGTCTAAAAATATCAAGTGTTGAAAACAATGTGCATCTACTTGATCTTTTATATACCGTGGGTGGAAGTATAAAGCGGAAAAGAATTTCCGGAGTGTTGAGTGTTCACATAACCCATGACCCAGCAGTCCTAACTCTAAGAATATTCTCCAAATAAAATCTTGCATTAAGTACAACCAGGAAATATAAAAAATGATCTTAATAGCAATGTTTACAATAATAAAAACCAGAAATAAGGTATTTTTCAATGTGGAAAAAATGAATGAACTGTGGTCTATTCGCACAATGAAACATATTTTACCATCAAAACAAATTACAGCAACATGCAACAAAATGGATGAATTCTTATTAGCAATGTATCAAGTGAAAAAAATCCCCAAAGATTACATGCAGTATGAGGACCAGGTTATCAAGTTAAATCAACTAAAACATACATACACATATTTTAGGAATATATTAAAAAACAATAAAACTGTATATAAAATGATAAGCAAAGGATTCAGGAAGATAGTTATCCCACGTAGGGGGGACAGTGGGCTAGGAGTATCCTATTTTAGAGGTAGGTTATTTTCAAGTACCTAGCTTGTATTCTGCAGAGCAGATTCTCAGATATTGCCTGGGTGGTTCAGTCGGTTAAATTTCTTGACTTCAGCTCAGGTCGTAATCTCGCGATTTGTGAGTTTGAGCCCTGTGTCGGGCTCTGTACTGACCACTCAGAGCCTGGAGCCTGCTTTGGATTCTGTGTCTTCTAGTCTCTCTCAAAAATAAACATTAAAAAATAAAAAAATAAATAACTACTTAACTAGTGAACAAAATTAAGTTGTATTAGTTATGATTCCATGATGACAGTGTACCATGAACCAAGGATTAAGACTCATCCAATTTTGTGCAAAACTGTGCAACAGGTGAAGAGAGGAAAAGGCAAAGAGGAGGAAAGGATAAAGAGAAGATAACTAAATTAGTAACAGGAAGAGTTCCCAAATTTGAGCTAAGATACTGGGAATGTACCTTAGCAAGGACAAAAATCATTTCCCTTAGACTTTGAAATTTTCTTCACAAGGTATTTAATTTTAACCACTGATGTCCAATACCCACTTTTTACAACTAATCAATATAACTATGGCAGTAGCCAATCCCAGTATTGCCTTGTCTGAAATTCAGTTAATAGCTGGCTTTACTGGCCACCTGCCTGATCTAACTGCACGTTCAATGACTATCAGTGGCTTGGACTAAGTGGACACATGTTACCTTAAGTGTCGGTCTTTCTCAAATTATAAAACTGCCTTCCCTCCAAAACCAAACTGTAATGGGGCCAAATGTCACCGTATGATGAAGGCACCAGCCTCTGATCAACTTTGTACTCTAGCTACTTTCTTACCTCGGGGTCACGGTACATGCTGAGAAGCAGTGAGATGTAATGGTGAAGAGCATGCACTCTGTATCCAGGCTGCCTGGGTTCACATCCTGGCTCTTGCTCACTCCCTGTGTTCTACCCCTTTTGTCTTATCTATACAATGGGTACCATAACAGTAGATAATACACAGAGTTGTGTGAGGATTAAATGTCTTTATATACGTTAAAACTCTTAGGACAGGATCTGCTATACAGTATTCTGTAAGCATAGCTTTCACTACTGCTGTTTTGCCTGGCTTTCAAAGACTGGTCATAGGTAAAGTATTGTCTAAAAGAGGCCTTCTCTTCTTTATGCTATTTAAAATAAACCTCTTCCCCTTGCCTTGTTATTCCACTTCCTTTATACACATTTGTAATTATCTGGTTACTTGTCTTAATCTGTCTTTCCCTCTAGACAGTAAGCTCCAATGGTGGCAGGGACCGCAGCCACCTTGTTTACCACTATTCCCAGTGCCTAAACAATATGAAAACAATAGTAAATTCTGGATGTAGTAGCAAGATATCACCGTTTTTACACAAGTATTTTCTTTTTGTAGCAGTTACTACATCTCCATTAAATAAAATATTTATAGGGGCGCCTGGGTGGCGCAGTCGGTTAAGCGTCCGACTTCAGCCAGGTCACGATCTCGCGGTCCGTGGGTTCGAGCCCCGCGTTGGGCTCTGGGCTGATGGCTCAGAGCCTGGAGCCTGTTTCCGATTCTGTGTCTCCCTCTCTCTCTGCCCCTCCCCCGTTCATGCTCTGTCTCTCTCTGTCCCAAAAATAAATAAAAAACGTTGAAAAAAAAATTAAAAAAAAAATAAAATATTTATGGGACAGATGACTGAAATATTAACTTTTGTTTCAGCAAACATATAAATAAAATCAATCTCCATGGGTAGAAGGACTATTGGGACAGGAAAAATGAGTATTGTAGGGAATAGCTATGGACTTTTTAGATATATTAAATACCCTACGCCGTAACTACTTTTTGGTAGGTGAATAGAAATTTGGTCAGCAGATTGCCAAGCCTGACATTTTTACAATACTTTTAAGCTTCAACAATGCTAAGATCATTAATATCAATAAAAAGTTTAAGAAAAAAACCCTTTGTTTATCTCTTTTGCACCCTCTCTCCCCACTACAAATCCTATTATTGAATATATAGCATTTTTTCTTGCTTTTGCATGGTAGCCTATATGACAGGACTTAAGATTTTTATATGCACTGACCAAAGAACAAATACATTTCAGTTCTAGGCAATTTCAGAAAAAAAAACTTACATTTGTGTTTGTTATATTCTATTTCTAGCATACTAAGTTACAATAAATTTTCAGTTATAGATAAAATTGCTTTTTTTTTAAAATAAAGAATCATTCTGTACCTTTGGAGCATATCCATAATTGAGTGAATCCATGTTTTCTGAGAGTCAGGAATTAGAGTTTGTGAATTTGTTACTCCTACATCAACAACACAAATTCCAGGAGCTGAAAAGAAACTATCTTCTTCTTCATTTTCTTCTGATATCAACCTAGCATCTCCTCCTCCAAAAATAACTGCTGAACTTAACTTTTTATGCTAAAAATGGAAACAAAAAGTAATGAAATAGCCCCAATTTTTGAGTACATTCTTTTTTTAAATTTATTTTAATTCTACTATAGTGAACAGTGTTATATCAGTTTCAGGTGTACAACATAGTGATCCACACATCGCCCAGTGCTCATCATGACAAGTGTACTCTTTAGTCCTCTATCACCTATTTCACCCCCACCTCCTCCCCTCTAGTGACCATCAGTTTGTGCTCTACAGTTAAGAATCTGTTCCTTGGTTTGTCTTTTTCATTTGCTCATCTGTTTGGTTTCTTAAACTTCACATATGAATGAAATGATATTGTATTTGTCTTTCTCTGACTTATTTTGCTTAGCATTATACTCTAGACCCATCCATGTTGTTGCAAATGGCAAGATTTCATTCTTTGTTTTACGGCTCAGTAATGTGTATACACACACACACACACACACACACACACACACACACACACGTAGGTATGTGTACATGTATGTACACACATATTCTTTATCCATTCATCTCTATTAGGGAAGTAACATAAAAGTACAATTGATTCTATTTTTTGAGAAGACAATCTGAGCTTCCTCTCAGAAAATCCCTGGTTCACCAGGTATCTCTTCAGCTGTGGAACTGTTACGCTGTTTGCACTTCTTTATCATAATTCACAGTGCTCTGTGGGTTTGCCTGCATTTTTGCACCTACAACTTAAACTCCTTGAATGCCCATTTTGGCACATATAAGACATTCAACACCCGTTTACTAACTGACCAAGTAAGGACTTAAATCAGTTTTCTGTCCCCACTCCCCCACTTATATATTAACATAGCCTTAATTATCCAATTAATATATGTCAAGAAATACCATAATCATATACATCAACAATGGGAAAGTTCTGGTGCCTGGGCAGTTTATTTCACTTCGCGCTTCTATACAAAATCTCAAAAAAAAGCATCTACTACTGTTAACATTATTAATTTATCCTAGTTTATAACATCTTCTTTAGGAAAATTTAGCCCATTACCTGTTTGGCATTTAGAAATACAAATGTTTTCCCTTTGAAGATTTGCTTTCTCTCCTGTCGTCCTGACAGATCAATGTTTTTATTTCCAATAACTGGTTCATCAATAGGTGGGTAAAAGCTGTAAAAAAAAATTTTTTTAAGAATATTCTAATTATATACTATTCTGTATGTATACTGTTAAATTTGTAAGCAGAGTAGCTATCTAGACACTAGAAAGGTTTAATTTCCATAACACCATGAAAAAGCATTTTTTTTTAAAGTTTTATCTGGGGCAAAAAGCATCTAGAAAAATTGTGACACCTGCCACATAAAACAGCAGAACTGTTCTCTATTTTCTGAAAAAATATAATCCAAGGGTAGACAATCATAAAATACAATTTAATAAACATGAATCAAACAAGTTAAGTGAATTACAAAAGGCTGAAAAAGACAATGTCCATAAAGATCAAATTCTATTGGCATCTCGGGTTTCCTGGGAACCAATGTGTGTTAATGTTCACATCTAATTCTGTGAACTACTATTGTGTTTTATTATAAGTCCATTGGAGAAGCTCAGGAAATTTTAAAACTTATTTTTGTCAGTTTAAATAAAACTTCCAAAGTGAGATTAAAAAACACAATCTTTTGGCTCTTTAACATAATGCTGTAAGAACACCTTAATCATCCATGAAAATGAGGGAAAAGAAGAAAATACAGAAGCAAAATCAACAGATAATTCTTAAGCCTTCCACAGTTCCAACTTTCTACATAATCAAATCTTTTGCTACAACAATTCATAATGGACCAGCCTTTCAGCTTATCCACTTTCAAGTAAAAATTACTAATTACTAACATTCATGAATAAGAAGACTCAATATTGTCAAGATATTAGTTCTTCCCGACTTGATCTATAGATTAAACATAATCCCAATAAAATTTCCAGCAAGTTACTTTGTGGATACTGACAAACTGATTCTAAAATTTACATGGAGAGGCAAAAGATCCAGAAGGCCCAACACAATATTAAGGAAGAACAAAGTACTAATACTACCCAAATTCATGATTATAAAATTACAGCAATCAAGACAGTCTGGTATAATGAAAAAATAGACAAGAGACTAGAAAGCCCAGAAACAAACTCACATAAATATACTCAACCGATCTTTGACAAAGGAACAAAGACAATACAGGAGTTCAGTCTTTCCTTTTTTTTTTTTTTTTAAAGGGTTTTTTTTTGTTTTGTTTTGTTTTTTGAGAGAGAGAGGGAGAGAGAATGAGCATGGGAGGGGCAGAGAGAGAGGGAGACACAGAATCTGAAGCTGGCTCCAGGCTCTGAGCTGTCAGCACAGAGCCCGATGCGGGGCTTGAACTCATGAACCCCCAAGATCATGACCTGAGCTGAAGTTGGATGCTTAACTGACCGAGCCACTTAGGAGTCCCGAGATCAGTGTTTTCAACAATGATGATACTGGACATTCACATGCAAAAAAAAAAAAAAAACAGAAAAACAAAAAAACAAATCTAGACTCAGGCCCTACAGTCTTCACAAGAATTAACTCAAAATGAATCATAGACCTAAATATAAAAATAAAACTCCTAGAAGATAACATAGGAGAAAATACAGATGGCCTTGGTTATGGCAATGACTTTTTAGATACAACATCAAACATGATCTATGAATGAAATATCTGGTAAGCTAGACTTCATTAAAATTTAAATTTTCTGCTCTGTGAAAGGCGATGTCAAGAAAATGGATGACAAACCAGCGACTGGGAGAAAATACTTGCATAAGACACATTTCATAAAGGAATGTTATACAAAATATACAAAGAACTCTCAAAGCTCAACAGTAAGAAAACAACCTGATTAACAAATGAGCCAAAATCTTAACAGCTACCTCACCAAAGAAATACAGAGATAGCAAATAATGAGATGCTCAACATCATGTTATCAGGGAAATGCAAATCAGAACGAGATACTGCTACACACATAAGAGAATGGCCAAAATCCAGAACACAGACACCACCAGAAGCTCATGAGAACATGGCATGACAGGAACTTTAATTCATTGCTGGTGGGAATGTAAAATGGCAAAGTCACTTTGAAAGACAGTTTGGTACTTTCTGACAAAAACTAAACCCATCCTTACTGTACAATGCAGCAATCACACTCCCTGATATTTATCCAAAAGAGCTGAAAACGTATGCCCATACAAAAACCCACACATGCATGTCAACAGCAGCTTTATTCCTTTTTTTCAAGTTTACTTATTTTGAGAGAGAGCGTGAGAGCGCACAAGTTGGGTAGGGGCAGAGAACAGAGAGAGAATCCCAAGCAGGCTCTGCACTGTCAGCACAGATCCCAATGTGGAGCTTAAACTTACAAACCATGAGATTGTGACCTGAGCCAAAACCAGGAATTGGACGCTTAACCAACTGAGCCACCCAGGTGCCCTGACAGCAGCTGTATCTTAATTGCCATAACTTGGAAGCAACCAAGATGTGCTTCAGTAGGTGAATGGATGAATAACTGTAGTACATTCAAACAATGGAGTATTATTCAGCACTAAACAGAAATGAGCAATCTAGCTATGAAAAGACATGGTCAAACCTTCAATGCATATTACTAAGTGAAAAAAGCCATTCTAAAAAGGCTACCTACTGTATCATTCCAACTATATATGACATTCTGTAAAAGGCAGAGACAGTAAAAGATCAGTGGTGGCTGGAAGCTGGGGGAGTGGGAACAATGAGGGTTTTCAGGGCAATGTAAATACTACTATAATATAATGATGAATACGTGTCATTACACATTTATCAAAACCCACCACATGTACAACACCAAGAGTAAACCCTAATGTAAACTATGAACTTTGGGTGATTATGATGTGTCAATGTAGGCTTGTCAACTTTAACACATGTGCCACTTTGATGGAGAATACCCTAAAGGGGGCAGGCAATTCATGTGTAGAAATGAGAGGTACGTGGGAAACCTCTGTACCTTCCTCTCAATTTTGCTATGAACCTAAAACTGTTCTAAATAAAAATAAAACCTTAAATAAAAATAATTTACTAACACAGCATGGTGATGAGGAGGAGACAATGCAGGACAGGGGAAATTTACAACCTGGACAATTAGTCACTAAAAAATCAAGAATTAACCATCTGTAGAGAGCAAACAGTCAATGTAGTAAAAATATTTTGGTCATGAGGATCACCATCCCACATTAAAAAAAATTTTTTTTGAATGTATATTTTTGAGAGAGTATGAGCAGAGGAAGGGCAGATAGAGGGAGAGACAGAATCACGAGCAGGCTCCAGGGTCTAAGCTGACAGCACAGAGCCCAATACAGGGCTCATACTCATGAACTGTGAGATTATGACTTGGGCTGAGTCGGATGCTTAACTGCCGAACCACCCAGGTGCCCTTCACCATCCCCCATTTTAGAACTAATTTCTTTACATATTTTTTCTTCCCTTAGAGTCTTCCTTGGCCACATACATATTTCACAAAGTCAGCTAAGTCATGATTAAACAATTTTTTAAAAATTCTGATAACTGATTGAAACCACAAATGTACATGTTTCAACCTGCTACAACAGATGTTCTAAAATTATGATTCCTAGAACTTGCAATCTCAAATGAGCTATCTGCGGGCAAAAGCTGACTTAGCCAACAGGATGAAATGCAACCCACTGCATTACTCTGATTTTTCTAGATAAGTGACTTTAAAATTCTATTTACTTTTTTTTTTTTTAACGTTTATTTTTGAGACAGAGAGAGACAGAGCATGACTGGGGGAGGGTCAGAGAGAGGGAGACACAGAATCTGAAACAGGCTCCAGGCTCTGAGCTGTCAGCACAAGGCCGACGCAGGGCTTGAACTCACGGACCGTGAGATCATGACCTGAGCCGAAGTCGGCTGCTTAACCGACTGAGCCACCCAGGTGCCCCTTTATTTACTTTTAAAGTTACACAGAGAATAATGAAAACAATTTTAAGTGTTAAATTTTTTTTTTTTAAAAAGGGCATGAAGCCCAACACGACGCTTGAAATCAGACCCTGAGATTAAGACCTGAGCTGAGACCAAGAGTCAGAAGCTTAACCGACTGAGCCCCAGGCGCCCCTAAGAAAAATTTTTAATATGCCTTTTATCCTCTCCCTTTTAACAAGAATTCTCCCATATTTCACTCTTCTTTCAGCGTGAAAGGCAATTAACACTTCACTTACACACAAGGGCTCGTTTACGAAATGAGTATACACAGTAATGTTAACACTGGAAGATGGAGCCATACCCAGGCAAAAATGGTACGTACGTTCAACACATACATATGACTAAAGAGATGTGAGAGTCTTACTGCTTTCCAACGACATAAAATGAATTTTTTTTTTATATATTTTTTTTCAACGTTTATTTATTTTTTTTGGGACAGAGAGAGATAGAGCATGAACGGGTTAGGGGCAGAGAGAGAGGGAGACACAGAATCGGAAACAGGCTCCAGGCTCCGAGCCATCAGTCCAGAGCCCGACGCGGGGCTCGAACTCACGGACCGCGAGATCGTGACCTGGCTGAAGTCGGACGCTTAACCGACTGCGCCACCCAGGCGCCCCATGATTTTTAAATTATCTACATACACCATTGTGTTATTCATACTTTCTTAATTCTGCCACAAATAGTGGTTTATTGTACCCAAAGATCAGTTAACTGTAGTTTAGTTCAATAACGAGTGAACATTTGTTGGAGCACCTGGGTGGCTCAGTCTGTTAAGTATCCAACTCTTGGTTTTGGCTCAGGTCGTGATCTCACAGTTATGAGTTCGAGCCTCCTGTGGGGTTCTGCACTGACAGGGTGGAGCCTGCTTGGGATTCTTTCTCTCCCTCTCTCACTGCCCCTCCTCTGCTCACGCTCTATCTCTCTCAAAAATAAACATTAAACGAACAAAAAAGAAGCGAACATTTGTTAAACCTTGAGCCAGGCTCCTAAAGACAGGAGTGTGATACACCCTTTGTTTTCCCTGATGGCACTACCAGAGTCCTAACTTTAATGTGTCATTTTTCAGTATCTGGCTCTTCTACCAAGTGCCATAAAGACAAACTGTAATGCTTTTTGGCTCATCACTATATCCTCAGGTCTATCTTGCTTAATTCATGGTAGGTATTCAGAAATATTTGTTAATAAATAAACTGATAGTACAAAATATAAATTAAAAACTCATCTAATAAATTAAAAGTATAAACATCCCTCAATTTCCTCAGTATATAAATTTGACCATTAAAATTCTGGGACTGGACAAAAACATAAAAGACTCAAATATGGAGAACAAACTCTTAAATATGGGTTGCTAGAGGGGTTGTGGGAGGGGGAATGGGCTAAACGGGTAAGGGGCACTAAGGAATCTTCTCCTGAAATCATTGTTGCACTATATGCTAACTTGGATGTCAATTTAAAAATAAAATTAAAAAAAATAATAAAATAATAAAATAAAATAAAATAAAATAAAATAAAATAAAATTAAATTAAATTAAATTAAATTAAATTAAATTAAATTTCTGGAACTGAAGGGGTGCTCGGGTGACTTGGTCAGTTGGGTATCTGACTATGGCCCAGTTCATGGTCTCATGGTTTGTAGGTTCAAACCCTGTGTCGGGTTCTGTGCTGATGGCAGAGACTGCTTTGGATTCTGTGTCCCTCCCATCTCTGCCCCTCCCTCACCTGTACTCTCTCTCTCAAAAATAAACGTTAATAAAAAACTAAAAAATTCTGGTACTGAAAAAATGTATTTTAGTTTTCTTTTAAAAACACTGGGAAATTTGAGCCACTCAGTAAGACTGATCTTAAAAAAAAATACATCACTGTATTGTGAAGAATCTAACCAAATGCTGGAGTCATGTACAATACATATATATGTATGCATATGATGTATAAAAACAATTGATAATATAGTGATAAATAATACACTATGTTCTGAACTTTACATACCCAGAGAAGTCTTTTTCTCTTTAATAGTGTATGGATGAGAACAAGAAAGGAAACTAATAATAAACGTGAGAAAACTTGGGGCGGCTGTGTGGCTCAGTCTGTTAAGCATCGGCTTCAGTTCAAGTCATGATCTCAGTTCGTGAGTTCGAGCCCTGCAACGGGCTCTGTGCTGACTGCTCAGAGGTTGGGGCCTGCTTCGGTTCTGTGTCTCCCTCTCGCTCTCTGCCCCTCTCCCACTCGCACTGTCTCTGTCTCTCAAAAATAAATAAACACTAAAAAAATTAAAACAAACATAAAGTGAGAAATCACTACTAAAAATCAGTATTTCTGAAGCAATACATTCTAGAAGTTTTAAAGCATTTCTGAGACTACAGTGATTTGATAGCTAGTAAAAACTTTGGAAAAGAGTAAATTAACTTGGGAGAGATCAAGGTCTCTGAATACTAGGCTACCACAAATATAATCTAATCTCCATTTTCTATAATGAAAAAATTAAAACAATTTGGCCCACTTCTATGGAAGCTTCAAGAACTACAAATAGTTATGTTTTATTATATAGTAACTACTACATATAATTCACAAATTCTATAAAGTATTAGTCTAGAAATCTTGACTTTCCCTATGTACATTCTATGACTTTTTAAATTCTTTACATCATCTTCAATAAATTTCATCTAACTCAAAGCACATCATCTTCATTTTTGTCTCAAGATTATCCAAATACAGAATTTTTCTCAATTCACATACAATTCTGGCCAAAAATACTGTATCTCAAGCCACAATGTTCACTTGCCCAATATCTGGATGGCTCTTTATTTCATTAGTCTCATAGGCATATGTTCATGATTTGTATAAGAACTTACTATACAGCTTTCTTTTGGTGATCTTTAAAAGGCTTGAATTACACTGACATACACAACTTGTAAATGTGAGGTTTTATCGCCAGTAAAAAATTTCTGCTGTATGTTAAATTTCTTTGCCTTGAATTTTGATTGATTACATACAGTCAACTCCATAAACTTCCTAAACTAAGACTGTTTCAGACTAACATGTTTCTTGGGTCTGATATTTGATTACAAGCCAACAGCCTGTTCCTGTTTCTTGGATGTGGGCAGAAGACACAAGACTCCTGGGTCAGAGACAAAGTGAGCAGCAAGCCTCAGCGTATTTGTATCATATCTCCTCTCAGACCAGTCCTGTGGGTACAGTATAAAAGGCACAAACAGTAAGTTGTGTTACAGGAGAGAGGAACACTGAACTTAAGAATCCACTCAGTTTCACAGCAAGCTATAAGGAGACCTGTTCTTTGTGCCTGGAGGGACATTACTTCTTCCCTCAAGGCAAACCATGAGAAATGGTCTGGGTACAGAGGGTGGTCAGGGCCTTGTATTCTTGGCACATTCAGCAAGTTGCATATGAATGCATATACTAATTTTCTCCCAACAGTGTTTTCCCAAACACAATGCTTGTTATTTGAAATATAGTAACTGAGAGGGCACTCCACAATATGAGAGACTAAAAATTAAAACAAAAGGTAACTCCTTCTCTTTTCTAAGGGGTCATTTCTTAACATTCACAAAATATACAATATTTTAATGAGCTTCCTTTAATAAAGTATAAATAATCAAAATTCAGTACTTTTAAATGGAGTCTTCTAAAAATGACTTCATCAGCATTGGTATTTTGATGACAATACAGGCAAGTAAGATCTCACAAATCATGTCAGGTACATGAAGCTTAAACTCTGTCTTACTCTGAATAAGTAACAGTGCCAAGATGAAGACATAACCGCACTAAATAGAATTGTACTTTTTGTCAGGTTAAAAATATACTTCTTATTCAATTTTTTTTCAAAGTTTATTTATTTAGAAAGAGAGAGAGAGGGAAGGAGGGAGGGAGGGAGGAAGTGGGGCAGGGGCAAAGAGAGGGAGAGAAAGAGAATCCCAAAGCAAGCTCTGTGCTGTCAGTGCAGAGCCCAATGTAGGTCTCAAACTCACAAACCATGAGATCATGACCTGAGCCAAAACGGAAAGTCAGATGCTTAACCAAATGAGCCACTCAGATACCCCAAAACTATACCTCTTATTTTAAATCCAGTGATAATGCTGTTTCAGAACTAAGAGGTAGTTACATTTTATTAAAGAGCCACAATTTCATAAACCTTTTGTAACCCATCCTATTTAATATTTAAATTTAATCCTTTTTCTATTTGATAGTTGAGTATATAGTCAAATAAGACTTCAACAAGGATATCAGAATGGATCCCAATAGGTACACAAATCTAGTAAGGCAAAAAACTACATATTTTAAAATAATATTAAAATTTGATCAGTTGCCATTATCAAACATGGCTAATGTAAATGCTTTTCATGGTTAACAATGAATTAGAAATTACTGAATAACCTTATAGCTGAGAAGTTTTATTATAGTCATCTAAGTTAATAGAGTCACAAATTAAAGCCAGAAAAAATTATGACGAACCTAAATTCAAAAACAGATCCAGGTTAAACACACCTAAGTGAGTCTGAACAATAAGTAGTAATCAATGACTAAACCTAAAAACTTCAAGACCATAAAACATGTATTATCAGTAGTAGAAACCTATCAGACCCCTCCACTCCCAAGTAATACAGAATTAATAATTGTTTATTATCTGTAGCAAAGATCATTACTTATAGGATTTATTGGGTTCCCTAGGGAGGATCACAAATAGGCTTCAGGGAAAAAATGTGATTCTGTTGAAATACTTTGCAAGTTGGTAGTACGTAAGTGAAGTTTCTAGAGGAAAGACTAGTGTTTTGTTGCTCTCAGAGGGGTCTAGGATTCAAAAAAGGTTTTACAATCATCTATTTTAATACCTAAGGACCTCTTTCTAGAGTCCAAAAACAATACATTATCAGTTAACCTCAATATAAAAGAAACCTCCCAAGGGAAAAATAAAAACAAGGAGAAATGTCTTTCAGTTACTTTTGAAAGCAGATACATAAAAAAAATAAAGCAGACACATATTATCAGATATAAATAGTCCCTAAAACACACACACACACACACACACACACACACACACACACACACACACAAAACCTGTGTTGGGCAAAATAGTTTATGTAACGATATTTTACAAATACTAATATAATTCTTAACTTGCCTAACATTTCAGATTTTTAAAGCCTCAAATACTCAAAGTTATCCTATAGAGATTCAGATGAGCTTATAAAGTATACCTATTATGTCATAAAGGCTATAATCTAGAGACATATATTTTAACCAAGCATGTTCATGTGCTAGGTTGACTAAAAACACCTACTCATTTTTACAGTCACCAGCAATTCAACCATGCAATCTGAAAATAAAAATCCAAACATCTTCCTCCTCAACTGTAGCTTTATATTATTTCAAAGCATCAGAAATACAATATATATGGTAGGTAGATCCTTTAGTCTGGTGGTTCACAAATTTAGCAGTTATCTAAAATCATCATCACCAGCATCATCATCATCATAAAAGTTACTACGGATCCTACCAGATATTATTGCAATTAGGAACATTTCTTTTAACAAGCACCTATCATGGTGCCAGGCAACATCCTCAGACTCTGTATACTCTATTACTTAAAATAATACCACTCCTAAATACTTAAATACAAGACAAATATTAATCTCATTTTTCAAAGGAGGTAACTGATGCTCAGAAGAAATAAGCTCATTCGCAAGGCCACAGTGCTATTAATAGTCTAGCCCAGGACTATGTGACTCCACAGAATGACATTGCTGCACCACACAGTTCCAGGGCTCCTGCATACATGATGCCAGGCACTGGAACATGTGGCCTCTGGACTGTACCTCTGTGCCATTTGCTGTCCTTCAACTATTTTGTTTAAATACTGGCATATATGGGAATGCACGCTGGTGCAGCCACTCTGGAAAACAGCATGGAGGTTCCTCAAAAAACTAAAAATGGAACTATCCTTCGACCCAGCAACTGCACTACTAGGTATTTATCCAAGGGATACAGGTGTGCTGTTTCAAAGGGACACATGCACCCCCATGTTTATACTATCAGCACTATCAACAACACCCAAAATATGGAAAGAGCCCAAATGTCCATTGATGGATGAATGCATAAAGAAGACATGGTATATATATACAATGGACTATTACTCGGCAATCAAAAAGAATGACATCTTGCCATTTGCAACTACGTGGATGGAACTGAAGAGTATTAGGCTAAGTGAAATTAGTCAGAGAAAGACAAAACTCATATGAATTCACTCATATGAGGACTTTAAGGGACAAAACAGATTAACATAAGGGAAACAAAAATAATATAAAAACAGGGAGGGGGGCAAAGCATAAGAGACTCATAAATATGGAGAACAGAGGGTTACTGGAGGGGGTGTGGGAGGAGGAGATGGGCTAAATGGGTAAGGGGCATTAAGGAATCTACTCCTGAAATCATTGTTGCACTACAGGCTAACTAATTTGGATGTAAATTTAAAAAAATAAAATTAAAAAATAAATAAAATACTGGCATATATGTCACATTTGTTTCACTCACTGAGATTGAAGACAACAAACCGTTCTTTACATACTAACAAAAAAAACTTTGTAAAATTGAACACTATATCCTGAAACAGTCTTTAAGAGCTTTTATGTTTTACATTTATATGTTTTATAATTTATGTTAAGACTACATAAAATCAGTGCTATCACATTCTGTACATCCTATTACATTTAAAATGCACAATACAGGAATTTCCAGGTTGGTGAACACATGAAGGTACAGGGAGGGTGGTGCACCTGGAGAGGGCGTGCAAGCTCCTTGCCCTTTCCCCATACCTTGCCCTGTGCATGTCTTCATCTGGCTGTTGGTTAGCATCCTTTATCATATCCTTTAATAAACTAGTATAAGTTAAAAATATATACATAGGATATACCTTTCAATTTGTGGAGGCTGTTTATTGGTCTTAACTGCTTTAAGAAATTCAGTAAAATATTCTGGCTTTACAATCGGACGTCCACAAATGAGTGCACATATTGTCTGAAAAGAAGAAAACATACGTGAATACATACACTCATGTTCTAGCTTTTCTTTTTTTTTTTTTAAGAAACTACAAAGGGGCTGTTCTATTATGTTTTCCCTTTCATCTCTCTAAATTTATAAAGGAGCCACAATCTATAAAATTCAAGTCAATATTTGGCCACTAACTTAGTTTTAGTAATACCAATCTCTATAGAATGACTTGATTTTAAGAAGCCACCAATTACAATATTAATTTAAAAACTGCTTTGGGGAGGGGGGTGCCTGGGTGGCTCAGTTGGTTAAGCATCCAACTTCGGCTCAGGTCATGATCTCATGGTTTTTGAGTTTGGGCCCTGCATCAGGCTCTGTGCTGACAGCTCAGAGCCAGGAGCCTGCTTCGGATTCTGTGTCTCCCTTCTCTCTGCCCCTCCCCTGCTTGCACTCTTTCTCCCTCTCAAAAAATAAACATTAAAAAAAAATTAAAAAAAAAAAAACCTGCTTTAGGGAAGGCAGAACATAAGATATAAATCAATTTTAAAATGTATTCCAATTTAAAAGACATTAAATATTAAAAAGTAAATCGTAGAACTAAGTCTATCAAGTACCCTAGAGATAAATATGAGTTTTAAGACCTTTTCTGCCTAAAAAAATGCCTTTTGAACAGATTGTAACTATGGATTCAAGTATTTTTGAGAAAGTAAATAAAAGTAACAGTTTGGGGAGGGATAAAAGCTCAAAATATATGGAGATCAGGGAAGGTGAGGGTGGAGAAACCGCAAATAGCAAGTGAACTAAACTGTCAACATCAAATATATCAAAACCTGAAAAAGATTAGAAAATACCACTGAATATAAAAATCAAGATTCATCATAACTTTAGGAAATAATCCAACTGAAAAATTTCTAAATATGTTTCTAATAACAAGAGGTAGTACTTAAATATGAGCAAGCAGCTTAGGGTGTCTCTCAAGAATGAAATCTGAATACACCAACCTCAAATGTGAGTGAAATAACTGACTTCTGGCAGGAAGCAGTGATGTGCAACTCACACTGGACTGAGTAAGCTCCAATACATGTGATCCTGGGCAAAGGATTTAATTGGTCACGCCTTAGTTTCTTCTTCAGAAAATAAAAATTGAACTGAATGTTCCTTAAGTTTCCTTTGGGTTCTGACATTTAATGATTTTAAAAATATAAGGTAACTTGTACTTTTGGATAATTTACCTCCAAAAGAATACAATAACTAGGTTTTCTCTTTTGGCACATGACTGATCAAAAGTATTTGAAAAAGGACTGCTCTACAAGTCAATGATGGTGTATATCCAGTGACTCTCTAATAACCGCTGCCATTAGTATCCCACTCACTGGAATAGTGTGTACTCTGGTGAATGAATGCTAGTTCCAGGTCTGTCACAGACTCAGTAAATCTCTCTCAAGACCTTCCAACTGCCTTTGCTCTTATTTCATAACCACCAAGTGAGTGCATGACTACCTAAGTTTCACTTCTCAGGTACCTTAATACCCCCAAGAGGCTTGTGTCCCCTTAATACCTTCAAGGAAGTCCACACATAAATACGTGGTCACTATAAAGGTGCATCCTTACGGTAAGCTAATAAATGGACATTTTGATTTACTAGCATAAATTGGTACTCAGGAGGTTAATCACTCTGAATTTATAAATCGATTTCATAAACTTGCAAAGATGGAATGATCCTTGATCAGAGATAACCCCACCAACATAAAAGTTTAACCTGAGGTTCAATCTAAGCAGCAAGTCTTTCTCTATGATACCTGTTTAGCAAAAATACATATATTCTAATTACATTAAATATTAATGGATTTTTGCATCTAATAAAGGAATCTAAATATTTTTTGCTTTTCACTATAGATACTAACCTAAAACAATCCCACATTATCTATAGTCAACCTGTTTAAAAGGAGACAAATCACCTCCCAATGTCATTCTTCAATTAGCTTTGGATACGACCAAATCTGATGAAGATGCAAAATCTGAAAACACACCAAAATATACCACTGCTTTAATGAAGAGTTGGCACCTTCTGATGGTGTGTACCTACATACATGTCTCTAGATTGTGAAGATAATATTAACTGATAAGAACTTAGAAAGTCTGTGATTAGGGCATTATACAAAACAGAAACTAAGTAAGAGAGCATGAGACCATGAGATGAGCTGGAGGAAGACAATCTGATAGAAGAGACTAGAGATGCTAACTTCGGAGACTGGCAGTTGACTTCCATCACTTTGCTTTTAGACTGAGGATATCAACTATAAACTTACTGGTGAAAAGTATACCATAAGTCATTTTTAAAATGCTAAATCAAAACCTGAAATATAATTTTATGTGCTTTTGCTTGTCTCAAATAATAAACAAGTTACCTGAAAAGTCATTCTAGCCTATATGGTATACAAACGCATGGATTAACATATATAAATCCACAACAGCCCTGATAATTGTAAAGTAAACGGCTTGTGTATAGTGGGAGAGTAAGCTTAAATTCAAGAACTTATTTTAACATAATAACAAGGCATTCAACCTACTTTAATGGTAACTTTGACTGATATCATGACAAGATGAGTACATTCTTCTGTCCAATTGTTTACAGTAAGTCCTCCAAGTTGCAATATAGCTTGATTTAAAGCAGTTTTCCCAGAAGCATCTAAACAAGAAGAGCATGCAACCAAAGCCTCATATTCTACTCTGTAAATGAGAATAAGTTACATAAAGTTGTATTATCATAGCTCCAGAAAGGGCAACTTATAGTACTGTAAACTTTAAGCTCATGTCACATTGTGTTATTTTAACTTTTACATGTTATTAAACTTCCTAATTTATTAAATTATCACTTCCTAAGTCTTAAGTTGCACTTAGGAAAAACAATGATCAAAGTTAACATTATGCTTTCATTGATGTGGAATCAAACAAATGTAGCTCCCATTAAGGTCCTTGGAGACCAATCACACTCTTATTCACCCTTGGCACTACCTATGATTGGCAAAGAGCACTAACCACACATGATGCAAAGTTCACTAACATGCTAAGAAGGAACTAAATTAGACGGTTTTCAATTTATTATCTATAAATAACGTGTCCTTTAAAATTTGAGTAGTGCAAAGCAAAGCCATCCATTTTTAGTATCAATTAAAAAAATCCTTACCTGAATTTACTTTCAAACACTCCAAAAGTAACTCTGTCCCCAGTCTTCAAAGCTTGGGAAAAGCCATTCTGCATTTTTTCCTCATTAACAAAAGTACCATACTTAGAATTATCTTTTATTGTCAATATAGGAATTTCATCTGTTTCACTCTGGGGGGGGAAAAAAATCAATACCTAATTTAAAGTCTTTTACCACTCAGTAAATATAATTCTCAGGGGGGAAAGGTTTCAAACTAAAAAGCTGGTAACTTTTGAATAGGTAATTGATAGATGGCTAACTTCTTAACACATTAGGCAATAGTTGTTGTTTTGGTTACCTGCATAGAATCATCACTCAGCTAGAAATTAATGGCAAATGTCTTAATTCCAGGATCACCCCTCTTAGAACATGCATTTTTGTAAGTCAGTGGAGATTTTTCTGACCCCTGAATTTCACACATTTGACAATTCCTTGTTTTTGTATAGTCTGTTTCACACATGACAGCTTCGTTCCTAAGGGTTTTTTTTTTTTTTTTACATTATCAAAATAACATAGTAAAAAATGGTCCAATGAGAAAAGGGTAGAGTCTCTAACCTGCAGTAATAATTTTATTTTCCCTTTAGGAATTTTAACAATAATCTTCTATACCTAAAAGAATACAGACACAAAACCTAAATATTACTGAACAGATACAGCATTTGATATATAGTCTTTGCTCAAGATAATGGCTTTTCTTCTTATTATCACCAGCATTATCATGAGCGCATATATATACATATACATGTATATATTTATATATGTTACTTTCAACACCCAGAGTTGTAACTAAAACAACTAACCAAATAAAACAAACTGAAAGCCATTCAGAGGAGCTATGGGACACAAGCAAAAGCTGTTTTTCCTAATAAAACAAACCAATTCCCACTGTGAAAACCTACATTATATGGGAAATACCTATCTTCACATGGCTTACAAACTCTTTAAATAAAACAGGAGTTCTGACTTCGGCTCAGATCTCGTGGTTTGTGAGTTTGAGCCCCATGGACCCTGGAGCCTGCTTCAGATTCTGGGTCTCCTTTCTCTGTCCCTCCCCAACTAGTTCTCATTCTGTCTCTTTCAAAAATAAACATTTAAAAAAAAAAATTTTTTTTTTTAAATGTTTATTTATTTTTGAGAGAGAGAGAGACAGAGCATGAACGGGTGAGGAGCAGAGAGAGAGACAGAGAGGGAGACACAGAATTCGAAGCAGGCTCCAGGCTCTGAGCTGTCAGCACAGAGCCCGATGCGGGGCTCAAACTCACGGACCGTGAGATCATGACCTGAGCCGAAGTCGGGTGCTTAACCGACTGAGCCACCCAGGCGCCCCCCACCAAAAAATTTTAAATAAAGCAGGAGTGTGACAGTCTGTCACTGCTTCACTGCCAGGCTTGGCACATTGATGGACACACAGTAAACACGTAATGTTCATCAAGTAAGTATAAATGTGTTCTACTTCCTTTGACTTTCTAAATTACTACAACAGAGTAAAACATGGGAACAGAAACTTCAAATATCAAACTAAACGAGTATCATTTTTACGACTACCAAAATGTTAAGTATTTAACATTTAAAGAACACCTTTATGAAATTAAAAATCCTACAAACTCTCTCACATACCCACCAAAGTAATCCTGTAATTTCAACTCCCTTACTATATAAACTAGTGAAATAAAATTAGTAACATACCGGCATGGTTACTGAAAAGTTAGCAGTTAACACAGCATGATTTCGACTGATTGACTGATCCCCTTCAATTAGAATGCCACAGTTTTTCCTTCCAACAACGTATTCAACACCAGTCAACAGTCTGAATGGTTCTATTAAAAAAAAAAAAAAAAGTAAATGTATAGACACACATCCAGATACACATATATATGCAGGCAAATACTTCAATATTCTTATTTTACTATTTAAATGTTAATAATCAACTTTATATAAATCAAACTTGGGTTTTCTGGTAAAGTCTCACTGAAGAATGCAAAAGATTAGATAAATGGAAAACTCTAGAATTTTCTAAAGAGAAAACAATATTGAGCAGTGTCAATGCTTGCCCAAATTAACTTACACATTTCATTCATTACCCAACAAAAATCCCAATACTACGTCTGGAACCTGATAAATAGATTCAAAAATCCACTGGGAAATAAATGTAAAAAACTGTCAAGAAAAATATGAATATTACAGAACCTCCCCTACCAGATGGTAAGCTATGTCATAAAGCTATAGTAATTAAAATGTATGGTATCAGGAAGAAACAACATAGATCAATGCAAAATTCAGCCCTGATTTAAGTGTGTATTTGGGGGGAATTTTGTTTTTACGTAAAAGATAGCATTTCAAACAAGCGGGAAAATGTTATTAGTTTTGTTTTGTTTTGTTAATGTTGCAATCACAAATTATGGGTTGCAAAAGCATTTCGTTGGAAGCTAGTAGAGTTTTTGTATGGGAACCCAGGAGTCCATCACCGGAGTGGTAGGGTAATTAGGGCGGATAAACTCGCCTAAAAGTCAAGAATGCTGGCCAATGATGATAGAGGCATTTTTGTACTGCTACCTACCTTGGCTACAGGAACTCTGAGAGCCAGCCACAGGGCACGGCTGTTCTTGGAAAGCAACTGAATCGTACTCGCCCACCAACAGCTTACGTTCTACCTCAGCACGGCTCCAAGTCCACAGTGATGCCTTCATCTTTAGTCTTTATAGTACTTACTTTCCTAACCATTCGTTTTGGCCTTCTTCACACACTGTTAGTAAACTGAGGTAGGTCTTTGGCCTAAGGGCGACACCTAATCATAGGCTACAGCCGCTTAACAAGGACTCGGACACACCAGGCAACCAATTAACGGGACATAACCACCTGCCATGGCTGAAAATACACGGCAGAAAAAAAAATCTACTTTGTCAGTTCTGATGACAAAAAGGGCTCTAAAACAAAACTGAAATTACGCTTTCCTGTGGTTGCCACTTATCCGAGTCAAAAAATCTACTTTGTCAGTTCTGATGACAAAAAGGGCTCTAAAACAAAACTGAAATTACGCTTTCCTGTGGTTGCCACTTATCCGAGTCAAAAAATCTACTTTGTCAGTTCTGATGACAAAAAGGGCTCTAAAACAAAACTGAAATTACGCTTTCCTGTGGTTGCCACTTATCCGAGTCATGGCCGGTTTTTCGCAAGATTGAACAATGCGCTCGAGACAAAGTCATCTGTTGCCATCACTCGGTCTAGCCTGCGTTAACTTCATTCTCGTGTTTCGCCAAAAGCTCGAAACACTAGAGGACGCAACAAGTGGCCGGCCAAGGCTCAATTCGGCAGGGCCTGCAAGCCGGGTCAGAGCCGGTCCCAACCCCCGACCACTAGACGGCAGGCCGGGTGAGGGACGCCAACGCCACTGACAGCCCCTGAGCCCCACGCCCCCTCCACCGCGCACGCAAAAGCCGCGTTCAAAAGCACCGCGCTGCCCGGGAAGACACCGCGGTCCCCACACCCCGCTTCCGCAGCCTCCCGGGGCGGGAACGAAGGCGGCGCCGCAAGGCGGGGAGAAGGCCAAGAAGAACCGGAAGCATCGCTCCTCGGGGCCCCTCTCCCCACGGCAACTGCTCCCGGGAAAACAGTCCCGGGGGAATCTCCCTTCCGCCCTTACCTCGGGCCGGGCCCGCCACGGGGACCAGCTTCCACATGGGTCCGGGTCTTCTGGGGGAATGGACGACGTGAGGAAGCGTAACAGCAGCTGACCGACGTGCGCGGCCACAGCTCCCGCAATCGGCGTGGACTCCTGGACGTGCGCGCTCCCGGGAGCCGGTCCGCCTAGGAAGAGGAGGGATAACCAGGAGTGCGACGTGGGCTGCTAGTCGCCACCTGGTGGTGAAGGGATGGAACAGCGCAATCTGTATCGAAATGTGCTGTATTAGGTTACGAAGTATGGATCCCGTTGTCAATAAGATTATCTAACCTTTTGTGATTGTGAATGGAAATAATTTTAAAAATTAGTTACAAAGCAACCTTGACATAGTAACCAATCATGTAATTTCATGCATTTGCGATTTCTTAGATTGCAGTCATTCCTTTGTATGGATCCAAACGATGATGATAATTATAATGAAGATAAAGATTTTACCCCGCGTCAACTCATTATTTTTGCTCTTATCCAAGCCTTAATCAACTTCTCCTAACTTCTCTACTTCACAACATTACCCTTCCATCTAATCAGGAGCTAAACACTGGGGAGTCTATGCTTCCTTTTCATTTCTACTTGAACCAAACTGGTCCACGCTCTTCTCTTAATACTCCAGTAGCCCCCTAATTCTTCACCACCCATCTCCTGCATAAATCCATTCTATATCCTGTACACTACAAAATAAACATCCTAAAACACGCTTGGGATCATATAATTTCTGGTTTTCTAAAGCATTTGTAATGAGAAGGAAAAAAATGTTACTTTAAGAGGCTGGTTTATCAATCTCCATTATAAACGTAGATGCAAAAATCATAAACACAAAATTAGCAAATTTAATCAGGTGGTATATAAAAAGGATAATCATGACTTAGTGGGTCTTATTCCAGAAATGGAAGGATGGGTATTTGGGGGAAAGTCCAATATAACTCATCAGAATAACTGGGGGGAAAAAAAAAGAAAATTCATATGATCATCTTGGTAGTTGTGGAAAAAAGAATTTGATAAAATTAAACATTTGCTCATGATAAAGACTCTCAGAAAAATAGGAATAAAGGGAACATCCTTGATCTGATAAAGGGCATCTATGAAAAACTACAGCTTATGTTATACTTAAATCATTGAATGTTTCCCCCTGATGTAAGCAATGAAACAAGGACATATTTGCTATTACCACTTGTTTTTAACTTGTTATTGGATGCTCCAGCCAATGCAATAAAGGAGAAAAATAAAAGGCATATAGATCAGAAAGGAAGAAATTACACTGTCATTCATAAGACGTATGACTATATACAGTTAAAATTTAAAAGAATCTATCAGCAACTTAAATTAATAAGTGAATTTAATAGGGTCACTGGATACAATGACTATATACAAAATTTAATTGTATTCCAGAGAATAAATAGAAAATGACACATAAAATATACAATCATAATAGTACCCAAAGTCATCAAATACCTAGTTATAAATCTATAAAAAGAGGTGATACAAAACATTACTGGCTGCAAAACATTGACAGAAATTAAATACTAAATAAATGCAGCTATATCCATATTTATGGATTAAAATGTCATTTCTCCTAAAACTTATCTATAGATTCAAAGCAATTTCAGTAATGTTCCAGAGGATTGTTTGAAAGGAAATTGATAAGCAGATTCTAAAATACATATGGAAATTCAGAGGCAGAGAATATCCAAGGTAATTTCAAAAAAAAAAACAAACAAAAACGGGAGTACTTTCACTGCCAGATATTAAGACCTATTAAAAGGTTGTAGTTATTAAATCAGTGTTCTATTGGCACAAAGATAGAAAATAGGCAAATGGTCGAGAGAGAGAGAGACCTAAAAAAGATGCACACATGAAAGGTAATTTGACATTTCAAAGGTGATACTGCAGAGCAACGTAGGAAGTTGTTTTTTCAGAGGGAGGGGTTCAATAAAAGAACTTGGGGATATTTATTAACACTACAGAAGAAATGAAGGCTGACCACCTTCCTTACCAACAAAATACAAAAAAATCAATTCCAGATGGATCATAAGTCTAAATATGAAAGTAAAATAGTAAATATTTTTATAAGAAAACATGACTGAGAAATAGACAAATATTTCTTTTTTTAATTTTTTAAATGTTTTTATTTATTTTTGAGAGGGGGGGAGGGGCAGAGAGAGAGAGGGAGACACAGAATCTAAAGCAGGCTCCAGGCTCTGAGCTGTCAGCACTGAGCCTGATGCGGGCCCTGAACTCATGAGCTGTGACCTGAGCCAAAGTCGGACACTTAACTGACTGAGCCACCCAGGCACCCCATGGCAGATATTTCTTAAACAGGACACAAAAAAGTATTCTCTGGAACCCATAATTCTTAAATTTTACTGATTTGGTGGATCCCCAACAATTCGTAGGGTTTTTCTTCTTATTCTTCTGGAGTAAACATGTTTCACCAAGGCCTCCAATTTTTATCAATCTAACTCGATTAGCATAATACCATCAATGCGGTAGACCAGTGTTGTGTTTTGTGAGATATCCAAACATTTCAAGTCTCTTAGGACTATATTATGACAGAGGGTAGAAAAGACAACATAGCCCTGGGGGAAGACTATAAATATTTTCTATTATTTTTTCTAAGTGAATGCAAACACCTTCTAATCTTACTTTCTGATAAGGTTGGAAAAGAACACATTCATCATATCAACCACTTCAAGCCAGTTCCCTGAGGTCATGTTGCTCTGTTCTTGTAAAGATACCACACGCGGTAGAGCAGCTCTAATTGTAGTTATGACTTGGAGTTCAATTGCAGTAGTCTATTATTTATTCTCCAGGAGCTGTTGGGTCTCTGGAGGCACATGAATGGTGAATTAAATGGATATGATGGGAACCAAAAGTGGCATTAATATCTACCATTCTCCTGTATTGTTTTTATTTAATATATTGGCTGTGCAATTTCAAAGGCTCCTTGTGGCCTTTCACACTTTCATAACCCTTATCCCATAGGCCAAGAACCAATGTGGGTGTTATACTAACTACCAAATATGTCCTTTCCAACTATACGTTCAGGAGTGGGGAAACAACCACCACATTGGTCCATGTGCTCAGTGGACCTGCTGTATGCCAGATCTGGGCAAAAACTCCATTCATTACCTGGCTCCTGTATACCTTTACTCTAATTGAAGGTCATAATAATATTCAGGGTTCCTAGGTATCAATAATTGTGCCCAACAGTCTTCAAAATATTTAGGCATTGTCTTTTCTTCAGTGTATGGTTTCCCAAGGGAATGGCCGTAGGTCTCTTTGGAGAAGAATTCCTGGGGGCATGGGTGCATCACTGTATATTCTCACTGTGGTGTTACAGGGTCCTCCCTCTTGGTGTTCCTAGCTCTCCTTCAACCACTAGGATCTGGAATGATAAACTGGTTCAAGTCAAGAAACAGGGGAAGAGACTGAACCTTTTTATAGAGGCTGCCGCTCTCAGCCTTGTGTTCATCCATCCCTGACTTTTCGTTTTCATTGAGTATGCTTTCATTGGCTAGCTTCTGTCTTTCCCCTGAAGGGTGCCATGTTCTATTAATCATCTTCAGAGCTCTCTGTAGGTCAAGACCTCTGGCTGTCACTCCATTCTTGCCACGCAGTAAGACAGTTGCACCCTTCTGATGCTGCTACCTGGCCTCTACGGTTTCAAGATTCAGGTATCTTTGTTGCTATCTTTGAACCTATTTTGGTAACAGCATCTTTTATCATCAGCCATGAGGTATGGAGGAGAGCCCACCAGTGAGGCTGGTACCCCTCTCACCAGATAATTCCTAGTCACTTTCGTAAATGGAGAATTTGAATCAGAACTTTGTCATCTGGTGGAGTTTCCAGCTTTATGTGCATAACCGCTCTAGCATGCCACTTTTCTGAGCATTTTGCTCCCTGCTTCCACCATCTGCCATGACAATTCTATTTCTACTTCTCTCAGCATGGGCCACCACTTTCTTCAAGCCTCTAAGAGCCATCATGGAACTATGACAGTCATATTTTCCAGGGTCCTTTCCAGGGCATTCATTTGTCTCTTCCTGGTGAGTGCTCCCAAATCGATAAAGTCTCCCTTATCCAAATTTATTTTCCATTTGCCCCTTGTTCAGGATCCTCAGAATATAGTCCCAAAGGTACTCTCCTTGCTCCCACTGACACATTGATGGCCTTGCAGCTCCTTTTACTGTAAAGTCACATCTTCTTTTATCAGGCCATGTCCTTCCCCAGCTGGGTTACACTATAACTTAGCTCTATTTATTTTCTGATTGCCAGGAGGGGTCACAAGGCAATGTTAAAGTGATAAAGGAAAATTTATCTGTCGCTTGGCAACTGCACAAGACTGATGATCAGAGCTTAGAAATTTTTTTTATTTTTTTTAAATCTTTTTTGTATTTAAAAAAATTTTTTTTTAACATTTATGCATTTTTGAGAGAAGGAGAGAGACAGAGCATGAGTGGGGGAGGGTCAGAGAGAGAGGGAGACACAGAATCTGAAGCAGGCTCCAGGCTCTGTGCTGTCCGCACAGAGCCCAATGCAGGGCTCGAACCCACCGATGGTGAGATCACGACCTGAGCTGAAGTCGGATACTCAACCAACTAAGCAACCCAGGCGCCCCTCTTTTTTGTTTTTAAAAAATTTTTAATTCATTCATTTATTTTTTTATTTTGGTGGGGGCAGGGAGAGAATCTGAGGCAGGCTCCAGCCCCAGCATCAAGACCTACTTGGGGCTCCATCCCATGACCGTGAGCTCATGACCTGAGCTGAAATCAAGAGTCCGATGCTCAACCTACTGAGCCACCCAGGTGCCCCTAGAGCTTAAGAAAAATTTTAAAGGGGGAGACAATGCAAATAGAGTTTAAATTGGTAGCAGATTGGTCTGCTTACTATTCCAGGCCCCCTGCTTTGTGTAGCTTGCTGGCATCTGCTGTCACCTCCTGTTCTGCTGTAAGCGAAGACTGCTAGACCTTTTAAGTCTTCATGAAAACTTTCCTCTATGTCCTGCCTTAAGTGAAACAGAGCTCTCACCCTAGATCAGTTTTTCTCAACCGGTTCTGGGATAATTTCTCCAAAGCCTCTTCCATATTTACTGACCAGTAGGCTATCCACCATATTTATTGGCCAGGAGGATTACTATTTCCACCTAAACCTACACCTTCACTTTCCATTTTAGTGTATTACTCTTCCCTGCCCTGCAAAATCTCTCCTAGGTCCGAATCATTTTGTGTGAATACACTCTTTATAAATTCTGTTACTGTTACCTATTGGAGGTATACCCATGTCACTTGTCCATATTCGTTGAGGACATCGCCACCTACAGGAGAGTTTTCTGCTCCATCCCAACTCTTGCCAGTATTTTCAACGTTTATTTATTTTTGGGACAGAGAGAGACAGAGCATGAACGGGGGAGGGGCAGAGAGAGAGGGAGACACAGAATCGGAAACAGGCTCCAGGCTCTGAGCCATCAGCCCAGAGCCCGACGCGGGGCTCGAACTCACGGACCGCGAGATCGTGACCTGGCTGAAGTCGGACGCTTAACCGGCTGCGCCACCCAGGCGCCCCATCTTGCCAGTATTTTCAAGTATCTGTAAGACACAAATAGAAAACTCATTCTACCCATTTCTCCGACTTTCTCAAATCCTAGGACTTTCACCTCTACTCCCCACACACAACCTCTTCAGTGGCCACCCCTTAGATCATTTCATCACCAGGACCTTCCCCATCTTTAACATGCTACTTTCTGACAAGCTGCCTGGCCTTCTAGGTTTCTTATATGTTCACTCCATTACACCTGCTTTCAGCTTCATCCAGGTCTCTCGGCACTTGATCCCTCCACTTTACCCAGGTGATCAGACTCCTTTTATCCTCCATCATATCCTGGTAAGGCTGGTTACCAGGATCGTAGCTTGAACTACTTTTACTCACAGCTCTGCTTTCCGTACTGGGAGCAGCTCTCAGCACTACTTTCATTCTCAGAGTCTCTGTAGCTCGCTTGTCTAGGAGCCTTAACAAACCCCAATCATGAGCCAATTATACAACCACCTTCTATACTGAAGCTTCTGGATTAAATCTGCCTATCTTTGAAAATGTGAAACCAGTGAAAATTCACAAGCTCTAATATCAGTTGAATTATAGAACAAGACTCATTAGTTCTACCTCTTGCTTTAAAAAAAAAAAATCCATTCTTGAGGTACCTGGGTGGCTCAGTCGGTTTAGCATCTGACTCTTGATTTCGGCTCAGGTTGTGATCTCATGGTAGTGAGGTTGAACCCCAAGTCTGGCGCTGCACTGACAGCATGGAGCCTGCTTGGGATTCTCTCTCTCTCTCTCTCTCTCTCTCTCTCTCTCAAAATAAACATTAAAAAAACCTCCATTCTCTGAAACCCTGAACAGCTGTTCTATACCTTTGCCAGTCTCCTCAGATATGACCATCTCCTGTCCCCCTTCCAAAAATAGTGTTTCACATCTTACAGAGAAAATTTTTATAAGGATTTATTTACCATTTCTGCCGAACTCTGCTTTTATCCCTATCATAAGATAAACTTCTTTTCTTTTCTTTTTTTAAATGTTTATTTATTTTTGAGACAGAGAGAGACGGAGCATGAGTGGGGGAGGGGTAGAGAAAGAGGGAGACACAGAATCCAAAGCAGGCTCCAGGCTCTGAGCTGTCAGCACAGGATGTGGGGCTTGAACTCGTCAACTCCAAGATGATGACCTGAGTGGAAGTTGGACGCTCAACTGACTGAGCCACCCAGGCACCCTGACAAACTTCTTTTCTTTTTTTATTTTTAAAAAATTTTTATTTATTTTTGAGAGAAACAGAGAGAGAGAGAGAGAGAGAGGATGAGTAGGGGAGGGGCAGACAGAGGGAGATGCAGAATCTGAAACATGCTCCAGGCTCTTAGTTGTCAGAGCCTGATGCGGGGCTTGAACTGTGAACTGTGAGATCATGACCTGAGCTGAAGTTGGACGCTTAACTGACTCAGCCATCCAGATGCTCCTACACTTCTTTTCTTTTAAAATCTATACTTACACTTCATCCTTACCTTCTTATCTCTGGTTTCCAGGTATGATTTGACCCTTCAGTTTGAGATCAATTCTTCCATTTGTGCTCAATTTAAACCTGTCTCCTCTCATTTCTCCCAAGGCTTTGCGTTATCAGTTACCTCCTTCTCCTTCGTATTTTCAATTTCTCTCTGTTTCCTTCACCTTATCTTAAAAACATTTAAAAGATCATCTTGCGCATAGATCAATGTAACAGAACAGAAAACCTAGAAATGAACCCACAACTATATGGACAGTTAATCTTCAAAAGAGCAGAAGAGAATACCCGATGAAAAAAGTCTCTTCAACAAATGGTGCTGGGAGAACTGGACAGCAACGTGCAAAAGAATGAAGCTGGACTACATTCTTACACCATACTCAAAAATAAATTCAAAACAGATGAAAGACCGAAGTGTGACACAGGAAACCATTAAAATCCTAGAGGAGAACACAGGCAGCAACCTCTTTGACCTCAGCCATAGCAACTTCTTACCAGATATGTCTCCTGAGGCAGGAGAAACAAAATCAAAAATAAACTTCTAGGACTTCATCAAAATAAAAACTTCTGCACAGCAAAAGAAACAATCAACAAAACTAAACAGCAACCTATGGAATGGGAGATGATATTTGCAAATGACATATCTGAGAAAGGGTTAGTATCCAAAATATATAGAGCTTATAAAACTCAACACCCAAAAATCAAATAATCCAGTTAAAAAATGGCAGAAGAATGAATAGACATTTTTCCAAAGAAGACATACAGATGGCAGCAGATACATGAAAAGATGCTCAACATCACTCAGCATCAGGGAAATGCAAATCAAAACTATGATAAGATATCACTTCACACCTGTCAGAATGGCTAAAATGGACAACAGAGAAAACAATAGGTGTTGGCGAGGATGTGGAGAAAGGGGACCCTCTTACTTTTGGTGAGAATGCAAACTGGTGCAGCCACCTGGGAAAACAGTATGAAGGGTCCTCAGAAAGTTAAAAATAAAACTACACTAAAACCCAGCAATTGCACTACTAGGTATTTATCCACAGAACACAAAAAAACTGATTCGAAGGGGCACATGTACCTTGATGTTTATAGCAGCATATCAACAATAGCCAAATTATGGAAAGAGCCCAAATATCCCTTGATATATATATATATATATATATATATATATATATATATATATGTGGTATATATATATTCCACATATATATATATATATACACACACAATGGAATATATATATATATATATATATACACATACATACAATGGAATTACTCATCCATAACAAAGAATGAAATCTTGCCATTTGCAATGATATGGATGGAGCTAGAGTGTATTATGCTAAGCTGAATAAATCCAAGAAGGCAAATACCATATAATTTCACTCATATGTGCACTTTAAGAAACAAAATAAACCAATACGGGAGGAAAAAGAGAGGTAAATCAAGAAACGGACTCAACTCTAGAGAGCAAACTGATGGTTACCAGAGAGGAGATGGGTAGGGGGATGGGCTAAGTAGGTGATGGGGATTAAGGAAGGCACTTGCTGTGATGAGCACTGGGCGATGTATGGAAGTGATGAATCACTAAATTCTACACATGAAACTAATAATGACATAGCTGTATGTTAGCTAACTGGAATTTAAATAAAAACTTGGGGAAAAAAAAGATAAATAAAAAGACAATCTGGGGCACCTGGGTGGCTCAGTCGGTTGAGCGTCTGACTTCAGCTCAGGTCATGATCTCACAGTTTGTGAGTTCCAACCCTGCGTCGGGCTCTGTGCTGACAGCTCAGAGCCTGGAGCCTGCTTCAGATCCTGTGTCTCCCTCTCACTCTGTTCCTCCCCTGCTTGTGCTGTCTCTCAAAAATAAATAAATGTTAAAAAATTAAAAAAAAAAAGACAACCTTGTCATCCTCTAAAATTTCATTAACTTGGTCATCAACTTCTAATTTAAGCTAAAGCATAGGTTTAACAGGGCTAGGATTTCATTGTCTCAGGATAACACACAAGTACCAATAAAGGTAGCTTAGTCTCCCTTTACATATAGGTGGGCTTAAATTATATCTACTTTGCAATATTGTTGTTAGTATTAAATGAGATACTACACTATACATCATGGGTATCAAACAAATATTGAGTTCCTTTCCTTCGTTTCTAGTTCCTTAAGGGTAGGGGCTGCATCTAAATCATATTTGGGTCCCTACTATCTAAATCACTTTTGTATATCTAATATTTACCATAGTGATGGATACCTGATGTAACTGTTTATTAAATTGAACTACTCATGGAAACTTTTTTACACTTGTTTCCAATATTTATGTTGAACTGTGAAAGCAAGTGCAGTTTGGGGAAATGAGAAGCATGTGGAGAACCAGTGTTGACCCAAAGTGTATCTTTTTTATTATGAAGATTATCTGAGAGTAAGGAACAAGTGAGTTCTATTTTTATAGCTCAACCCTAATTTCATTTTGCTAGAATTATTTTACTGCAATAATTCTATTGTATATTTTACTAGAATAAAAAATTTAACTTCTGTGTCTTAATTGTTTTATCTTTATATGGGAGTATACAGTATATATCAAGTTAGTCTGTGAATTATTAGTAGAGTTACCCAAACATCAGTGGATTAGTTGAATTAAATTGGCTGTTTAACTATTATTTATTTATTAATGTTTATTTTTGAGAGAGAGAGAGAGAAACACCGAGTGTGAGTGGGGGAGGGGCAGAGAGAGAGGGAGACACAGAATCCAAAGCAGGCTCCAGGCTCTGAGCTGTCAGCACAGAGCCCAACGTGGGGCTCGAACTCACAGACTGTGAGATTATGACCTGAGACAAAGTCGGACACTTTACTGACTGAGCCACGCAGTCACCCTGTATAATTTGTTTTTTTTAATTGGAAGATAAAAGGACGTCAGACCCCCAAATTGCAAAGTGTAAGACTTGCCTCTATGGCACAAGAACAAATAAGCCTTTGTTTGGGATCATGGGCAAACCTCCCTTCCAGAGGTCATTTAAGAAGCTAATTGAGATTGCTAAGCACTTTGAAAATATGAAGTTTAATATTCACCTAAAATGTGTAAAATTAGATGAGGTACTCAAGCACCAGAGAAGCATAAGAGCTAATATTCTGAAGGAAGAATATTATCTACCAGGTTTTTAAAAGTCTTAATAGCATTTCACAATGACCTTCTTAGTACCTCACCAGGTGGCCTATAATAACTCTGCCAAATCTAATTTATTTGTAAAATCACAGATTTTTAGAACTACTAAAACTAGAACAGAAGTGATTTTAGAGATAATTTACATCAACACCCCAGTTTTATGATGAGGAAAATAAAGCTGGTAAAAGTTTACTTGCCCGGTAGCTGAAAGCCAATCTGTAGTGGAGTCAGGACACAAACAAGATAAGCAGATCTTGTGCTTCTCGGTGCAATCTCTTTGAAGATTTTTTCTTAACGTTTTTATTTATTTTTGAAGGAGAGAGAGAGAGAGAGCATGGGGGGGGGGCGGGGAAGAGAGAGAGAGGGAGGCACAGAATTAAAAGCAGGCTCCAGGCTCTAAGCTGTCAGCACAGAGCCCGATGCAGAGCTCGAACCCACAAAGTGTGAGATCATGACCTGAGCTGAAGTCAGATACTTAACTGACTGAGCCACCCAGGTGCCCCTCTGTGCAATCTCTTTAGATCCCTGCAACAGCAGCCTGGACCAAGTCCTCTGAGCACTCCTGTGCACTAACACTGCAGTAGGTAAATGATGTCAGCCTCCTGTGACCCTTTCAAGTGACCTCAAGAAGAAACGAAAAACAAGAAGAACCAGTAAACCAGATAAGTGGAGGCATGCACGCAATATTTTTTATCAGACATGATAGAAACATAATGAATGTATTAAGATGAGCTGAGGGTCTTCAACATGTCTATGTGGAAATTAATAAACATTGGTTTTCACAACTGATCAAATTATATCTTGTGACGGGCAGACCTTGGGGAACTGCTTACAGATACCACTACCCTTTAACCTTTTAATATATAATGCCCTGGAAACTGACATGCTTTGGAGCAGTTCTTTCAGAGCAATGTGAAATACTGTCCCCTGGATTATCGTCCTCAGTAAGATGATGAATCAAGCATTTACTAACCTATTTTGAGGTCGGCTTTTTTTTTTTTTCAGTTCACGCTACCGTTTAGCAATCCCCATACTATGCAGCCAGGAGTGAATGGATGCTGGATCGAAAATGGAGGTGGGAGCATTTTCAATTGTTGTTCCTTTTTCTCAGAATCATACTTCTACCTTTAAGGATGTCAGCACCTCCCACCTAAAGTACTCAAGAATTCCCCTTTCAGGTGGGCTTTCTTCCAATTGTTCAGTAGTGAAACAAATCGGTCAAAGGATTTCTCATGCTGTCTCCCAGACAATGCTAAACAACTCTCTGGCCTTTTCTGGAAGACATGTTTTTTTAATTTCCCTGGCAGTGAGGCCTGACGTTAGGGCTGGGCACTAAGGGGTTTGAAGCCCTGTGTGACGTTAGGGCTGGGCACTAAGGGGTTTGAAGTTCATTGCCATTGGGGAAACATAGTTAAAACAGAATCTTCTGGCATACCAGAAACCCTTTCCACAAATATAGAAGGGAAAGGGAACTGTTTTATTATCGAATAAGCATAAGCCAGAATTCTAGACAATCTGCTCAAAAGATCGCTGAGAGAAATCTCACCCTTTTATATAGGCAAGCAGATAAAACTCATTCCATAACATGTTCTCCAGATAAACAATGGCTAGTCCTTGAATAAGAGGACTTGACAGCCTCATTTGTCACACATAGCTCATCTTAGGTTCACCTGGCAATTAGAGTAACCATTGTGTTAGCTAAATGCCTTTATCCAGAAGACAAACTCATATCTTTTTTTTAAAGTTTATTTATTTTTGAGAGAGAGCATGAGTGGGGGAGGGGCAGAGAGAGAGGGAGACACAGAATCTGAAGTAGGCTCCAGGCTCTGAGATGTCAGCACAGAGCCCAAAGTGGGGCTCAAACTCACCAACTACAAGATGACCTGGGCAGAAGCCTGATGCTTAACTGACTGAGCCACCCAGGTGCCCTGACAAACTCATATCTTTATGACAGGAGATAGTTTTACAGGTTGAACTAGGAAATGGGGTCTATCTTTCTTGATTGTTACATTTCAAAGAGATGGCCCCCTGGTCCTTGAGAGAGATTACTGGGTTGTAAAGGTAGCAGAGTTTTATTTAACCTTTTAAAAAGGATCTACATACATTTCAGAGGCCACGGAAGAATTTACAATGACAAGTTTTCTAAAGTAAATGCTCCAAAAAAAGGGGGAGTCATTTCCCCTATTTTCAACTGAGAATTGTCTTCATATTAATTCATATTCCCACTTGTTAGATCAAAAAAGATGTGACCACCAGTTGACCCGTGAGATGGACCAGGGCACTTCAAAGGCACTTCACCCCTGCTCCTGCCCTTGGAATGTGGGTTCAACTTGTCTTTCCTGCTCCCAGAGGCTGCTCCAAGGACACAGCCTTGAGATGGTGATGTGATGTTGAAAACACCTGCACAGTATGCATGACTGAGCCCACTTAGGGCCTTTTTATAAGCTTTTAAGATTTGGAGGGTGGGTGCAGGGATCGATTCATCTTGCCGCTCAAGACGAGCCTCATATGTAAGTTCCTTTGCTATTATTAAAATTGCCACCTACCAACATTGAGAGGGCTGTCTCCTTCTTCAGTCTCTCCCCGCCTCTGCATAAGGGGGCTGGGTTCCCATTCCACCACTAAAGCTCCGAGGGGGGTTGAGAACATACACCACTTAAATTGTCAAACTGATGGAAACTGATCACCTTCTTCAATCTCTTCCCCAGGGACAGAAGCTGTGAGCCTTGATTTCATCCAAACACAACTTTGTTTACTTATTTTAGACACTTCATGTTAGGTGTGTATAGAACTCTCTAACAAAAATATGAAACAGCAATGATTGCAATTTCTAGACAACACAAGAACAAGGCATTTTGTAGGCTTTTCCTTTTTTTTTCTTCTTCCCTGGGGTAGTTTATCTTCTGGATAATAATCTTGTTGAACTTGCTAAATAGTCATAGCCTGTGGTTCCATGAGAAAAATAAAAACACATTATATAGTGATTTCAGGGGTTTCCCTTAACTCTGGGCTACCTACTGCTCAGTCTCTAAGTACATGATCATAATGAGCGTTTACTGTTCTGTATGTATCATGCCCTGTTGCAAGTGCTTTAAATATATTATTTAAACCTGAGTAAAACCTTTTGAAGTTAGTACTCTTAATATCTGCACTTCACAGATAAGGAAATGAAACGGAAAAAGTTCTTGACTGCCTAAACTTGACTTATCTAGTGAGCCATATAGCTCTGCTTGAGCCCCAACAGTCTGACTCCCATGTCTACACCTCACTAGCACAGTGACAATGCACTGGCGGAGAGCTGGCCCCGGGCTGGGCTCAGACTCCATCACTGTTAGTTAATAGCTGGGCAGTTTGCCTAATTGTTCTTTGCCTCAGTTTCCAAATGAGGATAATAATAGTATAAACCTCACAAATGCTTATGAGGACTAGTAGACATGTAGGGTGCTGAGCACAGTCTGAACACAAAACAATTAAGAAATACTAGCCTTCAGGAGTAATATATCCTCAGGCATTGAAGTCAAACCCCATGGCTCCTGCCTAAGTGAAATAACTCAGGGCATTTGGAGTGACTGCTTTTTTACATTCCCCCAGTCTATGCCTTAGTAGTGCCTATCAGTGCTACAAGTTGTCTAAATTATATTTATGGTACTGCCTTTAGAAGATGGCAACAGCCTCAGTGCTTATTCATTCAACAAATCTGTGCAGAAGGCTCACTATGTACCAAACATTTGCTAGATGTGGGGGATAGAAGGATGTGTAAAAAAAAAAAAAAAAGACTCCCCCCACACCCTACTGTATAAAAGAGAGACACAACCACAATTGTATTAAGAGCTACAAAAGGAAAAACCTGAACTCTACGAAAATGTGTAGCAAGGGCAGAGGTGGCTTTACCAGAAGCTGGTAAAACTCAGGTCCCCTTAAGTGCACAGTCCTTTCATCGCACCGGGCCATTTATTTTTCAGTAAAATTTGCAAGAGTAAGATACCACAACATTAGTGGTTAAAATAAGTCTTTTCATTCCTACTTTTATTTGTCTTTGGGCCCTGCTTTCTCCTTCCCCTCTCAAGATCATGAGAAGCGCCCCAGGTTTGACACAGGCCTTTGAGGAGACCTCTCTGGTTTTCAGACCACAGTGGTTCTATTTTCCCCTAGCTGACTTGTTCTCTTGAAGCCCAAGCCTCTGCCAAGGTGTACCAAGCTTGATGTCCCAACACTTAAGCTGAGTGCCCAGTGCCTAGCCTGCCAAAGTGTATTTTATAGCTATTCTCTTCTGACTAGTGGTAGAGTGTGGGCCTACCTGAAACATTTGCAACCTCCTTTCCTTCCTATGGATAGCATAGTGGTTATGGTAGGCAGAACTCTAAGAGGTACCCATAATCCCTACTACCCGGTGTAATCTCCTCCCCTTGATTATGGATCAGATCTGTGACTTGGTTCTAGCCAACAGAATATGGCAAAGGTGAAGGGATTTTGCACATATAAGTAAGGTTCTAAATCAGTTGGTTTTTAGTTAATCAAAGATTATAATTATTCTCAGTATGCCACACTTGATCAGGTGGTTATCCTTAAAAGAGGGACTGGGTCCTTCCTGAGATGAGAGATTCTCCTTGCTAGCTAGATGTAATAAGTAGTCACATTGGAGAAGCTCATATAGAAAAGAATTACAAGTGACCTCTAGAAACTGAGGGTGGCCTCCAGCCAATGGCCAGCAAAAGCTGGGGGCCTCAGTCATATGGGCACAAAGAAATTAATTCTGCCAACAACCTGAATGACCTTGGAGGCAGATTCTTCTCCAATTTAGCCTCCAGATGAAAACTTGGCCTCGTGGACAACTTTATTGCAGTCTTTTTGAGAGCCTAAGCATACCTGGATAGTCATAGAGTTTGTCTAGGACTGTCTAGGACCATATCTGGACTTCTGACCCATAGAAACAGTGACATAATAAATATATATCATTTTTAGACCCTAATGTTGTAGTATCTCTGTGGAAACAAGATGGACTCCACCCAAAATTTGGTTTGGGTATCAAGACTGATGATGCCAAACACACACACACCACCACCACCACCACCACCACCACCACCACCATCATGAGAATACAAAAAGCTTTATTATTTATGTAGTGAGATTGGTTGGGAGGACAGAGAAATCCTCCTGAGCTAATCTAAAAATGGTTTGAGAGAGCAAGTATTATGGGCTGAATTGTGTCCCCTTCAAATTCATATTTTGGCGTCCTAACCCCCAGTACCTTAGAATTTGACCAATTGGTCAAATCACCCATTTTAGAGATATGGCTTTAAAGAAATAATAAGGTTAAAATGAGGTCATTCTGGGGAGCCCTAATCCAGTGAATGACTGGTGTCCTCATAAGGAGGAGACATTTGGTCGTAGAAATGTAAAGAAAGAAGAGCATGTGAAGACAGTGGAAGAAGACACAAGCTATGAACCAAGGAGACAGATTTCAGAAGAAACCAACCTCAGTGACATTTTGATATCAGATTTCCAGCCTCCAGAATTGTGAAAAAATGAATTTCTGTTGTTTAAACCACCCAGGCTGTGACACTTTACTATGGCAGCCCCAGAGAATTAATACGGTAAGGAAAAAAGAGTGGCTTGGGGGTTTTTAGAGTTGTTAGGGGCTGGTTAGGGGTTAGAATGAGGATGCCCACAGATGACAAGGGGCTTGCTGCAATGCCAAAGGAGGGTGTGTTTGTGCTTTCTTGTCAGCTTGCCCAGCTGACCCAAGACACACGGGAAGGGGTGGGGGTGAGGCTGAAAACTGAGCATCAACAAGTGAAGTCAGACTTTTGTTACAGTGAAGTTGGTGGTACTTTGTCACAGGAAAAAGAACGTACTGGGAAAGAGCACAGGCTCTAGGTCTGGACAGCTACAATCACATCCCAGCTCTGCCTCTCCAAGGCTGTGGAGCTTGAGTCAAGTTCCTCAACCACTCCGGTATATGCCTCTGGGACATAAGGGAAAGGATAAAGCAAACCTTACAGGGTCGTGAGAATTAGATGAGGGTGGGTTGACAGTGGGGCATCCCACTGGTAGACCCTGGGGCCTCACCACTTCAAGGTACCATCTACCACCAACTACGGCGTCTGCATTTCTTTTCTTGAGGTCCTTCTCTGAAGCCCCGATGCTAAGCTCACAGGACAAAAGGGCTGGAGAATCAACATCTAACCCCAGCAGCCCTCAGCTGTTTAAAAAGGAGTGGTGTGTAAATACCCCAGCTCCCTCACTTCTAGGTGAGATTTCTCTGAGACGTGTGTCAGTCTTTGGGCTGCTATAACAAAATATCATAGACTGGGTGGCTCATAATCAGCAGAAATTTACTGCTTGCAGCTGCAGAAGCGGGAAGTCTGATGCTAGAATGGTCAGGTTCTGATGAGAGCCTCCTTCTGGGTTGCAAACTGCCGGCTTCTCATTGCACCTTCATATGTTGTAAGGGATGAGCTAGCTCTCTGAGGTCTCTTTTATAAGTGCCCTCATCTAGTCACTTCCCAAAGGCCCCACCTCCTAATACCATTGCCTTGGGGGTTAGGCTTTCAGACTATGAATAGTCAGTCCATAGCAGCATGTTTTCTCTGAGTTTCCTCTGTGGCATTGGCTCTAGTTGTCCACAGTGTTAGCTAGCTGGATAACCTTGTATCACTTGCCTCTCTTCTCTACTGGTAATTCCCAAATGAGTAACTTGCACTGGATCCTTGTTCCATAATCTGCTTACAGGGAACCCAAAATGAGACAATGAGTTAATATAGTAAAGGCAATGTTAATACCCTCCAGCCAGAGTCCACGAGGGACACACCTACAGTTGAACTGATAGGATTCATTATTTTGCATCAAGGGAGGACACACACCATGGGAAACCATGGGGTGTCTTAGTAAAAGGGTGTTTGAAAGAATCTATTATAGGATTTGGACTTTTGTTGGATAATTTCGGAGATGTTCTAAGGAAGTGGTGGGTTCACTCTAGGTTGGATGCTGTCAGAAAGCAAGGGCAATTCTAAGAAGGACGATCTCAGTAAGTTTTATCTAGAGTGAGGGGATACTAGAATGAGATAAAAGTTGTACTTGGTAAGGAAACAGTCACTCATTAGAGCCAAGAGACAGGTTGTTAGATGTTTTGTGGGTAACAACCGTGATCTTGTTTTTGTGCATAGACAAAATTATGAAGTCAGCTCGCTTTGTCTCACTTTTTGATCTGGGAGCAAACTTGTGCAGTTTGTATTCTGTGACATAGTTTATATCCAAAAGGAGATTAGTATGGACTACACATGAGTGACAGGTCAGGTTCTGAATGTTCAGGCTGCTTTTTGTTTTTCTTTCTCACTACTTTGTGAATTCTCAATGTCACCTACGATCAGTCTGAGCTTGGGGCTTCACATCCATCCTCTTTCAATCTTCACAATAATCCTAAGCGAGGTATGAAAATTCACATCTTAGAAATGAGGAAAGAAGTGTGATCTGAGTTCATGCATTGTGTCAAGAGGTACATTATATTAAGATGGAGAATCATGAACTAAAGATATGCCTTTCTTTTAACGTGTGTATTACTCCTTTTGCAAGAAAAGCAAAACGTCCAACCGGCAGAGCCAAGCTGCCTCTCAGCGATAGGGGGCAGTGTATCCTGCAAGAAAGTCACAGCTGCCTGGAAGCTGCTGCTTTTGTTAGATTTCAGGTGCTTTGCCCCTGGACAAGGGAGGCTGAGTTTTAAATTATTATTTTTTAATGTTTAAATATATAGAAACTACACCAAGTGGTTCTCAGTTCTTTGGGCACGAATGACCTGAGTGGTGCCAGCAGGAATAAAGTTGCTTCCTGGAAAGAAAAGCCTCGGTGTCACAACTCTCTGCGTGGGAATCCCGCTACATTACTTGGGGGCTCGTCCGGGATTCAGAGACAGTGCATTTGCTGCCTCTTTGGCCGCAGGGATACAAACCTCGGAGTGCCAGGAGAGGTGGGCCTCACCTGGCACCAGCAGACCACTTGATCCACAGGAGACTAGCCCTCTTGGACCACCAGGGCAAGGACCTTGTGTGCACCAACGGAACCTGTAAGGCCCAGGAACCAGCTCAGGGAGTGCCGCCTATCAGACTAGTAAGAACCTGGGTTTGTTTTGGCAGACCTGCCCCTAAGAGGCAGAAAAGGAGCCTGATCACCTCCCAGAGTGGCCCTAGCGGTTCCACAAGGGATGAGGAACGAAGTTGCAACTCTAAGGCCCTGGGCACTGGGCAGCAGGTTGGAGTCACTGTGTGACTATGTGTGGCAACTTGTCTGTCATTTATTTCCTGGATCAATGACTATGATAATTAGAACCGACTGTCTCTGGTTATTCTACCTCAGAATGGGGACTTTAAGGAATATTCCCAAGCAGCTGCCAAAACTCCTTTTGTTTTGAGGAAATTCCTTGTCTTCTCCAGACTGACGTGGACTGCCTAATTCCACTAGTGGAAAACAAAACAAAACAAAACAAAACAAACCTGGAGTCTGCTCCTCTGTCTGAGCTGACAAGATTTAAAACTGGGAATTCTTTCTCTGCCTTTTGCTGGCACCTTGCTTCTTCTGCCTGCCCTTCCCCCCTTCCTGTTTCTGTACTACCTGGGGTACGGCCTACATAACTGGCTCCTCAATGCCTCAGGCACCATCAGCTCCTCCTGCCACCCTAGAGGTCATGGAGCAGAGACCACCCATTTCAGATTTCCCCACCAATGCTCTAGGTAAAAATTAACCATGGGGAACAAATTGTCTTAAATGGATCCAAGTAAAACATATTCAGTGTTTAAGCTAATTTAACTCTGTTGGCTCAAGATAGACAATGTTTTTCAACACACAAAAAAAACTTTTATTCTACCTAGATTTGCTGAAGGTCAAATAAGCTCATGTTACCTCTGTTCCAATTTGTTAGCAAAAAAGATGACTTAAAGTAATGGTTAACTTGGTCTGTCTCATAGTTTTCCTGGGTAATTGTTAAGATAGCTTTCAAAGTCTTTGGTAAAATGTTAAAGTTTTTGCTTGCAAGATAAGTTGGGATTAAATTCATTGGATATTTAACAAGAGGCTAAAACACTAATTACTAGATGTAGGTCTGTGCTTTTGACTTGTTGCAGAAAAACCAAGGATATTTGGATCTGTTGAAAAAACATGCTTTGTGCTTAATTGATTCATAAGTTTGCCATCTAAGAAATTCTAATGTAACAGTTCACAATTGTTTACTACTTAGTTTTCACCGGAGACTAAAGTTTCTAAGAGTTAAAATGCTGCTAAATATAGTTAAGACTAATAAAAACAAACAAACAAACAAAAAACAAAACACAACTCTACATATAAAAGAGTAGATATATATTTAAAAAAGAGTAAATTTGTCCTAAATGAGACTGGTTGTTTGAAAAAAAAAAAAAAAAGACATCAAAATCTAAAAGCAAAGGAAAAGTTGTAAAAAGTTTGTAAAAAAAAAAAATCTTTAAAAAATTTTATATATTGTCAGGAGGTCTAAGGTTAAACCTTTAAATTATGCTAAATTAGCCACTATTTTACAGACACAAAATAAAATCCTGGTGGCCTTTCTGGAAACATTAAGGGAGGCTCTTATTAAATATATGGCTATCTCCTCTAACCCACCTGAGGCTGAGACAATTCTAAAAGTCAAATTTGTCACTCACTTGGCCCCAGATATTTGAGGAAAACTGCAAAAACTTGCTGTTGGTTAGGAAAGGACCCTGGAGGAGCTCTTATGAGCTGCCAGTTGGGTATATTACAACCAAGATCAAGGGAAGAATAAGAATAATAATAAAAAAAAAAAAACAAAAAAACAAAAACCTGAGGCCTTGTTGTGGCCTGACATATTATGTCAGACTAGACTTCTCAAGGTCCTGGAACCAAGTGCCATTTTTATGACCGTTCTGAGCACTAAAATGAAAAAGTCCTCAGAGGGGACAATCAAAATGAAAACCTCATAAGCCATGCCCCTTATGTGGAGACAATCCCTAGAGATCTGAGTGCCCTCAGGGACCTCTATCTGTGAGAGCTCAGATAAGGGACTAACCAGGTTCTGGGGCTCTTCACGGTGGCTCCCCTAAACCAACTGTTTTTCAGAAACTCAGAGCCTCAGGTAACTCTAAATATAGAAGGAAAACTGGTTGATTTCCTTCTTAACACCAGAGCTTTTTCTGTCCTCTTTTCCACTCCAGGCCAACTATCCAAAAGCAGCATGACGATTAGAGGCATCTCCAGAAAACTTATAACTAAATTTTTCTCTCAGTCCCTGGGATACACATATGGGAAAAACTAATTTTTTTCTCATTCATTCTTGATAATACCAGAGAGCCTTACTCTATCGCTAGGAAAGGACATTATAACTAAATTAGAGACTATAGTACTACTAACTCCAGAACGAATAAACAATTGTATGAGTTTTGGAAAATTACTGAATATTATAGGCTGTAGGTACCAGGGTTCAGGAAAATAACTTGCCTGCTATATCAATTATTAAAGGAAACTCAATCCCACCTAGTCTCCCAGAAAAATAAACTGGGGTCTGACTCCTAGACACTGTCTCCAGCCCTTGGAATGGTTACAAACAGAGCAGGGCAATTACTATTACCAAGCTCACAGAGCTAAAAGATCTGCAAGTAGTATCAGCCTGTGAGGTATGTCTTTTTTTTTTTTTTTAATTAAAAAAATTTTTTTAATGTTTATTTATTTTTGAGACAGAGAGAGAGACAGAGCATGAACAGGGGAGGGGCAGAGAGACAGGGAGACACAGAATCTGAAACGGGTTCCAGGATCTGAGCACAGAGTCCGACACAGGGCTTGAACTCAAGCACCATGAGATCATGACCTGAGCTGAAGTCAGATGCTTAACCGACTAAGCCACCCAGGCACCCTGAGGTATGTCTTAAAAACAATCCTTTCAACCACAAACTTGCTCTCCCAGGCAATCCAGGAACTGGAGACTATCCAGGAAAGACTAACGATTAGGTTTCACTCATCTGCCAAGGTCAAAGGAATTCCACTATCTGTTGGTATGGATTGATACTGTTACTAATTGAGTAAAGGTCTTCTCCTACAAGACAGAAAATGCACAGAAAGTAATAAAAGTTTTGCTTTATAAAATCATACCCAGATTTGGCTTACCTAAAAATTTACAAATTAATAATGGTAAATGGATGCCTTGCCTCTTTCTCTAGTAGAACTCCTGGCTCTTGGAAAAGTTTTACACCTCAGAATAAAGCAGACTGTCTGCTTATACTCAGCAAAACTCTAAATAACACCTCACAAGCATTAGATGCTTGAATATTTTTTAAAAATGAAGTTAGGGCCAAACTCTTGGAAATAGAGCCACTATTGATTACTTACTGCTTCTGCTCCTCCATCACCTGGGTTATGAGAAATTCCCTGATATATGTTGTTTACAAAGTCAGGGTCTCTCCTAGATTGACAGGTTTGGAAACTGTAGATGCCATCTTAAGATGTCATCTTGTTGGTCAGTAGAATATTTACTTTGTGTTTTTCTCCTTGTGTCTGCTTTTATGTTGCCTTATGTCTGCTAGTCTTTCTGTAAAACCATACTGTGGGCCACTGGACTGACCCTTGGGTTGACTCTAATTGCTGTACCCCTACACTGTCTCTTATCAGCTTGAAGAAGCCAGAACGGTCATCGTCCCTGTTCCCCAACAGCAGTTACAGGCCCTATTCCAGGGGAGAAAGAAATAGGGAAGGCGTTAACATTAGGCAGGGAGAGATAAGGGACCTCCAGGGAGGCAGACTGCAGCCGCAGGTGGGAGGCTAAAGCAACAGATGGGGTTCTCCCCTTAATAAAAATCCTTTATGGTGCCCCCCCATTATCAAGAGCATAAGGGGGGGATCTAAATGAGATAGGCAATCTAACCCTAAGGCAACAGATGCAGGCCCCTTGATTCTACCCTAACCATCTTACACCACTGGGTCAGGGAGCGATTACCTGTGAGTCTGACCATAGACGCTCACCCCTTTAAACCAGGAGATGCGATATGGCTAAAGGAGTGAAATGTCCAACTCCTAAAATCCCTCTGGAGGGCCCGTTCAGTGTCATTTTGTCCACCCCTACTGCAGTAAAGGTAGCCGAAGTGGGTCCCTGGATTCACTACAGCAGAGTGGGTCCCCGGATTCACTACTACTGCTCTCGAAACTCGGAGTGCATTCTTAATCCATCAATGCCATGCAAGCTAACCATATGGAAAAAGCAATCTGCAACTCCAGAGGCTCCAAGAGACTACAACCCTGCTTTAGTCACTCAGGAAGCTGACTATCTGTGCATGGCAGAAGCTTGAGGAATTGACAGTCCGGTGAAACAAAAGACTGTCCTTGCTTTCTATATCTGTTTCCTTACTGTGATGCACTGTCACACCTTGTTTGTCACTATTATTGTGATTCTTGCTCTACTCTTTGCCATAGGATTGGCAGAGGCTGCCCTGGCCGGCTGAAAATGTGGTGAGAGGTTTCTGTTAGCACTCACCTTCCTTTTGGGTATAGGATACTTCGTTGGTACCAACATGGGGAAACAATGGCTGTAAGAGACTAGAAAATTAGATCCCCACAAACCTTAGAGTAAAACAAAATACCCCAGTACCACTACCGGGCATTGGCTCCCCAAAAGCACAATTATTGGGAAAAACTGTCTTGCCTGGTGGGGAAAAAGTTCATCGTCATCTTTATTAAAAACTTAACATGCCTAGGCCAAAGATTTTATAACTCAGCTGCCCGGAAAACCCAATGGTGGCAGACCTCAGATCACCTTGAGCCAGATCCCCACACCCTGTCTAACTTCTCTCATCTCTGAGAGGCCTGGGACAGTGTCAACGAAGCCATCAAATGGCAGGACCCAGGTGGACTATACTAGATATGTGGAAGGACAGCCTATATAGTACTTCCCTCAATCTGGTCAGGGTCGTATGTGCTGGAAACTATTTGTCCAACTTTCTTCCTGCTCCCACTTGCCAGAAGGAAACATTTGGGAGTCCAAATGTATGGGGACAGAGAGACTCCAAAAAAAGTGGCATGCCTTACAAATTGGCAATTAAAAAGATGATAAATGGCCTCCCAAGTGTATAATCCAATATTATGGCCTTGCCACCTGGGCAGAGGATGGGTCCTGGGGCTACCGCACTCCTACTTACAAGCTAAACTGCATAATCAGACTAAAAGCAGTTACAAAAATTATAACCAATAAAACTCCCAGAGCTCTTAATTTAGTAGCCAAGCAGCAAACCCAAATACACAATGCTACCTATCAAAATCACTTGGCATTAGATTACCTGCTTGCTTCTGAGAGAGATTTGTAAAAAGTTTAACCTAAGTAACTGCTGCCTACAGATAAGTAATGAAAAAAAAAAAGTCATAGAGGAGATCACAAATCAAACAAAAAGAATTGCTCTTGTTCCCGTCCAGCCCTGGAAGAGTTAAAATCCAAGGGAGTTATTTGGAAGATGTTTTTCAATTTTGGGGGGATTCAAAACTCTCATAAAATTATCCACCTAATTCTGGGAGGTTGCTTAATCGTACCTTGTACCTTGCTTGGCTCCCCTGGTTGTGTGGTCTGTCTCCAGTCTATACTGGTTCCTGACAACATCCCTCAGGACCTCATAACATGAGACAACTTAATCAGACTGCATGTTTGTGTTACCATATATGGGAGACAAAGGAGTAAAAAATATATAAAAAACTATACCACGTGGCATTCAGGGCTCAGTTCTTCCTGTACGAACCCAACTGAGTGGTGCTAGCAGGAATAAAGTTGTTTTCTAGAAACAAAGGCCTCAGTGTCAGGACTCTGTGTGCAAGAATCCTGCTACAAGGTAGATATTACTACTCTGATGATGTATGATTCAGCGCCACACCAACTAGGAATTAGACCTGGGGTCCAGGGGCGCCAGGGTAGCAGCCATCAAGACACGCCCCACCCCGCCCCTACCCTTGCTGGCCCCGCCCCACCCCTACCCTTGCTGGCCCCGCCCCGCCCCTACCCCTGCTGGCCCTGCCCCTACCCCGTGGACCGCCGTGCCGCCCCTCCCCCCCCATTCCATCCGCCCGCTTGCAGCTTCCGGCTCCCGCCCATCGCGACCCCTGCCAGCCAGGTTCCGACCACTCTGGCTCCGCCCCCTTCCCATCCTCCTTCCCCTCCTCCCCCTTCTCCCCTCCTCCTCCCAGCTCCTGCCTGTCCCGTCCTGTGCCAGTCCGGTCCCGCCCACTCCTCCCCCCCGCCCCGCTCCCTCCTCCTTCCCGCTCCGGTCCGACCTGGCCCCTGCCGGCCCCGCCCCGCCCCCTCCTCCTCCCCACTCTGGTCCGCCCCATCCCCGGCCCCGCTCCCGCCCGCCCCGGCCCGGACACCGCCCCTCTTCCTTCCCTCTTCGGTCCGCCCCGCCCCCCGTTTGGCCCCGCCCCGGCCCCACCCCCTCCTCCCCGCTCCGGTCCGCCCCGCCCCCGTCCCCTCACCCCGTTCGACCCGGTTCCCCGCTCCCGCCAGTCCCAATCCGGAAGGTCCAAGATGGCGATGCTAGGCCGAGTTTTCCTTACTCGGGGCCAAGGTCCTCGGAGGGTAAGACGACGGAGCGAAGATCCGGACCCGGCATGCGGGGAGCGAGGACAGGGGGTTCCGGGCCGCGGAGAAACGCGAGAGCAGTGGGAGCCGGGAGGCGGGGTTGGAGTTAAGAGGGGTCAAAGCCACATTTGCTGTCTGAGAAAGTGTGTGAGGGTCATGCTGTGATTCTCAAAGTTTTCATGTCCCTAAGAAGTTTCAAAGTTGTGTGGAAATAGGTGGAAAGACTGGAGACATTGCACACGTTGGCCCTTTGCGGAGGGAGAGGGCCTGGGGGGGGGGGTGTCCAGAAGGGGCATTGGCCTTATGAGAGACCTTGATTTAAGAGGAAGAGCCATTCATGTGTTGTGCAAATTAAACATTAATACAAGCATATTCACATAAAGCTTTTTATGAAAAGGGAGAAACCCCCAGCTATCTAGACTCCATTTCCCAGAGGTAAAGCTGGGACAGAAGCATCTAAGGCTGGCTTTTACCTATATCTCCACCATGCTTTGGGAAAGACAACTTGTTTGCTGGTTTGTCAACTTATGTATATCCGTTGGACTCATAGTCCAAATAGAAAATGCGAGTGAAGGGGTGCCTGGGTGGCTCAGTCAGTTATGTCTGACTTGGGCTCAGGTCATGATGTCAAGACTCCTAGGTTCCAGCCCTGCATTGGGCTCCACACTGACAGCAGGGAGCCTGCTTGGGATTCTCTTTCTCTCTCTCTCTCTCTCTCTCTTTCTCTCTCTCTCTCTCTCTCTCTCTCTCTCAAAATAAATAAACAGGCGCGGGGGCGGGGATGAAAGTGAAGACAGAGAGGATAAGGAGAAAGGAAGACGAAAACAAAGCAATAGTGGGGGTGCGTGGGTGCCTCAGTTGGTTGTACCGGACTCTTGGTTTTGGCTCAGATCATGATCTCAGGTTTGTGAGTTTGAGCCATGGTGAGTTCGAGCTTGTCTCAGGCTGTGTACTGGCAGCTGCAAAGCCTGCTTGGGATTCTCTGTCTCCCTCTCCTAGTGTCCCTTCCTGCTCATTCTCTCTCTCAAAAATAAATAAATAAACATTAAAAAAAAAAAAAAAAGCAAACAGTAGTATCCAAGACAGCCTCTTCCACAACCAAATTCAAAAATCTTAATAAATTAAACCAAAAAGTTCAATTTCCTTAGCTAGGTTGAAAAGCTATTTTGCCAGTTGTGGAAAAAACCCTTTTAAATCAAATAGAATGGGCAGCCATAGTAGTTTTTTTTAATTTTATTTATTTGTTTATTAAACATTAAAAAATATATATGTGTATTTATTTATTTATTTATTTATTTATTTGAAAGAGAGAGCACAAGCAGGGGTGAGGCAGAGACAGAGAGGGAGACATAAAATCTGAAGGGGACTCCAGGCTGTGCGCTGTCAGTACAGAGCCTGATGCGGGGCCTGAACTCTGGAATGGTGAGATCATGACCTGAGTTGAAGTCGGATGCCCAACCGACTGAGCCACCCAGAAGCCCCTTTAATTTTTTTTTTTAAAGGAGAGACAGTAGCTTCAAATGTGAACACAAGGAAATAATAGTATGCTAAATCTCTCAAGTAAGAGAACTTTTCTTTTAAAAAGTGATACTTGTTCAACACCAAAGTTTTGTTGATACTGTTTTCCTTTAAAGGTTTTGGATACAGATCGTTATAAAAGAAGCTTGTGTTTTCTGCACTCTTCTCAAAGAACTTTCTCTTCCTACAACTCTGTGAGGCAGAAAAGTCCCCAGAGATTTTTTTTCCCCCACAAATCATTAAGCCTGTAGTAATAAGGTCACACAGACTGTATCCCAGCTCTTCTGACACCCTTAGACAATGAACTCATTTAAAAAGTAATTGTAATCTGACAATTTTGAATTTCTTTTGCTTAAGAAAAATAGAAGTTTTGAGGATTGGGGCTCAGGGCCAAGAGAAGCCTGTTTTGGTGTGGTTTGTTTTCTTGGCACACGCAGGCTTGGGCTTAAATTCCTAGGAGAAGAGACTTTACATCTATGAAGTGGGTTGTTCCAGGGAACATCAGATTTTTGTTAGCAAATACTAGTTGTTACAATTAAAACCTAATTTGAGTAGTTTTGTTACCAAGAACAAAGAGAAAAGTTTCATTTGTTGAGTTCTATTTATGAAGTGTTACATTAAATTGTTCTGTTTAACTAGTAGGCCTAGGTACAAACAATTACTGAGAACTGGCTCTGTGCCTGGCCCTGGGTTGGAAAAATTTTTTAAAAAATTACCTTTGCTCTCATGCTGATTTCAGTTCTACCCTGGAAAACATTCACATATTCAGCTGTTTATCAGGAAATGCTCATTAAGTGCCTATTAAGTGTTAGGCATTCTTTAGGGGTAGTTGGTTGAAAAGCTATGTGTACATCATTAAGTTTCATGTATATTTTTCAGGCTAAGAGATAATCACGACTGGACATTGAAATCAGTTTTGTGGAACAAGATGAGTTTAAGAAAAATAAATTGAAATAGAATAGGAAATATCAGAATTCATCTCAGATAGTAAGGTTAAGTTTACTTTGTGAAACTTTTTTTTTTAATTTTACCATTCTTCCTTTTGTAGATTAATTCTTAGATCTCTAAGATGCACACTGCCAAGCTTCCTTTCTTTTTGTTGTGTTTTAAAAAAAATTTTTTTAAGTATATTTGTTAATTTTAGAGAAGAGCCAGTGGGGTGGGGGCGGAGAGAGAGAAAGAGAGAATCGTAAGCAGGCTCCACACCACCAGCAAGGAGCCTGATGTGGGGCTCGAACGCACGAACTGCGAAATCATGACCTCAGCCACAATCAAGAGTCAGATGATTGAGACTGATCCACCCAGGTGTCCCCCTTTCCTTTTGTTTTTATCAAGAGCAATAACTTTAGGATATTTAGGATCTAACTCTTGCTACTGCCTGAAAGAACTGTGGCACTCATTTCCTCACCTTTTTTAGGTCTTTGCTCAAATTCACCTCAGTGAGATCTCCACCCCTATTCTATGCCTTATTTTTTCCCATAGTATGTATTAGCTTATAATATACTATATATATTATTTAATTTACTTATCCTCCTCCCTCCAAAAAATAATCTCTCAAGGTAGAGTATTGTATCTGTTTTTGTTCACTGCTGTGTTAACATTTCCTAGAACAGTGCCTAGGGCATAGGAGATGCTCCATAAAAACTTGCTAAATATAAGTAAATGAGTTAAGTCTACACCAGCTCATAACATCATGTTTATCTCTAATATATTTTTTTCATATAAGCAAATTCCCATATAAAAAACCTTTTGAAGAGTTGAGGTTCTATTTTTTGTCCCCAAAAAAGATTGCCAGGATGTGTGGGTGGCTAAGCTGGTTAAGCATCTGACTCTTGATTTTGGCTCAGGTCATGATATCACTGTCGTAAGATGAAGCCCCATGTTGGGCTCTGTGCTGGGCTTGGAGCCTGCATAAGATTTTCTCTCTCCCTCTCCCTCGGCCCCTTCCCTGCTTGTGCACTGGAACTTTCTCAAAAGAAAGAAAGAAAGAAAAGAAAGAAAAGAGAGAGAGAGAAAGAGAGAAAGAAAGGAAAGAAAGAAAGCAAGAAGGAAAGAAAGAAAGAAGTCAGGTAGTCATGTTAGTTTTGGCGAATGTGATGGGCATCAGTAAGATTACTCAATGAGAGGTTAGCCAGAGTGAAGATCCCAGTTGAAAATACCAAATTGCCTGCTCATTTATCTCCTTGATTTCATCTCCCTTTATTGTGTGGTATTGGTGAAGCATCTGTTTGGTCCACATCTAACTGCCAACAGGTAAGAACTGTAATAAAAATGGGAAGCACACCCTGGAGCACACAGCAGCTACTTTTTCAAGGACTCATGTTCATTGCTATGAGATGTATCGTTACTTAAAAATGTAATTTCTGTCTTGCTACTGGCAACAACTACATAATTCAGCCTAGCCACTGCAGCTAGGAGTCCAGCTAACTTTCTTTTATATTTGCTCAGCCTTACCTTCAAGTTGCTGTGGCAACGAGATCTGTGTTCTGCAGTTGCTTAGAAGAGCCTCTGTGCAGTGCTCTGCTTTCAGTTAAGGAGAAGGAGAGGTACTCAAGCAATCCACACACGCACAGAGCTCGAGAGTAGCATGGCCTGTGGCAAGCCATGGGTATGGGTAGAGTTTGGGTTCTTCAATTCTTTTATGGTTTGTAGGGTTGGTTTTGGATTAGTGGGTGGGACAATTCTTCATTCTGCAGGACTATCTGTTTGTACAGGAGCATCAAGTAGAGCATCCTGCCCAGCCTCCTCTTGTATTTCCAGATGTTTCCGGCTAAGAGCCATGTCCACTGTGCTTAAGTGGCAGTGGTCTGGACATTGAAAATAATGCAGGGAAGGCACAGATACGTGCCTTCTAGCAACTGGACAAAATAGACTGGGAAGTAGTTACTGGAGGTTTAACTGTCTGCACAGACTATTGAGTTGTGTTGGGAATGCAGAATTATGCATTTTTCAAAGTCATCCTTTGAAAAATAAGATTGTCAGGTCTTTACCAAGCTGACATCTTAATGTGACAGTCAAGGCCCAGTCTGCAGAGCTCTTTTCCTGTGAATTTGGGTCAGGATGAATTTGTTTTTAAAAAAATATTCGTGTTGACCTAAATCAGCAGTACCTCATGTTGTACTTAGAAAATCCAAAAAAAAAAAAACAAAAAAAAACAAAAAAAACAAAATAGGGTGATGTTTCATTGTCTTTATAACTTACACTTCAGTGTGGAATATACAGTACACTTTATTAAAAATTTTTTTTCATGTTTATTTATTTTGAGAGAGGGAGAGAGCATGAGCAAGGGATGGGGCAGACAAGAGAGGGAGAGAGAGAGTCCCAAGCAGGCTCCGTGCTGTCAGCTCAGAGCCCGATGCAGGAACTGTGAGATCATGACCTGAGACGAAATCGAGAGTGGACACTTAACTATTTACACTTTAAATAGCACTGATCGTATGCCAGTGTTCTTCTTGCTGACACTTTGTTTTCCTCTATACCCTTTTTATATTGTGTCCTTGCATATATGATCTGATATTGTGTTAACTATTTCTAATCAAAAATTAATTTATGAACATACCAAACACTCAACAGTACAAAAGGATGCAATGACCGTACAAACAGTCCCTCTCCAAGAGATTAATGCTATGAATAGTTTCTTGTGGATCCTTCCAACAATTTTTGTTTATGTATCAACATATATATGGAGATATTTTCATTAAAAGAAACCACACAAATGGGAGCATTTTATATATATTTCCCTACCTTGGATTTTTTCCTTAACACATGATGCCTCACGTTGTTGGTACTCAATAAATTTGTTGAGCGATTGAATAACAACATATTGTTATTAGAATAGAATATATTCTATTAAAAGATACACAGTATTGTGTTATATGGATGTGCCCTAATTAATTGAGCATCCCTTTGGAAATGCAGATAGATTGTTTTTTGGTCTTTTTTGATTGCAAACAGTGCTTTAGTAAATATGTTTGTTTGGCTCATCTGAGTGCCCTGTATTTCTGAGTCCCTAAGAGTGAATTTTGAGATATGCTTGTCAATTTGTGCAAAAAGCCACCTGGTGTTTTGATAGGAATCACATTGAATCTGTAGATCAATTTGGGGAGTACTGCCATCTTAACAAAATTAAGTTTTTCAATCCATGAACACAGGATGTCTTATTTATTTAGGTCCTCTTTAATTTCTTAATGGTGTATAAAGTTTTTAATTTATAAATCTTGTACTTTTATTAAATTTATTAGTAAGCGTTTTATTCTTTTTGATGTGATTGTAAATAGAATTGTTAAGTTCATTTTGATCTTAGTGCCTTTCTTTGAACATAGCTTCTTCCTCCCACCCGAAAGAGTGAGTTTATCTGTTGGATTAATTCCTAAATGTTGAGTTGCTGGGTCAAAGAATATGTGTAGTTTAGTCAACATTTTGATATGTGTTGCCAAATTGGCCTCCAAAGAAGTTGGCCCAATTCATTTCAACAGATTGTAAGAGTGACTTTAATCAGATATTTTTTAGTATTCCCAATCTTTTGTGAGAAAAATGATACCTTCTTTGTCTAATTACATCACTTGGTTGAAAGTATGGTTGTATATATTTTTTGCCTGTGGGCTATCTTTTAAGGTCTTTGCCCAGTTTTTCTATTTGCAAATGATCTGTTCATACTCATACATCAATAGATTTGGATTAATATTTAACGTGGCATAATTTAGAGTCTTTGGAAGTGACTATTTCAACTTCATGAAACATGCGGCAGAAACCTGGGTTGTATCCATAGCTGCATAAGAGTCTACTTGTCTTCTCTCATGTACTTTGGATGGCATCGGACCCTGGCTGATCAGCATTACAGAAAATAAAACAAGCATTTACTGAATGCCCAACTGGTGTTAGAAATCCTATTATAAAGGGGAGGCTGGCTGGCTCAGTTGGTTAAGTGTCTGACTCTTGGTTTCAGCTCCGGACATGATCTCATGGTCCTGAGATGGAGCCCTGCATCAAGTAGGGCTCTGCCCTGACACAGCAGAGCCTGCTTGGGATTGTCTTTGCCCCTCTCCCCTCACTCTGTCCCTCTCTCTCCCTCTCTCTCTCCCTCTCCCTTTCTCTCTCTCTCTCTCTCTCTCTCGCTGCCCCTCTCCTGCTGATGCCCTCCCTTTCTCTCTCTCTCTCAAATAAACTCAAAAAAAATTATTCCTTAAAAAAACAAGACACCCTATTATAGTTATGAATGGAGACTGTTCTGTCTTCCTGGGTGCTCACAGTCTGGTGCGGAAGGCTAAGAAAGACTAAGATCCTGATGGGGGGAGGGATTCATTTGGCCCATTTTTAACAGACACACATGTTTCAAAGTGTCAACAGTTTTTGACACTTTGGCTTGGTTTTGAAGGCTGATTGAGAAAGAAAGTGGCTAGTTTAGGCAAGTGAGAAATCAGCAAAGACCGAGCAAAGACTGGAAGGTGAAAGTTCTTGGCAAGTTTCAGGAATGCTGAGGGGTTGGTGAGCATAGAATAAACCTCTAAGTGGTGAAACTGATAAGTAGGGCTACGAAGGTAGGTTGAGGCTGTATTGTCCAGCTTGAATGCCAGTAAAGAGTTTAATTTTTGTATTTTCAATTCTAGAGGACATCTGTATTTTTGAGGTATGCGATTTTAGTGTGGGAGCCCTGTCAATTAGTAATGGTGACAATGATAGTGAGATAACTAAGCTAAGAGCTATTTAAATATGACCTTTAGCCCACAACTTCTGTGTGAGTGTCTGTTATTATAGGATTTTTACAGATTTGGAACTGGATTTTCTTAATAGTGTACCTCGATCATTAAACAATTACTTTTACAGAAAATTGTTTTATATGAAACTTCAGAAACTTTTCTGTGGTACAAAAAAGAACAAGAAAAAAGAAAAACCATTTTCCCCTTTTCTATTTTGTATTAGTTTCTTGGGTTTTATCTAGATTAGGAGTCATGCACTCAAATGCCTCAAGTTCTGAGAGGCTCTATAAATGACAGTGATTGCCCACTGAAAAGAGTTTACTTTGCCTGTGTGAGTGAGGATTGGGCAGAGCTTAGGTCTTGTCTCAAGTGGGCATTAACTCAGCCTTATTGGAAGCTGAACCTCAGTGTCAGTAGAGCTTCTGATTTTTATCTGAATTCACTCAGTATCTAAATATTGGCTCAAAAGTTTTAAGACATTGGGGGTGCCTGGGTGGCTCAGTTGGTTAAGTGTCCAACTTCAGCTCAGGTCATGATATCAATGGTTCATGAGTTCGAACCCCATGTAGGGCTGTATGCTGACAGCTCAGAGCCTGGAGCCCGCTTTGCTTTGGATTCTGTCTCCCTCTCTCTGCCCCTCCCCCACTCACACTCTGTCTCTCTCTCTCTTAAAAAATAAATGAACTTAAAAATTATTTTAAAACATTGGGCAGGCCTAATAAAACATCTGGCCTAGGATCACCAATCTGCCTTTATTGTAGGTGTTTATTCTAGACATTTGAGAGTAGCCAAAATACTTAGGTAATTTAAGAATAAATCTCATTGCTATACAGTCCTCATCCTCCGGGGAGAAGACAGTCAAGGCTCTTAAAGAATTGCCATTCTGAGGATTAAAAGTACAATCACTTTTCATGAGTTTAGATGGTATTGTTTAGGACCACATGAAGGAGATAGATATTGTTTATATGATGTGGGGGAGTCGTGCATATGGAGGCAGATGATAACTGATTTTCTTTTTCTGGGAGATTGTAGAACTTCTAATTCTAAAAGTGAATTTGTTTGCCAAAATGGAAGATGAGAGAGGGTTGTAAGAATTTTAGGTTTTAAAGATATCCAGAGAACTCAATCTTGATATGCAAGGTATTATTTCTATTTTCAAAAGACAACTGATTTCTAGAAAAAGCACAGAGCAAGATTTGAAAACTTAAAAGTCTATTTTGAATCTACTTTTTATGACTCAAAAAGAAATGGCAAGGGCACCTGGGTGGCTCAGTTGGTTAAGCATCCGACTTCGGCTCAGGTCATGATGGCACGGTTTATGAGTTTGAGCCTGGCATCGAGCTCTTTGTGGATAGCTCGGAGCCTGGAGCCTGCTTCAGATTCTGTTTCCCTTTCTCTCTGCCCCTCCCCCCCTCACACTCTGTCTCTCAAAAATAAATAAATAGTAAAACAATTAAAAAAAAAACAAAAAGAAATAGCCAAAATGCTATTTCAGGTTGCTCAGAATTCTTTGTAGAAATAGGAGACCGAATACAACAAGATTCTATGAGGTCTGTTCACCTCAATGGGTCTTAATGTTGAAATGAACAAGTTGTTTGTAGACAAATAGATGGCTTGAATTTAATATTCAACAGCATATATGCTATGAATTATTAGAAGGTAATGTGAATTAAAATAGCATATCAATTTCTTCACTTTTGGTTTGGTGGGAAAGATCAGTGTTGTTTAGATCAAATAAAATACAACAGGTAAGCCTGTGCTAAGTAGTAACCTAATACGTTATAGACACTTATTAGGAACTGTTAATCAAACTGATTATTTTTACCTGTACATTCTTCTACCATTTGGGAGGTTGAGACAATGTTTTAGGATAAGTAAAAAAAGTTTATATGCAAATATTTTGCATAATTTATCTTTTGTAAAGCACCACATCACATTCCCTGTACAAAGCAACACTAAATAAATAAAAATTCATTTTAGAGTCTTTGGAAAATTGGAACACAGTTTTTTCATCATTAGTGAGTAATGACAGACTCCCTAAGCTACTTGTGCAAATTTCCTGTTCTATCATCTTAATGTAATATTCTCGGAGGCGGTGGCAGCCTTAGGTAAAACTGCTATTTATGTAGAGAAAGATTATTGTAGGTTGCTTGGATTATTCTGCTTTGGCAGAGGATACAAAAAGAAAATGCTTTGTCAACCTGAAGCCAAAGGATGTACAAAGACCAGCCTGGAGCATAATCAGATTTACAAATTTATCTTCACCAATTATTTTATACATGCTTTCAGATTTTGTCTTTCAGTAACATGTTTTTCCTGATTGTAAAAGCAAGTCATACATATTGAAAAGATAAAAATTCTAAAACCCAACAAAAGGCAAAAATAATCATCCATAATCTCATCACCTAGAGAGAGTAATTGTGTAAGGAAGATATGGGTGGACTCTGAAGCCAGACACATCTTGGATTTGAATCAAGTCTTTTCTACTTATTATTTGTCTTTAAAAGTTAGTTACTGAGGCGCTTGGGTGGTTCAGTCGGTTGAGCATCCGACTTCGGCTCAGGTCATGATCTCACGGTCCGTGAGTTCGAGCCCCGCGTCGGGGTCTGTGCTGACAGCTTGGAGCCTGGAGCCTGCTTCAGATTCTTTGTCTCCCTCTCTTTCTGTCCCTCCCCTGCTCATGCTCTGTCTCTGTCTCAAAAATAAAAAAAACATTAAAAAAAATTAAAAAAAAAGTTTGTTACTTGATCTTCCTGTGTTTCACCTTTTTCATCTATAAATTGAGGATAGCAATAGAATTTACCTTATAGGATTGTTGTGAGATAATGCATTTAAAGTCTTTAGTAGACCTTGGCACATGATTAATGGTGAATCTACTACTTACTGTTATTTCATTAGTCTTTTTCCCAAGCATATATTTTTATTTACAGTTAACATATTGTATACTTCTTTTTTCACGTAACATCATATCATAAGCATTTTCTTGTGTAATTTCCAGTTGATAAACAGCCTTATCCTAAATCATTGACCACATTTCCAATTATTTCCTTAGGAGAAATTTCTAGATACCCAAGACCAACTGATAGCAGCTCACTTAGCTTATAGGAATATTCTAGCAGGAAATGATACATTTTGGAGTTGTAGTCTTGCAACCATGACCTGATGGACAACATCACATGCCTTTTTGGTGTGATCATTAAGCTCTGTAGGAGTTCAGTGAGTAGAGAGAGGAAATATACAAGGTAATGATGAGGGAGGGCTTTGGAGCCTATCAGACCACATTTGAATCTTGGTTCTGGGACTTGGGCAATATATTTAAAATACATTTAACATAACTCCCCCCCCCCCCCCCCCACACACACACACCTCCACAGCACAGTGAGGTTAAAATAATACCTGTTTCATGGGCTGGTGAAGATATCGAGTCTTGACACATGATAAGCACTTAATGAAATTAGCTCCTTATTGTTATTATGTTCAACACTTAAAGTTTGTTTTTATAATTAAAGGTGAGAAAATGGCAGTGATTTTTACAAGTAATGTGAGAATGTAAGTTGTAAGGCATAAGATAGGGCAATGCAAATGTTTTCAGTGTAAAATGTTTTAATTTTTTCCCTATTTTAAATATAACAAATAATTATCTGTTCTAAATTTATTATCCAGAAGACAACATGGGATGAGATATTTGATTTAATAAACTTATAAGGACTTGTAGTAATTTTCTTCAGTGATTCAAAGATGGAATGTGATTTTTATCCAAGTTATTCTTATTGAAAGATGAATGTGCTTTATGTCAGTTCTTTTTATATAAATTTAAGCAAAACCCCTGTAAATAATAATGCTAGCATTTATAGAACATTTAGTATATGCTAAACAATGTTCTAGGTATTTTACTTATGTTAATTCATGTAATGCTTACAATGTCTCAAGAGTAAGGTTCTTTTATTGTCTTCATTTATGGAAGAAACTGAGGCACAAAGAGGTTAAATCACTTGCTGAAGTTTATACAATTAAAGAGAAAATATGTCCTATGTGGTCTTTGTCCAAAGCCCATGCTTTTACCCATTCCACTGTGTTACTTAACATTCCAGTGGGGAAAAAAGTAATAATTGGTTAAATACGATACCAGTAAGTTTACAGTGAGTTTGTTAATCCAAGAGTTTGATTAATAGTGAATTCAAGAGTAAGTTTTTTGAAATTCATCTATTTTGTGGAAATGCACGTGTGAAAATTTCAATTAATCTTTTTTCCCTTTCAGTTTTTCAGTTATGGAACAAAAATATTGTATCAAAACCTTGAAGCGTTTCAGTCTAAATTCTTCCCGCCCCTTCGAAAACCGATGCTACCACCTAATAGTTTTCAAGGAAAAGTGGCGTTTATTACCGGAGGAGGTACTGGCCTTGGTAAAGGAATGACAGCTCTTCTGTCCAGCCTAGGTGCTCAGTGTGTGATAGCCAGCCGGTAAGTCACACTCACCAGTTGCCTGGCAAGAGTCTAGTATAAAACATTTCTGTGCCACAGTATTGAAAACACTATATGCCAGAGTTTTTTGATTTTCATCATCATTTTCTGTGAATATCCTTTAGATTATTTAAGTAAATCTCCTTGGAAAAATCAGTTATACTTGTAATGATAGAAATGCAGATGGGATCCTGATTTGCATTGGTTCAGTTTAGGATTTTTCGACTTTACAATGGTGTGAAAGTAATACACATTCAGTAGAAACTGTACTTGAAGTTTTGAATTTGGAACCTTTCCCAGGCTAATAATATGTGACGAGATACTCTGATGATGCTGGCAGTGAATTGTAGCTCTCAGTCAGCCACTCAGTCATGAGGGTAAATAACCGATACACTTCCGACCATCTTGTGCCCAGATAAACCTTCTGTTTTTCACTTTCAGTACAGTATTCAGTAAGTTTCTGTGAGATATTCAACACTTTATGATAAAACAGGCTTTGCATCAGGTGATTTTGCCTAACTATAGGCTAATGTGTTTAAGGTAGGCTGGGTTAAGCTATGGTGTGCAGTAGGTTAGGTGTATTAAATGCATTTTCAACTTAACGGTGTTTTGAATTTATGGTGGGTTTATTGGGTGTAACCACATCATTAACTTGAGGAAGATCAGTAATGATTGATAATGGATAAGTTAAAAACTACTGTATTGAGGCTGCTTTTTTTTTTTTTCAGTGAGAGTGATTATAGTTACTGCTTCAAAGGCTAGTTAGCCTTGTACCTGGGTAATGGATATAATCCTTCCATTTTCTATAAGATGGGTAGATATTTCAAAACATCTCTTGTGATAAATGTGGGAAGGATAAGGCCATGTAGATGGAATTTCTTATTTAGGCCCTATAACTATGACTATTTTTAGGACTCTATGCCTACGTAAGTGTAGAACTTTAAAGACTGGTCAAAAAATCTTCACCTTCCTCCTATTTTGAATAGTGTAAAATTTTTAGATAGGCTGAATAATAATCTGAATGACAAGTCACAATGTAATTTACAAAGGGCCAAAGGAATCTCTTTCAGATGTTTCCTTTCATGCAAATTGGCCAGAACATTTTTTTATATTGTAACATTTTTGCAAGTATTAAAATCTTATTTTCTTTGTAACACTACATAATTTATGCTTATGGTTTATTTTTCATGTTTCTTTCGAGAGTATGAAGCTAAATGCATATAATGCTTTTATATCCATAAATTTGGTCTAAAATCTACTAACATAAATTTTATACATAACAGATTTCATATAGTATAATATAAGGTTACATTATATCATAAATGTATTTTCTTTCTAAAGCAGGCTTGGGCAAGGGAACAGAAATTATTGTAATTAAGAAAATTTATTTACTTATTTTTTTTTCATGTTTTAAGTTTTTATTTAAATTTTAGTTAACATAGTATAATATTGGTTTCAAGAGTAGAATTTAGTGATTCATCACTTACATATAACAGCAATGCTCATCACGAGGGCCCTTCTTAATATCCATCACCCAGCTAGCCCATCCCCCTGCCCACCTCCCCTCCAACAACCCTCTATTGGTTCTCTATTATTGTTAAGAGTCTTTTATTTGCCTCCCTCTTTTTTTCCCCCCATTCTCTGTGTTTATCTGTTTGAGTTTTTAAATTTCACACATGAGTGATATCACGTGGTATTTGTCTTTCTCTGATTCACTTATATCACTTAGCATAATTTTCTCTAGCTCTATCCACATTGTTGCAGATGGCAAGATTTCATTCTTTTTGATGCCTGGGTAATATTCCATTGTCCATTTTGTGTGTGTGTACACACACACACACACACACACATATACACACACACACACCGCATCTTCCTTATCCATTCATTAGTTGGTGGACATTTGACATTTGGGCTCTTTCCATAATTTGGCAATTGTTGATAATGCTGCTATAAATGTTAGGGTGCATGTACCCCTTTGAATCAGCATTTTTGTATTAAGGAAATAATTTTAAACTATGAGTAGATATAAAGCAACTAGTTTAAAAGTAAATAATTCAATAATTGAGTATCAAGTATACAAAAATTATACTAAATTAACTTGTGGAAAGTAAATTCATTCAAACTGATTTGTTTATAGATACAGCTTTTGTATTTTGTCAAAAATGCATGTGTTTAAGCTATAGATTCTCTTTGTTTTTAATTTATGGAATTCAGTTTATGGAATTAAAAAGAAAAATATAATATGAAGTCATTTCAGAATTCATGCAAAGTACCATATTTTTATTTCTAGAAAGATTGATGTTTTGAAAGATACGGCAGAACAAATTTCTTCTCAGACTGGAAATAAGGTACATTAAAAAGAGTTATTTAATTCGGATTTACAAATAAAACATGTTTAAGTAACTTTTTCATGCTTTTGGTTTAAGAAGTCTGGAAATTGTTGGATTTCTTTTTCTCTGTGTTATTTTTCAGGTTCATGCAGTTCAGTGTGATGTGAGGGATCCTGAAATGGTGCAAAACACTGTGTCAGAACTGATCAAAGTTGCGGGACATCCCGACGTAAGTTCAGTGCTGATGAGGCCAGAACAGGATGTTGATAACACCCACAAGAGTACTAAGGATGCACTCAGGAAATAAAATATGTACGTGAGCAAGTGCTGTGTTGAGAAGCTATTTTCTTTCTTAAGGGAAGAGCCAGCTCTGCTCAGAGCAGGGAACAGTTTAGGTGAACTGCTATACCATTTCCTTTCAGAAATACTTAAAAAATGCATTTACAGTCATATAGAACAAACTTGATTTCACTTTATTTAATAAGATTATGAAATAAGAGCAATTATCCAACAACACAATATCTAGTTTAAATGATTCATGCTCTTTGCTTTTCCTAATAACTTTTGATTATCTCCATCAGTAGAGGAGAATAATACAAGTAAAGAAATCAATAAAATACTCCAGGTTTTTCCTTTTAAGACCCGAGTTGTGTATGAGTATTTGGTTGTTGTTTGGTTCACATATGGGAAAGAAGCAATTTCCTCCAGTAGTCTCAGAGAGCGCTCTTCTGAGTTAAAGATATTTTCAGACAGACCAGTAATATTGAGTCTGCTAATAGAGCTGGGTAGAATCTTTACTGATAGTGAAGAAACATGTTATCAAGCAAGAATTTCATTGGGTAAAGTAAGCCAAAATGTCACCAGAAATTAAAAGGCATTTTGAGATTCCTTGAAATACAGTGTAGATAAGTGGTAGACATGCTTAATCTGTATTTGTTTTCTTAATGATAGATTCTACCCTAATTTTGAGACAGGGAATAGGATTCTGAAATGTGGTAAATAACACAGGGGATTTTTACAGGCTCAAAAAAAGTAAAACTGAACCAAATCTTGTGGTTTTATTTCATAGCAGACTATCAATTTTACCTTAATGGTATTTGGATTTAGTATGTTTTAGAAGTAAAAACTCTGGAGGGAAAATGTTCTTCCTTATCTAAAAATTTCTATAACTTGCCTTATTGCTTTATTAGATTGTGATAAACAATGCAGCAGGGAATTTTATTTCTCCCACTGAAAGACTCTCTCCTAATGCTTGGAAGACCATAACTGACATAGTTCTAAATGGTACTGCCTATGTGACTCTAGAAATTGGAAAGCAACTAATTAAAGCACAGAAAGGTATGTTTATTAATTCTTCATATATTGATTGAGTCCCTACTGCACACAGGTTCTGTGATAAGTCCTGGGATATTTACAGAAGTCAATAAGACATTGTTGGTATCTGTGCAACTCATAGGCTAATGGAGCAGAAAGATACCTAAATAATTACTGGATGTTATGATATGAGCTGTCATAAATATACATTTCATGTATGTTGGAAACCCAGAGATAGGAATGACTAACTCTCCCTAGGATGATTATCAGGTTGAGGAACAAGACACAATTTGAGCTGAATTTTCCAAGATCCTGATATGGAGAAGTTGGGGTGAAAGGAGGGTGGCAAGTAAATGAAAATGTCCCAGGAAAGAGACCTGATAAACAAACGTTTAGGGATTGATGAGAAATTTGATGTGGTTAGAGATGAGGAGGCAGAATAGTGGGAAATGAGTGGGGATGTGGATTGGGTGTAATTGGGAAAGTTCTCAATATCGAAATAGAAAATTTGATGTTGGGGTACCTGAGGGCTCAGTCAGTTAAGTGTCTGACTCTTGGTTTTGGCTCGGGTCATGATCTCATGGTTTTGTGAGTTCGAGGCCCACATTGGGCTCTGCTCTGGCAGCGAGGAGCCTGCTTGGGATCCTCTTGTCTCCCTCTCTCTCTGCCCTTCCCCCACTTGCACTGTCTCTGTCTCTCTCAAAATAAATAAATAAACTTAAAAAAAAAGAATAAAAAAAGAAAATTTGATGTTACTTGTGAAGGAAATGGGAGTTGTTTTCTTAGGGATTTCTCTTGAAGGTGTCTCCTTCAAGTCATGTCTTGGACTTGATTGGAAAGGATACTGACAACAATGTGGGGGGTGGAAAAAATTAGGGAGACCGTTCCGAAGGGTTTGTCTTTTCTTTTGGTATGTGGCCACATGACATGAGGGATAAATTAGGAGACATTTAGCAGATAAAATCAATAGGCCTTACTGATTACATGAGAGAGTTTGTGCTGGGTGAGTAGCTTGGATGATGATGACATCGGTGTGGTTGAGAACACTGGGGAAAATAGATCTGCAGGGAAGTTACTAGAACATTTCTGTTTAGTACTAGGAACAAACTCTATTCATGAAATATAAGTAGTAAATATATGTGTAATTTATGTATGTGTGTAACGTGTGTACATACTTATATGCCTAGAATCAGAGTATATTTGTTCATTTAATGGACACTTACTGATGACTTTTGTGTAACAGGTCCTGTACTATATGCACAAATGACAGAGGTGGATGAGACTCTGTCCCTGAACAAGGTGGGGGGAGGGTGCGGTGGGACTTGAAAGGGGTATTTCTTAGGGTAGAGAGCATTCTGAACAAGGAAAAGGGGGAAGAGTCCTTGAGGCTTGTGGGGAGAAGGGAAGGCATGGAGTTGGCCAGGTTCCTTCTGGTTCGGAAGCCTTTGCCTCATTAGATTCCATTTCTTCTGTACAGTGTGGATAATTCTCAAGCCAGCTTGAGAAAAAATGTAGGAACAGACAGAAGGATGCTGGAGAGGTGCTGCCTGTTTTTGTATGTGTACAACTGCCATCTTTTGTCCCTGAGCTCATTGAAATAGAAACTTCAGGTCACTTACTCCAGTTCCATTTGGAGCTTCCAAGATTTTTTTTTTTTTTTATCTTTTTCTTTCTCTGTCCTAGGATCCTTGACCTGTGTGCCTTTTGTCTCTCCTGTCTCCGATTTTTTCTCCTTATCTCTTACTCATTTCTCTATTTCTTTCTCTGTCTCTGTCAGTTCTTCATTCTTGGTTCCCTATTTTGTTCTTCATCTTGGTCTCTCTCACCTTTGTGTTTCTCTGCTCCATTGTCTCTTTTATTCCTTCCGCTGCCCATCTCTGTGACTCTTGATTTTTGTCTGACTCCCCCTTCTTTTCTCATTATTGTCGTTCATTTTAACAGACTATGATCTATTTTTACTCATCACATTGGATTAAAATTCTATGGGCTTCATTAAAAATATATGAGCTAAGACTTTTAAAAGATGGAAGCCAGTTTTTATTCTTCCAAGATTCCTGTCAGTTATTGATGCCATAACCTGACAGAGTTTGAAGGACTTGTACCACTGGGCTGTGGAGTACAGTGCACAGGGCCTATTCTGGTATTGGAGCGACAGTCAAGGAACTTAGGTGCTGATGATCTCTGAAGTGTGTCAAAGTGGAAGTCAGTTCAGAAGGCAGGCAGTCTTTGGTAATTTGTGGTCAGAAGTACGTTAGGTGGTCTGGAATCTAGGAAATTAGTTAAGGTTCTATATCCAGGGAACTCAGACTAGAGAAGGGAAGGCAACTGGAAGGCAGACATTGGCTGGCAGGAATTGGTGATGACATATGCCCTTGGAGAGGGGATAGCAGATGACTGAGGATCACGAGAGAGGTGACCTTAGCAGAGACAGAAAAGCTAGAACTAGAAGGACATTATTAAAGTATGTTTCTAAGTAACATTGAAGCAAAGTTAATAATTATGAACAAATAAAAGATTTAGGAAACTCCTGGGGTGTCCAGGTGGCTCGGTTGGTTGAGCGTCCGACTTCAGCTCAGGTCCTATCTCACGGTTCGTGAGTTCGAGCCCCGTGTTGGGCTCTGTGCTGACAGCTCAGAGCCTGGAGCCTGCTTCAGATTCTGTGTCTCCCTCTCTCTCTTTCCCTCCCCCACTTGTGCTCTGTCTCTGTCTCTCTCTCAAAAATAAATAATAAACATTAAAAAAAAAGATTTAGGAAACTCCTAAAAACGTTAGCCCAATGTACTCTTATAACCACAAAGGTTGGTAAATACATAGCTGATCCTTATTGGGAAGAATATTGAAAATATTATGCTGAGATCCATTAATCTCTAAGGTATCACGTATCAATGTAAAAATTAGTGAACAGTGTGGAAAAGGATACCTAATTTTATTAAAGAATTGAGAGAACTTGCAATGAAGAGAGACTAAAAAAGACACTAATAGAGGGTTTTATTTAAATGTAGTTGAGGAGACTACCTGTTGGGATGAGCACTGGGTGTTGTATGGAAACCAATTTGACAATAAATTTCATACTAAAAAAACTAAATAAATGTAGTCACAAAGGACATGGATAGGATAGGAATTTTTACATGAAACCCTAGATCACTAGAAACAAGAGATACCTCCTGAAACTCAAAAGAGGTGATTTAAGGACGTGTAAAAAGTATTTTATTGAGGTAACACTAATAATACTTTATACCACTGTGGCACTATTTAATTTACAATGTACTTTTATATATCAGTGTGGAAATAGAATGAAATCAAGACTATTATAAGCTTATTAAAAAAGAACAAATAAATGTAAAACATAACTCAAATGTATTAACTTTAGCTTGTTAAAATTGAGGTAAAATTTGTATATAGTGAGACCCACAGATTTTTTGTGTTCAAATTGAACTTTTAATAAGCTTATGCACTTAGGTAACCATCGCGCCAGGCAAGACATCTAACATTTTTACTGCTCCCAAGGGTTCCCTCTTCCATCTTCCACTTACTCCTCACTATCTTAGTTTTTAATATATTTTTATTTGGTTGTTTGTCTTTTCATTATTGATTTATAGAAATTCTTTGTTTAATCTGGACTGAGGACTTTGTCAGATATAGTATGTCTTTAGAATATTTTCTCCCAATCTGTCGCTTGTCTTTTCATTTCCTTATCAGTGTCTTTTGATGAGTTGAGGAAACTAAATTTTGATAAGTCCACTGAACGGTTTTGCAAATTGGCTCTAGGAGGTTGCTTTCCCAACAGCAATTTATATGCATTTGTGCCACATTCTGGCCCACACTGGATTGGTTATATTACATTTTAGCCGTCCTCTATAGTTGTCCCTCATTTGTGGTGTTAACTTACATTTCGTGACTAATGAAGTTGTGCATCTTTTCCTGTGGTCTTTGCATATATTCTTTGATGAAGTGTCTGTTCTAATCTTTTGTCCGTTTATTTATTAGGTGTTTGTCTTAGTGTTGATTGAAAAGTTATTTTACATATTTTGAGTATAAATCTTTTATTAGATACATGCTTCGCAAATATTTTTTTCTCAGTCTGTGATCTGTCTTGTTCTTAACAATGTCTTCTGAAGATAAAAGGTTTTTAATTTTGATGTTGTTCAGTTTAATGAAACTTTTCTTTTATGACTCATGCTTTTTGAGTTGTATCTAAGAGATCTTTCCTTCACCCAGGGTCACAATTAATTTCTCCATTGTTTTCTTCTGGAACTTTTATAATTTTCACTGTTACAATTAGGTCATGATCCATTTTGAGTTAATGTTTGCATGTGGTATGAGATAACAGTCAGGATTAATTTTTTGCATATATCTGTCCATCCTTTCCTCATTGAAATACTTTGGTACTTTGGTGGAAAATCAGTTGATATAAATGTAGGTCAATTTCTGACCTCTCTATTCTGTTCAGTTGATACATCTATCATTATTTGATTACTTAGCTTTATAATGTATACATATATATAGATTAGCTTTATATTAATTTGACATCAGGTATTGTGAGTCCTCCAACTTTATTCTTTTTTCAAAATTGCTTTCACTATTGTATGTCCTTAGCATTTTCATATAAATTTTAGAATTCAATAATTTTTACGAAAGAGTCTCCTGAAATTTTGACCAGGAGTCAAAATTTACAGATTTATACATTATAGATTATAGATTTATAGATTATATTGAGGAGAAGTGATATTTTGACAATATCGTCTTTCAGTCAGTCTGCATGCAGTATCTTTCTATTTGTTTAGGTCTTTAATCTCTGTCAGCAATGTTTTGCTCTTTTCAGTGTGTAGGTCTTATTTCTGCCAAAGAATTTTATATTTTTGGTGTTATGTTAAAGGATATTGTTTTCTAAATTTTATTTTATAATTGTTTGCTTCTAGTATTTAAAAATATGGTGGACTTGTTTTTGTACATCGACCTTTTTTCTGTGAGCTTGCTAAAATTAATTAATAGTTCTTACAGCTTTTTTGGCAGATTCCTTAGGATTTTCTATATTCTTGGTAATTTAAAAAAATTTTTTTAATGTTTATTTATTTTTAGAGAGAGAGAGAGAGAGAGAGAGAGAGAGAGTGGGGGAAGGGCAGAGAGAGAGAAGGAGACACAGAATCTGAATCAGACTCCAGTCTCTGAGCTGTCAGCACAGAGCCCGACGCAGGGCTCGCACCCACAAACTGTGAGATCATGACCTGAGCTAAAGTCAGATGCTTAACTGACTGAGCCACCCAGGCGCCCCTATTGATAATTGTTTGTGAAAAAAGTCAATCTTTATACCTTCCTTTCTAATCTGTATTTAGTTTCCTTGCCTTATTTTACCAGCTGGAACCTCCAGTACGATGTTGAATAGCAGTGGTGAAAGTAAATGTTTTATCTTGATATCAGGAGGAAACCACTCAGTCATCATTAATTATGAGTTTACCTGTAGGTTTCCCTAAGTGTTCCTTATCAGTTGAGGAAATTTGCTTCTGTATCTAGTTTGCTGATTTTTTTCTTTTAAATCATGAATAGGCATTTGTCAAATCTTCTATGCTTATTGACATGCCCAGCTTTAAAAACCTGTTAGTATGGTGAATTCCATTGATTAATTTCTTAATTTTTTTTTTAAATTTACATTCAAGTTAGTTATCATATAGTGCAACAATGATTTCAGGAATAGATTCCTTAATGCCCCTTACCCATTTAGCCCATCCCCCCTCCCACAACCCCTCCAGCAACCCTCTGTTTGTTCTCCATATTTAAGAGTCTCATGTTTTGTCCCCCTCCCTGTTTTTATATTATTTTTGCTTTGCTTCCCTTATGTTCATCTGTTTTGTCTCTTAAAGTCCTCATATGAGTGAAGTCATATGATATTTGTCTTTCTCTGACTAATTTCACTTAGCATAATACCCTCCGGTTCTATCCGCGTAGTTGCAAATGGCAAGATGTCATTCTTTTTGATTGCCGAGTAATACTCCATTGTATGTATGTATGTGTATGTATGTATATGTATATATATACATATACACACACCACGTCTTCTTTATCCATTCATCCATCGATGGACATTTGTGCTCTTTCCATACTTTGGCTATTGTCGATAGTGCTGCTATAAACATTGGGGTGCATGTGCCCCTTTGAAACAGCACACCTGTATCCCTTGGATAAATACCTAGTAGTGCAATTGCTGGGTCATCGGGTAGTTCTATTTTTAACTTTTTGAGGAACCTCCATACTGTTTTCCAGAGTGGCTGCACCAGTTTGCATTCCCACCAGCAGTGCAAAAGAGACCCTCTTTCTCCACATCCTCACCAACATCTGCTGTTGACTGAGTTGTTAATGTTAGCCATTCTGACAGCTGTGAGGTGGTATCTCATTGTGGTTTTGATTTGTATTTCCCTGATGATGAGTGATGTTGAGCATTTTTTCATGTGTCAGTTGGCCATCTGGATGTCTTACCTGGAGAAGTGCCTATTCATGTCATTTGTCTTTTCATTTCTTCACTGGATTATTTGTTTTTTAGGTGTTAAGTTGGTAAGTTCTTTATAGATTTTGGATACTAACCCTTTATCAGATATGTGGTTTGCAAATATCTTCTCCCATTCCATCGGTTACCTTTTAGTTTTGCTGATTGTTTCCTTCACTGTGCAGAAAGAAGCTTTTTATTTTGATTATGTCCCAATAGTTCATTTTTACTTTTGTTTCCCTTGCCTCCAGAGATGTGTTGAGTAAGAAGTTGCTGTCGCCAAGGTCAAAGAGGTTTTTGCTTGCTTTCTCAAGGATTTTGATGGCTTCCTGTCTTACGTTTAGGTCTTTCATCCATTTTGAGTTTATTTTTGTGTATAGTGTAAGAAAGTGGTCCAGGTTCATATCTCTGCATGTCGTTGTCCATTTTTCCCAGCACCACTTGCTGAAGAGACTGTCTTTATTCCATTGGATATTCTCTCCTGCTTCATCAAAGATTAGTTGGCCATAGGTTTGTGGGTCCATTTCTGGGTTCTCTATTCCGTCCCATTGATCTGAGTGTCTGTTCTTGTGCCAGTACCATGCTGTCGTGATGATTACAGCTTTGGAATACAGCTTGAAGTCCATAATTTTTGAATTTTTAAACCAACATTGCATTCTGAATCTAAATCCTGCTTGGTTATGATATATTATCCTATTTGTGTATTGGTAGATTTGTTTCACTAAAATTTTCTTAAGGCTCACTTTTTCAGCTTCCAGCTATTACTTTTAACTGAGGTTCTTAGAGCTGTAACAGTGCTTTTTCAGTTTAGGGATCAGCCAATTATTTGAGGGCAATTTGTATGCAAATGTTGCTTCCTCTTTTCACCTGCTCTGGCAGTCCTCACCTCTGTTTTTTGTGAACAGATGATGTGTTGGCTATAGCCCTGCTTTTTGAAATTGATTATCATGTTTAAGCTATGTCCAAAACATGTCTCCTTCATGTACCACTGTCAAAAACATAGTACATGAGTGTTCAAAACAGCCTGATAAATGTCATTTTTGGCTGCTTATCAGAATTTTAAATTACTTGTTTGGGCACCTTGGCGGCTCTGTCAGCTGAGTGTCCGATTTCAACTCAGGTCATGATCTCAGGTTCGTGAGTCGAGCCCATGTTGGGAACCTGGAGCCTGGAGCCTGCTTCAGGTTCTGTGTTTCCCTCTCTCTCTCTGTGCCCCTCCCCCTCTTGTGTGTGTGCTCTCTTTCTCTCTCTCAAAAATAAATATTTAACGTTAAAAACATTAAAAAATTACTTGACATTGAAGTTAAAATATTGGCCACATACCCATTATTGTCTTTTAAAAATGTGTTTGTCTGGAGGCACCTGAGTGGCTCAGTCAGTTAAGTGTCCAACTTTGGCTCGGGTCATGATCTCACAGCTCATGAGTTCAAGCCCCTTGTTGGGCTCTGTGCTGACAGCTTAGAGCCTGGAGCTTTGGGATTCTGTATTTCCCTCGCTCTCTGCCCCTCCCCTACTCTCTGTCTCTGTCTCTCTTTCTCTCTCAAAAGTAAATAAATTAAAAAAAAATTATTTAAAAAATATTTGTTTGGATTTTATTCAAATAAAACATTTTTTCTTAAATCCTATTATAGGTTAGCCTACCCAGATATTGTACTTGATTTTGGACTAACTTTGGTAATTGAGTCACATGGATTACTTTATACCAAGAAGCTAGAATTCCTTCCACATAGGACCATTTGAGAATTCTGTAGTCATCACTGCCACTTATATAATTACTAAATAAAGGTAGAATACCCAACAGGTGTTAGAATATGGAACAAGCAAAAAGCAAAATATTATTTGTAAGGAAATGTTTTAACTTTAGCCGTATTTTCTTCCTCTCTCCCTTCCTTCTTCCTCCTTCCTTCTTGCCTTTCATCTTTCCTTTTTTTTAAACATCAAACAGGGGCTCCTGGGTGGCTCAGTCGGTTAAGCGTCCGACTTCAGCTCAGGTCACGATCTCGCGGTCCGTGAGTTCGAGCCCCGCGTCGGGCTCTGGGCTGATGGCTCAGAGCCTGGAGCCTGCTTCCGATTCTGTGTCTCCCTCTCTCTCTGCCCCTCCTCCGTTCATACTCTGTCTCTCTCTGTCTCAAAAATAAAAATAATCATAAAAAAAAAACACCAAACATTTATTGTTTATTCTGTATCAGATTTTGTTCTAAATGCTAAACATTTATTAGCTCATTTAATACTTGCAGTGACTGTAAAGTGTGTACTATTTTATTCCCTTATAGTTACACGTGGCTCAGAATTAGTCTTTTTTATATATGAGGTAGATGCTTTAAATTCTCAATTCTCCATTACTGTCGCCACGAGTTCCTAACTTACCACTAAGCACGAAAGGTGATGGTTTGTATATGAAACATTTCTGAGAGCCACAAAAACAAGAGGAATTGAGGGCGTATTTAACAGCTCTTTCGGTTATGTCTGTCAGCTTTACTACTGGAATAAAACAAGATGACCAGTCATTTGGCAAAATCACTGGTATGGAAGCAAGTGCACCTTGTTGCACAAGCAAGGAAGAGTAGACCAGGAGTAGAGTGTGGCCTTCTTATTTTTCAGTAGTGTGAGTGCAAGTTAAATGCTGTCTAGATTTTAAAGAATATTAGGACCATATGGACACATTTCTGTGTATTGTGTCCAGTCCTTCCTTAGAATACTGGGTGCATTTAAAGAATGTTTAAAAGTACGTTTCTACTCATCATTCAGAATTTATTAGGACAGCATCAGTATCATTTTCAAAAATCACTTTTTGCCAGAGTTATCTCACTTAGTTTGATGGAACATTTCAAATTCATTTGTTTAAAAATTTTTTTAAAAATTTATTTATTTTTGAGAGAGAGAGACAGAGAGAGAGGGAGACACAATCCGAAGCAGGCTCCAGGCTCCGAGCTGTCAGCACAGAGACCGACATGGGGCTCGCACTCGTGAACCGGGAGATCATGACCTGAGCTGAAGTTGGGTGCTTAACCGAATGAGCCATCCAGGCGCCCCTCAAATTCATTTGTTAAAATTTCTTGTAGCAACCATGTACCTTACTTTGGTGTATTATGAAGATAATATAAAGGTAAAGTGATTTGGAAATTTTGAAGGGAATCTTTTTTTCTTTTAAACTATGTAATTGGAAGTTTCTTAGGCAGTTTTAGTAGTGGTTAAGGGTGTAGGCTCTAGAATCACACTGCCTGTTCCCATCCTGCTTACATCACTTGATAGTACTGTGAATTTGGGCAAGTTACTTTTCTGTGCCTCAGTCTTTTCTTCTGTAAATTGGGGATAATATAGAACCTCCTTCCTAGGATTGCTGTGATGGTTAAATGAACTAGTGCGTGTAAAGTGTTAAGAACAGTGCCTGGCCCAGGCTAGTGCTCAGTTAAGTGTTAGCTATTAAAGAAAACGTTATGTTCCACCAAGATAAGTGTATGTTTACTACCTCAGTTACAAGGGTGCCATGAAATGCCTAAAGTTGAGACCAGGACCCATAATTAAAGTAGACTAGAAAAACCAGAGTCCTGATACTACTTATTGTAATTAAACTTCCAAGTTTCAGTCTATGTGAATAATGTGTTTATATTAAATGTTCAACTGAGATAATTCTTTACTTAGTAGATAATATTTTTTTAGAAGAGTTATTCTATTTTTTTAAGTTATATAATCCTCCTTTGAATAACTTTTAGAGCAATGATGATTTTTGGATTTAAATTTAATCTGAGCTTCTATTGAAAAATGGCCAATAGATGAGGTCTTCTGTGCCCTAATCAAAAAGGCAGAGCAGTGCTGTATTTTCTCTTTTTGCCATGATTGTCAGTAAAATTAATTGCTGGCAATAATGGAAGAGGAAAGCCACAAACAATAGCTCAATTGTGTGTTTAGGAAGTATAAGGAGTTCAGTGTTACGTATGTGTAACATATAATGCCTGGAGAGGCAAGAAATGAGGGTAAGGGGTTTGGAGTTTACCCTCTGGAGATTAGTAAAGTTTAATTGAAGGATCTTAAGAAGAGATACGTTCTGACTGGAGATTGAAGCATGATTTATGATTGAGGGGAGAGCCCAGTGAAGAGAAGTGTTAAAGGAGAAAGAAACAAGAACCAATGAAAGGATGGTCTAGTCCCTGGAGCTGTGAATTAGAAACACAGGTGTAGGGTCTTACTCTGGATAATGAAAGAGCTGATGAGCAGTGTTGAGAGCCAGGTGAAATTGCGGATGTATCTTTCCAGTGACATTCACTCACAGTTGTAACAGTGTAACAGTCCCTTCTACCAGTGGAGAAGGCAGTTCTGGTATTGAGGAGTTGAGGATTGAGGTCTTCAGACAACATGGTAGCTAGGCATTAAGTGATTAATTCAGTAATTGTCTACGTGGCAAATAAGCAAGTTAGACCGGGAGTGAATTATAAGCCTAAGGAATATGAGAGGAAAAGCACCCGGAATTTATAATGAGGTCTTAAGGAACACATATAGTATGAGGGTGTGAGAGTGCTGGAAGGGCAGGATCCAGAGAGTGAGGGAGGCACTGTAGCAATATTTTGGCATGTGATGGCAGAGCTCAGGTTGTGGCAGGGTAGCAGGGAAGCTTGTTGGGGATGAGGAGATCCTAGAGCTGTGAGATTTCTAATCTTGTCCTCCTGGTGTTTGAAATCTACCAAGATGATGACAGAGGTTGAGTTTGAGATGTGGCTACAGATCCTTGTATAGGTTTAAGGCCAGGAGTCAAATTTCAGTGAAATTGGCAGAGTAGCTAGGAAGTCAGTTGAAGTTACAGTTAGTAATTAAAAAGCTGGATATTATCAGTTTCAAAATGGTGCACTTTTTTTACATGAGGGTAAAAGATTGATAGGTAGCAACGATTAATGAGCAATCTTTAGAATGTTTCTTTATTTTTGAGACAGAGAGAGAGAGAGAGAGAGAGAGCGAGCAGGGGCAGAGAGAGAGGGAGACACAGAATCAAAGCCCGCTCCAGGCTCTGAGCTGTCAGCACAGAGCCCGAGGCGGGGCTTGAACTCACGGACCTCGAGATCATGACCTGAGCCAAAGTCAGATGCTTAACAAACTGAGCCACCCAGGTGCCTCTAACAATCTTTATTTTGACCTTTTAGCACTATTTTTCATTCTTTAAAGTCCTGCTGTATTTTTCCACTGTGCAGCATTAACCCTATTGGAATAGTATAGTTTCCAAATTTTACCTCCTTTTTACCCTCATAGAATTAAAAGAAGCACTGTTGTCTCATTGCAGGCAGTGGGTGACCCAGATCTTCTAGGTTGAGAAAATAAAACCTAAAAGGAGAAAGAAGAGGACAACATCTTTTATATAAAATGGCTTAATTCCTCTTCTCCCACACCTTAATAAACATTTGTTTAATGTGAATCAGAACTTATAGCACTTTCTTTTTTTAATTAAAAAATTTTTTTAATGTTTATTTATTTTGAGAGAGCGAGCGAGAGTGGGGGAGGGACAGAGAGAGAGGGAGACAGAGGATCTGAAGTGGTCTCTGTGCTGACAGCAGAGAGCCTGATGCAGGTCTTGGACCATGAGCTCATGACCTGAATCGAAGTTGGACGCTTGACCAACTGAACCACCCAGGCACCCTTGGAGCACTTTCTACTGGAGCATTTGCTTTGTATAAGCAAAAGTAGCTTTTATGATTTTGCTGTAAGAGTGATGCGGTTAGCCTCTGTTGTCAGTGTAGTGTGATTGTGTACATGAATGTTCGACATCCTTCCTTTTGCACAGAGTGATTTTGGAAGGAAAATAATTTTCACAGCACTAAAAGAGGCTGAGTTTGATATACAAAAGGAGTTACCATAATGACTATCTTCTCATGTCCTCAAAATGGTACTCCTGCCCCCTTCTCCTCCCCCGTATTGTCCAGGATGTGCTGAGTTTTGTTGCTACTTTGGAAAATGCAGAGGGGAAGAGAAGCTAGATATTTTTGGAGGAGGAATAAAACTTATCTGAATATTCTTCAAATTATTTTTATTGTAGTCTTTCACACTTATTGTCCTTTAAATTTCTTAAAGCATATGTTGTTTTAAAAGATATATATATATATATATATATATATATATATGTACACGATATATTACACTTGGAGTATTATCTAGTTTAGTGGCTAAAAAAATAGAAAATCAGTGATTTCTTAGCAGCTAAAGATTATTATTTTAAACTTTCATTCATTTAGTCAATTTATGGAGAATGTATTATGTCCCAAGCACTGTTGATTACTGTATGTTTTGTGTCACTTTCTAATACAGCTTTATACTGTCAGTTATTTTCAAAAGACATTTGGAAAACAAAAACTGTAAATATTGACTGATTTACTGTTTCTGACATTCATCATTCCATCTGAAGATTTGAGTTTCTATTTAGTATCATTTTCATTTTGCTTGAAGAACTTTTTCAATATTTCTTTTAGTATGCGTCTGCTGGCATTGAATTCTTTCAGATTTTTTTGTCAGAAAATATCACTTTCATTTTTTAAAAAAAAATTTTAATGTTTATTTTTTGAGAGAGAGAGAGAGGGAGAGAGACAGCATGAATGGGGGAGGAGCAGAGAGAGAGGGAGACACAGAATCTGAAGCAGGCTCCAGGCTCTGAGCAGTCAGCACAGAGCCTGACTCAGGGCTTGAACTCATAGACTGTGAGATCATGACCTGAGCTAACTTTGTTTCTGATGATGTCAGTGAATAGTTTTTTTTTTTTTTTTTTTTGAGAGAGAATGCCAGCTTGAGCAGGGAAGGGGCAGAGGGAGAGGGACAGAGAGAATCTTAAGCAGCCTACACGTCCAGCACAGGGGCTTGGTCTCACTAGCATGAGATCATGACCTAAGCCAAAATGAAGAGTTGGATGCATAACTGACTGAGCCACCCAGGTACTACTGTTAGTGAATATTTTTAATATCTGTTCCCTTGTTTATGTTTTTTACTGTTTCCTCTGGTTCTATTAAGATTTTCTCTTTGGGGAACCTGGTTGGCTCAGTAGGTGGAGCATGCGACTCTTGATCTCAGGGTTGTAAGTTCGCGCTCCACATTGGGTATGGAGATTACTTAAAAATAAAATCTTAAAGAAAAAAAAAGATTTTCTCTTTATCACTGGTTTTGAGTGACTGATATGATATGCCTTGGTATGGTTTTCTTTGTATTCATCTTACCTAGGATTTGTTTAGCTCCCTGGATCGATATAGATTTTACCAAATATGAAAAGTTTTCAGTCTTTATTTCTCCAAGTGACTTTTCTTCCCCTTCCTTCTGGGACACCAATTGTACATATGCTAGCATGCTAGATACTGTTCTACAGCTCACTGAAGCTCTGGTTATTTTTTTCCCTTCCCAACTATTTTCCTTTCACTGTCCTCCATTTTCACTGATTGCTGATGCTATGTCTTCAAGACAGTGGATCTTTCTTCTACAAATAAGCCCATTCATGTAATTTTTCATTTCAGATATTGTATTTTTTTTTTTTTGCTTTAGAATTCCTATTTGGTTTATTTCTGTATTTTTATTGATTTTTTTTTATTATACTCATTTTCCTTGAAATCTTTTAGCATATTTGTAATATCATTTTAAAGGTCTTTGTCTGCCAATTCTATCTTTTGTAGCATTTCTGAGACTATTAACTGATTTTTCTCCTGGTTATGTTTGTGTCTTTTTTGTGTAGCGATTTTTGACTGCATGCTATGAATGTTATGTTGTTGAATATGTGTGTGTTTATTAAAATTTTCCTTTGAAATGTGTTGAGTTTTATTTTAGCAAACAGTTCAGTTACTTGTGGATCAGCTTGGTCATTTTGGTATTCATTTTTAAGCTTTATTTGCCTCCGTGTAGGGTAGTCTTTACTTTTAGCTAATTTAACACTCCTAGTAAGGCATGGCTTTTCTGAATTCTCCACTGAAAGTCCTGGATGTTCAGTGAGGCTACTTTGAACTCCCTTCTATCCCATCCCTATGTGAAGTCTGGGACTTGTTCAGCTTCCAGCTCCCTGGCACTTGTTCTTCACCTGGCCTCGTGAAGTCTCCTCCTAGACACGGACAGCTTGCTGTTTGACCAAAGACTCAAAGAGACACTGTGCAGATTTCTAGAGTTCTCTATCTGCATACTTCTCTCCTTGGGGGATCTCTCCTCACAAATTCCAGCTTCCTCAGTCTCCCCAAACTCTGATCTCTGTCTCCTCAACTCAGTGAGAATGCCATATTTCACTTGTATTTCTCTTCCTTATCTCACAGTCTATATAGTATATGTGTACGGTGTGTGTGTGTGTGTAGTATTGTATGTTTGTGGTATATATTACATTGTAGAGTATATAGTATATGTATCGTACCTTTAGACAAAAATCTGGGGTGGCCTTAGGGCTCATTTCACGTGTTTTTCTTCTCTCAGGGGTCACTGTCTTTCCCTGCCTGCTGTATGGTATCTGAAAATAGTTGTATCATGTAATTGTATGTGTTATGCAGACGTTTACAGGAGGAGGGCAAGTCCATCGTGGCTGGAAGCAGAAGTCCCTGCTAATATAGTTGTGATTCTAATTTATTCTTACTTAAGTGGGTGCTTGGTTAGTGGAAATCCCATCCAGCTGACTATGCAGGGGGTTATATAGGGCCATGCCTCTGAGGTTTGGGCCTCGATATTGACTCACCCGGTATAGAATGTCGAGTAAGCACAGACTAGGCCGCCTTGATGGACAGCAAGATTACTAGCAAGATGTAGCAGTTTTAGAGATTACTCTTTCATTAATTTAGGGCTACTGAAGTTTTACAAAATGCTACATTTTTGTTATATCCTCTTGAATCAGATCCCATTCTTATAAACCATGTTTTCCTGACGTGCGTAGATTTGGCCATATTGTTAATTACTATATCCTTTTCCAATTTCAGGAGCAGCATTTCTTGCTATTACAACCATCTATGCTGAAAGTGGGTCGGGTTTTGTAGTACCAAGTGCTTCTGCCAAAGCGGGTGTGGAGGCCATGAACAAGTGAGTACTCCTATGTTAATCCCATCACTGAAGATAAACAGTGTACTTTGGTAGTTCATGGAGCTAAATTTCTTCATTCTAGTCTCCATCCAGAGAAAAGTAAACAAAGATTAATTTGCATTTACTTGAAAACATACTTTCTGTTTCTTGGATGAGTCCTATTTGTCAAGGTCAGCACTGCCCGATAGAACTTTCTGCGGCAATGGAAGTGTTTTATAACTCGGCATTATCCAACAGCCACATATGAACCTTTGAATTGTGGCTACAGTGACTAAGAACCTAAATTTTATTTAATTTTAATTACTTTAAAATGAAAATTAAGATTAGATAGCTACATGTAGCTAGTGGCTATCATATTAGATAGCACAGGAGTACAGCCTTTTTGTTCTCCCATATACCTTTATCTTTAGTCTGTTTCTGATCTCTATTAAACACACCTTCATCCTTTTATTGTACCTGCTGTGTGAGATTCATAGGACTAACATAAACCAGTCACCACTGCCAGATCTTGTGGCCTTTTCTCAGCAGCATATGATAGCTCTTTGAATCTGTTCCCCATCAACCTTTGCCACTGTTTTTGTGGTAATGTCAGTTGTCATCATGGCTTACTGTAATAGCCCTCTAATGTGTTTCTCTGCTACCAGTCTTTTCCCTCTTTATTTTTTATGCATATTCCCACCAGAATCATCTCTCTAAAAATACAGGTATGCCTATGATACTCCCTAGCTAAAATCTTAGATCATTTTTCCATGACTCTTTAGAATAAAAGCCAAAACTCACTATGGCATTCTAAATAAACTGGTCCCTGACCTTTGTTTATTCACTGACTAATTGGATAAATATTTATTTTGTGCCTTTTGTGTGCCTGACACTATGCTGGGTACCAGCGATACGATACAATAGTGATAGAAGTAGAATAGTCCTCACGCCCACCTGAGTGTATAGTCTTATGCCATTTTTCTTGTGTTTTAATTTCCATTGAACTGTTCTGTATTTCCTTAAATATGCCGTGCATTTTCATCTCTCTGTGCTTGGGCTATGCTGCTGTTGGAATTTGCTGTGATATTTTCCCTACTTTCAAGGCTGTCATCATATCACTTCCTCTGTGATGTTTTCTCTCATTTCTTTAGAACAGAATGAATTATTCTCTACTCTGTGCACCCTTAAAACTTTATTTTTGTCTAGTGAGAAGACTAACACACCAATAAATAAATGCCACCCATTGTTATAGATTCTAAAATGAAGGTAGTGTACCAATGAGGGGCACAGGGAAGGACACGCAAGACTCCTTTTTAACATCCTGTCCAAGCTGTCTGACTTCCCCACTAGAATGTGAGTTCTGTGAGGGAGAAGCCTTATTCATCTCTATATACTTATTTCTTGGCAAGGTCTGATGTGTAGCTCTTGCTCCTTGCTGGCTGAACTGCACAATTATTCTCTTTCCCAAGTAGTCTCAAAATTCTTTTTAACGTTTAAATCAGTAACATATATTTATTTGAGATACAAAGACATATTACTATACTTACAAGTTGAGTCTTGGTGTGAATAGAGATAATTACCTTTTTTTTAAGGTCAGATGGTATTAGAAATAAGGAATTAGAACTTGACTATTTTGGCATCATTTGTACAGTATCACTATTTGTCTTGGGTGCCTGGGTGGCTCAGTCGGTTAAGTGCCCAACTTCTCTTGATTTCGTTCGGCTTAGGTCATGAACTCATTCAGGAGATGGAGCCCTCCATCGGGCTCCGTGCTGAGCATGGAGCCTGCTTAAGATTCTCTCTCTGTCCCTCTCTCTGTGCCCCCCACCCCCATCACGTGTGCGTGCTCTCTCAAAAAATATTTTTGTCTTGTTAGGACCTTTGATCTTGTTAGAAGTTTCAGTTTCATGTCCTTTAAGGTCTATGATTCTGTGCTGCTTGTTCTTTTGTTTTGTTTTGTTTTATTACTGCATAGTGTATTGCATGAAATAGATACTCAGTAAATGTGTACTTCCTCTCCAGCCTGCATTCCCATCAGTTCTCTTCTCATACTTTATGGTACATGGTCCTACTGAATAAGGCCTTATAAGTCCCCAAATACTGCATGTTGTTTGTGTCTTTGTCCTTCACTCATTCTGGCCCATATGCCTGGGCTATCTTTTGTTTTCCATCCTATGCTCTGGTATCTCCCATCCTGTTTTCCTCCCCCTTGCCTCTCACCATAAACTCCTACTCCTTCAAGTGTTAACTCAAATATCACCTCCTCCAGGAAGCCTTCCTTCTCACTCTCAGTAGACTGAAGTACTTCTTCCTTTAAGCAGTCATGGCACACCTTACATAATTCCCAGAAGAGTAACTACTTTGTGATATAACTGAGCTGGCTTCTTTTGAGAGAATAAGACTGCTCTCTTGAGAGCAGGGACTGCCTTTCTTTGAGGGTAACACTTATAAAGTGTTATCAGCTCACAGTAAGTACACGATAAACATCTGTTGATTTAACAACAATAATGGCTAACATATAATGAGTATATTATGCTTAGCATCTTGTCACGCAAAATGAGCTAATGAGGTGGATTTCTTACCACGTTATCAGAATATAAACTAGTTTAATGAGAGTTAGGACTGGAAAAAGTGTATCTGTTGCACCTCTCAGCAGAGATTGGATGGCTTTTCCTCTAGGCATGTTTCCTTAATAGGTTGCTCAGTTTTTCACAGGAAGCCATAAACTCTGCTTGGCTCGGTAATTCTGTTAGGACATGAAGTTACTACTTTCCTAGCAATTTGGAGCAGATGCACTACAAGTACATGCCAAGGGTAGGTATGGTCATGAATTCTGTCAAAAGTATCACTCAGGGAAGCAATCTTTATGTATGATTTGCCCCAAAGAGATGCAATCCACCCATTCTCTAAAATGCACCCATGGATTAACACAGATTAACAGACTGTGTTTGGAGCACCTGCCCTCCCACCCCCACCCCAATAGAATGAATTTTGCTGAATTGCTGTTTGTGGGTTGTTTTTTTTTTTTTTTCATGTTTATTTATTCATTTTGAGAGACAGAGAGAGCACACATAGGAGGGGCAGAGACAGGCAGAGACAGAATCCTAAGCAGGCTCCATACGCTATCAGCCCAGAACCTGTCTCAGGGCTCAATCTCATGAATGGAACCATGAAATCATGACCTGAGCCAAAATCAAGAGTGAGAGGCTTAACCAACTGAGCCACCCAGGCACCCTCTGATTTGGCCTTTGAATTGATCTTGTTGGGTCATGTTAATTGATTTCTTGTAGTTCCATAAGACTTATCTCTTTGTATCTATTGCAAGTATGCAGTATTGTATTATTTACATTACACAATTTTCATTTTAGAAGTCTTCTTGAAAGAAGTGTTTTTCTGATCTTTTTTTTTTTTTTTTTTTTTTTTTTTTTAATCAGGAACAGTTGTGCTTTTCCTGAGATATTAGCTTGCTTTTTCCTTATGGGCACTGCAAAGTGTGTAACTGATTAGGTTTCATTTTTGCATAGTGTCATGGAAAGAATGGATGCAAATTTGTGACCCACGTATTGTGATTATATGGAATGCCATAGAACATTTAGGTATTAGCTCCATTCTTGGTTCCTTTGTGTTTCCTTATCCTTTTTTTATCTTCGTTCCTTCTTTCCTGCCTTCCTTCTTCTCTCTATTTCTTTCCTTCAAATGATTTTATCATCCTTATTTGCATTATTTATATATTTTTCTTTTTTTTTTCTTTTTTTTTTAATTTTTTTTTTTTAACGTTTATTTATTTTTGAGACAGAGAGAGACAGAGCATGAATGGGGGAGGGTCAGAGAGAGGGAGACACAGAATCTGAAACAGGCTCCAGGCTCTGAGCTGTCAGCGCAGAGCCCGACGCGGGGCTCAAACTCACGGACCGCGAGATCATGACCTGAGCCGAAGTCGGCTGCTTAACCGACTGAGCCACCCAGGCGCCCCCATTATTTATATATTTTTCAATGGTTACCCTAAGTCATTTTTTGAAACTAGATTAAGTATATATAGACACAAATGTACATATGAATATAAATTCCTAAAATGAGACAATAAAAGTTAAGACCTGTCTATCAAGTAGGGTTTTAAAACAGATTGCTTCAAGTTTCCATGTTTTCTATTATTGTTATATTTTGTGTCATACCATTTAGTAAGATTTTGTTAGGTTCCTATTTCCTTTTGAGTGCAGTTCAACAATTATATTAAAGCCTCATTAAACATGGATATAGATAGTATTTTATATCTTTGTAATTCATCTCTTACTTAAAAGCACTTGTGATGCTGTAAACATTGTAATCCAATGGACTATATATAAGTCAAGCTATTTTGGACTTTGTACATGTAGGACTGAACTCCAGAAGATGTGGGGGAGGGCATGATTCTCTCACTCTTCATGCTAAATTGTGATACTTACTCTAATAATGTATTTTGATATTGGACTTGGTTTGGCAGTGTAAATGGTGGGTGGTAGAGCATAGTGATTATGGAAGGACACTAAAATGTAAATGTGGTAGGGCCCCCTCCCTAAGGAAAGAAAAGAAAAAAGAAAAAAAAAAAAACCTCAAGGCAATCCGGTTGTATACGCATACATGAAAACATCCTTCATGACCTTGTAACATGGGACACTTAATCAGACTACATGTCTGTATGTTACCATATGTGGGAGACAAAGAAGTAAAAAATATGTAAAAAACTATGCCACGTGGTGTTCGGGGCTCAGTTCTTCAGAAATGAACCCAACTGAGCGATGCTGGCACAAATAAAGTTGCTTCCTGGAAAGAAAAGCCTTGGCGTCAGGACTCTGTGTGAGAATCCTGCTACATAAATAGTAGATATTAAAACAGAGTGATTAAAGGTACAAATTCTGGAGCTAGACCACTTAAAGTTGATTTACGGGCTGTGTGACCCAGAGCAAGTGATTTAACCTCTCTGTGCCTCAGTTTCCTTGTCTATAATATGGGGAATAATAATAGTACGTACTTCGGGGTTGTAGTCCCTGGCATGTAGTGAGCATGCAGTGAGTCTTGGTTGTTAGCATTTTTAGCATATAGTGTAATATTTCAGAATCTATGTTTTTTAATTTTTAGGTCTCTTGCAGCTGAATGGGGTAGATATGGACTACGATTCAATGTGATTCAACCGGGGCCTATAAAAACGAAAGTAAGGTTTAGTTTGCCTAGTATCTCATTGTGAATGATTAAGGAATGAAATATTGGTAGAAGTATTCTGATTGTTGTGTGCAGGACTTGTCAGAGATGTCTGAGCTTGGAGCCCTAGTGGTAGAGAAGAGGGTTTTGCCATTATCCACTATAAGTAAGGAGGTGGACAGGAATACAGCAGCTATATAATTTCTTGATAAGATCTATTTCAGTGTCGTAATCTTCTGGGATCTTTTGTGCCATCAATTTTGGTATTTTGTCTGATTTGCTTCAGTGATCTGTTATTACCCTATATTTATTAATCTTCACCGTATTTTAAGGATTCTTTCTTTGATTGACATCCTTTTTTTTTTTAGTTCCTGGAAATGGAAGTATATTTTTATTTTAAGAGATGTTCTAGAAGGTTCTCTGCTCTTGCGATAGGTAGCGTTTTCTTTGCTCACGTCTCTGCCTTTCACTTTCAGACACTCAATTATGCATGCCATTTGACTCCCATGTCTCTGATTACAAATCTTTCTGATGGCTTGCATTTCACCTATAATTAATAATCATTACAGATACTTACTGCAACTTATAATGATCACTATTGTTGTTACGGTTGCTGCTCAGAATGTCCACAGGTTCTGTGTTCTCTCACACTGCCCCAGATAACTTCCCTCTCACTTTCTGTTTTCATGTGAAGCAAGAATTTACAACACTAACTGGCATATAGCTCTGAAGGCCTCAGTGAAGTGTGATCACTTGTTCTAGTTGTATCAATAAATACTTTAGAAAATAATGCTAGGGAGCATTTGGATTGTAGGTAGTTCTGGGTATTAAATATCAATGAGGAAATGGCTGTATTAGTTTCTTTAGCAGCTTGAAGGGGGGGAAATGGAAAGGAGAACTACCTGAGTGACTGAAACTTGGCTATCTTATTTGACACTTCAATAATAAAGAGTCTAATACAATTAATGGAAAAATAACTCAAAAGCATGTATTAACACACGTGATTCAGGGCAGCACTGTGCTGAGCGCTATCCGAAGAAAACCCTGGGGTCACAGAGCTTCTTTTTAAGCCCTCACTAACTAGGAAAGATCACCTGCATTTTATTTACTTATTTAACATATATTGAGTGTCTGCTGTATGCAAAGGTGCTGAGAAAATACAAAAACATTTGTGACAGAGTCTTTGCTGTCAAGGAGCTTACAATGTAGCAGTAGAGGTATCAGTCCTTGTGATCAAGGAGCTTGCAGCGTAGCAGTAGAGGTATAAGTTGTACACAGATAACACGGATGTAGCTTTAAAGAGTTTAAAAGAAAATTGAAGTCTAGAAACTCTGAAGCAAGCACTGGTAGAGCCAGGTAGCCCGTTGCTACCCTTTGTCTCCACCGGTTGATTCGTGTGCAGGGAGAGCTGGAGGACCCCCCAAGGAGCCTCCTGAGGGCTTGCTCTGTCTCATACCTGTTTTATTGAAGACAGCTGTCACCTCGGCTCCCAGGCGTTGATACAGAGAAACCCAGTCTTTTATGTATTTATTTTTTGATCCATGCACATCCGTACTTCATCTTGGTCCGCACCTTCATATCATTAACAGAAGGCAGACATTGTTTGGCAAATTTAGTTTTTTGGTTGTTTTTTTTTTTTCTTTAAGACCTACTTGAATTTAGTATTCCTCCCTACTTGTTTTCCTCCTTTCCAATTATTTTGAGAAGAAAGGAGGAGAAAAGGAATTTCCCCTGAAAGGTTTCCTACTTGAGGTACTTTTCTGATTTCTAAATCAAATGACAATATCACTACTACGTCCAGCACACTGGGCTTGTAGGTATTTCCGGGTACTTTCATATACCTTTTCTCCTTTGATGCTTATAACAGTCTTGTGAGGTGGCTCATGACAGGTATCCTTATTTTATGGATGAAGAAAACAAAGGTAAAAAGGTCATATTTTCTAGTAATTTTTTTTCTTGTAAGTATAAGATAAAATGTCCTGTTTTGAGCTAAAATGAATATGGAAGAATTTGGCAATCTCCTCTGTTGTTTACAAGGCCTAAGGTATGAACAGGCTGCCATAGTAATATTCCATTTCTTACAAACTTGTTTCTTAGATAGGAAAGGAGTTGCGTTAACAAAAAACGCGACCTAACTATTTTCTTAATATCTAAGGGTGCCTTTAGCCGTCTTGACCCAACTGGAGAATTTGAGAAAGAAATGATTGACAGAATCCCCTGTGGTCGGCTGGGAACTACAGAAGAACTTGCAAATCTTGCTGCTTTTCTTTGTAGTGACTATGCTTCTTGGATTAATGGGGCAGTAAGCATTGTTTCTCTTAACTTTTGGGGGACGTGGATTTGGGGTGGAAAGGCATGTTGTGGAACCAGTCCTGACAATATTGAATATAAATATGATTTAAAATATTTATTTAGCTGCAAACAATATAAAATGTTAATGTAGATTGTTTAGCCTATGGAATTTTTTCATGGATAAATTAATTTTATTAAATGCAAATTACCTTGGAAGACATGCCTTTAGGATGATTTTTAATATCGGGTAGAATTTGAAATTGTGGAGATGGGGGGAAAAAGGATTCTAAAATAAGTTAATCAGATTAGGTTTAATCATCACTTTTGTCTTCAGAATTTGGGCTTTGATTGAAAGTGCCGAGGAGATGTTCCATCCAATCAAGATGAGAGAATGTCTAATGGTTCAGAACCGTTTTAAAAGGTGTTAGTTTCAGAATTTTTGCTTTTTTTTTTTTTTTTCCTTCAGGTCATTAGATTTGATGGTGGAGAGGAAGCATTTATTTCAGGGGAATTCAACAGTCTGAGCAAGGTAATGCCGTTTTGTGAATATAATATAATATTAGCAGCTAAGATACTAATAAGCTTTAAAAATATGCAAGAACCACATTAAGTTGGCTTTCTGTTTGTGTTAGGTCACTAAGGAGCAGTGGGACACGATAGAAGGACTCATCAGGAAGACAAAAGGCTCCTAAGATCACTCTGGCCTTCATCTTGGTTACAGTGGAAATGATACAGTCTATGATCTTTTGAATATTTTCAAGTCTAATAAATCGTTAACGAACAAACACAGCCTGGGTGTGTATCGTGCTTTCAGCTGTAGGTATACATTTTATATTTAAAGATCTGTAAGATGGGAAATTATCCCTTCAAAAAGTTTTTTTAAAAATAAAAAAGGCTAGTGAGTAAAGGCTTTGGTGGAGGTAAAATGCTTGGAAATGCAGAGAAGGAAACAGATATTATAACTTGAAAAAGTCAGGAGAATCTTAATGGTCAAAGTAGCATTTGAGTTACATATTAAACCATGCCTATGGGGATGGGGCCTAAAAAAACAAAAGTAGAGGGTATACAGTAGATTTAATGGACTCTGCCTTTTCATTATATTTCCTTTTTTTAAATGTTTATTTGTTTATTTTTGAAAGAGAGAGCGTGCATGCTAGCGGGAAGAGGGGCAGAGAGAGAGCAAGAGAGACAGTCCCAAGCAGGCTCCACGCTCAGCACGGAGCCCCACCTGGGGCTTGATCTCACGACCCTGAGATCATGACCTGAGCTGAAATCAAGAGTCAGATGCTTAACCAACTGAGACACCCAGGCACCCCTCCATTATATTTCCTTTTCACTGGACTTGTGAATTATCTTCTTTAGGTAGCTCAATATTAATTCAAAGAAAATTTTACCGGGACCTATTTTATAGCCTGGCATTTTATATGGTACTGAGTATACAACATGAACAATCTACAGCCTTGCCTTCTTGAAATATTATCTAGCAGGATAGAGAGACCTATAAATAATTATTTTTGATGCATTGTGATAATTACTATTCCAGCAGTGTTGAAGTGTGGAAGAGGAAGTAATTCATTCTGACTCTAGAGTTTAGAGAAAGTGACACCTAGGAAATAGTATTCCATCTCAGCTTTAAAAGAAGAGTAGATTTCTCTAGGTAGAGAAGATGAACAAGCTTATAAAATATTTTTGTGTGTAATTTCATTTCATTTCATATTGGGTTTGACTAATTTGTCATCCTGAGGATCAAGTAATAAAGCCGTAGTCTCTAGTCTATGTAGCTATAATTTTGAGCTTATATTAAAAAAAAGGTCTGTTTGGCTGTCACAGGCATCTCTCATAAACATGCTCACTGGACTATCCCCATTGCCCAAATTACCAAGAGAGGGGACCAACTTCCATCATACCTCCTCTGAACAGATCTGTAAAGGAATCTAGTGTTCCTGTTTGAATATCTATGTTGTAAGCCCCAAACGGACACTCTTACTATGTTCACAGTTAATTGTGCACATAAATTATATTAAATTGTGTACATAAATGGGTAATGTTATAGTTTTGGAATAAGTGGCCTTGACATTCTCAATTATACTGGGCCTTTTAGGATGTCACATGTCTTCACGCTCTCGCAATGCAGGTACCCAGTTTGCGTTTTACCTTTAATGCTAACCCTCATTTTCCTCTTGTCTGCCTAAATCTTTGTTTTCAAATTATCAGTACCTCTTATGGTGTAGGAAAAAATAAAAAGGTGCCAGTAGTTATATAAATGAACTTGTATAAGTTTCATCACTTCTTCTTTTCCTTGCTATAAAGTTCAGGATTATAATACCTGTTTGGCGGGGTTCTTATGAGGATCAAGTGAAAGAAAACACTGTAAAATGTAAACTAAACAAATGAATGGTGGGCCCTCCTGTCATTTGACCCTTTCATTTTTAAGACTTGTTTATCGTAGAAAACATGAGAATACAAATGAATAGGAAGCATTAAAAACTAACTTTCTAGGGGCGCCTGAGTGGCTCAGTCGGTTAAGCGTCAGACTTTGGCTCCGGTCATGATCTCACGGTTTGTGAGTTCCGGCCCCTGTCGGGCTCTGGGCTGACATCTCAGAGCCTGGAGTCCGCCTCAGATTATGTGTCTCTCTTTGTCCGCCCCTCCACTGCTTGCAATCTGTCTCTTGCATTGTCTCAAAAATGAATAAACATTAAAAAAAAAAATTAAAAAAAAACTAACTTTCTAAAGAAAATACCTGTTAATACTTTGGTATATTTGTTTTTGGTCTTTTGCCTTTTAATTTAATTTTATATTTTATGGAAGTAATTTGTTTATATAATTTGCACAGAAAGAGAACTACCACAGTCCATAGTAAGCTCCTCAGCTTTTTAAACTTTTTTTCCTGTAATATACACTCTTTCCCTCCGCTAAATCTACCAAGAAAACCATATTTCTAATTTTGCTTAAATTAGTATTCAGTGTTTACATTTTTTATAACTTCATAACTATCGTTTTTTTCCAGTGTTTTTTCAACTTTCCTCTTTTTTTTTAATAGTTGAGAGTGTATGATAAATCAGATACTGTTTTTTTAAACAAATCTGATTTTTTTGTATTTCATGGTTTATATATATCATACTTGATTTGATTCTTTATTCTCAGAATCGGTTATTTTTATTTCCAGTATAGTATAGAAAACTATGATGAGCATCTTTGTGCATGAAAAACCTTTCAGAATTTGGAATTTTTTCCTCCTGACAGATTTCTGGAAGTCATATTATTAATCAAAGGTTATGGAGCTTTTAAAGACCCTGGATACACATTTTAAAATTGTTATTCCTAAGATTTGTATGGGTTTAGAGCACCCTGAGCTGTGTGTGATTGTGCCAGTTTCCACAAATACCTGCCAACATGGGGTAGTCTGATTTTCAAACTATTTCCTCATTTCGTAAGTAAAGGATAAAGCTTCTCTTCAAGTATGTGTTTATTTGTTAGTGATATTGAATACTTTTCTACACAACTGAATGTCCCGTTTGTGTTTTTTACTTGTTGGTACCTTCACTGGGTACCATAAAAACTTTGTTTTGTCCAAGTTTTTAGACACATTTTTCTTCTATTAATCATCTCCTAGAGTTTGCTTCTTTATTATATTCTATTGCAAATGATGAGTGAGGAAGAAGAGCTTGCAAGCATGGAAGAGAAGGCCAGAAAAGAGAGATTACGAGGCTGTCAATTCATTGAAATTTCTTGCTAGGAAAGAAACGTTTTCAGGAAGCCTGCAAGACACATTATTGATGAGTAGTCACTGTATGTAATGACATACCACCTTGGGGCTGTAACCACATCAATGTTTCATCTTAAGAATTATTAGTTTGTCACTCTACTTAGTACCTTTTCAAAGGGTCCTGCTTCCAACACTAACGGAAGAGTTAATACTCAGTACATTAAAATAAGGATTGTTGGTAATAATATCACCGATCTTATCATTAGTATATGAAAACACATTCAGGAAACGTGTCACGTATGGAATAACAGTTGTCATATTGTTCTTATGGAAAAAACTAAAGCAGCAAGAATTTAAGTGACTTTGAACAATAGAATTTTAGAGCCAGAAAACCTTAGAAGATACTTCTTAACCCCTTCATTTTATATCTGAGGGAACTGAGAACTCAGGGAAGTTATGATATGCCTAAGGTCACTCCATCAGTCAAGGTCATTTTCTTCCCAATTAGACCATTTCTTGGGATCCTAATTTAAAACCAAGAGGCAATAACAGGGCCTTTATGACCTACAGTTCTATTGCAAAAGCCTTCAAGGGGAAAAAGCTTATAAAATTTTTTGTTCTTGATCAATTTTATTATTTTGTTCATTGAACATAAAACTATTTATTAGGCTTTCGTGAATTCATTCTCAACTTCAATCCCTTTAACTTGAATTTTCTTCTAAAGTCTTCTTTTTTTTTAATGTTTGTTTATTTTTGAGAGAGAGGGAGAGAGAGACAGAGCAGGTGAGGGGTAGATAGAGAGGGAGACACAGAACCCGAAGCAGGCTCCAGGCTCTGAGCTGTCAGCACAGAACCATACGCGGGGCTCAAACTCATGAACTCTGAGATCGTGATCTGAGCCGAAGTCAGACGCTTAACCGACTGAGCTACCCGGGCGCCCCTCTTCTAAAGTCTTACATGTCTCAACTGTGAGGTAAAATAATCCTTGTGTTTGGAGACAGGATAAATGGCACTTAGCATAAAATCAACTAATTCTGGCAGAGGAGATCTTGCCTGCTCTGCCTCACACTCTGCCCTCTACCCAGGCTCTGCCACAGCAGCTTTCCTTCTGTTCCTAGGGGTTCTTCGACCTACAACCTTTGCACTAGCTGCTCCTTTGTCCTAGGAACGTGCTTCTCTAAATCCCTGCTCACGCACCATTAATTTCTTGAACGTTTTTGTTTGATGTATGATTTCTTAAGGTACACAAACCGAATTATCGCAAAATGAATACACGTGTGTCAACACAACCCAGGTGAAAAACAACATCACCAGGAGTCCCGAAGCCTTGCTTGTGTCTCTCATCATGACTTAACCTGCTGTAAAACGGGTCACTCTCTTGACTTCTACCACCATAGCTAAGCTACTTTTGAAGCTTATATAAAGTAGAATCCTATGCCTTGTATTACCCTGTTTCTGGTTTTTATCTGTGTCTCAATTCTTTATGCATTCTCATTGCTACATAACAATGTGGTATGAATACACCACAATTCATATGTTAGTCCTGCTATTGGTGGGCATTGGGGTTTCTAGTTTGGGGTTAGGCCAAATACAACGCGACTGTAAGCATTCTTTTGGTGACGATGCAGACCTTTCTCTGTTAGGTTGATAAAACCTAGCAGTGAAATTGCTGGGATATAAGGCGTGTACACATTCACACTTACTAGACACTGCCACTGTGCTTTCCAAAATATCCCAGTTTAACCTCCCACCCGGCAGTAAGAATTTCCACTGTGCCACGCCCTCACCAATACTTAGCATTTAAGATCTCTTTATTTTTTTTTTAAGTTTATTTCTTTATTTTGAGAGACAAAAAGAGTGCGATCGGGGGAGGGGCAGAGAGAGAAACCCAAGCAGCCTCCGCAGAGTCAGAGCAGACCCCGACATGGGGCTCGACCTCACAAACCCCAAGATCATGACCTGAACCGGAACCGAGAGCTGGACGCTCAACCGACGGAGCCAGCAAAGAGCCCCTCAGCATCCCTTTAATTTTAACCTTTCTGATAAGTGTGTGGCAGTATCTCATTTGTTTTAATTTGCATTTCTCATTACTAATAAAGTTGATTACTTTTATTTATTTTGGCTGTTTAGAGAACTTTTTTATTTGTAAAATGCCTGTTCAACTTTCTTACATATTTTTTCTACCGGGTTATGCTTTTAAAATTAATTTTTGGAGTAACGTTTATATATCTCTGGATAAGTACCTTTGCCAATTATATGTGCTACAAATTGTTGGAGGAGGTCATCGGGAGGACGTGACCTCTGGTTGACCCGAGAGCTGCACCTGGGCAATCAGAAGGTTCTCATCCTCTTGGAATGTTGGTTCCACGTACCCACTGTTTCCTGGCTTGAGTGGTTTTCAAGCATGAAGCCTCGAGTCAGCAACGTGTTGTTGAAACTACCTGGACTCTCTGTTCGTGCTCTTTCTCCCTCAAAAATGAATAAACATTAAAAAAAAAAAAAGATTCCGGTGGGTGAGTATGAAGATTTATCCGTCCTGGGGTTATTCAAGACAAGCCTCCTGAGTAAGTTCCCTTGTTTATTACTCTGCCACCTATAATTTGGAATCCTGTTTCTTTCTTCAGTCTCTCCCTGCCCTCCGTGTATGGGGAGGAATTTCAGATTTCACCTGGAAAGCTCCCAAGGTTTTGAGCCAACCCAAATATCTTCTCACACTCTAATGTTGGATTTTTTTACTTTCTTAACAGTGACTTTTTTTTTGAGGGGGGGCAAACCTTAAGGTTAATAGGGTCCAATTACTCAATGTTTTTTCATAATTGGTTGTTAAGGAATCTTTCCATGCATGAGGGATGGAAGGTATTCTAACACATAGTCGTCTGTATACCTTTTGGACATGGGTTGATAATGTACCTGGAATGAATTTTGTTTGTAATCTGAGGGAGGTGTGCATAAGCTACCTTACATCTGCCCTGTCAGATTCCTTTACTCTCTTCTGTTTTCTGCTCCAGGAGGCAGGCCCATCACTTAGAAGGAAGTGTGACTGATTTAGCTGAGCTGTAAGAATTTCTTTCCCTGATAGAGCTCAGGAGTTCAAGTTCACTATGATAGGCCAAATGCTAGACTCATGACCATTATTCCTATGGGCTTTCTAGGAAGTGACCCCAGATATCAGACTTTTATCGTTGTTGTTTTCCTTTTAAAAAAATTATATGTATTTATTTTTGAGAGAGAGGAAGAGAGAGAGCGTGAGTAGGGGAGGGGCAGAGAGAGAGGGAGACAGAATCCAAAGCAGGCTCCAGGCTCTGAGCTGTCAGCACAGAGCCTGATGTGGGTCTCGAACTCACAAACAGTGAGATCATGACCTGAGCTGAAGTCTGACGCTTAACCGACTGAGCCACCCAGGCACCCCTTATTTTCTTTTTCAATGCTACAATGGTAAGAGTGCCAAGCCTGCCCTCATTTTGGTATATACTTTGTAATTAACAGCTATTTTCATCTGTCATGAACAGATGAATGTAAGAAATTCTGTATATTCCTATTCCTTTGGAAAAAATCTTTCACAAAGAACTATTTGATTATGTCAGTTGGGCAAAAAACTTCAAATATTTGGATTTTTTGGGATTTCTTTGTTTGTAAATCTTATTGTTGGAGGCTTCTCTTCATAAGACATACAATGATTCACTGACGCAGGCAGATCTACATTTATTTAGATTTCTTAGGCCATAATAACTTGAGCATCCTACATTTCCACCTGGATTGATTACCAGTTACATGTCCACTGACTTTTTGAGGAAGAAGCAAAAATACAAGCAATGAGTTATTTTCCTCTTTATTCTTAGTCGTTAAATTCAACCTAAGGTCAGTGCTTCCATTTACACACTAGAAGCAAAGCCAATCTAATACATCATTTTGATAAATTTTATTTTTTGACAGATCTATTTTCTGTTCATCCTTGAGGGAAAGAGATACCTCACTTTTATTTTGTCGTGATTTCTATGAATTGAGAAAAGTAGTGCTGAATTTATAGAATTGGGGACATTTAAACTGATCTAGAACCATTAATTCTTTGGTGGTAACTTTGTAAATTTCATAAAGACACATAACTCTTAGCTCTCTGCTTCACAATCAAAGAATCCGAAGTCACCAACCATTACATGTCAGGTGTAACCAGTATAGGATATTCTAGCTACAAATATATGAAACTGACTTGGATGTAGGTCAAAAGAACGTTTTAGAATCTCCCTTGCTAAGTATGATAAATGATTACATTAGTATTTCTCTTCAGATGTTATTTTTAACTCATTTGAAACTATTTGCAGATAGAAATAGAACTATTTTGAATGCTGATCTCAATATGAAATATATAGGATTCACAGAATACACAAAATTTTTGATGATATAACATTCAACAATCAGGGTGCTATGAATTTAACATTAAAAGTTAATTATGTAGTAAAAAATAGAGTTGTTATAGCTAGAAAAAAATATTTTCAGAGGCAGCAGATACCCTTGGTGGAAATGGACAGTCCTACATGGAAAGAAAATCCAGGAAGTATGCAAAGTAGACACCAGGATACTCGGCATATATAATTTAATCAGAGATCACACAATATGACATAAAAACAGCAGTTGACTAGAATAATTATAATTTGCAACACGTGAAAACAGTTTAGAAAATGGATTAAGGTCATACTCTCTGACAGTAGGCTTGTTGAAAATACAGATGTAGAATCAGACAGATTTATGTTTCATCTGGTGCTACTCTTCCTTGTCATCAAATTAACTTGAACCAATAGCTTGGTATGGATTCAAGCAGTAGATGTGTTGTTGATTAATTAACTAAGTCTTGTCTAGTGAGACTGTTAACCTCATAGAGCCACAAATAACTAACTATTGATTGATATTTTGGTATTTTAGATGCAAAAGCACATTCCTCCTAATAATTGGAAATACAGCTTAAGACTATCTTGTGGGACAGACCTATGATTGTCTGAAGCGGTAACTTGTTAGGTATAATTCTCCTATTCAGTGACAAATGTGCATTTACACATCAGAGACTAGAATTTTAGAGATTAATCCTAGTGGAATTTTTAGGGAAATCATGTCCAACTATATTTGTGAAAGCAAGAATGTGTTCGGTTATTTTTTGTTCCCAGTTGGGTGTATTGGCTGGCCTGAGCCTAAGACGTTCTTTTCCAATCATGTAGTTACAAAAACTGTACATTACAAACAGTGTAGAAACAAGCCGAAAAGAAAGTGCCACACATCCTGGGTAATTAGCTATATGCAGTTAAATTTACAGATACAAAAGAAAATACAGCCTACTCCCTTATAGTGCACAGTTATTTTTTAGATACAATGTATCGCTAGTAAGTGGTCATGGTCACTAACTCTAGTTGTCTCCAGCACAGAGAATGAGAGCAAGATCCGTTCGGTACAGCTTTCCTCCATCTGATAAAGCCATTATGCTCTTCTTGTATGTTGGAATATTATTAATATCCAGGTCCTGTATAGAACATAGATGGCATTGTTATCCAGTTAAATATGGAAGTTAATTAACCACTGTCAAGTGATAAAACATAGGATGAAAACTGCTTGCTACATCAATCCATTAAGAGCTGGATTGAAATCTTACACTAAAGTGAATAATCACAAGGTTGTTTTAAAATATATTTATCACAGTTACACTGATTTAGACCAGTGCCAAATCAGGTTAAGAATTGAATTCTACTGCTGCTGCTGTATAAATCTTTATTTTATTTTTTTTTTTTTTACTTTTATTTTTTTTTTTATTTTTTTTTTTTATATGAAGTTTATTGACAAATTGGTTTCCATAAATCTTTAAAGTAGACTTCCAAAAATGGATGTGTGGTGGATGGATCCTTATAGTCTGCCTAAAAAGTAAGTGGCATGGTAACAAAATTACCTGTTTATTCTTCTCACACAGATCCTTCAGTAGAGCATCCAGTTCATTTTCATCTATGTACCCATTGCCGTCCTGAGGGAGCAGAAAAAAACCAGTATGCAACCAACTGAACAATAACGGGGGATGTAATAAACAGAAACAATCGAAATCCTCAGAAATCTCGCTGGCAGATATTCCAATGTCTTCATGTCCGACCCTCAAGATGCTTAATTGCTCCCGAGGTCCAAAATACATGTGAATTGCCTCTCATTCAACACCTTACATTTATAAAACGCTTTGAACTTTTCAAAGCACTTTCAGATTTAATATTTCATCTTATGTTAACAATATCACCTCCTGTTGAAGTAATTAAGTGGTCATAAATACGTTCATGTGAATGAGGACCCTGAGGCCTGGGGAGGCTATGTGACTAGCCTGATGTCACAGCAGGTAGTGGCAGAGCTATGCTAGAGCCCAAGAGGTCAGATTTGGTCCAGAAGTAGGAAATTAGAAGAAAATAAAGGACGTCAACTATTGACATTACTAACAAACTTTCCTCACGTGCATGATGTTACCATCTATCACATGGTGGGGAGGATTTTGCTGGATGTTTTCAACTAACTTACTTCTCATTCCACCCTGTAAAGTGGGTATTATTATCTCCTGTTTACAAATGAGGAAACTGAGGTTCAGAGGAGTTTGGTGTCTTATTTAAAGCCGCAAAATAAATTACAGCATGGGATTGGAATCAAGATTCGTCTGATTGGGACATACCATAATACATTTCCTGTGACAAGAATGAATTGGATGAGTAATTTTAATAGCTCCTGTTACTTTTAATATGGACCTTTAGTTTGAGAGATTTTTTTTTCACTGAAGTGAGCATTTTCCAAACTCTCCTAAACAATCAAATTATAGATAAAAATGAACTTTTACCTGATCATATAACTCAAAAGCTTTATTGAACTCTTTCCCACACATTTTGACTCCCTGGGTGATAGAGAAGAGAGAAAAGGTTAAAATGCTACTATTGTATTTCATTGTGTTTCCCTTGGCAAATCTCCCACAGTCTAACTTTCCAAGGAAAATAATATTTACAGTAGGGAAAAGAGAAATACCTGAAATTTCAGAAGAAAATTCTCCTGTACTGGTAGTAACCTTTTGAGAGAGAAATATTAATAGATGAGATTTTCCGGACAAGGATCAACTTATCATAATATCCATGTATTTCCTAAACTCACCTGGCCATCTCAGTTAATTCCAGCTTCCCATCATTATTCGAATCAAATAATTTCAGCTGAAAGACAGAATATTATTGTGGTAGCCATTGAAGAATGATTTATTGCAGGAAGGAGAAGAAAATTAAAAGTAAAGCACTGTGAGTTATCAATTACTTATACAGGCAGCAAAATTCTAGAAATTAGCTTTTATTAAGCTTTGAGTGTAAATTTTTAGTTCTGTAAGTTGGGTCAATTGCCAGAGTATCTCAGGACAATGTAGAATAGTCAAACAGAGCAATCGTGATCTTAGCTAGATTCTAGAATACCATCATTTATTTTTCTTGCAAGTATGTGTATGTATTAAGATGTGAGAGAGAATGTGTCTGGCAATATATAGCACACCCTCGAACTCTCCAAAGAATGATATGAGAATAAATATTTGTTTCCTTCTTTTAGAGCATAAGCTTACAGGCAGAAGCAATAGACTTCTATTGAAGAAGAATGAATACATTCTTAGAGAATAGAGTTTTTGCATCATTCTCAATTGTTTTATTTGCCCTCGGATACTAGCTACCTCCTCATTGCACTTACATGTACATCATACACCAAGACACGTCCAGATATATAAATACACTCCTACCCTTATTCAGGAAACATTCATGTTTTTAGAAAGTAGCAACTACTGCTGTACTATATTACATGGAAGGATTATAGACGAAATGTGTTAAAATATATAAAGTTTGCACATTACACATGTGAAAAAGCAACACTATTTTGTTTTTAAAGAAAGGAATGTTATCAGGGTCATAATGGATATAGGTTTAGTGAAGTCTCTTTAGGGAGAAAAAGAAGAGTCTATGGTTTCAGATGTTCTAACATGCCTTGTAGGAGGCAGATTTTTTTTCAGGGTCTGATACTGACACATTTTACACTCTATTGACCATGAGTCCTAATATTGTCAAACTGTCTACCAAGACATTGGACTTGATCACACAATTTAGTGTCCATAGGGGAATATTTCTCAACATATATATTTAAATTTTAATTAGTTCTTGATTAATTTGCCTCTCAGATTTGAACTGGTTTATGACATTGAATCAGATACGCCAGGCCAATCCAACAGGGGGGAAAGTCCCATCTGAGTGGTTTTTAAAAGACTGCTTCAAATTTCCACCTGGAAGGAGTCTTTACTTTAAATAGACATCCCATAAGACTGGCACAAAACAGAAAACTGATAAATGTAGGTTATTGTCCATTTCCAGAAGTTATTCAGATCTGTCCACTGTGACACATTTGTATGCTAATGCTATGACAAGTAGATAGAAAAGGATACTTCCTTGCAATGAAAATTTTTAATCGTTTTGAAATTAAAGATTAGTCTCACTCCATAATCTCACTGTATAGTGAATAAGACAACAGTAAAGTTCTAGTGTTTTCCTTTTCCCTACATCAAAGTAGGTGGATGGGCTGAAAGTAAGCCTCCGTTACATCAAATGTAATCAAAAGTCTAACCCCTTTATCAACCTAATATAACATAATTTTTATAATATACACTTATATTTTATGGGTTTTTATTTTAAACCTGTAAGAATTTACTGTACGTTTACAGTACTTAAAGCACATATATGTACTGATATGGATAATTTAAAATGTTGCCTGAATTTCAAAAACTAATTAAAATGTTTCCAAAATAGTGGTCCATAGTTTAATCAGTTTGGCAAGAATTTTCTTCATAGTCTTAATTCTGTGAGTCAAAATGAAGAAACTACCCATTTGAAATTAATGACCTTCATGGGCTGGATTATTCTACCTAGAACTTCATAAATGTGTTCATTCCTAAATCATTAAGGGCTTATGTGTAAAGCAAGTTTCTTGGCTCTATTATCAATATTCTATAAGAGGTCTTGGTTATACTATTTATCATAGCATCAGGCTCAGGGTACATTTGGAATGCCTCACTCAAAGTTTGGTGATATAGTTACACTGGCTTTGTAAGAAAAATGATGTTTTATAGATAAAAATTACCCAGTTGCGCAAGAAAAGAAATACTCGTGTTGATTACTTATGTTAAAGCCAATGATAACAGCTCTCACTCAGCCTCACAAGGTGTAAACATCCTGAAGTATTTCACTTTTCAAGTGAAATGATACCTGTGTGCAAGTGATGCCCATACCATGGTTTATTTCATGTATCCTCCATAGCCTTGGGAATTAACAAGAACATAGTAATATTTCACAGGCCCTGGGCTACAGTCTCTCCAAGATCAGTCTTACCATCAGGTCTGTATACTCAGCTAGTTTTGTATCATCAACAGTCTTGTTTGCTTTTTCCAGCAGGTCCTTTAGAAAGTTCTGTTAAGACAAAGAACGCTCAGATAAATGTCATCAGTAACCTACAGTCTGCTTTCATTTCAGGCCGCCCTGAAACGGAACATCCCAAGAATGCAAAGAAGGCCTCTTTTTGAGGGTAGAACTGGGCGAGGAGAAGACCTTAGAAGGGACATTATTCTACACGGTTCACGTGGCATTCCAGTGATGCCGCTGCCTTTGACAGGTATATCTGCCTTACGTGTTATAGTCTGTGTTGCACTGCTTTTGTAACTTCAGTTAAATGAGTATCTGGGTTGTGCACTGTGTAGGAATCTGAGTACAAGCTTGTACACCAACCAGCCCAATGGATGCATTTCTACATAATGTTATCTTCACAAAGGCGCGTATGACTTTTCTAAGAAACACAAGGGCCCCTCTCTATGCCTTTGTAATGTGAGTGAAAATTCTTAGTGAGCCAGATGGAGAACTACCTCTAATTTCTAGTGGATTTTCTTCCCTTGCAAGCTGTATTTTCACATCAGCTTTTGACCACTAGGAAGCTTGTTCACTGAAGGGCCAGTCAGTTAACTTTTAGGCTTGATGCTGTCCCAAGCACCTTGGAGAGAATGCTTCAGCTGGCTGTTCAGACTAAGACAGCTGGCCACAGATGATATTATCTAATCCTTGAAGGATATATGAATCATATTAAAATAGAGATTATTGTGGGAAGGATGAAAAAAGATGATTATTAATTTGACAGTTGGAGTTTAGGAGTGAGTTTACTTAAAAAAAAAAAGAAAAAGCTTTATGAAAGCCACATAAAAGTGTTAGCACTCAGGCATATGATAATCATTTTGTCTAGTGCTGTTCATTTGCAACTTCTTTATTATTTTCAGAAAATGAATTAAAGCAGTTATGGAAAACTGAGCAAATACTATGCTTGGATATTATTGAAGGATTGGGTATCTTTGGTTCTGTAGTGGTTTTTCTGTTTCCCAAATGTACCAGTTCTGCTGGGCTGATTTAACTTCATTCTTTCTGAGAAAGGAGACCTTTTTCTTTGTTTGATTAAATTTATTTTCATTTCAAGCATTGCACTTCAAAGCCAAAGTGAAGCATGGAAAATTCAAAGTTATCTATTGGGGGTGAATTTTATTTTTGAGCCTTATGAGCCTTTTGTCAGAGATTAATTGGGTTAAAAAGCCTCATCAGAGACTAAAATGGTGGTCACAAAAATAGCCTGGGAGAAACCTCGGGACGCTGAGATTCAAAGTCGTGTCTGAGAGCAAGTGATGTTTTACTCTATTATGGATCTTAAAATTAGCTTTCTTGAAGGATCCATTAAAAAAGAATGCCAACTTATCTTTAAAATTCCCCAGAGAGGAGGACTTCTATTTAGAATCTCTTTCTGAGAATAAAATGTAGAACAAAGAAGGTCAGTATTGGAAATGAGCTAAGGTTTTCATTATGAACTTAAAAACGATTATTTTTTTGGTCCTGTAGAATAAAAACACAAGTTTAACTGTCACCTTGTGAGCTCTAGGTTGTTGTGTTGGAAGTTTGTGTAAAAGACCTTGTTTTCACATTTAAAATGTTTATATTTCCAAGAAGCTGCTGTTGAGTGTGTTTTAGCAATTTTACAGTGGTACACACATCCTAGTTCCATCTCTAAAACTGTATGTGAATGGGGCCTCTGGGTGGCTCAGTCAGTTAAGCGTCTCTTGGTTTTGACTCAGGTCATGGTCTCACGGTTTGTGAGTTCGAGCCCCATGTCGGGCTCTGTGCTGTCCTTGTGGAATCTGCTTGGAATTCTCTCTCTCTGCCCCTCCTCCCATCTCAGAATAAACAAAAATAAAAAACTTAAAAAAAAAGAACTGTATGTGACTTAAACCGTGTTAAACCATGATGAGGAAATGGTATTTGATATTCCTGTCTCCACACAGGACGACAGGAGAGGTAGCTCTTGATGCCTGAAGCTTGGAAGTATGTGGTGTTGTGGGGGAAAAAAACCATCATTAACATTGTCAGATCGTCTAGATTCTTTTCATAAGCAGCTAGGTAACTTTGAAAAATTATCCAATCTCTGTAAATTTCACCTTCTCTGCGTGGTGGGAATGATAATACCTGCCTTGCAAGTTTTCTGTGAGGATTAAGTGTCAAAATTCATTTCAAGTGCCTAGTACTCTACCAGCCACATAGTACTGAGCACCACATAGGTGCTCAGTAAGTATCAATTTGCCTCCCTTTTAGTTATTCTATTTCCTGCAGATAGACAAAATAGGGTCTTCTGGACTGAGAAGTCTTGGAGACGATTTGAGGAAATGAGAGAAAGATGTTGCCATACTTCTGAAAGACTAGTAAATTACTGAGTTCGTGAATAAGGTGTTTTATTGTGCCTCGTGAATGTCACAAAATCTTTCATGCACAGAATTTTACTTGAGCTTCACGATAAATCTGAGAGGAAGGTGTTATTACCCCCATTTGAAAGATGAAAAATCAGACAGAATAACTTGATTTCTAGACCACTTTGCCTTCTCCTTTGTATCTTCTTCCTCCCCCACCAGCTCCTCTGTATGTTTGGGAGAGGTAAGTTCCTAAATTCACTTTCAAAGTTGCAACTTTTCAGAGGTGGGATCATGCGAGGACTCTGTCGTTCTTGTTGAGAGGCAGAAGGTGGTATGGAATGTCGAGGGAACTTGGAGGCAGAGGAGTCTGGGTTTGAACACTGCAGCCCCGTGTCTTCATTCAGTGTCGCCTTAGCGCATCACTAAACTTCTCTTTATCTCTTTCCTCAGGAGCGTAGTACTAACTTCAGAACTCAGGTGGAGATTAGGTAAAAGAATGTGCAATACTTGTTTCTCTTTCTCTTGAGAGAGAAATCTCTTTATATTAGTTGTTTAATTCGTAAAATAAAATGGCAAATTTCAGTGAAAAGGAGTGTCTTCTTTGGCTTAGTATCCTGTTATATCTGTCTATCTAGTATAACAATTTGTTTGCACCACAGAAAGTGCTAATTTCTTTTGCATTGCCGAATAGAACTGAAGACATACTTGAAGTCTCTTGTTTCATCTGGTACTTCATTAACAATGTGGAAGAGTGGGGGAAAGTGTGCCGTTGCTCAACAGTTAGTTGCTTTCGTGGGAGGCTTTTTAAAATGCTACAGAGTTCATAACTGTATTTAAAAGGAAAAAGAAAGCCTAGCACACGTATTTATTTGCTTACCTTAAGCTCCTCCGTTTCTATGAAGCCACTGTGATCAGTATCATACTTTCTCCATGTCTGTAAGTAATTTGGGATAAGGAAAACCAAACACATTAAAAAAAAAAAAAGCCACCATTTTCCTGCATTAAGTACCTTTCTGAAGACCTCCCTCATTGACAGGGCTCTGTTTTACCTTCATGAATTCCTCACAGGACTTCAGCTGCTGGCATCGGAAGAGCAGCAGGAAGTTCTCTTCTGTCGGTAACACGTGAGCCAACTGAAAAAGTTGTGAAAAGTTGTTGTAAAGAAAGCAAGCCTCTGTCATTACTTCCTGCTTAGTTCTTTTTGAACATATTTATTTGAAGCAGTTTTATTGCTTAGAAAGCCGGGAGAGGAAAAACGTTAGGAATGACCTTCCCTTGCTGATACTTTGTTCCTACACAGAGCCGGTGTCTTTTCCAATGCTTGGGTGGCCTTGCCTGGCTGGCTGGCTGGCTGGTCCACGTGCGCCCAGAAAGCTCAGATAGGACTGGTTGGACCACTCCTCATCTGAGCAGATTCATCCCGGCCTTCACCTCTTCTGTGCCACAGAGCAGTCTTGTTCCTCTCAGGGCGCATATAATGTGGGGTATATACATGTCAATGTGGGGACGTACATGTCATGTAGAAGGAAAGAAACTATGAGAAATGTGAGTGTAGTGGAAAGGAAGAAAGGGAAGCAATGAATTCCCGGGTCTGAGGAGAAAGCCTAGAGATGCGAGGAAGATACACTAAAGATACTTGTAAGGCAGTGGAAAGAGAGGTGGGAAGACAACTCAAGATGAACGGTGGAACTAAACAGAAAGAGGGAAAATCTGTTCTTAAACTGTTGGTTTCATCCAAGAGGGTGCCCACTGTTGGAATCCAGGGCCCGGGTTTATGATCTCCATTTCAACACTATGACCTGTCTCCTTAGATCTCATTTCATAACTTCAGTTCTCTTGCTCCCCTCCTTTTTTTTTTGGAAGATAAAAGGGCTCCAGATCCCATTTTAAGATGAATGTAATCTATCTATTGCATGCAGGGAGGGTGGGAGCTGTATTGATGGCCTCACTGCAGGCATGGGTTCTATTCTTGGCTCAGCTGCTAATTAGCTGTGGTCCCCAGCAACTCCCTCAGCCACCTCTGGAACTTAGTACTCTCATCACTACAATAAGGAATTGAAGTAGAAACCAACATCTCTTAAATGTACTGGGTTCAAAAGGACTTTGAGAATCTTGTAGAATCACTACATCTTCACCATTAAAGAATGAACCTACACAAACTATATTTCATCTGATTTCCAGAAGTTGATGATTCACTTGAAATTCAGGCATGGACGCTCATCCCTGGATTTTAGCCCAAGAACCTGTGGTATGGATCAACTTAAGTTCAGTATAAGCTCCAAAATTTCTACTAAATTATAGGAAAGACTAGCTCCCCACCCCCTCCTTTAAAAAGTTTCATCCACTGAGGGGTATTAAAAAATAAAATTTAATAGAAAACATATCATTCCAACTTATATGCAAGTAACCTCTGCTTTTTTATGCCCATATAATATGTCCTTTCACTTGTTTTTGGGTCTTTAAAATGATACCTCAAACCAGATCCATTCAGTTTGTAGACACTACATATGGAAGTGAAACTAAGAACAGACCCAAATATCTTACTAGAATATTAATATGACTCCGTCAGAAAACATTTCTTATTTTGAAACAAAGGTCACTAGTATAGTTGCATATTAACATAAACATTCATTTAGGGAATAGGAAATAGCAAATAGCAATTCTTCTATTTATTGGTATGTAACTTGTCAGATACCACTTTGTAGGTTGTCGGACCATCCATTTCAGGAGGGCAGAGGCCACTCTTCGTCTTCATCTGCTGAATGCCCAGTGTGTGCTCAGCCATGCTTTATGCCTGACATAAATGCTTGTGGACTGGTTGATCATTTCACTTCATTAAAAATGCCTACTTAACATGACTTATAGTATTCGTTTTTACTGTCTCCATTGTAATTTTCTATATTGCTTGTATTTTAATAACTCAGTATTTTGAACACAAAATAATTTTTCTGAAAAAGTTACACTTATTAAAATCCTCCAAATTCATGAAAACAGAAAAAAATAAAAGAGTGAACTAGCAAGCGATTACAAAATGTAAAATAAGGGAGAATTTTAACCATCTTTGTTTTGAAAATTAAAGTTCATATAACTTGCATTAAGTTTAGACGTCTCTAGAATGTCAAATATAGAGATGGTAAAAATTGTTCTCCATATCTAGTATAAATGTATGTTTCTTTTGCCATGACATTTTGGTCCTACTTGGTTTCATTATTTAAAAAAATATAGATTGAAACTACGTATGACATATTCAATCTATTAGTTTGAACTATTAATGTTAAACTGAATATAGAGCCATCCCATTTTATAGACATTAAAAAGGAGTCTTAAACATGTAAATGATTATAATAAGACATTACTATAAGCTAGCCATTAAAAGAGACACAATGAGGTGAGCCTGGGTAGCTCGATCAGTTAAGAGTCCGACTTCGGCTCAGGTCATGATCTTAAGGTGCATGGTTTGAACCCTACATCAAGCTCTGTGCTGACAGCTCAGAGCCTGGAGTCTGTTTTGATTCTGTGTCTTCCTCTTTCTCTGTCCCTCCCCCACTTGTTCTCTCTCTCTCTCTCTCTCTCTCTTTCTCTCTCTCTCTCAAAAATAAACATTAAAAAAGTTATAAAACAGATTGACACCGGAATAAATGTGAATAGGATGTAGGTATAGTGAACACAAAGAAATCATCTTTTTTTAAAGGTGTGTTTCACAATGTAATGGTCCTGCTATTGATGTTTCCATCAACACACTGTGCATCAATGTTCAAATTTCAGAGCTGGGTGCAGTAGCTCTCCAAGTCTGGTGTCTAAGAGCGTATCTGCAAAGCGTGAGAGGTCTTTTATTGAAGGTGTCAAGTAAGGCTGCTTTATTCTCAGATTTGCTAAGTCTTTGCGGTCTGTGCAAGTATTCGGTACCGCCTGTTCCAAGGTTTTTGCTAATTTCTTAATTCTTGGGCTACCTGCCTGCTTTTTTATGAACTCTCAAAACTCTGTTATGGGTTGGAAAAGAGAGCAAAGAATAATTGCAGGGGAACGAATAGAAGGCAGACAGTTGTGACCAGAAACCCTCAGAGCTTCAGTTGTGAGAACTGGTTACTTGTCACTGAGAGTTGGGAAGGAAAAGTGTGTTTGCCTGTCTCTCCTAGATATAAATGCAGACTATATATGAGGATAGTGTCCGTGTCTTATTTACTGTTTCTCTGCCTAGAACCTGCAAACATTTCAGTAAATATCTTAGTAAACCTATGAGTGAAGGCAATTGACTATGGTCTACTGTCAGCAAAGGCTGTATATAAATAGAGATTTCCTTTAGAGATAATTCAAACAACTTATTACTGAATTATGGATAGAGATTGGGATGGATATTGTGGTATTCCACCCAGAGCTCCCTTTAGGTCCTGACAGTGTTACTTTGAGAGAGCCTTTGGGGGTGACTTTGGGAGATTATCTAGGCTGAAGAGAACTGCCTTCCCAAGGAGACAGTGTCCCAAGAGTGATCCACGTGGAGATAAAAAACAAAACAAGGGGCGCCTGGGTGGCGCAGTCGGTTAAGCGTCCGACTTCAGCCAGGTCACGATCTCGCGGTCCGTGAGTTCGAGCCCCGCGTCAGGCTCTGGGCTGATGGCTCAGAGCCTGGAGCCTGTTTCCGATTCTGTGTCTCCCTCTCTCTCTGCCCCTCCCCCGTTCATGCTCTGTCTCTCTCTGTCCCAAAAATAAATAAAAAACGTTGAAAAAAAATTTAAAAAACAACAACAAAAAAAAAACAAAACGAAAACCACAGCCCTGTCACACAACTTGGGACTGGCCATCCCAGCTTTAGAGCCCACTGTAGCATCAGCTAAAGCCTCCGTTGAGACTGTATCACAGCCCCTAGTTTCTCTCTGCCCAGTCCTGTTCTTTTCATTTCCTTTCAATAGGTATTGGTCCCAAGAGCATTTCTGAATAAACTTCCTTAAACTGCTAATTTTCAACTTAGATCTGCTTCCCAGAGAACTGAACATGTCACAGGGTTGGTTTTTTTTTTTTTTTACATCTTTCTTTTATTCCTAGGTATTATGTAGAACTCCTGCCTTACATTTTGAAGTAGGTTGAAAGTCCTTGCTATAGCTCATGTAGCTGTGATTCAGAACCTATTAGGCACTGCACTGGATGCTGGGGATTCATAGTCACTGCTGGTAAGAACCTTATAGGGAGGCAGATAATTTCAAACATTTTCCCTACAATTTCAGAAAAGTAGATATAGTGATAAAGGTAAGTATTAGGTGCAAGGAGAGCACATACGAAGGGCAAGTTTTACTAGAAACCTAATGCCTGAGCTAAATAAGTCAAAGCACATATGAGGCATAATTCTTAACTCTTGAAGACATTCATGGTACATGTTAACCTCCTTCAGCACATATTAACAAAGCATTCACTTCTTTCATTTGGGAACCAGAGAAGTATTTTTCCTAGGCAATTAAGTGACTCCAGGAAATTTGGAAGGCAAATAATCTCATATAAATTTAAGACAAGTTGAGTTTAACAATTAGAATATGAAAAATTATATAAGAAGTGGGAAAAAGGGTTGGCATTCAGAAGAATGGTGTAGATTTTTAGTTTTTTTTTAAAAATATATTCTAGCAAATATATTTATTGAGCTTTTACAGTGTGCCAGGGTTGATCCATTTGTTTGACATGCTTTATCAAATTTGATGTTGGTCCTCCTATACCATCCCTGTTTACAGACAAGGAAACAGAGGCAGAATGGATAAATGAACTGCTATCAGACAGTTTATAGTTTGAGCCAGGTTTGAAATCAGATAGTCTGACTTTCTTCACTTTTAGGTCCTCGTCTGTAACCTTCATCACCCTCCATTAAAATCTTCAATCAAAATCGTTTTCCTAATCATTTAAAAACACGTAGCCAGAGGGAAGTTTTTAATCTGATTTCATTGTCCATCATTTCCCCAAATTCTGAGGTGGAAAAGTAGTCTGCCATGAAAAATTACATTCACTAGAGCTCAACTCATATGCTCAAATCCCACTGTGGAAGAAAAGAGGGAAAGTCTACAGAAGTGTCTGCTTCCCTCGGAGGGTTGTTACAGTTTTAGGATTAAAATAGCTTTTAGATCTATTTTTTTCAGTGGATGTACTGACCTGGACAAATAGATAGAATAAAACTGGAGAGGATGGTATATTCTCACATGTTGCCCAAGGGATCAGGTGAAAAGCTTACATATTTGATATCTATCTAAGGGAAATATCTATGCTTACTAGAAATTTCTTCTCTGGTGCTCACGTTATCTGCTGAATCATTCAGCCTTCCTGTTTTAATTATTTTAATCAGCCTTCTCTGACATAGAGCTATTAGTCTGAATAAATTTAGAACAGTTTTTTGACTGTCATGGTATTTGTTAAGTTTTCTCAGAATTTCAGTGCTGCTGTTTTCAGTTCGTATTAGGAATCTCTTTATATTTGTGTGCATTTTAAAATCTATTTAAAGACATGAAATTTAAAAGTCCAGAGGAAAGATATCTATATATTACCCTTCATTTTAAATATTTCTAGATAGCGAAAGTATGTTGTTGGCAAGGTCAGTGCACTTCAGGACAGAACTTTGAAAATTAATCACTATATTTTCTGATCTTTTGAGCAACATATTTCACTTAAAGCCAAATCACTTTAGCCCATTTCCAACAGGAAAGCAGACTACCACATGAATATCATTTGGCTTACCTTGATTAGATTTTGATAAGCCCATGAATACACCTATTAAATATATAGGCAAATCTACTTTCTTTTCCGTTTGAACACCAAAGTTACAGTATCTTGACATGAGTAGGTAGATTATCACATATTTTGGAAAACATGGGGTTTCCCTTTCCCGGCTAGGATTTGTGTGTTTGTGTCCCATATTATATATAGGATTTCTTAGCAAGTGATATACGTCAAGTTGAAAAAAGAAAAGATGAACTCCATTTTATACAACTTCCTAGTGACACTAGAGGGCATGTTATAAATTCAGGCATTCCCTACCCTTCCCATCCCGGTTTTCTACATGTAATCTGCAACTTTCAACTTCTTTTTTCCAATGATTTTCAGAACCTCTCTTTACTCTCTTCACTCCTACTTAACCACCCTAGACCGAATCAACGTGCCTATGAACTCCTGCATTGAGTACTCTTTCTGTTCTCCATTCTATAATTCTCTTCTTTTCAACTAATTACCACTCCACCCCTCTTCTTACACCATGGCTGATAACTCAGATTAATGAAAAGAATTCTGAAATCCGAGTCCAATCTAGGCTTCTCTGCAGGTGTTGTCCTTCCTGCCAGTGGGACCTTGGACACATCATTTAACCTTTCTGGATTTCAGTTTCTTCATCCTTAAAATGAGGATTTTTGGCTAGTTATTCCCAGGAGTCCCATTCAGCAAAAAATTCTGTGTCCTGGAATGTTAAGTGAGACACATAAGAATTTATTAGAAGGTTTTCTCTTATTCTGCTTCAGCTGATCTGAAAGTTTTGTCCAAATCATGTTTCAAGTGCTTTGGTCTGGTAACTTCTCTATACTTTGTGCATCCTGTTCAATTGGGCTAAACATAAAGCCTTGCATAAGAAACCAACCTACTGATGATTGAAACTATTTTCTTTTCATGCAGAAAATTCACAGATCATTTATTAATTAAAAAAAAAAGGCCAACCAGTTTAGAAGAAATTGGCTGGTTTCTGGCTGTTCCCCCATTTATTTCTTATTTTTTCCTTAACATTAGTCAGATTCTATTGAAGTCTCAGGTTCCCCAACTATAAAAATAGACCTTCATATTGTATTTAGGCTTACTTTATTTTGTTGTGAGGATCAAATGAGAGAATGTATTTATTTAGAAATTGTATATTGTCATACTAATGTAAATTTTATTATTGTGACTGCTATAAAAGTTCCTCAATTCTTTATTTCAGCCTTCCTTAACTTTACCCTCTTCTGTTAACTATCTTTTCTCACACATGCAACCTTTACTTTCTACAACAGTTTCTTATCTCAAACTTCTAGAGAAATTTCTTTCCTCATACCTCCAGGACAATGCATCTGCTAGTGACCCCTGGACACTCATTCAAATAGGACTTCAAATTATAATTCTTAAGTGATTGTATCATAAATAGTAAAACCTGGATTCAAAACAGATTCTTTTAGTCCTTTAAAAAGTATAAAATGCATGTGAATTGGATCCATGCTTTTTTATAATACTGTTTAATCTACTATAACTGAAGAAATTAAGTAAAATAAGTAGCTGAGACCATTGGAGTCTTTCAAGGTGAAATATGTTAAATATAAAATGATGGTCCTTCCTCTACTGGAATGATAAAGTGTACCAAACTCTGAGACAGGCACATCTATAATTTCACTGATTTTAGATTTTCCAACTAGTTTTAAATAGATTTGCCTCATATCATTTATGTTCACTTAAATGTTATTTTCTTGTCCTCAATGATTTCATACCTTGATTAGTTGGCCTCTATGTCAATCTGTAAGTCCCAGTACTGTTAATTTATCTATTTATATAGTAATGAGTTACACATAGGCAAAGGGGAATGTGTATACTCCAGGGAAATATTTTAATTACAAAGATAATAATAGTATGTCCTTCCTTAACTCCGTTTGTAGTAGCTGCTTGAAAATAAGTATTTCACATTGACATGAAAGATGTCCTATATGATCAAGTATTTGAAAACCAGGTTAATTCTCTGAATCAAAGGTAAATTATAACTACATGTTGTTGGCAGCCAGAGTACATCACAACCTAATCTATTAAGAATATTATAATAATATTATTATACTTTTGATATGGCATATTTTAAAATATGACCTTATTAATTTTTCTGGACAAAGCTGTCCACTCAATTTCTCTAAGAGGTTGCAGAGATAGAGTAGCTGGGACACCAGAGTTTCAAAAAGTATAAGTAAGTGAAGCAACAGCTCTTGCACAAATCTGAGAATGCGGAAGAATCGAGGCATAATCAAAGTTTTGCTTCCCTGATTCATAAAAAATATTTGTCCCCCACAGAAATAGTCATTGTCAGAAGATAAGATTTGACACCCACAGCTATACTTTTAGAGACTCAAGGGAAATCCTTACCTATAACACATCATAAAACATTCACTAACTTTGTTTACCTCTTGTGTTTTTATTAAGGTCAATTGCCAATCTAGAATAGAATTTCAGGAACCAGCAGCTTTTGCCATCGTCATAGGGATTACAAATATGTCACTTTATATTTTAATAGAAAATTCTACACTATTAAATAAAACTACCATTAAACAATGCACTTGGTGTTTTATCCAAGTGAAACAGGGTAACATAATGGCATAGGTACTCATACAGAAGTCTGGGACCTGGGCTTCTAACTATCGATGCCAGCAAATATGCACATGACCGAAGGCAAATCATTTCACCTCTCCATGTCTTGGTTTCATAATGTATTAAATTTAGGCTCTGGATTAGGCAAACTCTAGGTTCTCTTTCATTTGTGAGCATTTAAACTTTTTTTTTTTAATTTTTAGAGAGAGTATGAGTGGGGAAGGGGGGAAGGGGGAGAGGGAGAGAGAGAATCTCAAGTGGGCTCCATGCTGAGTGTGGCGCTTGATCCCACAACTGTGAGATCATGACCTGAGCCAAAATCAAGAGTCAGACACTTAATCAACTGAGGCACCCAGGTGCCCCACATTTCTGACATTTTTTATTTCATAGTTTTGAACAGAAAAGAACATGTTACTTAGGCAAAATAACCCTCTCCAAATTGGTCTTTCCACATCATGTTTGAGTTGGTTGCAACTACAATAAGCTCACTTATTAAAAGTAGATCCGAAACATGCATAAGTTTCTTACCTCTACAATTCCTATTTTTCCATCCTCTCTCTGCCCGTATTGATCCACAAAGGTTTTCATCTCCGGTGATAACTCCTAAAATTATATAAAAGTAGGTAAGAAATTTATTTAAATAAAATACCAATTATGCTTGTGATGGTGTTAATGATATATGCAAAAAAAAACCACCTGGAATTGAAACCATTTATAATTATGCATACCAATTAACTACTCTCATGAAAATTAAAGACATAGCTGATACACAGTATTTACTGGTTTCAAATGAAAGGGTTACGATGATCACTTCTGATTCAATCACTGAGTTATCTTCTATTACTAGTTTTGAGAATATGCTATACTTTGAAAATATAGTCAGATTTATTCAGTTCATAACTGTTAGTGAATTCAAATATAATGATCACTGTTGATGTACTTTAAACATTGCTTGCTTCAAGAAATGTTCTTTTATATTGCTCCAACTAATTGCCCTATAACATTTCCCTTATTTTAACATGTTTTATCCATGGAAAGTAATAATAGGTATTTTCAGTTTGGACAAGCAAAAAACGTGAATGTTGAAGAGTGACTCACATTGTCACTCTTCAGTGTTTCCAGTGTCTTCTGTGTTTCCAACATAGAAGCGGCATTTATTGATTAAATAAATTGAAAAATTAAATAAAAAAAATAAGTCAGATAAAAAAATGACCAATTTGTACTCTCATTAGAGACAGACAATACTGATGACCTTATTATAAACCATTGGTTATATGTTTTGGATCTTTGCCTCCAAGAATAACTTAGGGAGCATTTTCCAGGGTTTCCTTGTTTCCATTTTTTTCTGAGATGTTTTCTGTCCCATGTATTTTAGTATGAGAACACATGTTTAATAGTGACAAAGTGAATGCTTGGATCTCATTTGAATTATTTTTTTCTAATCTATTGCTTACATAATCTCTTTACATATTGACAGATTAGAGGGCCGTGAACTGTAAACTAGTGATCTGAATATAGAACTAGTATTCAGGAAGTTGCATTTATACCCTTGGGTCTCCAACATAGCCCATTTTAAATAGCCCTGTTGCATTAACTGAAGCCTATTTAAAATAGGTCAGCCTTTACTAATGTCCTATTCTACGTCCTTGGGAAAGTATATTAAAGTCTCAGTTTTTGTTGTAACTAACAAAATGGTGGTATTATCTATCACATGAGTTTGCTTTAGGGATACATAGGTTAATACAGTTTAAGAGTTATATTTAGGCTAAATATTATTACTATTAGTTGTTATAGAATCCTTTTTGAATTAAAGTGAATATCTTTAGTAGAACTGAGGTAGTAAATAGTAATCAAGCAACTTAATTATAATGTAGTCTTTAAAACAAAATTCTTCTATGGATTAATTGTAACTTGCATTTATTAAATTTTATTACAGCAACAACTGTAAGAAAATGAAAGCATTTACCTCTTGGCAACAATGGGACTGTCAGTTATATTTTATGCACATACCTTAAGCAAAAACCAAAGCATTTGATTTTAAATCTTAAAATTGTATAGTACCACTAGTTTATCTAGCAGACTTTTTATTTTAATGTTTATTTATTTTTGAGAGAGAGAGAGACGGGGTGGGGGGGGCTGGAAGGAGAGAGAGAGAGACAGAGCATGAGCAGGGAAGGGGCAGAGAGCCTGATGCAGGGCTCAAACCCACGAACTGTGAGATCATGACCTGAGCTGAAGTTAGACGCTTAACCAATTGAGCCACCCAGGTGCCTCAGCTAGCAGACTTGGCATTTAGTTTGTGAACTTCTTGGGTTGTAACTATGTCAAAAATCTATGTTTTAAACAGTGCAAAATGTAATGATGATGACAATAAAATAAAGCTTTATAAAAATTAATGCAAATTTAAAGACTAAATACTGTGTTTAGTATAAAATGTAGTTTTCCAACATATTTTGGGTTGTTATATTTCATTAATGTTATATTCACTTATAGTTAATATTAGTGAAATTTTTAAAATTTCACATTATTAATCTGAGAAACCAAACAGTGTTTCTATTAATACAATGAAATTTGTTATTCTGTGGCCAGAAATGAAAAGAAACCTGGTTTTTAAGGTTGGTTGTTATGTCCTAAAAAAAGAGAAGAGATATGTAAAGGCTTACTACAATGGGGTCAATAGTATAGTGAAATATTTGTCTAGTACATGAACCTTTCAACCTAGATCTCAATTTAGATTTTTAACTATGCAAAGCCTGTATATATATATATAACCCAGAAAAAATGCAATAATCAAAATATTAAGCAACTTGATATAATCTTGTACCTGTGCTCAAGTCTGTTATGTTTGGATTAATATCTAATATATAGAATTTCTAATATTCTATTAGAGACTGGACAGTAGAAAAAACTTTAAAATCTTTAGAACTCCAGCATGAAGTTATTTATTTACCAAAAAAGTGCAAATATTAAAATGAGAAGAGGAAAAGAAACATCTGAAAAACTATAGTTTCTAAGTATTTGAATTTCTAAATTGAAAATAAATCACAATGTTAAAATCATATCTAGAAAAATTAAAATACAATCATTTAGCTGCTGGGGGCATCTTACAATACTTTAATTCAAAATTTTATGGCTAGTAACATTTTCCAATCAGATATTTTAAACATATATTTTTAAATGAGAGAAGGAATTGTTTTTGCTTTATTAGTCAAAGATATATAGAGCTGTGATAATATTACAGGAATCTATATGTGGTAATATATATAAGGAGGGGAGGGTGTGGAGAGAGTATATAAAACATTTTCTATTTTATTTGATCTCATTCTATTATACTTTCAGGTTCATATAATATTAAATTGGGGTAAAACAATTCCCAGTGTGTTGATTTCGTTCATGCTTTAGCAATTGATAGTTCTGCAATACATTATAATACATTTTAGAGTCCTCTGTTAGTCTTTTGAATATGTTGTATAGAGCTGTGTATCACACAATTTTCAATTTAGATAGGAAAAAAAGGTAATTCTATTAGTTATTTATACATTTATAAGACATGTAAATAAGCATATATATATATATATATATATCTATATATATCAGTGCTTAAGGTGTTGATCTGCTAAAGAATCACATACACCTATGTTTTCCTCTAAAGACATAAAAGATGTATCTAATCTGTAATGTAAAATCTCTTTCTAACCAGTAGTTAAAAGCCAAAGATCATTAACATCTAACTAGCTCAAATCCAACAGTCTTTGGAAATGTAGTCTTACATAAACTCCAGTACATTAGTAAAATTCTTATCCTATTTTCCTCTGCATAATCATTTCCTCTGTATTCTAAAGCTGGGTATATTTTAGTTTTATGCTGACAACATCTTTTCTTAACAGGTAAATTTATGCCCAAAAGTAAGTCATTCATAATTAGTAAGAACTGTCATTTACTTAATTACCTATTGCTTAAATCACAAATATAGCTTGTTTTCAAGACCCCATTAATTGTTTCCCATCAGAATATAACTGCTTTTTAAAAATACATGAAATTCTTAAAATTGTTTTACTTGTTACATCTCTGACTTTTGGGTTTCTCCCTCTCAACACAAATCAATACCTTTCTTGTTAAATTCTTGCTCATTATTAGGTTGCAAGTTGTTCAACTTTGCCCCAGTGAGAAAGGTCAAGACAGAACATTTTCTTATCTGTCCAACCACGTCAACAATAAGTGGCAATAGAAAAAGAGATCCATAATCTGCAGATCTGTTTCCTGACCACCAAGGGGCAGAAATGTGTTTTTACCCCCCACCTCTCACGGAGTTAAGGAGAAGTTAAAAATGACCTAATAGAACTCAATCGAAGAGGTGGTGATCTGCTGAAAGAGCTCATGCACCCACATTTTCCTTTTAAGCATTATTAAGGCACGTACAAGTATAGAATCTATATTTTAAAAGCTCTGATTTCAGATGTAAGGTTGTTGTTGTTGTTGTTTTTCCCTTTAGGGGATTTCTTTTTCTCTCCCTCCAACACCCCCCACCCCCTAAGCCTGATCTCATCTTCCCCCCTACCCAATTGGGAAAGGCGCTTTTTCTCTCCTTTCTCAGTCAATAAATCTACATCCCCCCTGTCTACATTCCCTGGAAACCACTTGATCTCGGTGGCTCATTATGAAAACTCTAGAATATTTATATATCAAAGGTTGAAGGTCTTTTTCCTCCGTTGCAAACTTAAACCTACCAATCCAGCCTTCTTCCGTGCTTGCTGGAGCTCCTGAATCAAGTTCTGCAGCTCCTTTCCTTCCAGATAACCACTTCCTGCAAAGACAAAGAGGCACCCAGGTATCAGACATCTCATTCTGAGTTTCATCCCCTTTCAATTTCCATGACAGCTATTGTCTGGCCACCCGCAAGGCTCTCTCTTGCCTCTACATTGATTAACCCTGAAAGGGCGGCAGCCCTGCCCTCTGAGTGTCAAAGTTAAGACCCACTAAAGGCAAAGAAGGATGGTAAGGATGTTAAGTGTAGCCATGGAAACTTTGGGGTGCAGCGTCCCCCAATCTCTTCTCGCTCTCTCACTTTTCCTCCTCGTCCCCTCCCCCTCCCCCCCATTTTCTACTATTAACGTTCTTGGAGAGGAAAAAAAGTTTAAGGTTTTGGGATAACAGAAAAAAAATATATAAACTTTCAAGTTGATGGTTTGGCAGCCAGCCGGAAAGACAAGATTAGGGAGGTGGGAAAAGAAGTAAAGAAACGAGGGATAATAGGATCAGGAGGCTTAGGGGAGGGGGAAAGGTGGAAAAGGGCAGGAACAAGGGGTCTTCAAACAGTTAAAAAGAGAAGATAATCACCATCTGCGTCGAAATGAAGCCAGATCTCGAAAAACTGTGAGGCTGTGATCAGGGATGATTGCAGGTGGGATTCTGCCATTGTACAGCCGAGTATGTGTCTGCGTGTATGCGTGTGTGTGTGTGTGCGTGTGTGCGTGTGAGTGTGTGTGTGTGTGTCCGTGCGAGTATGGGGTAAGCAAGAACCTCAGTGTGTGTGTGTGTGTGTGTGAAAGAGATCTGGGCTGCGGAGGAAGACGGGGGCAGGCGCTGCCGGGAGCTGTCCTCGGTGCTGCTCGGCTCAGGCGTTCCTCCGGAGTTCTCTCTCAACACCCCGCACCCAGTTCTGAGTATTTATCCTGACGGCCCGAGCTGGGCCACGCCTTCTCCTGCCTCCCATTCCTCATTCCCGCCTCTTGCTCACACAAACCTTCTTCCCCTCCCTTCCAGTTTTCTCCTCTCCTCCCAGAAAAGCTAGCTGGAGCAGGAGTTTGGGAGTGTAGGAAGCAGCAGGTGGTGGGAGATCCTTAGCTCAGAGACTGGAGGCTGAAAACAGACACATTTGCCCCCACATTCTCCTAATCCATAAAATATCTTTATTCCTGAATGTTACAGTGAAATAACAGAGAGGGGTTTTGATTTTCAGATGCAAAAGGAAAGCTGATAAAGAATACAAGCATATAAATGATGTGTGTGTGTGTGTGTGTGTGTGTGTGTGTGTGTGTGAATAAGAGAGAGAGAGAGAGAGAGAGAGAGAGAGAGAGAGAGGAGAGAGATTTCTCCAAGACATTTTAGTATTTGTTTAAACAAAGTCAGGTGAAAGCTTGGCAAGTATTAAATTACTTTGATTAATGTGTACGATTAATTTATTAATATCAACCACGCTATTTTTTTGCTGGAGAGTCATCATAGGCATGTTTCCTAAAATGGTTTTTATGAGCAAGACTTGCCAACATGATAAAGTAGGATTATGTGGGGTTTTTTTAGCTTGAAGTAGACTTTTAATTGGAAAGTGATAGGTTTAAGTTATACAAATGTTAGAGAAAGTAAGGGTTACTTAAAACAACCAAGAATCTGGTCCAAGTTCATACTTAGGTGAGTTAGTGACCTGGCCAAGGCCCTATTCAGAGGCCTTAACACATATACCTCTTCTCTCTATGTGAAGCAATCCTTGTTAAAGAGTTTTTCAGGAACTGGAAGTGACCATCAGAGTTGGAAAAAACTACCTAACTGAATACATGTTATGTAACAAATGTAGATAATTTATTATTTACATAAATGCTTCTGAAGTGTTTAGTTTTGAATCTTTTGAGACCTTGAAGTCCTCTGAAGGTATATCTTAGGGGGTTTATAATGGTAGAAAAGCAAAATGAAAGAACAAGAGAAAATCCAAATATAGCAAATATAGACTTCAAGTGAATTAAAGTGAATTCACCAAGCTCTATTTTTTTAATCTTGTAATTATGAGAACCCTTAAATTTGTTTCTCAGATTATGACTCTACCCAGTAGTAGACTCATGGAATTTTTTTGTGTGTATCCGTTTCCCAGAGACCCATCATTTGAAAGCTGGTCTCTTTCAATAATCTTCTCAATAAAGTTCTCTCTTCTGTAATACTTTGTAGTACACAAATTATTTTAATTTCAGTTACTTTACCTGTTCGTGGAGTAAATAGACATTCATTAAATGTTTAGTTGTTTGTATTTGTATTCATCCAGAGAATATTTATTGATACTTATTACATAAAGCACTCTGCTAGACACTGGAAAGTAATGAGATAAAAAGACATAGTGGCTGCCTTCCTGAAACTTAGACTTATAGGGATATAGTCACATTCACACAGATGACGGTACATATGAATATAATAGAAGTATTATGCATAAGTTAATGTCTGCATAAGCCTCCTTGTTTTTCTGCCTGTGATAGTTGAAGCTTAATTTATCTAAATTTTCTTAGATAACAAGCACAGAGAAAACTTTGTTCCATGATGGGCACTTCTGGTTATAAGGCGAACCAGTCATGGGAGTGAAAGACCAATTAGCTGGTGCAAGCTCATCATAACTCCTGGAAAACGAATTCTAACAAATGTCCTGTTTGCCACTGGATTAGCGGCAGGGTCTTTGTATGAAAAATATGGTATGTGAACTTGGAAGGAAATACTAGAGGGTAAACTTTGAAAAGAGGGTGAGAAAGTATTTGCTATGGAATGATTTGAAGAGGCACCCTGACCCTTTCTGGTCCTAGGACTAACAATGTCTAGGGTCTGGGTACAGTTCTGAGACAAAAAGGACAATTAGGCAGTAAAAGAACATGAGTTAAACAAGACAGTGAAAAGAAAACTAAAATTTCTATGCTTTTCACTAATTACATCTAATTTCCTTCCTGAAACCCACTTCTCACCCCCCATGACATGCCCACGGGCACACACACACACTCACACACAGCCTAGTATAAATTCTTAAATAGCTCCACCACAACTTTTTTTTTAAGACTTTCATTTTAATTTGCTAAAATATTACATGGCTTTAAAAAAAGATGTATGAAGACATCCAGATGGCCAACCGACACATGAAAAAAGGCTCAACATCACTCATCATCAGGGAAATACAAATCAAAACCACGATGAGATACCACCTCACACCTGTCAGAATGGTTAACGTTAACAACTCAGGCAACAACAGATGTTGGCGAGGATGTGGAGAAAGAGGATCTCTTTTGCATTGTTGGTGGGAATACAAACCGGTGAAAACAAAAAGCTAAAAAAAAAGATGTATATGAGAAAGCCATCTCTTTGCCATTTCATTTCTCTGAAGTTATGATGACTTTAGAATTTCCATGTGGCAATGTTTAGGTGTGGTGATTTCATGGTGGGAGGGTAAGAAAGGAATGGGTATCTTTCTTGTAGCTGTATTCAAATAGCAAGCACACTTTTTAGTTTTTATGTTCATGTGCAGTGGCTTTTAAGGGAACTAATGTAGATTATGGAGATCTAAAGCCCACTTTTAAATCACCATTTAGTACTGCCGCTACCCTGAAGTAATCCATATTAAATGCCCTGTGCTTATACAAACATGCCAATACACACACATGGGTTTATTATTGTTGACACTATTTGGTTTCACAGAAAAGAGGCTATATTCTGTATATTACTCTGTAAATTTTATGATTAATTCAAGGAAATCCCTCTAATGTTAACAGCATCTAATTCCTACTTTTTTTAATAAGTAATTTTTTCATTAGCCATCATTATAGACATTTAGATTATTTCTGTTTTTTTTTTAGTAGGACAAATAATGCCACAACAAACACCTTTATCCATTTATCTTAGATACATGTGTTTGTAATTGCAACAGGACAGAGTCCCCAAAGGGAACATTATTGAAGAAGTATGAATATTTAATTTTTTTTAGGAGAGAGAGAGAGAGCAGGAGCATGTGGGATGTGAAAGAGGGGGAGAGGGAGACTCTTAATCAGGCTCCATGCTCAGTGTGGAGCTCAACACCGGGCTTGATCTCATGACCTGAGCAGAAATCAAAATCACCAACTGAGCCACCCAGGCACCCTGCATATTTCAAATTTTGATTCACACTTTGAGATCATTCCTCCCAGTATGTAGCAACTCCTACTCAAATGAACCAAGTCTGAGGACTTACACTCACTAGTTATAAATGTTACTGCTTTTAAACTTTGTGTTAGTCTAATGGGTAAAAAAAATAGGTATTATTTCCCTTAATTTGCATTCACTATTTTTAAAATTTACTTTCTGTTTTTCTAAGGGATAAAAACTCCTCTCGCATGCAGGTGTGCTCTGTCTTTATATATAGAATTTTTTTAGTAGCAGAAATATAATCCCATAGACAATATTTTTCCTTTGGACTATTATTGATCTATTGTCCCAGACTCTCACCTTCAAAGAATATCTTTTTTCAGACTATTTTCAGCCATTTCTTGATTAAATTAGATTTTATGTTTCCAGTTAAGAAGTGTATGTTCTATATAGATTTGAAGTAACTTGAGAAATACTTTCCACTACTGTTTCCAAATTCTTTGGCTCCTTAATTGAGGTAGGAAAGATCTTCTAAAATGCATGGGAATCCTTTCATTTCTAGGATTTTTGAATTACAAATGATTTTAGTAGCAAGAAAGATTTTTTTTGTAAGATTGGAGTTTCTAAAAACAGCATTGCTAACAAAGCATTTTTATGACTTGCTTTATAGTCCTCATTGCCCAACATTAAGGTGAATGGGTTCGTGATCCAGTATTGTCATAAAAGTAGAAGCAATTTATTTGCAAAAAAAATTCTCCAGGGTAATTAAACTGCATTTCCCATTTCATGTTACTGAATTACCTCATCTCCATTCATATTCAGGCTACTGCATATCCAATTCACTATGCAGATTAGAAGACTCAGAACCTCCCAGGTTTAATGAATGCTTATTTAGCTTCCATTCAGAAAAGAAAACTCCCAGAAATCTTTTAGTGTGGCTCTAGTTGCAAGGGGGAATATAGTGCATCACTCTTTCTTTGCATTCCAGCCCCTCCTACAAGTGTCCTTAATAAATGAATTAAGCCTTCTAGGGGAGTGCTCATGGTTTTACCTACTTATGTTCTCTGAAAGATACCTTCTCAGAATCATCTTGCTATTTGATATGATTTTCCTAAGGATTGGAGGATTTGCATAGATTTAGTCACAGAAAATTCTGTACTTTGGATCAGGTAGGCAACAATGGGAAAGAATTATATTTCATTCTGGGTGCCCCAGGTTCTAGAAAAATAAGTGACAAAATGTAGCTCACATAGGGGACAGTAGAAAGTCTTGGAAACAATGATATGTGGCAAATTGTGGAATGAAATGGCAAAGTGTGGCTTGGAGACAAAATTGCCTGTATTTGCAAGTCTTACATAAGGAAGAGGGGACAGACTTTACCAAAAGGCACCAGAGGTGGCTTTTCATGCAGTTTCAACAGACTTCTCTTTTGAGTTGAGCTCTTCCACAAAGATGGGCACTGCATGGGTTGTACAATTCCCCCACAAGAGCACTTACTCGTTCAGACATATTTATTTAAAAGAAAAAAAATTTAATGTTTATTTTTGAGAGAGAGAGAAAGAGAGAGAGACAGAGTTTGAGTGGGGGAGGGGCAGAGAGAGAGGGAGACACACAATCCAATGGAGGCTTCAGGCTCTGAACTGTTAGTACAGAGCCTGACACAGGGCTTGAACTCACAAACCGTGAGATCATGACCTGAGGCAAAGTCAGATGCTTAACCAACTGAGCCACCCAGGCACCCCTGTTCAGACATATTTATTGACGTCAATATATGATTCATCATGCTACAATGGTGAAGAAGACAGAGTATCTGTCTTGATGGGGCGTTACAGTTTAGCAGGAAAGAATGTGGAGGTCAAGGCTGAATGGCAGGCTGTGAAAAGGGTTGTTGAGGGAATACTTGTACTGGGGGGATTTGACTTTATAACTCCTGTCATCTCTCCCAACTCTTCCCTCCTATAATTTTGTGATTCTGCTTGGCCTGTTGTTTTTGTGAATAGTGTGCATTTGCAAAATAGATATCTAGTAAGGAGTATTGGCTGTGACCTTCAGCGGAACTGATTTTCTTAGTGATTAACTGGTCTACTTAGGATAATTCTAAAGTCTGTGGCTTCATTAAACTCATGATTTAACCTTTTGAGCTACAAATGCTAGTAAATATTGTCACAAATATTTTCATTTACATTAACAGTATTTTCATTTCTTCGGACACAGAATCCCTTGATTTATTGAAAGAAAGACATATAAAACACGGGAGACAGATTTTATCAAGTTTTTTTGTTTTTCTTTAGATATCTAAAGTCTTCAGGCTTCTGCTGTTGATAACTTTCATCAATTCTAAACTCAATATGTTTTCACATTTTAATATCTCTGCTAATTAATATCTCTGTTAGTCTGCTAGTATCCCACAATTGGGAAGCTGAGACCTGATAATCGGGTGTCTTAAATCAATGGTATTTCAAACTTGATGAAATTTATTAACTTCCTTTAGACAATTTTAGTGTGTACCTATTTACATGAAACATAGAACTTAAATCCCTCAGCCTAGAATCCAAACACCTATACGGTATACTTTGAGCCTTATTTCCAATTCCATTCCTGTAACACTCAACTCCCCAGCCACAAAAATCTATGTATTTGGAGTATATCTTTGCTTATGTTACTCTTTTGATGAAAGGGAAATTTGCCTTTTCCCTTCTCCAGTATTTTTCTGTTGGGGCAGCTCCCCACAGGTATAGCTCTTGCTGGGTTGCTCTTTACTGGTCTCTCACCAAGAGATAATGCTTCTGTCTGTAAAGTAACTTTGAGTAGCTTACTGTTCTCTATCTTCTCTGCCTGGCCTCTCAACTGGATTAAGCAGTTATTTATAAAGTGGTTTAAAAGGCCCAGATAAAAGGAACTATATTGAGAAACTATATTTGGCTACTAACAGGCAGGAAATTTATCACATCTTGATTTTAATCTGAATTAATACCTGACTAGAAGAAAGCTATTATATGTTAATATCTTTGAATTTATAATTGTACTTTTTTCTCCAATAGACCTTTGTAACATTTAAAAGTATGCAAGGTGGAAAGATCTCAATACATGCAATGAATTTAACAGATGTCCTAGGAAATTGAAAATGGATAACTAGTTAATCAATGAAATGAGTATGTACTGTTCAAGAATTTCAAAGTCATTAACAATGTCTGATGTCTGACTTTCTTCTAGAATAAGTTTATTTCCAGTATACTTGCTCTATTATATTGTGTGCCCCATCTGTACCAAATCATTTTTAGTTCTTTGGGAGTCTTTTTTTCTCTAGGGTATTTGCATATGTGCTTCCCTCCTCCTCCAGTTCTTCCTCATTCGCCCCCTCCCCCTTCTTCTCCTCCTCCTCTATCTCCTCCCTTTTTCCCTCTCCTTTCCCCTTCCTTCTCCCACTCCTCCTTACCTTTGCCTTCCCCTCTCATTGCACTCCTTAGAATCTCCAGAACAATTTGAATACATCTGGTGACAGCAGTCATTTTTGCCTTGTTCCTTTTCTTCGGGGAAAAGCATTCAGTATTTCTCCGTCAAGTATGACATCAGCTATAGATTTTTTTTCACAGATATCTCTTATCAGTTAAAGTTAATTTCTATTCCTTATATGATGAATTTTTACAATCATGAATTGGTATTGGATAAAGAAGATGTGGTGTGTGTGGGTGTGTGGGTGTGTGACAGAATATTACTTAGCCATATGAAAGAGATCTTGCCATGCTACAACATGGATGGACCTAGAAATATAATGCTAAGTGAAATAAGTTAGACAGAGAAAGACATATATACCATTTGATTTCACTTGTATGTGGAATCTAAAAAAAGCAAATGAAGAAGCAAACAAAAAAATCAGGAACAGTTCCATAAATATGGAGAACAAACTGATGATTATCAGAGGGGAGGAGGAAGAGCAAAATGGGGAGTGGCAGGTGCAATCTTCCAGTTATGGAATGAACAAGTCATAGGCATGAAAGGTACAGCATAGGGAATATGGTCAATAGTATTGTAACAGTATTATGTAGTGACAGATGGTAGTTACATTTATTGTGAGCAGAGCATAATATATAAAGCTATGGAATCACCATGTTGTCCACCTGAAACTAATGTAACCTTGTGTGTCAACTATACTGCAATAAAAAAAATTATAAGGGAAAAAATCATGAATTGGATCATCAATCGGGATGACCCACATAAACACACAAACCACAAATATGGTTCTTAGTCCTTTGTTTATTAATATGGTATTTATGTCAATTGATTTTTTTTGGATGTTAAATCAACCTTACATTCTGAGGGTCAAATCAGCTTGGTCATGTTGTATAATCTTTTACTATATTGTTCAATTCAGTTTGCTAATATTTTGTTAATTAAAAAAATTAATACTTTATATTTTTGTGAATATTTTTGCATCTATATTCATGAACAATATCGGTCTGTTGTTTTCTTTTTTTTAAGTTTATTTATTTATTTTGAGAGAGAGAGAAAGTTTGAGCAGGGGAGGGGCAGAGAGAGAGAGAGAGAGGGAAAGAGAGAATCCTAAGCAGACTACACACTGTCAGCAGTGTGGAGCCTGATGTGGGCCTCGATTCCACGAACTGTGAGATTATGATCTGAGCATGGTCATGAGTTTAACCAAGCCTAACCAAGAGTTGGGTGCTCAACCGACTGAGCCACCCAGGCACCCCTGTAGTTTTCTTTTTTTATGATGTCTTTATTTGCTTTAGGTATCAGAGTACTTCTAGCCTTATAGGATGATTGGGGAAGTATTCTCTCCTCTGTTTTGAAAGGGTTTGTAAAGGATTGGTATTATTTTTTATTTATATATTTGAATGAGGGACACCTGGGTGGCTCAACTGGTTAAGCGTTGGACTGTAAATGTCGGTTCAGATCATGATCTCACATTCAGTAAGATGTCATGGTTAGTGACAGCATAGAGCCTGCTTGGAATTCTCTCTCTCTCTCTCTCTCTCTCTCTCTCTTTCTACCACTCCCCTGCTGGTGTGCTTGCTCTCTCTCTCTCAAAATAAATAAACCTAAAAAAGTAAAAATAAGTAAATATTTTCTAGAATTCACCTATAAAGCCTTTAAGACTAAAATTTTATTTTGGGAATATTTTTCATTACTAATTCAACTTCATTACTTACTATAGGTTTATTCATATTTTCGACTCTTTCTTGATAATGTTTTTTGTGATTTGTGTCTTTCTAGGAATTTATCTATTTCATCTAAGTTGTTTAATTTCTTGGCATAAAATTGTTCATAATATCTTATTAGAATGCTTTTAATTTAGGTAGGAATGCTAGTAATGTTCCCTTTTCATTCTTTGTTTTTGGCAATGTGCATTTTCTTCCTTATTTTCTAGATTACTCTAGGTAAGGGTTGGCCAATTTAGTTGATATTTTCAAGGGGCCAACTTTGGAATTCATTGATATTTCTCTATTGGTTTTCATTTTCTAGTTCATTTGTTCCTGATTTAATCTTTATGATTTTCTTCCTGCCTGCTTTGATTTTAATTTTCTTTTTCCAGTTGTTATGGTAGAAGTTTATCTTGAGATTTTTTTTCTAATTAGGTGTTGGTGTTTGCAGCTATAGATATCCCTCTAAATACTGCTTTAGGTGCATCCCAAAGGTTTTGATATGTTGTGCTTTTGTTTTCATTCAATTCAAAATATTTTAAGATTTCATCTTTGATACTTTTATGCTATGCATTATTTAGAAGTGCATTGTTTAATTTACAAATATTGTCAGCTTTATTTTGTTTCTTTCTGTTTTTGATACCTAATTTAAATCTATTATGGACATAAAATATATATTACATAAATTCAGTTTTTTACATCTATTGAGACTTGTTTTATGGCCCATCAGATGAACTTTCCTAAATAATATTTCATATACATTTAAAAAAATGTGTATTTCACAGTCATTGAATGGTCTGCTTTAACATTATAAGTTCAGTCAAATTGGTAGATATTGTTGTTCATATATTCTATATATTGGTTGAATTTCTATGTAGATGTTCCTTCAATTATTGAGAGTATGTTGTTGACATATTCAACTATGGTTCATTTATCTCTTTTTCCTTTTAACTTTGTCAGATTTTGCTTCATATATTTAGACAATCTGTTTTTATGTGTAATCTTATGATTGTCATGTATTACTGATATGTTGATGATTTTATCATTATAAAATTTCCTTCTTCATCTCATAATATTTCTTATTTTCAAATCAATTTTATGTTAATATGTCACTCCACTCTTATGGTTACTGTTGCATATTATATATGTGGTTTCTATACATTAACTTTCAACCTATCTGTAGTTTTTGAATCTAAAGAATGGTTCTTCTAGCCAGCATGTTCTTGGGTTTTGCTTTATTATCCCATCTGACAACTTTTTCTTTTTCTCCAGTGTATGGTGAGTTAAAAAAAAGTCAACCTCTTTTTACTATTATTTTACTATTCACTAAGTGATAACATATTTCTTATTAGGAACTATAGGATAATAGGAAAAGCATAGGCTTTGTGGTTGGAAGACTAGTTTAAAACCTGATTTTGCTACTGGTTAATTTTGTGACCTTGGTTAAGAGTAGTTCTAAAATATGTAAAAATGATGATATCTATTCTACGTATGGTATTGTGAAATTTCAAAAGCAGCCATTGGTAAAGAGCCTGGTAGGGTACTGGCTAGATCAAGTAGTTAGCAATTAATGCAGTTATAATAAACATCTATTAAGGTTAACATATTAAAGTGCTCAATTATATTCAAGATTCTTATCTTAAGATGCATTAATCCCAATCCATTACAACTGACTGGAGAAACCATTCCCATGTCCTTTATGATAGCAAAACTCCATGGCAATTTTATTGGTGCATGATTATTAGATTGTTATTGTTAATTTCCATCCATGAGTCACAATTCATTAACTAGAGGTGCTGTTTTAAATGACATTTTGACTTTTGCATTGCAAACAATGCCAGCATGAAGCAAACCATGAAGGTGAGAGCAATTGATCATGGTAAGAGCTCTTTATATTTCTGAGGTACTTTGTGATTATTAAAGCTGAGCTCAGTCTTAGTGACTTTGAGGATATCCCCTTCCAATTAACCATGACACAAAATCAAGAAATCTCCTGGGGAAAAATGCTCTCATGGAAGATTAAAAAAAAAGGAGTATTTTAAGGTCTCCACAAAAATGAGAGTAAAAAAAGAGAATTGGTAATGAAACAAAACAAAAGCAAACAAAAAGGATCCACCTTACACAAAACAAATTTTATTCTAGTGCCTTTGTGAGTGTATCTACTGGAAACAGAACATTAAGAATGTTCTCTAGCAGGGGGGAAAATTTAAAAATTGAATTCTTGTTTGTTTCTTGGAATAATAGAGCTTTGGTATAGTAAGAGCTAAATCAGACTGAGAGATTTTACACTATACTCTTAATTTCCTCTAGGAAAATGCTGTTACAATTTTTTCCCCCTGAAACATTATGTATGTGCCCAGGGAGAGCAGTGATGATCAGTTAAACAAATATCTTGATAGGTAGATAAGAAGCAATTAGAATGTACTTAGAGATACTACTCTCAGCACTATGGTGTTTGGTGCCATGAAAATGCAAATTAACTAAAGCACCAATAGTCATAACGTTAATGATGATGAGCATTGTTAAAAAAATTATTTGAAGATGAGTAGACAGAACTTTGTCTAGAAGTAGGCACTAAGTATATATATCCATGTATATGTATGAAAGCACATGTAGTTAAACAGCCTTTCTTCTCTTTATGAAATATATTTATGCTCATGAAGTTGAATTTAAAATGATTTTTCCATAGAGGTGCCTGGGTGGATCAGTTGATTAAGTGGCAGACTCTTGATTTTGGCTCAGGTCATGATCTCATGATTCATGAGATTGAGTCTTACATCGGGCTCCATGCTGCTGACCGTGCAGAGCCTGCTTGGGATTCTCTCTCTCTCTCTCTCTCTCTCTCTCTGCCCCTCCCCCCTCAAAAAACAGAAATGATTTTCCATAAAGCAAATCCTATTTTGTAATCTATCCCATTCATATAATTGGAAATGTGTTTTCTCTGGAAGATAATGAAGCTGAGAAGCAAATACTGGTCTGGAATTTGTTAATAAAGGTTTTATTCAACAGCAATTTTTTGACAATCATTATGTGCCCTCCACTGTAGAAGCTGAGGAGGCAATGCTAAATCAGAAGCTCTCTATTTTCAAGGGTTTTATTCTTAAGTTAGAGACACAGAAAAGTAAACAAAGAATCTCAACACAATGTAATATATGTTATGAAAAGATAATGTTAAGTACTATGAGAGGATGCAGAGGGTACCCAATTCAGTCAGCTGAGGCAGAAAAAGATTCCTGGAGGAGATGGTATATAAACGTAAGAAAGAGTTTTCTAGGCAAGAGTAGAATTGAAGGTAAATACAAGGGGCCTAGTGATGGTGCTGGATGTAAGGGGATGGTGGTGTTGGTGATGGTAGAGGGTGTTCTAGGCAGAAGGAACAATATGTAGAAAAGCATAGAAGTGAGAGAGAGCATAGAGTGCTTGCAGCCCGACACATTTTAAGTATTACCTTTAGAGGGTTTAACGTGGGCGAGTGGAGAGATGTTGATGGTAAAAATGAAGCCAGAAACATGCAGGGGCTAGAATATGAATAAATCTGAAACCTATGGGATGAGAATTGCTGTTTTGTGGTGGGCTGGTAAGCTGCTCTATGGATAAAATGATCTGTTTTATATTGTTTGTCCATTTCTGTAATGTAAATACTCCCACTATAGCCAATTTCATGCTACCACTGGTTTAACCATTACCTTTCAAGATTCCTCAACATTTAAGTGTTGGCTCTTGAGAGCCAGTAAAAGCCAACTCTGTCCAACACACAGCAGCTAGAGACTAAATCTTGATTGGTGATCTAATACTAGGATGGAGACTTTACGGAGAGAGGGAGTCAGTTTCACTTGCTATTGTAATTCATCAGTAGTTTATTAGTAAACTTTTGTAGGTTTTAACTGGACCTCACCTTCCCAACCCCACTGTGTACCTATCCACTCACAAAATGAGGAGCTTATTTTACTATGTGACATTTTGACTTCTGTGGGGGGATGAAACTAAGAATCATAGAATTTGAAGGGATCTTTGAAATTGGTGGGCACAGCTCTTTCAGAGTTCAGGAAACTGAATCTCAGGTTGCTGTTAATAGTTGCAGAGCCAGGTGTATAGCCTCTGTATCTTTTTCAGTCCTGCTCAGCTCAGCCACTTGCCATTTTTCAGCATCCTCTGAACCCTAAATTTTCTCCACACTGTCCATCGCTAAAGTTTAGTTCTTTACTCCTTTTCTAAATATTTATGACTCAACTGAAGTAAAATGTCATACTTTACTGGTGTCAGAGTCCTCTTACTTCAACATTTTAGGTTTTTCAAGTTAAGCTGTTTCCTAAATTTGAATTTTTTTTTTAAAAAAACGGATTTTTGTGTGTGCAGGTTTTCAATAAATATACATGTTCAGTTAGTAATTTTTTTTTAGTTTTTTTTTTGTTTTTTAATCATTTTAGGGCATGCACAAAGAGGGGGAGGGAGTGGCAGAAGGTAGCAGGGGAGAGAGAGAATCTTAAGCAGGCTCCCTGCTCAGCACAGAGCCTGTCGCAGAGCTTGATCCCATGACCTTAGGATCATGACCTAAGAGCAAATCAAGAGTCAGACATTCAATCAACTGGGCCATACAGGCGTTCCTCAATTAGTAATTCTTAAAACAATGTTAACTGTCTTGCTTTAACTGTCAAACACAATTCAGAAAACTCAAATGGAGAAAAGTTCATTGTATATAGTCACAATTTTACTTTTGCCATTGTTCTATCTTCTTTTCTGATGTTTCACTTTTCCTTCATTCCTTCCCTTTATGTTTCAAAAACTTCATTTAGCTCTTCTTTTAGAGTATGTCTGTAGGTGACAAATTTTCTTAGTTTTCCTTCATTTGAGAATGTCATCTTCTTCATTTTTAAAAAATATTTCACTGGGCATAGAATCTAGAATTGATAGTTCTTTTCTTTCAGTGCTTGAAAGATGTTTTTCCTACTTCCTTTGGCTTCTATGGTTTCTGATGAGAAATGAACTCTTATTTCAATAGTTTTTCCACTACAGTTAAGGTGTTGTTGGACTGCTTTTAATTTTTTTCTTGGTCTGTAGTTGTCACAAATTTGAGTATACTATGTCTTGGCATGGATTAATTTGGGTTTATTTAGTTTGTTGTTTTGTTTAGCTTCTTGAATCTGTAGGTTTTATATTTTTTACCAGATTTGGGTATTTTAGGGCATTTTTAAATTACTTTCCCAGGCCTGACCTCTTTCTCCTATCTTTCTAGATCTCCAATGGCATAAATATTATGTTTTGTTATAGTGTCTTTTGTTATAGTCTCACAGGACCTCAAAGCTCTATTTGACTTTTTCAGTCTATTTTCCACCCGTTTTTCAATATAGGTAATTTTCCCCCCAATCCCCAAGTTCATGGATTCTTTCCTCTGTCCTCTCCATTCTGCTATTGTACCTATTACTGAATTAAAAACATTAATGATTAGTTTTAATTTTAAAATTTTATTTAATTCTATTTTATACCTCCTATATATTTACCAATACTTTCTTTTTTTAAAAAAATTTATTCTTTATTTATTTTTGAGAGAGAGACAGAGTGTGAACACGGGAGGAGCAGAGAGAGAGGGAGACACAGAATCCGAAGCAGGCTCCAGGCCATGAGCTGTCAGCACAGAGCCCAACGCGGGGCTTGAACTCATGAACAGTGAGATCATGACCTGCGCTGAAGTCGGACACTCAACCGACTGAGCCACCCAGGTGCCTCACCAATACTTTCTATTTTTCCACCTAAACAGTATGTTATTGCCAATTTGAACATTTTTATGTGGCTGCTTTAAAATCCTTGTCAGATAATTCTGCCATCTGGGTCATCTCTGTGTTGGTGCCTGTTAGTTGTCTTTTCTCATTCATTTTGATATTTTTTTTGGTTCTTGGTATGATGAGGGATTTTCAGCTGTATTCTAAAGATCTTGAGCATTTTGTAATGAGGCTATAAATCTTATTTAAATCTTATGATGTGGTAAGCTTCTTCTGACAATGTGCCTGTAGACAAAGTGAGGTGTAGTCTAATTGCTAGCATATGAGGGTGGAAATACATATTCTCTATTCAACATCCACGGACAGCCTGGGGTACAGCTGAAGTTCCTCATTCTTGCTGGGTATGAGTGTGAATTCAAGCTCCCTTCTACACCTGTAAACGTATGTGGCCGCCACTGCCAATATGGGGAGTGCTGGTCACTGCCATGCAGGAATGAAAGTTCTCTCTCCACTCTAACTACCCTCTTGAGCATCACCCAAATCAGGGGGTACCTTATTATAGCCAGGAGAGCGTGAAGGTCATCTTACCTAGCCTTTCCTGGCAAAGGGTGTGTGTGGTCATTCTCTGTGATGTTTGGTTGCAATATGGTGGTTATTTTCTAAAGTTTAATGCTTTTCTTTTTTTTTTTTAAGTTTATTTTTGAGAGAGAGAAAGAGAAACAGAGCACAAGTGGCAGAGAATGGGGAGTGGCAGAGAGAGATGGAGATACAGAATCCGAAGTAGGTTCCAGGCTCCGAGCTGTCAGCACAGAGCCCAACGTGAGCTAAAACTCACGAATTGCAAGATCGTGACCTGAGCCAAAGTCGGGTGACCCAGGCGCCCCTAAAAATTTACTGTTTTCTCTAGGCAGTCCCTTATTGATCCTTTGGTAGAGAGAGATCTTTTCTTGTTTGTTTGTTTTTCCTGCTTTCATTGACATTTCTGGGTTGTTGGCTTCTTCAGCACTTAAAATGACTTACCTTACCTGCCTGTCTTCTTGCCTTTTATTTAAAATTTATCTTAGAAGGCCAAATGGTTGGAAAATTTGGGAATTTTTAAAGTTTGAGAATAAGATTAAAAGTGAAGACTCTCCAGAAATGAAATCTTTGTAGGGAGATATTCTGTATCATGGACCATTGAATATGAAATGCAAGAACCAAAAAAGGGGTTGAACTAACTGGCATTTAAGGTCACCTCCAATTCTAAAATTCTATGACATTCTGAAACTAGCACTTGGAGATTCTTACCCAATGAAAGGGATTGTGGCATTGAAGCACCACTACTTGAATATCTATTCCATGATCCTTTCATAAGAAGTTCTCTTATCTGCACAGTCTCTATAAGAATAGCAGAGGGAGGGTGGGGGTGGGGTGAGAGGGAGATGGACAGGGAAGAACATTCATCATAAACATAGAATACATATATTTGACTAATTTTTTAGAACTCAAGAGAATGGGCTATGTCATCATGTTTACATTGTGTTCAGCTTACTGACTGGTCATAATAAAAATATTTCTAATATTTAGCCCAAATAAATTTTGTATGTATTAGATAATCCCCAGGACAAAAGAAGGCATTGGCTTTTATGTAAAATAAATGTGTTTATTAACTTAAAACAAAAGTATTTTGAGTTAAGAACATTTGGATCTCAATTGATGAAATATTAAAGTTTTGCTTACATGTACATAACATAATTCCATTAATGTACTTGTCAGTATCCAAGAGGTCGTAATTATCCCTTGAGAAAATAGTCATTTTAGTAACTAACACATTGGAGCTAGAGGGATCTTTAACAAGGAGTAACAGGTCTGAAATGAATACTAGAAATTCTGAACTGTGTAATTCCAAATGCTTCTATTATGGAGATGGGTCAATTACATGTGATTCAAAAACAAACGCATTATATAACTGGCATCTCAATAAAGTGTTGCATGGAAAAAACCAGTAACTAAAGTACAGAGCCTGAAAAGGTTAACTAGTTCATCACTTGACCCCCGTGAACTTGAACTAGGTTTGTATTGCCATGGGGGATGATAAGGAAACTAGTTAGTATAATTAGAATGTGCTAGTGCAAATTTATTATTCAGCTGTGGAATTACTACCAAGAGATTAATTTACTATGTCATCACCTACACATATTTTCAGCTAGCCACTTTGAGGGCTCCGGCAATGCTAAAGACAAATTTGGCATTTTCATTAACATTAGTGGGTGTGAAGTGTAAATAGTGAAGAATTATTTCCTTTTGCATGTATCAAAAATTGCGAAATTAGAGCTTTTGCAAAACAACTGAAATAGGTTTCTTTTTATGTGCTGAGAAATATTGCTGGAGGATTCTTGTTAATAATTAGAAGACTAGATTTTTCAATATTCCTTTATATCCAAACAATGAACCTTATATAGTTATTAGTAATGTTTTATGCAGGCAGAGATTAAGTGACCAGAAGTCATAGCCTGGTTTGAATTTTGTTGGTTAGTGAGGGTCTTAATAATATAAAATTTAGGATTCAGTGAGACAGGATTGACACGTGAAGAGAATTAGAATGAACAGGGTTTATCTACCTATTTAATCTGTATATACACATGAACTATATATATACACATATATATGTATATATATATATATTCAAAAATATATGTCCACATAAAATCTACCTATATACGTATACTCATAAATATACATGCATACACATGGGTGTGAACTATTAGAATATAAATTGAGGCATTAACATTTTTTAAGAGTTGACCAGACCCTTTACAGGCTCTGGAATTGGGATAGCCTTTTGATTATTCAAGCTCCCTCTCTCTGTCTTGGGTCTTTTCCACAACCTATACTCATTCCTGGAAATTGTCAGGTTCTCCCAGATCAGCAATGGGTTGTCCAATATCTTAAATGTCTTGTTCCACTGACAAGGCTGGGCTCAGCATGGATATCAGCATCCCATACTAGGTGCTAGGGGCAGACTGGAGTATCAGTAAAGTAAATGTGGCTGGAATAATGCCTTCAAAGCCAGGGTTATAGATGGCCTTTCTCATTCTTGACTTTCTAAGAATTACTCTACTTTCTCCATAGATTTTCAGAGTACCATAGTACTCTGGTACGCTGAGTACCAGAGACAAGCCCCCCTGCAGGCTAGAATAATCCAAAAGGGTGAGTACCTTGAACCCCCTGAGTGAATGCCATGAGGTTGCTACCAGAGGGCAGGGTGTGTGGTGATATTGCCCATTTTCTCTGCTTCCTGCCCAGTCGGAGGAATGCCATCAACCCCCAACCCCCCATATCCAATAGCCATGCCAACCATGCCCGAATAATTTTCCTGGCTTTTTTCTGGAGCTTAACAGCTATATCAGCAAACTTTGCAAGAGTATATTCTCTCATCATGAACTTTTTCTGAATTGGAGTCTGGCCTACAGGCTGAGGTTGTTGTCACTGGGCTTTAGCTTTCCTTTGTGTTAGTGGTTGGATGGCAGGGGATGTTTTGTCCATTTCGCTGTCAATCACAGCATCCCCTTCTGTGCTCTCTTCCCTTCCCCAGGGATTCCATCTCTTAGTGTCCCATTCAGGCCTTGTCATAGTACTCGGACCTTAATTCAAGGCAGCTTGTACCCTGCTAGCTTTGCAAAATGATACAGGAAGGTCTCCGGTTTCTTTCCTGTTCTCCCATGCATCTGCCGGCTTTGAAGCTAGCAGAGTGGTGGGTATCCGCCTGTCCCCTCTCACCTCAGCTCTCCAGCTTTCTAACTCAAGTTTCAGCCTTTAGTTGGGTATCTCTGGCCACCAAAATGCCCACTGTGGCAACCATTCATTTCCCTTTGACACAATGCCTGAAACAAGTTCATTAGACTGGCTGGCATTTTCAGGGTAGCCCCCTACTCACGCAGCGGCCCACAAGCATCTAGCATACAGCCTGCTCCTCGCCACATGGATGTTGATGGCCAACTTGGGATATGCCTGCAGATATCTCTTTCCCAAGACCCATTTCTTTGTATTTTGGCTGGCTTGCCAATTGTTGATTTAAAACCTTGGGAACTTCCCAGGTGAAATCTGGGCCCCCATAAATGGAGAGGAAGGGAGACCAAAGAGAGAGATAGGGCACTCCAGATTGGTAGGTGACAGGTTTTAATGAGCTAGGGAACTTAAATAGGAGGTTTATCTTTGGTGGCTGCAAGACAAATAGATCTTTTCACTTGCCTGCCAGAATCTTAACAGTGTCTATGAAGGACTTACCCGGGTTCAGTCATGTCACCATCTAGATGGTCTCAACAACACATTGCTTTTTCAAGTCTGCATCCTTAAAAATACTTCTGAATGTGGGAAGAGTGGGCAGGATACACATTCCAAGGATGGGGGTGGGGGTGAGGGGCCTCTCATTGTCTGGGTACAGCTCACAGGTCAACCGGCAGTCAAGGTTTCTTAGGGACCTCCTCCAACAGCCTGCCAATCTGAATTTGGAAAGAAAGGGACTAAGTGAAATGTTGCCTTCTTTTTTTCAATCAGGCACCATAGACAAAAATCTGGGAGAACTGACTTGGTAAGAATTCTCACCATTTGCTTCTGCCAGTTTTCTCAGGATCCTGTCTGTAGGCTCTGGAGTATGTGGGATGTACTAGCAAATCTCATCCTAATTACCAGAAACTGTAGAGGAGGAAAAAGAATTTTCCCTTCACATTTTATGGTGAGTCTTTGGCTGAGACTCCCTTTCCTCTAGGGTACCTCATAAATGGGTAAGCTTATCTAGGTTAAAATTTCTTTTTTTTTTTAAAACACATTTGTTATTATTATTTTTTATTTTTTTATTTTTTGGAAAGAGAGAGGGAGTGCAAGCGGAGGAGGGGAAGAGAGAGGAGAGACAGAATCCCAAGCAGGCTCCATGCTGCCAGCACAGAGCCCGACTCGGGGCTTGAACTCATGAAACATGAGATCATGACCTGAGGGGCAATCAAGAGTCCGATGCTTAACAGACTGAGCCACCCTGGCGCTCCTAGGTTAAAAGTTCTTTACTGTAGCCACTGTAATTCAAGATCGTCTTTGGTAAGGTTAACTTGTTTGCTCAGCCTTAAAATTTTATTCATCTAAGGCCTCACACTGATCCCAGTCCAGCCTAAATTGGTCCCAGTGTGGTTTCCAAGTTGGGCCCAGTCTGACTCCAGGTCCAGTCTAGTTTTCCAGTTGGACCAAGTCCATCTCTAGACCCAGTGTGGTTTCCAAGTTGGAACCATTCTGTCCTTGGACGCAGTCTGACTTGTAAATTGGCCCAGTCTGACTCCAGTCAGTTTCTGGACCTAGTCTGCAAAAAGAAATGCTCAAAATCTGAATGTTCATAATGCAAAAGCTGTGGAGCTAGAGTCTGAGTGGGACCTACCCATGATCTCCAGAGACAGTGAGAAAGCAGCAAGCTCAAGGGGCTTGACGGGTACCTACAACTGGTTGCTTGTTGCTCCTGGGGACCTGCGAGAGTTTCCTTTGGTTTCCTCTTCTGACACCAGACCTGTTAAAAGATAAACTAAGGGTATTAAAAATGTTAAGAGTTTCTTCAAACAAAAATTGATTTGAATCAAGCAGCATCCAATCTAGCAGATAGAAAGGAGCTCTGAGTTGCTGTAAAAATGAAAGATTTTTATAGGCAGAAGGAAGTGGGAATAAGGAAGTGACATAAATAAATATCAGGTTGGTTATTGTAAGGTTACTCTCCTTCAGAGGATGGCAGAAATCCATCAGGCAGATTTGCTAACTAATGCCGATCAGGCAATTCCTGAGTGACTAGTTTAAGATTACATTTATGGAAGAGCTGGAACTATAATGACGTTAAGTCTTGGTTTGGTGACATGGACTTAGCATAAGTACTCCACTGGGGGCTAGTTGTCTTGTTTTTAACAGTATGATACATATGTAACTTTATATATACATAAAACTTTGACCCAAAGCTTTCTTCTTGTTAATTTCTCACATTTGTTTCAGTGAAAGCACTATTTTCTTATCTTGTTGTTATTACTTTAGTCTTACATGTTGAAATAACTTTGTTCCTCCTTGTAAAGTTTTGCCATAAAATAAATGTGTATTTTTAGATTTTTTTTTATTTCCTGTTTTCATTGCTGTGAATTTTATTTAAAAAGCCCTTATTAGAGGAATCCCTGGATAGCAGTCTGAATTCTCTTTATTCCAAATAACAGCATGAATTCAAATTTAGATTAGATGAATCTTATTGCTAACTCTTCTAGGGACCCATCCATCAAATTAGAGACAAAATCAACTCTTTTGACTTAGCTCTAAAAGTTAATTTTAAAACTTGATGAAGTAAAAATTTGAAACTTCTACTTCTTTCATATATCTTTAAATTTGGCGGGGCGCCTGGGTGGCGCAGTCGGTTAAGCCTCCGACTTCAGCCAGGTCACGATCTCGCGGTCCGTGAGTTCGAGCACCGCGTCAGGCTCTGGGCTGATGGCTGGGAGCCTGGAGCCTGTTTCCGATTCTGTGTCTCCCCCTCTCTCTGCCCCTCCCCCGTTCATGCTCTGTCTCTCTCTGTCCCAAAAATAAAAAACGTTGAAAGAAAAATTAAAAAAAAAAATTTGGAATTCAAAGTCATTTTTATTTAATACAAACCCCTAAATTCAAGCAACCTGTGCCACTGGCATAGAACAAGGTCTCTGAAAAATAAAGGGTCATACAGTAATACCAATAGGAGTAATGCTGTTGTAAACAGAAAGGAGTGAAAACAGAAATGCAACTTCAATATTTCCTAGAGTGATATAGCATTGTGAGTTTTCATCAACTCTCCAACCCATGTTCCCCAAACCACAAGTTTATTGTTTATCAGCTATCACTGTGAAAATGTGTTTTCCAAGGTGGAAAAATTTAAGTCTGATCTACGAATTCTAATTTTGGTTATTATCACATTAGTGGTATGGTCTTAGGTAATCATTTTATCCCTCTGTCTCAGTTCTCTTGCCTATAAATTGAAGAAGTAAGAATGGCCCATCTTTTAATGTGTTAACGCAGACTAAGAATTTAAAAAAAACTTTTTTTCACTGTTTATTTTTGAGAGAGAGAGCACTTGAGCAGGGAAGGGCAGAGAGAGAGGGAGACAGAGCTTCCCAAGCAGGCTCTGTGCTGCCAGTGGAAAGTCAGATGTGGGACTCAAACCCATGAACCGTGAGATCAGGATCTGAGCTGAAGTCAGACCTACTGAGCCACCCAGGAGCCCCCAGACAAAGACTTGTTAAATTTATAGGAATTGATGGTCCTTGAACCATAACTGAATCCTTCCAGGAGATAGAAAGTCTAGTCTGTAGTGAAAACACCTCTTTGTTCTATTTTGACCTTTTCCTATCCTTTTTCTAGCATTTAATGACCTTCACTTAAAATGAAACTTTCCTTACAAGTAGAATTTAGATCTTTTTCCTTCTGTTCTTGCTCTGCTGGAGAAAAGAAATACATAGACTTTAAAATTAGAGTGTCTCACATCATTGCTTAGAAAAGATTAAATGGTTTAAAGTGTTATTAATACTTGGTGATATTTTACTATCATGGTATGGTTAGGGCAAAGGACATTTATGTAGATAACTCAAAGTAAGCAATTTTAGCTAAGAAAAAGTACATTTAGTGAAATAGTATCTTTGAGTTTTAATCACGTGTGTTTATATATCTTCTAATCTACAAAATGTAATTTTCAATGCTCCCTATCTTCATTAGTGCAAATTAGCAAGTGAGTTTCTCCAGACTGTGATTTCTTATTGATGGGAAAAAAATTGAAATTACATTGCTTGCTGGGACATAAAGTACTGCAACCAATGGGAACCCAGGTTAACAGAGAATACAGTACTGTTATTCAAGAAATTCAAAACAAACCAATGTACTATGAGTAGTAATCAGGGCAATGGAAAACTTGTTACCCAAAACAAGATGCAGTATGTATTATGCCAGTAGTGTATTAATAGATCCCTAAAAGAAGTAACTGACCGAAATCCTAGAGGGGTTGTTAATCCCAGGAGAGAACCAGGTTAAGCCATTTTACCTTCTCTCCTTTTCTTCCATCAAGTTATGGTGACGTTGGAGCAGAAAACTATTTTTGCTTTTTAAAAAACTCTTGAGAGGGACAGATTTTATTTAGGATGACATAATTTCTCCCAGTTTCTAATTTAGTTCCCTCTTGTTAATTTAGCAAAAATAGAGACAGCAAGAAAGTGCCCAGTATTTTATACCCTTTCTTGCTGAGGAAACTGAGTCTGAGGCAGACAAAGCAATTTTCCCCAGGCTACTCTGAAGTTAAGTCAACTACCTGATATATGTGAAATTGGAAGTTTTATTTTTTAAATATTTTGTTCTTTTTTTGTCACTATAGAGAATTTAAAAGATTATTAGCCCGGTGCATGGAAGAGATGGGTTTTTATTTCTAAATCTTAGATTGGTTTCTTGCTAACCAAAGAACGTATGGCTCCTAACAATTTTATTCTGAGACAATTAGACAGAGTTAACCAATGTGAGAAATTTGACAGTGGAAACTTACTCAAGAACCCTTGGCTTTTAAAATCAAGTAACTGTTAGCTGATTTTTTTTTCCATCAAATTAGTTGCTTTTTCCACTACTTAATGAAAATGATAGATAGGCACTTTGGTTATTGAATAGACTGAGGTGTTAGGAATATTGTTTCTTTAACCTGGGGTTGCATCTACAAATTAATTTACTAAATAGAAATCATCAACTAAGAGTTTGTTTATGGAACTAAATTGTTCATTACACAAAGTGAATTCACAGAGTCCCATGGCTTCCAGATAAAACTATTCCACTCAACATTTCTGCTTTTGGAGAACCTGTTGTAAATATAGTGTTTAAAATAGATATTTTTTATATTTTTTCACAAAAATCCCCTTTATTAGCTTATTAAGATGAAACCTGAGATTGATTTAAAGGATAATTATATAACTCTGAATTTTCAAAGACTGTAAACATCATTTATGTAGCGGACAGTGCTGTTTTTACTAACTATTGTGTTTGAGGAGGTAAATATATGTTTGGAACATAAAAATACTTTTACGCTGCTAGGCATAGAACATTTATTTAAAGGATTCTAACAGGTGTGATATGATAATCTCACTGTGTTTTTGATTTGTATTTCCCTGATGATTAGTGATGTTGAGCATCTTTTCATGTACCTGTTGGCTATTTGTATGTTTTCTTTGGAAAAATATCTATTCAAGTATTTTTCCCATTTTTAAATCAGATTTTTTTGTTATTTAGTTGTAGGAGTTCTTTATATATTTTGAATGTTAACCCCTCATTGGATGTATGGTTTGCAAATATTTTCTCCCATTCTGTAAGTTACTTTCTCATCATGTTAATTTTTTTTCTTTTGCTGTGCAGAAACATTGTCTTTTATTTCTTTTTTTTCTTATTGAGGTATAATTAACATTACTTTCATATGTATAACATATGAGCTCTGTATAACATTCAATATTTGTGCATATTGTGAAATGATCACAATAAGTCTAGTAATACCTGTCATCATACGTAGTTACAAAACTTTTTTTGTGATGAGAACTTGTAAGATTTACTCTCTTGAGGCACCTGGGTGGCTCAGTCAGTTAAGCGTCAGACTCTTGATTTTGGCTCAGGTCATAATCTCATTGTTTGTGAGGTCAAGCCCCACATTTGGCTTGCACTGACAGCACTGAGCCTGATTGGGATTCCCTCCCTTCCTCTCTCTCTGCTCCTCCCCTGATCTCTCTCTCTCTCTCAAAATAAATATGCAAAAAAAAACCCAAAAAAGATTTACTCTCTTAGCAACTTTCAAATGTGCAATACACCATTATTCACTGTAGTCACTATACTGTACATTACATTTCTGTTATTTATTTTATAAAACTGGAAGTTTATACCTTTTGACCCCCTTTACAGGTTGCCTACACCCCAACCCCTGTCTTTGGCAACCACCAATCTGTTCTCTGTGTCTATGGCTCAGATTTTTTTTATTCCATTTATAAGTGAGATCATACTGTGTTTGTTTCCTTTCTTTGTCTGACTTATTTCACTTAACATGATGCTCTCAGGGTGCATCCATGTTGTCACAACAGCAAAATTTCCTTCTTTTTGTCTGAATAATATTCCATTGTTTTTGTGTGTAGATATATATCACAGCTTGTTTATCCATTCATCCATTGATGGACACTTAGGTTGTTTCCAGATCTTGGCTATTTTAAATAATGCTGCAGTGAAAATGCAGGACACATGCCTTTAGAGTTCATCTTGTATTTTCTTCAGATAAATCTCAGGAAGTAGAATTGCTGGATTATGTGACGGCTTTATTTTTAATTTTTTTGAGATACCTCCATACTGTTTTCCATAGTGGCTGCACCAATTTATATTTCCGCTGACAGAGGGTACAAAGGTTTCATTTTCTCTACATCTTTGCCAACATTTGTTATTTCTTGTTTTTTTTTTTTTTGATAATAGCTATTATGGCAGGTGTGAGGGGATAGCTCATTGTGGTTTTGATTTGCATTTTCCTGATTAGTGATATTGACTACCTTTTGAAGCTTTTTAGTTTGATGTAGTCCCAATTGTTTATTTTTTTTCTTTTGTTGCTCAGGCTTTTGGTGTCATGTCCAAAAATATCATCACCAGAACCAATGTCAGAGAGCTTTCTCTGTATGTTTTCTTCGAGGAGTTTTAAGGTTTCAGGTCTTATGTTTAAGTCTTTAATCCATTTTGAGTTAATTTTTGTGAGTGGTGTAGGACAGGGATCCAGTTTCATTCTTTTGCATGTAGTTATTCAGTTTCCTCAATACCATTTATTGAAGAGACTGTCCTTTCCACATTGAGTATTCTTGGGTCATTCTTCTTTTTTTTATTCTGTAAATTGTTTTATTTAATCTTTGCCTATTTTCCTCTAGGGTACTATATTTATGAGTTAATATAACATAATACTAAGGTACATAATATTAGAATCTTATATACTGTACACATTGTGATGTGTTTCTGCTTTTAATTTTGTTCATAATGTTTTTACCTTAAAAAGGTTTTAAATTAATGTATAGTACATAACTTTATAGTTTTGGGTTTCTTATGCCTAAGAAAGATCTCATCTTTTTTCTTAAATATTAAAATAATATAATACTTTGACTCTAATAATTTTATGTTAAAAAGAATTTAAATATTAATACATCTGGATTTTGTGTGAGGCAGAGACTTGATATTCTTCCAAGTGTTTACCCAGCTGTGCAAAATTATTTATTCTACTTATTCATCCTTTTTCCTGCTGATTTGAAGTGCCACATTTATAATAAAAAAGTTTTCATATATTTATGGATTTGGATCTTATTACATCTTTTTCATTTATGTATTTATTCCTATGCCGATGACAAATTGTTTTAATGATTGTAGCTTTTAATCAATTTTGCCCTGTAGAACAGTCTCCCAATTTTTCTCTTTCAAATATTTCTTATTCTCATAAATTTACTCTTCTTCATGAAATTAACCATAATTTTGGTGTATTCCATGCTGCATTTCATTTTTATTAGTTTTTTAGGAATTTTATTAAAAGTGCATTAAATTTATAGATTATACTGGAGAAAACTGAAACCTTTACAATATTGAGTCCTCTCATCTAAGAATCTGGCATATAATCCACTTTATTTAGAAAGTCTTTTTATGTGTATCAGTAAAGTATTATAATTTTCTTCACAGGGGTTTTATGTGGTTCTTTTTAGGTTTATTTCTAGAAATAGTATAGCTTATATTTCAATAGGACTGTGACTAGAACTATTGCATTCAAACATCTAAATGATTAGTGCCGATGTTTGGGATTTACTAATTTTTGTGTATTGATTTTGTAACGTAGTCACTAAATTTTGTTATGGATTTCAAAATTTTTAGTCTGGCCTTTTTTTGGGTAGAAAAGTATATCATTTGCAATTCATGATAACTTGCTTGTTTGCCTATGTCTACCCATCTTCTTTTTCTTGTCTCATTGTATTGACTAGAAACGTCAGAGCAATGTCAAATAATGGAAATGATAGCAAATATCCTTGGTTATCTTTGACTTTAATAGAAATGCTTTTAATTTTTTCACTACTAAGGATGATGATGCTAATTTTTTTTCTGTTGGACTGAATCACGTTAAGAAAATTTTATGCGGGGCACCTGGGTGGCTCAGTCGGTTGAGCGTCCGACTTTGGCTCAGGTCATGATCTCACGGTCTGTGAGTTCGAGCCCCGCGTTGGGCTCTGTGCGGACCGCTCAGAGCCTGGAGTCTGTTTCAGATTCTGTGTCTCCCTCTCTCCCTGACCCTCCCCCGTTCATGCTCTGTCTCTCTCTGTCTCAAAAAAATAAAACGTTAAAATTTTTTTTTTTAAAAGAAAGTTTTATGCATAATATAGGAATAGATAAATCGTGTAATTTTTAAAATCATTTTTAGAAATAAAAATATAGTTTTAGGGGCGCCTGGGTGGCGCAGTCGGTTAAGCGTCCAACTTCAGCCAGGTCACGATCTCGCGGTCCGTGAGTTCGAGCCCCGCGTCAGGCTCTGGGCTGATGGCTCAGAGCCTGGAGCCTGTTACCGATTCTGTGTCTCCCTCTCTCTCTGCCCCTCCCCCGTTCATGCTGTGTCTCTCTCTGTCCCAAAAATAAATAAACGTTGAAAAAAAAAATATATAGTTTTAATCTATGGACCTATCAACATAATGAACTACAGAATTGAATTTCCTAAGTTGAGTTATCCTTGTTTTCCTAGAATAAAGTCAACTTGGTCATGTTGCAATATGCTTTTGATTTAATGGTGGATTTGATTTGCTAATATTTTAATTAGATTTTTTTTTGGTTATACTCCCAAATGGTGGATTTGGTTTGCTAATATTTTAATTAGATTTTTTTTTTTTTTTGGTTATACTCCCAAATGAGATTTTTTTGTAGCTATTGAGTCTGTGGGTGGATGCGAGCTCACAGGTAGGCATACAAAGTCAATTAGTTTTTTGTTAAAGTTTTACTAGCTTCATAAAATCAACAGTGAAAACCTCTATTTTCTGTAACAATTTAAAGAACTTAGAATTAGTTTGTTCTCTGAATTTGGGATATCCCGGTAGTCTGTTGCTATATGGGAAAGCCAGATGTTTGATAATGTTCTCATCTTTATGATTCATTACATCAAACCTGCAATTGCTTTTTCAGGTCCCCGGGTTTGTTACTTTATGTATGCTTGGCCTATCAAGTTCTGAGAGAGTTTTCAATTTCTAGTTATACGTGTGATCTTTCACGTATTCATAACAGTCTTCTTATAAATGTTGACTCATTATTTGGAGCAGAAATGTCATTTTGGCTTGGATCCAGTGGCAAGCAGTTTCTAAAAGGTGATTTTTTTTTTTTTAATTTTTTTTTCAACGTTTATTTATTTTTGGGACAGAGAGAGACACAGCATGAACGGGGGAGGGGCAGAGAGAGAGGGAGACACAGAATCGGAAACAGGCTCCAGGCTCCGAGCCATCAGCCCAGAGCCTGACGCGGGGCTCGAACTCACGGACCGCGAGACCATGACCTGGCTGAAGTCGGACGCTTAACCGACTGCGCCACCCAGGCGCCCCAGTGGCAAGCAGTTTCTAGACAGCACGCGTAAGAGAATGAGGAGTTGAGACAGAGAAGTTAGGGAGGTCACTAAGGGAAGTGTCAGCAAGCAGTTTAGCATTGTGAGCAACTGTAGCTTCCTGCCTCTGGGAACTCCCAGGAGCTAGTGTAGAAAATTAACTTCAGAGTTATCATTGCCAAATTGGTGAGGGAGCTGGGATGTTTATCCACCCACTCTTGTCAGTTATTAGTTGAAGCCTACTTCAGGGGTGGTAAGCATTAATTCTCCAGAATTTCTAGCCTGCTTCATTTGCAATCAGCGTGGGCTCTGGTAACCAGAGAAAGCAAGCATTAAAAAAAATAATAATAATAAAAGAAAAATTCAGGTGTAGGCAGTTGAAAGTCAGTCCCGAAGGAGGGAGGAGAAACAGCATTTGCTACAAGTGTTCACAATTGTTATAGGTTTGTGATACTTTGTATCTTTAATTAATTCATTCTTCTTATATTAATTCATTCTTTTATTGAACAAATGTTTGCTTTCACACAAGAATAATAGTCTACTGGTACATAATTGTAGGATCATAATTCTTTTCTGGAAGAATTTCTCAAGATCTGACTCATAGACTGGGTTTTGGAACAATGCTACTTCTGAAAAATCGTTACTTCTATTGATTTATCTATCTTGCCAGTCATTTGTTAAATTACTAAAATGTCTGCCCTTGTGCTCTTTTTAAAAGTGGATGTTTACTCAAAATAACCAAACACAATGCAATATCTTCACATCTTATTGAGAATTCTACTTAGAATTTTGAAAAAGTTCTCTCCTGTTTCCAGAATTGCATATTCACTGGTAGTTAGTTGTTTGTTCTGATGGCCCAGCTTGGTCACCTTCTCTTTGGCTTCTGATTTTCTTTTCATTTCTAAATATCTTCTATTTGTCGTATTGATTATGATTAATATGATTAACTTAGACTAATAATTAATGTTAGCAGGTAGATTAGTAGTTCCAGACCTTTCCACAGAGAATGAAATTTTTAAAAACTGGGGAAAGACGTAGTATTGTAACTTTTTATATTTACCAAATAAGTTAATTAAAAAGCTATTATCTACTATTATCATAGTTTAAAAAAAAGAAAGGATATTTTAATTCCCCTGAAGTAGGGAAGATATACAGTCTCTTAAATAGTGCAAGTTTGGCTGTATACATTCTTCTAACATTGATCTTTATTTTCTCACTTCATAGTTTCATGGACATTTTCTCCCTCGGGGGGTAGAGACTGTCAGCTGCTGTGGTCACAATTTCACCCTCAGGCCTCACTTATGGCGGTCTGCTCCGTGAATAGTGGAGGATGTTTTCAGGTGGCAAAGCTCTGTTTCATTCAGGTGCACAAGTCAAGTGTAGCCTGGGTGCAAATGCTGTGGTTACATTCTTTGCCTGAGGGGCTTTGGTGGGTTTCCTGAAATCTTTTTGTTTAGATTTTTAGATTCTAAAAATGTTTAGAATGTTTCCTTGAGACTAAACCCTTAATGATGTATAAGGCTTTCTCTGACTTTACGATATTCTTAGATCCCAGTAGTTAATGGGAAGTGTAAATTTTCAAGACCTATATTTTATATGCTACCTAATATGCTCTGTCTTTCTGAGACCGTTAATATGTATATGTGGCATATACTATCAACTGTATTTTTTTACTTCTTACCTTTTAGTTCTCCAAGCTCAATTACCTGGCCTTTCCTTAACATTTTCTCTCCTGGGCCACAATGCCCTAGAGGTTTACATGTTAAATTGTAGTTGAGTTTAATGACCTTACGGATAATAAATTATTGAATCATAATGAACTTGCTAGCTTAGCTTTCTATTTGGAGAAGAATTTCAGGTGGGCAAATCCTTGTACACTGGTTTCTCATGGGATACGAAAGTCTGATATTCTTTGTGCTTGTGCCTGGAGTTATAAGAACTACTGTGCAGGGCAGGACTTGTAATAACAACTCTCCAAGTTGCTTTTGACTATATGTGATGAAAACAAAAAGAACCATTAGTTTTAATGGGGGAAGAACAATATGTGTATTTTCTATCCATTTCTGAGACAGGTTATATAGGCCATTACTAAAATGCTGTTCCTTATTAAAATTCCTTCACACATTGAAATATTTCAGCATCTGTTGATGAGGGTACATTCATGTAATGTAGATAAGTTACTGGATGAACCCATTGTTCCACTATTTCTTTAAATGCCAAGCAGTGCTTTTGATGGATAATGGCTATGCATAATTGATTTGCTTAAGAATTTATGAGATCAGGCTCTGCAGCCAAGTGTAAGGTTAGGAAGATGTAGGGTAGTTGGATGAGGGTCTGAATTCATATGATGTAAAGACCTGACTCAGCACAGAGACCACAAACCAGCCGTGGGCTGGATGCAGCCCCAGCCGTTTTGTTGTTGGGACTGAACAATGTTTTAAACACGTGTTTCTCAACATGTTAAGATTGGGCAGTTTTATAGAAAATTCCAGGTTTTTGCCTTTCATTGAAAAGTCAGAAGATCTGAAATCACTGGCCTGATTTCTTTTTTCTTTTTTAAACAGGTAGCCACTAGTATTTAAGTAAAAATATTTTTTTGATGTTTATTTATTTCTTAGAGAGAGAGAGAGTGGGGGAGGGGCAGAGAGAGGGAGACACAGAATCTGAAGCAGGCTCCAAGTTCCACACTGTTAGCACAGAGTCCAATGTGGAGCTTGAACTCATGAACTGTGAACTGAGAAATCATGACCTGAGCGGAAGTCGGAGGCTCAGCTGACTGAGCTACCCAGGTGTCCCCCAATTTCTTGAGCTAAGTATCAGCAGCAGAATGAAACAGTTTCCTTCTTGTTTCTGTGATAGAGATTGAATTTCAGTTGCCATGTATCACTGCATTTCTATTATTATTTTCTTTTGTAGAGAAGATGAATGATTTCTTGTGCCTGTATCTTTATCAAAAGAAAGAAAATGAATGATAAGCTGAAAGGGTAGCATATGGGAGAGAGCATGTTTATTTGCAAAAGTGAAGATTATTCCTATGTGTTTAATATGCAAAATGTGCTTTTGTTCAAAAAATGCAACTCAAAATACCATTATGTAAGGAACCATGATAAAAAGTATGATTGATATGTGGAAAACTTGTTTAATGAGAAACTTAATGATCTGGGAAAAGATTCCGATTTTTTTTTTTTTTTTTTACTGAGTTTGCTTTTGGTTAAAAAAAAATCTGAGCAATACTGCCATAAAATTGTTAAGTAGCACCTATGAAAATTTAAACTGGCAGCAAGATTTAATTCCAACAAGAAATGTGAGCTCAGACTGTCAAAGAAATGGCTGATAACTTAAAGGATAAGTTGGAGGAAGAAGTTAATTTTTTTTTTTAATGTTTATTTATTTTTGAGACAGAGAGAGACAGAGCATGAACAGGGGAGGGGCAGAGAGAAAGGGAGACACAAAATCTGAAACAGGCTCCAGGCTCTGAGCGGTCAGCACAGAGCCCAATGCGGGGCTCGAACTCACGGACCGTGAGATCATGACCTTAACTGAAGTCGGACGCTTAACCGACCAAGCCACCCAGGCGCCCCAAGAAGTTAAAATATTTATGTCATGTTTATTGCAGAGGACGAAAGCCCAGATGTAACAAATACCACCTGGTTAGCTGATTTGTATTGGTTACAAGTGAAAATATACATGAGACTGAAGAAATTTGGGATATGAAGCCCACAAAAGGCATAATATCAAAAAACAAACTATCTGTATTGAGGAAAGTCTTCAAATGCTTAATGAAGACTGGCTAAGATGTTAACATGGAAGTTAACATCAAACTCCTTCTGAGATGAAAATCTCAGATGGTAAAATTTGGAGGGACACATTGTAATTTGTCAAGAATTACTTCCTACCAAACCGGTTTAACAAAATGGAAGCTGTCTTGGTTGGAAGCAGGGACATTGCAAACTGGAAGTGCTTCTGTGGTTTGAAAGGGAGAGAACTCAGTGTTGGACTTAACGCCCCGAAGCACAATTCAATAAGTTGTCTGCAGTAGTATGCAGAGGCTAGGTGACACTTATGACATTTGAATGACATTGAAAAGTTTCTTATTTTCAAGAGTGGAAAGAAATTGGCTTGCTCGTGTCATCTCGTGAAAATTACTTCAGTTCAGCAGAGTAAGGGATAAACCTTGACCCTTTTGGTTGAGTTTACAACCCATCTAAACCCCTTAAAAGGACCTTCACAAGTGGTTACCAATGAATTTATGTGCCCATTGAAAGCAGAACTGTGTCTTTGGGAAACTCATCTGACAAGGAATATTGTGGTTTACATTCATTTGATGAAAGCGGCTCCAGAAGTAACACTTACGGCTTAAACTACATTCCTGAAATATGAACTGAACTCCAGAAGATATTCTCTGCTTTCAAAGTTTATAAAGATGCGCTAACATTTAGTTTTAATCAAATTAAGCTCCCTCAATTAACTTTAATCATGTGAACAAAGAGCTTCAAATGGAAATTTCTGAGTTGCAGAAATGTTTTCTGAAAACAAAACAGAAGTTCTAGAATCCTGGATTTCTACAAATATCTCTGTGCAGTAATTTTCTTAATTGTAAAAAACATTGTGTAAAGATTTTATACATGTCCAGATGTACTTACGTTTGTGAACAGCTATTTTCATTTGTGAATAAAACTAAATAAAACTCTGTGCTAAATGCTGAATTCTGTATTGCATGTAGCAATGTAAAATATTCAACTAGACATAGCCATCTTGGTGTGGAAGAGAGGATGAATTTTCCAGTTCTAAATCAAAGGAACAATGCATTAGGGAAGACAAATTTAATATTTAATGGCTTCTCTTTATTAAATATGTATACTTAAGGTACAATGTAAAATACAGGAGTGCCTGGGTGGCTCAGTTGGTTAAGCATCCAGCTTCGGCTCAGGTCGTAATCTCATGGTTCGTGGGTTCAAGCCCCACGTTGAGCTCTGAGCAGCCTGGAGCCTGTTTCAGATTCTGTGTCTCCCTCTCTCTCTCTGCCCTTTCCCCACTCACATTCTGTTTCTCAAAAATGAACAAATGTTAAAAAACTTAAAAAATAAACACTAAAAAGTAAAATACAATCTCCACTCTAATACATGTTTGTATTAGTATATATATTCAAACCATAATTCAAAATTATATATATACAAAAATTATATATATACAATCTCCACTCTAATACATGTTTGCATTATATATATATATAATATATATATATAATATATATATATATATTCAAACCATAATTCAAAAAAAGTGAAAAATATTTATTAGCAGTTAACGTCTTAAACAAAATCTGGTTTACTTCACTCTTTTATTACCTTCCTGAGACCGAAAGGATTGAATTTGAGACCCTTTGCTCAGTATTTCATCTTAGCAAATGAAAAGCAGAAATCTGGTTTTGCCCTCTATATGCCTTTCAAATAATGACTGGATGCTGCTGCTGATTGACTTCTCTCAATGGGCACAGCCTGATTATTATATTTACCATGACAGTGGCCTTTGGCTGGGTAGTAGACTATTTACTTTTTCATTCACCTTTTCTCAAACCTGCTAAAATTGTTGGTGTTCCTTTTAAAGTGCTGCACCTTTCAAATAATTTGAAGCAAGTCTTAAATCAAATGTCAATAAATTATATATTCTCACGAAAGTAAACCTATTCTAATTTTGTGATTTTAGAAAAAACCCTCACATATGCTATAATAATGTCCTTAATATTTTTATTACAGTATCCCCTGTATTTGCCAATGTTCTTTGTACTTAATGGTCACAATTATTGAGAGTGATTTTGATTTTCTTGATTAGAATATCAACTCCACAAAGACAGTACTTTACATAGGTTAACTGATGCATTCTGAATACCCAGTATAGTTCCTTGCACACAACAGATACTCAATACATGTCTGATGAAATGTATTTCAAGGAGAGCTGAAAAAAATAATCCAGTATTTCAGTAATACGTATTAACCAGACTAGGTTAAGTTGCATTTTTTGGTAACAACCTCCAAATCTCCATGGTTTCACATACTTTATTTTTTGATTCTGTCACTGGGGTTGACACGGGGCTCTGCACCTAGGTTGATGGGGTCTCTGCCAGTCTTCCAGTAGCACCATCTAGAATAGAGGTCTCCATTCAGGCATCTTAGATGCTCTGTTCTTTCCCTCATATCACAGCTGGATGCAAATCATTGAACTAATGGGAAATTCCTGGAGCCTCATTTGTTACAGTTCTCACTTTGCAGATCTAAGTCTTAAGAGAAGGGGCTTTGGAGTTTGGCAGACTTTGGTTTGAATCCTGATTCTGCCACTTTCTAGTTCTCAGGCACTGTTCAAGCCAAAGTAACCTCTTGGTGTCTCTATGAAAATGGATCATATGTGTGAAATTTAAATGAGGTTATGTACAAGGGAAGTGCTTAGTACATGGTAGAGCTCTGTGCATCTTCACTTCTATTCACAAGGCTGGCAGGTACTGCACACAGGATTCAGTGGCAGAAGGAGGATTTGAATAGGCAAATATTTCCCTTGCTGGGGAAGAGAGAGATTGGGGAATCATATACAGGCTTTTCCCCATTCGTCTTTGTTTTGTTTTGTTTTGCTTTTTCCCACTCATCTCTTTGGACAGAAGTAATTATAGGTCTTCACTGAGGTGCAGAGAGGCTGGGAATATAATATATAGGTACAGATAATTTATAATAAATAAACAGAATATTTGATAAGTGTTACTTTCTCTGCTACAGCATGATAAATAAACCAGTGACTAATTATTACCTGAAGTTGCTGTATATCACTTCTAGCACTGTTGTTGGACCCTTTGGTATAAATTTCCAGACATGAAAAGAACCTCATCTCTTAAAAGGACTATAAGACAGGCTATTGTGTAACTCGTTAGGGACTCCTGGAAATGCACAGTTGTGTCACACTTTTTAAAAGTTTTTTTATTTATTGGGGTCTCTGAGTGGCTCAGTCAGTTAAGCGTCCAACTTTGGCTTAGGTCATGATCTCATAGTTTGTGAGTTCAAGCCTCACATTGGGCTCTGTGCTGACAGCTCAGAACCTGAAGCCTGTTTGGATTCTGTGTCTCCCTTTCTCTCTGCCCCTTCCTCCATATGTGTTTTTTCTCTCTTTCTCTCTCTCTCTCTTCTCTCTCTCAAAAATAAATAAACATTAAAAAACTAAAGTTTTTTAATTAATTTATTTTTGAGAGAGAGAAGAGAGAGAGAGAGAGAGAGCGAGAGAGCATGTGGGAGGGGCAGAGAAAGACAGAGACAGAGAGAGAATCCCAAGCAGGCTCCACACTGTCAGCATGAAGCCCAATGCAGAGCTTGAAGTCATGAACCATGAAACCATGACCTGAGGCAAAATCAAGAACCAAAATCAAGAGTTGGCTGCTTAACTGACTGCACCACCCAGACACCCCGTGTCGTATTATTTAAAGTGATAATTTAGAGTGCTCTTTGAACCATATGTGATTGATAGTACCATATGGGCAAATTGACCCAAGGTAGTGGCTTCTTTTGGAGGCTAAGAGGGTAGGTCTCCAAAGTGGATTCAGAAGTGAATTCTGATGGACTATCTCCCCCCCCCTTTCAAGTAAGCCTTTCTTTTTTTCCCCCTGAAGTAGGGATCTCAAAAATAAGCTCTACAGAAACGATTTCTAGTTTTGGATCATTCTGCTGATTCTGCCAAGGATGCTGGAGTTATCCTTGACACTGATGATAGTTTTGGGGTCCGGATCCATCTTTTTCCAAAGGTAATCTGATCTCATTCCTGGAACTGTTATATCTTGCATTGACTTATCAAAGGATTTCCTTCTCCAGGGGGAAATGTGGTACTAGCTCCTAAGTCAGTATTGTCACTTCTTTACATGTTTACATGAAGGTATGTAAGACTTCTTTCAGGTCTCTATTTCTTAGTAAAATCTGTTGAATGTGTATAGTTTCTTTTTAGGCTATTTCTGTAATGATGCGAAGACTCTACAAAATGATTTATAACCCTTTGCATATAGGTAAGGAACAGAATTATTCACCCAATAACTGTTTATTGAGAAGAAAGTATGCATAAAGAATGAAGATAACTGATGATAAATACTGAATACACAAAGATGAAGGAGACAAATGACTACTTTTGAGGTGCTCAAATTCTGGCTGGAGAATGATGTCAATGGATAAGTCTGGCACATTGAGATGACTACTATAATTTATGAATAAAGTGAATGAGAGGAAGGAGAGATTGTGCCTTCTGCAATGGATTTCAGGAAAGCCTTCTCAAACATTGCAGCTGACTTGTGAGAGTAGGTACTTTCTATTTGAAGCAGAGAATATTCCAAAGCAAAGAGGAACATTGACAAACCTGGTTAAAATGAAGAAGACATAAAAGTTTATTACATGTATGGGAAGCTAGGAAAAAACCAGTGGGCTAAGATATTGGGTTCTTGTGAGGGAAGTGATGTAAAATAAGGATAGAGCTGTGTGGTTGCTACAGTAATGGCTTCCAAGGAATCATCCCTCTTGGAAGACTCATCTTGTATAATATCTTCTTAGATTGACTAGGCTTGACCATATAATATATGGAAAAGCTTGATAAATACTCATGTGTAGGCCTAGCCTGCTTGGAGCTCTGAAACTGTCATGGCTGAAGAAGCCCAGATTATCCTCCTTGAGGATGACCGATCCCATGGGAAAGGAGTAACAACACACAGAGAGATTCCAAGGTAATAGACCACATGGAGACAGAGAGTGAGACACACAGTGAGAGAGAGACAGAGGGAGAAAGAGACAGCACGAGTGAGAAGGAAGGAGACATCTATGAGTGTAGAAAGATCCCATGAAAAGAGAGAAACCGTGTAAAGTTATGAGTCTTTGGTGGAAATTCATCCCCAGCAGACAAGCAGGCTGAATGCAGCCATATTTGAGCTTAAGCAAGATCGGCAGAAGCACTTCCCAACTAACCCACAGAATTGTGAAAAGGAAAAAACAGTTTTAAGGCATTAAGTTTGGGAATGGTTTCTTATGAAGCGATGGATAACAGATACAGAAGGTATCTTTATTCATCCATTCAGCAAATATTTATTGAGTTTATTGAGTATCTTCTGTGTGCCAGGAACTCTGCTGGATTGATACCGTACTTTGCAGGGCCTTCCATTTCATGGTAAGGAGTTCTATCCTCTCTGCTCTAACGTCAGCCATTATAAATGCCATTGCTATTATTTCACATGAGGACTAAACCGTATCTTGCCTATTATAATAACGTTCCAATTATTCTTTCTCATTTCGGCCTCCCCTCCCCGCCCTCCCCCCCCTCCCGCCCCCGCCGGTTAAAACAAAGCTGATCCATGTTATTCTCCTGCTTAAATCTCTAATGGCTCATCATAACCTTCTGGTCAAATTTTAGACCTCTTTGTGTGCATTTTGTAATACCATTTATAACCTTTTGCCCAATGTTCAATAACTTGTGGCTATTGTGGTTCCCTAAATATGCAATGCTTCCTCAGGTATTTGAAACTTTCCATGTGTTGCTGTCTTGGCCTGGAAGGCTCTCTCTCATTTGTTTGCCTGGAAAAAGCTTACATATACTTCAAGACACAGACAAATCTATACATTCTTTTTCAATATCTCCAGGTGGAATTGATTACTCTTTTGCATCTTTGACTACCACTGATCACTGCACATTACTCTAATATCTCAGTACTTGTCACACTGTTGATATGTTCTTTTCTTTTCTAGACTGTGAGCTCATTGAGGGTGTGGGATCTACCTTTTTTTATCTTTGTGTAGGAAGCACTTAATGCCTAGTATATACCAGGTACTCTATAAATAGTTTTTGAGTAATGCCTTTATCTTTTTTTTTTTTTTTTTTTGAGAGAGAGAGAAGAGCGCAAGCGGAGGAGGGACAGAAAGAGAGGGAGACACAGAATCTGAAGCAGGGTCTGGGCTCCGAGCTGTTAGCACAGAGCCCGATGTGGGGCCTGAACTTCTGAATTGCGAGATCATGACCTAAGCCCAAGTCCGGTGCTTAACTGACTGAGCCACACAGGTGCCCCAGAGTAATGCCTTTATCTTATAAACTATAGGAAATTACTATTTTATGGGAAGAAATTTTAGAAAATTAATTTAGGTATCGGTATGGAAGAGGAAAAAACATAGGCAAATGAATACATTTATTAAACCATTTAACTACTTCATGGTCAAGGTGAGATATGAGGATTGTCAAAACTAAGGCAGTAAGAAAATGGAGGGGGAGATCTACTTAAAAGACCTATCAAAGGTAGAATGGCCATGACATGGTAGAAATCTCTTTAAATGTTAAGGAAGAGGAAGAGTTGAATAATTGCAAAAGATTTTGTGTTGTCTAGCTTGGACAAGTGGGTAGATGGTGATGCCATTAACCTAGATAGAAAATACCAGAAGAGGAGCCGTTTTAGAGAAAAAGAAGGAGTAATAAGGAGATAATTATCAGCAAACATTCTGTTCAGAGTAAATTTCAAGGATTTGGGCAGCTCTCTCTGGTAAGGGAAGTGTTAATTACAATGAGGGTGACTGTGTTTAACAGAAGGCTGGAAATCATTGTGGCTCTAAAAAACCTTGTAAAAGATGATCTGGTTGGATTCATCATCAGAAACTTAGATTAAAGAAAAATGGACCTAGATCAGTAAATTATATGAAGAATAATCTTTAAATTTCTCCCAGGCTGGGCTTGATATGTACTCTAGTAAACAGTTGGGTTTTACAGCATAGCCTATAATTGCAATTGCTTTAAGAAAATTATTCTTTTTGAAAACTGGTTGTCTATTTATACCCAAATACACAGTAATAGTCCCATTTTAGTGATGCTGTAACTGAGGCTACTATTATAACACAGAATAACAGTGATTGCTGACCCAATTAGGAATGAACTTGGTAGCTCCTATCCTTACAGTCGCATGATAGACATGGTCCTCCATCTATTTTATCCATGTGTTACAAGATTGCAACATAGGCTTCTCTTTGATTCTTCAATCATTTATTTTCCAACCATTGTTCAATTGTTAGAATACCAAACAGGAGCTCTTTCCCCCTGATTAGAAGTCTTAACTTTCCTGACAAGACTTGAGTTCTGTGTTTCTTACATCACCGGGGTTATAGATGAAGAGCTTCAAATAACACATTGCCTATGGCAACTACCTCCTAGCATGATAGTTGCTCTGGGAAAATTGGCTTTCCTACTTTGATTTTTCTCACTAATAAATTTAGGTAATAATAGATTCATGAGAAATAAGCTGATTTGAAGAGCTTCAAATAACACATTGCCTATGACAACTACCTCCTAGCATGATAGTTGCTCTGGGAAAATTGGCTTTCCTACTTTGATTTTTCTCACTAATAAATTTAGGTAATAATAGACTCATGAGAAATAAGCTGACTAGAGAAGGGAGTAAAAAAATGAAACCATAGGTTATTCCTTTAGATTATTCCTTAATACAAATAAGAGACAAAATCAAAGCAAAACAGGACTTGTGGGATATCAAAAAATAACGGGAAACCAACACTTCAAAGCCTTGAGTTTGTGATAATTAGTGCAGTTAGAAAACACTTGATGCGTCTGCAAAGCAAGAATAGGGTCAATAGTGGGTATCAAAACAAAAATTAAGAAGGCTGAAGACCAAACTTGGAGCCTGCTTTTTTTTTTTTTAATCAAAACTCCCAAATATATTGCTGTATGAATAAAAAAAGATCAGAGATAGACTCTCGTGGCAAGATATATCAAGAAGCAATAATATGTTGGTAACTGCTATTTGTGGGGTCTCTCTCTCTCTCTCTCTCTCTCATTGTTTTGCTCAAAGTTTAACAAGCTGAGTAGCAGTAGAACCTCACAATAGATTTATTCCACTTCTTCTAGTCACTACTCCAGAGAGACAGCTCAGGACATTCTTCTGATTTCTATAATGGGTAAATGCTACAGTGGACTCCGGAGGCCAACTGAGGGAGCTCTCCGAGGACGCAAATGTCATCACGCCGATGAGGCACCTACACAGCACTAACCTATAATCCTGAGTAGCCGGAAATCTACATCTTCCCCAGAAGAACGCACCTGCCCCCGTTCCTACTGCAGAGACCGCACAGGAGATACCATACACCACGATCTCCTCGCACTGTGTCAGCAAGACGTAGCAGATCCTGTAACTGGAGCCGCAGCTGATGCTTCGGTAACTCAGGAACATAGAACATCCACTCTTTGTAATTTGGGTAGCGCTCTCTTAGAGGCTAGCGGTAAGTTAGGTGATAATGAAATGAAGTCCTTTTGGCAGCGTGTGGGCTGTGTCGGTCTGTTGTGAAGCTGAGTTTAGTTGCAAGGTGAGTAGGCCTGCCTGGGCAATCGCCAGTGAGTTAAATCAAGACAAAAATCTTCCTTAAAAGAGTTGCTTTTATCAAGGGGAGCTTGTCACTGACTGGTGGATTTGGACGCTGTATTTCCAGACAATGGTGAAGAGCACGGAACACTTAACATAGCCAGTACTTGTGAAATAGTTTTTGATTTTAGCCACTAATGTAATGTCACATGTTTGCTGTTGTGATTCTGTTTTTAAAATTTGGTTGATTAAGGGGCGCCTGGGTGGCTCAGTCAGGTAAGCATCCAACTTAGGCTCGGGTCACGATCTCACAGCTTGTGAGTTCGAGCCCTGCATCGGGCTCTGTGCTGACAGCTCAGAGCCTGGAGCCTGCTTCAGGTTCTGTGTCTTCCTCTCTCACCACCTCTCCCCTGCTCACACTCTGTCTCTCTTTCTCAAAAATAAACATTAAAAAAAAACTTAGTCGCTCACTTAAAACATGTATTTTCTAAGAGTAGCTATGAGTTTATTATTATAATGGTTTTATGATGGGTTCATTTTTCTATTGTTCCTGCTTTTGTGAATGTTTATTTTTTATGAGTAAACTATTGGAAATAAGATGTCTGTTAGCCAGATTTTTCAATAGCTGTTGGCTTTATACTGCTGCAAATTCAAATTTGCAATTTGAAACTACAACTGTTATATATAATGAAATCTCTGGGTAGGGACACAGTTTTCATTATATTTCCACTTGCCTTTTTATCACTGATTCAGTCTTTTAATTCAGTCTTTAGTATACTTAACGAAGAAAGGAGATTACATTTAAAGAACCTGAAATTTTAAGATCACGATAAGTAAAATATAGTTCTTACTTTCAAGGAGAATATAGCCTATTTTTAAAGACAGATATATGCCACAAATCAGATTTTAAAAGGTATTTTAGTAAAAGTTGTTCTGTGAGGGTTTATTCTAGTAGGCGTGGAATTAGCCTGAGTTGTTTTGCTTGTCTCTGTGTCACACTGTCCCCTACTCAGTAAGAGCATTGCTCAGTAACCATGAGTGTGAAGAGTTTGGGGTGGTTTATATCATTATTTATTGATAGCAGTGAGAATGATAAGTTACACGTGGACTTGATGACATCCCTAAAGGCATCTGCTGTTTGGGCTGATTGCACAGAATGAATATATCTACATGACCAGCAAAACACAAAACAAAACAAAAATCCTAGTGATAACTTCCGTTTTGGGATCTCTGGTTCCAGAGTGTTCAGCGTCATGTTGGTGGTTCCTGATTCAAGAGAGAAAGTACATACTGCCATGGTCCTTACAAAGGGAGTACAGTTGGACTTTGTACTTGGCCTCTCCAGATCTCCTACTGTGAGATAGCCTTTGGCTGTGATGCATAGTCTTTCTTTAATAATGTGACTATACTGTATCTTTTTATTGAAATAAATTGTAGATGTGTAAGCACTGTCATTTTGGGTCCTATAAATCTTCTTGAGCAATTAAATCTTGTATAATTCCCATTGTTAGTGAGAAAGCACAATGTAGATGGAGTAACTAGAAAAGAAAGTGATTTCGTGTGGGCATGCCACATGTGCGTATAGGCCCACAAGTGCTTCACGTAGAAGGTTGAGTTGGAGAGGTAGCGTACAAAGAAAGACTGCGGTATGAGACAGTAACTCAAAACGCGATCTCATTGATGATTTCTATTTATCCATTGGTAGAGAAATCTCAAAGAAAAAAGTTTCAGAAACCCAAGGAAGGAGGCAGTTCATCAAAATATTAAACCTTCCATACTACTCAAAACAATCTCCAGATTTAATGCAATCTCTATCAAAATACCACCAGCATTTTTCACAAATTGAGAATAATATTAAGGTTTATGTGGAACCATAAAATACCTCAAATAGCCAAAGTAATCTGAGAATTCCAGATTCCACGAGATACTACAAAACTGTAGTAATGAAAATGGTATGGTACTGGAACAAAAATAGACATAGATCGGTGGAACAGAACAGACAGCCCAGAAATAAACCTATGTTTGAATGGTCAATTATTCTGTGACAAAGGAGGAAAGAATATGCGATGGAAAAAAATAGTCTCTAACAAATGGTGCTGGGAAAATGGGATAGCTACATGAAAAAGAATGAAACAAGACCACTTTCTTACACCATTTTATTTGCAAAAATAAAAGCAAAATGGGTTAAAGATCTGAATGTGAGACCTGAGATGATAAAACTCCTAGAAGAATACCTAGGCAGCAGTTATTTTGACATTGACCATAGCAACATTTTTCCTAGCTATGTCTCCTTAGGTAAGGGGAACAACAACAAAAGAAATTATTGGGAAAATATTAAATCTGATAGGGAGTTCGAGAAGAATGAACATGATGAAGACATTTTTGATGTTTTTAAGTGAGAAGTTTGAAGGCAACCTTCTGAAAAAAGGTTTCAATTTAGAAAGGAATGGAATTGGGGCGCCTGGGTGGCGCAGTCGGTTAAGCGTCCGACTTCAGCCAGGTCACGATCTCGCGGTCCGTGAGTTCGAGCCCCGCGTCGGGCTCTGGGCTGATGGCTCAGAGCCTGGAGCCTGTTTCCGATTCTGTGTCTCCCTCTCTCTCTGCCCCTCCCCCGTTCATGCTCTGTCTCTCTCTGTCCCAAAAATAAATAAACGTTGAAAAAAAAAAATTTAGAAAGGAATGGAATAGAAATTCGGTGGTGAAAGAGAAGAGGAGACATGAGGGTAGAGCTTGAAGAGGTAGAGGTTGATGGAAAATTTGTTTAGGATTGGTAAAAGTAAATAAATAAACCAAAAAAAAATAAAAAACAAAAACAAACAAAAAATCAAACAAACCTTAAATGCCTATGGACTGAGAGGAAGGATCTGTAGGAGGGGACAAGTTGAAATGCAAGAGATGGGAAAAATTGATGGGCAATGCCTTGGGCCAGGGAATGAGGAAGAAATCAAGAGGATGCTGATGCTTTTGTGAATGAAGAGAAAGAAGAAGATATTAGTTGTATAAAAAATAAAGTGGAATGCATATTTAATGGGCCAAGCTGTTTGGGACCTTAAGATAGGTACTTTGCCATTTTAAATAGCAGATAGCATGGAGGGGTACTGTATCAAAGCATAAAATGTAAAAGGGGCCATGGGTTTTCCTAGAGTGTCAAACTCTAAATAATTCTTACCAATTGATATTTATACCTTCACAAATAACAAGCATCTTCTCCTCAGACTTGAGCTTTTTTGTTGGGGTGGGGGGGGCACAAGTTGTAAATGGTTAGAAGTAATTTGATCCTTTCATAACTTGCTTTTAAGATGTTAGGCAACACTGGACATCAGTCTAGGGTTAATAATTCCGCATTGCCCAAGCCCCTTCGAGTAGTCTGACCAATACCCCATGAATCCTGAGGGTTTTCATTCTGGCTTATGTACGTACTGTGCACTGTTATCTCTAATACTTTCAGGCAGTTCTTTCCCCAGAGTCAGTTTCTTAACACGCATGTGCTGATTAGTACTCACTTGACTACTAGCCTCAGACTTCACTTTGGTCATCTTGCTCTGCTCTCAAGTATTTTCTAGCAATGGCTCATGAGAACCTCAATACCTTCTGTATCCATGTATAAATGTACTGAGATATAACACTAGGGTGGAGACAGGCAGATTTTTTCAGCGAATGTTTCTATCAAAGTTGGTAGGTCTCCAAACTACTCAATCTGTGTTACAATATTTTTTTGCTCTTAAAACTAATACACTAATTCTTCTAAAATTAATCTTGACTATTGCATGAATTTTCCATTTTTAATTTGAATCCTGTTATTTTGCACATAGAATTTTAATTAACTTCACATATAATAATAGAACACTTATGCTTTCAGACAAAACGGAGCAATAGGGACTAGATTTACCATATTTCTTTTTTTTAAAAAATTTTTTTTTTCAAAGTTTATTTATTTTTGGGACAGAGAGAGACAGAGCATGAACGGGGGAGGGGCAGAGAGAGAGGGAGACACAGAATCGGAAACAGGCTCCAGGCTCTGAGCCATCAGCCCAGAGCCCGACGCGGGGCTCGAACTCACGGACCGCGAGATCGTGACCTGGCTGAAGTCGGACGCTTAACCGACTGCGCCACCCAGGCGCCCCATAGATTTACCATATTTCTTAACCAAAAATTGGGTAAATTATAAGAAACAATACATTTTAAGACATTGGACAAAGGAAATGAAGGACAGTCATCCATGAGAGATGAAAAAAAATGAGATGCATTCTGAATGCCACTTTTTTTTGTCTCAGAGAAATTTCTAGGTCCCAGTATAGGAAGAAGGAACCCAGGCAGGGCATGGCAGACTCCCTCAATTAAAGATCCAGAACTAAGGGACCAGGGAGATCTAAGAGGCTAGAATTCACAAGACAGTACCATAAAGGAGAGATGTCTATAAAAAGAGAATTATTGAGTTCTTCAGATGGTCTTCCTTGAGTAGTCAAGTGAGTACTAATCAGCACCTGTGTGTTAAGAAACTGACTCTGGGGAAAGAGCTGCCTGAGTGTATTAGAGGTGACAGTGCACAGTACGTAGATAAGCCAGAATGAAAACCCTCAGGATCCATGGGATATTAGGCAGACTACTCAAAGGGGCTTTAGAAATGGGGAATTATTAACCCTAGACTGATGTCCAGTGTTGCCTAACATCTTAAAAGCAACTTAGGAATGGATCAAATTACTTCTAACAATTACAACTTGTGTCTCCCATCCACCCGCCCCCAACAAAAAAGCTCAAGACTAGGTATGAGAATACAAAAATATCCAGGAATTGGGGCACCTGGGTGGCTCAGTCGGTTGAGCGTCCTACTTCGGTTCAGGTCATGATCTCTGGGTTCGTGGGTTCGAGCCCCACGTCGGGCTCTGTGATGGCAGCATAGAGCCTGGAGCCTGCTTCAAGTTCTGTGTCTCCCTCTCTCTCTGCTCCTCCCCCGCTCATGCTCTGTCTCTCTCTCTCCCTCAAAAATAAAAATTAAAAAAATTTAAATAAATAAAAAACAAGAATATCCAGGAACTAACAAGGTAAAAATTTGCAATGGGCAAACTGGTGTCCAATAAAACGCTACCAGCATAAGAAAGCAGGAAAATATCCACCATAATGAAGAGATAACTTAATCAAACCTGACCTGGAACTGACATAGATATTAGGATTAGCAGACAGAGACATTAAAGCATTTATTATAACTGTATTTCATTTGTTCAAAAACTTCCTTTGTGACATTGAAGCTGTACAAAGACCCAAATTGAACTTCTAGAGATCAAAACTACAGTGTGTGAGGTAAAAAACACATGGGGTAGGATTAACATCAAATTAGATATCATACAAGAAAAGATTAGTGAACTTGAAGGCACAGCAATAGAAACAATCCAAAATAAAGAACACAGAGGAAAGAGAGTTAAATCGTAAGAGAGCATCAGTGAGCTGTGGAACAACTTTAAGTGGCCTATTATATGTGGGGACCGGAGTCCCTTAAGGAGAGAACAGAAGTGGAAAAAAAACTATTTGAAAAAATAATGGCCAAAATTATTCCAAATTTAATTAAAAGTTTCAGTTCACAGATCCAAGGATCTCCACAATCCTCACATTTGAGAAGCATGAAAAATCTCCAACAAGGCACATCAAGATCAAATTATTCAAAACCAGTTTTAAGGAGAATCTTAATAGATCCAGAGGGGAAAAATTGCATGTATAGTGGAATGGAGATAAAATGATATCATATTCTTATTAGAAACAGTGTGAGATAAGAGTGGAACAGTATCCTTAAAAGTACTGAGAAAAATGAAATGTCAAACTATAATAGTATAACCAGTGAAAATATCTTTGGTTTATAGCAGGTTGACCTGGACATTGTTTTCTTTGTATTTACTTTCCTAGTTGCTCATGGAGCTTCTTGTATATATAAATGTATGTTTTCCTTGAAAGTTGAGGACTGTGTAGCCATTATTTATTCAAATACATTTGGCCTTTTTTTTTCTTAACTCTTTTTGGAATTTCAATTACGCTATGTTAGACCATTTTCTATTGTCCCACAGATCTCTGAGGCTCTTTGTAGTTGTTTCTTTTTTTTTTCTTCCTTTTTTTAAGCTTCTCTCTCTCTCATTTTCAGTTTTCAGTCTCTTGTTGAACTTCATTAAAGCTTATTAAAGTTTAGTGATTCTTTATTTTCCTATTTCCAATCTAATAATGTGCCCATCCTGTATACATTTCATTTTATAAATTGTACTTTGCAATTTTTTTCATTTCCATTTGGTTCTTTTTTTATAGTTTCCATTTCTTTGTTGAGATTCTCCATTTGTATATTCATTATGACCATCTTTTCATTTAAAGCCTGACCATATTTATTTTAGATGATTTAAATTCCTTAACAGGAAATTCCACATTTGGGTCATCTCAAGTTTGACAGACTAAATTTTCATGCTTCTAGGTCAAAGCATCATAATTTTTGGTTTCTTCACACATGGCTAGTACTTGACTAATGGATATAGTAATTACTATACTGTTTAGAGCCTGGATTTTTCATTGTTTCATCTGTAATGAGCATTGCTTTTTGTTCTGGCATCCATAAATCTACGGGTGGATCAGTCTGTTCCTTTTGAGGGTTGTTTTTAAGCTCAGTTCAGGCAGCTTTAAACCATTCTCTACACTGGTAATAGAGTAGCCATATTCTTAGGGCATATTGTTCTGTATCCTATGTACACTAACATTGGGAAACAATCTCCATTCAATTCATAGCTCACCAGCAGGTATTGAGAGTCTTGTCTTAACAGCTTAATAACCAAAGGCTGAAAGGAAGCCCCGTGCAGATTTCTCGAACCCCTTCTCTGTGCTTTCCTCTGCTTTCTAGTACTCTGCTCTCCAAAATTCTCCACCTCAGCAACCCAGACTTTTATCTTTCCTTTCTCAGGATTCTTCCCCCCCCCCCCTCCCCCGGACACCATCTCTCCATTTTGTTGTATAGAAAGTGCTCTCAGAAAGAAAGTTGGGTTGATCTTGTGGCTTACTTCATTTATTTTCCTTCTCTCAGGGATCATAGACCTGTACTATCTGTTTTTTTAAAAATTGAAGCAGTTTTTAAATTTTTTCAACTCATATATATATTTTTTCATTTCCTGTGTTTATAGTGGTTGTATTATTCTGGTATAAATTAATCCATTATGACTGGAGATGGAAGTCATACTGGATTGTTTTAACTTTCAAATTTATGTCTGTGATCTTACTTTTTTTTTTTTCTGTTAAAAGATGGACAAGTTTTATTTTTTCCCCATATTCAATTAACCTAGAATCATTTATTTAAAAGACAAGCTTTCCCCACTGAATCACAGTAGAGCCTTTGCACTCTACCTTAAAAAAAATCTTATACTAAGGGCGCCTGGGTGGCGCAGTCGGTTAAGCGTCCGACTTCAGCCAGGTCACGATCTCGCGGTCTGTGAGTTCGAGCCCCGCGTCAGGCTCTGGGCTGATGGCTCGGAGCCTGGAGCCTGTTTCCGATTCTGTGTCTCCCTCTCTCTCTGCCCCTCCCCCGTTCATGCTCTGTCTCTCTCTGTCCCAAAAATAAATAAACGTTGAAAAAAAAAATTAAAAAAAAAAATCTTATACTAAATATTTAAAAATTTAGTATCATTTAAACATAACTCACTGATTTATTTTTACTTTTATTTTTATTTTATTTTTTTTACTGCTTTGATAGTATTTCTTTGTACAGGAAGATAGAAACCATATTAGCTGATGACACCAATCATATAACCAAAGTTAAAGAATGTTCCATTTTCTGGGGCGCCTGGGTGGTTCAGTCAGTTAAGCATTCAACTCTTGGTCCTGGCTCAGGTCATGATCCTGTGATTTGTGGGATCAAGCCCTCATTGGGCTCTGTGCTGGCAGTATGGAGCCCAGCTGGGATTCTGTCTCTCCCTCCGTCTGCCTGTGTCTCCCTCTATCTCAAAACAACTAAACAAACTTAAAAAATAAAAAGAATATCAATAGCTATTCGATAGCAAAATTGGACTTATCAGTACTTTCAGAATTAATCATTTCAATCTCCTTTTTTCCAGTTGCTGATTATGAACATATGAAATATTTAATTTGGTAATTCAGTTCTTTCTGTAATACTTAGCCCTTTCTAAAAGGACAAACCAATTGTTATCCTACTAATATAGTAATGAAACTAATACTAATAACAAAAACTACAAAAGATTCATTGATCTTGTTATCGATTCTTGTGACTCACTGTGGTGACTAGTCTCTACAGATGACTTCCCAATGAACCAAACCTCTTGGTATTCATACCTTTCTGTAGTCATTTCCCATAAGGAATACAGGCTTGCCATGTTTAAACAATATAATACAGTGAAAGTGACAATACATGAGCTCTGAGGTTGCAACTCTCACATTTTCTTCGAACTTGTAGACTTCTTATGTGGTAGATACTACTTTGAGCCCATCATATTGTGAGGATTCTGAGGCTGCCATACACATATGCTATATGGAGGGTGGGGGGAGGAGGGAGAGAAAAAGGGGAAAGAAGGGGAAGGGGAGCTGAGGGCAGGGGAGATGTGTGGGCCCGGCCAGTCCCCAAATGATCCAGGCATATCAACTGGGGTGCCAGATATGTGAGTGAAGGAGGTGTATTGAACATCTGGCCCAGCTGAGCCTTCAGCCCCGGCCGTCATCTGACTGCAACTGCATGAGAATCTCAGCAAGAACCACCTATCTAAGCGGTAACTTGTTGAGCAGCCGTAGATAACGGGATAATTGCAACAATGACTGCTGCAATGAAATAAGCTGTTTATGCATAAATGATTGCTGCTTGCAGTGAGCTTTGCCTTCTTCAAAATGACAGACACCACCAATTATTTTACTGTGAAAGGGTTGACACTATTTTAGAATTTTGAAATGACATTTAATTGTATTCAGTGCTTATCAGGATGCACTCAATTTGGTGGTTGAAATGACCTGTTGTTTCAGTTAAAATGTTGGCATAAATTTTTCATGATTTTATTGTAGAACTTAGACACTTGTTTTATTGGGCAGGCATAAAGCGAATTCCATGGGTTGTTTTGAAAAACCAAGTGATTGTTTCTTTTTTTATGATGCTTTTATTTCTACTTATACGCAGATTGTTTTAACCAATAATATGTTTTCCATGCTTGATTGTGCCAGAGACCAATGGAAGTGTTATTGTTTTTTGTTGTTGTTGTTTGTTTGTGTTTTTAATTGAACCCATGAATACTGTTGAGTTGTGGGTACGGCTACTATTTTAGGAATCTCTTTCACCTTGTTTACCTCATACCACATTGATAGAACTGTTTCAAATGGGATCTGGTTCTATTGATTTTTGTGTGGATTTTTGTGCCTACTGAGGGTATTTGTAAGAACCTCTGAGCATTTCTACCTTCTGTTTTGTTTGACATTTTGGTTTATATGTTTTTACCAGTGTTTCCTACACATTCTACCTTACTTTTCCATGCTGTCATCAAGTAGGAGTTGAACAGGTATTCTTTGGTTACCTATGTACCAGGCATAGGAATGGAATCACTTCTTTTATTCTGGTAAAGTGGCTTTGTTGTAAAATATTATGGCGCTGATAGTTATGGTTCTAAAAACACATTTGTACTAGTTATCAACTCAAAGAAGATTGAAAATGTGATAAAACAGGAATTTTCCTTTAAGTAATAAATGTTTCTAGTACATGTAAATATAAAAGTAGTATATAACAACATGTGAACCAAAATAAAGTTTTCAATTATGTGGTTTACAATTTCCACCATTTACTTTTAAGTTATGGCAGATAGTAGTTTAGTTAGTAGAGGGTATATTCCGGGTAACAGATGCACACGATTACTGTCAACTGGGTAGTTGCTATTTACATAGTATGAACTCCTAGGCGGTATTTCATTTGTGGTCATATATAATCAGAAACCTGAAGACACAACATTTACTTAGAAGCCTAACGTGCTATTCTGTAGCTGAGCAAGCGATAAATCATCCCATGAACAAGTCTTTTAAAAATTTTAAAGAGAAAAAAGGCAGGTGACAACACTCTTGTCTGTTTTGTGGTGGAAAACGCTCTCTTTCATTCAATACAAGAAATAATCAGAAAGCCATGCAGGATGTTGGTGAGATGAGACAGGAAAGAGAACTCTGTGAGTCTGTTTTCAAATATATTTTTAAAACAATGGTATGGTTGGAGATCAAATAGAAAACTTGGTGTCAAATAACCTGTGGTTTATTGCTGGCTTCTCTGCTCAGGCTTGCATTTATATAGAATCATTCACCCAGAAAGTCTTATGAATTATTAAATTGGAATCCTCTTCATTACATCCATCTGAGATAGATGGGATTTATCATTCTCTTCATTGTATAGGTGTGGAAAGTTAAAGCAGGGAGGGAGGGTCACATTTATAATCATAAGACAGTAACATAGCCAGGATGCATTTGCTAACTTGATTCAAACCCCGAGTTTCAATAAATTCAGACAGTGTTTAGACAATATTTAATAAATACCTAGAAGTCAATCAGTGAACATCCACAGTAAATATAGCAATCCATTTGCTCTGTATTTTGACTTCATGTTGGCTGCTAATTAGAACCCCCCAAAATGTATCTTTTGTTGTTTGCTGAGTGATTTCAGGAAGAAAACTGTAAGAGGTGGCCCAGAGTCTCCATCTCCTTGTACCTCCGGGTGTACAGGGTCCTCCTATACTTTCCTCTTTCGTATAATATACCATGGAGTTACCTACCACTTCAGGGATTCACAAGGCACAGGAAAGCGTTGCTCGCTCCGAACTCCTTATCCTCAGAGTTTCTGAGGTCTTTGTCAAAAATTATTCTTCTTTTGTGGTAAAAGATAAGGTTTTTCAGTGGTTTTATATTTTTGTGTCTACTCAGATTTCCAATAAAATAAAATATTCCCAGGTGCAATGCTTTTATACTGCTGCCAATAGGTAATATGAGCCAGGAGGCAGATTCTATCCTGGAGGCACTCAATGGAATGCATATCTTGTAGTTGGCTGATATGAATCAATGAAGCTTCAGTTTCAAAGTGACACAGTTGTTTCAGAATTCACCTTGGGTTTAATGTTCCTGAAGACCAACTTCCTATGTAATGAATTCAAGTATCTGAAATGTTGTCTAGGTACTTCTATATGTAGGCATATCAAAACAAAAAAAAGAAAGAAAAGAATTAATAGATTGTTTTAGAAAATTGAATGGGAAAAATGCCTAGTTCTACTTCTGTGTATTTGCTTAATGAGGTTGCTTTGTCTAAAGAGAGATACGTCTTTTTTGGGGTTAAAAAATGGCAGGAGGAACATTAAAGTATTTAATGAATTATAACAACCTTAATGTAGGCAGCAGGCTGTCTGGTCAAGGACAACTCTAGCTGATGTAGAAGTTACATTTTGATCTTTACCTGGGTCATTGTGAGTAAGCGATATGAAAAATGTGAAATAGAATATAAAATTCTTGATTGAGGTATTTTAATTAAAATTCTTCAGTCTGCAATATTAAAGAGTTATAATTTTTTTAAAGAAGTCTATGAAGCATTTATATTTACTGTGATATTTAAAATATTTTCAATTATAATTTATAGTTTTCATATATTTGGTGCCAGCTTCTGATCTTAGGAGGGAAACATTAAATGACTTCTTGATGATTTGTGCCCCGGTTCCTAAACTTTTGGCAATTAGCTGACTCTGAATAGTCCACAGGTCAGACTTTTAACACCTGAGTTATTTACTTCAAATGACTAGAGTTGCTCATGGGTTTTTCTCTCATTAGCATGCGGTTCTAGTGTCCTTGAAGAGAATAAGAGGAAGAAGGAGAACAAAAAAAGAAGGCCAACTTTGTTGAAATGGCTCTCGGTTTTCTTGTAATAGACTCTTTGTTTCATTTCTATAGGTGAATTGGTTAGCAATCGAGGGCATTATTCATGTTTCTATTTATGAGGTGAAATTTCTAAGTGGAGTCTCCCAAATGTGTTGCAGGAAGAATGAGACATGGTAGCGGGTTCTGGTACCACCCCATTCTGCAATGATGACTCACTTAGATGGCTTTGGGGACTGGCGAGGGGCCTGAGTGGTGACCAGTTTCTCTATCTGTTGCTGTCCCTGGGGCGAGAGGGGTAGAAGGGTGCAATGTAGACCTCAACATGAAGGGCTGCCAGGTTATCCTTCTTAAAAAAACACTTTTATTTTTTTCATTCTTTCTTTGACACTTATAATGGCTTCTTCAGGGCCTGATGGATCAAATGAAAATGCCATAGACCGGCATTCAGACAAACGTATTTTAGTTAGATGAAAGTATGTAACTTTGAAGTTCTCATTGTGGTCACGTAAGTGGTTTGATTACACATCTGAGTGACCTTGGATAATTCCTTAACCCTCTCATCTCATTTTGATCATAATTACAGAAGAAATTATAACATCAAAGCAATAGTATTGTCATGAAGGTTAAATGAGATAATATGTGCCAAGTACATAAACTGGAATATAAAAAGTCTTTAATAAATGGTAGCCATTTTATTTGTTGTTATTATAGCTATTATCATTAGAATTGTAGCAGGGATGTTGAACAAGCTGAATTCATGGGTTTTAATCAGAAAATATCTTTATTCTTGCTTTCTATTGTCCCTTTAAATATTTATTTTGTGGGAGAAATCCTCCAGCTCCATTTTGAAAACTTATTACCATGAAATTTCTGGTGACTTAATAAGTACAAAGTATTCTGTTTACAATAAGTCACAAAACACACTGTCAATTTGATATTTTAAAATAGGTCCATGAGGTCATGACATCTTATACTTGACTTACATATTTTCTCCTTTTCCCAGCTAGGATGTGCTGCAGGAGAGAAGGCCTTAGTTTGAGAAGCCACTTAGAAATTTTACATCAAATATAGGCGTGTGAAAAGTATCCTTCTATCACTACTCAACCCGCTTTTAGAATCTAAGCTAAGAAATCATCGATTACAGAAAACTCCTCCCTTTCCTCCCCTGTCTTTGCAGTCAAGCTTTTTTTAATCCCTCCTAGTTGAAGGGAGAAGAGAAGAGTGGGCCTTACATGCTGTTATTACTTTCTACCCCCCACCAGAAAGATGTCTAACCTGACTTTTTCTTCTTGTGTGCTCTTTCAAATATTCTCACTGAGAACATTTGAGTTTATGTCTAGTGATGAGGGCAATATATTTTTCTACAGCTGCTTCTCCCCACACTGTTCTTGTTTTGTTTTGTTTTTGTTTTGTTTTGTTTTCTGTTTTTCCAAAGGACCTCTAGGGAAGAATTTGAAATGGCTTCAGGCTATTTCTCTTGTGTGAAACACTAACACATCTTTGCCTTTAAAAATTTGGGACTGTAGGCTGATCTCAGTGTAGGTGTTATTTCGCTTTCTCTGCTACCCAAGCAGCCAGCAGGCCCATCTTGTACTCTAAGAATTTCCAGGCAGAAATCAAACACCAAACACCCCTGCCTTTTGGTGACAAGCAGTAAGACCCTCTCCAAGTGCTCTTGTTTAAGCTCTTTTCACTAGGACTGTAGTGAGGAATCTGCTTCCGCCACTCCCAGCATAGCACCAGCTTTCTCTAAAACCAGCCGCTTCACAAAACCCTCTCCTCATCTCCACCATCTGGACCATGCTGTATCCTCCGTGTGGCTGAAGGACCTTTAGACTCGCTAAACAAATTTCTGGTGATTTCTTTGAAATTTGTATTTTGCTCCCTCAGTGAAAATATCCAATATTCTGTCATTTTCCAGACCTATCTTTTACTATGCTTTTAAAATCAGCGTTAGTCAGTTTACTGTCTTTCCCTTCGCTATACTTTGTGATTTTTCTACCTGTCCTTGTTCAGACTGATCTGTCTTACTTTCTGAACTTATCTGTAACCTTTTCCCTGCCTACAAATTATTACCTTTCTTTGTCCAACCCATGTCTTGTTGGGTCATTTAGTTTAGAAAACTAGTTTATCAGGAGTGTTCGACGTCCTAGATAGCATTTGCATTTTAACTTAAAATAGTGAATACTTTGGGAATGTCAAGTGCATTGGAAGAAACTGCAGAAGACACTTTCAGCCCTTCAAACCATAATAGTCAGCTGCCTCCTCAGCTTATGGTGAAGAATAGCTTCCTCTATTCCCCATTACATGGGGCTGCAGCAAGAATAACTATTGCTTCTGTGTAGCCCTAGCTGTGACACTCTCAGAGGAACTCAATTAGGAGAAATGTTAGTTGGCCTGCCATCAGTCATTGTTACCTTTGCTGAATTAGTTCCCATCTACCTGAATGTCACAATCTTAGAATTGGCGTCAGGGTTAAATAGTAAGTGATCTGACAATTCCTTTTGCTTGGGGACTAAGAAAGGAGACTTTGTAAATTGGTTGTCCTTAATCAATAGAAAATTTAAATCTGCCCCTTTCACTAAAAAATGAGAAAGGGAGAGAGAAAGTGAACATTTCATTTCTTTTATAAGAAAGTTAGTGAAAGGAGACTATATATCCGTGTTGCAGTGAGCAGTGAGGCTGCAATAAACTTGAGTTCAAAGGTGTTTCTTGAACTTTGACGTAGTTTGAAAGGTAAGATTTCATTTAAATTATTTTTTGTCAACATGTAAACCGAGGAAATCAAAGCACAGAGGTGGTGCATAATAATTTTTAGTACGTATTTTGATAAAACACAATTAGGCTTTCAACATAATTGTTCTATAAATACACAGATTTCATTTCTTTGTTTTTTTAAAAATTTATTTGTTTTAGAGAGAGAGGGAGCATGTGCGTGAGGAGGGAAGGGGCAGAGAGAGAAGGAGAGAGAATCCAAAGTAGGCTCTGCACTGTCAATGCAGAACCTGGCACAGAGCTCGATCTCATGAACTGTAAGATTTTGACCTGAGCTGAAATCAGGAGTCAGAGGCTTAACCTACTGAGCCACCCAGGTGCCCCACATTTATTTCTTAATATACAATGCAAAATCACTGGGACATTAAATTTTATAGTTACCACATTTTAAGAAAGTGAACATTTGTATACATCCTAAATTGCAGTAAGGTTGAAGCATTAAAAGTTATTGAGAGAATTTAGTTGCATTCAAAGTCTGTCTACTTAATAGCAAACAACTATTTTTGGAAGGTCATTACTGTTACTTTGGACATAAAAAGGAAGAAAAAGCAATTAACATTTATCAACTACTTAGACAGTCACTTTCCAATTGCTATCTTCTTTTGCTTTCATTTAAAACTTTTATTTTCCCTCTGACAAGAATCTTCCTCACTGAAGTTTGTGATCAAATCCTAGTGGATCAGGTTAATCTGTTTCATAATTAATAATTTCTGCTGTTGTAACATGTGATATGACAAACTAAACACTAGCTATTGTCTGGAGCAAGAAAAAAATCAGGTATAGGATAAATGATTTCCTGTTATGTTAGCAAAATGTATCATTTAGGATATTAATTTTGTATCTGAAAATAAATCTGAAACACTGTTATAAAAATTTCAAACATAAGAATCACACAGGTGTGAAATGAAAAATTATACATTTTAATCCTTTACTGCTCAGATAGCAATAATTTAGAAAGGACTGAAAAAATACAAATCAAAATATGATTTTTTTAAAAAAAATAAAAGGAAAATAACAAAAAGAACAAGAACAAAGTAAATATCAGTGATATATCAACTGACACAGTAAGTTATTAAGGAAGACTGTAAGTTACCATAAGTCATTTCATCAGATTCTGGGAGAGAGAAGGGCTCTCAAGAGGTCATATAATCTAGTTCTTCACCTTAGAAAAATAGGGTATCTCAGCTTCTTTTAATTCTGTCTCTCTGGCTACTCTCAAAGACTTCAGAATGGATTACCTTATTTTTCACGTCAACAGTTTATTGAGTTCCTACTGTGTGGCACAGACTGAGTATGAACAGGATCAAAAAGATTACTTAGATCTGTCTCCTTATCAGAAGTTTATGGTCAAGTGCACTGAGAAACACAGAGACATATGGTTATAGTCTTATAATATTAATAGTTTGGTTAAGTGCGCAATAAATTCTGGGATTAAAAAAATATTTCTTTCATTGTCATTTAAGCTTCTGACTTCTTATTTTGGGCTTTACAGAAAAAGCGAAAGAATTCTACCAATGGCAAGAAAGGAGAGAATGTAGATGTGTCTGGTATGTCCCTTAAGTAGCTATTTGGGTATTTAAAAAATTTTTAAGGAAAAAAAAAAAAACCCAAAAAGCCAAAGAGACCTGAAGGAAGAGGGAAGATAAGAAACAAAGGTCAGTAGGTGAGAAAGAGAACAGTTGACTAGAAAACAATAAACAAGTCCTTTTAATTTTCTGTTTTTATTTTCTTATTTATTTATTTATTTATTTATTTATTTATTTATGTTTATTTATTTCTTTATTAGGGCACAGCACAAATACAAGGTAACCACCCTAGAATAAGAAAGAGCACATTCCCAGCACCCCAGAAGCTTTTTGTTTGTTTGTTTTTTGTTTTTTAAATACTTATTTATTTAATATAGTTAATTGTCAAATTGACTAATATACAGTGTGTAAAGTGTGCTCTTGGTTTTCGGGGCAGATTCCTGTGGTTCATCACTTACATACAACACCCAGTGCTCATTCCAACAAGTGCCCTCCTCAATGCCCATCACCCATTTCCCCCTCTCCCCCACCCCTCAAAGAACTCATTTTGTTCTCGGTATTTAAGAATCTCTTATGATTTTCCTCCTCCCTCTCTGTTACTATTTTTTTTCCCCTTTCCTTCCCCCATGGTCTTCTGTTAAGTTTTTCAATATTCACATGTGAGTGAAAACATAGGATATCTGTCTTTCTCTGACTGACTTACTTCACTCGCATAATACCTTGCAGTTCCATGCATGTTGTCGCAAATAGCATGATTTCATTCTTTCTATTGCCAAGTAGTATTCCATTGTATATACAAACCACATCTCCTTTATCCATTCATCAGTTGATGGATATTTAAGCTCTTTGTGTAATTTGGCTATTGTTGAAAGCCCTGCTATAAACATTGGGGTACATGTGCCTCTATGAATCAGCATTCCTGTATCCTTTGGATAAATTCCTAGTAGTGCTATTGCTGGGTCATAGGGTAGTTCTATTTTTAAGTTTTTGAGGAACCAGAAGCTTTGTTTTTCCTCCTAGTTATTACTATCCCTCAAATGTAACCAGTAGTTGACCCCCACATTATTGTGGGTAACAACACTTTAGTGTTATTCATTGCTGTGTAGTAGTCCATTTTGTGACTATATTGCAAATTATTTTTTCATGCTAAATAATTTGGGGTTGTTTCTATCTTAAGGCTATTACAAATAATGTTTCATGAACATTGATGTATGTCTTTTGGTGCAGAAATGTAAGCATTTATTTTGTCTTTATATCTAGGAATGGAATAGTGGGTCATAAGTAATGCTTTGGTGGATATTCTCAGTAAATTTTCTAAAGTATTTGTAACCACTTACACTTCCACCAGCATTGTATGAAAATTCCAATTGCTCTGCATTTTTTGTAACACTCAGTGTTGTCCATCCTTTTCATTTTAGTCATTCAGGTGAGTGTGTAGTCATAGTTCACTGGCGTTAATTTGCTCTTTGTTGAGAAGTAATTAAGTTGATCTCTTTTTCATCTGCATAATGGCAATTCACACATCTTTTGTGAAATACTTCTATAAGGCTTGTCTATTTTTATAGAGTTGTCTGTATTTTCTTATTATAGTAATATTTTATGTATTGGATACAAGTCCTGTCTGATGTAGTGCAATCCTTTCTCACTCTATACCTTAGATTTTTCATTTTCTGTATTTTTAAAGTGAAGAAATCTTAATTTTATTGAAGTTCAATTTATTAACATTTTCCTTTAGGGTTAGTACTTTTCTTGGTTGTATCTTATTTAAGAAATCTTTGCCTAGGCCAAGGTCATGAAGATATTTTTGTATGTTATATTTGAGAAGGTTTACTTTTTGACCTGTCACATTTAGGTCTGTGATTTTTTGTTTGTTTGTTTGTTTATTTATCATGTGAGACACTGTTTAACATTCAAGTTTTTTTTTTCTAAATGAATAACCTTGTTTAAGCATCATTTGTTTTGCAGATTCTTTTTCATTGCAGCAAAAACTTTGCCTTATCTCAGATGATTATGGATGAGTGGATCTATATCTAGACATTTTCTTCTGTTCTCCTGCTATCTTTGCCTATTCTGCACCAATCCTACACTGTTTTGATTATTGTAGCCTCATAATTAATCTTGATATTTAGTAGTATACATCCTTTAACTTAGTTCTTCATCAGTTGCCTTTGCTATTCTTAGGTCTTTGGACTTCCACACATATTTTATAATCTGCCTGTCAATTTCCATTAAAAAAGCTATCGGGATTTCAATTGGAATTGCATCAAATCTAGAGATCAATTTAGGGAGAATTGACATCTTAAAGTATTGAGTCTTACAGTCCATGAATATGGGACATCTTCATTATTTTTTGGTGCTATTATAATTGGCATTTAAAAATTATTTTTCAACTACTTGTTGCTAGTATATAGAAATATATATTTATATACTGATTGGCTTTATAACCCACTAAATTGCTAAATTCAAAAAGACTTCTTTTGGATACAGGTGAAATAAAACCCAGGTAAGGAATTTCCAGTTCTAGTAGTTTATCAGATTTTATTGTATCTTTCAGGTGAATAATTGTGTCATTCACAAATAAAGTTTTACCTCTTACTTTTTACTTTTTAAAAACATACTACCTTTTCTTCCTTTATTGTCCTAGTTAGGTCCCCTATACAGTAATGCTGAAGAGAAGTGATGCTAGAAGCCATTTTTTTTTCTTGTTTATTCTCAGCAGAAAATCTTTTACTATTTCACAATTAATGATTTTTGTGTTTTTTTTTCTTCCAGCAGTTTATATTACATCAGTGTTTAGAAGTTCAGGGGCGCCTGGGTGACTCAGTTGATGTAGCGTCTGACTCTTGATTTTGGCTCAGGTCATAATCCCAGGGTCCTGGGCTCTAGTGCCTTTGCCAGGCTCCATGCTGAGTGTGGAACCTGCTTGAGATTCTCTCTCTCTGTCCCTCTCCCCTGCTTACACGCTTAAAAAAAAAAAGAGTTATTTTCTATTTCTACCTTAAGGTTTTAACATGGATGTTGAGGGGTGCCTGACTCGCTCAGTTGGTGGAGTCTGTGGCTCTTGACCTTGGGGTTGATTTTGAGCCCCATGTTTGGTGTAGAGATTGCTTAAAAATAAAATCTTTTTAAAAACATGGATGTTGAATTTTACTAAATTTTATCTGCTTCTGTGAGTTGACCATAAAAATTTCTCTTTTATTCTGCTAATGCTATAAATGGTATTGATGTTTAGTATTAAACCAACTTTGTATTTCTGGGATAAGTCCAACTTAGTGGTGATACATTATTCTTTTAAATATATTATGAAAATAATGTCCTAATATTTTATATAAACTTTATATAAGAGATATTGGCCCAAACCATAGGAGACTCTTGCATGCAGAAAACAACTGAGGGTTGATAGGGGGTGGGCGGGGCACTGGGGAAATGGGTGATGGGCATTGCGAAGGGCACTTGTTGGGATGAGCACTGGATATTGTATGTAAGCAATGAATCACAGGAATCTACCCCCAAAACCAAGAGCACACTGTATACACTGTATGTTAGCTAACTTGACGATAAATGAAAAAAAAAAAAAAAGAGATATTAGCCTGTAATTTTTCTTTCTTATATCTTTATGTTACAGTTATCAAATTTATGCTTGCCTTTTCAAACAAGTTGAGAAGCCTTTCCTGTTGTTTTTATCTTTGGGGTCAATTTATGTAAGACTGATATTATTTCTTTCTCAAATATTTGAAATAACTCATTAGTGAAGCCATATAGGCCTAAAGTTTTCTTTGGAGAAGTTTTTGTAATTGCTAATACAACTTGTTCAGTAGATGATGCAGTCAGTGTGTTTTCCATTTCTTTTTGAGTGAGTTGTGTGTTTCAAGGGTTTATTCTTTTATCTAAATTAAAAACAATTATCAGAGCTATTTTAATTCACTGGTGATTTTTATTTTGAAAACAAACTGTTCATTAGACTTGGTCAAAAGAATCTGGGCCAGAATTGTTGAGAATATATGATGATTTCACAGAGTATGCCAAAGAAGACTTTTTGTTCTTTCTGGAATAAAACAGTATGAATAAGAATGGTGTCAAATGGTTAAAGTGTGTATAATAGCTAGCTTTTGCTGCATACGGAACCACTCCAAAATTTAATGGCTCAAACCAGCAACCATTTATTTTGCTCTCAATTCTGAGGGTAAGAAATTCTGTCGGGGCTCAGCTCGGCCCTTCTAGTCTGGGCTGGCCTCGGCTCATCCTTGCTAGGCTGACTCAGAGTCTGTGGTTAGTTGATGGGTTAGCCAGGTTTGTCTGGCTAAGGACAGCAGAAGTAGGATGGCTAGGATGTTAGTGGTTTTCCCTCAGAGGTTATGTTATCTCTGCGACCCTTCATCCTCTGGAAGGCTTTCCTGGGCTTCTTCTCACAGTAGTCAGAGTTCCAAAGAAGAGAACAAATTTCCAGTGCTCAAGCATTTTGAAATTCTCTGCTTATATCACAATTTATGCTAATGTATTGGCCAAGAGTCACAGGGCTAAGATTAACCTCAGTGTGGGAGTGTGCCACCAAATGGTGAGGATATAAGGAAACATCAACAAAACAGGTGAATAAATCATTCCTTTCCCCACACCGTGTTGATGATATATTTGTAGTTTCAGTCCCAATAAAAGACATCTTTTGGATACAGGTGAAATAAAACCCAGGTAAGGAATTATTATGGTGTTTTCCATTAGGAGGCAAAGCTGAATTATAACTGGTAGGGCAGACAACCAAGAAAAACTAGTTTAGCTCAAAAAAATATTCACATAATCACTTTGGTTCTAAAGAACATGTTTTGGTTGTATCTGAAAGAAATCAATATCCATGTCTCAGGTAAAAGGTGAATTTCATTCAATATATGTGGCAAGAGATAGATGCATATTTATGCAAACTTCCCAAGAACATGTTTTAATAAAGGAAACAATTGACTTGGGTCTGTTCTGGGTCTAGGAAAGGAGGAGTGTGAAATACAAGCCCACCGACCCAATCAAAGGAGGGATGTGGAGACTAGAACAGTGAAATGAGGCTTTAATCAACGTTCTTGCAAGAGCAGGTGTCTAACCACAGGCACACTCGGGGCAGTTACAGCAGACAGTTTATCTCCTAACATGCAAGTCCCTCCCCTGATTCCTCATTGGCTGAGTACTACAGAGGTTATAGCCTTACCTGGATGTCACCTATGCCCATGTAACGCAAAAAGTAGTTTGATTGGAACAAGTGTACATTTCCTGAGGTGACATGGAGACTTTTAGTCCCTCCTTTATTCTTTGGTGCATGGTGCCAAAGCCCATGAAATAGAGAGGGGAAGAAGAACCAGGAAGTTAAGTGTCCAAGGGTTTGGGACTCCATTATGGTGTGTGTGTGGGGGGGGTGCTTTCATATATATTTCCAATAGGTTGTAAACCTGCTGTTAACTAGATAACACAGCTTTTATTTGGTATTTCTGAAAATGAATCATTTTCCTTACTTCTCACAGAAAGCAATGGGGCATATCCTAGCAGGAAGTATCTCTTCAGATGAAAGTGGGGGAAGGCTGTGAAGGGCTGGGGAGGCTTCATGATAGAAAAGGAGAAACGGAAGAGGAACTTAAGGTGTTATTAGAGAAATAAATACGAGTCTAGGGAGAATAACATTAATAATATTTGAGATTTAAGGGTTTTATATTTGTTTTTTTAATCATCATAACAACCCTATGTTTACATGAAACTATTAAGATAGAAAATATATACAGCAATCGTGGAGAGAGTAGCTGAGGAAAAGAGACAAGGAGGATTTCCCTTACCAAAGGCATGATGTATAAGATTTATGGAGAAGAAAAACGAGAAGGTGGGGAGACTGTCCAGGGGAAACCTAAAGGAAGGAGGGGATAGAGATAGAAGGATGTGGGAAGTTCATTGCATCTGAGGTGAAGAAAACATTCAGAAACAGAGAGGAATTAAAAGGGGAGAAGAACAGAAGGAATTCAAAGGAAGCATTGAATAATAATTACATTGTATATAAGTATAGAAAATATGTAACCTCAAGTTGAAGTAAGTAGTACAGAAAAACAAAGCCAGAAGCCTTCTAGAGTCCCTCTCAGAGATAAGAAACCAGAATGATCTGATTATGGAGGAAGGGAAAATAGATAACAGTTGGATACAAGTAAACTGGAAAAAGAGGTCATGACCTTTTTCCTTTTTAGGAATGGAGACTACCCCTATACACATCCACATGCCCCCCACCTTCACACACAATGTAGGTGCTTAAATGTTGTGCAATGCTTGTTTTAGAAAACGTGACTGGAGTAGGGGGAAGATGTGAATTTAAAATGCATTTTTTCTTTTTTTTTAGGTTTATTTATTTATTTTGAGAGAGAAAGAGAGAGGGAGAGAGAGAGAGCACAGCAGGGGAGGGTCACAGAGAAGGAGAGACAGTATCCCAGGCAGGCTCCACCCATCAGCACAGAGCCTGATGCAAGGCTTGAATTCATGAATGGTAAGATCATGACCTTAGCCGAGATCAACAGTCAGACACTTAACTGACCGCACCACCCAAGCACCCCAATTTTCAAATGTGTTTTAATTCCTCCAAATCCCAAAAGAAAAAAAATGAAAAAATAGGGGCGCCTGGGTGGCGCAGTCGGTTAAGCGTCCGACTTCAGCCAGGTCACGATCTCGCGGTCCGTGAGTTCGAGCCCCGCGTCAGGCTCTGGGCTGATGGCTCAGAGCCTGGAGCCTGTTTCCAATTCTGTGTCTCCCTCTCTCTGCCCCTCCCCTGTTCATGCTCTGTCTCTCTCTGTCCCAAAAATAAATAAACGTTGAAAAAAAAAAAAATTAAAAAAAAAAAAAATGAAAAAATAAAAAAGGATTTTGAGAGGGAATGGGGGAAGAGATATCCATTTTTTTCTGCATAAAAACAAAAGGGGGACGTTAGGAGATTTCAACTGTCTTTACGATGTGTTAAAGGTTACTGAAAAGTAGTTGCCAGTCTTGTGAAAGTGCTAGATGGATAAAGAAAGAATCTGTGGCCACTTCCACTTTCCAACAAACAAAATGCAAACAAGGTTGGGAGAGCAGCAGAGTCAAGGAGCTATGGCCTGATACAGGAGTACAGTTCTTTTAGGAGGATGGGGGAAGCTTCCAGAAGGGCAGAGTGAACTGCCTCACTACTTGAGCGCAATCCACTGACCAGCAGCACTGACATCAACAGGGAGTTTGTTAGAACAGTGGACTCTCAGTCCCCATGTCAGAGCTAATGAATCAGGGATGCTGGAGTTGTGTCCAAGAATCCGTGTTTTTAAAGCCCTCTAGGTGATTCTATTGCACATTAAAGTTTGAGAAGCACTGGGTTAGAGGACACAGGGGATAATATCAGAGAAAATAAAGGGAGGCTGGGAGGAAAGAAAACAGTTGTCTTCTAAGTATAGGAGTTCATGCGTTCAATGAAAAATCTGAGTGTTTACTGTATCACAGTGGGAGAATAATAGCTGTAAATATTTTCATCAGAAAGAAAGCTTTTTGATATTCCCATTAACCTCTAAACCATGTGTGTGTAGAGCAGGATTTCTCAATAGTGGCACTACTGACACTTAGGACCAGATAATTCTTTGTCGGGAGAGGCTGTCCTGTCCATTCTAGGATGTTTCACAGCATTGCTGGACTCTTCCTACCCTGTGCTAATAGCAGCCCCAGTTCTAACATCCAAACATGTCTCTAGGCCCTGCCAATGTCTCCTATGAAGCAAAATCATCCCCAGTTGAGAACCACTGGTTTAAAGGAAAACAAAATCCAAGCAAGATACATTTGTTAAATAGTGTTATATTTTCCCATTTTTATTAATCCAAATATATGTAACTGACAAGCAGAGCACGAAGCAAGCAGGACTCCCTCACTCCATAGCTGTCAGCTGCACACACACTTCAGAGTCGGACCATTTGGGTTTAGAGGCTGGCTCTTTCCTATGTTTGGCCATGGACCACGTTAGTGATTCTTTGAAGACTCAGTTTTATCATCAAAAAAAGAAAAAAGATAACACAACATACTCTATTCAAAGATTAATGTAATAAAGGTGGGAAATGCTTAGTACAAAACAAAGTAACTAGAAGTGTCCATTATATTACATAGACTTTTTGCAGAAAAAGATATAACTCCCAATGCACTTGAAATATTTGAAGTAACTAAGTCCTTTCATTGCTTTCACCACAAAATTCCAAGTGTCCACGGGCTCCATAATGGATCACCGCACTAGGTGCCCTTTAACCCTTCTAGGTTCAACATTCTCTGGTTCTACTTATATCTACTCTAAGATTTCAGACTTTTTTGTTGTTGTTTATGGATTCCTTTATGATCCAATGAAAACCATATATGCTCTCATTAGAAAAGTGCACAGACCCACGTACAAGTAGAATTTTTCCAGGCTCAGGAGTTTTCCAGAGCCCCTGAAACTCATTTATAAGTCCTACTCAAAAATTTCCTGATTATCATGTCAACAGCCTGGAATTTATTTACAGCCAGGGGGATGGGCAGATAGGGCTGACAAGATCTATGTGAAAGATAGAATTGTGAAAGAGGTTGACACAGAGAAGGTTAAAGATGCCACTCTTCTAACCCTGCAGTAGTAAAGGCTGGAAAGAACATGTTAGCACTGGTTTGGTGTGGCAATAAGCGAGAGTGACTCTGACAAAATCCTATTAGACCAGCAAGAAATGGAACACCTGTCAAGAAGGACAACCATGAAGAAGACACCTTGTTTAGCTGAGTATAAGCACAGATAAAAGTGGGTGGCAGTGGACTTGGGATATAAATATAAATTTTATTTATTTATTTATATTTTATTTTATTTTTTAAATTTTTATTTAATTTATTTTTTTTAGTTTATACCCAGGTTAGTTAGGATACAGTGCAACAATGATTTCAGAAGTAGATTCCTTAATGCCCCTTACCCATGGAGCCCATTCCCCCTCCCACAACCCCTCCAGTAACCCTCTGTTTGTTCTCTATATTTAAAAGTCTCTTATGTTTTTGTCCTCCTCCCTGTTTTTATTTTTTATTTTTGCTTCCCTTCCTTTATGTTCATCTGTTTTGTATCTTAAAGTCCTCATATGAGTGAAGTCATATGATATTTGTCTGTCTCTAATTTTGCTTAGCATAATACCCTCTAGTTCCATCCACATAGTTGCAAATGGCAAGATTTCATTCTTTTTGATTGCCGAGTAATACTCCTTTGTATAAATACACCACTTCCTCTTTATCCATTCATCCACTGATGGACATTTGGGCTCTTTCCATACTTTGGCTATTGCTGATGGTGCTGCTATAAACATGGGGGTGCATGTGCCCCTTTGAAACAGCACACCAGTATCCCTTGGATAAATACCTAGTAGTGCATTTGCTCCATCATAGGGTAGTTCTATTTTTAATTTTTTGAGGAACCTCCATACTGTTTTCCAGAGTGGCTGCACCAGTTTGCATTCCCAGCAGCCATGCAAAAGAAATCCTCTTTCTCCACATCCTCGCCAACATCTTTTGTTGCCTGAGTTGTTAATGTTAGCCATTCTGATAGGTGTGAGGTGGTATCTTATTGTGGTTTTGATTTGTATTTCCCTGATTATGAGTAATGTTCAGCATTTTTTTTTTTCGTGTGTCAGTTAGCCATCTGGATGTCTTTCTTGGAGAAGTTTCTATTCATGTCTTTTGCCCATTTCTTCACTGGATTATTTGTTTTTTTGGGTGTTGAGTTTGAAAAGTTCTTTATAGATTTTGGCTACTAACTCTTTATCTGATATGTTGTTTACAAATATCTTCTCCCATTTCATTGATTGCCTTTTAGTTTTGCTGATTGTTTCCTTCGCTGTGCAGAAGTTTTTATTTTGATGAGGTCCCAATAGTTCATTTTTGCTTTTGTTTCCCTTGCCTCCAGAGATGTGTTGAGTAAGAAGTTGCTGCAGCAAAGGTCAAACAGGTTTTTGCCTGCTTTCTCCTCAAGGATTTTGATGGCTTCCTGTCTTACATTTAGGTCTTTCATCTATTTTGAGTTTATTTTCGTGTATGATGTAAAAAGGTGGTCCAGGTTTGGGGCGCCTGGGTAGCTCAGTTGGTTAAGCATCCGACTTCGGCTCAGTACACAGTCTCACAGTTCATGAGTTCGAGCCCCGCATCGAGTTCTGTGCTGAGAGCTCACAGCCTGGAGTCAAAAAGTGGTCCAGGTTCATTTTTCTGCATGTTGCTGTCCAGTTTTCCCAGCACCACTTGCTGAAGAGACTGTCTTTATTCCATTGGATATTCTTTCTTTCTTTGTCAAAGATTAGTTGGCCATATGTTTGTGGGTCCATTTCTGGGTTCTCTATTCTGTTCCATTCAATATTGCTTTGGCCATTCAGGGTCTTTTCTGGTTCCATACAAATTTTAGGATTGTTTGTTCTAGTTCTGTAAAGAATGCTGGTATTATTTTGATAGGTATTGCATTAAATATGTAGATTGCTTTGGGTAGCATTGACATTTTAACAATATTTATTCTTCCTATTCAAGAGCATGGAATATTTGTCCATTTTTTGTGTCTTCTTCAATTTCTTTCATAAGCTTTTAATACTAGCCAGTGTATAGATTTTTAACCTCTTTGGTTAGATTTATTCCTAGGTATTTTATGGATTTTAGTAAATTGTAAATGGGATCATTCCTTGATTTCTCTTTCTGTTGCTTCATTGTTGGTGTATAGGAATGGAACTGATTTCTGTGCATTGATTTTATATCCTGCCACTTTGCTGAATTCGTGAATAAGTTCTATCAGTTTTTTTTTTTTTGGAATCTTTTGGGTTTTCCATATAGAGTATCATGTCATCTGTGAAGAGTGAAAGTTTGACCTCATGATTTGGATGCCTTTTATTTCTTTGTGTTTTCTGATTGCTGAGGCTAAGACTTCCAATACTATATTGAATAACAGTGGTGAGAGTGGACATCCCTGTCGTGTTCCTGACCTTAGGGGGAAAGCTCTCAGGTTTTCCCCATTGAGGATGATATTAGCATTGGGTCGTTCATATATGGCTTTTATGACCTCGAGGTATGATGCTATATCCCTACTTTCTTGAGGGTTTTTATCAAGAAAGGATAATGTATTTTATTGAATGCTTTCTCTGCATCTACTGAGAGGATCATGTGGTTCTTGTCCTTTCTTTTATTGATGGCATGAATTACATTGATTGTTTTGTGGATACTGAGCCAGCCCTGCATCCCAGGTATAAATGCCACTTGGTTGTGGTGAATAATTTTTTAATGTATTGTAGGATCTAGTTGCCTAATATATTGTTCAGCATGTTTGCATCCATGTTCATCAGGGAAACTGGTCTGTAGTTCGCCTTTTAGTGGGGTCTTTGTCTGGTTTTGGAATCAAGGTAATACTGGCTTCATAGAATGAGTTTGGAAGTTTTCCTTCCATTTCTATTTTTTGGAACAGCTTTGAGAGAATAGGTATCAGCTCTTCGTTAAATGTTTGGTAGAATTCCCTTGGAAAGCCATCTGGCCCTGGACTCTTGATTTTTGGAAAATTTTTGATTACTAATTCAATTTTTTTACTGGTTATGAGTCTGTTAAAAATTTCTATTTCTTCCTGTTTCAGTTTTGGTAGTTTATATGTTTTTAGGAATTTGTCCATTTCTTCCAGAATGCCCATTTTACTGGCATATAATTGCTCATAATATTCTCTTATTATTGTTTTTATTTCTTCTGTGTTGGTTGTGATCTCTCCTCTTTCACTCTTGATTTTATATATTTGGGTCCTTTCCTTTTTCTTTTTGATCAAACTGGCTAGTGGTTTATCTATTTTGTTAATTCTTTCAAAGAACCAGCTTCTGGTTTCATTGATCTGTTCTACCGTTATTTTAGGTTTGATAGCATTGATTTCTGCTGTAATCTTTATTATTTCCTGTCTTCTGCTGTTTTGGGGTTTTATTTGCTGTTCTTTTTTCCAGCTCCTTAAGGTGTAAGGTTAGGTTGTGTATCTGAGACTTTTCTTCCTTCTTTAGGAAGGCCTGGATTACTATATACTTCCCTCTTATGACCGCATTTGCTGCATCCCAGAGGTTTTGGGTTGTGGTATTATCATTTTCATTGCCTTCCATGTACTTTTTAATTTCCTCTTTAACTTCTTGGTTGGCCCATTATTTCTTTAGTAGGATGTTCTTTAGTCTCCAACTATTTGTTATCTTTCCAAATTTTTTCTTGTGGTTGATTTCGAGTTTCATAGCATTGCGGTCTGAAAATATGCAAGGTTTCATCTCAATCTTTTTGTACTTGTTAAGGACTGATTTGTGTCCCAGTATATGATCTTTTCTGGAGAATGTTCCATGTGCACTGGAGAAGAATGGGTGTTCCGCTACTTTAGGATGAAATGTTCTGAATATATCTGTTATGTCCATCTGGTCCAGTGTGTCATTCAAAGCCACTGTTTCCTTGTTGATTTTCTGTTTAGATGATCTATCCATTGCAGTAAGTGGGGTGTTGAAGTCCCCTACTATTATGGTATTATTATCGATGAGTTTCTTTATGTTTGTGATTCATTGATTTATACATTTGTGTGCTCTCACATTTGGAGCATAAATGTTTACAATTGTTAGGTCTTCTGGTGGATAGACCCTTTAATTATGATATAATGCCCTTCCTCATCTCTTGATACAGTCTTTATTTTAAAATCTAGATTGTCTGATGTAAGTATGGCTACTCTGGCCTTCTTTTGGTGACCATTAGCATGATAGATGGTTCTCCATCCCCTTATTTTCAATCTGAAGGTGTCTTTAGGTCTACAGTGGGTCTCTTGTACACAGCATGTAGATGAATCTTGTTTTCTTATCCATTCTGTTACCCTGTCTTTTGATTAGAGCATTTATTCCATTGATGTTTAGAGTGAGTCTGAGAGATATGAGTTTATTGCCAATATGTTGCTTGTAGAGTTGGAGTTACTGACTGTGTTCTCTGGTCCTTTCTGTCTTTGTTGCTTTTGGTCTCTTCCTCCCCCCCCCCATCTTTTCTCCCCTCAGAGAGTCCCTCTTAAAATTTCTTGCAGGACTGGTGTAGTGGTCACGAGCTCCTTTAATTTTTGTTCTGGCAAACTTTTAATTTCTCCTTCTATTTTGAATGACAGCCTTGCTGGATAAAGAATTCTTGGCTGCATATTTTTCTGATTCACACATTGAATATATCCTGCCACTCCTTTCTGGCCTGCCAAGTTTTGGTGGATAGGTCTGCTGTCTTCCCTTGTAGGTTAAGGACTTTTGTTCCTTTGCTGCTTTCATGATTCTTTCCTTGCTTGAGTATTTTGTGAATTTGACTATGATATGCCTTGTTGATGGCCGGTTTTTGTTGAATCTTTTGGGAGTCCTCTGTTCTTCCTGGATTTTGATGTCTGTTGTATCTTTCTCCAGGTTAGGAAAGCTTTCTGCTATGATTTGCTCACATAACCCTTCTACCCCTTTTTCTCTCTCTTTGTCTTCTGGGACTCCTATGATTCTCATGTTGTTCCTTTTTAATGAGTCACTGATTTCTCTAATTCTTAAATTGTGCTTTTTTGCCTTAGTCTCCTTCTTTTTTTCTGCTTCTTTATTCTCCATAAATTTGTCCTGTATATCACTGATTTGCTGCTCTGCTTTATCCATCTTTGCCGCCATGGCATCCATTTGAGATTGCAGCTCAGTTAAAGCATTTTTTATTTCATTCTGACTAGCTTTTCCTTTTTTTATCTCTGCAGAGAGGGATCTAATCTATTTTTGACTCCAGCTAGTATTCTTATTATCGTGATTCTAAATTCTGGTTCAGACATCTTGCTTGCATCTTTGTTGATTAAGTCCCTGGCTGTCATTTCTTCCTGTTGTTTCTTTTGGGGTGAATTCCTTTGTTTTGTCATTTTGAAGGAAGAAAAGGAATTAATAAGGTCAAAAAATAAGATTAAAAAATTAAAAACAACACACACAAAAAAACAAATCAATGATGCTAGATCCTAGGTGTGTTTTGGTCTGGGTGTTGAAAGGGGCTTGTAGATTAGAGAAAAAAGGGAAAATATAAAGGAATAAAAGAAAAACAAGGAAGAATAAAGAATAAAAAGGAAAAGGTTTGAAAATTTGAGAAAATGAATACAATTAAATGAATTCATTAAATAGAATGAAATGATGGAAGTAAAATATTATTTGAAAAATTCACACAAAAGTTAAAAATATAGTAGAAAAAATATTTTACTAAAAATTGAAAATAAAAATAAATTTTTTCTCTTTCTGTCAAGAAAAAGAAAAGAAACAAAAAAGAGAAAAAAAAAAGGAAATTGAATAGATGGACCAGCAAACAGACTGACATACGATTGAAATTACATTAGTTTCCCCTAGAAGTCAAACTATGAAGCACTTTATAGTCCATAAACTAAGCAAATGGAGAGATTTGTGGTGTTCCTGAAGAACGAGGTTGGCCCAGTTGGGTGGGGCTTAGTGCAATGGCTCCGTTCTCCATTAGATAACGCTATTTAGTTTACTGGGGTGGATTGTTGTGGTGCTTGTAGGTGTGTATGCGCATGCGTGGAAACGGTGAAAATGGCATCACCCAGCTGCCCACTCTCTAGTATCAGAACTCTGTGCTCTCTCCGACCAGCAATTGTGCACCCATCCTTTGTGTCTGGCTTCTGTCCACTTCCCACTTTTACACTATCCATGACCAAGCTGTCAGTTTGCCAGGTGGTATGTCCCTCCTGAGTTTTACCTCAGATATGACTGTGTTTCCCCACCCCTCACTTCTGAGGGACTGTGGCTTTGACCCACTCAGATCCTCTGGGGGAGGGTCTCATTGAGCAATGGCTGGGTGCCGGCCACACCCAGGAACATTTATGGGACTGTGCTCCTGCCGATGCCTGGAGACTACTGCCGGGTGCAGCCTGCCCTAGCAAAAGTTCATGCAGTCGTGTAGCAGCAGCGTTTCAGGGATTATGGAAAATCACAACATGCATCTGGCACCAGGCTTCACCCTTAACGACCTTGTTCCAGCACCAGAGAATGTGGCTGTTCTCTGGGGTCTGCTGGGACTGGGTGGCCACACAGTCTCTACCAAATGTCCTTCTAGCAGTGGAACCCCTTCTCCCTTTGTGGCCCAAGGACCTCCCAGACCCCACTCTGCTCCTGGGGATTCACCCTTCCCCCTGAAGCACTGCCAGGTATTGAGGTGCGGAGTTCCAGACTCTGTGCTCCCCCTGTTTATAGAGTCTTAATGCAATTTAAACCCTCTCCTTTCTCCTTTCTCCCTTTTTAGTTCAGCCCCTGTGGCTGTTTCCACTTTTCTATTTTCTCTCAAGCTGCTTTTGGGAGGTGTACTTTCCTGTACTCTCCCCCTGTCTTCGGCCTCTCTCTGCAGGCAAAAACAGCTCCCTGCCCTCCGTGGCTTCTCTCTCCCCCAGGTTACCTTTCTGCACCACCTACCTGCTGAATTCTGTGGTTCAGGTTGTGCAGATTGTTGCGTTAGTCCTCAAATCAGTTTTTTCAGTGTGCAGGATGGTTTAGTGTTGATCTGGTTGTATTTCATGGACGCGAGACACAAAACCTTCCGTGCTGTTCCACCATCTTGGATCCTTCCCCATAAATATAAATTTTAAGTGTGTGTGGTGAGACAGGGAGGTGATCAACACTGAGAATATATAAGAGGAGAGGTGTTTTGGCAACAATTGTACAAGCAACATGTATTCATGGCCATAGACAACTGCTCTTCAACCAGTTGTTGATGATGATGGTGATAATGAAGCGAGATGCTTACAGAACTAATTCAAAAATTCTTGTGACTTTTGAGCATATTCCCTGATATAGTAAGAAAAAATGAGATGGTCCACAGAATGGAGCAAGTGATGTTACATGTATTTTAAAATATACATACATATATTTTCACATATATTTTTAAAAGGAAACAGGATAGTTTCCTTGCTGCACAAAGGTTTTTATTTTGATATAGTCCTAATAGTTTATTTTTGATTTTGTTTTCCATAGCTAGAAAAATGTTGCTACGACGGCATCAGAGAAATCGCTGTCTATATTCTCTTCTAGGAATTTTTATAGTTTCAGGTCTCACATTTAGGAACCTAAAAACAAGAACAAAAATGAAAATGAATAAACAAAAAAGCAGAATCAGACCTATCAACACAGAGAGCAAACAGATGGTTGCCAGAGGGGAGATGTTTGGGGGTTGGGCAAAATGAGCCAAGGGAGGTGGAGATGCAGGCTTCCGGTTATGGAATAAGTCACGGGAATAAAAGGCACAGCATAAGGAATATAGTTAATGACGCTAATGTAATAGTGTTGTATGGGGGCAGATAGTAGACACTCTTGTGGTGAGCATAGCATAACTTAGAAGTTGAATCACTATATTGTACATCTGAAACCAATGTTACATTATGTGTCAATTATACTCAAGTAAAAAAAAAATAAATGACAGGGAACAGGAAAGTTTTAAAACTGTGAGCCTCTACCATTATCAACATGATTGGTAGATACGTATTGTAGAAATTCTCAGGCAGCGGTGCCTGGGTGGTTCAGTAGGTTAAGCGTCTGACTTCAGCTCAGGTCACGATCTCACGGCTCATGAGTTTGAGTCCCATGTCAGGCTCAGTGCTGACAGTTCAGAGCCTGGAGCCTGCTTTGGATTCTGGTTCTCCCTCTCTCTCTGTCCCTCTCCCATTCATGCTCTGTCTCTCTCTCTCAAAAATAAATAAACATTAAAAAATTAAATGTCCAACTCTTGATCTCAGCTCAGGTCATGATCTAATGGTTTGTGGGAGCAAGCCCCCCATTCATTGTGCATGCTTACAGCACAGAGCCTGCTTAGGATTCTCTCTCTCTCTCTCTCTCTCTCTCTCTCTGTCCCTCTTCTGCTTGTGCACATGTGCAGGCCCTGTCTCTGTCTCTCAAAATAAATAAACTTAAATTCTGATGTATCAGCCTGGGTGGCTCAGTTGGTGAAGCGCCCGACTTCGGCTCAGGTTATTATCTCATGGTTCATGGGTTCAAGCCCCACGTGGGGCTCTGTGCTGACAGTTCAGAGCCTGGAGCCTGTTCAGATTCTGTGTCTCCCTCTGTGTCTGCCCTCCCTCCACTCGCGCTCTGTCTCCCTCTCTCAAAAATAGACATGAAATTTCTTTTAAAATTCAGTTTTGCATCAGAATTATTTTTTAATGTTTATTTATTTTTGAGACAGGGAGAGAAGCAGAGCATGAGTGAGGGAGGGGCAGAGAGAGAGGAAGACACAGAATGTGAAGCAGGCTTCAGGCTCTGAGCTGTCAGCACAGAGCCCCACGGGGGGCTTGAAGTCATGAACCGTGAGATCCTGGCCTGAGCCGAAGTCAGACGCTTAACTGACTGAGCCACCCAGGTGCCCCACAAAACTGAATTTAAAAGCAGAGACCATGGTGTTAGACGTGCAGAACATGGCTAGCTGCATGGAGAAAGAGTGACCAAAGAGGAAAAATAATGAGCTGGTTAAATATATGAATGTGGCGTCATATATGAGTTTAAATTATTGTTTGGCGTGACCTTTGCAAGGTACTTACTTTTCTTAGCCTTATGTTTCTCATCCATAAAATGGGCATAGGAATACATATCTCTAAGACTGTCATGAACATTAGGTCACTTATGACAAGGTAATGTGCTAAAAATACCTGGCATGTAGAAAATCCCAACATATGGCAATTACTGTTTAGTCAATGTTAACTATGTTCTAGCATTTATCACATTATTTCTAGGTTTAATCCTGACAACCATAATGTGAGGTAGATAGGAGTGTGAACACACGTGCGTGTGTGTGCAGACACACAAATACACATGTTCTGTATATTAATATTTTTATAAAGTCTATGATATAAAGAGGTAATGATTGAGTTTTAAAATCACAGTAATAATTTTATAACCTTGGTTCTTAAGACAAAGCAACTCTTTGGGGACATGGGACATGGTTTACCTGTTTTTGTGTCCTTCGTCTCATGATACAGTGCCTTGCACCCTGTGTGGATTTATGCCTTTGTGTTAGTTAAATTGACGTCTCACGGAGTCACACATTTAAAATAGGGAGAATCTTTGGCAATCATGTAATTCTCCTCTCATGCAGACAGTGGAATTTTAGAAAGCACGACTTTCTAAAGGTCACATGCTAATTAGTTGAAGAGTATAGACTAGCACATAGGTTGTGTGGTTCAGTTTCTAGAATGTGTTGAGAGCTTTTGTTTTGTATGCAAAGTCTATTAGTTCCTAAACAGGGTGATGGGGGGCCTTGAGGAATGAAGTGTGCTTGGAGAATGACTTCCATATAGGTTCCCGGAACCATTGTCCTCACATCATAGAAACCTGCTTTGTGGGCGAGGACTTGGCAGAAGATCCATGCTTGGCAGCTGCATCAGTAATTGTTCACAATAAGACTGGCTTTTAAAGATTCCTTCGATGGAAATGATAAAGATAATCGCTTCCTGCAATTTAGTATCCCAAATGTGCCTGCTGAATGAGTGGGGAGAGTTGGGCCTTTGCCTAGTGTAAGTCTAATATGCATTGCTCCTGGAATTTCTCAGGTGGAAAATTAAGTTGGATTTCAAACCTCTTCAAAGTTTGCATGTTGTGTGTATTGAGATTGGGTGAAGTGTCAGGAAGGCTATAATAGGATGTGGGTAAGGTTCTTTCTCACCAGAATCACCAAAATGGTAGAACTTCATTTGAGCCCCATCCTCTCCCATATTTCCCCTTTCTTCAGTGTTCCCTTTTTTAAAACAAATTTTAATGTGTATTTATTTTTAAGAGAGAGAGAGACAGAGACAGAGAGAGAGACAGAGCATGAGCTGGGGAGGAGCAGAGAGAGAGGAAGACACGGAATCCGAAGCAGGCTCCAGGCTCCAAGGTGTCAGCACAGACCCCAACACGGGGCTCGAACTCACAAACTGTGAGATCATTACCTGAACCAAAGTTGGATGCTTAACCGACTGAGCCACCCAGGTGCCTCTTTAGTGTTCCTGTTTTGATCTACTTCTTTTTTCTCCTTAGGAAACTTTCTGGTATCAGTCATTTTTACCTAGTCTTTACTCATGCCACCTGGACCTGATTCCTCTGACAATGAGTAGTCTTGGATTTCCATCCTGACTCAGGCTGACTTGAAGTTTCCCCATCCCTCTGATCCTCTGTTTTAGTTCCCTCAACTGTCAAGGGACAGAATGCTACTCTCTAGCTCATACTACTGTGGGGATGAAATGAATGATTACACAAAAGTGTTTAGTATAGTGCTGCCATTGGGGTAGGCCCTCAGTTTAGATACTTTTTTCACTAGTACTTTCAAGAGGGTTTATATTTAAATTTTCGATCTCTGAGTGTATACTAATAAGACATCGTAAAGGGTTTTCATTTTGTGAAATCAGGCTGCAGAGCATTAGTGCAGATAAGAGAGCCCTCTGACTTTATTATCTGAGAATCCTCTCTTTTGCCAGAACATACTGTTAGCTTGTTTGGGGACAGCCATGAAGCCGATAGAGAAGAATCATCACCTAAGCATGTAGGTATGAAATGCAAAGTTATAGAATGTGTGAAGACTGTCTTTTCTTTCACAACCATTTTTGATTCCAGGTGTCATTTTTCCAGCTATTAATGAATGCAGTGCTCTGTGGTAAAGTGTGGTTGCTATTTGAACCATGTGCTGCAGAAATTTCTACCATCAAATAGAGTAAGAAGCCCTGAACCTACAAGTGGCTCTAAATGCTATTTCCTTGTGCTGGCAGAGCACTTCTGACCCTCTATCTCATCAGAAAGGCTATTGTGTTGACACCGCATGATGTGTAATGATCTCTATCACCAGACAATTCCTGGGCATAAAGCTCACTTATCTTTCTACCCCCAGTACCCAGCATAGTGAATGGCCCCATAGTCCTCAATTAATGTTTGTTGAACTGGGTCAGAATACACAACCTGTTATTTGGATAGTTTGGTGGGACAATCTCGGTATTCGTAAAAAGAATCCAAAGCTGTCTGTTGTTGTAAGAGCCAATTATATCTTTCATTTATAAATATGGAAGTCTCATGCTTAGAATGTCTAAAGAGGTACTGTTTAAGTCCCAGTGGTGGTAATGGCAGGTCATGCGGCAGTAAGCCAAGCACAGTCGGGAGGACTGAGAGAGTAACAAACCTATAATCAGAGGAATTTGATTAGAGTCATTGAAAACCAAAGTTTGGTGTCAGAAACAGCTTGAGAATAATTATACGTCTTTATAAGAAAATCAGGAGCAACAAGGGGTTGACAAGGACTTGTCTTCTCCGATGTCTGAATCCCACCTGGCTCAGGTATATTTATTTGAAAATGTCTGGGCCCTTTAACAGACCATTATTTACCTTAACTGATGGTGGCACCCCATCATCCCATCACTGGGATGAGGAAAAACATGGTATTTAGGTAGCAATTACTGTCTACGCAGCATAATTATTGTCTTGTCTTTGCCCTGTAATAAATCATCACCCAACCCAACCCATCTTATGTATGTCTGTGTTTCTTGAATCTACAGAGTTTGATATAATTGTCTTCAAGTTATAGGATGGACCTCAAGGGGATAGTATTGTGTAATGGTTAGGATCATTAGATATGGAATCAGACAGACCTTCATGAAAATTTCAGCTTTCATACTTCCTGGCATTGGGCTAGTTACCTAACTTCTTTAAACCATAGTATCCTTATAGAGTTGTAGTGAGAATTAAAGAAAATAATTTTTTAAAGTTATTTATTTTGAGAGTGCAAGCAGGGAAGGGACAGAAAGAAAGAGAGAATCCCAAGTAGGCTCTGCACTGTCAGCATGGAGCCTGTTGTGGGGCTGGAACTCACGAACCGTGAGATCACGACCTGAGACAAAACTAAGAGTCGGATGCTTAACCAACTGAGCCACCCAGGCACCCCACTAAAATAATTTATGTAAAGGGTTTAACACTGTGCCTAGCATCAGTGCTCTATAAATACTACCTATTATTATTAGTAGTAATATCATCAGTAACACTATAAGTAATAGTAAAAGTGGTGACATAGGAAGAGTGGTAGGGTCCATCCTCAATGAGGTGGGCATTATGTCAATTACTTGGGAAGGAAGCAAGACCCTCAGATAGTAAACCAGAATTTAGGAGACATGGGTTTGAGGCAAGAAAAGTAACTCCTACCTCTCCTCGGGACCTGGGCTTAGAAGTGCCCAAATGAAGTTTCAAGTGGGAGGGAAAAGCAAGTTGGTTAGCTATATATGGATCTAGATTGAGGGGTTGTCCTGTAGGGATTCTATATGAAGATATATGTAAATATATATATATATATATATATATATGTATATATATTGAATCTATCAGCCATGTTTCATATATATATATGTGTGTGTGTGTATATGTGTGTGTATATATATATACATATATATATATTGAATCTATCAGCCATGTTTCATGTATATATATGTGTGTGTGTGTATATGTGTGTGTATATATACATATATATACATGTATACACACACACATACACACACACACACACATATGAAACATGGCTGATAGATTCAATGAACAAAGTATAGGTAATTTCCCTTTTGTCCTTCCAGTCTTTATATTTTTCAGTCTAGTTTAATTATTCACCTCATTTCAGATTTGTCATGAGTCATGAAGGAAATTGGGATTTTCCTGATTTAAACGAACTTTATTGGGGTTGTATCTGCTTTAACCCCACTACTTGGGCTCTTCTTCTTTCCAGTGGGTCATTAGCAATAGGTCCTAAAAAGAAGGTAAAGCCAGGGACATAAGGTCCCCATAAGGAGCTTCTCCCTGATTGATGATTTTGAAGTTCTTGCTTTTAATTGTATCAAGAATGTTTGCAGGTGTTCCAGTTGGCACTTAATCATGTCCTATGGTGTGCTCCTCAATTCTTAGTATGTAATATAACCTTATTTTCTTCTATTAGATTATAAACTCCCTGGAGGTATGATTTGGTTGTACTTTATAAAAATCATCAGCATTTGGCACAATGATCTGTAAGTGAATATTCAGTAAATATGTTTACTTTCCCTCGGAAATGTTATATTAATTTAGACAGCAGCATTGTACTTGTCTACTCTATCAGGATTTTTTGGAGCTGAAGACATTTCTGTACGCTATCAAAATTGTCACTAACTTTAGTTTTAGCAAAACTAAAGCATGCCTTGGAGGTTAATTAAATGCCAAGATTCTCAATTTTCCAAAAACAGACAGCTGGGGTCTACCTCTGTGACGCACCACTCAAAAATAGGTGACATAAAACCTAGCTAAGGTGTCTTGCTCCACAAGGCATGGCATTTTGATTCACATCCTGAGAACCCAACTTTCTGAGAGTTTGTTTATAGAAGCTGGATGTGGGAGATTAGATGGGCCTATAAATGAGGAGATCAAAGCAAATGCCTCTTAAACATCCAGGGAGTGGCACTTACACAGTCAGTTCTCAGTTAACTATCACAATTCCTAAGAAAAACCAACTGTAATCCCAAACTTATTTTCTGATGAATAGGAAAGGTGCTGTAGCAGCATTTTTTTCCCCTGAGGAGCAGTGAGTATTAACATGTGTTTTCCTTTCCTAAACCTGATGATGAGATATTGGTACTTATTAACACTCAAAAAGATAATCTTTCTGTTGGATAAATGAGAACTTCCACCATGTACACACAGGGCCCAGGGCACATTTCTTTCCCTGTGAAGTAGAGACCAGCTGCTCTGACTTGGCATGGAACCAGGGTATGCACACCTGGAGCATCTTCCAGCACGTAAGCAGGTGCAGGGTGTAGAGTTAGGGTGCTGAGAGATGACATCACACACTTACTTGAACTGGGTCCAACTCAAAGGAACATTCCAAACAAAAAAACAATAGCACCTTGTACGTGCACTAATATTACTTGAAGAAAATGTGACTCATTATTGATTTCTAAATACACATCATGTATTGTAGCTATTTGCTTTATATACGTTATTTCATTTAGGCCTCCCGACCGACCATCTTTATATTTAGCAAGATGAAGTGTGCAAGGTCCTACATTAGGTAGGTAGGGAATCTGAGGCGAACCCAGGTTTGACCCCAAGACCATGCCTTTCAGTCTGATGCCGTTGGCCTGTGCTCAGAAACAGGGGTAATTTTAGCAGCCTTAGACCATGTGTTGAGGATGGTGTTGTGATATGGACTGGGCTCAGAAAGTTCAACCAGACAAATATGACGGTGATTTTGTCACAAATGGGGACATTTCTATTCACTAAGCCAGTGTTTGTAGATAATGGGGTGGTAACCTCTTAACCTGTACTTTAGTGCCACTGCTTTACATGTTTGCTTCCAGAGAAAGCTCTTCCAGCTTTTGTAAATGTATGTCACCCTTTATAGTTGCAGATGGTTATGAGGAATAGAGGTGGATTTTCATGACATTATGATATCTGGATCCTACCTTGTTAATCCCACCTCCTTGTGGGGTTTCAGTGGAAATCTTACAAATAAGGATTCTAGTAGCAACTGAAGCAAAGTTCCATTTTACTAGTTGAGCATGAACCTCATAATCCATGATGGAGCTCTGTAAAAGACTGACTTGGAGTCTGAGACTTAGAACTGAGGCTTAAGTAAGGTTTTGTCATCTGTTTTCCACATGCTTCTTCTAAAATGGGAAGTCTGGGATCCACAGATCAAGGTATCCTTGGGAAAAAAAAATAAAGATGATTAGGTCCACTTTGAGTTCACTTACATAAGCACATTTTCACAGAAGCTGTCAGTATCCTGCCCATCTCCTCTCAACATTTACCATCTTAGCATACGCTGAAAGGATGCACTCAGGACTCCACAGCTTAGGGGACTCTCCGTGGGGCAGGCTAGCTGGGCCAGAATAGCCCTTAGGTGATGAGAGTTGAAGGATAAATACCCCAGCTTCTTGACTGTTCAGGTGGGACAAGTCTGGGCTATCCTCTATAGTTTCTCCCAGAATTCTCTAGCATAGTTGAGTCTCAGGTGCCTACAGTGGTAATCTGTTTAATAATTGTAGCAGGTAGAAGGATGTTCCCCAAGATGGCCACATCCTGATCCCTGGCACCTGTGAAATTGCCGTAGGAAGAGACTTTGCAGATGTAATTAAGGTTCTAGATCATATGGAGATGATCCCAGATTATCTAGGTGGGTCCAATTGAATCACAGGTACCCTATAAGGAGAGAATTTTCTCCAGCTGGAAGCAGAAGAGATCTAGCAGAAGAAGTCAGCAAGACTTGAAGTTTGTGAAGGCATTGATGCATCGTTGCTGGCTCTGAGACTTAAGGACCAGATAAAGGCCTCGGGAGCTAAGGGTGGCCACCAGCTTCCAGCCAGCAAAATGGGACCTGCAACCACATGAAACTGGGTTCTGCCACCAACTCACGTAAGCCTGGAACGAGAGGCCCCCCTCAGAGCCTCTAGATAAAAGCTCGGAACTGCCAGCACCTGTTTCAGTCCTACGTGACCCTCGGCAGGGAAGCAGCTCAGCCCTGCCGTGCCAGGACTCCTGACCCGTGGAAACTGGGAGATACTAAACTCATGCTGAAGGAGCTACTAAGTTTGTGACGACAGCAATAGAAAACTAACACGGTAAGTCACACTTTCTTGGTCTGCTCCCTTCCCTGACTTTACTTTCCCACATCCTGACTGAAGTTTCCTGGGATCCTCTCCCAAATAAAACATTTAAACTCATACCCCAATTTGACCCCCCAATGAGGCCATCCTGGAGGCACACCGCCCACTTCTTTTCTTACGAGAGAACCTGCCTTGAGGAGCGCAGGCAGCCGGTAAGTCTTCAGCCTTAGGTCTTTGTGATCGGCTGTGTTTGAGTTGGGTGCATGTTCTTCTTGAGATGAAATGAGCAGGCTTGGTGGGGTAGCAGGGTCTGACCATTTCTGCCTAGTGTAGGACGCTCCCACAGACAACTCTGGCGTCCCATTGTGCTGTCTGAGGCTCTTTATTTTTTAATGTTTATTTATTTTTGACAGAGAGACAGAGTGCAAGTGGGGGGGGGTGCAGAGAAAGAGAGAGAGAGAGAGAGAGAGACAGAATCCAAAGCAGGCTCCAGGCTCTGGGCTATCAGCACGGAGACCTACCCGGGGCTGGAATTCACGAACTGCGAGATCATGACCTGGGCCGAAGTCAGACACTTAACTGACTGAGCCACCCAGGCGCCCCTGTATGAGGCTCTTTAGAGCCACACTACAGGGTGAGGCTTTTCCTACCTACTCATCCTTCTTTTCCCTTCTCTCTTCACAGGTGTCAGGCCTGTATTGCGGGTCTGAAACATGTCTTTGTTTCCTCTTTCTCTTTCATGGGCATTACCCTCCATGTATTTCTTGCGATTTAAATTCTGTCTTGGCCTTTGCTTCCCTGAGGACTGACACATGAGCCAAAAACACACTGGGCTTTGTACAAGAAGGCAGAGCTCACCTAGATCAACTTCTCACATTGAAATAAAATCAGATATGTAAGAGATGAAGTGGAGAGTAGCTACATGTCTGTTAAGGCATAAAAACACTACCCATTAAAAACTGTTATTCAATGAATGTTCTGGAATCTAAAAGCTCTCAACAATTCCTCAGGAAGTAGGAAGGGAGAAGCTTGGCTGGGGGGCTCTCAAGAAACAAAGGTAAAATCCTCTGCCTTTCTTGTCTGTTTCTTTGGGGACTGAGTTTCTGTATGGCTTGTAGGGGATCATGTAGGGCCATAAAAAATGTAAAGGTGAAGGTGAAGAAGGCCGTAGCAGGATAATATTCTATTTTACAGGGTCCACTCAGAGATGACACTTGGCTGGCCAAAAACTCCTCCTAGGAAAGTTAGCCGTGTAGCCCTTTTTCTTTAGGGAGCAAGAGACTCAGCAGAAGCCTGTGTTCAAAGGACAAGTCTGAGCCCAAAGCCGACGCTACAAAAGGCAGGATCTTATTAAGCCAAGCAAATATAAATCCAGCTATAAGAATTCAAATTTCAAAGGCACTCTGTTATTTGAAATCCACTTATATTATGTGCTTCAATGATGGTAATAACGTTTGTAGCAACACAAACAGCTGCCTTGATTAAAAATAGGCAAATCTCAGTCTCAGTTGTAACCGGAGAGTGATTGAAAGGATTTCATTATTTATAGGTGTGTCAATGTATAGGTGTATCCACTGATGAGGGCCTTGATTTTGCCAAGTCCAGCAAATTCAAATACTATTCTTAGTAATCTACATTCTTTTTATTTGTTTGAGTTTATTTATCTTGAGAGAATTCACCAGTGTGTGAGTTACGGAGCGGGGGAGCAGGGAGGGGCAGAGTGAGAGGGACAGAGGATCTGAAGGAGGCTCTGCACTGACAGGGTAGAGCCAGATGCGGGGCTCAAATCCACAAACTGTGAGATCATGACCTGAGCCAAAATAGTCTTACGCTTAAGTGACTGAGCCACCCAGGTGCCCCCTTAATAACCTACATTCTAAGAGCATTATACAAGGACGCTCCAATGCAGACCGCTGTTACTGCCCTATTCAGTGTCCTTGTGTCTGGTGATTTATACTCCTATCATTCTCTAAAGAGTATCAAAAAACGCAATATTTACTGAGGGAATTACTCTTCCGAAAATACCTTCCACGGTAGAGGTCAATTTTGAAAAAGCTAAATGCTGACATATGTTACAGGTTATTTAGTCTCTAAATCACTTACCACTGGAGATCTTTCAAAGCAAACTACCCATTTTGTTTCCTGTTGGCACTTGTTGTGTGTTGTTGACGCTCTGGGTCAGAATTGGTACTGTTGACCTTTCTGTAGCCCCAACTCCTTCATCCAGTACACTGATGTGCACACTGTAGGACACAGGGCCTGTCTTGATGGGTCTTCAGAGAATTCATGTGAGTATGAAAGTGTACCGTTGAAGCTAGGCACACAGAACATAATCATTTCAGTCATGGTAAAACATACCTATTAGAAGTCACGCTAATCAGTCTTCTGAACAAGATACTTTTTTTGACATTGTTCTTGGTGTATCTATTGCATTTGGATGTGTCCCTTGTATAGTACAGGTAAAGCACCTGGCCAAGGCAGCATTGCCTGCTGGTTAGTCCCATGGACTTTGTGTAACTTATGTTTGGTTCCTGTTCCAATGCTTATTAGCTGTGACCTTCGGACAATTTTTTTAAACTTGTCCCAGAGTCAGTTTCTTCATCTCTAAAATGTGAAAAATGGTACCTATTTCATAGGGCTATTGTGAGGATAAATGAGGTCTTAAACATGAAATGCTTAGCAATGCCTGACCCTTTAGGGCTCAATGAATACTAGATTGAAAATATTCTATTTGATCATGTCTTAGAAAGTTCCTTCCCTAACACACTGCCTAGGAGAGAGTAGGCACTCAATAAATGCTACTTGTATTAAGTAGGATAGGCTAAATTGTTGTTATAAATTGACTCAGGATACGGTGGCTCAAACACAAATTTATTTTTCCCTTACATTACAGTTCCAAGTGGTTGTTCTTTTTTAAAAACTTTTTTTAACTATTTATTTTTGAGAGACAGAGAGTGAGTGGGGGAGGGGCAGAGAGAGAGGGAGACACAGGATCTGAAACAGGCTCCAGGCTCTGAGCTGTCAGCACAGAGCCCGACGTGGGGCTTGAACTCATAAACTGGGAGATCATGACCTGAGCCGAAGTTGGACATGTAACTGACAGAGCCACCCAGGCATCCCCCAAGTGAATGTTCTAAATTAGCAGAGGACACTGCTCCACATGAGCATTCAGGGACCCAAGGTGAATGTGCCGGTGCCATCATCAGCTTGTGCTGCTCAGGATGTCACTCTCCCTGACAGCTGGAGTGGAGTGCAGGAAAGAACTGGAAGACATACTTCTGTGAGATTTTTTTTTTGTGGGCCAGGTCTAAAAGTGACACATTATTCCTCTCTCATTCCAACAGAGAGAACTTAGGGGCCAACTCAACTTCCATGGAGACTGGAAAATATAAGCATATTGGGGAGAGCAGATTTTGGTCGACATCTAACAGTCTCCACTAACAATATCTTTTTGGAGCAACAAGCTCAATGTTGATTCATTTATAAAATAAGATTACATTTTTCTTTAATTTTAAAACTTCAACACCCTAACAAGTTAAAGTGTTTCTACAAGTCTTTTCATTAAAAAAAAATTTTTTTTAACATTTATTTATTTTTGAGAGAGAGAGAGAGCACAAGTGGGGGAGGGACAGAGAGAGAGGGAGACACAGAATCCAAAGCAGGTTCCAGGCTCTGAGTTGTCAGCAACAGAGTCCATCATGGGGGTTGAACCCACAAACCGTGAGATGGTGACCTGAGCCGAAGGTCAGATGCTTAGCTGACTGAGCCACCCAGGTGCCTCTAAGTCTTTAGGTAAGCCTATACAGACCATCTAACATTTAAAATTTTATTTTCTAGTTTATAGATACCAGAAACTCTTAACAAGAAGCAGTTAGAGAGACATGCATATTATATGCCACAACTTTAAGAATTTATTCAGACTTTTATTATAAAAATATTTATAGAATATTTAGTTTTCTCCAGATACTGTGCATTTCCATGGGTGATTTAATAAAACAGATCTTGTCCTCAAAGAGCTTGCAATCTGACAAGCAAAGTGGTTCTAGTCTGTCATCAGTTTTCATGAAGGTGGAAAAGGAAAGTATTCTAGAAGGCGGCTAGAAACAGATGACAAACCAGCTTCAATTAGGTCAGCCCTGGTTTGTGGGTTTCACTCCAAGTCTGCATTTGGTCATCCATCATGAAAGGCTGTGACCCTTCCTCTCCCTCAACACTCCTACATACTTACAATTTTTAATGTCTTCATTCCAAGAGGGACAACTTTTAAGGAAAATGTTCTTGAACTAAAATGAAACTCAGACATCTTTGGGGGTGTTCTTGGGAATCACTTGTAAGCAATTACGAGAGCTGCAAAACCAATTATGGCATAGGCACAGTCCTGTCTTTGCTTTTTAATTCTTCAGATTATAAAATTCCATTTACATAATTTACTTTTCAAAAATATTCTAACAAGAAAATGTTGAGAATACTTATTTCACCACTACATATTTAAAGAAAGGAGGTGGAAATATAGATGACTTAAAACCAATTACAAGGGTATTACAGTAAATGTGTTTTAGGAATTAAAGACAAAACAATTCCTTTTCCAAAAGTGAAACATAAGCTTACTTTGATTAACATTATGCTGCAACTGCTTAGCAAAAGGGTATCACTAGTACCCAAATTAAACTTTCTGGAAACTTTTACTTCCCATTTCAAATCAAAAAGAAGTTTGAACACACTGTCTTTGTTCCTTTTATAAGATGTTTTCTGTCCTATAATTCTTTAAGCACAGCATATGTGTTTTCCCCTTTGAACAAGTGGAGGATGACTTTCTAGTTTTTGTGGGTGAATCAGCTGCTCTTTGAAGGTCCCTTCTAGTATCCCACAATGCTGAGTGATTTTCCCTTGCGTTTCAATTCTATTTTCCTGATTATAGGCAATGAGGCAATTCAGCTTTTGGATATTTAGCTTTTTCTTCCTTTGAAATGCTTCTTTCCATTTTCTCATGATAAAAGGATGCGTTTTAACTAGCATCCAAGTTGTATTCCATAGTTGGAACATGATCAAAAAAAGGTTATACCCTCAGCATGTCATGTGGTAACATGCCCCCTCCATTCTGGCTGATAATTTGGGTTGTGGCACCGGCCTGTAAAGAACACAGGATTCCTAGTGAAAGCTGCCACTGCTGCATTGGTGAGCTTACTTCCTTAGAGAAGCAATTTCTTCTGCCTAAGTCTTAGTTGCCCATCTTTCAGCTGGCTCTTCTCAGCTTTAACAACAGCATCCTTTAGCTATCACATCCTAGACCAACACCAATAATCACCACTTCCTAAAATCTTAGTCCACTCTCTTATTCCTCTACTTCCCTTACTCTGTTAAATCAATTCCCACTTTTCCAACTTCACTGAGCCTGACGTTTTTTGCAGAGTTGAGGTCACCAATGATGTATACTTAGTCAATGTCAGGTTCACATCTCTGCCTATATTTCCCTGATCTCTCAGATGTATTTGACATAGTTAGATGTTCTCTAGTGTTTGCAATGATTTATTCTTTGGGCTTCCGTGACATGCTTCTGGACTTCTTGCTATCTTGCTTGCCCCACCTTCTCAGTGTTCCTTTTTAATTCCTCCCTCTAGATCGTGCCTCTAAATCCTGGAGATTCTCAGCACTCAGTCTTTGATGCTCTTCTTTGTTTTGTTGACATTCTCTTTTTAGTTTCCAACTAATCCCACAGCTTAGAAATCCCGTATATATGCCTCTCTCCTGGGTTTAGACTTGTGTGTTTATTTATATTTGGTTATCTAATAAACATTTCCAACCAGCAGAACCCCTGGTTTCCTGATCTTGCTTTGTTCACAGGTTTTAGGGCACCACAATTCACATTGTTCTCAGAAAAAACAACAATCACATGGGTTCTCCCTCACACCACTTTTACTCTGTTGGTGAGTCCTGTTAGCAAACATTCAAAGTAGATCCAGAATTCAACTACTTCTCTACTGTTACAACCATATCTAATCTTCTGTTATGTGTTACCTAGACTGTCACAACACTCTCCTAACTGGCTTCTCTGTCCACACTTGCTCATTATAGTCCATCCTCCAAAGAGCCATCAGCATGATTTCTCTAAGTATGGTAATGGTGGCTAACATTTATTGAGAACTTACTATTTACTAGGTCCTGTTCTGAGCTGTTTACATGTATTTGTTCCTTTAAACGCTTTGAGATGGGTATTACAACGGTCTCCATTTTACAGATGAGGAAGTTGAGGCAGAGGGAAGATAAGAAACTTGTCCAAGGATGTATTGCTAATAACTGACAGAAGCAGCATGTGAATGTGGGCAACCTAGCCCTGTTGCAGGAGCTTTTAAATGCGGTAATTTATTATTTTCATGTCACCCATATGGTTAAAATCTTCTAAAGGCTTCTCATTGCAGCTAGACTAAATCCGATTCCTCACCAGGGCTGCAAGGCCCCACTTGGTTTGGCCCCTGCCTACCTCTTTGATTTAATTTCTCCTCTTACTTCCCTCTCCCCTCCCCATTCACTATATCCCAGCCACACTGGCCTCCAGTCTATTTCTCAGACCTGTCAAGATCATTCCTGTCTCAGGACTTTGGATTTGCTGTTTCTTCTTGGAATGCACCTTACCTGATCTTTGTATGGTTGCCTCTTTCTCCCCATGTAAATCTCACGTCAGTCATCACCACCTCCAAGAACCCTCCCCGCACACTCTGCCCCCAGTTATTCTCTTTGTGGCCCTTATACTACCCGAGTGCATCCCATTTACTTATTTGCATTTGTCATCTTTTTTTCCCCCTCCATTAGAATGCAAACTTCTTTTGGGCTTTTCAGTCTTATTCCTCTTTGTAAGCCCAGTGCTTTGAAGAGTGGCCAGTACATGACAAACCTCATGTTTGAAATGGGGATGATACCTTTCTCACAGGATTACTGTGAAGGGTAAGTGAAATTGTGTCCAAGAAATTTCTTTGTAAAGTATAAAGCTCTTAATATAAAGGGTATATCACTGCTTAAAGCTGAAAATCCTGATGGAGCAGTGGTTATGACTAATGCCAAAGCCTCTTCATCGGCTAAGGCAGGGGTCTATTCCTCAAACAAAAAATTCAGTGAGAAAGGAGGGGAAATAGCCATCCCCACCCCCATATGCACAAGTTGATATTGAAACAAGGAAAAAGGTATTTGTCAAAGATTTCTGGTGAATCAAGGAACTGTGAGATCAAACCCCTAGAAAGTAGCAGTGTTCTGCCACCTTGAGTGTGTACGTACATGTGTGCCCGTTTCTTGGCACTTACGCATTATATTTGTCAGAGAGTTTGCCTTTTAACTGGAGAATATAGTGTGTCTGGACAGGGCTATTACAGGTAATTATTTCCCAGAGTCCCTGCTGCATAGTCAGCAGGAATATTTGTACGGTTCTACTTTATGAGTTCCTGGAGACATAAACACCTCTACAAGTTTCAGAGCTCAGTTTGGGGGCAGTCGGTAACTGGTCACGAGAGGCACCGTGTTAGGGACTGCACTGACAAATTTGGTTGCACAGGAACAATACATTTCTGGTAGCCTCTTGGGGGGTAACACTGAATACAATATTATCTCAAAAACATTGATTCAGGGGCGCCTGGGTGGCTTAGTTAAGCATCCAACTTCAGCTCAGGTCACGATCTTGTGGTCCATGAGTTCGAGCCCCACGTCAAGCTCTGTGCTGACAGCTCAGAGCCTGGATCCTGCTTTGGATTCTGCGTGTGTCTCTCTCTCTGCTCACACTCTGTCTCTCTCAAAAATAAATAAACGTTAAAAAAATAAAGTTGATTCATTTTCCTTATTATTAAAGGGAAATAGCATCTTTTGAAGATAACACTGAGCCAGATAATAAGGGGACCTAAGTTCTTGTATCCACATAGTTAGTATTGTCTGAGCTTTCACGTGGCTTCACTGTCCTTTCTGTAAAGTGGGGCTGATCACAAGAGAATTTCTTCCAGAACACTAGGGCCAAACTGATGTGAGGAAGTCATTGTAGTGTTCTGGAGGAAAATGTGTGTGTATGTGTGTGTAGGCATGCACACACCTACCCACGCATATTCTGATCCTTTAATAGAGCTGGCCATTTGGGATATTTAATAGGCATCTTGTGTTGTAATAAGCTACTGTGCTTCACACTTTACTAATGGGACCACTTGACTTCCACACACAAGTCAAGCCTCACTCCAGGCACAGGTTCATCCTTGAAGAAACAGGAATATAAAGAGTTGCAGTTACATGCTCTTGAAATCAGCATCTTATCATGCCCAATCTGGCCCTGACTTTGCTCACCAATGATAATATCTGGGTTTCTTTTCTACTCCTGAGCCCCACCATCTTCCACAATTTCAATAACTAGATCCCTACCTTGCTCCTGTGTCTGCGTCAGAATCTTGGGAACTGCTCAGTTTCCAGAACCTCCTGATGCTCCATGCCTTCCTGGAGCTCTTAGCTATATATTCTCGTCCAGATGTTTCTATCCTTTGCCTCCCTGCCTTGAACCTCCCTGATGTTGGCTGCTTCTGTGGGCAGTAGGATTCCCCAGTAGGATGTGAAGCAGGGTCCATCCATTTGCTGGTGTTGGAGGATATAGTTCTAAGTCTGGATTCTTCACCATCTGTCTCACATTGCAGTTAGCCATCTATAGAGGTATTACTGTGATGCAGAAAAAGTAGTAAAGAAGAAATGGAGGAACTGAGCAGGCACCCTGTCCCCACAGATGGATTGTACTAATATTGACATATTGATTGGGCATCCATAATATGCCAGGCCTGGTGCTGGGCACTGAGGATACGACAGTCTGGAGACTGATACTGTCTGTGCCCTCATGGAGTAGGCATTTAAGAAGGGGAAAGTGAAATGTGCAAACTCACAACTAAATGAAATGTTTATTAAAACTGATAAAGTGCTACACAGAAAGCTAGCAAGGGGTTCTAATAGGAGCTGAGAGAATTGAAAAACAACAACAAAAAAACCCCACTTATTTTTGTGTGCTCATGCTATAGCTGTCTTAAGACAGAGAAAAGATGCTCACCTCACTGTCTTCTGTGAACATTTCTCATTAGAAATAGAATCACTTTCAAAGAAATGATAAGCATTAAAAATTGTCTTATGAATGGAGGATGTACTATACTTTCATGCATGTTTTGGAATTCTAAAAATCGGCTTCATTTTCTGAACAAATTTAACAACCTGACCTTAGGGCTTGCCATATGCTTTTTATTAGGGCATAGAACGTTAACTGAAACAGATTTTTATGTATTTATCCAGAGTCAGGAAAATAGAAGAATGGAAAGAAACACGATTTCTTAAATTCTCAGAGACATGGCTGATAATACATGATAGAATTTACTCATTGGGTATAAATGAGGCAGGTTGGAGATGCAGACCCTTGGACGAGCCCTGCTCAGAATTTTTTCCCCACAATTAAAAGCATTTCGGAGCAGAATGGATGCAATGGAAGCACACACAGAACTGGGTCCATCTGTTTGCAGCCACAAATAGAAAGCTTGTCACAATTGAGATAATATTAGTTAATCTTTGCCCGGGAAACCATGAAGTGGCAAGCATTGGGAACATGATTTTAAAAGCAGTGTGATGCTTGCTTGTGGCAGGAAAATCCTACTAAGAAATAAAATCCTACTAAGAAATATGGTGTGTAAAGACCTCATTTGTTGAATTCCCCTTGACCCTACTCTACCGGTCAATTTTATATGATCTCCGTTCTAGGCAGAATTATCAAGAAGTGTAAGGAAATTATTTTCTTTTTTAGACACTCCCTCTTTCTCACGGTGATAGACCAGCGGAGCGACAGCTCTGCATTTGGCAGTGTGGTCAACGAGCATAAAGGAGGTAGCGGCAAACCCAGAGAGAATGCATCTACTCCTCAGAAACTTGTTTCACTCCTATAGCTAGTGTGTGTGCAGCTGAATGTGCAGTGAAGTAATGACAGCCACATGAAGTGATCTCTCTTCTGATGGGGAACTCCATGCCCTTTCTGGTACTTGCAAAGTCACCTTTTTTGAAGTACCTGTTCTGTCTCAAAGAAAACCCTGGTTGGGTGAGGGTTTAGATTAGATAACATGTAATATCCATTTCAGCTCTAATTCTGGAGAGAGAGGCAAGTAGTTTATAGATGAGAATCAGTGGTGTGCTGGAGTCAGCTGATGCTGGTGTCCAACTTTACATTTAGTGACATCTCGTTGGTAGCTTGGCCGTAGTGGGAGTATTTACACCAAGGAAATTGGCAATACTACAAATCAGGGTTGGTTTGTTTCCAGAGAACAGTTTTAACTGCACACCACTCGATAAATCTCAGATGTCTTATAATATTCACAACAAAGGCTGACTTTCCTCTCTTTCCGTGTGAACGTCTGAGAAATCTTACCATGTGGATAAAGTGAGGACATCTGAGTATGCACTTTTAGTATTTTCTCCTGAGAATAGCAGAAAATGACAGCAGTCTTTGTCACTGTAAATCTTCAGGGGAGATTTGGACAAAGGCCTGGCACCATGAAAGTAACTTGGGAAGGAAAATTTCTGGTGGCAGCTATCATTTCAGTGATAAGCCAACATTAATCCTAGTATACCAATGTTTCCCCCTGCATTATTCACTTGCATGGTTAGTGGAAACTTTTCTAGGCATCTACATCTTCCCCCTCATTTTGAATAACTGTCTCTGAAGTGTCATAATTCTTTTTTCTAAAATTCTTGCCTTTATTAACATGGCTATTACATTTAATGTTTTTTTTTTAAAGCATCTTTGTTCAAAGGGACTTCCTCAGATTTGGAATCAAAAGAGCCTTCTTCACTGTATTTGTAACAAACCACCTTTGACAGAACAAAAATGGGAGTGGGTGACATTTTACTTGGAATCATGGTATTTTGTGGGAAAGACAGAAGGCAATAGGAAGAGAGAAAAAGATGTAGAGTTAAGATGTTTCTTACTCTGTCAATGTTATTTACCCTCAAACACCCTCTGGCTGGAAAGGAATTTTAACATGTTATTGGTAAATCATTGTAATGTCACCCCTTCCATCTAGGTGAGTATTTATTTTGATTCAACTTGACAGCTAGCAAAAATTCTGTTATAAATGGCCAGGTTTTGAAAAGCAGGGCGGTTACCAAGGGGATGAAAGGAAGAGCTCCAGTCCATGCCAAGCCAAATTGTGGGGTAGGAAAAGTTGTAATTTCCTGCTTTTCTATTTCTCTTTCTGTAGTTATTATTTTTCCATGGTTTCCCCCACCTGTGACACTCAGGGCCTTTGTTACTCCCTTTTAGTAGCCTAATTCTCCACCAAAGATACCACTTTACCTCGTCTTGTTCAATTTAATTCAACAAATACGTTGAGTCCATTCTACATGACAAAACTATCCTAGACCCAGGAAATCCAACACTGAATAAAGCACAATTCATGCTTTAAAGGAGTCTCCATAATTTGATTGGATAAACACACACACACACACACACACACACACACACACACACACACCACTCTAAAATCATTCATAATGGGTATATATAACTCTATTGATATCAACTAGGTTCTATGTGGCTAAGAGGAGGAATAAAATCTCCACAGATTAAGAAAGAGGGATGGGGCACCTGCCTGCATGGTTAAGTTGTTTAAATGTCCGATTCTTGATTTCAGCTCAGGTCATGATCTCACGATTCATAAGATCGAGCCCCACATCCATATGGAGACTGCTTGGGATTTTCTCTCTCCCTCTCTCTCTCTCTGTCTCTCCCCCATTTGCACATTCGTGTGCTCTCTCTCTCTCTCTCTCAATGTAAATAAACTTTTAAAAAGAGGGAAGGGGGAAGAATATACCAACTATTCAAAGAGTTAACGTTTATTATTTTTTATTTTTTTTAATGTTTATTTATTTTGAGAGAGAGAGAGCAAGCACACAAGCAGGGGGAGAGGGAGAGAGAAAATTCCAAGCAGGCTTTGTACTGTCAACCCAGAGCCTGATGCATGACTCCATCCCACGACCCATGAGATCACAACCTGAGCTGAAATCAAGAGTCAAACGCTTAACCAAATGAGCCACCCATACACCCCTAAAGTTAATATTTATTGAGCACTTATGGGTTGGCAGCTTTCCTAAAGGTTTTGCATATATTAAGCTCATTTTATCCTTGCAGCAACTATTATTAATAGTAATGTTTTTTCCAATTTTGTAATGTATTCACTGGGGCATGGTGATGTTAACTTGTCAAACACTCATAATTAATAAGTGGTAAAGGCAGGTTGTACCTAGCAGAGCTATCATGGTTACCACTGTATTATATGCAAACATAGATTTTTATTCATCCATCCATAAATATACGTAATATAGTAACTAAAAATAATCCATGTCCTAGCATTGTTCTAGCTATAGTATTATAAAGAAAAATTGACAATGGGTACCCTCAAGCATTTCAAAATCTAGTGGAATAAACATCTCAGCAAACAGAATGTGACACATTCCATTTGAGCAATATCCAAGGGTTGATAAAGGAACACCCGAGGAACTCCTACCTGCACATAGGAGTCTGGTACCATGAATGTTAGTTTAATTAATTTTCTGTGCTAGTCCCACTTCGGGAAAAAAAACCAAACATTTATTTAAGAGGATTGTCAGAGATGCAGGAAATATGGCATCTTTGAAATGCCAGTAGTCCTTTGATTGGTACCTTCTTCAGTCCATTTCTTTTACCATCTTGTCATTGTCCCTCATCTCCCTTGGTGAATTCCTAAACTCGGTTGAATCCCATCCTCTCTTCTGCATCTGAGTCTGTACAGTGGAAGACTACTGGAGGAAATACACACCTTGCATGTGTGGTCACTAAGATCAAGTGAACACAATGCTACTCATTCTCCCTCTATTTCAATCATTTCATACCTTCTCCAGTCTTCTCAAAATCCCAAATTGCTTTGCTCATTCTCATGCGTAACTCATGACCTTGCTTCCCATTTTGTTGAGAAAAGAGAGGCAGATGGGAGAGAACTTCCACAAATTCTCCACACTGCCTAATCCTCCCACTTGCACCAGCCCCAAGTGCTCTGCCTTTTCTCCTGGGTTACTCTCTGATCCATCTCTGCTCTGAGCAATAGCCATAACTTATACTTCTTCACTAGATTCCATGCTTTCTTGCTGGAAACCAATTTTCTCCTTTCTAAAGGAGAAAACTTGCTTTTATTTCTGTAATTTTAAAAACATGTCTTTTCCCTCCAGCTATTATCACTTCCTTTTTCAGCAAAACTCCTCAAAAATGTTATCTGTACTCATTGTTTCCAAATCCACTTCTTCCATTCTCTCTTATAAATCCAACCCAGACCTCTCCTCTGAAGTATATTCAATTGCCTACTTGACATCTTCACTTGGATACATAATAAATGTTCAAGCTGAGTATGAACAAAATTGAACTGCTATTGCCAACCCCTCACAATCTACTCCTTTCACAGTATTTCCCAACTCAGTCAATGGCAATTTCTTTTTTGCAGCTTTCACACCAAAAACATTGGCATCACTCTGGATTCCTCTCTTTGTCTGACATCAAACATTCAATATAATATAGGCTGTACCTTGATAACATGCTCAGAATCTAGTGACTTCACTTTCACTTCTGCCTTCCTGGTCCAAGCCACCATGACCACCTGCCTGGATTATGCAATTACTTCTAACAGGTCACTTTGCTTGCAACTGAAACCAGAATGATCCTGTTAAAACATGAGTTAGAACACATCAATTTTCAGCTCAAAAATTTTCAGTGGTTTTCCATTCCCTTCAGAATAGAAACAAACATTTAAAAAATAATCTTCAAGCTTTTGCATGCTCTGGCCCCCATTAGTTCCCTGAATTTTTATTTATCGATAGCCTCATGGATCACTGTCTCACCTGCTTCAAATCTTTAATCAAATTCCACTTTATTAATGAGTCTTTCTTGTCATAATATTCTTGTTCCTAACCCTTGCAACCCCTGCAGCTTCCTAGCCCCTACTTTTAGGATACCTTTTCTTCACAATGATCACTACCTAGCATACTCAATATTTTCGTTATTTACCTTATTTGTCATCTTCCTCCCCAACTAGAATATAACCCTGGATTTCACTATTTAGGGTTTGTTTTTGTTTGTTTTGGTTTGGTTTGGTTCACTTCTGTATTATTCCTAGAACTGAGAACAGTTCTGGACAGGATATGTGAGCCACAGTTATGTGTTGAATGAATGAATAAATGAACAAAAAATAAGAATAAAATAATAAACTCAATAAGAGTTGAGGCAGTAAGGCAGATAGGTGGTCTTATTCAAGATTTGTTGAGTAATGAATAAGTGGCACAATTTATAAAGGAATGTAGTTGAGAGAAACTAGACAACTTGTAAACAAAGGTAGAGTTGTAAAGAGAAGTCAAGATTTAGGCTATTGCATACATTATGTGCCAGGAACTGCCGTGCTTTTGCCTATGGTAGATCAGATATTTGACTCTAAGACTTTAGGCAGATAATGGGAGAAGGGGAAAAGAATAGTGGTGCCATGATTTATAGAACCAAAATTAGGGTGCAATAGTTTCTCAGGCAAAGCAAAGTTATTCTAGAGAGCCATTTCTCCCAAGAATTCTAAAATGAGAAAGCACAGTAGAATGCAATGGAATATCTTCAACAACTCCTAAGAGTGTCCTTTCCCAGACCAATGGAATCCTCCCACTCCATAATTGCATATTAGCAATTCTCAGAGGATCTGATATATTATCTAGGTACCTAGTAGTCTTCCAGTATTGCTTAAGTTGGTATATTTTAGGAATCTAGAGGGTAGACTGTAGATTTTTCAAGGAATTGATCTTCCACTTATTCACTCCACAAATACTATCTACAATGAACCATTAAGTGGGCTCAGCACTTGATATATGATTGTGTATTAAAAAGATATTATTCCTTACATCATGAATATCACAATTTCAGAAATACTCCTTTCAGCCAAACTTTGAGAACTATGAAGGCAAGTGATGAGTTTGAGTTGTACTTCATTTCCAGAACCTAGAGTGCAGCTATATTGAGTTTAAAGTCTTAATGTATTTGTCTTTAGCAATCATTGTGTCATGGTTGTGTTTGTGTCATGGTTTGTTATTGTGTCATAGTCTGTATTTTGTTTTTAGGCAGACCTGAGTTTGAGGTTTAGCACTACCATCTACCACCAACTTGGGCAAGTTACTTAACCACTGAAAGCTTCAGTTTCCTCATGCCAAAAAAAAATTACATTTATATTTATTTCCCTTTAATTGAAATGATTAACAAAATATCTGGGTACTTGTGGGAGAGTAGGTGTGATTTGAAAGGGAGGCAAGAAACTAGCCACTCTGTTTACATGCTAAGTAGCGTGGATTTCAACTTTAGAGATGGGGAACTACAAATAAATTTTTAAGTATGGGAATGACTCAATCAGATTTATGTTTTACATTCATCACTATGTTGGTAGTCTGGGGATGAATAGGAAGTTTGGAAATTTGAAGAGACTAGAGCCAGAGGGCTAATTAATAATCAAGATAAAAGATGATGAGAGCTTACACCAGGACAGTGGGGCTGGGAACAGACAAAGGAAAAGAGATGGTTTGTAATTTCTTCCTCCTTCTAACCTTCCTTATTTTGTATCCCATTCTTTGAGAGTATTTCTCATGGCTATTAACTTTTCTGAAACTTTAATTTGACCCAAAGTTTCTTTTACTTATAATACTTTTTGATGACCCTCTCACAAAAGATCTTTGGCCTATAAACAGAATCTTCAGTGCCTAAATCCAAGGCTTAGTTAATATGAGCATTTCAAGCAATGTAGCAGGGACCATGTAGATGATACCTGGGGGAAGGAGGATCTTCCCTATTTTTCTTATGCTTGTGTAAATCCCTGAATAGTTCTGTTTACTGAGGTTATAGTTGGTATTGGCACATGCTTTCATCACATAGCCCATATTTTTAAAAAGCACTGTGAGCTAGCTATTGTATATTTTCAGAATAAAGGGAAGTTCTTTTATTAAAATAATGCCAATGTTATTGCAGAGGGTTTTAGATATTTCTGTCTGGCTCTGCTTCTGATATTTTTTACCAGAGTATTCCAAAGTCAAATGGAAAGCTTTAAAAAAATTTTGTTTAAAAAACAAAGATAGGATTTAATCAAAGGCATATCCTACCAGCTCCTGAGAGCAAAGAGGGAGGCAGCATGAGAATCACAAGCCTGGCCTTGTCAATTGTTAAATCAAGCCCTTCGTTGGTGCTGTTTCTCAGAGTGGCATCCATAGGCCCTTTGTCATCAATGGATCCATTTGTGTTTTGAGGGTAGGTTTAGTGGAGAGAAGAGAGTATGGGAAGACAGTGGGAAGGAAGAAAAAAATCTTCCAACTATTTCCTCACTAAGTTCTTGTGAGAAAACCTGGTAGAAGCTTGAAGGAGCCAGGAGATTTATTATATCTTGTGTCTTCCATATACTAACCAGTTTACCATGTTTAGGTCACTTAGCTCTGGTTTTCTCAAGAGTAAAATTCATTAAACATTTGTTTGACATATGTGTAGTAGAGGCCAACTGTGTGTTTATCCCTGTTCTCACTAAGCATGGGCATGTAAAAATATATAAAGCAGATAAATCCTCAGGAGTTTATCTTGTCAAATTACTGGTGAATACATTATTTCTCCCCACCCTCTACTCCCATGTGCAACTAAAGAAACAGCAAAAAGATATAATCTAAATCTAATGGTGATACCAACTGACTTGCCCCAAAGATGTTTTAGAGAGCAAAATGGTTGTCCTAAGAGAACCAACAAAATCCTAAAGATTTGTGTAAATTGCATTCATATGTAATACAGCCTCTAAAGCAGATAAACCCTCAGGAGTTTAATTCTAATGGGATAAGCCAGTGCTAAACAATTAAAATGCAAACATGTGATATTGATTATAACACACTATTGTTTTTATATAATGACTATGTGCTTTATATATCAGCATTGTATTTGTTATATATCAATATATAATTTGGTAAGTAAGATATATAAAGCTGTTATGTAAAAAGTGGTATATTGCAGGTAATACATAATGTAATGAGAATAATAATGTCTTCTAACATCACAAATGGCAAAAGAATAATCATTTCTAAAAGAGTTTTGAAAAAGACAAGATGCTCTGTAATTATGGACTACATTTACTCATTCACAAGGTTATAAAGGTAATGCTGGATTTAATTTTGAGGTTCTCCGTGTCCAATATTTTAGGCCCTGGCTTTATTTATTTATTTATTTATTTATTTATTTATTTATTTTTTAATATATGAAATTTATTGTCAAATTTGTTTCCATACAACACCCAGTGCTCATCCCAAAAGGTGCCCTCCTCAATACCCATCACCCACCCTCCCCTCCCTCCCACCCCCCATCAACCCTCAGTTTGTTCTCAGTTTTTAACAGTCTCCTATGCTTTGGCTCTCTCCCACTCTAACCTCTTTTTTTTTTTTTTTTCCTTCCCCTCCCCCATGGGTTCCTGTTAAGTTTCTCAGGATCCACATAGGAGTGAAACCATATGGTATCTGTCTTTCTCTGTATGGCTTGTTTCACTTAGCATCACACTCTCCAGTTCCATCCACGTTGCTACAAAAGTAGGCCCTGGCTTTAGAATGGTACTGACTTCTTAGAACCATATCCTCAAAGGATCTGGATGATCACCCATAAAACTGGGTTTGGAGATAGAGGCTGGGATTGCCCCTTGTGTAGGGGTTCTGGTTGACATATACACTGGTCTTTGGGCACTCTGCTGGTTTAATATGGTTTACAGTGCTAGGCAATGGATGCCTTAGCAGCTGGTATCTTACAGCATTATTATGCTTCCTGTAATTATGTCTCTATGATGACTGGAGAGATGCTGTATGTATCTTTATGTTCTTTCTGACCAGGACAATATCTGACACCAGGTGCTCAGTAATGGTTGAAACAATGATTCTTTGGCCACATGGTAACCCTTGTGGGGATTGCAGCATATTGTAGAACCTACTGGAAATGCCTGCAAAGTGCTTATGCTCCCAGATGAGTTCCATGCTACCTGCTGTCTTCAGTGTAGACCTCGTTTTAATTCATAAAGGGAAGAAACAAGGCAAAAGCATAGTTTGGCACCTCTGGACACTGTGTTCTCCCTGCTAAACTTTTTCTATTCTCTCTTGAGAACAACTTGCATCATTCAAAAGGTTTATTTATATTTTCTTTTTTTGCATGACAGTGGAGCTAATAATGTACTTATTTGTTTTACAGTAGCTTGAAAAATTATTTTTATTTTTCATGGAGTTATCACTCCATAGCTCATAAATTCATACAAAGGTTGGTGTTATTTTAGCTTATGAGGTATAACTTGAATTTTTTTTTTTTAGAATAGATAAATCAGGAGGTATTGTCTATTCCAGTTTTTAGAATTCCAGGGCAATGTTTCCAGAATAAAACAGTCTTTTTTTTTTTTTTTTTTTTATTTATTTTTTTTTTTAAATTTTTTTTTTTCAACGTTTATTTATTTTTGGGACAGAGAGAGACAGAGCATGAACGGGGGAGGGGCAGAGAGAGAGGGAGACACAGAATCGGAAACAGGCTCCAGGCTCTGAGCCATCAGCCCAGAGCCCGACGCGGGGCTCGAACTCACGGACCGCGAGATCGTGACCTGGCTAAAGCCGGACGCTTAACCGACTGCGCCACCCAGGCGCCCCCAGAATAAAACAGTCTTAATTGAGACTGAAAATTAACTGTCCTAACACCAATTTTTTTTTCATAGTTTGACAATTTATGTTTTCCTTCCTAGGAAGTTTGGATTTCCAGGCAAAGCTTATGTTGCTCTGGCTCAGTAATTATACTTTTGTTTTTAAGGAATTGTCATTATGGGTCATCTATGGATGAGTGCCAATTACTCCAGAATTGGACTTTTACTATTTCTGTGTTCTGAGGTTGAATAAAATTCAGCTGACATCAGCTGTGCAAATGCACATATCTCCCTATCTTCCAAGAGGATGACTCATTAACATGTGTAACTAAGATAAGTAAGATTATCTTGTCAAATTCCTGGTGAATACATTATTTCTCCCCACCCTCTACTCCCATGTGCATCTGAAGAAACAGCAAAAAAGATATAATCTAAATCTAATGGTGATATGAACTGACTCGCCCCAAAGATGTTTTAGAAAGCAAAATGGTGGTCCTAAGAGAACCAACAAAATCCTAAAGATTTGTGTAAAATGAATTCATATGTAATACAGTCTCTAATCTTCCAATAAATTCATTAAAAAAAAAAAAAAGGACTGATAGAGCCTCAGAAAGGTTGATAGTTGCTTGAATTCCTGCTATTTTTGGCCAGGCCAGTTTTATCTAATTTTGGCATACGAGAGGAGGTTGGAGTAGAAATGCAGCTGGTAGTCATTACCTTCACTTTTGTTTAAAGAAGCAGAAGGCAATCAGGAAACAAATGGGAAATGACCCAGAGACTGAGGTAATGGGTATGAACGATCCAAACAGAGATGGAATGAACTTGTTGACTTACATGTAGAAGGAGGAAAGTCAGGGGATTAATAATTCAAGCTGCATTTTAAGTAATCAAACTCCTATATTGTCTAAGAATCACTGACAGAAAGGAGTTTTGAAATTTGTAGAAAACATTTTTAAAAAGAATTCTTAGAAAGTAAAAGGGAATTCTGAAATTAGGATCCATGGAGGGGTCATAGATGGGCTTCATGTAATCCTTGAGCCCTCGACATTATAAGCAAAAATTTGGGTGGTTTTTAGGTACGTGTTTTTAGTGGGTGGGGGAGAGGAACAGCTTTCATAAAATTTTCAGAGGGTCTATGACCCAGCAAAGTTTATGAGCCGAGGGTATAAAGGAAATAGCACCTAACACTCTCTGTGTGACATTGGCCAGTCACTCAACTTCTATGCATCTGTTTCCAGTATGAGTGCAGTTAACTCTGCCCTGCTCTCTCCACCAGTACACTTATGGGGATCAAATGAAATAATGTGTTTGAAACATTAATGGCTGACACTACTACGGGGAGCCCTTCCTATGTGCCAGGCACATGTTTAGGAACTTTATGCCCTTTATCTTATTTAATCTCTACAACTCTATGAAATGAGAATTATTACTTCCTCTGTCTTCCATATGAGGAAACTGAAGTACAAGGAAATCAAGCAACTGGTTCTAAGTCACACAGCTAGTGACACCACTGGGATTTGAAACTATGCAGTCTGATTTCTGAGTATAGGCTCTTTGCTACAATACTATAATGCTTCTCTGAAGGCCTTGTAAAATGTATTCAAACATGAGCTAGTTTATGAATAATGGTAGGTGGAGATATTCTGAAGATGGAGAAGTTAAAATTTGCAGGGTTTTTTTGTTTGTTTGTTTTTTTAAGGTGGCAATGACAATGGGTTCTTGGGAACACCAGCCTGGGGAAGCTTAGGTAGCACTAGAACTAGAGGAGACATAAGATTTAGGCAGAACGTCTGCTAGTTCTACTGGTTCTCAGACTTTGATTCTCTGTACTCAATTGCTAAGGCCAGTTGAACTCAAGCTAAACCATAACTGAAAAAACACTTTAGCCAGATCAACCTTAATGTGCTTGGCTAAGCTGATTTAGGAAGGGCCTAATGGCTCTCTCTGTAGTGCTAAAGTGTTTGTTCAGTGTGGCAGTTCTCACTGATTTCTGATGAAGGACATATGGAGTGTGGGTGTGGCCATGGTTCCCTGCTTTCCTAAGAGCAGGCCTTGAGGCTTGGAACATCAGAGAATTAGGTTTGATGTTTGCAGGAACAGTAAAGATCTATATTTCCTTTAACAAGAGTTTATTTTTGCCCACCCTTTTCCTGCAGTATGTTCCGCTGTTTCAGTTGTGGACTTTCAGTGTCTAGATGATACATAGAGCAGGAAGAATGACAGCTTAGGGATTCCAGCCTGATGCCAGAAGTCAGAGAAAACTGGAGAAAATAGTGTGATACTCAGAATACAGAGTTCTTTTCTTAAAAGCATCTCAGAGCATCTTGCTGAAACTCATAACTGGAAGGAACCTCATGTGCCATCCTGTCCTGGGGTTCTTAAAGAATTTCAAGGTCTCTGTGAACATATGCATTTTTCTGGGGTGATCTGTAGCTTTCATAAGATTCTCAATGTGGCCCATGGCTGTTGCAAAAATAAGAATAATGTAGACTAAAACCCAGACTTAGAAAAATGAAATAAGTCTTCATCTAGAAGACTGCTTTAAACAGCTCTTTGAAGGATTTACACTAGTAACAGCAACTCTTGTCAGCTACTCTTGCTTCTTGAAAAGGTCCTTTATTTGCTTATTTGAAATTGCTAAGGCACTTTAAATGCATTACTTCAGTTCCAGTCTCTATGGTGATGGACGGAAAATAGCTGGTCAGGAACACCTTTACAGTAATTCTTGAGGATAGTTACTAAGTTACTAAAGAGTCCTCTTAGTTTTTGGACTAATAGCCCTGCTTCCTTTTCTCTCTTCCTTCAGTTCTGTCTTTTCAACCCTTAAATCATTTATGTAGCATCAGGGGACAGTAGCATCTTGCCACACGGTTCTCACTCTTGGCTGTTACATCACCAGTTGTAGGTCAACCATTTGAAATCACAGCACTGCACTGGACACTTGACTAGCGCAGTGAGGTTTTTTTGGGATGAAAAGGTTTCTTCACAACCCTATAAGGACATAACTTCAGGCAAATATTACTGTTGCTTTGATGTTTAAGGAACACAGGGAGGTTAGGTCACTAGGCAAAATGACTATGGAATTGAAATGGTCTCCTGTTTCATTTAATCTCAGGAACAGTATTTGCATAAATTTCTAAAAAAACTTCCAGTATCTACTTGAAGTTTTGGGGAGGAAATTCTCATTTGCCTTCTTTGTAAACTGGAGATAATGTACATTCCTCAGGAATATATAACTCCTAAAATCAAGGTGTTTAGGGACTGGTAAAAAAGACATGATTTTGAATTCCAGTCTTTATTCTACCATTATTTTTTCTGTTATTTCCCCATTATATGGTACAAAAATATTCAGGTACAAAACCTCTGATAAATGTATGCATTGAAAAAGTGGACAAAAAAACAATAGCAAATTTTAGTTATTATGAGAGTATTTGAATTTGGGACTTGTCACCACATTCATACAGTTGATTTTCCTTGGCATAGAAGTGTACTTTCCAACATTAAAAAAAAAGAGACACTGCAAATAACAATTCAGATTTATGCCTTCCTTTCCTTGGGAAGCAATCAACTAGAAGTTGCCCCCTGAAGTTGAGGCCTGAGGTCTCCAATTTGCCTCCATTAAGTCCCCCACACATTGCATTTTTGACTCCAGTATCTAAGATTAAGATATTTAGAAACTGGAGGGATGAATATAAGATATAACCAAAGTATACATTAATAGTGAGCTGAGAAATTTTCATGCTGTGACTGGATAGTTTGTGTCAGAGAAGCTAAGTAACTTTTTGGCCTCTATTTCCTCACATATAAAACAAAGACTCAAAGAACAATCTCCGTGTTGGCTTCAAGAAGGTTGTGGGGAAATGTGAGACCCCCCTGCATTCTGAATATTATTAGGGAGATGTAAGATGAAATAAAGTTGTTACACCCTTAACTGAAAAATCTCTGTGATCCAGTTTTCCTCGTGGGATTCCATATAGGATGTGTGTGGTTCTAGAAGTTCTTGAGAAGCACCGGCTGTCAATAGCTCTCTGTTAGGTAATTAGGCCTTAAAACTGGAGATTCTTTACCAGATTCCTTATAAAGGTTAAAGAGGCTGTTGAACCAAGATAGCTGAACAGAGAAATAATTCACTGGGATATGCGTGGATGTACTCGAGGGCAGTCTGTTTAAACTTGTGGGGTTTAAAAGAGTTTAGTGACTTTTCCATATTGGCCATGACAGCCTATGACCAAACCAGCTGTATGACAAACCATACTGAAAGGCCACTGGAGTTAAGCGTTCTTTTGAGGAACATATTTACTTATGACCCCCTGGGAATAATTCATTATTGAATTTTCTTAGAATATCGAGCAAAATTTGATCCTGACTCCTCTACTTGCTGGTTTCATGTCTTGAGACAGGTTACTTAAACTTCTATGTGTTTCAGTTTTCTCATCTGCAAAATGGGGATAATAATGATAGTTATTCAAAAAGATTGTTAAGAATAATTGAGTCAATACATATAAAACACTTAGCAAGTTCTTGGCCTCTATTAAGGATTCAAAAAGTATTGGGAATTATTTTTACATATTTATTTATTTAATTTTTCTTGTCATGTTTTGTTTATTTTTGAGAGACAGAGACAGAGCACGAGGGGGAGAAGGGCAGAGAGAGAGGAAGACACAGAACCCCAAGGAGGCTCCAGGCTCTGAGCTGTCAGCACAGAGCCCAACACGGGGCTTGAACCCACAAACCATTAAGATCATGATCTGACCTGAAGTTGGATGCTTAACCAACTGAGCCACCCAGGGGCCCTGGGAATTATTAGTTTTCATTATTTGGAGGATTGTCTAAATCTTTGAAAGCCAAGCATTTAATCATCATACTAATTACAAACAACTAGTCTGTTTATGGTTAAAGTTTAGAAATATTAGATAAAATGATATTATATAATTTACTTCTATAATAGCTTTTCTTATCCAATCTTCAATTTTAATTTGTATGTATACAAATAATCATCATCTGTAATTTGTATTATTAATTTGTATATATACAAATGATCATCTATATAATTATGATATTTTTATTTACACAGTCTATATTGTTAGGTATCAGACAATGTCTTTAAGCAAGGAAAGTAAGCATCTTTCACAGGAACATCTTAAAATAGTTTACTGAACAGTTATCCCTGATTGGAAGGGGAAATTCACATAAGAGTAATTGATTCTTTAGACTTTGTTTCACCGACTTGGTGAAAGATGAAACTTTTATAGAAAAAGAGGTCACTGACTCACTCAAGGTCAGAACAGAGTGGCTGGGCTAAGACTAACTTCTGGTTTTCCTGACTTCTAGTTTGTTCTTTTGACAAAAAAAGAATTTTTTCATCAGAGTTGAAAAGAGGCATGTCACCAAATACACTACTTTATAGCTTTTAAAAATCGCCCTAACATAAATATATAGCTTTCACTATTACACTATTCAGAGTGCATGGAGGAAAGGAAATGAAATAGTGAACTTACCTGCATGTGTTCAGTGATTGGGTTCATTTCACACCAGACACTTGGGATTCTGGATTCTGTAAAGTTGTCTGAACTTCTGCTTGAAACTGGACACCCAACTGTCTCTCAGAGCAACGATGATAGCCCCTTACTCTGGTCTTGGTTAAGAAACACTTTGTTCAATCTATATATTACAAGAAGATGGAGCATTCATTACTTGGTGCTCTGAAGTTTTCCCAGTTCAGCAGGATCCCCGAAAGAAGTGCTCTCAGTAAGCATTAAAAATTCAAACTGCGTAAGTGTCTAAGAGCCAAATTTTCTAGTTTGTTAGCTTTTTGTTTATAGATCTGTAAAGGGCTTAAATAGAAACTCTAAGCCTGTGGGGAAATCCTACCTGTGAACCTGCTTTCCAAATGTATAGGTATGTGTAATAGTCTGTGATTATGCAAAATTGTACAGGATCATTTTACCAAAGGCTTTATTAAACTTGTGTAAATGGCAAGCAGTCTAGCTTAATGCAGTCCCTGTGATCTGAGAGATGGAGAGCTAACTTGAAACATAGTAAGGAAATTCCGTTGACATATATTAAGCTTCCTGGACTTTATAGGCTTGATAGCATAAAAGCGCAAACCTTCACACTTGGTCACTGAGACAATTTTCAAACACTTTCAGTTCTATTGGGAATCAGGTTGGTTCTTACCAAAAGTAGATCAGGCCCCCAGGAAGATGCCACATTTTTCCAAAGGTGATTGCTTAGTTTGTGTCCACATCCTTCAACCACTCAGATTAAATGGCCTATTTGTTCAAACCACGTAGTTAACTTCGCAGCTCATTCAAATGGATTTGGTATGTAGAAATGACTCAGGGCTACCAAGTCTGTCTCTGGTTCTTTAGGCAGGTGACCGATCATCCCAATCTTCTTAATATTCTCCAGGCTTTAGTACTAAAAATCTGATGTCCTAGGAAACCCCTCCCAAGAATGTGAAAATTCCCAGTTTTCAAGGATGAATGAAGAAGGACAGGAAACAGTACAAATTGCACCCAATAGTCCCAAACTTAGGGGCTGGCAATACTTTTTTTTAGTGTGAAATGAATATGGCATAGATGACCTACCTTTTATAGTTGCCGTCATGTTTTATTCTTCCCTCTTTCTTCTCTGATCACTGATATTGGCAACTGTGATTTGTAGTTCATGGCAATGGATGATTCAAGGTGTAATTTAAGTGCATTGCCATCGTGAGCATGTGACTCTGTTTTTGACTTTGGCTATGGATTAACTGCTGTGCTTTGTATCGAAATAGTGCTGTTATAATTTTTTAACATCATGAAGTGTTGTTTTCACAACAATCTAAGAGTGACCATATTTTCTTAGAGTTCAGAAAATGAAAATGGGAATGATTGCACTACCAATTCCAACATGACCATCATGAAAAAGTCTAAATTACTGTGTTATTTTAAGAATAGATTGAAGGGCATCTACAATTATATTAGGAAGGCAAATGCCCAAAGCAGAAATGCACAACATGCAGAAAATAATTGGGATTAAGCATGGGGGAAAAGGGAAAGTGAAAGATCGATTATATGAGGACTGTATCTCACAAGTTGGGATACAAGTCAATCAAAAGCTTTTATCTTCCAAAAAGAAACCAATACTCAGCAAAAAATAGTAGCTTTGGAATCCCACAGGAAAGAATGCATGCTGTTGCATCATTAACTGATTGCTTTGTGAAACAGAGTAAAGTTAGCTTCTGAGGCTGCAACTGACCTCAGAATATCCTGTGGGTAAACAAAAAGAGAAATTTTGATAACAAATTTATTGAGCTGATTCTGTTGGATCTTAGCAATGTTCATAGTCTCTACAGTATATCAAGTGATGCCTCAAATTACAGCAACAGGAAAATATTCCTCCTGGCTCTTTGGCACTTTGATTTAAAAATGGAGTTTTAAGGGGCACCTGGGTGGCTCAATCGGTTGAGCATCCCACCTCGGTTCAGGTCATGATCTTGCGGTTCACGAGTTCAAGCCCCTGTTGGGCTCTGCACTGACAGCTTGGAGACTGGATCCTGCTTGGATTCTCCCTCCCTCCTTCCCTTCCTCCCTCCCTGCCTCTCTCTCTCCCCTCCCCCACTTGCTCTCTGTTTCTTTCTCTCAAAAATAAATAAACGTTAAAAAATTTAAATAAGGGGCGCCTGGGTGGCTCAGTCGCTTGGGCGTCCAACTTCGGCTCAGGTCATGATCTCGCAGTCCGTGAGTTCGAACCCCGCATCGGGCTCTGTGCTGACAGCTCAGAGCCTGGAGCCTGTTTTAGATTCTGTGTCTCCCTCTCTCTCTGACCCTCCCCCGCTCATGCTCTGTCTCTCTCTGTCTCAAAAATAAATAAACAAAAAAATTTAAAAAATTTTTAAATAAAAAAATAAAATAAAAATGGAGTTTCAAAACATTTGATTTCTCTAAAGATTTTAGTAAAACTTCAGAAAACATAAAACAAAAGACTGTTGATATCTTGTCGAAAAACAAAATAGACTTTGCTCATGTATCTTCATATTTCATGGACTGTAGAATTATAAATTTTGACAAATTCCATTCAGTCTGTAAACTTCTTCCCCAAAATAATGAAAAAATCTTACCAGTTAAGTGTCCTGAGTACTTTTTATACAAGACTGCTAAAAAGGGGTATATATTATATATTATACTCACCTGTGATATTGAAACATTCATCATAAAAGTTTTTTAGTCACTTTTCAGTTTCCTCAAAATGTATAGAAGCACTTAATGACATATTATTCAACCTTACAGAAATGAAAGGAGATAGCCTCATTAGACATGTGCCTACAAGAGACAGATTATTGTTGCCAGCCACAGAAAAGACTTTAAAATGTTGGCTTGGTGTAAAATCATGTTTTCTAAGTGTGAGGCCAAAACAACACAAATGGATCTAGAGAGTATTTTGCTAAGTGAAATAAGTCAGAGAAAGACCAATATTATAAGATTTCACTCATATGTGGAATTTAAGAAACAAAACAAATGAGCAAAGGGGGGAAGAAACAAGAGAGCGAGGCAAACCAAGAAACAGACTCTTAACTATAGAGAACAAACTAATGGTTACCAGAGAGGAGGTGGATGGGGGATAAAACAGGTGATGGGGATTAAGGAGTGCACTTGTGATGAGCACCTGGCGTTGTATGGAAGTGATGGATGATTAAATTTTACACTGGAGACTGATATTACATTGTACGTTAACTAACTGGAATTTAATTAAAATCAAAAAATAAATATTCTTTAAATGTAAAACAAAACAAAACAAAAAAGAAAGAAAAGCCATAATCTGAAAGCAGTGGATACTCTACAGTTTAGCCCAGTTCAATTTATGAAAGGTTTCATAGGAATGCTCTACTTTCCTATTGTGGGGGAAATCTGCATGTTGTAATTATGGCCATTTTAAATAAAAATGTTACCTTGTTCTTTAAAAAAAATGACTTTCTCTAATTTGGAAAAACATCAAAGATAAAAAAGGAGAAAAGAATTACAGTAAAAGATAAATTTATATGGAGTTTTCCAAAACTGATAATTTTAAAAGAGGCCATATGAAGCCTAGAAAAAGATAGACTACGTTTTCTGATGCTATGTTTAGGTCACAGTAAATATACAGCAAAAACATGATTAAGTTTTCAGAAATAAACTGCTTCAAAACTCAAAACAAACAAACAAAAACAACAACAAAAATAGGTTTCCAGATCAGGGATGGCAGAGCTCCTCAGTTTACTGAAGCCAATGCATTTGGAATCCAACTTCAATTTCTCAGGAACAAATTACCTGTGTCTCAAGAAAGAGAAGTATAATGTATGATGATACCTAGTGTGCTTTGAAGAGTAAAAATTATGGCCATGGAAAATAATTATAATGAATATATAGATGTAAAAAGTTGGATTAACAACTGGTCTACCCAAAGTCTGTAGCTAGAAAGGGGATGGACATTTTTGGAGAGCTGGAAACAAATTCCTACAAACCTAGTAAGTAAAATCCTGAAGATTCCGTGATAGAACACTTGTGTTGCAAGGATATTTAGCTTGATATCATCACATCTGATGGACACCAAGAGTCAGTGTAGTATGTGCTTGGTAAGAGTAGAACCACAAATCAAAAATGAATTTTAGGTTTGACTGTGTTTGGTTTTGCCACTACATTGAAGAAGCCTGTCCTAAAGATTGCAGTCAGTTCAGAGAAGTGTTAATGGGAAAGAGAACAGGAAGAGCGAAATATCCTAGGAAAAAAAGGAACATGTCAATATCATTTTTTGAAATTAAATGTGGGCACTTTCTATGTTCAATTAGTTCTATTGTATTTACATTCTCATTTTTAAATTCTTCCCCTTATATATCTTAAGAGCAGACAATAATATAGCCTACAAAATTTCAATATCCTGGGAAGCTTAAGAGTTAAAATAAATTGCTCTTCAGAAGGCAGAAATACTATTAACAATATCATTATATTTTTACACCTGTGTTATTTATATCTTTTAATAAGTCAGAAAGACAAATGCTTCATGATCTCTCTTATATCTGGACTTTAAAAAGGCCAAACTCACAGAAACAGAGAGCAGAATGATAATTGCCAGGGGATGGGTGGTAGGGGATATGGGGAGCGTTGGTCAAAGGGTACGCACTTTCAATGATAAGATGAGTAAGTTTGGCGGATCTAAGGTACAGAAGGGTGATGATAGCTGACAACACTGTATTGTATACTTGAAATTTGATGAGAGTAGATCTCAAGTGTTTTTATCAACACACAAAAAATGGTAGCTAAGTGAAGTGATGGTTGTATTGACTACCTTGATTGTGCTAATCATTTCTTGATACACACATATGACAAATTATCCTGTGGTACTTCCTACATTTACACAATGTTATTTGTCATGATATATCAAGATAGCTGGAGTATAAATTTGTCATCCTACCTTTAAGCCAGGCTGACACACCCTCTTACCGTATTCCTACCTACTGTTGCAGTTAAGAAGCAGATAACAAAAAGTATTGCCAGAAACTGCCCAGGAATCTTATCACCCTTTTATTTTTCTTTTATGTTTTCCCTTATCTGCTTTCCTTTTAATATGGAGCGTTTCAAACTTCCACCTCTTGGCCTTGATGTAGACGTTGGCTAATTAGATACGGGGTTGGTTTTTGGTGCTGGGCACTTTCATTGTCTACCTAATTTGAGACTTGTCTTCATGGCTCCCACATATTCAGTAAGCATGGATGGCACGCTGGAATCTTATGCAGCTAAATGGGAACAAACTGTCCTTAGGATCTCTACCTTGTTTCATACTTAAAGTCTAGTTAAAATACAAATGCCAACTATTTCATTAGGCCTACGAAGTTAAAAATGGTCATGTTTTTACTTTTAGTATTCAGACTCCACCTTTGAACTGAACTAAAAATTAGTAGAGCATCCCTAAATATCTGAGTCAAACAAGGCACAATAGCATGCTCTAAGCCCTAGTTTTCCAGGTTTGTGCAAATGGAGCACGCCTAAATATTTACAATATTGTAAATATATGGACTTTACTAAGGTCTTGCACACACATACAAACACATAGCAGGTATTAGGAAAGTAAATTTTTTATTTTCTTAAAGGCCAATCCGTGTGTCCCAAGATAAGTGATATTATCATGGGAAAGTGCTGTTCGTGTCAGACCTGAAGTCTAATGTAGGCATTGTGGAATTTCAAACACATTTTGATTTACTCAGTACCACTAGTATCCCTAATTAAGCCAGAATATATGACTTTAGAAGAACATATTAGTTTTGACAATGGAAGCATAAATAAAAACATGGTCAATGAGTTTGCTTATTAACCATTTACAACACTAGGTTTGAAAATCTGTGGGTATATTTGCCTATGTAGATAGTATATGTGTGATCTCATAAAGCTTATGGACAGGTTTTGTTTTTAATAAACATAAAAATCAAGTGGACACTTTCAGGCAATTGTTAGAGAAACAGAAAGAATATGCCTGCCAAAAAAATGACAGAATTTAAAAGAAAACTGCATTCTCACTAGACCCAAATATGAAAGGAAATATAAATCTTTGTAAAACCAGTTTGAATTGTAAAATCCTTGTGGCAACTATAACCTCAGTAGAAGAAGATTATGCTTTAAAAATAATACAAATTAGAAATGAGAAATCACTCTAAACAATAAGTATGACTCCGACATAGTTGCAAATCATAACAATAGTACAAACATATTAGAATATATCCTGAAGGTTACATCTATTTCCCCTCAACATTATTGAGGGATAATTGACAAAGCATATAATGTGATACAAAGTATACAATGTGATAATTTGATATACATAGTCACTGAGACATGATTACCGAGTTCAAGATAATTAACACATCTATCTCCCAAATAGATAGATGTTTTATGTATGTGTGTGTGGTGAGAATGCTTAAGATCTACTCTCAGCAACATTATATTTAACAAATTTTGAATCATTTAAGGCAAGGATAATGCCTTATTAATCTTTGGACCTCATGTAATGCTTAATACTCCTCAAAGAGCATAAATACTCATGTGGAAATATTTTTTTTAAAATAATTGAGATATTAAATTGATCTAAGTAGGAAAGTGTAGTGAAAACATACTTAGTTTTATTTTATACCTTACCTTCAAGTTTGGAGGGAGACAATGTCAACTTGTAAAGTAAGATTCTTGTTAGAGCCTTTTATTAATTTGCAGGTAAATCAATTAAAATATATATACATGCATGACACATTCATACATTCACATTGGGAAATTTTATGCGTTACTATATTTTAACTTGTTATCAGTTCCGTTCAGTTCTTCTGATTGCAAACCACTTACGTCTTCACATATTATTCATTCCATCCACTACATAGGATTGATCTATAGTGTTTTGAGTACAGTACTTAGAAATTCTTTGTCAGAACTGGTGTGCTTGATATGGAGCAAATTACCCTTGATTTCTCTCTTTCCTTCTGCCTTTAAATGCAGGCTTTCCTTTTGAATGCTGGTAGTTATCTGGAAGGAGATTTAACGCTTCAAATGGTCTAAATATTCTCCCTGAACAGTCTCATTTCTTTCAATTACCACCTAAATGTTGACACTCAGTCCAGAACTCTCTCCAAGATCCCAGAATCTTATTTATAAGTGTGTAGGAGATATTATATTTCTCCACTTTGATGTCTCAGAGGGACTTCAAATTCAGCACAAATAAAACTAAGTGTATTACCATTACTCCTGGGCTAGATATTATCTAGCTGCAATCAGCATCCATTTCTATTCCCTTCCTGTGTTTCAGCACTTTCCCCCCTTCATGTATTAGAGGGGCTGTTAGCCCAAACACCATATTTCAAAGACTCCTTTGTGGCTAGGGTGCTGGATGTGACTGAGGTTCTGCTAAAGAAATGCACTCATGAACTACTGGTAAGGTGGGAGTCATTCTTTTCTACAGTGATAGAAGCAGAAAACATCTCCATCAGGCATGAGTGCTGGCAGCTGGAGCTCTGTGCTCCCCTGTTGGTTTCCCAGATGTGGTATCAGCAGTAGAGTCCTTACCTCTTGGTTGGAAACAGCTGCTCCTCATCTGTGAATTCTGCTCCCTGCACCAAATGCTGACTGAGACACTCCTGAAATGGCTTCTCTCTGTACAGGGTCTACCCTGGTGAATGTCACCACTATCTAGACATCTACCCAAGCCAGCCAGTGGGCAGATGGCTCCCAGATCTAATTCTCTACCTTTGAACTTTTCTGTTTCCATATCTCCATTTCCCTGTTGGACACACTGACTTATCTGACCTACTGTCACCCCAAGCCTGACACATCTACAATAATCTTTCTTTCAAAATCAGTTTAAGAAAATGACACTATTATTAACAGAGATAGACCATCTTTCCAGTTGGATTGTTCTACTTTAATTGCACTTTGTTTCTCCAAGGCACTCAAGCTTGAAATGCTGGACTCATTTTAATGCAATAGCCTGTTAACTGACCTCTGTATCTCTTGTCTTCTTCCCTATGATTCATCGTATCACTGTGCCCACACTTACTTTAAAACTTTGCTGACCGATTCCTTTCTTTCTTCACAAAACCTCAATGACTGCCTATAGACTATTTCTTTAATAAACTTGAAATATTTTAGCCTGGTATTTAAACTTCTTCATAATCTTCTTTGAATTTATGCCTCTTTATTCTTCTAAATATTCCATCTGTGAAAGAGTCAGGATGGGGTAGGTTATGTGGCGGTAACAGTCAGCTCCTAAATTTCAGTGGCTTAAGGTAATGGATGCCATACCTTTTTCTGCTCAGTTGGTCCTCTGATCCACACTGTTCTTCCTCGGGACCCAGATTGACAGAGAAAAGACTTCTGAAACACTGCTGGTCATCATGGCTAAGGAAAAAAAGGAGCTCTGGTGGGTCTTGGGCTAGAATTACACGTGTAGAGGCCAGAAGTAGTCACATGGCCAGTGCCATCATTTTTTCATTCTCCTGGGAAGGTAGAGACAGAAATACAATGACTGTACTCTTCTACATATTGTCTTCTATATTTGTTTTATGCTTTTCTGTTTTCATTCTCTGCTCAAGTTATTGTTTTTAACATGAAAGACTCCTTATTCACATTGTACTCATTCTTTTATATCCACCTTTCATGTCCTGTCTTTCATTAGCTTTTCCAGATTGGTTAAATCCACAATAATCTCTTCCCCTCTAAACCCTTAAGAATAATTGTTTTTATTATTGTGATATCTCTTCTTTGTTGATTTATATTATCACTTAAATAAAAATATTGAATGCTTTGTCTTGTGCTAGAGTGTATGGAGTGGTTCTTTTCCTTCTGTATTCCATCCACTGTCCTTGTCACCATATTCTTAATTTGCAGACTCTCAAGAATTTTTAAAATTTTGGGGCACCTGGGTGGCTCAGTCAGTTGAGCGCCCTACTCTTGATTTCAGCTCAGGTCATGATGTCATGATTTGCGATTTTCAGCCCTATGTCAGGCTCTGTTCTGATAGTGCAGAGCTCGCTTGGGATTCTCTCTCCCTGTCTCCTTCTCTCTCTCTCTCTCTCTCTCTCTCTCTCTCTCTTTCTGCCACCCTATTTCTTCCCCCCACCCTGTCCAAACAAATACTTAAAAAATAATTCTTAAAAATTTTGATGGCTATATTGAAAATGGATGAACCTTAACCATGTTTGTAAGGATAGAAAGGCATATCACTTTAAACTTTGAAGGTCCCCCAAATTAGTTCTACAGAGTTTATTTTACACTGATATTTATATTAAGATAGAAATATATATCCAAAATAGAACATGTTTTAAGTGGAATTAATTGAAACTTTTAAAAAATATTTTTATTTATTTTTGAGAGAGACAGAGCATGAGTTAGGGAGGGCCAGAAAGAGAGGGAGACACAGAATTGGAAGCAGGGTCCAGGCTCTGAGCTGTTAGCACAGAGCCCCACGTGGGGCTCAAACTTGTGAACTGCGAGATCATGACCTGAGCCAAAGTCAGATGCTTAACTGACTGAGCCACCCAGGTGCCCCAGTGGAATTAGTTTATTGATAAAAACCTAACAATTACTCTATCAACACTATATTAAAATATAAAACTGTATTTTAGTGATAAAAAGTGTTATTTTCACAGATCATATGACTTTAGGTGAAAGCTTTGTGTTAAATATATTTATTACTTTAATAGTAATAACACTATTGTGTTAATTTGAATAATTAAAATTAATTTCCATTTGTGGCCAGTTTCTCACTGTATGGTTCAAATATCTCAAATCTTAATATTGTGCAGGGGCACCTGGGTGACTCAGTCAGTTGTGTGTCCAATTCTTGGTATCGGCTCAGGTCGTGATCCCAAGGTCATGAGATTGAGCCCTGTTTCAGGCTCTGTGCTGAGCCTGGAGCCGTGGAGCCTGCTTAAGATTCTCTCTTTCTCCCTCTGCCTTTCTCCCCCGCTTGGGCCTTCTCTCTCAAAAAAAATACATATATGTAATACATATACATATATATATATATATATATATATATATATATTGCTGTGCAAAAATATAAGAGTACAAAATTTACCAACATGAAAATATGAGACTACTGCAATATTTCCATATTATTTTTTAGAATTATATATTGATTTGAAGATGAATTTTTCCATTCTACCCATTATGTCCTTGAACACTTAGAGTAGAGAAAAAAAGATGAGAAATATGTTTGTACAGAATGACTTACATAAAATAGAAAGATTAGCAAAAGTGAACCAGACAGGCAGGACATTTGGGAATCTACAAACTATTGCTTGTGCATCTTTTTGTTACTTAGCAAAGTGGTTAAGTAGCACATTGATCTTCAAAGGACAATAAATTGTGCATACTCTGCAGCCATCTTTATGCCAACAAATTGTGTGGTGTGCAAAACAAAATTCTTCAGGAGCCACTTGTTGTGAAGAAGAAAACTTTGGAGTCAGCTTTCTGATATTAACTTGAAATCATATCACATTGGAACAGGAAAAAACATTGATATCCTTAATTTTTCATTTCCTATATTTTTATGTTTCTTTTTTTACATTTATTTTTTTAATGTACATCGAAGTTAGCATATAGTGCAACAGTCATTTCAGGAGTAGAGTCCTTAATGTCCCTTACCCATTGAGCCCATTCCCCCTCCCACAACTCCTCCAGTAACCCTCTGTTTGTTCTCTATATTTAAGAGTCTCTTACGTTTTTGTCCACCTCCCTGTTTTTATATTATTTTTTTCCCTTCCTTTATGTTCATCTGTTTTGTATGTTAAAGTCCTCATATGAGTGAAGTCATGATATTTGTCTTTCTCTAATTTTGCTTAGCATAATACCCTCTAGCTCCATCCACATGGTTGCAAATGGCAAGATTTCATTTTTTGATTGCCAAGTAATATTCCTTTGTATATATATACCACATCTTCTTTATCCATTCATCCATTGATGGACATTTGGGCTCTTTCCATACTTTGGCTTTTGTTGCTAGTGCTGCTATAAACATTGGGATGCATGTGTCCCTTTGAAACAGCATACCTGTATCCCTTGGATAAGTACCTAGTAGTGCAATTTCTGGGTCATAGGGTAGTTTTATTTTAATTTTTTGAGGAACCTCTATTCTTTTTTCCAGAGCAGCTGCACCAGTTTGCATTCCCATGTTCTGAATATATCTGTTAAGTCCATTTGGTCCAGTGTGTCATTCAAAGCCACTGTTTCCTCCTTATTGATTTCCTCTTTAGGTGATCTTTCCACTGTTGTAAGTGGAGTGTTGAAGTGGAGTATGTTCCTCTACTATTATGGAATTATTATCAATGAGTTTATTTATGTTGTTACTCATTGATTTATACATTTGTGTGCTTTCACATTTGGAACATAAATGTTTATAATTGTTAGGTCTTCTTGGGGGATAGACCCCTTGATTATGATATAATGCCCTTCTTCATCTCTTGTTACAGTCTTATTTTAAAGTCTAGATTGTCTGATGTAAGTGTGGCTACTCCAGCTTTCTTTTGGCAACCTTTAGCATGATAGATGGTTCTCCATCCCCTTACTTTCAATCTGAAGGTGTCTTTAGGTCTAAAATATGTCTCTTGTAGACAGGATATAGATGGATCTCATTTTCTTATCCATTCAATTACCCTTTGTCTTTTTATTGGAGCATTCAGTCCATTGACGTTTAGAGTGAGTATTGAAAGATGTGAATTTATTGCCATTATGTTGCCTGTAGAGTTGGAGTTTCTGGTGGTGTTCTCTGGTCCTTTCTAGTCTTTGTTGCTTTTGGTCTTCTTTTTTTTCCTTGTCTTTTCTCCCCTCAGAGAGTTCCCCTCTTAAAATTTCTGGCAGGGCTGGGTTAATGGTCAGAAACTCCTTTAATTTTTGTTTGTCTGGCAAACTTTTTATCTCTCCTTCTATTTTGAATGACAGCCTTGCTGTATAAAGAATTGTTGGCTGCATATTTTTCCGATTCAGCACATCAAATATATCCTGCCACTTCTTTCTGGCATGCCATGTTTCTTGCAGGATAGGTCTCCTGCAAACCTGAGATGTCTTCCCGTGTAGGTTAAGGACTTTTTTTCCTTGCTGCTTTGATGATTCTTTCCTTGCCTAAGTATTTTGTGAATTTGACTATGATATGCCTCGTTGATGGTCGTTTTTTGTTGAATCTAATGGGAGTTCTCTATGCTTCTTGGATTTTGATGTCTGTGTCTTTCCCTAGATTTAGAAACCTTTCTGCTATGATTTGCTCACATAACCCTTCTACCCTTTTTCTCTCTCTTTGTCTTTTTGGACCCCTATGATTCTCATGTTGTTCCTTTTTAATGAGTCACTGATTTCTCTAATTCTTAAGTCGTGCTCTTTTGCCTTTGTCTCCCTCTTTTTTTTCTGCCTCATTATTTTCCCTAAGTTTGTCCTCTATATCGCTGATTTGCTGCTCTGCCTCATCCATCTTTGCCACCATGGTATCCATTCGAGATTGCAGCTCAGTTACAGTATTTTTTTATTTCATCCTGGCTAGCTTTTCCTTCTTTTATCTCTGCAGAGAGGGATTCCAATCTATTTTTGACCCCAGCTAGTATTCTTATTGTTGTGATTCTAAATTCTGGTTCAGACATCTTGGTTGTATGTGTGTTTATTATGTCACTGGCTGTTGTTTCTCCCTGCTCTTTCTTTTGGGGTGAGTTCATTTTGAAGCAAGAAAAGGAATTAATAAGGTAAAAAAAATTAAAATTAAAAAATTAAAAACAACACACACACACACTAATTAAACAAGTGATGCTAGATCCTAGGTGTGTTTTGGTCTGGGTCTTGAAAGGGGCTTGACAGATTAGAGAAAAAAGGGAAAAAACAAAAGAAAAATGTTTAAAAATTTTGAAAAATGAGTACACTGAAATAGAATATAATGAAATGATGGAAGTAAAATAGAACTTTAAAAAAATAGGAAAAATAAAATATATAGAAGAAAAAAATTAACATTTTCAATAAAAAATGAAAATAAAAATAAATTTTTTCTCTTTCTGTATTCAAGAAAAAGAAAAGAACCAAATACGAAAAAAAAAAAAGAAAAGAAAATTGAAATAATGGACCAGCGAACAGACTGAAATACGATTGAAATTACATTGGCTTCCCCAGAAGTCAAACTATGAAGCACTTTATAGGCTGTAACGGCTCCGTTCTCCGCTAGATGGTGCTGCTTAGCTTAGTGGGGTGGATTGTTGTTGCACATGTAGATGTTTATGCGCGTGCACGGGAGTGGTGAAAATGGCATCACCCAGCTACCCAGTCTATAATATCGGAACTCTGTTCTCGGGATCAGCAATTGCGCACCTGTCCTTTGACTCCAGCTTCCATCTTCCCCCTGCTTTTACACTGTCCGGGACAAAACTATCAGGTTGCCAGGCGGCACCTTCCTCCTGAGTTCTATGTCAGATACGGCTGTGTTTCCTGACCCCTCATTTCTGAGGGACTGCGGTTTTGACCCATTCTAACCCTCTGCAGGAGGGTCTCATCCAAGCAATGGCCACGAATGTTCACGGGACCGCGCTGTTGCTGATGCCCAGAGACTGTGGCTGGGTGCCAGCCTGCCCCAGAAAAAGTTCATGTGATCGTGTAGCAGAAGCAGTTCAGGGATTATGGAAAATCACAACATACATCTGGCACGTGGCTTTATCCTTAAGGACCTTGTTCCACGACCAGCAAACGTGGTTGTTCTCTGAGGTCTGCTGGGACCTCTGGGGTCTTCTGAGGTGGCCACATGGACTCTACCAAATGTCCTCCAAGTAGGGAAACACCTCTTCTGTGTGGCCTGAGAAAGCCCCCAGACTTCACTCTGCTCCTGGAGATTCACCCTTCTCACCAGAGCACTGTCAGGTATTGAGCTGCAGAGTTTCAGACTCTGTGCTCCCTCTGTTTATAGAGTCTTAATGGAATTTAAACCCGCTCCTTTCTCTTTTGTCCCTCCTTTTTTATTTTTATAGTCCCTACAGTTGTTTCCACTTTCCACTTTCTCTCCAACTGCCTTGGGAGTGGGGGGAATGTTTTTCCCATACTCTCCCCCAATCTCCCTCCTCTCTTTGCAAGCTTCCCTCTCTTCCCTCCGTGGCTTGTCTCTCCTCCAGTTCACCTCTCTGCACCGCCTACCTGCTGAGTTCTGTGGTTCAAGTTGTGCAGATTGTTGTGTTAATCCTCAAATCAGTTTTCTAGGTGTGCAGGATAGTTTAGTGTTGATCTGGCTGTATTTCATGGATGTGAGATGTAAAAAACCTTCCATGTTGTTATGCCATCTTGGCTCCTCTTAATTTGTTTCTTAAATATCAAATAGATGAAAGGGATATTAATAGTATCTGAGTAAGATAAAAAAAATAGTAATAAAATAAATATCTAGATATCACCAACCAGTTTAGGAAATAGAATATTACCAGTACATTTGAATTTTCTGGTGTGCCTTTCCTTATTTTCACACCTCTATTTTTTCTATTTGTATCTCTAGATACTATAGTTTGGTTTTATAGGCATTTGAAATTTATAGAAATAAAGCCACACACTATATTTACTCTTCTATGATTTGCCCTTTCATCTAGTTTGAAGTATGTGGCTGTAATTCATTCATTTTTACTGCTGTAGATTATTTCACATGAACTTTATTTCACAGAAATTTAATTTGTCTTATAGTTCATGAATATATAGACTGGTTTCATTTTTTTGTGTGTTATGACCAAACTATACTGCTATAAGTATTCCTTGCCTGTCTTCTGGTGTTTACGAATTTCTCTAGGATATGTATGTGGGAGTGGGATTGCTAAGTGGTAAGGTAGGTGCATCTTTAACAGAATTAAATGGTATCAAATGTCACTCCTGCCTGCAATCTATGAATGCTCCATATCATTGCCTATACTTAATATTCTCTGGCTTTAATTTTTCTGCAACCTTGTGGGTGAAATGGTTGGCTTAATTTTATTTTCTGGATAATTGAGGGTGTTTTGTTCTGTTATTAGTTAATAGATGTTAAATTTCACTGAAGGCTGTTTCTGAGTCAACTGAAATAATCATATAATATTTTCTGCTATCATCCATTTGCATGGTGAATTATATTAACCAAGTTTCTTATGTTACATTTCTGGAAGAAACCCAATTTCATCATGATGAATTATTCTTTTCATATATTGTTGGAACCAGTTAGTTAATGCTTTATTTTTGTAACTTTACTTTTGTAACTGCATATCCTCACTAATGCTTGGCTAGGATTGTACTTTCTCTTTGTTATATTCTTGTCAATTTTTTGTATTAAGGTTATGCGAGTCTCATAAAGTTCATTTAGTCACATTTTGTTTCTGTCGTGGCCTTATAAGATGAAAATTATATATTATGATAGAATTTGGTGGTTAAATGACCTCAGTATGGAATTTCCTGTATGGAACAATTTTTGTCATCTGATTTTATTTATCTAATCCTAATAGAATGATTCAAATTTTGTATTTCTTTTCGTGTCAAATTTTGGTCACTTGTAGGTTTCTAGGAATTTGTCCTGCTTATTTATAAGTGTATTGGTATAAAGTTGATAATATTAACTTATTACATATTTAATCTTTGAAATACCTGAAATAATGTATACTTTTCATTATGTTTATTTGTACATTCCCTTTTAATCATTTTTCCAGAATTTTGTTAGATATATTCATGCAGATTATAGGTACAATGTTGTACAGCAGATCTCTAGAATTTATTCATCCTGCTTAACTGAAGCTTTATGCCCCTTAATGAGTTAATCCCCTATACCTCCCTCCACCCAGTGCCTGGAAACCATCATTTCACTCAATGATTTTGTGAATTTGACTAGTTTAAATACCTTATATAAGTGGAATCATGCAGTATTTGTCTTTCATTTAGCATAATGTTTTCGAGGTTCATCCTTGGTATCATATATTGCAGAATTTCCTTCTCTTTTAAGGCTGAATAATCCATTGTATGTATACCACAGTTTCTTTATCCACTTATCTGTTGATGAACATATATGTTGTTTCTACCTCTTGGCTATTGTGAATAGTACTGCAGTGAACATGGGAGTGCTAATATCTCTTTGAAATCCTGATTTCAATACTTTTGGATAAGTATCCAGTAGTGGGTCTTTCTAGATGATATGGTAGTTTAAATTTGGGGGGAAACTTCTGTACTGTTTTTAATAGTAAATGTACTATTTTGCATTTACATCAGTAGTATACAAGGACTTCTTAATTTTCCATATTCTTACCAACACATCTTGTCCTATTCATTCATTCATTCATTCATTCATTCAGAGAGTAGCCATCACAACACGTGTGAGGTGATGGATCATTGTGGTTTTGATTTGCATTTTCCTCATGATTAGTAGTGTTGAATATTTTTTAATATACACCTGTTAGCTATTTGTATGTCTTCTTCGGAGAAATTTTTATCCAAGTCTTTAGCACATTTAAAAATTGAATTATTGGGGTGCCTGGGTGACTCAATTTGTTGAGCTTACAACTCTTGATTTTGCCTCAGGTCATGATATCATGGTGGTAGGATCAAGCCCTGTATCAGGCTGTGCACTGAGTGTGGACTCTGCGTGGGATTCTCTCTCTCTCTGTCTCTCACTCTGAGCCTCTCCCCCACTCATACACTCTCTCTCTTTAAAATAGAAAATAAAATACTTTAAAAATGGATTATTAGTGGGGCTTTTTTGCTGTTGAGTTGTAAGAATTCCTTATATATTTTGGATATTAATCCCTTATCAGAGATATGGTTTGCAAGTATATTATATTCTCCTGTTCTGTACAGTGCCTTTTCACTCTGTTGCTTACTTCCTTAGTGTGCAGATGCTTTTTCATTTGAATTTTTTGTTTGCTTGTTTGGGTTTTGTTTGTTTGTTTATTTTTCCTTGTCAATTTTTGCTTGTGTTGCCTGCACTTTTGGTGTTATGCAATCGTTGCCAAAATCAAAGATGTGAAACTTTTCCTATATGTGTTCTTGCAGGAGTGTTACGGTTTTAGGGATTTTGTCTAAAACCTTCATCCATTTTGAATGATTTTTACGATGGTATAAGATAAAGGTACAACTTCATTCTTTTGCATATAAATATTCGAATTTTTTCAACACCATTTATTGAAGAAACTATTCTTTCCCCATTGTGTATTCTTGCTACCCTTGGTGAGATCAATTGACGATATATGCACAGATATATTTCTAGGCTCTCCATTTTGTTCAGTTATTCTCTATGTCTGTTTTTATGCCAGTACCATACTGTTTTGATTACCATAGCTTTGCAAAAATCTTGAAATCAGGAACTGTGACATATCTAGCTCTGTTCTTATTTTTTTAAGATTGATTTAGCTATTCAGGTGCTTTTCTGGTGCAGTAGAAATTTTAGATTTTTTTCTTTTTCTGTAAAAAAATGTCATTGGGATTTTGATAGAGATTGGAATCTGTAGATTTCTCTGGGTAGTGAAGATATTTTAAAATATTGAGTCTTCTAATCTATGTACATGGGATGCCTTTCCATTTTTATTTTTTAAAATATCTTTTTCAATGTTCTGTCATTTATAGTACACAAATATTTCACATCCTTATTTAAGTTTATTCCTAAATTTTTAATTCTTTTTCAAGCTATTGTAAGTAGGATTTTCTAATTTCCTTTTCAGATAGCCTGTTGTTAGTGTATAGAAATGCAAGTAATGTTTAAATGTTGATTTTGTGTCTTAAAACTTTACTGAGTTTGTTTATGAGTTCTACAAGGTTTATTTTAATGGGATTTTTAGGGTTTTCTTTATAGAAGATCATGTTGTCTGCAAACAGAGGCAATTTTACTTCTTTCTGATTTGGATGCTTTCAATTTATTTTCTTGTCTAACTGCTCTGGCTGGTACTTCTAGTACTATGTTGAAAAGAAGTGGCAAAGTGACATCTTTGTATTATTTTTCATCTTAGAAGAAAAACTTTCAGTTTTTCTCACTTCAGTATGATACTAGCTATGGGCTCTTTCCTATATGGCCCTTATTTTGTTGAGGAACTTTCCTTCTACTTCTAATCTGTTGAAAGTTTTTATGAAAAGTGTTGAATTTGGTCCAATGCTTTTTCTACATCACTTAAAATGATCATGTGATTTTCATTCTTTATTTTGTTTATGTGATGTGTCATATTGATTTTCAAATGTTAAACCATCTTTGCATCCCAGGGATAAATCCCTCTTGAGCATGATCTTTTAATCTGTTGTTAAATTCTGTTTGCTGGTATTTTGTTGGAGATTTTTGCATCCATTTTCTTCAGGGGTATTGGCCTATAGTTTTCCTTCCTTGTTGATATTTGTCTGACGTTGGTATGATGCTGGCCTCATAGAATGAGTTTGGAAGTGATTTATCACCTTCAATTTTTTGGAAGAGTTTGAGGATTGGCCTTAATTCTTTAATTTTTTTAATGTTTATTTTTTGAGAGAGAGAGAGAGACAAACAGACACTGAGCAGCAGTGGGGGAGGGCAGAGAGAGAGGGACACACAGAATCTGAAGCAGGCTCCAGGCTCTAGGCTCCAAGCTGTCAGCACAAAGCCCAATGTGGGACTCGAACCCATGAACCGTGAGATCATAACCTGAGCTGAAGTTAGATGCTTAATTGACTGAGCCGTGTAGGCGCCCCAAGCATTAATTCTTTAAATGTTTTGTAGAAGTCACCAGTAAGGCCACATGGTACTAGACTTTTCTTTGTTGGGATGATTTTGATTATTGATTCAATCTCCATATTAATTATACTTCTCTTCAGACTTACTATTTCTTCTTGATTCAGTCTTGGAACTTTGTATATGTCTAGGAATTTATCCATTTCATTTCTTGCAGGTTATCCATTTGTAATATCACCCCTTTTATTTCCAATTTTATTTATTTGAGCATTTTCCTTTTTTTCTTAGTCTACTTTTGGGTTTGTCAATTTTATCTTTTCAAAAAACCAACTTTTAGTTTTGTTAAGTTTTTTTCTATTGTTTTTCTACTCTCTATTTTGTTGATTTCAGCTCTAATCTTTGCTATTTCCTTTCTTCTGCTAAGCTTGGGCTTATTTCTGTTTTTTTCTAGTTCCTCGATGTAAAAGTTGAGTTGTTTTTAAAGATATTTCTCTGTTTTTAATGCAGACATTTACTGTAAAAACTATGTTAGTACTACTTTTACTACATCTCATAATTTTTGATATGTTGTGTTTTGATTTTTGTTTGTCTTAAGCTATTTTCTAGTTTCCTTTTTTATTTCTTCTTTGACCAGTGGTTTTTCAGAGAGTGTTGTTTAATTACCACATACATTTGTATTTTTGAGTTTTCCTTCTGCTGTTGTTTTCTAATTTCATTCCATTGTGGTCAGAAAAGACACTTGGTATGATTTTAGTCTTTAAATTTGTTAAGATTTGTTTTGTGACTTAACCTGTGATATATCCTGGGGAAAGTTCTGTGTACATTTGAGATGAATGTATATTTGCTGCTGTTGCATGGAATGTTCTGTGTATGTCTGTTAGGTTCATTTGGCCCATTGTATTATTCAAGTCCTGTTTTTTTTCTTATTGATCTTCTGTCTAAGTCTGTTCTCCCTGATTAAAAGTGGGGTACTGAAGTCTATTCTTGTATTGTTGTCTATTTCGCCCTTCAGTTCTTCAATGTTTGCTTCATGTATTTAAATGCTCTGCTGTTCAGTGCATATATATTTATAATTGTTGTACCTTCCTTGTGGATTGACTCTTATCATTGCATAATGTCCTTCTTTGTCTCTTGCGACAGTTTTTAATGTAAAGTCTATTTTGTCTAATGTGAGAATAGCAACCTCTACTCTCTCTTGGTTACCATTTGTATGGAATAGCTCTTGCCATTCCTTCACTTTCAGTTTATGTGTGTCCTTAAATCTAAAGTGTGTTTCTTATAGACAGTGTATAATTGGGTCTTGTTTGTTTCCATTTAGCTACTCTATTTGTCTTTTGTTTGAGGAATTTTTTTTAATTTATTTATTTTTGAAAGAGAGCACAAGGAGGGAAGGGGCAGAGAGAGAGGGACAGAAGATCCAAAGTGGGTTTTGCACTGACAGAAGCAAGCCTGATGTGGGACTCCAACTCATGAACTGTGAGATCATGACCTGAGTCAAAGTCAGGTCCTCAACTGGCTGAGCCACCGAGGTGCCCCTTGTTTGAGGAATTAAATCCATTTATATTGAAAGTACTTATTGATAGGGAAAGATTTACTCTTGCCATTTCATTGTTTTCTGTTTGTCTTCTGGTTCTTTTATCTGCCTTTCTCTCTCTTGCTATCTTCCTTTGTGTTTTCTTAGGTTTTGGTATCAACATGCTTTGATTCATCTCTCTTTTTCTTTTGTGTAACTACTCTAGGTATGTTTTTATGGTTACCTTGGAGTTTACATAAAGTGTTTTGTAGTTACAGTAGTTTATTTTTAGCTGGCAACAACTCAAATTCAATTACACACAGCAAGTCTACACTTCAAATCCTCACACTTGATGTTATTGTCACAATTTACATTCATTCATATGGTGTATCTTTTAACATTTTTGAAGTTACAGTTATTTTAAATACTTGTGTTTTTTAATTTTTTACTAGAATGAAAAGTTATTTACCATCATTATTAGTAATACAGTATTCTGAATTGTCTACATATTTAGCCTTTGCCAATGACTTTCACGCTTTCTCATGCTGACAGGTTGCTGTTAGCATCCTTTTGTTTCAGTGTGAAGAACTCCCTTTAACATTTCTTGTAAAGCAAGTTTGGTGGTGATGAAATCCCTCAGCCTTTGTTCAGGAAAGTTTTTATCTCTTCATTTTTTAAAAAAGTTTATTTGTTTTGAGAGACAGAAACAGCACGAGCAAGCATGCATGCAAACAGGGGAAGGACAGAGAGGGAGAGAGAATCCCAAGCAGACGTGGGTTCCATCTTGTGAACTTGTGATCAAGACCTGAGCTAAAAGCAAGAGTCAGACACTTAACTGACTGAGCTACCCTGGTGCCCCTCTTCTTCATTTTTTAAGGAGTTTTGGCAGGTATAGTCTTCTTGGTTGGAAATTTATGTCAACAGTTTCTGGCCTGTAAGGTTTCTGCTGAAGTAATAGCTTATAGTCTTATGAAGTTTTCCTTATACATGACAAGTTGCTTTTCTCAGTCGTTGTATCATTCTATGATTTCTGTTTGGTACTATTCAATATTTTCTCTATTTGTTGAAATTCTCTTTGTTGTTCTCTGGACTCTGGCGAGTATCTTTGTGATTATTACTTTGAACTCTCTATCAGGTAAATCATAAATTCTATTACATTAGGGTCAGTTTCTGGAGATTTATCTTGTTCCTGTGTCTAGAACATGTCTCTTCATTTTACTTGACTCTCTGTGTTGGTGTCTGCCTGCACCTTGAACAATGTGGCCACATCTCCTGTTTTTCACGGATTGGCCTTGTACAGGAAAAGATCCCCCACCAATCAGCCTAGACAAAGATTCTGGGAAGTTCTCAAATCTTCATGCTAGTCCAACTTGGGTTTTTTTGTTCTTTAGCCCTCAGCTGTCTAGGGTATGCTGGGTCCTCTCAGGGCACCAGAACAAATGAGATGGAAGCCAGGTTTTTGGTTCATCTGCAGGTAAGTTGGATTAATGGATGTTCTAGTTCATTCTTTTTTTTTTTTTTTCTCCAGAAGCGGGGAGTTAGGTGTTTTTTTTCTTTCTTTGCTTGTTTTTTGTTTTTTTAATCTACTTGCTGTGTGCTTACATTCACCAGACCAAAAACCTGTGCCTGTTCTTACTTGCCCCAGGTGGCTAATTATGCCAGATATCACCAGTACTCTGAGACACACAAGTTAGAAGACTGTCCTTTGTGCAGTACCTAAAAAAGTTGTGGGATTGAATGACCAGACCAATTCTTTCTCTCCCCAGGAAGAAGCAGACAGCTGAGGTTATTGTCCAGTCACTCTTTGCTGAGTCAAGGGAAGAAGTTATGGTGTCTATCAATCCAAACCACTGTCTCTGTTTTCCTCCAGGCAGCAAGATTGCACTGGACGCATCTGTAATCTGAGACTGGCAAACCATACGTCATTTCTTTGGGCAGTCCCGGGAAAATTGGGGCCTCAGATACATGTATCAACTCTTTTCTTTTCCCCCTAGGGGGAAGTTGGGAGCTGGGATTTTTTAATTCTCTCATTCTTACTGAGCAGAGGGAGGAGTTATGAAATCAATCAGCTTAAGCCCCTGTCTCTGTGTTCTCCCTCAGGAAGCTAGAGTATGTCAGGCCTGTCAGAGGTCCAAGACTGGCAAGTTTCAAGAAGCCAGTTCTGTGGGGAGCCCCTTTTAAAATGTTGAGGTACTGGATATATGAACCAACTCTCCCTCCCCTGGGAGAAGCTGGGAGCTAGGGCATCTCTTTCTGATGATATGGCACTGTACTGGAGGCAAGGATTCTGGTGACAGGGTATCCTGAATCTCCCTTTCAGGTTTGATAAACCTGGTTCTGTGTGTAGCCTTCTAGTTAGAAATTATGGACTTCTCACAAAGTGACTTTGTGAATTGTTGATGAATTTGTGTGTTTGAGGAGGTATAGAAGGTCCAGTGCTACATACTCTGCCATTTTGCTGATGTCACTCTGTAGTATTCTAAAAGTTTGATTATAATTTCTTTTTGATTTCTTGGTTGATTCCTTTGGATGTTAAGTTCGAAAAAATTTTAACATGTGGATTCTTGATTTCTAACTTAAGGGCAATTTTATCAGATAGTGGACTCAAAATGACAATTTTTGAAATTTTTTAAGGTTTGCTTTATGTTAGGTAGATTTTTAAGAAAAAGTAATCTATGTATGTTGAAAAGTACAGATTATTCTTCAAATTTTGGTCACCATGCTGTACACTGAAAGGACAAATACAATTTGGAAACAAGAGGCTTAATTCTCCCAGCTGAGAATAAGAGATTGTTCTCCTTTTTCTCAGGTTAACTTACATTAGAAAAAATTAATTCTAAATATTTTTTCATTTCTTTGAAATATATATATAAAAGCACTGACATAGGCCTTTGTCAGGTTTCAAATCCAGAGTAATACATTTTTAAATTTCCAAAAATAAAAAGAAATATTAAAATAATTTTTCTCTAAGATTTTTATTTTTTGTTTTTTCCCATTGATCTTTATAGGACAAATCTCCTGAAACTTTTATGGAGGGATTAGCCAGATATTGCTTTTTCTCATTTGTAAGGGTTTTACACATCCTTCTTTACTTCTTATTGATATGGGGATATTGATTCAGGCTTCAGAGTTCTTCTCCCTCTGGATTTGCCTTCTTTCCATAATCTCATAGGGCTGTCTATAGTTCTTATGTCCATTTGCAGATTTTCCTCTTTTAAGCTCTTCTATTTATTTTTCTTAATTCCTTAGGCAGCTCTTTCACCCTTACTTGAACAGCTTCCCTTTTTCTTGGCAGCTGTACGTTCTGGATTGCAAAAGCCTGAACTTTGCGTGAATTGAAGTCAGAGTTGTAGGAAATTTATTCTGCAGCTGTTTTCTTATGCTTGTGTCATCCCTACAACTTCAAAAGATGAGGAAGGTTTGGTAGTTAATAGTTTTAAAAGATCTCTATTTTTCAGAACCTACAAATTACAGTGGCTACTCTTGGAGGTTTCATACTGACAGTAATAGAAAAATAAATACAGATTTTTATTTCAAGGCCAATCTGGGTCGATTCCCTGTTCTGTTTACAAAAGAGTAATCATTAGTAGTTTTCTTCATCTCTTTGAACCTTACATTTTATGTCATTAAAGTGAGGATAATAATGCCTAGCTCATAGTGTTGTTTTCTTGAGAATTCAATAAGCTAATATGTGGAATACACACATTAGGCTTTTGAATACAGAACATCTAAAAGTGAATTAATGGTAGAAATTTAAAAAAAAGTAACTAATAGGTCATTTACCCATAATCCTTAGCCATTTTAGGTCACCACTCAATCCAATCTTAATTTTTAGGCTTAAGCTCAAATTTACTGTGCTTTGCTTGGCAGCAGATGGAGAGATTGTTCACCATAGTGGTTAGGAACACAAAAGTTGGAGCAGACTACATAGGTTTGAATGTCTGCTTCTACATTTGTAGATTTGTGATCTTGAATGTGTCACTGAAACTGTATGCTTCAGTTTTCTCAACTGAACAGTGATGATACATAGTGCTTATCTCATAGCTTTCTATTGAAGATTAAGTGATTTAATCTTTTTAAAGTACTTAGAATACTTTAGGAGGTTTTGGTCGGGGTGGGGGGAATATCTATCTATCTATCTATCTATCTATCTATCTATCTATCTATCTATCTATCTATCTCCAGGGAAGAGACAGTGTTAGGTAGTTTGATGTCAGAATGCCTTTAAATTCTTTTCAACTTTGTGGTCACTTCACACTTGCTGTAACCCCTGTCTTAAAACCCTATCTGTTCTATCTCCACCCCTTGATTCTTCTCCTTTAGATCTGAGCTGAAACATATTTTTCTTTTGTAAATCTGCTTGGATCTCACAAAGGAAGTTAGATGACAACAGCATCCTTGAGGACTATCTTCCATTCTAACCCATAAGCTCCATGAAGGCAAAGATTGGATCGTCTTGTTACTGATGAAACATTGGTTCCTAGCAGTGTGCCCTGGAATGTTTGTTGGAGAAGACATTCCTTCTCCAATTCCTTACACTCCTGTTAATAGGTAGCACATAGATTCTTCATCGGGAGGATGATAGATGCAAGTAAAAGAGTCTGCGGTTTCTTTTGTAGCCTTCTCATTTTCTAGAAAGCCCTGATATTCCCTCTAAATCCCTGCTGATTTCTCCTTGCCACAGACAGGCAAAGATATTACAGTCTCACTTGATGTCGACAGCATGAATTCCCACAAGGCTCTCTTACCAGCAAAAGGAGTCATATTTTCATTCTCAAAGGAAGAAAGGGTATTTTTCCCACCAGGAAAATTAGTTTGCTGCACCTTCTTTGAGATTTGCAGGTAGTTTAAATACAATCTTTTCTTTTTTCAGTTGAGTTACCCATGGCAACCAGCTCTCACATCTGAATCAGACTTCTACTTTTCCATAGAATGTCTTTCTGAATAACTGGAATTCCTTCAAAACAGGGTTTTGAAATGAAAATTTTGGGTGCTTGTTAGATATAGCCACACAGTGGTTTCCCCACAGGATTCAAATGACCTGATGGTTTGTAGATATTATTGGCTTGTCATACAGAAATGCTGCTCAGCAGGAACTTCTCTCAAACTCTTTCCTGTCAATGAGGGAGGATGCTTGGAGAGGGAAGTAAAATAACATTGATGGCATTCAGATAATATGCAAATTAAACATTCTTACACACTTGCTTTCAATCAACTATCTTATCATCACTGAATAAGAATGACTCAATGATGCATTGAGTCAGCATCATTCTTTTAAAATATGAATGGATATAAATACGATCAAATAAGATTTCATCATTATTATCCATAATCATGAATCATCCACAAGTGAAAGATACGGAAATAGAAATGGCCTTGATTGTCCTGATTATTAAATATAAAAAAAAAATTATAGTTGACCATAGCAATGCATGCATTTTCCTCTTCAATAATATTTAAATTCCCAAGAGAAGATAATTCCACAGAAAAATTCTTGTTACAAGTTAAACATAGGAAAGCAGAGGAAGGCATCTGAAAAAGATGCTATATAAAGTATCTTCCTTTGAAATTTAAAAACAAATATCAAATATTTAACAACATTCATATTCATCTATCAGATCTAAATTTGCCCACCTATCCAAGTCGATTCAATGCTTATTGGCCATGATAAGTGGGAAAAAAAATTTTTTTTAATTCTGTAACACAGAAGGTTACTTGGGATTTGTGAAGCCACTCTAAAGTTAGAAATTCTACTTCATCTGTGAATGGTGCAGGGTAGGTATCAGCAATGTGAAATGTCAATTTTATGTCTCCTTAATTTGTTTCTGTAAGGATGGTGTCAATTATTTTTGTCCCATGTTTGTGTGGTGTCAGGTAGCCAGTCAGTCAACAACATTTAATGAATGTCCACTGTGTACTCTAGGGAGCTATAAAAGGAAACGGCTCCTGTCCTTGAGGATTTTACATGAAATGGGAGAGATAAGGTAAACACATGAAAAAATACACAACGATTGTCATAGAGTCTAAGCCTAGCTCTCCAGTTAAAAGAAACAAAGAACAAAAGACATTCAGGTTTTATAATTTGAGAATTTCCAAGAAACTGTCACTTATTTTCAGGAGTATCTAGAGGACTGCCTAAACAAATTTAAGAATTCATTTTAAACATTTTAGGAAAATTCTTTAGATTTTTAAGTCAATATGAGTTTAGTACTATTAAACTCTTCAGCAGGGTATCTTTAAATATCCACTTAGGAAATCTTGTTTCAGGTTCCTGATTTTAGAACTGGATAGAGGGACAATGTCCCTAGTTTAAATGTGTTGATATTTCTGACTTCCATAGTTTTGATGTAAGGAGTTAGCTGTTGAAAATAGCAGAAATTTTAAGTGGTGGGAAAGTGAAGCTTTTTAAATTTTTTTTTCTCCTGCTTCTATCAAATAGGCGAAATAAAAGATCCTGGTTTCCTCGAAGCCTGATTTCTGGGCTACTGCCAATAAGAGCCATGAACAAGAGCTATATATGACTGCTTGAGCAGTTCCTACTGAAGGCGTGATCCTAGCCTTAAGACCACTTTTTTCAGGGTGAGTGTTTCAAGTTTGTCTTTAGCGTCTTTCTGTTTGCCATCTGGCGCATCTTCTCTTGTCTTGGGTGTTTCCTTGCTCCAGTACCAATATTTCTATCGCCTGAACTCTCCCAACTGGGATATTTTGGCAATGGACAGCCATTTTGAAGGAGTTTCACCTTCTACCTCCTCTCCCTTACTCCCAAACTCACCTATTCCTTCAGGGAATGCAAACTGACTCATTAATCCACACTGATGTGCTAAGGACTTCAATAGTTTATTAGGATTTAGTATTTGCAGCAGAGTGGGGATTTCTGAAAGTGAGAAAATCAGTTTCTATTATTAAAATTAAAACATTATGTGGATATCTGGGAGATCTTTCAGGTAGGAGGGCTTGCTTGGGCCCTGAATTATTGCCCACAGGCTAGCTTTATTCTCAACATGGTGGGAGATCAAGAATCGGGCTTGGAGGATGGAGGAAAATATTTCATATGTCTTCAAAGTTCCAGGAAGGTAACTGCATCACTTCTTCCTCAACTGTTGATAGTTTGACAGTCCAAATGAAGTGTAAACTTTTCACTGCAGCCTTAAACTTCTGCTCCTCTGATCTATCTTCTCCACTCTCCTCCTCATTTACTGGGTCAAAGCCTCCCTGACTTCTTTTAGTCCCGCAACCATCCAGGCTTGAAGAGTCCAGAAATTTGTAAGGCTGGCACCTTCCTAGCATTCAGTCTCCTGTCAGATACCACCTTCTCAGAGGAGACTTCAGAACCTTCTTCTCTAAACAAGTTATTTCCCATCTTCTCCATGTATTTTCTTTATAACACTTCTATTTCCTGGAATGCTCAAGCTTATTGTTTCTCTGTTTATTATATGTTCTCTCCCACTGGAAGCTCTTTAGGGCTGAGACTTTATCTTAGGACTTGAGGATCCAGAACAATGCTGTACAAGTTGTTGGTGCTAAGTAAATCTTTGATAAGAGATTGTTGGTTGGATAATCATAGGCACTATGTGCTGAATTTAAGTTCCAGTTAAGAAAAAAGAAAACACTTAAAATGATTCCTTCCCTGAAGACAACTTCACTCTAGGTTACAGAAGAAATGGTTATCGTATTCCAACCTTCTCAAAATAGGGTGGAACATCAACATTTCTGCTCTTTTAATATTTACAGTTTTAAAGGGGAGAAACAAAGGCTACAAATTATGAAGAGCTAATCACACCTGATAGGAAGGAGTATGCAGTGGATCCAGTTTAACTAGGAAATTATTAGTAAATGACCACCACAGGAAGGAAGCCGAAAGGAATGAGTCACTGCCCAGAAGCCTGTTGTGGTAAATCCACACAATATGTCCTCCTTGATTCTCCACATCCCTGGAAACCAGCAGAGTGTGGAGCATGGGGTATGTAGGAGAGGCTTGTTTATACTAAATAACACAAATGTGTGAAGAGAAACAAAAACTGGTGGCAGACATAGCAGAGAGGCTGTGGTAGCAAGCTCTGGCTCTAGGTTAGCTGGTAGTTGATTAAGGCAGAGCCCCAGGAAGAAAAATGGGTTCTCTTTGCCATGATGATGGCAAGTAGCCTCCCAGTTGGATCCCAGTCAGACACCTTACAGAGAGGAAAACCCTTAGTTTTTGTAAACTCTACGATAAACACTTTTCTCCCTGCAATGATAGGTGACTGTTTATTTTGGAACTTTTTTTAAATGTTTATTTATTTTCAAGAGAGAGAGAGAGAGAGAGAGAGAGAGAGAGTGAGAGAGTGAGAGAGGGACAGAGAAAGCAGGGGAGAGGCAGAGAGAGAGAGAGAGAGACAGACAGACAGACAGACACAGACACAGACACAGAATCCAAAGCAGATTCCAGGTCCTGAGCTGTCAACACAGAGCCCAATGTGGGACTTGATTGTGAGATCATGACCTGGGCTGAAGTTGGGTGCTTAACCGACTGAGCCACCCAGGCACCCCTTAATTGCTTATTTTGAAAGGTATATGTGCTTCTATGGAGATGAAAACAGAAAAAGGAGAGAAATGATAGGGTTTTTCTCCTTTGCTCCAACTCTTATTTGCTTATTCTTTCCTTCTCTCTCTCTCCCTCCCCTTCCCCCCTTTCTCCCATTCAACCTTTCTAACTCCTTCCCTTCCCTTCCCTTCCCTTCCCTTCCCTTCCCTTCCCTTCCCTTTATTTTCCTTTCCTTTCCTTTCCTTTCCTTTCCTTTCCTTTCCTTTCCTTTCCTTTCCTTTCCTTTCCTTTCCTTTTGTTTCCTTTCCTTTCCTTTTGTCTGTTTTTCTTAGAATGCTTGCCCCATCAAGTTTCCAATCTTTCTGAATTCACTTCTTCAACAATCTGTCTTATAACCTTGTTTTTACTGAGTATTTTAAGTGGGAGAAATCTCTGTCAACTTGACAGTTAAACAATGGTACCACACTAACTTATATTTCTTTGATGACATGTAATCTGAACATTTAGGTTTTTGACAATGTCTTTCTTCCCTGGAGTATTACCTATTCATATCCTGTGTCTTCCCCTGCCCCCCACCTATTAGAGTATTCATGTTTTTCTTAATAGAGCTCAGTGGTTTAGATCAATTTCCTAAGCCTCACACTAGCTCTGCCATTTGCTTTGGGACCTCAAGGTGTAAGTTGCAGAGTGACTATGTGCATGAATTCTCATCTTTAAAATGGGGGAATATTATTGCTATGTCTCAGATTCTTCTGAGGAATAATTAGAAAAATATGTTAAGTGCTTACAATAGTACCTGACACATCCTTTATGATCTATAAATGTTATCTGTTATTTTTTTAAAAATTTATTTATTTTTGAGATGGGGAAAGGGCAGAGAGAGAGAGAGGGAGGGAGGGAGGGAGGGAGAGAGAGAGAGAGAGAGAGAGAGAGAGAATCTCAAGCAGGCTCCGTACTGTCAGCACAGAGCTCAACCTGGGGCTTGGACTCACAAACTGTGAGATCATGACCTGAGCTGAAATCAAAAGTTGGACGCTTAACCAAATGAGCCACCCAGACACCCCAAAATGTTGTTATTATTAACTATTTAAATATTAAGAATGTTATTCCTTTGTAGATGATTTTTTTAACCAAATGTTTCTCATTTGACTTTTGCCTGTCTTGTTTCATCTGAGAATTTGACTTTCAAATGTGTTAAATTTTAGGTGGTTATATTTGTTGATCTTTATGTTTTTATTGAATGCTTTTATGCTCAGAAATGTCCCCTCAACCTCGATGTTAGAAAGAATAGATTTTCACACACTATTTGTAATTTTATTATCCCCTTTACTATCCTCAATCTCCTGGTGTCTGGCCTCAGTCTTCATTATTTTTTATTCTCACTTATTTTTACTTTTAATTGTGGTAAAGTATACATAATATGTACTTTATCATCTTAGTCATTTTTTTAATGTTTACTTATTTTTGAGAGAGGGAGAGAGAATGTGCATGAGCTGGGGAGGAGCAGAGAGGGAGGTAGACACAGAATCCAAAGCAGACTCCAGTCTCCGAGCTGCCCACACAGAGCCCGACGCAGGGCTTGAACTCACAAACCGTGAGGTCATGACCTGAGCTGAAGTTGGATGCTCAACCAACTGAGCCACCCAGGCACCCCATCATCTTAATCATTTTTAAGTGTACAGTTCCATAGTGTTAAATACATTAATTTTGTTGTGCCATCTATCTCCAGAATTCTTCATCGTGCAACACTTAAATTCTATACTCACTAAACAACAAATCTCTATTCTCCTGCTACCCCCAGCCCCATTGGCAACTAATTTTTGTCTCTATAAATTTGATTACTCTAAGTACCTCATATACATGGAATTATACAGAATTTGTCTTCTTGTGTATGGCATATTTTACTTAGCATAATATCTCAAGACTCTTCCATATTATAGCCTGTGTTAGAATTTCCTTCCTTTTGAAAACACTTTTTAAGTTTATTTATTTATTTTGAGAGAGAGCATGCAGGGGAGGGTCAGAGAGAGAGGGAGAGAGAATCCCAGGCAGGCTCTACACTGAAGGGAGGAGCCTGACGTGGGGCTCGGTCCCACAAACTGTGAGACCATGACCTGAGCCAAAATCAAGAGTCAGATGCTTAACTGACTGAGCCACTCAGGTGCCCCAGAATTTCCTTTCTTTTTAAGAATGAAAGATACTCCATTGCATGTATATACTACATCTTGTTTATCCATTCATCCATGGTTGGATGCTTGAGTTGTTTTCACCTTTTGGCTATTGAATAATGCTACCATGAGCATGGGTGTACAAATATTTCTTTAAGATACAACTTTGAATTGTTTTGGTTATATATCCAGATGTAAAATTACTGGAGTGTATAGTAAGACTATTTTGAAGTTTGTGAGGAACAAACATACTGTTTTCCATAATAGCTACACATAATTTCACATTTCCACCAAGAGTGCAGGACATTTCCAATATCCTGCTAAGGAAATGTCCTGCTAAGGACATTTCCAATATCCTGCTTAGCAAGCATTTCACATCCTTGCTAAGAATTGTCTCTCCATACTTTTTTTTTTTTAACGTTTATTTATTTTTGAGACAGAGAGAGACAGAGCATGAACGGGGGAGGGTCAGAGAGAGGGAGACACAGAGACACAGAATCTGAAACAGGCTCCAGGCTCTGAGCTGTCAGCACAGAGCCTGACGTGGGGCTCGAACTCATGGACTGCGAGATCATGACCTGAGCCGAAGTCGGGCGCCCAACCAACTGAGCCACCCAGGCGCCCCTGTCTCTCCATACTTTTGAAACTGCTCTGGTAAAAGTCAGTGATGAAATTTTTATTAATATGTTAAGTGGAAACCTTGTAGTTTTGGACTTTGAAATATGGCACTATGCAATACATGCTTATTCTTAAAAGTCTCTAACCATTTAGTTTAACTCCCTTAGCATTACTCTCTTGGTTTTTCACCTTGTGCTCCTGTTTTCTCTCAGTTTCCTTCATGGACATCTGTTCTCCTAATAAGTCCAAAGCATTGGTGTTTCCCAGGGTTCTGTTATTGTTTGGCTTTTCTCAGTCTATACCCTATCCCTGAAAAGATATTATAAAGACAACCTATATAGTAATAACTCCCAAATATATTTTTACAACCCTGATCTTCTTGAAGCTTCATGCTTAGAATTGAATTAAAAAATGGGAGAGATATCACTGTGGACCAGAAATAAAATAGAAATTCAAACCAGAGACGGAGGTTGATGACTCTGACTTGTTGGGATCTGAGTCTAAATCCCAGTGGTGCCTGGGGATTGGGTTCCTGTGGGGAAAGAAATTAGAAGTGCTCTCTGCAGAGCAGGGGACTGGAGCCTGGCTCATTAATTGAATCTTGGAACTGGATAGTGGTTCCTCTCTAGGGTGAATGGATACTCAGAGGTAAAAAACATGAAAAGGTGCAATCTAAGAAAGACTCATCCTCAAAAAGACGAACTGAATTAGTCACCTGATGCCTATGTGGCCAGATTTATAGAATTTCCAATTAATTCAAGGCAGTAACTGCAAACTGCTAATATAAGATTTGGTTCTGGAGTAAGGCATGGAGTACTGGGTGGCAGGAAATGTGAAGCTGCTGGAAAGTAGTGGTGAGCATAGAGGGAGACAGAGAAAAACAAAAACAATAAACTGCTAAACTTATCCTAAAAATCAAATTCCAGAGTATATAGGGAAATCTAATATTAAGTAAAGCAGCTAATAAAAATGAATAGTTATAAGAAAAATGCTACCTCATAAAATTATAAAACAATTGTTCTATAATTGTTTGAGTATTTAGGGTGCTCAAAAAATGAAGACATAACTTCCATTTAGATGAGAGGAAGAAAAAAAATAAATGAGAAGAAGATAGTAGGAAATAAAAATTGCAACAAGAATGCTTGGTTACAAAAATGACCCATTTAGAAAAATTAGAAATGAAAAAAGTATTTGGTCATTAAAATAAAGAAATGTAACTGAAGAGATAAACAGTAGACTCAGTAAACTGTAGTTTGTCTTTTTGTTTTATTTATTATGAGGCATTGACTGACATGATTGTGGATGCTGATCCACATCTCCCGTCTTCAGGCTTACGGCCTAGGGAAGTTGGTGGGGTAGCCCACTCAAAATCTGAAGGCCCAAGAACCAGAGGAACCAACGTTGTAAGTCTTGGCCCAATGCCAAAGGCCTGAGAATGAGGAGCACCAGTGTCCGAGCGCAGAGGAAGATGGACCTCTCAGCTTAAGCACAGAGCAGATTTGCCCTTCCTTCATCTTGTCTCTCTAGTGAGGATGTCAACACTTTTGATGATGCCCGCTTGGCACTGGGGAAAGCAATCTTCTTTACTTGGTGCACAGGTTCATTTGTTAATCTCTTCTGGAAACACCCTCCCAGACACACCCAGAAATAGTATTTTACCAGATATCTGGGCATCCCTTACTCCAATCAAGTTGAAACATAAAATTGACCATCACAAATAGTGAACTCAGAGTGAAGGTGGGTTACAAAAACTTCTGAGTTGAATTCCAATTCGATAACATGTAATGGTAAATTCACTTGAATATTAATCATAAAAAGACATGTTCCATTTTTAAAAGGATAATGGACTATAAACATCAAGATTATGTGGGAGGAGGTATTCGATGGGTAAAGCATTCTAAGAAAATTCTCAACATAAGAAGAGAAATACTGAATGACAGCAGTTCTTTTAGAAAAGTTTTTGTTTCGTAAATTTTGTAAATGTTGTAGAACTTATCAGCAGTGTGTGCTTTTCATTGCAAAATCTCTCATTATATGGACATACCATATTTGGCTTATCCAGTCACCAGTTGATAGATATTTGAGTTGTTTCCTATTTTTGGCTGTTAGGAATAATGTTGCTATGAACATTCATGCATAAGTCTTTGCAGGGATGTATGTTCTCATTTCTCTTGAGTATATACAAAAGAGTGGGATTGCTGGGTTATGGTAAATTTTGTGTTTAACATTTGAGGAAACTGCCAAACCTTTTCAGAATGAATGTACCATTTTACATTCCCACCAATCATGCATGAGTGTTCCTGTTTTTCACATTTTCATCAACCCTTGTTATTGCCTGTCTTTTTGTTCAGAGCCAATTTAGTGGGTTTGAAGTTGTATCTCATTGTGGTTTTAAAATTAAATATGATCCTCTGAACTAGTAAAATCTTTGAGAAACTGACTCACCCTCCCTAGCTCTCTGGAATCTCAAAGCTTTAATCTACTGCTTAGTGTTGTTTTAAAAATTATGGTGTGGCCATAATTTGCTTATTGAGTGATTCATTAATTCAACAATGATTAAGTGAATACTTACAATAGGTTAGGCAATGTTCTGGAATAAGCAGTTGAATTAACATGATTCTTGCCTTCGGGGACTTGACTGACCTAAGTGGAAAATGGACCTAGACAGTAAGAGTTACAATACAGTATAATAGATGTAAATGAAGTACAAAACATCACTTAAGTTCTGGTCTAGTTAATCTTAATATGTCAAGGTCTTTCAGTTGCCATTTTTCTTGTCATGAGAACATTTTTCTCACATGCTCAAGGTTGATTTCTAATGGTAAGGGAATTAGGTTGGAATGAGATAGGAGCTGACTTCCAGCAAACACTACTGTGGGCTTCACATTTCACTTTACTTTAGTCCATTATCAGGGCTATTATCTAGTTCAGAAATTGATATGCTGAAAACACCCTAGTTTCTGTTCTTGCATCTTAAAGTAGAAAGATCAGATACTATTTCCATTAGTTGTCTATCTAAAGATACCATATAGGCTATTCCCTTGATAGATTTAGTTTCACCACTGTACACAGAGTTTTTCTAAAGGAGGAAGAAACTGGAATGAACAAGAAGTTGAATTCTGAGATTCTGAGGACAATGGCATTTGTAAGCAATTTATAGTAGGTAAAGGAATATAATCCCTAAAGTACTTCCTCCTATGATGTTCTTATAGTTCTACTTTATTGTATCCTTCCTCTTATCTTGAACCATACTTAAAACACTGCTTCCCACCTCTCAATGAATTACTAACTTGTACACATTCACCCACAGATTTTAAATACAAATAAAGAGAAGGGATTCCAATGATTGTTTGGTACTCCCCTGCCCTTTAGATAAGAGTTAACTAAACCATTTCAGGTAGATGCTTATATATCTTATTAAATATCCATAGTGAAGAAATTGTATAACTTGTTCTTTTTTTTGGAAGTCCTGAAGTCTATGATTTGCCATGAAAACTAAACTAGAAAGCTGAAGAATGTATACAACTCATATTTAAAAAACACTTGATTGGGGGCACCTGGGTGGCTCAGTTGGTTAAGCGTCCGACTTTGGCTCAGTTCATGATCTTGTGGTTTGTGAGTTCAAGCTCTGTCAACACAGAGCCTAGAGCCTCCTTCGGATTCTGTGTCTCTCTCTCTCTCTGCCCCTTCCCCACTCATGCTCTGTCTCTCTCTCTCAAAAGTGAACATTTAAAAAATCATTAAAAAAAGCCACTTGATTGAACTTGTTGAATGTTCCAGAGTATAATAGATATAAATATAAAAAATTTAGTGGAGGATATCACAAAATTATAATTCGTTCATTAAATCTGTCAGTTCACAAGTACTTATTAGGTATGGGTCATATATCAAGCAATATGGTAGTTACTGTGGGTACACAGATAAGAAAAAGATGATCTTCACCTTAAAGGAATAGACTCATTGGACACAAAGATCTGTAAACAAAGAATTACTACACAATACAATAAAGACATAGGAAAAAAAGGTGAAGTAATTGTTAGGACAGGAATGAAGCAGTTTTAGGGAAGACTTCCAAAGGGAAGGTGCTTGATAGAATTGTATCTGAAATACTCAAAGTGTGGTTTGCAGACCAGGGAATTGATATTATCTAGAAGTCTGATAGAATTCCAGAACCTCATGCCCTACCCTAGACATACTGAAGCAGAATATGCATTTTATTAAGGTCTCCTGGGGATTTGAATGACATTAAAGTTTGAATAGTTTGCCTTAAAGAATTCCCAATGATTCTCAGGTGAATATGGAGAAAGGGAAGAATATTCTATGGAAGTGGAAACAATATGTGTGAAGGGACAGTCTTGAGTAGGACTCTCTCTAGTAGCAGACTCTGAGACAAATATTTGACTACCAGCAGCCTATTTGGGAGGAAGATCTGGTAATGTAGTAGAAGGTGAGAAAAAGAAGTTGAGAACAACTGTAGAGTATTTTTCTGGCAAGTTGTCTCCGTAAGAAACTGGGAATCAGTCCTTAGAACTCTGGGAAAGAATGTGGCATATGACTTGGAGTTATTCATAAATTCCAGTTATTCTGTGGTTGAAAGATGCAGTCAGGTGATGATAATCTCTAGGATTTTAGACTTTTCATGGGTGTGGGCTCTTGGGACTCTGGCCACCAGGAAAAGCCTTCAGGTAAAGAATTGCAGGTGAAAGCCAACAGATTAGTGTTCACAGAAATGGGGAGTGCTGAGGGGTTATAAGTGGGCACCAATGGTGACTGCTATAGGGATTAAGGCATGAAACAACACTGTAGGACATACTCAAGGAATTGCTGTTTATTCAGCGTTCTGTGAGTATGGAAAGTTAATGTATAAGCATCAGAATCCAAGACTGTCTAGATACTTAGGAGCCAAATCTTAAAGGGCTTTGTAAGGAAGTTGAGTTTGAGTCTGTGGGCCATTACGTATTTTTTAAATTGAGTGTCATGATAGATATTTCATTTTTAGGAAGCTTGTTTGGAGGCAGTTAAAACAATGGAAGGAGGTCCATGGGATTGAAGGCAGAAATGCCAGTAAGAATTATATAACCTTACATGCAGTTACTGTAGTTAGGGTATCCCATTAGCATGCTGGATTAATCAATATCTATATCAAGCTTCTATATTTAAGGCAGTTTGCAAGGATTTTTGTGAGATACAAAGTATTGTCTATTTTTCTTTGATTATTTAAAATGATCTATTCAAATGGAAGCGTAGTACATCTACTAGTGCCATTGTTGTGTGTGTGTTAGCGTATTTGAATTCAGCATGGATTTGTACGTTGCTTAAGTCTTGAATGCTTTAGCCAATGATTAGTGTCATTCATTATTTTTAACAGAACAATACTTCTTCTGAGAGTAGAGGGCACTCTTTAAACTAATAATTTCCTTTTCTACCAAATAGAGCTGTAAGCTCCCAATTAATATATTAATAATTTACACTGCTCATGAACACTAGTCACATTTTATTTATGACTGTTACCACATTGAATATAAATGGGAATTTGGGGGCATTATTATCATACTCATATCAAACAAAGTGTTGCCTACCATATCTCTAGCTGAAATAGGTAGAACTTATTTTTTTTTAACCAGAGGACTTCATACTATTAATCTTAATTTTACTGTTGCCTGGAAGATGTGTGTGTCCAAAATGTTATATATTTTTCAGATTTTGTTTCAGTCACTGAAAAGCCTCATTCAATATACTCCATTACTGACATCATTACAAAGATTTGATGTTGCTTAATCACTGACTTTACTAAGCTAAACTTCTTTGTTTGCCTTTACATCAGTTAGGATTAACTTTTTTCCACTCATCCTTCATTTGCATACTTTGATTATTTTCACCATTGATATGTTGGTCTTCTTAGAGCTAGAAGCCTTCAAATCACAAAAGGAAGGAGGTTCTAAGACTTGACTAGTACAATGACTAGCTTTGCATTTGGTATTAAAGGTAAGAATTTCTTAGCCTTTAGTTTATTCTTTCTTTTAACACAGAGAAAATGTATTGGGTAGATTCAAAATGATAAAGTTATCTATATGAAAGACAATAAGCAAGGTACTGAAATTGAGTCCAAATCTTCCCAAATCACCAAAGCTTATGATAAGAAATTTATCTTCTTTGAGCTGCTTCAGCTTAAAATAAGCTAAGCATTAATGAGTCATGACCCAGTCTGTGTTCATTTGTCCTCTCATCTTACTTGCTGTGGCAAGGATTCAACAAATACTAATTAATGTCAAAGAGGTTTCACTCTATTGGAAAATCTGCCACAGTAACATGTACTATTTCTGTTTTTACACTTATTTATGGCAATTTTTTCTATGGTGGGCACCAAAGAGGGCCAGCTGGAAATATCTGTTGGCTTATCTCACACTGGTCTGAGAAGTGAAGCTACCTAAAGACGGTGAGAAAACTGATCTGATGCAGTGGGAAAGTCCACAGGAGGACTTAAGCAATAGATCAGGTTTTAAATCAACTACTCCTTTAATTAAATGGTCTTAAAATGCTTGACTCAATTTCTCTGAGTGGTTGTTTGTGTATACTCATCTAGTGAGACACTAAAGTGACCTGATAAGCGTGGATTTTGGAATCTGGTTTCATATCTCTTAGTTAAGTACAGATTTATTGTATAAGTTGCTTACCCTCTCAAGCAAGTGAGACAGTGGACAGGTATGGTCATATTTTGAGGATTAAGTGGTATAAAGTGATTGTCATAGTCGTATTTTCATAGCTTCATACTTGGGGAAAAATTGAATATCTGTTAATAGATTTACCATTTTGTAAAGAAAAACAATGGTTTGGGTATTGATGCAATGATCCAGAATAAACGTCCTTTCTTTTCATAATTTCTAAGTTTCCTGTAACTTTCCACTCTCTTTCATTCAAACCTTCCTTTACTCCGGTTATGTAGTATTTATGCTGCGGGCATTATGGGTTAACATTATTGCTGTGCACACTTTTCCATTTAATTTTAAAGTTCCATTGTTCTGTGACATTAAGATTGCTATCAGTATTCAAAGGTCAATGAGCCAAAGACACTGGAGCATAACCTATTTTTCTTCCACTATTTTAGAAGCTTATATTTACTCTGAAGACAAGGAAACCCATCCTCCTTTCTCTTTCTTCTCAACGTTGGTTGAACTTTCAAGTTTTTCTTTTTGCAGTACAGTTTGTAACATTGATGGCTAGCCTTAAACTTGGCAAAAAATGTTTTTCCTTCTTTTTTACTTTTGTTGAACTGAGTCCTTTCGGACATCTGTAGGTCAGTTCTCATTGAAGAACAGATAACAGTGGAAGCACCTGCACTTTGGAAATAACTCAACTCTATATCAAAAGAAGTCAAGCAGCAAAGGTCAGGAAGGAACATGAATTCTGATGCTCAGACAAGCCCCAGGGAGAACTTCTATAGAATCTGAGAAGCCAGTCTCTGGGGGGAAAGAGAACATCGTGTTTTTGCTCAGTCACCTTCTCCTGCTGCTCAGTACAGCATAGACATAGTTTAGTGAAAGTCAGCTAGTATCCAGGTGAAAGATGATAGGTAAAACATTTTAGAGGGAAAATAGGAAAAATGAAAAATGGAGATAATTGTGGAAATAAAGTGGTTTTTTAACGTTAACATTTGTAAATAAAAGATGGCCCTTTGAGTTGGATATAAAATGGGGATTTTTGTAGTAATCTCATTTACAGTTGAATAACCTCTACCTAAATAGAAGCCTTATTGAGACTGTTGTTTTTAAATTTCATTTTTTTTGAGTCATCACTTTTCTTCTTAAATTAAAACCTCTTAAAATAATAGCCATAGAATGATAGGTGATTAAAGAAGCCATAAGAAAATGTGCTCACAGAATAAAAATGAAACACCTTTGATAATGTGGTATTAGTAAAGGATGGATGAGAAACTCTTCAATCAGTATCAAGTTTTCTCTTATTTGAATCATAGGGTTGGCTTTCAGTTGATGAAAGGGTGGTACAACACTAAAATAAACACAAGTATCAGAAGATTCATTCTTCACTGACCACCAGCCAATTATCCCTTTAGAAAATGGTGTTTACCTCATCGTCATATATACATCTTTGAAATAAAGGGAGGATATTATGATTCATGTCTGTGATAGGATTTTAGTCTCCTGGTTTTAAGGTTGACCATTAGTGCAGATAGTGTTAGATATCATACTCACAAGACACCTGGGTTCATTGACACTCACTGTGTAATCTTGCCCTTTACTCCAACATGACCCAAAGTTCTACCAAAGCAGCATAAAGCAGAATGGAATTCCAAAAGACCTAGACATACCATGCAAAACCTGATTACTCTTTTTGAAAGCTGATCCAGACTGGTGGAAACTTTTTAAATTTTTGTATTTAAAATTAATTTTAATAAAAAAAATACTAGGAACACTTGTTTTGGCTATTTTGAACCAAATCATTTCTTTTGGGAACACTAATGGCTCCAAGGTAGAAGGAGAAAAATGAGGCACTTGCTTGTGTGATTATGGAAGAAACATTATGTTTTGAGAAAGAGAACCCAGAGGTAATTACTTCCCTTGAAGAGAAAAGAGAGTATGCCACTTTGTCCACAAGCCAATTAAATATCTTAGCAAAAACAAATTGCCTTAGAAATGCCACTTCATGTGGAATGTATAAGCTCGGATTTTAGAGACAAAGCTTATCTCAACTTTTTCTGCTTCCCTACCCTCTACCCTTATTAATTCCTCACCTGTAAGCAAGAAAATACTCCTTAGAATATTAGGTTGACATTAGCACAGGTTATGGAAAATCCAGTGAGCCAATAATAGAGTGTAATATTGTGTATGTTAAGACTCCCAGGACACAGAGTGGTGCAACCTGGGAGTCAAATCCAGCAGCATGCCTGACCTTGGCTGAGTCATCTAGTCATGCTTTGTTAGTTTCTTCATAAAGTGGTGATGGTGATACTATCTACCTTGCTGGCATTCTGCAAATATTACTAAAATGGTAGTTGGTTAGCACTTTGGAGTAACATGCTATTAAAAAATGCCTTTATTGCCATCTCTTCAGGGCACAGAACTCTTCTCACAGTCAGGAGCTATTGTACCTGTACAACATGTCCCTGAAGCTTGGAAAGGACAAGAATGTGGAATCTTGAAGGAGAGCTCAAGTTCAATTATTTAACGATGACAAGGCAATGCATGGATTTGTAGGTGGAGAAATATCACTTTGGCATCAGGCAATAGCCATCCACTTACGAAAATAAATAAAACTAAGTTATATCCCCATTATACCCAAAGAAAAAAAATGGAAAACTAGTCCATAAAAGAGCAAATTGAGGGGGATGATTAATTATCCATTCCATCCTTCAACATGCCCTAATCATGAGTGCCTAGGTTATTTTTATATGATCTGCTTATGGCCAACTCATGTTCATGACCATAAGATTCTCAAGAATTTTCATTAGAAACCACCACTGAGATCAATAGGCTTACAGTTTGAATGAGAAATAGGAGAATAAGCTAAAAATTACTGTTATTTCAGTTTTAGTTTCTCTCCAAGATGCTGATGTGCTGTTACCTAGCAGAAGGCATTGTGGGCATGGAAAGGTCATCATCAATCTGTCTGAAATTGTGCATAAATGAAAATAATAACTTTCTTGGCATCCCCTGGTTGAAGACCCCTTTTCACAGAATGTCTGCTCATAAAATAAAATCTTTCTTTTTAAGAATGTGCATGAAGACAGGAACAATAGGCCAACATATTTTAAAGTGCATTAAGATGACAAGAAATGATCCAAGGTAGTCACAAAATCCAACCCCCAGGTGCCATTAACAAATGTGCTTTCCATTTGGAATGCCTCTAATTGTCCATAATCCAGGCATATTAATCCTGAGAAAGGATAGAGTCATCTGTCTATGGTAGTTGTAATTAGAGCAATAACCTTAGTTCTGTCATTATCAAGTCTCAAAGACAGTGATGCCTAATCATATAATTATTTGTCTATATATGGATCCTCAGTAAATGGTATGCCTTAGTTTATTGCTGTCCTTGTTTGGATATTAACTGCCAGAGCAGTTCTTATCATTTGAGGGGCTTCAGAGAGTCTGGGGGGTCAGTTTAAGGTTTGAATGTAGACCAAGCTGCCCAAGCCATTTTTTCCCCTCTCCCTTTAGAGGCATTTACACACACACACACACACACACACACACACACACACACACACACACACACACACACATATCTATCTCCTGTAGATTCCTCTACAGCATACTCTCTAGTTTTGGAAATTCGATTTGAAGTTCAAAAATGCTCCCTTTAAGGAAAATCTTACAGTGTTTTTTGGTGTTTTGTTTTGTTTTGTTTACATGGCCAGGCCAGGGATAAAGAGGCAGTGGTTCAGTGGTTCAATCTATGTCATGCCTCTTATCCCCATCTTTTCCGTCTTAACTTGTACATACATACATAAATGAGTCAATACAATGAGAAAAAATGTACACATTTCCTACTGCAATCCCCAAATGAGCAACTCAGGCCATTATCAGCTCTGCAATCACCTAGCAAGTTTGCTCTCTGCTGAAAAGAGTGGAAAGAAGTCTCTGAAATTGCTCAGCTGTCTGGGTAAGCTCAAGAGAGGCACAAGATGGGAGTTTCGATCTGTATACTCTAATATCTCTCTCTCCGTGTGTGTTGAGATTACTCACTGGTTTAGAAAACTGTCAGTGCATACAAGTAACTCTTAAGGACTGTTAACTAATGACTCAGTTTGCCTGTGTATGTTTCCCCAATGGCAAAATTGTTGGCACCTGCTTGGCTTTTTAAGTAAACCCAGAAAATGGATGTTAAAGTCTTCTGGTGATTCAGCAGTGGGTGGAAATGTTACTGCTGTGCTAGAAGGATTTGTTTCTATAGGCAGAGAGCTTTTACGCATTTTTTCTGGGTTATTTAATAACAATATATGTGAGTTCGTAGAGGTCATTTACTTATGCTTTTCTATAGCTGAAACACCCTGCCATGTTATATAAACCCTAAAACAATCTTGCATGTTACTCTTTTATACTTTTGCATCTTACACACTGAATTAGGAAACTCTTCATACTTACCATGTTTTGACAGTTCACCTTCACAAAAGATTTAACTGCACACTTAAAAAATAAATAAATAAAAATTGTCCCCTCTCCACTTTTCTCACTTTTCTCCCAGAAGTCTGAATCCATCCTCTCTCCCCATGGTAAAATTACATTTGGTACCAACAAGTCCTTGGTACCAACAAGGGCATCTTATCCGATTTAGTCCACAGATATAATTCTGCATTTGAATAGCTGAGGTAAACAGAGTCTACATAAGGTACTGTCATTGCCACTGCAGGCAGTCATTAAATCAAAGATAATTTGTGGTTCTTATCACCAAAACAAGATGTATGAAACTTTTTGAACTATGCAATCAAAAGGAACTAAAAACACCCATAAGTCTGAATGTTATCATCCTAAAAACTTTGTGGATCAAGCTGGTGTTGTCTCCTTTCCCAGGCATACTGCACTACATAATTATTATGTACAAAAAAATAAAATAAAATGTTTCACAAGATTGTAGGCAGAAATTAATGTGAGAAAGTCTTAAAATATACAAGTTTCATAAAACAGTCTATCCACCCACAGGACCATGGGTCCTATGGGTATAATTGTCATAATGAAATAAGCTCATGTAAGGTACCTATGTGTTTTCTTAGGTGCTTAACAAAACAAACTAAGTTGGCACACTGCTCATTGTATAATAATTTAAAAATCAAAGACAATTTAAAAGGAAAGTCATGATCTTATAAGGGAAATAGTCCTAAATTGGGAGTCAGAAGAATAGGTTTTTTTCTATACATTCATTTCACACATTCTGAATAATTACCCCTTGGACCTCATCGTCCTTAGCTGTGTTGTGAACAGACTGGACTATATTATCACCCATGTGCCTTTTCGTTCTAACAGTCTTAAAAATACTTTAGAGCCATACATTGTAGAAGAGGGTTTTTGCATTGAAATATAAAAGTAGTTCTAGATTTTAGAGCAAGGCATAGAAAAATAGTATGGTGGAAGGAGGGCTAAAGAAATACAAAAAGAGAAAGAGTTTTTCAACAATGGTTTTTAAAGATAAAGTTAATTGAAGCTGGTTTGTGGAACAATCCAAAAACAATAAAGAGAATTCTATTTACCATCACATCACAAAGAATAAAATATTTAGGAAGATATTTAAAAAAAGAAACCAAAGGCTTTAATACTGAAAACCATAAATGTCATTGAAAGAAATTTAAAAGATCTAAGAAAATAGATATCCTGTGCTAAGGGATTGGAAAACTTAATACGATTAGAATGGCAGTATTTCCCGAGGTGTTCTACAGATGTAACACAATCTCTATCCAAATGCCAACTGTTGTCTTTGTGGAAATGAGTGGGATAATCCTAAAATTTGGATTTTTGTGGAAATGAAGGGATACGTTTGGGGGGGCATTATTCAGCCTGCCACACCTGGAAATTCCACTCCTAGGTATATATACAAAGGAATGAAAAAATATGACATTCATTCAAAATTTTGCACGCAAATTCATGATAGCCCAAGAGTGGAAACAGCCAAGATACCCCTTACTGCAGAATGTAGAAGCAAATTGTCATGTAGCCATATAATAGAATAATGTTTGTCTGTAGAAAGGAATGAGATACTGAAACATGCTACAACATGGACGAACCCGGAAAACAATATGCTACGATAAAGAAGCCATACGCAAAAGGATCTATGTCATGGGATTGCACTTATATGAATCTATAGAGGCAAATCTATAGAGACAGAAAGTGGACAAAGAGCTTTCCAGGAGATGAAGGTAGAGGAATAATTGCTAACAGATATGGGGCTTCTTTAGCGGGTGCTGCAAGTATTCGGTGTGATAATTGTACAACTTTGTGAATAGCTAAAACAACTGAATTGCATCTTAAAAGGGAGAATTTTTATGGTATGTGAATTATATTTCCATAAGGCTGTTATTGGAAAAATAGGATTGTGGTTTTAAATACCAGGTAACTATTTTCGTGCCTATGGTTCACTCTGGGCAAAATATATAACCTAAAGATCATGGTCATATGCAGACCAGTTCACTTTAATGAGTTTTGCAGTTTTAGTGCTCAATAAATATGTTATTATTTTTGTATTAACTGTTAATTATAAAATAAGCCATAAATCTGAGTTTCACCTAAAAAGCCACACAAACCGGTCTTGTGACTAGAAACCAATCACCCCAGCTTTCTGAGAGTCTCATGTCACACAGTAGGTGATAAGCATTCTTTTTTCCCCCTCTCCTTTCTTTGAGATCTTAAATACTGCTATGGGCTGAATGTTTGTATGCGTGAAGAATTCATATGCTGAAGCCTGAATCTCCAATATGATGGCACTCAGAGGTGGAGCATTGGGGAAAAAACTAGGTCATGACAGTGGAACCCTCATGAATGGGGGTATTACCCCTACAAGAAGGCAGAGGAGAGGAATAAGGTCTTTCCACTATATGAGAATACAGCTAGAAGTCTGTCTGCAAACCAGGAAGAGGCTTCTCACCGGGAACCAAATTGACCAATACTTTCATCATGAACTTCCCAGCTCCCAGAACTGTGTTTTAGCTACTCAGTTTAATTTGTTATACTAGCCCAAGCTAAGACAAATGTCTTATCCATAAATGAAGTGGGCTGGACAAGACTGAACTGTAAAGGCCTTTCTGTCTCTTGGATTGTCTAAACCATAAGTTTTGTTTTTTTTTTTTTAATTCAGTATTGAAACAGTTCTTGGTTCAGGATTTACCCTGTCATTGTTTGACAGTGTTATCTGGGGAAAAATTCGCCCAAGTAATATTTGCTATAAACAGGAAATTAGAATATTTCTGAGGATGGAAGTTTTCCTGTCAGGATTTGGTTCAGTAGTGTTTTGTTAGTTAAAAAACACTGAGGCATTGAGGAGGATATGCAACCTAAAACAGATTGCCATGAGCCATGTAAATAGGGTCTAGAGTTCTTTTTTTGTGTGTGTGTGGGGGCTTTGAATTTTATTTTATTTTTTTATTATTTTTAGAACATTATTTTTTAATTATTTTATTTGTTTCTTTTTTTAATTAGTCGGCATATAGCATAACAATGATTTTAGGAGTAGATTCTAGTGATTGATCCCCTATGTATAACACCTAGTGCTCAGCCCAACAAGTGTCTTCCTTATTGCTCCTTACCCATTTAGCCCATCTCCCCTCCCACAACTCCCCCCATAAACCCTCTGTTTGTTCTCTATATTTAAGTCTCATATTTTGTCCCCCTCCGGGTTTTTATATTATTTTTGATTCCCTTCCCTTATGTTCATCTGTTTAGTATCTTAAATTCTTCATATGAATAAAGTCATATATTTGTCTTTCTCTAATTTCACTTAGCATAATACCCTCTAGTTCCATTCATGTAGTTGCAAATGGCAAGATTTCATTCTTTTTGATTGCCAAGTAATACTCCATTGTATATATATATACATACCATACCATCTTTATCCATTCATCTGTCAATGGATATTTGGGCTCTTTCCATACTTTAGATATTGTAGATACTGCTTCTATAAATACTGGGGTGCATGTGCCCCTTTGAAACGACATACCTGTATCCCTTGGGTAAATACTTAGTAGTGCAATTGCTGGGTTGTAAGGTAGTTCTATTTTTAGTTTTTCGAGGAACCTCCATACTGTCTTCCAGAGTGGCTGCACCAGTTTGCATTCCCTCCAGCAGTGCAGAAGAGATCCTCTTTCTCCACATCCTTGCCACCATCTGTTGTTGCCTGAGTTGTTAATTTTAACCATTCTGACAGGTGTGAGGTGGTATCTTGTGGTTTTGATTTGTATTTCCCTGATGATGAGTGATGTTGAGCATTTTTTCATGTGTCGGTTGGTGGTCTGGATGACCTCTTTGGAGAAGTGTCTATGTCTTTTTGCCCATTTCTTCACTGGATTATTTGTTTTCTTGAGTGTTGAGTTTGATAAGTTCTTTATAGATTTTGGATACTAACCCTTTATCAGATGTGTCATTTGCAAATATCTTCTCCCATTCTGTCGGTTTCCTTTTAGTTTTGCTGATTGTTTCCTTCACTGTGCAGAAGGTTTTTATTTTGATGAGGCCCCAATAGTTTATTTTTGCTTTTTCTTTCCCTTGCCTCCGAGACGTGTTGAGTAAGAAGTTGCTGCAGCCAAGATCAAAGAGGTTTTTGCCTGCTTTCTCCTCGAGGATTTTGATGGCTTCCTGTCTTACATTTAGGTCTTTCATCCATTTGAGTTCATTTTTGTATATGATGTAAGAAAGTGGTCCAGGTTCATTCTTCTGCATGTCGCTGTCCAGTTTTCCCAGCACGACTTGCTGAAGAGACTGTCTTTATTCCATTGGATATTCTTTCCTGCTTTGTCAAAGATTAGTTGGCCATACGTTTGTGGGTCCATTTCTGGGTTCTCTGTTCTGTTCCATTGAGCTGAGTGTCTGTTCTTGTGCCAGTACCATACTGTCTTGATGATTACAGCTTTGTAACACAGCTTGAAGTCCGGGATTGTGATGCCTCCAGGTTTGGTTTTCTTTTCAAGATTGCTTTGGCTATTCAGGGTCTTTTCTGGTTTCATACAAATTTTAGAATTGTTTGTTCTAGCTCTGTGAAGAATTCTGGTGTTATTTTGATAGGGATTGCATTGAATAGGTAGATTGCTTTCGGTAGTATTGACATTTTAACAATATTTGTTCTTCCGATCCAGGAGCATGGAATTTTTCCCTTTTTTTTTTTTTTTTTGTCTTCTTCAATTTCTTTCATAAGCTCTCTATAGTTTTCAGTGTATAGATTTTTCACCTCTTTGGTTAAGTTTATCGTAGGTATTTTACAGTTTTTGGTGCAGTTGTAAATGGGATCAATTTCTTGATTTCTCTTTCTGTTGCTTCATTATTGGTGTATAGCAATGCAACTGATTTCTGTGCATTGATTTTATGTTCTGAGACTTTGGTGAATTCATGGATCAGTTCCAGCAGTTTTTTGGTGGGATCTTTTGGGTTTTCCATATAGAATATCATGTCATCTGAAAAGAGTGAAAGTTTGACTTCCTCTTAGCTGATTTAGATGCCTTTTATTCCTTTGTGTTGTCTGACTGCTGAGGCTAAGACTTCCAATACTGTGTTGAATAACAGTGGTGAGAATGGACATCCCTGTTGTGTTCCTGACCTTAAGAGGAAAGCTCTCCATTTTTTTCCCCATTGAGGATGATATTAGCATTGGGTCTTTCATATATGGCTTTTATGATCTGGAGGTATGATCCTTCTGTCCCTACTTTCTTGAGGGTTTTTAGCAAGAAAGGATGCTGTATTTTGTCAAATGCTTTCTTTACATGTATTGAGAGGATCATATGGTTCTCGTCCTTTCTTTTATTGATGTGATGTATCACATTGATTGCTTTGCAGATATTGAACCAGAATTAAAAGAATAATTCTTTTAATGTATTATTGGATCTGGTTGGCTAGTATCTTTTTGAGTATATTTGCATCCATTTTCATCAGGGAAATTGGTCTATAGTTCTCCTTTTTAGTGGGGTCTTTGTCTGGTTTTGGAATCAAGGTAATGCTGGCTTCACAGAATGAGTTTGGAAGTTTTCCTTCCATTTCTATTTTTTGGAACAGCTTCAAAAAAATAGGCATTGACTCTTCTTTAAATGTTTGATAGAATTCCCCTGGAAGGGCTTTCCAGCCCTGGACTCTTATTTGTTGGGAGATTATTGATTACTAATTTGATTTCTTTACTGGTTATGGGTCTGTTCAACTTTTCTGTTTCTTCTTGTTTCAATTTCGGTAGTTTATATATTTCTAGGAATTTGTCCATTTCTTCCAGATTGCCCATTTATTGGCATATAATTTCTCATAATATTCTCTTATTATTATTTGTATTTCTGCTGTATTGGTTGTGATCTCTCCTATTTAATCCTCGATTTTATTTATTTGGGTCCTTTCCTTTTTCTTTTTGATCAAACTGGCTAGTGGTTTATCAATTTTGTTAATTCTTTCAAAGAAGCAGCTCCTGGTGTCATTGATTTGTTCTACTGTTTTTTTGTTTGTTTGTTTGTTTCAATAGCATTGATTCCTGCTCTAATCTTCATTATTTCCTGTCTTATGCTGGTTTTGGGTTTTATTTGCTGTTCTTTTTCCAGCTCTTTAAGGTTAGGTTGTGTATCTGAGACCTTTCTTCCTTCTTTAGGAAGGCCTGGATTGTTACATACTTCCCAGAGGTTGGGCTGTGGTGTTATCATTTTAATTGGCTTCCATATACTTTTTAATTTCATCTTTACCTTCTTGGTTAGCCCGTTCATTCTTTAGTAGGATGTTCTCTAGTCTCCAAGTATTTGTTATCTTTCCAAACTTTTTCTTATGGTTGATTTCTAGTTTAGTAGTGTTGTTGCCTGACAATATAAACAGTATGATCTAGATCTTTTTGTACTTGTTGAGGGCTGACTTATGTCCCAGTATGTGATCTATTCTGGAGAACATTCCATGTGCACTTGAGAAGAATGTGCATTCTGCTGCTTAGGGTGAAATGTTCTGTATATATCTGTTAAGTCCATCTGGTCCAGTGTGTCATTAAAAGTCATTGTTTCCTTGTTGATTTTCTGTTTAGATGATCTGTCCATTGCTGTCAGTGGGGTGTTGAAGTCCCCTACTATTATGGTATTATTATCAATGAGTTTATTTATGTTTGTGATTCATTGATTTATATATTTGGGTTGCTCCATGTATGGAGCATAAATGTTTATAATTGTTAGATCTTCTTGGTGGATAGACCCCTTAACTATGATATAATGCCCTTCTTCATCTCTTGTCTTATTTTAAAATCTTACAGTCTTATTTTAAAATCTAGATTGTCTGATATAAGTATGACTATTCTGACTTTCTTTTGGAGACCATTAGCAAGATAGATGGTTCTCTATCCCCTTACTTTCAATCTGAAGGTGCCTTTAGGTCCAAAATGTGTCTCTTGTAGACAGCATATAGATGGATCTTGTTTTCTTACCATTCTGTTACCCTATTTCTTCTGACTGGAGCATTTAGTCCATTGACATTTAGAGTGAGTACTGAAAGATGTGAATTTATTGCCATTATGATGCTTGTAGAGTTGGAGTTTCTGGTGGTGTTGTCTGGTCCTTTCTAGTCTTTATTGCTTTTCATCTTTTTGTTTGTTTGTTTGTTTTTCAGCTTTTCTCCCCTAAGTGAATCCCCCTTAAAATTTCTTGCAGGACTGGTTTAGTGGTCATGAACTCCTTAATTTTGTTTGTCTGGGAAACTTTTTTTATTTCTCCTTCTATTTTGAATAACAGCCTTTCTAGATAAAGAATCCTTGGCTGCAAAAAAACCCAACCAACCAACCAACCAACCAACCAAACAAACAAACAAACAAACTTGGCTGCATATTTTCCAGTTCAGCACATTGAATATATCCTGCCACTCCTTCCTGGCCTGCCAAGTTTCTGTGGATAGGTCTGCTGCAAACCTAATCTGTCTTCACTTGTAGGTTAAGGACTTTTTTCCCTTGCTGCTTTCATGATTCTTTCCTTGCCTGAGTATTTTGTGAATTTGACTATGATAAGCCTTTTAGATGGTTTGTTTGTTTGTTTGTTTGTTTTTTAATCTAATGGGAGTTCTCTGTGCTTCCTGGATTTTAATGTCTGTATCTTTCCCCAGGTTAAGAAAGTTTCCCGTAACTATTTGTTCACATAACCCTTCTACCCCTTTTTCTCTTTCTTCACCTTCTGGGACCCCTATGATTCTCATGTTATTCCTTTTTAATGAGTCACTAAGTTTTTTAATTCTTAAATTGTGCTCTTTTGCCTTAGTCTCCCTCTTTTTTTCTGCTTAATATTCTCCATAAGTTTGTCCTCTATATCACTGATTCACTGCTCTGCACAATCCATCTTTGCCTCCCTGGCATCCATTTGAGATTGCAGATCAGTTATAGCATTTTTTTATTTCATCCTGACTAGATTTTACTTCTTTTATCTCCACAGAGAGGGATTCTAATCTATTTTCAACACCAGCTAATATTCTTATTATCTTGATTATAAATTCTGGTTCAGACATCTTGCTTGTATCTGTGTTGATTAAGTCCTTGGCTCTCGTTTCTTCTCTTTCTTTTGGGGTGAATTCCTTCATTTTGTCATTTTGAAGAAAGAAAAGGAATTAATAAAGTAGAAAAATAAAAATTAAAAAATTAAAAACCATACAAATAAATCAAAAAAGATGCTAGCTCCTAGGTGTGTTTTGTTTTGGTTGTTGAAAGAAGCTTGATGGGATAGAGACAAAAGAGAAAGAAAAGACAAGAAAAAAAATAGGAAAATGTTGAAAAATTTGAAAAAAAATGAATACAATAAAACAGAAAAAATGAAATGATGAAAGTAAAATAGAATTCAAAAAAATTACAAAATGAAAAATATAGTAGAAAAAAATTAAAGAAAAATCTTTTTTATATAAAAATGGAAAATAAAAGTAGTGTTTTTCTTTTTTGTATTCAATAAAGAAAAACAAAAAAAAAATGAATAGATGGACCAGTGAGCAGAGTGAGCTACAATTGAAATTACATCCAGTTTCCCCTAGAAGTCAAACTGTGAAGCACTTTATAATCCATACACTAAGCAGGTGGAGAGACTTGTGTTCTTCAGCGAGGTTGGCCCAGTTGGGCGGGGCTTTAGTGTAATGGCTCAATTCTCCACTAGATGGAGCTGCTTAGCTTACTGGGGTGGATTGTTGTGGTGCATGTAGATGTGTATGCACATGCATTGGAGGGTTGAAAATGGTATTACCCAGCTCCCCAGTCTCTAGTTTCAGAACTCTGTGCTCTCCCTGACTGGCAATCAACCATCCCTCCTTTTGTCTCTGGCTTCCATTGTCTGCTTCTGCTTCTACACTGTCCCTGACCAAGCCATCAGGCTGTCAGCTGGCACCTCTCGCCTGAGTTTTAGCTCAGGTGGGGCTGTGTTTCCCAAGCCCTCACTTCTGAGGGACTGAAGCCTTGACCTGCTCAGACCTTCTAGGGGAGGGTCTTGCCAGGTAATGACCAAGTGCTGGACCACCACCAGCAACATTTGTGTGACCATGCTGCTGCCAATACCCAGAGACTGTGGCTGGATTCCACACTGCCCCAGAAAAAGTTCCTGCAATTGTGTAGTAGCAGCATTTCAGGGATTATGGTAAATGGTAATACATATCTGGCTCCACACTTCACTCCAACGTCCTTGTTCCAACACCAGTGAACGTGACTGATATCCAAGGCCCACTGGGACCCTTGCCTGTGGGGAGGCCACAAAGCCTCTACCAAATGTCCTCCCAGCAGGGGAACTGCCTCTTCCCATGTGGCCCAAGGACCCCTTAGATCTCACACTGTGCTCCTGGGGATTTGCCCTTCCTGCCAGAGCACCACAATGTATTGAGCTGTAGTTTCAGACTCTTTACTCCCCCATTTATAGAGTCTTAATGGAATTTAAGCCCTCTCCTTTCTCCCTTTTTTGTTCAGTCCCTTGTGGTTGTTTCCACTTTTCCTCTTTTCTCTCCAGGTGCTTTGGGGAGGAGCGAGGGGGTGCTTTTCCCATACTCTCCCCACTTCTCTGTCCTCTCTCCGCAAGCAAAAACAGCTCCCTGCCCTCCATGGCTTCTCTCTTCCCACTTGCATACCTGCCAAGTACTGTGGTTCAAGTTGTGCAGATTGTTGTATTAATCCTCAAATCAGTTTTCTAGGTGTGCTAAATGGTTTGGTGTTGATCTAGCTGCATTTCAGGGAGGAAAGATAGAAAAAAAACTCCCATGCTATTCTACCATCTTGGTCCCCTAGGGTTCTCTTCTAATGGTTTATTCTTTCCTTAATTTGTTCAGTTTTAATAGATATTGTTTGAGTATTTCCTATGGACTAGGCACTGGGTTAGATGTTGAACAACAAATAATGAACAAATCAGACAGTGTGCCTCATGAACCTGCTAGTTGTCACCATTAGATTTGACCAGTCCAAAATCTAATACAGTCAGAGCACAACTTTTATTCATATTCTTCCAAATACTACTTGCTTAAGAATAGATTTGTCTTATAACATTTCTGTTATCTCCTTAGGTAACAGACTGTCCTATGGTCATTTTACATTGCAAACATTTTAGTTCAGGAATTAGGCTCATCAGTGGAAATTAGTAATCAAATTTCCAAATGCTAAGTAATAGGCCAAACTCCCCTCTCTCAGCTGGAGCTTTCGCTTAGAAGAGCCTAGTGGGAAAGTGGGAGTACAGTTGGTTCTGATATCATTTCAAATAGAATCGTTTTCTTAATTTAATTTTTTTATTTTTCGTTGCTAGTGCATAGAAATATAGTTGGTCTTCTATATTGATTTCGTATCCTGCAATGTTGCTGAATTCATTTATTAGTTCTAATAGGTTTCTTAGTTAATTTATTGACTTTTTTATAGATAAGATCTCATAATCTATACATATAATTTTACTTATTTCTAATTTAGGTGACTTTTATTTCTTTTTTCTTGCCTAATTTCTCTGGCTAGAACCTCTAGTGCAAAGCTGAATGGAAGATTAAGAGTAAATATCCTTATCTTGATCTTAAGGGGAAAACATTCCATTCTTCAGTTTTAAGTATGGTGTTAGCTGTTGATTTTTTTTAATAGAGGCCCTTTATAAGGATAAGGAAGTTATTTTCTCTTCTTAGTTCGTTAAGTGAGTTTTATCATGAAAGTGTTGGATTTTGTCAAATGTTTTGCTTGCATCTGTTGAGATGATAGTATGTTTCTTTTTTTCTTTATTCTGCTAATATGGTGTATTACATTGAATGATTTGTGTTCCAAATTAAAATCACATTCCTTTTTATATATTGTTATAATTCGTTTGCTAGTATTTTGTTGAGCATTTTTTTGCATCTATTCACAACCAATTGGTTTGTTGCTTTCCTTTCTTGTGATGCCTTTGTCTTATTTTGGTATTAGGCTAATACTGGCCTCATAGAGTGAGTTGGGAAACATCTCAATATCTTTGTTTTTTTACTTTTTGCAAGTATTTTGAAGGTTTGGTACTAATTCTTCTTTAAACACATAGAAGAAGTAAAGTCACCTGGGCCTAAATTTTTCATGTGTAAAGTTCTTTTGATTCTCCTTCTCCTTCCTCCTGCTGCTGCTGCTCCTTCTCCTCCTCTCCTCCTCCTCCTTCTCCTTCTTCTTCTTCTTCCTTTACTTATAAGCTCTATTCAGATTTTATATATCTTCTTGAGTCACATTTTATTATTTGTATATTTCTGGGAATTTGTCCACCCAAGTTATCGAACTTTTGGTATATAATTGTCCCTGGTATTTCTTCATACTTCTTTGAACTCTATAATGTCAGTATTGCTGTCCCCTATTTCGTTCCTGATTTTAGCAATTTGAATCTTCATTTTCTCTTTGTCTAATTAAAGTTTGGTAAATTTTGTTGCCATTCAAAGGGTATTTTATGATAATGTTTTTATTCATCTTAACTATTTTTTTATTATTTATTTCTACTTTGATCTTTATTATTTCCTTTCTTCTGCTTGGTTTTAATTTAGTTTGCTCTCCTTATTCTTGATTTCTAAGGTGGAAGTTTACGTTATTAAGCTGAGATTTTTAAATATAGGCATTAAAGCTATTAATTTCCTCCTAAGCACTATTTAGCTGCATTCCATAAGATTTTATATGTTGGTATTTTGGTTTCCATTCACCTCAACATTTTCTAATTTCCCTTGTGATTTCTTCTTTGACCTCTTGGTTATCTAGGGGTGTGTTGTTTAATTTCACTTATTTGTTGATTTCCCATGTTTCCTTTTGTTATTGATATCTAATTTCATTCCCTTGTAGTTGGAGAGAATACTTTTCATGATTTCAAGCCTTTAAATTTATACTGAATTTTATGAGAGGGAAAAAGTCTCTCCACTGAAGAAGTGATTTTGACCTGAGCTTCTAGGAAGGTAGAAGAATTTATTGACATCTCAGAAAGAGGAAAATTCTTGGTGTTTTCAACGTTCCAAATAAAGTTGGTGGAGCTATAATAGTGGACAAGAAGAGACCTAGAAGTGGAATATACAGTGAGAAAAGCAGATGGGTTGTGGGGAATGGACAAGACCACAAATATTCCAGATTTGAGGTTTTGAAATTGGTTTATTTTCATTCATTAGTAAGCATTGAAAAGTTACAAATATGGGAATCCTGATGGTGCAAGAGCATGTGACTTCTCAAAGCCTGCTTAATTTCTTACATACATACACCTGAAATTGAGTGGCCTCAGAAGCTAGGGAAGAGGGAGAAGCATCGATAATCAAGGGTTTCCATTTTATCAGGACGATGATGGTGTAAGGATAGCAATAACATCATGTGAAAAGTAGGCTGAAGATCAGTATTTCTTGTGTCAGGAAAGATTATGGAAGACTTCGAAATGGTCAAAATGCTGAGAAGATTAGGAACATGTATTGTCATTGATCTGTTTTTAAACTGTAAATTATAGATAACTGATAGCAATGTGACTACTTTCCTTATGTAAAAGAATTCTGTTGAGTGACAGAAAATTGATTCACTTATGCCACCCAAGAAATATAGTTTTGAATTTATTTGTGAATTCATTCAGCATTCCTGATTAACCTATGTAAGTGCAGTAGTTTGAATTCTTTGAACATCTTGTTTTTTCATTAATGAATGAGTTAAAATCTTTAGCATGTGTTTGTTTTATATTACTATGGATCATGATATTACCTTTTAGAAAAATTATCCATTAAATTGGAAAGAGCCTTCATTCAGTCCCATTGATATTTAATCCTCAGGGAAAATTTGTGGTAAATATCACATGCACCTTGTCAAGAGCAAACAGTTCATTCTCATGCTTTCTCTAATAGCTGGTTTGTCTTCCTAGACCATTGGCATTTATCTCTGAGTTTGGAGGCCACAATTATATTAATCAGTCCATATGGCCTTACCCCCATTTCTCTAGTTGGGGTTCTCTGGAGCTTTCTAGCCTTCACCTTTATAAAAGCTGATGTTTATAAAATCTTCCATGATGAGTAACTAAGAGAAAGATTGAGTATCTTAAAAAGGTATTTTTAATGATGTGGCAGCAATAATATTGGGAAATTTTTTTTTTAATTTAAGGAGTATAGCAAAAGAGCTGAGTACTATAAACCTCCCTATTTCAGCAACTTTTTATCAGAGGAATTTATATTTTCATTTACTGGAAACCTAAATAAATAATCAAACTATGTTCTATGTCAATTTGGGGGAATATTCTCTACATGTTTAATTGTGTAGAATCAAAAGTTGAGTGTCAGGGTGCCTTGGTGTCTCAGTGGTTAAACATCTGACACTTGATCTCAGCTCAAGTCTTGATCTCAAGGTCATCAGTTCAAGCCTTCCACTAGGCTCCACATTGGGTATAAAGCCTACTTAAATTAAAAAAAAAGATGAACATCATAAGAAATTTGTAGGTGCTGCATTGGACCAATCATGAAGGAATCTGCCATTACCATATGCTTTGAAGTTTTGAATGATAAAATGATATATATCTTCAACTGTTTGCCGCCCCCCCCACCCCTTCTGTTACTTCTTTAGCTTTTAGTTAGAGGCCTGGGAGGTAGAAGAAAGTAGAGGCAGAATTGCTTGTCCCAGTTAGCTTTCTAACTATTAACCATCATCATTGGAAAATCAATTAAAATTTTACTTTCCTTTTTTCTGTCTAGACATATATGTGGATGGGTAAAGAGTAACCACTTGGGATTTATAGAAGGAGGTGACAAGGGTCATAATACTGTTCGAGGTATCGGGCTTACCAAGATCTGATGGAAATAAAGGGCTAAGATGACGATGGGAGGAAGAAGCAAATAAATGGCTAGGAATGGTCACCCGAGGCTTAGATTGATATTGATGGAAGGCAAGATCCTTTGTAGACAGACATTAAAGAACAAGAAATTTTCCTGTATTCTCAACATTCTGGGAATAAATCACTGTGCACAGGGTAAGGCTGAACTAGATCAATCTGATAATACTAAGATCAATGATTCCATTGCTATTTAATTTTCTAATCAGAAATCAATAAAATTTTAATGTCAATGATTTACAGCTAGGGAAAGAGGCAGAGGGACTGTGGAATCTACATTTTGAAAACTCAATTACAAAAATGAAAAATTAGATCCTAGTTTCATGCTAGATAAAGACATGCTTATCAACATTTCCTCCCATGGACTAATTAACAGAAACACTAATGACACTAAAGAGGTATTGTTCAACAGAAACAATGGACTAGAGATGGAATTATCAGTGAATATAATATTTTTTAAAAGTCTATTGAATTCATAAAGTAGAAGAGGTAGTGACTGATGATTTGAGTAAAGGAAAACACAGTCTAGAATATCCTTGAAGGCAACTACAGTCAAAGAGGCATCTGATCTCTATTTGGCAAGGTCCCAGAGGCACAACAGATTCAGAGATGGGGTCCCCTAGCATAATGGCCAGCTTTTTCCTCACTCAGTTTAAAACAAAATCTGTCAATCAACCTGCTCAGCAATTCTCATAGGATACCTAGTAAGCCTTTCTAATGCCACATTCTTATATATGAAAAAGCAACAAAGGATCACAGAAATTTGAGGAAAGCCTGCAGCACAAGAAAGAATAGATGAAAAACTTGTATCAAAGGAAACAGCAACATTTTTAAGAATAAAAAAAAAACCTTAAATGAGTAGTCTAAGATATACCTATAAAGATACTGCATGTGTAAAATAAGATCAGCGTATTGTGAAAAATGAACAGTGAATTCAAGATGGCAGACTGATGTGCATTTTTCTTTCCCCCCTCCTGACTCCATAAGAATGATAGTAAATGATAGAAAAAGATGTAAACCTACATAAAGACAGTGGGATGTATCCAAGGAAAATAGATTAAAATATGTCTTTGGAATCTAGGAGGAAAGGTAGAGAATGCTGGGGAATAATTAAGCAGAGTTGTAGAATCATGAATTAGAGAAACTTGAGTTATTATTAATGTGTCCCCAGTGAGGCCTAGGGAACATATGTTTTAATAGATTATTGCAAAAGTCTAAGAGGAAGCCATGAGAGCCATGGCAGTCTGTAAATCTATAAAAAGCCTAATATGTATTGGTAAATTCAATAGGAGCTAATGGAGAGGTCCTTACAAAAGAGGCAATAATTAGAGATTAACCCTTGAGGCTTTAGTTTTGGGAGGGGAAGAATCACTTCTTCCAAATATAAGCTAAGTAAATGAATAGAGGCTGGATGACATTATGTGAGATCATGGGTTGAGAATCAGGTAGGCTCAGATAAGCTGGGGACTTAAGAAGAGTGGTAAATGTTTAAAACAGCCATGAGGGAAATATATAAAGGAACTGAGAAGATGAGGAATTATGCTCAGTCGCAGTGAGATCTCAGCTGGATCATAACGCAGCAAATTGCACAGCATTTTTCTTCAATCATGCCCGGATGCCATAGGTATTAACACAGTACAGGGGCAGAAAGCCTGGTGATACAAGAATGCTTGTGTAAGAGCCACTGAAATGGTTGATCATGGAGAACAAGCAGGGGAAAGTTATCGTAAGTAAAATCAGAAAAGGCTCAGGGACTGAGAGAACATGAAGGAGAAATGAGGTTACAGAAACAATGAGAGTAAAGAGCAGCCTTAGTGCAAGTAAGGCTGTTTAGAAGTGAAAGACTTGGGGGCCCTGATAACAAAGAAAGTACAAGGTCTTAATTAACTCACAAAGTTAGTGTATTTATATGAATGAGAAGGTCCCAAGTATAACTTTAAAGGTCACTGACTGACGTGGAGTATACATCCAGAGATCATCTTAAGCATTTGTTACATAATTAAACATGTATTCTTTGAGGAGAATAGAAGTTTAAAAACATTTTGAGAGTGTGTGTATAAGCCTGTGTCTGTATCCAAAAATGAGTGAAAATAATTAGGATAATTATGGCATGTGTGAAGGTTCTTGGAAGATGATAGTGAAATAAACTTTTCTAAGAAGGCATTTCTGAGTAAACTGTAAGTAGTTATTTTTATCTCTGAAAAGCAAATTTTCCAATGGTGTTACACATGTGGTACATGTGTTTCCAGAAAAGCAATAAATGGTTTTGAAAAGAGACAGGACATATGCCTTGCTAACGATTACTAGTAAGGGAAAATCATTTATGCATAGTCAGTAAATAGCCAAAAGATAGGAAAGCTAGAAATAAGATATTTGAGTAAATGGATAATCCAAGGGATACTATGCTACTCTGGACACTGATAATCCATCAAATTGATTAAACATATTAAATGGATTTTGTTTTGGTTATCCTTTGTTTCATAATAAACAGCTCTAAAAACTCAGTAGCTTAAACGACAAAATTATTTATTATCTCTCATGATTCTATAGATTGACTGGGCTCCACTATGCAATACTTCTGATCCATGAATGGTTGGTAAAGGCTGAAGTCCACTGAATTCTCAACTGTAATTCAATGCCCTGGAATATCTACATCGACTCACTTGGCTAGCAGGTGGGGCTGTATGTTGGCTGAGAGTCCAGTTGGTGCTGTTGACCAAGAACCTCCTTTTTTTCTCCCTGTAGCCTTTCCATATGTCTTAACCTTCTCAAAACACTGGGTTTGAATGTTAAAAGTTCTAAGTAGAAGCTGAAGATCTTTCAAGGCCCAATTTTGAAAATTACACAATGTTACTACTGTTACATTTTATTTGTCTAATCAAGTCTTTATTCTGGCCAGATTGACTTTAGAGTGGTGATATATGGAAGTGTCTCTTTAATTTTTTTAATGTTTGTTTATTTATTTTTGAGAGAGAGAAAGAGAAAGGGAAAGAGAAAGAACACGTGAGTAGGGGAAAGTCCAGCTGATTTTCTGGGATTCTTTTCATTTATATACTGCATTACCTCTACTGTTTCTTAAATCCCATGTCTCGTTTACTTGTCTTGCTGGGGCATATTTTCAAGTAATGTCCTAAAAGAGGGTACACAGAACATACAATTTTTAGTCTTTGATTGTTTAAAAATATTTTTATTCTGTAATCAGAATTAATTGGTAGTTTTTTGTAGTGTAGAATTTTAGATTGAAAAAATTTTTCTTTCAGAATTCTGTAGGTATTCTTCCATAATTTTTAGCACCTAGCATTACTGATAAGTGGACTAATTCCAGTCTTGTTCTATTGTTACTATTACCTAGAATACATATGGAGTGGTTTGAACTCGAGGCTGGCTGATGTGCTTTGCAAAATTCTATAGATGCCCAGGGCCATCAAATTGCAATTATAATAGAATGTGGGAATGAGATGGGACTAAGAGGAAAGTGTGGTAGGCAGAATGGCTCATGCTGAAATGTCCATACCCAAATCCCTGAAATTTGTGAATATGTTACATTACATGGCAGAAGGGACTTTACAGTTCTATTTAAGGTTGTGGATCTTAAGATAGGAAAATTATCCTGGATTACCTGAGTGGACCCAGTCTAACCAAAGAACCTTCTAAAGGCAAAGGACTTTCTCTGGCTGGAGTTAGAAAAATTCAGCACAAGGAAAAGTCAGAGATGTGAAGCGTGGAAGAGACTCAACCTATTGTGGCTTAGGGTCCACGTGGAAGGAATGAGAAGGAAAGCAGGTAGTTTCCAGGAGTGAAGAACTTCCCCCAGCTCATAGCCTGCAGGTAAATGGGGACTTCATTCCTACACTCACAAGGAATTGAATGTAGCCAACAAACTCAATTAGGCTGAAAGCAGATTTCCCCCACAGCGTCCAATAAGGAATGCAGCAGTGCTAACACCTTGATTCCAGCCTTGTGAGTAAGCGGAGGACCCAGCTGAGCCCACATGGACTTCTGATATAAAGAAAATGTGAGATCATAAATTTGTCTTGTTTTAAGTCACTAGGTTTTGATGATTTGTGATAGCAGTAGATAAGTATTACAGAAGGTCATTAATTGAAATTGGCATGAAAAAAATTAACAGCTTTATCATTTCTTTCCAAATTGCAACACTTAGAATATCTGTCATCAGGGTTACTCCCTAGCACAAGCCACAAAATTACACAAGGACCTACTTTGAAGAAATAGAAGCATCTGCATTTCTGAAAGGTAGGGCAGCTTTTAGGTGCTTTGATATATCAGACATCCGTATTGATAGTTTATGGACCGCCCCGTCTCCCCCCAGCACGATGGCCAGTTTTGTACTGTCATGTCTTAAATCAAAATATGCCAATCAACAATTCCAAAGAATAAAAATGGTCTTTTCTAGACTACAGAAATTCTCAGATGTGAAAGAGAGAGGCTGAGCTGTTTTTATGCATAACACTCTGATGCAAAAAGTGTGTTTTGCTTTGTTTTTTTTTTTCCCTCTTGACACAAAATTTGTGGTGCATTTTCCAATAACATTTCTCCAATTCTCTGGACACGAACTGGATATCTTACAATGCAATTCAAGTCTGACACTAACCACCCGGAGTTAGCATCAGACTCCACAGGTTTAAGGGCTCAGTCCCACAGACTGATCTTACTTCAGATGACAGCCACACATATCAAGTTCCCAGATTACCTACACTTCTGTCTGACTTAGTTACAAAGCTGAGTTGTTTCTATAACCCTTCCTTCCATGTTTGATAATTTGTTAGAACAGCTCATAAAATTCTAGAGAACACTGTACTTGCTGTTACTGATTTATTATAAAGGATGTAAATGAAAGGTCAGATAAAGAGGTACCTAGGGACTGGAAGGAGTTCCAGAAGGGTCCCAAGTATAGAAGATTTTGTGCTTATGAAACTAGGGTGGGCCACCCTTCTGGCATGTGGATGTAAGTGCCAACTGGGAAGCTCTCTGAACACTGCTGTTTAGGGTTTTTATGGAGTTTCAATGACATAGACATGATTGATTAAATTATTAGCTATTGGTGACTGAACTCAATCTTCAGACCCTCTCCTCTAGCAGTGGTTGGGGGTGGGGATGAAAGTTCCAAACTTCTAATCATATGGTTGTTTCCTTTAGCAACCAGCCCCCATCCTGAACCTATCTAGAAACCCACCAAGAGTCACCTTATTAGCATAAACTCAGGTACTTTTGAAAGCAACTTTCTTTGGTTAATAAAGGACACTTCTATCACGTAGGAAATTCCAAGTATTTTACAAGTTCTATGTTAGGAACAGGGACAAAGAGAAAAAAAATGAGCACAGAGTAAACAGAAAATTCAGGCAACAGAAACTTCTAAAACTGAAAAGAAAATATCCAATAATAGAATACTAATTCATAGTCTAGAAATATTTCAAAAGATTGCATTGATGATTCAAGAACAGGATAATAAAACCAAAGCAAAACCATTAGAAAACATAAAAAGAACCCATAATAAAGCAAAATATGGTTAAAAGGAAAAGAAAATATAATTTAGGTGTTGGGGAGAAAAACTAAGAAAATCTCCTAGAAAGTTGAAAAAAAAGCATATCATTGGAAAATAGATGAGAAAATGTTGTAGTCGTAGAAAACCAAGCCAAGAAGTTAATATCTAGTTAAAAAGAGTTTCAGAAAGTAAGCACAAAAAAGTGAAAGAGGAATTTTTGAAAGAAGTCACACTAAATCATTTTTAAAGTTCATAAAGGATACATGTCTCTAGATTCAACAGCTAAATGCAGGTATATAATTTACCCCTTTTCTTGGTCACCTGGGTAAAAAGAGAATTTCTCCTCGAGTTTTATGTATCTGTATTGCTACACAGTTCTGCATGACTGGGGCTGTCTTTGAGGTAAGGTTATGAGAAAATAGAGGAAAAGATTAGGGATTGCTTCATACTCATGGGTCCACAGGACATATCTCTCTTATTTCCTTTGGACAGAAAACTAGCTTTAGGTATCCATACTATTGCTTTCATTGCTGCTAGGCAGTTCTGTGACTGAGGCTCCCCTACAGGCAGGGCTGGGAGCGGGAAAAAAAGAGGAAAACAAAGCAAAACCCCAAACATATGCACTCTCTGGAACACAAATGCTAGTTTTCCAAGTTGAGAAAGACAAGATTCCTCTCTGCTTCTCCTACCTGCTGTATACTTTTGCACAGGTGAGACTACCCTTGGGTTAAAGCCAGAAGATTAAAAAAAAAAGGAAAAATAAAAATAGAAAAATCATGTCCTCCTTCAGGTTTTGTCATTCCTCTTTCCAATTCCTCTTTTCAGAGTCCACAGATTTTGATATTCATACTTTGACCAGAAGTTTTAGGCCATCAGTGGGACAGATAAGCAGTAGTTTGCTTATCCCATGTTGGCCAGCTTTGGAAGTCTACATCAAGTTTTGATTGTTTAACTGATTTAAGTATAAGAAGAAAAGTCCAGCAGAATGTAAGATATATGAGACTAGAGAAAAAGATACAAGATTGTACGTGGAAATGTTAATGAAGTAATTGAGACAATGGTAACATGGGTTCCATCTGATATATGGGTATGGCAGTTTATTTTGGGGAGTAACAAACTCATATAAAAGAATATTACTCAGGAGATATAAACTCTGACATTAGGATGAAGGTACAGGCAGCAAAGACTCAGTATAGGCTTCCGAGCTTTAGACTTTAAAATGTTAAAGAAGAGAATGGTCAAGCCAAATTTACCATTTATATATCCTTGTCTCCTAAAGACTGTTTACTACAGTGTCTTGGGCAGAGCAGAAATGCTCTTAAAACTCAAGGTTCAACTGATGATGGCTGGGATGAAGTAACTGAGTTTGTATGAAAAAAATCAGGAGTGATTCCGTCATAAGCTATGTTAGACAATGGCCATTTTGTAGGGTATTGACTGGAATAGATGGAGACAGAATGGACACATCTTGCTGAGGATGTTAACTTTGAGAAAGGAGAGGAAGAATGAAGAGGCTAGCAAGAAACAGTGACAGAACCAAAAAAACCAAAATTGTGTTAAAAGAAAGTAAAGCTATCAGCAGCTTGTGTTATTGGTAACCGGTTCAGCAGCATTCAGAGAGATGACTACAAAGTCTTTTTTCCTGTGAGCTCTGACTCATAAAGGTTGAGCATTAATAGTCTGGTCTTTTCATGAGTTGCCACGTTCAGTTATCAAGCTTTGCTCATTGTTTCATTGCATCAAATAACAACATAGAAACTACTTAATGAATTCTTTAGCTTTGGGTACTGAACAATTTTTAAATTAATATACACAAGGAATTTTAAGCATAGAAAATATATGTAAACAATTACATTTTCTTTTTTTTAAATTTTTTTAATGTTTATTTTTTATTGAGAGACAGAGAGACACAGAGCATGAGCAGGGGAGGGGTAGAGAGAGGGGGAGACACAGAATCCAAAGCAGGCTCCAGGCTCTGAGCTGTCAGCACAGAGCCCAACGCGGGGCTCGAACTCACAAACTGCGAGATCGTGACCTGAATTGAAGTCGGTCGCCCAACCAACCGAGCCACCCAGGCGCCCCAACAATTACATTTTCATAAGGAGTTTTAAGTATCCTTTTATTAAAATTAAGCTTTGTGTAAAAACTTGTCCAGAGAAAGATTTCTTAGCAAGACTTTAAAAAGCACTAACTATGAAAAAGTTGTTAAGTTGGGCTATATTAAATTTAAGCACTTCTGTCTGTGAAAAGATCCCTTTAAGAGAAATAAGGCAAGTAGGGTGACCAACTGTCTGGTTTGCCCAGGACTGAGGTATTTCCCAGGGAGTGAGATTTTCAAACTGAGAGAGTCCTAGGCAAATCAGAGTGGTCATTTGAGAGACAAGCAACAAAAGCTGTGACAATATCTGCAACATGTCTACAACATGTCCTAGGCTTGACAACTGAGGCCACTTTACATCTACGTAGTTCAATTCTCAGGACTGAAAACAGACCACTTATAATTTCTTCCTGAAAACCCTTGCCAAGAAAGACAAGACTGTAGATCAACAAATAACTTCACTGCTTGTTTCAGGAAACTCGCGAAAGCTAATTTGTTCAAAGGATGGATTCTCATCTGGAAAAACAGCCTCCCCAGGACAATAGGTTGCTCACCTGCTCAAAAAATTCACATGAAACAAGTCTTTATTTATGAAGGCTTGCTTCAAGACCCTTGCCTTGTTGTGTCTACCAATCCTGAACTATTATATCATGAATTTTTCCCAGTCCCAGTTAATGGCTGTATTGAAAGATCCCCCTTAAATTACTTGATCTCAGATATGAAAATCCTATGGGTAGCCATCCTGACTTCTTTTTTTGAAACTTCAGATTGTGAAGGTTGTGCTCTCCAATACTACAGGTTAATGAATTTAGATTTGCTTGATCATCAGATTATTCTAGCAGTCTCTTAGAAGAGTTGGCAGTTGACAGGTCTCTTGTAGAGTATACAATGAACTCCTACAAATACAAGGAAAAGGTACCACCACCCAATAAAAAATTGGCAAAAGCTTGAAAAAGCAACTTTCAAGAGAAAATATGTAAATAGATTAACATAAAAAGGGTTTCATTTCATTAGACATCAGGAAATGTGCATTAAAATTACCCAGCAGAATTGTTCAAATTAAAAAGTCTTGGGGGGAACACTTATACACCACTGATGGGAGTATAAATTGGTATGGTCACATTGGAAGATAGTTTTATATTATAAATAAAAAATGAATATGTATTCTGTGATCCAGAATTTCTACTCCTAGGAATAAATCCCAAAGAAATGATGAATATATACACCAGAAGACAAGCACAAGAATATTAATAGCAGCATTATTTGTTATAATCCCAAATATCCATCAATGGTAGAAGAGAAAAATATTTATGTTCATACAACGGAATACTGCATAGCAATGAAAATGAATGACCCAAAACTATATGCAACAATATGGATTAATCGCACGAACAGTATTGAGAGAAAGAAATTAGTCACCAGGAGTACCTATTATATGATTTCATTAATACAGAGTTCAAAATAGTACAAATTAATCTCTGATGTTAGAAATCAGGATAATGATTACCTTTGGGGGTTACAATTTGGAGGTGTCTGGGTGGACTTTTGAAATACCAGCATAGTTTTATCTCTTGATCTAGGTGATGGTTACATAGGTATGTTCATTTAGTAATAATTGAGATGTCTACTTTAATAATTGAACTGTGGACCATTTTCTTTTATGTATGTGTTAGTTATCTATTGCTATATAACAAACCATCCCAAACTTAGTAGCTTGAAATGAGAACAATCATTTATTTTTTTCCATGAAACTGCTAGTTAGGTAGGGGTAAGCAGAAGCAACTTGTCTTTGTTCCTTATTATGAATTGGCTTAAAGAGTGAGGGTGACTTGGAATTATCTGAGGGCTCTTTTACTCACACATCTAGCACTTAATGCTGGCTATTGGTCTGGACCTCATTTTGGGCTGCAGGCTGGAACATCTATAGCTGGCCTTTCCATATGGCTGCTTGGCTTTTTCATAGTATGGTGGCTGGGTTCCAAGACCAGGCAGAATAGAACAGGGCAGATGTTCATAACATTTTAATGACTTACTGATATAACATCACTTCTACCATATCCAATGGTCAAGGCAATTACAAAAGTCTATCCAGATCCAAGAGGAGGAGTAGAGGCCCCACTGCACAGTGGCGAAAAAATGCCAATGTCACTTGTAAGAAGAACATGTGTGATAGAATATATTATTGTGGCTTTCTTTGGAAAATGCAACTTGTAGCACTGTGTTACAGTTTTAGAAAGCATCATAGTAAAGACATGGCAAGTTAAAAAAATATTAAATAGCAACCTCTGGTGGTTATTTTAAAGTAGAAGGAGGCCATATGCTGAGTGATGCATCAAAGGAAGAATGTAGTAACTTGGAGCTATCAACTCTTACAAATCAACTCATTCATTTATTTATTTGTTAATAACTCTTGGAGCATTCAGTGTTTGCCAAGTCCTGGGGGAATATTAAAATGAGTAAGACAAGGTCCTTGCTTTTAAGGAAATTACATAAGAAGACAAATAGCTTGATTATAAATTTAATGCCATTATCTACTTATGGGGCATGCAAGGTGCTGGCACAGAAGTTAACTCTTAAAAGAATTGGTCTCTGATCAAAAAGACACCTTACAATTTTTCCTATCTCATTGTTTCCCAGTACGTGTTGCCTAATTTTCATGTGGCCTATATAATCAATGTGTATTCATTGTCCCTTTGAATCTGGTATGCGAATGTCCCATTCATTTGCTCCTAGTAAGCCTCATTATTGCTATTCACATTATCATTGATTTAAAAACCATGGAGCTTGGCTTCTCAAGGATACTGCTCTGAAGGATGTACAGACTTAGCTAGAATTAAAGTAAACTGGGGCAGTGTATTTGGTTACAGAATATAGCAATGTGTCCTACTAAGGGCAACTTCTCTGTCAAGGGAGAGCTATATTTAACTCACTCCTTTTTAATTGCTTTGATGTAGTTCTGTGAGCATTGAAATTTAATCTCATAGGAACCTATCCCTTTTTATAGATCTCAGGCCTTTCTCAGGTTAAAAAAAAGTACACTTACCTCATTTTAGTAGAGAACAAATACCCGTGCAAAAGAATATTAACAGGGAATATATTACTTTAAAAGGACGCATGTTTCAGTAACATCTAAAACATGAAATTGATAAGGGAATAAATATTAATAAGGTTGGTATATTTGCACATTCACTTCCTCTTTTATAAAGTCATAGGAAGATGGGGCCCAAAGAATACATGTGTAAACTTGGAGCAGTAGCAACTATGGTGCCACACGTAAAGTGGGTCATAAAGACTTTCAGAATATATAGATACTATTTCTATTTCTGTGTTCATATTCATGACATAGACAACATGAATATGATGGCCCATTCATAGAAATCTATTTGCACAGTCCATCTATTTGCACAGAGCATCTTCAGTTGGAGGGCTGGTGTGACCATTTCCATGGAGTATTTGGGAATCTTCAGAAACCATGCAGAGTAACCTGCCAAAGGGAATAGTCTTGCCAAGTGAGATATTGGACCTTACTTAGGCAGGTATATCGTGGTTCCTCTCACCAAAGTAAAACTGTCTTCCCATCTGCTTGGAAAATTTGCAGTGACAGGCATTTCACATCTCTCTTTGACACAAAACACTTCTCATGCTCCCCTCATTCTTTCCATCGATGGAATGTTCCTCTCTGGCCTGAATCCAGGCCTTTTGTTAATTATTTGTTTTTAGATCTATAAGTAAAAAATCTACCTTAAGATGGATTAAGGAACTGCCAGATTTTCCCATGTTTGAAGACAATTCTCATGTACGCTTATCCAGAGGAAAACATTTCTACTTTTTGAACCTACTCTCTATATGATTTTTAGACACTTCTATTACTTTTTTACAGTAGATTCATTACTTAGTCTGTTATTCTGTAATAAAACAAAGTGTCTACTTTAGGTAGTGTGCTAGGTACTTGCATATACATATTTTCATTCCATTTCACAGTAATCTTAGGTAGATATCATGAACCAGAAATCTGAATGACACGGTTAAGAAATTTGCCAAAAATCACGGAGTGGTGAGTGGTAGGGCTGGTTTTCCCAAGCAGACATTTTTTTCTTCATCTTCAAGTGTCCCCACTTCTCCATAGCTACCATAGGTGTGAATGACCATTTGTCAGATACTGACTAGAGAACTGATGTTATTTAGACCAGGGGTGCTTAAGTTTTAGTGGACACCAGAATTACCTAGAGTGCATTTAAAAAACATACTTATGAGCCCTACCTCAGAATTTCAGATTCAGTATGTCTGGGGTGACGACTAAGAATATTTACTTCTGACAAGTCCCCCGGTGATGCTGATGCTGCTGGTCTGAGGACCACACTTCAAGAATCACTGATTATTATAGAGCTCCCCAGTGCTTGTCTGCAGGACGCTGTAATCAGAGCAGTACTCTGGTGATTCAGAGGAAAACAGTAGAAAGCATTGCCTTCCCCAGGAAGCCTATCTAAATGTAGTAATGCACCCTCTGGCCCATTACCACCCTCCAACTTTCCCTTCTTGCCACCCTCACAAGGTACTACCCTTCTAATCCTATAACCCCTTGTGCATATCTCTGTTACTGCATTTATCACCTTGTATGTCAAAAAAAAAATGTTTTTTCTCCCCTCCCTTTCCTCCTTTGAGATTGTGACCTCTTGAGGGCAGAGACTGCTTTATTTCTCTTTGTATCTCTGACCTCTAGTGAAGTATCTGACATACAGCAGAAACTCAGTAATCTTAGAATGAGTGATAGAATAAATGTGGCATGGTAATTACATTTGTAGTTACCAGAAAACTATGAAAATAGCTGATATGTCTTTGACAACATAAAAATTCAAAAAAGATTTGAAAGGTGTGGGCTGGAATGAAAGAAATAAAACATCATAAAGAAAATGCAAAATTTCAAATTCAGATTCAAAACTCATTTTGAATAATCTTTGTTAAGCTGATGTGAAAAAGTCTTAGGGGTTTTAGTGAAATCTCAAATCAGTATGAATCAATAGTATGAAGTATCTTCTAGAGCAATTAATAAACCATGAGGCTTATATATGGAGTATCTATATTAAACAGTCATATTATTTGCTACATTTTCGTTTAAACACAATAGCAACGTTTGCAAGAAAAGAGCCTGGTAGAAGAATGGGTTCGTGTTCCCAGTACCTCTTTATTATACCAAAGCCAGTTTATCTGTAAAGTATGTAGTCTTACATCTGTTCCTATTTAAATTTTACTTCAGGAAGATTTCACTGATTTTTTTTTAATTTAAGAGCAGCAAACTTTTAACTGTAGGTTCCCCTCTCTTTGTCTAGCTGTAGCCAATTTCTTATTATAGCATTCACTATTGAAAATAGACTTCCATTGTTCATGCCTCTTTTCCCTAACTTTTAATATTTTGAAATGGACCTCTTTTGAACTTGAAGTTCATAAATTTAGTCTTAGTTCAGGAAAGGGGGTTATTGAAGGAAAGAATGGCTTAAATGAAAACCATTTATTTTCTTTCAGCTATTCGTGCAGAACAAAGTAATTTCCTATTAAAACAAACAAACAAGCAAACCCTGGTAAATATTTTAGGAAATGTTAGAATGGAAATAACTGATATTTAAAATTGAAAAAGAAAGTTTCTCATTTCAGAAAAAAATTTTTAAAAAAGTAGAATAAGGAAATGGAAAAATTCTAGCTGATTGACTACTCCCTCTCAGAATAGCAACTAGGATGTTTAAAACAAATGCCAGAAAGAAGTTGACACTCTTTTTTTTTTTTATGACATATTCTATTCTTATTATTTTTTTTCTATTCCTCTGACTACTCATCCTCAATTTTGTTTTCTGGACATTTATTCATAAGTCACACATCTTTCCTCCTTCAGGTTATTACCAAAGTCTCAGTTCTTGTTGTTCGGTTCTTCCCTTTCTATAGTCTCCTTCAGAAAAAAATCCTTTCTGTGTGTACTTTTTAATGACTTCTACTCTCAGCATTATACAGCTAATTCTAATGTGTAATATCCAGTTCAATTTATGACTTCAGAATCAATCCCATATTTTCAATTATCTACTTAATTCCACATGAATGTACTGTCATTACTTCAAATTCATCATTTTTTCAAATGGGATACATTGTGTTTCTGTTTCATTTAGATATCCCTTCTAAATTCTCTGACCACATCCAAAACTAAATTTCTTCACTTAACTTTAAATTTTTACAACAACTTTGAAATATTCTTTTTTTTAATCCAAATCCTATTAGTGTTTCTTTCACATATTACCTTTTTCTTTCCAATTCCCAAGGCTATTGCCAAAATGCTTGCCTTCTTTGTTAGACAGCTCAGTCCTTGCTCCGTTGTTCCCCTGGAGTTCAACCACTTTAACCTCCAAATCTATCATAACATCTCCCTTTACTTAACTGTATTGAAATCTTATTTCTTATGAACCAACATGTTTTTACTCAGATATCATCTTCCAATCACATGTGGACATTATAGTTTCTTAGTTCACCTCATTAATGCTCAAATCTAAGGATAATATTAAAATCTAGGGATTTTAATGCATAATGCATTAATGCATATACTTGCTACGTTAATATTCCTAAGTAAGTATATCAGATGCCTATTAAAAATCTAACCCTTTAGAAGTACCCCTCCAAAAGTTACAAAGACCAAAGCTACTCTTCCTGGCTTTTATTACTTAGAAAACATAGATTCCACTTTACATACCCAATCTAATTTCTCCCTTTTACCACTATATATCTCCCACTTAGGCCGGTGTATCCTAGAAATGTCATGTTTATTTCCTTATTCCATGCCTTAGCTAATAATGTTGCTTTCATTTGTAGTGCTGTCCCATCATCTCCTCTGCCTTCCAAGTATCCTACCTGTGAATTCTATACCTTTGGCATGAGAGAGTTACATTATTCCACAAACATATATCTGGTAAATGGCCACTCAGTCTTTAAAACATAGCTCATGCATCATCAGATATAGAAAGCTTTTCCTGACCCATGTGCTTTAATAATCCTCTCTTATTTATATTATCACTGTAATAATGCATTAATATCATTTGTTTATATACTTGTCCTTCCCAGAATAACTGCGTGTGCTGTGAAGTCAAGGCAAAATTCAAAGCAGAAAATAACACAGTGCTTGGTAGAGAGTCAGTTTTTAGTAAATGAAGGTTGAATAAATGAATGAGTGAATCTTTACCTTTTAAGACAGGTTGCGTTTAACCTCCCTAGTGAAGCCTTCTTACATTATTCTGAGCACTTGCTGATGTCTCTTCCATCAGCAATTACAGATGTTACTATGTAATTAATTTTCAATTATTTACCCTCTTATTTTGTTAATATGTGTTAGATTTAAAAAATGTTTATTAATTTTTAGACAGAGAGCACAATTGGGGGAGGGGCAGAGAGAGAGGGAGAGAGAATCCCACGCAGGCTTCACACTGTCAGCACAGGGTCTGATGTGAGACTTGAACTCACGAACTGTGAGATCATGACCTGAGCCAAAACCAAGAATCAGGCACTTAACCAACTGGATCACCCAGGCACCCCATAATTTGTTTTAGACTTTAATCTTCTCTGCCTTAATAAGTTCAGAAATTGAACTTGAATGTCCGGGAACGTGCCATTTTCTTATTCTCTGTTTCCTATCCTGCTTAGCAGGGAAAACATGTTGTTTATATCTGTTGATTATAATTTTTCAAGAACTACATTTCTGAAGGAGTTAGAGATGGTGTTTTATGCAGTTTGAAGTTTTTCTGCAGATAGACCTATACCTCATCACAACTAAAAGATACAGTCTTCAAAAAATGCTCTTCACCTGGGAAATACGACAATGACACTTTCTCTCTGTATCTGATCTTTCTCTTTTCTCCTTAGGCAGGTAAGTCCCTTCCCAAATGCCAGCCCAGTTGGTGAGCATGTTCCTCCACTCTATTTCTCATAGTTAAACCCCTGAGTTTGTTGAAACACGGTGGAAATGTAGAAAAGACTTGCTTTGGTTTACTGCAATTTGGAAAGTCTTCATGTTTGTCCAAAACCCACCTTCTTTGTCAGATGCTCCCATTGATACTTAAGAAGTCTGACGACAAATGGGTACTAATTTGAAAATGGTGCCAAAAGTAGGAACCAATTAAAAAATAAAACTAAACTGTAAACACCAAAAACCAGACAGAGCTCCTTCACATTAGTCTTCAAATGATAATTTTATGCTGTTCATTAGAGAGGGATGAAAAATAAAATAGTTATTCACAAGGAAAGCTAATGTGATTTCTATTATTGAATTAAGATTAACATATTAATCTATATTTTTAGGGAAAAAAACCCAAAATGCCATCTTTATAATTCCAAATCAGAGAGTTTTTTTAAATAAATGCTTATTTATTTTTGAAAGATTGCAAGCGGGGGAGGGGCAGAGTGAGGGGAGGGGTCAGTGGATCCAAAGTGGGCTCTGTGCTGACAGCAGTGAGCCTGATGTGGGGCTCGAACTCACAAACCACAAGATCATGACCTGAGCTGAAGGTGGACACTCAACTGACTAAGCCACCCAGGTGCCCCTCAAATCAGAAAAATTTTTTAAAATCAACAAAAATATCCCTTCCACAATTGCCTTGTGAAATCTCAGCTAATTTTTAAAGAAAAATTTCAGCTAAAACCTATCCATTAGGGAGAGAGTAATTTATCCCAATTCTTATGAGCTATACTTAGCATTGCAGTGACTCTCGAAAAGATGTTAGAGAATTTTAATAATCTTTCTCCCCCATGTTTATAAATTGAAAGGTTACTGGACAGTTAAAAATACTCTTTCTCTGGTTTTTCTAAATGAAAGGATGTCAAGGCATCACCATTTGGACTGCTGTTGCAGTGATATTGTAACTGTAGCAACCGTATGCTGATGAACCAGCTTCTATCAGGAATGTGTTTTAAAAATTCCCATGAGGCTTCAGCAGCTTGGTAAGCCAAAGGGGAACATATTTCAAATTAATTGTTCCCATTTTATGTGATAAAAAAAAAAATCAGCCAGGCTCCTCTGTGACAATCCTGCTTCATTGTGTCAGTAATGAAACCACACATTTAATTGACAAGTGACAGTTCCTTGCTGTTCTGTTTCCTCTGCTATTTATTATATTTTCAGTGGGTATCTGTGGTGCTGAGAATGCCTGTGGGAGCAGAAACACAGTGTAAAAGTGGTCAGATCTATCAACGTTCTGAATAGGGTCTTTTCTTTACCTGATAACATTGTTCCTGATTGATTGTATCTTGAATTTTAGTAAATGAAATTACATTTTTTGTGTCTATGTTAATCATGTTATGACATTTTTTTAAACGGAAATGACCCCTTTGTATTACAAATAAAGGGCCAGGAGGAAAAAAAAAAAAAAAAAAAGAACCAAATCGGGAAGCAATAAAATGACACTTGAGGAAAGCAGAAATCTCCCTAGAGCTTGGTCACTGTCTAGCTTTAACACTTAGGGAAGATACAAAATGAATGTGATAATTTCTAGAAGCCTTGCTTCAGCTCTCTGTGTGAGGGATCTAATTTTTTTAAACCTTAGATTTTTAGTTATCACATTTTTAGAGGATATATTTACTATAATAGACTAATAAAAATATAAGGTAGGCTTTTTCATAGGATGTGGCTGTACAGAGTATTGTTTCTTTACCAACGATAAGAAAAATTTGCATAAACTGCAAATTCCACTTTTTTTAACCTGTCAGACAGCTGAGATGTCAAGTGAACCAAATTGTCTCAAGTCCAGGGAGAAAAGACCCATAGCCACCCTTCTCCACATTGAGAAGGGACACTGGAACTATCTCCCCTGTGGCAGGGCACGGTAGGAAGAAAGGGTCAGCTCCCATTTCCACGGCTTGTTAAAGGCTGAGGTTGGGCAGTGTGCTCCTATAGAAATCTCTAGGAGCCTCAGACCAAAGAGGTCTGCGGTTCTCTCACAGGCCCTCTGCCATGGACGACTACCAGATGTTCATGAAAAGACTGGGTTCAGAAAACCCTGTCACATCCGGGGCGTAGGTAAAGAACTAGTGTAGTTGGGAAAAGATAGAGGATAAACACTTTACTCCTGGCTGAGAGGCGGGAAAGAGGGCTGAACCCAAACTGATACCATCAGAAGTGTTTCTACCTCCGAGGGGTAGAAAACACACCCCAAGACGCACACGGAGGCCCACCACACAGACAAAGCAGGGTTTGCCCTCAGGAGGCAGAAAACATTGAGAAATCCCACCTTGAGACTCAGGTACACAGGGCTTCCTGAAGATTGGGGTTCAACCAGAACGTCAGAGCCCCCCCTCTCCATCAACCCTGCACACGGTACCAAGCTACTGCGACCTACCATTGAAGGAAGTGCGTCGGAGAGATGCCTCCCACTCCCAACCCTATGGTAAAAGTATAAAGGGGTGGTTGGCAGATTAAGGTAGATCACAAACCTTGATAATAGTCCTATCTCCCAGTCTACACGCAGGGGATCTTGGAGAAATTTGATACCTTGGGCACTGATAACAAAATCCAAACTAATTTGACCTGAATTCCTGATTAGATTGATACTGTCTTCTTTATTACTTGTCGAAACATAGCAAAGGCAACCCAACATAGAAAAAAAAAAAATCTTTCCAATAAACGATGCTCAAATAATTGGGTATCCATATGGGGAAAAAAAAGGAAAAAGAACTCAGATCTTTATTTCTTATTACATAAAAAAACGAACCATGATCAAAATGTAAACTATAAAACTTCTACAAAAAACAAAGAAGAATATCTTTGGGACCTGGGATTAGGCCAGAACTTATTTATTAGCTAGGATACAAAAGACATGGATCATAAGAGAAAAAAAACTGATACATCAGACTTCATCACAATCATAGCCTTTTCTCTTTGAAAAACATGTTGAAATGAAAACATGAAAAAAACCGAAAAGTCACATATTGGAAGAAAATATTTGTTAAACACTTACCTGATAAGAGACTGGTATCCCAAGTATATAAATAACTTCCACAACTCAGTAAGAAGAGAAACGACCCAATTTTAAAAATGGGCAAAAGGGGGCGCCTGGGTGGCTCAGCTGGTTAAGTATCTGACTTCCATTCAGGTCATGATCTCACGGTTTGTGAGTTCAAGCCCCGCGACCGGCTTTGTGCTGACAGCGCAGAGCCTGGAGCCTACTTGGGATTCTGTGTCTCCCTCCCTCTCTCTCTCTGCCCCACCCCTGCTTGTACTCTGTCTTTCTCTGTCTTTCAAAAATGAATAAATGTTAAAAAAAAGAAAAGTTGGACAAAAGATTGGATAAAAAAATGGACAAAAGATTTGAACCTACACTTCACCAAAAAAGATATACAGATAGACAGGGAAATACAAATCAAAACCACACTCAGATATCACCTCATGCCAGTCAGAGTGGCCAAAATGAACAAATCAGGAGACTATAGATGCTGGAGAGGATGTGGAGAAACGGGAACCCTCTTGCACTGTTGGTGGGAATGCAAACTGGTGCAGCCACTCTGGAGAACAGTGTGGAGGTTCCCCAGAAAATTAAAAATAGACCTACCCTAGGACCCAGCAATAGCACTGCTGGGAATTTACCCAAGGGATACAGGAGTACTGATGCATAGGGGCACTTGTACCCCAATGTTTATAGCAGCACTCTCACAATAGCCAAATTGTGGAAAAATCCATATGTTTTCACTCTTACGTGGATCCTGAGAAACTTAACAGAAGACCATGGGGGAGGGGAAGGAAAAAAAAAATGGTTAGAGAGGGAGGGAGCCAAAACATAAGAGACTCCTAAAAATTGAGAACTGAGGGTCTATGGGGGGTGGGAGGGAGGGGAGCATAGGTGATGGGCATTGAAGAGGGCATCTTTTGGGATGAACACTGGGTGTTGTATGGAAACCAATTTGACAATTTCATATATTAAAAAAAAAGATATACAGATAGAAACAAAAAATCATGAAAAGGTGCTGAGGCTCCCTAGTCATTAGGGAAATGTAAATAACAAACATATCCAAATGGCTAAAATTAATAAAAAAAAAAAAATCTGACAATCCCAAGTACTTAGAGTAATGTAGAGCAGGTAGAACTATCAAACGTTATTGTCAGTGGGTATGCAGAATTTTCCTGCCACTGTGGAAAACAGTTTGGCAGTTTTCTTTGAAGTTATACATACACTTACCATATCCTTCAACAATCTGACTGCTATGAATTTACCCCAAAGAAATAAAAACCCACGTCCGCACACACACACAAAAAATTGTATGCAAATGTTTACATTGGCTTCATTCGTAATTATCAACATCTAAAAAGAAAGCCCTGAAGTATCCAGCAACTGGTGAATGAATAAATCAACTGCAGTGGAATCGATTCTATGTAATACTATTTAGCAATAAAAAGATGCGTGCAACAACACTGAAGAATCTCAAACGAGAAAGAAATTTGTCTCAAATGACTGCATACTGTATGATTCCATTTGGATGTCCTTATAGAAAAAGCAAAACTATCAAGACAGACATTGGATTGGATCTGTGGTTGATAGGCTCCGGCAGTGGAAGAAGGAAATTACAAAGGGTTACAAAAGAAATATTTTGGAATGATGAAATGTTTGATCTCGTTTGTGGTGTTACAAACACAGCTGTATGGGTTCGTCAGAATTCATGGAGCTGAACACCCAAAAAGGTCAGTTTCACAATATGTAATATATTAATAATCTTGACTAACAATAGGCTGAAGATAGCTTATATAATGAGAGTTCATTCCTAAGGCTAAAAGTTCCTAATTACTAAAAATGAATCCTTGATATGTTGGCAGCTATAACTTCTGTTTACCTTTATTACAAATCTCCAGGAGTTTTTGTGGATTCCTCAATGTTATGCACTTAAATACAGGCTAAATAAGTGTGTATCTTTCAGGATTTATCTTCATTGCCATTTCTTGTGTTCCTTTTCCTGGTTTTTAAAGATCACTTCACCGGAAGAAAATCTTAAAAATGTTGGTGGTTATCTTTGGAGATGGGATTATAGGATTGAAATATTTTATTCTCTATATGCTTTTATATTTTCCCATTTGTAATTCCTATGTTTTATTTTTATAACCAGAAAACTTACTAAAATGTAATGGTACTCCAAATAACCTTACTATTTGAAGATATCTGACTACAGATATCTAGAGCTACACACAGACACCGACTTGCAACACTTATCTAATTTAGGTTGCTTCCTAAGGGACTAACAGATGTTGGTCACCGAGCAACTTTGTAACAGGTAATAGTTACTTCAAACGAGCTGTGTTGAAAGTGGTGTCTCTCGGTGACTTGCACAGAATATGTCTTCACCCGTAATGGACACAACCTGTGTGAAATATGGCCTGTTTTATATCCAAACATATTCAAGTGCAAATACAAAATTCCCACAAGATCTAGATTGCGGGTAATATGTGTAGGCCATTCATAGCCTACCTTACACACACTCAAATAGAATTCACAGAGGTGGTAGCAATATTTTTAAAATAACACCGCTAATGAAAAACAAATGCATCGAATATTTGAAAGCTATCTTTTCTGTTATGAATGTATCACAATAGGAATAAAAATGGAAAATATGGATCTCTCTCATTTATCCTTCTATTTCAGAAATTCTTATTACTCAGGAACAAGCTGCTATTAACATTTAGGTGTATTTTCTTTCAGGGATTTTTTTTCTCTCTGCGTAATTACTAACATGTATTTAAAACTATTCCGTATTTGCATTGCCTTAGAGTACTCACACTGGTAAAATAAAACTGTAGCTACGTCCCGCTGTTACTGTGCTACTCAGGGTTTTTGAAAGTTCAATATCTCTTGCCACATTCTTTTCTTGCCAGAAATAGTGAATTAGAAAACACAATTTGTTTTCCCATCAATTTGCTAATTTTCCCACATTTACTGAGCTCCCTTTCAATTTCCCTCCCTTTTAATCTGTATATTTAGGATTGGAAATAAGGGGGCATTAATGTTAACAGTCTTCTTGCCTTCAATGTGTCTAATCCTATCCATACGTTAAGTGTTTTCTATTTTATTCAGAATTCTTGGGATAGAGTGCTCCCATTCCTTTCTGATTTTATTTTATTTTTTTAAAAGAGCACCCTCTCATTTTTTCCCTTTGGCCCTTCTATTTCTTGGACCCTCTTGATTCTCTTACCTATCTCATATCTACAGAAGTTGCTCTGAATCTTTGGAACTACTGTGTAGAGTAATTAAAAACTCCATGATTTCCTCTTCAAAAATATTAACGCCACAAAAAAGGTACGATTTCCAGATGAACTGCATCTGGACACAGGTACAAAGAGATACGATCCTTTTCCTTTTCCTGTAAACCCCAGAGTTTTCCTCATGAACATGTAATTTCTAACTTACCTCTTATGAGTAAAGATGCATTAGAATGGAAATCACTGCCAAGTATTGAAAGAATTCCATTTTTCTGCTAAGTCAAAGCAACATTTACTTTTGTCTTTGAGGACAGACAGAGACCTCATCTATACAGTGATTCATTTCATGACCTTCAAAAAGAAAAAGTCAATTGCGTCACCCTGTAATAAAATGGGAGACCAAGAGACAGTCTCACATACTATCTTGAAGGTCAGCAACCACAAGAAAATAAATATTTTTATTAATAGATGTTTTTAAAAAGTTACAGGGACAAAATAGACAAAGAATTGACAGTATTAAGAAAAGCCTAGAATGGAAATTATATTAAAGGATATTCAATTTGAAAACCAACACAGCTCTCATTTTAAAACGGAAATTTTGCTGCAGATAGAAGCAGCTGTCACGTGGAGGCCACGGGGGATCCACAGCATCCCAACCTCCCCACTTTGGTGACCGTGTTTTAGTCAGGGTTAAACAGAAAAGACAATGAAAGTCGTCTCTTCCTTCTCTGAATCGTTAGTCCATGTTTCTAGAACCAGTGTAGATGGAGAACTGGTGTATTTACACAGATCTTTTAAATGCCACATTTTACTTTAAAATTCAGTCTTTCCAGCGATTCAATAACCTTTCTCAGAAGCAACACTGGGAATCTATTTTTGAAAAGTAGTCTTGAGGTTTTATTGTGAGTTCAGCTTCTGGTTACTGTTAGTGGTTTTTTTTGTTTTGTTTTGTTTTTTGGTTTTTTAATTATTATTATGCAATAACTTTACTACTAGTGTTCATGCCAGGATCGGCTTGAGTCTGTCTTTGTTGCCACCTCTGACCTGAGTTCTACTTGCACAATGGTGAGTCTACACTTCCTGGAGAACCAGTGATAACTCGGGGATTGATAGTTCCTTAGATGCTGGCGTCAATACTCTTTTTGAACGTGGAGAGATCTGAAGTCTCTTCTCCCGGGAACGAGCATTGAAGGAGAGCAGGGACTTTGCTGGACGCAGCACAAAGGCTCTGTATCCTCGAACAGCATTCAAGATTAGTAGCACTGAGGAAGGGTTAGGGGGTGTACTTCAGTCAGCGTCCAGTCAGGAACAGGGGGTTCAAAAGGCAATTTAATACGAGGAGTTAGTTACAATGGCATTAAAAGAGCTAAAAGGGAGAGTAAGGTGGGGTAACCCAGATATTACAAACTGCAGGAAGTCACTTTGTCTGGGCTGGCGGACCAAGGGAGAATATAGAGTTACCTGAGCCCTGGTGCTAGGGTGGCCTGGCTGGAGCTGGTGACACATGGAGAGCCCCGGAAGGAGCTGGGTCCCGGAAGGAAGGCCTGCCCGGAACCACCAACTACAGTGGCTTGTACAGAGATGCTACCTAAAGCAAAAAGAGGGAAACATTGTTCTGGCCTCTTATCTCCTCCACTCTATCTTGCAGGCACAAACATTAAAAAAAAAAAAAAAAAAAAAAAAAAAAGGACCGACTCATCTTGGCTGTGGGGGGTATTACCCAAGCAGTTCCCAGGCTAGACTTTGGACACTGTGTAAAGTTTATCTACAAGGGAGACATACCTGAAAGACTGAAGGCTATCTTCTTGGTTACCGAAAGATATGAGCCACAAGATTAAGGCTGTTTCCAAGGGTGGAAAGTAACGGGGAATTCTTCTTCCACTTGGGCCAAAAAAGCCACGTGGTCCTTTCCAGAGCAGTCGGAGGTCGGCACCTAGCAGGTACAGCAGGAGGTGGGGGCAGGGGACACCGCCAGAACTGGGGCGGGAGCCACGCTGGCCTGTTGGTTGCAAGTGGTGCTGAGGAGTGAAAGATGAAGGCAGCAGGAGAGGTGGGAAGCTCGTGTTTAGAAGGGCTCGCCGCCGACGGAGGCAATGGTTTCCGGGCTGGCACAGGAAGTGCAGCCTGCATCCCGGCAGTGGCAGTCTGCAGAAAAGGAAGTTCAGTGGGATCCTCGGACCTGTTTACATAAACGTGGTAGTTCGAACCAGCCTTTGGGAAGTAGGGCGTAGTCACTGACACTTGGGGAAATGAGGGCTCCATTATGAGAACCCACGTAGATGGTGATAATAACGAAAGCCACAAATAATTGCCAGGGGCTACTAGGTGATTGTGCACTGGGCACAGTGCTAAATTAGTACAGCGTTGCATTTAATCCTCCCAGCTGTCTGTGGAGTGGACGCCCTTCTTGCCCGTACTTTTCGGATCAGGGGAGTAAGGTCTCAAGTCACCTAGCTTGGGCCTTCTGACTGCAGAGGCTTCTGGCTCAGCCACCGAGCCATGCTCTCCCACTATGCAATCTTTGTGGTATGATTATGTAAATTCACCAATGCCAGTGTTGGCTATGCTTTTAGTTCGTTAAAGGGATGCATTCGGAAGAGTTTCTAGGTCATGCATGTTATGGAAAGAAGGTTTAGTTTCTCGAGAAGTACGCATTGCTCCCAAAGGAAAAGACAGGCCTTTGTCAACTGACACCCCCAGAAAGGGTATTTTGGCCCTAATTCAATCTGGCCAGGTGCCGTCCATCTGGTTATGCATCCGCCTCGACTTATTCAGTAATTTGACTCATTGAAGCAGCATGTATACACAGCCTACAACTTGGAGCCCTCCTAAGAACAGAAATAAAAACTCTCTGCAGATGTGTCTGAGCTGATGAAAAGCAAGGAAGTTTCCAGTTAAAAAGTACTGCCAATCCTCTCACACCATCTGAACTTATAATGCCGGGGAAAGAAAACTTTCATGTTGGTTAATAGGATGAGCGTTTCTTCCTGAGGAATCCAGCCTTCTGTAAAATGACTGAGGGATCCCAGAGATAAGCCCACATGGCTCAAACTTCATCCCTTCCTTATCTTAATGACGCAGCGATTTAGAATTTCAGTTTCTGAAGCAAGTCCTAACACGAGCAGCCAAATTTCATCCAGTAGTAGGATGCCGTGGAGCTGCTCTCCTTTCAGGGGGAGAAAAGTACATAAAGGATTTTAACATTCTCTCTGCCGAAGACCTACATGAAAAATCACATGGTACTTTAGTTCCTTGTGAGAATGGTAGAGCCCCTTGTTTGTCTTGAACTTGATCTCGAAAGTTAACCATAAAGATTATTAGGTAGAATATAAAAATATGAATCATCAAATTAAAAAAATGGTCAGACGGCATCACAGTATCTTTTACTTGGTGAAACGAAATCTTAAATAAAAGCCACATAGCGAAAGAAAACACTCGTTAAACACCTACCAAATAGAGGACTGATATCCAGAATGTGTAAGGATTAAAAGAACTCTAAAATATAACAACACACATGAAAATATGTGAAATGTCATTATTAGGGAGATGCAAATTATAACCACAGTGAGAGATCATAGCACATTTATTAGATATGGCTAAAATTAAAAATCTGACGACCCTAAGTGCTTCAGGAATGTGGAGTAAGTGGAACTGTTGTATGTTCCTTCTAAGAATGCAAGACTTTGCTTCCACTTTGGAAAACAGTCTGGAAGGTTTTCTTCAAAGTTACCCATAGGCTTACTGTATGACGGGACTATTCAGAGTACAATAGAGGCAGGGAGTGTGGGGATGCATCGTTACCACAGAAGAAAAATCAAAAGCTTGTGTTTTATCAACAGAGAATCAGTGCCATCCCTGTGAATCAATTCCATTCTTTTTCTATCCTTTATGTCACGTTATTAAGGATGAGAGCAGTGTAGTGTTTGTTTCAAAGTATTAAACCAGACAGAGAAGTTACCACATCACCTTGTTGACATCACAGCCCTATATTATCATTTGTATTGGAGTTTGACATATGAGTGAGCCCTTACTGAGCACATTTAGTGAGAGAGCATTTTTTACTGTACTTTAGGGAAGGGAATAAAAAATAAATGACAACTTTAGACTTATCTGGACTTCATAATAATAACTCTCACTATCGTATGCTGATGCTGTGCTAAGAAAAAGTACTGAGTGCTGTGCATGGAACATCTCATTCATTCTTCCCAACATCCCTATCGTCTCCATTTGATGAATAAGGAAACTGAGGCACGGAACAGATGAACCACTTTCCCAAAGTCACAGTCAGTAGGAGCGGAAAGGAAGTTTGAAACCAAGATCTGTCCAACTCCAGTTCTAAAACCCAATCTATTGGTCATCATGTTGTTGGCCCTGCTGGCTGTCGTCTTGCCCTTACTATTCACTTCCTCTGTATGTAGCTTTCTGGTTTTCTGTTTGCTTAACAGTTTCTCTTAGTAAAATGTAAAAAGAGGGGGAAAAGAGAACATCCACAAAGATGTAGGAGCCCCGAAGAACAATCGTCTTGTTAAAAGTGGAAATTAAGAAAAAATAACCACATTTAAAAGATGTAATGATGAGAAGATAAGACTATTTGCTTAGGCTGATGCTCAGACAGCCCTGTCTCCTAAAATGTCAACATTAGAACAAAGGCTGACATTTGTTTATAGTCAATGAGATGATGGTGCAAAACGATCCAGCCTGAGCTAGGAACCATCAATAGAAATCTCACCACTAGGTAAGCATAACAACCCCCACCTATCCTTCTGATCTTAATCTGAATAGAAAAATAAAAGCTAACTGAGCAAAGTTCTTATTTTGATTCCCTTTGGCAAAATAGTTAATGTTAAAATAATTTTAACTTAAAATAATTTAAATAGGCTTATTAAAAGCTTTCTCTCCTTCCATCCACCTATTTTATCAGTGGGAAAAATCTTGGTCTTATGATGTTGAGGCAGGGGCTGTATCTAATTCTTAGACACAAGTCTGGAACATAGGGATCAGTGAGAGGTTTCTTTTTTTTTTCAACATTTATTTATTTTTGGGACGGAGAGAGACAGAGCATGAACGGGGGAGGGGCAGAGAGAGAGGGAGACACAGAATCGGAAACAGGCTCCAGGCTCTGAGCCATCAGCCCAGAGCCCGACGCGGGGCTCGAACTCACGGACCGCGAGATTGTGACCTGGCTGAAGTCGGACGCTTAACCGACTGCACCACCCAGGCGCCCCGAGAGGTTTCTAAAACTGCATTGTAACTATTATTGAGTGTCATAGTAAGTAAGGTGCTAGAGTTAACATCAGGCATGCTAAGACTTGAAACCTCTAGTCTTTTATCTCATTACAAAGCATTACTTCTAGTTTAATCATTTTACTTCATTTGGATGAATTTACTCTTAAGCAAGGACATTCAGACAGCACTCGTCTGAAATCTGTTCACAAAATTTCATTAGTTGTGGCTAAAATTAGAAGGTCTCCCCCCCCGCCCCCTGTCTCTCTCTCTCTCTCTCTCCCTTTCTCTCTTTCCATTCATTGAGCACTTACTTTGGGTCATAGTCTTGGCTATGATTTTGCATAAAATATTTCATCACAGTTCCTTTCTGCAGATGAAGAAATTGAGGTTCTGAGAGGTATTAAGGACTCTGTACATAACTATAGTTAATGAGAATTGGTTGGAAATTAAACTCAAGTCTGCCTTCTGTTCCTAAAATCATGCTCGTAACCCCTTTACCGTGGCTTTCTGAGATTTTTTTCCCCTAGATCCCAACCACCTTATAGTTCTGTTAATACTTTCTCTCTTCAGGCAAATCTATTTACATTTTACAAGATGAAGTTGTACTTCCTGTTAGGTGTGGCTACATTTAGCATAGCATATTAATTATGTGTATGGCCTCTAGAGTCAGACCACCCGGGTTCAAGTTCTGACTCTACTGTACACGAGCTTGTGTAGACTTGTGAGACCTTGCTTGGTTTGCCTAACCTTGTCAAGGCTTCAATTTCCTCATTTATAACATAAGGATGATCGTGACACTGGGTAGTTGTGAGGTAAAGGAGATGAAGCATGGAGAGTGTTTAGCATTTGTCTGATTCATAGTAAGTGTTCCATAATATTATTGTAGAGTGGGAACTCTTTGAAATAATTGGGGCACAAGACTTCAGGTATCCTGAGAGTCTGAGCACAAATGCACTTGAATTCATGTATTTGTAAAGCTCAAAAGAGCTACTGCAACAATCTTTAATCTTCAAACCTTCTCTCATCTACATGTTGTTGCTAAATTAATCTGATCATGCGTCTCCCTTTTAAAAACCTTCCCTGTCGGGGCGCCTGGGTGGCGCAGTCGGTTGGGCGTCCGACTTCAGCCAGGTCACGATCTCGCGGTCCGTGAGTTCGAGCCCCGCATCGGGCTCTGGGCTGATGGCTCAGAGCCTGGAGCCTGTTTCCGATTCTGTGTCTCCCTCTCTCTCTGCCCCTCCCCTGTTCATGCTCTGTCTCTCTCTGTCCCCAAAATAAATAAACGTTGAAAAAAAAAAATTTAAAAACCTTCCCTGTCTTGGGGCGCCTGGGCAGCTCAGTTGGTTAGGTGTCCGACTTCGGCTCAGGTCATGATCTCACAGTTCGTGGGTTCGAGCCCCACGTCGGGCTCTGTGCTGACAGCTCAGAGCATGGATCCTGCTTCGGATTCTGTGTTTCCCTCTCTCTCTGCTCCTCTCCTGCTCACGCTCTGTCTCTCTGAAAAATAAAATAAGCATTAAAAAAGTTTTTTAAAAATAAATAAAAACTTTTCCTATCCTTGTAGAAGACCAAGGCAAAAGAGGTCCAGGACAAACCACCATAGTGTGACAACCAAACTTCTATAATTTAACCTCGACATGTTTTATCTAACTCCACTATTTCGCTTCATATAACCAATGTTTAAGCCAAAGTGAACACCTTGATATTCCCAGTATAAATTTTTTTCTTTTCTTTTTGTTCCTTCCCACGTATCTGCATGTCTAAATCACACCGACCTCTGGGCTTGGGACAAATGCCGTCCCCTCCACGTCCTTGCTGATCTCCTCAGCTGGAAGTGTTTTCTCCTGGAGCACTACTTCTCAGTCTTTAATTTTTTTTTTAATTTGAGCATATTTGATAATGTTATATTAGTTTTAAACATACAACATAATGATTCAACACCTCTATACATTATACTATGCTCACCACAAAGGTAGTTACCATCTGCCCACCATATAACACTATTACAACATTATCGACTGTATTCCCTGTGCTTTGCCTTTCATTCCCATGACTTATTCATTCCATAATTAGAAGCCTATATCTCCCACTTCCATTCACTCATTTTTGCCCATCCCTCCACCCCCCTTCCCACTGGCAACCATCACTTCTCTGTATTTATAGGTCTGATTCTGCTTTTTGTTTATTCATTTGTTTTTTAGATTCCACATATGAGTGAAATCAGATGGTATTTGTTTTTCAGTCTTATTTCACTTAGCATGATATCCTCTAGGTCCCTCCATATTGTCACAAATGGCAAGATCCCATCCTTTTTTATGGCTGCCTAATTTTTTTGTGCATCAGAATTACCTGGAGAACTTGTGACAACACACATTACTGCACCCAACTCCAGAGTTTCTGATTCTGTAGGAATAGGGTAAGGCTTGAGGATTTGCATTTCTAAGAACTTCCCAGGTAGAGGTGATGCTGTGAGTATAGGAGCACTTTCATAACACTGTCCTATAGTATGTTAGCTCATGGCATTTACTACCATTTGCTTTGGATTTCAGTGGTTTATGCCTGTGTGGTACCTCTTATTAGAGAGTAAACTGCTTGAAAACAAGATCTGAGGTTAATCGGTGTTTGCACCTTTCTCCCATGACGTTGAGTAATAGGGCGCCTTTAAAATGTTGTTTGGCTAAGTGAATGGTTAGTGGTATGGGAAGACATTGATAGCATTAGAGTTCAAAGAAAGCACAACACCCTAAATTCACAGATGTGGCCTATTTTACCCCTAAAGGAAAATGAATAATACTATAAGATAATGTATATTTCTTGAGTTCTTGCTATTTGTTAGATGTTGATTGACACTTTTATATGCATTATCTCATTTAATTCTTTGCTTTATAAATATTTATTTTTGAGAGAGAGAGCACACACGTAGGCAGCAGAGGGGCAGAGATGGGGGCAGGGGTTGGGGATAGAGTATCTGAGGCGGACTCTGTTCTGATAGCAGAGAGCCCAATGTGGGGTTCGATTCACAAACCATGAGATCATAATCTGAGCTGAAGTCAGACGCTTAATGAACTGAGCCACCCAGGCACCTCTATCTCATTTAATTCTCATCATAACTCTTTTAGGGTAGACTCTAGTATTATGTATATTTTATGGGTGAGCAGTGACCCTTTGATGATTAATAATTCTCCCAAGGTCAGCTAGCTAGCAAGCAGAACTGGGAGTTAAACGAGGCACTGTTTTAAAAATCAGCTCTTAAAGGCCATACTCTATGGCCTCTCACTGAATGATAAGGACCTGACAAAGTTATAGATTTGCATTCTTATAATCAGTGTGTAATAGTGGCCTCTTTAAAAATGGATAGTAAGTTGTTCAATTATTCAGTACATTTATATACTTCATGTGATTTCTCTTAGTTATGGTCTAAATTTAAAAATATATAAGGCTTAATCTGGAGTCTTAGGCAGAAAATCAAATTAAATTATCAAACTATGTATAAGGAATGGTTGACCTCAATGTCTTAATCTCGTTAGTCAGCACTAGGATTATCATACACAGTTTCATCACTTCAAAAATGATAATGAGGGTCGCATGGGTGGCTCAGTCAGTCGAGTGTTTGACTCTTGATTTTGGCTCAGGTCGTGTTCCCAGGGCCATGGGATCAAGGCCTGTGTCAGGCTCAGTACTTGAGATTCTTTATCTCTCCCCCCAACTCACATGCTTTCTCTCTCTCTCTCAAATAAATTTTAAAAATGATGATGATGAAATTAAATTGAATGTGAGACACTGAAAAACCAGATTTGCCCAGCATAAATACATTGGGTAACAGAAAGGAAAATCAAAACAAAACAAAAGCCAAATTGAGTAATTTGAATTAGAAGAAGCATTCCACAAGTAAAGTTATCTGCTTCAAAATTATTTTAAGATTCTTAGTGCTTTTCAATTTTTATTACTTAGATTTAAAAATATGAAATATAAAAATATGTATAGATTTATAAATATACAAATAAAAATGATGCATAAGAAATATCTATAATAAAACGCAAGAATATCCAAGTTAATCTGTTTTGAAGTAATAGTGATTGTAGTTATTCAGGCATTTCAAAGCATTTTAAGACACCAAGTTTTCTGTCTCCTTGAATTTTTGGCCATATAATTAAGAAAAAATATGTGTTTTAAAGGAAGAAGTGGATGGACAGTCTCTGTTGTGGGATTGATGGGTAGGGGGGCTATGGACATCATCCTATGTGGTAATGAACCCAAGAGAGCAGAAGAGGCAGAAAGAAAGGTCTAGAAGAGTCCTGCAATTTGCAGTCTGGTCTGAATATTTGTTAGTTAACTCCCTGAGCTGAAGATCATTACTTGATTGTTATTAGGGAAATATCCTGCTGTTAAGCTATTTCAAACAACTCTGAGTTTGCACTCTATTAGAGAAGTAGATGAAAATTAGTATAGTACTTGGAGCTATATTTGATTATCCCTTAGGGTTCTTGCACCCAAGATTCCAGGAAATTGTATGAGATTCTGGGGGCCAGGCTATTAAATTCCAAATTAATCAACTACTACTAATCCTGGTAGCTTGATTGTATCCAACAGTTGTATAAATACAATAAAAAATTATTGTGGCAAAGCTGAGGTAATTAACTTTTTTTTCTCTCTGGCTTATGATTTTTTTTAAAGGGGATAATCAATAATTAGCTTCCAGGGGTAAGTTCAAATAAAACATATTCATTGAAATGTCAACCTATGTAAGAGAAATAATAATCTTGGCCTAGAGTTATAAAAGTAAAACAATCAACATTAAAATAATATCCAGTTTATGACAACAAAATAGGTTATATCAAGATGCACTGCAGGACATTGCTACTTACTGAATAGAGGCTATATTGACTTACAGACACCTGGGCATCAGAGATGTAATCCCCATAAGGAAAACACTCTATGTCTTGCTTCCTGTTTCCCTACTGATAACTTGCAACATAAAATTTTCTGCACAGTTTCCACTAGAAAACATGCATTCATGCTAGCCAGTGAATATGAGGTAAAAATGTCTTTTTAATTAACATTTACAGGAATTTTTTTTTCAAAACTCATAAAATGGTTGAAAATATTTTCTATAAAAACATATGAATTTTTGTAGATGTCTTTCTTCAATAGACAGGAGAATCTTTTCCTTGACAACCATGGATGAATGATAGTCAATTCCATATTGTTGGTTGATTAAAGGAAATAGCACTTGGTAAGGGGGAAGAAAAAGCAAGATTAATGAGGATGCCCCCAAGGAAGGTGGGAAGAGTGGCCTCAGGAAAAAAGGAGGATACAGATCCTTCCAGATGGTCTGAGCTTTGAGAATATTTTTTTCAGTCCAAAGGCTCGACTCTCCACATTCTGTGTTTTTCTTGGAAACCCTGAAGGTTAAGTTCTTTTGCCTTTATCTTCACAGTTTCACTCTGTGACCTCAATTTCCCATCCAGCATCAGGGCTCCTGGAGAACATCAAAGTGTTCCTTCCAACATGAAAGATAAATGTGAAGTAAATCCTAAATGCATTTGGGCATCTTTGAAGTTCCAAGTCTGCTGAACTTTTATTTGCTAGTTAAAACTACAACAACAACAACAACAACAACAACAACAAAATGAAGTTCAGGCTGAGATAGGTGATATGTTAAAACATCTATCTGTGTATTTATAGCCCCCAAATACTTTGACATTTATTCCCCCATGGTCCTCCTGGGGCTTTAATATCCTATTCCATTTTAACCTATTCTATCCTAACCCATTAACCATGGGTTAAAAAGCATATAACTAAATCATTTAATACTCAAATACCTATATTGGTCTGGAAAATTAGAGGTGATTTTAAGGGAATGCTTACACATGGAAAAAGAAACAAAAACATTATTGCCTTTCCAAAATAGTAATTCCTTCCCACCAAAAGGGGAGGGTAATTAGTCAATTCAACCCATGTCGGAGCACTCAGAGGACATCTTAGAATTCCTGGCGTTGGAAATCCAACCTGTGAGCTCTATATTTTTGAGATTTTTCAGAGTGCCAAATGCTTCACGCAATGTCTTTTCGTTCTGAAAACAAATGACTATTCCTACTTTATAGTAAGCTGAATCTCATTATAGTGAACTAAGAAGAGTAAGCTGAGTCTCAAGAGGCTGGCCAGGCAAGACATGATAGTCCAGGCGTGAACCCAAGTCTGTCTGGTTCTAAAGCCCTGTTTTCTTCACCCCCTGAGCATCACCTACAACCTTTAACCAGAAAGGTTCACAGATAGATGTGTCTTTCAGCCTCATCGCGTGAAGCAGATTTTTAGGCCAGTGGTTTCACTTCCCATTTTAGCATCCTGTGTGTAATGGGCTGATAAACCTATACACTCGACATACAAATGGGCGAAGAAGATGTAGCTTCTTTATTTCCTATAGATCATCGAACCTCCAAATGAATTCTACTCCACTAGATAGCAGAAGGGTGACAGACATGGAGAGACGCACTAAATTAATCCAACTTGCTAAACTCAGCTGTCTAAATAAAATAAACCTTCTCTTTAGGTGACTCAATCATTAGTTTTAAAGCTCAGTTTTCAGAATTGCTCCTGTCCTCTCTCTCCCTAAGATGGCTTTTGGTAGAGAACTCAATGTGTGACTTCATGGATTTAGAAAAGATAGGGTGGGTAGCTGGGGGTGCTTAGGGCACATCTGCAGCCCTTATACTTTTCTCTCTCATCTGGCTTCCTCACTGGGTCCCTTGTCTGCCTGCTGTGTGGCATCCCTGGTATCTGATGCTGGCTGGCTCTGGGCCTGGTGACCATACAGTTGGTTCTGGCTCCATCAGGACTCCCCTGCCCACTTCTGCTTACTCTGTCCCAGGCTTTCACAGAAGAACAGCTCAGGGCAGCTGTGGCTTTTGTCTGGGCCCTGGTTGGAGGTAGAACCCTTGGCTATGTACTCACTTCACACCCACCACCACAATCCCCTCTGTCAAGCTCCCTACTTGGGCCCCAGTGATTTCTGGGTGCTTTTGGGCCACTAGGGAAATCCAGGAGTCCTTCTAACCTACAGAGGAGGAAGGGGTGGGCTGAGGGCTCCCTCTGTCTAAATCCATTGTGTTGCCACTTGTCCCCAGCTTGTGCCCACCCCAGAGGCTTACCCACACTTCAGGCGTGCCCTGTGAGAGGTCTCCTTCCAGAGCCTTCCATAGAGCATCTCTGATTTGAGTCCCCCTCCATCCTACCTACAGATCTTCTATCTCAAGGCTGGAGCGGTGGGGCCATCACTGTAAAACTTAACCTCCCTCTCTTTTTCCTTCTGTAAGAATCAGGGTTAAGCATGAGTGGTAGAAGTGAGTTTCTATCTCTTTCTTTGCTTTTATGGATCTTCCCAGATGTCCTTTTCCCCTTTTAATGAGAAGGCATCCAACTTCCCCATTTTATTAGGCTCTAGTGGTAGAACAGCTCAGGAGAATCCAATTTATGGGGGGGGGGGGCAACCCCCACACTGGTTTAATAGTTTGGAAATATCAACTGAGTTTCATGTGTGCACAACGTTTTATATAAGAAATGATAGCTACCATGCTGAAACAGAGCTGAGACTTCATAAAAATAAATTCGGGAAAAAAATAAATGAAGGTTCTTGCTCCCAGAAGGATTTCTGTACAATATTATCAAGTTTGCTTGCTGCCTGAGAGAAAGATATCCAATATTTAAAAATATTGTCGAGATTCTGGGCAGATTGATTCTGAAATCTCCCACCAATTTTGCCTTTCAATCAACATGTTTCTAGCAGATACTGTGTCCTGACATATTGCTTTACCAATCTGATAACCCCTATGCACATTTCACTGTTCTTTGTATACTAAATGATGCTGTTAAACGTTATTAAAATGTATGTTTTGAGGGTTTGCTGTTTTTCTGTGAGTGGTGTTGCATTTGCACACCAATTAACATATATCTCCCTAATTTCTTTAGAGCCTTTAATTTGCTAATATGCACCCAAGCTTCCAAGAAAGGGCTATAGTGTCAAACAGTGTTTTGAAACATGGTTAACTTTATAATCCTTTTCTTTTCTGACAAGGATTAGAGGAATGGAAACTAGGTCTCATAAAGAAAGGTCGAAGTAAATATTTTTTTTTTTTGGTCTATCCATTTTGTTTTATTCTGTTTTGTTTTTCAAAGGGAAGAAAGGGGTGAGGGGTTACTTTTCAATCCACGAAGGCTTCTAATTTAAGAATAACCGTAAATACCTTCTCTTGTCAGTGGCAAATAAAATAAAGACATTTAGACCTGGACAAGCAGGTGATTTTCCCTTAGAAATAAACTAGTTCTTTCTTCTGACCACCAGAAGGGAAAATATGATAATGGATCTCTCAGGAAGAGTATGGAGTTTGAGTCCCTAGAGATCTGGCTGGACTCTAGCAGGTTTGGACATTCACCTTGCTAAAGGTATGGGCGGCTGTGCCAGATTGGATTGGAGCTAGCTCACCCCTGCTGGGATTTCTGCAGTGGACCCTGATATTTTCAGGGAGTGTTATTAGAGGGGGGCTTGCAGCAGTCTCACCAGGACCCGACTGGGCTTTGGAGTGGAAATTCCCCATTCCGTTTAAGGCCTTGTTTCATCCCAGAGGTCACCAGGATTAGGCTAGACCAAAACATCTGAGCATGTGCTCGGTGACCCGAAGACTCACCCACCACGTGCCCTGGCTGGTGACTGCAGCAGTGGCCTCCTCACCCCAGGGCTTCCTCGCTCTCTGAGATTTTGTCCCGGTTGCTTATGGAAGGCATCCAGTACTACACAAGGAGCCCAAGTCACATGTTTTCCCCACAACAGGCTCATCCTTTTGATCGTTTTCTGCTTCTCTGACTTTGGGAAGTTCACCTCGCTGCGCTGCCAAGATCGTTGCACTTGGGGAAGGCTCTTAGGCTGGAGGGAAGTTTACTTGGCACGGGCAGGGAGATGACTTTGGCCTATTTTGGGGCAGAGCAGCTTGGCAACAAAGGCATACAGTCTCTGGGTTATTGGCTCCTAAGCATCTTTCCAGAACCCAGTCAGGGTAGCGTTTTCAAGGACGTGGAATGATTTTCATGGCCTATTAAAGGCAAGTAGTTTCTGAGACAGCTGAAAGTTTGTGCTACTGAAATCTTCCAGACTTGCTTTTGAGTTTTCAACTTAGCCTGGGTTAAAGGCGCTGAGGGAAATGGAGCTGTCCTTTACCCTGTGCTGATCAGAGACGGCAGCTCTCACCCAGGTGTTTCTTGCCTGTGACCTAAGGATATGAATTAACTTTTCTGACAAATGAAATGTATTTGGCATCAAAATTGTGGAACAACTTTGAACATGAATGAAATAAATTACAAACAATAGGTTGAAATTATACTGGTTTAAATGAATGCTTTGGAAATATATTCATATACAACAGAATTTTTAAAAACATGCCCTTTTCTCTAATTTTGAAAAAATTTTTAACATTTATTCATTTTTGAGAGACAGAGCATGAGCAGCAGAGGGGCAGAGACGGAGAGAGACACAGGATTTGAAGCAGGCTCTAGGCTCTGAGCTGTCAGCACAGAGCCCCACATGGGGCTCAAACCCACGAACCTCGAGATCATGACCTGAGGCGAAGTCGGATGCTCAACTGACTGAGCCACCCAGTCACCCCATAATTTTGCATCATTTCTTAAACAGATATGTGGTGTAATTCTATTCTTAGGTTTTCACTTTTTTTTGTATACTTAAAAAATTATTTCAGAGGTAGGAAAATGATTTAAATAGTACTAAACAATATTATTTTGTGCATAGTGCTTTTTAGCTTACAAAACATTTTTGTGTGACTTGTTTATTTGATTATTCAATTCACACATTTAAATATTGTTCTTAAGCTTCTCTTCACACACAAAATGAAATAAAAACTGTTATCTCATTGACCAAAGGCCATTATTACCCCTTGGAATAGGAGAGCTTCTTACTACTTTGCACAAGATAAAGATTAACTGCTAAATGATTGCAATCTTTTTAGGGACTGTAACTCAATTTACAATAATAATTAACTCTGTACATTCCTTGAATTCATGTAGCATACTTCCTGAAAAAGGTTCCACATTTACAAGTTTATATTAACACATTTGTTCCCACAATGGTCCTCAGAACATAGGTCAGACAGATTTTACCACTTCCATTTTTATGAATGGCAAAACAGTACATGAGATCAGATAAGGTGCCCAGAATTGATTAGTCTGTCACGGTCACCCCTCCTGTGCTACTACAACCCCCCAGTGGCTCAGGACCATTCTGCGGGGCTCTTCAGCCCTGTGTGCTTTCTGTAGAACCATCCCTTCCCCCCAGCCTGTTCTCTCATTCTAGAATCCTACAGTAGAAGTCTGCCCACTGTCTGGGCTTTCATGGTGCTTCTAAGCCCCAGGCTCAATCTGTGGAGCCAAGGGTTGCTAATAGTTTTGTGTTTGCATCTACCTAATGACAAGCTCACATTTGCCTATAATAACGTCAAGACCAGTGACGAAAAGGGGTCTAAGGCAGAAGGGGGACCTTTAAGAACTCCTGTCCCAGGGGCCTTAGTGTTAGTCTAGATCTGACTGATTCCTTGGCTGGTTTTCCAACCCTTGCAAGTTCTGTGCTTATTACATACTCATTTTATTATTATTATTTTTGTAATATTTGCTTATTTTTTGGAGAGCGCAAGTGGTGGAGGGACAAAGAGAGAGGGGGAAAGAGGATCTAAAGCGGGCTCTGTGCTGACGGGATGACAGCAGTGAACCCTATGTGGGGCTCGAACTCATGAACTTTGTGATCATGATCTGAGCTGAAGTCAGATACTCAACCGACTGATCCACCCAGGTGCCCCGCGTACTCATTTTATTGACAAGAGGTGTAAAAACAAAAACAAAACACTCTCCAAATATATGTGGCATTCACTATCAACCAGGGACTTACTGAAAGCCCCCTTTAAGCATTTTATGGCGGAGGTTTCCAAAGTGACTTGCAGAGGACTTTGGCAATGGCAGCTTTTCCCACCCATCGCAGAGGGTTTATTTTTACCTCAAGTCTCTGGCTCATGGAGAAATAGAAGTAAATGAACACTTTAGGTACACCTTCATGCCCAGTAGTCTCAGGAGAGCGTCACAATTAAAAAGTTCAATTTCCTTTGTTCATTAAATGTCAATAAGTACCGGAGAGACAGGCATGTGTAATATTCATGCAAAGCATCTTCCATTAATGGGCTCAGATGTGAAAAATAGGTCATTTTAGTAATTCCGATTTTTGATGCACAAGTGGCCCAGAATTCCACTTTCTGCTATTAAAATCTGTTCCATACCATGAAAGTTGTACTATTAAATGTCATGAGATAAAATATATCCGTATGTCTATATATAGATAGATACATAATTATATAAAGGTTTGAAAAGTGACAGAAGAGAATCATGATCTGAAGAATACATAATGTGTAGTAGTGGTAAGAGATTGAAGCGTAGTTTGCTTATTAGACTACTCAAACGTATCTTCCCAAAGCAAACTTTTTCAAGGAAGTAAACCGTCCAGGGTTGGAGCATTTATAGAATATTCCTCATTAGATACCTTTTGGTTCTTCAAAAAGGGGTGTGTTTATGTGTGCAAGACACAGATTAATTTATGTCTGTCCTAGGAACTCTAGAACTTTCCTCCCCCTGCGTTAAAAGATGATACTTGTTATTTTTTTCTGTTTCTTCTGAGCCTATCCCTTCCATCTCCTTCAGTCATGCCATTCTGGAAAACTTCTCACTCTCCAAGACTCTTATCTCATTCATTGGAACCTTTCCACCTTACCTAGGAGATGCAGTGGTCTTGTTATATATTCCCCTGAATCTTGTCCATATCCTGGCTGTAATCATTTTACCTAATATTTAGTAAGAGCTCACTCTGAGCCATGTAATATACTAAGTGATATACATGGATTACCTTATTCAGTTCTTACAAACCCCCAGTAAGACAGGTATTATCTCGTGTCACAATAAGGTTAAAAACTTGCCCAAGTTGTCACAGGTAGGAAGAGATGTAGTCTGGATTTGAACTTGGGCACTCTGACTCTAAGGCAGTCTAAGCGCCATACTACATAGGTAATGACAGATGTTACATTCACTTTATAGCAGTAGGCTTATGTGAGCTCATCCCATGTCATAACTTCAAGTAATATCTGTAGGTTGATTCCTCCCAAATTTATAACTTCTCCCTGAAGCCCAGGCCTATATCATCACTAGGGTTTCTAATAGATATATTAGAATTAGTGTGTCCAAGATAAAACTCCTGATCATCTGGCCCACATCCTGGCCCTTCCACAGTCTTCTTCAGATCTTGGACAGTGGCAACTGTATCCACTCTCAAAATCATAACTGAAGTCTTGTCATTACCAATAGCTGCAGTCCCTCCACAATCTCAATTTCCTTCCCCACCCTCTGACCAATCCTTCAACCTCTAGAATTCACTATACATGGTGCCATAATTATAACAATCCTTCAGTCCACATTTTCTCAACTACTTTTTACTGTCCTTCTTCCCTTTGATGTATTCTTCCCCTCCTTACCTGGCTTAAATCCCATGTTCAGTCATTACAAACGATTCCTTACATGTATCCTTTTCTGCTCCTTTCTCTCTACTCACTTGTTGAAACTTTGACCTTGATTAAACCCAAATATCCACCACACAACCATGATGACTCACTATAAGTTCGTAAATGAACTCTAAGTGGGACATAAATGCTAAGAGTTAATCATATGCTCTCACATGACTTGGATGACTACTTTAAATCTCATTCCTCTCTTTTCGAATTCCCAAATATTCCCTCCCCTAGCTTCACTCTCAGCTGGTGACCTTGTTTCATTAAGAAACTTGAAACAATTTTAAAAGAACTCTCATAGACTCCCCCTACCATCCTCTGGCCACCTATCAGCATTTATACAACATTCTTTGCTTTACTGCCAGTTACCTGAAACGGACTACCCATACTCCTATCTGAAGCAAACCCTTTCATTTGTGTGCCAGATCCTATCCTCTTTGGCCTAATTAAGGACATCGTTCCAGGAATCCTATCTTTTCTTTTCTTTTTTTTAAAATTTTTTTAATGTTTTATTTATTCTTGAGGGAGAGAGAGAGCATGAGCGGGGACGGGGCACAGAGAGAGGGAGACACAGAATCCGAAGCAGGCTCCAGGCTCTGAGCCGTCAGCCCAGAGCACAATGCGGGGCTCAAACTCATAAACCATGAGATCATGACCTGAGCCGAAGTCGGATGCTTAACCGACTCAGCCACCCAGGAACCCCCTATCTTTTCTTATATTAGCAATGTTCCACTGTCTAGTGGCTCATTCGTATTAGCATACAAACAAGATGCCATTTTCCCCTCTTTAAAATTTTTTTTTTTTAATTTTTTTTTTTAACGTTTATTTATTTTTGAGACAGAGAGAGACAAAGCATGAACGGGGGAGGGTCAGAGAGAGGGAGACACAGAATCTGAAACAGGCTCCAGGCTCTGAGCTGTCAGCACAGAGCCCGACGCGGGGCTCGAACTCACGGACCGCGAGATCGTGACCTGAGCCGAAGTCGGATGCTTAACCGACTGAGCCACCCAGGCGCCCCTAAAATTTTCTTAAATTAATTTATTTTTTAATTTTTTGAGAGCAAGAGTGAGTGTGCACGTGGGGGAGAGGCAGAATGAGACAGAGGGAGAGAATCTTAAGCAGGCTCCATGCCTAGCACAGAACCCGAAACGGGGTTTGATCCCACAATGGTGAGATCATGACCTGAGCCAAAATCAAGTCAGACACTTAACCAACAGCACCACCCAGGTGCCCCTTTTTTCCCCATCTTAAAAAAGCCTTCTCTTCATTCCATTTCATTCCCTCATTACTACAGCCCCTTTTCATTGCCCTGCTTTGCAGCAAAACTCCTGCAATTCACACTCTGACTTTTGTCCCCTCATTACCTCTTAAACTCCTTCCTACCAGCTCTTCACCTTCATCACCCCACAGAAATTTCTCCTGCCAAGGTCATTGATGACTTTGCTAAACCTGCTAGTCAATTTTCAGTCTCCATCTTACTACCTTGTTTGATGTTGTTGACTCCTTCCTTCTTATACTCTTTTAGCCTCTAAGATACCACATTCAGCTGGTTTTCACCTTACTTCCCTGATTGAACCTTCTCAGTCCCTCATGAAGGTAAATCCTTTCCTCTTCAACTTTTTAATGTTGGAATATCCCAAAATTCAGTCCAAGATCCTCTTTTCTATATACAGTAACTCCTTTGGTGATCTCATCTAGTCTCATAGCCTTAAATTACTTCTGTAAAAAGATAACTCTCAAATTTATAATGTCATCTTAAATCTTCCTCTCTACCTCCAGACTCATATAGCCAACTGCCCACTCAGCATGTTCATATGGACATTTAACAAACATCTTAAACTTAGTGTCTCATGAGCAAGTTTCTCCAGCTCATGTAATGACAACTCCATTCTTCCAATTGCTTAGGCCAAAAACCAAACAAACAAAAAACCTGGAATCACCTTGAGTGACTCTTTTTCTCATATCACAAATCCAATTCATCAGGAAATCCTAAAGCATTTACTTTCAAAATACATCCTGAATCTGAACATTTTGCACTAACTCCTTGCCCACATCCTTGGCTGAGCCACTCCTGCCAAACAACTGTCTGGCTAAAGTCTCAATTGTCTGTCTATAGTCTACAGTCTGGTTTTAATACAGCAACAAGAGTGATCCTAATGAATCTTAAGTCAGATCATGTCAAGTTCATCTTCAAAACATAACATGGTCCCTATTTCAATCAAAGTAAAAACCAAAGTACTTACAATGGCTCATGTGGCTTGCGTTATCTTAGACCCACGTTATCTTTGATACCCATATCCACTCTCCTCCTTGTTCACCTCACTCCTGTCACACTGGTTTCCTAACTGTTCCTTGAATACATCAAACATGCTCCTGCCCTCAGGCCTTTGCACTTGATCTTCCCTCTGTCTGGAATACTGTTTCTCTTGCTACCATGTCTCCTTGTTTCAATTTTTGGTTCAAATTTCAACTATTGAATGAAAACTGTCCTCACTACTTTATTATTGATTTGTTGATTTATTTATTGAGAGGGAGAGAGGAGGGGCAGCAAGAGAGGGAGAGAGAGAATCCCAAGAAGGCTCCATGATGTCAGCACAAAACCCTAGGTGGGGCTCTATCTTACAAACCATGAGATCATGACCTGAACCAGAATCAAGTGTGGGACTCTTAACTGACTACGCCACCCAGGCACCCCATCACTCTATTTCAATCACACCACGCTGTCTCCCAGCACTCCTGATTCCCATTGCTCCCTTCTTCTTTTATTTACTTATTTATTAAATTTTTTTAATGTTTCTTTATTTTTGAGAGAGAGAGAGCAAGTGAACGAGCAGGGCAAGGGCAGAGAGAGGGGGAGACACAGAATCCAAAGCAGGCTTCAGGCTCTGAGCTGTCAGCACAGATCCCAATGTGGGGCTTGAACTCATGAACCGTGAGATCATGACCTGAGCTGAAGCTGGGTCAGACGCTTAACTGACTGAGTCACCTAGGTGCCCCTCTTGTTATTTTTTTAAAATTTATTTTGAACTACTTAAATTTTTTTAATTTGAGTGTAGTTGACGCACAGCATTACTTTAATTTTAGACGTACAAGGTAGTGATTCAACTTTTCTGTATGTTAGGCTATGCTCACCACAAGTGTAGCAACCATCAGTTACCATGCAGCACTATTACAATATTGCTGACTGTATTTCCTGTGCTGTACCTTTTAATTCCTGTGACTTCCATTCTTCCTTTATTTTTTCCGGTATAAAATATAACCTTCTGACATACCCAGTAATTTATAAATTTAGCATGACAGTAGCTTGTTTTCTATTTTCCCTGTCTATAGAATAATTTCCTTGAGAGTGAGACTCTGTTTTATCCACGGATGTGTTTCAAATGACCAGACAATGTTTAGCAGATAGCAAGAGCTCATTAAATATTTGCTGAGCGAATGAAAGAATGACTCCTCCCAGTTGCTGAGTACCAACACCTGGAGTCATTCTTCACTCTTGACCTTTTCTCATACCGTACAAATAATTCAACATCAACTCTTGTCAGCGCAGTCTTCAAACTATATCCATAAATAGACCACTTTGTACCACCTCCATGCCAACACTCCGGTTAATCGACCATCATCTTTTGCTTAATTTCTCTGCTTCCACCTTTGCCTCTTTTAATCTACTCTTAACATGGAAGCCACAGTGGCTCCCATAAAAGGCAGTTTCAATTATGTTACCCTTCTGATCAAATCCTTGCAGTAAATGTCAGTTACCTTTCCAGCCTATGGACCCTCACCTCCCTGGCCTGCTGATACCTCTCTGACCTCATGCTTCACTGCTCTTCTCCTTACTCACTCAGTCCAACCACATGGTCTCCTTACAATTCCTTGAAAACACAGCCAGGCTCTTGTCTCAGAGACTTTGTGCTGGCTGTTCCCTTTGCCTAGGAATGCTTTTTCCTTAGGAATTCTCATGGTTCCCATCCTTATCCTTCTGATCTTTTCTCAAATATCTTTTTACTGAGACCTTCCTGACTTTCTAGCACATTTTCAAGCCTATCTCCAGAACTCTCTGCAGCCTTTTCTTTTCTTTTTCTTCATCCATTACCATCTAACATTCTATATGTTTTACTTACTTATTTCATTATCTACCTCTTCAGACTGGAATATGTACTCCAAGAGGGCAGGGATTTTGTTAACAGTTGTATCCTGAGCATCTTGGACAGTGTCTGGCACAAAGTAGATATGACTGTTAAATGAATGAAGGTTGACCTCCCCATGGTCATACATGGTACATAAGAAATGCTCAAAGATACTTTTTGAATAAGTGAATAGTGAAAAGGGTCAAATCTTAAGGGTGTGGAAAATCATCCCAGGAGAGCTCTCATTCTCACTTTAGGTGCCCCCAAATGAGGAAAGACAAGCAATGTGGGTAGCACATTTAAAACCATCCCAGAATAAACATAAGACAATGAAACTTCATTGGCTTCTTTTATGTTCTATAATTTAAATTCAGATAGATTTTCACGACTGGACCATGCCTCCAATTATCTTGCCCTCACTGTAACTGCACCTCTTCTAAATGTATGAATGGAGCTCCCGGGTGGCTCAGTCAGTTGAGCGTCCGACTTCGGCTCAGGTCATGATCTCGCGGTCTGTGAATTTGAGCCCTGCGTGGGGCTCTGTGCTGACAGCTCAGAGCCTGGAGCCTGCTTCGGATTCTGTGTCTCCCTCCCTCTCTCTGTCCCTCCCCCGCTCATGCTCTCTCTCTCTCTCTCTCTGTCAGAAATAAATAAACATTAAAAAAAATTCTAAATGTATGAAGAGCCACTGTGCCCAATGACAGCTAAAACTCTGCTTTCTGAGTTGGGGGGAACAGGATGAGGGCAGGAAGACTGAAAATTGTCTTTAGAGAATATGAGTGGTTCGAAAAAATTGGGACTACATGACCTCATTTTCTGTTTCTTCTTATAGGCAAGGTATTTTGAAGCAGAGAAATACTCTTTATACACATATAGAGTTTGAAATTTGCAATGACTAATGTACAAAACCAAAACAATACTATATTACTATGTGGACAGCTGATATTGCTATGTCCTTGGCATTGTCAGTAGCTGCAGTGAAAAGGCCCCCAAACACATGTTGACTGTACCGTGCATCTGGTGGTGCCACCTAGGGGTCATGCTGTGTTTTGGCCCCAGATGAACCTCTGACTGAGTTGTTAGGCATTTATTGACGTTCCCTTACTTTACTTCATGATGTGTTTAATCATGAACCCATAGTAACTTTCTCCCAGAAGAACAACCCAAATTTTAATAAGTAAATATGAAATCTAGCAAAAGCTTTTCTAATATGTTAGAAAACTCCTCCCACTCCCCAAAGCACGTGGCTGTTGTTGGGCAGTTTCTTGCTTTACCACATCTAGATTTCTCTTTCATCAAACATAAGAGAATTGTACACTCAACACTATACTCAATAGAGAAATGGCCAAATAAGTATTCAAATGAGATACCCCAAATCCAGACACATTGGGTAGTCATAGACATTGTCCTGTTCATATAAAATCACCAGTCTATCTCTTAGCTTCCTTCCATTCAGAATTGCATATTAAACCTCTCTTAGGAAGAAATAGTTTTCTTTAAAAGCTTCATAAGTGTTTCTATGGCATCCATTAATACCCTATTCTGGTTACTTGCAATTCTACAATTCTACTACAAAGAGTCATAACTTTGCTAGTGTCAAGTTATTGGAAAACATCATAAGAATATTTTAAAAAATAAAGATCCTTCTAAATAAACATTTCAGTCTGTTTTACATATGTTATATAAGGAACTTAAAGTATTACAATTTTGAAATAAGTAAATCTATCATTACATTCACAGAATGGAAGCACAGCCAAGGAACATGATTACCCTGTACTAACCAGCTGCTCCATGGTGGTATCTATGCAGGAACTCAGATGACCCATTTACATTTTAGCTGAGATGAGTCAAATCTCTCCAAATCAGTTTATAAGCTGAGAATTAGCATTTCTGCCTTAACACAGGCTATAAGCATTATAAACATAAATAAACATTATAATCGTAAAATGGAATGTTACCCCAAGGCCACGTCTCCGTAGAGAATAAGCATGCACACAATCCAAATATTAAAGTTGATGAAGGAAACAGTTATAGACTCTTAAATGGAGAAGAGTTTATAGCCACACTTTAATTCATCAATTGATTCATCAAGTTCCTTTGTGGAAAACAGTCTTTATTTCTCTTACCACTCTGAGGACCGGAAGCCAGTGTCCACATTTTACTGAGGACATAGGAAGTCACACGGCTCAGTGAAAAAGGAGCTGTGCTTGGTTTCCAAGGCACATTCCCACAGCCTTTCTCAGTCATGTCTTTTATTCCCATGATGGGCTCTTCTGCACTTATCTCTAGCATATCTAAGTTCTTTGATGATTAACCCACTGGGTTCATTTTTTATTTCTTTGGAAATGAATGGAGTAGGCATCTTTTCTTTATTAATGTTTTCCAGGCCTTTCCCTCACTCATGCAAGTATTTTCATCTCTAGATTTCAGTTTCAAAGAGTTGAGTACATATACAAATGGGAATATATATAATATATATATATTTATATTTATATATTTATATATATTTATATAATTTCATACATGAATGTCCTTAGAAGGTATCTATGTATCTATAAGGTGAAATTATTTGAAAGGAAGATATTAAATATATCTCAACTAGGAGATTGGACTGCATTAGTGACTTTTTAGAAATAGAAACAATTTCATCAATAAAAGAATAAATGGCTGCTACTATGGTGGATTCTATCTGCCCTCAATTATCTTCTTCCAAGTCCTAAAGCCTTCTAAGGCCCTGACTTTCACTTTATTCTGGCATGACCTTCCCCCCACTGTATCTTCTCTGGTGGGATACTAATATTGTCTTATTATTTTTAAGAACAGGAATAACAGCCATGACATCTGTCTAGTTTTTCATAGTACTGTGACATTGCCCTACTATTCCACCCCTGAAGTGGAGATATATGTAAGATATGAAGCCTCTCCAGCCTGCCTATATTAGTCCACAACCATATCTCATTTAAGAAAATGAAGGAGGTGTTGGGCTTAATGCCAATGAGTAGAAATAACAGTCTGACTCTGAAAGGAGAAGACAGAGAAGTTTGGTAAGTGGTTACAGTCAACCTAAAATGTCACATTAAGGAGTAAACCTACAGGAATTGAACTCTAGGGCAAGGACATGGACGAAAAGGTGTTAAGACAAGAAGGAGGAGGGTCTTAATCAATATAGACTTTCTTTATGTCTCTCTTCCTCTCCCTCTTCCTCCCCCTTCTCCCATTTCTCCTCCTCCTCACAAGGATTCTCTAGTATATTTAAGGAAACTAGGACTTTTCCAATTATCAATTTCTTTATTTATGGATTTTTCCCCTTAACTTTTCCAGTAATAAAGTCCTTCATCCTTCTACATCAGAAGATAATATGGAGGTGAACTTTAGTTATTGAGCAGCCATTGGTAGATAAATCATGGTTACTGTCAAGTTACTCACCTTTCTTGTTAACTCTATCTTTATTTTAGCATTTCACTTCTCTCCACATTCCTCTCCTCTCCCTCCTGTCATTAAGCTGAAATGTAGCTATTCCATAGAAAATATAAAAGTTTGAAGGATTAGAAAAATAACACTAAAAAATCAAAGTAGAGTAAACATTTTATTGGATTAAATTAACATATTGATTTATTTGGGATAAAAGAAAAAATACATATATAGTGATCAAAGTGTACAATGGAGTTTTCATCAAAATTGTACTCAATCCGAAATTTATGACAATGACATTTAAGATGGCAGTAAATTTACAATGAGACCCTATCTAATCAATCACTTATGACTGGAATCTGAATTTACATAATTAAAATGAATTGATATAACTAAAATGAACTTAAAGCATCAATGGAAAACACAGCCTTCCTCTTTTTTTCTTCTATTTGTATATACAAGCCTTTCGTTTCTGTCTTCAAATAGGAGCTCTAAAGAGATTGTGATGCAGGGCTAGGAATAAAAGCTGGGTCCATGTGCTGACCACCCTGAGATGGTTCTAGGTACTATTTGGGAGGCCTGTGTCCTGTTTTACTTCCAGCTCCAATGGTGGAACTGGAAAGCAGAAAAAAAGTATAAAGCACAATTAAGGATTGAGCTTTTACCTTTAATGTTTCAATAAGAAGAAAATAAAAACTTTTGCAATGAAAAATTGACCTATTTTCTAATTGCACAAAAAGGACTTTCTTCTATTCAATGTGTGCAATGTATAAAAGGGTCAACTTTCAGCTACTAAAATAAGTCTCTTATCCACTGTTACATTTGCTATAATTAACTACTAACATGGATGTAAAGGAAAAAATTTAAAGATTTTCCTGATTTCTTTGATAAAAAAGGGGGGGGGGGAGCTCTGTAGAAACATTGAAAAGAAAATCATAGTCTATCTCCTGCCTGCCTCGGTTGAGTGCATTCTCTCTCTAGAGCTTGTACTTAAAAATAGTGCCCGCATGATCAGGCATGATGAAATCCATACAGAACTATGTTCATTGATTTTTTAAAAAAATTTTTTAATTGCTAAGAGGTTTCTGAAAATTCTGTTTCATCAAAATTGGACTTATAGTTAAATGAAACTCACAACTAGGGAAAAGCACTAGAGAACATGCCAATAAAGAACTATTGTCTTAACAGTGCTGAAACAAAAGTCTCAGTCTAGTGAAAGTAGGAATGCCAGAGGTTATCACAGCTGGCAGGTTGTAAGTCAATCGTGAGCTCCTGCGAGAAAGAAATTTCCCCTGATGCAAGATCACGGATGTTATTGCTGGCTCGCATTTCCTGTCCTGGTAATGTGTTCAGCACCAAGGAAGAGGGAATAGAGATTCTGTCTGGTGGGCTCATATTTGAAATGTAACAAACTGAGGCCTTACAGAGAGTGAGCGGAGGAAAGTGAGAAAGATGGGTAGATGGTGGTAGCGGGTGAAAGATTTTGCTATTTATTTTGATTGGTCTCTGTCTGCATTCACTGCCTCTCTGGATAGGGTGGACGATAAAGTTATCTGTTTTCTTTACAGTTATTGGACTCTTGGAGGGCATTCTGGAATATTGCTTTTCTTTATGAACTTTGATCCTGCCTATAAATAGGGATTTTTAAGAGGAGATAGTTTATTTGTTTTATTTGGGCTTCAGGACTTGGAGGCTAAGTTTCTCCTTTCCTTCCAGGGAGGCTGTCAGTCTGGATAGAAAAACTTCAACTTTGGGAACCATATGACCTCAAGGTCAAATGTTCTTCTGGTTGACAGTTAAGTTTGGAAACGTTCTTAACTTCTAGAATTAAGTTCCTCATCTATAAATCTAGTTAATAATACCTTTCTCATAGGATGTTGTAAGAATTGAAGAAATAAAAATATTAAAATGATTGGCAATTGTCAATGTGTGATTCACATTGGTTCCTCCCAGAGTACAAACCTATCACAAATCTTTTGTTTTTTAATTTTTAAATTTTATTTAAATTCAGGTTAGTTAACCTATAGCGTAACAATGATTTCAGGAGTAGAATTGAGTGATTCATCACTTATATACAACACCAGTGTTTATCCCAACAAGTGTCTTCCTTAATGCCCATCACCCGTTTAGCCTACCCCCCCACCCAACACCCTTCTAACAACCTTCAGTTTTTCCTCAGTATTTAAGACTCTCTTATGACTTGCCTCCCTTTCTGTTTTTATCTTATTGTTCCTTCCCTTCCGCTGTGTTCATCTGTTTTGAAATCATATGATATTTATCTTTCTCTGATTTATTTTGCTTAGCATAATATGCGGTAGTACCATCCATGTTGTGGCAAATGGCAAGATTTTATTCTTTTCAATCACCAAATAATGTTCCATTGTACATATATACACCACATCTTCTTTATCCATCGTCAGCCAATGGACATTTGGACTCTTTCTACAATTTGCCTATTGTTGATAATGCTGCTATAAACATTGGGGTGCATGTGCCCCTCCAAATCAGCATTTTTGTATCCTTTGGATAAATACCTAGTAGTGCATTTGCTGGGTTGTAGGGTAGTTCTATTTTTAGTTTTTTGATGAACCTCCATACTGTTTTCCAGAGTGGCTGCACCAGTTTGCATTCCCATCAACAGTGCAAAAGTGTTCCCCTTTCTCCACATTCTTGCCAACAAAAACCTGTCACAAATCTAAATCTACCATAAGGGGTTCATAAAAACTTTCCAAATGTTTTGAGGGAGGGGAATCTCTATTTAGGCAGAGAAGGTAGTTATATTTGAAGATCTTTCAAAAATGTTACCATATTGAAAATGTTTCCTTAGTCCTAAAATGTATATGTTTAAATTAATTTTTTAGTTAAAATATTGTAAATGCAATAGTTAATCGTTAAGAGTGCCAATATTAGGTGGAAGGGAAGTCTGTTGACTTCTTGAAATAGTTTAAAAAAACAACTTCAAGTCACTTTAGAGAAGGTAAGGGTTATAAGATGTGGTCCAGTGACAGTCACCTAGTATATGTCCTTTTGCAGTAGAGAGAGAGAGAGAGAGAGAGAGAGAAAATCAATCCCCATCCGTTCATATATGCACACAGTATTTACTGAGCATCTGCACTGAGGTAGCTTCGGGAAGAACCAAATAATCACTCTTCCTGCCCAAATGAGGCTTACAGTCAGTAGAGAAGCCAAAATTAACTGAATGATCAAGCAAACATAAAATTACAAGTTTAGGGGGGCACCTGGGTGACTTAGTTGTGCATTTGACTCTTGATTTCGGTTCATGTTCCCAGAGTCGTGAGATCAAGCCCTGCATAGGGGTCTGGGCTGGGTGTGGAGCCTGCTTAAGAGTCCTTCTCTCTCTCCCTCTCCCTCTCCCCCTCTCACTTGCTTGTGCTCTTTCTCTCAAAAAAAAAAAAAAATACAAGTTCAGGGAACCATAAGTGGTAGCCAGGCATTTTTGCACTGAAGATGTTAGAAAGGAGCAGCATTACCCAGCAGCACGCTTACTTGTATTGGCAGCAGTTAGAGCTCTGGAAAAATAGTTGATGGTGACTCGATTTATGCCTGGCCTTGGAGCAACATTTCGAGAGGCTAAAAATTATCCATAATATATGGGCTGATCTAGACCAAGTGGGATCTGGAAGAGCGTGAGAGAAAGAGGAGGAGGGAAGGAAGGGGAAAGAAGAAAGAGAGGAGGAGAAGGAGGAGGAGGAAGGATCAGAACAAGACCAGAACTGTGATTATTTTACCTGGGCTTTGTAAGGAGCTTTAGAGGAAATACCCAAATCCACACTATTGTTATTTATGGGAAGGGATAGCCAGTGCTCCCCCACGGTTGGTGGGAATTGGGTAGAAGTCTATCTTTCTCTGCTGCAATGGAACTTGTGGGCCTGTGGTGACACCCAGTTGTAAATGTCTTCTGTCTTTCTTAGGATACAAGAAGAGTTTCCTTAAATATTTAAAAAGTAAAATCATTGAGAATCAAATTTTCAGGATTCTCACTGAGGGATCATAAGTAGAGGATATGCAAAGGTTACATGTTTTCTTTCCGTGCTGCAGTTACGTTGCCTCTTTCTGTGAGGGGATTCGTGCCCAGCTTTGGTTTAAGAACAATGGATAGTAGTTGCTGTGGATTAATTCTACACACTCTTCTGAGAAAGGAAAATCATAATCTGGTGTCAGATGAAGAACTAAGGCCTCACAGGGAGTTTTTTTGAGGGTTTCTCACCGTAGGTACAATCTCAGCTAAATGTATGGTTATCGTCAACTTTGGTGTTTATCGATGTATAACAGCACCTAGTATCTACATGAATAGATAAAATAACCCTTTGGTGATATGTGGAAAGGTTGAATCACTATACTCTACACCTGAAACTAAAGTTACACCATATGTTAATTAATTGGAATTTAAATATAATTTTGAAAAAAGATAGGTACCTGCATGAAATGGCTCTAAGTGGATTTTTTTTAAACATAATGATTTGAGGATGCTGATATTCCAGGAAACCTCCTTTTACCAATCATGATATCAATAAATATTTTTTCCTTACTCTTAGGAAAGGATGGGCAAAAATTACATTTATTAAATATCGTTTTAAAGTAAATCTCTCCTAGATGCACGTACACTTTCCTCAAAAGAACATCGCCATCATTGCAGCAGATGGCACTCAAAATATTTCCAGAATTCACAGGAGAAATCTTTGTCTACAACCTGGGCCTTCTGGCTGCTTGTTATTTCATCTAAGAAAGGGAGAGGACCTGTCTGTTAAACAAGTTGAAATGGGCTGATGGAGTTACAGTCGGATGTAAGTGCCAACAGGCATTTCAGTTCTGAAAGAGGCAAAAAGAAGGGTCAGAATTACTTCCCTCAGTTCTAGGGAAAATATCTGGAGCCTTGCTGTGAGGAAGGTGGGCATCAGATGATCTTGGACATGAGAGAAAAGAAGAAATATTACCCCCACGGTAGGACCCAAATCAATGTGTTAACCCTTGGAAGTGGACTAGTCTTGTTTTGAAAAGGAATTTTAAAAGTGTCAGAATAAGTCATGGAACTCTGGATCTCTTAGTGTCTAGAAACTTCCACCTTATTTATATCTCAAGAGATCCCAAGAGTAGGCCTAGCTTAGAAGAAGGATTTTTTTCTGAATTGATAGCTGAAAGAAGAGAAATAGATGGTGATATGAGTGTTAAGTCTGCTTCTTTCTGGATATGCCATACATGATGGAAGGATGGCCAGTTACAAAGTGAGTCTCCTTAATTCCACACAAGGATTAAAGTTGATTAGCTGTCTTGTCACTTTGCAGTCTTAATCAGCTTCTACCTTTGCTAGGATGGATGAGCTTATTAGATACTGTTCTGAGACTGTTTTTGACATGAAGGGGGGAGAGGTTTATGGAAAAACTTCATAGTGAAGAAGTTCTGTATCTTCAAAGAAGAGAAATGGCTTTCAGTCTCCTAATGTATTTTTGTGTCACCTGATTCAACCAAAACACGGGCAAGTGTCTCTAGTTCTCTGTAGTCCCCCGCAGACACGTTCACAAAACATCTACACTGTAATTCCCCAGGGCAGGCAGAAGCGCGAGAGCCCAACAAATGGTCCAAGACAGAAACCAGCATGTTTCTTTGGCTTCTCGCTTTTTCTTAGCTTCCCCACACTAACGTCAGGCCTGTTGACCCCGCCTTCTCATAGTTCCTGAACACACTTCCCTATCTGCCATTACCGTTTTTTGTTTTTTGTTTTTAATTTGGGAGCGCACGCTCACAAGCGAGTTGGGGAGAGGGGCAGAGGGAGAGAGAGAATCTTAAGCAGACCCCATGCTCAGTGCAGAGCCCGACATAGGGCTCTATCCTACAAGACCATGACCAGAGCGAAATAAAAAGTGGGACCCTTAACTGACTGAGCCACCCAGGTGCCCCATGCTGTCACCTTCTTTATGGCTTTCTCAATCAGGCTTTTGGAATTGTAGTTTGTTTCCCTCCAATTTATTCTTCATGTTGTACTCCAAGAGCTCCTTCAAATCGGAAGTCTCATTTTTGCCACATTCTTATTTAAAACATTTTGGTGTCTTTCCATTGAGTGGAGGATAACACCCTGACTTTCTGGCACAACACGCAAGACCTTCAGGATGTGCGCCTGAAGACCTCCCCAGTCCTTCCCGAACTATGTACAGATCACAAAACTTACTTTCTGTCCCTTTGGGGTTCGCACAAGCCACATCCTCTGTCTAGAGTGCACTTCTCTGATTTGATCCCACATACCCTTCAGGTATAGTTTAGATGTTGATCCTTCTGCAGAGTCTTCACTGACCCTGGGGACTGAATCAGATGCCTCACAATGTGCACCCTGAAACTTGGTGCTGTTACAATTTTCACCTCACATTTTAATTGCTTATTTACTTGGCATTTCTCTCCATCAAAGATACAAATTCACTGAGAGCAAAGATTGACTCATATCCTCTCCTGTATACAGAGCACTTAGGGACATTGTAGGACCTCAGTAAATATTTGTTGAACATGTAAATTTGCATCCCCACTGGATTAAACCTTAGGTTATTGTTTCCTTCTGCAGCCTCCAGAAAGGCAGAAGCGACAGGTGGCCCCATGAGGACTTTTCCAGCCCTGAGATTTCAGAAGTATGTGAGGACCCTGGGCACCTTAAGCAGGGGAGAGCTATCATTGAATTCAGAAAAAAAAAAAAAGAAAAAAAGGAATTGACAAAGAAAAAAATTATTTTACTTGACAATTTTGCTCAGGCCAAATTTTCATGTATTTAATTTCAATTTCTCTTATGCTATTGATACCTTTATGCTGACCTAACTGTGTGAAATACTGGCATAACAAATCCCTGGTTTGGATCTTTAACAAAATATTTTTAAAAATGCATTTTTAACTCTCCCTACCTGTCCATGGTCTCAATCTGAAATCCTCTAGTGGAAGGAAGCAGAGGAAACCTTTTCTGAGTTTGCCAAGGAGAAGACTCAGTGACCTCTCCCAAGATAATTTTGATTTTTAAAAATTTTTTTAAATGTTTATTTATTTTTGAGAGAGACAGAGACAGAATGCGAGTGGGTTGAGGGCAGAGAGAGAGGGAGACATGGAATCTGAAGCAGGCTTCAGGCTCTGAGCTGTCAGCACAAAGCCCGATGCGGAGCTGTGAGATCATGATCTGAGCCGAATTCAGATGCTCAATCGACTGAGCCACCCAGGTGCCCCAAGATAATTTTGATTTTTGAAGATGGAATAATACTTCTGTTCATTAAATTATCAAGATTTCTCTTACTATTCAATTTAGAAGAGATATCCCCATAAATACAGATGAAAATTAAATTTCCAAGTGGTATTTATATGGTAGCTCACTTATTGTTTTAAAAATTACATATATATATATATATATATATATATATATATATATATAAAATCTGCAAGTTGATTCCTTGTCAAATTCCCATAATTATGATATCCTTTTAAAGGAATGTTAAATAGGGGTAGCAATAGTTCTCTTGATTTTGATGATGTTGTTTTAAGGACATGATTTTGTACCTTGAAATGAGAGGCACTCAGGTTCAATATTTGGAGAGTAATTTGATGTTCATTGAAGCACTGGGGGGAACCTGAGCTACTGTGTCTCTGACATCGTTTGGTGAATCTTTAGGAAAATTTGAGCGAAGGGAAATTATAAATAATGGTGAGAAACTTCATCACTATCTTTAGAAAATAAGCCAAATGTGCTTTTTTTTTTCTTCCTCAAAGCAGCCCTTAATGGAAGAAAAAGTCTATAAGTACTGTTTGGTTACTGACCAAAAGAAAGTTTAAATTTAGCAAGATTTCTTTAAATATTTTATATAAGACTCTGTTGTAATGTGAAAGCGCAGAGAAGAGATTCAAATATGTGTCAAAAATTACCACGAAATGGAGTATTTAGGACCTCTTTGTACTTATTTGAGCTCTCCCCATAGAACAACCCCACATTCGCTGACAGCAGAAGTGTGAAACTCCCAGAAATGGTATCTCCAATTTATACATCAAAAAATTTGAGAGAACTCAACAGCTAGGGTTGAATGCTGACAAGCCTAGAAGGGCAGGTACCAGTAATAAAGGTGAGAAGTCTAAGAGCCTGGGCTTTGAGCCTACTGACACTGTATTTGCATCTCAACATGCTATTTGCAAGCTCCATGACTGTGGTCTCATCCATTCACTTTTTTCTTTCTCTTTTATAATGAGAGAGAGAGTGTGTGACAACTGGGGATAGGGGCAGAGGGAGAGAGAATCTTACGCAGGTTTCAGGCTCAGTTCAGGCCTGTCATGGGGCTTGATCCCACAACCCTGGGATCATGACCTGAGCTGAAATCAAGAGTCAGATGCTCAACCGGTGAGCCACTCAGGTGCCCTTCATCCATTAACTTCTCGAGCCCTAGTCTCCCTGATGGTAAAATGGGTGCTCATCTACCAGCCTTAAAGACTTGTGGTTAAACAGGGCTGGTTGCATACTTTGTGAGGCCCAGTACACAGTGAAAATGTAGGGACCTTTGTTGAGAAGCAAGAAAAAGTGCTGTTAAAAATACTAGATATATAAAACTTTTCCCTGTCTTTCTTGGCTTCTCTTTCTACTAATCACAGGGGGTTTACTTGCTCTATAAGTTGTACTTCCTTGCATGGGGATTCACCCCTCTCAGGAAACTCCCATCCCGCAGCCTCCTGCTCTAAGATGGAGTTGAAACCCACCAAGTGATTGCAACCTGTGGGCCAAGACATGTTCAGAAGATGGATCAGGGGTGGGAAAGGTGCAGGAGTCATCAACAGAAATGTGCCATGGCCCTGGCATCCTGGGGCAGAAAAGGCTGCTGCTGTGTCCTCCCTGGAGACACCATACGGTGCATGTCTGAACCTGTCCCTTCCTGGGTGTGTGTTTGAAATCTGTTGGCCTCCAGTTGCCTGAGAACTGTCTAATCAGCTAGCATTACCTGAGGGTGGAGGATGGCAGGATGACAGGCAGTGACCCAGTGCCAGCAGTGGGTGAGTGCATGGCTGAGAACCCATCCCAGAGAGGAGAGAAGGTGGCTGGAGATGGGACCACATATGACCAGAGCTCCAAAGCTCTCATGCTTCCTCCGTTGACCCATAGACTTCATCTACCAAACACAAATTCACAACCAAAATGATTAAGCTTTTCACACAGATTATTGCAGAGCATTTAAACCTGGGGCTTTTCTTAGTGCAGGTGCCTGTGTGACTACACTGGTTGCACATCCATAAACTTGACTTGGGGGTTGAATGAGACAGTGCTATAAAGACCCCTGCACACAGGAGACATTATAAAGCCATACATGGTGGCTGCAGGACAAGGCAGGTCAAGATGACACATGGTATTCTAACTAAATGTTTTGTAGAGTTAAAAATAAATTTAAAAATTAAAAATACTTGAAGCCTTATCTTCATCAAGACTCTTCTACTCATGATGGAGATTTCTTAGTGAAGCCTTAATGGCTGGACTACCTGAAACGAAAATACTCATTGGCCAGAGCACACAGCAGGGAAAACATCTTCCAGCAAGGTCTTAGGACTTGTATAAGTACACAGGAGGCAGCCGTCGTGTTAGAACTCTGCTCAAATAACAGTTTTTACATATGAGTCAGTAGAAAAGCAGAGTAAAAGAGCTTGACTTTGGCATTGTGATGTGAGTGAGCCCTAACTGGGAGTTCAATTGAGGGCCGTGGGCAGTGTGGGGCTGGATTATGAAGTCCATTTGGTATTCTGTTGAGACCATAAAGGAGTCATTGGCACAAGTATTTAAACAGCCTATCAAAACATCTCTAGGGACGAAGACACTCATTAAGTCAATAGTCGTACAAATCTGGAGAAGTGGGGACTGCTAGATGGTTAACAGCCAACTCTGTAATAACATGTGTATGCTCAGAACCATGGGAGCAACAGCAACCAGGTCCTACGCAGTGAAGCTCGGGGGAATATTTGGATTGCCACATAACCTCTTAATGGTGTCCTGCAGGCAGGCTGACCTTTTTAAAACATAAATACCATGTCACTACCCTGTTTGAAATGTATTAGCTTCCAGTTGCCTGAGAACACTTTAGACTCCTTAAATGGCCTATGAGGCCTTTCACAGTCTGACTTACCTCCTCAATCCTGTCCACACTCTGTATTCCTCCAGCGAGCTTCCTTCTCACCTCTTGGCTCTACCCCTTCTCTCAGGAACATTCTTTTCTCCACCATTCTCCTTTTTTTCAGTGACTTCTCACAGGTGCTTTAGTTTTTAACTTAAGCACAACTTCCTCGGGGAGGGAGGCCTTCCATTGTCCCTGGGAGAGCGAATGCTTTGCCTCTGTGCTCCAATGGCACCCTGTAAGTCTCTGATGAGAGCACTTTTATGTTGTCTCATCTGTGCTGCAGCGAATGGGTATTACGTCCATCCTGCTCAACTTTCTATCGCAACTCTCCAGAGTTTGACACATAGTAGGTGCTCGGTAACTATTGGTAGAATAAATGAAAGTGACAAATGCTTTCTTCCTATAGCCTAAGAAGCATAAAGAAACTCAGTCTCTACACATCATTAAAGCAGTTATCTATGTGTTTAGCACTGTACTGAGTAAGGCGAAGTACTAATGAACTGTGTGATGGGTATGAGTATAGTCTCTTCCTGGAGCTAGGCTGTCACCTGGGCTGTAGATTGTGGGCCATTCTAGTTGTCAGCTGAAGGGGTGCAGAATCGCAGGTGTATTTTTAAATTTTTTCATATTTATTTAAAATTTTTTTAATGTTTATTTATTTATTTTGAGACAGAGAGAGACCAAGCAGGGGGAGGAGCAGAGAGAGAGAGAGTCCCAAGCAGGCTCTGTGCTGTCAGTGCAGAGCCCAATGTGGGGCTCAATCCCACGGACCATGAGCTCATGACCTGAGCTGATATCAAGAGTTGGACACTTAACGGACTAAGCTACCAAGGAACCCCAAATCACAGGCCTGCCTAAATTGAGCTCCAAATAAACGGTGCACACACAAAGCATGAGTTAAAAGCCACATTAAGAGATAGCTCTAGATGTGCTCAATATGTTTGCCGAATGAATGTCTTTTTTCATATCTCCAAAGCTAGTGACAATTTCTGAGAGTTCTGCCCAAACTCTCTGAGAAATCATTTGGGGAGAAAATTGTAGCATTAAAGAACTGTTTCAGAGAGATGTGGCTTTCATATTGACATGCCTAATTGGAATGGCAGGCCCTTGTGGGAGAGCAGTGAGGACAGAGTGAAGAGTTTAGGTTGGCTCTGATTAGGCCAGAAGTTGCAATTTGAGGTGAATGATTTTCAGAGGGCCTGGAGCAGAAAAATAACAAGATGAAAGTCTTCCCACAGTGTCAGACAGTTTGAACTGCAGTGCCTGTATGGGGAATTAAGAGTAGGGGTGATGCAGAAAACTATTATGGGGATATTCTTTATAGTATTATTAGCATCCAGATTGTGTATGTTCTACTTCAGAATTCACGGTGCAAGTTTAAAGAAATACACCTACATTATATCATAACTGTTTGGGGAAATTCTAGAGATTTCCATCAAAAGCCCCATTACAGGGAAATGCTATTGCTTTTCTGTGTGAAAGATGTCAATAGATAGCTCTTGTAATCATCTGGCATTTCTTCTTCTATCCATTCAATAAATGTTTAGTGATTATCCGTACTGTGCCAGACCCTGTTCTGAGTATTAGATACTGAGCTGTGACTAAGGTCTATATGCACTGTCTGGAACAGCACTGGCCAATAGAACTTTCTCCAATAATAGAAATGTTCTATAAACTTCCCAATACGATAATACTGTCCAAAACAATAGGTAATAGCCCCATGCGGTTATTGCATGCTTGATAGGTGTCTAGTGTGAGTAAGGAACTGAATTCAAAATCTCAATCCCATTCAAATTTCCAAACTCTAAAGGATGGCCAATATAGGCCTCCTCTCTCACATCTCATCCTTGGCATTGTCAATGCAAAGGCTTACACTAAATTTTTGGTTTCCAGGGAAAAAATGTCCTTAATTTTCCTGTGTCCCTTTGCCCACAATGAACCCGTACCCATCAACACCCCTGCCGCATCCCAATTTTTAAACTTGAGAGACAATGAAGCATAGTGGGTGTGAGTACAAGTTCTGGAGCCAGATTTCCTGGGTTCAGGTATGCAAGGATTTAGTGACGATTCATTTTCTTATTTTATAAATATTATTCACCAAAGACATATATAATTGCCAATCACAACATTAATTTCAGTCAAAAAGCATAGAAACTTAATATTTCTAGTAATCTTTATTGCCTCCTCAGGCATGAGTGAGTGTTTTCAATGAGAACTTTGGAATTGTTGATTATAGGTCAGGACCCCATCACTGCTCTTGGGTAGCCTTAGCTAATGTAAAAGAGAAAAAGACCATCAATTAAATTTGCATTTATTCTAAACTTGTATGCTAATGGTTTCTAGTTCTTATTAAGTTCAGAAGAAATTTTCCAAAAGTAAATAGCACAAATGAAAACATTCATGAGTAAATCAACCAGCCAGGCAATTTATTCCAAGGAGGGTACATGAGTAACATTTTCCTTGTTCATTGTAGACCAAATGAAACTCTAAATGTTGGCAGAAGTTCATCAAGATGCATACTGAGATGGCTCTTGAAAGGATGGAAATTCAGTGTTGTTCCCTATTACTTTTACCATAAAAATATAGCATTTAAATTATACAGTCTAAAGATAGGAAGGACTATGAGAGTTCATTATAATCCAACTCCTTCCCTGCTGCTGTTATAACACCATCTCCATTACTGTGCACAGATAAGAAGAGCTCTTATTTCAAAAGATTTGCAGGGCAGGAAATTCAATCTTCTGATACCCTCTCCACTGAAAAATTGTCCTTACTGTCCAATCTAAACTGACCCCTTTTGCTGTAGATTATTAAGTCCATTAACTTTCATTCTGTCCTCTGGGAGGCAAGGGAGAGCTTCCATCTTCTTAGTAAAAACTCTTCACATTGTCGAGCATGTTATAAACTGCTTCATATGAAACAGACAGGTTTGGGTGACGAGCAAGTGTTTTCAACTTTGTTATTCTTTTCTTGCATGCCTCTTGATGCACTGATTGACTCTGGACATCAGCTTTCCAATCTGTAAGCATGGAAACTTTTCACTTATTCTTCTCACTTAAGTTTTGCAAGAAAATCATTCTATTCGGGGACCTCCTGCTATATTAGCAATCTACATTTTCCATCAGTGAGTGCTTTGAATGTCAGCAAAAACTTTTGGGTTTCAAAATTGCCTTTTAGGTTGATGAGAGCCATCTTGAATTTTTTTTTAACTGAGATACACTTGATATTTAACATTGTGTAAGTTTAAGGTGTACAAATATTGATTTAATACATTTATATATGGCACCATGACCTTCACTGTAGTATTACCTAACACCTATATCACACTCACATAGTTATTATTTCCTTTTTGTGGTGAGAACATTTAAGATGTAGTCTCTTAGCAACTTGGAAGTCTATAATGTAGCATTGTTGACTATAATAATTATGCTGTGCACTTGATTTCCAGACCTTAATCATCTCACTGCAAGTTTGTACCCTTTGATTAATATCTTCCCAATTCCCCACCACTCCAGGCCCTAGTAAACACCATTCCATTCTCTGCTTCTGAGTTTAGCTTTTAGAATTCTACATATAAGTGAGATCAGGGGCTCTTGGGTGGCTCAGTTGGTTAAGCGCCCAACTTCAGCTCAGGTCACGATCTCGCGGTTCGTGAGCCTGAGCCCGGAGTCAGGCTCTGTGTTGACAGCTCGGAGCCTGGAGCCTGCTTTGGATTCTGTGTCTCCCTCTCTCTCTGCCCCTCCCCCGCTCATGCTCTGTTTCTCTATCTCTCAAAGATAAATAAACGTTAAAAAAATTAAAAAAAATAAGTGAGATCCTATAATATATGTCTTCTCTCTGTCTGACTTATCTCACTTAGCTTAATGCCTTCAAGGTCCATCCACGCTGTCACAAATGGCAGGATTTCCTTGTTTCTCATGACTTTCTCATAATATTCCATTATACGTGTGTGTTTATATGTATCTATATGTATACACATACTTACACATGCACAACATCTTTCTCCATTCAGCCGTTGATGGACATCTTTCAAATCTTAAGAGTTACCTAGATTTCTATCGGTAGGGTCCTAAAAAAGACTTTTGCACATACTGAAAAGTTGTAACTTGATAGAGAACATAGAAGAAAAACTACAGAATGGGAATTACTTTCAGCACTCTGAGAGGAAAGGAAATCATTTTTGCTACTAAGGTGATACCCCATTCTGTTGTTAGAGGATGGAAGTTAAGTTGATAGTTCCCCTTTTGACCCAGGTGCTCTGAAGCTGAGAGTGCGGTATAGACTTCCCAAGTTAGAACATTTTAATATAGTGACCCACCTCCGACCCCATTTATTTGCTACCTTTGGTCTTTTATCTTGTATTTTGGACTTAATTGTACTGGTGCTATTATTGAAATGTTCCCACAATGTACTTTGAAAGTCATTCGAGTATAGATAAATACTTAAATATTAACTCCTGCTCAAACTGATTTCACTTCACCTCAGCTGAACTTTGTTTAGCTTTGAAGATACATGAAACGTGCTTACTTTACTGTTTGTGTTACTGTTTGTGTTGTTACAGACAGGAGAACTTCTTTACCCAAATATTTCATGTTGTGTCTTCAAATCACAACTCTATGCTGCCAGAACTGTTTAAGCTTTGCTGTTGCAATTTTAGAGTTTAGACAGTTGGATGTTTTATTAATTTATCTTAACCTTTTATGAAAATTTTGTGAATGAACCAAAGAATCTTGTGACAAATGGGAATTCTTAAAAATAAATAAATATCCCTTGACTTTATAGGAGTACACAAAAAAGGCAGAGAAGACTCTTGTTCCTTTTACTAGATGAGAGTATGTGGGCTGACATTTAAAATATTGATAGTGTTTTCGCAGTTATGGTATTTTTTTATTTTATTTTAATTCCAGTAAACATATTATTATATTAGTTTCAGCTGTACAATGGAGTGATTCAACACTACCATACATCATCCAGTGCTCATCACAAGTGCATCCCTTAATTTTTTTTTTTTAACATTTATTTTTGAGAGACAGAGAGAAACAGTGTATGAGCAGGGGAGGGGCAGAGACAGAGGGAGACACAGAATCTGAAGCAGGCTCCAGGCTCTGAGCTGTCAGCACAAAGCCTTACACAGGGCTTGAACTCACAAAACAGGAGATCATGACCTGAGCCAAAGTCAAACGCTCAACTGATTGAGCCACCCAGGTGCCCCACAAGTGCACTCCTTAATCCCCATTTCCCATTTCACCCATCCCTCCACCCACCTTCCCTCTGATCACCATCAACTTTTTCTTTATGTTTAAGGGCGTTTCTTGGTTTCTCTCTCTCTCTCTCTCTCTCTCTCTCTTTTTCCCTGTGCTCATGTGTTTTGTTTCCAAGCTCCACATATGAGTGAAATAATATGGTATTTGTCTTTCTCTGATTGACTTCTTTTGCTTAGCATTATACTCTCTGGCTCCATCCATATCATGTGAATGGCAAGATATCATTCATTTTTGTGACTAAATCATATTCTATTGTATACATAAACCACATCTTCTTTATCCATTCATCTATTGATGGATACCAGGGCTGCTCCTGTGATTTGACTCTTGTAAATAATACTACAATAAACATAGGGGTGCATGTCTCCTGTTCAGTTAGTGTTTTTATATTTATGGGCACATATCAAGTAGGCAATTACTGGATCATAGGGTTGTTCTAGTTTTAGTTTTTTGAGGAAACGTCATACTGTTTTCCACAGTGGCTGCACCAGTTTGCATTCCCACCAGTGCAAGCCTGTTCCTTTTTCTCCACATCCTCATCAAAATTTGTTGTTTCTTGTGTTGTAGATTTTAGCCGTTCTGATTGGTATGGTGTGATATTTCATTATAGTTTTGGTTTGTATTTCTCTGAGGATGAATGAAGTTGAGCATATCTTCACATGTCTGTTGGCTATCTGTATGTCTTCTTTGGAGAAATGTCTGTCTGTTCGTGTCTTCTGCCCATTTCAAAATTGAAAATTAAAATTGTATTATTTGTTTTTGAGGTGTTGTATCAGTGTTTTATATGTTTTGAATACAAACCTTTTATCAGATATGCCATTTGCATATTTCTTCTCCCATTCTGTAGGTTGCCTTTTAGTTTTGTTGATCGTTTCCTTTGCCATGGAGAAGCTTTTAATTTTGATGTAGTTTCAATAGTTTAACTTTGTTTTTATTTCCCTTTCCTCAGGAGGAATATCTAGAAAAAATGTTGCTATGGCTAATATCAGAGAAATTACTGCCTCTCCTCTCTTCTAGGATTTTTATGGTTTCAGGTGTCACATTTAGGTCTTTAATCCATCTTGAATTATTTTTGTGTATGGCATAAAAAAGTGGTCCAGTTTCATTCTTTTGCATGTTGCTGTTCAGTTTTCTTAACACCATTTGCTGAAAAGACTATCTTTTTCCCATTTTATTCTTTCCTGCTTTGTCGACGAGTAATTGACCATATAATTGTGGGTTCGTTTCTGGGTTTTCTATTCTGTTCCATTGATCAATGTGTCTGTTTTTGTGCCATTACCATACTGTTTTCATTACTACAGCTTTGTACTATATCTTGAAATCTGGGATTGTGATACCTCCAATTTTGTTCTTTTTTAAGATTGCTTTGGCTTTTGGGGTCTTTTGTGGTTCCATAAAACTTTCACAATTATTTGTTCTAGTTCTATGAAAAATTATTTTGGTATTTTGATAGGGATGCATTAAATCTGTAATTTGCTTTGGATAGTATGGACATTTCAACAATATTTGTTTTCCCAATCCATGAGCATGGGATATCTTTGCATTTGTTTATGGCATCTTCAATTTCTTTCATCCATGTTTTATAGTTTTCAGAGTACAGGTTTTTTACCTCCTTGGTTAAGTTTATTCCTAGGTATTTTATTATTATTGGTGTAATTGTAAATGGGATTGTATTTTTAATTTCTCTGCTTACTTCATTCTTAGTGTGTAGAAATGCAATAGATTTCTGCATAGTTGATTTTGTATCCTGCAACCTTACTGAATTTACTGATCAGTTCTAGTATTTTTTTGGTTGAGTCTTTAGGGTTTTCTATATATAGCATCATATCATTTGCAAATAGTGAAATTTTTACTTCTTTCATACCAATTTGGATGTTTTTCATTTCTTTTTCTTGTCTGATTGCTGTGGGTAGGACATCCAGTACAATGTTGGTTAAGAGTGGTGTCCTGTGTTCTTCCTGTCCTTCGGGGAAAACCTCTGTTTTTCCCCATTGAGTATGATGTTAGCTATGGCCTTTTTATATATGGCCTTTATTATGTTGAAGCATGTTCCCTCTAAACCTACTTTACTGAGGGTGTTTATCATGAGTGACATACTTTTTTTAAAATGCTTTTTCTGCACCTGTTGAAATGTTTATATGGGTTTTGTCCTTTCTCTTATTGATGTGATGCATCACATTGATTCACTTTCAAATATTGAGCCACACTTACATCCTGGGAATAAATCCACTTGATCATAGTGAATGATTTTTTTAATGTATTGTTGGATTTAGTTTGCTAGTATTTTGTTGAGAATTTTGCATCATATCCGTCAGAAATATTGGACTCTCTCTGTCACCTTTTTTGTGGTGTCTATCTAGTTTTAGTATCAGGGAATACACTTCACTGGCCACTGTTTTTCAACTTTTTACATTTTTATGTGCCTTTTTCTTGTTTGTAAGCCTCTTAAGGATAAAACTCATGTGTTTTTGTGGTAGATACATTGCGCTACACACAAAGAAGGCAATTAATATATATTGACTAACTGTAAAAGGTGACCATTTTTATATGCAATAATCTCTAAAATATTTGTAGTATAATAAACTATATTACAGCCTTTTCAGATTTCACTGTGAGTTTATCCATTTTGTTTGAATAACCATTGAGAAACCATGAGCATTCATTCGTTCATGATAAATAGTAATTTATAAAGTGCCTACTATCTAGTAGGATCTGGTTCTTTCAATGACTCTACCGCACATACCAACTCATATGAATCACATTAACAAGGGGTATTAGTCACCTGAACTCTGGTGTACTCTGGTCTATTAGTTTTCTATGGTGCATGGGCAATTGCCACAAATTTAGTGGCTTAAAACAATATATATTATCTCTAAAATATGGCTTCATGTGTTTGACTTAATTAAGTTCTCTGTTCAGGGTTTCATGAGAGTGTGATCAAATCATCAGTGAGGCTTCATCCTCATGTGGAGCTCAGAGTTCTTTACTAAGGTCAATTAAGTTGTTGGCAGAGCTCAATCTTGTGATTTTAAGGCTGAGGCTGTTAGCAACGATAGGCTTCCCCTCTCATAGGCTGTTCACAGCATAGCTCTTTGTTTCTTCCAGATCATCAGGAGAGAGTCTCTGACCTCTAGACCCTCTTTTGGTGGGCTCACCTAAGTAGGTCAGCTCACCACCCCATAACCTTCCTTTTGATTATGTTAAAGCCACTAATTAGGGACTTCAAGTATAACTGCAGAATCCCTTCATGTTTGACATATAATTTACTCAAGGGAGTGACTATCCCATTACTTTTGTTATATTCTATTGGTTATAAGCAAGTTGCAGATTTTGCTTATATTCAAGGGAAGGGGTCTATACAAGACAGTGAATCCTTAGGGGTCACCCTAGTATATGTTTGCCATGTCTGTCTTCAGAGATACTTTAGATATCACTCTCTTACTAGCATCTTGGACCTGCTCATGTATTCAGACAGCAATACGCTTCTTATTTTGTATAATTTGGACATACCACAGCTCTATACTCTCTAAGTTTTTACTGACCAGAAACCCTATGTTTCTTCTTCTCATAAGTCATCTCTGAGATTCACATTCTAAAGCTAGACGGATTCCCATTTTAAAACAAGAGGTACACCTCAACTCCTAGGCCATGGTCACACTGACCTCCCTGAATCTCCCAATCTTTCTGGGAATCAAATAAGGTTTCTGCTATAGAGCAAGTACCGTGTCAGATGCTTTAGTGAACATTAAGGAGAATAAGACTTACTCTTAGTGAGCCTTCAGTCTAGTAGGAAAGGCAGATATTAAAACAGATAAATTCAATATACAATATAACAAATGGAGGAATAGTAGAGGAACCAGCTGAGAACAAGGGAGAGTATGGATAAGAGTCTCTCTCAATATCTCCATTTATGTATAAAGAGACTAAGTTTCAGAGGTTAAGTAACTTGCCCAAAGTCACATTGCTACTAAGTAACAGACTTGAATTTGAACTTAGTCTGTATCCGAAGCTTGTGAACTGAAATATTATGCTAAATATGAGTTGTGGGATTCCAGCAGGAGGTGAGGAAGTTGGAGGATAGCTTGGAACCAAGTGGTGAAAGGCATCATATGTTAACGTAAGGAAATTAAACTTCTCTCTTGACAGTGAAGATACATCAGCCCTAACCAGAGTCAGCAGACATACCAATTCCTCATCACCACTGATCATTGGAGAAATGGAACAAGCAGGGACTAGACAGACTTTGAGAAAGTAACTAGCTGTAAGTTTGGATATTAATTGGGGGTCAACAGTTCAGTACACTGTATTCAAAGAAACGGGATGATACTTCCTGTTGTGATTTAGGTTAGTTCAGGAACTAAGCAGAGCTGAGCCTACAGGTTACAAAAATGACTGTCTATAGTTGAAAGGGGCTATACTAGACTGGGACAGAAAATTGGTGGTTCTAAAACAAAAATAAGGATTAATCATAACCGTGTTTTAAAAAGTAGTTATAGAATGGTGCATTGAATTTAAATGAGGATGTCAAGTGGGAGAAAGAATAATCTTTTTTTCCTGGGAAACTGGATTAGCCACATGCAAAAGAAATTGCGTGCCTACTTTACACTGTATATAAAAATTAACTGAAAATAGATTAAAGACCTAAATGTAAAAGCTAAAACTATGCAACTCTTAGATGAAAACATAGGCATAAATCTTTGTGACCTTAGATTAGGTAGTAGATTCTTAAATATGATACTAAAGCACACACAGCAAAGGAAAATTTGGATAATTTGAAATTCCTCAAATTTAAAAACTTTTGTCCTTGAAAGGATGCAGTCAAGAAAGTGAAAAACAGAAAATGTTTACAAATTATATCTTGTAGGAGACTATATAAAGAATAGTTATAACTTAATAATAAAAAGACAAATAACCCAGTTAAAAAATGAGCAAAGAATGTGAAGAGATATTTCCCCAAAGAAGATATACAAATGTTTAATAAGCATATAAAAAGATGCTCAACATCCTTGCATTAGGGAAATGCAAACCAAAATCACAATGAGGTATTATTTTACATCTGCTAAGATGGAAATAATCAAAAAGATAAATGTGGAGAATTGCTCATAGACTTCTAGTGGGAATTCAAAATGCCACAGCCCTTTTGGCGAATTGTCTGGTAGCTTCTCCAGCAAATTGAACATAGAGTTACTATATTGCCCTGAAATTTCACTCCTAGGTACGTACCCAGGAGAAATGAAAATACATGTCTACACAAAAACTTATAAATGGATGTTCAGAGCATCGTATTCATAATAGCCAAAAAGTGGGAACATTCCAAATGTTTATCAACTGATGAATGGATAAATAATATAGGATATATCTATATAAGGGAATATTATTCAGCAATAGGAAGAAATAAGTATGGATAAGTATGTTACATTCTGTAACATGAATAAACTTTGAAAACATTATGCTAAGTGAGAGAAGCCAGTCACAAAGGACCACATATGATATGATTCCATTTATAGGAAATGTCCAGAATAGACAAGTTAATAGAAACAGGAAGTAGATTACTAGTTGCTTAGGGCTAAGAGGATTAAGGGGAAATGGGGAGGTGGGGTGGTTGCTAAAGGGCACCGTATTTCTTTTTGGGTGACAATGTTCTAAAATCAACTGTAGTGATGGTTGCACAACTCTGGATATACTGTAAAGATCATTGTATTGTACATTTTTAATGGTTGAATAGTATGATTTGTGAATTCTTTCTCAATAAAGATGTTATCCCCCCAAAAAGTAACAGGAGAGCTCAGAAAAGAGTGAAGAAATGTGGGATGTTTGGAGGTGGGTAAGAGATAATGAAGATCACAGAAATGGTGATGAAGAGTGAGATTAAAGATGGATTTGCAGGGTGCCTGAGTGGCTGTCAGTTGAGTGCCCCAACTCTTGATTTTGGCTCAGGTCACAATATCACAGTGGTGAGATCGAATCCTCCATTTGGGCTCCATGCTGGGCGTGGAGCCCACTTAAGATTCTCTCTCTCCCTCTCCTTCTCCTGTTCCCTTCTCATTATCAAAAAAACCAGATTTGAATAATAGAATGAATAGGAAGCAATAGAAATGAAAGACAAGAGAGGAGGAAAAGTTGAAGATGAATTTGATCTTCTAGATTCAGTTATTGATAGCATCCCTGTGCTCCAACCTGACTTGTTGACAAATACTTACTTTTGATCAACACTTTTCCTTTCTCAAATCTTTTCCATCTAATAAACATTCTGTTCTGCTGCATTTACTTTAAAAAAATAATAAAGTGGGAAAATTTTCTCCTGTATAAACCAGCCTTAGAAAAAGGTTGATAGTGAAACAAGACAGGTGAAGGGTTTTAAAGGAATATCAAAACAGTGAACTTACTGAGCAATCTCTCTTTCCCATATTGATACCCAAACAAGCTATGGCGTTTCTGTTTATGATTTTAAATTTCATTCACATATTTTCCCTTTTCCCTTTTGTACAGTAGATGACTATGGGGAAATGTTTCTGATTGTGAAATTTGGGGGTTTCTTGAGAATCCAAACGAATGGACAATTGTGAATTACTTAATGTTTGAAATGTAAACTATTTGAGCACCAAAACCCCAGTGGGTTTGTGAAGAAACCTGTTGACATAAATGGTCATTGATGGATTTATGTGACTGCTCACATTTGGGTTCTATGTCGTTTAATAGAGTTCTCTTTCTGATGCCTTTAGTTAAAGTTCTGTTGAACTTTCTCCTTCATATACATTAAGAACAAGAAATCCCATTGGAATTTGTCCTTCCTAATCACTATTTCAAATTAATATGAAAGTTTTTATTAATTGTACCTTTTGATACGTCCTCACTGATAGGAAATCTCTCATCAAATGAATGGCAAGATTTAAAAAAAATCAAGTAGAGTAAGTTACTCTGCCATGATATAATCATCCCTTCAATTTATGGATGATATCTTACAGCCAAACCGGAGTAGAGAAAAAGGTTAATATACAAGGGGCATCCCCACTCTCTATGATTGAGTGCCAGGGCTACCCAAATGCAAAAAGGGCCAAGACCTCAGATTTGAACTTCTTTCCATTAACAAGAAAAGTCCTTGTCATGTTCATGTTCCCTATTTTTGTGTGTGTGTGAGTCTCTTTTTAAAAATCATAAAAGTGCTTGGAACAGAGAACTCAAAAAGTGATCAAGAATATCCTTTAATGCTTGTCATCACTTATCATCATAGAAATATAAATCAAAACTACATTGAGATACCACCTCATACTGATAAAAGTGGCTAAAATTAAAAACTCAGGAAACAATAGATGTTGGCAAGGATGTGGAGAAAGGGGAACCCTCTTGCATTGGTGATGAGAATGCAAATTGGTGCAGCCTCTCTGGTAAACAGTGTGGTTTACCAGAACAGAGGTTCCCCAAAAAAATTAAAAATAGGATTATCCTATGACCAAGAATCGTTCTATTAGGAATTTATCCAAAGGATACAGGAGTGCTGATTCATAAGGACACATGACATGTACCCCAATTTTTATAGTAGCACTATCAACAATAGACAAATCATGGAAAGAGCCCAAATGTCTATTGACTGATAAATGGATAAAGAAGATGTGAGATGCACATACACACAGACACACACGCACATACAGACACACATACATACACACACACACATACACAATGGAATATTACTTGGCAATGAAAAAGAATAAAATCTTGCCATTTGCAACAATGTGGATGGAACTGGAGGGTATTATGCTAAGTGAAATTAGTCAGAGAAAGACATATATGTTTTCACTCATATGTAGAAGTTGAGAAACTTAACAGAAGACCATGGGGAAAGGGGAAGAAAAAAATACAAACAGGGAGGCAAATCTTAAGAAACTCTTAAATACAAAGAACAAACTGAGGGTTGATGGGGGGTGGGGAAGAGGGGAAAATGGGTGATGGGCATTGAGTAGGACACTTGTTGGGATGAGCCCTGGGTATTGTATGTACATGACGAATCATGGGAATCTACTCCTGAAGCTAAGAACACACCGTATACACTGTATGCTAGCCAACTTGACAATAAATTATATATATATATATATATATATATATACACACACACACACATGGAATATATATAATATATGGAATTCCATATATATATATATGTATATATATATATATATATATACATATATATATGGAATATATGGAATATCCTTTAAACAAAAAACAAACTATCATTGATTTTTAGAACAATAAAATGGTACTACAGGTTAAGTGGGATTCTAAGTTCATTTTTAAGTTATTTGCTTATATTCCTATAATAGTGATATTCACATCTCTCTCACCAGTTCAGTATGCCACAGCTGAGCTCAAGAATATAAGCATGGGGGCGCCTGGGTGGCACAGTCGGTTAAGCGTCCGACTTCAGCCAGGCCACGATCTCGCGGTCCGTGAGTTCGAGCCCCACGTCAGGCTCTGGGCTGATGGCTCAGAGCCTGGAACCTGTTTCCGATTCTGTGTCTCCCTCTCTCTCTGCCCCTCCCCCGTTCATGCCCTGTCTTTCTCTGTCCCAAAAATAAATAAACGTTGAAAAAAAAATTAAAAAAAAAAAAAAAAAAGAATATAAGCATGAAGGTCCTTGTGGGGAAATGGGTTTTACTTACATAAATGGGTTAGAAAACAGCTTGGGGCTGAAAGCCGCCACCATGGGGTGAAAACACCTTGAGGTGAGCTAGCGAGATATTGAATGGGATCACCAGTACTTTCCATCTGATGTCAATATACTATTGTACTTTGATCACAAACTCCATTTGCCCGCCCCTCCCCAGACCCTTTGCTTCTTACACACCCAAGTTAATGATTACTGTCTGATTGTTTTCTCCACGTTCACATGTATAAGACCTTGTTTTCTTCACATTCACCACGTGAGTAGTATCTTTTTTTCTTCATGTTCACCACGGGTAATATCTCGTGAGTTCAATAAATATGGAGACAAAACCCCTGTTTGGGCTCCTGTCTCCTCCTGGACATTAGCCTCTCTCATATTCAATTCTGTGTCTGCTCTCTTGCTGGACAAGAGAGAACTCCAGACTCAGAGTCTGTGACAGGTCCTGGCATCTTTCTACTACTTCTCTATGTTACATGTTCAGTGAGGTCCATTATTTGTAGGATCTAGTGGTGTTTATGGAATTGTCCTTCCTAAATGACAATAATTTATGGGTAGTAATCCAAAATATTAGTGCTAATTAATGTGGGTCAGAATCTACTGGTTGATGGTAGTCTGCCTACAAAGAGCAGTCTTCCCTTAGGATTTCATAGCCTCCACTCTTAGACTTTAGAACACAAAAGATTGATTTGGTCTTTTTTTCTGGAAAATGAAAGTTGATTGTCTTCAGGGGGAACCTATAACTTCTAAATGCTGAAGACTTGTTTATATATTGTCGTCAGGGAACCCACACCCTCCACACATAAGAGATGCATCCTCTGCATAAAAAGGAGATACCTTCTTTGTCATATCAGCAGAATACTCACCTAAGAGTGGGGGGTGGGGGGGATAAAGCTTAATCTCCCACAGGATGCACCTTCACACCTGAGAAGTTTTTATCATAGAATTAAAATTATGGCTAATTGGTTTGGTTTCATGCTAGGCTAATCAGATACATTAAATCTGTGTTATAGTTGAAGTAGAACATAACCAACAGTCTTACAGAATTTACCAGGTGTATGATATTTATATGGGAAAGTATGGTCAAAATTCCAATTTGGGATTCCAAATATGTCCTTGAAAGTAGTGTTGAGACTCCCTCTGGTATCATAGGCTCTCCCCACGACTGGCTGGAACTTCCTCAGATGCAAGGCATTGGATAAGACATTCATGACCAAGAGCAGAGGTTCCAGAGAAGAGTTGCAATGAAAACTGGACACATTGGCTCTCAAAGTCTAGGAGACAAAAGCAAAACATGAGAGCCATTTGGTTGCCATCGTTAGTCAGTTCTTAAATATTGGTCTTTAGATTTCTGCACTTGGGCTCCCTTCAGACTTGGGTTCCCCCAGACTCCTTTAGGGAACACATCTACTCATGGCTAGGGCACTATTTATCAGTGTTTTTCAAAGTGACTCGTCTCAGAATTACCTGGACATGGCCACATCTACTGAACTGGAATCTAACAGTGTTTGTGTGAGTTTAGCATTTTAACTTTCTTATCTTCTAACAAGCTTCCAAGGTGATTTTTATGAACTTTGAAATCTGAGAACCACTTTCTTAGAAGTAGAAAAAGGAGAGTGGGTGACTTCATTGTCTTTGTCTACAACAATGATCAGAAACAGCACTAATGGGTATGGATTGCTCTTACCATACCACATTGCAGTTATGAGTATTTGTCTTTCTTACTCACTTCACTGTAAGCCCTTTGAAGGTACAAATTGAGCCATATTTATCTTCATATTTCATGTGTGCAGCATAATACTTGGTATAAAGAGATATTCAATATTTATTTTGAGATATTAATATTTATTGAGTAAATAATGATATATTCAAATATATCTAGAGATAAGCTAATTTGATATTTGCATTTTAGGAAGAAGTACGTTTCAGATGGAAATGTTTTTTTAAAGATATTTGTTGTGATTTGGGATAGTTTTGCATATTACTATATTTATCTAATTTTATTTATTTACATTCTTAAAGCTGATTATTGGTATGCTATGGGCTTCTAATTTCTTCAGTATACATTAATGTTTGCCAGATATTTAAAAAGGGAAAACTAGATTATGTTTTCTACTTGCATATAAGTAGGTAAAGAGGATGTGTTTGGCTCATACGAAGGAGAATGAATGAAATAGCCAACAGCTTGTAATCAGTGATTTTCAGTTTAGAATCTCTTCCTAAATATCATATGACCTTTGTCCTGGCAGGTATATATTCTCCATATTTTGTTTTGTTTACTGGGAACATGAAAATGATCACAATGGTTTAGCTTATGGGTTTTTTATTTTTATTTTTTTGAGCTTAAACAGATTGTCTGCAGTCCCTTGAGATTTAGAATTGCAAGATGATAAGGCATTGGTACTGTTGTAACTTCAAAAGTTTTGTCTTAGTGTTATTTTATCCAATTTAAGTTTCAATCCATTTAGAAATCCATGTCTCCTACCATCTTTTATATTTCCTTTTCTCATTTAAAGAAATCCTACCTTTTAAAGTATACTGCTTTATCTGAGTTTTGTCTGAGCATAGCTGGCTTTTCCTCTCTTCCTACCACCCCTCCACTTCATTTAATTAAGGCAAACATGTTTGCTACCTTTTCAAGAAGCCTTCAATCACACCCAAATCAGTAGTCACATTGGACTGACCAGCTTATGTGTGATGTTGTCATCTCTCTTCTTTTTCTCTTTCTTCTCCTCCTTTTTCATTTTTTTTCTTCAAGCAAGATTTATTTAAAGAGTTGTTCTAACCTAGTTCTTTCTTCAAAAACTAAACAAACAAACAAACAAGCAAAAAAAAAACAACAGGGGTGCCTGGGTGGCTCAGCCCATTAAACGCCTGACGTGGGCTCAGGTCATGATCTCATGGTTCATGGGTTGAAGCCCCATGTCGGGTTCTGTGCTGACAGCTCAGAGCCTGGAGCCTGCTTTGGATTCTGTGTCTACCTCTGTCTCCGCCCCTCCCCCACTCACATTCTGTCTCTCAAAAATAAATAAAACATTAAAAAAAAACACAATAACTGTGCCCAAGGTGTTATCATAACACTAAAATGAATCTTTTGGTGGGAAAAGAACCATAATGACATTCTCTTAGATCTTTGCTCCTTTTATAATCTTGCAAGTTCAGTGCTTTCAGTACTTTTCCTTCTTCCAATATATGTTTTGGTTTCTTTGTGTGTACTCCATCACAAGTCTTGCCAAACTATGTTGAGGAAACTGGGTGGCTGCCAATCTGCAACAAAATAATTCCCCTGCTTTAATTTACAGATGGTTTTCTAACACCAAGATAAACAGTGGGTGCCTCCCCCAAATAAAGAAGCTTTGATTCAATAACATACGTACAAAATTTTATGCCCTCTCATTTATCTATTTTTATAGGTGTCCTGCCAAAAACATTTTTGGATTTGCTTTGAGTCCCATAAAATCATAAGCAATAAACTTGTATTGTGAAAATAAGGCTTAAAACTTGTGAATTTCCCAATAGCTCATTTTGCTCCATCCACACGCTCTCCTTTTCTCCTCACCTCTAACATGTCAACTGTAAGATATAATTTCTTCCATAATTCCTCAAATGATCACTGTGAAAATCCTGTCAAGTCTCTTCCTACCACAAGTGAATATTTATAGATGATTTATAAAGTGCTGAAAACCAGAACTTATAATGGAGAATCTGACAAGGGCTGAAATGTTTCTGCACTGGGAGGCATCAGTACAGCAGAACAGCAGACGTTACCAGAGAGAGCCACTCCTTTGCAGTGTTCCCACAAAAAGGAAGATAGCATATAGGCTGTTCAGAAAGGACCAGAATCACTGAAATTATCATGGACTTCTCAAGAACCTATAGTGTGCTTGTCTGTAGAGCCCTTATACATAAATGATCTGAGAAAGCATTAGCTTCCCTTTCAAGAGGATTTCTACTTAAAGTCTCCAGAGGCTGACGTTTTATTTTGTTGTTTAGACAGACTGGAGTGATTTCTCTCAGACTTATACAATTAGAAGTTTCAGAATGCCTCAAAAACATGCTTATGCTGTGAATGTCCAGGTTTTATGCCTTTCAGTGTGAGAGAAAAGATAAAATCTCAAATTTCAACTCTTTTATCCTTTGAGAACAACAGAAATACAGAAATATTAAATCCATAGATACTTGCAAAACTTTCTCACTGCCGGCAGATTTAAACTTCTAACTAGGTGATTCCACAGAAACAGAAGTAAACTGATTTGGGCTTCTCCTCCTCTCTCCTCCTCTTTCAGCTGGCTCTCAATTACAGCTAATAATGGCAGAGCATTGCCCCAAAGTTAGACAATAGTAGTAAGAATGAATATAAAAGGGGCCAGATAATTCACAAAGAGAAATTGCAAATCTTTGGTTAATTATGAGTTGGAAAAAATTGCTAAATATTTTTCCAACCAAAAGACAAAATCCCTGTGGCTTTTTCTTTGACAGGCTATTATTGGAACACTGTAAAAAAATAAATGTGAGACGATGTCTCAGAAATGCATAGGACTGGTATTATGTGCCCAGAGAAGCTTGCTATTCAGCTTATAGGCGACTTTTACTGAGTGCCTATTATATGCCAGACAGTCTTACCAACACGGTAGGAGTTTTACTCGTATTTCTTGTATCTTTGTAAAAGCCTGTAAATTATTGACAATTAATATCCCTATTTTATAGTTAAGGGAATGGAGGCATAGAGAGGTTAAACAACTAGACAATGAATACACAGCTACTAACAGGAAAATCTGAGACTTGAACCTAGGCTGTCTGTTGCCAAAGACCCCTGGCTTATCCAGGCTCCACTCACTGTACCAGTCCTCTTGCCTGTGATATGATGAATTAACTAGAAGGTTAACAATGTAAAAGTGGATTGCAAAACAAGTGACTCTAATTATTTGCCTTACTCAGATCACAGGGACATTTTATCAAACTGACCTATTACATAATCATAACCACTGTGAATTTTGACAGGATGAATCTTGAAGAAAACAGTTTTTCCTTTTATAGTGTAAATGATTTTATAGTTTATAAAAGTCAGGAATCTTTGAGAATAATGCAGATGGTCTGAGCAGACATTGTAAGTATGAAACAATTTTTTTAAAATTTATACCTATATAATCGAGAAGGTTGGAAGGCCTATAAACTCTCCCAAATTCTTTTTTCTGCAGTCTCTATGGTACATCACTGGATAAGCTTTACCAATCATCAATTAATTAGTGAAAATATCCCATGAAGAGATTTGTTAACATGATAGACCAGACAGCCTAGACTCAAGTCTCAGATTCATCATGCATTTAGAATTTCAGACATAAATGCAAAGGAGGGAATGCCAGTTCAATCTACACCACAGAAACCAAAGTGCCTGTCTTACATAGCCACAAAACACAAATAATAACTTTCAATAATTTATTATTTGTAATATACAAATCATCAGATGGAAAATGAGAACTTGAATATTGAAAATTATAATTTGCCTGAAGAAATGGAAGCTTGGAAGAAAGGATGACTCATGGGTTCAATAAACTTTTGCAATTATTAAGACATCTAATGAAAATGGATGAGGATAGAAAGTCAATATGAACTACATTTCATTAAATCAGAATGTCTTCTTTATAAAAATAAGCTTGAACAAAATCACATCAATATATTCAGTTCTAACTGGATGCAGTCACATGCTACATTTGTTTTAGGTGTCATTAGGCTCTAATCTCGACAGTATAGGTCGCTATAAATGTTCCCATACTATATATACATCGAATTGGTTTTAACTTCTTTATTTATTTTACCTAGTTATTTGGTCATAGGGAAGAATCTTCTCCAATCCCATTAGTGATTGGTTACCTTATAATTTATTACCCATTCTCTGTTTTTTCTTTCTCTTTCACTGAATCCACAAAATATCTAAAGTATTTCCACCTCATCTAACATATTTTAAATATTTGAATATTTAAACATATCTAAATCACATGTTACATAGATAGATTTAGATGTGTATCTAAAATATTCAAAATATTGAGTTTCTAATAGATGCAAGTCATTTTCATAGTATTGGTGTAAGTATAATACTAAGAAACTAATGTTGGGGAGATTCGAGAAATTCGTGTTTTTTCAGTGTTTCTTACTTTATTAGGGAATCAAAACATAAACACATGAGAAAATACACATTATTCTGTCAAACAATCTCATGGTAGCTTTTAGTTATATTGTGTAACTTTGAGTTATATACAAATTCTATGTGATAATATTTATATAGTAAAGCATCCCTCTCTGTTGATTTGCTTTTCCTCCCATGTTTGATGTTCTTGTAGGGCCATGTACCTATCTGTAGCACATTAAAAAAAAAACCAAACAACAACAATAATAAAACCCCACACCTCTCTGATATGAGCCTATATTGGTCAAGGTTTCCTTCAGGATAGTAGTCAGGTATGAGGGGTGACACATAGCATGGAAGGATAGAAGGCCATGGCTAAGTTGGGGAAAGAAAGTAGGAAGATAAAGAACCAGCAATACAGAAACTCATCATGCTGAAGGGGACTGAGCAACACATAAGGTCACTGTCTAGGCCATACATATTTCTTCTTTTAACTTCAGTGATTAAGAGGCAGGGTGCATTTTCCAACTTAGTTAAATCTGGGATTGGTAAAAGAAAAGATCTATTTGTGGTTTATGCATAGAGAACTGGCAATTTTAAAACGTGTGGCAATGATAACAGGAGGTGGACAGTGGAAACATCAGATGTTTTTAAGCAAATGTCCCATGGTCAGAACTCTAATTTAGGAAGACTACATGACCCATTAATTGAGGCAGAGTTGGAACGGATTGCTAAACTTGTCTGTTGTGGGAGGTCATAGAAAAGATGTGACCACTAGTTGACCTGTGAGCTGGACCTGCCTACTCAGAGACTCCTCACTTCCTTCCCTGTCCTTGGAATATGGGTTCCACTTGCCTTTCCTGGGGCGGCTCCAAGGACATAGCCTTGAGATAATAATATGGTGTTGAGAATACCTGCTGCACAGTGTACTTGACTATACCCAGTTAAGGCACCCTTTTACACAAAGTTTTAAGATTTGGCAAGTGGGTCCTGGGATCCATTTGCCTTGCTACTGCCCAAGACAATTGTTATATGTAAGTTCCCATTGCTTATTAAAACTGCCACCTACCAGCTCAAAGTGGTCTGCCTCTTTCTTCTTCTCCCTGCCCTCTGTGTATGGGGGTTAATTTCAGATTACACCAGGGAAGCTCCAGAGAGGGTTGTGAAGTGATATTGTCTCAAGCATGTATAAGCATTACCTATGTCTGCGTGTAGGATGTTGCTTGAAAAATAGTAAAAGATTTTTGAGAATGGACTGGTTTTTTCTGCCCTTTCAGACATAAATAGCATAACTATTGGGTTATACAGCTATAGATGGCTATACCTAGATTATTTATTATTATGTATAATTATATTGGTAGTATGTTAATCTATTTTACAATAGTTCTGTATAAACAGGTGTCTGTGTGGAGGGGGTGGGTGGGTGGGTGTGCGTATGCAAATGAACTCTAATATACATCTCGGGTGTGATTACTGGCATTTGAAATCAATTTAACCAGGAATCAACATTTTCAAAATGGCTACTTAGCATTTATTTATTTTTTTTAATGTTTGTTTATTTTTGAGAGACAGAGAGCATGAGCAGGAGAGGAGCAGAGAGAGAAGGGGATAGAGGATTTGAAGCGAGCTCTGCACTGACAGCAGCAAGCCCATCCTTGCTCACCAACTGTGAGATCTGACCTGAGCTTGAATAGGACACTCAACCGACTGAGCCATGCAGGCACCCCAAAATGGCTACTTAACATTTAAAATATATTTATTGAAATATTCCCCAGAGTGTTTGTTCATTACCATTGCTGAAATGAGAGTTGTCTAGGATAGATGCATGGTTAAAATATTGTAGAACCCTCACTGCCTTGAATAAATGAAGTATAAATTTCCAGTAAGCCCAGCACTGTAGTGCCATTTGTAGAATGGCAAAGTCTATAGTCTCACAACTAGCCCTGTGTTTTAGTCCTATGTTTCTCTTCCTGGAGAAATCAGATAGCAGATTCTATTCCAAGGTTGACTTGATAAGCCATCAGAATGCTATTGTATTCACCTTGGTGTCATCCTCTCATGCAACGTGGTAATCAGTGTAGTTAGGCAGAGACTGGATTTTTCTCCAAGCTACATAACAGGTTGCAAGATCTTTGGAGGATCATTTTGCTAATATATTATTGTAAATTTGGTAGAATTTTGTTCTGAGACCTTATTTTTCATTATAAGCATCTATTAGTAAGGTTGTAAGAAAGCATTATAAGCATCTATTAGTAAGGTTGTAAGAAAATGGAATGTAGAGTTCCCACATAACTACTTACAGAGTCTACTAATATTACCTAAAAGAACCTAATATTTGCTAAGGGATCTAATTGGTTTGGATCATTTTATAACCTATCTAAACATATCTAAGTAAATCCAAACCTAAATATAATTAATCCTCATATCCATATATATCTACATACATACCCATATTTATATTCATACCCATGTCTCTATTTATCTTTAAGAAGAAGCAGTCAGAAAGGCAGTAAGGGGAAGAGGGGAAGTGACGCTCTTGAAATCCAGGTGGGAGATTAATTTAAAGGGGAAAAAGATGATAGTTTGGTGGTTTTGCACAGTTTGAACCTCAATTGGACCTGTATTTCCTGGAATCTCCTTTCCTGTATGGGTGGTTGTTTCCCAAAGAGAAATGTGCACAAGATTTGGAAGGCAGCCGTATAAATGACACCATTGCTCTCTGTAAAGGTGTAGTGGTTAAATTTGGTGAGAGACAGGTACAGAGGTTCTAGCAAGCTCCAGCTTGTCTTTGTTCTTCCTGCTCTGCACCCAACTCTTCTTTCTCATTCCAACTTTGTAGTGATGCAAACAGCAATCCTGAGAGTGATCCCAGATCCACTACCAGCCATAGGACAGCAGTCTCCTATGGATCTATTAAGCAACTCTTCCTTTCTCAGTCCATACTCGAGTAGCTAGATGCACCCGATGTCTCAGGTTCCCCTGAGTGCTCCAACTTGACCACCTGTGTCAGGGTTGGTTAGAGACTTCTCCGATTATTTCCACACCTTACTTCCGCAGATCCTTCCACAGTTGTGTGAGATCTAACTCCTGTAACAAATCCTGTGTTTCATAATACTCAAAAGTGATTCTGTTTCCCTGACCAAACACTGACTGATGAAAATGTGAAATGTGACAGAAAGAGCAAGTAAAATAAAGAAGGAAAAATTTTTTCTTTGAATCAAGTAACCAAGAAATCATTGAATTTTTTTTCATAGCATTTTATCTGTAGAGGCTGGACTGAAGAAGTGTCAAAGGAAGTTGAGAAGTGGAGGAAAATGAGGAAATAGAGCCAGCCAAAAAAAAAAGTAGTATTACACACCTTCATTCCCCTATTTACTGCACTGTTTTGTTACTGTTACTTTAAAATGTTTATCCTTTTACTAGGCTGAAAATTCATTGAGTAAACAAATGATGCTTTGACATCTGTAGAGACTAATGCAATACATGGCACTAACCAGACAATTTAAAACTTGTTTAATAAAAGACTGATTAACAACACATAATTTTAATCTATATTGAAACCTCAGAACTAGCTTTTGCACCTTAAATTAGCAATAGTTTGTATTGCTACAATAGTTATATTGGAGTATGTAGAAAATTATATTGGAAAAGAGGGGGAAAAGAAGAAAAAGATAAAAATAAATAAAAACATGTCTAGTTGAACCTCATAATTGCGCAACAGGACATGTGCGCTATACCTGATTGAAAACAAGGAGATAAAACTACTCAGCCATTTCATGCTAACTATTGATCCAATGAGGAATCATGTGTGTTTTTTTAACCTTTTATTCTATGTCACAGACTCCATCGACAATGTGACATTGCCTTCTCTCCAGATAAATTGCTATGTATGTATAGGTCACTGTCCTTTAATTTTAAGATGTTCACAAAATTTCCCTGGGATAAGAATCCCTGCAATAAAGAAAATAACACATATCTTTTTCTCAGTCTCTGTTTTATTCTCTCTTTATCCTTCTCTCCCTCCCTCTGCAGGTCAAATATCTCTTTGGTGTTTGTTTGTTTGTTTTTTGTTTTGCTTTATAACAGTAGCTTCACATGATCGAAGTTACTCAGTTCGGATAATGACCACACTCATGGGGAATTTTTAGTGATCTCCATATAAGAAGAATGTATGGAAGCTCTCTTTGCAAGAAACTGATTTAAATTTGTCAATATCAAATTTTATTTTGGAAAAGATTAAAATTCCTATTTTTTTCTATAATTTATACCTACATATATTTTTTCTCTATTAAAACTGAAGTATAATTAACATACAGTGTTATATTCATTTTAAGTGTACAATATAATGATTCAACAATTCTATATATTACTCAGTACTCAAGATGAGTGTACTCTTGATCTCCTTTAACTATTTCATCCTTCGCCCCACCCACCTTCCCTCTGTCAATTACCAATTTGTTTTCTGTATTGAAGAATCTGGGGGTTTTTTGTTTGTTTCTCTCTTTTTTTTGTTTTGTTTTTTAAATTCTACATATGAGTGAAATCATACGTTATGTCTCTCTCTGACATATTTATTTCACTTAGCATTGTACTCTCTTGGTCCATCCATGTTGTCATAAATTGCAAGATCTCATTCTTTTTTATAGCTGAGTAATATTCCATTGTGTGTGTGTGTATACATATACACACAACATAGTCTTTGCCCAAGTGTCCATAAATAAATGAATGGATAAAGAAGATGTGCCATATCTATATCTATATCTATCTATCCATATATATATCTGAGTGTGTATATATATACATACACACAATGGAATTTATATCTACATATATTTTAAAAGGTATAATAAAATGGGTATACAGATTTCAAGTTTCTAGCTTCTAGCTTTTGAAATAAAATTAGAGGTTATACACATGTTTCTCCATCTCTCATCTACTCTTCGTGTATTCTCTTGCCTAGACTTAAAGAAACTCTTACTTACCTTCAGAGTATATTGTACAATGTTGCTTCTGACTTAAGAACTCCTTCTTACAGAAAAAAGATCATGTAGGCACATAATTTATTGGTATTACTATATAGTCATTCACCCAAAGCAGCTGGCTTAATGAGTAGTCAAATGACCTGGTAAAGACCCAAGACAGCACTGGCCTGGTGACAATTTATAGGTTGGAGCATTATCCTTCAAAAAATGGTATAATATATGAACAAGCACCCAAAATGTGGTGGTGTTTCTCCAATAGCTCTGTGAACAACAGAAACCCCTAATGTTGGTTTGGGAAACAAAGGGTAGAAGTATAGGTGATTCCATAGACTGATGATTAACTGACAAAAATTATGCTTTCTATTCCTATAGAATAGAAATTACCTTAGATCTAGAGAATAGGCATTACCTTAGGTCTGTGCTAGTTGGAGATCTTGGTTTCAATGGAGGAATGCTTTTAAGATGGTTCACAGTAAGAGTCTTATGAATCTCAATGAACTAGATGTTGAGAGTGTCAACCTGGCTGTATTAGTCTATTCATACCACTAAATCACCAAGTATAAAGAGAATGTCTAGCTTTGATGCTTGGTTTTGATGATCAGGGGGAAATAGGCTACACAATAGGAGCAGAGGGCATTACATCTAGAACCCAGGAGATCATGTGCATATTTCTTAGTACTCGTAGGTTCAGTGATAAAAATTAATGGAAAACTGCAGCCATCAAATGTGGGCAGGACTAATAAGGGTTCAGACCCTTCCAAAATTAAAATAAACAAGCATGGCCATCCAGATGTGACTGAAGACAATGGGAGAAGGACGGGTAGTGCAAGAGGGGTGTCATAAATATAAACTGTGGTCTTGTAACCAATAGCAGAAACCAAAGCTATTATAGTATAAGTATGTATTTTTTTTCCTTTAAACTATCCTTTTTCCTACTATTTTATAATAAAATATAAATCGATGGTGGTCATCTTCTTAATTTTGTCTTCAGATGCCAGGATATCAAAGGGTTGTGACTATACTAAAAAAGTAATGATCATTAACTTGAGGTGAATAAAGGTGACTGGTGGGACTCTGGTCTTCATTCTTTGGAGACAAGATGAGTCAGTCTTTGTTAATTGAAGGATAGTTGGGTTATGGTAAATGTAAGCATACTGTTGTTTACAAATTTCAATATTTATTTAGTAGGTATGGATGGATGATAAGTAGCCAAAGGAGTGGGTTGTGCTGGATAAACTTCTCTTTCTTTTTTTTAAGTTTATTTATTTATTTTGTGAGAGACAGAAACAGCACAAGTGGGGGAGGGGCAACAAGACGGAGAGAGAGAATCTCAAGCAGACTCTGCACTGCCAGCTCAGAGTCCGATGCGGGGCTCAAACCTATGAAGCCGTGAGATCATGGCTTGAGCTGAAACCGAGAGTTAGATGCTTAACCAACTGAGCCACCCAGGTGCCCCTAGACTTCTTTTTTTAATCAAACAGCATTTATTCATTTAATCTCTTAGGTTCTTTTGTATACCCCAGGGCCTGGAAGTTTTCAAACTACCTTTAAAAACATGTCTTATAAACGGGATTTAGAATCCACCAGTGAGAGACACATATATGAGATTATCGCATCTTCAGCAAAAGTAAACAGATACAGACGTTTGCCAAGTGGTAGGCATGAGATTTTGTAGTTTCTCAGAGTGTTTGCCGATGAGCCACCTAACTCATGCTTCAAGCAGCTGTGATTATCAGCAGTGGTTTCTTGTGATTCTTGCAACTTCCTGAAACCTGGCATCAAACCAGAGAGCAAACAGTAGGGTTTTGTGGTGGTGGTAGTGGTGGTGGTGGTGGTGGTTGTTGTTGTTTTACTTCACCAGCTCTTCAAATGATTTTGTGGGGATCAAATTCCCTATATTATGTCCCCTTTTGCTTTAAAAAAAATGGCTAAGGTATATCCTGTTTTTCTGCTGGAGTAAATTTTCCTGCTGGAATCCTGACTGATACAACAAGTTCACAAATGGCATTCTTTCCCCCTCTGATTTCCTAATATTAATCCATCATCAATAGGAAAATAAAAACATATTCTTGTAAAATCCATTTCAGATTAAGGATTTTTTTTTCATATAATGTCAAGTTATAGCTTTGCCTAGTCTTTTGATTTAGTTCTGTGTGCTAATTTAGAAAGGGTCTTAGGATTCTCATGAAAATATAGATGTCTAAAGGAAATAGAAGCAAGAAGTAGAACAAGAGATTAAAGACTCCGCACTGATTTCCCACTATCTTTGTTCTGATTTCTCAGGCATGAAGATCATTGCATATTTCTAGAGTTGGCATAATCAGTTACAGTGAACATGTACATGCAGGATGGGGCAGTTCAACCTTCTCATCATCATAATTAACACGAAGTAAGTCCTTACTATGTATTCATAAAGTGCCTTAGGTGAATTTTCAATTTAATCCTTCCAAGCTTCCAAACTTCTGAAGTAGCTATTATCCTATTTTCATATATAAGAAACTGAAGCATCAAGAGTTTTAAGTTATGTGTTTAAGGATACACATCTAGTCAGTAGTGGAAATAAGATACTCGGAAACACACACATAAATGGCATGGCCAACACAGTTTCATAAAAGTCTGAAAATTATAAACTATCAAATGCAAAATAGCTCTCCTAACCTCACCTACTCACTGCTATATCCACAAGTGCTAATTCAGGGAAACCATGGAGGTTTTAGAGAGTCTGTGGGTTTAGGAGGAGGAAGGAAGAAACTGAAAAGAGTGGATGACTTTGATGTTATGACTCCAGAGTTGGACTCCTATAGAATAAAATGTATCAAGGGAGGATAATGATTGCCCATTCTCCAGGTTCCCAAATATTAAGTCTTTTGCTCTTTTGTATCAGGTACAAAGGGTGGTCTGGTAGAGAAAGTTCCAGGTGAGGAGTTGAAACTTGAGCATATTACTTGAATGTATTTATATATATAATCTTCCAATGTTAGAAACCCTACCAAACTGGATGGATATGAAGAGATTTCGATAATATAGTATGTGGGGGAGATACACGTTTCACCATGTTCATGTAAAAAATACCTCAATGCAAGAAATTATTTTTTATCAACATAAGTGTTAGTATTTTGTCCAGCTAGTAAATTTCTAGCTTATAAACATAGATTTAGATTTATGTATATATGTACGAATATGCTGTGTTTTGCCCCATTAATGAAATTTTAGAAAAATGAAAGTTAAAAAATACTGGGGTTTTAGCATTTTCAGTTGCTTAACTCATTTGATAATGTTGGAACGTCATAATGATGTTACAGGTAATTATGTTTATGGACCTGTGTCGGTCTTTCACTAACTAGAAAAGTGAGCATTCTGTATCTCACTCAATGTTTAGGAATATATTACTGGATGCTCTGGAGACAGACACCGAGTGGCATAATATATAGTCTCTGCCCCCAAAGACCAAAATCAGGCTGGGTAAGGAAGACCATGTATAGTAAAAGTTGAAATACAATGCAAAGCAACATATGAGTTAATATTTTAGATTTTCAAAATATTAGTCTCATAATATATGGGGCAAAGGCTGGATCATTGATTGGTGTTTATATAATCCATAGATACTTCTGGACCTGTTAATATGTTGCTAAGCTGAGAAGAAAAGGGAAGGAATTTCAGGCGGGTGAATAACCTGAGTAAATGTTAAGTGAAGTTTAATAAATACGCAATTTAGCCAAGGCATTCACAGAAAGGAATATTACAGATGAAGCATTCATCTTGGGTGTAGAAGAAGGAATTATCAAGCAATTCATAAGCTGTCTGAGGGACATGTTAAACATATGGTCCTGCCCATGTTCACAGAAACAAATCCTGGTTTTTCTGAAGGAGTTTATAAAATATTTGGTCCTCAACAAATCCCCCCCCCCTCCATTCACTTGGTAGATCTCAAAGATCATAAACCTCTTCACTATTGTTATGCTGTTTCAATTTGCTTCTAAACACTTGTGTTTTTAAATGTTTCAGTATTTCCCTTCTGGAAGGCAGTTGTCAGGGATGATTACAAAGTGTTCTTTGAAACACAACTAGCAGCAAGCACATTGAAAGAAGCTGTTTCAGTGGACCAAATTCATGGCTGCCTCCCACATTTGGCGTGTTCCTACCAATAGAACAGGAAGTGGAAAGCATATTTGTTTAGTCAGGAAACTTGTATTCATTGTTTGTGCTGGCTGCACAGGAGGGTGAGTGGGTATTTATATTACTGTTCTGATTGCAGGGCACTTTTGATTCCTCATTAATGGTGTTTGGAGAGTTGTGAAAAGAAATATAACAGCACACAGTTATTTTCATAGACTTCCTTCAAAGTAGTATAATTACTACAAATATTGCCTTAGTCTCCTACTGAGACAATCAGAACCTAATTTCAGATAGAATAAAATGCAAGGAAAAGAAAACGAAAGGCTTAAGCCAACTAACACTTTTATCCTATAAGATTTTTAAATATGTATTTAGTAGGACCCTCGCTATTTTCAAGTGATAATTTCCACTTAGTTGGAATTTAGGAATGTATTGGAAATATATTAGTTTTTTCTTCTACTTCATACATTTCTATTGATTTCTGGTCTACTCATGTGTGTATTAACATCCCTTTTGCTCGTACTTGGATAATACACAGAAACTTACTTAAATTCCCCAGCCTTCCTTCCTGAGCGCAAAGACCAGATATGGAAGATCAGATCTTTCTTACACGACTTCTGCATTCCTTCATGAATACGTCTGCAGAGCCAGGAATTCTTAAAACAAATCCATTAGGACTAACACATCAAATGATGCCTTGTACTGGAAAAATTAATATTAAATACATACTTACTTATGTTAAAAATATTATGTATAAATGTTTGTTTTTATTACTTTTCTTTGAAAGTCCTTTCTGACTAGCAGAACTTTTTTTATATTTTTCCACATACAATTAGGCATCAGATGTGTGGAAGTTTTCACGTGAACTGTCTGACAGTGAGGTGGGTTTTTTGTTGTTTGATTGCTTTTTTTGTCCAAGATTCAAAAACTCCTTTACCCTGAGAGGCCAAGAGGTAAAGTAAATGGGTGAGAAAGGCCTTGAAGAACACTGTGAGGTGTTATAGTAACTACAGTAAACTGAAGAGCATGTAGTCCCAAATTAATTGTTTCTCTTATAAAAACGTGAGCTAGTATTGCCAAATACTCAGTTTTGTCAAAGAAGAGAGAATACTGAAATTTGATATAAAATTTCCCAGTGAGGATAGATTCATATACTTCAAAGCATGACTATGCGTCAGGGCCACCATTAATAGCTTGCAAATTTTATACAGTAATAACTGAGGCAGATGTTTGGCCTCGTGAAGAATGAAAACCAATGAACTATGTCCAAGATCCATGCTGACAACAGCTTTGTTATTTAACACTGAAAGTGATAGTTACAAATGATTCATATAAATTTACATCATTTATCAGTACTTAAACATTTTATATCCGTATCTGCAATTATATATCTACCCACTCACGTACCCACCCAGCGATCCCTCCATCCCTCTATTTATCTATCAATACACATACATGTATGAGGCGTAGTTGTTCAAGTCTGAGCTCTGGAGTCTACTGCTGAGGTCCAAATATTAACTCTGCCAACTATTAATGAAGTACCTTTGGGAATTCACTTAACCTCCAGTGCCTTAGTTTTCTCATCTGTAAAATGTGGGTAACGACAGTTGCTCAAGCATAGATTTGTTATCGGGACTGAGATTAGTTTGTGCCCTGCATCTCCAGTAATGTTTAACTTCCTGGGCATTTTTATTCCTGCTGCTAGGGAACAAAAAAGCGATCTCATTGATTCCCATTCCACCCACCAGTGTGAGATACTCAGATAAAAGCAGAAATGAGAACAAGAGCCCTCTGGACATGCACTGTAGTGTAAAAACTTTATAGGGTTTGAAGAAGACAATTTTGTCACAAAGCTCTTAGCCATTAGAGTTCCTGTGACCCCAAAGCTAGGCTGCTTTAAAAATAAGTCATACGTCTATTTTTTTCAGATGGTGCCTTACAGACTGGTTATGTAGACATGTCTTTCTTTAAATCTTTCTTTCTTTCTTTCTTTCTTTCTTTCTTTCTTTCTTTCTTTCTTTCTTTCTTTCTTTCTTTCTTTCTTTCTCTCAGTTATCTATTTCACCAAATGAATTCTTTATGTTACAAGAGAATTTAGAGTAGTGTTGCTTTAAATAGCAAGCTTTGAATGCATTCAAAGTATGAATCAATTTATGAGAAATTGATTTACACACAACTTTACAGGAACAAATCTATTGCATAAAAGCTGTTACAGGACTCAATCCGATAAGCTTTAACAAAGGTGGAACCAATTGCTTGCCTAAAAACAAACTAGCTTTTCATGACCCCCACCCACCCCAATTTTCTCAACACTCACACCTTTGTTTAGCCTTTTTAACTGGTGTCCGGACTGAATAAGCATTGTAAGAAAATTCCATAATAGTAAATATACAGCCCAGATGCAGAATTAAATGGTTTTCAAGAGAGACTATTATTGCACTTATTGATTGCCTGTCAGTAAAAATTGATGATTTTCCAGAGCAAAAAGCAAACATAAAATTCCACATTACTAAGGGTAATAGCTCTACTCTACATAAACTGCATAGCTTGTTTTTGTTGTTGTTTTGCTAGCTATTGTTGGTCTTAAAAGAAGATAAAACTGTAGCCTAAAAGCATTCATCAGCAGGAAATTCTAACAAACCTTCTTCACAGACAACCAAGACACCATTTAGCCCATCAGCTACAAGCATGTAAATAATACCCTTGTAGCCAGGTAAATACAAAAAACATAAACAAGAACATACTGAACTCCCCTCCCAAAAGTCGACCTTCATTTCCATCTGCCTGGTCATTCAGGGCCAACTGTACCCTCAATTACTCCTTGTGCTTCTGTAAATGTAAATGTAAATTGGCGTATTTGGCACTGACGTATAATTAATACATGTAACTGATGATAAATGTTACCTTTTCTGTTCTCTCAGTGTTCAGCTAAGGGCCCCAAAGTTAAGGAGAAGAGGTATTAAATGCCAACAAATTTTAAAGGGAAATGCTAGATCCGTCAGCATTTAGACTTAGTAAGATACAAACTGCTTCTGTTATACTTCCTTCATCATATATGAGAAAAGAACGTTTGAAAATAATTGATAGGGGGCGCCTGGGTGGCGCAGTCGGTTAAGCGTCCGACTTCAGCCAGGTCACGATCTCGCGGTCCGTGAGTTCGAGCCCCGCGTCAGGCTCTGGGCTGATGGCTCGGAGCCTGGAGCCTGTTTCCGATTCTGTGTCTCCCTCTCTCTCTGCCCCTCCCCTGTTCATGCTCTGTCTCTCTCTGTCCGAAAAATAAATAAACGTTGAAAAAAAAATAAATAAAAAAATAAAAAGAAAAAAGAAAATAATTGATAGGGTAAATGAAAGAGAATTGGTGCGTATTTGGCATTCTTGAGAAAACCATCCCTGTGTCCACTGGGGAGTGTGGCGGTATGTCCCAAAGACTGTGGTGTCTGCCTCTGACCTGGAAAGTCGTAAGGGCAAGGGGCAGGGTAAAGACGACTATAACGGAAAGTGAGAGTCAAGAAGGGCGGCAGGAAGGCGTCAGAGTTGAGAAGGGCAAGGATATGCTTTGCTTTCCAGTGGCCAGAGTGGACAAGCTGCTAAGTAGCTGGGCTTGAGCCATTTGGGAGTTTAGCGTATGAGCTAAAGTGACCACGGAAGAAGAGCCCAAGTGGATGTGCCTTTGGAGCAATTGCTGAGGGGTTGCCAAAAGCCAGAGGGAGAGCAGTGGCTTGGGGCAGGCAACATGGCACACACCAGGATTTCTACGCGGTCACGCAAGTTCCCATCTGCTAACTAGACAAGGATGCCAGAGAACAACAGCTCCAACCAAATGAAGTTTACCTCTCTATGCCACTTCCTCATTCTGGAAGGGCCTGAGGCAGCATAACCAGTTGGTAGGAAGTAGAAAAAGGAGCAGGAGGCAATAAATAACTTCCTTGCCACCTCCTCTTTCAGGGGACATCTTTATACCGGATGGGAGTTGATGTTCTGATTTAGATACGGTAGGTATGATATGTTAATACCTGAAAATAAGATTGTTCTATTGCTTAAAATTGGGATATTCCAGGGATCTTGTTCAAAGCAGGGAAGAGAAATTGGAAGGCAGATGAGGTAGAGTGTGCTTGGAGGACTTTTCATGAGAAGAAAAATAAAGATTTTTTCTGATTGGCATAAATGAGCTGACCCATTCAATAAACTGTTACCTATACAGTGAAATGAACTAAAAATCACATATTTAAAATTAGGAAATGGCAAGGCAGTGGGATTTGTACAGTTCTCTGAAGTAAAATGCCATGAGCGTAATGATAAAGAGAAACATTGAGAATATAATTTAATATTTTATTGTTAAAGAATTCTCTGCTAAAGCTCAGGATAACAGGCTCATTAGCATTACTCAAAATATCACTCACACCCTATCTGGGAATCACCTAGACTCCTGGCCCTCTCTCATTTTCTCTTTAATCGGTGTCTCCTAAAAGTAGCTTTCCAATCAATACCTTTTTCCCACCTCTCAAGCTATTCCGGCTGCCCGACTCCAGGTCTTACCTGGGCACTCCTCTGGGACAGCACTACATGTGACAAGCGCCCATAGACATTTCCCCATCTGAAGCCAGCGTTGTGGCTGGACCAGCCCTGTGGTTCTCTTATTGTGACTGTAAGATGCGCCTCAGCAACAACCATTAGAGAGTTTTGAAGAAAAAACAAAAACGCAAAACACAAGGTTTATTACAAGTTATATAAGGTACAAGGCAAGCCAGGCCACACGGTGAGGTTGTGGGGAAGAGAGAGAGGAAGGGGGAAGGAGAGGGAGAGGGTGAGAGGACTGAGATACTGAATGTGGACCTGGTTCTGCCTTTACTGGGGTTAAGGGTGGTGTACCTTAAGGGTTAAGGGTTTCACAGGTTCACTCTTTATTGGTGAATTTAAAACATACGAGTGGGAACACGCACAGTAGGCCAAAACAGGGTTGCGGAAAAGGTCAGTTATCTAGGTCAACTAGGACCTTCTAAAAGGGGAACTTCATGGATAGGGCCGGCTGGCTCTTCATTCGGTTGCGTAGCTGGCAGTGTGTCTGAAGTGGATGTTTAGGCAATAAGAAGCGTAATGGCAGAACCTTACGTTGCAATTAAAAAAGCCACTTATTGGGCACTTTCCACCACATCCTAGAGCACCGTTTCCTTGCCTTCTCTGACTTACCAATACCTTTGGCATCCTTTCTGCTCTGCCCACCAAGGAGGTTGTCTAAGGCTCCACAAGACTTGTAGACGTACAAGGCGAGCCCCGGCCACAGCTGGCACCGATTTACTCAGAAGATACAGCTTGCCTACAGAGCAACAGTGAGAGTCCATACACAACTGACACAGCAATCCATGGTCCTCCGTGAGCTGTCATCTCCCAGGGGGTGACTCAGGGCTAAAGAGAGGAGACCCACTCGGGGCTAACATGGATACTGCTCTGTCACAGAAGAAGTCGTATGCCTCACAGGGTCAATAGCTCTTGAAAAAAATTCATAGGCATCACTTTCAGGGGTCACTTATAGTCAGGAAAGCTCAAAGCTGTGGTTCCCCTATCTGGTATTTATAGTTCATTTATTGTTTTCCCAGTCTAAATGCAATTTACCAATCAGGGTTATTTTTATCATAAGGTAAATTTACCTAGTGATAAAGTTATTATATACCATCATCTCTGGCTTCCAAGTAACAGACTTAGGGGGTAACAAAAAGCTGGAGTCTTGTGCAGCAGGGAAAAGGCTTGATAACCCTTTTATCCATTCCTTCCTTTCCTACCTCGACATTTCCAGCCTAAATCATTGATTCTATTTTCTTTATGATTTCTATATCTTGTACATACCTCTGTTGTTGGCCCATCCTAGCAAATGGTGATTATCTCTTATATTAAAGTACCTGTTAGGTCTAATGTTAGGGGGTGGCTGTTTATCGGATGGGGAGTGAGGATTGTGAATATATGGCCCCTAACACTGAGGATTTTTAAGCATATTTAGTTGTAACAAAATAACAATAGTTAACCGTTCATATCCTCAAACATATTTTGTTGGATTTGTCTTTTCTCATCCACTGGATGTAAATGGTAAATTATTAATATAGGCATTTTTTTAAAAATCAGATCTTTGAAAAACTGCTAGCTAAAATGAAAATATGACCTAAGTGAAATTAATGCTTACAAATTTTAATTGAGAAAATGACTTTTTAATTAGACCAGCTCATGAATTAAAGATCATCATTAAACTATGGACCATGGAATACTTGTAATAGCTCTCTACATCCAACTTCAAGTGATGTCCTCAATCTAGAGCAAATGATGACCTCTGGATTTAATGCATATGTTATTAGCAATTTGATCCCTTAGATTCAGTCCATGAATTTTAATCTTCTCCAAAAGATGTTCAAAATGATTGGAAAAATAGAGCTGGAGGTAAACAAATAGGAGCAGCTGTTTACCAGAAAAACTTTTACCTGACCTCCTGCTGAGTTAACACAATGGTTGCTGAGAGAACATTATGACTCTCTCCTTCTGGTATTTACCACAGACCTGTATATCTGTTTCTCTTTTCTACACTGTTTTAATCCTTCCCTGATTAGGAAACGTCATTATCCACACTTGGAAACTGAGTCAGGCATACATTCAGAGGCCAGCAAGTTGCAGGTCTACTGATCTATATTCGGCCTTGTTTTTGCCTCATTCCACTGTCCATGGCTCTAGGGAAGGTTGCACGTCCTAAGAAACTCAGCCACAGTTTGAAGCCCGGGCTCTATTGATATCAGAGTTTGATGAGGTAAAAAGAAAGGAACTGAAATAGTCTTATCTAAAACATTAGTTGCTCTTGGGGAGAGATGAAAAGGAGATCAAGGAAACATACAAGGGAAGGAAGTAGCAGGCATTGTGAGAGGGCTAGAACAGTGAGTTGCCATTGCAGAGATTATGAGGAACTAAATTGCCAATGCAAAACCATTGTCTTGCATTCCACAATGACATCATGGGCTGGAATGTTCAGGAGGGAAGAATGACAGCCAAGGACAGACTTGGCCTCTCTTACCCCGATGTACCCAGATTTCAATTGCTTCCAGATCTCAGTGCTCTTGTCTCATATATGAAGAAGGGGAGAACATACTTATAAGCACTTTGTTTTCTCTGAAATGTCTGTGGAGAAATGCTAAAAAATAAATGAGAAGACTGAGCCCTTCGTAAACTGTGAAGGAAGCTCTGGTTAATATAGAAGTGTGGATGTATCCCTGAGGTGCTGCCCCGAATCCACTGTTTTTTTGTGGGTTTTATTCTTAACTGCTTATTGTATACGAATGTAAAGTCCATGCAAAAATAAATATTGTATGCCTGTTATACTTTGGGCATCATTAATGGGTGAATGATGAGAACACCTCATGATAATGTAGAGCCAAGTTTGCTTAATGTGAGTTTTCCTTCAGAAATGAAGCCATTCAAGTAGTCTAAACAGATACCTGGAAGAGTCCCTTTGTTCCTAATTATTAGAATGTACGCAAGTAGGGATTTGTGTATTTAAATATCCTGCCTCAAAATTTTTATTTAGTTATTTTCTTACCCTGGCTTAACTGAGTGGCAATAAAGTGAGAGATGATGCTGAGTAAAACTCCTGGGGCAGATTTTTTTTCCAGGAAAGACAAAATCGGAAGGAGTAAGATACATTTATTCCCTTGTATACTAATTCAGTGGACTTTCTCTGGAGTATCATTGTAAGGCATATTAAGTTGAAACCATCTTATAATAATATGATACCTTTGGCCCCTATTAATAACAACCAACATTTATTGAGTGTTAAATATTGTACATATAGCCTCTCATTTCCTATGAACATCCTCATGTCATAGGTACTACTGTTACTTTTATTTTGTGAGAAACTGAAGCAAGAAGAGGTCATGTAATTAGTCCAAGGTCACACACCTAGTCCGTAGTAGAGCTGGATATTGAACTTCAGTAGCTTGGTTCCAGAATCCACATGAATCCACAGAATCCACTACCCTGCATCAGGAGCCTGAAAGAAAGCAGGACTTGTACATATCTTAGGGTGGAGAATGAAAGACAATGAAGTACAACCCAGTATGTGTTAAACTTCTACTGACTAGTGTAAACCATTTTGTTTCCTGCCTTCCTGACTAATCTTTTTTTTGCTACCACTTCCTTGTCTTGCTCACTGCCTTTGTTTCATTCTAGATACCAATATTCATAGCTGTCCTTCTTGTCTCTGTGTCTCTTATTCCTGGTTAGGATTATTAATTCCAAGATTAATAATCACAGAGTAATGGATTTCCAAATATACATCTCAGTCTTGAGTTCCAAATCCATGTACAAGCTGACCTCTGTCAGCATCTGGTCGTCTCATAGCTCCTGAAACTCAACATGTCTAAAAATGCTTCTATGGCCTTTTGAATAGGGCTGTCCTCAGATTTACTTCTCCTGTGTTCTCTGTCCTGGTTGGTGACACCATTTCTTCACTTGCAATCTATGATCAGCAATTGCTACTTTTCATTCATTCAAATCATGCCCATTTGAAGTCAGAGATTATCTGTATTTCTCTTTTGTTGAAAATTGAGATGTAATTGACATATAGCATTATATTAGTTTCAGGTATATGATATAATAATTTGATTTTTATAGGTATTATGAAATGATTACCATAATAAGTCTAGTTACATCCAATACCGCATATGGTTACAATTTTTTTCTTGTGAAAAGAACTTTTTTTTTTAACCAAAGTATAGGTAACACACAATGTTAGCTTCAGGTGTACAACTCTGTACTGAGAATTTTTAAGATTTACTCTCATAACAACTTTCAAATATATAACACAATATTATTCATTAATAAAGAGATCATCTCTTGAATCCAGCTGTTCCTCTTTCCTCCATGGCCTTTACTTTATGATAGGTGTGGACCATGCCATGTTTGGCCTCTCTGACATTAATTTTTCTCTCCTCCAGTTACAACCTCCTCCATTTTTTTCAGGATTACAATTCTGAAAATTGAATTTAACCATATTAATTTTTTACCTAGAGACAGCTGTCAGTTTTCTATCATTCACAAGACAAAATCAAAACTCAAGATGGTTGGCAAGCTCTTTCAAACACAGCTCCTTCCCTCTGTAGTTAAGAATCTGTTTCTCGGTGTACCTCTCTCTTTTTTTTTTTCCCTGTGCTCATTTGTTCTGTTTCTTAAATTCCACACATGAGTGAAATCATATGGTATTTGTCTTTCTCTGAGTGACTTATTTCGCTTAGCATAATACTCTCTGGCTCCATTCATGTCATTGCAGATGGCAGGATTTCATTCTTTTTATGGCTAAATAATATTCCATTGTGTGTGCATACTCCTGTATATATATATTCTCTTTCCATTCATCAGTCAGGGAACACTTGAACTATTTCTATCATTTGGCTATTATAGATTATTGTAGATAATGCTGCTATACATTGGGGTGCATGTACCCCTTTGAATTAGTATTTTTTATTCTTTGGGTAAATATCTAGTAGTGCAATTGCTGGATCATAGGGTAATTCTATGTTTAACTTGAACTTCCATAATGTTTTCAAACTTATAGCTACCAGAGGGGAGGTAGAAGGATGTGTTAAATGGATGATGGGGATTGAGTACACTTGTTGTGATGGGCATGTTGAATCACTAAGTTGTAAACTAAAACTAATAAAAGGTAGGGAAAAACACAGTTTCTGTCAATCTATAGCAATACAAATATAAAACAACAACAAAAAGATAAAATGATTGCGTCTACGTATTGCCTATTTCTTATGCCCCAGCAATCCAAGAGCTCAATTTACAGACAAGATGAAGCTTTGGCAGTGCAAACCGAGGCTGAAAAAGAAAGAGCTGCTTTCATTTTGGATCTCTTATCCTCTCCAGTTACCTTGGCATATCCAATTCATAAACTACTCTCTACCTTTCCATTCCCCATCCGTTCACTTCTTTTGTATTCAGCCTTGAGGACATGTAAGTCACTGATAAAATGTAAGAGAGGTTGATTAGAAGAGTCATCAAGACCTGAATTTAGGGTGCCGTATTAAAAAAGAAAACACAACAAAACAAATCAAACCAGAACAAAAAAATTTAAACCTTTCACACTATCAAGATACATACCCCGCTATATCTCTGCTCTGCTTGTTATGGGCTAAATTGTGTTTCCTTTAAAATTCATATGTTGAAGTCCTCACCTTTCTAATACCCTAGAATGTGATGTGTTTGGAGATAAGAGTCTTTAAAGAGGTTATTAAGATGGGGTCATTAGAGTGAGCCCTCACCCAATATAAGAGGAGATTAGGACAAAGACTTTTCAGAGGGAAGACTATATAAAGACAGAGAGAAAATGGCCATCCACAAACCAAGGAGAAAGGCCTCGGAAGATACCAATCCTGCAAACACCTTGATATCAGACTTCTGTCCTCTGAACTGTGAGGAAATAAATTTCTGTTATTGAAGCCATTCAATCTGTGGTGCTTTGTTATGGAATTCCTTGCAAATGAACATGATACGCTTATAAAAATGATAATAGCTAGTATGGTATTTGAATGCTTACTATATGCCATGTTGTGCTCTTTACAATTTAAATTTTAACTTATTTGGTCCTCACAACAACTACGAGGTAACATGATCTTATCTCCTTTATGTGAAGGTGGAAGATGTAGTATGGAGAGATTAGTAAAATTGTTGGGTTAATAGGCTCGAAAAGCAGAGGAATTGTAATTTTAACCTAGAGAAGTTTGAATGTACTTGGTGCTGCCTTCCCCTCCCCTACTACATTCATTGTCTCTAGACAAGTCTGGCTTCCTGCATTCATGTTTCAAACATGATTCTGGAGGGTTTTTTTTTTAATTTTTTTTTCAATGTTTTTATTTATTTTTGGGACAGAGAGAGACAGAGCATGAACGGGGGAGGGGCAGAGAGAGAGGGAGACACAGAATCGGAAACAGGCTCCAGGCTCCGAGCCATCAGCCCAGAGCCTGACGCGGGGCTCAAACTCACGGACCGCGAGATCGTGACCTGGCTGAAGTCGGACGCTTAACCGACTGCGCCACCCAGGCGCCCCTGGAGGGTTTTTTTTTAAAGGCTTTGCAGATGATATTTTTCCTTCTAATAAAAAGTATTAGTCCTCCTCTTCTCTTGACCAGAATAAAACTCCACCTTCACTCTGATACCAGTTAAGTCTCTCCTTCTCTGGGTGCCTTTTGCACTGTGTACATTCCTTATCACATTCCCTACATTGATTTTATTTTATTTATTTATTTTTAAGAACTTAGGTCATTTTAATTTATTTATTTATTTATTTATTTATTTATTTATTTATTTATTTATTTTAATATGAACTTTATTGTCAAATTGGTTTCTCATTCCAACAAGTGCCCTCCTCAATGCCCATCACCCACTTTCCCCTCCCTCCCACCCTGCATCAACCCTCAGTTTATTCTTAGTTTTTAAGAGTCTCGTATGTTTTGGCTTCCTCCCTCTCTAACCTTTTTTTTTTTTCCTTCCCCTCCCCCATGGTCTTCTGTTAAGTTTCTCAGGATCCACATAGGAGTGAAAACATATGGTATCTGTCTTTCTCTGTATGACTTATTTCACTTAGCATCACACTCTCCAGTTCCATCCACGTTGTTACAAAGGGCCATATTTCATTCTTTCTCATTGCCACGTAGTATTCCATTGTGTATATAAACCACAACTTCTTTATCCATTCATCAGTTGATGGATATTTAGGCTCCTTCCATAATTTGGCTATTGTTGAAAGTGCTGCTATAAACACTGGGGTACAAGTGCCCCTATGCATCAGCACTCCTGTATCCCTTGGGTAAATTCCTAGCAGTGCTATTGCTGGGTCATAGGTAGATCTATTTTTAATTTTTGGAGGACCCTCCACACTGTTTTCCAGAGTGGCTACAGCCCCTACATTGATTTTAATGGAGGCATCTCTCTCCTTCATTGAGCTTTGGGGAGAGTCTTAACATTATATTTTCCTGACACATTGAGCACTGTGCCAGAAATGTATTAGGTGGTTAATAAGTATTTGTTGAAGTAATCCTAACTTTTGGTTATACTCTTTTATTGGATACCTTTTAATATTTGTTATGGACTCTATATATGATTTCAATTAAATGAAGACCTTGACGCTTTGTAGACCGAAGTTCCTTAATAGCTTTATTTGCCATTGTCTACTTATAATGCTTCCAGTTCAGCTTTCAGGAGTTTTATTCTCTACTTGTGAACTGACCTAAGCCAATTTGACTTTTATGACTGTCAAGTTATTTTTCATAGATTTCAGCAGTCTCAGAGGACTAGAGGTGGGAGGGGGCAGTAATTCTTGTCTCCCACAACCTTGCCATATGAAGGGTGGTACACTACAGTGAGAACAGGTCTCCAGTGGAACTCTACCACCCGTATAAACACTTGTAGGCAAGTGAAATGGTTATCTAACCTGTGATACTGGCTCCTGAAGTCCCTCTCCTCTGTTCTTTTGGAGATTCCACAAGCACCTTGAATGAAAAATGCATGCTGAAGAAAATGACAGTATTCTGATGGCAGGAAGAGCTAACCTTCCAGCTAAGCTAGGTATACTTGGAAAGGTACAGGTCCTGTACAACATATTAAGTCAACCACATGTCTTGAACATCACTCATTTTACTAATGAAAACTTATTTCTGACACTTTTTGTTAGTTTGAACCTGATTAGAAAGGATTTCTTTTTTTGAAGTACTTGTTAGCTTTTGGAGAGAAGACTACTGGTTAGGATCTTTCAAATGCTATTTAAATACTATTTGAGTGTGAATTCCTGGTTACAATGTCAATTAACTGCATATGGGATGTAAATTGCTGTACATACACATGGCCATTTGTAGTGAAGTTCTTAAAAGAAAATGAAAGCTATACAGGATACTGACAAAGAGTTTTCCAAAGTTGACTGTCTCAATTTACACTCTCAGAAGGAAATGAGAGTTCTAGTTTCTCCACGTCTTCACCTTTATTTGACATTGTCAGTCTTAATTTTTTAAATTTAGCCACTCTGGTGGATTTATAGCCCTATTGCATCGTGCGTTTAGTTTGTACTTTCATCATGGCTAATAAGGTTCAGCAGCTTTTCATACATTTATGAGTCGTATAGATGTGCTCTTTGTGAAATGTCTTTTCTTTTGCTTATTTTTCTACTGAGTTGTCTGTCTTTTCCATATTGATTCATGAGAGCAGTGTATTTTTAATATTTTCAGAACCTGAGGCAAGACTATAAATATCTTCTTCTATTTCCTGGCTTCTCTTTTTTATAGTCCTTAATTTTAGTATAGTTTAATTTATCAATCAGAATTTTATCTGGAGTTGGACTATTCACCAGTCATATTATGTGATCTTCATAGAAAGCCTGGGGGAATGAGAAAAATTATTTTATTCTTTAAAATGAATTTATACTAAGTCAGAAATTTTTATTAATACCAACTGAAACATTAAGTCCCACGGGGCGGGGGGTGGTGGTGGTGCGGAAATAAAAGGAAAGCACATCTAGAGACAAAAGCACTTGCTTCTTACTAATCCTTAGATGTTATGACTAAGAGTTAATCTAACCAAATTTTGTAAGCCCATAATTAGAATACTTCTTTCCGACACATCTGTATTCTTAATTTGCTTTCACATCCTTGTTTTATGGCTTTGGGCCATCAAAAGTCACTGTAAGTTCCTGTAGCTTTTCCTTTGAGTAATTCTCCTCAAGGAATCATTTTTCTGATGGCTTTCTACTTGAAACTGCTTTTCAAGCCCATTCTCCAAAGGTTCCAACATCACTAGAGCCCTATTTCTTTTATGAATCAGAGAAAGTAAGTATAAGAAACATTAATGTTGCATCATTATGCTGATGAGAGTGTGACTAATTTTTTGCAATCAGAAAAAGGGAAACTGCTCATTTCCTATTAAAGCATAGAACAAGCTTTTCCCTGACAGATTTTTTTCAAGTAGTAACTGCTGCCTAGGCATTCCCTGATTTTTTTTTTGACAAGGTGGAGACTTGATGTCATTTCCAGCAATGGCTTGAGTGTAGCAAAGTTTTAAAGATTGCTGGTGAACAAAGGATTTTATGAAGAGAATTTCTCAGTGGTTCCATACAGTGAAAGATTACTAGAAGATCATTATCCCACATTATGGAATATGTTGTAATCAACTTTGAGCAATAATAATAAGCTGTCAGCTTATTTAATGGCCAATGAAATCCAAGACTGACTGCTATACTAAGTTCCATCCAATAACCAAGAGTAATGTACACGATTCATCCTTAAATTATTGACTTTGTTTTCAAAAGTTGGATTGTGAATAGATATGAGGTCTGTTCAGAAGTCATATACTTAAACAGTAAATATTGTCTAATTTTACAAAAAAGATGAGAAAGATTTCCTAAAAGAGACAGGTCTTGAGATGAGTTTGAAAGAATGGATGAATTGACAAGGGGAAGATAGAGTTAGATGAAGAGCAGAAGATAGGACAGTTTGAAAAGCTTGCCAAGGGTAGGTTCAAAAGACAGGCATGGAAAAGTACTCAAACTTCTCTGGGGAAGCTATAAATCAAACCTGTGGATGAGAGGTAGTAAAAGGCATATCATTGAAAGGTGCTAAAATAACAGTGTTTTGAGTACCATATAAGGGCTGAGCTGTGCTTTAACGAGGTCTACACTTAAGCTATCTATCCCTTTTCCTTATATATGCCATAGTCATTTTCTTCATCTCAGTTGACACTGTAAATTACCCTAACTATATCTTATTTCCTTTTCTCAGCTGCAATATTATTTCTAACTAGAGCATCCTCTTTGATGAATCTCAGCTTTCTTATGTTTACGTTTCTTTAATTACTCCATCTTAGACTTTTTTTGCCACAAAAATTTGTACATGCTTTTTTTTTTTTTGCCTTACTCTTTTCCACAAACTGCCTTTAAGTTATTTCAAGGAAATGTGTAACTTTTATAATCTCTTATAACATTGTAACACCTCTTTTAAAGTCCTTTATAGCTGGCCACAATCTTCCAAGTTGTTCTATAATTGTCTTTCTTTCTCTCAAACATTAGGTAGATGACAAAGTTATGATCTTCAAAGTAGTCAAAGTCATTGCTTCATTGGTCCTCCCCGTCCTTTTCTGAGTCCACATCTTGTGGACTCCATTCCTCTTACTGTTATTGGTCATAACACAGTAAAAACAAAAATCTCTCTTCTTTCAACACTTACTTCTGCCAGGAGCTTTACATAAATTATTTCCAGTGATATGTAGTAAGAAAAGTGATACCCAGAAAAGTTAAATGGCTTGTCTAAATTTACACGGAAATAAGTAGCGGAGCCAGCCTGAAATTTCATCTGACAAATTTCTAAGCTTATGCTTTTAACTTATTACACAAACCAAGGTACAGCATTGAGTATGTTCTATATATTTATCTGGAAAGAGAGAAAGAATAATAAAACATGGTCCCTTCCCTCAGTGGATTCGTAACCTATTTGGTGAGCCAGGAGTACTACATAGGGAGAATGTCTAAGATATTCTTAATCATATTCTTAATATGATACTAATCATTTTCTAAATATGAGAATAGCTGTGTATAAAAGTAGTTGGATCATCCATGAAGCTGATACAGTTTCACTGGATTTAATTTTGACTTAGTAGTGCAGTAGGTATGCTAAATGATCAAACTGGAAGGCATAGATGGATAAAGCTTCTTGGAGGTGTGACTTCAGTGAAGTTTGCTTTCTTTCCCCGTTACTGGATTTTCCTTCTACAGGGAAATCTAATTTTATTTTTTTTTAATTTTTTTATATTTATTTATTTTTGAGAGAGAATGAGACACAGAATCCGAAGCAGGCTCCAGGCTCTGAGCTGTCAGCACAGAGCCCGACGCGGGGTTCGAACTCACAAACCATGAGATCATGATCTGAGCTGAAGTCAGATGCTTAACTGACTAAGCCACCCAGACACCCCTCTACAGGACAATTTCTTGAAGATTTGTTTATTGAACCTCTTCAGCTTCTTCTGTATCACTTATGAATCCACCTATGTCATTTGGAACACCAATTCTTTTCCCACAAATGACTGGACACATTGCCCCAGACCAGAGCTGACAGTGAACGTTCCATTAATACTCTTTATCTATTATGCAGCCACTGAAAACACCAAACATTAAGCTGTTACCATTTTGCTATGCAACTGTTCCATAGTTGTGTATTTGAAATCATATCTTCTGTGTGTTTTTCAAGTGTTATCACATGATTCAAAGTCTAACTGTTTACTGAAGTAAGATAATTAATTGCATGTACTTACTTATACACTTTAGTGTAGCACTTTACTTCCTAAGGCATTTACAGGTGCATTAACTTCCATGAATCCTGAAAGGGTTCACTTTTTGTGGGCTTTATGACAAAATCCTCCCCACAAATGTTGAAGAAATATTCTTGCACCTGCCACATGCTAGAGGTGAAAGGTAGTGTGGAATACCACGGTAAATATGGGGCAATTTCCAAGTGATAGAATATGGGAATTCGGACAAAGATGAAGTTTCGTACCCTGGAACATTTCTCATACTAAAAGTGCAATCCAGAAGCTGTACAGACTAGATTAGTACCTGGATTAGTGCATTTTAGATTTAAATGTAGTAGTCTCCTATGGTAATCCATGGCTGAAAAGCCATAGACATTTTTCTATTTTTTTTGTTCAAACTAATTTCTATTAAATTCATTCCATTTTATTTTCTGTTGCTTGCTGTGTGCTAACATTCAGGGAAATATTTATTGTCAATGAATGTACAAAGATGTCTTTAACATTCCTTTAAAGTTTTCAGGAAATATTTGCATATACAATAGATACCTGTGTAGGAACTTATTCAAAGTTATTGCATTTCATTTGTGCATCAATTTTTACAGATATATTTTCTTTATCATATTACTAGATAAGAATTCATTATTTCATACTATGGCCTACTTTTTAGTGGCTAGTATTCACCGATTTGCCATATTTAATACAAAATTAAGTGGTAGAGAATCCCTTTCCTTTTTCTTCAATTCAAATTTTCATCCATCAGTTTATATCAGGATTTAATAATTTCATTTTATTTCTAATTAGTTAAGATGTTCTTAACTGTAAGGGACAAGAAAAAAATAAGGTGTCTGGAGATAGAATTGTCTGGAGCTAGTAATTCAGAAATTCAATTTCAATTTTCAGGCCCCAGTGTTTTCCCCCCATATTTCTTCTCTGTCATCACCTGCTTGTCATTCTTGGCCCTCCTGGTCAGGACATGAATGACACAGTTGCCAACATCATGTGTAGTCTCTACAACATACAACAAATGAAGAAGGGAAGTTTTTCCATGCTTCTATTTATTACCAAAGACCCTTTCCCAGAAACTTCCTAACAGACTTCCTCTTATGTCTCATTGTCTGAGACTGCACCACCTGTCTTTAACATGTGACTTGCGGAAAAAAGAAATGGTCATGATTGACTTTGACAAATTACCCTCCACTGCATTTGGAACTGAGGACAGGACTGCCTCTCTTGGGCCCAGATCCCTGCAAAGGAAGGTAAATAGCTGAAAGAAAACTGAGTCTCTGCCAGCCAAAGAATAGGAGATATTGGGGAAGTTAAAAAAAGTTACTTATACTCCCTATCGTTATTTCTTTCTCCTTTTTAAGCACAATTCTGGCCCTCCTTGATACTTGCTCTGTTGCTAGATCACTCTTCCCAATATTTCACAAAATTCAACTGTATTTTTATACTATTTAAGTGTAACTATATACTATTAAATTGTTAGAATAATTTGTTTTGTTGTTACAGGTAGAAACACAGTTTCGGTTATAACAGGAAACAGAATTTAAGGGTCCGAAGTTAGTAGTTGTTTCTAGAAATATCTGTCCATCCTGTTCTTAAATCTCAAGGCTGTCTCTTGGCTTCACCTTTATCTAGGTAGTTATAAATAAATTCCGTCCAAATTCGGTGACTTCTTGGTCAAATCCGTAATGATTATTTTGGCCCAGCTGAGCTCCACACCTGCTCTTGCTGGTACTGATGACCTCACTGGGGATCTTACACAGCCACCTGATGCTGGAGTTAGTGGTGAGGGGAGGTTCATGTGCACTTCTTCGACCTCCTCCTCTGCCTCCCAGTCCCACACTCTCGATAATCAATGTCCTTCTGCCCTGTGCTCATGGAGTAAGTGATACCAGTGGTAGCTTTAGTGGGTCTCACATTTGGTTCCAGCAGAGGTTCAGATTATAGAAGATTCCATGTTGATGCAGCTTCTCTCCTCTCATCCCTGGTTGGGGGTCCTGGCCCTTCTCCCCACGCTAGCAGCACACCCACACTGGAGCTGGCCATAGTTTCCCTCCTGACTCCAGATGCACAGAAAGATTACAAATTCCCTCTATATCTCCCTCAGGTCCTCAAACCCTAGAGAGAGGGTGTATCTTGGTTTTCTAGGGCCACCTTAGCAAATTAACATAAATTGGGTGGCTTAAAATAACAGGAATTTACTCTGAAATTTTTGGAGGCTACAAGTCCAAGATCTGGGGGGGGGGAAGTCTTCTTTGCCTCTCCCAGCTCCTGGCTGTGTAACTCCAATCTCTGCCCCCATCTTCACATGGCCTTTTCCTCTCCCCGTGTCTGCCTCCTCTCTTCTGTCTTATGAGGATAGTACCATTAGGTTTCTGACCATTCGTACAATCCAGGATGGTCTCATCTTGGGATCCTTAACTTAATTATATCTACAAAGACCCTTTTTCTAAATAAGGTCACATTCACAGGTTCCAAGGTTTAAGATGTGGACATATCTTCTGGGGGGCCACCATTCACCCCACTATAGGAAGTGAAAGTCTGAGGCCCATCTCATGACATGTGTGTCATGCGGCCATCTCTCTTGTTTCTCCTAAATCCAGGTGGGCAGAAACCACTTGCAGGACTGTTTCTTTCAAGCTGCAGATAGGAAACTCCTCTATCTGATATTGACTCCTCTCTCAAATGCCCCCAAATTTCATGAAGGGCCTTCTTGTGTTTTCTTCCCTCCTTTCCCATCCTCTTCAGATTCTGCTCTAAGAGTTCAAGGTGTATGAACTCTATTCAGTTTTTCACTCGGTACTTGTCTGTCCTTATGTTCTTCTCTGCCCCCTCCCCTCTCCATAGCCATATCCCTCATCAAAGCTTTTTCTCTGGAAGGGTGGGGGTGAAGTACCAGCCATCTCCAATCTTTTTGTTTCACATCAAGAACAGTGTTTCTTTGGACTTAGCAATTTAGAGTTGAGATCTCTGCCACTGGGGTGAGCCCTCTTCACTGCAATGGACATCATTAGGTTTAACCTTTCGATGGAGGAAGAACAGGAACAGAAAGGTGTCCACTTTACAACACTTTACAACTCATACTGCCCACTTACAAATTGAGAATTCTCATTCAGGTTCACTCAAAAATGCTCTTCTTTTAGCTACTCTAAATGCTGAGAAGTTACTTGAAAACCTCAAGTCATTTAAGTTATTTTTCTTTTCCATTTGGGTAGTATTATTATCCACAAAAACATTTTAGTGCATCTGTTGCGAATAAAAAATAATTTGGGGCTGATGGCAACTAAGGACTGTCTCTGTTCTTTTGAAATAAATGAACCCTTGTCTGTCCTTTTTGAAGATTTTCATGGCTCGTGCAAATTGCTACAAGATTGATTTTGCTACAGCTGAGCAGAAGTGGTTAAAATGAATATATCAGATATACAATTGGTGCTTTAGTAAGGAAAGAGCAACTCGGTCTTTGTTCCCAGAGCTCCCAAATTTAGAATTTATAAACATTATAAAAATTGATTTCAAAAGATCTGTGCTCTCTACATTTCAGAAAATGACCTTTCCCAGCAGTGGAAATGGGTGCAGGAAGAAATAGCTGCAGGCTAAAAATCTCCAGAATCAGAGAGAGAGATTGGGACGGTGAAGGGAGACAGTCCAGGAACCAAGAAGAGGCTGAAATTCAGAGATAGAATGCGACTGGCAGGGAGGGTTTAAAGGGCTGAGAACCTGATAGGAAAGTAGGGGAGTGTGAAGAAAACAGATAATTCTGGAATAGTACTCTGTCAGTAGAAGAAACATGTCAATAGAGATTCCCCCACCAAAGCCTGGCATCCCACCCATCCATTTGTCAAATACCACAAACTTAAGAGCCTAAATACTAACTTATTACCTTGTAGTTCTACAGTTCAGAAATCCAACATGGGTCTCACTGGGCTAAAATCAAGGTGAATAGTAACAACTTTCAATTTTTATTTATAAGGTATTCTGGTAACAAGGTCCTCTATTAAAAACATTAATTGAAGCTGAATTTTTAAAATAAGGATTACATTTAAATCTCACTGGCATGAGATCTTTAATAAGTTGAAGAGAAATATTTTATTTTATTTATTTTGATTTTGATTTTTTAAAATCTTTTTTTAACATTTATTTATTTTTGAGGGACAGAGAGAGACAGAACTTGAGCAGGGAAGGGGCAGAGAGAGGGAGAAACAGAATCTGAAGCAGGCTTCAGGCTCTGAGCGGTCAGCACAGAGCCTGATGCGGGGCTCAAACCACAAATCACAGAATCATGACCTAGACCGAAGTCAGATGCTCAACCGACTGAGCCACCCAGGAGCCCTGAGAAACATTTTATATCCTGAGATATTTTTCAGACTTTAATGTGCCACTTCCATTGTCAAAACTGTAATCATAAGTCATATGTTTATAAATTAACTCTTACCTCTTCTATTACTATGAATATGCCTGGAAAAGCTTAAGGAATCTGTATAGGAGGCATAGCATCTTAGGGATTTTGAACACCAGATGAATTCTCATTTTGAGTTGATATTAGAGTCTTTCCCTGTCCTAGGATTTGATAATCAAATATATCAGTTATTCATTTATCATAGAAATTGAAGTTACATAAAATGTCTGAGAGCAGAGTCAGTGGAAAACTATCTGAGTACTCAACTGTTTTGGAAGGGGAATACAAATCTTCCCCAACACGGTCAGAGTGAAATAACACAGGTAGAATCAGCTAAAGGAAGTTAGATTTAAATCTCAGCAAATGAAATTTTATGCTTGGTGAATCACATGCTTCCTGCTAGGGCTATCTGAAGAAGGTAGCAGTGGGAGTCCTTGGTAGGTCTTTATAGGTTACAGTGTGCAAATCTCAGAAGGGAGATTTAGGTCCTGTGCAAAAGCTCCAACACATATTGAAAACGTTCATAAAGCCAAGTTTGTTCCAAGTGGACTACTAACTGCTAGACAACAATGTGCTCATTTACGATATAAGAATAAATGGGTCATTTAAACTAGGTTACCAGCAGATCAAAATGGGAATAGGGAGGTTTATGTGAAAGAAGAAAGGGACAAAGGGAGCATGGCACCTGTAAGCTCTGATGTCTGTAAATCTCTGCAGGGCAGTGTGAGTCAGGACATGTTAGCTTGCATACTTTTGAGACAAGCATAATTTTGCAGTTTTGCATCTCGCTGGAGTTGTTTTATATCTCTGTGGGAGCACATTGTTTCACTGAGATGGCAAATGGCCAGTAAAGAAATAAATGAAATAAAATTCACATTGAGGGAAAGAGCTAGCCAGGGAGAAATCTGGGGCATAATCCTTTGAACAGAAGGCAATAAGGAAGGTAGAATGATATTTAAAGTACAAAAGAGGTGGCATAAACGGGAGTTTTCATACTTTCAAGAAAACTGTAAGAAAACTTACGATCTCTGATGTTATTTGTGACTACAAGAAAGAAGACCTCATGACTTTTGGACATATTTATTTCTCTTTTTAATGTTTATTTACTTTAATCTTTATTTATTTATGATGCAGAGCTCTAACTCACAAACTGTGAGATCATGACCTGAGCTGCAATCAAGAGTCAGACACTTAGCCGACGGAGCCACCCAGGTGCCCCATTTTACGAAATACTTCTAAGAAATCAGATTTGTATATATGCAAAGAGAAGCATTTCGTTCTATTAAAACCAAGAAATATCATTTGCATTATTTGTATTACTAATTAAAGTCTTAATCTGTGAGATCCTTAAAAATATGTCATTAAACTAGGTTATTAATGACCTATGCATGTCATAGGTCATAGCCTATAATAACATGCTGTCATTACTAGGTTATTAATAACCTATACATAACAACTTGGATGTATGGCAATTAGAGGTATTGATTATGCTCATTCTATCTAATTAAATGAGTAACAAAAGGCCATTTGGAAAGCATAAAGTTTTCTACTGCTTTTTATGATAGGAAGAGATAAGATATCATTTTTTTAAGTGGGCAAATATTCTTTCTGGGATGTTAGTAACAGTGAATCAATGAAACCAAAAGTCATGGAAGCCAGAGAAAGACGAGTTTTAGAAGACTACAAATGAAAGAGGGCGTTTGGGGGAGAAGTTAGTCATCAAAGCCCAGCCCTAGCAATTGGAACTTTGATGAAGAAAGTACACATGAAGGACGCTATCCATGGTACTGACACTGAGACAACGTATTCAGTCAAGAAAACACTGTTTTTTTCATGGAACAAGTATTTTATAAAACCAAAGAGGTCCATTTTTCATCTTTTCTGCCTCTCTCCACCTTACCAAATAGATCCAAATACAGAATACCTATTAACTCAGCTGTTCTAAAATAGGCACCGAGACATCCTTTTTCTCTGAGTTCAATCAACACAGCTTCTTAGGCTTCTCCTGAGCCAGGAAGCTTTACAACCTTTCATCATTTCTGATTCATTCATTCTTTTGTTCTGATCTTAAAAGCTCTGCAGGCTTGGAATTGATAACAGAGTTGCAGTCATTAGTCAACAAGTTTTTCATGAGTACCAGCATGCTGAGAGTATACTGACCACAGGCAGCCCTAAGTGGCCACTGGGTACAGAGCCATCACAGGAGGGAGAAAAGGAGTGGAAAACATAGCCCTACCACCGAGACTCTCACAGTCTCATTTTAATAGAAATCACCTATTTGAGCTGTACCCATGACTCCCTACAAAGTGAACAGGAGCACAAATGCTGAGAAGGTGCCCTGCTTGACTGGGCATTGCTTCCTGGCATGGTCTGGTCTCCTCTTGCAATTTCACTGGGTCTCAACCTCCAAACCTCGAAGCTATCTTTGGTCAATCCACTGTCAATGATTGACAATCCTGGTTGGCTCCTGCTTATTTATATATTTATTTATTGTGATTAAGACATTTTATTTATTTTTTTATTAAATTTTTTTAAATGTTTTATTTATTTTTGACACGGAGAGAGAGACAAAGCATGAGCAGGGGAGGGGCAGAGAGAGAGGGAGACATAGAATCCTAAGCAGGCTCCAGGCTCTCAGCTGTCATCACAGAGCCTGACACGGGGCTTGAACTCACAAACTGCGAGATCATGACCTGAGCCGAAGTCGGACGTTCGACTGACTGAGCCACCCAGGCGCCCCAAGACATTTTATTTAAAAATTCAAATGGAAGGGGCGCCTGGGTGGCGCAGTCGGTTAAGCGTCCGACTTCAGCCAGGTCACGATCTCGCGGTCCGGGAGTTCAAGCCCCGCGTCAGGCTCTGGGCTGATGGCTCAGAGCCTGGAGCCTGTTTCCGATTCTGTGTCTCCCTCTCTCTCTGCCCCTCCCCCGTTCATGCTCTGTCTCTCTCTGTCCCAAAAATAAATAAAAGTTGAAAAAAAAATTAAAAAAAAAATAAAAATTCAAATGGTATAAAGAGGCTCACAGTGGAAAGTACAATCCTGTCCTTCCCACCCCAGACTTCAAGTTCTTCCACCTCAAGGTGGAAGAACTATTTTCACTATTTTCCATATTATTATACACAGAAGCAGTCTATGGGATATGCAAATAGATATATATGCCCACCTCTCCCCTCTTAAAAGTAATTGAAAGAACTTATTTTTTTAATTCTGTTTTAGAATTCTAGAATAGCTGAACAGATAGCTGTTAGAGTTTCATATATTTACCCCTCATCCCCCACACTCACACTCAATTCCTCTATTATTAATGTCTTACATTAATATGGTACATTTGTTAAAATTAATCTATTAACATTGATACATTATTTTTATTAACTGTAGTCCATAGTTTACATTAAGGTTCTCTCTGTGTTTTACAGCTCTAAGGATTTTTGACAAACATATAGTTACATGTAAACCCATTAGGGTTTTAATACAGAATAGTTTCAGTGTCCCCAAATCCTATGTGCTTCATTCATTCATCTCCCCTCCTTCCCTACAAATCCATGGCAACCACTGATTTTTCCACTGTCTCTACAGTTTTACTTCTTCCAAAATGTCACATAACTGAAATCATATAGTACATAGACATTTCCGACTCGCTTAGTAATATGCATTTAAGGACCCTCCACATCTTTTCATGGCTTGATGGCTCATTTCCTTTTATCCCCAAATAATATTCCATTGTAGGAAGATACCACAGATTGTTTATCTATTCATCTACTAAAAATATCTTGGTTGCTTCTTATTTCGGGCACTTATAAATAAAGCTGCCATATGCATTTGTGTGCAGGTTTTTATGTGGACATAAATGTTCAACTCAGTCGGGTAAATCCCTAGGAGTACAGTGGCTGGCTTGTATGGTATGTTTAGCTTTATAAGAAATTGTCAATCAACCAAGGCAACCATACAATTTGCATCTCTAACAGCAGTTAATGGGTGTCCCTGTTGCTCCAACCCCTTCACCAACATTTGGGGTCAGTTTTTTTTTTCCTCCTTATTTTGCGATTCTAATAGGAGTGTAGTGGCATCTCATTGTTACTTTAATTTGCAACTCCCTGATGACATACAATGATGAGCTTCTTTTCTCATGCCTATTTGCCATCTGTTTATCTTCTCTAAGGAGGTGTTTGCTCAGATCTTCTGCCCAATTTTTAATTGGATTGATTATTTTTTTTTATCATTGAGTTCTAAGGGTTCTTTGTGTATTTTGGATACAAGCCCTTCATCAAATATATATTTGCAAATATTTCTCCCAATCGGTGACTCATTCTTCATTCTTTTAGCAGTGTCTTTCACAGAATAGAAGTTTCCAACTTTAAGCATGTACAACTAATCAGTTTCTTTTCATGGATTGTGTTTTTGGCACCGTAATCTAAAAAGTCTTCATCTAAGACAAAGTCACCTAGATTCCCTGTGTAGATGAGATCAGCTGAAACTTGGTTTTCTCTGTTTTATTTCACTTAGTAGATTATCCAAGGTCCATCCATATTGTCATAAAAGCCGGAGTCCCTTCTTTTCACAGCTGAAAATTATATATTACCCTTAAACAGCATGTGTTTGAACTGAGTGGGTCTACTTAAATATGGATATTGTTTGAAACAGTACTGTAAATATATTTTCTCTTCATTATGATTTTCTTGACATTTTGTCTAGCTTACTTTATTGTAAAAATGTAGGATATCATACTTATAGTGTGAAAAATATGTATTAATTGTTTATGGTATCATTAAGGCTTCCATTCAATAATAGGCTATTAGTAGTTAAATATTTGGGGAGTCAAGTTATATGTGGGTTTTCAACTACATGGGTTCTTTGCACCCATATGTAACTGTATGTGTATATATATTTATATATCGCATTGTTATATAAGCCCACTGTTTTATCTGTTTATCCATCAACCAGCACTTAGGTTTTTCCCATACCGTGGCTATTTTGAATTATGCTGTCATGAACATGGGAATGCAGATATCTCTTGGAGGTAATGATTTCATTTCCTTTGGGTATACATTTAACTGGAAATAGTATAGCTGGACCATAGAGTAGTTCTAATTCTTTTTAATTTTTTTTTTTCAACGTTTATTTTTGGGACAGAGAGAGACAGAGCATGAACGGGGGAGGGGCAGAGAGAGAGGGAGACACAGCATCGGAAACAGGCTCCAGGCTCTGAGCCATCAGCCCAGAGCCCGACATGGGGCTCCAACCCACGGACCGCGAGATCGTGACCTGGCTGAAGTCGGACGCTTAACCGACTGCGCCACCCAGGCGCCCCAAGTAGTTCTAATTCTTAAGGAATGTTCATAGTGTTTGCTTTCTATAGTGGTTGTACCAGTTTTTATTCCCACCGACAGTGTGCAAGGGATCCCCTTTCTCTATATCCCCACCAGCATTTGTTATCTCTTGTTTTTTTTTTATGCTTTTTTTTTTTTTTTTTTGAGAGAGAGAATGAGAGAGAGAGAACAAGTAAGCCTGAGTGGGGGAGGAGCAGAGAGAGAGGGAGACGCAGAATCCAAAGCAGGCTCCAGGCCCTGAGCTGTCAGCACAGAGCCCGATGTGGGGTTCGAACTGTAAGATCATGACCTGAGCTGAAGAGGAAGCTCAACAGACTAGCCACCAGGCGCCTGTTATCTCTTGTGTTTTTGATGAGAGCCATCCTAATGGTGCGAGGTGGTATCTCATTGTGGTTTTCACTAGCATTTCCCTGATGATTAGTAAGATTGAATGCCTTTCATGTGCCTGTTGGCCATTTGTATGCCTTTTTTTAAAAAAAAAAAAAGTCTACTCAGATTCTGTGCCAATTAAAAAGTTTTTTTCACTATTGAGTTTCATGGGTTTCTTTATATATTGGATATTAACTCCTTATCAGATATGTGGCTTGCAAATATTGTCCCCTTTCCATAGGTTGCCTTTTCATTTTATTGATGGTTTCCTTTACTGAGCAGAAGCTTTTTAGTGTGATGCAGTTTCTTTCTTTCTTTTTTTTTTTCTTGCCTTTGTTGCTTTGTTTTCGGTGTCAGATCCAAAAAATTATTGCCAAGACCTATGTCAGGGAACTTACTCCCCATGTTTTCTTCTAAGAGTTTTGTGGTTTCAGATTTATATTTAAGTCTTTATCTCCTTTTCATTAAGATCTGTTTCTGAAGGTTCATCTTACTCTTTTGTTTGGCACAATATTCATCTGTTTTATTTTCCTTGACACTTAGTGTCAGTTTCTGTGCACTAGATGAAACAGCTGCCTCTTTTCCTCTTGACAGAGCAGTCTTGAGTAGGAGATGATCCCTGTTGATCAGCACAGCCCAAGCTCCTCATTATCTCTCCAATTTCTTTGTTCTTAGTGGCTCCCAAAGTTAAGAGTGCCCCAAGACCTGTTAGGGTCCCAAAGGGGAGGATCACGGCCAGCACCTAGAGGAAGACTGGTTAGAAAGCTGGGATCTTAGGCAACAGTTGAGAAAGTATGCAGTTAATACCCTCCCAGTTAGACCTGGAATACAGGCATTTTTACCTGTCCACTTTGTGGTAGGCTCCAGAATATAGCTGCATCTGGTGGAGAGTGCTCCTTAGGCCATTAAGAATTGTTGCTTTGTTTGCTACCGTCTTGCTAATGTAAGCCCCACTGCCTATTGGTGCCAGGTGATCCAGGGCCCACCTTTTGGGTAGCAGCCACAAAATCTGGGGCTCCAGCATGTATACAAGCTCCTTTCAGTGAGAGACTGGGAACTTGGTTTTATTGTTAGCATGGGCTACAGGGAGAAGGCTGGGAAAGTTCCACTGGCACTGGACCTGGAAAAGCCAGCCTCTAGACACCTGCTAAATTAAAAACCTGGCCCTTAAGCAGTAGCTTTGAAAGCATGCAGGTAAAGGGAAAGACTGGGAAGTGGGTGGTTTTTGTTTTTGTTTTTATTTTGTTTATTCCCTGCCTCCTCTGCACTGATGAGAGCTCTGAGGGGATAGCTGGTTAAGAACTGCTTCTTTGTTTGCTATATAGTCTTGTGGGACTTGTGAATGGAAACCCCATTGGCTCTCAGAGCCAGATGATCTGGGGACCCATCCCTTGGGGGACAGCCATAAAAGCTGGGGTGCAGTCATGTACAGGTTTCTCCCAGGAGGATACTGACAACTTGGAGCAGGTTGGAAGAAGAAGGCCCCTAGGAGCCTGCCAAATTAAACCCTGGTCCTCCTGCAGCTGCTTTAAAACTATGCACATAAACCTCTTTCATGGAAAGACTGGGAGATGGGTGATTTTGCCTTCTTCCTCTAGGCTGAGCCCTGCGGGTGGGGAGGATAGTACATTAAGTGTTACTACCTATTAAGAATTGCTCCTTTGTTTGCTATAGTCTTGTGGGCTTTAAACACAAGCCCATTGCTTTTCAGGGCTAGGTGTTTTGGGAGCCCATCCTTCAGGTGGCTGTCTTAAAGAAAGGGCCCTACATGGGGTCCAGACTCCTTGTTCCTCAGGGAGAAGCCGAGAGTTCGGCATTCCTTCCTGATAGTATGGTGCTGTGCCAGAAGTGGGGTTTATTGCAAGAGAGCGTCTCAACCTTTCCTACCCATTTAGACGTGGGTGTTTTCTTAGTTACCAATGTGTAGGAGTTGTTGAGCTAGTCTAGATCTCTTTCAGAGGGAATTGCTTCTTGTGTAGTTACACATTTGGTACATCCATGGGAGAAGGGATGCTCAGAAGCTCCCTATCTTTATCTTGGTCAGCTCTTCATTCAAAACCACCCTTTGTTTTAGTTTTCTTCATTTTTTTAATACTTGGAGTTCATTAAGCTTCTTGGATATGTGAGTTTGTATTTTTCATCACATTTAGGAACGTTTCGATCATTATTTCTTCATATTTTTCTGTCCTCTCCTTTCTCTCAAGGACTCAGATTGCATGGACATCAACCTGCTTGAAATTGTTCCATAGCCCACTGATAATCTGTTTACTTTTTTTTTTCTTTTTTAAAAAAATTTTTTTTAACGTTTATTTTATTTTTTGAGACAGAGAGAGACAGAGCATGAACGGGGGAGGGGCAGAGAGAGAGGGAGATACAGAATCTGAAACAGGCTCCAGGCTCTGAGCTGTTAGCACAGAGCCCGACGCGGGGCTCGAACTCACAGACTGTGAGATCATGACCTGAGCGAAGTCAGACGCTTAACCGACCAAGCCACCCAGGCGCCCCTACTTTTTTAAAATTTACCTTGTTGTCTTTCATTTTGTATAGTTTCTATTGCTATGTTTTCAAGCTCACTTTTTTTGTTTCTACCTTGTCTAATCTGAATTTAATCTCTTTTAGTAATTTCTTCTTTTTCTTCCCTTAAATCTCAGACATTGTAGTTTTTCTCTGAAGAAGTTTAATTTGGGATTCTAAAATATTTTCTATGTACATGTTTTACCTTTAAGCATAGGGATACAGTTATAATTACTGCCTTCATAGTTTTTTCTATTCTAACATCTGTGTCATCTCTGGGTTGTTTTCAAGTGATTGATTTAGCTACTGGTTCATATTTTCTAGCTTCCTTGCAAGCCTGGTAATTATTAATTGGATTATAGATATTGTGAGTTTTACCTTGTTGGATGCTATGTATTTCTTTGTTCCTGTAAATACTTTTGAGGTTTGTTTTTTTTTTTTTTTTTTTCAGCGATGTACTTAAGTTACTTGGAAACAATTTGATCATCTCAATTTTTACTTTTAAGTATTGGTAAGTTTAGGGCTCATAATTCCACATTTCTATGTCTTATACCCAGTGCCTTGTAAATCTTGAGGTTTTTAGTCTGGTTGGTAGGAACGGGCATTATTCCTGACCCTGGATAAGCACAAGGTATTGTTACTTCTAATCATTGTATATGGTTCTTTTCTGGTATATGCACTGGCCATTTCCTCTTGTGCATGCACTATCCTTTACTCCACTGAATTCTTGAGGAAGAACTTTTCCAGAACTCTGAGTTCTCTGTCTATCTCTTTCTACTCCAGTACTTTGTCCTATGAACTCTCACTGCTTTGGTCCTCCCAAACTCTCAGCAATATATGCTTAATGCAAATGGTCTACCAGACTCTGCTGGGTTTGCCTGCACGGACTTTACTCTGGGAAGTCTGTCAAGGCAGTAAGCTAAAGGAGTAGTAGAGGTCATCTCCTTTCTTCCTCCTTTCAGAGATCACTACTCCTTACTGCCTGGTGTTGGTGCTTACAAATATATTGTTTCATATATTTGTCTATGTTTTGATGCAGGTGGGAAAGTAAATCTAGTCCCTATTACTCTACCTTGGCTAGAAGTGGAAGCTTACTTTTATTATTCGTTTAAATATTTACAAAGAATTTAATTTTATGGATATCCTGCAACTTACCTAGCATATTTTGAATGGATTGCTCTTTGGGTGATGTTTTTAATGCATTACTGCAGAAAAACACTACACTACAATGAAAATTCTTACGTAGTAGCTTTGCCTCATTATATTATAGTTTAGATGTTAAATTCCTCAATCAAAAAGTATATGCATTTAGATTTTGATAAGCATTTTAAAATAGCACTTCGAGGGGCGCCTGGGGGGCGCAGTCGGTTAAGCGTCCGACTTCAGCCAGGTCACGATCTCGCGGTCCGTGAGTTCGAGCCCCGCGTCAGGCTCTGGGCTGATGGCTCAGAGCCTGGAGCCTGTTTCCGATTCTGTGTCTCCCTCTCTCTCTGCCCCTCCCCCGTTCATGCTCTGTCTCTCTCTGTCCCAAAAATAAATAAACGTTGAAAAAAAAATTAAAAAAAAATAGCACTTCGAAAGTTTCTGCCAATTTTCAGACCATTTACAATGTTTGAGAAAGCCTATTTCTTTAGAGATAAGTTCTGAAATTCCCATTTTTGCTAGTCCCATCTAAATAGTGGGTAAATGGAAAAGGAGATACAGAGAAGTATTTTATAATTTCAAAGAACCTTATGGTTTGTGTTTTCTCTCTCATGCTTATAACTGATTCTAAATTTTGTCACTTATATGTCATATATATATATGCATTCAGCTTACTGCAAACAGTTTACATATTTAATTCTCACAGCATTATGAAATAGGGATAATTACTGTCCTAGTTTGGTAGGTGAGATAACTGATATACATAGATATCTAATAACATTTAAATTCCTGAAGTTTCATCCAGGAGAGCCTGAATTGAATATCTATTGCCATCCCTGCAAAGGCTGGAGCTAGTCTTGTCCTCAGTACTGGCTTTACCTCTTCCATCCATGGTTGACACATGGAAGTCTATGAATAATATGCCTTAGTCTTGACAGAGCAAGGTCTAAATAGAATCCCAACTTCACTGCTGGTATATCCTGCCTTGCCTTGTTTATACCATTGTCAAGGTGACTGGCCTGGTTCCAGGTTTCCTCCATGTATCAGTCTTTGCTGCTGTTTACCCTCTGCCGGTCTGCCTTCTTGGTATATGCTCTGTTTCCTGGAAGACTATGAATAAAAGAAACTTTCTTCTCTGGCCCTTGCAAGTACCACTGCCTTTAGGCCATCCTTTCCTGACCTTGCAGATATCACCTTCACCTGGAGCTGGCTCTCCCATTGTTCTTGGCAAGAGGAGGGTTAATTCTTGGGTCACTCTGTGTTTTTCAATACTGTAAATCTTGCATTTTTTTTCCTGAGAGAATCCAGACTTTTCTCCTCTAATGGAAATGTCTTATTCGTGCTCTTCTTGCTAGAAACACTAAGACAATTTCTATCTTTATGTGAGGCCAGTCTCTCTTATGTGGTTCGATCTACCTGAATCCCTGACTCTATGTCACTCGCTATGTACTTTGGGTCAAATACATAATTTTATCCTTCCGTCTCACACTATTAGCACGGCTCTTCTCTCCCACAGCATCAGCTCCAGTTATCACTGGAAAGAGGATCACTGTCTTTCCTGTTTAAAATTCCATTCTGTCTGTCTTTTTAATGGCAGCTATAGTATACTCTGTCTAGTTATAACCCACGGCCTCTTCCACGTGTATACGCCATTTTCTCAGTGTGCCCTTCTCTTTCTAGATATCAGCAAATGACCTTCCTGGCCCAGGGATCTCCAGAGAGTTACTTAGGACAGTAAAATTAGTGAACTTTCACGATTCATTATCTTTAGACATTTGGAAATTCAAATGGAAGTAATTTTCCAGACTCTCTTGCTACAATGAAACTGGTAATCTTATTTGAAAAGATAACATGACCAGGCAATTTCGTGTGCACTATGAACAGAAAAATAAAAGAACTTAGGTTATTAAGCAATAATAGAAAGTATTTAATTTAGACCTAAGAAAGAATGCCTTATACATGAAATTTTTTAAAAAATTAGATTAATCCTCATTTAGTTTTCTGCCTTGAGGATCATGGGCAAGTGCACTGTGGAGTAGACAGATTTGCAATGTCTGGCCATCCCACACATCCCTTCTATAAAAATCACACTCCTCACGACTGGGATGGGTTCCTACAGGGTGTTTTGTTCTCTCTGTTATTGGCCATAGCAGATTGGTCACAGAGAAACAATGGACTCAAACAAGACCAGTTTTCATTCCTATGAATGTGCCCTTGAAATTCAGAGAGCCCAGTCTTTTTTCCAACATACTGGGCTGGGCAGCAATCCAACTTTATGGAGGTGGGTGTCATTTTTCATCATCTGTCATGAAAAGTAGCTAAAGCCATCATGGAGTCTGAAAAAAAAATCAACTGATAGAATCAGAAACTTAAGAACAAATGACCATGATACCATGGGGAACAGAGAGTTACCAATTCCTGTGAAACCTGATGATCCTTCTTGACCTCACATTTCAGGCAGAGCCCTGGTATCCTCTCGCTGCCCTTCACTTATTGTGTTAACTGTGTTTCCATAGCTTGCAGTTAACATAAATTTGATTGGGACAGAGCTAAATAATAATATCTGGCGTGGTTAAAGAGCAATCCAACCTTAAAGCAGAGGGAATGAACAACATAAGAACTTTTCTGTTCCTGGGGCACCTGGGTGGTTCAGTTGGTTGAGTGTCGACTCAATTTCAGCTCAGGTCATCATCTCAGGTTTGTCAGTTCTGGCCCCACATTGGGCTCTAAGCTGACAGCATGGAGACTGCTTGGGATTCTCTCTCTCACACTCTCTCTGCCCCTCCCCACTCACTCACTTCTCTCTCTCAAAGTAAATAAACTTAAAAAAAAAAAAGGACTGTTTTGCTCCTTATCTCAGCCAAGAGTTAATAATATGCATAGGTAGTTATGCCTTATGCAGGACTCCTATACATCGGAGTAAAATAACATTATAAGCAAAACATTATAAGCAAAAGGTATACGATTTTAATATTTGTGCTATTTATTTTTTTTAAATGCTTGTTTTTGATAGAGACATGAGTGGGGGAGGGGCAGAGGGAGAAGGGGACAGAGGATCCGAAGCAGGTTCTGTGCTGATAGTAGTGAGCCCCATGCAGGGCTAGAACTAGCGAACCATGAAATCATGACCTGAGCTGAAGTCAAGAGTAGGATACTCAACTGACTGAGCTACCCAGGCACCCCTAAATATTCTATTTAATATCTTAATAAAATCCCAATAATAATAATAATAAATGTCTACATTTATTGAATACTTATTATGTTAGGCATATAAACACTTTGCATGCATTTTCTCTGTTATGTCAACTTTATAACATGAAGACTATTTTTGTCCTAATATTGTTATAGATGTTGGAATAGGAGATGGCTACAGAATAAAGATCTTGTTTCTATTTCAGAGAAATAATGATGGAAGGCAATATATGACAGAGCCTCAATGCCATCTGTCCTTTTCTGATAATGAACTAGTTTGTCTGTATAGCTTTTAAAATAAAACAGCCAAATCAAGCTAAATACTCTACCTGTAGACTGACCAAGGTAACGTAATGGAGACCATTATCTTACATACTCTAGACAATGTAATTAATTAATTAATGCACTAATAATTCAACAACGATTGAGTTGAACATCTTCCATGTGGCATATATTTTACTGAGTGGTAGGGCAGTAAAGATGAATTAGAAGTGGTGGTTAGAAGGATATACACAGATAGAAAAAACAGGTTGGCAAATGTTATTGCACAGGTTAGAGCAAAGAGCTGTGGGCATATTCTTTCTAGAAGGAAATCAGAGGTAGATTTTTTGGAGACGTCTTGAAGGCTGAGTGGAATTTGTTGGGGTAAAAATGGCAGAGTAATGGAAGTACTTTGGGCAAAGATAATAAATATGCACAAATGCACAAGGGCTTGAAATGTTTTCAGAACAACAGTTCTTTGTGCCTGGAGCAAAGGTGTGTGTGTGGTGGGAGAGAGGTCCTATAGGGAAATAAGACTGGAATGTCTTGTATAATTAAAGAAGCCCACCCTTAATCCTGTCTACCACAGTGAGAGCAGAGGATTTTTCTAAGACTGGCCAATGGCCATTTGTTTGTTTGAAGGTAACTGGCAGCTGTAGGGAGAATGGACTGAAGTCAGGAAGATGAAGAGGCTATGGTAGGAGTCTAGAGACTGGAAATATCAGGGCCTGAAAAAGGCAGTGACAGTGGAAAGGAAATAGGGTACACGATGATGTTTGAGACAGAATCAACGTGACTTGTTGATGCATTAAATGTGGGATGTAAAGGAGAAACTAAAGATAATCCCAAGGCTTCTAGCTTGAAATACCCTGTAGACAATATACTGTTAATCAAAAAGAAAACACATGAGCCCAGACAGTACTGGAGGGAGATGAGAAGGTAACGATATCAGGCTGTGGCAAGCTGAGATTGAGGTGTGTGGGACAAGCAGCTGGAGATGTCTAGCAGCAGCTGGAAGTGCAACCTCAAATTTCATTCATTTTGTAAGCAATCATGAGCCATCATCGATTGATAGTGATGTCTTTTAGGACATGTTGTGCCATCAAGCACTTTTCCCACCTTCCCCTTTCTCTTGCAAAGATTATCATCAGTGGGAAATTGATCTAATTTTCCTGTTTAATTTCATTTTATTGGTTTCTACCTGTCAAGATAATTTTGCATCCAGACTTGATTCGTCACAGATTTCTAGTTTTTGCTATTCACATATCTGATACACTATTTCTTAACAACATGGTTAAAAATATTGAACAGGACGTGGGGTTCCTGGGTGGCTCAGTCGGTTAAGCATCCTACTAGATTTCAGCTCAGGTCATGATCTCATGGTGTGTGAGTTTGAGCTCCACACTGGGCTCTGGGCTGGCGTGTGGAGCCTGCTTGGGATTCTCTCTCTTTCCCTGTCTCTATCCTTCGCAGCTTTCTCTCTCTCTCCTAAAGTAAAAGGAATAAACTTAAAAAACAATGTTGGGCAGGACCAAAAGCAAATGCTATGGCTTGCCAGCACTGAGGGGTTATGTAACTATTTTACATTTCATACCACCCCTCATTGATCTGTTTGCCCTTCTCTGCCCAGTTCTCTGCCCTAAGAATTTGACTCTTGTGAACTGTATAAACTGGGCATCTCACACTCTAGCTTCTCGATGGAACCACCAGTGGAAGACATGGGGAGCATACCCAGAAGTGAAAGCATCGAGAGGTCAAGGGGCTTCTTTCCCTACTCTCTCTCTTCTTCAAGTTTGGGGTTCTGACAGTGGCTTCTCTTGTCATGTGATGCTCCTTTCAGGGCTCCGCCTCTCACTGGGCCCTAGTGACATCATATTCTCTTTTTGCCCTCTCAGGTAATAGGGTGGCAATAGGTTCTAATCTCCTGGGTGCTCTGCTCCTTGTTGATACCCTTAGTCCCACCCATACCTATGCACACAGATTATTAAGTTCTCTGCAAAATACCTGCTGAGCACTCTGTTGGATACCATGGCCCTGACTGATGCACCGCCATTCCATGTGACATTGTAGATGTCTCTCCCATGTGATTTTTAAAATATGGCCCAATGAAATTATCGTTATAAAGGATTTGTAACATTTCCCTTAAAAGAAATAATTTTTCTCCCATTCCAACACTACTTGCACCTAAAACAATGATGTGATATAGCAGTTTCCAAGAATATAATAAATAAAAAAAAAACAAACCCTGGGATTAGAGAGGGCACACACACACCAAACCCCTGCTTTTTTAGCTCAAGTTACTTAGTTGCCATTTTCCCACTGTGAAAATCATGATGTAAGTCAAGAGTAACTCTTTAAAGTAGAAATAATACAATTGCCTGTAAATTCTTCAACTAGAGTGATCATTTATAGTTTAATCATATTAGGTCATTCCACAGCCCCAAGTTACCCTGGGCAACACCTGCTACACGATAAGTGACAACACCCAGAACAAGGTGCTAGACAACTCTGATCTTAAACCACACTCTCTGTGGCACACATAAATAAGAAAAGGAAGAGTTTTGTGCATTCACAGCCTCAGTTCTTCTTTGGACTAACATAGGTAGAAAGAAGAAAGTATTTGGCATCAAAAGTTTAGGAGCAAGGGTTTCTTCCTCATCCTAGTAAGGATGGGCTCAGCTTGGCAATGCTCAGGGTCCTTGGAAAATTTTCTATCTTTGCTGTTTAAAACACATCAGTCCTTGTGGGTGCTATGGGGAATGTGTGAGTAGGGAGTGGGGGCTGGAGGTAGGAAGGGGGCATCAGCTATTCTGAACTCTTCTGGTTTAGATTTTTGGTCGTATTCCATTGTTTTGTCACCCCACAAATATTCTAATTCCAGTTTTCTAAGAATGTAAATTGCCATTTGGCCATATCAAAAAAAAAATCCCAATTGCAAAACTAAAGGCATTGTTAAACCCTAATAATGCTAGAAAGCTAAAACACAGAAAAGAAATAGGATGAAGCGACTTTTGCAAGATCAAATAGAAACTTTTCAGTAGTGGAGCCCTGGTTAGAAGTATGTCTGTATCTGGTACTCAAATGATGACATGGTAGAAAAATTCCAGGAGATGATACCTTTATGTATTCTTAGAGTTGGGAAAATAAAACATAGCTTAAAATAATTTAACAATAGCATCTTAAAAGCCAATATTATGTGGATGATATTCAGTGGCAATAAAAAAGCTTTCCCTATAAGATTAGATGCTATCGTCTTCAAAATCAAAATTTGGGGTTTTCTCTGTTGGAAATAAAGGGAAAAAAAGTTTTATGGGGTCTTACAGTTCTATCATTTAACTAGAAATTAAAATACTATTATTACTCATTTGGGGGGAATGTTTTACTCCCTTTGTGAGTTTTAAGTGTTATATTATTAAATGGATTAACTTTCTTTTTCTTGAAGTTTTGAAGAACACCCAGATGTTGATGTTGATGATGATGATGATTTTGAGAAGGGAGAAGCAAAGAGACAGGGAGAGACAATTTTAAGCAGGTTCCACATCCAGCACAGAGCTCGATGCTGGGCTCAATCTCACAACCATGAGATCATGACCTGAGCCTAAATCAAGAGTTGAATGCTTAAAGACCTGAGCCACCCAGGCACCCCAGTTATTTTTATATAAAAAGAAATCATATTTTCCTGTTGTTTTCTGTATTTTTCTAAGACCTTTTAAGATTAAAACTGCTTCTACTTCTGCTGATTTCTCCTTCTTTCACTTGACTTGTGCTTTCATTGTCTGAGAGAGAACTGAGCTAGAAAAAAGACTGTGAGTAACATTTATTGAGCATTTGCTGTATGGAATGCAGTGTGTGGATCCCTTTACCCAAATAATCTAATGTAATTTAGTCATTCCAAGATTCTGCGGAAGGGTATCCTACATATATACATATATAACATATACATATATATAACATATATATATGACACACACACATATATATCCTCTATATATTATTAGTACATATAAATTTTATATATAAATTTTATATATTTGGCCATTTTTCCATGATGACAACTTAACATTTCAAAGCTGATGAAAGAATGAATTTCAGTTTTGTTTTCTGCTTTTCTTTCAAATGTATTATGTTCTATATATATCTTCCATATGTATTTTTAATTTTTTAATGTTTATTCATTTTTGAGAGAGAGAGAGAGAGAGAGAAAGTAAGTGGGGGAAGGGCATAGAGAGAGGGAGACAGAATCCAAAGCAGCCTCCAGGCTCTGAGCTGTCAGCACAGAGCCTGATGTGAGGCTTGAATCCATGAACTTTGAGATCATGACCTGAGCTGAAGTCAAATGCTTAACCGATTGAGCCACCCAGGTGCCCCTCTTCTATATTTTTCTAATTGAAGAAAATTATTTTCTGTCAAAATTGCAAAGAATATAAAGACTATCTTGGAATGACTTTTTAAAAAATAAATATTAGGGGCGCCTGGGTGGCTCAGTCGGTTAAGCGTCCGACTTCAGCTCAGGTCACGATCTCGCAGTCCGTGAGTTCGAGCCCCGCGTCGGGCTCTGGGCTGATGCCTCAGAGCCTGGAGCCTGCTTCCAATTCTGTGTCTCCCTCTCTCTCTGACCCTCCCCCATTCATGCTCTCTCTCTGTCCCAAAAGTAAATAAACTTTAAAAAAAAAGGATATTAGTAGAATAATCTATCCTTTAAATCGTCCAAGTTCTAATAAGCTCATCTTTGAAACTGAGACCATTGTGCTTTTGTTTGGTATACACTCTAAACCATGATTTGATGGACTCAGTAAATCAGATTCTAGCAAGCAGCCTGCCTCTGAGGCATAAGAAACCAATTGGTCAGCTCACTTAAACTGTAGTTGATATAATGGTGTTCCCATGGCCATTTAGTAAATCAATTTCCTAATGAATCTTTTCTTACAGAAAGTATCTTAAATATCCAATCTACTGCATGATGGCCTAGATTTTCTATGGATGACTCTTAGAAGAAAATTTGATTCGAAGCTTTGAGGTTCTCCTGATCCAGGATAAATCCCCATGACTTGACATTTTAGTTCTAGTATAGATGCTTTAGCTTATTTTTGATCCTTACAATGTTAGACCATGGAGTATGGGCTACAGTTTATTTATGCCCTCAGTTAAGGAGACAGTTTAGTGTGGAAAGAAAAAAAAGTGAGGGCTCTATAATACATTGGATTTATATCCAGGGTCCACTATACACTCTCATTGTCACCTTGGACAAATTACCTAATCCCCTTAAGTCTTTATTTTCTCATTCCAAATCAAGATAAAAGTATCTCATCAGTTCGTCAGAGTTCAGAAAATAGTCTTATGTCTGGTGCTTAGCACAGTGTCTGTTATGCCTTACAAAGGTCAATTTTGACTTAGGTAGAAAACACAACATCTGTAACCATTTATGTAGCAGATTAATCCATGGTGCTAACAACTGCATGATCATATAGCATGTGGCCAGTGCCCCATGCAGGCTAATCAGCCTTACATTCATTCAAGGCCTCAGCTTTACCCAGCAAGGACATAAGTATACCAGAACAAATCTATACCCATTACTGGACAAAAAAATCAAATATTTGCCCCATGGCTGGTCAGTCAGTTGGATCACCTACATACACAGAGGACAGTATTGAAATTAAGACCATCTGCTCAAACATTAAATGTGTACCTGCAGTTAACCGTGATGATTGAGGGAAGTCAATAAGTTAGCAGAAACTTCCGAAACAGCAAAGTTAGACTGGAAAGGGTATTCACAATGGGTACATTTAAGAAGCAGTTCAGTGTGACTACTGCCACAAGAGCTAGTTTATAAAAAAGATTAAACATGACTGAAATAATTTAGATCTATGATGTCGACTAAGCCATATTTTCACATGCAATTCCTTACATAATTGGAGACATGTAAATTGGTTCCCTTTCCAATAAAGAAGCACTCTTGAGTAAAAATTAAAACCAAAACCAAAATATAAACACTCTTTACTGGTGCCTGTCCCATTTCTGCTAAATGTTGTATAAATAATGAAGAGACATTAGTTTTAGATTATCAGCTTGCTGGGCGCACAGCAAGCAGAAACAAACATGTCCTGGTAATGTGGTTTCCTGGATGATGCATGAATATAATAGACAGGTGGTGATGTGCAAAGAACCTATGAATAAAAGGGTTTGGTTTTATTCTGCTTCCTGCTGTTGGCATATCATTTGGCACAGGCAAATATGAGAAGTCCCTTGATGGGAAGTGGGGATGATGCCTCATTGAATTAGTCTGGCTGAAAACAAGACCCAAATATCAGAACTTACCACCATTTGAGGCTTTTGTTAATTATAGAGCTTTTTTCAACTACAAAGACTCATCAGATTAACTCAAAAATCAAATTATTATCTTTCTTGCCTGGAGAAAAAGGACAACCATATTTATCATCCATTTAACTTTTTTTTTAACAGTAAAGATTAACAGTAAAGTAGCATCTTACATTTTTAAGTATTTTATACTGCATTGGATATTTTCACTTAAAATATCTCTGAAGAGCAGTAAGAGAAAGTCAGGAGAGCTAAGAAAAATATTTTCCTAATTGTGAAGATTACGAAGAAGAAGAAGAAGGAGAAGAAGGAGAAGAAGAAGAAAGAAGAAGAAGAAGAAGAAGAAGAAGAAGAGGAGGAGGAGGAGGAGGAGGAGGAGGGGGAGTTAACAGGAGAAACAGTGAAATGTTGGTTCATGGAAGAGTGTCTGCCATCCTTGGGAAGGAGTTGCAGAGTTAAAAACATTTGCTGCCTAAAGGTAACCTATTCAGCCTACCCATTCAATGTGAACTAGAATTTCTCCCCATTCACAAAGGCTGTAATTTTCCTTTCTTGTCCCAGCTTCCTCCCACCTTTTTTTGAGCTCATCCAAGACCTCAGAGAACAGGAGCCTCTTTCTGCCACAGAAACAACAAAAGTGCCTCTACCAACACAGACATTCAAAAACATCAAATGTAAAAGGAATAGGAGGGACAAGATGATTTTCTTTTTTTGATGTGGTCTTACTGAATCTTTGGCCATATGGGGCACGGGAGACCACATGTTAGTGTTACTTCTTAAGTTTCCCCCCCAAACTTTTGCTTCCATGGCTTCTTCAAGTATTTGCTCAGATTCTGCCTACTCTGTGAGGTAGACCCTGACTTCTTTTTAGAAACTTGCATACCTCCCTGAACAGTTTTTGGGGCTATTGAATCCCTTGTCTCACTCAAACTTACCTGATCATCTTCTAAAATATTATATATTTTTTCTTTTTTTTTATTATGAAATTTATTGTCAAATTGGTTTCCATACAACATCCAGTGCTCATCCCAACAGGTGCCCTCCTCAATACCCATCACCCACCCACCCCTCCCTCCCAGCCCCCATAAACCCTCAGTTTGTTCTCAATTTTTAGGAGTCTCTTATGTTTTGTCTCCCTCCCTCTCTAACCGTTTTTTTTTTCCTTCCCCTCCCCCATGGGTTTCTGTTAAGTTTCTCAGGATGCACATAGGAGTGAAAATATATGGAATCTGTCCTTCTCTGTATGACTTATTTCACTTAGCATCACACTCTCCAGTTCCATCCATGTTGCTACAAAAGGCCATATTTCATTCTTTCTCATTGCCACGTAGTACTCCATTGTGTATATAAACCACAACTTCTTTATCCATTCATCAGTTGATGGACATTTAGGCTCTTTCCATAATTTAGCTATTGTTGAGAGTGCTTCTATAAACACTGGGGTCCAAGTGCCCCTATGCATCAGTACTCCTGTACCCCTTAGGTAAATTCCTAGCAGTGCTACTGCTGGGTCATAGGGTAGGTCTAGTTTTAATTTTTTTAGGAACCTCCACACTGTTTTCCAGAGCAGCTGCACCAGTTTGCACTCCCACCAATAGTGCAAGAGGGTTCCCGTTTCTCCACATCCTCACCAGCATCTATAGTCTCCTGATTTGTTCATTTTGGCCACTCTGACTGGCGCCAGGTGATATCTGAGTGTGGTTTCGATTTGTATTTCCCTGATGAGGAGCGACATTGAGCATCTTTTCATGTTCCTGTTGGCCATCTGGATGTCTTCTTTAGAGAAGTGTCTAGTCATGTCTTCTGCCCATTTCTTCACTGGATTATTTGTTTTTCAGGTGTGGAGTTTGGTGAGGTCTTTATAGATTTTGTCCGATATGTCATTTGCAAATATCTTTTCCCATTCTGTTGGTTGCCTTTTAGTTTTGTTGATTGTTTCCTTTGCAGTGCAGAAGCTTTTTATCGTCATGCCTTTGGGGATGTGTCAAGTAAGAAATTGCTGCGGCTGAGGTCAGAGACGTTTTTCCCTGCTTTCTCTTCTAGGGTTTTGATGGTTTCCTGTCTCACATTCAGGTCCTTCATCCATTTTGAGTTTGTTTTTGTGAATGGTGTAAGAAAGTGGTCTAGTTTCATCCTTCTGCATGTTGTTGTCCAGTTCTCCCAGCACCATTTGTTAAAGAGGCTGTCTTTTTTCCATTGGATATTCTTTCCTGCTTTGTCAAAGATTACTTGGCCATTTTTTCTTAAACTTTTTTATTTTTAAAATTTATTTGTTTTTGAGAGAGACAGAGCATGAATGGGGGAGGGGCAGAGGGAGAGGGAGACACAGAACCTGAATGCTCCAGGCTCACTGTCAGCACAGAGCCCATCACGGGGCTCGGACCCATGACCTGTGAGATCATGACCTGAGCCAAAGCTGGACGCCCAACCAACTGAGCCACCCAGGCTCCCCTATTATATATTTTTCTTATTTATGGTTGTTACTATCTGTCCTTCCCCTGCAGAATATAAAGGTCCATTAGGGGAGGGATCTTTGGTTAGTTCACTGATGTCTGGCACAGAGTAGACCCTAAAGAAATGTATGTGTGCTTTTAGTGAAAGAATAAATAAATGGTTGCCTTTTCTCCCTCTAATAGGTAACTCAAATACTTATTAAACATCACAGCCAAGCCTAACTTTAAACTTCTAGAAAATAATGAGTGGAAAATGTTAACATACATGTGCTGAACACCCTTATTTTGCAGAGAGGGATAAAAGCACATTTCAATGGAGATGTGAAAAAGCTGCAGAAGGACCAGTGCTGTGCTTGCTAATAGCATATAACAAATTACTGGGTTTTAGAAATTCAATTTAGTTCTCAACATGTGCCGTTTTGCCACCTGCATACACAAGAATCACACCCACACCTACTCTCTTCGACAGCTCTACCTTTTATCCCCCTCCTCATTAGCCAACACCTAATTACATACTAATTGGCTCAGAGAACACAAGCTTGTTATTGCACTAAAAACACTCAAAGCTCCCCCACAGACAGATTCTCATGAAAACCAAATATAAAAGGAGTTGGCCCAGTGCCTGGTTTTCATTAGGAGAAAGCTAGATTCTTTGAGGTCTTGGCCATACAGATCAGTGTTTTCATGCTCTCATTAAGTCAGTATTTGGGGGGGGGGGCACATTTTGATACTTGGTACCAGCCAAAGAACCAGATTTGAGTCTCTCCTGTAGGCAGTGATCTCGGAAAGAAAGTACATTTACAAATAACCTTGATAATTATATGAATGGTTCATTAGACAAAGAGACACCCATACTTCCCCAGGAACATTTCTTCCTTCAGCTTATTGCTGTTGTTCTTTTGTGGTCCCTGGGCATCAAAATATTCAATCCATGCTACCTGAGATTAGATAAGCTGATTGTATAAATGTGTTAGGAACATGAAAGGGTTTAGCTTTCTTGGTTGAAAATCATTTTTCTTCAAATGGGGGACACACCAAACCATTCTTGCCATCACAACACAATCCAATGAGCTGTAACTAATGATACAGCATACACGGAGTCCAATTTGAGATGTCGTTTTGCAAAGCTTTGGTTTTTCGTTTTTGTTTGTTTGTATGTTTGTTTTTGTTTTCAACTAGATTCTGGTATTATAATTACCAGTGATGATGGGTCCAGCCACCTGGAAAAGATGAAAACTTAGACCACTCATGATCCATCAAGTTGGCTGTTGACTGCTCTTCCACAGTCCCCTGGAATGGGGGAGGTGGAGGTGGAACCAGGAAGAGATACTTGCCATGTAAGGAAGTGACGTGCCATATTAGGGCAAGAATAATTAGGAACAAGACAGATAAAGGAACCCTTCAAGTAACATCCGTTTACTTAAATGAGCCACATGCTACCTCCAAAAGTGTGTGTGTGTATATATATATATATGTATATATATATATACACACACACATATATATATACACACATATATACATATATATATACACACACACACATATATATATATACATATATATATATATATATATATATATATATATACACACACACACACACACATATATATATATATATAAAGGAGATTGAGAATCTTGGAGAGAGTTCCGGTGCAAATTGTTGTTGCTTTGTTTTGATGGTATGATGCAGGGGCTGAAATGTGGATTCCTTACGTGGACAAGCAGAGATTCTTTGAGTATCATCTAATCAAATCACACTGCATGCAGAAATCTCATGTGACATCCATTAAGTTATTATGTAGTCTCTGAACAATTCTAGTGATGGGCAATCTACTTTATAACCCAATCTTTTTTAGGAAATATTTTAGTTTTATAAAGTCCTTTAAGTATGCATACTTACTTATTAGCTGCATGATAAATATTGCAGCTAATAATTATATAAGTGTAATTGTGCTTTACATTTAAAGTTGCTTTATATGTATGTGTTCTTTCTCATTTGAACCTCATACAGGATATTCTATAATCCAAGTATTAATCCAAGTATTGTTCATTAGGTGGATAATGAAATTATGAAAGTACAAAAAATTGTATACAGTATTCAGCACATGATAAGGCCTCAATAACTTAGGTGAATGAATAAATCCTTTTCCACAAAAACACAATGTCAATTTCATATGTGCTAGGAACTTCTTAGGTGAGTATATTGGCTAAGGTTCCTAGTTTCTCCTTACACATAACTAAATTTAAAATTGAAATCCTCTATGAGTGCCTCTGATTGGAAGACTCTAATTCACATCAGGAACCTCTCCTAAGGAAACTTAAAATGGATGTGTAAACTACTCATCCCTCTATGTACATGAAGAGAGTTGGCAGTTCACAGAGACTGCCACAGTGGGGTAGGAGGAAAGGAAGAGCTGTAAGCCAGGACTTGAGGATTAGCAGTGAGAACAGAGGACTTGGGAAGACTGACACATCTTGGGGCATCAACAGCATCTGCATGATTTGAGACAATCCTAGAAGTTAAATGGATTTATAAACTATATGAGTTCTGGCATTCTCCTCTCTCTCCAATACACGTATTCATCATGATCTGATTGACCTCTCCTGTCTTTTCTCACCTTAAAATTAATACTCACCAAGGCCTTTCTGCTTGGAGTCCACTGAGCAAACACATTGTCATTTACTGCTTCTGTTTGCTTTTGTTGTCTTTTTGCCTTAACACCCTGTGTTCTGTGGGTTTTTCTGATTTAAGGTCAAGCTTGGGCATTGCCTCTACTAAGAAGTCTTCCTTAACTCCCTGATACTGGGTCAGGTATCTTTATCCTAGCATAAAGTACATCATCTTTGTACTTATAACATTTAATAATTGTTATCTCTTTGTATGTGTGTATTCATCCATTGTATCGTGATCTCTTTGAAGGACCTATGTATTATTCACCCTAATGTTTAAACACAGTCTCCAACAATGCTCTATTAGTAAGGGGTACATAACTCGTCTAACAAACAATACCAAAATTTCAATGGCTTGACTCAGTAAGCATTTATTGAATAAGTATCTACTAATCACTCATATCAGAGTTAAATATGGGTCACCGGAGACTATGCTCTACATAGTCTTTTAGGGTACAAGCTCCTTTCATCATTCAACTGACATATTCTAGTCTTCTGTTTTCCTTGCTTTATCCAGAAGATAGAAAAAGAAAGAACATGAAGAATTGTGGAAGAGGTGTATTTTTTTGGCGCTGGGCATGGAAGAGTTGTATATGACTTCCACCTATTATTCTCTCATCTAGAACTCAGTCCCATGTCCCCACCTAATTGCAAAGGAAGTGGAAAATAAAGTCCAACTGCAAGGCCAGGCAGAGCAGGAAATGCTATTTGGTTGATAGATGGCATTGTTCTTCCACATTCTACACCTCTGACCACCAAATTTCATTCTTCCCTTCACAAGGGAGACAATTCAGAGTCCCATCCCATTACTGCATACAGTTCAAAGTCCAGAATATCTGAGTGATGCTCACTTATATTACAACCAGTATGATCACAGGGATGTTCTGTTTTACTCAGTCATTAGGGATCCCAGGCTTGACACATCAATTAACTTTGTCATCCTCTTTTCATGCTTCTATGGTTTCAGACGATGGAGGGAGAAGAATATGGAGAACTGAAGGTTTGAAAATAGTGTATGCTATTCCCACCCATTTTCTATTGGCCAGAATTGAGTTCCACATCCCTAGCTAACTGCAGGAATGTCTCAGGAATGTAGATATGTTCTATACCAGGAGGGAAAGAAAAGGATTGCTCTCTGACCATAATGGAATCAAACTAGAGATTAATGACAGAAAAACAATATTAAAATCTCTCAACACATAAAATTAAACAACATGCTTCTTAATAATTGATAGGCCAAAGGGAAGTCTCAAATGAAATTAAAAACACATAGCATTAAATAAAATGAAATACAACATATTGAAATATGTGAGATATATCTAAAGCAGTACTGAGGGGAAAATAAAAGTACTAAATATTTGCATTAGAAATGAGGAAAAGTCTCTGTGGAATTTAAGAAACAAAACAGATGAACATATGGGAAGGGGAAGAGAGAGAGACACAGAGGGAAACTAACCATAAGATACTCATTGATAGAGAACAAACTGAGGGTTGATGGAAGGGAGTGGGTAGAGGATGGGCTAGATGAGTGATGGGTATTGAGGACACATATTATGATAAGCACTGGGTGTTGTATGTAAGTGATGAATCACTGAATTCTATTCCTGAAACTGATATTGCACTGTATGTTAACTAACTAGAATTTAAATAAAAAAATAAAAAAATTTAAGAAATTAGGAAAGGCCTCAAATCCATAATCCAAGTTTCCACCCAAGAAAATAGAGGAGGTAGAGTAAAACAAACCCAATGCAAACAAAAATAAATAATATGGATAAAAGCAGAAATCAATGAAATTGAAAATAGTAAAACATCAACAGATTGAACCAAAGAAAGAAAATGTTGGTTCTATGACAAACCAGTAAATTGTAAACCTCTAGTACAAGTGACAAAAATAAAAAAAGAAAAGTCACAAGTCAGCATGGTCAGAAATGGAATAGGGAATATCACATCCTGCAAACATTAAAAAAACAGTTTTTAAAAAAACATTCTCTGCCATTCGTTGCCTTTTGATTGGAGTGTTTAATTCACTTACATTTAATATAATTAACTGATAAGGTAAGATTTATGTTGAAACTTTGCTATTTGTTTTCCATATGTCTTATGTCCTTTATTCCTCTATTGTATATTTAATGCCTTCTTGGGTGTTATGTAGATATTTTCTAGTGTACTATTTAACTGACTTCTTATTCTTTGTTACCATCTTTTGTAGTTATTTTCTTATTTTCTGGAGATTATAATGAATATTTTAATTTTTTAAATGTTTATTTACTTTGGAGAGAGAAAGAGAGTCAGAGCATAAACAGGGGAGGTACAAAGAGAGGCAGAGACACAGAATCCAAAGCAGGCTCCAGGCTCTGAGCTGTCAGTACAGAGCCCATGCTGGGCTTGAGCTCATGAGCTGTGGCATCATGACCTGAGCCAAAGTCAGTGCTCAACCGACTGAGCCACCCAAGCACCCCTACAATGAATATTCTAAATTAAAATATTCTAGTTTGGATTAATATCAACCTAATTTCAGTATTATAGGAGAACTTTGTTCCAAAATAATTCCTATACTCCCCTAATTCGTATTAAAATATTCATGTAAACTACATCTTCATGTATTATAAGCCCATCACCAGTGTTTTAATATTATTGCTTTGTGTATACCAGAATACATTTATATGTTCTTTTATAGTTACTATTTACTTACTCTTCCAGTGGTATTTATACAGATAAGAGGAGGAGGTGAGTTGCCAGTCATTCCCCTAATTGCTTATTGATACCTTCAGATACTCAATTGAAAGGCTCATTGTAATTACTCCCATTAAACAGTCTGGGATTGCAAGTCCTGTATCTAGTGCAGCTTTACATGTTTTAGGTGGGACTTTCTTACTGAAGTGATAGAATATCACTTCAAACATCCAAAATCTCCCTGTAACTTGCACCAAGCCTTGGGAAGCCTAGGGCTTTTTCCCATGTTTAAGTCACTTTAATAATTAGATCTAAAGCTCTGGAAGTGCAGAGCTCCACTTCAACTCCTCTTCCTCCCTCATTCTTATACCTCTGTACCTCATCCTAATTACATTAGGCTATCTCTCTGGCTGTGCAAGGGTGACGGTTTGGGATGCTGTTCTGACAAACCTAAAGTCTAAACCTGTTTACTGAGAAACCTACCCAGTAAAGAAATGACAACCCACATTTACAGAGCCAGTAGAGTCTCTAGGTCTCTAAGCCAACAAAGATAATAAAGAATATTTAAACTGTTTTCTTCTTTAAGATAATAGTTCCTTTTGCTGTGTTTTCATTTGGATTTGGATGGGAAGTCTTGAGATGCTGCATCAGAGCCTGCTAAGAAGATGGTATTTTAGAGAGTCAAGTCAGTGATTGATTTTTGTAATTCTCAAAATGCTAAGATATTGCCAGAGTGCTTTCATAAAGTAGGGCTGAATAAATATTCAATGAGTGAATGAATGACTGATTTTCCCCCTTTCCCTTTTTTCCTCTGTCTTTCCCCTCATCTAAAATAGTTGTCCCATATTTACATTATTTCATTTCTTAGAAAATATTTTCTCTCCAGAATTATTTTGCCATTATGTCTTAGAACCTCTAACCTCTCTAATGTGCAGGAGCACAGGAAAGCATGCTCAAGTCTTTCACATTCCTCTCTGGAAGGGATATCAGATTACTTTTGTAACATGGGAAATTGATGACCCTCTAGGACAGAAAGACAAATACAGTTCATATACTGCAGGTCACTGCTACCCACTGCCCAGTTTCTATGCCTCATAAGTTAGATTAGATTCCTTGCCTCCTTGGTGACCCAACTCTCTTAGGCAGAATTGATTATCTTTTTTTGTGCCAACACTATGCCTTTTATAAACCATAATCATGGCTCTTACCCTCTACAGGATTATTTTATGTCCATGACCCCTCAACGACGATGGCTTAAGGACAGGAATTACATTGTACTCATTTCTCTGTTTCCACACTTACAATGAGGCCTGAGAGTTGGTGTACAATAAATGTCTTTCAATAAGTGGATGAGCTAATGAATAAACTTCTAGAACACATTGAAAATTGCTTTTCATGTCTCTTTGTTGCTGGGCTCTTGGTAGCCCATGTCCTTAGTAATGATGCTTTTATCTGAGCTGACTTCTCCACTGGTGTGATTACTTTCTATCCTGAGTTTAGCTCACAATAGAAGGTTGACAAAATTTGCTTCAAGACTTACGTGGAGAAAAACTGAGACCTTGCAAGATTTGATGAGGTAGCTCAGAGGATAAGCTGAAAGTTCCACCAACCAGTTCAAAAGATCTGAAAAAAGCAAGTAAAGCACTAAAGTTTTAGGGAAACTTTTACAGAGAGTAAGGATTGGCATCCACTTGGATATACATGTAAAACAGGCAAATAGAAGATCCAAGTCCGTCCCCACCTTAAACTTCTTTAGTGGTTCTAGTAGAAAGTCCAAGCTAATGAACCTACTTTTCAAAATGACATCTGCACACCTCTCCTGCTACATCTTCTTGCAAACCCTGACTTTCAGCATATGCTCTGACAGTGTTGAACAAGTTTAGAACACTTTGGATACTATGCTATTTTTAAAAAAAAATTTTGGGGGAATAACTGGTAGACTCAAAGAAGTTACAAAAATAATAGAGAGGTCCTGTGTACTCATTACCCCATTTTCCTGAATGGTGACATTATTGAAACTATGTAACTATAGTGCACTATGGAAGCCAGGAAATTGACTCTGTTATTTATCTCAGTACTTTTGCCCAATGTAGACAATTCAGTTACCCTTAACCACCACCACCACCACCACCACCACCTCCTCCTCCTCCTCCTCCTCCTCCTCCTCCTCCTCCCCCCTCTTCTTCTAACCTTTACCTTCTTGTAATAACACCCATTACTTAGGTTCCACCTTCTTTATCCCTTTAATTCTGTTCCCATGGCATTCTGTATATATTTAAATAATAATACATTGTATTATAATAATCAGTGCCTTCTTCTGTGTGGGCTGTGAGCTCCTGAATGTCCGAATCCATGTCTGATTCATCTTTATATCCTTTCTGCCTAACCCAGGGATTGGTACATTATAGATAGTAAATACTTGCTGGAAAAAAAATAAAATTATAAGTAAGTATTGCAAGATAACTAAGGTAGCTATAATAGAAATCAAAAGGAAGGGAAATATTTAAGAGGTAATATCTGCAATACTTGATGGCTGATTGTATGAGGTAAGGGTTCAAGGGGAAGAGATGAGGGTGGGATCATGAGCTTTATTAGGTATAAAGGATAGGTTTTCTTACCTCCCAGCATCCATTCCAGTCTTTATGGCCTCTCTGGTCTACATAGGCCTATTCTCTTCACTCCAGTGACATATAGTACTTGACAAAGGTCTAGACAATCAAAATACTTTCCAGAGAATATTGATCATTTTAGGGATGGTTGTATGACTTAAGCCACCTCTTACAGTGTTCCTTTCACAGAACCTGCAAAAAAAGTCTCTTGATCTTTTATTATGAATTAAAATTGGGAAGTTATAAATCAAAGTCTGCAATAGCTTTCCTATTGCCCCAAGGAATCAATCTGAATCTTCTGGAAGCCATCAAATGGCAGAATAAGATAATATTTTGTGTGACCCATGAATATAGTGATGCCTGAAGAAAGAAACTCTTTACCTTGGATCACTAGAGGGACCTTGAGTGAACAAATTATCTCTTGATAGAGCTGTATTGAGTTGGTACTTCTACATAGAAAGGGTCCTAAATGACATCCAAAAGTTCTGCTTAAGAGTATCAGAATTCTGGCTTTTGGTTTCTAATCCAGAGTTGCTCTTTCAAACAGATTTCTACTTTAAGTCAGGATATGGACTTCTCTTTTTGAAAAATAAGACTAGGCAAAGATTCTCAGTTCACATGGTTCCTTCAGTGGTTCATCTTTTCAGGAGGCCCTTATACCACAGGAGTTAAAGCCTACATTTTCACTGGGTTCCTGACTTTTTCACTTACTTACCTGTATGATTTGACATGTTCCTGACTTCTTGAAGCCTCACTTCTATCATCTGATGAGAAGAAAAACAATTCATTGATGTTAAAATTGAGATAACGTTTATAAAACATGGCTTCTAGTATTTAGTAAGTGCTAAATAACTGATGAAGAAGAAAAAGAACAAGAAGCAGAAAAAGGATCAGAAGAAGAAACAAAAACTGAAGCAGAACAACAGCATGAAAGGAAGTAGAGAGGAAGAAAGGAAGAAGGAAAGAGGAGAAAAGAGAAGGAGAAGAAAAAGAAGGTAAAGAAATAGGGCTTTGTACTTGCTGTTAAGTGGACCATAATTTTGATAGTAGATGAAGAATGCATAACATTGAACTTGAATCGTATTGTCCCCACCAATGGCCTGTTTTCTGCTTCTACAAAATCCCAGGGTATTGTCAGTCCGTCCCACAGGTAAGCAGAACATTATATAATGGTAGTAAGTAATTTAATCTCCTGTTTTTACAATAGGAATCTCAATTATACATGAGTATCACCCAAAGTTTTGAGTTTTCCTTTGTTTTATCAAGACTTTTATATTTTTTAAAAGAAAAATTTTATGTGCATTTAAAAATCATAGATTTTTGTATCTTCTATACAAAGGATTATGATTTTACTTCCTAGAATAGATACCCAGAGCATAGACTTGATTGATTAGTAAATAAAAATGATTATACCTTACCTGTGTATTGATTTTTTAAATGTGCATGGTTTTTAAAATTAAGAATTTCAGACTATGCTTATCAGGAGTATTTTGGACCTATTAAATCTGACCTCACTCTGCATAAAAGATATGGGCTAACTGTGTCTGGTTTATTCACACCTAGTAATATTGCTAGGCCTAGTAATATTTTATTTTGAAATGTTTCAAATTTATGGTAAGGCACAGAAAATAATATCACAGATACCATGTCCCCAGCACCCAGATCTGGGAGTTGTTAATATTTTGCCACTTTTCCTCTGGACTTTTCTAACAAAAGAAACAGAAGGAAAGAGAGAGAAAGAGAGAGAGGAAGGAAGGAAGGAAGGAAGGAAGGAAGGAAGGAAGGGGGAGGGGGAGGGGGAGGGAGAGGGGGAGGGGATGAGGAGGAGGGGAAGGGAAGGGAGAAGGAGGAAGGAAGGAAAGAAGGAAGGAAGGAAGGAAGGAAGGAAGGGAAAAAGGAAGGAAGGAAGGAAGGAAGGAAGGAAGGAAGGAAGGAAGGAAGGAAGGAAAAAAGGAAGGAAGGAAGGAAGGAAGGAAGGAAGGAAGGAAGGAAGGAAGGAAGGAAGGGAAAAAGGAAGGAAGGAAGGAAGGAAGGAAGGAAGGAAGGAAGGAAGAAATTAGAGATCCCTTCTCGTGGCCTCCAGAGGTAGCTCTATATCGAGCCTTATGTGTAATATTTCATTGCATGATTTTATACACTTTCTACATATGTTTGTATTCATTATCTGTATACTACTCTTTATGTTTTAAACTGCTTAAAAATAATATCCTATAGGACATATCTTTTTTGAATTTGATCTTCCCACTCTTCATTCTATTTTTGAGATTTATTAATGATCGATGTAGATCTAGCTAATTCATTATACTTGTTTTATGGTATTTATTGTATTAATAAATAAGTGTATTTATTTCATACTTATGGACAGTTAGATTGTTTCCACTTTTTGCCACAATAAATACTGTTGAAGCAAATCTCTTTTTTATAGTTCTTACAAATCTCCTTGCTTTCTTGCTGACAAAATACCTAGAAATAGACTTGTTGGGTCATTAAATATTAACATCTTCAGCTTTGCAAGATATTGCCCAGTTGTGATCCCAAGTAGTTGTACCAAATATACTAGCATAAATAATTCTTCATATTCTTAATCAACAGCTGTTACAAGACTAAAATATTGTCAACCTGTAGGGCAGGAAATAATACCTCAATGACGTTTTAATTTATGATTTCTCGTTCCATACCTTCGGGACACATGGTCATAGCCCATGTGTCAATGGCCTGGGAAATGAAGTCCTGGCCACGGCCACTTCACAGTGATGACTCCACATTATGGAAGAAGCATAAATGCTTGGTGGACAGCTAGATGTCTTAGCCACTGATTACTTTTTCGAATGCTTCCATTGCATTCTCATTATCAGTAACCAGAAAATATAGGTTAAAATCATCCATTATAATTGGTGATTTATCAGTGTTTCTTTGTAATTCTAGCATTTTTGGCTTACACAAATTTTAATGATCTCTTGTTCAGAGTCTACAAGTTCAAGCTTATTTTGTTTTTCTTATGGTGAATTGTCTATTTTCAGGTGTGTAATGGCTTTCTTTATCCCTAATAATGGTCTTGATTTGTTGTATCATTTTTTATTCATTTACTTTCAAGCCTCCTGTCATTTGTTGTAGAGTAGTACAGTAGCTGGTTTAAGTTTTTTTCAATATGAGAAGCTCTTTTTTTAACTGCTATTTCTAGTCTATTTACAGTAGTAGGGGTTACTTATATGTTTAGATTTATTTTGATATATTCTGTTGTGATTTATATTTTTCATTTTTTGCTCTTCTTTCTATTGAAAAGAACAATTTTTAATTTTTTTAATTTTTATTTATTTATTTATTTAATATGAAATTTATTGTCAAATTGGTTTCCATACAACACCCAGTGCTCGTCCCAACAGGTACCCTCCTCAGTACCCATCACCCACCCTTCCCTCCCTCCCCCCAACCATCAACCCTTAGTTTGTTCTCAGTTTTAAGAGTCTCTTATGTTTTGGCTTCCTCCCTCTCTAACCTTTTTTTTTTCCTTCCCCTCCCCCAGGGTCTTCTGTTAAGTTTCTCATGATCCACATAGGAGTGAAAACATATGGTATCTGTCTTTCTCTGTATGACTTACTTCACTCAGCATAACACTCTCATTCCATCCACGTTGCTACAAAAGGCCATATTTCATTCTTTCTCATTGCCAAGTAGTATTCCATTGTGTATATAAACCACAATTTCTTTATCCATTCATCAGTTGATGGAAATTTAGGCTCTTCCCATAATTTGGCTATTGTTGAGAGGGCTGCTATAAACATTGGGGTACAAGTGCTCCTATGCATCAGCACTCCTGTATCCTTTGGGTAAATTCCTAACAGTGCTACTGCTGGGTCATAGGGTAGATCTATTTTTAATTTTTTGAGAAACCTCCACACTATTTTCCAGAGTGGCTGCACCAGTTTGCATTCCCACCAACAGTGCAAGAGGGTTCCCATTCCTCCACATCCTTGTCAGCATCTAGAGTCTTCTATATTTCTTGTATTTCCCTGATGAGGAGCGACATTGAGCATCTTTTAATGTGCCTGTTGGCCATCTGGATGTCTTTAGAGAAGTGTCTATTCATGTCTTCTGCCCATTTCTTCACTAGATTATTTGTTTTTCGGGTGTGGAGTTTGGTGAGCTCTTTATCGATTTGGACATGTCCAATATGTCCGATATGTCATTTGCAAATATCTTTTCCCATTCCATTGGTTGCCTTTTAGTTTTGTTGATTGTTTCCTTTGCTGTGCAGAAGCTTTTTATCTTCATGAAGTCCCAATAGTTCATTTTCGCTTTTAACTCCCTTGCCTTTAGGGATGTGTCAAGTAAGAAATTGCTGCGGCTGAAGTCAGAGAGGTTTTTTCCTGCTTTCTCCTCTAGGGTTTTGATGGTTTCCTGTCTCACATTCAGGTGCTTTATCCATTTTGAGTTTATTTTTGTGAATGGTGTAAGAAAGTGGTCTAGTTTCATCCTTCTGCATGTTGCTGTCCAGTTTTCCCAGCACAGTTTGTTAAAGAGACTTTTTTCCATTGGATATTCTTTCCTGCTTTGTCAAAAATTAGTTGGCCATACTTTTGTGGGTCCAAATCTGGAGTCTCTATTCTATTCCATTGGTCTATGTGTTTGTTTTTGCGCCAATACCATGCTGTCCTGATGATTACAGCTTTGTAGCAGAGGATAAAGTCTGGGATTGTGATGCCTCCCACTTTGGTCGTCTTCTTCAATATTACTTTGGCTATTCAGGGTCTTTTGTGGTTCCATACAAATTTTAGGATTGCTTGTTCTAGCTTCAAGGAGAATGCGGGTGCAATTTTGATTGGGATTGCATTGAATGTGTAGATAGCTTTGGGTGGTATTGACATTTTAACAATATTTATTCTTCCAATCCATGAGCATGGAATATTTTTCCATTTCTTTATATCTTTTTCAATTTCCTTCATAAGCTTTCTATAGTTTTCAGCATACAGATCTTTTACATCTTTGGTTAGGTTGATTCCTAGGTATTTTATGCTTCTTGGTGCAATTGTGAATGGGATCAGTTTCTTTATTTGTCTTTCTGTTGCTTCATTATTAGTGTGTAAGAATGCAACTGATTTTGTACGTTGATTTTGTATCCTGAGACTTTGCTGAATTCATGTATCAGTTCTAGCAGACTTTTGGTGGAGTCTATTGTGTTTTCCATGTATAATATCATGTCATCTGCAAAAAGTAAAAGGTTGAATTCATCTTTGCCAATTTCAATGCCTTTGATTTCCTTTTGTTGTCTGATGGCTAATGCTAGGACTTCCAACACTATGTTAAACAACAGCAGTGAGAGTGGACATCCGCTGTCATGTTCCTGATCTCAGGGGGGAAGCTCTCAGTTTTTCCCCATTGAAGATAATGTTAGCTGTGGGCTTTTCATAAATGGATTTTATGATGTTTAAGTATGTTCCTTCTATCCCGACTTTCTCAAGGGTTTTTAAGAAAGGACGCTGAATTTTGTCAAATGCTTTTTCTGCATCTATTGACAGGATCATATGTTCTTATCTTTTCTTTTGCTAATGTGATGTATCACATTGATTGATTTGCGAAGGTTGAACCAGCTCTGCATCCCAGGAATGAATCCCACTTGATCATGGTGAATAATTCTTTTTATATGTTGTTGAATTCGATTTGCTAGTATCTTATTGAGAATTTTTGCATCCATATTTGTCAGAGATATTGGCCTGTAGTTCTCTTTTTTTTCTGTTGGGTCCCTGTCTGGTTTAGGAATCAAAGTAATGCTGGCTTCATAGAATGAGTGTGGAAGTTTTCCTTCCCTTTCTATTTTTGGAACAGCTTGAGAAGGATAGGTATTATCTCTGCTTTAAATGTCTGGTAGAATTCCCCAGGGAATCCATCTGGTCCTGGACTCTTATTTTTTGGGAGATTTTTGATAACTGATTCAATTTCTTCACTGGTTATGGGTCTGTTCAAGTTTTCTATTTCTTCCTGTTTGAGTTTTGGAAAAGTGTGGGTGCTTAGGAATTTTTCCACTTCTTCCAGGTTGCCCAGTTTGTTGGCATATAATTTTTCATAGTATTCCCTGATAATTGCTTGTATTTCTGAGGCATTGGTTGTAATAATTCGATTTTCATTCATGATTTTGTCTATTTGGGTCATCTCCCTTTTCTTTTTGAGAAGACTGGCTAGAGGTTTATCAATTTTGTTTATTTTTTCAAAAAACCAACTATTGGTTTCATTGATCTGCTTTATAGTTTTTTAGATTCTATATTGTTTTTTTCTGCTCTGATCTTTATTATTTCTCTTCTTCTGCTGGGTTTGGGGTGTCTTTGCTGTTCTGCTTCTAGTTCCTTTAGGTGTGCTGTTAGATTTTGTATTTGGATTGCAATGTATTTTCCTCTCAGGTCTGCCTTCGCCACATCCCATTTTCATTTGTTTCCATATATTTTTTAATTTCTTCTCTAATTGCCTGGTTGACCCATTCATTCTTTAATAGGGTGTTCTTTAACCTCCATGCTTTTGGAGGTTTTCCAGACTTTTTCCTGTGGCTGATTCAAGTTTCATAGCATTGTGGTCTGAAAATGTGCATAGTATGATCTCAATTTTTTTATACTTATGAAGGGCTGTTTTGTGACCCAGTATGTGATCTATGTTGGAGAAGGTTCCATGTGCACTCGAGAAGAAAGTATATTCTGTTGCTTTGGGATGCAGAGTTCTAAATATATCTGTCAAGTCCATCTGATCCAATGTATCATTCAGGGCCCTTGTTCCTTTATTGATCCTGTGTTTAGATGATCTATCCATTGTTGGAAGTGGGGTATTAAAGTCCCCTGCAATTACCACATTCTTATCAATAAGGTTGCTTATGTTTGTGAGTAATTGTTTTATATATTTGGGGGCTCCTATATTCGATGCATAGACATTTATAATTGTTAGCTCTTCCTGATAGATAGACACTGTAATTATTATATAATGTCCTTCTTCATCTCTTGTTACAACGTTTAATTTAAAGTCTAGTTTGTCTGATATAAGTATGGCAACTCCAGCTTTCTTTTGACTTGCAGTAGCATGATAGATAGTTCTCCATCCCCTCACTTTCAATCTGAAGGTGTTCTCAGGTCTAAATTGAGTCTCTTGTAGACAGCAAATAGATGGGTCTTGTTTCTTTTATCCATTCTGATACCCTATGTCTTTTGGTTGGCGCATTTAATCCATTTACATTCATTGTTATTATAGAAAGATATGGGTTTAGAGTCATTGTGATGTCTGTATGTTTTATGCTTGTAGTGATGTCTCTTGTACTTTGTCTCACAGGATCCCCCTTAGGATCTCTTGTAGGGCTGGTTTAGTGGTGATGAATTCCTTCAGTTTTTGTTTGTTTGGAAAGACCTTTATCTCTCCTTCTATCCTAAATGACAGACTTGCTGGATAAAGGATTCTCAGTTGCATATTTTTTCTGTTCATCACATTGAAGATTTCCTGCCATTCCTTCTGGCCTGCCAAATTTCAGTAGATAGGTCTGCCACTAGTCTTACAGGTCTCCCTTTATATGTTAGAGCATGTTTATCCCTAGCTGCTTTCAGAATTTTCTCTTTATCCTTGTATTTTGCCAGTTTCACTATGATATGTTGTGCAGAAAATCGATTCAAGTTACATCTGAAGGGAGTTCTCTGTGCCTCTTGGATTTCAATGCCTTTTTCCTTCCCCAGATCAGGGAAGTTCTCAACTATGATTTGTTCAAGTACATCTTCAGCCCCTTTCTCTCTCTCTTCCTTTTCTGGAATTCCTATTATAGGATATTGTTCTGTTTGATTGTATCACTTAGTTCTCTAATTCTTCCCTCATACTCCCGGATTTTTTTATCTCTTTTTCTCAGCTTCCTCTTTTTCCATAATTTTATCTTCTAATTCACCTATTCTCTCCTCTGTCTCTTCAATCCAAGCTGTGGTTGCCTCCATTTTATTTTGTACCTCATTTATAGCGTTTTTTAGTGCTCATGACTATTTCTTAGTCCCTTGATCTCTGTAGCAAGAGATTCTCTGCTGCCCTCTACACTTTTTTCAAGCCCAGCAATTAATTTTATGACTATTATTCTAAATTTTGTTCCATTATATTGCTTAAATCATTTTTGATCAATTCGTTAGCTGTTGCTACTTCCTGGAGTTTCTTTTGAGGAGAGTTCTTCCATTTCATCATTTTGGGTAGTCCCTGGGGGTGATGCAGAACTGCAGGGCACTTCCCCTGTGCTGTCTGGAGTAATTTGTGTTGGTGGGCGGGGCTGCAGTCAGACCAGATGTCTGTCCCCAGCCCACTGCTGGGGCCACAGTCAGACTGGTGTGTACCTTATCTTCCCCTCTACCATGAGCTGGACTCACTGTGCAGTGGTGTGGTCCCTGTCTGGGCTACTTGCAACCTGCCAGGCTTGTGGTGCTGCTTTGATGGGATCTGGCATACTAGCTGAGGTGGATCCTCTTCCATGGGCCTCTTGTCTATGCTTGGCTCTGGAGAGTCCATTCTGCTAGTCTTCTGGTGGTTTTCTGTGTTATTTAGGCAGGTGTGGGTGGAATCTAAGTGATCAGCAGGACGAGGTAAGCCCAGCACCCTCCTATGCTGCCATCTTCCTAAATTTCCTGCCCCCTAATTTTTATTTATTTTTGAGACAGAGAGAGAGTCCAATGTGGGGCTTGAACTCAAGAGCCATGAGATCATGACCTTGACCTGAGCCAAAGGAGGACACTCAACAGACTAAGTCACCTAGGTGCCCTGAAAAGAACAAGTTTTTATTATCTTTTGCCCTTTATCAGTTTGGAAGTTACACAGTGTATTTCTTTCTCTTTTTACTCTTTGCCTTTAAATACTTAACATGACTGTTTGACTTCATTATGTCTGAAGTTACTAAAAATTCTATCCACCTCACAAATACTACAAGGACCTTAGGATTCTTTACTTCTGATCAATCATCTCCACATTCCAAATTATTTTAAATATTTTGATTCTATTTTATTTATATCTAATCTACCACATTAGTAATTCTTTTTAATGTATTTCATCAGTTCTTTTTTTTCCAATTTTTAAAAATTTGAGTATAGTTGACCACAATGTTACAGTATTTTCAGGTATACAACATACATTATAAGATGTTTTCCACAAGGGTAGCTACCATCTGTTACCATACAATGCTATCACAGTATCATTGACTAGATTCTTAGACTGTGCCTTTTATTCCCGTGACTTCTTCATTCCGTTCCTAGAAGCCTGTACCTCCTACTCTCTTTCACCCATTTTTCTCATTCCCTGGCCTCCTTTATTCTAGCAGCCAACCATCAGGTTGTTCTCTGTATTTAAGGTCTGATTCTGCTTTTTGTTTGTTTATCCATTTTTTTTTATATTCCACAGGAGTTAAATCATATGTTATTTGTCTTTCTCAGTCTGACTTACTTCATATTTAGTCAATGCTTATTTAGATTGATCCCTATATGCAGTATTTTATTATTTTTCAACATTGCCACCTACATCCTCCTCCTTTCTTCTAGGTTCAGCTTCCTACTCTCTAACTAAAATCCTTCAATTGTTTTGTTGGTGGTAAATTCTTTTAGTAGTTATTTGAAAAATGCCTTTATTTCTTTCTCACTCTTGAATGATGGTCTAACTGGGTTTATACTACTAACTTGAAATTTATTCTCCCTGAATACTTAGAAGATATTACTATATTGTCTTCTGGCTTCTTTTATTGCTGCTGAAAAGTCTGCTGCAATCATAAATGTTTCTATGTAATTTGTTTCTTATTTAAGTTTGCTTTTAAGACTTCTTCTTTACTAAGGGAATTTCTAAAGTTTTCCTATGGAATCACCTGATTTGGATTTCTAAAAAAAATATGTTTTTTATGTTTTTTCAAACTAATGATTTGTGAGTTTCATCAAATCTGGAAAATCTATAGGTGCTATACCTTTAAATATTATTATTCTCTCCTTCTAGAACAAAATGTTATGTAAATATTGACTTTTTTCTATCCAATCCTTTGTTTCTTAACTTCTTATTCATTTTTTCAGTCATTTACTTTCTCTGTCCTGCATCATGGGTAATTTCCTCAGAACCATCTTTCAGTTTACTAATTGCTCTTTGGCTATTGCTAATATGCCATTTAAGCCATCATTAAGTTTTAAATTTCAACAACATTCTTTTCCTTTTAAAGTTTTACCTGGTTTCATTCTCTCAAGTTTTCTTTCTTCTTAATCCTTTAATTACTTAAACTTACTTATTTTGTATTTTATTTATGATTGTCATTCTATTATTTCAAGTTCCTAGGTGTTTAATCTCTTGTGTTTTCATTTTTCTGATTTTTAATTCATGATAGATTAATCCTCATGTGTTTTGTAAAATTTGATTGTGATCTTGTCTTTATTGGTACTTGTTTTATACTTTAGGAAATGTTTATGTCTTGACTGGGCAACTGTTCCTCCTGAGTGGTTTTGTGTTTTCTTCTACTAGTCATCCATACTCTTTTATTCACTTTTTGGCTTAGAAACTCCAGAATTACATTAATAATACAAAATGAGATCCCAAGCCCTTAAGACTCACAGGCCTGGCCATCAATTTTTCATGAGAGATATTTTTACCCAGTTCCTGGGTAGGGAATATTTCTACTCATTTTCCTCAGTTAGTGGATTACTAAAGATCCTGCTTTATGCAAGGTCTCAGCTCCAATTCTTGGCCTTATGTAGGAAATGCCTATATGTTACCCCCTACATCCCCGAGCTGAAGCATTATCAGACCACTTGCTTGTTGCTTTACCTTTTTCTTTCGTCTCTGTTTCAGGTAATTGTGGATTTCCATTAACTTTCTGGTAAATGGCTATACATTAAAATGTATTATATTTTATCTACCATTTATAGGTTTAGGTACTGGGAGTACTTACATCATAATCTTGTGGATCAGATTGTCAGAGTTCGAATTCCCCAGTTGTTCTACAATCTAATTCTCAAGATAAGAGTAAGATTGAAAAGCTCGCTGTCATCTCAAGATGGACCAGGATATTTTTTAGTACCCACTAGAGTCCATCAGCTTGGTTTTAGTAGGTTTGAACAGTTAGAATCCTTACTCTGAAGTTTGTATTTACAGTATAGAGCAGTGTTTCTTAAACTATGGCCCCTATGTCATCCTGTCTTAGAATTATCAAAGGGTTTGCTTAAAGTACATATTTCTAGTTTATATCTAGTTCATACTTATTTAGTTTCAGATATACTAAATCAAAAGTTTTGCAGGTGGAACCTGAGTACTTTAAACAGTATTTCAGGCAATTTCTATAAAACTAAAGTTTGATAAATACTTGTCTACAAGTATCATTCAACTGTATTAGCATTCCTTAAAGTGCTGAAAAACACACCTTCTTATTTTCTTGTGTAATCACTAATATTTAATACAATGAAGTATTAAGTGGTCAACGACTATTTTTTTTTTTTTTAAATTTTTTTTTTCAACGTTTATTTATTTTTGGGACAGAGAGAGACAGAGCATGAATGGGGAAGGGGCAGAGAGAGAGGGAGACACAGAATTGGAAACAGGCTCCAGGCTCTGAGCCATCAGCCCAGAGCCCGACGCGGGGCTCGAACTCACGGACCGCGAGATCGTGACCTGGCTGAAGTCGGACGCTTAACCGACTGCGCCACCCAGGCGCCCCTGGTCAACGACTATTTTTTGGACTGTCAAGATAGGTGAATCAGGGCTAGAATCACACTAGAATCAAAAGAGCTTACTACATAGAATCCATGCCTCCCAACCTATCTCCCCCAACAGTGAACCGAATCCTAATCAACATTTAAATAATAAAAGTGAGTTATCTAATTATTCATTCAACTAAAAGCATATAAATAAAGTAACATAATAAAAATAATTTTAAAGTAATATAATGCATATGAAGTAACGAGTATAGTTATATATGTATATAAACATACACAATATGTTTATATATCATTAAGTCAATATCATTAACTGATGGTTCTCTATGTGACAGGGAAATCATACATGCCATAAGACCCAATTTTCTCCCTAAGGGAACTTACCTTGGTAGCATGTTGAACATGAACTATGTATAAGGGTTGATCTGCCATCCTTAAGTTAGAACAGAAGTAAATGCAATGGCCCTAGGATGAAATTGGTGGCAAGGCAACTTACAAAAGCCTGTCCTTTGTTCTTAACAAAGGTTAAGAACACTAATGAGAAGTTAGGAGTATCTTAATCTCAAAGGCAGCTGGGAGTGTGACTTTTAATTACCTGAAAATTGAAATCAAGACTTTAAATTTAATGTATAATGTCACTGACAGTCAAGATGAAGGGAGGGAGAATCAATTTGATCCAGTCACTGTCTGTAGCAGACACACTGATACTTTAGGGATCAGTTTTAAATCCTTTATTGGTTTTCTCCAGTTGAGTCAGGGGGAAGACCATTGGAATTAAGGTGACAAGTTCACATGCCTTCATATTTAAGATAGGTATGTAAGTCATCTATTCAGATAAGAATAACCAAAACTGCATACTGAAATCTAGAAATTAACAAAGAGAGTCTATGAAATTATGCACTAGGACAGGCAAGTTTTAGCAAATGCTGAATGTAGTATTATCATGTACCAGGCACTTTTTTCTTCATTTTATGTATGTCAATTGACTTAATTCCTATAACAGTTCTATGAGATAGAAGTATTGTAATCAGAAAAAATTGAGGTATACAGAGGTTGTGTGATGTACTCAAGCTACACGTTAGTGACATCAGGACCTGGCCCTTTGGCTCCAGAGTCCATGTTCTTTGTAGAAAGAAAACTTTTTTTTTTTTTTAATTTTTTTTTTTTCAACGTTTATTTATTTTTGGGACAGAGAGAGACAGAGCATGAACGGGGGAGGGGCAGAGAGAGAAGGAGACACAGAATCGGAAACAGGCTCCAGGCTCTGAGCCATCAGCCCAGAGCCTGACGCGGGGCTTGAACTCACAGACCGCGAGATCGTGACCTGGCTGAAGTCGGACGCTTAACCGACTGCGCCACCCAGGCGCCCCGAAAGAAAACTTTTTTAAACAGGACAAAAAGTGCCAAATATACAGAATATTTATATATTGGGATAGGTTACAAATAGAAAATATATTCATCAAAAGATAGCACCCAAGAGATAAAAGGCTAATCTTCAAAATATATAAAGAACTCATGTAAATTAGTAAGAAAAGGCAGACAGTTTAACACAACAATGGGAAAAAACATCTGAATAGAATTCCACAAAGGACACTATCTGAACACCCAATAAACATATGAAAAAATACTACCTCTAAGCATCTGGAAAATTCAAATAAAAATTGCAGTGGGAAATCCTTTATACCCACCAGAATGGCTACAATTAAGACTGACAACATCAATCCTTAGAAAGGACACTGAACAAGTGGAAGTCTTATGTCACATCTCATTTCATCTGATGTATCACCTCTGAGTTTTCTCTTCATATATGGACCCACTACAAAGGTTTATATAGATATAAATAGTGATAGATAGAGATATATAGATATATATTTGGTTCAAATGTGGCCCTCAAAAAAAAAGGCCCTCAAGTTAAAAAAAATGCTATCACAAGATACCTCTCTTGCTATAAACCGTCCAAGCTATCACATTCAAGTAACCTACCAGCTCATTCCTGAGTGTTTATGTATGAGGGGGTGAATCTAAGTTAATTTTCTGTAAGTATTTTTCTCTAATAGGTCCAGGGTTCAGTCTTTCTAAACTGTGTTTCTAGAATAAGATATTAATATTTATTATTCTGGATAGTTAAGATTAAATATGTTATCTCTGAGAGAAGGAAAACTCTTCTTGTCATAAAGTCCTTTTTGATCTTAGAAAATGACAGAAGAGTCACTACATGTAGTCATTTTGACTGATTTTCTTCTTGTTAAATCAATATGGCAGAGTTTAATGGTTCTCAACTCTAGCATCTGGAGTGCTCTGTAAATACACACCTGTCCAGGCCTCTCTTTGGGACTATAGGTTCAGGAGAGTGGGGTAAGTCCAAAGCATCTCCATTTTAAAAGTGCCCTCAGGACATCCTGATGTCCGTCCCCAGTTGGAACAGGGACTGACCCAGGAACTGCATTTACAGAGTTTAGGTTTCAAAAATTTTTAATTAAATAATAATGTAAATGAATTTTTTTTTAAGAAAAGGAGTCTAGTCTTCTCATCATGGATCTCTCTTTAAATGGGTCACTTAGTTAAGTGACACACCTATTTAAGTCACGTGGCCTGTGACATAGCTTTCTGTATCTGTTTCTTCATCTACCTTGTTTTTTTATAGGGTTATCAAAGAAATACAATTGGATAGAAGATGAAAAGCACTTTCCTAGACTCATGAAGTTCTCTAGTGATGAGTTATGGTAGAACATTCTCTCTCCAACCTCCTTCACCACCTGCCTGAAAGCTCTTCAGGTGCCACAAAATGGAGAACTACCTCTCAGCTTCAGACTTCCTGTAAAGTGCCCAGCAAGCAAGGAATGTTGCCTGTTAGGAATTATAAGAACAGAAGAGAGGGATCTCCAAGTTGAGTTTGGGGCTCTATCCCTGGGTACATCCTCTTCATGTACTTTGGTCCCAGGGTTGCATTCAAATACCGTGTCTTAACACAGCAGGGCCTTTCAGTTGCCAGCATTGTAACTGAGAGTCATTCCCTCAGGAAATGCAAGAAACAACTGGTCAGAGGAATATGTGACTCACCCATGGAATTAAATGAGAGACTAAATAGACAACCATGTCACTGGAAGAAATGAAGGCATTCCCTACCAAATATCAATTTTAAATATCTTCACATACTGTTGCAAAGATCACACACTTACATCTTATGCTCTTCTGTATAAGATAGATAGGGTCAAGCCTGGAGGAGACTGAGATGCAGCCCCAGTGTCTGAGGTTGTGTCATGCCAAGGTAGTGGAACCCCCTGGGACCCAGGAGGTGGTCAGGGTGAACCTCAAGGACCACATTCACAAAATTCATCTGGATTACCCAAAGCCAAGCACAAGCAAAGGATTAGAATAAGATTAAGGGGAAAATAAGTGACTTAGATATCTGTGCCCTTATCCAAGTGAAAAATAAATTATTGGGCAGAGTGCAGGACCTCACACTCTGTGACATACTGCAGCTCATAGTATCTATTTGCTTTTGATTCAGGTTTAGTCATTTCTGCATCACCTTCTGAATCAACCTCATATAGATCTCCAGCCTGTTTTCATATCCTGGAGTCTTGCTCCCATTGTAAATTCAGTTTTCCTAACCTTGCCTTCTAACCCAACCCATTCTTTGCTTTTATTGTTTTGGTTTTCTGTGACCTCTCCATAGTGCAAAATCTTGATTAAGTGCCTCTGGAAGAAAAGGTTGCATTGTAGGAAAATTTTCTATACACTCAGGCAGTAAGAATGAACTGTCAGAAGCACTGCAGGGTAGTGCCTCTGAACAGACAATGTGAAAAGAGTGTAGGGCTACATTAAAAGAAAAAACTAAAAACAAACAAACTAAAAGCCCCCAAGTTTTTAAATTATATTAAAGTACTGCTTGTTCTCAAAACTTATAGTCCACTGTTTGGTGCTGACTGGCAAATTTCCACAAGCAGGTTATCAAGGGGAATGAGAAGGAAATATTTGTTCCACACTAGAAAATACATGCTTTAGGGCAAGTATTATCATTTAGGAGTAAGACATCACTCAACATTTCTTAAATCCAAAGCAGTGGGTTGGGGTTTTCCCTGCTACACCTGCATTCTTTGCTCTCTTTGCAGTCATATTTGGTGTTCTATCTTCTATCTCTGCTCTCATTTTTCCACTCATTCCACTTTTTCCAGAAAACATTTGAGGGTGAAAATAGATCCTATTAAGAATTTCACTGGAACAATAAGTATAAACCAGTACCATTTGGGAACAACCAAGATGGTGTTCATTATACTGCATGTCTGAATATATAGGGCCTCATAAATCTGCAGAACTTCCCAAAACCACAGAGCTGGCATCATAAAAGTGGTTCCTGGGGTGCCTGGGTGACTCAGTCGGTTAGGTGTCCAACTTCAGCTCAGGTCATGATCTTACAGTTCATGGGTTCCAGCCCCACCTTGGGCTCTGTGCGGACAGCTCAGAGCTTGGAGTTTGCTTTGGATTCTGCATCTCCCTCTCTCTCTACCCCTCTCCTGTTTGTGCTCTGTGTCTCAAAAATAAATTAACATTAAAAAAGATTTTTTAAGTGGTTCCTGATGTTCTTAGTTTCTATCTTGACCAAGACTTTAACCTATCTTGTGTTTGCTTTCTGATTCATTTCTGATACCATCTCCAACCTCCTGAATAGTTTTCCTAAGTATAGACTTGACTCAGTTCTTGTCCTTACACTTTAACCAAATCCATGAATCTTAGCCATGGCTGCCATCTTTAACATTGATTGGTAGCCTTTTGTGAACTATCATCTTCCCATTCAAGATAAATTGTCAAGACCCACTGCCTTAGCTCCTCCTCACTTTTCCTTACAATTTTACAGAAAAGACATTCCACAGTATCTACTAGTGTACCAATTACATGCAAAAATCATCATCTTAATAATCTACCTCTAGATGATAAGGACTTTTATATACATGATTTTATTTGATACTCATAGCAAGCTTGTGAAGATGTGTTAAACATTTCACAGAAGAGAAGCTAAAGTTCCAGGAAAAATAGCACTGCTAACTTTGAATGTTTTCTATTATGATCTCAATATTCCCAAATGTCATATACTTATCCAAAGATTTCTAGATTGGGACTATTATAAACTATCTGAGTCAAGTGCTAAACTAGTTTATTGGATTTGCATTCCTATGTTTGTCTTTATAGGGCTTAATTTTATATAATTATTAGAAATGGACTTTTGGTAGCCCATACGTTTGTAGTTGGGTCACTCAAATTTCCCCATGGGTTTTGCCCCAAACTCCAGTTTGGGACCAAACAGACCCCTTGAGGGGTATGCAGTGTTCCATCTTACATGTCGTGTTGCCTTTACCACATGAATTTTACTACCTATGCTCTCTATAGTGGAGCTCCTGCTTCATTCTCCTGAGTGCTACTCATTGTGATGTTTTCATCCTTGGGTCAGGATTCTTAAGACAACATCCCTGATGTCTGATGTTAGAGCTTCCTGGCATTATCTGTCTTGATCCTGTCAATTTCCACTAAGGAACAGGTCACTCTGGCCTAGGGGACACTCTGCCACTTGACCTTAGTTTGGACATTTAGCTAATAATGTTGGTATCTTGCTGCTCTCTCTCTCCATAAGCTGACTTTCATGTTTTGGGTCCGTATTCAAACTTACATTTCTCCCTTGTCATTCCTCAAAAAGAAGAACTCTCCTTTGCTATACAACTCCAATATATTACTACTTTTATCAAAGTTCCTGATTTGGGGTACCTGGGTGGCTCAATCAGTTAAGCAGCCAACTCTTTATTTTGGCTCAGGTAGTGATCTCATGGTTTCTAGGATTGAGCCCTATATCGGGCACCATGGTGATGACATGGAGACTGCTTGGGATTCTCTCTCTCCCTCTCTCTGCCCCTCCCACTGCCTCAAAATAAATAAACACTTTTTTAAGTTCCTCATTTGCTTAAATTCCCTTGTTCTGCCTTTTCCAGTCTAATCCACTTCACCTGAGGTCTGGTTCTGACATTTCTTTGTCAATAACTCTAAGCTTTCCCTTGTTAAGTTAAACTTGTCACACTCTGCTTGACTCAGCCAAAATTTCTATGGAATACCAGTGGCTTGGTCTGTTGTGAAAGAGGAAGCCAGAAAGAGGTAAAACAAGGATTGGAAAAAACTGATATTGTTGTTGAGCAGATGCTACGGGACAGGTAGGCCAACTACAGACTATACCCCTAATAACATAATGATCTTGCTCTTGATTTGAGGCTATGGGTGTGTCAATATCCAAAGGTTTCCACTGTGGGCCATGGAGTTTTCAGGTCCCATTCATCCATCAGGTCAGGTACTATTATGGCTGAAGTAGCCAATACCTTTTTTTTAAATTTATTCATTTTGAAAGAGAGAGAGAGAATGAGTGGGGGAGGGGCATAGAGAGAGGAGGACAGAGGATTTGAAGTGAACTCTGTGCTGACAGCAGAGAGCACGATTGGGGCTCAAACTCATGAACCCTGAGATCATGACCCTAGCCCAAGTTGCATGCTTAAATGACTGAACCACCTAGACGCCCCTGAAGCAGTCCATGTCTTTAATGCAGGACCTCACTTAGAACTGGTTATTCAGAGGGACAGGCCACGTAAATTGTCCAACATGATGGGAGGTGATCAAAGGAAGACTGTGAGCAGAGAGGACAACTGACCTTTGGCAACAGAATGGACAGAAAACCGCACCAGGTGGTAGAATGGAGACTCCATTATCCTCTCTCACCTCATCAGAGTTGCTCACTAAGGAGATAGGATAGATGGAGAGTCTTGGGGATTGCTGAGGAGAAAACAACAAAAAAATGGGGTCTCTGGCTGTCTCAGTCAGTACAGTATCCAACTCTTGATCTCAGGGTTGTGAGTCCAAGCCCCACCTTTGTTGTAGGGCTTATATAAATGAATGAATGAATGAATGAATGAATGAACGAATGAATACATAAATACATACATACATACATACATACACCAAACAACCCACCCATTCCTGTAAACTTCTCATATTTGTAACTTCTTGGACGGAGGGCTTTTTTAATTTGCTTGGTTATAGCTGTATGTTCTTAGATGCTTTCATTTATATGAATAAGCATGTAAAGTCTGGTATCTGTTTTTTCAGAGTGGTATACAGACCCATGGTGAGTTCAGGCTTGAGTGCTTATTTCTTAATGAGGAAATCAGATGAGCTTGGAGAAAACTTTGTTTCAGATAGCTCTTGGCCATATCATCATGAGACTGTTTAGCCATAATACCTGAAGAGCTATTAATCAAAACTCAACATCCTCAAGCATTAATGTAGTAGTAGTAACTGAAGGAGCTTATTATATGCAGATTCCTAGACTCCATCCCTTCAGAGTCCCATTCAGTAAACTGGCAAGAACTGGAATCTAAATTTTTCAATACGTATCAGGTGATCCTGATAAAGGTCATTCTGGAAACCCATGTTAAGAATTCTAGCTTTGTGAAGAGTCAGGGATGGTAAAAATCCTTACATCCATAGGTCAAAAATAAAAGGTTAAAGGGAAGATGTTGAAAGGAGGACAGAGTTCAAACATTTTACTTGGGGTGAGTTGAGGGATAATTCTTTCTTGACATGTTCTCCCTCATTTGAAACATACTTGTTCTCTGTAGACTTTCCTTCCCATAATGTTTTTTGAAGGAAAATGGCTCAAGATAATAATAACACTGAACATTTACTGAACTCATACTATATGTCAGGTCCTGTAGTAAACACTTTAGTGATGTCACCATTCAATCCTCCCAACAATCACAGCTAGTAGGTATTATGTTTATTCTAATTATACAAATTTGTCCACAGATGAAGAAGGTCATTTGGTTAAAAAACTAGTAGCAGCAGAGCTGAAGTTCTGGCATGAATCTGTTCCCAGTTCAGTGCCATTAACAAGTTTACTATCTTCTGAACATGTAGCAGTGCCCCCCGCACATCATTTTTTTCATGCATGCATGCATTCAATAATACATGAATTTGTTAATTCAAGAATTATTTGTTGAGCACCTACTATGTATGCAGGTTACATATAGGTTCTGGGACACAGCAGTGACCAAAAACAGGCAAAAATCCCCACCCTTTTGGAATTACATTCTAGTGGAAAAGGATAGACATTAAGTAACATAAATAAAATATATGTTGTGTCAGAGGGTGATTGGTGCTACAGAGAAAAATAGAGCAGGGAAAAGATATAGGAACTGCCAGGGAAGGGAAGAAGTTTCTGGATAGCATTTTAAGTAGAAGTAGTTGAGGAAGGTCTCAATAAGGAGATACTGTGAGATATGAAGGGAGGGAGGGAGTATTATAGAAGTATGACTGACAGGTGTGCCATAAACCAGTAAGAACCCACATAGGTAGAGCAGAGCGAGCAAGGGTGAGGAGGCAATGGTGAGGGGTTTGGGAGGTGTGTTGCTGATGATTACATAATGTCATAGACCAGTACAACAACCTTGGCTTTTATTCTAGAATGAGAACCCATTAAGGATTTTGAGTGGAGGAGTGAAGAGGTCTGATTTAAGGTTTAAAAGGATTACTCTGGCTGATGTACTGAAAGCAGACTTTAGAACAGCAAAATATTTGTGTTTGTTAGAATCAGTCTAGGTTATAGTCATAAGATGTCCCAAATGGCAGTGGCTTGAACAAGCAGTTCAGGTCATAATCAGGATAGATAAAGTGATTTGATAGTGTTTTGGGCTCCATTATCCCCAGGTCACCTCTCATCTTTTCTGAGTCAAAAAACGATCACCACCATGGCTGCATTCCAACCAGTGGGAAGGCAGAAGTAGAAGGGAAGACATGCTCTTTTTCTTTGAAGGATGTGTTCCAGATATTGCACAAACATCTGTTTCACTTGCAACCCATTGGCTGGAACCCAGGTACATGGGCACAACCAACTTCAAGGGACACTGAGTAAGGAAGCCTTTGCTGGTCATTTACCCAAATCAAAGTGCTATTACTTTAGAACAGTGGCTCTCAAAGTGTGGTTTTTGGACCAGCAGCATCAGGATTACCTGGAAGCTTGTCAGAAATGCAAATTTTCCAGCCCTCTCCCAAAACCACTACTCAGAAACTCTGGGGATGAGATTCAGTGATCTTCATTTTAAGGAGCTCTCCAGTGATTCTGAGGTATGCTACTAGGAAGATTAGGGAGAAGGGAGCATGTTAGAACAAAAGGAAGCACAGCTTTGAACTATTAATTCTTTCTTGCATAATTAATGATCTAAAGATCTCATGCCATTCCTGTGTTGATATTAATTAAAAGTATTTGAGCCTGAATATTAAGGACAGAATACAGTATTATTAGTTTCATTTTAGGCTTTGCAGTAAGTGTGGCTTTTCTCTCTTTAATTTCTTCAATGTTGTGATGGCCTTTCTTACATGCAAAGCATTAAAAAAAATTGCAGTGACAAAACATTACCTCTACTACCTTCTTAGGCTGTATTTACTCTCCCATTTTGTTTTCTTTGGCTTCCATTCTATCCTGTCAGAAAATTACTGTGTGTTGGCAGAGTTAATTGATATTTGTAGGATGTCTTCAATATCAACCCACTGGAATGAACAAATAAAAATTGTCATGTCTGCCTGGAGGAGAGAAAAATGTTTCCTAGGAAAGTCTTCTTCATATCTATAAAGAGAGGCTGGCTATACAGTGGAGAACAGATATTAGTATTAATACTTAAAACGATTGAAATATAAAATGAACAGATAATTTTCTAACAAAATATAGATTAACAAATTTGAATAAAAAATGAATAGAAAATTCAAATGTGCTAATAACAATTGAAAATATAGAAAAAGCAGTAAATCTGTTCTTTGAAAATGTAGATTTGCTCTTTAAAAAGGCAACAGGTCTAGATAGACTTCAAATAATGGCAAATTTCCATGTTTTGTAAACTGTTCAAAGCATAAAGACAAAAAAAAAACCTATAGAAGAACATTTTAATTAATTCAATACGGCTGGTATAATACCAATATGTAAACCAGACAAGAAGAACACTAAAAGAAAACCAGAGGCCAAAACTCATTTATGAAAGGAACTAAAAAGCGTACTAAATAAATTATTAGTAAATTGAATATATCAATATATGAAAAGTATAAAACATTAAGAACAGTTAGAATCTATCCCATGTGAAATAATTATTTGACATTAGAAAAATTCTAAAGGCAATTCCCAAGAAAAACTAAATGTAACACTCTAGATTTGTTAGTACATTAAAAAATAATAATAATAATTGCCTTAGTTCAACAACTACTTAATAAGTAAAATCCAATACTTAGGCTTGAATTTTTAAAAATCCAAATCTATTAGCAATCTCAGGGGGGAAAATCACTTTCTTAGCTTGATAAAGAGTATTTACCCTAAGTCTACAGCAAGTATCATATTGTTGCAACATGGAAACATTCTTAATGATATCAGAGTAAGACAAGAATTTCTACTTTACTACTATGCAAGCAGAGTTCCTAAAATACAATAAAATAAGAAAATAAAATAAGTTTCTAAATATTGTTATTTGCAGACAGCACAATCACTGTCTTAGAAATTCAAAGATAGTAAATAAGAATCTATTAAAGCTAACAGGAGAGTTCAATAAGAAAAACAGCTACAAATAAGAACTTTTAAATTCCAATATATCAGCAATAGCCAATTAACATATTTATAATAACAATACAAAATACTTAGAAATGAACTTAAGAAATTTGCAAAACTTTTATGAGTAAGGCTATAAAACTTTACTGAACAAAGAGAATACCATGTTCATAAAAACTAAGATTTACTATTTTCATGTTATAAATTACCACCAAATTATCTATTACTTTAACAGGTTCTATTAAAAATTCCAAAAGGGTTTTTCCAAAGAATGTAAGGTAATTCTAAGGGTCTTCTGAAAGATACTACACAAGCATAGACTAGAAAACTTTGGGGAAAAAAATAAGGAATGATTTCTACCCCATATGAAAATATACTACAAAGATGAAAATATTAAATCATTAAGATATAATTTTAGAAACATAGCAGTGAAATAGAAATCTAAAAAAAATGCATTTGTATTTTGGTGTTTCATTAATGGTAAGGGACACTCATACTAATAGTGGGGGGAAAAGGTAGAGCCTTCAGCAAATAGCATAGAAACAATTGGCTATCCAAGTGAGGGAGAAAAAGGGAAAAAAGTCAGTCGAGGTACAGAAATGAATTGAAGATGCATTAAAGGTCTAAGTATTAGAAGAAAATGTAGTAAATGGTTGTATAATTTGGGGAAGTTCCTACTATATTGGATTTAAAAGACATAAAGGAAAAGAGTGAGGCTTTGAATGCATTAAAATTAAAAGCTACTGGATTATAAATGATACTATGTACAAAGTAAAATAAAAAAAAATACCATGTGAAACTCATTAAGGCTATCATTTAACTGACATATCTGTATTTATTATTATCTATTTAAAAGGTAAAGATTCACATCTACAATGCATAATCTTTTATAAATCTTTAGGAAAAATAAAAGTATCATAATTGAAAAGATGAATATGAGCAGGCAAAGATTATATGCAGAAGAGATACAAATCTCTGTAAAAGAAAATGAAGATCCTCAATCTTACTAGTTTTCAGGAAAAAAAAAACAATACACACAATTTTCTCTTATCAGGTTGACAAAATTAAAAACATTAATAAAAATTAAAAGAGATCATTAGGGGGTGCCTGGGTGGTTCAGTTGGTTGAGTGTCTGACTCTTCATCTCAGCTCAGGTCTTGATCTCATGGTTGTGAGTTCGAGCCCCATTCCATGTCCAACATGGAGTCTAATTTAAAAAAAGAACATTTAGAGTTGAAGTCAGTATACACTAATTTTATAATCTCTTTGTGGTTATATAAATAGTATGGTATTTTTAGAAGACAAATTGCAGAAACTATGTTTGGAAGAATTTATATACAAGTATAGGTATGTCTCACCAGTTTTACTTCTGGGGTAGGGGATGGAGAATGACATTAGAGAAGGGAAAAGAAGAAAGATGAACACTTTGTTACTTTGTATAGTTCTGTATCAACCAATGTTTTAGAGTGAGAATATATTTATGTGTTATTTATATATTTATTTTTTAATTATTACTTTGAATTAAAGCCAGCTACAGAAATAGAAAACACATCCCAAATATATTTATTGAATATATTCAATAAATATATATGAATATATATTTATTTATATTTATTGAAACCCAAATATATTTATTAGAGTTCATTTTCATGTCAAATGAGGACACATCCATCTAGTGTGTTTGCCTTAGATTCCACATAATCAAAATATACTCTCATTTGTAACAAGTCAACATGAAACATGAATTTGTCACAATCTCTCTGCTGCTACTGAAACTTTTGTAAACTTGCTTCTCTTTCTTTTTTAATGAACACAAATTCAACTTCTCTGTTGAGTCCCAGAGACTCTGTGGTTGTTTCTACTGCATATTCCTCACTAAATCAGACTTCCATTAATTAAATCTGCTTTACAGCTGCTACAATTCTTGGGGGCCATTAGGCTTAAGGGGATCTATTAAATACATAATTTTATGGTGTTAAAATCAGGGAGAAATTGAACTTGGATAAGACAGTGAACTATTTCTGAGTAAATTAAGAAAATTTCTATCAATTATTCCTGTTTTTAATAAGCAAATTAAGAAAACTTGGCTGTGTATCCTTTACACTTAGTTGGTCAAACTCCAAACAGGGCTCAATCTTAATGTTTGCCTCTTCTTTGCCTGAATCTTGACTGTGAAATCCTGCTAAAGAAAATTTTAGAACCACGGAGATGAGTAACAGTAAATACCCACTTAACAATCCCAACTGGGCCTTGGAACTCAGAATTTCTTTTATTCTCTCCAAACTTTATCTCCTCAAACCCAGATTTCTGTAGAAATTGCCTTCTATTTCACTGAGAAATTAGATACCACCACAATGAATATTTATCAATTTTCTGCTGGGGAACCTATAAAACTACCCTCCCTCCTTTATTCTTAATTGTAAGAGATATTCTTCTTCCAGTCTAAGACTGTTATATATTTGGCCATAACAAAATAAAAGGAAGTTTTGCCATATGCAACAACATGGATGAAGCTTGAGGGCATTATGCTAAGTGAATAAACCAGACAGAAAGACAAATAGTGTATGACATCACTTATGTGTAGAATCTTAAAAACAAAAACAAAAACCTCATAGAAACAGAAAGTATAATAATGGTTGCCAGAGGCTGAGGTGTGGAGAAAACGGAGAGATGTTCATCAAAAAGTACAAACTTTCAGTTATAAGATGAAAACGTTTGAACAACTAATGTAAAGCATGGTGGCTGTAGTTAGTAATAGCGAATTGTATACTTGAAATCTGCTAAAAGAGTATGTCTTAAGCATTCTCTCCTGACACCCAAAAAAGCAACTGTGAGGTGACAGATACGTTGACTAACCTGATCTACGTTGGCTAACCTGGTAATCATTTCACAACTGTACACATATCAAATCATCATGTTAAGGGAATCAACGGTATACATATTGGGAAGGAAGAAATAAAACTGCCTTTGTTTATAGATGGCGTGCTTATCTATAGAGAGATTCTGAAGGAATCAACAACAGCAAAAACTCCCAGAACTAATAAGTGATAATGGCAAGGTTGCAGTATTCAAGGTCAATATACAAAAGTCAGGCGCTTTCTTGTATATCAGTGAACCAATGGGATTTGAAATTAAATTTTTTTTTTTTCAACGTTTATTTATTTTTGGGACAGAGAGAGACAGAGCATGAACGGGGGAGGGGCAGAGAGAGAGGGAGACACAGAACCGGAAACAGGCTCCAGGCTCTGAGCCATCAGCCCAGAGCCCGACGCGGGGCTCGAACTCACGGACCGCGAGATCGTGACCTGGCCGAAGTCGGACGCTTAACCGACTGCGCCACCCAGGCGCCCCGGGATTTGAAATTAAAAACACGACACCATTACATTAGTACTCCCAAAATGAAATACATAGAAACCTAACAAAATATATGCAAAGTTTATATGAGGAAAACTTTAGCCTATGAACAAATTCAACTAAATAAATGGAGAGAGATTCCATGTTCATGGGTAGGAAGACCCACTATTATCAAGATTTTAGTTCTTTCCAACTTGATTTGCAGAGTCCGTGCAATCCCAATTAAAATTCCAGCAAGTTATTTTATGAATGTCAACAAAATTATTCTTTTTTGTTGTTGTTGTTGTTGAGAACCTGTTTTATTTATTTATTTATTTATTTATTTATTTATTTATTTATTTTAATATGCAATTTATTGTCAAATTGGTTTCCATACAACATCCAGTGCTCATCCCAACAGGTGCCCTCCTTTGTGCCCATCACCCACTTTCCCCTCTCCCCACCCTCCATCAACCCTCAGTTTGTTCTCAGTATTTAAGAGTCTCTTATGTTTTGGCTCCCTCCCTCTCTAACCTCTTTTTTTTTTCCTTCCCCTCCCCCATGGTCTTCTGTTAAGTTTCTCAGGATCCACATAAGAGTGAAAACATATGGTATCTGTCTTTCTCTGTATGACTTATTTCACTTAGCATAACACTCTCCAGTTCCTTCCACGTTGCTACAAAAGGCCATGTTTCATCCTGTCTCGTTGCCACGTAGTATTCCATTATGTCCATCAACTGATGAACGGATAAAGAAATTGCAGTGTATATAAACAAAATGATTCTAAAGTTGACGTGGAGGAACAAAGACCCAGAATAGCCAGCACATTGTGGGAGGAGAAGACCAAAGTTGGAGGGCTGATGCTACTCAACTTCAAGACTTATGATAAATATACAGTAATCGAAACATTGTGGTATTCTGTTGGTGGGAATGCAAACTGGTGCGGCCACTCTGGAAAACAGTGTGGAGGGTCCTCAAAAAATTAAAAATAGACCTACCCTAGGACCCAGCAGTAGCACTGCTAGGAATTTACCCAAGGGATACAGGAATACTGATGCATAGGGGCACTTGGACCCCAATGTTTATAGCAGCATTCTCAACAATAGCCAAATTGTGGAAAGAGCCTAAATGTCCATCAACTGATGAATGGATAAAGAAATTGTGGTTTATATACACAATGGAGTACTATGTGGCAATGAGAAAGAATGAGATAAGGCCCTTTGTAGCAACGTGGATGGAACTGGAGAGTGTGATGCTAAGTGAAATAAGCCATACAGAGAAAGACAGATACCATATGCTTTCACTCTTATGTGGATCCTGAGAAACTTAACAGAAACCCATGGGGGAGGGGAAGGAAAAAAAAAAAGAGGTTAGAGTGGGAGCGGGCCAAAACATAAGAGACTCTTAAAAACTGAGAACAAACTGAGTGTTGATGGGGGGTGGGAGGGAGGGAAGGGGAGGTGATGGGTATTGAAGAGGGCATCTTTTGGGATGAGCACTGGGTGTTGTATGGAAACCAATTTGACAATAAATTTCATATATTAAAAAAAATGAAAGGAGAAAAAATGCCAAAAAAAAAACCCAGAAAACATTGTGGTATTGGTGAAGGAATAGGCAAATAGGTGAATGGAACAGAATAGAAAGCACACATATAGTCTATTTATCTCTGACAGTGGAGTAAAGGCAATACAATGGAGCAAAGATTGTTTCTTCAACAAATCATGCTGTAACACTGGATGTCCACATGCAAATAAATGAATCTAAACCCCACCCTTCACAAAAATTAACACAAAATGGATCCTAGAACTAAATGGAAAATACAAAACAATAAAACCCCTAAAAGATAACATAGGAGACAACTTAGATGACCTTGGGTACAGTGATGCCTTTTTAGATACAACACCAAAGATACAACCCATGAAAAAAGTAATGGTAAATTGGACTTCATTAAAATTAAAAATCTCTGTTCTGCAATAGGCAATATCAAGAGAATTAGAGAACAGAGCACAGACTGGGAGAAAATATTTGTAAAAGACACATCTGATAAAGGACTATTACCCAAAACATACAAATAATTGTTAAAACTCAAAATACGGAAACAAACCTGATTTTAAAATGTACCAAAGACCTTAACAGACACCTCACCAAGGAAGATACACAGGTGGCAAATAATACAGGCAAAAATGCTCCACATGATATGTCATCAGGAAAATACAAATTAAAACAATGAGATACCATTCCACATCAATTAAAGTGGCCAAATTTTGGAACATGGACAACACCAAGTGCCGGTGAGGATGTAAAGCAACAGGAACTCTCATACATCGTTGGTAGCAATGTAGAATGGTACAGCTACTTTAGAAGATAGTTTGACAGTTTATTACAAAACTAAAAATGATTCAACAATTGTGCTCCTTGTTATTTACCCAAGGGAGTCGAAAACTTATGTCTACACAAAAACCTGCACGTGACTGTTTACAGCAGCTTTATTCGTGATTGTCAAAACTTGGAAGCAACCCTGATGTCCTTCATTAGACGAATGGATAAACTGGTACATCCAGAAAATGGACTATTATTCAGCTCCAAAAGAAATGAGTTACTAACCATGGAGGAACTTTGAACACATATTGCTAAGTGGAAGAAACCAGTCTGAAAAGGCTACATACTATATAATCCCAATTATACGACATTCTGGAAAATGCAAAACTATGGAGATGATCAAAAGATCAGTGATTGCTAAGGGTGGCGGTGAGAGTAGGGAAGCTAAGGAGAGATGAATAGGCAGAGAATAAAGGATATTTAGGGCAGTAAAATCTTCTGTATCATATTATAATGATAAATAGTTCATTTTGCATTTGTCCAAACCCACAGAATGTACAACACCAAGAGTAACCCTTAGGTAAACTAAGCTCTTCAGATGATTATTATGTGTCAATGTAGATTCACCCTTGGTTTAAAAAAAATGTACATATACCATATACGATATTGATAATGGGTGAAGTTATGCATGTGGGGAAAGTCAGGAGGAAGATGAGAAAATCTATCTTCCTCTCAATTTTATTATAAACCTAAAACTGCTCTAAAATCATCTTTAATAAAAATATCATATTGTATACATTAAATATATATAATTTTGTCAATTATACTTCAATAAACTGGGAAAAATAAGGCTATTAGATGCCACAGAACTCTGGGTCCCAGTTTCTACTACTGTCACAGGGGCCTTACTCTATTGATAAATCCCTCTTTCTAGCTATGTCTGTTTCTCTTTCTCTGGGTCCTTCTTAAATATACTTGAGTAAAAATAAAACCGTATCTCAAACTGGCATCCTCCTCTAGCTTCCATAGTTGTTCCTTTTATGGTTACATTTCTGGAAAAAAGTTATCCTCTTATATGGTGGAAATATTTCTAAGTTATCAACGTCAAAGAATTTCTTTTATTATTTCCCATTTCTCTTTCTCTCTATTCGAGTATGTAGTTGCCTCTTTGGTAATTTTCTCAGCAGGGTGATTGACTAGAGAGAAGAATGTGCCTTTGAGACTTCCTTTTAACTCCATTATGGAAAAAGATGTTTGGACTGCAGACAAAATGATTGGAAAAGAGAAGAATGACTAGGATTATCCTAACACCCCCCTCCCCTGGTGAAAGATGTCTTTGAGTTGAGGAGGGAAGAAAAGTTTAGGAAATGTTTAGGGAAGAAAGGTTAGGCAATGAAGGCAATGTCTCACAGAGAAGGCAGTTCCCCGGGGATATTTGTAGCTTTAGAGGGCAAAGAGGATGCCCTTGCTTTTTAGGCACAGCTTTGAGGGAGGCCCAAGAAACATAAAGGCTCCCTGCTATATCTAACCAATGAGACCACTGACGCTCATGTCAAAAGTATGACACAGAAGCCAACTGGGAGCCTCAGGACTTAAGAGCCCCTACAGGCTAAACAAGAGATGTCTAAGAGTCATCCTGTATGTATCATAGGTAAGAGCCATCTCTTACATTTCAATTGCCAAGACTCTTCAAAAACTTGACTAAATCTTGACGATAGAATGAGCTTCCAAAAGAATTGAGATTAAGTTGGTACCACCATAATGAAATGTGGAATGGAAATAGCATAACTATGTATCTAGAATGAGGTTTGTGCCCAGGTAAGCAACAACTTTAGTTCCTGCTAAATTCAACGGATATACCTGGTACATTTTCTTTTTTTTTTTTTAATTTTTTTTTCAATGTTTATTTATTTTTGGGACAGAGAGAGACAGAGCATGAACGGGGGAGGGGCAGAGAGAGAGGGAGACACAGAATCAGAAACAGGCTCCAGGCTCTGAGCCATCAGCCCAGAGCCTGACGCGGGGCTCGAACTCACGGACCGCGAGATCGTGACCTGGCTGAAGTTGGACGCTTAACCGACTGTGCCACCCAGGCGCCCCTACCTGGTACATTTTCTTATTTGACCTCTCTGTTACAGATAACTCAGTTGTCCGCTCTTTCCTTTAAACCCTCTCATGCCCTGGAGTTTATGAGACTGAAAAATTCTGGTATTTCTACGAACTTTTTGGCTACTTTTTAATCCATTTTTTATTCTTTGTTTATTCTTTAACTGATACTACTTACTCATTTATTAAATTAATACTTGTTCAGCATCCACCATGGATCTGACACTGTTCTAGGCACCAGGCATAGGAAACTAATAAGGCAGATTTGGCCTCTTCCACTGCAGACTTGACAGCCTAGTGGAACTAAAAATCTGAGTCTGAACACAGACCAAACTTGAACCCACATTGGGTCTGGATCGCCCACTCCATGTAATTTCATCAGGAAATATTGATTCAACAACCTGAGCTACAGTAATGATTTACACATCTCTAAAGCCAGATATCGGCCTAGAACTTTATTTTTAACCATATGTACCCTGGATCTCTCTTCTTGAATATCCTTTTGCACCTGAGACTCAAGATGTCAAAACTAGCCTGTTTTTCTTATTTTACGAATGTCATGACTGCCATCCTATGGCCCAGGCTAAAAACTTGGCCTTTCTTCTTTTCTTTTCCCCCCTCTCCCTTATTATCATCCTCCTATCAGTTCCTAAATTCTGTTATGATATAGCCTACCTTTCTCTTAATTTTATCTGCTGCTAACTCTTCCCTAGATTACTGAAACAGACACCCAACTAGTCTCATGACTTTTAACTTTGTCCCACCCAAATCATTCCTTATGCTATAGTCAGAGTCATCTTTTCTAAAGCAACTCTCATCAGGACACTATCTTTCTTAACTCTTCAGTGACTTCCCCAATACTCTTGGGAAAAAGGTCAGTGATTTATATGGTCCCTAAGTTCCTGCCGGATCTTATACCTACAGAGCTTCCCATTCTCATTTCCTGCCACCCCTTCTTTGCACTCTTATCATACCATTCCTGTACCACATGCCACAATCTTGTGGTCTCATTTTTTTTTTCCAATTTTTCAGCCATGCCACGAAGAAGTCTCTTGCATCCATTTTTTGCATACATTTCCTCTTGTCTCAGGAACTTCACATTTCTACCCAACTTCCTCCTCCAATTTCATTTGGAAAACTTCTGATCATCCTTCAAGACCTGATTTTGACTTTATTTCTTCCCTCAGTAGGAATTGTATTCCTCCAACATGCTTCCATAACATGTGGCACTTTTCTGTAACACCACTTAATCACATGTATCATAATTGACTACCTATTTATTTGTGACCCTCCAGCACTAAGTTCTTTGAGGGCTAAGACTGTTGTTTTCACCATAGCTCACACATTGTAGGAGCATGGCATATGTACATTTAAATACACACACGGGGTGCCTGGGTGGCTCAGCCAAGCATCTGACTTTGGCTCAGGTCATGATCTCGTGGTTTGTGGGTTTGAGCCCCATGTCGGGCTCTGTGCTGACAGCTCAGAGCCTGGAGCCTGCTTCGATTCTGCGTCTCCCTCTCTCTGCCCCTCCCCTGCTTGCACTCTGTCTCTCTCTTTCTCTGTCTCTCAAAAATAAACATTAAAAAAATTTAAAAATACAAAAATAAATGCACACACACATATATATACACACACACATATACACACATATATATATATACACACACATATATACTTAAAATACATAAATATACTACATACATTATATTTACTTCTGGCACTTTATTTTTTAAAATTTTTTAATGTTTAGTTTAGAGGCAGAGCACAAGGGAAGGGGAGAGACTCCAACCCATGAACCATGAGATCATGACCTGAGCCGAAGTGGACAGTTAACCGACTGAACCACCCAGGTGCCCCAACTTGTGGCACTTTAATTAATAAGAGCATGCATTCTGCAGAATTTCTAAATAGAATTAAAGTCACAGCATTTATAGTAGACTAAAAAGCCTGTTGGTGTTCACTTGATGAGATGTTATTTGAACTTCTAGGGTGTCAATTGTTAGTGACTTTAGTCATTAGGTAGATAGAAAACTGTCACCTCGATTTTCCCTACCTGGCAGATTTACTATGAAGCTAATGGAGTTGAAATTGCCAGGCTCCTGGGTTGCACAGGCTCTCCCAAAGTCCCAGAGGGGCCCTCTCAATGTGGTCACAATCATATGTTTGTAAACTTTGAAAAAGTAAGATGTTTACCCACAGTTGTCTCTTTTCATTCCAACTTCTCTTCTGTCATTATTTCTTCTTATGTCTGATAATGTTGGAGTAGTTGTAGGCATTTTTGAAATCTGGATAAGGGGAAACTGAATGCTAGATGCATTTAGTTTGGATTTAATGGGATATATTTATTTAGTTTTGCAGCTATTTCTATGCAAAGTTTTTGCCAGCTAATTAATAAAAATATTGTACTCTTTTTCTGGATTACCTGATGTTATTTTTGTCAGCTTTCTAAAGTTTGAAACTTTTATGAGTTTTTTTCTTATCATTAATAAATAATTGCTTTTCTGCTTGTTTTAAATTTATAATTTTGTATTATTTTTCTTAAAGAGCCCACTTTCAAATGTTGTGAGCTTCAAGTCTTATATAACCTGGATGTTTGCTTGATATGAATGAAGAAAATGGGAGGCATGAGGGAATGAACTATGGTTTCTATCCCAGTCTATTTTCTACTGACTTCTTGGCAAGGTCCAGTTAAGAAACTGGATCCCAGCCACACAGTTGTCATGCGAGAAGATACTTCACCTCCAGGTCCCAGTCTCAGACTGTCCTTAATGGGACCCTTAATTCACTGATTACATTCTTGAGATTGGTTCCTTCACCATATGCAACCCACTAAAGCATGATAAAACATGCTCGGAAAACACGGCTATAGAAGTTATGCCATTTTTTTCTACTGGTATTTTGTATCTTCCTGCACTACACTAATTCTGGGGATTGTTCTACACAGAAAGGAGCATCCAGTCTAATAAAGACACAAATAAGAAAATAGGCAACCACCACACCGTCTTAAGCACACACAATTACCCAGATGTCTGTCTTTACAATGGTCCTGCTTTTTTTTTCTTTTACTTAACACATATTAATTGAATCCACACTCTGTGCACAGAATTTTATCTCTAAATGTGAGGTAAATGAATAATAGAGCACTCAACTATGACCTCTGCCAGAATAGTGTTTGATTTAATTGGAACCAAGAGATACCGCGAACTGTCAGTTGAAAATCTTCAGGCACATCTCATCATTGCTAATTGAAAGCAGAGAACTTTTAGCTTCCACCAAAGAGCCTTAGTGGTAGCAGTATTTAAGCAAGTCAACATGTGTAAAATGATCTGATATTGAAAATATTCTGCCTCATAATCAAAGAAAATGAAAAAAAATTCTCAGAGGAAATTGAAAATTATGAGCTTTCTGCTGGCTTCACTAAGGCATAAATCTCTCAGCTTCTGACCGGACAATTGGTGATTTCATGTTGTTAAATAGAAACACTGCTATTCTCAACAGTGAATGACTAATTAGCATGGGATATGAAATAATGTCATCTGTCTTCAGGAAATCTCAGGGAAGTAAAGAAAATATGCCTTATCCCCATCGCAATTAGCATGTGTAATGTGCTAAATGTTCTCGCCTTTGCCTGATTCCCCCTTACCAATAGAGGAATGTTTTATTCGGTGAAGAAAATTAAGCCTCTGTACCAGAGGTATGTATCATTTATTGAGGATCTATTATTTCTGCATACTATTTAATTCTCACAACAGCTCTGCAGCATAAATGTCATTATCTCCATTTTATAAAAGAGAACCCAGTCCCAAGGGAGTTAAGTAACATGGCCAAGGCAGCTAATAAGTGGTTGAGTCAGAAGTAAAATTCAAGGGGCACCCAGGTGGTTCAGTTGGTTAAGCATCCGAGTTTTGATTTTGGCTCAGGTTATGATCGCATAGTTTGTGAAATTGAGCCCTGCATCAGGCTCTGCACTGACATTGTGGAGCCTACTTGAGATTCTCTCTCTCTCTCTCTCTCTCTCTCTCTCTCTCTCTGCTCTCCCCACCCCACCAAATAAATAAATAAACTTTAAAAGAAAAAGTGAAATCCAAGTCTTACTGCACCAAATCACTTTCCCTCCTATAATGTAAAATTATTTAGTTCCTCGTGTATAGGCTTGAGTTTTGTAGATTTTATAGGGGATTAGCTCAAGGGGTTAGGAATGCTGTGAGCCAGAGCTGGCCAACATGGTTATACAGCTGGCTCTAATCTCCATGGAACATAAAGTATGCATACATGTAGATTTGGCTCCTCCTTCTTCCGAACAGCAGTGTCTAGGGGCGCCTGGGTGGCGCAGTCGGTTAAGCGTCCGACTTCAGCCAGGTCACGATCTCGCGGCCCGTGAGTTCGAGCCCCACGTCAGGCTCTGGGCTGATGGCTCAGAGCCTGGAGCCTGTTTCCGATTCTGTGTCTCCCTCTCTCTCTGCCCCTCCCCCGTTCATGCTCTGTCTCTCTCTGTCCCAAAAATAAATAAACGTTGAAAAAAAAAATTAAAAAAAAAAAAAAAAAAGAACAGCAGTGTCTAGAAGGATGACCTCAAAACGATTCGTTGGTTGTTCTGGAAACTATGGGAGAATTGGAAAGGAAGGGCCTTTTCCTTTCCAGATCTCAGATACACACTAAGAACTAGTGGTTTTCCTAAGGGCATCACATATATAAGCCTAAACACCATGTAAGATTTCTGGCTGGACAGATAAAATCCATCCATATGCTTCATTAGGTTAGAAGCATGCCCTTCCATATTTCAATTCTTTACTCTCCTTTGGCTGTAGGATAATTCCAAACTCCTGAGAATGACCAATCTTCCAATAAATACTCCTCACCCTAATCTATGTGTCCTCCAGACCTGAGGAACAATTTATCATTTCTATACCTTTCTTATGTCTTCATATTTCTTTGTGCCTTTGACTCACTTTATCTCATGTGCCAGAAATCTCTTCTGCACCTTCTTCTCTGTCTGGTAAAACTCTTGTGATTCTCCAAGATGCAGTTCAGTTAATGTATTTCTGAAGACTCCCTTGACCCTTTTAGGCACAATTAATTTTTCTAACCTCTAAGTGCCTATGAAAATTTGTGCATATCTCTATTTGAATATTAATCATAGTATGATTATTCAACTGTTTATATGTCTGAATCCTCTAATGAATTACATTTATTTCTTATTCATCTTTCTATCTAGGTTCAATTAATAAATGGATAATGTCCCGATTGTTCTCTCTTCTATTTAAGTTGGGGTCATCTACTATACTTATCTTCTTTTCCTTTCTGGCGATATAAAATTGAGACTTATTTTCAGGAAAATGTACAATTCTATTCCAGAAACCAAAAGAAAAGATGAAAGAATGGAAGTAGAAGGGGTGATCATAGTAAATGGGTACAAATCTTATGACAATCTTCATCAGGCTTTCTGAAGGGAGAAGCATCGGTCTTTGAACAAGTGCTTTCTTTTGCCTCCCTCATCGGAATTCAGTGAGGCATATAACAGTTGAAATGTTACTAGGAGAGAATGAATAGAGATCATGACAAAAAGGGGATCATGACAGTTCTAAACTGTCCAATATCTTCAGAGATACCTTAGTTCAATGGAGGGGAGGGGTGAACAGAGATTGAAGTGTCGCCCATGGAACTGAGTGCCGCATGGTACAGTTGCAAAAACGTGAGGTTTGCAGTGAGACAATTCTGAAGTCACACAACAGCACTGTCATCTAATCACACTGTGTCCTTGAACAGGTTATGTAACTTCTCCACGCCTTGCTTTACTAACCCCCAGCAGAAGAACAACCGTTCCCAAAAGCATAAAATAGATCAATGTCTGGTTCACAGTAAGGGCTCATTAATGTTATTTCCCTCCCTTTGAAAGAAAAAGATGGCATATATTTACATTAAGAATTGGGTATATCCAGCATTTTTCTCAAAACTGTAATAGATGCAGTTGGAAATTTTCTTGGTTTCTCAACTCCTTAGTTTGTGAAATACTGGAGAATGCTGTTATCTGGTGATAACATATGTGAGATAGAATTAGTTATCTCTGATGGGAAAGTTAGCAAAGCACTCAGCTAGAATGCCTTTTAATGATCTCCCCTGATCCAGAGGAAAAAAAAAAACAAAATTCATTTCTTGCATCTTGGGAAGGGTTTTCGAAGAGAAAACTGTACATATTTCTCACGATGATGGTTTGGATATGTTCAACCTTTGAATCCAAACATTCTTATTTAACCACAGATCATAATATGCACTTTTCTTAAAATCTGCCTCCTTGGAAGCTATCAAACAGAACATACATACGTGCTTTTCCCTCTATCCTTTCAAAAATAAATAGTACATAATTAGAACTGGGGTGTCTGTGGCAAAATACTCCAAATCATGAGCAAGAGAATTTGTCCTAAACCTTTTATATTTTTACATAGGAAATGTGACTGGTAAGTGTAAGTAATGCCAGAATTTACCCTGAAAAATGCTAGTGATAGTATATTTTGAGTACCATATTTATGTATATAGTATTTTATTAAGGTAACAAGCACAGCGTGACATTACTCGGTTTCCTCTTCGATTTTGAAAGGTTAATTGAATTGTTGAGCAATATTTTAATTTATTCTAATTTGCTTCATTGAGATTCATCCTTCTAATAGTTTTGAATATCTTTGCATGAATTAAGGGCTATTAAAGTAAAGCCTGGTTTTTTTAAACCAAATACTCATTTGCGGCCACTCTCTCCATTTTACGTTTGAACCCCATTGTTAGCCAAATGTCAAACACTTTAGAAATCTTTGCATTAAAGGTCATTTTTCTGATAGCTGAAGTTCTAATTCACGTAATATCTTGGAAAAGAAAATGCTTCGTTCTTCAAAAGTCTTGTTCCTATCTTTTAAATGGGGTGCAGATAAAGACCGTACTACTTTTATGGATGTGGAAATGTGGCCAAATCAATCCTAGGATTTCATTTTTATAACGGCAAGTCAGGCCTCTCCTTGCATCCTAAGAAGAAAATTTGCTGAACCGCAAGTGTGGAATCAGAAGGCCATATGTTAAAGCAAATTGTTACTATAGGAGCAAATGGCAGGCTGCCACACCACAAGACGTTTTCATTAATTCCCATTCACTACAGGCTCCATAGTTTCCCACCGGTTATAAAGATCATTGTAAGTAAAGAGACAGAACAACACTTTCAGGATAAGATGTTTTAAGAATATTTTTATGCAGTTATTCCAGAGCTTAGTGAACAAAATGAACATCCACCCTAGTGACGAAAGGAGGGAAAAGAAGCTTCTACCCCTGAATTCATGTCACCAGTAAGCAGATGTCCTTTTTCTATCTTTTAGAATCACAGATATGAGGAAACTGCGAACAAAATATATTTTCAAATGTCAAAGTATAATGAACAGAAGTGAAAAAGCATAATTCGTAGGCAGGGAGAACCAATAAGATGTTAATGAACATGTTAAAGAACATTTACAATGCTAAGATGTTTATAGGAAATTTAACAAAGAATTTCTGGGTAAAGATTGCTGATTTCCATTTAAGAATAAACCAGATTTATGATGGTCCAACAAGTCATAAGAATTTGGCAGCATTTATTTTACTGAACAGGAATCATTTTCACCTTTGCTAAACAAAAATCTATGAGTTAAGTGACCTCATTAAGTCTGGGACCTCTAATCAATAATAAATAATGAGACCAACGAAGTACATTCTTCTAGATGATCATTGAATGGCCTTTGCCCATGTGATATTGAAAAGATTTACCCCACCTTTGTACCTTTTTCCCAAATTTCAGATAATTTTTTTGAAAAAAATAATGATTTGTACAGTAGATGCCTCCCACAAGTTTTAAAGCATCACTAGTAAACGACTTTATATTTTATTGCAACATTATGCATACTTAATCCTGTTTTTTTTTTTTGCATATAAGGAACTTCAGGAGTCCTTCTTAACATTATATTAGCATATATGAAAGTTGAATTGCAAATGGGTAGTGAGCATTAGAATTACATTTTAAAGGCAGTTTATACTGTTTTCATATTTTGAAGCCACTACATCTCATAACAAATGCATTTTCATAGACCTTCAAAAACTGTGAAGGGCTTAGACACTGTATGTATCAAATAGATAAAATGGCCTTGCTCTGATACACATAGATCCACCAACAGTCACATCTTCTCCAGGTTAAGGAATCACTTTGCAATGCATAGGTCTACATGTCACTGCCTAAATAACAGAGTCTTCCAGAATTCCCCCGAAATTGCTTCTCTGCCTGGTTTGGGCACAGCTCAGGATGAACCGGGGCCTGCTGCACATGAGCGTAGGCTCTGAAGCCAGACTTTTTGCACTGAAACCTGATTATTCAGAAGCTCTGGGCAAATTATTCAACTTCTCTAAGCTTCTCTCCTGATTTCTAAAATGGGGCAATAAAATTACCTTCCATAAAGAGTCCCCACCAGAATGAAACGCATTTCATCATTTACATAGGACACTGCATGTGTCATAGTGAACATACAATAATTGTCAGCTCAGCTTCTTCGTCCTCCACTCTGTGCTTCCTGCCTTTTTTTATTTTTTTTCCCACTTTCATCTCTTCCCATACTTGGAAAGTTCTCTCAGTCTGAGCCATCCTTCAATGCTCTACCACGATCTCCAGTTTCTCTAGCTCTCGATGATCTCCTCTTCTGAATCATCATTATATTTAAGTATATACTTTATACATCATTTGAGGCCATTTCACGTATCCTGTTATTTCTGCAACGAGACATAAACACCTTCAGGACAGCGTGACATCAGGAGGTATGTACTAATTTGAAGGGGCGCCTGGTGGCTCAGTTGGCTAAGCATCCAACTCTTGATTTCAGCTCAGGTCATGATCTCGATCTCATGCGGGATCGAGCCCCACATTGGACTCTGGGCTGACAGCATGCGGAGTCCTGGGGATTCTCTCTCTCTCCCTTCCTCTCTGCCCCTCCCCCCCCAAAATAAATAAATGAACATAAAAGTATTCATGAATTTGATAAGGCACCCTTCTACTTAGGAAAACAGGCTCAGGGGAAAGCTTCAGGTTTAAAAGAAAGCAGGATGAGGGTAATAAAAATCACAAAGTTACAGTGCCACTAAGTCAAACCTCTCCTTCCAACAACTCCCATTGCATGTGTCAATGTGTTTAATTTTCTTATTTATCTGTCAGTTTATTTACATGGGAATCCATGCTATAAGGCTGCTCTCTGCATTTGATTTTGCTCATGAACTATTAGTGTCTTAGAGAAGAGTCAAAGAATGCACACATTTGGAAGAGGCTGGCAAGAGATCAGGAAACGGGACATACATTTTTTCTATCTTCAAGAAAATCTTTTGCATATCTACACCAATCACCTCTGGCATCCACTGGTATCCTTTCTCTCAAACTGCTCAGTCCTGTGAACACAGCAGTGGTTTTACTAAATTGGATTTTTGTAGATCCAAAATTGTTTTAGTGATTTGTATACGTTTTAAATGTGAGACCAGAAATATGGACAGTTGACCCTTGAACAACATCAGAGTTAGGGGTGCTGACGCCCTGCACAGTCAAAACTTCATGTGTAACTTTTGATTCCCCGAAAGCTTAACTCCTATGGACTGGAAGCCTTCCCAATAACGTCAATAGTGGGTTGACATATATTTTGTACGTTTTATGTATTAAATACTATATTCTTACAATACAGTAAGCTAGAGAAAGGAAAATGTTAAGAAAACCATATGGAAGAGAAAATACATTTATATTACTGTAGTGTGTGTGTGTGTGTTTATATATATATATATATATATATATATATATATATATATATAAAGCCATGTGTAAATGGACCTGTACAGCTTAAATCTGTATTGTTCAAGGGTCTCAAATATGGATCATCTCTGCTCTCTGGTCATTCTGTTCCATGGGAGACCCCTCTGGGGAAAGAGGGGAACTCACATCAACTCACCTTACATCCATCTTCAGGAGAGTTTGTACACGAGATGCTTGGGTCCACGCAGCATTTGTTCCATGTTCCGGGACTTCGTTCTCTAATACTTTCTGCTGCTGCTGCTGCTGTGGGTTTCAGAGCTGAAGCTGCGTCTGCCCCACCATCATGGGTAAACTTTGTCATGCTTGTCCTTGCGTCTTTGTGGTGATCCTCTGTGGAAGGTAGCACGGTGAACAGGCCGCCCAACCGTCCCCATTTGTCTGTTTTTAACATTGAAAGGCCTGTATCCCAGGAAATTCTCCAGTCCCGGGCAACCTGGAATGGTTGTTCACTGAGCCGTTTGTGCATTGGCTGAATCTTCCCTCGGACAATGCTTCAGAGAATTTGCATCCACTCACTCCTATGCCCAGCAGTAAGCCCACTCTCCACTTCTTTACTTTCCAGCTTTCACAGGAGTATGTGGGTCAGCTCCTCCCACTGAACTTTGCATCAGTCACCCCCAGATTCCTGGAGAAATGAGGTGGGTTCTCATGAAGCGCAGTGCAATGGCAGCATTGGGTTCGGCTCTGTTGTCCTCTCTCTTCTTCCCTTCAACAGCTGCAGCCCCTCTTTCCTTTTCCTCTTCCTCCCCATCGCCCCATAGCTTCTGCCATTTGAGAAGAATCAACCATTAGCTCTCCAAGCATTTGCACATCTTTCATCGCCTTTTTATAGTGTCTTTTTTTTAATCACTCTAAACCAAGATCCTTACCTCAATTGTCTTTTTCTAACTTTCTAACTATATAAGAAAAATGCATCTGCCAAGTCTGCTATATTGAAATATCTGAGACTGGAGTCAAGGCCATTTTCCCCCTGGCCAGACAGAATGTGCCTTTTGTTTGGTTTTACTAAATGCTAAATCTGAATTTTTTTTTAAAAGGCCATTTTAAGAGTCATAACAGTAAAAAAGAGAAAAGAAGCTGAAGTGAATCCCCCACTGAAAACCAGTTATTTCTTTTTTTTTAATATATGAAATTTATTGTCTAATTGGTTTCCATACAACACCCAGTGCTCATCCCAAAAGATTCAATGCCTATCACCTACCCTCCTCTCCCTCCCACCCCCCATCAACCCTCAGTTTGATCTCAGTTTTTAAGAGTCTCTTATGCTTTGGCTCTCTCCCACTCTAACCTCTTTTTTTTTCCTTCCCCTCCCCCATGGGTTTCTGTTAAGTTTCTCAGGATCCACATAAGAGTGAAACCATATGGTATCTGTCTTTCTCTGTATGGCTTATTTCACTTAGCATCACACTCTCCAGTTCCATCCACGTTGCTACAAAGGGCTGTATTTCATTCTTTCTCATTGCCACATAGTACTCCATTGTGTATATAAACCACAATTTCTTTATCCATTCATCAGTTGATGGACATTTAGGCTCTTTCCACAATTTGGCTATTGTTGAGAGTGCTGCTATAAACATTGGGGTCCAAGTGCTCCTATGCATCAGTATTCCTGTATCCCTTGGGTAAATTCCTAGCAGTGCTACTGCTGGGTCCTAGGGTAGGTCTATTTTTAATTTTTTGAGGACCCTCCACACTGTTTTCCAGAGTGGCTGCACCAGTTTGCATTCCCACCAACAGTGCAAGAGGGTTCCCGTTTCTCCACATCCTCTCCAGCATCTATAGTCTCCTGACTTGTTCATTTTGGCCACTCTGACTGGCGTGAGGTGATATCTGAGTGTGGTTTTGATTTGTATTTCCCTGATGAGGAGCGATGTTGAGCATCTTGAAAACCAGTTATTTCTTATTTGATTAATGCAAGAAAAAAATCATCATAAAGTGCTCTAAATATCCCTTTCTCAGAAAAAGAACCAAAGTATATATTTGATTCCCCAAGACACATTTCTGAGAGTTCTAAGCTACTGAACATATGAGTTGGTAGGAACCCTGAAGAATGCATAATTATAACTCTGTTATCGTGACACAACAATATGCTCAAAAGCAATATTTGGATATTCTTCCAACATAATTGATAGCTAAGCATATGCATTTTAACTATGGGTGGTAACAATCACATGTAAAAGTTTATGCCTTGGTAGAGATTGGAGAGGGTATATGAGGAGATAAAAGGATTATTTTATAGGAGAAAGAAGACACCCTTCCCTTATATGCCAGACTAGTTCATAGTCTACACGAGAAATATAACTTGGTCACATAGCTCTCCTATTCAAATCCTTCAGGATCCTCCCATGTAAGGGTATAACTCCTTATGTGGCCTGGAGAGCTCTATGTGATCTGACCCAGTGGTTCTTTGGCTCCCCTTTGTCCCTACAGGGGACATTTGGCAATATCTGGAAACATTATGAGCTGTCAGGACTGAAGGGAGAGGGGTGATCCTGGGATTTGGTGGGTAGAGGCCAGAGATGCTGTGGACATCCCACAGATGAGAGCTTCCCACATCAAAGAGTCATCTGACTCCAAACGTCAATAGTGCTGAGCTGGAGAAACCCTCTCCAACTCTCTGGATGCCTCTTCTAACCCCTGCATCCTTCTTTGCTATGTGCCTCTCATATTGGCCTTCTTGCCGTTCCTTGAATAGATGCTTATCCTTCCTACATCTGGCACTTTACCATATTGTTCCCACTGCTGGAACATTTTCCCCCAAGACTTCCCTCTCTTTGCCCCGTCACATTTCTGTTCTTGAACTCTTGGCTTCCAAAGCACTTTCTTAGAGCACCTCACACCATTAGATCAGGCGGAACTGACGTGGTTTCCTGGCATCCTGTACTTTTCCTTCCTAGCTTGTTTCACAGTTTATAATTACACATATGATCAATGGTTTAATTAACATCTACATCCTTCATTAGGCTCTAAGAAAGGGCCCTGTTTCTTTGCTCACCTTGAAATCCTTAATACAGCATAATTCTTGTAAGTAGAAAAGTCTCAATGAATATACTTTTGGATTAATGAATAAACATCCAAGTACATGCTTAGAACAAGTAAAGAAGTATGACATCAAACATTTATTGAATGTTTGCTGTACATCAGGCACTGTGCTAAATGCTTTTTAAGAATCACCTCATTCTTGGGGCGCCTGGGTGGCTCGTCCGACTTCAGCTCAGGTCATGATCTCACGGTCCGTGAGGTCGAGCTCTGGGCTGATGGCTCAGAGCCTGGAGCCTGCTTCCAATTCTGTGTCTCCCTCTCTCTCTACCCCTCCCCCGTTCATGCTCTGTCTCTCTCTGTCTCAAAAATAAACGTTAAAAAAAATTTTTTTTAAAACGAATCACCTCATTCTTACACAGTCCTCATGATATAGGGACTCAGTTCTTATTATCCTTTTGACAGGTCAGGAAATGGAGTCATTGAGCGGTTACATATCTTGCTGAAGATCTCCTAGCTTTGTAAGTGGGGGAGCCAGAATACCTACTCAGGTCTGTCTTACTCCAAAGCCTCTCACTGAAAAGTTCCTAGAAGAAGAGTGGGAACATTCAGGGAGAAAAGAAAGCGAGGAAATAAGAAGTTGCCATCTACCTCTTAGGGAGACATTTTTTTCTCTAGTAGATTTTGCCCAGAAGTCATTGTTTCTTGACAAAATCATCAGGTAAGCACGTGCTCTACAGAGAAGCTTCTGAACACAGTCAACAGATGTCATAGTCAAGGGGAAGCCAGGCATAGCTGGTGGCTCAGTATGACAAGGAAAAGGTAGCTGTAAAGATTTGGGGTATTGCATCTCTTTCTGCAGAGTTGTATCCTTCACAGCAGTGGATCCAAAGTCTGATTATTCACCAGAATCTCCTGGAAAGCCTTTTAAAATTTGCACGTACATTTCCCCCTCTTGACATCCCAATCAGGATATTGAAAGTGGTGTTTGAATTCTGTTTGCTTACTTGTTTTGTAATGGTTTTGGCTGAAGGTACTAGTCTGCACACCACATTTTGTTTTGGAGAATTCCGATGAGAAAGGAGAGACGCAACCCGCAAAGGCTAGCACAAAACCTAGGGAAACGGTGGAGTTGGAACTGGTGTCTTACCAGGGATGCACACTGTGTGGGAATGTTTTGTCTGCTCATAAATTTTCCTGGCTTCCCACCTCTGGAATTCCTCTTCCTCAATGTGGTTCTAGCAGAGCTTTTAACTATGGCAATAACTACACACACACACACACACACACACACACACACACACCCTTTTGCCTCTCCAACAGGGTAGCACATGAACTAGAATGGGCCACTCATGGTAATCCATCCATTCCTCTTCCACAACGATTAAACTGGAGTTCAACACAATCAGTGCTGATTAGAATCCTCTCTGAGATTTGCACATATAGCTTGGGAGAGACACGTTTTCTTTCCACTAGGGTTGTGAAGCCAGGAAAACACGAAGTGGCTATATTCCCTGGTTGTGTACAGAAGCCGAATGTAAGAGATAAGGAGTCAGAATAGGGGAGCAGGATTAAAAGATAGAGAAGAAGAGAGAATCCTGGGTGGCATAATTAGAATGGCCTCTGTATTTCACAATCACGTGAGCCAACACATCCCTGAGAACTGTGTGTCCTTGGGAAGTGTGTGGATACCCATGTGCACACTTGGTTTAGTGACTTTTCCCTTGATAATCAGCAGATTAAATATGCTTGTATGCAATTCACACCGGGGAGATGGTCTTGAAGGAAACATAAGTAAAACTGCCTGTGCCCATGTGGAGCTCTGCTGCTGAGCTTGGGCTTCCCATGGCTCTAAATGAGTGTCCTGCTCAAGTTCTTCAAAATGACCTAGAGAGGTGAGTTGCTGGGAGTGTTGGGTGGGAATGAGGCCCTTGGTGAAGGGAGTATAGGATGAGACCAGCAATTGTGTGAGAGGGGTAAGGGCTTCCTGGAAGTTGATGATACTTAAGATGGAAGCTAGAAGAGTTCAGGACAGAGACACAAAGGCAAAGAACAGAGGACATCACTCCCATGCCCTGGGGGATGTAAACCATGGATGCTTCCTTTTGAACTATGGGAAAAGTCATATTTAAGAGCACAGGTTTAACACTGTCCCTTTCACATTAGAGTTGTCTTATTTATTTTTAGTTTTTTAAATATGAAATTTATTGTCAAATTGGTTTCCATACAACACCCAGTGCTCATCCCAACAGATGCCCTCCTCAATGCCCATCATCCACTTTCTTCGAAGGGTAAATATTGTTAAAATGTCAATACTACCCAAAGCAATCTACACATTCAATGCAATCCCAATCAAAATTGCACCAGCATTCTTCTCGAAGCTAGAGTTGTTTTCAATGACCCAAAGTTTTCAGTTTATTCTGAAACCCCTATCCAGCCTCATGTGTTATTGGGGGTGTAAAGAGTAAATGGAGTTGGTAAAGAACTCCTTTGAATGCTTGGAATTCAGTCTTTCCCCTGACCCTTGTATTCTGGCAAAACAAAGGTAGCTATGGCAGACAGGGAGCAGAGAGCAGGGCCTTGAGGGGGCCTGAGACTGTGGGAAGGGTATGTGTGAGGAATTCCCTAAGATTTTTTCATTCTTCCTGTGGGGCAGAGAAAACTGACCCTTGAAATGGGGGTGAGGTGTGCCTGGGTGGCTCAGTCGGTTGGGCGTCCGACTTCAGCTCAAGTCATGATCTCACGGTCCGTGAGTTCGAGCCCCGCGTCGGGCTCTGTGCTGACAGCTCAGAGCCTGGAGCCTGTTTCAGATTCTGTGTCTCCCTCTCTCTCTCTGACCCTCCCCTGTTCATGCTCTGTCTCTCTCTGTCTCAAAAATAAGTAAATGTTAAAAAAAAATTTTTAAATAAAAAAATAAAAAAGAAATGGGGGTGAGACCAGGAGGCTGAGGCAAGAAGCTGTACCAAGTATGCAAATATTTGTGTTATGGTCATAATTGGGGCTGGGCTAGTCCCAGATTATGGAGCCCTATCGCTAAAAATGGAAATAATTCCAGATAAATTACATTCCTCTCATGAAGACTGTCTATGCTTTTCTTATTGCTCTTGTTTATTCTGGGAATAACTCATGAGCAGGTAATCTAAATAGGGTTTCCTGAAACTTCTGATTATAACAAGGTTTGACTCTGAATTACAATAGATTGTATGAGACTCTTCAGTGATTTTTTAAAAGCTGCAAACATTTAACCGAAGGGCAGCAAACAAAGTGATATATGGAGGTCCTTTGATCTTGCCTCGGGAAACAGATTTCCTCCGATAGAACTTTCCTCTGCAACATTTTTGTGCTGAGAAAAGGCTATGCCACTTAATGAGAGAACCAAACGATAAGGATTTAAGTTACTAAATCAATATGAACCCATGTCCTCAATTTGCATGGGAAAAGTAAATGATGAACAGAGGCTCTATAATACAAATCATTGGTCCTCAACTGAAATAATGCTATCACGCTCAGGGGACCCGAAGTGAGTTCCTGGGTGACAGACTCAGCTGGGAGAGTAAGGAAAACCAGAAATGATATGTCACAGTAAAACAAAATCAATGAGCAGAGTTAGAATTAGAATCTGACATGAGACCATTTGGAACCAAGTCTTTCTTATGGTTGTATATGTTTCAGGGTAAGACACAACATGGATACTCACTTAGGAAAGGAAGTGTAAAATATGGCCCTTATTTTCCCAAAGTTTGAAACAGTAATGTATAGAGCTCCTAGTATATTCTGTAGCTCAACACTGAACATTTTGATTAACCTTAAGGTGTCACATAGGCCTCTATCAGAAGGAACATAGTAACCCTTAATAACCATGCTGAAAACTTCAAAAGAAGTTCCATGCCTCTAACCCATAGGAGGGCAGACAGACTTGCATTAACTTCAGAGAGGAAGCAACCTCTTTCTTTCCTTCTTCGTGCAATGTGTATTTACAGAGTATCTATTACATGCCAAGCACTTTGATAAACTCTGGGAATAATTCAGTGAATAAGTCATATGTGTCCCATGATATGAGGCTTACACCTAATAAGGAATATAGAGGTATTCTCAAAAAGTCATAGTCATTACTGATTCAATGGATTTCCTCAAAAAAGGCTGTGGGTTACTTTCTAGGAATAGAAAGACATAATCACTCATTTATTTAACAGTATTTAGTGTCTACTGAGCACCAGGCACAGTGCTTTGTTTTGGATTTTTGGTGGGAAGAGAGACAGATGTTGCCCTGCCTTTTTGCATGTGAAATAACATTAGTCCTACTCATCCCTGCATTGGCAGAGTTGCTGAGTTATTAATGACTATGTTGCCCTTTCATTTCAATAAAAACTCCAGTGAGTCATTGCTAAGCATTATATTTTTCTCAGTAAAATATTAATATAAAAAAGCAGTGACATGAACACGAAATTCTAGTGCCTTCATTTCCCGCAGGCATACCACATCCATGCATACATGCTCTGGGCAGACGTCATGCAGCTGTGAACTCATAGGGGGATGATTTCGAAGTTTTACATGGAAGCGAGAGAAAGAGAATTGTTCCCTCACTTTGGCAACAAGAGGGCAGCCTCAAAACAAACCTCTGAGACTCTCATGGGACAAGGCTAGAGCGGGGCTGGACAGGACGACAATGTTGGGCAAAGCCACCTGTGCCCCAGCTCCCCTGTATTGGTCTTGGGACATCATTCATAGTAAGGCTGGAAATTTTAAACTTTTAGCCCAGACACTGTAGGATTCCAGAGAAATTATTTCTTGTCAAAGTATCTTGGCCTGGTTAAAGCAAGCAATAAATGAACTATGAATTTCTTGTTCCTTCTGTCCTTCTAGACCTTCCATTGGCTCCTGCTGAGTCTATGGACATTCTTTGGAGATGCCCTGTGACCATCTTTCACAAATTGTTTACATTTTCTGTTTAAGTGTCAGTCTATGCTCACATGAGATCAGATAGCTGATGAAATTTTTTTCCTCTATTCTCACCATACTTAAACAAAGGTTTCCAAGATATATACAGCCATTTTAATTCTTCTATCATAGCTTAATTTCCTTTTTGAGATTTGGCTGAAAATATAAACTTAGTTAATTCTAGGTGAATGAAATCCTTTCAAATTTATTTTATTTTATTTTAAATTTAAAAACTTTTAATGTTTATTTTTGAGAGAGAGGGAGACAGAACATGAGCAGGGGAAGAGCAGAGAGAGAGAGAGAGAGAGGAAGACACAGAATCTAAAGCAGGTTGAGGCTCTGAGCTGTCAGCACAGAGCCGAATGTGGAACTTGAACTCACAAACTGTGAGATCATGACCTGAGCCAAAGTCAAACAATCAACCGACTGAGCCACCCAGGCACCCCTTATTTTATTTTAAACTTTTTAATGTTTATTTATTTTTGAAAGAGAGAGACAAAGTGTAATTAGGGAAGGGGCAGAGGGAGAGGGAGGTACAGAATCCGGAGCAGGCTCCAGTCTCTGAGCTGTCTACACACATCAGCGCAGAGCCTGACACAGGGCTCAAATTCAGGAGCCATGAGATCATGACCTGAGGCTGAAGTCAGATGCTTAACCCACCAAGCCACCCAGGTGCCCTGAAATCCTTTCAAATTTAAACACAGGTACTTTGGAGTTTTTCCCTTGAACTATTTCCTCTTGGGGTAGCACATAACTCCTACTGAAACAATTAGGGCTTGCAACCCGGCCTCAGCACCTTCTAGGCTGGAGCCCTTGTAAGTTCTAAGAACCAATCTGCCCTATAGGATCCTTTAGTATAGGTTGTGAATGCGAGCATATGTGCACACATACATATAGGGTAGTGTGGTGGGGTGCAAAGGGAGAGCGAGAGTAAAGGGATCTGGAGAGAGGGCCCTGTTTGTGCTTCTTGAATGACACTCCATGAATAGTTGCTTACAGTGGGTCAGAAATATTTATGTGGGGTCCGTGGTATTGAATCTTCAATGTCATTTAGAAAAGCCATCCATCAGTTTTAATTAATCAAAATGTCAGTGAAAACTGAACAATCGTTTTTATAAACCATCCATTCAAGGTATTTATCGGTAAAGAACAAATTACTGGCATTTTACGTTTTATAATCACTTATGCCTAACGCTAGCCTTTGGTCAGACAATGGTTTCTTTTAAGTCACAAATCTTCAATGTTTTCTGAATCCTGGACATTACATTCTGTCTAAGGAGCCACTTCTTCTTATGATTGGCACTATCACTGCTTTGCTTCAGTTTAGTACACTGTCGATAAGCAGGAGTCACTGAAGCTGTCACGTCAAATGCCTCCTGGATTTCCAGAATCTGTCACTGGCATTCTTCTTCAGAAGGAGACGAATTGTTCTTTTGTTGTTGCATAATCTGCCTGCCACCACTAACATGAATAGAGTCCATTGCATCAAAGAAATTAGGCACTGTTTCCTTCCTTCGGCTAATCACAGAGAAGGTCCCACTAGTCTAAGGGCCAGTGGGTACGGCTTAATAAGCATTCATCATCACACTGTGTTTTGTCGGGGTGGCCGTTACCTGCAAAGGACAGTGGTGTGTGTGCTCTAATGCTAAAGCTGCTAGAGTCCCTTCGAAGATGACATTTTCTGTTTTTGCCCTTCTTTCCCACTGTCCACCATTTCATGTTAATAGCAAGGTATTTTTTTTAATGAATTATATGAAAAAACCTGCATGGTAAAGAAACAAATATAAGCCTTCATATTTCTCTCTCAGAACTATCGGAAAAAAGTGAGGCAGGCCTCAGAATTTGCCTTAGGAATTATGTGTCACTAAGAAACAGTAACTGAGACTATGGGCAAATCACATAACCTCTTCAAGCTATACTTTATTAGCAAAAGGGTTTTAAAAATAGTTACTTTTCAGGGTTTCTGTGAGGAATAGATGATAAAGTGGGAGTGAGGACAGCACAAGACAAAGAGCCTGGATTCTAGATTCAGATAACACTTGATTTGAGTTTGAGCATTAGCACCAATTACATGATCTTGGACAAATTGCAAGAATCCCGAGAATTTAAGGAGAAAATGCCAACAAAGCATAGAGTACCCACCATATATGGCCCAAATAAATTTCCAGTACTCATGGCTTTTTAAAAATTACAATTATTATAAAAAGTAGGTGAACGTATATAACATAACACCTGCTACATAGAGACATCTAAGCCATAGAGAAAGCAGTGCTTTCTTCCTTTCCTGTTTCTATTTATTTCCTTTCTTCCTAATATATATTAAAGGTTTCCACATTAGAAAATTGTATCATAAACAATTGTTCTCACTTAGTACTCTGACAAAAGTCAGATAGATTTTCAGTTACGATAGTATACTATTTTGTTGTTGTTGTTGTTTTAGAAGGAAAGAAGTAGCTTCTTTGGGCCAATTTTTGAGAGAGAGAAAGAGCACAGGTGAGGGTGGGGCAGAGAGAGAGAGGGAGACACAGAATCTGAAGCAGGTTTCAGGCTCCAAGCTGCCAGCTCAGAGCCCAAAGTGGGGCTCAAACCTACACACTGTGAGATCATGACCTGAGCCGAAGCTGGATGCTTAAACGACTGAGCCACCCAGGCGTCCCATACTATTTTCTCATTGCAACTTTGGAATTGCAGATAGACAATCAAAATGTGCATTTTAAGAAATATCCGTTTGTTAGTTAATCCTCACTCCTTAAATATTCCTGACATCATTCACATATATTTCCTATTTTAAATAGAAATATTCCAGGCTTTTTTAAAACTGACTATTTTTCTTCCTGGAAATGGTTAATTTAAAGTAATAAGTGATTAGCACAAATATGAACAAGATTTACCCAAAATATATGAAAACATATGTCCACGAAAAACAAGCCAAGAAATAAAAACTTACCCAATAGTCTTTAAAACACTTTTTTTCACAATGACCCCAAAATGAAAAATAATGCAAATGCCCATCAGCAAGAAAATGTAAAAAATAAATTGTGGTATATTCATACAATGATATATTACTCATTAGATAAGAATGAACTACACAGGCACACAAGAACATAGAAGAATCTCAAAATAATTATGTTGAGTCAAAATTTAAAACAAACGAGAGACTATGTATCATATGGTTCCATTTATGTGACGTCCCAGAGCAGGCAGTGTCATCTATGGTAATAGAAATCCGGAAGTGATTGCCTCTAGGAAGAGAGGGACATTGACTTGAAAGGTCTATGAAGAACTTTCGTTTGTATGGAACTGTTTCATAGTCTTGTTTTGGTGACAGTTTCATGAGTGCCCGTAATTATAAAAAACTTATTAAATTCTACTTTTAAGACCTGTGCATTTTATTTTATGCAAATGCCTCAAAAAGACACACACACACACACACACACACACACACACACAGCCTACAAAGTAACACAATGAAATGTATACACTTTCTGAGGTATTTTAAATGATTGCTCAAAAAATGGATACTGTTAAAAATAAAAATACTATGAAATCCCGTGCCTTCTGGACATTAAAGGGAAAAAATATATATCATCATCTGGGAACCTAAGAACTAAGTTTAGTTTACTAGATGTCAACAAAGTTGTAAAACTCAAAGAACGAGCTGTCAATCTTTGACCCACGGCCTCCATCTTTTTTGTTTTCTGCTGCTCTTTGGACCAGTGTTGATTGGATGCAGAAGAAATTTCCCAATTTTTCTTCTGTTGAAATTCTGTTTCCTCAGGTCTATTTTATAATTGACTCATGTTTGACACCTTTATAATCTTTTCCTCATAAATTAAAGAGAAGAGCAGGATGTAAGTTTGAATTATAATTTCACTTTGTTTGAGATATTGGTTAAATTGACTGGCTTTAATTCTTTCACGAATGAATTCTTTAGTTTGTATCTGTGACAGACAGAAAGAGACTGTGTTGATTTGGGAATGGATTTCATTCTACTTTCAAACGTGTTGAAAACGGAAAAGCCGTAGCTGTAAGGTTGCAAGTTTTGGTTAGCTGTTACATAATCTATGAGCTGTGTGGTACCATCACTTTAATTTGGGAGATGCTGCAGGAAATAAGGTCCGGGGTTTTCAGACCAGTCATTTCTGATTGTGACCTTTAGCTCAATCTTAGACATCAGAGTATACATATATTTTTAAATGTTTATTTGTTTTTGAGAGAGAGAGAGAGCACAAGCTGGGGAGAGGCGGAGAGAGAGAGAGAGAGGGAGACACAGAATCTGAAACAGGCTCCAGGCTCTGAGCTGTCAGCCCAGAGCCCGACATGGGGCTTGAACTCACAAACCATGAGATCATGACCTGAGCCAAAGTCGGACACTCAACCAACCAAGCCACCCAGGTGCCCCTCAGAGTATATTACCAGTGTACATTAAAATGAGTCCAATATCAAAGACTCAATTTAAATGACTCTGGAAGTAAGTCAGTCATGTTTCCAAAATTGCACATGCCCCACCAATTTTTACATTTTGGAAAAAGCTATGGACTTTGAACCAGGACTTGAACTCAAGTTCAAATTTCACCACTTGGTGGCTGTGTGAATTTAGGCGCATCCTACAAATTCTCCAAGCCATTTCCCAATCTCTCCTTCTTTCCAGTGAGTTAGGATTGTAGGAGCTTTAGGTCAGGTAGTCTGATCATGGAGAAGTTGTGAAAATTTATTAAGTGCTAGTAGTTTAATAATACATATAAGGCATTTAGCATTCAGCTCAACAAAAAATGGTAGCCATCATCATTCCTCGCAGCTATTCAATTATTATTGATAGCAACCAAACCACTATACGATTATTTAATTGGTATTTTTATTGTTATTGCCATCTAAGCCAATGAATTTCACCTGTAGCAGAAATGTGCTGAACAAGAAAATCACTAACAGCAAGGGGGAATAGTAACAAATGATGAGAACTCAGGAGGATAGTCAAGAGGCTATTGTCCAGGGAGCAGAGAAGGGGCAAAATGGGATCCACTGTTGCAGGGACACAAAGTAGGTACAGACAGGTACTACTCACGAGCTCGATTTGCTGCAGTCAGGAGTCGGTGATAGCCTCCTGGGGCCAATCATCAGTACCTGGTCTTTCCTCGAGTGGATTGGTTTTATGGACAGTGAAAAAGGCCAGGAAAAATTTGGTGGAGACAAAGCACAGCACAGCAGTTAAGGCTTTGGGCTTTGGAGGCAGAAACCTGGGCTCTGCATATCTGGCATCCTCCTTTACTGCTTTGCACATCAGTTCCCCCCTTTTTAACATGGAGGTGCTAAAAATAATATCTTCCTCATTAGCATGTTGTAAAAAATTAAATACGATTATTCATTTGAGAGTTTAGCATAGTGCCTGCTGCACAGTAAGTATCAGTAAACATAAAATCTTGTTTTTCCTAATGCCTTTATGCAGAAGTTATATCTAGGAAATGAGGGTCAAGCACTGTGTAATCTTCTGCCTGGATAGTTGACATTTATTGAGTCTGAAAACAAGAATGAAAAGGCGAAGGCAGAATTTATGCAAAGATTTGATTGAGTTTGTGGCCTAGTAACCCATGACATAATTTTAATAGCTGATTATTACTCAGTAACTGACTCTAGGAAAGGAATTCTTTCATTAACTCACTGTTAAATCACCATTTTTAGCCAGTATCGAAATTTCAATTCTTCCTGTTAACAACCACAAAACCTCTAAACATTCAGGGTGCCTGGGTGGCTCAGTCGGTTAAGCGTCCGACTTCGGCTCGAGTCATGATCTCACAGTTCGTGGTTTCGAGCCCCGTGTTGGGCTCCGAGCTGACAGTTCAGAGCCTGAGGCTTGCTTTGGATTCTGTGTCTCCCTCTCTCTCTCTGCTCCGCCCCTCCTCATGCTCTGTCTCTCTCTTCTTCAAAAAATAAAATAAAATAAATATCAAAAAATTAAAGGAAAAAAACCTCTAAACATTGGGACCAAATTTCTATAGCAATAGCATACTTTGCTTCATGTGTCCTGACTAAATACTTCTAAGGCAACCAATGATTTACTGTTTATAATGTCCTGGTACAAGTTTAAAATCAAATAACTTTGTACACAATAGTAATAAACTGTAAACATCATATCCAAGAATATGATTACTATACTAATGTTTTAAATGCTAATTTTAATGTTTCATGTTATTCACAAATCATACACGATGTCTATGAATACTTCTTTTTTGAAAGCAGCAGTTGGTGAATATTCTCAAATAATGTTGCAGGATTTCTTTGTATATGAATCATGAAAAAAGAGCCTTTCCAACTGTAACTTCCTCAAGCACCAGAGTGCTTCCTTATAAGACGCTTAAAATATGTGACATTCAAAAGAATGATGGATTTTTAAGACAAGTGAATTTGTGGAGGGCTGAAATGCTCATCCATATAGTTTTACTTAAGCTTTTTCATTTCAATAATTTATATTTCAAAGAGCTATCTTAACCCTACTAAATGCATCATAGCCATAAAAAAAAATCAAATGCTTAAGACCAGTAACTCAAATTTAGTTCAGGATATAACATCAACTGGAGTGTACTTTAGCAAGTTGGAAAATCAGAATTCAAGGTGCTTGACTAAAGATTTCACAGTGGGCAGCTTTTATTGATCATTCATCTCCAGAAGGAAGCTCCTTCTCTAGGAAGCTCTTCTCACAATGCACAAGTAGAGCCAGAAGGAGCCACACTCTAATGCCATGAGGCTTTAATCACATTTACACAAAAATGTTGTTTAATAAATGAGAGCTTTGCTACATTTCACTATTTGCTACCCATCAGAAAGCATGGTGATTACGCTCAAGGCTTAATATTTGAACCGTGGTCTTAAAAATACTCAACAATTTATACTTTCATATGAAATTCACAAGTTCCTTCATGGAGGTTCCTAGGTGGTTCCAGAGCTCCATTTGCACATATTCAAGACCTTGTGACCCTGAAAGGACACCTAGATTTTTCTGTTTGAACACAGCAAAGCAGCTTCTCAGTTGAATCTTTGAAGTATTTTTTTTTCTAATAAAGTTTCTATGAAAGGTACATTGCTGGTCTTTTTGCTAAAAATTAACACTTACTGAACTATGACTGTGGGTGAAATGCTGAGTTAAGTGCTTAATGCATATGTTTGCTCACCTAATCTCCACCATCGCCCTGTGAGGTAGTGCGGTATCGCCCAGCTCTTTTATCAGATGAATAAGAAATGAAGAAAGTTGAAGCAGCTTGTTCAAGACTGGTCATAAGGTCATAAATGGCCGACCCGAGATTCAAACCCAAGTCTGAGGTGGTCCTATAATCCACAAAAAGAAGTTGGGATTATTTTTTTGCAATGCCAAGAGCATTAAGTAAGTAACAGAAAAAGGTTCTTGGCAAGGCAGAGAGAAGATATCCGCGGAATATACCGAAATACCTTATCTGTAAGAATGACACGTTCTCTGGGCTAGAATAATCATGGTGCTGGTTGGCATAAAGCCCCATGATGCTTGTCTTTCCAAGTTCCAGAGTCACCCACTGCCATTAGCAGGACCCTAGCCAGTGGCGGACTCCTTTCCCAGAATGGCATCTTGATAAGATGCGGTCTGCAGCCACTCCCCATCTCCTTTGCTCTGCTTGCCAGTTGCCTCAGCTGCTTTCTGCTCCTCAGTCTCGCCAGGTGCTTTCACACTTCAGGGTCTGCGTGCACAGCACGCTGTGCCCAGACCTCTTTTTGTGATCGGTACCTCTGTTCCTTCAGGTCCGGGTTCCCCTCCCGCAACATTTCCATTCTCTCCCATAGACCTTAGTTTAAGTTCCCTGAACGCAGAGCCTGGACGAGGGCTGGCTGCAGGTAGATTGTTCGGGAAGTGATTGCAGGAAGTAGTGGTGAGGGCAAAGGGAGAGTCAGAACAAGGAGGATGAAGCCAAGAGTGATCTGTGGCCAATGAGGCTTCTTACGGCTGAGGACTCTGAGAAGTTGTGTCGAATTCATTCCAGAAATGCCCTTCTAAAGAAAGGGAGGCTGGGGCATTGATCCACCAGCTAGGTTCCCTTTTGATTGCAGATTGCACTGGGGACCTCATCTCCATACCTTCCCAGGCAGAGCCAGGCCCTGGCGGGGGTGCAGGTGGTGGTGGGGGGCGGGGGGACATGGGGAGGGAAGCCCTCCACAGGACTGGCCACTGGCCCACAGCTGCAGCGAATCAGAGGGAACCGAGAGTCACGGTGTGGGGTACGTGGAGCCTCCACTACGTAAAGCAAACTGTTTCCTTCCTGCACTTGCCCCAGTTTGTGATTACTCATTTTTTATGCATTCGTTTGTCTGCCCCTCCCTGAACTAGGAGAGCTCTTCAAGAGTCAGAACAAGGACTCTTGTTCGCCAGTGTCTTCTAAGACTCTGAGCATTTTTCCTGGCATATAATCAGCACATAAAAAATGTTGCCGAAAGGAAACAATGTAATTGCTTTTGGCTTTCCTACCAGTCCTTCAGTTTATGTTAATTGTGAGGAGACGAGGCCTCAGCGCCTTCTCAAGGGCCTTTTCTCCTCCCAGGATGGAAGTCTCTCTTGTCCGTGGGAGCAGCCTTCCATTCTGAGAGCTTCAGCCTTCTTTCTCTTTAACTTAGGGGTAAGCAACAGAGGAGGCAGCTTTGTGTCTGCTCTGACGGTGACCCTCCTTTTCTCCCAGGATTCTCTTTACCAACAGAGGTTTGTTCTTCGTGATCATCAATTGCTTTTTTTGTAGGAACCAGAATTGTCATTCTAAAAGGGGCATCTCAGGGGCGCCTGGGTGGCTCAGTCGGTTAAGCAAGCGTCTGACTTCGGCTCAGGTCATGATCTCACGGTCCATGAGTTTGAGCCCCGCGGCCGGCTCCGTGCTGACAGCTCAGAGCCCGGAGCCTGCTTCCGATTCTGTGTCTCCCTCTCTCTCTGCCCCTCCCCCACTCATGCTCTGTCTCTCTCTGTCTCAAAAATAAATAAAAACATTTAAAAAAAATTTTTAAAGGGGCATCTCAGATCCTTTCACAGCTTACTCTTGGACCCATTACAAAAATTAGGAACTTAAAAAAAAAAAAACAGACACTAATCAGAGTTTGCACTGGATTTTAAATTTTAGGCACAATAATAAGGTTTGAGAGACTCTGGCAGGGTTCATTAAATCTCACTAGACATTAGGCTTTTTCGACACTAGGATGACTTGCTATCTTCTTCCTCCTCCTCCTCCTCCTCCTTCTCCACCACCACCCCTCCCTCCTCCTCCTCATTATCATCATCACACATAACGGCTATCATTTTTAAGCACTTACAGTGCACAAGGGAATGTACTAAAATTTTATTCAATTAATCCTTACAACCACTTTATCAAGTGTGCATCATTCCTTTTTTAAAAAGAGGAGACTTAGACTTGGAGAGTGAACCAACCAACCCAAAGTCACCAAAGCTGTATGTGAAAGGGCCAGAGTTTCAGTGTCTTTCATCCCTGAACACCCATCAGCATAGCCCAATGGCTGGCATATGACAGGTGCTCATTCAGTAGAAACTGGATGCCACGGTTTCTTTTTCTTTTTTTAATTTTTTTTAACATTTATTTATTTTTGAGACAGAGAGAGAGAGAGAGCATGAACAGGGGAGGGACAGAGAAAGAGGGAGACACAGAATCTGAAACAGGCTCCAGGCTCTGAGCTGTCAGCACAGAGCCCGACGCGGGGCTCAAACCCACAGACTGCGAGATCATGACCTGAGCCGAAGTCGGATGCTCAACTGACTGAGCCACCCAGGCGCCCCGATGCCAGGGTTTCATCATGAGTTCACAGTGGAGCTCAAAATAAAATGTTTGCCCCTGCCTCTCCTATAATGGGCTTCTCTACCTGTGTCCAGAACCTATGCTGGATCTCATTAACCAGATAGACAACTTAGGACCTACCTTATTGCCACCACAGGTACAGGAGGACATCTGGCCTTTGTGGAATAAAATGGAGGCCAGGAGTACAGGAGGAGAGAAGAGAGGCACAGACAGAAATCATTAGGATTGGACACATTCACCCCTCTGTTCTTGTCTCACGATTCTCCAGAAAGGTCTCCACATCCTCTGAGCATATGGAGAATACGGATCATTCATCTCCAATGTTATCTGGAATTTACTTCCCCAAGACAGGGCCAAGATTGAAGGAAATATAGAACAGGAAAAAGGATTATGGAAACCTTTAGGAAATAGAGTTAGAAAAGGCTAGCTTGGTCCATTCCTTTCAAAGAAGGTTAAAAAGTACAGCATGGGGCAGTAGAACATTTGCTAATGTCTATTGTTGATTTTAATTGGATTTTTTTGCAAATAAGTTTAATTTCATAGAAGTTTCTGCCACTTCTTGTGGGGTTTTGAATCTTTTTTACTGGTCAATTTTTTTAATATAATTTGCTTTTCAAAAGATGTCGTTTTATGAAATAACTAGCTTCACAGCAGATTTACTCTTTTTTTTTTTCTTTAAGAAACTGCCTTTAATCTTGATTGCATTCGAGTTAGGTGAGGGACTGAAAGAAGTTAAAAAGCTCACACAAATTGGAAATGAGAAAAAAATCAGAAGTTGTAATCATTTTCTTCATCTTTGCAAAGACCCCAGAGAGCAACCGGTTTAAAGTTAACTGGAGGCTATTATTATGAGTACTCTAGATGGAGAATGAGTTTTTACCCAATTCTATAATTTTTCTGACAGGTGCATTTTTTTTCAAAGCCCTCTACAAAATGAAGTGGGTATTTCAATATAATTCTCAGTTCTATCAGAGTAGATAGCAAAATAAATATTTGTTGAACTAATGGGTCAATTATTGACAATAAGGGTGGAGCACAAGACAACAAAAAAGGATAATTGAAAAATCATTTCATTTAATATTTTATCCATTAATTTTTGCAGCAAAGTTGTATGAATCATTTACTGTGTGTAAAACATGGCAGTGCAGAGGCTAGAGTAACAACTAATACTAATATAAGCATCAGGCATGTTCTGAGCAGTTTACATATTCCATTATTTCTCACAATGCTGTGTGAGAAACATTTCCCCCATTTTAGAGATGAGGCCACTGAGGCACAGAGAGGCTACATAACTTGCGCGAGGTCACACAGCTAAAAAGTGGCAGCAATGGGATTTGAACCCATTGGAGGCATTCTGACTGCAGGGTCCAGAACTTAGCAACCAGTGAGTACTACGCTCAAGGAAAGCTTAGAAATTAGTCATGGAAATGGAAAATCTATCAACTGTGCTCTTGAAGAAATGACATTTTATTGGAAGAGATGGAACTAGACACATATTTACAACAGAGCATGGGAAAAACTGTGGGGATGGGGAGAAGAGGGTCTTACAGAAGCAGTAAGGAGGCATCATACCCTATCAGGGGTGAGGGATGAACAAGAGTCAAGGAGGCAAACTGGGGAGAAGCATTGGTGTTTCAAGTGTGGAAGAAGCATCTGCAAGACATTAAAGTAATAAGCCTGGAAGATTCGGGTAAGGAAAATAATTCAGAAAAGCTACTGTAAAGAGCAGAGGCTGACAGTGCTGAGAGATGGGGCTGGAGAATGAAGTAGGTTCCAGATCATGAAGAACCTTGTAAATCAGGCTGAGGCATTTAGATGTTCTGCTACAAGCCTTTGTGGATTTTATACAAGGATGTGATTCAATCAGGTTTTCATGAGCACTGGGATATAGGAACTATCCTCCAGGAGTGTGGAGAACAGATTGGGAAGGATGCAGTAGGCAGATAGTGCAAGAGAGGGGAGTTTCACAATATTGACGGGGAAAATGGTGAGAGTGTTAAGTCTTAAAAGTCCTGCTTATCAGTTAGGCTGTGGAGAAGTGACATTTCCCTGGTAAGAAGCCTGTATTTCCCCTGTTCTTTTCAATTATTTTTGCTACAAATTTTCTTGTTTTCTAAATAATGAAATTTATTTCACATCACATTTCTCCTGGAAATGGGTCACTGGTAATATGTGGATGACTCTATGAATAGCCAATTATTATACTTTATGCATCAAACAAAACATTCTCCTTTAAGTTGAAGCCTTCTTGGAGGCCTTTTATCTAACTAGTCTGAAAAAAAATCATAATGGGAATTCAAAAGGGACTCTAAAGAGATAGACAGTATAATATTTAGAAAGAAAGACCACCTTCCCCACTTTTGAGACTAGAATATGGAAGAAAAAAAGTACGTTTGGGGGAAAGTGGATTGTATCAACCCCCTTCCGGTCAGTTTATCCATCCTTTCCTTTTTATTTGTTCTGGGCTTCTAATGAGCTTCCATCACTTTGGACTTCTAACTCGAGGGAAGAAAGCAGTTCCTCTCTCGGCTAAATTTAGTCCAGCCTGGGAAAACACTATACGTTTTGTTCTTCATGCTGTACTGCTCTGTGCAAAGAGGGAGAACTGGGGTGACTATTATATTTAGGGCAGAATTTCTCACACTTTTCAAAACAGCAGTTTAAAAATGTAGAAAAGGTTAGTGTGAAAGAAAAGAGCTGGGCTCTGAGAGTAAATGTAAGGTGTCTTAACTAGTAATAATCTATTTCGATATCACAAATGAAATCACTGACCCCTATGTGCTAAAAGAGATGCTTCCTCAATGTTCAACCTATTACCCAAGCATAACTGGGCAAAATCTGGGTTCGAAGCTCAAATTTCTACTTTCTAGCATTCTACCTATAACTTAGCCAATTAAGTCCTTATTGTCATAGGACATACAGTCATTTGTTTGCCATAGTTATTCTGGAACAACAATGCCTACTTTGTTCAATAAAGGCCATTCCCCTAAAGAAATTTGTACTGTAAAACCATTTATGGCTCCAGGCTTTCATATATTTTATAGATAGATCAATAGGTAGAGAGATAGATAGGTAAGTAGATAGGTACCTAGGTAGGTAGGTAGATAAATACATAATAAGTATATAAATATATACTTATGTAAGTATATAAATATATATGTATATATATTTGTATATATGTGTATATAAATAAATATATAAATATATGTATATATGTATATAAATATATACCTGTAAGTATATAAGTATGTAAATATATATGCTCTGAATGCATTGATAACAACAGATGAGTCAAGAAAAGTTCATTATATGCTTTTTCTATGTTGAGCCCTTTGTTATCTGCTCCAATTTAATAATAGTTCTAGTGTTGTTAATAGACCTAAAATAAATGACAACTGGTTTTAATTTTTTTTTTTTTGGTTGTTAAGGCACACTATGGAGTTCAGCCTTTCCAGTCCTCTTGTATCAGATTAAGAGTTCTAATACAGACAAATAAATATTAGTTATAAATCTGTGCTGGAAATGCCTCCACTCAGTTGTACTAGGTTTCCTCATCACAGGAAACAAAGTAATTTTTCCACTAACTTGACTTTAATATTGTTAGATACTTTCATAATTTTCTTGGAAGAAGTTTATTCAAATAACTTGGCACTTTTGAGTGGTCCCCTTTACTATGTGTTGTCCTAATTTTATTGTCATTCATTTTGTTATTTTCATATTTTAGATAGTTTAAACTTCCACAAAGCTGGGTATAAACATGGAACAAGGTCATTTCTTAAGAAACCCGAGTTCAGTGGCCAAGCCACTCATTAAGAAATCAGACCAAAGGAGATAGGAAGTCTGATGATTAGGATTTCAATAACAATTACGCCATCATGGAGAAATTGAGAAATATAACTAAATTTCTTACAAAGGGAATCAGATGGGCCACTGTGAAATGTAAGCCAAGCTCATATTCCTGAATCAGAGAGAATTATCACTAATTCATACATTAAACTGGGACATAATCAGAGGGTTTCATAAGATTTTCTCCCTGAAGCCCTAAAAGAAATGCTAGAATCTTTATCATTGACTTCTTTGTGTGGAAGAACAATAGGGTCTGCAGCAGACAGAAAGTTCACCCTTTCCCAAACATGCAATTCCAATGGCCATCAAACTGAGTGAGGCTGTATGTACATCCAAAGCCCTCACCTAGAGTGCTTATGAGCACAGGTCTCAGCCAGTACCGACCCCACCTCCTAAGTAGACTCTAGGACTAGCCCAAACAAAGGGTCAGGTGGTTCCAGACTCCTGAGTAGATTTTAGGAGGGGAGCACATTGAGCCACCAATTAGCAAACCCATCTCATTGAAATAATGACAGTGCCCATCACTTCCTAAGCTGTCCAGAGATCCCAGTGGGCAGCCTGCTGTGTACCCGTGTTAGGAATGTAGCACCTGATGAAACCACACTTTCGCTCAGCTCAGCATGGCCTTTTCCCAGAATAATCTGAAATATGCTAAGGGAGGAATTGACCTCCTTTTGAAGTCCCATAGCAAGCCAATTCACTTTTTTTCTCTTGGACCAGTTTCAGAGCAGCAAGCATTCAGTGTAAACAGAAGTGTGGAAGGAAATGGAGACTAAACCTAATTATTCATGATTCAAAATTCACTCACTGATTTTTACTTATTTCCAAACTACTTAGTCACAATCAAGTTTTAGAGGCAACCTCTGGCTTGATATCATTCTTTAATTTTAGTATAGCCTAGTTTTAAAATCTTAATTAGGTTACCACACCCCTATTCTGTGCTACATAAAACCTGTTTCATATATTTAATAATATCCTAAACATAGTAACATTACCTTATATTTTTAAATTGTCTAATTCTTTTCAAAGCATCTTTACACAGAGTGCTTCAAATGACCCTTACCTCTTACCTCTCCAAAAAAAAAAAAAAAAAAGGGCAGAAGAGTTATGCATGTATACTTCCATTCACAGATAAGAATACAGATGAATAGATGTTATGTTACATATAACCAGGCTGTAAATGGCAGAACCAGCGCCAGAACTTAACCACATGATTCCTAGTTCAATTCTCTTCTCACTAACTCAAACGTAGTTCCTTTTAACATTTTCATCCTGAATATATTCTGAATTATGACTTGTGTGCAGAGGCAGACATATTTGTGGGGGTTTTATCATTTTTTTTCTGTTGAAATATAGTCAAGCTCTAGGATTTTTTAAAAAAAAATTGTGCCTTAAAGTTGTCAACTTCCTGAGACATTTATCTGGAAATTCTGAACATATGTTTAAATTTTCTTCTTATTTTCTATTGAAATTTTCAAACTTACTTTGTTGTAAGATCCCCGGAGTTCTACCAATAAAATGCCCCTGTTGATTCATGTGCTGCCGAGAGAGTAGATCTTAAATGATCTTGGCACGAGAAAAAAAAAAATTTGTAACTATACGTAGTGATGGATGGTAACTAGACTTATTGTGATCATTTTGCAATATATTCCAATATCAAGCCATTATGTTGTACATCTGAAGCTAATATACTGTTGTATGTCAATTATATCTCAATTAGGAAAAACAATAAAAGGGGAGCCACTTGAGAGAATATTTTTTTTCATCTTGGCGTGACATACCATTTGCACCAATAGATTCTAGACTATCAGTCTTCATTCAGAAAATTATGCTGGATCTTTGGAGCCTAATGATTATCACCCAGTTGCTTATTACATTTCTAAACTGAGCTTCTTTTCTTACTTGCTTTGTTTGGCATGTAAAAGGGTCAGATTCTTCCTCTTTAATATTCTAAGATTTATTTTCTTTAAGTATGCAGGCTATTCCTATATTCGACCCTCTACTGGCTTTGTATTTGCATTCCCCTTCTTAATATTTAAACACACATTTCTAATAACTATCAGGTTGCCATAAGTCACAACTTTTTTTTATCTATTCTGCTTTATCACTTATTGATAAAGGTATTGATAATACCTTGGCATGAGCTAGATGAGCGTGCCTTTTAATAAACTAAAATAATGGTTTGTTTTTTGATTAAAGTATGAAGGTTAATTTTGTTTTAGGCCAGAATTTCTCACCAATTTAAGTAGTAATACACTCTCTTCCCAGTAGAAAGGGAGATCAGGAATCCAGTAAAAAGAATACATCACTTGTACTTTATTATGTTAATGTCATACTCAAAAGATGATTACCTGAAAATATTACATACTCCTATTTAAATATAGGAATACAATTTTATAAAAGTAAGATATTAATTGTAATGTTTTTGGATTGGCAGTGACTTTTGATACCTTTCACCTCAGATCTCTCTCTAATAATTAAGTAATTTTTCTCAGTATAATTTTATAATATCTACTGTCCATTTAGCATAGCAGTAATCATTTTTTTAAATTTTGAAGTTTTAATTATTCTCTTTAAGTTTCATTTAAACAGCTACATCCTAAATATCATCTTCAATTTTAGAATTAGAATACTCTTAGCATGTAATAATTCATTTTACACATGATGAAGCTCTTATGAAATAATTTCCAAGCCTCAGTATTTTATATACTCTTGGGATAGAGTTTTATGTGATATAAAATTGCATATTTATCCTTATGAGTTATGAATCTATGTAGGAATGGCTGTTTCAATTCAATACTGCCTCCTTATTTTTAAATAAGCATTCACCAAAGCACAGAAAATAGGAAACAGATATAATGGTAAAGCAATGAGACAGTGAAAGCCATGTTGGGTTACCAAAGCCATTTTTCTTCTCCCTTCACCTTAGAAGATGAGAAAAGAGGTTGATGATTCTTCATTGTACTGAACTGTCCTCTGATGGCTAGATTTCTATGATTTAGTTTCTGTCTTTTGGAAAAACAAGACATTCTTGAGTAGTATGAACCGTATAAACTGACAGTGTCTTATCTACTTGTCTTTATCAGTTTTTAATATACAAGTTTTTCTGTGGTTCAGTATTATATCATTATATCATTATATATCACCAAATACCTTTCCATTCATGGAACTGGAGAGAAATGGGGAAGTCACATTTTTATGGTGCTTTTGTACTTCTCCAATCTGTGCTGGTAAGGGATACTTCTTTCAAGTTCATGAAAAGCCTTGACTCAAGCAAAGCTTTAATTATCATTAAGCTTGTTAGTTCTTACTTTCCCTAAGGAAGACAGACTGCTGTTCTGGCTTATACAGCATAATCTCCTAGGTTCTGTAAACCAAATAAGAATTCTGCTTTTACCAAAAATACTGAGTTAAGCTGAGTAGGTAATATATATCACTTTTAGAAAACTAAGAGTTAGCTATTCCAATAAAAAAATATTTCTTTTGGGGGCACCTGGGTGGCTCAGTCGGCTAGCCTCCAACTCTTAATTTTGGTTCAGGTCATGATCTCACAGTCCTGAGATCCAGCCCCTTCATTGGGCTCCGTGCTAGGCCAGAAGCCTACTTAAGATTCTCTCTCTCCCTCTGCCCCTCCCAACTCGTACTCTCTTTCAAAAAGCAATTCTTATCAGTTATTGATATGGGAATCAATATAACTGCAGCAAATGTTTTCTTCAGATCTCGTTTCTCTTATTGTATTATTACTGAGCAGAGACTCTAAGAGACTTTTTCAAACAGATACAAGAGGATCTGGAGGGATCTACAGCACTGTAGGGTGACTGAGCTCTTGGGAGCACGTCGTACAAAGAGGAGACACAATAAACATGGCTTTTGATAATAAGCTTAGTACAGAGGATCTCTCATCACTATTATTGACCAGGGATCCTGTGCTTCTGTGTTTACTTATTCCTTAAGGAAAGGTCAAAGTCCAGAACAAGGATATTTGACTCAGCTCCAGCACTGGGTAGAGTGCTTTCATGCTGATGAGCAAGTCAATCCATTCCGTTCAGAGTGCATGGAGGACGTCTTGCGGTCTCCTTCTCTTTTACATACAGCCGAAGTGGAGACAAGGAGTAATGTTCTTCACATCTGTTTGCAAAAGAAGTCTGGTAAAAGCTTTTCTTCCCGACATACCTCCCATCTCCGCCACACACACATATCAAATAGAAGATGCAGGGGATAGAGGTTTGGGGAACAATGGAGGAGAGGAAAAGAGGCTTCTGGACTTACTTTGCTATCAGGCTGCTTAATATTACTTAGTCTGTGCAAAAAAGAGCCCTTCATGGGACTCAGCAAGTTATAAATCTTCTCTTTCCTTGCTGTGCCCACTTCTCACATCTCCTGGGGACGTTATGGGCTTATATGCCCTGTGGCTCATGAAGAACCAGTTTCATGTCTCTGCACTCTTTATCCTACCTTTGCTATGATGCGGTTTATTTTAAAATGGATAATATAGAATCAGCTTTACAGTGATGTACATAACAATGGAAACTATTTGGTCAACAGCCATCCTCTCCACTAAAATGAAGGCATGACTGAGTGACTAGGTGGTTCTGTTCTCTGTGGTTTCTTCTAGCACATAACAAAATGACTGGCAGATGGTGAAGGTGGTTCCATACAGTATTTATCAAATTAGTAAGTGATTAAATGGGAGGTACAGGATTCAAAATCCAAATTTCTCCTCCTTTTTTTTTTTTTTTCTTTTGGCCAACATACTGCCTCTAGCATATAAGCCCTTCAGATCCCTCTTAAATGTCACCTCTTCACAGGGACTTGGCCTGACCTCCCTACCTATATAGTAGCTGTCCCTTCTCACTTCCCCTGCCACCCATTATTCAGAATCTCAGCACTCTGCTTCCTTTTCTTCACAGTTATCAACTTGTTTGCTTTTCTTCCACCCTTTCTCTCTCTGTCTCTCTTTCTCCTTTAATCTATCTCATTTCCAACTACCGTGGAAGCACCCTCAGGATGAGGACAGGGGGCTTATTCCTTCTTGTTCTCCTAAATGTACGCATTATCTTACTAGATGCAGCAGCTCATTTAGAATAATTCTTGAAGTCCTACTTTAGGTTCAAGTACTGGGATATGAATCCAGTATTTCTAAAAACAAAAGATACATCTGACCTTGGAGGATGTGGGGGTTCTTAGCACTATATATATATATATATATATATATATATATATATACACATATATATATATTCTGTACATATATATATATATATATTCTGTACATAAAGGAAAATAGACATGAATGCTCTCAACAGCATCTGATTTTGCCTTTCCTCTCTTCTAGTCCAAATTACACTAGGTAAAGGTAGCCATCTGTCTGTATTCAGGAAGAATGCAGAGACTATATGCTATTAAAACATGATTAACTTTCTCCTACACAACTCACAAACTTTGCTATCTTATGTAGAAATAATTCAAAACACCTTTGCACTAACGTGAAAGTAAATTATTAGGTATTATATGTATAAGCATGCCTACGTGGATCCTTTTTATTTTTTGGAACAACAAATGTTACCCCTTTCTATCCAATTCAGAATTAGTATGCCAGAGGTCAGAAGTCACTATTTTAGGAGCTCTCAGAGGACCAATATTTATCTACCAAATGCATTACTTACTCTCTTGCATGTCCAATAAACATTGGCTTAGGTTTTCTCTCTCCTTCCTTCTTTGACATGACTTGACATATTTGAATGTGGCAAAAAGATATCTCCTTGACCAAATCCTCAGCTCCATGTTTGATTACCTTATGCATGCTAATGCAGCGTCTGAATCAACAATAATAGCCTAAACCTCTGGAGAAGATTTTGAGACAATGTTTGAAGTTTCTCTCAAGTCTGCTTTTGAGGTTGTCTCCTCTAATTATTAGAAATTTACTGCTGGTTTTAGATTCAATCACAATGGGAGATAGAATGCATTACACAGCAGTTTGAGTTCATGGCCAGTAGTCATGGCAACACCAGAGGATAAGTCTCAAAAGAAGGAATATTCTCCAAGGGCAAGAGTTTATATCTTGCTGCCAGATGTTTGCAGTTTTATTTTTGGAAATAAATATGCTATTTGGGTTTTGAAAAGCTTTAAAAACCTATTTTAAAGGTACAGTGTTTGTAAAAAATTTCAAAGTGAAGATCTCCATCATGTTTTCTAAATATCACCATATGCTAAATTTCCTTTACAGCTTTTTTGAATTTTCCCACTTGGGAATCACATAGAATGCTGTTCTGATGCATTCACACAATCACTAAATATTTATTGAGCACTTACTATGTGCCAGACACCTTGTTAGATATGGAGAATTCAGAGGTAATCTGCTGACGGTGAATATGGAAGAGAGATGGTTGCATGTATGCAGATTCAGGAAGTGTTAATATTTGCTGTATTTGTGACATGAATCCAGAAGAATCAAAAATATGTACCAGAGAGGCATAATAAAGAGACAGGAATATTATTATTCTGTGATACACACTGACTAGGAACCACATTGGATATAATTATGTGTTTTATTTACAAACTGAGATTTAAGTAACAATTGTTTATCTCCGTATTAAGTAACAATCGTATAATGACAGGCATTCTTATGCATTGGTACCTTTGTCCTAGGGTAAGAACCACTGTGCTTTGCTTACAGGAAAATAGCAAGGGTTGTAAAGGCTTAGAGCTGATAAAGTGCTGGTACTTTTAAAAACACAGTAGAGACTGGATGTTCTGCTCTCCTCCCCTACTCTCTGTCTTGGGAATCTCATTCTCTTTCTGAACATCAAAACAAATCTATAAAATTGTTGAAAAAATTTAAAAACAACTAGTTCGATATGCTCTCAATGTTCACATCTTTGATTTCCTATTTCCTGGTGAACATTTCTATTTGGAATGTTGCCAACACCCCAAACTCAAGAAGCCTAAGGATCCTAGACTTCAATATAAAGTAATTCTCTCTCCTTGTTCCTCTGTTTCCTAAGAAAGTTCCTATTGTTCTTTCAGTGACATGTTCTGCGCCTTTCTCAGTCATACCTGCAATGGCTCACCACTCCACTGCCTCTTTCTAGCCATCTTTTCTTCTACATGGTCACCCCGCCCACAGTGGTGTGGACCTTATTTTTTACTGTATTCTTACATTATGAAATGGACCTTCTTGTCTCACACACAACTGTCAGACCACTCTTCCTTAGGAGGGTGTCTTGGCTGAGTTTAAGAGGTCACTGGGTATATGAAACATATATTCCTGACTTCCTCGACTAGCAATATGCTTGTATGATGTCTTTGTTTGGGATAGAGGTGGGCTGAAAAAAGAGAGAAAAGTCTGGGGCATGGATGGACACTCGACATGGATGACAGGTGAAAGAGAGAAATCAAGGGTGATTGAGAGATATGGAGAGTGCTCATTTCCTAGCCAAAGACACCAGATCTGTGCATTGTGTAAGAGAGGGAAGGCAGAAGCTAATGGGGCCTGTGAGATTTAAGGCATGACTAACTCTACATCAGCATTCAAGTGATAAAGCTCCACACAGACTTAAGGAGAAGACAGTCCTCCACCAAGGGTCAATGGATGCCTTACGTGGGTTTGGAGAGGTTATCAGAACAATTTGGCCTATAGAATAGTCATGAAGAAAGAGCAGTGATTCTCAGAGCTCTTGGGGCTCTTGGGGTGCCTCTCTCCAGTATCTTGTGAACAACAGACCTCCACAAATGATAAGTAGAGTATGAACAAGTTTGTTGTGAAGTATATGCAGTTTATTGTGGGGGACCTCCAAATTAAGTAGACTCGTGTGGTGGTTTTTATGTTCTTGAAGAAGTGATGGCAGAGGCCATATACCGAAAACAAAATCAGCTGTTAACGTTAATCTAAACATTGTGATAAAAGGCTGGTGATGCCTGGGAGAATATACTTACAAATGATTTTTGAGATTACTATCCAGTTTTTAAAAATAAAATGGATTTATCGTCTGCAGTATAAAGTTCAAAATTCTTATCTTTGTCCACTTAAGATCTTTCTCAAACTCATTCCGATCTACTATTGCCTGCTTACCATCCCTAATTTCCTACAGAGTTCTGTTGGTTCAGTTCAAGGTAACTTGAACTAGTAAATTGAGTTTACTAGAGATACAAAGATGAGTAAATCAGAATGCATTCCTTCAAGGAATACCCAGAATAGTAGAAGAAACAAATATAACCAATAATTATATTGCAACACAATACATACAATAATTCATAAATGTACTTAAGACAGATATAAACAAGAAGTGAGAATGGCTCTGTGTGTGTGTGTGTGTGTGTGTGTGTTTGGAATAGAGCATTTGAAGAGTAAAAGGATTTAGGGAAGTCTTCACAGAGGAGGTGACTTTGAGAGATGAATACAATGTGTTGTTAGAAATAAACAAGGTAGAAAAGAGCATTGCAGACGAGCCTAGCATTTGTCCACCTTTTTGTTTTTCCTTACTATTACTTCTTCCTCCTTCCTAAATAACCATGCAAACCCTCCCCATACCTCAACGTCAGCTTTGACTGTACCTTGTCCCTATATCTCTTCTGCCCACTCCAGCTGAGGTGAGCCCTTCTTTAGGTTTACTTTTTAGGTTCCAGTTCTTTTCAAAACCTTTACAGTTTTCATCACTTGTTTTATAAATTAATTCTATATTCAGAATTACTCTTTCTATAGCACTTAGCTTACTCCTTTCTTTGAATTAGAGCTTCCCTTTCATTGTGAATTTTGATATGCGTGTATCTCCTAGCATACTGTGAATATCTTAAGGTCAGTGAGTAAGTTTAATTTACATTTTATTCCCCATCATGTCTTGTTGAGTGTCTTCTACCAGTCAGGTGAAAGCTGTCTGATAAATTAAGTGCTATATTATATGTACTGAACAAAAATATTTTTATCCAGGCACAGCATTATTGAGTGCAGAACTACAATTTTGTGATCATGTAGCAACTTAATGAAGATTATAAATATTTTTTTATGAATAGTGACACATTTTTCATTCAGACCCATTTCTCTATGCCACTCACTTAGCCAAGATTTGGAAATTTATTTGAGAGGGAAAATTTCTCATACTTTTCAATATATATCTGTCACGTATGTACACATATCCCTAAAGCAATAATGCTTCTATGAAGATGATATTCAATTAACATAATTTATAAGAGCCTTAAGTCATCCAACATCCTTCACTTTCACTTTGCAATTGATTCACTTAAGAGTTTGTGACACAGGGGGCACCTGGGTCGCTCAGTCAGTTAAGCGTCTGACTCTGGAGTTTTAGTTCAGGTCATGATCTCACAGTTTGTGAGATCAGGCCCCACATCAGGTTCTGTGCCGATAGGGCTGAGCCTGCTTGGGATTCTCTTTCTCTCTGTCTCTGTGTCTCTCTCTCTGCCCTTCCTCCTCTCATGCTCTCCCTCTCAAAATAAATAAATAAACAACAAAAAAAAAGAGTTTGTGACAGAGGTCTTATAAGTACCTGCCATCTGAGGGGCTTCCAAGGAAGAGGTAAGCTGCAGACACCAATGTTCCCTTTCCCCACCAAGCTAAAAAGTTAGTAAGAATGAGACAGTAGATACTTAGGAGCAATTACAGGACAGGAAAAATACACTACCAAAGAAAAGGATGTGAGATTGAAGATAAGTTTCACCTACAACACACTTGTGTGTGATGAGCTTATCCCAATAGTTTGTTCATTTAAAATGCATTTCAGTAAGTAACCTCATCTTTATCTTCTTTAGAGCTGGCATTCACATATGCTTAATAGTTTATAAAGACACTTCCAAGTTAATTAGCTCTTTTGATATTTACTACAGTTCATAAATGAGAAAGGAGAGCCTTTAGAATTATCAGTGCCTTGTTCACTATCAGGTAATTATTGCCGGGGCTAGTTTCAAGAGTGATACTTTCAAGTTAATGAGAATTTCAATTTCCCAAAGAATGACTAAAAATCAATCTTCTCGTTATTGTAAGTCCTGAATGAATTTTCTGATTTAACATGTGAGAGCCAAAGCGTTCCGTTTTAGAAAAGCAAACCCCCATGTTTAAGTGCTACTGTGCAAGAGGATTGCTTCTCACTTTGAACCTTGGCACTTTCCTTTCTTCTGTCTTAACTTGCTCTTGGTTTTATTAGATCCCCAAATCCCTTTTTTCTGGGGGGGATTAAAAGACTAATAGTATCTTTAATCCAAATACATGAAGTACTAACCTTTAAAGGTCCACCCCATAAAACACTGTCTTTCTGCATGACCTTTTATGCTTGAACTCTAAGTCAACATATAGAGCAAGCCATTCAACTTGTTAATGTTACAAATCTCTTCTTTTCCAAAGGGGCACCTTTCCAAATTAGCCATTCAGAGTGGCCGGAACAGCAATCTCAGGGTACTTGACAGCTGTGTGGCTCCACTCTGAATGCCATAAACATTTCACAGACTTGCCATCAAATTCCCTTCATTATGTAACGTTTGGTTTTGCTTTAATCGAGTTTGCATATTGCTTCAGTAACATTCTATCAAGTGGAACATTGACTGCCGTGCATCTTGCAAGTAGTGAGATAAAACTTGCTGTGAAAGGTAAGAGAGGGAGAGCAAACTGTCAAGTCAGGGCCAAAATAAGCTCTAGAGTCTACTGAAACATATAAGGAAGAACAGGCCAGGCAGGAAATAATTAGATTCAATATAACACGGTGCTGAAGGGTCAACGCAGGAATTGGTGTCGTAGTTGTACGTACTTTTATAGACACTGTAATTCTGCGATGGTGATTTCATTGCCCTTATTGCTGACTTGCTCAGCGTTGCTATGAGTGTTATATCCCTTCTTAAGCACCACTGAAAGGCTAATATTCACATGTGTAGTGCATACCTAAACAGAGGTTAAACGCCTGTTTTAAGACTGTGGGAACCCTGCAGGAGCAGTGGGACACTGGAATCCTCCCAAATTTAGAATTGTAATAGCATGTAGTATTCCATCTATAAGGGAAAACTTGAGTAAGGGATGAGCTCTGAAATCTCTCTCCAGTGACAATATGTTATTGCTCCAGTCCAGTGGTTCATTGCCATTTTACTGCCCAAGACATGAATTCCATGGCTTTTGCAGTATGACTTCCTGAATTTGAATTGTGGCCAAAACACACACACACACACACACACACACACACACACACACATTATGCTCCAAGTAACCAATTTCTCTTTTTTCCTTTCAAAAGTAGACTTCTTTGAGTTTTAGTTGATAACATGTTTGCACGAGGTAGAAACTGCATTTCCCCACCTCCCTGGCAGTTTGGTGTGGCCACATGGAAAAGTTAAGCCAAAAAATGTGAGTGCTGATGCATGCACTTTCTCCTTGCCTGACTTCCCCTTTCATCCCCTGGCCTGACTTTCCCCTAGTTGGGGAATTTCAGTGACTGAAGAAAACCTGAAAGCCACATGCTGAAGTTTGAAGACTTGTTGCACGGGCCCTGGACTGCCTATGAAAGAGAAATAAACTTGTATTCTATTTAAGCTGCTAAATAACTGTTGAAGCAGCTTCATGTGAACCTTAACTAATACAGGGGATGCAGAGACTGTGATCGTGAGGTTGAATGCATTTCATCAGTCTAGAAAAGTATCACATTTATGGTACTGACCTCATTGACTTTATACTCTAACCAACGCACCACTGACAGAATCATAGACTGACGAGGCTGGAAGAAACCCAACAAAACGCCATAATTCACAAAACATGTTGAAGAGAATTAACTTTTCTGAGGACATATACCTGCTAAAATAATTGATTCTTTGTTTTGAATGTTTCTGCAAAGGAAAAGTAAAACATCTTTAGGATAAAAAATTTCCAGTAAGTAATTATGACGTGTGCCACTGTCTTTTAAGTTGGAATTTATAAGAAACTACCTATTGGCTCATAATTAAATTTAGAGTATACTACTCCCAACTAGGTACTGAAATCTAGATTGAGGACTGCTATTTCTCAACAGCTACTCACTATAGATTTGCTTTATTTGGAAATACATAGATTAATATGGTTTTTATCTAATTATTCTTCCCCTTACAATTGGAACTTTTATATGAAAGTATTCAGTTATACAGACCCCAAAAGCATATTTATGCATAATACTTAAAATGTAAATATTAAAAGAAGACTAAGTAATACATACATCAAAAGGCTTATAAATTAATCCTTAATGATTATGAATTCTTGTCCATATTTTCTTTTCCCTTGGTGGCATTAATGAAAAGGATCCTTGATTCCTTTCCCTCCTTTGACTGAAGCGTCAATGGCCTATTGCTCTTAAAGTTTATATTCCTTTTCATTTTCCAGAAAAAGAAATAGGCTCTGAGTGTGAATCTCAGTTCCACCATTTATTTACTAAGTGTCTTTCTGGAAGTTGTGTACAAGCCTTGGGTTATTTACCAATAAAGTGGGGATTTTTAAAATGTGGGTACAGTTGATACACAACGTTACATTAATTTCAGATGTACAGCATAGTGATTCAACAAGTTTATACATAGCGTTACATTTACAAATGTAGCCTCTGTCTGTCAAAATCAAGGAATTTTTAATGTTTACCTCACTGACTGGTCCCTGGTCTTACTCCATGCTCTGTTCTCCACAAAGAGCTCTTTCTAACCCTTAAATCAGATGGTCTCTTCTCTGCTCACATGACTTCACTGGCTTCTCATCTCATTCATAATAAGAGCCTTTCCTAACAATAGCCTCAAAGGTCCTGGAGGATATGTAGACTCCCCCGTCTCATCCCATTTTCTATCAATTTCTCCTTTGCCAGCCCAATCCCGCTTGTCTTTGAACACGCCTAGAAACTGCTTTCTTCAAAACTTCTGCACCTGCTAATTCTCCACCAGCTGTGCCCTTTCCCTGGAAGATGCCCCTTCAAGATCTTCAGGTTTCTTCTCCAGTGTCAATGTTTCAGATGTTTTCCATCACTGCCTTGTATAAAACAGCAACCCCCTATCCACTCCCATGAATACTATCCCCTTTACCCTGATTTATTCCTTTCTATAACTCCAATAAAGGCAGGGATTTGTTCTGTTTACTGCCATATCCCAGAATTTAGAACAGTATCTACAGCATAGTAAGCGTGAAATAAACATTTGTCGAATGAATGTGTTATTGGGAGATTAAATGAAAGCATATAAATTACTTAGTCGGGGACATGGAACAATATAAGGGTTCCATAAATGGTGGCTCTTATTGCTGTATCTCTATCATAATGACAGCTGCTTGCTTTCCTGGATTCTTCCTTGCTTAGCTATTAGAATAATTCCACAGAGATTTGTAATTAATTTTTTTGCAACTCAACTTTTCTCATATATGTAAGTTGGTTTTAAGAACATATAACAGATATATGACAATGTAGTTAGTATGCTTTCATGATGATCTTTTTTTTTTAATTTTTTTTAACGTTTATTTATTTTTGAGACAGAGAGACAGAGCATGAATGGGGGAGGGTCAGAGAGAGGGAGACACAGAATCGGAAACAGGCTCCAGGCTCTGAGCTGTCAGCCCAGAGCCCGATGCGGGGCTCGAACTCACGGACGGCGAGATCATGACCTGAGCCGAAGTCGGACGCTTAACCGACTGAGCCACCCAGGCGCCCCCATGATGATCTTTTACTGAACAGGAAAGAGTAGTTTTTTAAATCTCAAAATGCAATCCTGCCCATGAGTGCCAGTATTTACAATATTTTTATTTTTTGATTAAGGACTAAGTGTTCTAACCTCCCTGTACTAGTAATATAACAGAAATACTATGCAACGTCCTAGTAACTGAAACCTAGTGAAAATTAGACCATTATATTTTCAGACATACCTAAATTTTGTTTTGTTTTGTTTTGTTTTAATAGATCATAAAGTTGGAGAAAGGCGTTCAGAATAAGGGAAAAGAAAAGAGGAAAGATTCAATGAACCAGTTCATTAAATAAATGAATCTAATTCAGTAATTTTCTTTCTTCCTTTCTTTCTTTCTTCTCCCCCCCCCCCCATAGAGAGGGAGAGCGTGAGCCTAGGAGGCGCAGAGAGAGAGAGAGAGACGAAGAGGCAGTCGAACACAGCGCTTGATCTCATGACCCTGAGATCATGAACTGAGCCCAAATCGAGAATCAGATGCTTAACTGACTGAGCCATTTGGGCATGCCTTAGTAATTTTCAACTGGGGGAATTTTCCACCGTCTAGAGACATTTTTGGTAGCCTGAGGGTGGCGGAGTGCTTCTGGCATCTAGTAGGCAGAGTCCAAAGATGAAGGATGTAAGATGTAGCTAAAGGTCCTACCATGCACAGGAAAGCCCTTATCAAAGAATTATCCTACCCCAGATGGTAACTGTGCTGAGATTGAGAAACCCTAACAATCCAACCGTCTCTGGGCCCATCAGCAGACCTGATACTCAGTCTATTTTGCACTCTCCCAGCCCAGCAGCCAGCATCCGTTCTGATTGGCCAGAGCCCTATCAGCTGTTTATATTTTGAAAATGACTGCTGATCATGAGTTGCCTCAAGATTACCCAGTGATTTAATGGCAAAAATAACACAGGGATCTGTCTTCAGATTCCGATCACCCCTTTTCTTACTACAATGCTACTCCATTCAACAGGGGTCTGGAGCTCAGTGCTATTGTTACGCGTTTCTTTTGCAGAGAGGTGGTAGCTTGGCATTGGCCTCATATGAGGAGGGTGGAAAACCTTGGGAAAGAAGCCTGTTGGTAATGATTTGTTCTCTGGTCTTCTGCTCTACCGCTGTGTGCTGCCCATGAGGAGAATGAAAGCCAACGAGTGTTCTGCACTTCCTTGAGCTTTGGTCAAGTCAGAAAAAGGTCTGTTCCTTGAACTTCCTGGCTCCCCTCTGCCTAAATGGATTTCTGTGCTTTGGTTGTGTTAAACAGATTTCAGTACTGCAATGTGTGTTCTTTTCTTGATTGTGACAGGCTGTGGAAACGGGATTTTATGTCTTTGTATGGTTTCATGCTCTGGGTAACTCTTAAGGGTGGAATTATATTTCACACATATTAAGGGGTGAATGAAAACCCTCTTGCTGATCAGCCCTTCAAGCCTGTTAATAATGTCTTGGTTCCATCATCAGCTGCTCATCATATTTGAGTGAGAGCACCATTCTTTCCAATTCTTAAGAATCGAATCTTTCTCTAAAATAAATGGAAAATAAATGTCTAGTACTCAGTTTATTCTCATCTCCTTGTTCAGAGCACATTTCAATTAGTTGTGATTCGTGCCCTTGCCCCCAAGGATCTTACTGGTAATGGAAAAATACTAAAGGGTTCCAAAGAAAGAGTGGCAGAAGGAGACTTGGGATATAGGTTATCAGGGAGAGAAAATATAATAAAGCATCTGGTTCTACTCGCATTTCCTAAATGAACTCGTTAGTTTAATTTATTAAACGCAAGTTGTTTTTCCAGTGGCGTTTTAACCAACAGTTTAGAACGGAGAACTAAACCCAACTCTCAGTAATATTCAGACTACCAAGCTCCCTCTCTAATTATATTCATTCTTTTTTTCCAGTTTCCACTGTCACTGCCCAAGTGAGGTTTCTTACTATTCCATTGCAATAGCTTCATAAACATTTCACTTCCCAGCCTGCTATTCAAGACCTTCGACCGTACGCCCCAGTCTAACCCCTAAAATTCTCTGGTATTGGTTAACACTGACCTCTTGGAAGGCACAGTCTTGGTGTTAACTCTTGTCCTTCTCCCCATATATAATACCTAAGAGGCCCTGCCATCAATGGGCACATATATTTCCAGAGTTTCATCTCTTCATAGCCCATGTAGCAACAGCAATGTTTCACAGCCAATTAAATACACCCTGGAAAAGTCCAGTATTCTCCAGGCAAGGGGCTACATGTTCCTCCAGTCGGCCAGCTGTCCTGATGCTAAAAATCATTGCCTTCTTCAGGGGTGACATTCCCCACCGGAACACATGTTTGTTTGTTGTTTTTGTTTTGCCTTGACCAAATTTCCTAGGAGTCATAGTATATAGACAATTATGTCTTTGATTTTTTGTTTATATTCTAATGTTGATTGGGCACAAATCTTGTATACATCTCATTCTCATTCTTTTTATTTCTGTTTGATTTGCAAAAATGTTTAGAATTTGTGTTCATAGGGATATCAGCCTCTTTTGTAATGTCTTTGTCTCATTTTGGAATCGGTGTAATGCTGACTTCATAGAATGAGTTGGGATGCTTCCCATTTTCTGGAAGAGTTATGTAGAATTGATATTATTCTTATTTTCTTAAGTGTTTGATGAAATTAACTAGTGCAGCCATTGGGGCCTGGAAGTTTCTTTGTGGGAAAGTAATCTGTAAAGTCAGCTATTAGCACTTACAGTTTTCTTTTCCTGATCACTCTGGCTAGAGTTTTAAATTGTATTCATCTTGAAGAATCAGCTTTTGATTTCTTGCATTATTTCTGTTTTTTCTTTCATTGATTCCTGCTTTGATTTTCATTCTTTCCTCCTGCTTACTCTGGATTTCATTTGCTTTTTTAAAATAGACTTTAATTTTTTAGAGCATTTTTACGTTTACAGCAAAATAATTGAGCAGAAGGTACAGACATTTCCTTGTATCTTTTCCTCCCTAGGTTCTTACAGAGAAGTACTAGGATCATTAACTTAAGAACTTTCTACTTTTCTAATACATGCCTCAGAATACAGTTTTCAGTTGCATCACGCAAATGGTGCAAATAATTAGATGAGAAATTTCTTCATGACAATTATTTGCATAATACTATTACTTATTTCTAAGCCATTTGTTTGGATTATGGATGTTTACCTTCATGATTTTTATATCATTACAAAGGATCAACAGAAATAGTAAAAATAGGTTTTATAACAAAGCCTAGCAGGGATTAAAATTCATTCAACTTAAACATTCCTACAATTGTAAATAGATTGCTTTGATGGGATTAGCGTGATCAATAGATTTTCTTGTAAACTACTTTTTATGTTTATTTATTTATTTTGAGAGAGGGAGAGAGAGAGTACAAGCAGGTGAGGGGCAAAAGAAAGAACTCCAAGCAGGTTCCACGCCATCAGCACAGAGCCCAACATGGGGCTGGAACCCACAAACTATGAGATCATGACCTGAGCTGAGATCAAGATCAGATGCTTAACTGACAGCTGTGGCCCAGGTGCCCCTCTTTTAAATTATTTTTATTGATAGAGATGTCTGGGTGGCTCAGTCAGTTAAGCGTCTGACTTCGGCTCAAGTCACGATCTCATGGCTTGTGAGTTCAAGCCCACATTGGGCTCTGTGCCTACAACTCAGAGCCTGGAGTCTGCTTCAGATATTCTCTCTCTCTCTCTCTCTCTCTCTCTCTCTCTCTCTCTCTCTCTCTCTCTCTCTCTCTCTCCCCCTACCCCACTCACGCTCTCCCTCCCAAAAAGAAATAAACATTAAAAAAATAAATTATTTTTATTGATAGAACATACAAAATCAAGACAAAACTGAGCATATGATGAAAATTGAAGAAACTGTTTATTGCACCATCCTATTTAAGATTTTTCTGTTTTTTAAAATGAGAGCTTATAGAAAAAATTGCCTTTCTTTTCTGCTTCAAGAGGGCACATTTCTCCACAATGTATAGAAGTAACCAAGCGTGAGTCTGTTCTTGCAATGGTGTGCCTAAATAGCAGGGAAGGGACAAAAGATAAAGAGAAAATAGTTCATGACTCATGTTTCCTTTGAAGAAAATTTAATGTACTGTATGAGGTAGTGTATAAATGGAATCAAATGACTTGGGGAAAAATCAGTATGTCCCTCTGTGTGTGTGTGTGTGTGTGTGTGTGTGTGTGTGTGTGTGTGTGAATACCTAATACCTGACATTTAACAATCAGCAAATATTTTAGTGGCAACTAGCAGGGTTCTTTTTACGTTAGTATCTGCACACACATATAATAACCTGCCTTGTGGTCTGTTGGCTAGCTCCCAGCCCTTTTCTATGTAGCCAGCAAGAGTTCTTGGAACAAATCTCTCCTCGCTTATTTCAGAATGTTCGCCTCCTTCTTTGAAGCATGGACCTCCAGTTAGGGGAAAACAAAAATGTAAGCCTTGCTACATGTATCATTGTCAATACAATAGAGTCTTTAGCAAAACTCTGTGTTCTGATTTTTGATAAAACAAATTGTGTAACCCACTGTAAGCAATGATTTTTAATAGGTTTGGGGGGAAAAAAACCCTCTCTAAATAACGACATGGATATTTAAATGTATTGTTTTAGTTGTGATGCTGATTACTTTTTTTTACTTTAAAATGTTCCAGAATTGGGGCCCCTGGGTGGCTCAGTCAGTTAAGCATCTGACCCAGCTTCAGCTCAGGTCATGATCTCACAGTCCGAGAGTTCCAGCCCCACGTTGGGCTCTGTGCTGATAGCTCAGAGCCTGGAGCCTGCTTGGATTCTGTCTCTCTCTCTCTCTCTCTTTCTCTCTGCCCCTCCCCCACTCATGCTCTTTCCCTCTCTCTCAAAAATAAACATTAAAATTTTTTTTAATGTTCCAAAACATTTCAAGAAGCAATCACATCGAATTTTCAATCAACAATTTCTTCTTAGCTATTAAGCGTTTCACCTATTTGCAACCACATGTCAAATATTTTTATCAAATTTATTTCAGTATTATTTGCATTATCTTTTCAACCTAACCTTAGCCGGACAGCTTTGTGAACCACCCTACCAGCCTGCTCTGTTTTCCTTCAGTAATTAAATAGACATTTACTATGTTACTTTCTGTGCCCCTGAAAATGGCAGATACCTGTTATCTGATCTTGGAAGAGATTCACTTCTTCTCTCTTAACAACAGCATTGTGTGCAAGCACAGCAAAATCAGCCCTGGTTTTTTTTTTTTCATTATTCTATTTAATGGAAGCATCTATTTTATAGAATAAAAGTGACCATGGCAACATGCAGTTGAAAAAGCAATGCCCAGGAGGTGGCAGCAATTTTCAGCATTTCAGTGCAATTCCTCTCCTCAAACTACACCTTATATATATTCCCTGTTCACTATTTAGCTCAGTGATTTAGACTTTCCTTAATCTTCCTCTTACCACCTGCCACTTCCTATTTTCCCTTCCCGTTTCCTTTCTTTGTTACTACGACAGAGAAACCCCCTTAGGGTCCTTGTGCAGGGCTTGTGCCTGTCTGGTCAGCTCAGCCCTAATGCCTATCTAAGAACTCTCAGCTATTTGTAGTTTTTTACTTACTTCAGTTTGCCAGTCCTGTGACAAATGATTTGGGTTTTTACTCTATTGAGTGGCCATTACTCCTTTCACAGGAGAAATTTAAGCAATTCTAAGTTTTTTCCTTGACTACTGACTACTGGTATTCCTCACAATAACTAATAGTTTCTAAATAAATTTTATTAAATATATCTTTACCTTAGTCACATAAACCATTGTCAATATTTTTAACATTATAAATATATATATCAAACAATATCTTTCTGATATGTGTGTGTGTGTGTGTGTGTGTGTGTGTGTGTGTGTATGTGTAGGTATAGCAGGAAAATAGAAAAAAATATATATATATATTGGTCTCTACTTTGAGTTCTTGGCACAGAGCTCCTCAACTCCTTGTAATTTCCTAAGTTATAAGAATAATAGGAACATCTTCTGTTCATTTTTTAAAATTTTTTTTTAATTTTTTTTTTCAACGCTTTTTTTATTTATTTTTGGGACAGAGAGAGACAGAGCATGAACGGGGGAGGGGCAGAGAGAGAGGAAGACAGAATCGGAAACAGGCTCCAGGCTCTGAGCCATCAGCCCAGAGCCTGACGCGGGGCTCAAACTCACGGACCGCGAGATCGTGACCTGGCTGAAGTCGGACGCTTAACCGACTGCGCCACCCAGGCGCCCCTTTTTAAAATTTTTTTAATGTTTATTTATTTTTGAGAGAGACAGAGAGACGGAGTGTGAGTGGGGAAGGGGAAGAGAGAGTCAGAGACACAGAATCCAAAGCAGCCTCCAGGCTCTGAGCTGTCAGCACAGAGCCCAATGCAAGACTCAAACTCACGAAATGTGAGATCATGGCCTGAGCCAAAGTCCGATGCTCAACTGACTGAGCCACCCAGGCACTCCCAGCATCTTCTGTTCTAATATTTGGTCTTTAATCCTGGTTCTTGACAAAGAGCTCCTGAAACCCTTGTAAGTTTCTAGAAACACTAGGAGCATCTTTTGTTCTAATGAGGCACTTCTGAATAGGAGCTGGTCAACAGAAAGACCAAGTCATAATTAGAAGCTTTGGAATTTTCAGCCTTACCTCCCCATCCTCCAGAGAAGGGAGAGGGATTAGAAATGGAATTAATGATTGATCATGCCTATGTGAGGAAGCCTCTATAAAATGCCAATACTCTGGGGCCTGCCTGCCTTCCTTCCTTCCTTCCTCCCTCCCTTCCTTTCTTTTTTGTTAACATTTATTTATTTTGAGAGAGAGAGAGAGAGAGCATGAGTGGGAGAGCGGTGGAGAGAGGTGGAAAGAGAGAGAATCTCAAGCGGGCTCTGCTCAAACCCATGAACGTGAGATCATGACCTGAGCTGAAATCAAAAGGTGGACACTTAACCAACTGAGCCACCCAGGCACGCCTAGTAACCACCTTTCTAACAAAGAAAATGTTTGGAGAGTTAATTAAACCTCAGTGGTATCACTATGCCAAAGGAAAAGTTTCTCTTTTTCCTTTTTCTATCTACCAGTAGCTCAAAAGTTCGTGTGTTAAATATTTGAGGCTTCTGAGATTAGAGACGTAAATACTAATTATTTAGGAGCACAATTCTATTTCAGTTATTCTGAAACCGTGCTTTTCAAATATTTTTTCAAGTTGCAAAGCCATCCTTTTTTCTAAAGGAAAGTATCTCTCTCTCTCTCTCTCTCTCTCTCTCTCTCCCTCCCTCCCTCCCACACACACTCATACAGCAAAGTGGAGTGGGAATGCTCAGGTTAAAGGGAAGGCGGTCCACGGACTTTCTGCCCAACTTCCTCCTACCCTACCCATTCCCTAAAGTGACCTTTGAGACACCACCAGGGATCCCAGAATTCTACAGAATATAGTTTGAAAATCACCATTTTAGAATACTCCTTAAGAATCCTAAACTAAATTTAAATTGCATAAACATCAGGTAAAAATAGAGACAAAGTCTAAGGAAGGAACTCAAATGGCTTTAAGATCAAGTCATGCCAAGATGGCCTCTTTCTTTCCTGGCAGACAGCGTTGTGCAAGTCCTCACATCTTTGTAACACCTGGGTACACAGTACTCCTTACTCTGTAAGGAGGCAGTAGTCCCAAATGTCATTTCATGCTTGGGACCCAGATAGGAGTGAGCGTTCAGCATAAAATAGAACTTTCATTTCCTTCAGGTCCAAAGCTCTCAACCTTGGCTGCAAGTCAGCATTACCTGGTAAGCTTTTATTTATTTATGTTTTAATTTATTTGGGGAGGGGGGCAGAGAGAGAGAGAGAGAGAGAGAGAATCCCAAGCAGGCTCTGCACTGTCCGCATGGAGCCTAATACCAGGCTCAAACTCACAAACTGTGAGATCATGACCTGAGCCAAAAGGAATCAAGAGTCGGATGCTCAACCCACTGAGCCACCCAGGCACCCCTTACCTGGCAAACTTTTAAAAAATACACAAACAGGGGTGCCTGAGTGGCTCAGTCAGTTGACTACTGGGGTGCTGATTTACTCAGGTCGTGGGATCATGGGTCATGGGATCAAGCCTTGCTTTAAGCCCCACGCCGGGTTCTGTGCTGAATGTGGAGCCTACTTAACCTCTCCCTCTCTCTCAGTCTCTCTCTCCCCACCCCCGCCCCTCTCTTCTCTTTTCTCTCTCTCTCTCTCTCTCAAGAAAAGAAAAAAACAAACAAACACAAACACAGGCCGCACCCATGTACAGTGTAACCAGACTCTAAGAATTAGGCCTGGGTAGCCCTGTTTCTAGAATCCCTCCTCAGATAATGTTTATGAGATCCAGAGGACAGAAGTGACACAAAAACTCCTGACTTTCCTTTTTCAGTTGACCCTTGAATAATGCAGGAGTTAGAGGCACAGACTCCTGTGCAGTTGAAAACGCATATATAGGGATGCCTGGGTGGCTCAGTCTGTTGAGCATCCCACTCTCGATTTTGCCTCAGGTCATGATCCCAGGGTTCTGGGATCTAGCCCCTCCTAGGGCTCCATGCTGAGTGTGGAACCTGCTTAAGATTCTCTCACCTCCTCTGTCCCTCTCCCCCATTCTCTCTCCCTCTCTCTCTCTCTCTCTCTCTCAAAATAAACATTAAAAAAACAGAAGAAGAAGAAGACAGCTCCAGGCTGTATCTCTTCCCTATCCTTTTTGAATATGCTCTCCTTCAAGTTCAGATAGAACTGTGTAATACTTCCTATCACTTTGCTTCAATTATATATTTATAAAGTTATTGACTTAATATTGATTAATTAATATTAAAGTTATTGACTCTTTACCTTGATATATTTCAAGATCTCTGAAGGCAAAATTTATCTCTTTTATTCATAATGGTAGACCCAGCACATAGGACCATGTCAGGCTCAAAGAAAACTCATTCATCTATTGCCTTACCAAAAATTTTTGAGTGTCTAATTTGTGCCAAGTACTTTGAACAATCTAGACAAGAGTTCTACCTTTATGAAGCTCACATACTAGTAGGAGATGAAAAATAAAAATCTCATATATATCAGATGGTGATAAAATATGCATAATAAATATTTGTTGAATGTATGACCACCCTTTCCTAAGTACTCCCATTATAACCTATAATTATTTCTTATTAGGCCATATATTCTTTAAGGGTAGATTTAATGTTATTAGTTCCCCTGTATCTAACACAGAGCTTGATGTATATGAAAAAGAGCATAACTGTTTTCCTGCAAACGCAATAAAGAACTGTTCTGACAGTAACATTTTATAAAAAGAAATCTCTTACCATCTTTGGAAATGCAATTGACAGAGACCTAAAAGTATAGCTATTCCTGTCATGTCATCATTTAGAGCAATGCTGTTCTTTCTTCTAAATAGCATTTGACAATTTACAATGAACTCTTATATTCTTTTTACCCTGTTTTATTTTGTTGGATTCAATATGGGTGATGCCTTTCTAAAATGCCCTTATCATTCCTTCCCCCCAAGTGTTTCTCCCCTCATGTTCCTTATCAAGTCCTTGGAGGTTAAAATCTGGCAGCTGCATATGAACTGGGTGATCTTGCCCTTAAGGCAGTTGTGATGACCGAGGGAAGCATTGGATTCCCGTCCTGTGTTGGGTGGGGCAAACAGATTGTCCCACAAATTTAGACCTGGGTCTGAGAGGCAGCGTCGTTTTTCTCTGTAGGTAATAGAACTATAAGTAAATGGGGACCTGTGGGGCGAGAGGAAAGAATTGAGAAACGTGAGATCATTTGAGAGATCTATGTGGGAAAGAGTGCCCAGAAATTGAAGGAAAAGAAACAATAGATCTGGAAAGAGGACAGGTGGAGCAGGAGGAAGGCTGGTAAAGGGTGGGTTTGAAGTGTTGGGAGACGTGAAAGCTTGGTGTCACATTGCTTCAGGCTGTGCTGAGTGCCTCCATCATGGGCTACTATTTGGGTGAATATAAGGACAAAGAAACTTTAATGGCTTTTGTTTTTTCCACACCTTTACTAACCCTTTTTTCTCCCCATCTAAAAAAAAAAAGTGTGTTTTATTTTATTCTTTTGTTCTAAGTAGTCACAGTAAATTGAGTAGAGTTTTGAACCAGCTTTGTCAAGTGTGAACAGTTATTAAATATTAACATGTTGAGGCAATTACCTTGTCATTCTGGGAACAATATAGGCCAGGTCTATTTGTCAAGCTTAATTGCAGTTAAATAATGTGTTTATAATTTCCTGGAAGAGGTGCTTGTAAACTTGGGTAACTGATCTAGAAATAGCATTGTAATTCCTAATTGTATTAATAATTATATTTTATTTACATGGTGCCGTTTACTTGAGGCCATTAAACACATTAACTCTACCAACTCATTTGTAATCTGAATGTGAAAAGTTATTAAACAGGAAGAATTATAATAAGTGTAACTCAGCGAAAGAGGTAATGATGACAGAACCTCATATTTATCAAGTCCCTGGGCCATATGTATAATACTATTTGGTCTTTATATTAACCTTCCTTAAAATTCCCATTGACTAGAATTCTGGAATTACAAGGGGTCTTAGAAACTAATCTGGCCCCTAATTTTATAGATGAGAAAATTAAAGCCCAGATAATTTAAATGATATGTCTAGATCACATATTTTTGTATATTAATTTACTTGTTTATGGTTTTTTAGATTTTTACCTCTTCCACAAAGCATTTGTACTGCTAACATAAAACAGAGAGCAGAAATCAGTTTTCTGAATCTTAGAGTTCTTTGTGTGTTAAGATTTCTGTCCTTGACCCATCTACCCTCATCATCTAGTAGAAGACCATCTGCAACATGCAAAAACATTATCCTTTATTCCCACCCAGAGGTTCATTTCAAACTCAGTCCCTACATTTCTGACCATAATTCTATTTTTTTCCCACATTTTCTGTTATTTTTCTCTAAACACAATGCATGTACCTCAATCTCTCTAATCTTCGGGTGGGAGGATTTACAAACTCTCACCGTTTCTCTAATGTCATCATCTAGCTACTGTCACATATATTACCTTTCCTTCTCAATTAACTTTCTGGAACTACTAGTCAGCATTCCCCATCTGCTCCAACCTACTACAATCCCACTTCTCACCCCCCCACTGGCGATCCCCTTTTTAAGAACAACAAGCAACTTTCAATATTCAAGTCAAACGACCCTTTCAGTCCTTAGTTGAATGGAAAGATAGTCATGCATTTTCAGGGCTGAACATAGTGCTTGGCACATAGAATGCACTCAGTAAATCTGTTACAAATAAAGTATGCAAAATACTAGAATTTTAACATTACAAGAGATAAATACGATGAACACGTGTGCTCACTCTGGTTCACTCTAACAAAGGAGTGAATTCTTAGGAAGGTTTATGAAAGAAAGAGGGAGCTGTGGCAATTTATTTGGTGTCCTCTTTGGTTTTGTCACACATCCCATCCATCGTAAGCTGTTAATTACCTTTTTTCCTCTTTCTTTCTTTTTCTTTCTTTCTTTCTTTCTTTCTTTCTTTCTTTCTTTCTTTCTTTCTTTCTTTCTTTCATGATGCAAAGCTGAACATAATTGTGGGTAATATCTGGAGTATTTTTTGGTCTAACTAGGAAAGCAGTGAAAGGAGGGTCATCACTATACAGAGGGAGCATGTTCCCAGGTGTGAATGAAAATCTTTACTCCCAGTGAGAATAGTGAATTTCTTTGCCTAGGCTTAATTCTTTGGAGTTAGAGAAAGTTGTCCTAAATCAGGTCACAAGGCTGCTATTTTGTGCTGTAGCCGTTGAGCTTTATTTATCCAACAAGAGGAGGGAAAACCACTGTCCCCACTTCAATTGTGGAGGTATGGGCAAAACAGATACACAGAGACATATAGGAAAGAGCTTCTCAAAAAATTTAAACTTTAATAACAGCAACAGAAGGGAATAAATACGTATCCCTCACACTTAGTCCAAAAACTTTCTACTGAAGTTGTGAATTGTCTTTAGAGCTTCATGCTTAATCTTAAGAATTTATGAGGTTTGGGCATTCTCATTCGTGATCTATGCAACTTAGTTTTAATATAAAATATGCTTTAGAAAAATGGACTACTCTTATGGATTTGTAAGCCCTCTGGTAAATGTGCCTGCCGTAAGAATAAGTTGACCCTGGCTTGATTGCATTAAAGTAACATCACTATGATAGAATATTCTTTCACCTTAACTTTATCCCATTAAATGAGCCCTTGGAGGCCTAAAAGTGTTCTACAGCCAAAACATTGATGTATTGTAGCTAACATTATAGAGTTATTAAACTACAGGATACCTACTCTATTTACCATGTACACAAAATGAGATTCTCTAAAATATCGTATCCTATTAAATTTGAAATCCATTCCATACAGCTATATAACATTTTACCCCAGTCTTTTCTGTTCCATGGAAGACTAAACATTTTCTTCCAAAGTATATGGAGATTGTTTGTCTAGATAAAGGAGGGATTAGTTCTTAAATCCAAAACAAAGAGGAAATAGGATATAGTTATGTAGTAAATAAGGCCTTATCTTTTTCTCTCAAACACATTTCCTCCCGTGAAGATTCTCCTGACTCACAAGAAGCATAAGGCAAAGGAGGCCATCTTGTGGAGGATAGTACTCCCTTTAAACTTCAGGGTTGGCCTAACTCCTCTGCAGTATATCAACAAATAGATTTGTTCATGAATGTTCAAAGCAGTGTTATTCATAATAGCCTAGAATTAAAACAACCCCAATGTCAATCAATCAGTGAATGGAAAAACAAAAACAAAACATCCATATGACAGAGAACTTTTCAGCAGTAAAAAGGAAAAGAATCCTGGTGTATGCTATAACATGAAGTAACCTCAAAAACATTGTGCTAAGTGATGGAAGACAGACACTAAAGACACTAAAGACAGACACTATAAAGACTATTTTATAATTCCATTTATATGGACTGTCCAGAAGAAGGAAATCTGTAAACATGGACAGTAGATTACTGGCAGCCAGGGGCTGGGCTGGGAAAGGGAAGGAACTCCAATTGGGCACAAGGGATGGTGGTGATGGTGGCATTACTCAGAAATTTACTAAATTTGTTGAATTGGACTCTTAAAAATGAGTGGATTTTGTGATAGGTAAATTATACCACGATAAAGCTATTTTTTAAATTCTATTTCAAGAACCAATTCAAATAATACTTTCACTAGGAAGCCTAATCTCCCCTCCCAATCATCTTTTGTGCCCCCACTACACCCTGGTCCTGTCAGCCATGGGATCTATCAGAATTGCATGTGTTATTATGTACATTACGATCCTAGATCATGAGAGCAGAGACCACTTTTTCACAAGACCAGTGCCTAGCATAGGCACATGGGGTCGGAAATGCAGTGTTTTTGCAGTGTATGATGCATTTTGGCTAAAGAACCAAACCCAATGTCTAATCATAGCCATGATGAATTTAGCATAATTTGAAGAGAATTTTTGCCTTTTAACAAAAGTCATTGATTATATTAATATTCAGCTTTTGGAAGGGAACCATGGTCCAAGGGAATCTGAACTCTTATTCCAGCATGCTTTGGTCTTTATTACAGATTTTCCTTGGGGATGACTGAGATATGTGTCAAACATATTTCCCAAAGATGATGATCATGAAGCTTATCATTTCTGATGATGTGAATTACTTTTTTGCCCAATATATATGTATGCATGTATATATACATATATATTGTTTCTTCCCCTCTTCCCTTTCTTTATTCTTTCCTCAGCATTCCCTTAACACCTTCCCTCTAGGTGAGGAGAGAATATTTGATATGACAATTTAAAAATGGCATCCTTTTCATACAATAACTCACTGAAGAAACCCTATTGATTGCATTGAACTCAATACTGGCAAGAGAAAACTTGTCTTATAGTTGCTCCACTTTGAGGGTTAGAGAAGATTTAGGGCCTTTTTCTTCAACATACAGCCACTAAGTCTCAATGCTGGCCTTCAGGATAGAGCATGAAGTCACCACTCAGAGACCCAAGGATCTGGATACTCTCCCAGATGTAGCCACTACCCTGAGGGCAAGTCAGGAGGTAGAAAAGACCTAGAGGGCATGGTGAGGGGAGAGTAATGAGAAGGAAGTCCAGAGAAAAGTAGCAGAAAATTCTAAAGAACCACCAAAGTGAACCACAGAGGGACTGTGTTATGAACACATATAATTTTGAGTTAAAAAATACCCAATCTGAGACCAAAGAGAGCAGATTGTTTCTTATCTTTCACTTCTTAGAAGATAAAACAGAAGCTACTGGACAAATATCAGCCCTTCGAATGCTTCCCTACCCTGGACTTTGTCTCCAGAGCAGACAAAAGTACAAATGAAAATTCCCAACCTAGGGCAGAGGTATCTATAGCGAGAGTGCTGATGTCAGCTATGGCTCCTAACCAGACCCTCTTGGAGCATGATTTTGACTGTAGTTCCTGACGCCAGTTTACTCTTATTCACTTGCCATCTGAGTTATATATAAAATATGTATAATATAATACATTATATACTATAATTTATTATATAAAATATGTATTATATATTATTTATTTATATATAATAAATTATATATTCTATATATAATATACTTGATATATATTTTTTCCACATCTGTCTGTATGTTTATAGCTATAGCCATGAACCAGATCATGAACAACCCCTGGCATATCCAAAGGCAAGAGACATGTGGCATCGCACATTATGAGTAGCAGCAGGCAATGATAACCACTACTGTAACTGGTGGTTCTCATCCAAGGGTGCGTTTGCCTCCCGAGGGATATTTGCCAATATCTAGAGAAATTTTTGGTTGTTACAACTGGGGATGTTACTGGCATCTAGTGAGGAAAGGCTAGCGATGCTGTTAACATCCTACAATGCATAGGAAAGCCTTCACACTGAGGAATTATCCAGTCCAAAATTTCATTGGTTCTGAGGTTGGGAAATCCTGCTCTAATCCACCTCTTTGATATCCTGTCCAACTTATTTTACTATGTTTTTGTGTAGTATAGTCATGCCAGGAAAATGTGAGTCTGAGGGCTGCCCTCACTGCTGGTAGTTGGGGCAGTGATTGAAGATGTACTAGGAGTGGAGTAATAGGCAAGAGTATTTTTTAAGGAAAATTTTTAAGGAAAATACTGTTTGTTAAAAAAAAAAATTAAGTACTCCAAACCGGCCTGTCATATTTAAAACTAAAGTTCTATCTGTGTGTGTCTGCCTAAAAAGATTGTTAGGTTTCTTTTGGAGAGTGGCAATCAATTAGGACAGGGATATAGGAAACATTTCTTTATGTGTGACTATTTCACAAGGAAAACATTCCATTTTTGTTGTAAAAGTAAACATGTTATAAAACTTATTTTTGAAAAATGGAACCTAGAAATGAACACTTGTAGTGTTTAGTTATATCCTTTTTATTAAAATGAAATACTACATTATTACAAAGTCAAACCATGTGGGAATAATACTTTCCATTCCACAAATGTGTATTACGTAGTTATCATTTGTTCCCTCATTCATACAAGGAGACAGAACTGAAGTATATAATTTTTGTTATCAACTTGTCTAGTGCAGGAGACAATCAAGCAGCAATAAAAGTATCATATGGTAATTATTATGTGGACACAGTGGAGGGATACCTAACTGACCCTGGAAGTATCAAAGAAGACTTCTTGAGAGAAATGACTTAGTCTGAGTTTCCAGGATTGAATAGCCATTAAGTGAGGTTAGTAGGGAGGACATTCAGAAAGTAAAGAACCTGAAGACAAAACACGTTGTGTTTTAGAGCCAAAAGGTTGTCTGGGTACAAGGTACCAAGGGGTAGAGACCTTCTGCTCCAGACCCTTCCTCTTTCTACCTTCCTCTTCTCTCTTCTTCTCTCCCCCCTTATTTTAAAGTTTGGAGAGAGTTGAGTATTTTATACCTTTAATAAGCCTGTAAAGAGATAGAGGTAAAAATACAAAAGAGAGGGAAGGAATACATTATGAAGAGGTGTCTACTGAGAGGTGGGAAAGCTCAAAGCAGGTCAGGCAGGGGAAGTATAATTAGCCTTGGATAGGAAAATGGCAGCTATTCCACTGAGATCAGAAAGCAGGGAAGGAAGGACTTGGATCAAAATATATTTAAGGGGATGGTTTGCAATCGGGAAATGCAAGTTTCTGCTTGATGTTATTCTTCTTTTGTTTCCTGAGAATGTGGAATTTTGAGGAAACTAGGTGCTGTTGGTGATTTATGTAGGTTTATATAAAGGTATGTAAAATAAAGGTCCTGTCTTCATAGAATGTAGCAGAAGAGAGAAGATTCATATTCCAATAATTATTATAAAAGAGAGTGAGTGGTAAGTTTAATAGAAAAATTAAAACTAAAATGTTAGGGAGTTCAGAGATTTATTACTTCAGGCAAGGATGTTACTGCTTATTGGTTTATTATTGCCAGATAATAAAAGTAACTGCACATTGCTAATAAACAGGGGTCTGAGCTAAAAATCAGATGAATAAATAAATGAGTCAATCCAAGTTAATCATCATAGTGAAAATTAAAAATAGGCTACCAGCGTTATATCCAATACAAAGGGTGTCAATTACTTCTCAATTATTTATGAAAATGGCTTAAATTGTATACATAATCTCTTCTCTCTGTCTCTCTCTGTTTCATCTTTTCTTCTCTCACTTCCTCCTTCTCACCTCTCTATCATCTTTGGAAAGTTTTTAAAGTCTGCTGGGACTTCCTGGGCTGATCTTACTCTGAAGAGAAGCTCCAGAGGTCTCACTAGGTGAAGCCTAACAAGAAAGTTTAAGGGAACTGAAAAATAAAGGAGGAGGAGGAGGAGGAACAATAACAAAAAGCAATGAAGAGAGGAGAAAGAGTGTGTTTAGACTGAGTTAAACAGGATGAAGAGAGAGAATAAACCCAACCCTGGCCTCCCGGGAGACTAGAGAGACTGATACATAAGACTATTGTGATCCATAAGAACCAGGAACTAATCCCTTTATTAATTAAAAAGAAAAGACATTTAATTCTTCATTAATTCTTAATTAAAAAGAAAAAACAATATTCAGGTTGTTTTTTCTTCTCTAGATGATGATGGAGAAATTGGAAGAGGCTCAGAGAAGATTAAGTCAGGAAATGTTTATTAAGGCCCAAAATGTTCCAGTTACTATAACACACACGTTGGGCATCAGTTATAAGTCATATGCAATTGAGAGGATAAAAGAAAAGGTTATCCTGACTTCAGCAAACTCCTAGCTTAGCACCTTTGCCTTAAATCAGCAGTTACAACCAGGGACTACTTGCCCACCTCCACCGGAAACATTTGGCCATGTCTAGAGTCATTTTTGGTCACCATATCTGGTGGTAGAGGCCAGAGATGCAGCTAAACATCCTATAGACAGTCCTCCACAACAGTGATCTAGCCCCAGATGTCAACAGTGCTGAGTTTGCAAAACTTCCCACGGCACTGTTCTCTCTGCCTAGAGCGCTCTTTCCCGGTTACCCAAATCTTTCAAGTTCTGCTCAACTGTATCGTCTCCAGCAGACCCAGCACGACTGCCTTCTGCTTAAAATGGTTATTCCCTCTTTTCACTCCTCCACCTTTTCCCCTGACTTAGGTTTTTTACAGCCCTTCTTAACTTGTGCTATCCTATACCATTTAACTTGTTATTTTATTATCAGTGTCTCCCCACTAAAGTAGAAGTTTTGTGAAAGTGGGAAGTTTTTGTTTGGTTGTCTTTGTCTTGTTTGTTGCTGTGGGTATCCTCAGTGGTCAATAAATATTTGATATTTGGGAGAAGAATGGAGTGAGTTCTGGGTTAAGAACATACTTTGGAAGTAGGGAATGGGATTATCTAAAAGATGGGTGGAAATTCACAGTGTACAGCTTATTAGGAAGAAGAGTCTCCACAGATCCAGTGCCACCTTTGGACAAGGAGCCTGTTTGGAACAGGCGGACCCACAAAGGGTCCTAACAGGGCTTTACTGTGAGGCAGGATTATATCTCAAAGTATTATTCGGTTTATATGTGATGTTTCTAATTCCTTTTACTCTCTCTCTCTCTCTCTCTCTGTCTCTCTCTGGTACCCAGAGAGTCTTTTTTTTCCTCTCTCCAGCTTTTACTGAAGTCATAACAAGATTCAGAGAGATGGTGGACCTAGATTCAAGGCAAAGATTCTCTTCTTGGAACCATTTTAAGAGGTTCTTTAAAAAACAAAACCAAACAAACAACAACAAACAAAAGCACTTCCAAGATACTAGAGAAGGTCAGAAGAGGAGAACGATGAAGTGAAAATGAAAGGAAGGAGAAGGAGTTTGCTGGAAGGTGAGAAGATTCAGTCACCCTGGAGCAGAGTAGAAGAGTCTCAGAAGATAAAGCAGTCTTCCAGCACAGATCCAGGCCCATACCCTCAACTCCACTGAACCTTCTCTTGGGAACCTTCCCTATCAGCAGCCCTGGTCTCCTTCAAGCATCCTGAGTAGAAGGTAGGGAACTTGCACCTGGGGAGTGACCGGAACAGCCTTAATGCTGCTCTAAATTTAAACAGTTTTTGACTATACCTCTGGCCTCTCTTTTCTTCCAATATTTACCTTAGAAAACTTGTGAATTCTTTCTTTGTCCCTTTGAGATGTAAATCTTTTAAAAGCCTCTTGCCAGGGCACCTGGCTCAGTCCATTAAGCATCCAACTTTTGATTTCAGCTCAGGTCATGATCTCACAGTTGTGAGATCAAGCCCTGGGTTGGGCTCCAAGCTGGATGAGGAGCTGCTTGAGATTCTCTCTCTCCCTCTTCCTCTCCCCTTCCCCTGCTCATGCTCACTCTCTCTTTCTCACGTGATTAATTAATTATTAATTGCCTTTTGCCAATTCTGTAAGACAGGAATGTCCTTCTCAAGGAGCCATCGCTTTGACTTGTAATTATCAAGGAAGATAGCACCTCTGTCTCCCAGTCCTTGGGAGGGTAGGAGTTTAACTTCAGTTGCCACCTAGCTCCAAGTTGTAAAACTACCTCTTCTCAGGAAGACAAAAAGTTAGCCCCTATAGTGAGGAAGACAGGCATTAATCAAATTCATAGTAATTAATGTATAATTGCAATCAGAAGAGTGCTACAATGCAGTGGAACACAGATTTATGAATGCACATAATGCATGCACAGATATTTGAATGCACAAAAAAATCTAACCTAGATGGTTGAGGGTAGGGTGCAGTGGGGAATTGTAATAAAAAAAATTGAGCAGAAACCTCAAGGTTGTAAAAGACCACAAGTTAACTAGATAAAGGGAATGTGATGGGAGGGGAGGCATAAATAAATGTTTCTGGAAGACAAAAGAGCCTGGGCAAAATCCTGCAATTGAAGAAAGGATGGTGATTTACAGGAACTCAAAGAAACTCAAACTCAAACTGTGTGGGTGAAGCAAAGACGGGAGGGGGAAACACGGTACTGAATGAAGCTTGAGAACAGAGACACAAGTCATGTACTAAGCACAGTAGGTAGACATCAAGTTAATCTACAGGTAGGCACTGAATCCACCTCAAGGTTTAAGCTTGAGAAGGGATAGGGAATATAATCAGACTTCCATTAAATTGGAGTCAGTTATAATTCCAGGAATCAGGAGATGCTTGCAATAATCCAGGTGATGGTTGATGATGGCTTAGACTAGAGAGAAGCAAAGGTGATGGATCCAGGAGGATTATAGCAGAGGTTGGAGGAGAGGCGTGTTTGCAGGTGACCAGATGTTTCAAGTTGAGCACATAAGGCTGGGTGAGCTGTCCACCAAGCACTCTAGGGAAGACACTCATTATAAACAAACCTTTATATTGAATTTTGCCCGGGCTTATATTTGACTACTTCCATTTTTTATTATTTAATGTGCTGTTTAATGTAGATTCAAATCTCAATACTCTTAATAGAGAAAAAAATCTTGAAAAAGTTTATAAAATCAATAAGAAAAGTGCTCAGACTCTAACAACATGGACAGCACAAGCAAGGAATTCTAAAAAGAGCAAATACAAATAAATGAACATTGGAATATATGTTCTACTTAATTAGTAATGAAATAAATGCAAATTAACATAATAATGAAATAGCATATTTCACCTATAGTTAAAACAAAATGAAAACCTTGCTGGTGAAGGTGAAATGAGACAGATCTTAAGATCTGCTGGTGGGTAGAGAAATTAATACAACATTGTTGGGGGAAAATTGGCAAAAAGTACCAAATGCTTTAAAATAGTCATGGCATTAAGGCCTCCTAATTCCAGTTTTGGGAAAATACTCAATGAAAATGACCAGCAGTTTAGACATAGCCTTATGGGCAAAGATTTTTATCAAAGAGTTAAGTTTAAAAAAGAAAAGAATGGAAATAGTTCTAATTCCCCAAATTATAAAAACATAGATAAATCATGGTATATCTATATGTTGGCATATTATGTGATTATATTAAGCAATGATTATGAAGGTTTCTTAATGACATAAAGTATTTGTGATATATAAACTGGGTTAATTAAGCAGAAAGTACAAAATTACAAGTACCCTAGAACCACGATGCACAGATAAAAGACTGGAAGACTATGTAGAAAATACTAATGCTGGTTAACTCAGGGGGCTTTACAAGTAACTTACTTTTCATTTACTTTTCTTTGTTCTCCAAAGATATAATAAAGAATATTATTTTATGCTTTAAGTTAAACAAGTACATTAAATAAGTCTGATATGGTGTGCAATGTGCATTAGCTCTCAGAAAGCTTCGTTTGGAGGCACCAGTATTTCACTTTGTCAACTATTAAAATAAGGACAATCAATCTATATCCATTTAGAAAATTTCCAAAATGAGGCTCCTAACTGTCTCCCAGAGAATAAAGAGAGTAGCTAGACTTGAGGAAGAAGTTATTGATTCTCATATCATAAAACACAGTTCACAATTAGCATCTTTGCGGCCTTCTCTCTGATTTTTGTCTGATGGGTACCATTCTTTGAGTCATAGCTGGATCCTACCAAATTTTTCTAATCTTCATGATAGCTAGTAGTGTGAAATAGAAATGACCGCAATGGAGGACTCTCCATTCCTGTACCTCAGTAAGAGAATAGAAATGTTCTCTCTTGTTTAGGTATCTCCTGACGGGATACAAAGACCGGGACCAAATGTGTCCTGGAATTCCATTCAGGCTCAATCATCTTATGATTGTACTATAGAACACTGCTCAAAAATAATTTGAGTATATTGTGATCTCATTGTGATTATTTTTTTTCTGTTAATCATTATAGCACAGGTCTCAAACTTCACCAGGCATTAGCAGCAGCAAGGTAGAAGGCCTGTCAAATTAGAGTGCTGGACCCCCAACCCCATAATCCCTGATTCAGTAGGTCAGGAGTCCAGCCATGAATTTCCATTTTTAGCAAGTTCCCAGGTGATACTGATGCTGCTGCTTTGAAGACAACATTTGGTAGCCGCTGCTTTGCATTGATCATTTTGATTTTCTATTGTAAGCTTACTTAAAGCAGTAAGTGCTCTGTTTTCATTAGTAATATTTACTCTAGTCATTTATTTTGAGGTGTAGGGGAATGGGAGTGTTTCTCATTTCCTTCCAGCAGACATTTTTGATATTGATAGCACAAGCACCCAACCAAAGAGAAAGAGGACCATGGGTCAAGTACATGAAATACAATATTGCTGCCTCTCATTCCTGTTACCATGGCTGCAATATGTGTGGAGAATAGCAGTACATTTCACAAGAGCATGGGATTATGTGCTCTTTCCTCTACAACACGTATTAACGAATGAACATGAAGTTTTGAAATGAATCTCTTGGAGGACAATATCAGGGGATTATCTGTAAAATGTGTAAAAGTTACCATTAAAGAAGAGATGACACTGGGTATTATATTCTGACAACTTTCTGCCACATTCCAGGCCTTTCTAGCAGAATCAGAGTTCTTTGCCATCAGCCTGGTTTTAGATGAATTTCTTAAAAGAGTACAAGGTCTCCGACCTATGAGCCGTCAGGATTAGAGATGAAAACATAATTTTGGATCAAGCCTCTCACATTTAATTAAGCTATGTTATCTTTTATTTAATTTACATAGATATGAATTTCATTGCATTTGGTTAGTATTGCATATTAAATTCCCATCATATCCATTTAAATCAAGTTAGGTAATACATGTGAAGGAGCTCAGAAAAAAAGTTCAATACAAACGAGAAAGTGTGATGATCGTTGTGATCTTCTCCATCATATGAATGAGCAAGCTGAATAGAGAGAGTTTAACACAGTAATTTCTCAGGGTTCACAGGTATGATCAAGAACATGGTAAAAAAAAATCACCATTTATTGGGTGGCAAGATGCAGTGGGAAAGCTTAGACTTTGAAGTCCTGTACACCTTTGTTAAAATACATGTGAGGCTTTGGGCAACCTACTTAGTCTCTATGAGCCTGATTTAGTGCGTTTATCACAAAGATGATGTTAATGATAGCTACTACTGAGATTGATCAGATTAATAAGATGAAAAAGTACAGAGCAGGTTGCACAACTTTGTGAACATACTAGAAACCACCAAATTTTATATTTTGAAAGGGGCATGGGAATGATACTTCAATTAAAAAATTGAACTACATAACAAAGTGCCGGGCATAGAGTGTCACCCAATGAGACATTTTTCCTTCTCTTTTCCTTCTGCTCTGTAGTCTGATAATGTGGCCATGGAAACCATGGTGTACCAACAGCTGGATGGCATAAACTGCAACTGGGGTCTGACTTTTTAGAAGACTTGTGGGAGCTTTACATTTTTGCTGTGGTCTGCATGTTTGTGTCCCCTCAAAATTCATATGTTCAAATCCTAACCCACAAAGTGATGATATTAGTAGATGGCACCTTTGGGAGGTATTTAAGTCATGAGGGTAAATCCCAGAATAGGATTTGTGCCATATAAAAGAGGCTCCAGGGAGCTCCCTAGACTTTTTCCACAATGTGAGGAAACAACGAGAAGTCTGGCACCTTGATCTTGGACTTGCAGCCTCCAGAACAGTAAACAATACATTTTGGGTGTTTATAAGCTGCTCAGGCTCTGGTATTTTAGTATTGCAGCTCAAGTGGACTAAAACAGTCATGTTAAACAAGAGTATGCATTTTGGGGGGACATCTGGTTAAAAATGTAAGATTGAGGACAGTTATCTCCATTTCTTCCTCAAATAACACTAATGTGGTAGGAACAGAATACAGCTGGCATAAATCCACAAAGACAAAGAGAACCGAAGAGGAAATAACAACAAACAAGAAATGTGGATAATGTTTTGAAAGATGGAAAGCTGAAGTTTTCTGCAGAAAGAGTACCTGGATTTTGAGGTGCCAGGTAATTTTGGACACATTTGGGATAAGGGGCGAAACTCAAAATAGACCAATTGAAAGTCTATATTTCAAAAAATTAGAGCTCAATATCCTGTTCCTTGTTTGGTGCACTCAGACAACAAGCCCATTGCCAAGCCCAGTGGGAGAGAGGAGGTTTATTGTTTGGAGAAATTAAAGTAGACTCCAGACTTTGTGATACAAGTCAGATTGGAAGGAAGAGGTAAAAGACCTGGAGGAAAACAGGGTCAATACTGATGCTGGAGGGAAACTCCAAATTTTCTTCCCTCCTCAGTCTTCAGGAAGCTGGAATCCAGGTTTATAGCTCCTCCTCCCTCTCACCACCAGGTAGAATATTGGAGAATTCCTCTCACAACACTAGCATGTCCCCAAACTATGGCATGCATATATAGACTTCCATGCAATTATCCTGGTTGAAAGCCTGCTCCCATCCGCCAAGTATGTGTTACCTTTTCAGAGCCTTACTCTGAAATATGACAGGATGGCCAAGGATCCCCAGCTGATTGACATATTTCTGTAAGACGGAAGACACTAAGCAGACAAAACAAATCCCAATTAGTGAGGACAGGTGACCTTATGTTATGAAACAAACAACCTGAAAATTCCCGTGGTATAAAATAACATTCCTGCCATGTCCTCACCACAGGTTGCTGGGCCGGATTTGCACATTATAGTTGCTCAGCAACCTAAACCTATAGAACAACCACGATCTCAAACCTGGCCAATCACCATGCCAGACAATGAAGGGGAAAAACTCTAGAGGGCCTTGAACGACAGTTACATGATCCAACTTGACCCACATCCCTTCACCTCACTACTTTCCACTTGAACTAGTTGCATGGGGCCATTCGATAATAAATGGTCTAAAGGCACAATATTACCACATGCTTATAAAGTAGAGATTTATAATTATTAATAAATAATGCCAGAGACAACCACAAGAGGAAAACAGAGATAACCCATGGAACAGAAACAAAATTTTAATAATTTTGAGACAGAGAGAAAGAGGAGATCATGAGTGGGGGAGAGGGGCAGAGAGAAAGGGAGAGAGAATCTTAAGTAGGCTCTATGCTTAAAGTGGGACTTTACACGGGACTCCATCCCATGACCCTGGGGTCATGACCTGAGCCAAAATCAAGCATTGACTGGATGCTTAACCAACTGAGCCACCCAGGCACCCCAGGAAATGTTAGTTTTTAAAAGAGGAAGAGTCTAAAAGTGTAAAATTGCTCTTGGGAATTATATATATAGCTATACAGATATACAGATATATGGATATATATATGTCCTGAAAATTTAAAAACTCAATAGAGTGTTAGAAAATAAAATTAAGTATCTTCGAAAAAATGTATCACAAAAAAATGGAAAAGAGGAGAGTAAGCTCAAAAACTGAAGCGTTTTCGTTTTATCATTTCATGAATAGGAATTTCTGAAAGAGATAACCAAGAACAAAGAAATGGAGAAATTATCAAATAAGGAATTCAACAGAATTTCCTATGGCATAAGTTTTCAGACTGGAAAAGCCCACCAAGTGCCAGAAGAATAAAGACCCACAGCAAGGCAGCTTTGCCTACACAGGATCATCTTTGCTATTTTAAGGTCATCCCTAGTCTAAAACCTGGAAACTGTTTCCCGTGCTCCCTTACCTCAGGATTTCTGTTAATGTTACCAACAAGAAGCATTCGCAAGAGCTTTGGAAGGCAGAGGAGAAGGAAAAGCCATTATTCATAGGCACCAGCGGTGGAGAGGCTACTAGATGTTGCCAGACGTGAAGTTTTCCACACAGTTTGCAATTCCTCTTGAGAACCACCCACTTTGGTGCTACAAGAAGCTGAGATCGATAACCGCTGCCCTCTCGCGAGAACTACACTTCCTCATCTTCACTCCCTAGTTGTGGCAACTTGTAACTCACTGTATTAAGTCTACTCCTACTTGAAATATCTAGAAAATATAGGAATATTTGATTCTAACTCCCGAACAAAACTGATGGTTAGAGTACATTATCATGACATTTCCAAACAGCAAGGATAAAAAAAAAAGTCCTGAAAGTTTGTGGGGCCGGGATGAGTGGACAACATTCCAAACATTAGTAGTAGAATGGCCTCAGATGCACAACGTTGGATACTAGATAGAGTAATGCCTTCACAATGCTCTGGAAAAATCATTTATAGCCTAGGATGTATAATTCTTAGACAATATTCTTAGATAAAATGACTTATAACCTAGAGATACAAATAATCAAATATGAAGATAAAACAAAGACATTAACCAAAGGTGAATGTTGCCAAAAACTTACTGTCAAGGACACACTGGAGATAGTGCTTCACAAAGATTAAGAGGACACCAAGAGGGAGAAGGGCTAGCAACTAGGAATTAAGTGAAAGAAAGAGGGGAAAGAAAATTCCTAGAGTGTTAGTGAACTATTAGGAATACCAACAGGACTAGAGAAAAAGAAAGCTACGTTGGAGGAAAGATGCTCCATGGAGATGCCTCCAAAAGAAAGTTACCTTATGAGTTTAATAATATTGAAAGGTGTGGTGTCATTCTACAAGACAGTTGGGAAAGAAGGAATGGTACCATAACAGCATTATTTACTCAACAATATTTAACTGGGTTTCCCTTACACTCTTCTCTATGAGAGGAGTATATTTTCTGCATTACTGATGGCAGGGATGGCCATGTGACCTGTTTTGGTCAATGGAATGAGAGCAAGAGTGGTATAGCCACTTCTATGTCAAAGTTTTAAAGACATCACGTAATTTTTCCATTCTCTCTTCTGTCTCCTAGCTGGTTATAGATAAGGGCTGCTTCTTCATCCCAGATCCTAGAAAAATGAACCTGGAGGTGACCAATAGCCATTTGAAGTTAAAAAGAACTGAACAGGAAATAAACCTTTGTTGTCATAAGCAACTAGGATTTGGGGGTTATTTTTTACGTCAGCATAATTTAGCATAAGTTGATTAAGTGCAACTTAACTTAGAAACCACACAATCCAGCAAACAAAAGCAGCATTAATGCCAGGGCAGACAAATAGTTGCACAAGACACAAAATGAACAGTAGTATGTTATATGGCTCACATATAAACAATTCATTGATTTCATTCAACAAATATGTAATTAGCATCTATTGTGTGCCAGGCATTATTTTAGGCCCTGGAAATAGAACAGTGGATGAAATAGACAATTTTGTCATCATCATGGAAATTACAACCATGTTTGCATACAATGAACAAACATCATAGGTCAGAGAAAACTTAAGTAAGGTAAGGAGGAAAAGGAGCACCGTGGGGTATATTTTACACAGGACATAACTTTTATACTGAAACTAGAAGAAACTGAGGGATTGAGTCATGGGGTATCTGAAGTAAGAGTCTTCCCAGAAAAGAATAAGTATAAGGACACAAGGCAGAGCACATTTGGCGTTTTTGAGAAATGGCATGCAGGCCAGCGGGGTTTGGAGAGAATGGTGAGAATGACAGAAAGTGACATGCGATTAGAGAGGTGGCTGGGGCCAATTCTTCACCTGAGATCTGAAAGATCATTTCAAGGGCTTTGGATTTTACTTAAATGGATGGTAAGCCATTAGTTGTTGAGCAGAGGACTGCCAGAATCTGATTTAAGAGTTTTAAAGCTCACTCTGACAGCTCTGTTGAAAACTATCTGTAGGTGGACAAGGGCAGAAGCAGTAAGACTGTTTAGTGGGCTATTGAAATAATTTAGCAAGAGGTGAGGATTCCTTGGGCCAGAGCTTTAGCCATGTACGCAATGAGAAGTAGATAGACTTTTGAAAGTATATGGAATAGACAGTGTTATTGGGAATATAGAAAAATATAATCTTAAAATAATGTAAACCCTTAATGTTGAATTAAACCAAAACAGCAATATAAATATATTAAAGAAGTGAGGAAGATGAGGAGAAAGACATCTGTATGTATATGTGTGTGTGCAAGTGTGTGTGTGTGTGTGTGTGTGTGAGTGTGAGTGTGTGTGTTAGAAGGGTGTATCAAAGAACTGGCATAAAAACAGACACATACATCAATTGAACAGAGTAGAAAATCCCAAAAATGGACCCACAACCATATGGTCAACTAAAAGTTGACAAAGCAGGAAAGAATATCCAATGGAAAAGAGACAGTCTCTTCAACAAAGAGTGTTAGGAAAACTGGATAGCAATTTGCAGAAGAACAAAACTGGAACACTTTCTTACAGCATACACAAATAAATTCAAAGTGAATGAAAGACCTAAATGTGAAACAGGAAACTATCAAAATTCTAGAGTATAACACAGGCAGTAACCTCTTTGACATCAGCCATAGCAACTTCTTTCTATATATGTCTCCTGAGGCAAAGGAAACAAAAACAAAAATAAACTATTGGGATTTCATCAAAATAAAAAACTTCTTCCCGGTGAAAGTCAAAATCAACAAAACTAAAAGGCAACCTTTGGAATGGGAAAAGATATTTGCAAATGATGTATCCGATAAAGGATTAGTATCCAAAAATCTATAAAGAACTTATCAAACTCAACACCCAAAAAACAAATAACCCAGTTAAAAAATGAGCAGAAGACATGAACAGACATTTTTCCAAAGAAGACATACAGATGTCTAACAGACACATGAAAAGATGTTCATTACTTATCATCAAAGAAATACAAATCAAAACTACATGAACTATCACCTCACATCTGTCAGAATGGTTAAAATTAGCAGCACAGGAAATAGATGTTGGCAAGGATGTGGAGAAAGGGGAACCCTCTTACATTGTTGGTGGGAATGCAAACTGGTGCAGCCACTCTGGAAACCAGTATGAGGTTCCTCAAAAAGTTAAAAATAGAACTACCCTACAATACAGCAATTATACCACTAGGTATTTACCCAAAGGATACAAAAATCCTGATTCAAAGGGATATATGCACCCTGATGTTTATAGCAGCATTATTAATAATAGCTAAATTATGGAAAGAGCCCAATGTCCATCAACTGATGAATGGATAAAGAACACACACACGCACAGAGAAATATTATGCAACTATAAAAATAATAAAATCTTGCCATTTGCAATGACATGGATGGAGCTAGAGAGTATTATGCTAAGTGAAATAAATCAGAGAAAGACAAATGCCATATGATTTCACTCATATGTGGAATTTAAGAAACAAAACAGATGAACAGGGTGGGGTGCAAAAAGTGAGATGCAAACCATAAAACAGACTTTTAACTACAGAGAGCAAACTGAGGGTTGCTGGGGGGCGGGGGGGGGTGGAGGGATGGGCTAAATGGGTGATGGGTATTAAGGAGGGCGGTTGTGATGAGCACTGACTGGGTGTTGTATGTAAATGATGAATCACTAAATTCTACACCTGAAACTAATACTACACTGTATGTTAACCAACTGGAATTTACATAAAAGTTTGAAACTACTAAAATAAAATAAAATAAAATAAAATAAAATAAAATAAAATAAAATAAAATAAAATAAAATAAAATAAAATAAAATAAAATAAAATAAAATAAAATAAAAAAATAAGTCCTCATCTTTCAAAGTTGGAAGTCAGTAGATACTATCTAAAACTGAAAATTCAAGAAACAAAGTATAAACGTATTATTTTTTTTTTAATTTTTAATGTTTATTTCTTTTTTTTTTTAATTTTTTTTTTCAACGTTTATTTATTTTTGGGACAGAGAGAGACAGAGCATGAACGGGCGAGGGGCAGAGAGAGAGGGAGACACAGAATCGGAAACAGGCTCCAGGCTCTGAGCCATCAGCCCAGAGCCTGACGCGGGGCTCGAACTCACGGACCGCGAGATCGTGACCTGGCTGAAGTCGGACGCTTAACCGACTACGCCACCCAGGCGCCCCTTTAATGTTTATTTCTGAGAGAGAGACAGAGATAGAGCATGATTGGGGGAGGGACAGAGAGAGATGGTGACACAGGATCCAAAGCAGGGTTCAGGCTCAGAGCCCAACGCGCGGCTCAAACCCACCAACCGTGAGATCGTGACCTGGGCCAAAGTCAGACGCTTAACCAACTGAGCCACCCAGGTGCTCCTAAACATATTATTTAGAAACATGGAGATAAAATCCAGAGGAAAACAGTTAAAAAGTGTTTGGCTTTGGGAAATGGGAGTGGTGAATGAGAAGATGGAGACAGAAGACAGCTGTCTCCATGATGAGACTTAGAGTATTATTTGATAGGTAAATCTAGTATGCATATGACTTTGACAAGAAATGGAAATAAACGTTTAAAAAACATGCTCAAATACTTGAAGAAAATACCTAACACCTGCAATGTAAAGAACAGTATATGAGAACAGGGGTGGAAAGGAGAGTTATACAAAATGAAAGCTTTGTTCTCAAGATATTCACACTCTTTATTATCTAAATAAATCAATATTACCTAGCTTAGTTGCTGTTACAGAAACCCCCAAATAAGGTAGAAGGTTATTTTTTCCCCATGTAGCATTCTTTTGTTATTGCTGTTGTTTATTTATTTTGCAAGAGAGACAGAGGCACAGGGGCAGAGAGAGAGGGAGAGAGAGAATCCCAAGCCTTTCTGCACTATCAGTGCAGATCCCGACAAGCAGCTGAAACCCACGAATTGTGAGATCACAACCTGAGATGAAATCAAGAGTGGGAAGCTTAACCGAATGAGCCGTCCAGGTGCCCCTGACCATGTAACATTCTTGAATCAAGGTGTTCAAGGCTGGTGTAGGAGACCCAAGGTTCAGGAATGCAGAATCCTTCCAACTTCTTGTGCCATGAATACCCAGATCAATACCTAAGTCATTCCTGACTTACTGAAAGTGTGTGTTTACATTTGGTTGTTTAGTCTATATAAGATTCCTTAAGGAAAAGGAGAAGCAGCTCCAGGATGGAATGAGTATGGACTTCAGAACAAGACGGTCCTGGGCTTGGATCCCAGCTCCGTCAGTTATTAGCAGAGACAACTCATAAATTAGACCCTTTATACCTCCATTTCCCCATCTATAAATTGAACGGAATGCTATCTGTTTTATGGGTTAGGATTAAATGAAATACTGTGTAAACCTAAACAATGGCTGCCATGACATAATTTTTACATAAGTTGTGGCTATTATATTGTTAGCTAAAGTGAAGATCTTAAGAGAAATAGTTGAAATATAAATCAGATCATGTCACACCTATGGATTCCCTTTACATTTAGAATCAGACCCAAAATCCTTATCACGCGCTGGTGCTCTCCTGCCTGGAATTCTCTTCCCCTAACTGCACACATGACTGGCTCCCTCATTTTATCCAGGGTTATGCTAAAATATTACCTCCTCAGAAAGGTGCTTCCTAGCCATCCAGCTAAACTAATAACCACCATTATGTCGTCTCCTAACTCTAGTTTCTATTTTATGTATAGCTTACACCAATGGATCATAATCTCCATTATCCATCTCTCCCAAGAGAGTGTTAGTCCCTTGACTTTGTAATGCCTCATGGCTGTATCTCCAGCACCTAAAAATATGCCTGGCATCCTGTAGACCATCTATCAATGTATGTTGCAGATGCAATGCTCAGCAACATTAGAACACATTTACTTTGTACCCGTTCATAATCTGGATGATTCAGGACAAATTTATCTTCATAGAAAAGAGGAACAGTTAAGGCAGAGACTGAAGGATATAGGGAGAGAAAGAATCCACCAAGGGAAAAACCTTTGGAATGTGACTGAGGGTTATATCTGAGTACTCTGAAAGGAAAGCTAAGGAAGCCCTTGAATGAGGCCCATCAGCTGTAAGACAATAACCCCTTCATCTTGTGTTTGTTTTGAGTGTCCTGTTTCTTGACTTTGGGATGATCTCTAGAGTACCACACTGAGCTTTGAATCCATGCTCCTATCACTTAAAAGTGATGAAATAGTCCTTCTCTGAGCCAAGATGTTCTAGTCCAGCTGTCTATACAAATCAAATAAATTAGGTATTGACCAAGATGTTTCTCATTTTGTACAAAGTGCCTTGTACTAACTAAAGACTTGTGAAATGGAAGGGAGACCAGGAAGGTTAGAAAATAGCCTTTTAGAACAGAAACAGTTTTAGTATTTAGATACCTGATTAAATACATGTGTTTGATATAAGCAAAGGGTTTTCTTTCTCTTACCAAGTGTTATTACCTTGGACCATCAATAGGGATTTATGACTCTGTGACCCTAGACTTCAAATTAGCCAAAAGAACAGAAAGGTAAAATGCAAATTAGAAAATTTAGAGCCAAAATTAAATGAATGGTTCCCACCAATTGCTAATGTGCTGTATTTCCCTATTAGTAAAAATAATTTAAAGCAAGAATTGAGATGGTTTGCCTTTCAGGTAACTGAACTGTCAGCTTTTTAATATATTATAAATTTGAGTATCATATTCAACATAATCAGTACTTTACATATAGAGGTACTTATCAATTGGTTTGTATCAATTGGTTTGTAAGTATCAATTGGTTTGTCGAATGGAGGTTCAGATTTCCACTAACAATTTTTTAGATGAAATCAACTCTAGTTGTTTTCTTTCATTGGTTAACATGACTTAAATTTCCCCTATGTTACTCTATAATCCATGTATTACTTGATTTTGCTTGGTAGATGTTTTGTTTTAAAAATCCTAAGATGTTCATAACTGACTAACATAAACCTTTTATTTCCCTGATTTCTACAAATATACTATCAGCCCCAACATCCTTGAAAGCCTATGTCGCATGATTTTCATTTCCTCTTATGACTTCTACCCAGGTACCCACCTTGGCCAGCTGTACCCACAGAGTGCCATAAACAACTTCTTTGGCCTTTGGTGTTTGACATTGTTTGACCCAAGTATATGGGACTCTGGCAGCCTCCATGCAAACCTAAAAGTTGCTGTTGAGGGAAATCTGAAGTGGGGATGATCTACCTTCTACTTTAATCCGTAAACAAACTATGAAGCAAAAGAGTTTCCTGGTCTATGTCATAATTTTGTTTTTCCATTCTATGCTGTGTCTCTTTGAAACAGAGGCAGCTAGGGGTAATAATATTCATATAATATTCCTCAGTTATTTTTAGAAAATATTTGTTTTTAAAGTACTGCCAGCCATTGCTATAAATTAGATTTTAACTTAATAAGAAATTGGCTAAATATTGTTAATAGTCTATGTAAAATGAATCCTTATTTTAGTACATTTCTACAGCAATTCTCTCAATGAAGCACACCTCCCTGTATCCATGTTTTAATGTAATACCCTTCCCCAGTGACACTGAGCTTAGCCATGTGATTTGTTTTGGCCAATGGAACGGTAGAAAATGTGATGCAAGCAGAGGCTTGAAAAGTGCTTGTGCACAGGACCTGATCCTTTCCTTCCACTTTGAAACCACCATGTGAATAAATCCAGACTAGCCTACTGTGAGATGAGACATATGGAACACAAACTAAGCATTCCAGCTGAGGATCCCCAGACCCCCTCCTTTCAGCCTATCTGCCAGCTGACTGTAACTGCAATGAGTATCCCCCAGCGAGATCAGCAGAACAATAGCTGAGTCCAGTCCAAGATGTTAGTCTACCAAGTCGTGAGCAAATAACTCATGTGTGAAGCCACTGACGTTTCGGCATTATTTGTTACACAGCAACAGACACTTCACTGGTTTCTTAGTAAAAACAGTCTTACTCAGAAAGGAATCCTGCCATGAACTTGTATTTTCATAAGCAGTGGCTTCAAACACCTTCTTTTCTCTGGAACAGTGTTTCTCAAAATGTGGTCTATTAACTCTGCCTCAGGATTACTAGAGATCTATCTAAAGATGGCAGATTCCTGGGACGCCTGGGTGGCGCAGTCGGTTAAGCGTCCGACTTCAGCCAGGTCACGATCTCGCGCTCCATGAGTTTGAGCCCGCGTCAGGCTCTGGGCTGATGGCTCAGAGCCTGGAGCCTGCTTCCGATTCTGTGTCTCCCTCTCTCTCTGCCCCTCGCCCGTTCATGCTCTGTCTCTCTCTGTCCCAAAAATAAATAAACGTTGGAAAAAAAAAAAAAAAAAGATGGCAGATTCCTGGCCCCACTTAATCTCCACCAAATTCATTGCCTGAAGGGGAACCTGGGAAAATGTATTTTCACAAGATCTCCTGGTGAATTTTACTTGAGAACCACAGCGATAGACCTGTGGTCTCCCAAGTGGAATACACATGACAGTTTAGTAGGGTATGGCAAGAAAATAGAGGAAATTTGATTTCTATTTTTTCTATTTCATCCTTTTATAAATTCCATTTTTGAGGATGTTACACATTATATTAACATAGTAGTGCATGTATTTTATTAAATAAATAAGCATAATTATTTTTAGCATCCATCAGTAAGATTTCCTGAAGTGGGTAGCAACTGAGGTTGACCTTAAAAGTGGGAAAGAACCCACCTATCCCAAAGGGAGAGGAGAAGACAGGAGGTCAGGCCTGCTATGAAGATATTCTAAGTGGAGAGTACATTGTGAACAAAAACTTGGAGGAGACAAAAATGAAGATGTGTGCATTGAATCACAAATAGTGTGGCGTTCTTGTAGAATAAAGAGGCAGAGAATGTGGCAAGAAATAACAATGGAAATATACGTGAAATGGTGATCTGAAGTATATATAGGGTGAGCTATTATTACATGAGTGGAGAAGTGGAAAGAGGCATGAGAGCCACCAAGACAATCTGGCCTCTAATCCGTAAGATACCATGAAGAAAGCACCACCTTTCTTGTCAGATGACCTGAGTTCAATTCCTGATTCAACCGTGAACCAACTAAGCCCTGCAGAAAACACTTAAACACTTAATGTCTCTGAACCCCACTTTCCTCATTTTGAAAAATAGATTTAACATCAATGTCTGCATGTTTTAGGTCACAAATCTTGTAAATATTGCCCAACATGGTCCTTAAGTGAGCATCAATTAGTTAAATTATTAACATCAATCCCTAAAAGTGTGTGTTTAATGTAAGTCCATGACTGTGTACATTGTAAGCCATAATGCAAGGTGGGAAACATAGATTTTTAAGTACTATTCCTTTAAATACACAATTATTATAAAAATCACCTCTTTACCTAAAAGAGGGTCTAAGTTTTGATTTAATCAACCTCCTCCCTGATTATGTTATTATTCAGAATCTATATTTCCTATAAGCTGAAGTCAACTGAGAGGCTGGTGATGACTCATATGCCCTACCACACCCTTCTAATATGAGTTTATAGTGTTAATTCTCACTGAAAAGAGCTAACATGAAAACACGATCTCAATGAGAAGAGTCAAATGCATCTCATGAATTGGTCAAATGAAAACTACTCAAAATAGTGTTTAAGGAGCATTACAATTCACGGTGCAGAGGCTATCTAATTATCCAGGAATAACCTAATGACCAGGATAACTTAGTAGCAGGATAAAACTGTGGAGTGTGATTTTAACCGTCAGGAAATCATTTTCTGCCCTACACCTGCCCACACCCTCCTCCCAACCCCAAACCCTATACTTCCTGAAATTCATCTCTTAAACACAGTGTCTGAGATTAGAACCTCATTTATGCTAATGAGCTTTTATTTCAAAATGTCAATTCTTTAGGAGTATATCAAGAAATCTACCTTAGTGGATTAACTAGTTAACTAGCTATATATCCTGCTAGCTCGTGGCTGGGATACATGTCACCAAGGGATTAAGAATGTTATGATGATGGGGCACCTGGGTGGCTCAGTCATTTGAGCATCCAACTCTTGATTTCAGCTCAGGTCATGATCCCAGAGTCATGGGATCAAGCTCTATGTTGGGCTCTGTGCTGAGCATGGAGCCTGCTTAAGATCCTCTCTCTCTCCCTCTGCCTCTCTCCTCTCTCTCTCTCTCTCTCTCTCTCTCTCTCTCAAAGAGTTAATGATGAACAGAAATTAGAAGTAATTAAGGAGCAAGAGGCAGTTGGGGGGCACAGCCATCTTTGGCACTTTGGACAGCCATAGGAAGTTCTGAAGGTTCTAGGATATTTTAAAAGCAGAAAAAGCACTAGAGGAAAGTTCAACCTATACTCATATTAAATATCCTTACAGACACTCTAATATAATAAGATGCCCTTTTCTGGATATATCAGACTTGGTTGCCCTTGGCTTGTCCTCTTTCGCGAATTAGTTAACCATGCTTTAGTGTGTGAGTTCGTGTTACTTTCTGCTCTCATTTTAAGGTAATAGCAGCAACAACACAAGAACATTGACAGTAATAACTAACATTCCCTGAAAAGGCTGTCTGGCGTTGTGTTAAGATCACAGATGTTGGCCAGTTTGCCTGGGTTCAAATCCTGGGTTTGTCACTTGTAGCCAGGCTATCCTGCACCTCTCTGTGCCTCAATCTCCTAATCTTTAAAACAGGGATAATAGTGGGGACCTTCCTCCTCGGATTGTTAAGGATCAGATGAGTATGTAAGGTACGTAGAATGGTGTCTGGCCTATTTTAAGTACTCAGGAAATGTTAGTCATTCCTGTTGAGTGTTGTTGATCCCATCCAAGGTCCCATAATAAGTCCTTTATCGACATCAATACAATCCACGGAGCAAGCTCTTACATTTTGTAGGTGAGGAGACTGAGTTTCAAAGATCCCAAGTTATTGGTCAGCATCACACATATAGAAAATGATGGAGCTAGGACTCCAGCTCAGGTCTGCGTGATGCGAAGTCCAAGCTCTGAGCAACTGTGCTTTCCTGCAACGTGTGTGATGTGCTGATAATTGTACAAAGAGAAATTGCTGTGTTCTTCATATAGTTAAGTAAGAATTTAAATAACTCTCTGCTACAGGCCCTTTTATATTTTCCTAAACTTTTTTTTTTTGGGGGGGGGGTCACAGGTTAATGCTAAGCACCTTCAGTCCATTTATTCTGGAAAAAAAATGACCACTTGTTCTATGCTTACTGACCTCCTCTGAAATTTCCTGAAAAACCAAAAATTCCTTCTCTATATCTAAAAATTTTATGACATAATCACAGCGTTCATTTGGCTGTGCTCTACATAAAGGTACAAATTAGCGCACCAAAGTTTTTGCTGATACATGGAAACAAAAGATTTTCCTCCTGGTATTTGAAAATATCAAAAGATATGGGGCGTCTGGTGGCTCAGTCGCTTGGGCATCTGGCTTCGGCTCAGGTCATGATCTCACATTTCTTGAGTTCAAGCCCCGCATCTGAGCTGTGCTGACAGCTCAGAGCCTGGAGCCTGCTTTGGATTCTGTGTCTCCTTCTCTCTCTCTGTCCCTCCTCCACTCACTCTGTCTCTCTCTCTCAAAAATAAATAAACATTACAAAATTTTTTTTAAAAATATCAAAAGATAGGGTCCAGCTAGGTACCACCCAGTCGATTTCTTTTATGCAAGTTGTAGTACAAACACTTGTCCTAGGAGCAACCTAAAAATTAGAGAAAATCCAACATTATTGATCCTATAGTAATTGGTTTTGGAAAGAGATGGCTAATAGTCTGATGACGCATAACTTAACGATACTTCATACAACAGAACGGTAGGTAGACTGCTTTCTCTCAACAGAAACCAGCTCTGGAATGAAATATATAATGTTCATAATGACACCTAGACTTGATATCGGCTTTACAGCTACCACCTGGTTCTTCACTTGGAAGTGAATGCTGCAGGCAAAGACCTGGAAAATGAGAAATGGATATTTCATTGTGGGCAACTTTAAGTTATCTATTCGATCCACTTTGCATCCCCATCTCTGGGAGCTTCCCCCCAGACCCCAGTGTATGACCCAGCAGCCATACTGACACCCTATGACTGTACCTCTTTAGAAATGGTAGTCTGGCCCAGGGGTGGACACTTAGTAAAACTGGATCAGATTCAAACTTACAGGATTTGGTCTACACATGTGACCGAACCTTTGACATACACTCACAGAAATTGGGGATGTGAAACAAAGAAGGATAGCCCTCACAGAGATAGGAGATGGAAGCAGAGACTGAAAGTCAGAAGATGAGAGCAAGTTACCTCTCAAGAACCTCGTCCCAGGCTGCATCTTCACCCATGGACCCAAAGGAGAACCACAAGACACTGTCCATTGAATGGACCTCAAAGATTCAAAGAGAGGAAAAAAAGCCAGTCATAAAATCTGTTGATTAACAAGTGGTCTTTTTTTTTTTGCTTTTGCTAACATGACCCGCTATTTAAAGCAAGATTCTCGAGATATGAGTTATGTAATATGTATGAGCTTTAGAAACTGATTCTTATTTCATATGCACAGGAAAGATTTTATTAAATGAATCCAGGCATGTAAAATTTAGTCCAATTACCACCATTCAGTATTGTTAGGCCATCTAAGCAATTTTCATTAGTATCTTTTTATGCATATTCAAGAATATACAATGAGCGTAGGAAATACCCATTTCTACAGTACGCTAATTAGAGAGAAAAATTCTGTTTGAATTCACCAACTGGGAAGCTTTTTTTGGATTAATTATTGATGAATGGCCCATCAGGTGCTCATAGATGACAGTGACAAGATTTGTCTCAAATAAACTCAAAAGTGCTTTATTTATGGTAGCTCTAAATTATTGATTGTATTATAAAGATTTCAGAGTAGTGTTTTCTTTTTTTTTTCCTTTAAGGGACAGTTTTTTAACTGTACCCTGAAACATTGGTCAGTAGTAAGTTTAGTGACAGTATTTGTCCCTCATTAACTTGTTTTAAAAATTATATAGCAGTTGTTAGATATATAAGTGAAGGAAAATGGAGAACAGAACCAAATATCTTGGGAAAAATAGGAAGAGAGGACACAGAGTGAGGTAAATAAATCAAAGAATGTATTTGAATTCTTAGTTTTATTTAGAGTATGTGTGTAGATACAGCTCAAGACTAAATAAGTGCCATCTTTATATAGTCAGAATTATATAGTCAGGTGACACTATTTCTCACTATTAAAAAATACGCTGCAACAAAAGGGAATTCCTTCTTCCTATTTATTGCCTCCTGTTTTCTACTTTTTGGTTCCCCCAATGTTGCCTCACTCTTAAGTTTAGAGAACAGCTAGTGCATATGACATATTTACAGAAAAAGTGTACCCAGTTCTACTTCAGATCATAATAATACTAGAGAAAATAATTGGGTCCTTGAAAGGCTACACAGACACCAGGGATGAAATGAACTCACCAGTTATCTGAGTTACAAGATACAGTCACAGCCTCCTGAGCTAGGAACCTGGGTGAGTTCAAAGGAACCAAAACTAATCATCTCATCTCCAGAATTTGATGAAGGTTTAGATATTTTGTTCCTGGGTGTGGTTTTTCATTTCTCTTTTTTTTAGATATGAAATTTATTGTCAAATTGGTTTCCATACAACACCCAGTGCTCATCCCAACAGGTGCCCTCCTCAACGCCCATCATCCACCCCTCCCTCCCTCCCACCCCCCATCAACCCTCAGTTTATTCTAGTTTTTAAGAGTCTCTTATGGTTTGGCTCCCTCCCTCTCTAACTTTTTTTTTTCCTTCCCCTCCTGCATGGTCTTCTGTTAAGTTTCTCAGGATCCACATAGAAGTGAAAACATATGGAATCTGTCCTTCTCTGTATGACTTATTTCACTTAGCATCACACTCTCCAGTTCCATCCATGTTGCTACAAAAGGCCATATTTCATTCATTCTCATTGCCACGTAGTATTCCATTGTGTATATAAACCACAATTTCTTTATCCGTTGGTCAGTTGATGGACATTTAGGCTCTTTCCATAATTTGGCTGTTGTTGAAAGTTTTTCAAAAGAATAGTTGGTAGTGAATAAGTGTAGGGATCTTAAATAATGTCAAGAAGAATGAATCTTCAAATGCTAGAAGTGATGAGATAAAAACAAACCATTTGAGAAATGTCTGGTGAATCCAATGTAATCTCTAGTAGTCAGCTCCAGCATGAATTGTATTTACGTAAAACTGTTTCAGATATTTACCTGGAAACTTCTGAGGATCTGTTAAGAAATGGCAAATTCTTTGCTGTTGCATCATGTCCTTTTTCTTCCCTTTCTCGGTATTTATCAGGGTTACTGATAAGAAGTATAATCTTTGAGAAAAACTTGAAATACATATGACCTACTCTTTTAACCATATCACATTGGATGAGGTATGGTGAGGCCAGATACAGGTCAAGAGAGAGAAACCAGAAAGTATTTGGCAGTTTTGTTACAGTCACAGTTTCCTGGGGGAGAACACCGCATACCATGCAAGACCACTGGGGTTTGCTCCAGAGGCAGAGGGAGAGAGGGGAATTATATGCAAGCACCTTTATCGTGGTTTCTGTGGGAAGAAACAGGTAAGGCAGGATAGGCAGACTTTGGGTTGGCTAGTTTGGATAATTTCAGTAGGCTTTAGGGCACAGGGTCTGTCTCTGGTTGTCCAGTACTTGACCATGGAGCAATTAGGTATATAGCTATAGGTATAAGTTGACAGATGTATAATGATGCAGAGTGTGAGATACCAGTTTGTGAGGTGGCTGGGGATGTGGACTTAATCTCTGCACAAGAAGCAGAATGGACCGGCATTTATGGAAACTAAATTCCTTCTATACAACAGCAGATATAATGCGAAAGTAAATAGAAAAAGGTTCAGACCACTATAATCAGGGAGGGATATCTCCTAAGGATGACCATGGGGTCATCCCTCTACCAATGGAGGAATTATCTGCATATAGGTTTTGATCAATAAGTTCTCTTGCAATCAAACAGAGGATGTGATGGTATTGTCCCTAAATCCTACCATAAATCAGTAGAGATACACAAGGCGCAACAGAAAATGTCAACCAGAATTCTCAGAAATACAAATATGTTTAGCATATAGGCAAAACCAAACCTCTTTAATGAGTTATTTGGTAAGCAATTTCTTATTAAAATCTAACCATTGAACAATTGCAAACAGAGAAACCAAGAATCCCTCTACCAATTATATTAGAAATTCAGTAAAATGGGGACAATCATTGCAACATGGACTGGCATGGGGAAAGGTCAATGTGGCAAAGGGAGGAAAATGGATGAATGAATAAAGATGTCAGGAGAAGACAACTCCATACCCAATAGCAAACACGCTTCCTTAGGGAGGAGGTCAAGAATGTTATGACATAATCTGACTAAATTTATTTCTGTTCTCTTGCTTAGATATGATTTTTGTGTTCCTTGTGTGGAAAATGCATATAACTCTCATTTCAGCGTGTGGTTTCATTATTATTGATTTCTTATTTTGCCATTATATAAATTATGTGACATTTATATAATGGAATATTATGCAGCTTTATTGGAATATTTATATGGACTATTTATATGGAATATTATACAGTGGAATATTATGAGATCATGTCATTTGAGACAACATGGATGAACCTAGGGGGTTTATGCCTAGTGAAATAAGTCAGGCTGAGAAAGACAAATACTATATGATTTCACTCATAAGTAGAATCTTAAAAAAAAATAAAAAAAGAATAAACAAACAAAAAGTAGAATCAGTCCTATAAATACAGAGAACAGACTGATGGTTGCCAGAGTGGAGGGATGTGGGGGTTGGGCAAAATGGGTGAAAGAAAGAGGGAGACACAGGTTTCCAATTATGGAATATATAAAAGGCAGGGGAATAAAAGGCACAGCATATGGAATATAGTCAATGGTACTGTAATAGCAATGTAATGGGACAGATGCTAGCTACACTTGTACTGAACATAGAATAATGTATACAGAAGTTGAATCACTATATCTTACACTTGAAACCAATGTAACATTCTGTGTCAGCTATACTTAAGTTAAAAAAAACAAAATTGTCTTAAGTATGATGTTGCTAAACTGCCCAGAGTAGGCAGACCAAACGATTTATAACCCTTTAAATAAAGGAAACTGCCTTTACCAATTAGGACAGTCTACTTGTTTGGTATGGATCACTTAGAGACCGGATGCTCAGTTGTTAAGGAATGTAGATGGCACCAGTAACCGTGGAAAGTACTTGCATGAAAGTTTGCAAATGAGCAAAGTAAAGCCCAACAGGATTAATTAAATTGCCTAAGGTCACACAATGCTACATTTCACGTCTTCTGATTTTTGGTCCAGTATTTCTTCAACTAATCCACAACTCTGTGAATCCACAACTCTGTAAGGACCCAACAAAAAAGGGAATTGGAGGTTTGGAGAATATCAGTGATTTCTCCAGCTATGTGACTAATTTGTGGCAGAGAAAAGATGAGAACCCAGGTTTTTTTTTTTTTGCTTTCAAGTCCACAGATGTTGCCTCTAATGAATAGAGGTCAGCATTGACGGGGCAGAAAAAATTAATAAATGAGTTAGATGTGAGAGCACCACTGATGGAAGAATGATCAATAGAGGAGTTAGAAAAACAGCAGTAAAGGTTTCACTATAATTGGCTAGTGGTTGTCCAAGAAGTAAATACAGAAGATGGGTTAAATAAAATCGGTCTCATTAACCACTAGATACTGAATTGAAATAACTTTTAATCTATTATGAACTCACTTTAATCCAATTTCCTGTTATCAACATGTTTGTGACTTATTTGGTTGGCAGAAATATTAATGCTAGAGATAAAACTAAAATCAATAAAATTTTTAAATTGTGTTTTAATGTCTGACAAAAACTTTAGATATAGGGTACATTACTGTGTGACATATTTCTGGCATTAATGGTTTCAAAAATAATTTATTCACAGCTCCATCCTTTTACCTATAAGACATTCAAATATTAAAATGTATACCTTCTACCTCCAGTTTGTTTATTTTCCTTTTGATTTTCATTGTTTCCCAAAAGAAATTTGCATGCATTTGAATAATAGTTATTCTAGTAGTCCTAGGCATCGCTTAAAACCTCCTCAAGCACTTTCTGTCTCTGAATACCTCTTGCAACCCAATTTCTGGCATTTTGGGTGGGCTGGAGGAAAGGGCAGTTACGCTTCAGAATGGATAACAGGAACGTAAAGTAAAGAAAGGTAACCAATCATTATTGCATACGTAACTGGGCATCAGGCAGTGTGTGTGATGCTTACATACATTTTCTTATTTAATCCTCAGAAAATCCCTACAAGATAGGTGTTGCGATCCCTACTTCACAGATGAAAGAAGAGGAACTAAGAATTTCAGCCACGTGGTCGCAAGGTCACATGCTTGGTAAGTGACGTGGGAGTCCAGAATTCAAATTTACATCTTTCTTTAGTTCCTATTGCATCAGATTTTTATATTTGGAAGATCCAAAAATATTTTTAAATAAAAGATGTATCTAAGACCAATCACCAATAAATAAATGTCTCAAATTAACACTGAGATCAATAAGCACACAAATGGTTGAAATTTATTTCAGGCTGTGGTCTGATTCAAGCAGTATATGGCCTTCAATTCATAGCAAGCTGACTTTGCAGGTGTTTAATAATCAGACAGTAGTGCAGATGTTGTCTTAGAAATGATTATTTACTTACTTATAAATAAACTGTGATTTGCATAAATACAGACAGAATAGGCAACTAAAAATCATACCCATATAAAAAGTTTAGTACATAAACTAAGGAACTTCCAGCTGTGCCAGCTCAAAACCAACAGATGTGGTTCGCTTTGTGTATTTTCCAAGTAATCATGACAGCATCTTATAAATACAAGAACATGAGCGAAAAGCAAGTCAAAAATCATTCTTATTCTCTCTTCAGATTGAGTAACATAAATAATCTGGACAATTACTAATGTCCTGTAAAGATAATATATGCTTTAATGGAGAGATAGAGAGAAGGCATCAGTAGATGTTATAGAAACTCACTAAAATCAGAATGTGCAGGAAGACTGTTTTGGAAAAGTAACAGAGTAAGTAAGAAAACAGACTTTTTTTTGTTTTGTTTTTTGTTTTTTCTTAAAGAAATTCAATATTCTTACTTCCTGTTTCTTCCTTGTTTATCCACATTTATCGTACACTTGAAAAGGATGTCCTGAAAATACTTAAAGGTAATATAACAGAGTCATCATCATTTGAAAATTTTTCTCATCCTTCTTTCTGGTCTGCTGAAGGAATGAATAAACAACATGACAAAAGTCCTCTCATCTCCTAACAAAGGGCCTTTCAAATATGATATATTATTTTACCTCTAACATCTTAGCAATTAAGATCCAATTCAGGGGATATGCCTAACTCAGATTTTAGATAATAATGCAAAAAAAAAAAAAAAAAGATCATAGTCTGTCACTGACCATGATATAGCTAATAAGGGAGTCTGGAGCATTTTTCTACAATGGGCCACATGGAAATGATTTTGGGTTTTGCAGGCTATATTGTTTCTGTGGTAGGCAATACATAAACTAATTAGTACAGTCATGTTCCAATAAAACTTTATTTACAAAAACAGACAATAGCTGGACATTAACTAGACTTACTGTGGTGATAAATCACTTACTGTGGTGATTATTCTGCAATATATACAAAAATCAAATCACTACGTTGTACACTTAGACCAAATATAATGTTATATGTTAATTATACATGGAAAAAAATGCACTAGGTGGATTTTGCCAACACACCATAGTTTGCTGATTTCTGTAATGGAATAAACTTCATAAGGACTTTCCTTTTATAATTAACAGAGTCTCAGGAATGTTAGAATTCAACTTGAAAGCCCTTTTGCCAGCAGGAAAATATAAAATTTGATCTTGATGAATTAGCTGTAAGGATTATTTCCCTGATCAAGTCAATTGTAAGTAAGACCTGAAACAAGCTATGTGCCAAGCCTTCAGTGAGAGATAAGCACTATAGGCATCTGTTCCAAAACTGAATTTCTTGGAAAAATGTGCTAATATCTCATAATTAAATAGAACATTTTTATATTTTTTCTTCAAGCAGGTGTTAACATTACTGGCACCATCGCTAGAAGCTAAAATGGCGATGAATGGTCAAGAAAAATTATCATCAGAATTAGCTTGAGCAAAATCAAGCTATGTGTTGAAAACTCATTTTTCCCAATAATGAGCATAATTACCAAACCATTGATTCTCTCTCCTAGCATGGAAAAGAAAGGAAACATACTGTCCTCAATGGCAGGCAACAGAACACCTCTTACCTCTCTCCTGATTCACATTAGTATTTTCTATTCAACTACACTGTGACCTTCTTTGGGGTGGGAACACAGATACCCAAGCTAGGTTGATCATCAATATATATTTGTCTTATGAATAAATAAAATCCTTAATAATAATTTTTGATGCTTTAAAAGGAAAGCATGGCTGATTCATAGAACTATTATCTGGAAGCCCTATAGCCAAGTTGTTCTACCGTGGTATTGTTTCAACCCTAGTGTTAAGCACGGAGTAGAATAATGTCAAGACACTGCAGTTAAATTTAATCAAATGTTTATAAATCACCTACAGTGTATTCATCACAGTGCAAAAGCCATGAATATAAGGAAAGGTGCATTTTCTGGCCCCCACCCCCCCCCCACCCCACAGCATGTAGCCTACATACCATGAGTGCCCAAATTAGCCTCATGTTTATAAATCACCTACAATGTATTCATCACAGTGCAAAAGCCATGAATACAAGGAAAGGTGCATTTTCTGCACCCCCCCCCCCAGCATGTAGCCTACATACCATGAGTGCCCAAATTAGCCTCATAAGCATGCTGGTGAAACCAAGCAAAAAACTAATTTCTTAAAAAGTTGTGATACTTTTGAGAAAATTATTCAGCTCCATTTGGAAGTATCAGAATGCATAAATAGACAAATAGTTTAGCTCAGACTTCAAAAAGGAAGAAATACCAACTGTAAACTCTCTGACATTTTTCAAAGTACTCCATTTTGTGTTTATTAGTGCTGTTTTATGACATCAAGTTTTGAATTCTATTCATAGCGAATATAGATAATAAACTTGCTAAATGTTAAACCAACTTTTGAGTATTACAGTTTTAACTGTTTTACTTATTTGCATGGACATTTGCTGCACTTGTCTGCTTTAGGGTGATAATCCATAACAAACACTCCCCAAACTATTTCCATGCCTGCCAACATAAACTAATGTCTCATTCCCAGAACTGTGGTGGCTCCACCATAGACTACAGAACATGTCTAAGTTGGCTTCCATTGTCTCCCGTTCTGGAACTCAGGTCAAAGAGACAGCAACCCCTGGCGCACTACCTTCTCACCTTCTCAGGACAAAGACAGTCATGAAAGAGGCTGAGCGAGCCAAACAGTGGAGCCTGTGCAAAGCCTTTGATTCAATACGGATGGATCACATTCTCTGATACCCCAATGCAAGGCACCTAGTTAAGTCCAATATTAATGGAGCAAAAATGTTTACTCTTTGTGCTGGGCAAGGGGAACAGTGAGTACTTCCTGAACAACAGATGCGAAGTCTAGAGTAGAGTTAGGAATACAGCAGAGAAATTTTATTGGGAACTTTCAAGAATACTTAAATATGTGATCATAAGCTTCTGGAATCATCAAAGAATAGGGCACCAGAGAAAGAAAAGGTGAGTGTTGATCCACAGAGGGAATCATACAGGCTAATCTCTTCTGGCACAGATTTAGTTTTAATACCTACAGAATGCAATTTGAGTTTATCACCAAAAAAGAAAAAAAATAGGATATTTTAAAAATATTTCTGCTCCGATGGACAATTGAGGATAGCATTTTCTTGGATTTTTTTATTTTAGATTTTTTTTTTTTTTGAGACGCTATGTTGATGTTGGCAATGACTGTAATTGTTGTGCTTAGTGACTGGTAATATCTGAACAGAATAAAGTCTAAAATTGCTACCATAAAAAAAGAAAATATTTTTTCTCTACGAAGTTTTTTTTCTGGATTGATTTAGATTACAATAACCAAAATGAAAATAAAGAGCGGAGGCATGATTTCCCAGAATTAAAAGGAAATGCAGAATTCACAATCCCGAAGCAATGGCTGCGCCATGAGGGATGGCAAATGGACTTTCTGACATTAATCTCAGCATATTTGTTCATTGCTGAAGAGCAGCCCAGGACACTGAGAGCTGCTAAATTATATGTTATAAATAATCTATACAACGGAATGAACAAAATCAGAGTTGGGAAAAAATTATTCTACAAATCTCTACTAACAGAATTATGTTGCAGAAACTGCTAGAAACTGCAAAGCATCCTCAAAACCAAGCCATGTGAGAAGTATCAGTCTCCTTCTTTCCTAGATTAAGAAATCCTATTTTCTAGTTCAGCTCAGCAGGTATCTATTAAGCACTGTTCACTGATTTGGTGAACATTTACTGCATGCTTACTAGATGCATACGTTCTACTAAATGAAGAGAATATAGCTACAAAATACAATCCCAGCTCTCAAAATCACTCTAGCACGATCCAAAGCAACCAAATAGTTGTAATACCCTGTGGTGAGTGCTATGAGATGCTCTCCTAGCCTTGTTTCCCCAAGAAACAAACCTCATACATGGATTTGAGTAAAAATGATTTATTTGAGGGGTGAAGGAAACACCAGTAGGGAAGTGGGGAAGTGAGAAAGGAAGGACGCGATATAAAGCAAGGTGCCACTGTGAGGTACCACCTCCCAGGGAACTCAGGGAAACAGTGTGGAACACACACCTTGGAGGAATGGGGCTAGATCATTAATTTCCCAGCATTGTCCACCTGCTGTGAGAGCAAGCAGAGAAAGAGAAGGCTTCTGGCTAAGGGGGGTAGATGCTGGCAATTGGAACTTGGGCTGGTATGCCCTGGAATGATAAGGTTTGAAGGCACATGGAAATCAGTTACAAACGTGTCAGCTTCACAACTAACCTTGAGAGGGAAAAGGGAAGAAGTGAGGAAAGGCTTCCTGGAGATTACACTTTAGACGAGATTGCAAAATGTACAAAAGCTATCAAGGTTAAAAAAGAGGAAAATAGTATTTCTGGCAGGACAGTGTGAGGGCATCCCAACCAGAAAGTGCATGGCACTTTAGAGGAAGCACAAGTTTTGTGTGAGTATAGCTAACATATAGAAGCAAGAGAGAGACAAGGGAGAATAGTTGAAAAATGAAGCCAGATGGGTCAGCAGGAGCAAGGTCAGAGTTAGCCTTGAATCTTATCCTAAAAAAATTTGGATTCAACATCATACAACATTTGTGAAACATATAAAATAGGGATCTGCTATAAAGAATTAAAGAATGATTTCAATAGCAAAGACATGGCAGTCATTATTTTCATGGCAGTCAAATATTTTCTTTTTTATGGTAGCAATTGTAGAGTTTGTTCTGTTCAGATATTACCAGTCACTAAGCACAAAAATTACAGTTATTGCCAACATCAACATAGCGTCTCAAAAAAAAAAATCTAAAAAAATCCAAGAAAATGCTATCCTCAATTGTCCATTGGAACAGAAATATTTTTAAAATATCCTATGTGTTCTCTTTTGGTGATAAACTCAACGGATGTTTGACATCCGTTTCTCTTGTTTTCTCAATGAATAGTCTCAGTTGAGTAGCTTGGGCTCCACTCTGATACTGGGGGTATATATATCAGTGAACAAGAGACACAGGGAATCCCTGTATTCATTGAATTCTTAGCAGGGGAGAAAATAAGTAATTAAATAATAAAAATTTCAGACAGAAATGTATTAATGAAAGGGCAGTGAAGTAAAAAGTGACTAGGCTCTTTGGCTAGGAATGTTATGTAAGGCTTGCTTGAAGAGGACATTTAAACTGAGGACTCAATCACGAGGAGGCAAAAAGGCTGATGAAAAAGCATTCTCTGTAGAGGACAGGGCAAACGAGAGTATTCTGAGATAGAGATCTGAAATGTGATTGCAGACATGGCCAGAGGCAGATCATATCAGAGTGAGGAATTGCAATTTTAGTCTAAGGGTGATGGAAGCCATTAGAGGATTTTAAACAGTTGAGTAATAAGATCTAATATGCATTTTTGAAAAAAGAATTATTCATCCTCCCCCTTGGAGAATAGGTCATAGAAAGACAAGTGTGGAAAGAGGGAGACGAGAGGGGATACTTGCCATAGCCTAGGGGAGAGATGAAGGTGGCTTGGATAGTGATAATGGTTGTAAGAAATGGGAAAAAGTGGTTGGAATCCACTACTTTAAAAATTATCAGGACTTATTAATATATGATGAGAAGGCCGAGAGAAGAGGATTCAAAGCTACTGAGTGAACAGTGGTCCTATTAATGCTCTAAGTCTTATGTTATCTGAATAGCTTATTATTGTGAAAATAGTGTAAATCCCGGGTTTGGACAATAGAAAGTCTCTAGTAATTATTGGATGTTAGCATGATGATGATGATGATGATGATGATGATGATGATGATATTGTGGTACAGGAGTAATGCTAAAAATAATTCTAGGTCAAACCCACCCCATTTTCCAGAATTAAGCAGGCTTCCCTGTACCCTGCCTGTTGTAACATCGCGCATTTTACCTGCAACGTCTTATAACTCTTCTTCCACTTTCCTACCTCTCAACTAGTTTGTCACTTTAACTTCCTTTACTTCTCGCGGCATCTCCTTTTCAGATGTCCTAGGCTCCACCCTATCCTCATGTCTCTTGACCCATTAACTGAATCTGAGCCTCCTTTTGTCATTTCTCAATTGACTGGGTATCATGGCAGTGGCACAGCAACAAATACATGGAGATGAGAAGGAACACTTGTTTTATTGGCATATATGCTGAAAAAATACAGGCACAAGATTTCTAGAATTGCTGGCTCCAGGAGATCAAATGATCTATCCATGGTTGTTCTAAAGTATCTCACCCTAGTGGCAAGAGCACTTCAGTGATACACATCCATTCCAGACTTCCGGTGTAGCAATCCCAACAGCAGGAAATAAGAGTTTCACATTTCTTCTTCTTCTTTTTTTTTTGGATCTAGTCAGTTTATTTTTTTTTTGTTGTTTTTAATTATTTTTTAATATGAAATTTATTGTCAAATTGGTTTCCATACAACACCCAGTGCTCACCCCAAAAGGTGCCCTCCTCGATACCCATCACCCACCCTCCCCTCCCTAATTTTTTTTTTAATTTAATTTTTTATTTTTTTTTAATTTACTTCCAAATTAGCATCTAGTGCAACAATGATTTCAGGAGTAGATTCCTTAGTGCCCCTTACCCATTTGGCCCATCCCCCCTCCCACAACTCCTCCAGTAACCCTCAGTTTGTTCTCCATATTTATGAGTCTCTTCTGTTTTGTCCCCCTCCCTGTTTTAATATTATTTTTGTTTCCCTCCCCTTATGTTCATCTGTTTTGTCTCTTAATGGCCTCATATGAGTGAAGTCACATGATTTTTGTCTTTCTCTGACTGACTAATTTCACTTAGCATAATACCCTCCAGTTCCATCCACGTAGTTGCAAATGGCAAGATTACATTCTTTTTGATTGCTAAGTAATATTTCATTTCATATGTATACCACATCTTCTTTATCCATTCATCTATCGATGGACATTTGGGCTCTTTCCATCCTTTGGCTATTGTTGATAGTGCTGCTACAAACATGGGGGTGCATACGTCCTTTGGAAACAGCACACCTGTATCCCTTGGATAAATGCCAGGTAGTGCAATTGCTGGGTCCTAGGGTAGTTCTATTTTAGTTTTTTGAGGAACCTCCATACCGTTTTCCAGAGTGGCTGCACCAGTTTGCATTCCCATGTTTTATGTGTCTTAACCATGAGCTCCCGTTCTGCTGGACTGGTAGGAAATTTAATCACAGTCATAGGTTCACCAATCTGTTTTGAAGTTTTGTTTTTGTTTTTGTTTTTGTTTTTGTTTAGAGGGGGGAAGGGGCAGAGGGAGAGAGAGAGAGGAGAGAGAGACAGAGAGAGAGAATCTTAACCCATGCCAACACGGGGCTCAATCTCACAACTCTGGGATAACGACCTGAGCTGAGGTCAAGAGTCAGATGCTCAACTGACTGACTGAATCACCCAGGTGCCCTCCACAGTGTGTATTTTATGTGATGTCAAAGAGTTAAGAAGAGGGTCTCTTGGTAATTGGTCATCTCTCCACACAGATTACTGCTGAGGTGTTCATGTTGATGCCTACACTGTCCTTTCTCTCCATTCTTTTCCTCTAGCCTTGGGATATTCTCAAAGTAACATTACCAGAAGAAGTTAAGCAAGAAAGGACTACTTCATTCACAACTATTGCAATTGGGAAGAGAGACCAAATTCAACTTAGTTGAAACCAAAAAGCCAGAGAGTTTTAAAGTGTGGGGTGAGGTAGTGGAAAAGTACTCCAGCCTGCTTTTATCCTTGGGGTTTGTCAAGGTGCTTAGGATTTCTTTTTTTTTTTTTTTTTTAATTTTTTTTCAACGTTTTTTATTTATTTTTGGGACAGAGAGAGACAGAGCATGAACGGGGGAGGGGCAGAGAGAGAGGGAGACACAGAATCGGAAACAGGCTCCAGGCTCTGAGCCATCAGCCCAGAGCCCGACGCGGGGCTCGAACCCACGGACCGCGAGATCGTGACCTGGCTGAAGTCGGATGCTTAACCGACTGCGCCACCCAGACGCCCCAAGGTGCTTAGGATTTCTGTGTTTGCTAATTGGTGCTTATCTAAGGCTCCTACACTCTCACAAAGATTAGGAGATAGGTGCCTTATCTTTCTTGATGATTACATTTCAAATGGGTAGCTGGCAGACCTTCAAGAAACCAATTCCTGGAGTGCAAAATTGGGAGGAGGCTGGGAGATGATTTACATCTCAAAGGAGCAGAGAGGATTTTACTTGGTAAGTTTTCTAAAGTAACTGCTCCAAGAAAAGGGAAGTTGGAGGCTGATAGTACAGAAGAAACCCATCTAAAGTTACGACAAGCTGAGGGGAGTGTTAAGCCCTTCTTCATCAATGTGGAGACATTTTTTGAGGAGGTATGATTCTTGGGCCTAGCCATGTCCACAAGCCACACTTCTCCGGGATCATTCAACTTTCCAGCTTGAGGCCCTCAGGACTCTCTCCATCCTATCCCAGCTGGGGAAAACCCTCTTTCTTGATGGGTTGGGAAGTGAAGGTTTTGTGGTTTCTATCTACTCTCTTTTTCCAGGTCACTCTGCTTCTTAAGAAAATCTCTCTACTCTTTTCTTGTTGTTTATTTCCTAATTGGTCCTAATTAGAAGGAAAATCATTACAAAAAAAAAATGTGCTTTTTCATCTAGGACTGGAAGGACTTAGTCCGTAAACCCTCTCCAAGAAGTAGAAGGTGGGTCCTGGATGCGGAGGGAATAGTTGCATTCCATTTTTCAATGTAAAAAAGAAATGAAGGAAAAGCAAAACGGAACTAAGTTTTCATACTTAAGCAATTATGTTCACATTCTGCTATAAAGACAATGTGCTTCATAGAATGATTATGGATTTAATGAGAAAATGCATATTCTTGGAACACATCCAGACTTTCAGGTACACAATAAATAAACTCCTTTCTACCTCCTACACTTCATTAAGAAATGAGACATTATTACCTGTGCATTGAGAAAACATAGAATGCCTCTGCCATTCCAAGACCTTTTGAAATTTTTCTCTTCTGAATTTTCAAACTCCACCTTATATGCTTAATATATTTGTCTGATTCAGCTCAACTGCCATAACAAAATACCATAGACTGAGTGGCTGAAGCAGAAATTTATTTTCTTACAGTTTTGGGAGACTGGAACCCAAGATCAGAAAGCCAGCATGATCAGGTTCTGGTGGGGGCGCTCTTCCTGGCTTTCAGACATCCTCCTTCTGATCGTGTGATCACATGGCTTTTCCTGGAGAAGGGGTGTGAGTGCATGTGCATGTGTGCATGCATGTGTGTGTGTTTGTGTGTGTGTGTGTGTGTGTGTGCGCACACGCGTGCTGTCTGGTGTCCCTTCTTATAAGTGCACTAATCCCCATGACCTCATCTAGACCTAATTATCTCCCAGAGACTCCATCTCCAACTACCATCACATTGGGGGTTAGGGCTTCCACTTATGAATTTGGGGATACACAGTTCAGTCCATAGCAATATTTTTACTAAATTCAATAAACATGAAAACAGTTTATCAAATTTCAGGGCAAAAAAAAACCCACAACAAAGTACTTTTCAGTGGAAAAGTATTTTCAGTGGAAAGTGTTTCTCAGTGGACAGGCCTTGTGGGTCAGTGTTAATGTTAGCAAGTTCATTTGGTTCCTGCCGAGTAAGGCAGTGGAGTTGTAATGCCAACTCTACGAGCAGGCGTGTGTCACTGTTGCCCTGAAAAAAGAACAGTGCCGGGTACTGTCACCTGCTCGTGCTCCACCCGGGCTGATCTTTTCTGGTACATTGAAATCACTCTTTTCCTATTAGGATTAAACTACATAGCAGTTAATGTGAAATAGAAATAGTACATCCGTGTGTGTGTGTGTGTGTGTGTGTGTACACATATGTATATACACACATGAAACTTTACCGTGGAATTAATTTCTTACTTCTAGATAAAACTAAGAGCATCTTGGTACAGAGTATGTAGGCTTTGGGGTTCTACTTAGTGATAGTAAGCTTCCCATAAAGTGCTTTCCCTATCCTTCCATTGATAACAAAGGCGGCATTCCAAAATTGTTCATTTACATCTATCTTTCCTCGTTCGGTTTTCCTGTTTCTCCCTCGCTTGCTGTGTATATGCATAGTTTAGGAGGACTGTGACTCCACTTCTCGGGGGCTGCTGTTGCCCAGTAGGATTAAAGGCGGCGGCACTGACTGCTGGAACTGCATATTCATTCTGTCAACCCCTCTTGTCTCTGCTGCATTGTACACAGCTCTATACCACCGAGTCCCGATCCAGACTGCTTGTTTCCATTGTTTTGGTTCTGGCATCCACTCCCCATGCCCTGGGGATGATGAATAATTGAAAACTGAACAGGAGCTTAATTTGGTATGCCTTGTAAGAAGCTTTTTATGCTGATTTGGTGTAGTATGCTCTGTAACGTCAAGGGCCAGGCTCCAATATCGGGAATAATTACTATACCCCATATGTAACACATACCTCAAAAATGAACTGGGATACAGAGGACTTCCCACATCAAGGTGGGAGTAACTTAGATTTCTTACTATTTTCTTAATAAGTCATAATTTTGAAATATATATTTTAACATATAAATATTATAATGAGAGTTTTATCACCCTCTGGGAAAAAAATCTTTTCTCACTATTCTGAAAATAAGTACTTGCATTTTAAAAGGAAGTATAATTTTTTCCAATAGGACATAGTAGTATTATTGTGTGTGATACTCCCTACTATTTGTTATCTGAGCATTCATCTGGAGTTACTATCCCTGGATAACCAATCAGAGTAAAGTGTCAATAGCAGGAATATAAGAAATGCTCATACTTTCTTGCTATCATTTAAAAGAATTTACCTGCCGTGGGGTGAATTGTGTCTCTCCCACCAAAAAAATTCAAAGGTTGAAGCTTTATCCTCCAGTATCTCAGAATATGATCGTATTTAGAAACAGAATCTTTACAGAGGTAAATAAAGTCAAATGAGGTCATTAGAATGGACTCTAATGTGACTGGTGTCCTTGTAAGAAGAGGAAATTTAGATACAGGCATGCACGCACAAAAGGCAGACAATGTGAATCATAGAGAGAAGAGATCCATCCACAAACCAGCGAGGGACACCTGGTATAGCTCCTGCCCTCACGATCCTCGGGAGGAACCAATCCTGATGACACCTTGATCTTAGACTTCTAGACTTCAGAAATGTGAAAAAATAAATTTCTGTTGTTTAAGCCACCCAATCCGTGGTGCCTTGTGCAGCAGCCCCAGAAAACTAAGAAAGCACTCTTCCATCAGCCCAAAATGGGAAGACCTAGACTGACTTGATTCTACCCTTTCTGCCCACAACCAATTGGCCCAGGGAAGTGCACAAGTCCAAGTACACTAATCCAAGGAAGAAAACCCATTGACTGTGCACTAGCCAATAAAAGTCTCTCATAACTCTGAACTAAAAAGCTAGCCTGGAAAAGTAGATAGCTATCTTTAATGGCACACCTTTTGGGTGGACCCTGCGTCTTGAAGGCCCATTTCTGGGTTCTTGGTTGGTTCACCTTTTCTTTTTGGATTCCATGTAGTCTGTGTCCTTGACAGATGCTGGCTTGAAAACTTTTAAATAATTCTTACCTCAGACATCAGAGCTAAGTCAAAAAGGGCCCAGAGGCAGGCTGAGACAAAGATGAGAAAGGGAAGAAAAGAGTAAAACAAAGAAGAGAGAATATATGTGTGTCCCTGACTTGATCCTAACCCCAAATTCATCCATCCCTTCATTCCATATAATCTATGTGGTTGTCTGTGGATTGGGTTATGGGGATCCAGTGGTGAGTAAGGCTCAGCCCCTCTGCTCAAGAAACTTAAGGTCGAGGGGCACCTGGGTGGCTAAGTCGGTTGAGCGTTGGACTCTTGATTGTGGTTCATATCCTGATCTCATGGTTCATGGGATCAAGCCCCACATCAGGCTCTGCACTGAGAACATGGAGCCTGCTTAGGATTCTCTCTCTCTCCCTCTCTCTGCCCCTCCCCCATTTGCACATGCTCTCTCTTTCTCAAAGTAAATAAACATAAAAAATTTTTTTTAAGTTTATTTATTTTAAGAGAGACAGAGATAGTGTGAGTGAGGGAGGGGCAGAGAAGGAGGGAGAGAGTGAGAATCCCAAGCGGGCCATTCGCTGCCAGTGCAGAGCCCAATGTGGGGCTTGAACTCACAAAATCAGATCATGACCTGCGCTGAAACCAGACGCTTAACCTACTGAGCCACCCAGGCACCCTGAAAAAAAAATTTTTTTAATTAAAAAAAGAAGCTTCAGTTCTAGTAATATCCGGTTTATTGGTTATCTTAATTTTGACATCCTTCTGTCTCCTTTGATTAATATAAATAAGTTGACCATAATCATTTAGATTATATGTCTCTTTTTTATTCTATCAAGATGCTTTTTAAAAAACTTTTTTGTAATATTTATTCTTGAGGGAGAGACAGAGTGCGAGTGGGGGAGGAACAGAGAGAGAGGGAGACACAGAATCCAAAGCAGGCTCCAGGCCCTGAGCTATCAGCACGAAGCCGGATGTGGGGCTTGAACTCACAAACGGTGAGATCATGACCTAAGCTGAAGTTGGATGCTTAACCAACTGAGCCATCCAGGCAACCCAATCAAGATGCTTTTTGAAATACATGACCCATTCTTGCCTTTATATCCATATCTATAAATAGTTTCTATGCTATTCCCAACCTCTACCATAAACTCTGTTATGTAGTGTCCATGTAGTTATGAGAAAAAAAAGGACAGAAAAAGGAAGTTTTCTTCTTTCTTGTGTTTAGCTGTGGCTCTGGGTTAAAAAAAAAATTCCAGAAACCAGGAAAACACTATCTTAATATTTCTCTCCTTTTGTATCTCTTTCTCATCTCATGCTATCCAGCTCCCCAGGCTCTAAACTTTTCTGAAACACACTTCTAGGCCTAATCCTTTCCATTAAGGACTCCATGATCCCACGTAATTTATTATTCCTTTCATCTTCTGCAGTCAAAATCTCCATTAAATTCAGTGGAAGTTATCTTACCTGGTATCAGTAAAAATGAAATTGGAATGAACTATAATGTATGAATCTTTCTTTATTAATAACACTATACCCTCCCTATAGGTATTTCCATTCTTTCAAAGCAGATATTTATGAATCTACGTTATTGTCCAACTGATAGAATTACGGACAATGTAAGAAAATTAAATTTTAAAACTCCAGAGATAGTCCACAATAGACCACCACAAAAACAGGGAAATTGCATCTCGCATTGTATCCTGATTGTCAGTAATTCTAACTCCTGCTTTATTCAGAGTCTTTCCCGCTCCATTTCCGAATCAGGAACTCGCTAAAAGATCCAAGGTTTTGTGGGATTTATTTTAGGGTACTCCCTTGAAAAGACAAAGTCATAAAAGGAGGTTGGAGCAGAGACATCTGTCTTACAAATAGCTCAATTTTTTATTCATCCTTTCATTCATTTATTCAAGAAGCATGTATTAAGAGCCAATCTTACTGCCATATCCATAGTGAGTAGCTGGGATACAGTAGTCAGTAAGCCGTAGCTTTTGCCTTTGCCATGCTCACATTTTTAGGGACATGTGGCTTCATGAAGCCACAGGAATCTGGGCCAGGGTTTAGTGCTGCTGGACTCTGATGTGCCAGTGAGAGAAGAGTGGTTAGTAGCAAGTGAGATGATCATAAAAACAATAATCATAGCTCACACATGCATGGTGCTTTCTACATGCCAGGCAATGAGTAAGTAGTTTATATAATATACATGTGATTCATTATTTAGTCTCTAAAAGTCCCTCAGAGTTAAGTGCTATTGTTATTGTCATTATCTGTCTTTTACATGTGAGCGAACTGAGACGTGGAGAGATTAAAGCCAGAGCGGGCTCTTGATGAATCTAGAATACATGGCAGGCATCTGGTTGCAGGTCTATGTGCTTAGCTACCACTTTATTGCTGGCGTGAAATCCCCTTATGTAAGTTGGATTTTCAAATCAGAAACTTAGATAGATGATAGAAAAATAGGTAGGTAGGTAGGTACGTAGATAGATAGATAGATAGATAGATAGATAGATAGATAGATAATATTGAAATGGAGTAAAATAAAATATAATCAGAAGCTTTAGACTCAATGTGTTATGCTGGACTAATCCTAGCGGGATCCTCTAGGACTTCAAATTGGATATGGTGATATTCATATTTTTGTCAAATTATTGCAGTGATAATTATAATAAAACTTGGAACTAAAAACCATCGTATCCTGAGCTGTTGGAAAATCCGATTAATGTAGAAAGAGGTGAAAATATTTTTTTCCGTATGTCCAGTTCTGTCACTAACATTCTGCATGTTGGAGGCTTAGATTAAAGCAATTCTCAAATCCCTCATGGATTGGGTAACCATATAATTAATTCTCTAAATGGAGACACTCTTAACAATGAAGGGGGGCATGAGTAATAATTACTCAGGGACAACATATCCTGCCAAATCATGGTGTATGGTTGCTCTCCTTATGTGTGAAAACAAGGCTGCACTGGCTAACCCACCTCTAGCTATAGTGGGTGTGTTTGCGTTTACTTGGCTTGACTGAGTGTTTATCCAGATGTGTTGGGGTCATTCAGTAAGAGGCAGGAGCAAAACCTAGAGGTCTGCTTTTAACCCTGTGCCTAGATCTCAGGACAACTTTATTCTAGTAAATGGAGTAATAATAATAATAACAAGTAAATTGACCATTTCTCCATTAAATTAGAAGCATTGTCCAAGAAAAAAAAACAGATTAATTCCAACTGGGCTTAATGCCCGGAAGAGTCAGCACTAAGCAAAAGACAAGACAAAACCAGCTCCCCAAAAAGATTGCCGATTAGAACAAAGACTTAATTTAGTTCGGAGCAGGAATTAATTTTGAGTCTTCTGAAACTGAAGAGCTAACCTGGGTAGCTCCAAATGCTGTTATCGGCGTGGTCTGAGCTAAAGGAGTCTGGTTTAGTACAAAGAGTATAGGCAAGACATTTTGGATTCTTCATTCATTTATTCATTCAAAAAACTGGCAAGAGCTTATTATGTGCCAAATAGGATGTTATGGACTGATTATATAAATACAGATTGCTGGGTCTCACCCCTTGAATTGAAGTGTAGTAGGTCTGATATGGGGGACTATCAAATTTTAACACTAAAAATCTTTTATTGGTAAACCCTTCAGTCTCAGGTAAACAGGAGTAATTGATTACCCTAGGTAGGGCATGGGAATCTACATTTCTAACAACTTCCCAGGTGAAACTGATACCTCTCATCCAGGGACTATATTCTGAGACCATGGCTCTAAACGAGTGGTTCTTATCCTTGGCTGCACATTCGAATAACCTGGGGAGTTTATGAATATGCTGATTCTGACCTACTTGATCTCAAATGTGGCATGGATATTAGCCTCGTTAAAAGCTCCTCAGGTGATTCTAGGCTGCAGGCAAGGCTAAGAACCACTACTCTAGATCCCCGATACTAATCCCTGAGTATTGCGATTCTGGCATGTTAATAATATCCTGTAACTGTATCTTCTTGCCATCTTTACTGCCATTGCTGTAAATCAAGACATCTTCATTTCCTGCTTGGGTTATTGCACTAATCATATGACTCGTCTCCCTGCTTCCAAGTTTTCCATGCCATCTCTAGCTTATCCTCTATATACTGCTACGGTAATCTTACTAAAACATAAACTTAATTATTTCACTCCCTTGCTGAGGATCCAATGGACTCTCTTGTATTAGTCGGTGTAATTCATGTTATCTACTCCAAAAAACAGTCACCAAATCCCAGGAGCTTACCTCAACAAAGTTTCCTCCCCGCTCGTGCCATAGTCCAATGGCTGCTCTCCTAGAGTTGTACAAGTGATGACAAAAGGATAGCTCCACTATCTCCTAGGGCTTCCATGGAGTTCTCTACTGGATCACCTACATTTAATTACCTGACAGGTGAATTGAGAGAATATGGAACATGATGCAGGACATTTGAAGTTTACCCTTTAGAGTGATGGTGTATGTTACTTTTTGTACATATTCCATTGATCAGAATAAGTCCTATGGCCCCAGTTAGATGATGGGAGTCTGGAAAATATGCCTAGAAAGAAAATTAAATGGCACAGTGAATAACATTGCCTCTATCACATCTCTTGTCAGAAAAAGACAAATGTATTATGTATTATCTCTTGGGTTTCATCCTGATTGGATGATGAAATAAAGTCCATTGGATAATGTATAAAGTCCAAAATCTTGTGCTTAACCTATAATGGCCTTAAGAACCTATTTCTGTCTCATTTCCCAGTATCATCTCTTGCTTATTGTTACAGACACTCTTTCCATTTGACTGTTTCTCAAATGTCTCATGCTGTCATGACATTTTGGGGCCCTAGAAAATTTTCCATTCCTCATTTAACTCTTTCCTACTAGTTTCTCAGGGCTCAGCTCAAGAAAGCCTTTCAGAAAGAATTTCCTGTCCTTTCATCACCTTCTGCTTCCCAATTTTTAATAGTTTCTTCTACTCTCTGCTCCAGTAGCCCCGGAAATTGTGCACTTGTAGAACTCATCTCACTGTATCTCTTTGACATGGTTCAGAGCATCTTAACTGTGAGCATTTTTCAGGTGACCAGAGTACTTTTATCTCAGCACTCCCAGCACTAACTTGATGCCTGGCACATAGCAGATCTTGAGTAAATGCATGTTTGAATAAATGAATGACAGCCTAAAGACATTAGACAACCTTAACTTTATGCCATGTGTAGTCAAGATGGTTCCCATTGTGATTTGACATGTAAGCAAAGAATCTCCTACTTCAGAAACTTCTGTATGATGAGCCATTGAAGATCCCTTTCCTATTACAAATGAGGCACTGTATTAAAAATTTATTCACCATGAAGCATATTTCTTCTTGAATTGGTTTCTCAGTTTGTGTATCCAGTTGCTATGCAGGCTTCATCAGAAAGGGATCTAGGAGAAGTAAGTTTTAGTAAGGGCCAAGATTTAAAAATACAAAAATATGTCTAGATCATGGACTATTTTATGAGTGTAGACCTAGACGGTGCACACTGTGGGTATCTTATACAGCCAGGGATAGAATGAGGACATTTGGCAGAGGCCCAAGGGATACACAAATAAATAGGTAAGGACAGTCACAGAAGATAAATCCCAGATTTCATTGTCTTTGCCTTTGGACAGCCCTTGGGATCATATATTTGTGAATACAGAGGTCTGAAGGCCTTCATTAGGACTCACCTAGTGCAACAAACTTATCAACTACCTGGCAGCCACACAAGGCAGAGTTATCCTCTTATAGTGAGAATCTCCTTGATTATCTTTAACATGAATTAAAGTGCACCATTGTGTAAATATTAACACATGATTATCTGTCCCTTGTTTGACTTATTAGCATGAGAAATGGTCAGGGACTCAGGGAGAGGATGCCAAAATCTTTTCTCATTTTCCTCCAGCCTTATGGGCTATGATTGGCATAGAAAGATGAAATAAACTTGTAACTACATAAAATATTTATTTCTACAACATTTCCATTTACCCCTACAGATCTATTCTCTACCCCCTCTATCCTGTTCTGTTGCCTGGCAGCTGACCTTCCTTGACTCTACTAAGAAGTTTGCTTGTCCCCTTATGTCCTTGTGGCATAAGCAGTGAATCAGAAGGTGGCAGGGAGGGAGTTCAGTACATTTATCCACTGTCTCCCTCCCTACAGGTTACCATAGGTAAACTGCCTCTCTTTCCACAAGGCCACAGGTCCTTTAAGTTGACCTCCAGAGGTATAGTTACGTTTGCAGGGTTCCATTAATTGCCCCTCCTAGGATTGATGTTGGTTTCCTGCAATTATTAGCCCTATATTTTTTCACCACCTTCTCACCCTTCACCCTTCACCCAGTAAGTAGCGCTTTAACCACTGAAAAATCTTTACTAAAGTTTTTGAAAAGTCTTTACCAAAGCTTCTTTTTGAGGAGTGCCATATCTTTTCTCCAGGACTCTGGTACAGTAACTTTCTAATTAACTAACAACAGATAATTAATATTTAGCAGTCACCGTAAGCCTGAAAATAGAGTTATATACCTAATCCTTTTTCATAAGCTACAAATAGTTGCAAAATTACTCATGATTAATACAAAAAATATCTTCAGTACTTTTTGAAGATCTAAGTGCATATAGCCAATCCATGATTCAATCTCTTCTTGTAAACAGTGTTTTAAGTAGGTGGGGGGGGGGGGGAGAGAGAGAGAGAGAGAGGAAAGAAAGAAAGAAAGAAAGAAAGAAAGAAAGAAAGAAAGAAAGAAAGAAAGAAACTCTCCAGATTTAGGGTTTAGGGATACTACCACATTGAATTAAAATCTCCAGTCCTATAACCAGTGCCCAATGGCCTTTTAATGTAACCAATGGAATTTTGAGGTCTGGAACTTGAACACTTAAATGGCTATCCTAACATGTCCTGTCTGATTGAACTATCACTGCATCTCTGTTTAATTGTCCCTAAGAGTGGATGTACTTACAGCCATATGATATAAGACATCGGATATAGGAGTTATTAAAAATCATTTTGCTTAATACGTGCTAATATGTAATGATTCAGTGCTCATGTTACAAAATAAATAAACTATAGGTAAAATGCCTGCTCCCCCACTTACTAGCTGCCTTTATTTTTAGATTTTTTTATATTTATTTATTTTTGAGAGAAAGAGGGAGACAGAACGGAAGCAGGGGAGGGTCAGAGAGAGAGGGAGACACAGAATCCGACGCAGGCCCCAGGCTCCAAGCTGTCAGCACAGAGCCCGATATGGGGCTCAAACCCACCGACTGGGAGATCATGACCTGAGCCGAAGTCAGATGCCCACCCAACCAACCGAGCCACCCAGGCCCCCTCTACCTGTCTTTAAAAGTTAATCTCTCTAAGCCTTGAGTTTCTGAGAATAAAGAAGGTAGTAATAGTGCCTACCTCACAGGTTGTTGTGACACACAAATGAATTAATACATCTAAATATTTAACACAATAACTGATAGAAAACACTAAATGAATGTTAGCTCTTACAATTATCTATCCTACTATCCATTTCTCCTTTCCTCTGTAATAAATTGTTACATAGTAATGTTCCCAAACTGGAAATCAGCCTCCAGGCTGTAATGTCTCTTCTCACATAACCTTGATATTTATGTATTTATGCTAACAGCATTCCATCTTGGAGAGTCCGAGAAGTTTATAAGAGGAAGGGACTTTGGACTTGTTGTAGGTCAACCTACTCATCTTAATGTTGAGAAATCAAGGACTGAGAAGTGAAGTGACCTACCAGCTTACCAATGTGCACTGGCTGAGCAGGGGCTAGAAGCAATGCTTCCATATCCCTTGAAGTTGTCTTGTCCACCACACTAGATACCTACTGAAGTGGTTTTAAATGGCATAACTTCTGCCCTGAGTCCCTGATCTTTCTGGATCACTGACAGGTTCCTCCATGACCTGGGAAAAACTGCAGCTCTGTTCTCACCACCACCAGTAATTCAACTAGATTTCATGACATTCTAAGAAAGGTGCTGAGAGCTCTGCTGCCAGCTCTCTAAGGCATGACGTCAAGTCAGAATCCCTAATTTGGGCTTAAACTCACTGCGTAACATTTAAAAAGAAATTATTTTCTCCTGCCCTCGGGGCTAAGGAATATGGGGAAGGTGAAGACCCTGGTCAAAATCATCAGACATAAAGATCACGTATTGATTGTTTCCCTTATATGAAATATCCAGAATAAGTAAATGCATAGAGGCAGGAAGCAGATTAGTGGTTGCCAAGGGCTTGAGGGAAGGCAAATGGAGAGTGAGTGCATAAAGGATATGGGGTTTCCCTTTGAGATGATGAAAATGTTGAACTAAGAGAGGTGATTGCTGCACATTACGTGAATGCTCTGTTATTGAATTGCACACCTTAAAATTTTATGTTATGTGAATTTTATTACAATAAAAAAAAACACATGTAACAGCAATAACCTAAAATGTGAGAGGAAGAAGTAAAACTGTAAAGTATATGAATTCTATTAAAGTTAGGTTTTCAGTTTAAAATAGGGTGTTTGAGATATTTTATGTAAGCCTCATGATAACCACAAGGAAAAATCCTGTAGTGATGAGATAAAAGAACAAGATAAAGAAGTGAAAGCATGCTGATATCAATAGATACCAAAACACATACACAAAAAGAGCAGGATGAAAAATAAAGAAAAATGAATCTACAAAAGAACCAGAAAGCAATTAACAAAATAGCAACAATAGTCCTTACATTTCAATAATTACTTTAAATGTAAACAGATTAAATTCTCTGATTAAAAGACACAAAATTACTGAGTGCATTAAGATTTGAGACACCTGGGTGGCTCAATCGGTTGAGCATCCAACTCTTGATTTTGGCTCAGATCATGATCCCAGGGTTGTGGGATCGAGTCCCACGTTAGGCTTTGCACTGAGTGTGGAGCCTGCTTAATATTCTCTCTCTCTCTCTCTCTCTCTCTCTCTCTCTCTCTCCCCCCCTTCTCCTTTCCCTGGCTTGCACTCTCTTTCTCTGAAAGAAAGAAAGAAAGAAAGAAAGAAAGAAAGATCCAATAATATGCTGCCTACAAGAGAACCACATTAGCCTTAAAGACAGCATAGACTGAGAGAGAAGGAATGGTAAAGAACATTTCAAGAAAATAATAAGAACAACAACAAAAAAACGGGGGGGGCCTATACTTTTATCAGACAAATTAGGCTTTAAACCAAAAATAGTAAAAACAAAACAAAACAAAGGAGATCATTATGTAGTAATAAAAGGGTTAAGTAAATCAGGAATATATTACAGTTGTAAATATTTATGCACCCATTGGAGTACCTAAATATATAAAGCAAAAACTATCAGAGCTAAAACGGGTTAAACAGTAATATAATTATAGTTGGAGCCTTTAATGCCCCATTCTCAGCAATGAATAGATCATCCAGACAGAGAATCACCAAGCAAACATCAGATTTAAACACTATAGACCAAACACAGACATATGTAGCACATTCTATCCAACACCAACAGAACATACATTCTTACCAAGCATACATAAGATGTTTTCTAGGATATACCATATATTAGGCCACAAAACAAGTGTTAGCAAATTCAAGAAAATTGAAATCATGCCATGTATCTTCTCTGACAACAATGACATGAAACTAGAAATCAGTAACAAGAGGAAAACTGGAAAATTCACATATGGAATATAACATTCTCCTAAACAACCAATAGATCAAAGAAGAAATTAAGGGGAAATTTAAAAGTTTCTTGAGACAAATAAAAATGGAAATAGAACATACCAAAACTTGTAAGAGGAAGCAAAGGAAGTTCTAAGGGGGAGGTTTATAGCAATAAATGCCTGCATTAAGAAGCAAGAAAGCTCACAAATATGCAGCTTACCTCTAAACCTTAAGGAACTAGAAAGGGCAAACTAAGCCCAAAGTTAGCAGAATAAAGAAAATAATAAATATTAGACCAGAAATAAATGAAATGGAGATCAGAAAAATAATAGAAAAAATTAACCAAACTAAGAGTTTGCTTTTGAAAAGATAAGCAAAATTGGCAAACCCTTAGCTAGACTAACCAAGTAAAAAGAGAAAAGACCTAAGTCAACAAAATTATAATTGAAAAAGAGGACGTTACAACATATACCACGACAGTTCAAAAGATCATAAGAGACTTTTTGAAAAACTGTATACTAATAACAATTCTTTAAAAACATATAACTTACTAAGACTGAATCAGGAATAAATAGAAAATCTGAATAGAATAATTACTAATAAAGAGACTGAATCAGTAATCAAAAATCTCCTATCAAAGAAAAGCCCAGGAACAGGTGGCCTCACAGCTGAATTTTCCCAAACACTTAAAGAATAATTAACACCAATCATTCTCAAACTCTTCCCCAAAATCAAAAAGGTGGGAACACACTCCCCAAATTATTTTATAAGGCCAGCATTATCCTTATACCAAAATCAGAAAAGGATAATACTAGAAAAGAAACCTGCAGGCCAGTATCTCTAATAAATATATGTGCAAAAATTCTCAATAAAATACTAGCAAAACAAATTCAGCAGCACATTAAAATGATCATTCAGCATGATCAAGTGGGATTCATCCTTGAGAAGCAAGGATGGTTCAACATATGCAAATCAATTTGATGTGATAGGTCACATTTATACAGTGAAAGCAAATAATTATATTATCATCTCAATAGATGCAGAAAAAGCAGTTGGTAAAATTTAACATCCATTTATGATAAAAACTCTTAACAACTTAGGCATGGAGAAAACATATCTCAACATAATAAAGGCTATATGTGACAAAGCCACAGCTAACATAATATTCAATGGTGAAATGATGAAAGCTTTTCCTCTAAGATCAGGAAAAAGACAAGGGTGTTCACTCTCACCACTTTTTTTTTTCAATATATGAAATTTATTGTCAAATTGGTTTCCATACAACACCCAGTGCTCATCCCAAAATGTGCCCTCCTCAATACCCATCACTCACCCTCCCCACCCTCCCACCCACCATCAACCCTCAGTTTGCTCTCAGTTTTTAAGAGTCTCTTATGATTTGGCTCTCTCCCACTCTAACCTCTCTTTCTTTTTTTTCCTTCCCCTTCCCCATGGATTTCTGTTAAGTTTCTCAGGATCCACCTAAGAGTGAAAACATATGGTATCTGTCTTTCTCTGTATGGCTTATTTCATTTAGCATCACACTCTCCAGTTCCATCCACGTTGCTACAAAGGGCCATATTTCATTCTTTCTCATTGCCACGTAGTATTCCATTGTGTATATAAACCACAATTTCTTTATCCATTCATCATTTGATGGACATTTAGCCTCTTTCCATAATTTGGCTATTGTTGAAAGTGCTGCTATAAACATTGGGGTCCAAGTGCCCCTATGCATCAGCACTCCTGTATCCCTTGGGTAAATTCCTAGCAGTGCTACTGCTGGGTCATAGGGTAGATCTATTTTTAATTTTTTGAGGAACCTCCACACTGTTTTCCAGAGTGGCTGCACCAGTTTGCATTCCCACCAACAGTGCAAGAGGGTTCCCATTTCTCCACATCCTCTCCAGCACCTATAGTCTCCTGATTTGTTCATTTTGGCCACTCTGACAGGCGTGAGGTGACATCTGAGTGTGGATTTGATTTGTATTTCCCTGATGAGGAGCAACGTTGAGCATCTTTTCATGTGCCTGTTGGCCATCCGTATGTCTTCTTTAGAGAAGTGTCTATTCATGTTTTCTGCCCATTTCTTCACTGGGTTATTTGTTTTTCGGGTGTGAAGTTTGGTGAGCACTTTATAGATTTTGGATACTAGCCTTTTGTCCGATATGTCATTTGTAAATATGTTTTACCATTCCGTTGGTTGCCTTTTAGTTTTGTTGGTTGTTTCCTTTGCAGTGCAGAAGCTTTTTATCTTCATAAGGTCCCAATAGTTCAATTTTGTTTTTAATTCCCTTGCCTTTGGGGATGTGTCAAGTAAGAAATTGCTGCGGCTGAGGTCAGAGAGATCTTTTCCTGCTTTCTCCTCTAGGGTTTTGATGGTTTCCTGTCTCACATTCAGGTCCTTTATCCATTTTGAGTTTATTTTTGTGAATGGTGTGAGAAAGTGGTCTAGTTTCAATCTTCTGCATGTTGCTGTCCAGTTCTCCCAGCACCATTTGTTAAAGAGATTGTCTTTTTTCCATTGGATGTTCTTTCCTGCTTTGTCAAAGATTAGTTGGCCATATGTTGGTAGGTCTAGTTCTGGGGTTTCTATTCTATTCCATTGGTCTATGTGTCTGTTTTTGTGCCAATACCATGTTGTCTTGATGATGACAGCTTTGTAGTAGAGGCTAAAGTCTGGGATTGTGATGCCTCCTGCTTTTGTCTTCAAAATTACTTTGGCTATTCGGGGCCTTTTGTGGTTCCATATGAATTTTAGGATTGTTTGTTCTAGCTTCGAGAAGAATGCTGGTGCAATTTTGATTGGGATTGCATTGAATGTGTAGATAGCTTTGGGTAGTATTGACATTTTGACAATATTTATTCTTCCAACCCATGAGCACAGAATGTTTTTCCATTTCTTTATATCTTCTTCAATTTCCTTCATAAGCTTTCTATAATTTTCAGCATACAGATCTTTTACATCTTTGGTTAGATTTATCCCTAGGTATTTTATGCTTCTTGGTGCAATTGTGAATGGGATCAGTTTCTTTATTTGTCTTTCTGTTGCTTCATTATTAGTGTATAAGAATGCAACTGATTTCTGTACATTGATTTTGTATCTGCAATTTTGCTAAATTCATGTATCAGTTCTAGCAGACTTTTGGTGGAGTCTATCAGATTTTCCATGTATAATATCATGTCATCTGCAAAAAGTGAAAGCTTGACTTCATCTTTGCCAATTTTGATGCCTTTGATTTCCTTTTGTTGTCTGATTGCTGATGCTAGAACTTCCATCACTATGTTAAACAACAGTGCACTCTCACCACTTTTATCAACATAATACTAGATGTCCTAACTAAAGCAATCAGTCAAGAAAAAGAAATAAAAGGTATCAGAACTGAAATGGAAGAAGTAAAATTGTCTCTAATTACAGATAGCATGATTTTATATCTAGAAAGTCCTAAAGATTCAATCAAAAACTCTTAGATCCAGGGTGCCTGGTTGGCTCAGTTGGTGGAGTGTGACTCTTGATCTTGGGATTGTCGGTTCAAGCCCCACACTGGGTGTAAGAGTACTTAAAAATAAAATCTTTAAATATATACTGTTAGATCTAATCAATGAATTGAGTGAACTTGTAGGATACAAGATTAACATTAAAAAATAAGTACCATGTTTATGCACAATGAATTTTCTGAAAAAGAAATCTATCCCATTTGCAATAGCATCAAAAACAATAAAATATTTAGAAATAAATTTAAGGAGGTGAAAGATCTCTGAAAACTATACAACATTGATGAAAGAAATTCAGGAAGATTCAAATAAATAGAAAGTATCCCATGTTAATGGATTGGAAGAATTAATACTGCTAAAATGTGAATACCACCAAAAGGCATCTATAGATTCAATGCAATTCCTCTCAAGATTTAAATAGCATTTTTTCTTAAAGAAGTAAAACAAAAAACAAAAAACACACTCCTAAAATTTATATGGAGCCACAAATGACCCCAAATAGCCAGATGAATCCTGAGAAAGAAGAGCAAAGCAAGAGGCAACACATTCCCCAATTTCAAGCTACACTTTAAAGCTAAAGTCATCAAAACAGTATGGCATTGGCATAAAAACAGATAAATAAACCAACAGAATAGAATAGAGAGCCCAGAAATAAACCCAAGCATATATGGTCAACTAATATTTGACAAGGGAGCCAAGAATATTCACTGAAGAAAAGACAGATTCTTCAATAAATAATGCTAATATAATTGCTTATTCACATGTAAAAGAATGAAACTTTATCTTACACCACTCACAAAAATTAACAGAAAATGGGTTAAAGACTGAAATGAGAGACATAAAACCATGCAATTCCTTGAAGAAAACATAGGAATAAATCTCTTTGACATGGGTCTTAGCAATGATTTTTTGGATGTAACACCTAAAGCTCAAGCAACAAAATAAAAAATAAACAAGTGGGACTATATCAAATTAAAAAGCTTTTGCACAACAACAACAAAAAAATCAACAAAGTGAAAAGACAACCTATGGAAAGTGAAAAAGTATTTGCAAACCATATATTTGTTAAGGTGTTAATAAACTATGTAAAGAACTCATGCAACTCAATAGCAAAAACAAAACAAAACAAAACAAAAATTAAAAACAAAAAACAAAACAAATAACCCAATTTTTAAAATGGACAAAGAACCTAAATAGACATTTCTCCAGACAAGATATACAAAGGCCAATAAGATCTAACAGTTTTTGATTGAAGTAAATAGACATTTCCTTTTAGGGAAAAATCATGTTTAGAACCCAATACTTGGGGCGCCTGGGTGGCTCAGTTAGTTAGGCGACTGACTTCGGCTCAGGTCGTGATCTCACAGTTCATGAGTTCGAGCCCCACGTTGGGCTCTGTGCTGACAGCTCAGAGCCTGAAGCGTGCTTCAGATTCTGTGTCTTCCCCTCTCTCTACCCCTCCCCTACTCACACTCTGTGTCTCTCTGTCTCTCAATAATAAATAAATGTTAAAAAAATTTTTTTTTAAATAGAAGCCAATACTTGGGCTCTGCTAATTGCTATTGAGGTACAACTGCTTTCAAAAATTCTCAGAAGATATGCTAGGAAATACATGTGTGCATGTGCGTGTGTGTGTGTGTGTGTGTGTGTGTACACATATATATGTATACATATGTATACATATACATCTACATTTATTTCTATACCTTTATTTATTGTAAATGATGAGTTCACATTAGTACCTCAATTCCAATCCAGCACTCCGGAATTCATTCTAGTTATTTCCCTTTGTGAACTCTGATCTCTGCCACATTAGTTTAGTGAGATCTCTATGATCTGCATGGATTCCATTTCTGGTACTTTGGTCCAAAAAAACTTTAAGGCAAAAAGGGTAATTACAGAGCTCACTTAAGTGTTTCTCCCTTCTCAGGGATCATAGTCCTGTGCTATCTGTTGTTTAATGTCTGAAAACTTCATATATTTTGTCTAGTTTTTTTGTTTGTTTGTTTACAGTGGGAGGAGGAGTCTGAGATCAGTCACTCCATCATTGACGGGAAAGTATATCGCATTAACTCTTTATATCACTCATGTTTATTTATCAAAAACCACTCACATAGACTCTTAAAACAATCCAAATAATCTATAAAACCGTCTGTACTCGATAGAGGGAAAAGTAAGGGATTTGAAGACAGCCAGGCCTATGTCAACTTTGTTTTTTTCTACTGCATGACGTTATTCAGTAGATACAGTTTATGTCCCTACTTTCTTCATCCCTAAGTGAGGATTTGGGGGAAAGAGGAAAGGATACAATGTGTATGAAGCTCCCACTAGAGATCATTACACAGAAGTCTTCAATAGGTTGAAGTTTATTCCTCAAGTACTTCTATGAAAGTCTATTTTGAGAGGATAAAGTTTGTCCAATAAGATATACCGAAATTCTTGCAGAAACACTTTCTCATAATTTTTATGACTTCAAATTTTCACTGTTTTAAAGAAAAGTTTTTTAAAGCACACTTGAGCATTTATCATGTCAGCCACTGCTGAAAAGGCAGAGTCTCTGAGTAGAATATGTAAATTTTAAACAGATACTGTTCAGCTCAACTTTGAGTAGGAAGTAAAAATATTTCAATCCCTGAATCTGTAAGATACATTCAAACGTCAGGCAGGACGTCACTTGCCAAGTCAGCACTAAACATTCACTGTCGTTGTTATCTTTTGTACTTGTTTTGTTACAACTGGTTACTCGTCATTATTCATCATGGATAAATTTTGAAAAGATACTGAATGTATAGCATTTTCAACTTTGAAAATTGTTTTCCCATCTCTCTGGAAATAGAGGGAGATTTTTACATAACACTAGGCTTATATACAGAGTAATCAGGTTTATTATGCAACACCTGGTGTGTGTGTGAACACAAACACATGCACACACACAACATCTTTTCAAGGAGTTCTTTAGTATTTAGGGCTGAACAATTTCTCTCTCTCTCTCTCTCTTCCCTCTCTCTCTCTCTCTCTCCTACCCTGCCTCCATTGCCTTCTCTCCTTTCTTCCTTACCTTCTTTCTTCTTTGCCTCCTCCACAAATGTTCATCAAGTACCTATTATGTGCCAAGGATAGTAGGCACTAGATATACATGATTAATAAGGCATCATTCCTGAGCCCAAAGGGTATATACACAGTGTATTAGGGGCAATGAAAAACGTACATAAAATTAGAGCACAGATCAAGGACAGCCAAACCACTCTGTGGAATCAGGGAAGTAAGTAAGCCTTAAGGTGAATCCTTTCCTCTACCCCATCTTTTTTTCTTCAATTCTGGAATAGTTTTAGTCATTATCACTTTGATTATTGCATGTGTCCCATTTTCTTTGGAAATCCTAGTGCTTATGGTGAAGCTTTTAAGTATTTCCTCTGTGTCTTACAACTTTCGTATTTTCCATTTCTTTTTCCCACTATGTTTTATTCTGAGTGATTTCCTGAGGTCTAATTTCTAATTCACAAATTCTTCCTTCAATGGAGTCTGTTTATTATTTTAAATTTTAGCTGTAATATTTTCTATTTCTAGAATTACTATTTTGCTCTTAATATATCCAGTTTCCTTTTCTCCAATGTCCTGAATTCATCTTGATAGATTTTATTCATTTTAACCTCCTTGATTGTTTTAAATATTTACTTGAAAATCCCCTTTTATATAGTTCTTCAGTCTGTAGAGGCTGGCTGTCAAGGGTCACAGGTGTTTTGTGCTCTGAACCTCTGTTTATAGTGAGATTTCTTGCACATTTTTTACTTGAGGTCATTTCTGGTGGATGTTGTGGAAATGCTTCCTATGCTGGATTGGAGCAGTGGAGGGGGTTTCTGCCTCTTGAAGTTCAGCATTTGCCTCTACCAATTTTATGAGTCTCTTTGGTTTCATACCACTTTTAACATTGGTGTTTCATCAAGGTGTCTACCATATGAAGGTAGTATATATTCACATACCAACCATAGGGTTGATGTTCATATTTTTGTGGATGCTTATCTGTTAGAGCCCAGTAAAGTGATCTGGCATCCAACTGTGCCCAAGCATGGCCACTGACGGACAGAGTTCATCTGCTCATAATTCACAGCCTGGATATTCCTTCATGGCTCCACCACTGAAGGAGTCCATTACCAACTTCCCATCACCTTGTAGGTGTTGGGAAAATATCCCATAGCACATACCAGCAAAAACCACGTGACTTCAACTCTGTTTATCTTAATGGTTTTGAGCTTCCACTTTGTATCAGACTCCGAACTAGTTCTGGTTCTTTCTTTTCAACTTATCTAAGATATAATATTTTAATACATATTTTATCTAGTATCTCTTTATGTTTAACCTGGGAAGGGCAGAGGAGGAGGCTGGTGATATCCACATCTTCTCAGGCCACCATGTCACCTCCAATTATAATCAAGCAGTCTTGAAGATTGAGGATGTGTAGTTGCAATGCTAGCTCACGTGCACCCCAACTATAGGGATTTTACTCCTTGTCTGAATTGCTTTTTTCCCCTGAACCAAAAAATTGCTTGAATCCATGTATTTTTACTTATCCATACCCCACATTCTCCCAACCTTGGGTTTTTACCTCAGGAGATGATAACTGGATACAAGGGAACTAGGGTCCTAGACATTAATCAAAGTGTGTTCTGAGTATGAAGGGACAGACTTAAGAATCCAGTGACTGGCAACCTGCGACACCTCCACTGTGTGGGTCTGGCAGCAGAATAATGTGGCCGTGAGGGTTGTATGAGTCGCAAGGGGATTTTTGGCAATGGTGCCCAACAGCTCTCTTACCCTCTCCTCCAGCTTCCTCTCATTTATTCATTTAGTAATCATTTATCAAATACTTACTATGTGCACCTAATACATGCATGTGTATGTAACTCTATATTATTTATCAATATACTCTCTTACGGGGCAAATATATAATAATGTATAACAGGGATGTTTTAGGTTGTAGGGTGCAGATGACATAGCAGAAGCTCTGGGGCCACATATACCTAAGTACAACTTTGGATCCTAAATTATGTGTCAAGAGCTTATGAAAATCTGGCCCTTGCATGTGTAATTCCACATTACCCAGAATACAGTTCACTTTCAACACAGGCAATATCCTAATAACAGGCTAATAGATATTGTCTAACTTGATTCTTACCACAACCCCATTAGATGGGAATTATTATTCCTGTTGGAGGAGTCATTCATTCATTCACTCATTCACAAATACTAATTGCATTCCTTGGGTGAGCCAGGCCCTGTTGTAAGGTTTGGAGTTAAAGCATACAGATGAGATTAAGAAAATTGGCCAAGGGCCACACTGCCATCAGAGCTCCAAGGTCAGAATTTAAATCCAAGCTACAAACATGTTAGCCACCACCTAGTGTTTCCTCTCAGATTTTGCAAACAAACCTTTGTAACTATAGTAGTGTGATCTTTTTTTCTTTTTTTTTTATTGCCTGTTTTCTATTTGTCTTCCTTCTCCTCTCCTAGGGCCCCTTTCTCTTCATAAAGACAGTTTTAATCAGATACTGGCTTGAATTTTCAACAGAAATTTAAAATGATGTGATAAGTCCAGTCTGGTCTCAGTATGACCTCATATGTTGAAAAAATAAATTTCAGGCAAAATAAAAACTCTGAATATTCATAACTTACTTTTATTTTGACCCTTTTTTCCCCTAAAGACTTTTCTGACTTCCTTCTCTTTCTGTTCTTCCTTTCACTTCGTTTCACAATGTCCGCATTTGCACTTTGTTTCAGCTCTACAAAAGAAGCACCTTAATGTTCAACTTCTTTATCTTATATTTGCTAGTTGTTCACATCTATTTTTTGCTTTGCTTTCCAAGTTAAATTTTCACCTTCCACTGTTAGTCTCTTCTCATCCCTCAAGTATGGTTTCTTTACAGTTCTTTAGTTTTTAAAATTCTTTCTTCACAGGCAACTCACCTTTTTTCTAAAATGTTTTGAAGATTTTTTTCTGTAGTAAGGGAACCAAGACATAAGGGAAAGCTTTAAAACTTATGTTTCAGTAGTTTACAAAAGTTTCCTGCTGGACTGCAAAGGAAAATAAAAAAACATTAAAGAGATTTTGTTTCTACTTCCAGCTTATGTTGACATATCGTTCTAAGAAAAAAAAAAAAAAGAACATTTTGCTCATCAATATTTTGCTGTAAGAACTTGTGATCCTGAACCATCAGCAGAAACTATGGAAAGGGCTGGTTTTATGCATAAACAGAGGCCTTGCAGCGCACCTTCAACCCGAATACCCCTCTTTCCATCACTTGACATTTGGGCTGGGCACTGACTCCTGGTTTACCCGTTAGAATGAAGGAATAACACTTTTAGTTGTTTTCAGTTACTGATGCCTTGGAGTGTAAATGATTGTCAGATGTCTCTTTTTTGTGGGTAGTTCAAAAAGAGGGCACTGACAAGAATGGGAACAGATTGGGCTGGGCACGTTGAGGGAGCAAGGTGGGGGGTGATGGGTGCAAGGAATATTTAGCACCTTGAGCTAGCCATCAGAGGCCTGGGACCTGGAGTGTGGAGTCAGGAAGTGAAGGTGAAGGGGCAATGCCAAAAGGAGAGTGGGGGCCTGAACAGAAACTTCCAGAGCAGGAGGGTTTTAGAGAAGGCTCCATATGGGGACCTTCACAGCACTGAGTTTGCAAAGCAAGAGGATGGGGGATCACTGCTGGTGCTGAAGGCTCTAACCTCCGTCACCCGGTTAGTGCATCATAGCTTTCAGAGCATACACTCCTGGCAATTACCACCAAATAGTGGGTGTCCCTGGTGTGCCCAAAGAAGAACACTTTCATTGCCTCACTCAGCTACAAAATCCCCTCTCGCACCCAGGATGTTTTCACAAGGTTTCATAACTATGACCTTTTCAAGTCAAAGGGAAAAAGCAAGCACGTTGTCTTTGCTGAGATTTTAGGATTTAATACACAATGAGCAGCAAGATCTTTGAGGAAAAAAATAACGCATCCCCCCACCAAAAACAAAAAAAAAAAAACTTTGCAAATTGGGTTTCAAATTCCTTCATGACAACAGAGCTCCACCAAGTTTGGCAAACGCATCAACCCTCTCTCTCTCCTCCTTGCAGGCAGACATTACAAGTGGTCCACACTCTTTCCCTCCCACGTGGCTCACATCTTGATTTCTCCCGTATTATGCTCCATGAAGCCATGAGAAATTAAGGAAGCCTGTGTGAACCTGATGATTTAATCCCTGTTATATACCAGCGGGATCCAATGTGGTGACATCATGAAATTGTGTTTAAGTTTGTCTTTTCTTTTCTGGTCACTGGGAATTTTACTTTCTTCCCTATACCTCATGCACACCTGGATGATCAGATCTTTCCTTTGCCCTCTAGGTCATGCTCCTCAACCAAAGGAGAAAGTTTCTGTTGATTACTGTTTCTGTGGATTACAAACTATAGGTAATTACAGGTAGCTTTTAGAAGGGCCGGTTGGTGATGATGCCGCCTCCTTTTCCTTCCTCCCAAATACCCCCTTTGATTTCCCTGGGCCTGACCTAGCTGTGATGCTTCCTATCTTAACAAGAAACATAGAAGTGTTTCTCTTTGAGATAAATCTTCCAATGACTGGCGTCATGGCATCATGTGCTCGCCGTTCGTCACAGTCCATATGTGATCCTGTTAGAGGGGGGCAGCAAAGTCATTTTAGGCCTGGGTCAATTCCTTGATTATTTATTTAGCCTTCTCACTTTGATTTCCTGTCTGAATCATTTTTACCTATAGTATTTAGTTGGCAAGTGGGTTCCTTTCTTGAGATTCCAAGTCAAGCTAATTTGGAGAAAAACTTGAACCTGAACATTCTGAAAGAGTCAGAAATTCTCCAGGATCAGATCTTGATATCTTCTGTGTTTCTTTAAGGACCAGCATGCTGATTTGATGGCATGTGTCCCAGTTGAGGCTTCTCCTGATTCCCAAATGAGAATCCTGAGGGTTCTACACAACTTATGATGCAATGGGAGCCCTTGCAAAACTAGGACAGGAACCCTTTTCTCAAGGGTTACTTGACAACAAATGTGTGCTCTCTACCCTTCAAAATGCTGTCCACTTTTCTGACTCAGCCTGTGACTCACACTATTCACTCCCAACGCACACATTCATGAGAACTCTCTTTTCCTGTTCTCTGCTAACAAAATTGTCCCATTCTCTTGGAGCTAATGTTCCCATACACCAGAAATGCTGTCTCTCCTCTGATCCCCAATGTGTATGCTCATTCTGTCTTATGTTGTTTACTTTTCATTTGGTAAAAAGCACATGACTTCCCAATCTGCCTTCTAAAATCCTGGTGCAAATTCCCAGATTCCTGCTGATGTCCCCACCTTCTTGACCTACAGCACGCAACCCCACAGAGCTTTAGGAGGGGCCCTCCTAAAGCTGCCCTCCTGGAGACAAGGGGAGGGTAAAGGTCATGCAGCAGGCATCTTTCTTTTGACCTTCAAAACACTGACCACAGTGGAAACTAAAGTCTCCCTATGAAGGTTGCTGCAGAGTCAGTGATACATGAAGCTTTACCAAAGGATTTGAATTTGTCCTTCAGTGAGTAATCTATTCAACACTGTTTACTAAGTACCTAAATGTGTCATGTACTCTAATAGTGGGGACATAGCAGTGACAAAGGCAAACAAAATCTCTTACCCCAGGGACCTAGGCAAGCACCTGTAGTACTTGGTTGGTGAGTGGACTCACTTGTTGAGATTTCAGGACAGATAGTGAACAAAATATAAGCCATCAGATGGTATTACATGCTTTAGGGAGAAATTAAACATGGGAAGGAGATATGGACTGCTGGGAGTGGAGGGGGACGAAGGGTAATGATTTTAAGTATAGTGCTCAGGAAAGCTCTCACTGGAGCTTAATATTTGGGCAAGGAGTTTAAAGAGGTAAGGGAATGAGGAAATCTTGGGAGAAAAGCATTCCTGGCAGAAAGTCTGGTTGTGCAAAGGCCCCGGGAGACAAGAGTGAGTCTTGTGGACTCAGGAATGGCTGGAAGGCCTGGGTGGCTGAAGCGAATTATCTGAGGAGAAGAACCATAGACCATGAGGACAGAGAAATACAGGAGACCAGATCTTTCAGGCAGTTGTTGTAAGGATTTTGGCATTTCATGTAAAATGGGAAGCCAGTGGAAGTTTTGAGCAGGGAACTGACATGATATGTTTGGGGTTTTCAAATATCACTCTGACCAGTGTGTTGAGAATTGAGTGCAAGGACCGATGGCAGAATCAGGAGGACCAATCAAGAGGTTATTATGGTAATTTAAGTGAGAGACAGCGGTGTCTCCAACCGGGATTATAGCAATGGAGGTGCCTGCAGAATGTGCAGATGGATTGAATGTGGAATGTGAAACAAAGAGAGGGGTCAAGGGTACGTCCACGGTCAGGCATTCACAGGGGCAGAATGAGCAGAGTCCACTGAGAAGGGAAATAGAATGGACGAGGTGAAAGCAGAAGCATACACCTCCTCCTTGTTTCTCCTTCCTCTTTTCTCATATGCCTTAAGCCTCCTCCAGGGAAAAGTGTCCCCAGCAAGCTGATCACCTCAAGATATTATCAAACAGTGGACACTGAGTTAGACTGATCAAGTGATTTTCATTTCCTCCATAATACTTGCTGGCCCAGTGAAAACACCAATTCCCGCCTTAATCTTCTAATGGAGGGATGTACCTGGGAGAGAGTTTTGAATGGAGTTAGTGAAGTAGCGAATAGATAGTGAGGACTGCCTGTATCTCTAGGTCCTGATATGTTATATCAATTTCATGCAGTAGTAATTGGTCGCAAACCATTTATTCAACAAATATTTGCAGGGCATTTATTAAGTTCCAGGTACTATCCTAGACACTGAGGATACAATAGTGGACAAAACAGATATAGTCTTGGCCTCGTGGAGCTCACAACTAAGCAAGAAGACAGATCACACAGACCAGTATATTAGTACAGAGTATGGAGTGACTGAAGAAACAATTGTAGGGTAGCTGAGGGTGTATGACAGGTAGATACATACACCCCTTCCCACTTTTATGAAGTGGTCTGTACCCTAGGACAGACACAGAAAATATGCAAAACTAAAGAAGAAGAATCAGGAAATCTAAAACGCCTTTCATATTTTCAAATCGTTATAAATCATATATAATGCCAGTCATGAAATAAGGGTAAGAAAATGAAACTTACTCCATTGTTCAAAAATTGCTAACAGTTATTATAAGGAAGAGCATTTCATTTTTAAAGAGCAATGTCTTTCAACGTTTATTTATTTTTGGGACAGAGAGAGACAGAGCATGAACGGGGGAGGGGCAGAGAGAGAGGGAGACACAGAATCGGAAACAGGCTCCAGGCTCCGAGCCATCAGCCCAGAGCCTGACGCGGGGCTCGAACTCACGGACCGCGAGATCGTGACCTGGCTGAAGTCGGACGCCTAACCGACTGCGCCACCCAGGCGCCCAAAGAGCAATGTCTTTAAAATGCTACAGAAACATTTCCAGAAGTCAATTTTTCCCTTTAGACACTATCTTTTTAAGATGAATAGATGAGTACAATATTATGTTATCTTTGTTATATGAAAAGACATAACCAGAAAATTTCAGATTCACTATATACGACAAATTTCCAATACTCAACACATATATTATAACACATATATGACTCTACTAAATCATATATTTACTCTGTATAATTACACAAATATAAATGTACACTAAGTATAAAAATACACACCTGTTAACTAATTTTTGCAAGATTTAATTCATTCACATGAGTTTAATCAACTGTTTTTTTCTTTTCTTTTCTTTTCTTTTCTTTTCTTTTCTTTTCTTTTCTTTTCTTTTCTTTTCTTTTCTCTTTTTGTCTCTGGTAGCTTTGGGAATATTTTTGGGAAGACTTATAAAAGAAATAATATACTTTAATTTCCCCGACTTAAAAGCCTACAAATAAAGAAGTTAGATTCATGGTAGTTAGTTAATGTGTATATGTGTCTTTCAGAGAGAAAACAAATTATTTAATTGTTAAAAGTTGACATTTATATATGTAAAGGAAGACCACTAAATGGAGCAATTAAATTCAAAATAAAACTTCAAAGCTTGCTTTAGGAAAATTCAGTGACAAAAAGAAAGTCTTACAATGTTACCATGTCCTTATACTCTATTTCATTCCAATTGTTTTCTAAACTAAGCTTTCTTTTTTCAAATATTTAATTAGTGATTATTAAACTATTTAATTATCAGTAAGTATAAAAACTAAGAAAAATACAAAAACTCTAACTCGATGTAAAAAAGATGGTTTGAAAGACTGATCCCTACTTAATGCTAGTTTTACCCAGTATATTCTAATATCCTATTTAAATTTAAGTTTATGTAGGCTTTTTTATCCTGAACTCTGGAAAGCTCAATTGAGACACTTATTTCTGAAATCCAAATAGTGATTCTAAATCAATTCAGTAGCATAGAATCAGTCGTATTTTTTCTGTACACCTCTTGGAAACGAAAGTAGTGCAAATTCTGTTTTCCTTAGGGAAGCACTAAAATTGAGGATCCAGAAATAGGTTTATTGTTTCTTCTAGCTTACCTGAGAAATGGAATTATATCCTTCACTAATTAACTGACACACAAAGGATTTGCAATAAGCCAGTAGTTAGGGTTTTATGATGTGCGTTTATTTGGTCCAGAAATGCGTAACTATTTTATGAAATATAAGTATTTTATATGTATTTATTGTCTATGTTGACCCCTGCACGTGAAATATTTGATTGGCCTCACACTTATCCACTTATCACACACATACATGAAATTAAGTAAAATTACACACACACACACACACACACACACACACAGAACACACTAGTCTTTTAAACACTGTTCTACCCCATTCTCCAAAAATATCGTGAAGGGAACTTCCAGACGTAGCAAGGTTTAATGAAATACTGAGTCAAAAGTGTTAGCATCCTGCCATCCTGTGGTTATGTTCAGTATTACAGTGTTATCTTATTTGTACTACTTGTATGAAGTTTCCCCAAAGTATCAGAAATAGAGTTAGCATCTAGACTGAAGTAACTTTAAAAAGAGTTAAGAACATAGGGAATCCTCCTAAAGGATCTACAGATTCATTTCATCCTAAAACAAAAACTTCCAATTGAGGTAGGCCTCTGAAAACACACACAACGTTGTCCCTCTACATACACTGTTTTGATTAACATTTTTTGACATAAATGTCTGCAGTCATTAGATTCTAAGAGTGATACCTTAATAGGCTAATTATTTTTCATTTTAATAAACAAATGTCTAGGGACACCTGGGTAGGTCAGTTGGTTAAGTGTCCAACTTTGACTCAGGTCATGATCTCGCGGTTCACAGGTTCAAGCCCCGCGTGGGACCCTGTGGCTGACAGCTCGGAGCCTGGAGCCTGCTTCGGATTCTGTGTCTCCCTCTCTCTCTCTGCCCCTCCCCTGCTCACACTCTGTCTCTCTCTCAAAAATAAATTTAAAAAGAAAACATTTAAAAAAAAGAAATGTCTTGTCAGACAAGAGATAAAACAATTATAGTTTTCATATTCTAAGAATAGCACTGACCTTTAACTAAAAAGATGAGGTTGATACTTTAGCTGAATGTGGAAGGACTCCAGGAGCAGCTCCTGGGTTTCAAAGGAAGGAAAGCTACTTATTACTGTAGTCCTCCACTCTCTGTGTCTGCCTAACTTCGTCTAGATGCACATAGCAGAGTTTTCTTTTTGTTATACAAATTTCATGCCAGGATCCCACATTTTGTTAGACCTATTCAACAAAGCATCTAGAAAAGACTGAAGGACCAGAGTGGTTATTCTAAATTGTAACTGATGCGATTTCATTCCCCACCCCTTCTCCAAATATAGTAACAAGCTGCCTTCAGTGCCAAGCAACTAGAATGGCCCATTGCAATTGCTGCCGGTAAATTATTCAAGAACCAGAGCAGGTGTCTACAATAATCTTTGTATTCCACCTGCACTGTTACAGAAGCAACTCAGTGAAAAATCCTGGCATTTTGTTCCAACAGCTGTCCAACCTTGGATGTTTGGAACTATCTCAAGCGTTTCCTGCAGTTTGCTCTCACCTAGCTTGAAGCAAGGCATCATTCGCCAATGTGCACATTTGTAAGACTTAAAAAAGATTGCTTTTGTGATTCCATTATGTGCCTGTTGACTCTTATCCTGGTTTATGTGTCCGTTTTACGCCTCTCTCAGTCTTCTTCCCTCTTCTCTAGTCTTGCTTCCTGCTTTTGGTTGCAGCTGTTCTCAGTTGCCCCTTAGGGCACAGTTCACTTCAACTCCATCCCAATCTGACTTAGGTCGTCCATGACACAATAGAAATGAAAGATCCCGATATGAGACATAGGTGAATTCACCACAGGTTTGCAGAAATCAGCTCAGACCTTCAATCTGTTCTGTCAATGTTCGCTCTAGGTTTGGAAAGAGCTAGTTGTGTTGATCTGAATTTTTGAAGCTTAATAGTCAAACTGGTTTATCGAGGGCAAGGGCCTTTGGAAGAATCATGTCCAGAGATTAGAATTATTGCCAGTAAAGCCAGATTTTAAAAGTATTCAACTGAGAAAGGCTACGTACATTGATTTATGGTTGAAAAAAGAAAGCTTTTAAAAGCAAGAAAAAAGAGAGTAGAGGAGGAAGGGAAGAAAGAAATAAAGGAGAAAAAGAAGGAAGAAAGGCAGGCAGGCAGGGAGGAGGGAAGGAAGGAAGAGAGTAAGGTTGGAAAGGAAGGATGGAGGAAGGATGAGACGCAGGGAAGAAGGAGAAAGGAAAGAAAAGATTAAATTTTGGCAAGAAATGACAATAGTTGATTGAGTGCTTACTTTATACTTAATATCTGATCCTCCTTGTGATGATCGTTGTTAATGAGGCTCCGATTTTTCATACAACAATGTGAGTATTCATTGAGCCCACACCACACGTATTCTGGGCATCTTACTTGTGGCCTTTTAATCTTAACAGTGACCTTGTAAGCTGAGCACTGATTTTGTCCCCATTTTACAAATGAGAAATGGCAACACTGCAGAAGGTGAAGTAACTTGCTAAAAGCTGGGGGGTGTGGCCACCAGAGCCACACTCAGCTCATACATTAGGCCCCTCTCCCTGCCCAGGAGGCAACAAACTCAGGCAGACACTTGTAAGAGAGGGGTGAGGATCTGAACCCAGACCTCCCTGTTGGGGAGACACACTCTGCCTCAGTTTCCCCTTCTGCCAGTACACCCCTCCTCTCGTTCTTCTGTGATCTCTTTGTTTTTTCCTCAGTCCATCTTTCTTCCTGTGGTATCCTGACTTTCTCTTCTCTTTTCCTGTTTCTAGCTACCTTTTCTATATTTATCACAACAATACCCCTACTTCCGTTTTCCGTTAGCCTGAGAAGAACGAAAGGCAGGAACAAACAGTGAAATCTACAGTGCACATGGGCTTGAGTCTGACCCTTTCTGTCTGACTTTGCACAAGGATTTAATCGTAAAGTCTCAGTTTCCCCACCTAGAAGTTAAGACAATAGGGCAAGCCTCACGAGGTTAGTTTGAAGATGAAAAAATCATCCCCCCTGAAAGTAGTCCTCTGTAGCAGCTGGCTCAAAGCAAGAAGGCTGGCTCAGAACATCCCCCTCCTCCTCTTCCTCCCCCTCCTCCTCCTCCTGGTCATCGTCAGTGTCATCACTATCACAATTCAATGTTACTCACTTAAAAATATTGTTTTTAGTATATAAATTGAAATGCCCTTCCCATTTCAGTTTCCCCATTTAAATTTCCCCTCTTCTTTCAGATGGCAAGTTGCTCCAGGGAGGTGACCTCTCTTTTTGAATGGCCAGAGATTAACACGAGTTAAATAGTTGCTATTATAACACAATCTCTGGTCTCCAGGGTAAAGATGGCAGAAGTCTAAATTTAGAGTAAATTGTTACATTAAAGGTCAATTCCTCAGTGAGGACAAGGGATACATTGCTTTTTGCTTTAAAGTGGGGCAGGAGCTGGAGAGGAATTGATTTAAGAGGCACCCTGTGGCCACCATTCTTGGTGCCTTTTGTTGACAGCAGGCTGTGGGAGGCAGTCAGGGTGGGTCTGAAAGGGCTCAGTGATACTTCCTTACCCCTGACTTTCAGTTACCCATTGCCTTTCAATCAACTGTTGCTTTCCCAAAATAGACAACCATGTGGTCCTCTCTGAAAGGAATAGAGGAAATCCAAAACCATGTGAATTCACTTTCCAAAAAAAAAAAAAGAATTTTTTTTTTTTTTTTTTTTTTGTTACACAGCCACAGTTAAAACAGTTCGGGAGTAAAGGAAAGTAATTGTTCAAACAAGGCTCCCTCAACTGGTGAAGATCACGATGTTCTTGATTTTGCTTAGTTAAAAATATGAACACAAGTTCCAATATTAAATTCCACTTACATCTGTGTTAAAAGACTTAAAAGCAAACTCTGGTCTCTAATTTCCAGTCCACAGTATACTCGTGATTTCTAAACTGCCTCTCCTAAACATACTTACATTCGCCCGGGCATTAGGAAACTCTTTTGATTTTCTAGTATGTTCTCAGCATGTCCCTCTTAGTGCTACTTTCACCCTGCCTCTCTCCCCACACCCCTTCTTTCCATTTAATGGTTAAAAAGTAGCATAAGTAGATTTTCCAGAGTTGGCCCAGTGCTTGGAACACAGTTCCCACTCAGAAATGTTTAATGAGTGTTGCATGCCTCTATGGAGGACACTTAATCTCCATAATTGCCCTAATGCCATGCACTGGTACCTGTCCCATTCCTTAGAATCCATGAAGAAGAACGTCATTCTGATAAAACCACCAAATTCCCTGTTAAGACATCCCCACACTTGTCATATATATGTCTCATGGAAAGACCAGGAAGACCCTTCAGGTTTTATTAATGCTTTTGTTGTTGAAATCACGCTGCTACGCTTCCCCTGAAATGTCTGTCAGATGGTACTTTATGAATTCGACATTTATGTTTTTCATGACATTTCTGCATTATTGTTTTTGAATAACTAGATAATGTTCAGATTTTTACCGACTTGATATTCAAAATACAATCATGGGTTATTCATGTGTCTTACTTAGCCTTATTTATGCCTGCAGTGTTTTCCATTACTAGTCCGTTTGCCTTTAACAAAATGGTATGATCTCAAATATTCTTTTGATTTAGAAACCGATTTGTATGGGGTGAGGTTCCTCCGGTCAACTCAGATGTACATTAGTTAAGTCAGTCTGTATTAGGTTAACAATTAACTTGCCTAATCTGACAATCAGTAATATTACTGCAATCAGCCTCCACTGTTTGAACAAAATATACCAAAAGAATCTGGAAATGTTTGTTCCCAGACAAGGCAGCAAGATTGCACTTTGTTCTTAATAAAGAAATCTAGTGACCTCATTTATGAAAGATAAGTCTACTAATTCGCATTTGCTTCTTCCATTCCCAGGCTTACATCATGGCAGAGGGACATTGTTGACAAAATCATCCAACATATAGACACAGTGGCCTCTCTGGCCTGGAGGATGTGTGCAGGATTAGCAGACTCAGAGCTATTATGGCTGTTTTCAGTCGACAGCTGCTCCTGCTGGCGGGTTGGACTGAGGAAGGGAACCTGGGTAGGGGTGGAGATGCGCTGGCTCATTTCCACCAGCCTGGCATGCAGCTGACGAATGTACTTTACAGCCCACCAATCAGAACGTCGACCTCCCTAATTTGTGAGAGTTTTACTGTGACCTTCCAGCTCTGCTGATGATTTCACCTTGCAGCTAGTGCCCCAAATCCCCTGCCTGACTCCTACACTCTCCTGGATCATGCTTCTCTCAAAACACCAGGTTCCAATCTCTACCAACCAGGCTTACTGCAAACTCCTCCTATATTTGACCTTAGTAATTTAGAATTTTCATGGGTTCAGGAATGATTCATAGGCAAAGTAGGTAGCTGCTGAAGATGATTCCTGGGTTATAAAGAAGTCTCTCAGTGCCTTTCCCCCCAAAAATAAATAAATAAAAGCACAACGTTGAAAATGTAGTTGGAGTTCAAGAAAAACATATCAAGTGAACAACAATATTAATAATTTTAAATCCCCAAGAGATTGAAAAAGTTCTTCTTAATGTTTACTTGTAATAAATCTCTTAAAGTAGCAAAGGAGGGGTGCCCGCGTGGCTCAGTCAGTTAAGCGTCCAAGTCTTAGTTTCAGCTCAGGTCATGATCTCATGGTTTGTGAGTTTGAGCCCCACATTGGGCTCTCTGCTGACAGTGTGGAGTGTGCTTGGGATTCTCTCTCTCCCCCTCTCTCTCTGCCCCTCCCCTGCTCACCCTCTCTGTTTCTCTCTCAAAATAAATAAATAAATGTAAAACAAAATTTAAGTAGCAGAGAAGCCTGAGCATAGACCACAGAGAAGCCTCAATGATGTGTAACTAGGAGGCACAAAAGTTCTTTTAGGTCCCACGATCTTTAGTACACTATATGTAGGTTATTGAGGAGAAGCAGGATGATGCAATGTACTCGTTTGTTCCTTTCTCCAAACAGATAGTGTAGAAACTGAGCTACTTAGAACTAATCCAACATAGATTCCTCCAGTTTCTTGAGGTCTGTAGAATTTGTGATCCACGTGCAACAGAGGAAGGGAATCTCAGCCCCGTTATGGATTCTTTAACTGGGAGAGGGGAATGGAGAAGCAGAGGAACAACCACCCGGAACAGCTGGCTGGAGGTTGACTGCCAATTTGACATTTTTGATTGATGCTTACAAAATTTTGATAAATCTAAGCCATGACTTTGGATCAAACAACCAACGAATAACTATGTCTCCCTTTTGTTGTATTTCCGTTGCCTAAGCCCCGCCCCCTGCGGCTCTTGCCTTTGCCTTCATCAAGGCCTGCAATCCCCTCCATGTCTGGTTTCCTAAGCCATCAGAGCCCTTCCAAACTCACTCATTTCCCCTGTTCCTGATCAACTGTGTGTCTTAGGCAAATTACTTAGCACTCTGAGGTTCAGTTTCTAAAGCTCTAAAACAGAACATCTAGGGCAGAGGGTGGTGAGAATCACCTTATCTTATGGAGCGAAAGGCCACCTAGGGCACCTTGCACAAATGCCTTGGAATCTCTCACCTCGTCAGCCGACAGCCCTTGCCAATCCCGGGGAGGAAGCCATCCTCTGCTTTCCTTGCTCCTGCTCATGCTGTCTACACTGGCAGGCACATCAGCACCCTAGCACCCCAGACTTGTCCGCAGACGTTGCTCTCATTGGCGGAAGGAAATGAACAGACACCTGTAGAGTCCTGGGAGTGTTGGGAGTTGTAATTAAGAGCTACTGACCACAAACATTTAATTTACTTGAAATTTCTCATTTGCCTTAAAAGATTTACCCTGATTTTCATTTTATCTATATTAAAATTATTTTAAAATTATTAATTGAATTTAGAAAGCGTAGCCTAGCTGATCGTTCTCTTCTAGACTTGTGATGTGCATCCTGGCCCCAGCCCTCCTTCCAGTCAACATTTTTGTTTTCAGTCACTGAATTGGCTTTCTCTCACATTATTCACAAATATTATCCTGAACATTTCTGCCTTCAAACTTTTGTCTCACTTGTACCTTAGTCACTGAAATAATCGTGACCTCCAAATTCCATCCCCACATTTACCCAACCAGTACTTATCCTCACTTCTCCTTTCCTCTTCTAAGTCCACGACTGCACCTCTTCTGTCATAAGAGTAGCCTCTCTCTCGAGCCCTCGTGCCTCTTCTGACCTTGCGATGCTGTCTCCTTTCTTTTGTTATTTTCAGTCTCTTCCCCTGAGTTGCACTTTGCCCTCTAAACCACAAGCATTTGCCCCTGTAACCCAAGTTTTCCCAAACACTCTGCCTGCTATGCAAGCCTCTTATCTTCCTTTTACCCTGTAGTGTTTCTAATATTTCCACTGAGATCTGAAGTGTGTACAATGAATTATGAAAAGGTGGCACCGCCCACCCAGGGCATGCAACTTCCTTTCCAAAGCCAGTAATTGTTTTCAGTTTGCAAAATAAAAACAGCATCCAAGTCTTAAGAACTCTAAAGCAGCAGTCTTCAGTTTTAAATATGACCAAACTCCCATTTGACTCCAATGTTCCTGTGAGGAAGTTTTCAGATGCCAGCAAATCTTCACCTAATCATTACTGAGGAAAAAGCTTTAAAGGATTTTCAATCGTTGATTTCTGAATTACAATAAACAGCTCCCGGTCAAAACTGGAAGACTGAATTACAATAAACAGCTCCCGGTCAAAACTGGAAGACTGCCAGTTTTTAAACCAGGAACATTTGCCCTGGACAACAAAGTGGCATCTTGTTCTAAGTCATTTTCAATAAAGCCAGAAAGCATCCTCCATTCCCTTTTTCTGAGTATATTCTTTGGGAAGTTACTAGCCTTGCTGAGATGAGACAGGGCCGTGGGGCCCTGAAATCACCACAGCTAAGTGGAAAGTGGCTTCAAGGTGCTTTGGCTGAGCTCCAAGCAGCATCCAGAAATCCGAGCAGCCCCAGAACTGGGTCATGAGCCTAAGAACCTCTCTAAAATATTCACCACACCAATCCACAATCATTAGCTGAGCTCTCCTGAGAGTGAAATTTGAAAAGGAAAGTAGCTGAATCCAAAGGTCTTTTGTGAAGTCTAATTGAAATAAGAGGTTTTGAATATAAATTCCTATGAGGAAGGTGCTGGGAAAAGAGAAGTAATATTCTGTCTTACCAGGTAAACACAAAAATGACTATGGTAAGTTTGCATGCTTATTTGGCATTCTTTGATAACCTTTCATCTGTTTCACCTTTGTGTAGGCCAAAGTGGCGTTTTTCCAGAAATCAGCAGCTAGTCCAGACCTGGTGTACAGAAGAGAATAAGATGAAATCTACAAAGGGAAGGCATTTGCATTCTGTGGCCTGACCCTCGGTGCTTAAAGGTCAGTGGGGGGATATTGTCAAAGACACTAAAGAACTTTCCCTACTATTTCTTGTAAACAAAGGACACCAAGCTATATTATGCCAAATGAGCAAATAATATTAAAAAGCAAAGTTCGTGACCCACATTAACTCACAAATTTCCTGGAAAGAGGCAATGCATAATTTTTTTAAGTCCCATTACTGGGCTTCCAGCCTTTTATTAGCAAAACCCAATGGAATGTTCTAAAGAAGTTATTGTTTTCTGAAAGGTTCTTGATAAAAACGATGGTTGCATTTCAAATACGTGGGACCCATTCTGTTTAAAATTCAAAATACGAGTGCCTTCGTCTCCTTCAGCTGCTGTAAATGACCTGGCACTTAAAACAGCACGCATTCATTTTCTTAAATTCTGGAGGTCAAAAGTCTGAAATTGGGCTAAAGTTAAGGTGTTGCCAGGGTGGCACCCCTCTTGGAGGCTCTGAGGGAGGGTACCTGGCCTTGCCTTCTCCAGTCTGGAGCTTCATGCTCTGCCTTCCTTGGCTGATAGCCCCTTCCTCCACTTTCAAAGCCAACAGTTTGGTATCCTCAAATCTCTCTGCTTCTGTCACCTTCACCTTTCTTCTGCAGTCAGTTCTCCCTATTACTCCTCTTATACAGACACTTGTAATTACATTTAGGGCCCATCCAGATAATCCAGGATAATCTCTCTCCACCTCAAAATCCTTAATTTAATCACAACTGTAAAGTCCCTTTTGCCATACAAGGTAACATTCATAGTTTGCAGGGATTAGGACATGGACATAAGTGGTCATTATTCAAGCTGCTAGAATGAGCATCAGTATAGTTGCTGGACTGAAATATCATAATATAAAGTAAAAGAAAGAAGGAACAGTATAGTGGTAGATCCATATGCCCTGTGATGCTAAGACCCGTTCTGTCATTGTCCTTTGTGTGAGCCTAGAGTTGTTGAAGTTCCTGAATAAAGCAAATTCAGACTAGACAACTGTGACCCCAGATCCTCAACTTTGCAAAAGGGCAAGACAACCAGGTCACTCTGAGACAAGACCGATCATCCTGAGATGCCGAGTCCAACTCAGAAATCATACTTAATGCTGATTCCAAGTGGACACAATTCTCTGTCCTTTCCTGAAAGTCCCTGTACCCAGAGCTAACCTACCGTCAACAGCATTACAGACAGAAAGAATAGGAGACATTAATGAAGTGACAAGGATGGCTGGAAAGGGGGACAGGAAATTCTCTGGAAGGCTGTAAATATTTTATTCCTAAAGAATCAAAATGTATCAGGCAGTATTCAATCTGGACATGTCCAAATTGAGCAGTGGCAACGATTGAGTTAGCACTGTGAATAGCAGTGATTCTTCCCTGAAACATCTGGGTGGTAATACTTTAAATTCTTACAGACATTAAAGTTTGAGTTCTAGGTCTGCCACCCACCAGCCAAGGAGTTACCTTTAATTAATTAAATCAAGACGAGGCAAGTAAGGGTACAACAGAAAACACCTAAAAGAAGCAAATAAAGTACATTTTTTTAGGTACACAGTTCAGCTTTTGGACTATATACTCTTGGATTATAGTTTTGGGGCAATGCACTCAGTCGAAAGCTTTCTGGGTGCCAGAGTGAAAGTGCATAACTTTTCTGAGCCTCAGTTTCCTTACCTTACAGCAAGGTTAAATAAAATCTATTTTTGTAGAGTTATTGTGAGGGTTACACAAGATTATAAATGAGCCTAGAACTCATGGCTGTTCAAATAGCACGAAATGCAGGTGCAGAGGGAGAGGGGGTATAACAAGGAGTTGGTATGGCACAGTTTATGGACATTTAGCTGTAGGCAGTGGCAATAAAGTTCCACTTCCATTGACAGATACAGGGGTGTGTTGTCCCTGTGCCCTGTTCATCGCCATGTTTGGTCATCTGGAGAGTGGCTAAGGTTCACATAAACTTCTGAATCCCATGCCATCCTCCCTGGTCACATGCTCTGTGACATCACTACCAAAGCTCTTAATTTCTGGAATTCTTTTGTCTCTGGTTTCGTGGGCTTTGGTGCAAGGGTGAAAGCTATCGTTTGTATCACCAGACTGAAGACCTCACTGATATTCAGTATTGACTCATTGACTAGCTTCATCTTGACATCAAGATGTCTGCTTACAGACAGCACTGCCACCATAAATCTCACTGAGAGTCCCTGTGTAGGCTTTATCCAACATTAGCCCTCCTCTTCTGACCGCTTGTTTCTCGTTTCTTCCTAGAGACCTCAGTCTTGCACTATTTCTACTCACTTCAACATTTACACAAAAAAAGATAAACCTTACGTAGTTACCATGAACCAATCATATATGGTAATACTATTGGTAAACTGGCCAAACACCATATGGGAAAATTTGGGGTCTTTGATGCTTTTTGCTAGTGCTTGCACAAGAGTTTTCCTGTATCCCAAAGGAATGGGCATGATCCCCTCCTCTGTACTTTTTTGTCTTTCTGAGTTAATAGCTATTCAGCACTCAAGACTCTCCACCTAAGGATTCCAATCTCTCTGGAAATATCACAAATCATGACTAATTTCTAGAGGGCATATACTACTGTTTATTTGCTTAAAAACTGAAATTGCTTTTTCTTCCACTTCTGAAAGGCTTTAAAACGACTTACTAATTAAAGAAAGATGAAAAGTAAGGATATAACAAGAGAAAACATCTAAAAGAAGCAAAGAGAGTAGATGTTTTTAGGTTATACAAGTTCAGCTTTTGGACTGTACGCTTTGATTACAGTTTTGGGGCAATGCACTTGGTTGTAAGCTCTCTGCGTGCCAGAGTAAAAAGAGAAGAATCTTGAGATACGCTTTTAAGAAGGAAAGCATAAATATTAGCATACTAAGACAAAACTTTTTCCCAGCTAAACTCACATGGGAGTTTATTACAATGGTCTTTATCATAGCATATTGGTATCTTTAACAATAGCGTTATACTGTATAAAGGATTATTTAAACAGAACATTTTTCATTTCAACAATCTGAAGGCAGAAAGAAATGTATTTAATCCTAAACCAATGAAGATCCTTCTGTGAAACTCCAGGTATTAGTTTGCTCAGGCTGCCATAACACAGTATCACGAACGAGGTCATTCAAACAACAGACAGTTACTGTCAGAAGTCTAAGATCAAGTCTTCGGCAGGATTGATTGCTTCTGAAGACCGTGAGGGATGATCTGCTTCAGGCCTCTCTTCTTGCTTCTGGTGGTTTGAGGGCAATCTGGCATTTCTTGGTTTATAGACGCATTGCCTTCATCTCTGTCTTTATGTTCGCATGGCCTGTGTACATATCTCTGTGCCCAGTTTCCCCTTTTTATAAAAGCAGCTGTCATGTTGGACTAAGAGCCCACCTTACTGCAGCATGACCTCGTCTTAACAGACTACATTTGTAGTGACTTTATTTCCAAATGAGGTCACGTTCTAAGGTCACTGTGGATTAAAGTTTCAACATTTGAATTTGTTGGAGACGCAATTAAACCCATAATGAGACCAAGATGATGTGGGAAAAAATATTTTATTTGCAGATGAGCTCTCCCAACACAAATTTAGACCTGGGACATTTCACTGAAAAGATGGCAGCTTTGCCCAATGTCTTACTGAAGCTTTTGCCAAGGTCTGGGTTGTCTGTAATTCCTAACCACGCACCATCATCTACTTGTTTGCAGAAAATCTTTGCTGTTGATAACCTAATGAATAAGATTCTAACTATGAGGAACACTCTGAAGTCTTTTTCCAATAGTGATGATTGTGTGGCTACATCCATACTCTTTTCATTAAAGCGGTAGCCCAAAACCGCAAGATCATTTGCGAGCATCTCTACCCTGCTGAATCTTACCAAGTGTCCTAAAAATACTTGACAATAGGGCACGTTAAAGTGTAGGGCTACATCTAGGGGCAGTCACCACCACTAGCAGGAAAAGTTACTCCATGTTACGACCTCCTGACATCCTCATACGAAGGCAGGATTATTATTGTGGGGGGCGGGGAAGATAGAATTCAGGGATTCTACAAAGACCACATATTCCCTCTCTGAATATGAGAAGTTATTTTTTTTTAATTGATGTCTGACTTCTAGGACACTTCTAAATCTAGAAAACAGGTAACCGGATAATAAATAATCAATAACAAGGTAATAAACACATCACCAGGTAATGGGTAGGGAGATAAGGCAGGCAAACAGAAGGTATTCATGATGACGTGCACAGTATCCTGCGAAGCCAAAGCATGACAGTGTGGTGATTAAAACCAGGGTTGTTGCCGGGTTCAGACTCTATTATGTTCATACTGCCGCTGTTTTCATAGTCCTAACAACCGGCATATCAACATAGTGTTCTAATGTTCTTGTTAAAAAGATACATCTTTTGTAGGATATGTTCAGGGGAAGCCAAATACTCCCTCTGCTCCTCTGTAGCTATATGCCTGACTAAACATCAAGGTCTAAATTAAAATAGACCTGGACTGAATCCTGTCCCCGCTGTTCGCTAGTTTTGTGACCTTGCACAACCGTAGGTTTCTTAGCTCATAAATGGGTATAAATAACCATTTTCTAGCCCATTAGATTTTGAGTGTGGTTCCTGCTACATACTAAATGCCAATATATTTCAGGGATAATTATTTTGAGCAACCTCTTTTCTAAAATGAAGAAAAATCTTGTAATTCAATGCTAATTGTTACAGACTGCTTGCCATATTTTATTGGTGGAGAACTAAACAGGGTATATGATCATGTCAAAGTAATGTTTAATTAAAACCTTTTATGGTACATTTCTAACATCACTCCCCCTCAAGCACTCCGAAGCATTCTTGTTAATGTTAATTACCAGGCAAAAAGTGATGCTAAGAAACCAAACCTTTAGAGATTTCTCTATTGGTAACAGGGGAATATGCCATTCTGACTCATTATGGTAATATCTTGCTCTTTAACCAAGTAAACAGTAAACAACTCATAGAAATAAGAGAAAATTACGCAGCTGCTAGGGTATTACGTCAGAAGACTTGTGAATATTTCATGCATTCCTACATAGACAGGTTAGTACATGAAGACAATATCTTCCCTGAGGTGCTAGAGATAGAATACCCTGAAAACGTATCCCCGTTTCATAAGAAGTTCAGATATAAGCTTGAAACACAGATGGTTTTGGTTAGGAGACTCTATGCTTGGGGTTCCTGTGACATTTATCCTCTGTCTTCACTGCAGTTACTGGTCTAGACAGAGGTTTTTCATCCACCATCATTTGGATTGACAGTTGTCTGTTTTAAACCCTGGCATGTAGTCTGAAAAATGTGATGAACACAGTATATCATATTTGGGTTTTTCTTTCTTTAAGTAGAACTTTATGAGAGTTTCACAGAAGGGTATTTTTTTATGACACCTGGATTACTAAATTTTAGGTCATATGCTATCTTTATTCACCATCCAAATTATTGAAGCTTGACAGGAGTCAGCACAAAACAGAAGCCTACAGGTAATCCTTAGAAAGTCTTCTGTCATCATCTATGCTATTCCTCAACTTGAAATATTTGATACACTCTTTTTAATTATACGTATTATCTGGCACTTTCGCTGTGTAGAGATGGCATAGAAGAAATGAGTTAGCTCTGTGGATCTGGTGAAGAATTGGGAGGAAATAGTGATAAGACAAGAGTGAGTCAGGATAAGAGTGGAAAAGAAGAGGAAATGAGTGCTTTAGAAGTAAGGATCATACTAAGATCTCAGGAATTTTTTGAAAGTTTCAATATATAGTTAACTAAATAAATGCATACAGGAAAAGACAGTACTGTTTTACTAAGAAGATTTTGATTTTAAGAATTTGGAACAAAAGATTGATTGACCCAATTTTTTTAAAAAGTATGCTCCCCGCCATCAATAGGACATCCATAGAAAATTCTTGGGGGGAAAAAAGTACTGACTATTTTAGATACAATTAATGCATTATTACCTACCCTCTTTTATCCTAGACCCTCTTCACCAGGGAAGAGGGCACTTGGGACAGGAAAGAGATCTACAGGCTCAAAATTTTTTAAAAAAATGATTGTTAAGGGAAGTTCAGAGATGCTTTTAAAGATATTCTAGATTTTAAAATTCACAAAAATGTCAAATCTTTATGAACATCAAATAGTCATAAAAATGGCAGGGTAGAGACCTCACTGAACATAGGATTGTAAAAACTGAACATTCTCTTTTGGAGTTATGTTGCAATTGATTATACTATAGGACACAATTGTTTAGCATAATGTCAATGGATATAAAAAATAAACCAAATACCTTGGAGGAATTTAATGAAATCTTTCATTGGCCGTGGTAGAAAGGTAATATTTAGACTCGTAGGGTAAAGCATTTGGGTGTACCCAAGCAACGTGAAGGTCAGATAAGTGGTGCACAACCATGAAATCCAGGGTCAAAGACAAGGTGGTTGAGATAGTTCATCTCATTTTACAATATACTGGCTCTTTGGGGAGGCGGCAGAGAGGACTGAAGTGCACGTTGGCAGAAGCCTCAGGGGACCTGCGTCTAAACCCTGACCTTATCACTTAAGAGTTATATGAATTTGGACAGCTCATTTAACCTCATTAAATCTCAGTCTCTTCATTGGGAAAGCAAGGATAACACTAGAGCCTCATTTTCCATCTCACGGGACTTTATGGGGATTAAATGACCTCTAATATATAAAAGAATAATGTAAACTATAAAACTCTGTAAAATTTTAATGGGTACTACTGCTACAGGAAATATTTGTTAGAATTCACTTACAAAAGGACTCGATGTTTCTCACCCTTTAATGTGATCCCATTGCTACGTATAAAACATATGTTTATTGATTCCAATTGGTGGAATAAATTAGTTCAACTAATTTTTAAAAATTCTACCTCAACAAAGTGCCAAATCATCACAAACACTCCAGACCAATGCCTCCTAATACAATCATTCACAACAGTTTCCTCAGACCTTTAAATTGAGCGCGGCCGTCCCTTTGAGAATGCATGCCAACATCCTAATTTATTTTCAATTAGTAGGTAATTTGCTTTAAAATGTAAGTTATCAACACTACCTGGTCCTGAGAGTTTTCAGAGTATTGGGAACCCACCTCATTTCCCTTTTGTGAAGCGTTAATAGGTCACAGAAAACCACAGCCTACTCTGAGCAAACTTCTAGAGAGACACATGAGGCTGCCCAAACCTCAACATCCTTCTGTGGCAGTTCAACTCACGGCTTGCTTCCTCCTCAATGGGGAACTGAAATTATCCGCTTAAAAATAATTGTTAGATGAGATAGTCCCCCTAAAAGATGGTATAAATAATAGTAGCTTTCCTATATAGGAAAGATGACACTTCAAAACTGTGATCCAAATAAATGCCATTTGAACACCTGGACCATCTGAGGAAAAAACAAGTAGATGCTTACTCTAATAATTTAGAATAAATAAATTTCATATGGATTCAATATTTATATAGATACGTATATAATACCCTACCAAAAAATATGTAAGTCACTACTGTTATAATCTTGAAGAGGAAATGGCTTTTCCAAGTGTGACACAGAACCCAGAAGCCACATAGGAAATATTTGGTGATTTGAAGGTTTGGTTACATAAAAGATCAAAATTTCCATACAGTGAAAAGACAGCACAGAGGTAAACTACGTGAACTATAGCCCAAAGGTAACAGGACGGGAAAAATATTAAGCTCCTACAAATCGATAACAAAACAAGGTAATAGGCAAATGAGCAAAAACCATGAGCAAGCCAATTTATTGATGAATACAGGGACCAATTAACATAGGGAAAGATGCTCAACCTCACCCCCTTAAAAAGTAGTCAAATACCTTTCTAATCAGACTGAGAAAAGGTTTAAGATTATATCTGGTCTTTTAAAAAGATAAGAGAGCTAGCATTCTCTAACGTTCTAGGTACATTTTTGGAGCACTGTTTGGAAAAACCTATTAATATTTCAAATGGCATGCCTTTTGACCCACCCAGAACTATCAGAGTATTGGGAATCTGTGTTGGCACAAGAGAACAAAGATATATCTGTTAGGGTATCCATTTGTTGGTAATTATAATGGGTAAAAAGGGGAAATAATATAAATTTATCTGAAGAGGAGGTGAATAGGTAATTTCATTATGTAATCCTAACAGTGAAAAACTCTGAGCCCAAAGGAGAGGAAGAGACAGATGCCGAAGAACATCTACCTACACTAGAGTGTGCAAGCACTCAACTATGGTCAACTTCAAAAAGCAATTTACAGAATAGTAGGTGTAACATGTTTCTGGAGACATACACCATCTCGTTAGCCATGCATATCTATAGGAAATGAGGTTAGAGGACAGAAGGATTTCCGTTTTTTTACTTCATATCAGAGACTACAAACTAGTGACCTATCAGCCTAGATTTAACCAGCAGATTTATTTTGTACACGCAAACATATAGACAGAGAGAGGGAGAGAAAGAGAGAGAGAGACTGAGAATCAAGGTTTTAAAAATCAAAAGAATTCCTGAGAAAGTCTGGATTTCCTGATCTCTTTTTTAAACAGTAAGATTCAGAAACCCAGGCCCTGTATTGGCCGGAGCCGAGAAACACTACTCTTTTAAAAGAGGTGTGCCCTCTTTCAGTGTCAAACTTGACTCACGATGTTACCGGCCAGCTTTCCAGGGGCATCAGAATTTGTTTTCCTTATTCCATATGCTCTTGTATTCTGTGAATTTGTTACAAGTAAGCATTACTTCTGTAAATAAAAAATAAGGATTAAAAGTAACGATGGCATACTCTGCAAATTTGGAAACAATTACAGAAGAATCACAATGATAACATTTTGATAGTATTGTGGTACAGTTCAATTTCCAGGGGTTATAAATCCAGCATTTTCAATTAGCGGCAACGAAGTCAAGTCTAGCTAACCCAGAAACATCCTACATGGTGAAATTGGATATTAATAGGTACAAGCACTAAGGGCTCATGCGCTTTCTGCTATGCACAACTCGTGGCCTATCATTTAGAGCCTCTTGATTCCATATTTATCAAATACCTATTATGCGCAAAACAAAATGATAGAGGCTGCACAGGATGCAAAAAAAGGGGTAAGACACTATTTCTTTTCTTTCTAAGTCACTATCAAGTATCTCAACACCTCGCTGGCTGCCAGACATTGAAATATTTTTTTCAGTGTTCCTCACATAACTTATTTTATGCTCCTTTATTATTATGCTCACTCATTTTACATCCCAACATATAACACCATAACAGAGGTTTACTGCTATTTCAGTAATCTTTTTATTATTTTCCCATCTTTGCTGACCAATCAAGTCTGCATTCTACTATCACATTTATCTCTGAAACTCTAATCCTCACATGTCCCCCTTATAACTTCCGTTAATACTTTAATTGTAATTTTATTATTTTTTAAAAAGCAATTTTACTTAAATTACTTTAATTAATTTTATTCAACTCCTTAATTCAGAAAATCAAAGCATGCCTCAGTTTGACCCTAAAATGTCTTTTCAGACTTAAGTTGCATGTACTAGTTGTCAGTACTCTCTTTTTCGGTCAAAACTTAATTGCTGACTGTTTTCTGAACAATATAACTTCAGACCTTCTTGCACTCGCTTGAATATTTCTTCTGCCTGGATTGCCAACCCCCTCTTCTACTTATGGTTCAAAACCCTAGCCAGTCTTCAAATCTGCACTCAGAATGCCACCTCCTCCATGAAGCTTTCTTGCACTCCAGTCAGAGACCTTTTCCTCCGAATGGCGGTCGCGGTTTGCTAGGGTTCCTAATACAGCACACTATCAACTGATTTGCATCATGGTAACTTAGGCATATGTCTTTTCTCTCCTAAATGTAAGTTCCTGAAAGGCAAGGATTGTCATTTACAAGCATGGAACTTTGCATAGTGTTAAAGTTCAAAAAGTCCATTGGAAAAGTCATGAGATGTGCACAGTAGTGTTGAGTAGAAACAGAGCAGGTGGAACTGTCATGGGGAAGATAAGAAGGTAGACCTGGTAAGGACGTGTCCTAGGAATTCAGGCTGCATTGGGGTGCTTGTGTGGTGATGGGAGGCGCATGTCATTGCACATGCATAACACATGAGCCTGGTACCTCCTTGACATGATGGCAATAATGAACCTCTTCTCAGTAAAAACATGTTCCAGCTGACATCAACAAAGGATGTGGGACAAGTGGCTGCTTCAAAATTCTGAAGGGGAGGGGCGCCTGGGTGGCGCAGTCGGTTAAGCGTCCGACTTCAGCCAGGTCACGATCTCGCGATCCGTGAGTTCGAGCCCCGCGTCAGGCTCTGGGCTGATGGCTCAGAGCCTGGAGCCTGCTTCTGATTCTGTGTCTCCCTCTCTCTCTGCCCCTCGCCCGTTCATGCTCTGTCTCTCTCTGTCTCAAAAATAAATAAACGTTGAAAAAAAAATTAAAAAAAAAATTCTGAAGGGGAGAATTGCTTATGGGACAGTTTCTGAGGAAGGTCAGATAAAGCTTGTAGGACAGTGTCAGGTGGGCTATGGGAGGACTTGCCACAGCCCTCTGTCATTCAGAGAGCTGTTGATGGTTTGGAAATGAGTTACGTTGAAGTCATTAGCCTTGACTGTCTTGAGTCCTCATGAGGAAGTGACACCAAGCCTTGGTAAAACTAAATAGTCATCAGATCTTCTCATGACTGTGACAGATATACAGATCAGTTAGTGAAATTTCCAACATGAAACTAGGTCAAATTCATCTACTGAGGCCACCAACCATGCAGTTTATTTCAGTTAGAACTAGATTTCCATAATAGGCCAGTACATACGGCATATGGCGAAGAGCGGATGCCTGATTACCAAAGCTCACGAGGGTAATTAAAAGCAAAAGGAAAAAGTTCAAATAGGCATCGGTGGAAAAGTCTGGAGGATGAATGGTTGGCAATAATGGAGTAAACAGGATGAAAGTTGGCCAGGAGTCATATTATTCATTACTCTTTTCCCACATGGGAATAGAAGCCTAACTTCTTTGAAATAAGTCAGAGCAATTAGAACACATGCTTCCAAAAACCTGCAGATAAACAAGGACTACAAGGACTCTGAGAATTTCCATCATTCTGTCCCTGCATAGTAGGATCTTGTCCCTCCATAGCTGGACCTGGACAAAGCCAGGACTGGGGTTATATAGGGCACTTCCAAAAATCATTGAACAGGAAGGAAGTTCAATCTTCACTCCTTGAGGCAGGGTTTCGTGTGGCAGCTCAAATAGTATCTGGGAGGTCATTAAGAAAGGCCTGGACCAACAGGGCGCCTGGGTGGCTCAGTCGGTTAAGCTTCTGACTTCAGCTCAGGTCCTGATCTCACACTCTGTGAGGTCGAGCCCTGTGTCGAGCTCTGTGCTGGCAGCTCAGAGCCTGGAGCCTGCTTCAGATTCTTTGTCCCCCTCTCTCTCTGCCCCTCCCCTGCTCATGCTCTGTCTCTGTCTCAAAAATAAATAAAAATATTTAAAAAAAATGAAAAAAAAAGAAAGGCCTGGAGCTGATGAGAAGAGGTAACAAAGGTTGTACTTGAGAGCAATGGATTATGAATCAGAAATAGCCAGAAAAAAAGAAGCATAAGTATGGGAAGTGCTCAGGACAATTTTCTGTTCTCTCTGTCTCTCTTTGCCTCTCTCTCTCTCTCTCTCTCTTTCTCTTTCTCTTTCTCTTTCTCTTTCTCTTTCTCTTCCTTCCCCCCTCTCCTCCTCCCCCTCCTCCTTCTCCTCTCTGTCTCTGTCCCTCTGTCTTTTTCTCTGTCTGCCTCTCTCTGTCTCTTCTCCCCATAAGGTCCTCCCTAATGAGACACCCCAGAACATGCCATCTTCTGTCCAATGGCTCCTTAAAGGGACCACTGGACACCTGACTGGGACTCCAGAACCACCAGTCTGAGTCTGCTATAGAAGTGAACAGGTCCTTATGTCTCAGTATCCTCTGAGTACATCATTACACAATTAATACTGAGGGAGACCTTGAATCACGAAGTTAAATCATGTTTTCTTTTCCTGTAAATAGAGAAAACTAGTCATATTTAAAGGCATACAAGTATATTTTTCACATGAGATTCGATTGTGTTTTTATAATTCCATTTTTGATAGCTAACATATGCACTTGGTTCAAAATTGGCATTCCTGTCCCCGGCCACAGAGCAACCAATGATAATAGTTTCTGTATATTCTTCCAGAAATTATTGATGTACTCACAATTACATATGTAGGCGTCTCACATGCCTGAATAATTAATGTTAATACCTATAATGCATTATTAATGTTAATAATACAGTACTGAAAATATGCAGGACAATGCCTAACATTTTCATTATTCTATTTTCATCACTCTAATGTATGTTATATTGTGTCGTGGCAACCCCCAACCTCCAGTTTCCCAAACCACATATCAACCACGGTAGGATGTTTACATAGGTAGCAAAGTATCACATAAAAAATATAAATTGCTTAAAACATTGCTTCCTAATCATCAATTAAGAGAATGATCAACAAACTTTTGCTGTGTGTAGATGAATAGGGCATCTTCAGGCACCAACCTCAGGGAAGTAGATGACCTTTGTTGACACTTGTGAGCCTCCCCAAAGTGTACATTTGATTCTTAACCTACCAGTTGTGGCTGTACTATTATTTGAGGTTTTCCCAAGCATCGTTTTGTTCAAAATGTTGTAGTAAGTTTAGTGGACATAAATAATCTTTTTCTCTGTTTAAAATTAGCCAAGAAGTTTTGAATTGAGACATATATTTTTTTCTATAAGATGTCTAAAATCAGGATGTGTTCTATCAAAGAATAAAAACAAAACCAACAACCACGAACTGAGGAGATTTTGCCTGCCTTTTTCTATCATTTTTCACAAATAGGTGTTCCATATATATACTGTTTTACATTATTATTTTCTCTTATTTTTATACACACAAAGTTTTAGATTAAAATTTAATAATGATATAAGTATTAATATTAAAATATTAACAATAATTGTCTCTGGATGGTTGGATTATGGGTGATTACGTTCTTTTTTATGAATTTTCTACATTCTCCACATCTTGCATAAAGAAAAGATTTTTAAGAGTATATTTTTAAAAAGGAACCATTCAATTATTTTTTTTTAAATCACTGTGTGACCTCACTTCTCAAACCAGATAACTAACTCATGATATTTTTGGAAAGATAGATTCATTAATATGTAAATCCAGCTCATAAGCTATTCATAGTTTATGATTTTTAACAGAAGATGTTTCTACATATACATGGTCTCCCAATCAATCATTTGTACTTTTAGTTGAAGTATGTTATTGACAATTACTATGATAACTATAATAATATGAGCCTTAGGATGCTTACTTCATCATGTATTCAACCGTTAAAAGGCAAATAATATCCTTAAATAAGAATTTCACACTTTAACTTCCAGCTACTTAAAATAATTTTCTGTATTTATTAAAGATCTAAAAGAAAGCTCCGTACACTAAAAAATTGACAAATCAATTTGCTGTGCTTTGTAAGGCACAATCTTACAAGAAGATATTAAAGTAAACAAATCACCAGAGGCAACAAAAAATTGTTGTAGAAATCAATCTTGAGAATAGCGCCTATTTGAGGACCATCTGTCTATTTTGTTTCAGTTAGCCTTGGGGAGAAGGTGGTTGAGCATATCTTCAATTCAGATCCACAAAAGAAATGTTCAACACAATGAAAACTTACATAAAACACTTTTCAAATCAACTAACAGGTATATAACATAAACCTAAATTCATGATCCAGAAAAACAGCTGAGGAATGGTTACAAGACACCATCTATTACAATTAAACAAAGTCAAAGTCATATTTGAATTGGGACGTAAACAAAACAGAATTTCAAATAATTCAGCAGTGTTTTTGCCTTCGTAATCGTATACAGTTTTGCTGACAGCATAATTTCTAACGTTTTTGCCCTAGAGTCAACGGGATGTAAAGATAAAGAAAATGCATTTCTTGATTTAAAAAAAAAAAGGATTAGGAACTGAGAAAGAAAAAGATACTTCTTTTTCCATATTAGGGAAATTTTACATTAAAAGACTATAGATCAAGGGTCAAATGGCGGACTAAATTTGGTGTCATACAAAATCAGCTTGATCTTCACCATGCTGCTTAAGTGCCTTCTCTTGCCCCCTGCTCAGCAGTATTTCCCAGCTGGCCACTCTCTGGATCAGTGCATAAGTTTTTGCTGACACTACCTAGAGGACCAAGGTTAATTTCCTATAGACTGTAAGTATATGAACAAAACCCAGAAATACTAGCAGGATTAACCTGTCTGTCTAACAAGCTAAAGAAAGAAGAGAGGACAGGAAAAGAAAAGAAAAGAAAAGAAAAGAAAAGAAAAGAAAAGAAAAGAAAAGAAAAGAAAAGAAAAGGAAAGGAAAGGAAAGGAAAGGAAAGGAAAGGAAAGGAAAGGAAAAGAAAAAAGAAAGGAAAAGAAAAGAAAAGAAAAGAAAAGAAAAGAAAAGAAAAGAAAAGAAAAGAAAAGAAAGAATGGGAAATAATTGAGTTAAGTGAAGATATCAAAGCATCTAATAAACCATCCACAAAGTGCAAACCAGCTGATGAGGGGGTGTGTGCCATGCCACTTAAGGGTTGGAGAAACTTCTATATCCCACAAGTACGAAGGCTTCAGTCATGCCCCATTATTTCCCCACCTAGACTTGGGTCCAGGGAAATGAGACCAGACCATCTAATCTGCCAGCAATGTGAGGTGAGTCTCACAAGTTTAGGGCTGGAAGATAGACACGAAACTTGTATTGTGACCAATGTTAAAGCAAGGAGAGAACAGAATGCCGTGGAACACGCAGGAGAGGCGATGAATATTCCAGCTGAGAATGAGGATGGGAAGAGGTTAGTCAGTCAGGCAAAGAGCAGGGAAGAGTGTTTCTCTCACAGAGAGGGGATGGATTCTGCAAATACCCAAGGGCAAGACAACTGTTGGAACGCAACACAGACTTGGAGGAGACTAGTGAAGAGCAGTGAGGTAGGACTGGGCACCATTGGAAGGAATACTAGAAGATCTTATCGGGGACAAAGGCGGCCAATGAAAGTATAAGCAAATCACTTGAAAAAAATCATTTATCAATGACTGGCACTATGTATAGTTTTACTTTCAGACTAGAGGAATTTTAGCCTAGAGGAATTAAGACCGTTAGGCTAGAGAAGAACTAAGAATTTTGCAGAGCCCCAACAATTTCGTTACGGCTTTTAATCATCATTAAACTTTAATGTAGATGAGCCCAGCATATCCTACAAGTGGCCTTTTAGCTTCATCACCTAGTATATTTATTTATGATATAGCTCTTTCTTGTGAACATAATGTTATCTTTTTTTTTAATGGCATCGGAGTTTCTCCTACTTAAAATTTTTTTTTAATGTTTTATTTGTTTTTGAGACAGAGAGAGACAGAGCATGAGCAGGGGAGGGGCAGAGAGAGAGAGGGAGACACAGAATCCAAAGCAGGCTCCAGGCTCTGAGCAGTCAGCACAGAGCCCGATGCGGGGCTCAAACTCACAAACTGCGAGATCATGACCTGATCCGAAGTCGAATGCTCAACCAACTGAGCCACCCAGGCGCCCAATGTTATCTTTTAAAAATGTCCTGGTCCTTTGGATTACAAAAAAATAAATGCTTATTATATTTTAGAAGTGCTGGAAGTTCAACTCAAAGTCATGAGAATTCCTAATATTTTATAGTTTTGAAAGTTCTTTAAAACATGCTCTCCAAAAAAAAATTAAAAAAAAAAAAAGGGGAGCCTGGGTGGCTCAGTCGGTTAAGTGTCTGACTTCGGCTCAGGTCATGATCTCGCGGTCCGTGAGTTCGAGCCCCGCGTCGGGCTCTGTGCTGACAGCTCAGAGCCTGGAGCCTGTTTCAGATTCTGTGTCTCCCTCTCTCTGACCCTCCCCCGTTCATGCTCTGTCTCTCTCTGTCTCAAAAATAAATAAACGTTAAAAAGAATTAAAAAAACAAACAAACATGCTCTCCAGACTATTTTTTGGTCGCTTATTTCATCTATAAAGCTTTTGAGTATGTCCTTTATATATATATATATATATATATATATATATATATAAACATTTATATATATTTATATATATATTTATACATTTATATATATTTATATATAGAAATATATATATAAACATATAAATATAAATACATTTAAATATAAAATATAAATATATAAAACAAAATAAAATATATGGATATATGTGAATATATTCTATAAGTTATACTGTATATCATAATGCATAATTTCAAATATAAGTTATATATTATGTATATTATAAAATATATACATTATAAAGTATATAAAAAATAGAAACTAAAAAATATGCAAAAAGGAAAGAATAGAAATAGAAATTCTAATAACAGAAATAGAATCTTCCAAAGGGGCTATCTTCTGGACCCTGTCTGGAGACAACTGTTATAACCTACCCACATAAAATCTCCTAAGTGATTCTTGATTTTTTTTTCATAGAGACAATAAATTCTACAAGTGGAACTATATATTTCTTATTTGAATAGAAAGCATTCCTAATTCTTAATTTATAGGCACACCATCACAGAAAATTGTCCAAATGTTCTTCCTATTTTGCTTACAAAAGAAAAATTCCAACCACAAGAATCACTGAGGTCACCAGTTACTCTTGAATGGATTCAGCATATTAGGTTGACAAGGAATTTCAAACATGTATGTTTGTTTGGCCCTCTTGAATCCTTGTTTCCTACTGCAAGGGAACAGAGAACAGATGGATTTTAGTATTTTTTTTTTCAACATTTTAATTTATTTTTGGGACAGAGAGAGACAGAGCATGAACGGGGGAGGGGCAGAGAGAGAGGGAGACACAGAATCGGAAACAGGCTCCAGGCTCCGAGCCATCCGCCCAGAGCCCGACGCGGGGCTCGAACTCACGGACCGAGAGACCGTGACCTGGCCGAAGTCGGACGCTTAACCGACTGCGCCACCCAGGCGCCCCTGGATTTTAGTATTAAAAACAATTACACCTAAGGACCTCAATAAAAGAAAAATAAAGAAGATAAAGGGGTGGAAGTGTAATAAATAATTTATGTGCAGTAATGCATCATTTAAAGCCCTCTAGAGGTTGGGGCGCCTGGGTGGCTCAGTCGGTTGAGCGGACGACTTCGGCTCAGGTCATGATCTCGAGGTCTGTGAGTTTGAGCCCCGCATTGGGCTCTGTGCTGACAGCTCAGAGCCTGGAGCCTGTTTCAGATTCTGTGTCTCCCTCTCTCTGACCCTGCCCTGTTCATGCTCTGTCTCTCTCTGTCTCAAAAATAAATAAAACGTTAAAAAAAGAAAAATAAAAAAAAATAAAGCCCTTTAGAGGCTTCCCAATTTAAAGGAGTCACTCAGTGACTGCTATTGAGATCCTGCATTTGAACATGCCACTGAATGTTCTGGCACGTTGGCCAGACCACTGGTTCTTGGGTCAGCTGGCTTCATCCAGTTCTGCCACTGACTGTGTGAAGTTAGGCGAGTTACTTACCCTTTCTAAGCCTTTGTGTGTTTTTATCTATACAATGGGTATGAGTGGCATCTACCTTCTAGGATTATTGGGGTGGATTAAATGAAATAATGTATGCAAGGTGCTTAGCACAGTGCCTAGGCTGTAGCAAGACTCAATAAACACCAGGATAGTTGTTCAAAGAAATAGAAGTCTATAACCAAACACAGCATCACCTTTTCTGACAAAGAGCCCAGAGTTAACATAAAATGTAAACACCTTTTTTCCCCTTTTGTTCTTGCAGAATTTTTGTCTCTCTCTCTCTTCATTATCACAGTGTCCTTTCGAATGTCTGTCTGAATCATTGGCGTTTTGTGTAGATTAAAAGCTAGAGATAGGAGGCTATCCAACTTGCTCTGCAAAGCAGCAGAGTCCTGAGGGCCAAGGGTATGGATGAGATAAAGGTAATTAAATCACAAGGGCAGTGATTTCCAGCCTACAGTCTTAGCTTACACCAGGCAGACGGGGCCTCGCTAGCAGAAGGGCAAATGAGGTGGAAATTTCAGTTCCCAAATACTGGAGGGAGGAGCTGCGAGGTGGCTGTTGGCAGAGACTCGAGGAACGGTCTCAAGGAGAAAGCGTGCTGGAAAAGTACAACGCAGACTCACATGCATCTTTCCTAAATCTAATATTTACCTGCATTCCTGACTACCTGCCACACGCAGCACTAGGGATTTTCACAGGCTGTCTTTATCCACCTATTTTACAGATGAAACAGCCAAGGTTCAGAGATAATTGCTTGCCCAAGATCACACAAAGAAATTGCATTCAGAGGGTGGCATCTGTTGTTTGCAGTAACAGTTGTAGTAATGTGGGTCACGGGCATCGGAAAGACCAGGCGTGAAGGCGCTGAGCTAAGGAGAAACAGTCTGCTCCCAGACACAGCAGTTTTAGGGCGTTCTACTTGGTAGAACCACATTTGCACTGAAAAGTCACTGGAGTAAAGAGGTAAAAGCCCCAAGAGATTTCCCGTGGGTAATTCATCGGGAAGGAAACAACTTGCTTGGGACTTGATGGCTACAGGCTTAGCGGTTGTTACTTTTTGTTGGGGAATTCAAAATCGGCATCGTTGTACAGAAAGGAAAGCGGACTTGCCAGGCAGGGAAACACTCCACGATCTCATATGCATGATAAAAAGAAACAGGTTGTGTAATTGCTACACATCTGTGAGAGAAACGTTTAAAACAGAGCTTTTTCTGAATAATTAATCCTATCTCTTGATTTAGTCCCTCATTTTTTAGTAATGAATATTTATGTCTCGTTGCCGTTTTGCTTACTGACTGCAAATTTGCAGTCACTTCGGGAGAGGAGCCGTGAGGCTGATGGCTAAAAAGCTGCACTACTCAGGCTGAAAACTTTTAAACTCAGCCACAATTAAAGCGCCGAAGCATTCGAGCTCCCTGTCAGAAGTATTTTCAGATTTTATAGTCTCTGGGAAAAAAAAAAAACAACAAAAAAACACAACAGAACTCTGCTTCTGTGATACTTGTGGAAGTGGATTGGGCACTAAGAGGCACTGAAGAGACTTTCCTACTGAGATTGTGCCTTAATTAGCAAATACTATCAGGAGGGTGGCAGAAGTTAGGCCTTTTGAATGTGGCCCATGTAGTACAGAGACACCAGGAATCAATGGCTAAAAAGCATGGATTTAGCTTTTACTGTTAATTTTTAAAAAATTTTTAATAAGCCAGACACCAAAGGACAAATGCTGACTGTTTCCACTTACACGAAGTATGGGGAATAGGCAAACTCAGGACAGAGAGAAAGTAGGATGGTGTCATCAAAGTCTGGGGGGGAGAGAGAAATGGGAAGTTACTGGTTAATGGGTACAGTTTCAGTTTGGGAAGATTACGTTTTCAAGATGGATGGTGGTAATAGTTACACAGCAATGTGAATATATTTCCTGCCCCTTAACTGTATGCGTAGAAAATGGTTACAAGTGGCAAATTTCATGGTATGAATGTTTCACCACAATAAAAAAATCCTTAAGCCACAATAATGCCAATAATACCAACTGGTATTAGATAAAAAGATATCTAATACCAACTGGTATTAGATAAAATACCAACTTGGTATGAGATAAAAAGTTTAAGTCATCTGTCTCAGCTTCACACAATAGCAAATGGTAGAACGGGGTTTGAACCTACGTCTATTTACAAAGCCCATGCTATAGGGATTCCTGGGTGGCTCAGTCAGTTAAGCGTCCAACTTAGTGCAGGTCATGATCTTGCAGTTCATGAGTTGGAGCCCTGCATTGGGCTCTGTGTTGACAGCTCAGAGCCTGGAGCCTGCTTCAGATTCTGTCTCCCTCTCTCTCTACCCCTCCCCACTCATGCTCTGTCTCTCTCTCTCTCTCTCAAAAATAAACATTTAAAAAATTAAAAAAAAAAAAACAGGCTATACTTATATCATTATACAGATGTTAATATTTATATATAATATTAAAAATATATATTAGAACTTTAGAGAACTTTTTAAAGTTTATAATATTTTCACATTTAATAAATATTTTCACATCAAACCTAAAGCAAGTTTTAAATAAAAACAAATACTGAGGCTCAATGTTCTAATGCTACAAAGTGGCTTTATTCTCAGCTGATGCTTTTGTAACTCTCCTCCATCTACAGAATCTCAAACACACTGCAAAGACAATGTTGGGGCTCAGCATCTTTCTGACAGTAATTTTGTAATTTTGATAGTAAGAGGAGGGGGGAAAATTAATTTATTCCCTTTCCCTTCTGCCCCCTACTGTTGTTTCACTTGATGGCCTCGGTATGCTTGCTGAATGGACTTCTGTTACTTTTGTATTGTTTTTGCCCCCATATCTTCTTCTATTTTCAAAATTGTCCCCACCTCTCCCCTGGGTGGTCCATCAGGGGCTCCACATGCTCTAGACTCACAGAGGTAGGAAAGCAACCCCAGCAGAGACAGAGTCATTTTGGAGAAGTGAATGTTAACTTTGGTGTTACTTAGGGAAAGCCTGCCTTCATGAAGATGAGGCCAGTACCTAGAAAACCAGAGCCAAGAAATGAAGAGTCTTATTGACATTGTTTAAAAATTTCTGGCCTTTTCCAGGAATGGCTGACACACAATGGACAGTCAGTTATTTTTCCTTGAGATAACATGCCATCTGACCAATTTATGAGAACGCCAAGATCTTGATTTCTGACATGTGGCCTGAGCACAGTCTCTTCTCATTCCACTCATCTAGTTCATTCAGTCAATGAAGATCTACTGCGTAGCAGGTGAGAAAGAAACCTGAACAGGTAACTGTCGTCTGTGGTGAATGTCGCATTAGAAACAGATACAGAGTATTAATGGGAGCACAAAGGAAGCCCTCCAACTCTGTGGGGAGAGCATTCCAGGTTGAGGATGAAGAGGGGCTATGCTTGGTGGGTTCAGGAACATCAAGGTGGCCCGTGTCGCCTTTGTCAGCCTTTGTCACCAGCCTTTCTCCTCCTGTGAAGTTGGTTATCCCAGTAATGTGATGAGGCTCTTCAGTTTATCCTTATCATTTCTTTCTTAGAGAGAATGTCTCTTTCAACCCTAATGCTACGTGTAGATATCTCCAACTGAAAACTTCTAGTGCTAATCTTTTCACATGATCCCCGCAAACATTTTTGATTGCCTTCATGAAATTGTCCCTTGAATCTCCTCCTGGTTCCTTCAGATCTCCATGTTCTCCAAAGAATTCATCGTCTTCACCCCAAACACACCCCACTAGCTCCTCTGTCTGGTAATACTTTCCTGGACAATGGCCTGTTACCACTGAATTAGTGAGGCTTCCAGCTCCAAAACCACCTTTGCTTCTTCTTCCCTGGTATTTCACATGGAATCAGTTACCCAGACCAGATGACAAATAGTCAAAGCTCCAAAGATGGCCCCCGCCAAGTTACTAAACAGGATTGGACATGTGTAAGTGGGCAATCATTTGCTGGCTATTGCAATCAAGAGGAAATGGATTTTTTTGCCTCATTGACTCCTCTGCAACATGTTTATCTTTACCCAAAAACTTCTTGAGGTAAAATATGGAAAACCACAAACCACACTTCCAGATGAGGTTCCATGATTAATGAATTGTGAACACATCATTTTAAACACAACGAAAACATTTGAGTGCATGTGTCTATATTTTAAGCCAGTTGGGATTGATTATCAGTTGGGTTCATTCTGAGCTGTTTCTAAGGTTCCCAGGGATTCTAAACTATTTTGTCTTTATTTCATTCTGGTACTGAAGTGATGTGAAGTCTCCAAAGTCACTTTAGTTGCTACACAAGAGCTCTTGTGCAAGAACATACTTATTTTCGTCCTCCTATTTTTTTAAACCTGCACATCCTTTCTTCAAAAAGCATTCCCTTATTAACCTTATGCAGCCTTATGCACCTTTATGGTTTGTGTTTTGTCATATCTCAACATTCAAGGTGAAATATCTGTCAATTCAATTAATTGGGAAGCAGGCAGCCCAAATAAACAGTCAAAAATGAATTATCAATAATAATTAAATAACGTCAGTTTTAATGATGTTAGGACTTCATGGGAACTCTAGTCAGGGTTAATGTTGTCTAATGTGCAGGGAAGAACAATTAATACAAATTATAACAAAATATCAATGGAAGAAATGATTAGCCTTTGCTCTCAAACCTTTTTGCATTTATAATAGTTGGACAGGAAGCAACATAAAGTAGAATTATGTAAGGTGGACATGTGATCTCTTGTCAAAAAACAGTTGAATCTGAAACTTTATCTTAAAGTCAGTTACAAATTAGGAAACACAGTTAATATGTTTATCTCTGAGTGTTTACTTTGCTCTAGGGTGATGTGCTTGTCAAATACTTTCACACTATGGCACACATAGAAAACAGTCATCTTTGTGTAGCACTGGTATAAGTGGGTGAAGCTGTTCATGACCATGAGAACAGACTGGGGTGTTGGGCTACCAGTCCTTCCAGCAAACCCAGGGGCTGAGGAGACCCATATCTTAGCACAAGCTCTAGTCTAGAAAATGGGAAGGCAATATAGCACAGTGGTCTTAATTTCAGCTCTGGACTCAAACTGTGTTCTCAAGCACCTCCTAAGCCATGAGAGCTCCCTGCTCCTCAGTTTCCTCATTTGCAAAGGAGGCTAATAAATTCTATCTCACAGGTTTCAATTATCCCTGTAAAGTGCTTAGAATTGTGCCTGGTACTCAGTGGGAGCTCAAAAACTGTTAGCTGTTACCTTGGGACTATCCAAAGAGGAGGAAGCCAGATCATATGGAATAAAGAAGTACAGGACCTTCCCAGGAGATGGGTGGGTCACTAGAGAAAATGCTACATTGTTACCATGGAAATGTCCCTACTCTGCTCCTAAGAGCAGTTATCATAGCTAAAATAGATTGTGGCGTACATTTTTCCAAAGAATAATTCCAAATACATAATAGAATTCAATGAGCAAACAGGATCGAACTTACAGGATTTACAGCACAGATCCCTATTTCAGAAATGAATCTATTCTCTACAATAAACATGATTTGAATTATTTATTTTGACCATAACAGTATTTTCTTATTAAAAATCTTAAGATAATTTGGGCTTTGCAATATAACAACTTAATGTGAAAATTTTATAAGTCTGAATGTGAATTTAATGAAGTTAAGAAATAAATTTACTTATCTTGAACAAGGCCATAATATATGAACTAAACAGATACTTGTTAATATGAAGGAGGGATAATACTTAAATAGGATTTAATTCTCAGACTTTCTATCTCTATTTTAATAATATAATTAGCATCTCATTTAGCCAATTCATACGTTCTGTGGGTGAAAGGCAAATTTAGTTAGTACTTTATTTCCCAATGGATAAAATTAGAACATATAATCTATATCTGAAATCTGTTGAGAATTATTTTGAGTTCTTTATATTTTCCCTATGGAGAATTTTCTACAAAGAAATCTTTTTATAAAATAACATAATAATTCTGCTCTGGGATAATACAAATCACAAGAAGCACAAAAAAGAAATCCAAGATGAACAAATTTCAATATTAATTTATAATGGCGCTAGGGTCAAAATACTAGAATACATTTATTGCCGTTATTTTGAGTGACAGTAAGAAGTACATGAATCTGAAGCAAGAGCTATCATGTGACATGTTAAATAGGAATTGTTCAGATGTGCTCTGAGTCACAGACATCTTAGTGACTTTTTTTTTAACATGTTCATCATATTGGCTACATTGCCAATACACCTGCCCAGTTATGTGGATAATGATGACAATAATATTCAGCTCATATAGGCAACACTTTTACCTGGAAACATAAATGCTGTGCCAAAATTTTAATCACAACCTGCATATAAGCCATAGTAATCATGATATAGTATTTTTAAATTTAGGAAAATAAAGAATTTATTTTGAGTAATGTTAAGCCATTCATGTAACTTTCTTCCTCCTCTGATTAACATTCTTATCAAAAAGTTTTAAAACTAGAAAGAAAATAACACTTTTAGGGGCACCTGGGTGGCTCAGTTTGTTAACCGTCCAACTCTTGGTTTTGGCTCAGGTCATGATCTCATGGCTTCGTGGGGTCGGGCCCCATATCGGCCTCTGTGCTGCAGTGCAGAGCCTGCTTGGGATCCTCTCTCTCCCTCTCTAGCTGCCCTTCCCCCACTCGTGCTGTCTCTGTCTCTCTCAAAATAAATAAGTAAACTTAAAAAAATTTTAAAAACAGAACACTTTTAGAATGAAGCAAATCAACCATAGTGACAGAAGTGCAATGAAGAACTTGTTTGCCTTTCACTAATTTCTATTATCAGCGGGAAAATGGTAAATTTAATAGCTTATTTTATTATAAATGTAGACAGATATTAAATCATTAACATAATCTATATAAACTATATAAATCTATATAAAGTCCTGTGTGTTGGGGCACCTGCTCAGTCGGTTGAGCGTCCGACTTCAGCTCAGGTCACGATCTCACGGTCCGTGAGTTCGAGCCCCGCGTCAGGCTCTGGGCTCATGGCTCAGAGCCTGGAGCCTGCTTCCGGTTCTGTGTCTCCCTCTCTCTCTGCCCCTCCCCCGTTCATGCTCTGTCTCTCTCTGTCTCAAAAATAAATAGATGTTAAAAAAAATAAATAAAAAAAAAAATAAACTCCTGTGTGCCACTGACCATACTCAGAAATCAGTTAGGTAATTGCAATACTTTTGATTATTCAGAACCCATTAGTTAGCATGGATTCTGGTTCCACAAAGAACACATACAGTTTTAAAACATTTTGAAAGAATGATACCTGCAGGACAGTTGACTTCTTTTCTCATTTCTAGAAATCTGACTCTATATATCTAAAATAAATTCTCTCTCCTCTTTTTTTTTAAAAATAAGCCTTATAAACTTGTTTTTACTGCAGATGCCTCAGATATCCTGGAACTTAAGAAATACACCAAGTAAGATGTTCATACATTTTATTTTATAGTACACTTATTAGCTATTAACAGCCATGATTTCAGATCTTTGGAAACAATCAAGAGGAAAATAGTTTTTAAATTATCGGTTATACAGAAATAACTTACATATAATTTTCAGTAGAGATAGTCCCAATTTGGGTTGGTTGGTGTGGCACTGTAGGAAGCAGGAGATGAAGTGGAGTCTTGAGCTCATTATGAAGCCAGAACATTTGGTTGCTACCTTAGGGGAGCATCATTTTAATTGTGGACAAATGAATTTTAGAAGTTACGAATAATGCAGATCTATTATTAAAAAAAAAAACAACTAGGAAATAAGTGTTTGAGTCTTAGCCCTGCCGTTTACACATGCCATGACTTTGGGCAAATTAGTTTAACCTCTCAGTGCTGGGTTTGCTAATCTATAAGATGGAGACAATGATAGCACTTACCTCTTAGAGTCGTTGTGATTAGATAGATTGATATAGGTAAAACGCTTAGAACCTTGTCTAGCATATAATAGGTGCTCAATCAAGATTAGCTCTTACTGCTTTTACTACAGTGTACATTTTCCTCCAACACTGCACACGTTCGATGTTATCATGTGTGTGTGAGCGTGTGCGTTGTATTTTACTTTATAGAAAGAGAGAGAAAGCATAAGCAGGGGAGAGGAGCAGGGGGAGAGAGAGAGAATCTTAAGCAGGCTCCACACTCAGCCCAGAGCCCGACTTGGGGCTCCATCCCATGAGCCTGGAATCATGACCTGAGCCAAAATCGAATCGGACGCTCAGCCAACTGAGCCACCCAGGCACCCTTTTTTGTGTGTGTTTTTTTAAGCTTTGATGGTTTAACAAAATAGCACCATCATCGTCTTCATTTACATTTCCTTAATTATTAGTGAGACTGAATTCTTTTCCAATTATTCACAATCTGGATGAATCTCCGGAAAATTATGCTGAGTTAAAAAAGAAAAAAAACAACACAAAAGCCAGTTCCAAAAGATTCCATACTGTATGATTCCATTTATATTAGCAATTTTGAAATGACAAAGTTGTAGTAATGGAGACCAGATTAATGCTTGCCAGGGTTAGGTGTGGGGTAGGGACAAGAGGCAAGTGTTGCTATAAAAGGGCAAAATGAGGGACCCTTGGGATAGAACTCATTTATATCTTGACTGCGTCAATATGAATACCCTGGTTGTGATACTGTACTGATAGTTCTGCAAGATGCTACCACTGGAAGGGACTGAGTGAAGGGAACACGGGATCTCCATTATTTCTTACAACTAGATAAGGATCTCTAATTAAATTTTGAGGTATGTGTAAGTCATCAGTAAAATGAAAACATATTGGGAAAAATACTTCTACAAATATCAAAGGGTAAAGATTTTGCAATTGCCTATCAATGGCAGAGAAGCGCTGTATTAGAAACCTCAGCAAAGGACACAAATAGGCAATTCACTCACATTTCTCTCTCCCCCCCACCCGCCTCTTTCACAACATAAATACATTAATCATGAAATTACTCCATTTTTAAGAAATATGAAAATTTTTCACATAAAAGTAGATTTTAAATATATGAACACTTGAATTACTGAAGGTAAAGTAAGAAAATGAATTTCTAGACCTAATGACTATTTATTTCCATTATACTGAGCTCCATAATATCCCTTGATGAATTTTTAAAAATATTCAGAAAGTCTTTATTGAATTCACAAGAAGTTAAATGTTGTTTTCAGTAGTCCAGCAAAAGAAATATCCTCTGGTATAGCATAATTTGGAGTATTATATTGTATTCTCTGGCTTTTATATAACATATAAAAAGCGAAAAACGACTTAGAGCCAACATTTTTGGAACATTTATTAAATCCAGTGATGTAAGCAAGTCATAACCTTGCTACACAATCTACACAAGGTTATGCTGCTTTGACTACTCAGTAAGTCAACAAATATTTATAATGCATCTACCAGGTGCAGGGCACTCTTCTAGGTGCTGGCAATGCAGTGATGAACAAGGCAGAGAACAAGACAAATAGATGCCTCTGAGGAGTGAGAGTGAAACAAGAGAACGGCGCGCCTTAGTAAGGATCTCTAAGACCTCATGAAAGATGTTATCTCCAGGTATCTGCTTCAGCTGAACCCTATTCAGGGTCCTTGGTCAACTCCGAGAAAAAGGAGAAAAGCAATCACGAATAGACTGGTGACGTGGAAGAAAGACTATCCAGTTGGCCCCTTCTTTTGCTCTGTGCAATGGCAAATACCATTCGAGTAACTCAGTCCACTACTACTCCTGATTCCACCATTAACGCTTTAGAGGGTCGGGAGCAAAGAACTCCAGCTAGGCTCATTTATAAATGTGAGAAGGACAAAGAATAGGAACCTGGGGAAAAGTCAGAACCAAAGTCCATTTAGTGAAGCTTCTCCCTAGTGAATGGCACAGCTGAGATAGAACTCTGTTAAACTGACAGATTAAGTGAAATGCTTTAAGTCTTTCAACGTCAGCTCTCTCGAGAGCTCTCAAGGCAATCTTGAGTAGGGGTTATACAAAGTACACACCTTACAGGGCCCTGGAAGGGATTTCTTGATCACTGTGAGTATTTGTGACATCTTCCTAGAAATGCTCTCACTAGGGCATCTGGGTGGCTCGGCTGGTTAAGCATCTGGGATGGAGCCCTGCATCAGGCTCTGCACTGACAGCACGGAGCCTGCTTGGGATTCTCACTCTCCCTCTCTCTCTCTCTGCCCCGTCTCCACTTATGCACATGCTCTCTCAAAATAAATAAATAATAATTTCTTAAAAAACCCCTCATTGAAATGTCATCAAGATCACCCCCCCTTTTTTTTTCACTCCTAAGGAACTGTTTTCCTGCCTACTTAGTTTTTGCTTTCCTACTCATCTATTACCGGGGTACCCAAAAAGAACTACCACCTATCTTTATCTAGAGAATGTTGGCTATTTTTATTGAATTTGTGTAACAGCAAACATATAAAAATACATAAAATCAATCTACATATGTTTATATCTTTCAGACACAAATCAGAGTTAATTATTATTATTATTTTTGGGGGGAGCACCAGCGGGGAAGGGGCAGAGGGAGAGGGAGAAAGAATTTTAAGCAGGCTCCACTCCAAGCCCAGGGCAAAGCCCAACACAGGGCTTCATATCAAGACCATGAGATCATGAATTGAACCAACATCAAGAGTTGAAACGCTTAACTGACTGAGCCACCTAGGGTTCCTGGCCCAGAGTTAAAAATTTTTAAATGAGAATGTTTTCTGAAAGAATACTTAAGTAGCCTTAAGCTAACTGTATTTAAGAAAACTGTCATTACAATTCCCTTTGATCGTAACAATTATAGTGAATTGAAAATGAGAATAGTCTTCTCCCTCATATATGTAATAAGTCAACTAGGTATCTGTTTGTTAAACCTAGGAAGCTTCTAATGAGACCCAGGAGAAACAGTAATTCCCAAAGTTCTTATGAAGAGTGAGCCTAATACAAGTGCAAATTTAACCACCTTTAGAGCTCAGCTTGTTTTCAGCCACTATTATTACCAAGAAGGATGATGCTGGAAGGCAGGAATGGTCAGCCCATGTAGCCTAAGGGAAAACTCTAGTAGAGAACATTTTCTGAGGTAGGAGCCAACAAATCCAGCACTCTGGCATGCCTTCCTTTTGGATAAACATGCAGAATCCTACCTATATCCCATCTTAAAAGTCTGGGACAGATGAGTAATTATTTAAATTTGTTTCATCATAATTGGTCTCCCTAGCTGCAGTTCCTCTTCTAACTCACCTGTAAATTTTGGAGGTCATCAGGGTCTAATTTAGGGATTTTCTTTAATGTCTACTTTTTCTCCGCAGGTGATCCCATCCATCTCAATGGCTCTATATGCCGTTAACTACTAAATTTACATCTCTGCCCCAGACTTCTAAGTTCCAGACCCATATAACCAACTGCCTACTAACACCAGGATTCTTAGTTATCACATATCTAAAAGAGAACTCTTGAATTTCTTCCCAAACCTATTATTCCCTTCATCTTCCTTGCTACCTACACCGAGAGGCTAGCCTCCATTCAGTTGCTAAAGCCAGAAACAAAAAATTACCTTTACTACCTCTTTTCCTTATCCCCCATGTCCAATTCATTAATGAGTCCAGTGACTTCTATCACTTAAATCTGCCTTGAATCTCTCTTTGCTTACCAACCCTGCCGGCCCACTCGTTCTTAACTGGACATCCGCAACAGACTTCCGACTTGTTCCAGACTTTCCTTCTTTGGTCCCTCTCAGTCCATTCTCCATATCCCACATTTACTTTTTGAAAGATGAGAATTTCAAATTTACAGGCAAGTTTCAGGAATAGTGCAAAGATCTTTATCTTTCTGAACCCGGTTTCAGACATGATGACCAATTCATTAGCCCTGAATTCTCCAGTGAACATTTTCTCCCATGCCATCAAGATGGTTACCACCATCGAACAAAAAGAACCCATTCAAGTTTTCCAATTATCTTAATAATATCCTTTGTAACAAATTTAATACCGGATCACACATTGCATTAAGTTATCTCGTCTCTTATTCCTTCAACCTGGAACAGTTTTTCAGTCATTTTATATCACAATCTTGACAGCTTTCGAGACTACAGGCCAGTTGCTTTCACAAGGTACCTCAGTTTGGGTTTGTCTGGTGTTTCCTCATAAAGAGAGTCACATCAGGCATTTTAGGCAGAAATATCACAGAAGAGATTTTTGTCTCCTCACTGCATCATAGATTGGATGAGTTCCAGTCTGCCAAGAAACAGATGCATGTTGAACTAAACACAAGAGACTTACTGGGAGAAAAGGCCTGTGAGGAATATAGGGGAAGAAGCAGGAGTTGGCAGAGAGGGTCTTTTGACCAAGACTCGAGACCAACACCTGTGAAAGGAGAGAAGGCTGGACCTCAGACTGCAGTTCAGTCCCGAGAAAGCCTCAGCCAGACTGATGGGGTGTCCCTAAGAAAATGTTTCCTCTCAGAGGAATCCCACATCAGCCAGGAATGTACAGGCCCAAGCATCCCCACCTTGCCCAGTGACTGGCTGGGAGAAGTGGGCCTCAGCATTCATTGGCACGCATCTAAGTTCTTTCTTTCTATGAAGTGGCTGGTTCAATCTCCACGGTGTGTGTATGCTACAATCTGAGACGCCGATCCCCTAAAGCGGTGTGCACTTTGTTTCCAGTTGTTTGACACTAAGAACAATGCTGCAATTACTATGAGACCTCAGAAATGCCAGGGATGGAATGTGAAGCAGGCGAGCTGTGAATTCCTTGGAGGAAGTTTGCAGGAAGCTTCTCCGGATATGGTCTTCCTGAATTCTCTCCTTCTCACGCAGTAGGAAATATTCAGGCTGCTTAGCTGTTCTCAGCCTACTGGAGGCCAGGGAGAGCTGACATACTTTGGTGGGGCCCATATCAAACTTCCATTCAGAAAGCCCACGAATTTCAAAGTGAAAGTCTCCCCAAGGTCTGCAGCTCTCCCGTCTTTGTTCCCAGTGGAGAAAGCCCTATTCTGTTTTTTTCTGCCAACACTCCCACCAGAAAGCAAGCCTCATCTGTGCCCAGAAGTCTGTAGATCCTAGCAGCCAAGTGGGGAGAAGGAAAGACAACCTCAGGCTCAATGTTTCCCGAATCTGTTCCAAGTCCATCTAATAATTTAATGCAGTACTATGAAAATTACCTAGAATGTGAATTCCAAGCAAAGCTGTTCTTTTGTAAGTTTGAAGTAGAAATGTGATGACACAAAACCAGTTAATTAACTGAAAGAGTAATGAACTGAAAAAACTTAATGGAAAACCATTCAGCTCCCTGCCCTCCTTGCTGAAGTCAACTTAGCACAGGGCTGTAAGAGATCAGGAGTATGGAACAGGTCATGCTTCAAAACATTTCTCCTGAAAATAGCTTTATAACTAATAAAGACAGAATCAAAGAATTCCCTCCTGGCTTCTAGATGGTGGTCATGGATCTTATGCATCCTAGGATAATACACTTACATTACCACATACTACTCTAATTGTATACCTACGATAAGAATTTTGTAACTTTCAAATTATTCCTTTTTGGTTCGATGCATACTCTACTCTTTTCTATTTAACTTCTCTGCATATTTTATGATTTTTAAGCCTTTCACCCAGCAGATTACCCTACAGAATATTAGTCAAAGACAGTAGTTATCAGTAATTACTCAGTTTGGATAATCAATTTTGTTGAAACATGGCAGAATGATCAAATTTACCATATACACATATGCTGTTTTAAAAAAAAATTTTTTTTTTTCAACATTTATTTATTTTTGGGACAGACAGAGACAGAGCATGAACGGGGGAGGGGCAGAGAGAGAGGGAGACACAGAATCGGAAACAGGCTCCAGGCTCTGAGCCATCAGCCCAGAGCCCGACGTGGGGCTCGAACTCACGGACCGCGAGATCGTGACCTGGCTGAAGTCGGACGCTTAACCGACTGCGCCACCCAGGCGCCCCCACATATGCTGTTTTAACACTACGATGCATTTAATGCTATCTCTAAACATGTTCAATATTGAACTCCGAATACAGTGTACTGCTTATACATGTTTTCCCTGCAATGAGTGCTGACAGGTGGCCTCAACCAAGGAGGGCAAGCATGGCAGAAAGTACTATACAACTTTGGGTAATGAGCACACACACTGCCAAATACGCTTATCCAATGGGCGCTCCACTGCACCTCTCTACTTGAAAGCAGTCTGTAATGGGTGGTATCCCCTCTTTGGCCTATTTTGTGTTCTAGCAAGCAATTTTGACCAAAAATGGCCCCACACAGTGTACACGTGATAGTATGGGACCTGCTACAAAGAAACAAGGGCAAGTGGTACTCTAGGTGCTGAGATGAAAGTGTTATGACAGCAGGAACATGCCCCCAAGGAAACAGTCACGGAAGCAGGGTAGAGATCAACTGGAAATTGTATCAAAGTCTTTTGACATTATGAAGGCATTGTAAACATTACTGCAGCCTGGGACAAATGACTAACAATTTTCTGAAGGGCAGGTAGCATTTCATTGACTTAGGGGCATCAGAAAAAAATAAAACGAAATGAAAGAGCAAATGCCAAGTTGGACATCACAGTCCTTTCTCCACAGGACATCTGCTATAACAGTAACCATAACTGCCCCCACCTAGGGTCAATTACCACCACTCCACCTTAGAAACATGTCCTCCCTTCCTCCTGACTTGCTCCCTCCCATGGCATACGTCTCTATATCCATCAAATTATACGAAGAAAGAAAGAGAAGGAAGAAGGAAAATAAAACATTACCTTTTATTTTCTCAGGCACACAAGTGATCTAGGGTATCAATTATCAAGAGATTTTACTGATTCACCTTTAGAATGATCTATTTTAAATCTTTAGCTACCATAGAAAATAGTTTGCAGCAATTACTTTGCAATTCAGAAGTACCATGTTATAATTTAGTTGTGAAATAAATGAATAGTTTATGTTCAATATGCAAGGTTATTAGAACTCCTGAGTTTCAAATATCCCGTGGAACAGATTCCTCTCCCTTCTTTAAAGGCTTTTAAAATTAAAGAGATGACCATTAAAAAAGTTATTTCTAAATAGCTAATTATAACAGAAATCAGCAACATCTAATCTGAAAACCAGATAGTATTATTTTGACCATCATTCTGATACCCTGAGTGGCCTCTGATTCCATCACCAAAGTCATCAACCTAGGTCAGTATCACTATTCCTGAGGTCCTCATATACTTTTCTTCTTCTCTGCAAATGCCACTTGCTTTTGAATAGCACAGATTTAGTTTACCATGCATCTAAGGATTTACCTGTATCACCCGGCACATACCTAGCTGCTTTCTCAAACATTCTAAAGCTAGTCCCACAAATACATAAATAACCCAGAGCACCTTCCCCAAGAACAGTCCAAATCAGCATTGCACATTAACACACACAGAAACGCCGGGAAATGCTTGTAGCTACACCACTTAGCTCAGTTACAGCAAGAACAAGGAAGAGTAACTAGTGAACTTAGCCTCTCAAGGAGAGAAATGTTTCATAGTCATGTATTTGACCCTATCAAAGCAAAATCATCTTAGCAAGGTTTGCAGTTGGTTACAAAGTACATAAAACAAGAGTATGGGGAACAAACCCACACAGTCACTCTTGAACACAAACTCAAAACACACATTCTAATGACAGAGATTGGGTTCTGGTATTTTCATAAACCAGAGTACAGATTTCAACATATTTCGCAAATCATATGATCAAATGAAAATGGACATGAAAGCACGTTTAATTATGTACATGTTTTTAAAAAGAGGCGCTGTTTTAAAATAGTCCACATGACAAAATTTGGCAGAGTACATAAAATAATTAACAATAAACCAAAAAGTATGGAAAACTAGGGGAAAGGTCCAAAGAACCAAAAATAGAGCATATCTTTCATCAGATTTAGAAATTATGTATATTGTATGCTTTTTTTTTTTTAATGTGCATAAAGCAACTCTATGCTGCAGTTTGAGAAATCAAAAAGATTTTATTTTACAAACACACACACTGTATGACTGGAGGCATTATTTGGGCAACATAAAAAGATCCGGGAGAAACTTGTTGCTGCCATAAATCGGGGATGCGGGGTTAAAGATGGAGTGAATAAGGCATGGCAATACTTCGCACAACTTTTAGAGAGCACATCTAAAACCCAGTAACCAAAAATCAGCTGGCAAATGGCGTGAATATAACGGATTATTGTTTACTTGGAGACCAGAAATAATGAAGAAAAGGAAAACTGCAGCTTTAGATTAGTATTTTAGAAACAGTAAAACCATACTATTTTAAGTAAAAATGGATGATTTTATTATATAAAATTATGATGGGCAGAATACAGAAAATTTATTTCTCTTCTACCTTTACATATTTAAGTATGAAACAAAATGCAACAACTGGGAGAACTCATTACAAACTACCAAAAGGGATTCATTTGGTGAAATTATTCAAGTTACAAAATGCTAAGTAAATAAATGCACTTCAAAATACATGAAGTGTAACACAAGTATGAAAGTAGTGATCTTAAATGATTCCTTTAACAAAAACTAACCAACAAACAAGAAGCACAAGAAAAATATTGTCAAGTTAGAAAAGAATAAATCAAACATATTGTTCACTGGGATTATTAAACAAATTCTTTTAAAAAATAAAAACACCTAAACAAGTAATTAGGATTTAAAAAAAGAATAAGAATATTCCAGTATTATATATATTTTTTTCTATCAATGAAAGAAAGACTGGAGGCCAATTAAGTACTATAGACCCAGGTGCCTCTAAGATCACTTGCACTGAGGTCTTCTTGGCATCGACATGTAAGTGAACTTCACCATTATCCAAAGGTGAGAAAATTTATGCATTATAGAGGAAAGGAAAACAATTATGACTGCAATAGGGCAAAAAGCTTATGCATTAAAATGATTAAATGCAATGCATTCTCTAGCATAAGACTAGAATAACCTGCTCCCAAAAGAACTCTTTTGCACTTTAGTAAATCAGGGCAAAGGTTTTACCCTGAGGAAAAGGCAAATGGGAGGTCTCTGATAAGGTAGACTCTTCATAGCCAAAAAAGACACCAACCAGAAAATGTGCATTCATGTCTATAATCTGGGTTGTAAAAACCTAATCATTAAGTTCACAAACCATTTTAAAAACATAAGATGATAAATGAATACTACATATGTCATATGGATCATATGCCAAATTACTGTATGCTATACTCCTAAGTGCTATTAATAAATATACTCAATTCATGCTACAAGAGAAAGAATTGAGACTTAATTTCACATTTCAGAATTCCTGAGTCTTATCAGAGAAAAAAACAAGTACCAAAAAACAAACAAAATAAACCTACGTTATAGTAGGGCAAATAATACAAATTTGGGTATTAAGTCAATATTACATTTATAGTTTTAAAGCTGAAGACTATGGGGACAAATATATATGTAATTCGGTGGTATTATAAACATGATTTTAAAGCTTGGTTTTTTAAAAAGGCGATTTGATCAAACAAGGCCACCTGAGTGACATCTTTAATGATGGAAAGCCCATCATTTTAAAAGAGTAGATCTTTATCTCAAAGCCTAATGATGAATATAAAAAGAAAAAGAAATTTACTTTACTAAAATTTTTTAGTACGACTGCAATGGGGCAGCCCTTTGATGAAAGATCTAATGAGCGTAAAGCCAATGTAATGGAATTAGAACTTGAGTTCTAATTTGAGCCACCATCCATTAAATAATTTCCCTTTTGCCTTGCATATTACACAGTGAAAATAAAAAGGTATCTTAAGAGCACTTCAGTCCCACAATGTAGGATTTAAGCTTGTGTGAATAGATGTAAATGGCCCTGCAATGATGCTTGCAAAAATACATTCAACCCAAAGTTAATGTCTATATTCTAACTAGTAAAGAAAAGGGAAGCAAAGTGGTCCCTCTTAAAACAACAAAACAAAACAAAACAAAACATTATCTTTTCTGGAAAGGACAAAGAACACCTAAATAATGTCATACATTTAAAATTACATACTTCTACTCATCATTGTAAGTAGGGAAGATGCAAACAACTACTCAGGGACTTTATAAATAAAGACACTAAGCAGAAAAATATTTGGGTTATTTCTTTGTTCGTAAGTACCCAGAAAGAAAACAATTAAAAAACACTAAAGTGCAGACCTATAGGCCATTGCGGGCATAATAAACGATAAAGAGGTGCAGCCCAAATTTGTGTCTACGTTTACACTTACATATCCAGAAAATGATTCTTCCTTTAAAAAAATTGTGCAATTTAAAAACGAGTCAGTTTTGTTTGTGCCGTAATACAATTAGAACTTGTCTCTGCCCACTAGTAAGGTGACCACTAGACCTTGGACAGCACACTAGCTCTCGACAATCATACATTTTGTTAGAGTCATACAATATTGATTCCACCTCCAGAAAATGTTAGGGTCCTCTTGTTGTAGAATGAAGAGCCACTGGTATTTGGTTGATTGCCTTGAACCAGAGAGGTTTTCAGTTCCATTTCACAAGCTACAATAGCTGCATTCAGTTCCACTTGAGCTCGGTGAACTACGTAAAACATGAGGCCTATACTTATAATAATCTGTGGACAAAAATAAAACATGACAGTTAATCATATTTTACACAGAAAAACATGGAGAAATAAATCCCATAAATATTTGGCTTAGAAATGTTTCAAACGGGATGCCTCTCCAACATGGTCAGGTAAGATTTTTAAATGGGTTACACACACTTTCCATTCATTCTTTCCTTGGCTGCTTCAACTGGGAAGAGAGGGCTGAAATCTAGAAGTAACCATCAGAGGATATCAGGCTAACACGCATACATCCTTTTTAGTCCATATAAATGATGTTTGCTTGATACAAGTCAAACTCGTCTCCTGGTACCAAACAGCTTCCTTCAAGGAATAAAAAAAATAAAATAAAAAAACAAAACAAAACAAAACAGTCTAAAAAGAGGCATCAGCCGGCTAAACTTTATTAATGTAATTAATGTAATATATCTTTGCAGGACTATAAATGTCCACAGGTATTCCCAAGCCCACTTAGAGAGAAGCACTACCATTTACAAATGAACTATCTGGTGCAGCCAAACTTTAAAATATTATGAACCGCTTTAAAAAAGTGAAATGTCAATAAACTTCAAAAGAAATTAACAAGAGATCATGAACATGAAACTGTCTGTACTTAAGGAAAAGCAAAAACAAAGGAAAACATGATGATCAAGAAAAAAAATGCCAAAGGGCTATGAAAAAACGCACTGAAATCAAAATCCGGTGCTAGTCTTGACTTAACCGCTCAACTAGTGATGTGATCTCACATCACTAGGGAGGCTTCTCCCACTGTCCTATAGGAACCTGTGTTCCCTCCTTATATGTTAATGTGCTTTAACATTCTATATACAGTTCATCAGAATGTCTAGGCAGTACATATCTTCTAAACGGTATTTATTCCAAACTTCATTTGTAAGTCAGTTCTTTTGAGTTTGGAGCAAATATTCTCAGGCAACAAGGTTAGGACAGGTGATATTTAATGTCCCAGTAAGTTTCAAAGAAGTTCAAAGGCTACTCTAACCATAGTGACCCTAAAATACAACATGATATAAAATAATAGCCTATCCATAATTTTAACAGTTTTGTGGGGAAAGTATTCTAAATAGAAGCACTGAGGGTAGTGAGGGAAGTGCGGAGGCAGAGCATAGTGGGGGTGGGTTAGCGAGGGGAACTTGGAACTTGTGCAAGGGGGGGCACTAATAAATGGGTATCCAGTACTCAATAAAATTCTTATTTAAGCTTATTTATTTATTTTGAGAGAAAGAGAGCAAGAGCAGGGGAGGGGCAGAGAGAGGGAAGGAGACAGAGAGGGAGAGGGGGAGGACAGAGAGACAGAGAGAGAGAGAGAGAGAGAGAGAGAGAGAGAGACTTACAAGCAGGCTCTGCATTGTGAGCATGGAGCCCAAGGCAGGCTTGAACTAACGAACCACAAGATCATGACCTGAGCCCAAGTCAGATGCTTAACCAACTGAGCCACCCAGGTACCCCATAATTCTGAGCAAATTAGGTATTTTAAAGGTGGGCCTTCAAATGCTGTATTTGCTCTCCCAAAAAAACAAGATATACTAACTGATATGTAAGTTTGATACCTATCAGTGTTACGGTGACACCATGGAAAGATGTGGAAAACTGACTTGGGGAGGGTGCGGGAGAGCTGCTGAGCTCTGCCTCAGACATGCTGGATTTGAGGTGCCTGTTGGATACCCAAGGCAGTGCAGTGAATGGGTCCAGAGCTTAGAAAGAAGGCTGAGCTGAAGATGTGTATTTGGGAGTCTTTACGCAAATAAACCTAATAGCAGCCACCATAATAACTGCATTTCCAGGAAGAAGAGTTTTCAGAGTAAGAACACAAAGCTTAGGCTAGAATCTTGAGGAATATCAATTGTGGGGTGCAAAGAAGAAGAGATGCTGACAAATGAACCAAGCACGTGGGAAAAAAAAAATCAAAACAGCTAAGGGAAGAAAGCGTTTTAAAAAGAATCTTAGGTTGCTGAGAGTTCAAGTCAGATGACAACTGGAAAGTATATCTGATTTTGACAAAATTAATGATGACAGCCACAGAAAATAGGCTTAGGTCTAGTGAAAAACTTTTTCAGGTTTCCAGTGAGGGTAAAATCTTTACATGGGATTTTCCCCAGATGCCCTTGTAGACCCAGGGCCTGGCAATATGTGCTGATTCTTTCCCCAACATACTACCTTATTAAAGAGTAAAAAAAAAAAAAAAAAAAAAAAAAAACAAAAACCCGTTTTATAAAGTTTCCTTATGAACACAAAAGAATCAAACACAAACAAATGGACCAGCCTTCCACAGAAAGCCATCTCCTCCACCGTCAACTAGAGGGCAGGCTGAGAGCATGAGCAGAATACCAGACAGTTAGTAGATTTCTTAGATGGAAATTGAGGGGTTTCCCACTTGAAGGGTTCTGATTTTTCTGTTAATCAAGAAAGGCAATCTGTTGAGAATGAAGTGGAAAGTGGGGACAGGAGCCAAAATTACGAGGAGTGAAGATAGGTTTGCCATAGTCATTGAGGAAATGGGGGGTGGGAAGACAAAGGAAACAGTTAAGCTATGGGGAAATACTGAGAAACCAGAAGTTTTGCAATCATGAATTAAGTATTACCAATGTGGTTGTATGACTTCCCCCAAAACAACAGGTGCGAAACATACCAAAACTTGGATTCATCCAGGGTTTTGGCTGGTGGGTACACCGAAAAATACAGGGCATGGACAAGAGTAACTGAATTGCAAGACCACAGCATCTTAAGTTGGATTTTTGTACACAAAATAGTTGTTCCTTCCTCTGAACATCTATTTTGTATTGCTTTAATTTTACAGACACTGTGGATTCTATTTAGGTGGCTATAAAGCTCAGAGGCAGACGAGTGACTTATTTCTAGCAAATATGAGAAACCTCACGAATACACTTACTCTACTAACTTTAACCTAAGCTTCATCCTTTGTTCCCATGTTAGTTTCCCTCTTCACGTGGACTTCTTTTCCCTCTTGTTTTATTCTGTGTTCTTTTGTAAGCTGAATGAAATCCTTTCTGAAATATACTAAGTTATAAGGAACATCAACAAATAAGTCCGAGGTATAAACATGCCTTTATTTTTTTTTGTTGTGGCAGTTATTGTTGTTTTTATAAACGTCTGGGCTAAAAAATATTTGCCTTTCCCCCCTGTCTTGTAGCCTAAGCTGAAATTTGTCAACTCAAAGGGGTAAGAAGTTGTTGGAAAAAAACAAGACCCTATATTTTTAGAAGCACTACTGACAAATGCATGAACTACTTTGTTCTATTATAACTCCACTAATTATAGTTGAGTGATTTACTAAGATACATAGAAACAAAGTATCAAATAATGGAAAACTTATGAAAACTACTGATAATGACCAATTCTAATTACTCAAACATAATGTAATGGGAAAAAAGGTATTTCGAATGGGTTACTCATTTTCAGAAAACTAAAAAAAACATAAAATGTGCTTAAATGTATGCTAAAAAAAAAATCTGTCATTCAGGGGCAGCTGGGTTGCCCACTTGGTTAGGCTCTGACTCTTAATTTCAGCTCAAGTCATGATCTCACGGTTTGTGAGTTTGAGCCCCACATTGGGCTCTGTGCTGACAGCGTGGAGCCTGCTTGAGATTTTCTCTCTCTCTCTCTCTCTCTCTCTCTCTCTGCCTCTCCCTTGTTTGCAGCCACTCTCTTTTTCTCAAAATAAATAATAAACTTAAAAAAATCTATCATTCATGGGGTGCCTGGGTGGCTCAGTTGGTTAAGTGTCCGACTTCAACTCAGGTTATGATCTCACGGCTCATTAGTTTGAGCCCCATGTCAGGCTCTGTGCTGAGAGCTGAGAGCCTGGATGGAGCCTGCTTCAGATTCTGTGTCTCCCTCTCTCTCTGCCCCTCTCTGACTCACACCCTGTGTGTCTCTCTCTCAAAGTGAAATAAACATTTAAAAAAATTTTTTAAAAATCTATCATTCAGGTTCTTTAAAATATACACACACACACACACAGACACACACACACACGCATGATACACATATATATAGATATATGTATCATGCGTGTGTGTGTGTCTGTGTGTGTGTATATATATATGTACATATGTATCACTTTGTACAAACAAGTAAAAACAAAATGGATTCCCGAATAGGAAAAATGTTACAAATTTTTTCTTAAAGTAAGCCATTCAATTGATAAGCTTTATTTATAGCTCAATGTAAATATTCCTGGACTTACTAAACTTCTACTACATAAGCACAAAGAAAATCAACTCTGGCTTTATTTATCATAGTATTTTTACTATAGTAACTTAAAATTAAGAATAATGCTAAAAGCAAATTTGTAATATGATTAGCATATATTTAATAACTATAAATTAAACCTAGCAAGTGAAGAGACCAGGAAGATAAGCTGGCTATCTCAGTGTTATCTGCTCTGTAAACTATCGTCCTGGCTATGAGCATGGTTCCCACGGCCAACTACCTTGGTTCATGTCCTGGTCCAACCCCTTGTAGCTGAGACTTTAGACAAATCACTATCTACTGGTGTGCTGATAAACTAGCTCTTGGAGATCAGAGGTAGGAGTCTTGATTTGGAGCACCTGCCATTTTCCATAGTATAAATATTCCTGCCACTGCTATGTCGCGAAGAGTTGGGGAGAGATGTACGCATTAGTTGGACGTAAGAAAGGGACATACCTTCTAGTGTTTTGGTAGGGATTAAATGAGCTTAAATATATGGCATATAAAGCTCTCAAAAGTTATTATCATCGTCTTACTAAACCATCAAAAATTTTGGTGATTGTATATTTTCATAAATCTCAGGAAGCAAATATAGCACAACTAACGAAATGAATTTTGAACTCTTCCCGTTGCAACTTAAAGGCACTGAATAAATGTGCCTACATAACAGGATTTTTTTCTTTTATCAACCTTTTATATGGAATTGTATTACCCTAAACTATATTAGAATTTGCATGGTAATAATAATCCATTATGCAAATCTTACTTGAATTTGTAATGGAATACTTCAGACACTTTTATAAAGCAATCCTTCCTAAAAAAAACCATTTTATTCTACATCGAATTGTACTAGAAAAAAATTACATTGCCAGTATAATATTTTTTAAAAATACCAATTAGAGAGTTCAATAATTTGAAGATAAAGTCAGATAAAAACCCAACCCTACCAAATCTCACTAAAATTATCTTCAGAAACATAGTATTAACAACACTTCACAAAAACTCGAAATAGAGTGATGACTGAAAATCACTGCAAAAAGAACCCTATTTTTGTCATTCCCTTTGTTTTAAGAGAATTTTTAAGAAGCATCAGTTCAGTTCTATACACTTCCATATATCCACAGTTAAAATGTAAATGTTGTAAAAATATGAAGTATGATCGAAAGAACAAGAAAAGAAATAAAAAGGAAAAATTCTCTTAAATCATTCTCAATGAAATCTGTTAGGTTTAAAATAAGCAATGCCATACAAAAAGGAAAAAAAAAAAAAAAGAGAGAGAGAGAGAGAACCCTTAGCCTTAAACTCACCTGTAAACAAAACACAAAATATCCACTAACACTCTGTTCTGCAATGACATCTTCCATTGTCCGCAGGGTGGTACCCAAGTAAGAATTCAGAAGCTGGGTAGGAAGCAGTCCAACCGAAGATGCCATCAGATAGTTGGGTAAGGAGAGATCAGTAATCTAGAAGAGCAGATTAAAGGGAATGATTCGTTATCAAGTAAAATTTCAATTTTACATAAAACTGTGTGTACAAGTCTTGCTAATGGTTTTTCCTTGGGAGTAGAAGGAGCTGAAATATTTTACAAAGCATTCTCATTTTTTAAAATGATTATAAAGGGTATACATGTAGAATGTAGATTGAGAATGAAATAAGAGTTTCAAGAAAAATTTTAATATTCCATGATTCTACCACTAAAAGATAACATTGGTGACAATCTTTTTCTTCGATGTAAATAAAATGTGCACACACGCGGATCACTCTGTAAAAACAGATTTGTAAGTTTTCCTCATGTCATTAGAAATCTTCATAAGCGTGTTTCAACGCCAGTGTGGTTACTGGGCTCTGAAGCCAGATAACCCTATAATGGCATGCCGGTGCCGAGAATTCAATGAACTCTTTGGTCTCTGAGAATCAGCATTTTCAGCTGTGACCTGAAGGTAATAACATGGTTGTTGTCAGGATCAGAAATATTAGCACAGTCAGGAGCAAATGCCTAGCACGGGACTGACTCTCGAAAAGGTAGACATGATCATTACTACACAATTATACTACCACTGTGTGGATATGGTACAATTTAAGCATTCTTCTGCTATGGAATATTTCCATTGCTTCCTTATTTGTTTCTTTGTGTATACGTGATTATGTATTTATATTTTTGCTATTATAAGTTAAAAAAAAAACACTCCGATGCAAACCTTTGTATGTTAACCTGTGTGGGAGTGTCTAAAATATTCCAACAAAACTCGTCCTCTGGTATTCATGCCCTTATGTGATATTTTCCCCTAGAATGTGAGTTGGACCTAGTACTTACTCCTGGCAAACAGACTATGGCAGAAGTGAGGAGATGTTTCTCTCAAGATTAGGTTACAAAAAGAATGGACCGTCAGCTGTCCTTCTAGCAGGTAAGTAGCTCCATGGAGAGCGCCATGTGCAAGGAACTAGGGTCCTCAAGCCCACAGCTAGCAAAGACCTGAGGCCAGCCAACAGCCACATGAGTGAGCCTGGAAGCAGATTCTCCCCCAGCCAAGCCTTATGATAACTAGAGTCCTGGCCAACGCCTTGATTGCAGGGTTGTGAAAGAAACCTGAGTCAGAGGCACCCAGCTATGCTGCACAGGAATTCCCAACCTACAGAAATGCTGAGATAATAGATGCTTATTTTTAAGTCACCCCCTTTTTGGAGTGTTATACAGGAAGAAATGACTAATACAATATGTATCTCCACTATTTAGGATGCATCACTAGGAGTAGAATTACTGGATCTAACAATAAAACCTGTTTTCCAAAAAAGTTCACACTGATTTACATATCTATCAATAAATAATGCATAAGTATGTCTATTTCATCATACTCTTACCAACTTTAAGTATTAAACTTCAATCTTTCCTAATTGATGGGGTAAAAATGATATTTTATGATTGTTTAATCTATACATTTTAATATATATTAATATTAGTTTTAAACGTATTTTTGTTTGCATTTTTTATGGCTTTCCTTGTTCATATTTGCCCAATTTTACTGGAATGTTAATTTTTTTCTTATTTATTCATAAGAGCTCTTCATATATATGGGCAACCTTTGTCCATTATATTTGGCAAACATTTTCCTCTAAAGTATTCCTTATCTTTTAATTTTATGTTTTGACATACAAATGTTTCATAATTTTTGTATAATCAAATATTACCTATCTTTTCCTCTGACTTTTCTTTTTTTTTAGCTTTAAAAGGTCTTTTTAGATTTATTTTTTTTTACCTGCATTTCTCTTCTGATTCTATTTTCCTTTTTAACATTTACCACTTATTCCTTCTGGAATTTAATTAAAGGTGAAGATACAGCCTTATTCCTCCCCTTCTCCAGTAGCCAGTTTTCCTAGCATTACTTATTGAATAATTAATAACTTCTCCTATGATTTGTGATGTTTACTTTATAACAAATAAAGTAATTATATGTAAAAGGGTCTACTGGGAGCTCTAACACTATCCACTGACATCTTAAATCTTATGTTGAAACCAGATTGTTGTAAAGACTATCAGTTAATATCTGGATACAGAATTCCCTATTCTGCAAACCCCTTTATTAGTCTTCTTTTTAAAAATGCCATAACTATTCATACCTATTCATTTTTACAGATACATTTTAGGACCATTCTATCATTCAAAAAAAAAAATCAGCAAATTTTCTACTGGGATTAAGGTAAATTTCTAAATTAATCTGAATAGAACTGAAATCCCCAGAATATTCAATTATTCTTATCCAGAAATGTGTCTATCATTATTCAAAACCTTTCACATCTCTTACTAAAGTTTGATGGTTTTATTCACATATTATACATTTCTTATTCATTTATCTCTAAGCATTTGTGTTGTGGTTGCTCCTGCTTTTAATTTTGAGAGTAACTTTTCTATAGCCCCATCTAGGTTTACTTGTATGTAAGAAAGTTTTTGGCCACTTTACTAAACTTCTATTTGCTAATGTGAAGATCTGATATGTTAAAAGAGTAACCTACAGCTAGTCTAACTACAATCTAATCTAATAATCCCGTAAGTCCTATTTTCAGTAAAGCTACATTCATCTCTATGCACAGATCATTAACTGGAGACATGCCACTGCTGGTCTGGAAAGAATACTATAGTGACTGGCTAACAATTCAACTAAACAATCACTGACTCCATGTTGCCCAGGCCAAGATGTTCCGGTAGGTGCCTGCAAGGGACAGAAAGTAGGGTGCAACTTCTACCTCAAAGGATTTACAAACTGACAAGGACACATCAACTACCCCAGGAAGGGGGCCTTGAGAAGGACTGTGTGGAGCCTTAAAGAGTAAACAGGGATTAGTATGAGCTGCAGGAATAGGGGCCAAAGGGCAACCATGTAAAAAAAAGCAGCATTCGAAATGGACTCTGAAACCTAAATATGCGTTTGGCAAGCAGAGATAGGTGGGATGAGGAAGCTAAGGCGTTCTAAGAAGAGAACGAACAAGGAAATGTGATACAGAAAGTACAGGATGTATCAGTGAAGTTGGCAGTGAGGTTTGGATTGTTTACAGAGCACACGCAAGGGAAGCCTGTACAGGACAAATACTTGGGTGATACTTGTTAGGGGCCCGAAGGGAAAAGAGAAATAAGTCTGTACCCAGTAGAAAAGTACTGGGGAATGTATAGTCAAGGAATGATGTGAATCGGGTGAAGAAAGGTTCCTCTGTCAGTTTGGAGTACTTATAGGAACAGAGACCTTTCTTTAGAATAAACATGTCAAATATATAAAATGAGTAAATATGACAAAAAAATGAGTCACAAAAACTATGATACTGCAGTTAATAAGATGACATTGCATGTTGTGGAAGCTATCTTACTTTTTTAAAGTTTATTTATTTATTTTGAGAGAGAGAGAGAGAAAGGCAGAGAGAGAATCCCAAGCAGGCTCTGCACTGTCAGTGCAGTCTGATGTGGGTCTTGAACTCACAGAACCATGAGATCATGACCTGGGCTGAAACTAAGAGTCAGATGCTTACCCAACTGAGCCACCCAGGTGCCCCGCAATTTGTCTTTAAAATAAATATTTCAATTCCCAAAATGTCAGAATGCAAAGCTTTAGTCCATAGTCTTTAAATGAAGACTTAATGAAGTAATGAAGTTTCTCTAAAATGCAAAACTGACATTCAGATAGGACATCAGTAATATCCAAATGGTGATATTAAGAACAGCTCTCATAAATGTGAAACAACTCTGCAACTCAACTCTTTAGTCCTTTGTCCAAAGCAGAAAGCAAAGTTCATCAAACCGTTTTTTGACAAAACCTCATCCTAGGGAAAAAGCAAGTGTTATTGTTCAAATACATGCCCTTTCTGAAAAGATGTATATCCAAAGAAAGCATGCTGTATGCTAAGATCTTACTCAGAATCTGCATCTAGCTCCATTCTTTGAAAATCATAATAAAGTGAGAATACTTGTTTCCAAAGAGACCTATCCAAACTTCTCTCAATAAGTTCTTATCCACCAACTTCTTAAAAATCTGTCTGCTTGTCCTACTTGCCAGAAAGACATTAAATGTGAGCCCAGAATATTTCCATTGGAATTCCTGCCTATAATATCCTGGGATCTTGGCTCAAGATTGTTTTCCTACTCCAAAGAACTCCTAGAAATCTCAACCTAGGATGCCATTGTTGTGCTATTAGTTGGTTTCTATGATCATAAATACTCCAGTAAGAGTTTTAGGGATGGTGAATGTTACTTGACTGCCATCCTCCCATGCTTTTAATACTCTAGAAGCACCATAAAACTATATGCATTCCTGCGGGGCTTGAACTCAGGAACCCCAAGCTCATGACCTGAGCCGAGGCCAAGGTCAGACACTTAACCAACTGAACCACCCAGGTGATCCTATGCATTCTTATTCCCAAAGGTACTGGGCTTTTTGGGGCACCTGGGTGCCTCAGTCGATTAAGCATGTGACTTCGGCTCACATCATGATCTCACAGTCTTGAGTTCAAGCCCCGCATTGGGCTCTGTGCTGACAGCTCAGAGGCTGGAGCCTGCTTCGGATTCTGTGTCTCCCTCTCTCTGACCCTCCCCCGTTCATGCTCTGTCTCTCTCTGTCTCAAAAATAAATAAACATTAAAAAAAAATTTTTTTTAAGGTACTGGGCTTTTACTTGGGGATGTAATTCACTTCTCTGGGCCAGTGGGGGTTAATGTAGAACATTCCCTTATACCAAATAGATCCTGAAAACAAACAGCCCACCTGAGAAGGAAAAAACAAAACAACAACAACCAAAAAAAACAGAAAAAGAAAAAAAATGCTTAACTCTGAAGAGCAAGAGCCGACTTACGTTTGGGGCTGACAGTAAGAGAACCTCTATTTTCAGATGCATCACTCGACTGCTTGTGGAACCTGGGGACTGCTGTCCTCTTAGGCACTGTACTAAGTACCCTCGCCAAGGGCCTGCTGTCCTCTTAGGCACCGTACTAAGTACTCTCGCCAGGCAGCCCTGCCTCAAGCCCCTCCACTTTTTCAGTTTATAGCTATTTATACAACGGTTTTACCGGCTTTAATTTAATCCACTAAGAAACTTTATCTAATTTTTACACAGAGTATCTTGACATAGATCTAATTAAGAATATAAACGTGATCTACTGTATTCAGAGGAACTCAAATTTTATCCACAGTTCTATGAATCTAATATTAGTTTTAGTGAATTATGCTTTCCTGAATTTTCTTGGTTTATACAACACGGATGCTGTTTTATTGACAAGGTTGCATTAAGGTAAATTACAATTAAACACATATTTAATAATATTATACAGAAAAAAATCATGAATCCCCAAAATATTTATTTTTATTTATTTTCTTATATAATTTATTGTCAAATTGGTTTCCATACAACACCCAGTGCTCATCCCAACAGGTGCCCTCCTCAATGCCCATCACCCACTTTCCCCTCTCCCCACCCCCATCTACCCTTAGTTTGTTCTCAGTATTTAAGAGTCTCTTATGGTTTGCCTCCTTCCCTCTCTGTAACTTTTTTTTCCCCCCTTCCACTCCCCCATGGTCTTCTGCTAAAGTTTCTCAAGATCCATATATGAGTGAAAACATATGATATGTCTTTCTCTGCCTGACTTATTCCACTTAGCATAATACTCTCCAATTTCATCCACGTTGCTACAAATGGCCATATCTCATTCTTTCTCATTGCCAAGTAGTATTCCATTGTGTATATAAACCACAATTTATTTATCCATTCATCATTTGATGGACATTTAGCCTCTTTCCATAATTTGGCTATTGTTGAAAGTGCTGCTATAAACATTGGGGTACAAGTGCCCCTATGCATCAGCACTCCTACATCCCTTGGGTAAATTCCTAGCAGTGCTATTGCTGCGTCATAGGGTAGATCTATTTTTAATTTTTTGAGGACCCTCCACACTGTTTTCCAGAGCAGCTGCACCAGTTTGCATTCCCATCAAGAGTGTAAGAGGGTTCCCGTTTCTCCACATCCTCGCCAGCATCTATAGTCTCCTGATTTGTTCATTTTAGGCACTCTGACCAGTGTGAGGTGGTATCTCAGTGTGGTTTTGATTTGTATTTCCCTGATGAAGAGTGACATTGAGCATCTTTTCATGTGCCTGTTGGCCATCTGGCCCAAAATAATTTTTAAGAAAGGAATGATCAAAGGAAACGAAAGTGAGTACAGTTTGATCTTTTCATCTAATTACTATTTATTGATAAACTGTGTGTTTTATCATATATATATATATCCTCAAAATACTTTATCAGTATTTCAGAAATAGTTTGAAATGGCAACTATTTGACCCTTGACCCTTGAACAAGGGTGTGAACTGTGCAGGTCTACCTGTACATGGACTTTTTCCAGTAAATACAATACAATACTGTAAATGTATTTCTCTTTCTTATGATTTTCTTAATAATATTTTCTTTTCTCTACCTTACTTTATTGTAAGAACATAGTGGATAAAACATTATTTATATATAATAACATACAAAATATTTGTGAATTGGCTCCTTATGCTTCTGGTCAACAGTAGGCTATTAATAGTTATGTTTTCTGGGGAGTCAAAAGTTATTTATAGATTTTTGAGCGGAGGGCGGGGTTCAGTGCATTGAGAGTCAACTGTAGTATTCACTTCCAGAAATATAAAAACTTCAAAACCAGTTTAAGAAAAAATATTAACTGCCCCTTCTCCCTTCCTTTTCCCTCCCTCCCAAAATACCTCTCCCTGTGTCCCCTAGCTAGACACATCACAAGTCAGTCACACAGCTCATTCCTCCCTCATTCCCAAATCCAATCATTTGCCCTGTCTTGTCAATTCCACTTTCTAAATACCTACGAAATCTACCTACTGTCTGTTCTATTCCTATTCAATCTCTCCTCTCTAGTCTCCATACCCAGACTTAACCTGCACTCACCACCTATGCTAATTCCTGCTGAAATCTTTTAAAAATGCAAATGCAGGGGTGCCTGGGTGGCTCAGTCTGTTGAGTACCCAACTCTCAATTTTGGCTCAGGTCATAATCCCAGGGTCATGGGAGCAAGCCTTGCATCAGACTCTGCCTTGAGGTGAAGCCTGCCTGAGTTTCCCTCTCTCTCCCTCTACCCCTCTCTCCAGCTGCTCTTTCTCTAAAATAAAAAAATAATTTTTTTAAAAACTTTAAAAATGCAAATCTAATCCTGCTTTAACTCTGACTGCCATCAGAATAAGGTTCACATTTTTCAACAGGCAAAGTGCTTCACGCCCTAGCCTCTGATTATCTCATGCTTCAAATCACATTATGTTCCAGGCACATCAAAATTCTCTTGTTCTTAGAACACTTCTTGCTCTTTTTTCCTTTTGGGCCATTGTACATTGTTCCTTCTGGAGAGGAAATTCACACCTCCTCCCACTCCTCTACTTGGGCAAAAGTCCTACACTGTCTTTCACTACTCAGTCATCAGTGTCTCTAGCAAACCTTCCCTAAGCTTCCAGGTCTGCATTAGGAACAGCATTCAAGTTCTCTGACAGGACACTAGGCACTGTCACGCCCCAGTCCCCTTCACACTAGTGAGTAACCGAAGACTTCACCATCTGTTTGTCCTTCACCCCCTTCCCCAGACTATAAATTTTGTAAAGAAAGGGACCTATCTGTCTTATTCTTCACTGTGTCTCTAGTCTTTAGCAAGATGCCCATTATATATTATTAGGTGCTAAATATATGTTCATTGGATGCTGACTGTATCAACATCAGAACTGTTTATAAATGTGGAGACTTACGATAATTCCCAGTTTTTAAACAGGTTAGGATGCAAGTCTACTTGTAATCATCTGTTCTGAAATTGAGAATACCTTCCTCTGTCCCCCAAAAGGAAATCATGTTATAAATGGAAATTATCAGCAAAATGTATGCCATAGTATACCCAGAATGCGATTTCTCCACTAGACTGTAAGCACCTTAAGGGATTTGGGATGAACTTTACGTTATGTACTGCGATAACTCTAGCATCTAGAACAGCCGTGGGCACAGATTAGACACTTACTAGTTACTTATTAAGTGAACACTGAATAAATACTAAAAGCATTTCCAGTAATCTCTGAGGTCAAACTAATGTCAAGGCTGAGACCTTCTGGTTAAGTGGCAACTGTGAAAGTACTGAGAAAGTCTTGGTACCGGAAAGAAAAAAACAAGGCAGGGGCTCTGAGAGACCCTACTCTAACAGCTGAAGAGGCTTTCAATGTACAGGCTTCTACTGACAAAGATGGTTAGGTCAGTAGGTCTATTTACAATGCAGAGGCCATCTTCACATACACAGACTTTTTCCTTAGTTTGATGTCCCTAAATGAGGAATTGTTTTTAATGGTTCCTAAATATTTTAAGAGTCACGGATCCATTTGAGAATCTGATTAATACACACACACACACACACACACACACACACACACACACAAAACCCTTTCCCCAGAAAATAAATACACTCATACTTCACTGCATATAATTTCTGGAACACAGTCAAAAAGATCTTATTATAGAGTTGAAAAACTATATAGGCTAATTATTTTTACTCACCCAACAAAAATTTATCAAATGCCTTCTATACATAAGACCCAGCTCTCAGCAGGGATACAAATACAAAGATAGAAAACCATAGTTGACTGTGTGGTCACTGTCTGTCATTCTGTGCCAAATTTAATAACCACAATGTTCATTACATCCAGTAAGAGGCCACAAAAATCATTTACAACATTTACTCACAATGTTATATAAGGAAAGCACATGCAGCCATCAAGGCAAAGACTAGAAAAATAAACACTAAAATGTTAATGACTGTTTTCTTCTTTGTACTTACTATACTTTGCAAATTTTACAATGAACACTGCTAAAGAAATATTGTTGAAGTAAGTTTTAATAAGACTTGTCTGCTTTTAAAGAATTTTTTTTTTTTTTTTTTTTTTACCTAGGAAGGGGTAATAAGACATTCAGTATGTGTTAAAAGATGCAGTAGGCTAGAGATACTGATTTGTGAATTGTAAGCCCAAAGATGAAGCATAAAAACCACAGAAACTGATGAGATAACTGAAGAAAAGCACAAAGAGGGGCAAACAGTTTCAAGGAAGTAATGGCCAGCTGTACTCCGTGTACTGTGGGGCCTAAGGGTGTGAGTTGAGGTGGCATCACATTTGTCAACTTGGCCATATGTGACCCTTCAGAGACAGACCCCAAGCTCCTTCAAAATACAGCCTGATCTCCATCTTTCTATTCCCTCCAAACTGTGCCACTGGCAGTGAATCAGTGAATTTTAACAGGGAGAAGAAAGGATCATTAGATACACTGGTACAGTGACAAGTATCATAACCCATCAACTATACTTGAATCTGTGGTTATATCCATGATACAGACAAAGAATTTAAGACGAGAAAACATTTTTTTTAACATTTATTCATTTTTGAGAGTGAGAGAGACAGAGCACGAGCGGGGGAGGGGCAGAGAGAGAGAGAGACACAGAATCCAAAGCAGGCTGCAGGCTCTGAGCTGTCAGCACAGGGCCCGACGCGGGGCTCGAACTCACGAACTGCGAGATCATGACCTGAGCTGGAGTCGGACACTTAACCAACTGAGCCACCCAGGCACCCCAGCTAACGCATACTTCTTTAAAATGGTTCCAATGAGAAGTGAGCCAGGGTTAGGGGTCAGGCCGTGCACTTTTAAATTTACTAAGTTATTCATTTCTATTTTGTTTGCATTTTACTCGCAGTGCACATATATTTATTGCTTTTGTTTTCAAAAACATAATTTGTCAGGGGCACCTGGTGGCTCAGTCCGGTAAGCAGCCGACTTTGGCTCAGATTGTGATCTCACGGTTCATGAGTCTGAGCCCCAGATCTGACTCTGAGCTGGCAGTGAAGCCGGCTTGATATTCTCCCTCCCTCTCTCTCTCTCTCAAAATAAATAAACCAAAAAACCCCCCAAAAAACAATAAAAACCCACACTATTAAAAAATATATTTAATTTTGTTAAATACAAAGGTAAATAAGACACATAGCAGAGCACAAGGGCCTCTTCCTACAGTTGCAGGGCTCAGCTTAATGGTTGCTTTATTACAGTGACTGATGAAGCTCTAATACAAACTTTTTCTATAAAATGCCAGGCAAGAAATATTTTAGGCTTTGTAGGCCATAGGGTCTCTACTGCAACGGGGCATTTTAGCTTAAAAGTGAGCCACAACTAATATAAATATGAATGACCATGGCTGTAGTCCAATAACACTATTTAGACACTGAAATTTGAACTTCATGTAACTCTGACATGCACAAAATAGTCTTTTGACATTTCTTCTGATCATTTAAAAATGAAAAAACCTGGGGTGCCTGGGTGGTTTAGTTAGTTAAGCGTCTGATTTCAGTTTAGGTCACGATCTCATGGTTCCTGAGTTCAAGCCCTATGTCAGGCTCCACACTAACAGGGCAGAGCCTGCTTGGGATTCTTTCTCTCCCTCAATATCTCTGCCCCTCCCGACCCCACCCCAACCCCCCTCCCCTGCGTGCAAGTTCTCTCTCTCTGTCTCTCTCTCTCTCCAAATAAATAAATAAACTTTAAGAAGATGAAAAAAACATTTTTGGTTTGTATACCATATAATATCAGACAGTGGACCTAGTCAGGGACCACAGTTTGCTGACCCCCGTTGTAGAGTCCTGGGATGATGTCTAATTCAACTATGTAGGACTGTGCCCAGAGCCTGACACGTGGGAAGTCCTCCATAATATTTATGTGATGCGCTATAGGGCAAGTGCTCTGAAACTAGAACCAAGAAATCTCTGAGAAATTCAGCTCTTCTTGGAACAACAATGGAATACTGGGTAAGTTCATGACTACCGTTTACTAACTGTATGCTCTTGGGTTACTTTGCCACTTTGCATCTCAGTTGCCTTAGTGGTAAGATGAGGTTTAGGGTTGATATGAGCATCAAACAAGTCACTATGTGCCTGTGAGAACAGTGCCTGGCAGTTAGTAAGTGCAATACAAATATTTCTGTTAAATTACAAAAGAAAAAAAACTCTGAGTTTCAATGCCCTCCTTTTGGAATGCAGAGGATAGAGAGAAGGAAATGGTAAATAATGAGCAAACTATATATTTAGTCACATCACATAACAAGTATTATTAAACACACTTTACAACAGAAAGTATGGCTCAAAAGAGTAACTATAAGTATCTCAAGATGTCACACTGAATGTCAGGACCAAATCTGATTTCAAGGGTGTGATATCTGTCCTCTATATCACTCCACCTTTTAGGCAAGGATAGCCCCTCAAAGGACTGCTGTAATGATTAAGGAGGATCATGTATATTAATTTGTTCTGCAAACTGCAAAGTGGCATATAACATATGAATAAGAGAATCTTTCACGCTTTGCTTCATGTTTTTATTTTAGGTTTCAAAAATTAAATGATGATGGAAACAAAATTTCCCATGGGGAACTATGTAAGAAAAGGAACCTACAACACCTTTGACTTTTTAAGTTTTTCTATGACCAAAATAAAAAAAGAGAATGACTTTTAGGATCTCCCTTCTGGCAGCTGCAAGTATCATTATGAATTCTGTTACTCATAACAACCAATTATCACATAATATTTTGGGGATTAAAATTGACATTTCACAGAAGGTAACTGCAAACTGTAGAAAAGTCCAGATGTCTCCAAGGGAGCATCTTAGAACAGAACTTACAAGACCATTCTAATGCTCATTAAATATAGGATGGGATGTTCTTCTTGTGAATGTTTTCAGTTTTCAACTTTACAGACAAGTTTCTGCTAGACGACTTTACTCTTCTAGGATTCCAGCTCCTTCTACACCTCCACCAACCGTCCTTCTCTATTAAGAACTAGTGTGTTTTCCAGCAACTGATAAAAAGGAAAACTTGGAAGTTGCAAAGCTACAGGCAAGACTTGCTGTTTGAATCTGAAATACCAATCTTAGAATGCTTGGGATTCAAGAAGTTAACACATCAAAAGGCACTTAGTAACCAAGGAATGGCAGGAGACAGGCTGCAGAGGTATGTATGCTGTGAGGGTTTGGAATTTATCCTGAGGGGAAAAGAAAACCCACTTGAGAGTTTCCTGCAGGGGAGTAACAAAATCAGATTTTTCTGGATAGAGAAAAAACTGGAAATCCTTAGCCCAAAGGCAAGGAAACCAGGTAGGAGGCTTAGACGCCTGAACCAGACTGATGGCAGTGGGCCAAACCGAAGTGTTCAGGAGGCAGAATCCACAGGGTTTAGCCAAGATTAAGTGGGGGAGAGAGGAGGTAATCAAGTGACAGAGTCACGAAGACTGCTACCCAAACACCCCAGTTTTATCTCCTTCCTGGCACACGCATTGCTCTTTTGAAATCAGCGCTGGCCATGTAACTTGTTCAGGCAGGGAAAAGTGGGATTATATCCAGATGAAAGCTTTAAAACCCAGTAGGCAATCCACTGTGTCCCAGTAACCAAGTGAAAGAGGGTGGCTCTGTCAGCCTGGATCCCAGGGTAAAAGTGACATAAAGCAAAGATTCCCTGCCCCTTCCCCAAACCAAGCTGAATCTGGATCTGTCAACAGGTAAGCAAACCTTTAATTCTGAACCTACTGAGATGGAGGGGTTTTCACTACCGCACAATGTAGCCTGTCCCGACCGAAGTTGTAAGAAATGCTCATCCTAGGGGTGCCTGAGTGGCTCAGTCAGTTAAGCGGCTATTTCTTGATTTTGGCTCAGGTCAAGATCTCATGGTTCAGCTCCAGAGTTCGAGCCTTGCATGCGGCTCTGCACTGACAGCATGGAGCTTGCTTGGGATTCTCTATTACTCCCCCACACTTGTGCTCTCTTCCTCTCTCTCAAAAGAAAGAAAGGAAGGAAGGAAGGAAGGAAGGCAGGCAGGCAGGCAGGCTCACCCTAGAGGTGTGTCCATAAAGAACAGTAGTTAGAAGCACACATAAACTATAAGTCTATATATCTGTCTTAATAGGCAGTAATAACTACAGATACAACATTAAAAATGGGGAGGGAGGAGCTTTAACTATTTCCCAGCAAAAACAATAGCTACATTTTTTAAAAAGGAAAAAATTTAAATATGTACTTGGGAAATTATATTTCTTATGATCTAAGAATTGATACTATAGAGTGTTATGTACTTTTTTCCTATTTCAACAGTTTCAAAAGTGGAGGGTCAGCTTGCATATCCCTTTTTAGCACAGACCAGATGGGAAGAGCAAAGAAATATGGTTAATAACAGACACAAAGCAAGGGAAAACCCCTTTTGTTATATATGTTAACCATTACAATCAACTTCTGCCTCTAAAATGTAAATACCACTTACCTCCACCGCTAATAATAATAATTGCTAACAAAGACTGAGAATTGACTATGTGTCAGGCAAAGGCTACCTTCACTGCACTAGCTTATTTAACCTTCATAACTCATCATGGGCTAATCAAGGACTATTTCCAAAGCCTATGCCTCTCATGATCACTATATCTCACTTAAAGTAAGCTCAGATAAATTTCTTTAATCATGGACATTAAGAAAATGAGTTTTAAGGGGCGCCTGGGTGGCGCAGTCGGTTAAGCGTCCGACTTCAGCCAGGTCACGATCTCGCGGTCCGTGAGTTCGAGCCCCGCGTCGGGCTCTGGGCTGATGGCTCAGAGCCTGGAGCCTGTTTCCGATTCTGTGTCTCCCTCTCTATCTGCCCCTCCCCCGTTCATGCTCTGTCTCTCTCTGTCCCAAAAATAAATAAACGTTGAAAAAAAAATTTTTTTAAAAAAAAAGAAAATGAGTTTTAAGTGGAATAGAGGAGAAAGAGGGAGGAGAAGATCTTTAAAAAGACAGGAAGGGAAAAAGAAAACAAGAGAAATATGCCTGGGAAGCAGGCAGCTGTGGGCAGTCAGAGGTTTATGGGGATACAGAGGGTGGAAGTAGAATGATGTTATACAAAGCAGAAGAGAAAGTCAAACTATAGCAGTCTAAATCAGTCTAACCTAAGCTTTCTTTTCATCCACATACCCTGGGTGAATTCAGTAAGCTTTTTAGTTGAAAGAACTACTAAAGCAGATAGTTAAGAATAACAGAAATGACCAAAGAGAAAGTAACAGACTATATCCACTGGCTCTACAACCCACCCTGCTTAGGGCTAGAAGTAAGAATGTTACAGTATAACACACCTTATCAGCCCATCTTGGTTCCCAACCTCGGCTCCCCACCTGGTAGGTGAGTGACCCTGAACAAGTCACTGGAGGGCTGAGCGTCTGTCTCTTCCCCAGTAAAACTGTGCCAATAATATCTATTTCAAGAGAACATTTTTCTTTTTTTCCTTCTTTTCTCTTGAACCCACAGCACCAACTTGAGACTTGCCCCTTGTCAAGTGTGGTTTCAACTACATAATTACGTTCAATTATTTCCAAGCACAAACTGTAACTTTTTATTCACAGATTTAAAGACATTATAAAAAAAAAACCTGTCCTACCTTTAATTAATAAATATATAATGAATCCTCATTATATAACCAGGACTACACTACGTACTAAATATGCGATGCAGAAATAGAGCCATGGGTTGAGACCCTATCATCAAACCATAGCGCAGAGTTTTACTTTACCATTTATTTAGTACTTAGATGCCCTTGGGTAATCAAATAGTAATGGTGACAAAAACCAACATGTGTTTGTTAAGCCGCCAGGCTCTACTGCATGTATTTACCTATGTAACGGTCTCAATAATCCTATGAAGTAGCTACCACTACTTCCCCCATTTTTCAAATAAGGAACTGACCACAGAGTGGATAAGCAACTTGACCAAGGTTACCAGACTGTATGCAGACGACAGGCCTCTAGAGCACCAGTCCTGTGCTCCAAACTATTAAACAAGAGTCTACACTATACGCATAAGCACATTCTCCAGGGCTGTTTTAAAGATTACAAATAATATTTGTGAAGAGCTTAGGATAGTAAGCACACAGTAGGTGAACAAGAAAACACACAAGGATGCAAGCCATACTGGAGAACAAAGCAAACGTTAGAAGGAAATTATTGGGGTTCCTTAGTCCCAACCCTCTTCCAAAGTCTTAGGACACTTGATCTATTATTATCCAACATAAGGTCAAAGTTCCATGTTTATACTTCATACTACAGATTGTTGTAAAAGGGAAAAATTTAAGTCAAAAAACATATCAAGCCACCATAAACACCAAACTTTCTCTTCACAGAAAACCCCTTAGCTATCTCCATGCCTCCATAAGCTTCATTCTACAACCATTGCTGATGTTGGTCAGAATGAACATGAGATTTGCAAAAGACGTTTAAAAAAAGAAAAGAAAAAAAAATTCTTAATTTCATCACAAAAATGGGGTAGGCTGATTAGAGTTATTCTTTTTTTTTCTTTAGATAAACTGCGAGTTTATTCATGTTGTTTAACCTGATGGTTACAGCTTGTTAAAGTTATATATTGCTTTAAGAGCGATTGGTGATAAAAAATTATTCACAAAAATGAATCAGAAGTCATTTGGGCTTTAAAAGGATACCACACTCCTAAAAATACCAATTTTTATCTTTTAGGAATGGGTGGTTGGAATTATTCTTAATACAAAGCAAAATGAGAAAGTTTCGAGAGAATTTGTTTTTGAAGCAATACAATGTATCAGAATCACTAACAGAATATAAAATACATCTATCCCTATGGTTTTGAATGCTGTATCTCTTAACTTCCATACAGTTTTATTTAAGTCAAGCTGAAGGGCTGAGTTCCTAGAAATCTCTGTATGAACTCTTTGTAGTTTTGAATCATTGAATTTGGGGAACTCAGTAATCTAGTTCAACCCCTTCACTTTAGAAAAGAGGAAAGCAAGGGAAGAGAGAGTTAATCATTCGTTCCAAAGTCATTAAGTTTGTAAAGACTGGCTTCCTTTCTTCCAGTCGGATGATCTCCTCACTAGGAGTATTCCTATTCCTCAGTTGCACTGAGCTAGAGAAAGCTAAATTGGATAAGCAGAACATACCAGTATCGGGCAAAAAAGAAAAAAAAAAAAGAAAAAAAGGTACGTGTGTATAAAGAAAAATATATGCTCACTAGGCAAAAGGTCATACGTCCTATTTTGTTTTATCCTCTACCTAGTGATTTCAAAATGAAGTTCCTCCAAAGAAAAATGAACTGGAGGATTTCTCCCTTTGCATTGTACCAAAGCAAACTACTTTATACTTTATGGAGAAAAGGCCTACTACAAATTTTAGGAAACTCTGTAATATGGAGTCTGAAGCTACGCCCTCCACTGTTTACCCAAACACTTCCTTTAGCCCCCGTGTCCTTAAAAACTTGAGTCAAAACCCGGGATGCATTTATGCAGGCAAGAGGGAAAGCTAGGAATGTGAAGCCGTCACTCCCTGACTGTTGCCAAAGCTGCTACAGAAATAAGATGGCAAATGTATAACATGGACATTTTCATTCATTTCTCCTTAAAGTTAAAAGGACTCTTCGTTTTTAATCAAACTTATACGCCAAAAAGGAGTAGTTCTTTCTCTACCAGATGTCCCTTTGAGGCCCCGACTTAAAATCGGTTTTATTTGTGTAAGATTCCTCAGCGTGCGACGCAAAGTGATCGGAACTCCTGTTTGTCAATGTCACTTCTCTGTTGGCATTTGTCTGATGGAGCGCCCTCCCAGGGCCGTCACAAGACCGCTGGAAAACAGCCCTGGAAACGGATGGGGGCAGCGGGATACCACTTACCGAGAACACTGCATTCTGAAGCCCAAAAGGTATGGGGGTCAGTCTGGCCAGCGCCACCACTTTCAGGCCGCTTCCTCCCTCCACCACGCGAATAACGGCGCTCAGCTTCTCGCTGCTCTGGATCCTGGCGGCCACCCAGGAGGTGAGGAGCCGCTTGCAGACCACATGGGCGATGAAGGTGCCGATGAGGACGCCCACCACCATAAGTCCCATGCCCAGCACGAAGCCGTACAGGTAGCCCGCGGCCACGTTGAGCACGATGTAGCCCCAGCCGCAGGGGAACGACACCACGATGAAGCCCACGACGAAGAGCAAGACCCCCAGCAGCGAGTCGAGGCTTTCCACCCAGAGCAGGAGGTGCTGCAGGTAGCGGCGGACCAGGGCCAGGGAAGCGAAGCACAGCGCGGCCAGCACGCACACCAGCACGAGGCTCCGGCACCAACAGGTGCTGCCGAGGCAGCAGCAGCGCCAGTTTCTCACCTCCGCCACGCCGACCACCACGCCGCCGCCGCTGCCGCTCCCGGGGCCGCCCGCCAAGGCCCCGCCCGGCGCCGGCAGCTCCGAGGCCGCAGGCGGACCGTGGCGCTCCAGATAGGCGCCGAGCAGGGCGCCGGAGGCAGCCGCCGCCGCCGCTGCCGCGCTCGCCCCGCCCCCGCGAGGGAGGCGATCCGCCGCGTCGTCCCCGCCCGCCGCCCGCGGCGTGGCCCAGCGGGCTGGCAGCTCCGCGCGGCCCCGGAGGGCGGCGTGCTGCAGGAGCCGGGGGAGTGCCTGGAGCAGGCTCCCGCCGGGGCTCCACATGCCTCGGCCGGCGCGGGCCCTCAGCCGGCCAGCCCCCCCGCCGCGGCGCCTGTCAGGCGGCGGCCCTTCATGGCGCCCCTCACGCCCTGCCTCGACTCCCTGCGTCCGCTCAGGGGGCAGGAGACGGCCGGGGGTGAGGGTAAGGACTCAGCGGCGGAGGGACGGGTCCGGCGGAGAGTGTGAAAACTCTGGACCCAGCACCGGCCGGGCCCGCCCCTTTTCGGCCAGAGGAGGCGGGGCCTCGGCGCGGGGGCGGGGCCTAGCGCGAGCGGCGTTCTGGCACCGCCCCCCGTGACGCACAGTCCAGCCCATTACAAGGACCGGTTGGAGGGGGCCTGCGGCCGGGTGGTCCGGCCGGGGCTGGGGCTGCTGGGGGAGCCGTTTGGAGGAGAGAAGGATCTGAGGGGAAGCGGGCACCGGAGAGGGGAGGAGGGGGCCGTCAAGTGGAGGGTGTGGTGACGGGCTGGGGGCCCAGCGCGCTCCCGGCCTCCGCTGGCGGGCGCGCGCGTGCCTCGTATCCGGGCGCGCGCTCTTTGCCCCCGGACCCAGTCCCAGTCCGCAAGCTGCTTGGATCCTTGCCCATTGCTTATTGGGCGTTTCTGCAGTAACCTCTGGTCCGACGGAGCGACTCTTGAGACGCTCACATCCACAGCTCCTTTGGCGACACTGGAGGGAGAAGAGTTCTTGATGTGCTCTGAGGAGAATTTGCTAATTGTTTACCTCCCCTGGTAGTGAAGTCCCCGTGCGAGTTTCACGTCATCGCTTGGTCCTTCAGGGGATGAAGACATTAGGTAGAAAGGCCCACCCTTGACGGAATGCCCCTTCTGACCCCAAACGTCCATTACGGAATGCCAGGCACTTGGACTAGGGACTTCTCAAAAAGGTTCACAGAAAGACATTTGTTAAGGATTCGCACTATCCAGTGGCTCCTCAAACTTTTTTTTGCTGGTTTCCGCCCTTTAACTTTAATGTTCCCCAGGTCCTCTTTCCTTCTTTCCTTCTCCCTTTTTAGAGTTGGTTGAGCCCTCTCATTCGTGCCCATAACTTTGACCCCACCGTGGTTGCCATGTGTTGATGACCACCAAGCCCATCCTTCCCTTGTGCCCCAGTCTGTGGACACATTCAGGTGGAGTTCATCATGGCTTCGCAGACAGACAGCAACTTGGGCTCCAATGCAAAACAGATAGATTTACTAAGTCTGTGTGTAGTCAAGTCATTAACCTCTGAATCCCAGTGTTTGCTTTTAAATTGTAAAATGAAGATCATAGTACAACTTTACTATGTAAAGTTGTTGTGAGGATTAAATAAAATACAGCTGACCCTTGAACAACACAGGTCTGAACTGCATGGGCCCACTTATACTCAGATTTTTTTCAATAAACACAGTAGAGTACTGTAAATGTATTTTCCTTATGATTTTCATAATAACATCTTTTTTCTAGCTTACTTTATTATAAGAATATATATATGTACATATATATATATTACATATACAAAATGTGTGTTAACCAACTAATTATTGCTAAGGTTGCAGTCAACAGTAGGCTATTAGGAGTTAATTTGGGGGGGAAGTCAGAATTTATACAGGGATTTTTGACTGTGTAGGGGTCAGATCCCCACATTTTTCCAGGGTCAGCTGTAATAAAGTAAGATGCTTGGCACTATGCCTGGAATCAGTGTTCAACTATGTGAAGTATCCATAATTAAAAGACCCACAGACCTGCTCTTCCTTTAGAGTTTCTTATCTCGATGAATGACTTTCCACCACTTGCCTGCTCGGTAACTGACCAGGACGCTTTGGGTCCTTATTGATCAGGTTCCTGGTTGCTCCTCCATGGCGTTCTCAATCCACGTTGATTTTGCTGAATCAGGAAAAGTACCTCAGTGATATCAGACACATGCTACTTCCTTCACTGCTTCCTTCACCTTTTCCAACTGCTGTGGTTCACATGATGGAGCAGTTAGCTGAAGTTTTTCTTCTGCTCGAAAAGCTTCCAAAACTACCTTCCCATCACCACCACACTCAACTTGATGTTTCCTTTTCATTTCTACACTATTTGCTACATAATTATCATCACATTTGTCCACTGTGTTGAAACTTTTGTTTGCATCACTGTCTTTGTCTTTAGACTGAATTTCGAGGTGGGCCCATTACTTACCTGAGCACTAAAAATCAGCAAGCACTCTATAAATACTTGTTGAATGAATAAATGATCACAGTTCATAGGAAAACCTATTAAGGCAGGAAAAACCAGACAGGAGGCTAACAGAATTTTCTGGACAAGAACCCATGGAGGGCTGAACTAATGGTCATGGAGTTAGTAGGATGAGAATAAACTAGAGGAAAACATCTTGGATGTTGGAAGAGAGGGAGGAGTCAAAGATAACATCAGGGTTTCTTATTTGATATAGTGGCTTGATAATGGGACCATTAACCAAGAGAAAGAACAGAAAGTTTCTGGGAAAGATAAAGGGTACAGTCTTGGTACTTGATATTTGAAATGTCTATGATATAATCCAATTGTGGCATTCCAGTAGGTAGTTGAAAATATGGATAAGGAGTGAAAATGGGGCATCTCCTAGAAATGTTAACATTGGTATATAGGCAGCAATTAAAGCCGTGGTTATAGACGAGTGAATGGTGGTGAGTGTATCAAATATTTTCTGTTCTCTTTCAGGTACAAGTAGGATTGCATTTCCTGGCTTCCTTGTAGCTGGGATGAGCCACGTGACACATTCTGCCATGAATTGTGAGCCTAGCATCTAATTGCTGATGCAAGACCTTCCGGAACTCTTTTTCCCTTTGCCATGGCAATCAACAATGTTCCAGAGAGTATATGCTCTGTAAGTCTTGGTCTTGGAGAGAGGATGATGCAAAAAGAGTCCCATTCACCTCATGATGGGTATTTAAAGTGAGTGAGAAGTAAACACTGGTTGTTTTAGGCAACTGAGATTTCAGGGGTTTGTTACCAGAGCAGATCTTTGTCACTTCTGACTAACGTGAAGAAGAAGAATGAATGAATCTTGAGGACATTAGTGCACTCATTAGACTGTTGTGCGTGCAAGAAGGAGAGACCCAGTGACCACCTTAACTGAAAGGATGAAAACAGGAATGTTTACATGGATATATGAGTAGTTATTAGGGACCAAGTCACCTCTAGAGAGAAGCTGTTCTCATTTATTTCCCATTGGATCTCCATTTTTCTCTGCCTCTTTGATCTGTCCTTACACTACCAACTACTAATTATCTTCTTATCCTCTAATCCACATCTCAGCGGAGCACAGCCTAGTTGCAAGAGCCCTTATCTCTAAACCACATCGTGGGCTGCCAACCAGTCTATCGTTGGGCTACTCATGTGTCAGGCACATGACCTGACCCAAACAGTGCCACCCCTACACAAAACACCACCCAGCAATCCTGAATGTGGGAACTCGAGTCAGGGCAATGCAAACTGTACCAGGATTCTTGTCCTGCCACAACTTATTTTTCACAGAATTGTGGAAGCATATTTTACGAATGGAAAGTAGGTATATCTTAACTTACAAACACTCTGACCTCTCACCTCCAGCCTAAAACTTTTCTGTTGCATTAGTGAACCTCCCCCCACCAACTCCTTGCCTGGTCTACCAAGCCCTTTGTGATCTAGCCTCTGCCAACCACTCCTGCCTCATCCCCTGCCACCCTCCCTCCAGCCACACTGATCTCCTGTCTCTCCCTGGGATAAGCCAAACTGGTTTCCACTTCAGCATGTTTGCACTCTTCCCCTGCTAATCTCTCTTGTTTAAACACTCATCCCCTAGTGTCTAAAAAGATTATTATTCCTTCCTTCTTATTTATTTTAAGTTCTGTCATCTCAGAGATAGAGTCTACATTAGAGTCATGGTAGTCCTTTTCTTCGTTTGTATGTATGATCTGAAGTTTGTATGGTTATTGCTTACTGCCTTCCCCAAGGAGAATGAAAGCACAATGATAGTGGCCATCTTTTCTGTCTTGCAATCCTCTGTATTCCCTAGAATAGTTGCTGGAACATTAAATATCTTTAAGTGAATAAGGGAGTGGTAGGGAGTGTGCTCATGCCCTGGCTGTTCCCTGTTGGTTCTCCATCTGGATTCATTCTCTCCCCTTCTCTACCTTGCTATGTGTCTCAGGAGGCTGAGCTCTAGAGTTTACATCACCCAGCCTCCTTTATGCTCTGGGTTTCCAGCTAAGTTTGACCAATGAAAGGCACCAGAAGAAGACTGGAGGTTAGTAGGAGTAGGAGATGGTCAGCTTTACTGTGTTTTGGGCAGTGACTGAATTCTTCCATGACCATAGTTCCCTTATCAAGTTTCTAGCTCCATCCTGGCTCTAGTAATGGTTTCCTGTCACATCACCATCCTCGTAATACTCCCTTGATTAGAATCTCTTTAGTATGGCTTCCTTTGCCCACTGGGACCCAGACTGACAGCTGGAAAGGTCAGAGGCTGATTTGTTCAGTACAACTAACACCTGAGTTCACACAACTCACCCAAGGCTACAGAGAGAGTGATGGAACCAGGTTTTAAATTCAAAGTTCAGGGATTATTAAAGATAAGAAGAAATTGTTATACCAGAAACCCAAGGAAGAGAGAATGTTAAGGAAGGAAAGGTCAGCAGTGCTCAATGTTACAAAGGGTTCAATGTGAAAGAAGGACCCATAAGTGTTCCTTTGATAATCTGTTTTAAAAGTAGCCACTGGGGCATTAGGGAAAGTACTTTCAATGAAAGGCAAATTGCAGAGGTGTGAGAGTGAATGAAAGGGGAGTAGAGCAGAGTTTAAACAGCTTTTTTGATGATCCTGAACAGAAAGGAAGGAAAAAAGGTAAAAAGGGGTGACAGCTAGAAGGTAATGCCGGTGAGGAAGATAGGGAGATTGAGTGATGTTGTAGTGTGTTTATAAGTTGAGATAAAGAAGCCTGGGGAGAGAAAAGTTCTGAGAAACAAAAGAAGTGATGAAACTAGGTTCTGAACAAGATGAGGGAGGGATGGAATTAAGATCTGGGGAAAGGATTAGATGGAGGAAGGCAGTGCTGTCTCTGAGGTTTAAAGGAATGATGTAGAAATGAATGCAAAGTTGCCAGTGCTGATTTAGAATTGTAATAGAGTCTGTCATTGGGGGTTTATTTGGAGAGATGCAGATAGTTTTTCTCCCCCCTTTGATAGGTAACGGCATGATTTCCATGAATTTCCCTTATCACAAATAATTTCCCTGATTTATCTTCTCAGCTCTTCAGGTGTCAGTCATACAGTGGGTAGAATTTTCCAGCCTCCTTATTATGAACTTTCCATTGTGTTTTTCGTTTGGATTCCTTATTTTATTAATATCGGTGAGGAGAGGGAAGAAAGTAGAAGAGGGAATCCATTGTTAATTAATCATATTTGAATGCAAAATGGTAATATGCTATTAAAAACTAATTCAGTGATAAATTACTCTGCAAACACTAAATTATTTTATAATTATGGGTGTCATAATATTTCACAATATTATCTTCACTTAAATTTAAGTACATCCTTAATGATAAATGCATTGTGATATGTGAGTATTGAAATTAATAGTTAAAATTAATTTGCTGAGATTTATTGTTATTCATGCAAAATGTTTCTCATGCACAATTAGGAGTCTTTGCACAATTGTGATGACTTTACCTTTCTGTGTCTCATAGTTACATCTTGGATTGGTATGTTTTGGGGAAGAGTATAAGGTTCTGGGATTGAAATTAGAATCTGGCTTATTTGTGTGTTTTTTAACTTTGTTTGTTTATTTATTGTGAGGGAGACAGAGACAGCATGAGCAGGGGAGGGGTAGTGTGAGAGGGAGAGAGAGCATCCCAAGCAGGCTCCGCACTGCCAGCCCAGAGCCCACCGATGTGGGACCCGAACCCATCAACCGTAAGATCATGACCTGAGCTGAAACTGAGAGTTGGACGCTTAACCGACTGAGCCACCCAGGCATCCGAATCTGGCTTATTTTGGAATAGACTTCCAGAAGCCTTGAATTCTTCATGAAACTCTGTGCCAAATGAACACACATGCCAAGCATCCTTCAGTGGTTCCTCCTGAAGTCAAAGGAAATCCAAGTGTCAGTAATGCATCAAATGGTAGTATCAGAACAGTGCTGTGCTTAAGCTCTCCAGCTAGCAAGGCAAATACTTTGAACACCATTTGGAGCACATCACAGAAGACAGGTGCCTTCTCTTTTCAGTCTTGCTTAAGATACATAATTTAAATGAGTATCTGAACCCTGGCTATTTCAGTGTTAGCAACTAATTCTTTCTGAATGATGTGCATTGAACTTATTTGTTCAACAAGAGGATATTGGGGATATATACTTTGCTACCTGCCTTGAGAATATAAAGATGAACTAAAGACATTTCTTGCCTTTAGGAAGTACAGTCTTATTGTGAAGAAGAGGACATTAACTCAATTACAGAGCATGGGTAATGGGTGCATCAAAGTGATGTCAAGAAGTTTGGATGGCAGGGCAAGGTAGATGATTCCTGATAGCTGGCCACATTTAACATGTGTTCTTCATTCTGGTCCTGGCTTGTATTTAACTAGACACTTGAAAGTGACGGTTTCCTTAATTCCATGAGCAAATTATGAATATAACCAGTTTTTTTTAATATGAAATTTATTGTCAAATTGGTTTCCATACAACACTCAGTGCTCATCCCAACAGGTGCCCTCCTCAATACCCATTACCCACCCATCTCTCCCTCCCACCCCCCATAAACCCTCAGTTTGTTCTCAGTTTTTAGGAGTCTCTTATGTTTTGGCTCCCTCCCTCTCTAACCATTTTTTTTTCCTTCCCCTCCCCCATGGTCTTCCGCTAAGTTTCTCAGGATCCACATAGGAGTGAAAACATATGGAATCTGTCCTTCTCTGTATGACTTATTTCACTTAGCATCACACTCTCCAGTTCCATCCACGTTGCTACAAAGGGCCATATTTCATTCTTTCTCATTGCCACGTAGTATTCCATTGTGTATATAAACCACAACTTCTTTATCCATTCATCAGTTGATGGATATTTAGGCTCTTTCCATAATTTGGCTATTGTTGAGAGTGCTGCTATAAACATTGGGGTACAAGTGCCCCTATGCATCAGTACTCCTGTATCTCTTGGGTAATTCCTAGCAGTGCTACTGCTGGGTCATAGGGTAGATCTATTTTTAATTTTTTTAAGGAACCTCCACACTGTTTCCCAGAGCAGCTGCACCAGTTTGCATTCCCACCAACAGTGCAAGAGGGTTCCCGTTTCTCCACATCCTCACCAGCATCTATAGTCTCCTGATTTGTTCATTTTAGACACTCTGACTGGCATGAAGTGATATCTGAGTGTGGTTTTGATTTATATTTCCCTGATGAGGAGCGACGTTGAGCATCTTTTCGTGTGCCTGTTGGCCATCTGGATGTCTTCCTTTTTTTTTTAAATTTTTTTTTTAACGTTTATTTTTGAGACAGAGAGAGACAGAGCATGCACGGGGGAGGGTCAGAGAGAGAGGGAGACACAGAATCCGAAACAAGCTCCAGGCTCCGAGCTGTCAGCACAGAGCCCGACGCGGGGCTCGAACTCACGGACTGCGAGATCATGACCTGGGCTGAAGTTGGACGCTTAACCGACTGAGCCACATAGGCGCCCCTGGATGTCTTCTTTAGAGAAGTGTCTATTCATGTCTTCTGCCCAATTCTTCACTGGATTATTTGTTTTTTGGGTATGGAGTTTGGTGAGCTCTTCATAGATTTTGGATACTAGCCCGTTGTCTGATATGTCAATTGCAAATATCTTTTCCCATTCTGTTGGTTGCCTTTTAGTTTTGTTGATTGTTTCCTTTGCAGTGCAGAAGCTTTTTATCTTCATGAGGTCCCAATAGTTCATTTTTGCTTTTAATTCCTTTGCCTTTGGGGATTTGTCAAGTAAGAAATTGCTGTAGCTGAGGTCAGAGAGGTTTTTCCCTGCTTTCTCCTCTAGGGTTTTGATGGTTTCCTGTCTCACATTCAGGTCCTTTATCCATTTTGAGTTTGTTTTTGTGAATGGTGTAAGAAAGTGGTCTAGTTTCATCCCTCTGCATGTTGCTGTCCAGTTCTCCCAGCACCATTTATTAAAGAGAGTGTCTTTTTTCCATTGGATGTTCTTTCCTGCTTTGTCAAAGATTAGTTGTCGATACTTTTGTGGGTCTAGTTCTGGGGTTTCTATTCTATTCCATTGGTCTATGTGTCTGTTTTTATGCCAATACCATGCTGTCTTGATGATGACAGCTTTGTAGTAGAGGCTAAAGCCTGGGATTGTGATGCCTCCCGCTTTGGTCTTCTTCTTCAAAATTACTTTGGCTATTCAGGGCCTTTTGTGGTTCCATGCAAATTTTAGGATTGCTTGTTCTAGTTTCGAGAAGAATGCTGGTGCAATTTTGATTGGGATTGCATTGAATGTGTAGATTGCTTTGGGTAGTATTGACATTTTAACAATATTTATTCTTCCAATCCATGAGCACGGAATGTTTTTACATTTCTTTGTATCTTCTTCAGTTTCCTTCATAAGGCTTCTATAGTTTTCGGCATACGGATCTTTTACATCTTTGGTTAGGTTGATTCCTAGGTATTTTATGCTTCTTGGTGCAATTGTGAATGGGATCAGTTTCTTTGTCTTTCTGTTGCTTCATTATTAGTGTATAAGAATGCAACTGATTTCTGTACATTGATTTTGTATCCTGCGACTTTGCTGAATTTATGTATCATTTCTAGCAGACTTTGGGTGGAATCTATTGGGTTTTCCATGTATAATATCATGTCATCTGCAAAAAGTGAAAGCTTAACTTCATCTTTGCCAATTTTGATGCCTTTGATTTCCTTTTGTTGTCTGATTGCTGATGCTAGAACTTCTATCACTATGTTAAACAACAGCGGTGAGAGTGGACATCCCTGTCATTTTCCTGATCTCAGGGAGAAAGTTCTCAGTTTTTCCCCATTGAGGATGATATTAGCTGTGGCTTTTCATAAATGGCTTTATGAAGTGTAAGTATGTTCCTTCTATGCCGACTTTCTCAAGGGTTTTTATTAAGAAAGAATGTTGAATTTTTCAAATGTTTTTTCTGCATCAATTGACAGGATCATATGGTTCTTATCTTTTCTTTTATTAATGTGATGTATCACATTGATTGATTTGTGAATGTTGAACCAGCCCTGCATCCCAGGAATGAATCCCACTTGATCATGGTGAATAATTGTTTTTATATGTTGTTGAATTCGATTTGCTAGTATTGAGAATTTTTGCATCCATATTCATCAGGGATATTGGCCTGTAGTTCTCTTTTTTTTGTTGTTGGGTCCCTGTCTGGTTTAGGAATCAAAGTAATGCTGGCTTCATAGAATGAGTCTGGACATTTTCCTTCCCTTTCTATTTTTTGGAATAGCTTGAGAAGGATAGGTATTATCTCTGCTTTAAACGTCTGGTAGAACTCCCCTGGGAAGCCATCTGGTCCTGGACTCTTATTTGTTGGGAGATTTTTGATAACTCACTCAATTTATTTAATTTATTTGCTGGTTATGTGTCTGTTCAAGCTTTCTATTTCTTCCTGTTTGAGTTTTGGAAGTGTGTGGGTGTTTAGGAATTTGTCCATTTCTTCCAGGTTGTCCAGTTTGTTGGCATATAATTTTTCATAGTATTCCCTGATAATTGCTTGTATCTCTGAGGGATTGGTTGTACGAATTCCATTTTCATTCATGATTTTATCTATTTGGGTCATCTCCCTTTTCTTTTTGAGAAGCCTGGCTAGAGGTTTATCAATTTTGTTTATTTTTTCAAAAAACCAACTCTTGGTTTCGTTGATCTGCTCTACCGTTTTTTTAGATTCTATATTGTTTATTTCTGCTCTGATCTTTATTATTTCTCTTCTTCTGCTGGGTTTAGGCTACCTTTGCTGTTCTGCTTCTATTTCCTTTAGGTGTGCTGTTAGATTTTGTATTGGGGATTTTTCTTGTTTCTTGAGATAGGCCTGGATTGCAATGTCTTTTCCTCTCAGGACTGCCTTCACTGCGTCCCAAAGCGTTTGGATTGTTGTATTTTTTTTTTCATTTGTTTCCATATATTTTTTAATTTCTTCTCTAATTGCCTGGTTGACCCATTCATTCTTTAGTAGGGTGTTCTTTAACCTCCATGCTTTTGGAGGTTTTCCAGACTTTTTCCTGTGGTTGATTTCAAGCTTCATAGCATTGTGGTCTGAAAGTATGCATGGTATGATTTCAATTCTTGTATACTTATGAAGGGCTGTTTTGTGACCCAGTATGTAATCTATCTTGGAGAATGTTCCATGTGCACTTGAGAAGAAAGTATATTCTGTTGCTTTGGGATGCAGAGTTCTAAATATATCTTTCAAGTCCATCTGATCCAAGGTATCATTCAGGGCCCTTGTTTCTTTATTGATCCTGTGTCTAGATGATCTATCCAATGTTGTAAGTGGAGAATTAAAGTCCCCTGCAATTACCACATTCTTATCAATAAGGTTGCTTATGTTTGTGAGTAATTATTTTATATATTTGGGGGCTCCTATATTCAATGCATAGACATTTATAATTGTTAGCTCTTCCTGATGGATAGACCCTGTAATTATTATATAATGGCCTTCTTCATCTCTTGTTAAAGCCTTTAACTTCAAGTCTAATTTGTCTGATAAAAGTATGGCTACTCCAGCTTTCTTTTGACTTCCAGTAGCATGATAGATAGTTCTCCATCCCCTCACTTTCAATCTGAAGGTGTCCTCAGGTCTAAAATGAGTCTCTTGTAGACAGCAAATAGATGGGTCTTGCTTTTTAATGCATTCTGATACCCTGTGTCTTTTAGTTGGAACATTATTCCATTTACATTCAGTGTTATTATAAAAAGATATGGGTTTAGAGTCATTGTGATGTCTGTATGTTTTATGCTTGTAGTGATGTCTCTGGTACTTTGTCTCACAGGATCCCCCTTAGGATCTATTGTAGGGCTGATTTAGTGGTGATGAATTCCTTCAGTTTTTGTTTGTTTGGGAAGACCTTTATCTCTCCTTCTATTCTAAATGACAGACTTGCTGGATAAAGGATTCTTGGCTGCATTTTTTTTTCTGTTCATCACATTGAAGATATCTTGCCATTCCTTTCTGGCCTGCCAGGTTTCATTAGACAGATCCGTCATGAGTCTTATCAGTCTCCCTTTATATGTTAGAGCATGTTTATCCCTAGCTGCTTTCAGAATTCTCTCTGTATCCTTGCATTTTGCCACTTTCACTATGATATGTTGTGCAGAAGATCGATTCAAGTTATGTCTGAAGGGAGTTCCCTGTGCCTCTTGGATTTCAATGCCTTTTTCCTTCCCCAGATCAGGGAAGTTTTCAGCTGTTATTTCTTCTAGTACACCTTCAGCACCTTTCCCTCTCTCTTCCTCCTCTGGAATCCCAATTATGCGTATATTATTTCATTTAAATTATGTCACTTAGTTCTCTAATTTTCCCCTCATACTCGTGGATTTTTTTTATCTCCCTTTTTCTCAGCTTCTTTTTCCATAATTTTATCTTCTAATTCACCTATTCTCTCCTCTGCCTCTTCAATCCGAGCTGTGATCACCTACATTTTATTTTGCAGTTCATTTATAGCAGTTTTTAGCTCCTCCTGTCTGTTTCTTAGTCCCTTGATCTCTGTAGTGATAGATTCTCTGCTGTCCTCTATACTTTTTTCAAGCCCAGCAATTAATTTTATGACTATTATTTTAAATTCATTTTCTGTTACATTGCTTAAATCGTTTTTTGATCAGTTCGTTAGCTGTCGCTACTTCCTGGAGTTTCTTTTGAGGAGAATTCCTCCATTTCATCATTTTGGGTAGTCCCTGGGGTGGCACGGAACTGCAAGGCTCTTCCCCTGTGCTGTCTGAGTAACTTGCATTGGGGCCGCAGTCAGACCTGATGTCTGTCCCCAGCCCACTGCTGGGGCCACAGTCAGACTGGTGTGTACCTTCTCTTCCCCTCTCCTGGGGACAGGACTCACTGTGGAGTGGTGTGGCCTCTGTCTGGGCTGCTTGCACACTGCCAGGCTTGTGGTGCTGCTTTGATGGGATCTGGCATATTAGCCGGGGTGGATCCGCAAGGTGCACAGGAGCGGGAGGGGCAGGCTCAGCTTGCTTTGTCTTTGGTGGTCTGCTTCAGGAGAGGCCCTGTGGAACCGGAAGGAAGGCAGACCCATTGGAGGGATGGATCCACAGAAGCACAGCATTGGGTGTTTGTGTTGGTGCAAGCAAGTTCATGATGGGAACTGGTTCCCTTTGGGATTTTGGCTGGGGGGATGGGCGAGGGAGATGGCGCTTCCCAGCACCTTTGTTCCCTGCCAAGCTGAGCTCTGTCCTCGGGGGCTCAACAACTCTCCCTCCCGTTGTCCTTTAGCCCTCCTGCTCTCTCAGCAGAGCTGTTGACTTATAACATTCCAGATGTTAAGTCCTGCTGGCTGTCAGAACACGCTCCGGCCGGCCCCTCTGCTTTTGCAAGCCAGACCCGGGGACTCTGCTTTGCCTGGTGGGCTGGCTGCCCCTCCACCTACCTGGTTCCCTCCCGCCAGTCCATGTATCACGCACTGCCTCTCCGCCCTTCCTACCATCTTCCATGGGCCTCTCGACTACGCTTGACTCTGGAGAGTCCATTCTACTAGTCTTCTGGCAGTTTTCTGGGTAAATTAGGCAGATGTGGGTGGAATCTAAGCGATCAGCAGGACGCGGCGAGCCCAGTGTCCTCCTATGCCGCCATCTTCCTCCGACTCCCTCCTAACCAGTCTTCTTCTATAACTCCCTCTGTCCATCACTACAGTTGTGATGGGAAATGCTATATCTTACCCAAACTTGACCTGCCATCATTTTGTTCACATACCTGTCCATCCTTTACGAAGTACATATCCTCCCAAAGAGTATATCTCCAACCTCCCTCTCCTCTTATACTGCTCTTCAGTGTTTATTTGACCCAGAAGAAGTGAGCCTTGATGGAGGTGATAGGTAAAAATTGCTGGAAAAGGGGGGAAGTACCCACTCATATCAGCTGAGTAATTGTTTAGCTAATTACCACTCACAGTAAGAAAATGGAAAATTATAGGCTGATGCTACAGATTTAACTTCTAGTCCAGAATAGTCAGAAGATTTGTTGTTTCTCATTTCAAGTATTTTCAATTCCGTGAAAACAGTATATCAAGGTTCAATTAGAAAACTGTTGTTCATTCACGATAGTGGATGAAAATGCCAACCTTTGCAGTTGTTATAAATCTGTTATTATATAAGTAGATGTGCACCCCAAGGATTGCTCAGTCTAGCCAGTACATTAATTAGCGCCATATAATATATTAGGGAGAAAATGAGTATAAAATATTATGTTTAAAGTTTTGTTTACAAAGGAAGAAAAAAAGAAAATGAGAATATCTTACTGACAATGAGCCTTGTTTCCCGGTGTAGAAAATATGATGAAAGACTGGTATTGAGTATTTATATGGGCTAAATCTATTATTTTTAGGCACACCATACACATAATTATATTTTCTAACATTTATCAAATATTTATGGCTTTTCAACTGTTGTATTAAATCAAGCTGTATGGAGAAAATTTGATTAGAGGATATTTTTAAAATTTGGATTTGTATCAGGACTATTTGTTTCATTTCTCAAGTATGAGTTCAGGAGGAAAGGCATAATCTGCTCACCTCCAGGCATAAAGCGAACCGTCAGGCTGATATTCTTTTGCCTCATCTGTTCATGTCATCCCCTCTCAAATCTGTGCTCCCATTTGAAGTTGAAGAAGAGAGCAATCTTCCTTGGAAGAGGAGGATTCATCTTCAGTTAAAAGAAAGGAATTGAAAAAAAAAAAAACAAACGGAGTAGACAGGCTTGCTTGTTAAACCACCAAATAAGGTCTTATTTTAGTAATTACTTATTGAGAATGTCTATGATTTCAGCGTTTTAAAGGACACACGAGGGTGAGACTCCACCCTCACAGATCCCTCTTGCAGTGAGAGGTATAAACACCTACAGCGTGGAGTGTTAGGTACAAGGCAGCACAGAGGAAGGATTGGCTAAATCTGGGAATCAGAGAACGTTTTGCAGCAAAGGTGATATTTGAGCTGGGTGTTGAAAGATGAGTATACATTTATTTATATTCTGCTCATTCCAAAAGGATTTAAGGTGCCTTGGAGGAGTTGACCAGATAGTGGAGGAGTAAAATAGCATTTCAGACACAGGAAGTGCCAAAGCATAGAAGTGCAAAAGGGCATGATATGCTTGGGAAGCCATGGGAAGATCTGAGGGAAGATGTACAGAGTACACATGTGAGCCTGGGGGAAGTGAGGCAGATAGCAGAACCATTGTGCCAACCTCTGGCAGTGGTTTGCAAACTTGAGCATGCCTCAGAATCCCCTGGAGGCTTTTAAAGGCACAGATCACTGGGTCTCATCCCCAAAGATTTTGATTCTGCAGATTTAGGGTGGGAGAGGGCAAGAATTTTCATTTTCTTAAAAAAAAATTTTTAATGTTTATTTACTTTTGAGAGAGAGAGAGAAACAGAGTGTGAGTGGGGGAGGGGCAGAGAGAGAGAGGGAGACACAGAATCCAAAGCAGGCTCCAGGCTCTGAGCTGTCAGCACAGAGCCTGACACGGGGCTCGAACTCACAAACCGTGAGATGATGAGCTGAGCCAAAGCCAGATGCTTAACTGACTGAGCCACCCAGCACCCCTGCATTTTTTTTTTTTTAAATTCCCTGGTGATGTTGATGCAGCTCGTCTTGGGACCACACTTTCAGAACCACTTCTTTAGAGTCTGGACTGTGTCCAGTAGTCAGTTGGGAGTACCTGGAATGTGTGTAGCTTGAGAAAGAAAGAATCAGTTTTGGATTTAGAAAATTTCCTGCCAGCTGTGAGGAGAATTAGAGAGGGAAAACTCTTGGTAGATTATTTCACATGTCCAAGAGTCAAAGTAAATGGGCCTCATCACATTTATAGAAAGATGAAATACTCTTGAGAAGATCTAGAGGCGTAGTCAAGATTCCTTGGAATGATGGGGCACCCGGGTGGCTTAGTCAGTTAAGCATCCAACTTCAGCTCAGGTCATGATCTCATGGTACATAGTTCAAGTCCCATGTCGGGCTCCACACTGACAATGCAGACCCTGCTTGGGATTCTCTCTCTGTCCCTCCTCCTCTCTCTCTGTCTTCCTCTCTCTCTCTCTCTCTCTCTCTCTTTCTCTCTCTCTCAAAATAAACTTAAAAAAATTACTTGGTATGATTGAATATGTGGAATGAGAGAAAAGAAAGAATCTCAGAATGTTAAAATCATGTTCCATAATGTAAATCAAATGCTATAATATTTGTGTATTCAAGGAATCCCATGCTACCAAAATCTTTAACATGAGGCCGAAGAAATCACAAAAAACTTCAGGTGACTTTCTTGCCAGTGCGATGTGTGATGCCTTTATAGCTAAGGAGAGAGATGGCTTGGCCATGGTCATTCAGCAGCCCCTCAAAATGTGTGACGTGAAGCCCACTCTGATACGGTCAGGCCTTTCTAAGGCAGCACTCTCTAGGGGTGCTATTTACTCACTGTGCCCACCCTGAACATCAGAACTTTGGCTGCAAGTATCAGGTGTCGTCTTTCCCGCCTCAATATACTCTTAATAACTGTAGGAGTTTCCCCCACTACATAGGACTTTGTAGATAAAATATGAAGGATAAATTGCAAGCGGCTGAAACCACAAAATAGAACAAGAAGTATATATGAGAAACTTGATCCTAAATTGAACCCATAATAACATTCAGTGAAGTTTTGATCTTAGCTTCAAGTTTCTCTTAGCCAAGTGTGCCTACAGAACCTCCTCTGTTCTGTTCTCTCTTTGTTGTTCTTAAGATGCCAGGTTCTGTTGACTCTTTTCTTGTGTTTTGTGCCATTCTTTCCTTTTGCAGGGCTGTTGATATGGTCGCTTCCTTGTACATGCCCTTTTTTTAATCTTTTTGCAATCTTTGAATTTTTCCATCAGTATAGTCTCTGCCAATGGGATTTCTAAAGGAAGCTGCTGTGTTCAGTTCTCATTGCTAAATACTTACAACCCATTAGCTGCTCTTTGTTTTTGTAGCCCATGAACCCTCTGTGTGCTGCCCCTTGGTAGTAATGAGGTGGAGGGGGGTGGGAGGTAGGTATGGAGTGGGGTGCCAGTCAGGTGTTATATTTTGCCCCTTTTGACTAGCTTCACTTTCAGATTGGGTGTAAACTGAAAACACATCTCTCCTTTGGACAGAAATGTTACCCTTTCTTTAACAACATTAAACATAATCTTTGGCTGTAGGCTCTCAGGAACTTTTCTGATTCACTATTTTATGCTCACAAATTATGTGGGACACAAAAAAGCTTCATAATACATTTGGCCATTGTTGAGGTTAGAAGGGTTTGTATGTTACTCTTTCTCCTCCCCACCTAAATTCTGAACTGATTGAGAGAGACACATGAGTCAGGAAAAGGAAGGTCAAAATTTTAACTCTACTGATAGGGTTGATGAGGAATATGTCTTTGGAGGGAAGACAAGTAATGACAACCTACTGACACCTAGTCCTTTGAACAGCTCGACAGAGAGGAAGTCTGAATCCTTAGTGCAGACACATTAACCCAAGCCATTGGCTGTCCCCCTCCTCCCAGGTAATTCCTTCCACCACCATGTTGAAGAATAAAGGGGTGGCGGGTGAAAAGTCCAGATAAACACTCTTTCGTGGAGACCAGGCAATGAATTATTCAAGACCGATATGTTTTCTAATGATGTTTTAACAGTAGTTCTAAGAAAATAACAACGACTGACCATAACAGTGTCTAACAACTGACTTCTGAACGGTGGAACATTAATTTCTTCCTTTAAGATAATGTCAAACACAGTAGGAATTTTTAAAAATCAGGAAAGTTAAAGTTTATTCCCCAGTCTATGAACGAACATGATGAACGTTGTAATTAGATGCAAACTTGTGATAATTCCACTAGTGATCTATTCAATTTAGAAACATATGATTCAGAGAGTTGAATTTTTTTTTTTAAGTTGTCACATGCTGTTAGTTATCCCCGCCTTTCCTCCACCGCATTCCTCCACCTTCCAATAGTGGTAAAGTTATATCTGTCTACACAGCCACCCCATGAAAGAAACCCTTACCCAGTCTTTCTTACAGTGACAGGTAACCATGTAAATATGTTCTCAGCAATAGAATGGCAGAGTATAAGTGATACCTGCAACTCCAACCTCATTTGCTTAAAGGAAATGCCTTGCTCTCCACTTTCTTTCCTCTTCTTGGGCTGAGATACTGAGATGATAGAGACCAGTGGCATCAGGGCCCCTTAATAAACTAATGGACCAGAGCCTTTCTACCAGCTTAGACTGGCTGGACTTTAAGATGAGAGAGAAACACACTTCTGTCTTTTTTAGGCCACTGTGTTTTTTGAGTCTTTTTTTAATGTCAGCCTAACATTTGTAGCAACTAGACAAATATTTACGCCTATTTTTAAAAGTGTTAAAATATTCAATAGGAAGAAATCTGTACAATGAACTATTGTAGTGGGTTGAACGTGAGCTCACTTGGAAAAAGAAGAATTATGTTAAGGATCTCGAGGTGAGATCATCCTGCATTAATTGAGTGAACCCTAAAGCAAATGACACATGTCCTTATAAGGGACAGAAGAAGAACATAGAGGATAGGGAGGCCATGTGAAGATAGGGAGGGATTCAAGGAATGCATCTACAAGCCAAAGAAATCCTAGAGCTTCCACAAGCTGGAAAAGGCAAAGGAGGATTCTCCACCTTCAGAGGGATCACGACCCAGCCTGTACTTTGAATTCAGACTTCTGGTATCCAAAACTGTGAAAGAGTAAATTTATGTTGTTTTTAAGCCACCCAGTTTGTGGTGATTTGTTACAGCAGCCCTAGCTATCTAATAAAATTTGATAATGATTTTTAAGAAAATAATTCATAAATCCAACACCCAAAGGAGAGCATTTTGGTGTATTTCCTACCACAGCTATCTAATAAAATTTGATAATGAAGTTGGAGAAATTCAAAAATCCTTTTTTGTTTTGTTATGCAATACCAAAAGGAGCATAGAGCACTAATATGAAAGTGGTTCATTCATCCCTTTGTGAGACACCTTCTTATTGCCTGAGGTATATCAGCCACTGAAAGGTACAGAGTATATAAAGATCAGAGAGACATGGTCCCAACCTTTAAGATGTTCATAGTCCTTGGAAAGGAGATATGTAGGTGGACAACACTGTTTAATTTGTTTAAAAAAAAAAAAAAACTCAAAGGAAAGAAACTCTTTGTCACAATTATAGACTACTCGGCAACGAGAAAACCAACCACGGAGTTTTGGGGCAAATATGTTTGACCAACTAAGAAAGTCAGATATTCCGTTTGTTCCACAGCAATCATTCTGTCGGGGGAATATGACAAAAGCTGTATTAATAATGGTCCTTGTATTTGTAAAGCTTTCACTTTATAAGTTGGGATTATTATGGATTTGGATTCCTGTTTTTTGTATCTTTATTAACTTAAAAGTAAGTTTATGAAATACCATTCTGTTCTAACTAGTGAACGTCTCCAATTTAGAGTAAGTTTTAAAAATCTATTTCAGGGTGCCTGGGTGGGTCAGTCGGTTATGCATCTGACTCTTGATATCACCTCAGGATGCAATCTCGCGGTCATGAGATTGAGCCCCATCGTTGGACTCCAGCTCCGTGCTGGAGCATGGAGTCTGCTTGGGATTCCCTCTCTCCCTCTCGCTCTGCCCGTCACCCAACCAGTAAATAAATAAATAGATACATAAATAAGTGAACTTTAAAAAAATCTACTTAATGCAGAGAATTTTTCTAGAGTAAAGAGAATTGTTCATAATTCCTTCTCACATCCCCAGTTTATGAAATTCACTTTTTATATCTGGCAACCCCATAAATCGGGATCTATTTCAAAATTATGTTCAAAACAACAAAAATTACCCTTATGATCATGTAGAAAGAATGCATTGAGTATTATTTCTTGGACTGAATTTAGACTTTGGTATGAACAATGCAAGGTTTTCCCCTATGTAAGTAAACTATTAAATGATAATGGAATCTATTGTCTAAGTTACCTCTAAATTTTATTATGGAACCAAAGATCCTTACTAGATTCTTTTTTTTTATTATTGTTTATTACTTTTGAGAGAGAGACAGAGACAGAGACAGCAAGCAGGGAAGGGGCAGAGAGAGAGGGAGACATAGAATCTGAAGCAGGCTCCAGGCTCTGAGCTCTCAGGACAGAGCCCGACATGGGGCTTGAACTCACCGTGAGATCATGACCTGAGCTGTAGTCAGCCGCCCAACCGACTGAGCCACCCAGGCGTCCCCTTTATTAGATTCTTTTATTGGGAAGGACATCTTCCTTAATAACTCCCACTGTCTTCAACGTGATGTAGGTAATGTGAAAATCTGATTCTACCCTCTCTCCTAGTACTTTAATGTTTCATATCATTATTTTTTATTTTTTATTTTTTATTTTTATAAGTTTATTTTTGAGAGGGAGAGAGGGCACAGGTGGGGGAGAGGCAGAGAGCAAGGGAGAGAGAGAGAGAGAGAGAGAGAGAGAGAGAGAGAGAGAATCCCAAGCAGGCTCTTCACTGTCAGTGCAGAACCAGACATGGGACTCAAACTCATGAACTATGAGACCATGACCTGAGCAGAAACCAAGAGTTGGAGGCTTAATCGACTGAACCACTCAGGCGCCCCTCATTTTTTATTTTGACTCACTTCCTCTTTTTCACTCAGTGCCTAACTTGTGTGACATCTCCTTTTATACTAGGCAGACTTATCTTGGACACAAAAAATGTATATTTACTGTGTAGCAAACATATACTGAAAATAAGTATGCATAAAAGTACTGGAAGGAAATACACCAAAATGCTCTCCTTTGGGTGTTGGATTTACAAATGATTTTTTAAAAAAATCTCCTCTGTGATTTCTGTCCTAACCTTCTCTAATACAAATTTAATTGATTTTGATGTTTGTTTATTTGCAATTTAAGGTATCAACTTCCATTCTCCAAATGGTATCCATTCTACAAATGGAAATAGGAGAGTGCAGTGTGGTCTCTGTCGCTCATGCTCAGTGAACACAGCTCTGTCCAAAGTTGTCTTTCTGGGATTAGATGGCGAAGCTGGAGTATCCCTTGTGAGGAATTCCTACTAAGGAATCTCTGCGTAGGCGGCTTGCGGGGCAAGAGTAGGTGCTGAGTTGCTCTCCTCACCAGTGCACGAGGCATGCAGGTAAAAATAAACAACATTCTCAACAGTTTACTCAGTCCAAATTCATTTTAAGTAAAATATTTACGACATTGAGAAACTATAGTCCCAACAGAAAACAAAAAACAAAAACAAACAGCATCACTGACGTACTCAAATTTAGCTTAAGTTCTGAAAAAGGTAACGAAATGACATTTTCATTTAAATACCTAGGTATTTGCTATAATCTTAGAATGCCATATGGTGGTTACTAGTTTATTAGTAGAAACATCGAGCGTATTTGTATATATTTGTAGGTGCATAGCATTTTAATTTTTTTTAACGTTTATTTATTTTTGAGACAGAGAGAGACAGAGCATGAACGGGGGAGGGGCAGAGAGAGAGAGGGAGACACAGAACCAGAAGCAGGCTCCAGGCTCTGAGCCATCAGCTCAGAGCCCGACACGGGGCTCGAACTCCCGGACCGTGAGATCGTGACCTGAGCTGAAGTCGGACGCTCAACCGACTGAGCCACCCAGGTGCCCCTATGCATAGCATTTTAATGAATTGCCTTTTTTTTTTTTTTACTACTAAAATTCTGTATACAGCTCATCTCAGTACTATTGGTATTGATAATATTATGTTTGATAAACTGATACAACCTTTGGGAAAGGGTAACATGAGATGCCTTGTTCTTTTAAAGAAATTTTTTTTAATGTTTATTTTTGAGAGAGAGAGAGAAAGAGAGAGAGAGAGACAAAGCATGAGAGAGACACACACAGAATCCGAAGTAGGCTTTAGGCCCTGAGATGTCAGCACAGAGCCCAGTGTGGGGCTTGAACCCACGAACCGGGAGACCATGACCTGAGCCAAAGTTGAACGCTTAACCGACTGAACCACCCAGGCGCCCCAGGAGATCCCTTGTTCTATGAAATTAAAGCAGCCCAGAGCACCTTGGTATTTTAAACACCTACTCAGGTAACAGCCAACAACAAAATCAGTTTTGTGCTGATGTTGCTGTTTCTTCGCTCTGAGTAAGATTGTTGTTTGACTCAAAGCCATTTTGCTTCTTGGAGTGAATCTTCTTTCATATTTTTCATCCAGGTTTTCATATGGATGTTTTCAAATAAAATATATAAGTAGAAAAATATGAAACCAGCCAGGGGTTCAGTTTCAACCTCAAAACACAAAAGAGAAAAAATCAAACGTGGCAAAGAATAAAGTTGTCCTGTGTTTTTAAGACTTAAAGCATTCACTTATAAAAACACTCATATTCTCAGACAAACAGAAAAATATTGCCCCTAGTGAAACAGTGTTTGCTATTATATGAAATATAGTCAAGTGAAAACGAGAAATAAGGGCAAGCATAGGCAGATACTAAAGAGAAACTTCATTGTGTAAATGTCCTCAGAAATGAACTTGGAAAAACATACCTCCCTGGGTATAAATATTTCAGCTGAGTTTATGCAAAGGTGTAATCTATTGAAGTCAGCAGAAATCATGCCTTCATACAGTTCTGGCTAGAATATGGTTTTTTAATGATCACTAACATCTCATAGAAAGGTCTATATAAATTTTTTGTCTTAATTACTTGAAGCAGGAGCTCCTGTTTCCATGGTGAGCTTTTCCATGAATTAATATTTTGAAATACCCATTTCCTAAAAATGAGGGGATGATCATTATTTCAGTTGTAAACAATTAGTTGCATTATTTTCTTTTGCAAACCTGCCTTGCAAATATTGTTTGAGCATGTTAGCATAACACCAGGTAACCTCATGTTATGTTTTAGTAATGTCTGTGTAGATATTTCATTTATGGGAGATATTTCATCTGTCCATCATGGGTCAACCTATTGGTACTGTGCTTATTTGAAATCTTCTGTTTAAAAAAAATTGTTTTTAAATTTTAATTTAGAGAGAGTGCATGCAGGGATGAGGGGCATGGGGTGGGGAGGGGGTGAGAGAGAGAGAGAGAGAGAGAGAGAGAGAGAGAGAGAGAGAGACAAGCAGGCTCTATGCTCAGTGATGAGCCTGACAGGAAGCTAGATCCCATGACCCTGGAATCATGACCTGAGTCAAAATCGAGAGTAGGCCACTCAACCAATGGAGCCACCCAGGTGCCTCTGAAGTCTTCTGTTTTTAGCCTAATGATTTATCTAACTGACTTTTGGAGTCTGTAAAAGAACAAAAATGGTTTGGGATTAAACACAGTCCATATCATCACAAAGAGAGAAAATGCGTTATAAAGAATAAACTAAAGCAGTTTTAGCACATCAGCTTGATGAAGGCCATCTGCTTTTGTTGCCTGCATAAATTGCCTTCTTTAACTTACTTATCTGCAGATGCTGCCACGGAGTCTCAGCTCTATGCAAGACCAGCCCTGATCACGCCTTAAAACAGTTTGAATCAAGCTGGCATTTTCCCCCGCAAAAGTTCAGCAAGCATTAGAATATACCAGTCAGAACACAGAAGAGAAATACAACCTGGAGACGCAAAATTCAGAAGGCACCAGCATTTTAATGGTTAGTAAAGCCATGGCAATGGGTGGGATCATCTAGCAAAGGGAGTAGAAAAATCTTTATCAGCTGTCTACAATTCATGTGCTTTCTGAATAAACACAACGCCTTTACATCATAACTGAGAATCCTAGCAATATCCACGTTATTCCAGCTTTAGTTTTTGTGGTCTATATTATGAAACTAATATTTTTGCTTCTTTTTCAAAACACTGTAAAATTTGGGGCACCTGGGTGGCTCAGTCGGTTAAGTGTCCGACTTCAGCTCAGGTCACGATGTCGCAGTCTGTGAGTTCGAGCCCTGCGTCGGGCTCTGTGCTGACAGATCATAGCCTGGAGCCTGCTTCAGATTCTGTGTCTCCCTCTGTCTCTCTGCCCCTCCCGTGCTCATGCTCTGTCTCTCTCTGTCTCAAAAATAAATAAAAGCATTACAAAAAATTTTTTTAAAAAAAACCACTGTGAAATTTAATACGCATTCCCAGATTATACGTGCAAACTCCCTGATGAATAAGGAGAGCAGCTAGGAACTCAACTAAGGGAATAGCCATGGCTCCTGTCCACCTCCCAGGCTTTCTAGAAACAGCAGATGAAACCATCTGGGCAGATATCTTTGAGACTCAGTACACAAAAGTCAGAATTTACAGGATGCTCTTGCAAGCAGCAGGTAATATCCGTTTCTAAACATATGTGCAATGAGAAGTCTTGAGCATTGGTTTTTGGAAACCGGTGTGGCGATTGGTAGTTCGGTTCATCACCCAATTTCAATGTGGCCGCAGTGTGACTCACAGTAGACCTGATTTTATTACCGGTATTCAAATAATTTGTGTTTCTCTTAACATTTGATAGCTCTCGAATTCGAAACCCCAGAAAACAGATGAACAGGTGTGTGTACTAGCATGGGCACCCTTTGTTCAGTGTGGGCGGTCTTGGGTTCACCGTCAAGATTTGTTGAACTCCATGGTCTGGTTTGTAAATGTTTTATTGGTCTGTATACCCTCTTATCAGGGCCTTTACTGATACCAACACCAGTAAACTGTATTCTGCAAACAAAAATAGCATTTTTACTTCTAGTCAGTTTTTCCTGCTTACGTTGTTTAGAAATTCGAGTGAGTCAGGGTACTATTTAATGATGTTTTGCCGGACAGTACCAAGGATGTCCCTGAAATTGCCTCAAGTAATTATATCCTCCCCAATACTTCTGAGAGGTATATTCTCATAAAGCAAAATCAAGGGCAAAAATAACCAAACAACAACAGTGAAAAATTTTATTAGTTGGGAATTTGGCTTCAAGCCACAGTACAAAGCTCTACTAAACTGGGCTGAACACATGAAAGGCTTCTTTTTCTAAGCTTGTTTGGCCTAAATAGCCTCAGGCGAAAGCAGGCTCCTAAGATTGCTCTCTCTTCCTTTCAAGCTTCAAAGGCAGCCAGCCCTGAGACTTCAGTGAGCACTAATGGAAATGGAGCGAAAGCCAAAGAGGACCCTGTTAGCTCCCCTGTGTGTTGCTGAAGTAAACTTTGTTGGGCCCCAAACTTAGGGAGAGGATAACCTTTCTGTGCCCCCCCACCCCCATCCTGCCAGCAACAGAGAGGCTTGCAGTGACCTATAGCCTCTTGGAAAACTGTGCCCTTGAAAAAAGCAGCTTAATTAGTATTCTATGATCTGCCAGTGCAATCAACCCTCCTCCCTCCTCTATCCTTAAAGTGGGATAAAGAATGTGAATGTGGAATGGTGTTTTATGCCTAAGGAACAACAAAACTATTTCAAGTAATTGAGTACATTTCTTAAAAGAAAGCAACGTCTTGTTGCCTTCTTGTCTTCTGTTAGAGCTTTGATAAAAAGAGGCTCTTTTGGGACCCCCCAAGTCTGTGAAAAATAAATCAGCCATCTTCTGATGCCTTGGGGACCAGTGGAAAAGTGTAAGCATACACACATGCACATTCTTTACAATAAGTCTCTGGCATTAACCCAGAGCCCTAGTGAGCAAGGCTGAGTCATAGATTTCTACAAGGACTCCTTTTGTGCTGTTGGCCTAAAGCCTAGATAAAAAGAAAGCAAAGAGGTCTCTTTGACTTCTCTGGCCTAGGCCTACACTCGAATTTTTGCTTTAAGAGTCTTGCTACTTTGTTAATAGTAAGAAGGGAGGAAAGAAAAGTTGAATAAAAAGAGCACCAAGGGTAAAAGAATCTTTTTCTCTTACACTTAGAGATGATCTTACCTGAGTTACCAAGTCCTAGGCCATTCAACACCGGGGAGGGTATATGTGTTGGGGGGCATTTTAAGAAAAAATCAGGTGAAAGGACACACTGTTTGAGGCAGAGCAGTGAAATTGCGATTCTCACAGAACCCTGAAGATGCCAAAGTCAGAGCTATTTACTTATCTTCAAATCTCTCTGAAGTCTTCTGCTACTGGCTGACTGGCTTTACTTCTTCATTATAACTTCCCTCAACTTCTCCTCTTGACACGCTCGTCAAGTTTTGTTGTTCTTCCACAGCCATCTTTTCTTAGATTGGAAGCTTCCTAAGGGCTGAGACATGTTTGTCTTATTCTCTAGCACTTAGTAGGCACTGAGTAGACTTTTTTTTCCCTATTGAATAACATTTACATTGTGCCCTTGACTATAACTTTTATTCAGAGCAGCATTGAGAAGGGTATTTCAGGTGAGTGTTTCTTCACCTCCTCCAAAGAGTAGTGTTTAGCCAACATTAACTCAAGAGATATTATCATGTGCATAAATGATGAGGTTGGGGAAATTAAATCTCATACGTATATGTTTTGTTCATTGCTGACCCCTCAGACTGGGATTTATGTGTCCTTAACCCCATGGCCATCCTCCTTTCATAGACCTCTAATAATTTCTTCATAAAAATTTGCATTTCAACTGGACTGTAAACACCAGGAGTTGCAAGAGACTACTCTGCTTTGCTCACTACTGAATTCCTAGCACCCATCACCTGGCCTCGCCTGTATTTAATAAGCATCTGTTAAATGAATGGATAAAACATTCAGGAATTTTTTTCCAGACACTGATCATTAACTGTAAAGCTACTTTACCCACTGGATCGCCTCCATGTTTTTAGTCACAGACCATTAGAAGACTAACGTGTATGCTATCTATTGGAGTGACTGTAGCCATTGATGTTCAAGATGATTTTAGGCTTATGCTTCAGCAGTTCCTATATCTCATTAGAAAGACAAAGGAAAAAGAAATATCACTATAGCTGAAATACATTGCAAAAGATATCTGAAACTCAGCTCTAAAACACACACCTCTAACTTGTGACATAAAGTAGCACGCAGATCTGTACCCAATCTGGCAGTATAATAGCTTTTACTGCATAAAAGTTTGTATATATGTTAATGATGGTAGAACCCATTTTTGAATTTACATGTGGTCCACAAGTAACTCTTGGTTCAAAGTGGTGTTTCTATTTCAGATAATTTTCATGAAGTCCACTTACTTAAGGTACCTTATATAAAGCACTTTTTAGTGTTTAAGTATAGATACCAAAATGACTATTAATTTCTTGAGTTACTGAATTTCCAGCAAATTATACCTTATGTATAATCAAGAAGTAGAACTTAAAAAGTCCATTTCTGTTTCTGCCTCATACATATTATTCTATTTCTTTAAGGAGGAAAATGAAGAGAGTAGGAGGCAGTGATAATATCTTATTAATACACTATGTGCTTTTAAAAAATATACTTACCGTATTTCATATTAAGTACCTCTTAATGAACATTGTCAAAATAATAAAGACCTAAGAAGTCAAAGCAATCTAGACAGACTCGTTCTGAGAAAAAGTTGTTAATGAAACATAATATTTAGTCCAGGAAAACTCAAGTTTATTCAATAAACATCTAAATGTACTTTATTTCCATAAGGAACAGCTGTATGGAGGAGGGATAAAAGCAGGAGAGAGGAAAAAGGAAAACACAAACCAAAAAATAATAAATTTCACACAGAAATGAAGGAACAGAGGGTGAACACCTGAGAGGAGTAAAGTACTGTTGTGACACCTTGCCAGTCACTTGGGCTGTAAAATTCAGCATGTGACACAATTTCCCATGCCTTTTGAAGTACTAATTACATGATTAAGTACTCTTAACCTTGACCCTGGAAGCTCCAGGAGCTTTCATTCATTATTCATTAATGGGGTTTAAGACTGTTCTACTCTGGAGATACAAAGACTGTGCCTTCCAGGAATATGCAGTTGATTAGAGGAGACAGAAAGGTAATGAGGGGATGCTAATCTGGTTTAATATGTACTATAATACTGGAAATGCTATTTTCTTGTATGTGGCAAAAGCATACTAAGAAAATGCTCCAAAAACTCTGTCAGGTTTTTTATATGTCAGATCCTAAAATGGCATTTCAGGACTTTTTTTTTTTTTTTTAACTGGTGTTGGTTGCACTTAAAATATGTATCCTATAGCAATGATACTTAAAATTATTTTATAGCCCCCTATATAATAAAATTAATACAGTTTTAGTCAGATTTTGTTTCAAGTCACTGTAAAATTTTTATCTTCTCCCAGAACTAACACAGGACCAGCCTTCTTCACACCTCACATCACAGAGTAAGTGGAGAAGAAAACTGAGAAACAATGAATTTAGCATTTATTATCTTGCTTTAGAATAGAATTATGGTGGGGCGCTTGGCTGGCTCAGTCGGTGGAGTATGCGACTCTTGGTCTCAGAGTCATGAGTTTAAGCCCTGAATAGAGCTTACGTACAAAGTAAAAAATAGGGGAGCTTGTATGGCCCAGTTGGTTAAGTGTCTGACTCTTGGTTTTTGGCTTCAGTCATGATCTCAAGGCTCAGGTCATGATCTCACAGTCGTGAGATGGAACCCCAAGTCAGGCTCAGCATAGAGTGTGGAACCTGCTTGGGAATCTTTCTCCTGCCCCTCCCCTCCTCATGGTCATGTGCTCTCTCTCTAAAAATAAATAAACTTAAAAAAAAATAGAATAGAGTTATGGTTAAAATATGTTTAAATGATAACTCCTTTGAAGCTTCCCCAGCTTTTTCTGAGTCTAGGGTGTTGGGTATGTATGTGGTTCTGTGGGGGTTGGGCAGTGTTGCTATAGGGAATTCTATGTAGCACTGAACACCATTTTGTTACTTTTGTTTATGTGACAGATCATGGTGATCACTTTGATCTAAAATTAGGTAAAGTTCTAGAAGCTTCAAAAGTGTCATTCCATTATCTAATCTGGGCTGAGCAAATAGTCTATGCAAAGGCTACTCCAAGTAGTTTCTTGTGGAGGATGTGGTTTGGTAGGTTGCAGGTGGGGAATACCCAGGGATAGCCAGAGACAAGCAGGAGCAGAGTCATGAAGGACCTTATATATTATGTGAGGAAACTTAGACTTTATTGTGAAGTTAAGTTATTTTCCATCCTGATGGTATTTCACAATCTAGTAGAGATTTAGACAGGGTCCTGCTACCTAATTTATCTTAAGTATATGTTAGCATTAACTACTCTAAAACAAAAATCTCAATTGGGTTGATGTTCTCTCCCCTCCTCTGATGGAGGCCATGTTACCTGTCAGAGGTGAGGTAAGTGGTGATTATGTCAGGATTCTGAGGAAAGTATTAACGATTCCCAGTGGATGTTATGGGGAAACGGTGAGGAGGGAACAAAAAACAATTGCTGAACAGAGGCCATAAATTTGTAAGGAAGTCAATTTGTTCATTGCATTATTTTTCTCTAGGAGTCTCCAGCCTCATAGAAGCACAGAAGGCAAATTTTTGGAAGATTGGGAGTTTGGCGCAAGGGTGCAGCTGGAATTATTAGAAACAAAAGATATTGTCAAGAGCAGTTACTTTATAATTGTTGACTAATATTTAGGATTTAAATCATGGTTGAGAACAATCGCTCCGGCAGTGGTACGAAGGATCTTTATCCCCGCCAGAACAGAAAGCCCAGGCGCCGAAGCAGTAGGTACAGATGAATATGGATGAGGTCTGGACCTACATGAGGTAATGATAACAAAGGAAGAAGCGGTTGGTTTGAGTGTAATTTTTATATAGAACTAAATGAGACTTTTAAAGAAGCAGGTGAAATGGGAGATGATTCGCAGGTTCCTGACCGGGGTGACTGGGGAATGTTAATGTCCAGGTCGAGGTAGAAGCTAATGGATTTAGCCTGGACATGCTGAATTGAGGGGCATCCCTGGAAAGATATCTAGTAATTGGGTATTTGGTAGGATGCTTAGGAGAGAGAGCTAGGCTAGTGGTGTAATTTGGGAATCACTGTGTATTGGTGATTAGTATATTGGTGATTTAGACGCTTACCCAAGGAGTGTGTGTGTAATGAGGGAAGAGAAGATCAAAGACGAATTCCAGGGGAATACCAACATTTACAGAGTGGAGAGAATGAAGACACTTCTTAAGGAAATAAAAAGAAACAGAAATGATTGTCATGGAAACCTTGGAGGGGCGAAGACTTTCAAAAAATAGAGTGGTCAAGGATATTAATCTGTGAGGGGTCAAGTGAGATAAAGACTGGCTAACATCCATTTAATTTGGAAATTAGTAAGAACAATTTCAGTTAGTGGTGGTAGCAGAAATCAGATTCCTGTGGGTTGAGGAATGAACAGAAAATGAAGAATTGAATTCAGAGTACTCTTTCAAGAGGCTTATTTATGAAGGTAAGAGCAGACATTAAACTACAGCTAGAAGAGAATCCAAGGTTGAAAGAAGTTTTTCTTTAAGATGGGAAAGATATGGGTTCATTTGCTTGTGGAGGGGAAGTCAGTGGGAAAAAAATCTTAGAGAAAAGCAAGAGGGAAAAATCTATGCCACAGAAATTAGTACAAGCAGAGATACAGCATGGAGCTTTGGAGGGGGCATTGGCTTTAGACACAAGACTTTAGACTGGTGGGTGGTAGAGAACTGGGGATTTTAGAAATGCATTGATATCTAGTTTAGTTTAATTGCACTCAGATGCGTGATTTCCTCCTTGGAGAGAATGCATGCCAGGCTGTCTCCACTCCTTTACTCACACCACCTCAGGAGAGGTGGAACTAATAACATACTTAGTAAATTTGATTAGAACAACTGAGCATTAGAATACTTGGCTGAGGGGCGCCTGGATGGCTCAGTCGGTTAAGTGTCCAACTTCGGCTCAGGTCATGATCTTGCGGTCCATGAGATCGAGCCCCGCGTCAGGCTCTGTGCTGACAGCTCAGAGCCTGGAGCCTGTTTCAGATTCTGTGTCTCCCTCTCTCTCTCTGACCCTCCCCCATTAACGCTCTGTCTCTCTCTGTCTCAAAAATAAATAAACATTAAAAAAAATTAAGAATACTTGGCTGAATTCTGGCCACCCTTCCTTTTGGGAGCAATCTGCCTACAGAGAGAATATGTTCTCCTGCTCCTTCAAGGGCACACTCTTCCCCACCACAAGGAAGAGTCGCCTTGGTTCAGTGCTGCCTTAAACTTGATGATGTGTGTCTCCTCCTGCAATTCAGCATTGTAAAGCTCCTGTGGTTAACATACACAAAGCCATATCCTCCACCCTGGACTTTGTAAGTAATAAAGATAATATTTTGGTCTCTGTTATTCCTTTCTTGCATTTATCTAGTAGATCAGTGCTGGATGAGAGAGAAGAGTATAATCTTTGTGTCAATCGTTTACTCATCAAAGGTAGCACTGCCTACATGAGTATGGAAGACAGCTAGTTGCCCCCCACAGTCTGTTCTTCCATTGTTATTTGGATTTGGTTGCCCAGGTAGAGTCTATGTTTCCCAGCCCCCTTGCATCTAGGTGTGGCCAGAGGACTTAGTGCTTTTGTGGAAAGTGATCAGCAGTAATGAGTGTAATTTCCGCACCACTTGATTAAAAGGAAATTACTTTCCCTCTTTTTTTGTCTGGGACCTTAGATATGGCTAAGGTCTTACACCGTAGATATGGCTATGAGCCAATTTGACTTTGTAGGGGAGGAATGAGCCCTAAGGATCAGCAGAACATTTAATATGGAGGGAATCTGCATTGTTGAATACCCTTATAGAGAAGAATTGACCCACTAGGCTACATTGGACTATTACAGGACAGAGAAATAAACATTTACCTCATTTAAGTCATTGTATATTTGGGGCTTTTTCTGATAGCAGCTTAGCCTTTACCTTAAAAGCCAGGATTGAGTTGTTAGAGCCTTAACCAACTGAGCCATCCAGGCACCCCTCCATCTACCTCTCTGGATCTTAAAATATTATTTAAGTGTCCCACTTCAGCTGAGGTCATGATCTCGTGGTTCACAAGTTTGAGCCCCACGTCAGGCTCTGTGCTGACAGCTCAGAGCCTGGAGTCTGCTTCGGATTCCGTGTCTCCCCTTCTCTCTGCCCCTCCCCCACTTAACGCTCTATTTCTCTCTCTTTCAAAAAGAAAAAAATTTCTAAAGATCCCGAGTGGTAGTTGGAATTTAACCTATTAAAGTCTTTAGCTATGAACTAGACCACTGGCATATAGATACTATATGCCAGTTTCTTACATAAATGAATAGCACAATTTCTTTTGTTTTATTTATTTACTTTTAGAGAGAGAGGGAGAGAGAAAGAATCCCAGGTGGACTCCATACTGTCCACACAGAGCCCAATGCAGGGCTCGAATTCACACACCATGCGATCATGACCTCAGCCGAAGTCAGACACTTAACTGACTGAGCCACACAGGTGCCCCAGAAGAGCATAATTTCTAGTATTAAAAAAAAATGTCACAACCATGGATATAATATTAATACGTTCCAAGAATGGTAGGTGAGACAGAAAGCTCTGTTTGTGCTTGTATGTCCCAGAAAGCAGGCTAAATAAACTCACACTCATTCAAATTCTGTTTATTTGTACCAATTCGTTTTCAATGACATTAGGAAAGTTTAACTGAGAAAATTATTCTGGGCATTCCAGGCAGAGTGCATAAATAGCAAGCATAAAGTTCCTAAGCCACCCGTGAACTCAGCATGCTCAGGGTTAGGAAGAACAGTGTGCCTGGTACACTGGTGAGGAAGAATCATGGGAAGTGAGCTTAGGCAGATTGGCTGGTCCTTGTAAGTCAGGATAAGAAACATGGGTTTTATTTGAGGCATGATGGAAACCATGAGAAAAGTTTAGGCAGTCCAATGGCATGAACAGATCTGCCTTTTAAAAATACCACTCCAGAAAATGGGTGCAAGGGAGGAAGCAGGAAAACTGATTAGAAGATACTGCAGTAATCCCGGCAAGTATCTGTCGGAGAGTGGTTCAGATCTTTTGGACAGTTTGGGGACTTTGAGCACAGCAAGCCCCTTCTTCAGCAGCAAAAGAATAAATGTATTTAGTTGAACTGAAGAACTCAATACATATCAAAGATGTTTGTCTGGCGCTCATTAGCCAGAACATTCCTTCACTCCCAAGCTCTGATAGGCTGCTCCCAGCGTGCCTTTGTTGTCAAGGAGTGAATGTCTTGGCTCAGCTCAGAAACCCTGAACAGGGGCCCTTGACCACAGCTGCTTGCTTCTGGGAACATGGTCAGTAAAATGAATGTCTAGATTTTCAGTTAATCAAATGAAACACCAGCTAGCCTTTTGGTTCAGTACTTCCCAAGTAAGTTCCTGCCAAATCCAGTCAATGTTGTGAGCTGTTAAATAGGCTTCGACAGCTGCCTGGCCTGGGAGACACTTGTGATGGTAAAGCTATTGACAGCTCACAGATGGGAGAGCTTTCAATATTAGCTGATCAAATGTGCCAGAAGAAAGAAAACAGCAAAATTGTCAAGAAATGGGTGCCTTCTGATTGGCACGGAAATGAGGCACCAGGGAATTGGAGCAGATGAATCTCACCCAAAGGCACATCCTAAAATGGATTGCAGATTGTTTCATTTTCCTTGCAGAACTAGTTCTCTTGATCTAATCTTAACCTATGATGCAGGCTTGACTGACTCCTTTAGATGCAGGAGCTCTTCCTACTGTGGGTGTTCCAGGAGCACCAGCCGTAGACAGGGAGCAACCTAGAGACCTTTCCACCATGATTCTGAAACAGATCCTGCCCACCACCAATAAACTGACTTAGAGAATCTCGATCTGAGGAAAAACGGCCTTATATCTGTGTTCAGGCATGCATTCTCTCAAATGACAAATTTCTACTTTAACTAGAAATTTCAATTTGTTGGTCCAGTGTGTGTTGAGAACAAGGTTGGCAGGGGAATGTCAGGGACATTGAAAAGAAGAGTAGATGAGATGAAATGCTGCTGTGAAGAATTGGAGAGGAAACTCACTGAGGTGTGTAAAAGGATTGTTTACTGGGTAAGGTGGGAGAACACACACACACAGAAGCACAGTCTGCAGTATTGTTGGTTTCTCCAATAGCACTCTGCAGCTTTGCAGTAAAGGGAGTGAAGGCAGCTGTCGTACAGAGCATGAGTACAAGTTTGGCAGAATAGCAGGGGAGAAAGACCCAAGTTCACGGTATTGACGGGCGACCATGTGCTTGGAGCAGTGAAGAAAGCAGCATAGGCTGGGATAGGAATGGATGTGAGATCAGGAAACAGCACATAGAATGTGATTTCTATCACAGAATTCATGGAAGCAGAGAGTGAGCAGAGTGAGAATAAGAGGGAGGGAACCCAAAAGAGAAACAGTAGCCTTTTGACAAAGATGCATTCTCATTCAATCGGACACCATTACCTAAACTCTAACCTCTGAAAGGGTGATTCTCCTCCTTTTAGTCATTGAACAATCAGAAAGTTGAAATCCTGCCCCCACCAGAGGGGTGATGCTATGTGTCTTATAGTCAGTTTGGGCCGAGATAACAAAGAAATGCAATAGATTGAGTGGCTTATAAACAACAGAAACTTATTTCTCACAATTCTGAAAGGCTGGGTAGTCTGAGATCATGGTGCTGGCAGATTTGTTGTCAGTGAGAGCCCATTTGCTGTGCCCTCACATGGCAGAAGAAGGGCTAGGACACTCTCTGGGGTCCCTTTCATAAGGGTACTAATCTCATTCATAGCTTCTTCCAAAGATCCCAAAGATCCTACCTCCTAATACCATTATATTGGGGCTTACAGTCTTAACATGTGAGTTTTGGGAGGACACAAACATTCAGCCCATGCCACCATGCCAACATTTATTGAAAGCTTACTCTTTGGCAGTGGCCATGCTAAGAGGCTTTCACAAGCGTTCACAACTCAGTGGTGTGGGTTTTTTTAAGGGGGACTTTGCATACCTTGCACAGTCACACATTACTGAGTGACAGAGCTGGGATTCACACTTGGGCAGAACACTGGCCAACCCCTTGTCCCCATGCTTAGCCATTATGCCGTACCATCATCTTCTCACTGGATGGAACAACTGGATATTGTTAACAAAAATTGTGATTTGAAAATTACTGTTGAACATGGAATGATTCATAGATAATTTATAAGCTTGGGAATATGGAAATCACATTAGTTGATTTATTCTTTTTCTTAACAACCTTTTGTTAAGCACCTACAATACAAAGCCCAGACCCTAACACAGTATAAAGTATGAATTAATGTTACCATCATCATGTGAAATACTGTATATTCAGCAGTCAGGAAAGAAATGTATTAGAATGTTACATATAAATATTTCAGAGTATTCTGTGTAACTCTGGACCTTGCAACTGAGTTGGGATATAAAAGTTTGAGTAATTATTCAGAAAGAGCCAAGGATATATACAACTTATTGACATACAGATACTGAAATAAAATTCAAAATTTGTGTCCTAAGTTTAATAAAAGAAGAAACCAAGTAGTAGTCTCCATGCAATCTAAAGGATCTTTTTTTTTTTTCTTTTTTGATGATTAGTGAGCAACCTGCTACAGTGGACCACAACAAATTCCTGAAGGAGGAAATGAGCAATTATCTATATCCATGAAAGGCACGTTGAGAGAACATATTCATGGGGACAAATTTAGGATAAATGCAAAGTATTTCTTGCCTTTGGAAATTGTCAGAGACTAGAATTCCAGGGGATTGTGTGGGATCATCCCCTTGAGTAATAAAGAGGAGACAGAAGACAGGCAGTTACCTCCTGAGTATCTTTCATTCTTAAGGTGTGGGTCATCTGTGTCAGATGGATTCTAAATGCCATCATCACCTGGACAATTTGGGTGATGAGCAGGTTTTGCCATTACCCAAATAACCACTGTCTGATGGAAGTGGGAGCTCCATGGTTGTCCCTAAGTAGAAGAGGTAAAATACAGAGAGAGGAAAGTAGCTTTAAATAGAAAGCAAGAATGAGAAAGTTCTTGCCATCCTCAAGATGGACACTCATTTAAAGAAGTCTCCTGTACTTGTATTTCAGTATCTATCTTTTAAATACAGATTTCCTTGGGTTTATCATGGAGTTACATTCCTATAAACCCATAAATTGAAAATATCATAAGTCAAAAACACATTTAATACATCTAACCTACTGGACATCATAGCTTAACCTAGCCTACCTTAAATGTGCTCAGAACACTTACATTAGCCTACCGTTGGGCAAAATAGTCTAACACAAAGTCTATTTTATTATAAAGTGTTACATATCTCATGTAATTTATTGCATACTGAACTGAAACTGAAAAAAGTTCAGGATGGGTACAGAATCATTGTAGGTGTTATTGGTTGTTTACCCTCGTGACCACCTGGCTGACTGAAAACTGCAGCCTGACTTGCTGATTCAAAATTCGAAGCGCAGTTTCTACTTAACGCATATTGCTTTTCCACGATGATAACGTCAAAAGATCATTAAGCCGAAAGGTTGTGAGTTGGGGACTGTCTGTAATAATATGCTTAAGTAAGAATGACATGGTGGTGAAAACATCAGGTAAAGTATACTTTAGTCTGAAGCTTAAAGAACAGCTCACATTTTTTTATGTAAGTTTTATATGTCGTGTGATAGGAACACAGTTGAGAGTTGGGTAATTATCATTATTTAGAAGCTCTTCTGCTTGACACATCTCATTAACTCTGCTAGTAAAGTATCACTTCAAATGAGAACATGTTTATGTTGAATATTTTTAAATGGACAGTGTAGGGTGGGGGTTGCATTTGGTGAAGTGGAAAAATTAAAAGTTAAGGGTCATACTTTGAGGATGAAAATAATTTTTGTTTCTGATGTTGTTAAAAAGGAAGAAAAGGGTTTTGATCAAATTGAAATAAAATTTTAGAACTCTGAATGTTTGGAGACAGTAATCTCAACAAATAATATTTGTACTCTCAGTGGACTATCTTATTATAAGATTGCATAAGTCACATATATAGCAAAATGAATAAACCAGAAGTCATTTTATTCTAAATAGTTGTAACAATACTTTTCTGATAGGGGTGCTTGGGTGGCTGGGTTGGCTAAGTGTCCTACTCTTGATTTCATCTCAGGTCATGATCTCATGGTTCATAAGTTCGAGCCCCTCATTGGGCTCTGTGCTGACAGTATGGAGCCTGCTTAGGACTCTCTCTCTCTCTCTTACTCGCTCTCGCTCTGGCTCTCTCTACCCCTACCCGACTTGTGTGAGCATGCATGCACTCTCTCTTTCTCAAAACAAATAAATAAACTTACAAAAAAAAATAAGGAATACTTTCCTGGTAGATACCTAGCCATTGTTATCTAAGAAGCCAAAATTTCAAATTTGAGCCCCGGGGCTCGAACTCACGGACTGTGAGATCATGACCTGAGCTGAAATCAGACGCTTAATCGACTGAGCCACCCAGGTGTCCCATTTTGAGTTTGTTTTTGTGTATGGTGTAAGACAGTGGTCCAGTTTCATTCTTCTGCATGCAGTTGTCCAGTTTTCCTAACATCGTTTGTTGAGGAGAAGGTCTTTTTCTCATTATATATTCTTGCCTGCTTTGTTAAAGAATAATTGACCATATAATCATGGGTTTATTTCTGGGCTCTCTGTCTGTTCCACTGATCTATGTGTCTGATGTAGTGCTGGTATCATACTGTTTTGATTAGTGTAGCTTTGTAGTGTATCTTAAATTCTGGAATTGTGATACCTCCAGTTTTGTTCCTCTTTTTCAAGATTTCTGTGGCTATTTGGTTTGTGTGTGTGTGTGTGTGTGTGGGTGTGTGCATGTGTGGTTCCATACAAATTTTAGGATTATTTGTTCTAGTTTTGTGAAAAATACTGTTGGTATTTTGATAGGGGTAACATTAAATCTGTAGATTGCTTTGGGTAGTATGCGATTTTAACAATATTGGTTCTCCCAATCCATGAGCATGGAATATCTTTCTGTTTGCTTATGTCGTTTTCAATTTCTTTCATCACTGTTTTATAGTTTTCACACTACAGATCTTTCCTTGGTTAAGTTTATTCCTGGGCATTTTATTTGTTTTGGTATAATTGTAAATTGGATTGTTTTCTTAATTGTTTTTCCTGGCACTTCATTATTAGTGTAGAAATTCAACAGATGTCTGTATATTGATTTTGTATTCTGCAACTTTACTGAATTCCTATCAATTCTAGTAGGGGTTTTTTTGGTGGAATTTTAGAATTTTCTAAATATAGTGTCATGTCATCTGCAAATAGTGAAAGTTTTACTTCTTTCTTAGCAATTTGTATACCTCTTATTTCTTTTCTTGTCTAATTTCTGAGGTCAGGACTTCCAGTACTATGATAAATGAAAGTAGTGAGAGTGGACGTCCCTATCTTACTCCTGATCTTAAGAGAAAAGCTTTGATTTTCACTATTGAGTATGATGTTAGTTGTGGGTTTTTCATATATGCCCTTTATTATGCTGAGGTGTACTCCCTTCTAAACCTACTTTTTTGAGGGTAATTATCATGAATGGATGTAGCACTTTGTCACATTCTTTTTCTGCATCTATTGAAATGATTGTATGGTTTTTATACTCTTGTTAATGTGATGTGTTACACTGATTAATTTGCAAATATCAAACCACTTCTGCATCCTTGGAGCAAATCTCACTTGATCACGATGAATGATTTTTTAATGCATTGTTGGATTTGGTTTGCTAATATTTTGCTGAGGATTTTTACATCTATATTCATCAGAGATATTGTCCTGTAGTTTTCTTTTTCTGTAATGTTTTTGTCTGGCTTTATATTAGGGTAATGCTGGCCTCATAGAGTGAATTTGGAAGCTTTTCCCTTTTATTTTTTGGAATAGATTGAAAAGAATAGATACTAACTTGTCTTTAAATGCTTATAGAATTCACCTGTGAAGCCATCTGGTCAGGACTTTTGTTTGTTTCGAGTTTTTTGATTACTGACTCAATTTCATTGCTAGTAATTGATCTGTTCAAATTTTCTAGTTCCTCCTGATTCAGTTTCGGAAGGTTATATATTTCTCGGAATTTATCCATTTTCTCTAGGTTATCCAGTTTGTCATTGGCATATAGTTTTTCATAATATTTTCTTGTAATGGTTTGTATTTCTGTGGTGCTGGTTGTTAATTCTCCTCTTTCATTTCTGACTTTGTTTATTTAAGTCCTCTCTCTCACTCTCCTCTCTCTCCTTTTTTTTTTTATGAGTCTGGCTAAAGGTTTATTATTTTTGTTGACCTTTTCAAAGAACCACCTCCTGATTTCACTGATCTGTTCTATTGGTTTTTTATACTCTATTTCATTTATTTCTACTTTAATCTTTATTATTTCCTTCCTTCTACTGGCTTTTGGCTGTATTTGTTCTTTTTCTTCTAGCTCCTTTAGATGTAACCATAGGTTATTTGAGGTTTTTTTTTTTTTTTTTTGTCCCTTGAAGGAGGCTTGTATTGCTGTAATCTTCACTCTTAGAACAGCCTTTGCTGCATCCCAAAGATTTTAGACCATTGTACTTCATTTTCATTTGTCTCCATGTATTTTTTTAATTTCCTCTTTAATTTTTTGGTTTATGCATTCATTGTTTAGTAGTATGTTATTTAACCTCCATGTATTTGTGTTATTTTCAGATTTTTTTCTTGTGACTGATTCTAGTTTCAAACTTTTATGATTAGAAAAGATATGTTGGGGCGCCTGGGTGGCGCAGTCGGTTAAGCGTCCGACTTCAGCCAGGTCACGATCTCGCGGTCCGGGAGTTCGAGCCCCGCGTCAGGCTCTGGGCTGATGGCTCAGAGCCTGGAGCCTGATTCCGATTCTGTGTCTCCCTCTCTCTCTGCCCCTCCCCCGTTCATGCTCTGTCTCTCTCTGTCCCAAAAATAAATAAACGTTGAAAAAAAAATTTAAAAAAAAAAAAAAAAGAAAAGATATGTTATATGACTGCAGTCTTTTTTTTTTTATAAATTTTTTTTCAATCTTTATTTTTGAGAGAGAGACAGAGACAGTGTGAATGTGGGAGGAGCAGAGAGGGAGACATAGAATCCGAAGCAGGCTCCAGGCTCTGAACTGTCAGCACAGAGCCCAATGTGGGGCTTGAACTCACGAAATGCGAGATCATGACCTGAGACAAAGTCGGACACTTAACAAACTGAGCTACCCAGGCGCCCAGACTGCAGTTGTTTTTTAATTTATTGAGGCTTGTTTTGTGGCCTAGCATGTGATCTGTTCTGGAGAATGCTCCATGTGCCCATTAAAGAATATGAATTCTGCTGTTTGGGATTGCATGTTCTGAATATATGTGTTAGATCCATCTGATCCAGTGTGTCATTCAGAGCCACTGTTTCCTTATTGATTTTCTGTCTGAATGATCAATCCATTGATGTGAGCAGGGTTTTAAAGTTCCCTACTCTTATATTACTATTGATTATTTCGTTAATAATTTTCTGTCTGTTAATAGTTGCTTTACATAGTGGGGTGCTTTCCTGTTGGGTTCATAAATATTGATTTACATTGTTATATCTTCTTGTTGAATCATTCCCTTTATCATTATATAGTGCCCTTCTTGCTCCAGTCTTTGTTTTAAAGGTTATTTTGTCCAACAAAGTAATACTCCAAAGTTGTAACCCCAACTTTATTTTCACTTCCATTTGCATGATAAATGTTTTTCCGTTCCTTCGTTTTCAATCTGCATGTTTCTTTAAATCTGAAATGGGTCTCTTGTAGGCAACATGTAGATGAATCTTCATGTTTTTTATCCATTCAGTCACCCTAAGTCTTTTGGTTGGAGCATTTAGTCCATTTACATTCATTTGCTCTTAGCCAAAAGGCCGAGAAGCGATTAGTCCATTTACATTCAATGTGATTATTGATAGGTATATACTTAATGCCATTTTGTTACTTGTTTTATGGTTGTTTTTGCAGTTCTTCTGTGTTCCTTTCTTCCCTTGTTCTTTTCCCTTGTGATTTGATTGCTTTCTTTAGTGATATGCTTAGATTCTGTTCTCTTTATTTTTTGCATATCTGTGTAACTTTTTGATTCGTGGTTACCATAAGGTTGATATATAACACCCTATGTATATAGCAGAGTATATTAACTTTATGGTCACTGGAGTCTAAACCCATTCCAAAAGCACTAAATTTTAGTCACCCTCTCCCATATTTTATGTATATGATGTCACTTTACATCCTTTGGTTTTGTGAATCCTTTGACTGATTTTTATAGATATAGATATTTATAGATATAACTGATGTTACTGCTTGTGTATTTTATGTTTTTTTTAAATTTTTTTTAACGTTTTATTTATTTTTGAGACAGAGAGAGACAGAGCATGAATCGGGGAGGGTCAGAGAGAGAGAGGGAGACACAGAATCCGAAGCAGGCTCCAGGCTCTGAGCAGTCAGCACAGAGCCCGACACGGGGCTCGAACTCACAGACCGTGAGATCATGACCTGAGCTGAAGTCAGACGCTTAACCGACTGAGCCACCCAGGTGCCCCACTGCTTGTGTACTTTAATCTCCATATGGTTTTAAAAGTGATTAATTTACTGCTTTTAATATGTTTTTATTTACCTGTGAAATATTTTCTTTTCTCTAGTTTCCTTACTCTTGGTTGTGGCCTTTTCTTTCCACTCTAAGAATTCCCTTTAATTTATGAGGCTGGTTTAGTGGTGATGAACTCCTTTGACTTTTGCTTTTCTGAGAAACTATCTCTTCTTCTTTTCTGAATGATAGTTTTACTGGAAAAAAATATTCTTGGTTGCAGATTTTTTTCCCTTTAGCACTTTGAAAGTATCTTGCCACTCCCTTCTGGCCTGCAAAATTTCTGCTGACAAATCAACTCATGGCCTTATGGGCCTTCTCTTTTATGTAACTGTTTTCTTTTCTCTTGTTGTTTTTATTTTTTTAGTGTTTTGATTGTATTTATTTATTTATTTATTTATTTACAGAGAGAGAGAGAGAGAGAGAGAGAGAGAGAGAGAGAGCGCACACATGAGCAGAGGAAGGGCAGAGGAAGAGAGAGAATCTCAAACAGGCTCCACACTCAGCACCGAGTCTGATGTGGGGCTTGTATCCATAAATGTGAGATCATTGCCTGAGCTAAAATCAAGTGTTGCATGCTTACTTGACTGAGCTACCCAGGCACCCCTCTTGCTACTTTTAAATTTTCTTTGTCATTACTTTTTGCCATTTAATTACTATGTATGTTGGTGTGGATGTCCCTGGGGTGATTTTTTGGGGGGCTCTCTGTGTCTCTTGGATGGGATGTCTGTTTCATTCCTCAGATTAGGGAAGTTTTCAGCCATTATTTCTCCTTATTTGTGCCTTTTTTCTCTCTTCTCTTTCTGGGGTCCCTATAATTCATATGTTATTATACTTGATGAAGTTGCTGAGTTCTCTTAACCTACTCTTTTTAAAAAATTTGTTTTAGGGGCGCCTGGGTGGCGCAGTCAGTTAAGCGTCCGACTTCAGCCAGGTCACGATCTCGCGGTCCGTGAGTTCGAGCCCCGCGTCGGGCTCTGGGCTGATGGCTCAGAGCCTGGAGCCTGATTCCGATTCTGTGTCTCCCTCTCTCTCTGCCCCTCCCACGTTCATGCTCTGTCTCTCTCTGTCCCAAAAATAAATAAACATTGAAAAAAAAATTAAAAAATTTGTTTTTAATTTTTATTTATTTTTGACAGAGAGAGACAGAGCATGAGTGGGGGAGGGGCAGAGAGAGAGAGGGAGACACAGAATCCAAAGCAGGCTCCAGGCTCTGAGATGTCAGCATAGAGCCCAAGGCAGGGCTCGAACTCACAGCCACAAGATCATGACCTGAGCCCAAGTCAGATGCTCAGCCAACTGAGCCACCCAGGCGCCCCTTAACCTATTCTTTTTTATTTTATTATTCCTTTTTTCTTTTTGCTGTTCATCTGATTGTTTTCCATTACTCTGTCTTCCAGCTCGCTGATCCATTCTTCTGCCTCCTCTAATCTATTGATTCCCTCTATTGTATTTAGTTATTGGGCTCTTCATCTCTACTAGGTTCTTTTTTATGTGGTCTATCTCCTTGTTGAAATTCTCTAGTTTTTTCTCAAGTCCAGTCAGTATCTTTAAGACTATTACTTTGAATTCTCGACCAGGCACATTTCTTCTCTCCATTTCATTTAGCTTTCTTGCTGTGATTTTTCCTGTTCTTTCATTTGGGACATATTCCTCCATCTCCTCATTTTGTCTAACTCTCCATGTTGGTTTCTGTGTATTAGGAAATCAGCTACATCTTCTTATCTTACAAGTAGTGTTCTTGTGAAGAAGAGGTCCTATAGTTTCCTGTAGTGCAATGTTCCTTGTTCTCTAAAACCAGGCACTTTAGGCATGTCCCCTGTGTATTGTATGTACCCTACTGTTGTGTCTGAGCCACATTTGCCTTCATTCCAGTTAGCTACAAGGCCCGCTTTATCTATTGTGGACACGGTTTGGTCCCTGTGCCGTAAAGGGGCCAGCCAGGGGCTGCATTGCACTTGTAGTTGATTCAGACCAGATGCTTACTGGGGCTGATGTTTCCTGGGCTGCAATCACACCAAACTACAGGGCTCTCTCCTTGTGTTGCCTTCTCTGAGGTTTTTGTTGGTGCATGGGACCAGCAGTTAGATCAGATATCTGCCCCCAGTCCACTGCCAGGGCTCCAGTCAAATTGATGCGTACAGTTATCTTCCCCTCTCCCTGGGGCAGGAGTCACTTTGGACGGACACTAGTCACTGTCAGGGCTGCTTGCAGAATGATACATATCAGGAGCCACTCTGGAGTTACTCCTGCCAAGTGGGGTGTGTTGGATAGGGTGAGTCTACGGAAGATGGAGGCAGGAAACAGATGTTAGCAAGCAAGGTGGAAAGTGTTCTTGCTAGTTCTGCAAGTATCCTGCTTTCCAGGCTGGGGAGGGGTTGATGGCATCTTTCAATTCTTTTGTTCTTGGAGAAGTCTTCTAAAGATCCCTGCCCTTCCAGGGAGCATGGCTCTGAGATTAATAAATCTCCTTCCTGTGTACCCCAGGCACGTTTCAAACTGCTACTTCTATGCTGTATCTTGGATGGGTTTGTTTGTTATGCTGTCTTTTTAAGGGCATGGACCCAGTTTTCTAACATCCTCCTAACTCTCCCAGGGCTAAGCCCACTGTTTTTTAAAGTGCCCAGAGTTAAGCTCTGCTGGTTGTCCATACTCATGAAGTTAAGCCCCACTGATTTTCAAAGCCAAATGTCTTGGGGACTTGTCTTCCCAGTGCAGGTCCCCCAGGTCTAGGGGACCTGGTGTGGGATTTCTTCCTTTCCCTTCTCTGTGCTTGTGGTGTCCTTCCTGTTTGTGGTTAGTCTCACTGAGAGTTTGTTTCCCAACTGCATCTCCACCCCTCCTACCCTTTTTGATGTGGTTTATTCTTTACAATTAACAGTGGAGAGGCTGTTCTGCCAGTCTTTGGATTGTTATCTGGGTTAGTTGCACTGATGTGGCTATTGTCTAAGGTGTATCTGTGGGACAAGGTGAGCTTAGGATCCTCCTACTCTACCACCTCCCCAGGCTTCCAAAAATAATTGTTCTTTTACTTTTTGTAATGTTGATGTAGACTGTTCTTTTGGGTTGTGGTTTGAGGGAATACTCATTTGGGGGAGAAAGATTTATATGTCTTATTTAAGCCCTTTCATCCCAGAAATGAAGAGAACTAAAGCTTGAAAGGAAGATTGTGGAGGTATATTTAAGGGTAATATTTTGAAATATTTAATTTGTTTCCTTTTTTATACTGAATCCCCCTTGCCATTAAAACTAATATCAAAATATTCATGACTTATTACCCCAAAGAAGAGAGACCAAGGACCACAGAGGCAAAGGAATCCATTAAGTTTATAAATGGATTTTGAAATAGCTCAGCATAAATAATAGTTTTGAAAGCCTTATTCTCAAGACCCAGTTGTTTACATTTTTTGAATTTCAGAACTTTGTTTTTAATATCAGGGATTTAGGACATGGAATTTGATGTCTATGTTTATTTAATGAGAGTAGATTGACTATAAGATTGTAAATTTACAACTGTGCAGAAATGGAAGCTTTTGAGTAAAGTTCAGTGATAGACCAAAAAGAAAAAAAGGTACATTTCTGCATAGTAATGCTAGTGACTAAATTTTGACCTGCACATATCAAAATTATAAAGGAAAGAACAGCATGGAGCAATGTGGCCTCCCCCTCCACTTGATGTCACTTAATGCAGTGGAGGACAGTGATCCCCAAACTAATAGCAAAATAAATGGAGTAGAGAGCAAAATTAATTCTGGAACTAAATGACATGAGAGATGGATATGGACGACAGCTCCCTTCCTGTCTTCCCTAAACCCCCTCTTCCAAGTCATCTAAACTGAGGAACAGGAACCTTGAAAATAGGAAGAAAGGCAGGAGTCCTGCTAGTCTAGGGATTGGAACTGATAGGTCAACACATTCAGATTTAGAAGGAATGGACAAGAATGACATGCTTATTTGTTTTTTAACTTAACAAATTCATTGAGGGTTTTAACACATACAAAAAAAGTTAATTGCTCCGCCATAACATCATTGGTTTTTACTAAAGATAATCTTGACATTTCAATGAATATGTCAACATATCTCACTCTTCCAAGATACACAACTTGCACCATATACACACACTTTACCTTACATTTTTGCATTTAGTTGAATATAAACTCTCATATATTTTGCTATTCCCACCAATCACTACATAATTAAGAATTCTCAATTCTTACATTCTTTTATTTCAAGATGGTATATATTATTCTGTTTATGTGCCGTAATTTGTTAGAATCAGTACTTAATAACAGACATATTGTTTTTCCTTTTTGCTGGAGAACAGAAGTGGAATCCATTGCAGAGCTAGTATATATAATCTTTTGCTCTTATTTAATTATTTCCTTTAAGTTTGTTTTTCTTGGAACTTGAACTGACTGCGGCTGCAGGTGGTTGGCTTGCTTCCATTCTCAACATTCAGTTGACTATGAAAGAACAGCTGACTTTTTAAAATGAAAACAAAACTTTGATTCTCAATTTGGACGACAACAGAATTCTCTTTAGCCAATAAACAAACAAAAAGAACCAAATTTGAGAATAGGGCTGCACGAATATATTTTTGTTGTTTGTTTAAACAAATTTAATGTCAGGATACTTTCAGATTTATTCTAAAAATCGTATGAATAGTACAACAAAATTCCCATATGCCCTACATCCACTTTCCCCTGTTGTTAACAGCTTATGTTAGTATGACATTTACAACTAATGAACAAATGATGACACATTGTTATTAACTAAAGTCCATACTTCACTTACATTTCCTTCCTTTTAGGGTATTTGTTTGAACTGTTGTTCAGCTTGCTTTATGCAATGGGTATTTTAATTGTATGAAAAATTGGTTTAAAAAAAATTCATACTGCTACAAATGGATGCTCTGAATTACCTTAGAAGTCTAGGGAGAAAAGAGCTTATTAAAAATCCTTTGTACCTCACCACACAAGTATAATTAGGCAGGAAACTTGTGGCTAGAAAAGAGGAAAGCTCTAATTCTTCACTCTCACCCTTTTTTTTTTCCCACTGGTCCCAGGGCAGGACATTGCAACAGATGAGTAATTTCTGTTGGCACACTGTGGTAGGCAAGGGTAGCCATAGTCATGACAGTTTTTAAATGCTGGAAAGTCCCTTGAATTTCCACTTTGTGCCTGAAGGGTAGAGTTGGATCTTAATGCATCACTGGTAAAAGCAAGCTCTGCATACATGAGAGGCTTCTGATGACTTGGAAGATCCTCTCGGGTCTTATAGATCTCCCTTGTCTCACCTTGACCCCAAGCGTTAGGCATGGGGTTCTTTCTATCAGAACAGGGTCTGCTTCTTAGGACATGCTTCTGTTTTGTCTGAAGTATGGCCATATTTCCTATTGGCTTCATTACTCCTAAGACTCGGTCAGAGAAGCAGATGGGGCCCAGCGGTTTTCCCTTACTTTAATAGATAAAACTAATCCTGAGCATAAAAATAAAACCAGTATAATGACCAATCCATGCTAACCAATGTAATGTAATCTCTAGATCATTACCAATAGCTGGCATGGGGCCATCATGTGCTAAAGCATATTTACGTAGATTATCTTATGTAATCCTCACAACAACTCTTGGGAACTATTATTATGCCCATTTTACAGATGAGGAAACTGACACATAGAATGTTAAATAGCTTAAAAAAAAAAGGACTATTAAATAACTTACCACAGTCAGTCACATATCTAGTAAATGGCAGAGTTAGGATTTAAACCCTAAGCCTACAGTTTTAATCACGTTGCTATAAATTTTACCCCTAGTTTTGGGGGCATAGACAGTCAACAGATATTGCATAAATGAGTTAGTGAATGAATAATGAATGAAGGGAACATTTCCCAGGTGGTGAATCCTTGAGTGAGGTATGTGTTATATGAGTTGAGCTTAGTTTCCTGAAGAAATACAAATATATTTTGGTGTGCTTTTGGGTTTTGAATGGAAATAAGACTGCCTTCAAAGATATAAAAGAGGAAATGATTCTGTATATAAGGGGCAACATGAAAAAGTCATAGTGAAGGAAATAAAAAGGGAATAAAACAGCTACACATTCCTTTGACTGAATTCAGAGCATCACATGGAAAGAGACTGGGGACCTATGGTTTGAGTAGTTAATGTAACTGTATGCAAAAAGTAGTAGGGAATCATCTGAAGTCAGTCAGAGGGGGTGATTCAGTAATTGTTTTTCTTATTCAGTTACAAACTTTTGTACTGATCAGGATGCAGAGGGACCAAAGGCAGGAAATGGGAAACAGAGGAGGCTTCATTCATCTGCAGCCTGGATACATGATTGGCCATAGACACAAGGTGGAAGGAAACGTTTGAGGAGCTACTGGGGGGAGGCCAGAGGGAGAAGACATCCTCCTTATTAGGTCATTTCGAATGGGAAAAGAATGTAGTGTAATTCATTTCTCTTCCCAGCTTCTGAGATTCTCCTTTTTATTTTTCTTTTCTTCTTTTCATTGTAAGTCAGAATTCAATATTAATTTTTCCCCAATGAGCATGGGGCCTAATAAATTTTAAACATGATTATTGTTAAGACTCAACTATGCCCTCTAAGGAACAGTAACACAGAAAGTCCAAAACCGTGCTTGTTTTTAACTTTAAAATTGCATTCAGTGCTTTGGAATGCATGAGGACATCCTTTTTCTCATTTCATTTTGCTAAGAGTATAGTGAAGAAGGTTTACATTGTCACAAAATGCAAAACAGACTATCAAGAGATAGTCTGAGGAGGAGTTTCAGAAATACAGAGATTTCAGGGGAAAATGAAGTAAGATTTAAAACCTTCCCTGAAAAAATAAACCTAAGTGCTCTCACTTAGACCTCATCTTGTAGCCTGCGTTTCTCACACACAAATGCAACTCTGGAATTCTCTGTGAGGAATGCCAGCAGAGGGGAGAGTTCAAGCACATAGCACAACTTCTATAAAATTCTCTTTGAATATCTTTTTTTGCTCCAGGATTCCATTCTTTGTGGAGGCTATCATATATCTCTTTTCTCTGTTCCAGAAAAATCCTTTCAGCTTTTCCAGTAAAATGCTACTCTCTTCCTTTCTTTCCTGTATAAAGTTCCAAATGTGCTTGCATATTACAATTAGCTAGACAAAAGCAAAACAAAACAGCACCAAGCCAAATCCACAGCTATCTATTAGCCTTTTAAGTGTATCACTGAGGAAGCTCAATTGATCACATTATATAATATGTAAGTAATAAACTAGCCAAAAGTAAGGTTCTTTTTCAAATGCAAGGGGCAAAATAAACACATTACCCTTCTTCATCCCATTCCTATACTATAACTGCTCTTTCTTTCCTAGTGATATTCATTTCATTGTTGTGATTCACCCTTATACAGAAGGTCACATACCGGTCCATCTGTAATACTTCTTCATACAGAAAATATTAAGCCACCAGAGGAGCCATTGACAGAAGAAGCATTTTTAACAGGTGCTATGAAAAACAATGAGACCCTAAATTTATAGAGTTCTAAGCACTAGTCTAAGAGATGATGTGTGCATATGCCAGCCTTTTTATTTTTTTTTTTATTTTTTTTATTTTTTTTTAATTTTCAACGTTTATTTATTTTTGGGACAGAGAGAGACAGAGCATGAACGGGGGAGGGGCAGAGAGAGAGGGAGACACAGAATCGGAAACAGGCTCCAGGCTCTGAGCCATCAGCCCAGAGCCTGACGCGGGGCTGGAACTCATGGACCGCGAGATCGTGACCTGGCTGAAGTCGGACGCTTAACCGACTGCGCCACCCAGGCGCCCCTTTGCCAGCCTTTTTAAAATTTATCATTATTTCAAATGTTTACTTAGCTGAGGGTAAGAAGATTCTCCAACAACAGCTGTCAATAGAGTTAAAGGGCTTGTTTTGGAGAAAGCAGTGGTGAGTGGAGGTTTTGGAAATGAGAGGAAAGGAAGCCATCAGAGGTGTAAAAAAACATCATCAGATCCTGTCACATGCAAAATAAAGAATTCAAATATGATTAGTGGATATGTTAACATAGGAAGATTTTGGATTTTTTTTTTTTTGCTTCTATGAAGACAAATGGCTTGATAAAGCAATATAGTGTACTTTACTTAGAAGTTATTATAGATGCTTTCTTGCCCTAATGGTTTAAGATTTGGTTCCTGTGATGAGACCCAATTCCCACTAGACTGTAAATGCAATGAGGGCAGAAATTAATTTGCCATTTTTACTGCAGTGTCTCTGATGCCTGGCATGCAACAGGCGCCATAATAAATATTTGTTGAATAAATAATGATATGAGGGTACATCATAGATATAGATAATCTCTGATCTGAAGGACCTGATGATGATGATTACAAGTAATAGTTACGATTTATTCTATTCCTTCTTTGTGCCAAAGACTGCACTATAAATTTATACGTGGTACTTCACATTTCATTTAATCCTAAGGAGTATGTAGTATCATATTTTACAAATGAGAAAATCGAATTACAGACTTAGGACGACACCCCACCCACATCAGTCTGACATCAAGCCTGATCCTTTCACTGACTATCTTTGGACAAACATGTTCTATACACACACTGTGAACATAGAACTGAGTTAGGAACAACAGATTGAAGGTAGTATGTACTCTTGCCTCTTAAGGAGACAGTTAAAGGTAAATAACAACACTGGAGGGAGATGTTGCAAGGCCAGTTTGACAGATAATTGGTACAGAAAGTCAGTGCTGCAGTTTCAAAGGGGAAAGAATTTGCTGTGTCCTGAAGAGCTCAGAAAAATGTTCATGGGGCAAGGAAGCTTGAACTGAATGTTGAAACATGAGGAGAATTTCAATAGGGAGAAAGTGAGGGGAAGGATATGAACCAAGTTGAGCAGCAGGAATGCGCACCATGTGTTCAGAAAGGAAGGAGGAGACACGGTGGCTGGAGCAGGCTTTGGGGGACAGTGTTCATTTAAAGAAGTTGTTGGTAGACACGCAGTGCTGGGCAGCTCAGATGCTCAGCTAAGTTTGAAATGGGTCCCCTGACAACCCAAAATGTTTGAGATAGTATACGATTGAAAATAATTACTTTGCTTTCCATTTTAAAATGTTCTGTCTCGAACATTTCGCTTGTCTTCCTGCTGGTTTTATTTTCATGGATGTCTCTCACAAGGGGGGGATCATTTTCTGCGAAGGGAAATGAAATGAGATGGAATACAGCCAAGTTACAATTGAGTCCACATCCTGGTCCTAGAAATGTCTCCTGCCACCGCACCCACCGAGAAGAAGGGGCCACGCGCTGGCGCTACACGGGTTCACACGTCCACTGCCCACATGGTTCCGAGTCGTGTGCTTTTGCGAATGCCCTACAATCAAGGTTTACATGGTGTGTTCTCAGAACTGCTGGGTCCCTGAGCCATGTCTCATGGCTGCTGCAGACAAGAGGTGAGACTGCTCAGGAGGCTTGGAGTCAGTCCGCTGCCCTTCGTAAGCTCTGCCACTCCTCCACTGAATGTTTACTACATTGGAGTAATGCCTACACTGTTAGTTGAAACATGAATTCTCCAGAAGAAATACATTCAAAAAGTTCTTCTCCTTCACAAGCTAGACCCAGTCCAATCATTGCAGCCATTTTTATGGCAAAGGCTTTCAGTTTATCATTTGCCTTATAACTTCGTTATGCTTTTTGGCATTTCTTTCAGTATATAGTCAAATCTGATTTTTCCTTTGTGATTTCTCTCATAATTTTTATTTGGAGAAGATTCTTCTTACCAGCCAAGAGAAAATCTGCCTAGACTCTCCCCTAGTTTTCTATTTCTTCTTTTTTCTTCTAATTTTAACTCTTTAATCCATCTGGAAAATTTTTGTAATATGATGTGAGGATGTACTTAGTTATTTTATAAACAACCATTTTACCGGTTCTATTTCTTGGTTAATTTCTTCCATCCCTGTTAACGTGAGTAATTTGTAGACAAGGGTTTATTTTTATATGGTACCAATTATGTTTTATTCATCTCTTTGTCACTGTTTATTTTACTCAGGTGGGGGAGTATTAGCAATATTTGGCCGTGTGCCTGACTCACAGAAAAGAGCTAGCTGTTCCAATTTATCTTTTTTCCCCCCAGATGAATTGGAGTCATTTCTTTTTTATTGAAGTACAACTGGTACACAAAATCCTATTCACTTCAGGAATATCTCTTAGTGATTTAATATTTTTATACATTGCAAAATGATCCCCATGACAAGTCTAGTTACCATCTGTCACCATGAAAAGTTATTGCAGTATCATTCGCCATATTCTCTATACTGTACATCACATCCCTATGACTTTTTGTTTTATAACTTGCCTCTTAATCCCCTTCACCTATTTAGCCAGCCTCCAACCCCTCCCCCCCTCTGATAGCCAACAGTTTGTTTCCAGTTCCTAGGTCATCTCTTCACCCCCACCCCCACTCATATTCCCCACCTTGTGTTTTGGAGTGATGGTGAGTAGTTTTGGCGATTTCAGATAGGTGTGATCTCATGAGGAAAGTCTAGAGCTGTATTTCAGTGTTCCTTGTGCCACTTGATCAGAATTACTACATCAGCACCTTTGGGGGTGGGGCCCAGCTTTTTGGTGTTGAGAGCACCTAATATGGAAACAGAGGTACACATGAAAAGGATCCTGCACAAATGAGGCGTGAAGGCAACAGGGTCTAAATAAAGATGGTGGTAGGGATAAAGAACCAGACAGGTATAATCTATTTCAAGGTAAGAGTTGATAGCATTTTTTGAGCATTTATTCTATTGAGTTTGAATTCAGGAGATTGTTAGACGATCTGCCGCTGATAGAAATAGTGGACTGAGGGGGTGCCTGGGTGGCTCAGTTGTTAAGGTTGGACTTCAGCTCAGATCATGCTCAGATCCAGTTTGTGAGTTTGAACCTCGCATCGGGCTCTGTGCTGACAGCTCGGAGCCTGGAACCTGCCTCTGTGTCTCCCTCTCTCTCTCTGCCCCTCCCCTACTTGCACTCCATCTCTCTCTCAAAAATAAGATGAAAACATTAAAAAATTGGAAAAAATGGGGATTGAGGAAGGATTTTTTTCCTTCTGGGGGAAAACCATTCATTTATAAACATGTCAAATTTGACATGATGTGAAGATTTCTAATCATTAAATATCTTTTAAAAAGTGGATGGACACATGTACTTTGGCTCAGGTGAGAGAGGGCTCCGAGCAAAAGATGCACAGGGGTTAAAGCATTAGCTTTGGAAGTGATTTTATGTCCACCATTGGCCACTCAAGTCTCCGTGATCTTGAGCGGATTATCTCGTTTCTCTAATCCTCAATTTTGACACATGCTTGTAAATGAGAGGTAGGTAGATGTGATGCTTATCTACAGAGAGAAGGCGACTGCGAAGCCATCCAGACTAGATTACTCTGCCAATGGGGAGGGGGTGCCAATGGAAAGCAGAGGACAAAGGACTGAGACCGAGAAGCCACCACATTTAAAGGACAGTAGAACGAAGAGCTAGTAAACCAGCATAGAAGTTGGAGAAAGTACGGTTAGATAGAAACATTTCTAGCTCACTAGTGTCCCATATTTTTCAGTCCCCTGTCGCACTCAGTTGGACAGTGATTTCCATTATGTTTTTGTTAGCCACAAGACTCCTACTTCAAATGGCATCTGTGGCCAAAGTCTGGTGTGTAAAATGGGCAAGGGGAGATACTCTGGCTGAGGTGGGGATGCCGGCAGGAACCCCAGGCACTTGTCTCCTCCCTCGGCCTCTGAAAGCTGAGCTCCCAGACATCTCCCTAGAAGCTCTGGCTTAGACAGCAGGGTGTGGGATAGTTGTAGGGGGGAGGACCACCTTCCCTCTGTCTATGCAACAGCAAGGTAAACTAGCAGGCCCCAAAATACAGGGAGAGCCTGATCCTTGGTTTGTAAAAGAACGATTGGCTGAGTACTGACCTGGCTTGAAGAAGACAAGGTTTGAAGTCACAGCTTTGTCTATGCATGAAAGGGATGCTATTACAATACTACCCCCACTTTACTGTGATCCTCTGGCATTCCAGAAATGTATCCTACTTAGGACATTTATATCTTTCTTGTCCCAAACTACTGTGGATATTTGTGTTGTTTAAGTAAAAATATTTATTATATGTAGTTCGCCAGAAGTGTGATATTAAAGTCCCAGGAAAGAAATATAAGGAGAGCAGGTGATTATAGAGAGGCGTGCAGGAAGTTCATGGACATTTACCTTTTATGATCCATTATATTTTGTTCCCTTTATCTACTATCTTAAAAGTAAATTTAGAATCTGCCTAATGTTTTTTAAAAATATCTATTATAAAGATTAACCTTGCTTGTTACTTTGCCTCTGTCAGGCTACTAGTATTCTAAATTCCACTTAATAAGCACTTCACCCTCTGTTGAGAAAGATAACAATGCAAGCAATTAATTTCCTCTTTTAAGACTGATTCTGGCTTTTATATTCTAGTCTTTGGGGAACTAAAATTAGACCACAAATTACTTTAATGAAGAACACAAAATTCTGCTAGGCAATAGCAACTTCCTGTAATTTGCTGAGATTTAAGGATCATGTTCCAGAGTTGATACAGAAATTCAAATCTTTCCTGGAAAAGTGGATCCATTTATAACTTATAACAACTTGGGGAGTAATTTGTAAATCACTGAGTTGTAGTTCTTAAATTTCTGTGTGGATGGCAACCACCCGGATTGCTAGTTAAATCCTGAATTTCCAGCTTCCACCTTCTGTACTTTGATTTCAGTAGGTCTGGGGTAGGGCTCTGCCTCTTAATGAACCACTCTAGGTGATTCTGATACAGGTGGTCCACAGGTCATAGTCTGAGAGATGCTAGGAGTACAGACTAAGCTGACATTTGAGAAATCTTTTGAGGAAAGCACTTGATAGGTTTCCCTGGAGTGGCTAAACCATGGAGAATTTTCACCTTGCCCGGAAGCCCTGTGTTTTTATGTCAGCGGAGAGCTGCTGGGTGGTGAGCAGGTGGAGGTGAGATCCATTTAAGGGTGGAGATGAGGAAGTAAATAATCAGCAATATTATGGTCCTACCATAGTTATTTGGGCTGTGCTCTTGTTTCTGTTTTGGAAACTCCACAGTTTCTTCTGATGGTATCTTAAGTAATTTTCATACTTGCTGGTCCTTGGGTTCTATAAGCTTTTAAAATATGTATATGAATACCAGCTATGCAAGTCCAACTGTTAAGAAATTACCTTAACAACCGTGTTTCACATTTTTACAGAAGTTTATTTTCACTATCCATTCTTCCCTCAATATATCATCATGTATTAGAATTTCCCTTCCAAAGACACTGAAGAAAAAACATAATCCAGTTGTTTGAAATTAAGGCAGTTTTCTGAATTACGAAAGAATTGCCCTTGTAATACACCCACAACTACAGATCCATTCACGGATACGTTTCCTTTAAAGGGGATTGTGTAAAGAGAATATTGTCATCCCAGGGGCCTCAATGATAACTGGGCAAGAGGCAAGGTTTACCTTCTCTTCTGCTGGTCTTCAGCTGGGGGTAGCTCTACATGGTCATTGTTAGGCAGCGGAGTATTGCTGCAAGAGTGCCGGATGGTGTTACAAGGAGCAGCCTTGAGATTTGGCTTCAGTAGTTCTAGCCATTAGACCTTAGTAACTGAAGTTTGCCACTTTCTGCTCCCTGCTCCCATATTTTACATCTATTATCTCTTTCCCATTTATTTTTTTCAGTCACTCAGTACCTTTTCTTTGACACCTACAGGGTGCCATATTTCTCGTTATATGCTAGGGACGTGCTGATAGCACTCCAGAAGGGTGATGATGGTGGTAAAGATGGAGAGAAGATGGAGAGAAGTTGATGAACTCACTGTGCAGTTTTAAGTTTAAATGAGATAATGCAAGGAAACAGTGTCTAAAGATATAAAGTGCTATGCAAATGTAAATTATTAACATTTTGTTTCTTATAACCTATCCCTATCTGCCCATTTAATTGAAGTGCCCCAAGGTCTCTATTTGAAGAGCCTTGCAAATACATACCTTCATTGAATTCTATATGAAATGTTTAAAGATTAGAAAAAACCTAAATATCTATCTAGATAAGTAATCGATTACATAAATTATATTTATTTAATACCATATACCTGTACAGTATTAATACCTATTCACAGGAATATGTTAACAACAAATAATGACAATAAGTAACCTGAGAACTTAATGGGTGCCAGGGATAACTATAAGTTGCTTACTTATTATAACACCCCTATAAGGGAACTGAAGAAGAGAGAGGTTAAGTAATTTTCCCAAAGCCTCAAACTAATAAGTGATGGCTTTGGAATTTGGAAGCAGGTGGTTTGGTCCTTAGTCTCCACACATAATACTCGCATTTCGATAGGCAGAATGAATAAAGCGGCTCTATATGTAGTGGAAAGGAAGCTCTTGAAAACATATTATGAAGTGCAGAAGGGGTACCATCCCCCCCAAAGAGAGAAGGCAGAAAGGAAGGAAAAGAAGCAAAGGAGATCTGATTAGAAACATACATGCATCTGTAGAGAATATCTCTGGGGGGAGACACACAAAAAATGATAACTGTGGTTGCTTTCGGAGAGGGCCTGTAAATAGCTGAGAACAAGGATGGAAGAATCATCTTCACTATAAACCTCCCTTGCGACTTCTGATTTTTGTGCTGTATGAATACATAACCAATTTTAAAAGTAAATAGGTTTTTAAAATCGTAAGCCCTCATAATGAATCCATCTGAAGCAAATAATAGCCTTGTAATACATATCTTACATCCCAGTTGGGATGGCCTACAGTCACAAGTTCATGTTCGGCATGCCAAGAGGACCTCACTGGAGGATGACTTCAGGTTATTTCTCCATACGTGGCTAGGAAGCGGGCAACACTCCCAAGGAATGTCCGTCTGGCTACTCACTGACAGACTTTCCCCCAGCAGCCCAACCCAGCCTAGTCCAGAATGTTCTCTGTGGTGCCTGTCAGCCTAGGCCAGCATATTAAGGCTTAAGAAATCTGGATGAGCAAAGAGGAAGGGAATATCCAATGAATGGCACATAAAAGTTGTCTAATAAATAATTCCTGATGGGTAAGCCAAAAAGAGCAAAGGAGGAAAAAAGACCAAAAAAGTAGTTATATAAATGTATGTGCCCCACATCTACAAAACAGTGAGGTTGATTTTTTCACCCAAATCTGATAAACTGGCTCTGAATCCATCCTGAAAAAAAGTTCCTGGAATGGTCTCAGCAAGAGCCATTAGCTTAAAAGTCATCAGTGATACAAAAAGTTCTATTTAAACTTCCCTTTTCCCCCAGAAGTCGGCAGGTGGATGTGGGTATGAGAACAGGATTTTAACTTTATCATCATATCATGTGCCATTTATCCAGCCCATAAAAACCTTTGAAGCTTATAAAAGCAAAACACAGTGTTCTACTTAGAATTGCAGTTTTACACAGAGACTTGTTAAGACTTGAAATTGAGACAGACAAATATTTGAGGCTGTGGCTTCAGAAACCGTTTGGCTACCAGGCAAGACAGGGCTCTAAGGCTCTTTAACCCCTCAGAGGACGGCAGATACAGCGTAGATCCACATTGGATTCACGCATTTAAATGGATGAGAGGCCAAATTAAGTTCCCAGTCCTGACGAGGTGACACTTTACAAAATCAGAAATACATTCCCCTTCTAAAAACATAAAGAATATGTCATCGGGGCACCTGGGCGGTTCAGTCCATTAAGCATCCACCTTTGGCTCAGGTCATGATCTGGTGGTGTGTGAGTCTGAGCCCTGCATCGGGCTTTCCTCTGTCAGTGCAGAGCCTCCTTTAGATCCTCTGTCCCCCCCTCTCTTTGCCCCTCCCACGCTTGTGTGCATGCACTCTTTCTCTCAAAAATAAATAAACATTTAAAAAATTTTAAAAATAATAAAATACATTTAAAAACTAGGTCATTAATTGTATTTTCACTCCCAATTTTTCTTGGTCTTCCCTGTAACAAGATTGTAATTCTGTACCTTGCCATGGAACTCGAAGTAGGCCTTCTCTACGAGGAATATATTTCTCCATTCCATTTTTATCTGGCTTGAGGATGTGACTGGTTTTGGTCAGTGGAATAAGAGTGGAACAAACATACGGGACGTCTGAGCAGAGGTTTTAAGAGCTATCACAAAGTTGTGCCATTGTTCCCACTCTGTGCCTACAATGGTCTGTAGCAAAGGGCCCCTGCTCCTTCAATCTTGGATTCTGGAATAAAGAAGACATTTGGAGCAATCTCTGAGACAATCCCTAGCTAACTTGTAACATAAACGAGAAGTAAATCTTTGTTGTTGTAAACACTAAGATTTGGGAGTTTTTGTTTTTTTTTTTTTTACTACAGTATAACCTAGGGAAACCTGACCAATACAGAATAACAACTTGAATAGCCATGCTTGCTGCAGGAAATTTTAAAGGAAAAAGAAAAATAAAGGCAGTAAAACCTAAATTTGTAAGCCAGCCTTCTCACTGCCTCAGGCTGGGTGAATGATGGGCCTGGCAGGGGGGTCGGCTCCTGGTGTAGCATGCCTAGGTTAAGGTGGGTGGTAACCTGGGCATCTCAGCCGCAGGTGGGACCACTTTCTGCCCTTGGCCTCTGGGCTTGTATGGATGAACATTTGGGGCTCCGAGAATGTGTTTGGCCACACACATCTGTGGTATGCAGTCATCCAAGCTGCTGTGAGAAAATATTCTAATCCTGTAAACTCTTTGTAGGAGAAGTAGATAATTTAAAGCAGAATGTCGATGGTCTTGGTAAGCTTCACAGGCACTTGGATGTCTTTTCAGTATCAACCAGGAATTGCCTGCTCTTGTGAAAGTGGAAATGATACTTGAGGAACCAATAGATTTTGACATACATCAAAGAACATGTGTAAAGAGCCAGATAATAAATAATTTAGGCTTGGCGAGTCATACCAGCTCTGTTCCAAGTACTCAATATCTAATAATATCTAATAAATAATTGTGGCTCTGTTCCAATGAAACCATATTTACAAAAACAGGTGGCTGGCCAACTTTGACCTGGTAGGCCGTACATTGCTGACCCTTGATCTAGTGGAAAAGAAAATGGAACTTAGTTCCACCAATATCACACTACAAAATCTGGTGTCTGTTAAAGAGGGTTTGTTGTGCACACTTCATCCAGAGAAATTTGAAATGACCTGGTCGCCCAAGAAGCCACTAAAACCATAAAACCAAAAACCAGCAGCTATTTGGAAAGTTTAATGACAAACACTGCATCAATCAAATACAATGAGAAGTCCAGATGCCTTAATGGGGTGATCTGCAGACATATCACAGAATTTGGGGATCTAGAAGCACCAACTGTGGGAGAGCATGAAATATATAGTAGCAGCCAAAAATACAGTTTCTGAGAGCATAGACAGTATTCAAGTTGAGAAGCAAGTGTCAACAGGGATTTATTAATTCACTCTGTATCATTGGGAAAGGTATGCACTCATTCTACATTTGGCAAAAAGGACAATGGCTCATGGTACGTGTCAGGAGAGTAATTTTGAGTTGATTTAGGAAAGGAACAGTAGAACAGGAGTGATTTGCTGGATCTTGACCTTTTTTGTTACTTTGCTTGGGAGAAGAAATATTTCATGTTCCAAGAAAGGATTTTTTGTTTGTTTGTTTGCTAAACAGGAAATACATTTAAATATTCGATATCCTTTCCCCAAAGTCCAAAACATTGAAATATAAGTTTCTTGGGAGTTTTGTTAAGTTTGTTGTGATCATTGAAAGAACATTCTCCTTGGCTTTTTCAGAAAGAATGTTATTCTTAGAGGATCAGGGCAGTGTTCTTAAACTTAGAGACCTAAGGATATCCTGGGTAGCTTTTAGCTTTCTATAGTTACAGATTTATAGGCTTGAAAGATGCTTAGTTCTGGGGTGTGGTTCCTTATTATGCTGTTTAACCAGCAATGCACATGACACTGATATGGGTGGTTATTCAAACAAGCAGTGAAAACACAGGCACACCAATTCCTTTTGACTGAATCCTGTTGAGCTCTGGGACAAAATTTATCTGCCAGGGCTCAAGTTTGGGTTCTACAAATGCCACAACCACATTTGTATACCCCTCATCTGTTTACTGGATTATATTACCTCCCACTGACCTGAGGCCTTGCAGGCCTTCTTTAATTTAGAAGATGTGCTTTTAGTTTTATGAATAAAACAAGTAACACAGCACATAACTGTATCATTTTCATTTCTTAATATAAATCAGATATATTTTTCCTAACACATGTTGTAACCAAACCAAACATTTCTGTTGTTTCAGAGGACATGGTGTGGGATACCTCGAAAGAAAAAAAATGTTTGCTAATGTCAAGGTTTTGCCTAAGGTTTTATGCGAAAAGTAATTTTGCCAGAGGGTTCCTGGGTGGCTCAGTAGGTTAAGTGTCCGACTTCAGCTCAGGTCATGATCTCACGGCTCTTGAGTTTGAGACCCGCATCGGACTCTGTGCTGACAGCTTAGACCCTGGAGCCTGCTTTGGGTCCTGTGTCTCCTTCTCTCTCGGCCTCTCCCCTGTTCATGCTCGGTCTCTGTCTCCCTCCCTCAAAAATAAATAAACATTAAAAAAAATTTTTTTAAATAAAAAATATTTTTAAAAAAGTAATTTTGCCAGAAGCATAGACATAAAGCCTGAATTTTGAACTTCTTATACTGTTAATTTCTAATGCTACATCTTTTTTAATGTAGCCTTTAAGTAGAGTAAAAATAAAGGCTTTGTATAATGGGATATAATACAATAAATTTATATATATTAAGAAAAGATACGGCCTGGGGTCATGTATAATTCAAATAACATCATTAAAATTAACAGTGGATTTTATATAAATTAAAGAACTTTATTTGATATCTATACTGATATCTAATGTACCGTTCACTAGAGATGCTTTAGGCTATTTATATAAAAGTTTTATCTCTTACGCAAGAATGTAAAGTCAAATTACAAAAGTATTCCAAGGAGAAAATCAGTTATAGGTGAAGGCATAACAAAACAATCAGGAGGCTTGGAATCAGATAGATACAGGTCTGCCTATTGGTTTTGCCATTCACCATCTGGGTAACCTTTTTCCCTCAGGTTGACTGATTTCTCTGACCTTCATTCTCCTCCTCTGAAAGTAGGAAAAAACATATCCACTTCATTAGAGTTGTTATAATAATTAAGTGAGGCAATGCTTATAAAATACTGAACTCACAATGCACACTGAGAAAATGTCAATTCCAGTCTCTCTATACATTTGACAGTATGCCTGAACCCTGAACAGAAATGTTTTTTTTTTAATTTCCTGTATTTAAGTATTCTATATTCCTTTTTACGTTACTTCCCTCTATACACCATGCTTTTGTTTTGTTATACAAACTTGTCATAGTATCAAAAAACGTATGGATAAGGAAGAAAAGTCATATTCATTAAACAAAATTTCATTTCTGATTCAAGCCCTAACATCGTAATGCTAATGAGCATTGTATTTGGTTCATCAAGTATTTAATCCAAATTAGTTTGTGTTTTTACTTTATTTTAAAGGTTAATTTTTACTATTAGTTTTATGAATTTAGTTTTATCAATCTTGGAAACAAAATGTGTATTTCATCTTCAGTCCTACAGCATAAGCACAATCCAAGCACATTACTGTCTTTTTTTAACTTTACTTTTTTACTACATACATACTGTGGGTTCATTGTAAAAGGATTAGAAAATATAGATTTTCAAAAGTAAAAAACCTGTCCATACATTTATGAATCAGAGATAACCACTGATTACATTTTGGTATGGACTCTTTGAGATATTATATATTAATAATTCTATAACCCTTTGGAACTCTAAAATAAATAATGGCTATCTCTCTCAAATATACTTTTATAATATAATAATAATTATTAATTTATTTTATATAATATATACAGCATCATACTTAGTTGTTTGCGTATGTTACGGTTTTTGGTAACAAATTTCTATTTTTGAGTAGATTATTCATTTACTTTTGTTATTATAAAAATGCTGCCAGTCAGTATCTATCTTTATAAAATTACTTCCTTCGTTTAAATTCATATGTGTAGAACTCAGACACATTTAAAATCCATCATAAAGTTTCCTATGGAACCTCATATATAATTTGCCTGCTGGAAGCTTGTTTCTCTGCTTATAAAAACTCACCTCTGTAGATGTTAATTCAGAGTAGGTAGCATTGTAGACATGAAGTCCATAAACTCTTTTTCTTACTGTTAATGTTTCATAGCACTCAGCCTCTAATTAGTTCTACCAAGATTCTTTTTTTTTAATTAACAATTATAGCTGTCTCAAAATTTTATCTATCATTCATTTTTTTTTATTTATTCATATGTAGTTGAGATTCAATTAGAATAAGACACTGTTGAAAATTTAAAAAGAAATTTAGGCACTCTCCACCCTGGTCATGATTATATGATTAGAACATGATTAGAACATTGGTAGTGTTCGCTCCTTTAAATATCACTCTAGCCTCTAAATTAAATCCCCAGCATGGGGCTTCTGGTTAGTTCCCTGCTTGCTTAATGTTGGACATCGTGGTTTTTTGTTGTTGTTGCTGTTTTAATGTTCATTTATTCTTGGGAGAGGGAGCACAAGCAGGAGAGGCACAGAGAGAGAAGGGGCCAGAGGACCTGAAAGTGGACTCTGCACTGTCAGCACAGAGCCCGATGCGGGGCTCAAACCCACACACCACGAGATCATGACCTGAGCCTAAGTCGGATGCTCAACTGACTGAGCCACCCAGGTGCCCCCATAATGTTTATACTCTAAAGACCTTTTCCTACTCACTGTGCCAACAGCATGTATATCCACCATATGGTGTCAAACGTCATGGATAGAAGCATCCTCAGCCAACAAAGGACAGGGCTTCAGGTGGAAAGTCTCTTCTGAATTGGAGACATCAAAGGACCATCTGATGAGGAGACAGCATTTGAAGTTGACCTGGAGTCAGTAGAGTTTTTGTAGGTAAAGTCGGAAAGAAAGTTCTCATTATTCCTCTGATGAGTACTAGTGAAGAAAACAGAATGAGACCATATGTTCTAACTCTGCCTCTGCCACTTTTGAGCCATAGGTCCTCTTGGCCCAGGTTTGTCACTTAGGGATTGCGTGAGCGAAACTGCCCTGATGTTTCGCCAGAGAGTTGTGAGGTCAGAGTGAGATAATGCAACAGAATATTTTAAAACTGTACAGCAATATATGGGTATAAAGAATATTTAAATAGTCCATGTTAGCGTGTTTGGGGTCAAGATACTAATTCACGGTTTATGGTCCTACCTGGAATGCATCTAAAGAAAGATCATAAGAAAATATAAAATGGTCTCAGTATAAATTCAGCTATTATTTTGAAAGCAACTAACTTTCAAGTTAGAATGTTTGGGGTTTCATAGAGTTATTTCACAGATTATATCCCTAATCGAAATAACTGTTATTAATGTATCAAATACTATGTTAGGTACCTCACATGTATGTAGGCTTTGTGCCTGGGTCTTAATTTATAAAGGTGACTGAGTGATGGCACCAAGAGATCTATGCTATTGAAAGAGAAGTTTAATGTCATTCACAATTCCCCTAGAAATAAGAGACATGGCTTGTCACTCAGGGCCACGGAAGAACACAGGTTTTGATCAGGAAGCAGTTGCTGGAGAGAGTGATAGGTTTATGCCTGAGCTTTTACTAGGGTTTCTGTGGGAAAGCCAAGACAGGGAAGATAAACAGTTTAGGGTTGGCTAGTTTGAATAATTTCGGCAGACTCTAAGCTATAGGAGTGGCCCCTTGTTGTCTGGTACCTGCATCTGGGATGATTAAAGAAGAGATTATTGCCTCCTGGAACATGGGCAGAGAGAAGGGATATGACGGTGGGTTGGCGAGTTTTCATATTAGAGACATCCTCTTGGCTGAGTTTTTTGCTATCTCTGAGAGCTGGCAAGCGCCAGGAGGCACAGTCTACTCCGAGCAGGAAATGTTTTTTAAGATGTCAAAACATGATATAATACAGTGAATTATTTCGTTAAACCATCATCATGCTTAACTGAAACTTTATGCTCATTGATTGGTAACTCCCCACTTCCTATAAGCCCTAAAGATCTACTGTTCAACATGGTACCTGGACTCAACAAAAATATATTGGACACTTAAAAATTTGTTAGGAGAGCTGATCTCTTGCTGTGTTCTGTTCTTACCACACACACACACACACACACACACATAAAATTAAAATTAAAAAAAAAAAATCACAACTCGGTAAATAAGCACCACGTTCTCCCTATTTTACAGAGAAGTATATTAAATCTAAGAGAAATTATGTGACTCGCCCAATGTCACACAATTGTTCAGTGACAGAATAAGGATTTAAACACAAAATTCTAAACCCTGACAACCTGTAACTGCAAAAGTCCATTTATAGATAGTACTCAAATAATTTGTTTTCCATTATTTAATAGCTAAGGTAATGATAATGTTGGTTGGTGATGATTGCAATGTTAGAAGTCATGGTGACTTGGCTACATACCGTATTGAGGCTCAGGAGAGCTAGATAAATTACCTAAGCTCAGACATTGTTTTGGTAATCATTGCTGTTTAACAAACTAACCCTAAACTTTGTGACGCCAGGCAATGGTTTTATTTTGCTCATACTTTTGGGGGTCAAGAATTCAGGAAGAGCCTGGCTAGATGTTTTGTCTCTGATTCATGTGGTATCTGCTGGGCAAGTGGGATCAGAGAAACCACTCACTCTCAAGATGGTTTCTTCATACATGTCTGCCAGCTCATTTCTCCTTGACCTCTCTCATTCTCCACAGGGTCCCTTATCCTCCATAGCCTGTCCTTAGGGCTTAGGCTATTCATGGCCTGGTGGTCTTAGAGCATTTGCATTCCTTCACCGGCAGCTGGCTTCCAAAAGGCGGGAAGCAGGGATGCTGGGCCAGTTAAGGGAAATGCCTGAAACTGGCAGAATATCGTTTCCACCATATTCAATTGGTCAAAACAGTTACAGGACCTGCCCAGATTCGGGAGCTGGAGAAGTGAACTCCACTTTTTGTGGGGGCTGTGACAAGTTCTTGTCACAAAAGATAACACAGGATGGGAGTTACTATTGTAGCCATCTCTGGGAAAGATAATGTCACACATATTTAATCAGTGGCTGAACTCAGGTATCTAATACCAAAGATCAAAATTTTAGTTCTTGCATTACAGTGAAATTCAGGTAGTGTAGCACAGAAATAATCAATAGACCTCCTTCTGAACACAAGCCATTGCCAATAAATTGACATTCATATCTCCATTATCCTTCTTAGGAGGACAACAAAGTTCCTGATTTAGTAAGTATGCTAAATTTCTGTTACTTTTTTTTCTGAAGTCCTACTCTTCTTTTATGGCTCCACCATTTCCAAAAAGCATGCGTCTGGTGGATTCAGGACTCCAGTAGATAGCACAGGTTCATCTCAGGGGTCTAAGGCTGCCTGGAAACACCATTACTTTTAATCCCTAGTTTATAGCCCATTCTATAACATTCTATGACTTAGTCATAGAACTTTCTACCACTGATTACAGTCATAGAACTTTCTACCACTGATTAAAATTAGTGAACAGAGTTGGGAAATAAAAGTGGAAAAAAATTCTACAATTTCACTTCTTTATATATGCTAAAGAATTTCAAATTATATTTCAAAAATATAAACACTATGCATATTGAGAACTCACATTTTTTAAATGTGTATTTATCTTGAGAGAGTGTGAGGGCGTGTGTACGTGACAGAGAGGGGTGGGGGTGGGGTGGGAGGACAGAGAGAATCCCAAGCAGGTTCAACACTGTCAGCGCAGAGCCTGATGCAGAGCTCAGTCTCACAAACTGTGAGATCATGACCTGCGCTGAAGTCAAGAGTCAGATGCTTAACCGTCTGAGCCACTCAGGTGTCCTGAGAACTCACATTTTAAAGACTGAAAACTAAAGCTGTATCGATGAAATGTACTACATTTCTGTTCTGCTTCTCTCTTTGAAATTATTAAAATAGCAGCATAACCATCAGTTGTTTAATGATAAATAATTCTTGAACTTTTACCCCCCCACACACATACACTGTCTAATTTACCACATGTGAAACCAAAATTCTGCCACCCATAAAGTATCTCCTAGATGCCTCTCCCACCACATTAATTTATCTCTGCTATTTATTTATTTATTTATTTAGTGTTCATTTATTTTTGAGACAGAGAGTGAGCAGGGGAGGGGCAGAGAAAGAGGGAGACACAGAATCTGAAGCAGGCTCCAGGCTCTGAGCTGTCAGCACAGACCCTGACGCAGGGCTCGAACTCACAGAAAACGCAAGATAATGACCTGAGCCAAGTGGTCGGATGCTTAACCGACTGAGCCACCCAGGCACCCCTATCTCTGCTTTTTAAATTAGAACATCTAGTTCATTGACCTTTAATATAATTATAAGTATTGTTGGGTTTAAGAAAATCTTGCTTATTTTCTATGTATCCCATTTTGAGACTGTTATTCCTTTCTTAAATTCTTTTTAATTTTTTTTTTAGTATTCCCTTTTTTCTCCTCCTCTGAATTATCTATGGCTCTCTTTTACTTTTAGTAGTTCTTCCAGTTATTATAATATGTATTCTTAATTTATGGCAATATGTTTTAAATTAATATAGTAGTTCCCTAAAATTTAAGAACCTTCTTAATAATAATTGGATTTATACCCTTCCTGTACTTTCTTCTATTATTGTCATATATTATACTTTTACATGTGATATAAACCCCACAATACATTTTTACTATTTGTACTTTAAGCAGTCTATGTCTATACCTGAAATTTCACCACCTGGATAATCTGTGTGTCTGTTGTATTATCTGTTGTTTTCCTTGGTTTCTTCCTTTTTATTTTTTTAATTAAAGTTTATTTCTTTATTTTGAGAGAGAGAGAGAGCGCGCGCAGGGGAGGGTCAGAGAGTGGGAGAGAGAGAATCCCAGGCAGGTTCTGAACTGTCAGTGTAGAGCCAGAGGTGGGGCTCGAACCCATGAACTGTGAGATCATGACCTGATCCAAAATCAAGCGTCGGACTCAGCCAACTGAGCTGCACCTGTGCCCCTTTTCCTTGGTTTCAATCCGATACTTTAGTCTCTGTGCTCCTGATCTTTTAAAGTCAGTGCCAGTTGTTGTATTTGAAAAATTATAGAGGTAATTTGATGCCTAAGATAGTTACCTTCATCCCAAATAAGATTTACATCTGTTTCTGGCAGGTAACTTGGAACAAAACAATACTAGATCTTTTTAATCCAATCCGGGATTGAATGGTTGACCCTGAGCTCCAGACTTTGTGAGAACTGAGCGATTTCAGGTTACCCTAACTGTTTAGAAGCAGCTTTTAGGGTTGTCTACCTAAAACCTGAGATCTTGCCAGGAACCCCCTCTCCTTGGCAGGTTCTATCCTCCAATTTTATCCTCCTAAATTTGCAAGACTGTTGAAAGCTCGGTTTAGCTTCTCAGCTTCTGAACCATCTATTATAGAATTAACTGATGTCCCTGGAGGAAAGTGGTCCAAATACTAGGCTAGCCTTTCTGGATTTTCTTCTTCTCTTGGCTTTTGGTACAATGATTTATCTGTGCCTTTGTAGCTCTCCAATGCTCTCAGATTTTTAAAAGTAGTATTTTGTCCAACCTTTGTTTGTATACCTCCCTAGGGTTAGACCTATAATTATTTAATACCTTCCTAGGCTTTGAGTAATACTAGCTTTGAAAAACTTTTGAAATTGTGAAATATAATATGCTTAGAAAAACTCATATAAAGTGTAGATACAATTTTATTAGTTATTATAAAGTCAGTATTCAGTGTAATTACCACTAAAGTCATGTCTTTTAATTTTATGCAAAATTATCTGACTCCAGAAAGTTTTTTGAGGGGTTACTGGGTGGTTTAGTCAGTTAAGTGTCTGACTTTAATTTCGGCTCAGGTCATAATCTCATGGTTCGTGGGTTCAAGCCTCATGCCAGGCGCCATGCTGACAGTGTGGAGACTGCTTTGGATTCTCTCTCTGCCTCTTCCCCACTCACTCACTCACTTTCCCTCTCTCTCTTTCTCTCTCTCTCTCTGTCTCTCAAAATAAATAAACTTTAAGAAAAAAAGCTTTCTTTGGTACTTCACCAAAGATTGTTATAACCCAAAATATAGCAATCTTAATGACAATGATGAGCACATAGAAACTGAGGAAAACAAGCTATACTTATATAGAAATGATAAATTTATCTCAAGAAATTTATCCTAAAGTGTAGATTTTTCTTAGCTGGGTAAAAAAAAATATTCTGAAGATTGTTTAATGATCAAGGCTTAAAGTAAACATTCACCATGGATTATTAAAAGAAGTTAGAAATTGATTATATTGTTCACAATACTTTTTCAACCAGAATTAGGATAAAGAAGTTTGAGTATCAAAAACAGAGAGATTTCAACTTGGGCAAAATAATTCCATATCACTTATTAATTTTATACATTTTTAAAAGTCACTTTCTCTTACAAAAACACATAAATATCGAAAAGATAAAATGAGAACATCTGGGAAAAAGGAAAATAACGGTAGAAAATGAAAAAAAAGAGCTAAGATTAGTGGACAAAAACCCTTTGTATAAGTTTCTATACCATTTTTAGAGGTGGACCATACATTTGTCTTTGAATTTCTTTCAGTACAAGAGCAAAGAAGGAACTACTATGAGTTTTAAGATCCACCGTATTACTAATAACTGTGTGTTCACAAACCGATTAAGAGATGCACAGCTGTTCTTGATATTTGTATCTGAGAAACAAAATTCTACTATGGGTTCTTATACAGGAGCCCCTGTGATGAATGTATAAAGTGGAATGAATCTAAAGTAGACAAGACACCTTAAACGTGGTGCAGGCAGTAAGCTGCTAAAAGGGACTAGGCAAACACTAACGTGAATAGTTTTAGGATATTTATTAAGGGGATGTTCTGTACGAGGCACCCTGTGAGGCCTAGGACTCATGGTCCTGTGTGGGAAACAGACAAGTAAATCTACAGCATTGAGGTTAGAAAAGAACTGCCTACAAAGGGGGGTGAGAACAGGAGGAGATCCAGTTATTCGTCCACAGAAAGATGGTAATTAAGCAGAGTCTTGATGTATGAGTAATATTTCTCAAGTGGCTAGGGGAGGATTGGAGGTAGACAGAATAGTGCATAATAGGAATGGAGGCATAAAAAAAATGGAGATCTATAAATAGAGAAAGAAATGGAAATTGGAAAGAATTGGATAGAGCTAAAGACAAAGCCATTTGGATGCTACCTAATAGCTAGTGAGACATTGAATGATTTAAAGCTATATAGTGACAAACTCAGAGTTGCGCTTTAGATTACTCTGGAAGCACGATAGAAGATGAATTTGAATGTTAACCCTGCAGGTAGCAAGAAGAGTAAAGAGGATATTGCAAAATCCCAGGAAAGAAACTATTCATGTCTGCATTAAAAGTGGTTAGTTGTGGTGAATATTAGGAAAAACTATATACTTTTTTAATATTTAGGAATCTAATCAATAAGGCTTGATAATTGATTCAATATTAGAAGTGATGGAGATAAAAGAATTTGGACTATCTCCTGGAATATAGATAGAAAGGACTTGATTTCACTAGTCACCTTGGAGGCTATAAGAGGGTTTGTTTTACAACCTTAGTGTCCATCAATAAGCAAATGGATAAAGAAAATGTGTTACACACACATATATAGACACACACGATGGAATGTTACACAGCCATAAAAAAGGATGAGATTGTGCCATTTGAGACAACATGGATGGGCCCAGAGAGGGTATTATGCTACGTGAAATAAGTCAGACAAAGAAAGGCGAATGCCATATGATTCCACTTATAAGTGGAATAAACAAAGACAAATGAATAAACAGAAAAGCAGAATCAGAGCTATAAATACAGATAATAGACTAATGGTTGCCAGAAAGGAGGAGGTTGGAGGGCTTTGGGCATAATGGGTGAAGGGGAGAAGGAGATACAGACCTCCAGTTAAGGAATGCATAAGTCATACTAAAACGCACAGCATGAGGAATATAGTCCATGATACTAACATTGCAATAGAACAGGACAGATGGTAACTACACTTGCGATGAATATAGCACAAGGTATAAACCTGTCAAATCACTATGTTGTACACCTGAAACTAATGTAACGTTGTGTGTCAAATATAAAATAAAAAACTCAAAAAAAAAAGACTTCATAAACTTTTGAATGTGTTTTATTTGTGACATGCATAGTACATTCAAGTGGAGCCATCTAGTAGTCAATACAATATACAGGCCTGAGGCCCAGAGGGGAGACCTGGGCTGGGGAAAAAGGAGTCATCACTGTAGTTTCAATCATGAGTGGATGAGCTTGAGCAGGAAGATAGTGCACAGAGAGAAGAAAATGATATTAAGGACAGAGCACTGGGTTCATCAATATTAGAGAGTTGGCTAATGTCAGAAAAAGAAGTCTGGAAGAAAGGCCAAGGATGTGTGGTCAGAGTGCAAGTAGAGGGTTTTATTCCATTATTACTGTGCATTCTTTTTCTGACTGAAAAATATTCCACAAGATTAAAGAATGTTCTTGATGTTCCTGATTACTTCTTTAGTGCTTTCAGAAGTGTACAGATGGCCAAGATAGTGGCAGATTGTATTGTTTCCTTCATCAAAAATTACGCGGTGCCGTGAACTGCACATCCAAAAGTAAACAAAAATATTCCTGGGGCGCCTTGGTGGCTCAGTTAGTTAAGTGTCTGACTTCGGCTCAGGTCACGATCTCACAGTCTGTGGGTTCGAGCCCCGCATCGGGTTCTGTGCTGACAGCTCAGAGCCTGGAGCCTGCTTCAGATTCTGTGTCTCCCTCTCTCTCTGCCCCTCCCCTCTCTCTCTCTCTCTTTCAAAAATAAACATTAAAAAAATTTTTTTAATTATTCCTGTCCTTGGTATGGCTTGGTATAATTTAACATGGCATGGCATGGTATGTTTTAGGGGAAATGTACAATTAGCAGAAAACTTCAACATAAAGCATTAAGTGGGGTTCACTGTGTAAATCACATTGTATTGTGTGATTATGGAAGAAAGATACTCCCTCCCCTTGCCAAGTTTTTCAGATGTTGTCTGATATGATACACTAATTATAAATATTAACAGGAAATATGGTAAAGGAGTATCTAATTAATAGAGACTTAAACCAGAGGAGAATTTATTCCCTCGAGAAGATCGAGATGAAATAAAGGCTTTCCTCTGCCAGTGCACCATAAACAGCTGTCAGTAAAAAGCAGTTTGATTTTACTGGAGTATTTTAAAATAGAAATGAGGATAGCCAATGTGAGAAGGGTATATTTGGGTTTCAAAAGGTGATGATTTTCTAAATGGCATCTCAGAAGCTAGTCTTTTTATGATTAGTAAGTGCAGAAAGCTCTGGACAGAAGAGAACAGTGCAAAAGAGAATGAGAAAATAAAGTCATTAAATCATCAGAAGGCGTTAGACATCTTGCTAGCTAGCTAAAACAATGTTAACTGTTAATTAAATCTATATAGCCCCCCAGACTGGCAATTGATTGTTGACATTTTTCTCCCCTGATGTCTCAGTAAAGAACTCTAAGTGCTCTGAAAATGAAGTCCCCTGAATTCAGGCCTTGCTACTCAAAGTGTGGTCCCCAGACCAGCAATATCATCCTTGAATTTTCCAGTCTCTCCTTATTGACTGAATCAGAATCTTTATTGCAACAAAATTCGTATGCCTCTTTTTAAAAAACAAAATTAATGTTTATTTAGTTTTGAGAGACAGAGTGTGAAGGTGGGGGGCAGAGAGAGAGAGGGAGACACAGAATCTGAAACAGGCTCCAGGCTCTGAGCTGTCAGCACAGAGCCCGATGTGAGGCTTGAACTCACAAACTGTGAGATCATGACCTGAGCCAAAGTCAGATGCTTAACCGACTGAGCCACCCAGGCACCCCCTATATGCCTCTTAAAATTTAAAAAGTACTGGTAGGAGTTTATTCTGGTGCCTTGTCAAGGACTGCCTTACCTCAAGTCTGTCAAGTTATCTGTTATGTTATCTTTTATGAAGTATTTTAACCTATATAACATTAGTAGTTAAATGTATTACTATCTACATAGCTATATAGCAATACAACAAATTCAGTTGAGGGGCACCTGGGTGGCTCAGTCAATTAAGCATCCAATTCTTTTTATTTTTTTAATGTTTACTTATTTTTGAGAGAGAGAGAGAGAGAGAGAGAGAATTATAAGCAGGCTCAAGGCTGTCAGCACAGAGCCCAATGTAGGGCTCGAACTCATGAGCCACAGGATCATGATCTGAACCAAAGTCAGATGCTTAACTGACTGAGTTGCCTAGGTGCCCCAAGCATCCGATTCTTGATTTTAGTTCAGGTCATGATCTCAGGCTCATGATCTCAGGATTCTGAGATCGAGCCCCATGTTGGGCTCCATGCTGGGCATGGAACGTGCTTAAGGTTCTCTTTCTCTCTTTCCCTCCACCCTTCTCTCTCCCCTGTGAATGCATGCACATATGGGCTCACTCGCTCTCTCGCTCTCTCAAAATAAGATTCAGTTGAATTGTCATTTATTCCCTTGTTCAGCAAATAATTAAGTATCTATACCATACTGGGAATATAGATAATAAAATAGTCCAAACTGAAGTTATTATTTTTACGGAAATAAACTCTAATTGAGAAACTATATCTTCTCAGGAAAACACTAGAAAGAAATATGTGACATAGCATTCAAACCATTTTCTAACCTAAAGATCCAGGACCCTAAAGGACCATGAAAGAATTTCCTGAGGTCCTACTAATTTATTTATCAATGAGTATTGTTATGTTCCCAGTCAAAAAAAACCTAGAAGTACAACTATTGTCATGTGGGCCTATGAAATTTTCCAGGGTTACTAGGGTTCATACTGGACAATTAGTAAAAATTACACAAATTGTTGACAGAGTGGAATTATTGTTGATCTGAATGGGCTTGAATGTGAGATCCCTGGGTATTAACAGAAAGTGAATTATACTGAGGGTCGGGAGGGCATTCTAGGGAGGAGGAACCAGTATACTTAAAGTTATGAACAAATGCGACGGGCAGAGAATGGGAAGTAAACACCTAGGAGAGGTGAAGGATGTCCAACAGTAATCAAAACAGTAATAGCATTCAATTATGCGCATAAGGATGGGGTAAGGGATATGAAAATCTATCCTATTTTTATTTACCCTGTATCTTATTCTCTTGGTCTCCAAATATTGGCAAGACAGGTCTCTCATAGTTCGAGAAACACATTTGCCAAGAGTCCTTAAATTAGAAGCTCACAGCTGTGGTGTCCAAGCCTGTGGAGGGATTTTTGTTTCAGAAAAATAAAGTTCTCCTTTAGCATGAAATGATAGTTTCTGTTTAATAGAGTTCTATTTCTCCTCTCCATTTTTTTCCTATGGCACAGCAATTTTGTTTTGTGCACTTAGAATCTTTCATAATAATGATTTAAATAGGTATACAATAAATGTCAGAAGTTTAACAGTAAAGACAGCAAAATGGCGGCATAGGGGTTTTGTCCCTCCCTGGCAACATCAATTTGAACTTTCTGCACATAAAATACCTTCACAAGAACCAAGGATTCCAGATGATGGATTATAGCACCTGAGTGAAGCATAGGGTAAGAAAAGATGTATCATGAGATTAGAAAAGATTCACATTACTTCCACTGCCCCTTCCACAAATTCAGAACGGCCAACGTGAAGAGAGAGACCCTCCTCATGAGAGGAGAGTAAAGGGAGTTCTGACTTCACCATAGACCCAGGTCAGCCCACTCTGGCACTAGGCCAACTCCCATGACTGTAAGTGACTCCCTGAGGGTTCCCAGGAAGATAGGCCCCTAGCTAACCTGGCACCTGAAAAATCTAGCAGCCTCTGTGGCTCCTGCAACCCTAGATGGCTTCCACGGTACCAGGCTCTGAAAAGGCTCCGGCAAACCCAGGATCCTCACCCAAACCACTGACAGCTGTCTCCAGTAGGCCCAGGCCCCTGGTTTAGTCAACTCAGGCACTGACCAGCTCCAGTGGCCCAAGTCACTCCAGTGGCCCCAGGTAGCTTCTGTGGCACCAGGTTCTATTGGGTTTCCATGAACCCAGGCTCTCAGATCAAACCATCACCAACTGCTTCTCACTGCCCCAGGAAGCTCTTGGAGCACCAGAATCCTACTAATCCAGATTCCAAGCATATCTCAGTGCTGGGCAGGTCCTGTTATCCTAGGTCCCCAATTGGCCCATGTGAACCTAGGCTCCAGGCCAGGATCCATGAACATAGGCTGTCAGCCAGGTCCAGTGCCAACTACCATGGACACAGGAATTCAACTAACCTCAGCACCAGGCCAGCACCCATGGCACCAGACCCCTGATCTACTCTAGCATCAGACTGGTTCTTACAGATCTAGGATCCCAGCCCACCCGGTGACACGCCAACCCCAAGAGAACTAACTTCCAAGTCAGTTCCCAAGACCCCAGACTCCAGGCTAGCCCCTCTCAGTACCAGACCAGTCCCTGTGGATTCACATACTTCACCCACCCCAGTTTTTCCTAGTTCCTGATGAGCCCGGGGATGACTCCTATGAACCCAGGTTACAGGTCTCCCCATACAGACCCAAGTCCTAGACCCATCACCACTGACCCAGCCTCCAGGCTCATCACTATGTCCCCAGGCACCAGACATGCCCCTGGTGAGCACCTGCTCATCAAGGCACTGGATTTTAGAGCTCAAAGACTCTTAGCATCAAGCCTGACCATAGATACCCGTAGGCAGCCCACCCAGAGTCTCTGGAAAACAGTTTGTTGAAGGGATTTGCCTGCTGAAACCAATATGTAAAGACTGAAAGAGGTGCATGCTTCCTCAAATGTGCAGGCACCAGTGTAAGGCCACAAGGAACATGAATAATCAAGAAAATGTAGCACCAAAGGAAACCAATAAAACTCTGGTAACTGACCATAAAGAATTGGAGGTCTGTGAACTGTCAGACTAAGAAGTCAGAATAATTCTCTTATAATTAACTACAAGAACACAGACAACTAATTAAAATTAGGAAAACAATGCATAAAATAATGATATCAACAAAGAAATAGAAATTATCAAAAAAATGAAAACAAAACCAGAAATCCTAGAGCCAAAGGATACAATGACTGAACTGAATAATTCCAAAGATATCTTCAACAACAGATTTGACCAAGAATCAGTTCAAGAATCAGTGAACTAAAAGGCAGGTCATTTGAAAGTATCCAGTCAGGGGAGCAAAAAGAAAAAAAAAAGAAAAAGTATACATGAATTATGGAATACCATTAACAGAAACAATCTATTCATTATCAGAGTCCCAGAAGGAGAAGAGAAAGAGAAAGGAACAGAAGGTTTAATTAAAGAAATAATGGCTGAAAACTTCCCAAACTTGGAGAGAGAAATGGACATCCAGATTTATGAGGCCCAAAAGATTTCAAGTAGGTTGAACCCAATAAGGGCTATATAGAGACTCATTATATTGAGTCTCTAAATTGTCAAAAGTCAAGGACAAACAGAACTATAAAGAAACAGGAGAAAAGTGATTCATCACATTCAGGTTTGCCCCTGTAAGACTATACGTGTATTTCTCAACAGAAACTTTGCAAGCCAGGAGACAGTAGGAAAATGTATTCAAAATATTGAGGGATGCCTGGGTGGCTCAGTCAGTTGAGTGTCTGACTCTTGATTTTGGCTCAGGTGGCCATCTCAAGGTCATGAGATCAAGCCCTGCACCAGGCTCTGTGCTGGTCATGGAGCCTGCTTAAGATTCTCTCTCCTTCTCTGCCCAGATGCATGCTCATTGTGTTGATATGTGTGTGTGTGTGTGTGTGTGTCAACAAAATGCTATATCCAGCAAAGCCATTCTTCAGAAATGAAAGAGACTCTCCCAGACAAACAAATTCTGAGGGAAGGCATCTCCACTTTCTTGTAAGACCTGCCTTACAAGATATGATGAAAGACATTCTTGAAATTGGAATAAAAGGTGGCTGATTAACCCTTTAAAACATATGAATGAGTAAAACTCACTGGTACAGGCAATACTTTGTTTTATTCCACTTGGCTTTATTGTGTTTTACAGATAGTGCATTTTTTTTTTGCGAAATGAAGGCTTGTGGCAACTCGTGTTGAACACATCTATTGGCATAATTTTTCCAACAGCATTTGCTCGTTTCATGTCTCTGTGTCACATTTTGGTAATTCTCACAATATTTCAAACTTTTTCATTATAATTGGTTATCGTGCTCTGTGATCAGTGGACTTTGATGATACATTTTTAATTGTTTTGAGGCACCATGAATTGTACCCATATAAGACAGGGAACTCAAGGGGCACCTGGTTGACTCAGTCGGTTAAGTGCCCAACTCTTGATTTTGGCTCAGGTCATGATCTGACAGTCATGAGATTGAAAGCCCCGCATCAGACTCTGTGTTAGTCATGGAGCCTGCTTGGTATTCTCTGTCTTCCTCTCTCTCTGCCCCTCCCTCTCCCTCTCTCTCAAAATAAATATTAAAAAAAAAAAAAAACAAACGACCAAGAACTTAGGAAATGAGATGTGTGTTCTGATCACTCCACTTACTGGATGTTTCCCCGTCTCTCTTCTGCTCCTCTGGCCTGCCTATTCCCAGAGACACAACAATATTGAAATTAGGCCACTTAATAATCCTGCAATGGCCTCTAAGTGTTCAAGTGAAAGGGAGAGTCACACATTATTTTATTTTTTTAATTTTATTTATTTTCTTTTTGAGAGCGAGAGAGACATAGTGTGAGCATGGGCAGGGTGGAGAGAGAGGGAGACAGGGAAATGGAAGCAGGCTCCAGGCTCCGTGCTGGCAGCTTAGAGCAGGGCTCAAACCTGTGAACCGCAAGATCATGACCTGTCAAAAGCCAAGATAGGCTGAAAGCTAGGCCTCTCGCACCAAGCAGCCAAGTTGCGAATGCCAAGGAAAAGCTCTTGAAGAAAGTAAAAAGTGCCACTCCAGTAAACACATAACTGATCAAGCAAAACGGTCTTATTGCTGATATGAGGAAAGTTTGAGTGGTCTGGCTAGAAGAGCAAACCAGCCACCACCTTAAGTCAAAGCCTGATCCAGAGCAGGACCCTAACTCTCTTCAATTCTACGAGGACTGAGAGGGGTGAGGAAGCTGCAAAAGAGAAGTTTGAAGCCGGCAGAGGTTGGTTCGTGAGGTTTAAAGAAAAAGGCTGTCTCCATAATATCAAGTGCAAGGTGAAGCATCACGTGTCGATGTGGTAGTTGCAGCAAGTTCTCCAGAAGGTCTAGCTAAGATCATTAACGAGGGTGGCTACACCAGCCAACAGATTTTCAATGGACCTGGAGCAGCCTTCTGTTGGAAAAAGACGATGCTATCAAGGACTTTCACAGCTAGTCTAGGGAAGAGGTCAATGCCTGGCTTCAAAGCTTCAAAGGACGGACTGACTTTCTTGTTAGGGACTAATGCAGCTGATGACTTTAAGTTGAAGCCAATGCTCACTGACCATTCTGAAAACCCTAGGGCCCTTAAGAATTAATTATGCTAGATCTACTCTGCCTGGGCTCTGTAACGGGAACAACGAAGCCTAGATGATAGCACCTCTATTTACAACATGGTGTATTTAATCTTTTAAGCCCACTCTTGAGACCTACTGCTCCGAAAAAAAAGATTTCTTCCAAAATATGTCTGCTCACTGACAATGCACCTGATCATCCAAGAGCTCTGATGGAGAGATGCAAGATTCATGTTGTTTTCATGACTGCTAATACAACAACCACTCCGCAGCCCGTGGATCAAGGAGCAATTTCAACTTACAAGTCTTATTACTTAAAAAATACATTTTTAAAGGTGATAGCTGCCCTAGATAGCAATTCCTCTGATGGATCTGGGCAAAGTAATTTGAAAGTCTTCTGGATGGGGTGTGTGGGTGGCACAGTTTGTTAAGCATCTGACTCTTGATTTCAGCTCTGGTCATGATCTCATAGTTTGTGGGTTCGAGTCTTGAGTTGCGCTCTGCACTGACAGCTCAAAGCTTATTTAGGATTCTCCCCCTCTCTAGGCCCCTCCCCCACTCATTCTCTCTCCCCCCTCTCTCTCCCCCACCCTCTCTTTCTAAATAAATAAATAAGAAAATTTTCTGGGGGCGCCTGGGTGGCTCAGTCAGTTGAGCGACCGACTTCAGCTCAGGTCATGATCTCACGTTTTGTGAGTTCGAGCCCCGTGTCAGGCTCGGTGCTGACAGCTCAGGGCCTGGAGCCTGTTTCTGATTCTGTGTCTCCCTCTCTCTCTTCCCCTCCCCTACTCATGCTCTGTCTCTGTCTCAGAAATAAATAAACATTAAAAATTTTTTTAAAAAAAAAGAAAAAAGAGAAAATTTTCTGGAAAGGATTTACCATTCTAGACCATTAAGAACATTTGAGATTCATGGGAAGAGGTCCAGATATCAACATTAACAGGAGTGTGGAAGAAGTTGATTCCAACCCTCATGGATGACATTGAGGGGTCCAAGGCTTCAGTGGAGGAAGTAACCACAGATGTGGAAATAGCAAGAGAACTCGAATTAGAAGTGGAGTCTGAAGATGTGACTGAATTGCTGCAATTTCATGATGAAACTTTACCAGATGAGCACTTTTTCTTATGGAGAAGCAAAGAAAGTAGATCCTTTTTTTTTTTAACTGAAGTATAATTAATATGTAGTGTTATATTAGTTTCAGACATACAATATAATGATTCAACAATTCTACAAATTACTCAGTGCTCACCATGATAAGTGTACTATCAATCACCTGTAACAAAGTGATTTCTTAAAATGGAATATACTAATGGTGAGGATCCTGTAAAGATTGTTGAAAACAGCAAAGGATTTAGAATATTATATAAACTTAGTTGATAAAACAATGGCAATGTTTGAGAGGACTGACTCCACTTTGGAAAGAAGTTCTACGGCAGGTGAAATGCTATCAAATAGTTACAGAGAAATCGTTTATGGGAGGGAAAGTCAGTACACTTGGTAAACTGTGTTGTCTTATTTTAAGAAACTGCCACAGCCACCCTGACCTTCAGCAAGCAGCAACCTGTTCAGTCATCAGTGACTCACATGAAGGCAAGACACTCCACCAGCAAAAAAGATACGACTTGCCAAAGACTCAGATGATGGTTAGCATTTTATAGTAATAAAGTGTTTTTTTAAATAAGGTATGTATATAATTTTTTTAGACATGATGCTATTGCACGTTCAATAGACTACAGTATAGTGTAAACATCACTTATATATATGCTGAGAAACCACAAATTCATTGCTTTGTTGCAGTATTTGCTTTATTGCAGTGGTCTGGAACGGGACCCATAATGTGTCCAAGGTATGCCTATAATTCCACAACAGTATACGAAAGATCCCTTTTTCCACATCTTTCCTAACACTTGTTATTTATCTTTTCTGAGAATAGCCATTCTAAGTGGTGAGAAGTGATATTTCATTGTGGCTTTGATTTGCATTTTCCTGATCATTAGTGATGTTGAGCACCATTCCATGTACCTGGTGGTCATCTGTATGTCTTCTTTGAAAAAAATGTCTATTCAGATCCTCTGCTCATTTTTTAATCAAATTATTTTTTTTCGATTGAGTTTTATGAGTTCTTTATGTATTTTGGATATTAGCCCCACGCCAGATATGTGGTTTGCATATATGTTTTTCCAATTCCACAGGTCGTCGTCTCATTCTGTTGATCCTTTCTTTTGCTATTCAGAAGTTCTTTTATTTGTTGTAGTTCCACTTGTTTATTTTTGCTATTGCTACCTTTTCTTTTGTTGTCCAATCCAAAAGATTATCACCAAGACCCCTTTTTTTAATGTTTATTCATTTATTTTCGGAGAGAGATAAGAGTGCGAGTAGGGGAGGGGCAGAGAGAGAGAGGGAGAGAGAATCCCAAGCAGGTTCCTCACGGTCAGCATGGAACCCAACTTGGAGCTCAATCCCATGAACCACAAGATCATGATCTGAGCCGAAATCAAGAGTCAGATGTTCAACCTACTGAGCCACCCAGGTGCCCCACCAAGATGAGTGTTAATAAGCTTACCCCCTGTATTTTCATCTAGGAGTGTACAAACTCCTAGAGAAACTTGCAAGTTGGAGCAAGACAGAAAGTGTGCAAATATGGTACCCACTAGCCTGTCTACCCAGAAAGCACCTCAGTGGACCTCAAAATGTATGTTAAATTATTTTTTTCCCACAGAAAACACTTTTATTTTTTTAATATGAAATTTATTGTCAAATTGGTTTCCATACAACACCCAGTGCTCATCCCAACAGGTGCCCTCCTCAATACCCATCACCAACCCTCCCCTCCCTCCCACCCCGCATCAACCCTCAGTTTATTCTCAGTTTTTAAGAGTCTCTTATCGTTTGGCTCTCTCCCTCTCTAACTTTTCCCTCCCCCGTGGTCTTCTGTTAAGTTTCTCAGGATCCCCATAAGAGTAAAAACATATGGTATCTGTCTTTCTCTGTATGACTTATTTCACTTAGCATAACACTCTCCAGTTCCATCCATGTTGCTACAAAAGGCCATATTTCATTCTTTCTCATTGCCATGTAGTATTCCATTGTGTATATAAACCACAATTTATTTATCCATTCATCATTTGATGGACATTTAGCCTCTTTCCATAATTTGGCTATTGTTGAAAGTACTGCTATAAACATTGGGGTACAAGTGCCCCTATGCGTCAGCACTCCTATATCCCTTGGGTAAATTCCTACTAGTGCTATTGCTGGGTCATAGGGTAGATCTATTTTTAATTTTTTGAGGAACCTCCACACTGTTTTCCAGAACAGCTGCACCAGTTCACATTCCCAGCAATAGTGCAAGAGGATTCCCATTTCTCCACATCCTCACCAGCATCTATAGTTCATCTGATTTGTTCATTTTAGCCACTCTGACCGGCATGAGAGGGTATCTCAGTGTGGTTTTGATTTGTATTTCCCTGATGAGGAGTAACGTTGAGCATCTTTTCATGTGCCTGTTGGCCATCTGGATGTCTTCTTTAGAGAAGTGTGTATGCATGTCTTCTGCCCATTTCTTCACTGGATTATTTGTTTTTCGGGTGTGGAGTTTGGTGAGCACTTTATAGATTTGGACATGTCCGATATGTCATTTGCAAATATCTTTTCCCATTCCGTTGGTTGTCTTTTAGTTTTGTTGATTGTTTCCTTTGCAGTGCAGAAGCTTTTTATCTTCATGAGGTCCCAATAGTTCATTTTTGCTTTTAATTCCCTTGCCTTTGGAGATGTGTCAAGTAAGAAATTGCTGCGGCTGAGGTCAGAGAGGTTTTTCTCTGCTTTCTCCTCTAGGGTTTTGATGGTTTCCTGTCTCACATTCAGGTCCTTTATCCATTTTGAGTTTGTTTTTGTGAGTGGTGTAAGAAAGTGGTCTACTTTCAATCTTCTGCATGTTGCTCTCCCCTTCTCCCAGCACCATTTGTTAAAGAGATTGTCTTTTTTCCATTGGATATTCTTTCCTGCTTTGTCAAAGATTAGTTGGCCATACTTTTGTGGGTCCAATTCTGGAGTCTCTATTCTATTCCATTGGTCTATGTGTCTGTTTTTGTGCCAATACCATGCTGTCTTGACGATTACAGCTTTGTAGTAGAGGCTAAAGTCTGGGATTGTGATGCCTCCCGCTTTGGTCTTCTTCTTCAAAATTACTTTGGCTATTCGGGGCCTTTTGTGGTTCCATACAAATTTTAGGATTGCTTGTTCTAGCTTCGAGAAGAATGCTGGTGCAATTTTGATTGGGATTGCATTAAATGTGTAGCTAGCTTTGGGTAGTATTGACATTTTAACAATATTTATTCTTCCAATCCATGAGCATGGAATGTTTTTCCATTTCTTTGTATCTTCTTCAATTTCCTTCATAAGCTTTCTATAGTTTTCAGCATACAGATCTTTTACGTCTTTGGTTAGGTTGATTCCTAGGTATTTTATGCTTCTTGGTGCAATTGTGAATGGGATCAGTTTCTTTATTTGTCTTTCTGTTGCTTCATTATTAGTGTATAAGAATGCAACTAATTTCTGTACATTGATTTTGTATCCTGCGACTTTGCTGAATTCATGTATCAGTTCTAGCAGACTTTGGGTGGAATCTATAGGGTTTTCCATGTATAATATCATGTCATCTGCAAAAAGTGAAAGTCTGACTTCCTCTTTGCCAATTTTCCTGCCTTTGATTTCCTTTTGTTGTCTGATTGCTGATGCTAGAAAATGTATGTTAAATTAGATGCCTGTCCCCAGGTCAGTGCTACAAGTTCTGCCAACAGGCCCCTTCACAGAAAGTCTGGACACTTCTTGGTTGCTTGTCTCTGTGCTGGACCCTGAGATGGGCAAGTCCTTGGGAACCATTAAGAACTGTTTCTCAGTTTGCTATAGCCTTATGGTCTCATGCACACAAGCCCCATTGGTTTTCATAGCTAGATGTCTTGGGAATTTGTCTCTCAGGTGCAGGTCTTAAAAACCGAAGTGCCAGATGTAAGGTTGCAGCGCTTTACTCTTCAGGGAGAATTTGGTGTTGTGATTTCCCTCCCAGTTGTAGGCTGATGCACTGAGGGTGGGGTTAACGACCAGATTGTGCCTCAACTATAGGCTTCCAGTTATGGAATGAATAAGTCGTGGGGATAAAAAGTACAGCATAGGGAATACAGTCAATGGTATTGTAATAGTGTTATATGGTGACAGATGGTAGCTACACTTGTGGTGAGCACAGCATAACAACATAATAACATGTAAACTTGTCAAATCACTATATTGTACACCTGAAACTGATGTAACATTGTGTGTCAACTATATTTCAATTAAAAAAGAAACAAAGAGGGGCGCCTGGGTGGCTTGGTTGGTTAAGCGTCCGACTTTGGCTCAGGTCACGATCTCACGGTCCATGAGTTTGAGCCCTGCATCAGGCGTTGTGCGACAGCTCAGAGCCTGGAGCCTGTTTCAGATTCTGTGTCTCCCTCTCTCTCTGCTCCTCCCCTGTTCATGCTCTGTCTCTCTCTGTCCCAAAAATAAATAAACGTTAAAAAAAATTTTTTTAAAGAAACAAAGATTGTATCTCAGTTTGTCCTACCCATTTTGAATGAGGGTGTTTTTTCTCCTTATCCCTATAAGTAGGTGTCAATCAGCTAGCTCGGAGATTTTTTCATAGAAAATTGTTCCACATGTAACTTTAAATTCAATGTGTTTGTGGGTAGAGGGGAATTCAAGATCTTTCTGTGTCACCATCTTGAACCAGAACTCTAGGTTTTCATTTTTTTATACTTGTTTTATTTTAAGGTTTTAATTTATATACTTATTTTTGCCTGAGGGAAAAAAACTCCAATAAATTCCAAGAAAGGTAACTAAAGCTTCACTAAAAAACCCATAGTCTTACTAGCTGAGAAATCCAGAAGACAGAATTTGGTGTGGCCATAGTAACTGGAAAATGAGAAAAGATATTCAAAAAAGGGAGAAATATAGGAAGGAATGCTAAATTCTGTGATAAAATTTGTCCACCATTACGGCTGATTCCCTGAACTATGCATGCACAATTGGTATTCACTTGTTTTCCATGAAGGAATTACAAAGCTTGGAGAGTTAGCTCAGCCAAGTTAACTGCTTGTTGAAACAATAGCAATATGAATACTTTTCAAAGGAATAAAACACAATCCAGAGTTTTTTCAATTTATAATGTCCAGGATATTATCTAAAATTATTAGACATATAGAGAAAGGGGAAAATGTGATCCATGCTCAAGAGAAAATACTTTCAATGGATTCTGACCTAAGTTGACCCAGATATTGAAATTGGAAGACAAGGATTTTAAAGCAGTTATTTTAACTATGTGCAAGGATATTAAGGAAAATATATTTATAATAGATAAACACATTTAAAATTTAAGCAGAGAAATAGAATCTATTGAAAAAGAACAAAATAGAAATTTTTAGAACTAAAAAGTACATTATATAATGTGAAAAAGTTACTGGCGAGCCTTAATGGCTGATTACAGAAGAAAGGGTCCATAAACCACTAGAAATTTACCCAAACAGAAGAACAAAGAGAAAAATATTTAAAAAAAATTGAACCACCACACGTGAGACAATAGGACCTCTAGGATTAAAGGAGAAAGACACTGGAGCATAAAAATTATTCTACAAAATAATGTCCAAGTTAGTCTGCTTCTATTTAAGATGTAGAAAGTCACAAAAGAATATGGTTCCTACCCAAATAATGAGTAAAACTAGATAGCCTATAAAGTGACAACTTTTCTTGCTTGCCAACAACTATTATACTATAGCTCTGAACTGTTCATGTTATTGCAGAATCAATATAACCAAAATTCCCCGTGGTACGTAGAAGCAACACTTGTAAAAGAAGCAAAATCAGCACCACTTCTGTAAAAAGGGTCTTTGCCATAAAGATTTTGACCCTGGAATTTTATCAGCCACAGAAGTTTCCTATGGGGCTAATTGTTCTTCCCATCAGTATGGTCATAAAGTAGTGGGTTAACTTTTTCTTTCCTTTTTTTTTTTTCTTTCTTTCCTCCTTCCTTCCTTCCTTCCTTCCTTTCTTTTTTTCAGCTTTACCTCAATTCTGCCCTCCAGAAGTCTGGAGGTTGGGCACATCTTTGCTGTAAAGTACACCACAAAAATTAAAGAACTCTTTTGGGTGCAGCTGGAATAATGATGTCCAATATTTATGAAGTGATTACAATATACCAACCATTTTAAATTGTTTTGGTTGTTACTACACTTAATTCTCCTAATAAATCTATTAGGTAGTTACTGTTTTCATCCCTACTTCACAGATGAGGAAACAGCCCCTGAGAGACTGAAGGAAATATTTCCCAAGGTCACAGAGCTAGTAAGTGGTGACGCTAGAATCAGGACCTGGGGCGGCTTTCTCCCGAACCTACATTGTTAAATAACCCCTATGCTCTGCTCTATCTAGGACAGAAAATGTACTAGTGTAAAGCAACATCTTATTGGATAGAAGTTTAGACGTTCAAAAAAGTTAGGTAAGGGGCGCCTGGGTGGCGCAGTCGGTTAAGCGTCCGACTTCAGCCAGGTCACGATCTCGCGGTCCGGGAGTTCGAGCCCCGCGTCGGGCTCTGGGCTGATGGCTCAGAGCCTGGAGCCTGTTTCCGATTCTGTGTCTCCCTCTCTCTCTGCCCCTCGCCCGTTCATGCTCTGTCTCTCTCTGTCCCAAAAAAAATAAATAAATAAACAAACAAACAAAAAAAAAAGTTAGGTAAGAGGTAGGGAAAAGATACTGGCTCTAATAATCTTTAATGACTCAGCATACTTTAACGGCTTCTGGATGCTCACGTATCTCCTTTACAGCTTTGATATTAAAAGACACCGTAAGCACATTTAACTGTTCTGAGCATCTGTTTCTGGAAATACTTTGCTGTTCATATTCACTGATATATCAAGTGTTAAAGTAGTAAGGTTATTCCCCACAACAGTTATTTACTTAAAAATATTATTAGGATATTCATTTCAAGAAAACTATGTTACCACCCTAAAAGTGTCAGAAAATTAGTGTAGCCATCATCACTGTCACGTCAGTTTTGTAAGTCGTCATCCCGTTCACATAAATATTGCTGTGCCTCTTTGTTCTTTGATTTTTTTTTCATGAAAGAAATACACATGAAATATAAAGACCTTAACCTTATTATAAGGGACAAACAAATCAAAGAATTAGGTGAAGATGAGCCTCTGTAGTTTCATTTCTTCTTTATCTGCTTTTTTCTATGGAGCCCTTCAGATCGTCTGCCAAAATGGGCCCTCCCCATGACCTACTACTGTCCTTGATCTTTGCACTGGGATCTCTTCAAATACCGCAGTGGTACTCCAGTTCATGGAGCAGATGGTTGTGTTGTTCAGCCACCTTAGCGTTGGTCCCTGGAAAGTACTTGTGTGCATGGCTCCCACTTTTGCCCAACTTCTCGACTTGTCTCTATAAAGTAAGACTGATTCGGTAGGTACAGAAGGCCCAGCCACTCACTTCCCTTTGAAATATGCAGGAGTTCCCTTTAATTGGAATTGAAATCAAAGAGTTAAGAGGGTTAGGAAAAGGTCGAACTTAAGTGGAAGGAAACTAAGATCGTCATTCTGGGTGACATCTTTGAGCATCTCAATCAGCAGAGGCCTTCAAGTTGTCAACGTAGTACATACAAGTGGAAAAAAATAATTAGTAATCTGGTATAACAAAGATATACTTGAATGCAAGTAGAGGGAATGCTAAAAATTCTTTCATTAGATTATTAAGTTGATTTATATTTATCGTCGAAAATAGGTATTTTTAACTCTTAGTTTCTCAGAAACTAACACTGTAGATTCGGTAATTTGGGGTCTCTAATATTTCTTTGGGTGATAGAATCGTATAGGCGTGGAAACAATCTCTTCAGCAGTGCATATAAACATCCAAAAAAGAACAGGGGAAATCTTGGTTGAAAGAGTTGGGGGTTTTCAGGATTATGTTTTTAAGTGCAAGACAGAATTAATTTTGTATATCCCCAGTCATCTAATGGTGGAATATATGTTTCTAGACTTATATACTTATATTCATACATTATATATATCTATATTTCTGAAGCTAAGAAATTCTGAATTTTTTTAAGTACTTTTATTTTCTGAAAGTATAATCACATAGTTCAGTATTCAACAGTTACAAACATTGAAAAGATCTCCCTTCATCCTGTGTCCCAGATACCACATCCTGTCTTCAGATGTTATCTTTTGCTTGTGTGTCCTCACAGAGCTATTTTGCTCACGTTCCAGTAGATATATAAACTTAAATACTTTCTTTTGTTACCCAACAGTAGCATACTTCATGCAGTACTCTGTACCTTCACGTGTTTTTTATATTAATAAAAACATGTGTATATTTTTTTGTGTATGGTTTCTTTGCAGGAAGAGCCTCATTACTCTTTTATATGATGGCATGTGGGTAAATATTAATTCACCTAGTTCTTCATTCAGCTTCTGCCAGTGAATTACAATTTGATGTTTACTGTATAACCGCTGACCTGACTATGTCTTATACTACAATTACTTAACCTTGCTTACATTGCTTTTCATGTTCTCCGGAGGCCATTATTCTTCTTGTCAGTTGTTTACTTTCTATTTATCTATCACTAATTTTTCCCTAAACTCTCCACCTCTCAAAACAGTCACGTCTCCCATTGTCTATGAGTTTCTTTCTCCTTCTTCCCTGTCTCTCTTGCTCTCTCTCTGTCTTAGACATCCTCTCTGGAGCCCTCCCCTCTGCTCCTGACGAACTAGCTGTTTTCTGGCTTGTGGTACAGCTGTCTCATCATAGACACTTCCTTCCCCTTTAACCTGGGAATTCCCTTATGTGCTCACCTCTGTTGAGCACCTTATGTCCTGGATGCAGTGTCTTTTTCTATGTTTACTCTTATGATTGGGTACAATGCATTCTTCCGGGGCTTCCCAAGAAAGGGCACATGGAAAGTGAAAATTTTGAGAAATTGTTTATTAGGATTCTCCAGAGAAACAGAACCAATAGGAAGTATGTGTGTGTGTGTGTGTGTGTGTGTGTGTATAAAGAGATTTGTTTTAAGAAACTGGCTCACCTGATGATGGAGACTAGTAAGTCCAAGTTCCAAGGCAGGCTAGATAGAGACTCAGAGAAGAGTTAATGCTGCAGTTCAAGTACAAGCTTTGTCAGGCTGAAGACCCAGGAAGGAGCCAAGGTTGTAGTTCCAGTCTAACAGTCAGCCATTTGCTGCGGAGTTCCCTTTTGCTCAGGGGAGGTCAGTGTTTTGTTCTATTCAGATCATCAGCTGATTGGATGAGGCCCACCTGAATGATCCAAGGCTACCTGATTTACTCAGAGTGCACTGATTTAACTTTTAAACTCTCCTCACAGAAACACCCAGAATAATGTTTGACCATATATCTGGGCACTGTGGACCAACCAAGCTGACATATAAAATTAACCATCACAGACACCTAAAATTTGTTTTTATTCTACCTGCAACCTGTTTAATAATTAAGTATAGAATTCTAAGCTGCAAATTCTTTTTCCTCACAATATTGGAGACATTTCCATAATGCCTTCTGGCTTGTAGTGTTCCTCCTTAGAAGTCTGATACCATTTTGATTCTTTTTTTTTTTTTTTTTTTTAGTTTAAACTCTGTAAGCTTTTAGGATCTTCTCTTTTCCCTACTGGTCTCTTTACTCTCATTATTTTATATACATCAGACCTTGATCTGGGCCTCCTTCACTCTCTGTACTGGGCATCATTGGGCCCTTTCAAATCTGAATGCTTGTGTCCTTCATTTATGAACAATTTTCTTAAAATGATTTCCTTCTTTCTATTTTCTCCATTCTATTTTTCTGAAATTCTTAAAGTTTGAATGTTGACTCTCTCAAACTAATCTTTTTTTTCACTTTTTTCTTCTATAATCCATTTCTTTCAGTACTAGTTTTTAGACACTTTGTCTACGTTATCATCAATCTCTTTACCAGACATTCCCTTTGTGTATCATATTTTTAAACTCTAGCATCTCCTTATTGTTTGTAAAGTAATACTCCTTTTTTATTGCATACTGTTTTAAAAATTCAATACCTTATCTCTCTAAAGATACAAGTTATAGGGGTGGGTTTTCTATGGTTTTTTATTTTTATTTTTTATTTTTTTAACAAAAATAGCATTTATTCAGCCTCTTATGCCAAAATGTTTTGTGCATATACCACTATAATTAGCATACTCTGTATAACAAGCAAAATTGTACATCAAATTGTATTTCATGTTACCTGATTATTTAAAAATGTAAAGTGAAATGGTTGATCAATTCCTTTTAACGTTACCAGTAAATAATTCAGCAGTAGATATGAGGCACAAAGCCTTAGTAGGATATGACACAAGAAGAACAAAAATGTAATTTTCACTTAATTTATCATAATTTGTTGTGAATATACAGAGACAAGTTTTTTTAATATTGTGTTTACAAACATTCTGGCAATAGCTTTATGTAACAAGACATAGCATACCAGGCCTGCCACTCAACTTTTTTTATGGTTAAGTCTCAGCTTCACTATAAAGCTGTTTAAAAAGAAAAAATATCTTGGCAAGAATGCTGTTAAACATAGTAAAGAATTTAAGATAGCAAGAATGCAGAGCTAATAAAAGCCAAACATTGCAGCCTAAACAAAATTCATACAAAAATATAAGAACTGTCACTGGTTACATAAAATTTTGCCGACTGGCTAAAACTTAATTAGTACAAAACATGCATTTTAGAATCTTTAGCTAACAAGTTCAAAAAATACCAGGGTCTATTTGAAATGATTCCTCTCCAAAGCCAAAGGGTAGGCAAAATTAGTTCAAATGTTATAACACACTCTAATGCTAAAAAAAAAATTCAGTGTTGTTGAAGGAGAGGTAAATTCCAGAACTTTGGAGGCTCTGTCGTGCTGCAAAGGGCTGTTTCTCTGGTTCACTTAAAGCAGCAAATAACAGAGCCCAGGATGTCAAAGGGCAAGACTGCCGCACCGGGCTCTGAACCCCCCCTGCCCATGCTTCAAGGCATGCCGTTCTGCTAGCTAACGAGAAAACAAACCAGCCCCCTCCACCCTAAAACATCCTTCCCCAGGTAAATAAAAGTATATAAGGAGGGGGGAAACTAAAATATACTCGTCTACAGAGTAAGGATTTTGAAATACCAATCTACTCCCTGTTTCAAAAATGTTAACTGGAGTCATCTGGTCATTTCTAATTATATCGTAATGATGTATCCAGATTCTATTTCTGTGGATTTATCACTAGATACCTCTAGTCAACAGTACCGACTTTATTCCCAAATAGCTTAACCACTAACACACTTGCTGTGTATCATCTGCCAGAATGGTGAAGCATTAGAAGAGAGGAAAAAAAAAAAAAACATATTCAAGCAGCAGGCAACAATATGGCCCTTTCACACAGTAGCATCTGAATGGCTACTGAATAGTCCAGGAATAATTCCAAAAACAAGAAAATTCGTGCATTTTAGTAATTATGTCATAATGTTCACAGTTGAAATTTCCTTAGACGTCGCAGTTTCTTTACAAGGGAATCTTGATTTTTCTTAATGTTCCTATGAGTCAAGACTTGAACTAGTAGCTTTCTTTTTCCTCTTCTTATGGTTTCTTATGCTTCTTTTTTGTTTCTTGTTACTTTTTCTCTTTCACTCCTTTTCTTCTTTTTTGCTTGTACCCTCCTCAATCTAATCTCACTCTGATAAGGACTCTGATGATAAAGGTTTATCTTCAGGATACATCTTTGTTTTTTCCATGAGTCCTCTCATGTCCTTTTCTTTCTCAGCTGCGTCCTTAGACTTATTTTTTAAACTATCCTTGCTGTCTGCTTCAGTTGCTGACATGGAGTTCTCAGAAGATTTATGTGAATGGTTCTCTTTTTCCCTTATTTTTTATCCTCATCTTCAGAATCTGAAGATCTGCTAGGAGAGTCAGAGCTTAATGAAGAAGAAGATGAATACCTACCAGATTTTTTCTTTTCTTTTTTCTTTGTCTTTTTTTTTTTTTTTTGGATGAGCCCTTTGTCCCCCTGACAATTTCTCTCTGTGTTTTTCTATTTCTTTCTTCCAATTCTCATTCATTTTTTTCCTCACATTCAGCCAATGCCTTGGAGCCTTTCTTTTTCTTTTCTGGTTGTTCTTTCCCTTCTTCCCAGGGAGGCCTTGGTGAATTCAGGCCATCTTGAATCGTTGACCCTGAAGACTGGTTCAGACCCCTGGATCTGGGCATTGCCATTGGGTGCATATAGGCCACCCGATTGTCCCATTTCCCCAGGTGCAGGACTGAGGGCACGGTCAGACACCAAGAGAGATCAGACCAGAGATCTTTATGGGTTGTTTTGTTTTGTTTTAGATGTATTTGGTCTCTTTCCTATTTTTTTCTTTTTCCTTTTTTTTTTTTTTTCATGTCTGCTTTGGCATTTCATGCTTGTGGCTTTCCTCTAATATCTGCTGACCCTTGACTAGTGATCATATTTATACGTGATTGGAATAGTTGCATGGGTGCTTATTGTCCAGTAGGCTTCTCTGAAAGGTAACCTGGCTACGTTATTTCAGTGGGCAGAACTTCATCATCTGTAGGACTTTGGCCCGCAGGAAAAACCCTCCATCCTCCTGTTTAGCAGATATAAGCTTAAAGTGTAGCATTCTAGGACTCAAATAAGGAAAAGGAGAGAGGAGTTTTATAATTCAGAACAGAGCCTTTCACTTATTCTTCTAGTATATAATACAGCAGCACCCACATCCATGTCTTCTTGTGTCCATGAGTCCAGAATCTATCTGGTTCAACCTCTTCACAAAGAATAAAGCTCCCAGCTTGTCCTAAGTTGGAGGAAGGTGATGTCATTACCCTGCAGTCACCCTGTGGCACTGGGGAGGGGAGGGGAGGGAGACCCGGGAACCCAGGGAGTTCTTTTTTTTTTTTTTTTTTAATTTTTTTTTTCAACGTTTATTTATTTTTGGGACAGAGAGAGACAGAGCATGAACGGGGAAGGGGCAGAGAGAGAGGGAGACACAGAATCGGAAACAGGCTCCAGGCTCCGAGCCATCAGCCCAGAGCCTGACGCGGGGCTTGAACTCACGGACCGCGAGATCGTGACCTGGCTGAAGTCGGACGCTTAACCGACTGCGCCACCCAGGCGCCCCCCCAGGGAGTTCTTAAACACATTTCAAATATTTCTTCAGTCTCAGCTGGATCTGCATCACCCTACTTTTCAGAGTTACCAGTGGCTTCATTTCTCAAGCTTTTCTGCAGTTATATGCTTGATTCTGTTTGCATCCTGGCTTCTCCCAACACAAGGTGACGTTTCAACTTTCTCTGGACTGCCGAAGCACTTGTCACTGTGTCTCTGCTTTCTTGCTTCTAATTTTTTTTTTCTGTTGTTTCCTCTTTAGGTTACATTTTTACTGGTGGATGTATCACCCTGTCCTTTGGAGATCCTTTCATTATAATGTGACTGCTGTTTTTGGAGGGAGACTATTCAGTAAGTCACTTTAAGTTCTGTTAAGTGGTAGAAAAAACTCCACGTGCAGGATCCATGGAGAAGAAGCTGAAGACGGCAGGGCCAGACTAGGACAGACTGGCCTCTGAGGACTGGCCCTTTGGCCAAGCCTCTATTTGAGAACGTTGGGAGCTGGGAGGCAGAATTCTAGCATTACGGGCAAGGAAAGCAATTGCACGGCCCCTCTGGGAGAGGGGAAGAAAGGAGAGATCCAACTCTGCCCAGTGCTATTTTCCAATAGTCAGGCAAACTGATTTAATCAGTGGGGCATGACAGTGGGGCCTGTGGGCCATAGCAGGTCTCATAGAGATAAAGACGTTTCAGGGAGGTCCCTCGGGTTAGAACAGAAGCTCAGCCAGCAACTCGCTGAACCGTAGGGCACAATCTAGCTTCTGTGGGAGAGGGTAGAGAGTGGGTGGGAAAGTGTCCAGAGTCTCCAGGCATGCCTGAGCCTGAGCCTGCTTAACCCGCCTACGAGTTCTGTGCCCCGGGGGGGGGGGGGGGGGGGGGGGGGTAGGGGGGGGTGGAGAGAAAATTCTAACCACAATTTTACTGTGTGGTTTATGATTTTACCCCACTTCTGGATAATGCGAGTTGTTGACATCACCCTTAAAGCAGTGATGACAGCTTCCTTTTCCGTGTTTGTTTCCCAAATGCAAAAGGACCTTATTACCTCAGGGCAAGCCCTCAGGCTGGGGTCTGCCACTGCTGGTTGCAGATCCTGCTCTGGAATTTTCATTGCTCTGAGAGAGAGAGAAAGGCTCAGTCCGGGGACCCAGTAGCCTGGGCCAGTCCTGCAGAATCTGGGGTGGGGTCCAGTCAAAAGCAATGTGGATCTCGGTGGGCTTAGTTATGTACAGGGCAGTACACTCGATTACAGTGGAGGGCGCTGTTCCGTCTAGCGTGTTCAGTCCTAAACTGCCATTCAGATGCACGTCTATGCCGCTTCCTCATGAAGGAACTGCTGTGCTAGGCCTTCATCGCCGACCAGGGACTGCTTTTGGTTGCTCTGGTGCAACGTCAGAGGGGAGAAATAAATCAGCATGGGTGTGGTGATTGGTTAGAAGACAGGTATTGAGGCTGCGCCTGGGTGGCTCACTTGGTTAAGCATCCTACCTCAGCTCAGGTCATGATCTCACGTTTCAGGAGTTCGAGCCCTGTGTTGGGCTTTGTGCTGACAGCTCAGAGCCTGGAGCCTGCTTTGGATTCTGTCTCCCTCTGCCCTACCACTCATGTGCTCGCTCTCTCGCTCTCTCTCTCTGTCTCTCTCTCTCAAAATAAATAAATAAACATTAAAAAGAATATTTTTTAATAATAACAAACAAAAAAAGAAGATAGGTATGGAGAGGAGTTTGTGGGAATTGGGGGTTTAGGACAAGCTGACCTAAAGGAAGTTAATAAAATACCTCAAATAGCGGCCTCTCTTTTTTTTTTTTCTTTTTCTTTTTTTAATGTTTATATCTGAGAGAGAGAGAGAGAGAGAACACACAGGCGGGGGAGGGGTAGAGAGAGGAGACACAGAATCCAAAGCAGGCTCTCTATCAGCACAGAGCCCGACGTGGGGCTTGAACTCATGGACGAGTGAGATCGTGACCTGAGCCGAAGTCAGACACTTAACCGATGAAGCCACCCAGGAGCCCCAAATAGCTGCCTCTCTTATCTTCATGTCTAAAGCAATCAGGACTAAATCCTTTCTCTATTCAGTGTCCCTTATTTTATTATCTTCTTTTAAATCTCCGCACTTTGGTGACATGATTTTTTTAAAATAGAGACACAGATGCTCTTTATTCCTCCGAATGAAAGGAATGAGATTGCATTGATAGCAACAGAAAAATTTTTAAAGAAAAATTTTATATATCCCTTAACATAGAGAGGCAAAACAAAACAAAACTTAAATTCAGCTAATGAGCATATGTTACTTTAATAATTATGTTTTTCTAAGATATTTAGGAAAGAACAGAATACTGCACTCATATAATACTTATTTTTTTAACTTTTAAAATAATACTTATTTTTTTAAGGCACAATCACAGAACATACTGGGGTTAAATATGTGAAGATATTATGGGGAACCATTCTAAAGGATGGTAATTATTACATTTTTTTGTAATTCTTATACTTTTAAATTTCCCCTAGAAAAAATATAGCTTTACTTTTAAAAAGTAAAAAAAAAAAAGAAAAATTCCCTTATTTAGCCATAAAAGCAGAATGGAATGAGATATTTACAGCCTTGTGGCCACCAGGAAGACATAATATGAACCAAATGCAGAAACGCTTACCTCTTTCCTGTGTTTTGTCTTCTTACCCTTTTTCTTGTTTGCATTTATCTAATCATTGATTCAAAATGATATGCTATGCATATTCTATGTTCAACATCCTTACGTTCTGGAATTTTAATGGTGAACCAAAACACGGGTCCCTATTCTCCTGATCCTGACCTGTGGTGATGGTGGATTTGGACTAATGGATAGATGTTAATCAGTTATCACACATTCCAAAATAAATGTGCAGTGATATCTATGATCCCACCTGAGGAAACAGGGGATACAGGGAGCAAGAGGGTAAATGACACCATAGTCCATAACAGAAAGTGGGGATCCAGTTAGAGCAGGAAGTGAGAATTTACTGAACAGATAGATTCTAGGCTTCTGGTTTTGGACCAGGCATAGAACTACTGGGAGCTTTCAGCTTTTGCACTTAAAGATTTGACTCTGAAAGTCATCATCAGTAGATGAATGATCTTTGATCGTGATTAGTGACCCTAACCTTCAGTATTACATTTCCTTAAGTCTTCACTCACCTCTTTCAATCAATGTTGGTGCTCAGAGCTCTATTCTTTCTGGATCTGTGAAAATCCGTCATATGTCTGGCTATGATGGTGTTATTTCACTACCTCTCAACCCTTGTATCTTTGTACATGCTCAGCATATTTTTCAAAATTCTAGAGTATAAACTAGAATGTCATAGAATGTCAAAGAACTCTGAATAGCTTTTTTTGTCTATCATGGAAATTTACTGGTTTATCTTTTTTTCTGAATTGAGATGTCTGATGCCTTTAGTGTGCAGATAGCAATACATAGTAATTTGTAGTAATTTAGAAGTTCAAGAATAAGCAGGAAGAAGGGCTAGAGGTAGTAGAGAAAGGCTGATAGTGTTATCTTCATTTAATAGGGGTGAAATAAGGTAAATGAGAAGTTAAGTGAGTTTATAAAGGTTATATCATAAATTACTGGCAAAGACGGTATTCAAACCCATTTTTTTTTTACTCTAAATCCTATGCTTTTTCTATAGTGTACCTAAATCAGTATTTGGAAATACATTTATATTGTGTTTTAGGTTTATGGAGGTTTATCCAAGAATGCATTTATTTCAACCTATCTCTGAAGTTAGATTTTGACAAGAGTTCCCAATGTACTTTTCCCACTCTATTAAACCTTCTTTATGTGGTCATAAAATTTTAAGTTGCTGACTTAAAGTTTTACACTTGATGTGTAAATAGGTATTTGCAGGACGAGTAAAATTTCTGAAATAACATTAAGGTACTAACCACTGATGCTAGACATTTCCAAATAGTTGAATTATATTTAGACCAGAAGATGGCATAAGAGCTATAGCAATGGAAAATTACACACAACAGCTTGTGGACTTTCTTAGAGGATTGCATTATAAACTAGTATATATGTTATGTAATTATTTTTTTTCTGATAAAAGAAAGCATTTTTTATCCTGTGAAAATTTATACTTCCTTTTAAATTACATAATGACTCCAGAAAAACATGTAACTCAAACACACACACACGCACACACACACACACACACACACACACAAATCAAAATTAAAACCACTTAAACCTCATAATTCAGAAACAACTATGACTAACACATTAAACACCTGGGGGATAGGGGTGATGTGCATGCCTTAGAGGGCTATGTTTTTATGCCTGGGGTCCAAGTTCTATGTGTTTAGGGTCAGTTCTCCTATGGAGGATCAGAGTTTATGCCTGGAAAGGCACGATTCATATCCTGAAGACCTGAATCAATTCTAAAAATACAAATTTCATATATAGAGTGCTGGTTCCCTGCATGTATAGCTAGGTTCCATGTTTGCAGGTTGATATTCCGTTTTTTGAGACAGATATTCTATATATGGAGTTCTTATTTTCATGTCAAAGAAACCAGATTCTATTCTTGATGAATGATATCCCAGGTATGGAGTGACAGATCCTATGGTTATAGGGCCAGTTTCCTTGCTTGGGAATTAGGACAAACACACAGTACCAGGTTCCAGGCCTGGGAGACCAGGATCCATGTTTTACATGAACATGGGTTTCACTTAAAGGATTTGGGTCTGGGGAACTTGGGTAGCTCAGTTGGTTAAGTGTCCAACTTCGGCTCCGGTCACTATCACACAGTTCGTGGGTTCAAGCCCCACGTCGGGCTCTGTGCTGACAGCTCGGAGCCTGTAGCCTGCTTCGGATTCTGTGTCTCCCTCTCTCTCTGCCCCTCTCCTGTTCATGCTCTGTCTATCTCTGTATCTCAACAATAAGTAAATATTAAAAAAATGTTTTTAAAGGATTTGGGACCGATCAAGGGAATAGATATGATTATGAGAAGTAACACACAACAAGCTTATCGTACAGTGCTTGGACAGAGTTGTATGAGAGGAGAATGTCCCTCATAGCATGAGTCCATTCAGAGACTTATGGTGAGTGTGTGACCATTCAGAAAGGGATGAAGGTAAAGGAATTCCTAGGAGAGAGGGAGATACAAGTGGGAGCTTTTAAGTCTGGAGGATATTGCTCAACAGCATGGCAGGGAATCTCTGGGTCACAGAGCTCCAAAGGGCAGTGGTAGCTTGGGATCTTATAAACATAAGGCTCTATCTTATCAATGACCAGCAGATCTGAGTGTAGTTTCATACGGTCTGTAAAGAAGACAGGCTCTAAATGGCTAAAATTCTGCTTGTTTGGGTTATTTTTATATGTAATATATATCATGTTTTATATATATATAATTATATATATTATAATATATATAATGTAATATAATATACAATATAATATACAATAATATATAATATATACATATAATATATATAATGTAATATATATTTTATATATATAAAGTTGTGTATGATGTCTGTGGGCTTCTGAGTTGACAGTTCTTAGCCCGTAGTGAAGAATAAGCAATTTAGGGACAAATGCAGAGAGGCCATTTTGGCTTATTTACATAATATAGCATATAACTAAAATCCAAGTACTATGTCTGGGTTGCCACTTTCCACACTGGTAAGACCATGTTCCATGTTTGAAGAAAGACATAGACATAGATAGATAGAAAGAGATTTGGACATAGAGTGCCAGATTCCTTGCTTGTAAATGCCAGGATTCATATCTTGTAGAGTATTTTGAGACTGAACTGCCCAGTATCATGGGGAGTGCCAGGTTCCACATTTGTAAGATCAGGTTATATGCTTGGAGATTGAGCTTCCACAGACAGTTTGCCAAGGGTCAAGCGTCATGAAATATGCATGGAATTTGAAATTCTGGAAGTGCCAAGTTCTATGCCTGTAGGGTTCCATATTTGGAGGTTAGGATTCCACACATGGAATTTCATGTTCTGTGCCTGGAGGCAGTTCTGTAAAGGGAGGACTAGGTTCAGTGCCTGAGGAGCTATCTCTCCATACTCAGAAATCCAGGTTTTACCCATTGATGGCTGCTTTGAAACATAGATAATTAAATTCCATGTCTAGAGTTAATTATCAAGACTGAAAGAACTTGTGTCATGCTAAGAAGTCTAGATTCAGTATTTCAGGTCCAGTTGAGTAAATTCCACTCTTGATGGATTAGATACTATTTCTTTAGGTTCAGGTTTCACTCCCAAGAGGTTATGTTCCAAGCCTAAAAAAAAAAAAAAAAGAGATCTCAAACAGATAGGAGGCCATGCTTTGCCTAGAAGGCCTAATTCCATGGCTAGAAGGCCCTGATCCACCAATAGAAGCCCAGATTCCACACTGAGAAGAAGTGATTCTATGGCTGGAAAAGCAGGATTCACATTTGGATAGACTTCCCATGCCTATAAAGTTAGATTATCTACTTGGAGTGTAAGGATCAATGTTTGAATAACTACATTCAACACTTAGAGGGCCAAAGTTTATCCTCCGAGGGCTAAGTTCCTCAAGGAAGCTTAGATGCCAAGACAGTAAGAATGAGTCTTATATGGAGAACCAAATTTTATGTGTGGAAAGGCATGATTCACACCTAGAACTAAATCAATGACCAGAAGCTTAGCTTTCACACATGAAGTACTAGGTTCCAAGCCTGGGAGACCTAGGTCCTTATAGTATCAACTTCTATGACTCAAATGTCAGGTATGAAGGCTGGATTACCACATTCCACACTTGCAAAACTATGTTTTGTGCTTCAAGAATGAGATTCTACAGATGGAGCATCAATTTCCATTCCAGTAAGGTCAGGCTTTATGCTTAATACTGAGATTTCAAAGGTGAAGTATCAAGTTTTCTGTCTAGAAAATCAGGTTCCATATCTTGAAAAGTCAATCTCTGTATCTGGAATGCCAGATTTCTCACATTAAGACAGTGTTCCGTGCTTGAGGATTGGGATTTCACACATGGAATATCAGACTTGATGCTTGTAAGGCTGAGGTGCATTCTTAGAGATTGAGTTCCCACATATGCACTGTCATATTCTATGCTTGTAGGGTCAGGTTCTACAATTGATGACAGATTTTCCACCCATGGGATGTCATGTCCTTTGCTTGTAAGGCTAATTTCTCTATTCAGATATTGAAATTCCATACATTGAGTGCCAGTTTCCATACTCACAGGGTTGGGTTCTGACATCAAAATTCCATACATGATGTGATAGGTAGCTTAAGAAATTAGGCTCCATGACTTGGCAAGCTGAAGTCTACGATTAAAATATGAGGTTCCATGTCTGGAGTGTAAGACTCCTCACATGTCAGGTCAAATTCCTTATTAGTAGATTGAAATTCTAACATGGAACTCCATGATCCACGATGCATTTTTTGTCTCCTAACAAGAAGTGACAGTGTCCGTGACTGTTAATCCAGTTTCTATTTATGGAGACTGAGATTCCACACATACAGAACCAGGTTCTCTGCTAATAGTTCCAAATTCCATGCATGGAGATTAAGATAACACACATGGTGTGTTACCATGCTTATAGGTTCAGATTCATGCTTAAAGATGGATATTTCAAATGCGGTACTCCAGATTGCATGCTTTTAGAGCCAGGTTCCACATACAGAGATTGAAATTCCACAATGGAGTGTCATATTCCATGCTTGGAGATTGAGATCCATACATGGTATGCCAGGTATTATGTCTGGAATCAACGTTCCGTCTTTTGTAGAGTCAAGGTCTGTGATTGAAACACCAGGTTCCATGACTGGAGTTCTGAGTTGCAAACATATCAAGTCATGTTCTATGTTCGTAACTTGAGATTTCACAAACTGAAATCCAGGTACCCTGTTTGAAGGGTTATATCCAAAACAGACAGCATGAAGATTCCATACTTTGTGTGTCAGGTTCCATACGTGGAGATTAATATTACATACATGGAGTTCCAGATTTCATGCCTGGAAGACCAGGTTCTATGATTTAAGGAGTGTAGGTCAACGCGTGACAAGCAAATGTAAATGCTGGCACCCATACTTCTGTGGCCAAAGTCTACATTTGGAGGTTGAAATCCATGCGTGGAGTGCCACATTCCATCATTGTTGGTCCATGTTCCATACATGAATGTTATATTCTACACATAGGGAGAAAGGTGACAAGCTTTAGGTCCATATTTCACATAAAGATACAAATCTTTAAAATCTATTTGAATAGTAACAAGTTCCATGCTGGAAGACAAGTTTGCATGTCTTGGAAATATAAATTTGAACAGTGAAAGCCCATGTTCCTTGTTTGGATTACAGATTTCAAATATATGAAGCCAAGTTAAATGTTTGGAGATTAAGATTCCATACACTGAATGACAAGTTGAAAGCTTTCAGGGACAGGTCCAATGTCAAGATTGAAGTTTCACAGATGGAGCATCAGGTCTCATTCTTTTGGGGGCTAGACTCCATGTGTAGAGATTGATAATCCACATGTGAGGTTCCAGGTTCCATGCTGTAAGGCCTGGTTCTGTGTTTGGTGATTGAAATTCTATGCACAAAATGCTATTTTCCATGCTTTTAGGGCCAAGTCCATGTTTGGATATTGAGAATATGTGTGTGTATTTAATGTTCCATGCCTGAGGTTAAAGGTTCCTTGCCTTGGAAAGCCAACAGCCATAACCCGCATCCATGTCCAATGTCTGTAATGCCAAGTTTCACCCATATAAGACTGTTCTGTGCTTGCAGTTTGAAATTATATATATGGAGTGCTTGATTCCACGTTATTAAGACCAGATGAATTTCTTGTAGATCTAGGTTCCGCATATGAAATGCTAGTCTCCATTCTAGTTGAGCGAAGTGCCATGCAGAGAGTTAGAGATTTCAGGCATGAAATGCCAAGTGCCACGGATATGGAACCCAGTTTTTGCTTGGAGATTGAGATTCTATGCAGAGAGTGTCAGTATCATGTATATAGAGTCTGGCGCCATGTTTAATGATCGAGATTCCAGACATGGAGTACTAGTTGGCATGATTTGAAGGCTAGGTTGAATATTGAGATTTCACACATGGAATGACAAGTTAAATTGTTCTTGGGCCAGATGCCATGTGTGGAGATCGAGGCTCCACATATGATGGGAGATGCTAAGCTTGTACAGTCAATTAAAATGTTTAGAAATTGCAGTATTAAATATGTACTGAAAAATATTATGCATAGTTTCATGTATTGTAGTGTTAACCTCTGTGACTTAAATGCCTTGAGGGCCAGGTTCATGTCTTGAGAGCCAGGTTCAGTGCATGTAAGGCGGTGCTGTGTCTCATGCATGGAGATTGGGATTCTACACATACAACACTGGATGTGCTTGTAGATACATGTTCCATCAGTGCGCGTGTGATTATACATTGGAGTGCCGGGTTCCATGCTCAGAAATAAAGATTTCTCACAGGAAGTGTGAGGTCCTTTGTTTGTAGTGCCAGGTTTTATGCTCGGGGATTCAAATTACACAAATAATATATATCACGTTCTATGCTTACGGTGTGGAGATTGAAACTCCTTATGGTATATTAGTTTGCTTGGACTGCCGTAACAAAATACCATCAACTGGATGTCTTAAACAATAGAAAGGTATTATCTCACAGTTCCAGAGGTTAAAAGTCCAAGATAAAGGTGCTAGAAAATGTGCTTTCTGGTGAGGCCTCTCTTCCTGGCTTGCAGATAGTAACCTTCTTGCTATATCCCCACATGGTCTTCCTTCCCTCTGTGCACACACCAAGAGAGTGATCTCTGATGCCTGTTTATCTTTGTATAAGAACATCAGTCCTATTGGATTAGGGCCTCAGCCTTATGAATTCATTTCACCTTAATTACCTCCCTAAAGGTGCTATCTTCAAATAAGTCACACTGAGGGGTAGGACTTCTAGACATGAACTTGTGAGGGTGCAATTCAGTCCATAATGCATAGTGTGGCAGATACAGTGCCTCAGAGATCAGTTTCCTTGTTTTGGAGGGCCAATGCCTATGGCTGAAATGCCAATTTCCGTGTCTGGAATATGAGGCTTCAAACATGTCTGGCCATGTTTCATTCTTATAATCCATACCTCTAGTGCCAATGTCCATGATTATAGGTTCAGGTTCCATGCTTGGAAATCAAGCATGAAATGCTAGTTTCTGTACTCGTAGGGCCATATTATACCTCCTGGATGTTGAGATTCCACACATAGAGTTTCAAGTTCCTTGACAGGAAAACCAAATTCTATATATAGAGAGCCAAAATCTATGACAGAAATACAGATTGGGCACCCAGATCCACACCCTGAGGTTGTTCATGTTTGGAGATTGAGAATCCACACATGTGATGCCATTCTCCATGCTTTTAAGGCTTTGACTGCTACATTGACATTAAGACTACTAACGTGGGGTTCCAGTATCCATGACCAGATCAGTTTGCAAGTTTTGACAAGCCCATGTGAATGACTGAAATACAAGGTTATATATTTGTAGTGTCATGTTCCACACTTGAGCCAAGTTCCATGCTTTGAGATCGATATTCCACACATGAAGTGCTAAGTTCCAAGCCTATACAGCCTAGTTTTTATGCATGAAATTCAAAGGTCTATATATGGCAGACTGGATTCTATGCTTTCTGGGTCAGTTTTCATGTTTGGATGTTGAGCATGCATTCACTGAGAATGAAATTCCATACCTGGGCAACACGAGATCATGTCTTACAAGGACAACTTCTATGACTTATATACCAGATTCCAACTTTACCACATTCATCACAGTAAGTCCATGGAGATTCAGATTCCACACATGGAATGCCAAGTTGCATGTTTGTAGAGCCTGGTACCATGACTGGAGATTGTACTTCTATATATGAAATGACAGAGGTTTCATACTCTGAGTTTGAGATTCCATAAATGGAGTGTCCGCTTTCATGCTTGTAGTGCTGAGTTCCATGTTGCAAATTAAGGTCACATACGTGTAGTGCAAAGTTCCATGACAGGTCACCAGGTTCCTAGTACAGTCAACATCTATGCCTATGCCCAGGAGCCACATGTAGAAGTCCAAATTCCACACATAGAAGACCAAATTCTATGCCTAGAGAATCAAGATTCACATTTTGTACTAGTTTTCTGTAACTGGAAAGCCCAATTCCATAATTAGACGTCTAAGTTCCCTGACCGAAAGGCTACATTCTATACCTGGAGGGCCAGATTTCATGGTCAGAGTGTTAGTTTTCACTGGAATTCCAACTGCATACCTGTAAGGCTGTGTCTCATGTGGAAAATCAGAGTTTATGCCTGGAAAGGCAACATAAAAGTTTTAAATCAACATCTAAAACATCAGATTCCAGAGTTGGTTTGTCAGATTCCATTCCTCTAGACTCATGTTCTACACAGAGTTCCTTATTTGTAGGGTGAAATCCTATGTTTAGGGCCAGGTTTCACAACCAGATGACCATGGTTCATGCCAGGAAGGCTGGGCTATGTGCCTAGAAGTCGGGCCTCATGCCTGGTGTGCCAGTCTCCCTGGATATACTATATAGTTCCAAGTACAAAGGCAGGTTACATGGCTGTAGGGTCATATCTGGAAGACCAGATCTCATACATGGTAGGATGGAATTCAGGCCTGGAAGTGCTGAATCCATGTTTGGAGGGCATATTCCATGATTGCATGCAACTTTCCACTTCCACACTGGAGGGACACAATCAAAGCATGGGACCAAGTTTCAGGCCTGGGGGTAAAGGGCGGGGAGGGCTCATTCCATGCCTGCAGGGCTACATTCCATGCCTTAAGAGCCAGGTTCCTATTAAAGAAGAGCCATGCTTTTCCAAGCCTAGAAGACCAAGTCCAAAGCCTAAATGTTCCAGTTGCATGGCTGGAAGGCCAGAGTCCCTGTGCCAAAAGTAGGCATTCCAGCACTCACTGTGCTGGGAAAAAGGATTTACCTTCGGATTTATTATTCCAACAACGGCCATTCTAATGGTCAGGTTGAGACTGTCTTCTGACATAACCCAACAATAAGCAGAAAAATTATGAGGCTTGCCAAGAGTTTTAATGCAGTGGCATGGTTTAAGAAAATGCTTCTACTGAATAAATTTATTTGAAGGGACAATGAGAGACATAAATCAAATATTTTGGTTTGCACACTTAATAGTCATGATTGTTCAACTTAGTTTATAATGGCAATTCCTGCGTACTAATTAAGACTATACCTGAATTGTATCATTTCGTTCCATGGGATAGCCCAATTTGACAGATTAACTGTAGCACAGAGAGTTTTACTGGTGTTCCCCAAAACGCCTAGCTGGACACAGTAGAGGAGGACTATGAGCTCTGCTACATTTTATGTATTTTAGATTATAATGGGCTCTGTTGTTTTGAACGAACCAAGACAAGAAGTAGTTAGTGTCAATTCCTTGGCTGCACAACCGGACGCAGCTATCTCTGTGGTATGATACACAAAACCTACATTTTGAACCGCAAAATAACCTTACAAAATAGCCTTCGTATAAGAAAGAAATGGTATATCAACTCCAATAACTTCCTTACAGCAATAAAAAAAAACACCCAAGTTTCATTCAACTTCAGAGGCATAAATATATGGCATGCACACCGTGTGATATTCATAATTAGTTCTTATAAAGCAATGTTCATCCCTGAAGCATTTTATGAAATTAACTAATTAATCTTCACCATATCCTTTGGAGAGAGATAACGGTACTCTGTCTGCAAAGAGCCTCTGCCATGGGACTGAAAATGCTTTATGAATATTATATACAGTGATAAACAGGCTCTAGGCACTTCAGACGCACACAAGCTGACATTGAGGATATTAGGATTCACTCATTCACTAAGCAAATATTTATGTAGCGTCATTACTAGAAATCTCTAACTGGGGGACTGATGTCCTCAGGAGGTAAGATATTGTCTGACTGGCGGAATGCAGTGGAGATTGTGAGTGTGCGATGTTCTCTTTAGAAAAGACAACAAATCCCTATTGACGTCTTTGCCCCAGATACAGAATTGGTCTTACGAGGGCAGTTCCCCAAAGTGCAGAGACTTCCTCTTCCTTCCGTTCACACTTCTTACCCTGTAGAGTTGATTTCTGGTTTGGCTACAGAACACGGATTGCCTTGAACTTGTCACGCAGCCTCCAGTGCTTGCACGTCTTAGTCATCGTAGCTAATGACTGCTCACTGCTTCCTTTCCAGGCCTGTTCTAGTCTCCAGCACCACTCACAACTCTCAGCTACAGTCTGGAAAGAAGGAAGCATTCCTAGTCCAGAAATCTAAGGTTCAGCATTCAGTCTTCTGTGAGTCTAGCACTGAATGTTCGCCTAGTAACACTTTTTGAAAACTAGGTTTGTGTCTTGGATGAGGTTCCTGAGAAACAGACTCTGAAAGGGGACACTGGTGCAAGTGATTTATGGAGGGAGTGTTCTCGGGAGGAGCCAGGCAGGGAATGAGAAAATCAGGACAGCACGAGAGTTGGAAGTATGGTTTAAGAAGTCTGGTTTCTGCCTCATCTACTTACCACTGGGGTTGCAATTCTCCTCCCAGAGGCAAGGGGGCTAGGCTAGTATATGGCCAAATAAGTCAGTCATTGGATATGAGCCACCTTCAGAGAGGGACCAGGTCCATAACTGGGATATCTCTAAGTGAGGTGGCACTCATCAGCCTTGCAAAAAAGTTTGTCAGGAGTCGACACCCCCAGGACCTGGGGGATCCACCCCCAGGACTGGTGTGGGAAAGGGGATCTGGGCAGAGCACCAGCAACTTCCTCGGCAGTCTCCTTGTACCACTCAGATCTACTTATTTCTTGCATTAAGTTTTCATGGTACACTCACAGCTCTTTCTGGCTTGTTTACTCATAATTTCTGTGTAAACCTCCAAAAGGAGCCTTATTAAGACAAACAATACCCTACTGCCGTTAGTACAGATGAAGAAACTGAAACTCATTATCTAACACCCTCCTTTACTACTCTTCAATATTTCTCTCATCCTCAGCTCATACTTTTGATGGTCTAGGTGGCTTGCCTGGGGGCACCTGGATGGCTCAGTTGGTTGAGTGTCTGCCTCTTGATTGGGGTTTAGGTCATGATCTCACAGTCCTGAGATCAAGCCTTGTGTTGGGCTCCATGCTGAGCGTGGAGCCCGTTTAAGATTCTTTCTTTCAAATCATAAGAAACTCTTAAATACAGAGAACAGACTGAGGGTTGCTGGATGGGAGGTGGGTGAGGGGATGGATTAAATGGGTGATGGGCATTAAGGAGGGCACTGGGTTCATATGTAAGAGGGTTCAACTCCTGAAGCTGAGACTACACTGTATGTTAACTAACTTGAATTTCAATAAAATTTAAACAAAAAAGATTCTCTCTCTCTCTCTCTCTCTCTCCCTCTTCCCCTCTCTCCGCTGCCCCTCTCCCCAGCTCTTTTTCTTTCTCTCTGTCTCTCTAAAATTAAAAACTTTTAATTTAAAAAAAATAAAAAAATAAACATATTAGGTGGCTTGCCTGGTGGCTAACCTAGACCCACATTTCCAAATGCTCTGAGCCTCTGATTACCCTTCCCTAATCAGATCATAGTTGTTATATTTGCCCATTTGAATTAAAATCAGGCATAGGACTACATACCTAGAGATGCTCGAAGACATGTGTGCCAAGTATATTTCTCCCTGCCTCTCATATAATTAATACCAGTCCTACCTCCTCAGTCATTTCTTTGTCTGCTGGTCTGTTGGAACAATAATCCCAAATAAACAGGTGGTAGCCAGAGACTTTTCTTTAGTGAGACTTTAACTGTGTTCTTCGGTGGGAATATTATCTTTCTGGGAATGAGGATCTCTGTTCCACAGAGCCTAAACTTACAGAGGTGGGAAACATAAATTTTCCAAGAGGGTGATTGGGAATGATAGTGACCGGTCATTTCTAGGTTCTAAGGCTAAGTTCTAAGAGTAAGGTGTATTATATCTACTGGGGATACAATACCATATAATAGATGCTGATATACAATCACAGGTTTGTTTTTTGTTTTTGTTTTTGTTTTTGTTTTTGTTTCTGTGTCTGTAAATTTGTAAGCTGGCATGTTGTAGGAGCAGTGGAGCCCATTATCATGTGTCCACTGCTACACTTCCTTTGTTGTAAAGTGACTCTCTTGTCCCAAGTCAATGTTATATAAGATCCCATAAAGAGAAATCCTATTCTTTTGGTTATGATACTGGTTGATACACTGTGGGAAGGAAAAGTAAAACTGTACTCCTACCTCAGGATGAACTTCTGTCCTTTTTAGGGTAGAAAGGGTTTATGTAATCAACTTGCTACCAACTGTCTGATTTCCTTAAGAGATGATGTCATATCGGATGCTCAGGATTTCTCTTTCTTATTGGGAGGTCAGATATTCAGCAGTGGTATTAGCTAGATCAGATCTGGTGTACTTTTTGAGCAATGCATAGCCTCCATGTTTGCAACTATGGCTATTCCATTGATGGGCCCATTGCAGAAGCACAGAAGTAGATAAGGACAGACGCTGATAGGTAAATAATCCTGTCCACTTGGTACTTCTGCACTGGATGCTTTCCAGGGAGTTACGTTAATGTAGAATACAAAGATATTCACACTTTGTGCCCCTTCCCCCAGGTTATATTACATACCTCTTTCCTAGACCTCCTTGTCCCCAATCTCCTCATCCTGTTTCTTCCAGGACTCTGACCAATCAGCCAAGCCATTTACTACTGCCCATGATTCTATGTACATTCTTAATTCAGGCCATTTTTCTTTCTACACAAAGTATGAGGTTCTCTGCACAAAAGTTCTATCCCTTGGGAAGATCTTATCTCACCACTGTCTTTCGGAGTCACCCCTGCCTCATCAGTCCATTTTCAACTTGTAGAACATACTGAGCTAAACTGTGAACCAAGCCTGGGCTTTTTCCTCCTCCATCATCTGATCTCAGGGGGCCCCAGAAGGGGGCTGAGCATATGGGGTATGGATCATCTGTTCTTGTATATTACTCTTGCCTTCTGGGAATGACTAAAATCAATCTCAGATATTCCACCTTCACTTTATAATGGATTTCTATTGATCATATGACATAGTGAGTCTGACAGGATTCAGCTCGTGATAGATAATTCTGGCTGGATGGTCATTTAATGTTCCATCATCAGAAGCTCAGTATTTACTAGGGTCCATGAAACATGCCAAAAATTGCTCTTCAATTCTTCATATACTTATCTGCTGCAGATAACAACATTTCCGCAGAACCTGAGGTGTCTATTCTATAATTCTCCTACTGAACCTTGCTGGAAAGTCCACACAGATAGCTATGGTACCATGGAATCTGCTGAGCCATATGGCCCAGTTGGTAGGGCTGCTTGTACTGTAGCCTAGACCTGCCACAAAATCCTTTCTTTCTCTGAATCCCACTCAAAACTGATAGCCTTCATATAACTTGATGAATGAGTTGAAGCTTCCCAAACCCAAAGAAGCCGAGTTAGGATTGTGCTTCTTTCTTAGCTGTAGGAGGGACAAGGTAAGATGACTTGCCCTTTACCATTAAGAAGATGACTGACATGCCCCCATGTCACTAACATCTCAAAACTTTCCCAACAACAGCCTTCTGATATATTTCAGAGTTTCACTCTCACCCTCTGGAGAATATTTGCCACTTCCTGCTCATTATGTTTAAATAAAGTGATGTCAACAATATAACAGGCCGATATTATGTTCACGGGATATCCGAATGATCCAGGCTCCCTTCAACAATGTTGTAACAGATATCAGAGCAGTTAACTAGCACTGGAGCAAAACCATGAATACATATCCACATGTATCCCACTTATACCACATGTGAATCTGAACAGTTTTATTCCTTCTGTCGATAGCTGGAGAAGGATGCATTTTCTAGATCAATAGCCACATGCCACATACCGGAAGCTATATTGATCTCTCTTATTGATGACAACATTTGGCACAGATGGCTGTTGGGCTAAATTTGTATTGTACACTGTTATCCACTATAATCTATTCAGTTCTTGCAGGGGCCAGTCTGACGGATTATACGAAGATATGATTCCTATAGCCCTTGTCTTTGAAAACGCCAATAATCTCTGCCATTCCATCCAAGGTGTGACACTGGCTTTGGTTTGTTATTTTGGCTTGAAAAGGGAAGCTTCAAGGGATTTTACTTGACCTTTCCTACTCCAGGAGCTCTTTTTCCACAGGTCAAGAAACTAATGTGAAGAGTCTACCACTTACCAAATATGTTCATTCTTATTTTACATTTGAGAATTGGGGAAATGACCACTGGGTGGGTCTGTGGACCTGGTGAACCAACTGTGTATACACAGGACAGTTCTCTACTTATGACCTGACTTCCATTCACTGCTGCTGTAATGTGGGGAGGGGCTCATGATGGCACTTAGTTGTCCAAGTTGAGTGTCAGCTCAGACTTTGTGTCCAGCAGCATCTCAGTGTATAATTTACCAGGAAATATCTGTGGGTCAATTTGGGATAGGACTAAAGAATTACAACTTGGCTGTGGTACTGCAGAGGTCTTTATTCACGGGGACTCAGCAGCATCTCTTTTTATTGAAGAGTTCTTCTGAGAATGGGCTCAAGTCTAAATGAAAATTGGACAAGGGATCATGTCTGTCTATTGGACAGTGTGTGTGTGTGTGTGTGTGTGTGTGTATGTGTGTGTGCGTATGTATGTATATGTGTATGTATCTGTGTGTATGTGTGTGCATATATATATATATCTGGCCTCTAAGAATGTTTTGTTTTTATGAACTATCTTTGTAGTTATTTTAAGTAAATTTTAAAGATTGAATTGGCTTTATTAAATGAGTCATGACTCAGGCAGCATCCCATGTAGCAAGTAGAGGGGAGCTCCAAAGGGCTACATAAAAGGTAAAGTCTTCAAAAGTAAAGAGAAAGTGGGGGAAAAAAGGATATTATTAGCAAAAGATCCATTATTTTAGCACGGTTGCCTTTCTTAGGGGAAGAGAAGGGGCCTATCAGTGAATTTCCTAGTGCTGACCAGAAATTCCCATGTTGACTGGTTAAAGGTCAGATTTCTAGGGCGTTGAAACTGCAGTTAGTTTAGGTATTAAGTCTTGGTTTACTGACTGGGGGCCTTAACCTAAGCGATGCCATTTTGGGTCTGTGGCTCTCTTACTGACACTAAATTCCCCAGGGCTTTACTCATTCTGCACGTTAGAAACCTGTGTTTTCCCCTACAAACCTCCTTCCTATTGGTCTCCTCAGACACGGACCGCTTGCCATGCTGTCTGGATGTCGGGACCCAGCCAGCTCGCCTCCGCTCCCAGCAGGCTGGTCTCACCCACCCCTCACTTCTACTCTGCACTGGCAGGAGGTGAGCCGGCCTCTGGAGGGGGTGCAATGGAGTGTACTGGCTCACCTCTCCGTGCTTTGGAACTAATAGCATCATGAAGCCAGAGCCAGCCTGAGATTGTAAGAATCTTTAAAGAAAACACTGTCATTTCATTTCTTCAACCTTGGTGCCTTGGAATACATTTTTATTGCATCTCATTTTGCAACAGAGTATCATTTTCAAGCAGGATTTGTTCCTGTCACGTGAAATGATCAATTTGTCCATTTAGAACTGCAAATCTAGTTATTCATGCTCTGGGTAAACAAATTAAATTTTTTTCTTTGGGATTATTGACAATATCTCATATTCTGAATTCTACTGAGATGTCAAAGAGGAGTTTTTAAGAATCACAATAATTTGCAAAGTGGGTTTGTGACTCTGATGAGGTAACCAGGGAAGGAAGCACATGCGCTGAGGCCCGAAAGAGGACTTCACATCCCCCTGCCCAGCCCCTGTGGAGCAGACAGTTGCTGTGCTGGGACAAAGATGGGGCTCCAGGAGCAAACTTGTGGAAGAGGGAAAGGCAGGGTCGTGAGGACCTGTTGTCCAGGTTGAAACAGGGTCCCGATAAGTGGCTCTGAAGATAGTGAGGAGGCACATGTCTGGAAGTCCTTGAATGGTGGGCTTCAGTGTATCTTTGCTTCAGCTTTGTTTCTCCAGAGTTAAATCTTCATTAAGTAAATTCGTATTTGGTAATAATGCCATAGGTGATATTATGGATTAGTGCTATTCACACTAACCCTTTCCAGGTCAGAGTCATAGTGGTCTGGCAGACCCAGAATGGAAACTCCTCTGCTCGTATTTATGACGGGTGCCATGATATCGTTTCTTAAACATCGCTCGTGATGCGAATAACTTTGAAATATTTCTGATTATAAAATAAGATATAATTAGTATACATTTTTTTAAGCACAAGCACATATTAAGGTAAAAATGAAAGCCATTCGAAGTATTACCACCCAGATGAAATGACCACTAATATTTTATATTTTGGAAATCTTTCCTCCTACTATCTCTAGGCTTACACACACACACACACACACACACACACGCACACACATTCAGTCACATTCTCTTTACGTCATGGCATACATTCTGTCATATGTTCAAAATTGTTTTTAACTAGATTTAATGCAATTTTGAATACATTAAAATTTATTGGGCTTACCCCTCTATTCATGAAAGTTTAAGCGGTATAAAAACTAGGGCTCATAAACCATGTTACAGTGAATGTAGAGTGTACATCTATATTGATCCAATTTATATTCTTCCTCAGGTGTTCCCGGCCCCACCTGCCCACCAGGCCTGCAGCCGCTTTGGCACTGAAGCTCAATGCAGAGCAGCACTGCCTTGGCACTGGCCCCATCTCCCAGCTCTGGGGGCTGTCTCATGTTCCCCCAAAGATAAGGGTCATACAGGAGAGCTTCCAGAAGGGCAGCTGCAGCCCCAACCAGATTCAAAGGGACCCATGGTTCTGACTCCTCCCACCACTTCCCAGCTCAGAGGGAGCCGAGCCCTGGGTCCCTGTTTTGTGGGAGGAGGGACTGACTTCCCAGGGCTGCCTGGATGGACCAGGTAGCACAACCTGGAAGTGCAGGGGTCCCTAATAGCCAGAGGGACAGGTGAGTAGGGGACAGGGTACACTGACTGGGGAAAGACAGAAGATTTGGAAAGATGACAAGTGGATGCCCCCCTTCCTTCCTTTACCCCAGGACGCTTCCCAGGTGCAGTGGGTCTACACAGCCAGACCAGAGAAATGTGGCCTACCTAGGGACTGGCTTTATTTTCTTGTAACATTGTGGCCACCTCACTAAGTGCCACTTTCTTCTTTCTCCTTTCTTTCTTGCCTGGCTTCCCTTTTCCATCCCTTTTACGGCTCTGGGATTGAACCTGTCCACAAAGCTTTGCTTCAGACTCTTTTCTAGGCAATCCAGGCTAAGCCATCTTCTTTGTGATGTTGTCCCTTTATCGCCTTAGAGAAAAATGCCTGGGAGTAAACTGCTGGGTTGAAGGGCAGACATAATTTTAACTTGAATAGGAGTTGGCTAACTACCCTCCACAGAGACTTGAATTAGTTTACCTCCCTCCCATCAATTGAATGCTAATTCTTCTTTGAGGCAGAAAATGATGGACTGTGAAATGAATTCTTTTTCTCACCTTTAATCTTTTTTGTCTTTTGCTAAAATGAACATTAAATTCATGATGTTTCTGAAAGAAAAATTCAATAGCTCCAAGCAATTCAGCCTGGGGAAAAGTGTTTAATGGTACATTTTAAACATTTTTCGCTGTTGTTTACCATTTGTTCTCATGCACTACTTCCATGAAAGAAACTAATAGAAAACTCATCTAATTTAAATAGTCCTTTTTTATATGAGGTACTGATTTGCCAAAGTTTAAACTTTAAAAGAGCAGAATAAACATGGCAATTTATCATGTAACAGATTTTTATTCAACAACACTTACTAAGCCACGGCAGTGCATTAGGCGCTTAATATACACAGTGGAAAGTAAGCCAGATACGTTGGCCTCTGCCTTTTTTTGAGTGTATGGTCCGCAGACATGACAATGGGCAGGTTGCATGGTTTGAATTGTCATGGAAGGGCTGCTTGAGGCTTCCCAGAGGAAGTGACCTCTAAACTGAAACCTAAAGAATGAATAGGGGTTGGGGAGGCAAAAGCATGGAGGTCAGGAACTGAAGGAACTCTGTGTGTGTGCGTGTGTGTGTGTATACACAAATACATGTGCATGTGTGTGCATGCATATGTAAGTATATGTGCATATTTATGTACTTATGGGGAGGTCATGGTGGGCTCCTGGGGAGAGATAAAACTGGATTTTGCAGGGTCTTGAGAGCGACATGAAAGACACAAAGATTCTTTTGCACTGAATCCCAGGGCCAATGGCGGCCACTGACAATCTGTGAGCAGGGAGAACATTGGAATCCCAGGTCTCTAAGATCATTGCTCTGTGGGTTGGAGAACTAACAGGGGAGGGAAATGTGAGAGGTAAGGAGTTCTGGGAAGAGGCTCTAGCATCAGGGGTGAGATGCTCCAGAAGTGAGATGAGGCAGAAATGCAGACAAATGGAGGGCAATGGATTCCAGAACTGTTTATGTCAGAATCCTTAAGACCAGGTGAATTACTGGATTTCTGAGGGGTAAAAGGAGTTGAGATCATTCCCACCCTTCTTAAAAGAATATTAAAAATTTCCATCAAAGCATGTCATGTTCTTTGCCCATATTCGCAAGGAGCTATGAGAAGATTTATATAACTGCTTGTTATATAAATTAATGATGATTAGATTCATTGAACAACTATTTTGAGCCAAGCGTGGAATAGTTTATTTAATCCTCACAGCCCTCCATGAGGTGAGTGCTATTATTATTCCCTCTTTCAGATGAAGAAACTGAAGCACAGGTAGGTTAAATGATTTGCCTAAGGACACATAGGTCAAAGTGGGAGACTGTGCATGACCCAGTGTGTACTTTGTCTGTCTGTCTGTCTCTCTCTCCCTGTCAATATTATTATGATGACTTCCATTGGCAAAAATGAAAGAGAACCCAGTGAAGTTAGGAAATTCTTTTAAACCTAAAGTAATTTGGGGGTATTGGGTGGCCCAGTTGGTTGAGCATCCGACTCTTGATTTTGGCTCAGGTCATGATCCCAGGGTTGTGGGATCCAGCCCTGTATCAAGTTCCATGCTGAGAGTGGAGCCTGCTTAATCTTCTCTCTCTCTGTCTCTGCCCCTCTCCCATGCTTGTGCTCTCTCTAAAAAACAAAAAACACATACAAAATCCTAAAACAGTTTTACCTGGTGGAAAACGGGCAGTTCATTCAAAAGATTGTTTTTTCAATCTGTAAATTACTTTAATATATTTTGCACTTTCAAAATCTTTCTCTAAAATTGTAAATAAAATGTTGCATTTTTATCTGGTTCTTAATAGGATGGAGTCAGCTCACCTTAAGGATGTACTATAGTCCAAAGGGACTAGTTGTTTCATAAAAACATATGGTAAGTGCCTGCTTGGGGTTCTGACACATTCACTAGAACAACTATATGATTAGAATGTGGTTTCCAACTCTTGTATAGTGAAAAGTAGCTTAACAAACTTAATAGAAAATCACTTTTGAAAAGTTGTTTCACATAACCTTGGCTTACTCACAAACTAGGAAACATTTCAGCTTTTGGGGGTTCTCTTTTGGAGAAAACAAGTAGTCGGTCTGTTTTTACATATGTCCGTAATTAGAGGCTAATCTGCATTTTTAAAGGAAATGTTACAACTTATATAAAGGAGCAACTAGGAGGGGAAAATGCTAAGCAGGGTGGAGGTGGGCACTTCAGATTCTCCATAATTGCAGGCATATGAGAAAGTCATTTCTAGGACAGAACTGGGGTAGAGAGTGGGCACATTCTTACTGTTCACATTATCCCTTAACACCTCTTTGAGTTTGGTAACGTGCACAGTACTGCACCCATAGTGATGACCCTACTGTGCACTGGTTACTGACTTATTCAGCCAGTATCAATGGAAACTTCCCCTGCATCAAGGCAGCACTAAGCACTGGGGGCAGAGTGATCAACAGAATATTCCAAGTCTACCACAAAGTGCTCACAGCCAAATTTATACCCATTCTTGTAACCCCACAGAAATCTTACAGAGTGGATGCTAAGATTCGGACAGGCTAAGCGACTTGCTGATAACCTCAGAGCTGGGTTTGGCTCCCCTAATGCTACCCTTTCTGCGTCCTGGGTCCCCAGGGTTCAGTGATACGTGCCCAGGACTTCACTGTGCGGTTCCCAGATGTCTACATTTGTATGAAGAGACTTAGTCAGAAGGGAATGGAGCCTCTTTCTAGGGCCTTGATAAGACTCTTGAGGCATCTACACAGAGTTGTCCGATCCGCTCTCCCACCTCTCTGGGAGCCTGAATGTTTGTAAAGGTAGATGCTTATTCAAATTATGATAGCTGTTGCCTACACAGTATTTTCTATTTGTGATACGGTAGCTAAGTTCATCAGCATTTGACATTTCGAGGAGTGAGGGGGGGCCCCTGCTATGTTTCCCTTCCTCTGCCATCTAGTGACCCAGCACAGCTCCAGTCAGCCTAGTGGTCCGTGCTTATAATTCTTCTTCCAGATCTTGAAGTCCCTCTTCTTTGTGTCTGTATCTACTTTTGAGAGAGAGAGAGAGAGAGAGAGAGAGAGAGAGAGAATGAGGAGGGGAGGGGCGGGGGGAGAGAGAGAGAATTGCAAGCAGCCTCCATGCCCAACATAGGGCTCGATCTCACTACCCTTGGATGGCGACCTGAGCCGAGATCAAGAGTCAGAGGCTCAACTGCCTGAGCCACTCAGGTGCCCCTGTCTCTGTATCTTTTTATCATCAATTCATGTAATTGGATCTTATGACAAGGACGCAGATAACATCCTTCATTCTCTTACTCTGATTCCCATGTTGAGTATAAGATTTATTTTATCTTTCTTTTATTCATTCATTCCACATTTATTCAGTGCCCACCACGTGTCTAGCAATTTATCAGACACAAGATACAGACAAAAAATGCAGTTCTTTCTAGCATCTCAGAGTTTAGGCAGGCAGGCAACTAAAGAGGATTCTAAAAAATTACTTTTTAAAAAAATGCGATAAGGGACATGAACCAGGTAGGTAGAGAGTGCTATGGAAACAAGGAGGAGGGAAAAACAACCCAGCCCTGGGGATTGGTGGGGGAGGAGAGGAAATGATGTCTCAGCTGATTCTTAAAACCCAACTAAATGATGGGCAGCCCAATTAAGGAAGATTGTTTATTCTCGGCAGAGAATGCCCAGGGCAACAGCCCAGGAGCATGGGAGAGCAATGCATATCCAAGTATCTGCAAGTAATGATAAATAGCCACATTTTAGTGCCATTATTTTTGGGCAAGGTACCATGCCAAGTGTTTCACATGCATTATTTAACTGAATATCTAAACCGTGCTCCTTAGGTAGCATTCTTATTTCTATTTATGAGTTGAGAAAAAGAGAGGCTCAGTCAAATGCCTTAGTATTATCCAAAGGTAATAAGAAGGTAGGCTGGGATTTGAGCCCAGGTTTTTCAGATATAAGAATTTGTCTGCTTAACCACTCCATCCCACTCCAGTAAATCTGTGTGGTTAGAATGTTGAGGCTGGGGAGGAGGCAGAAGGAGAATGGCAAGAGGTGACAGAAGCAAAGGTGATTTTATCATGAAGGCTCCAGTGAGCCTCGGAAGGATTTTAAGCAGGTGTGTGCTACTCTGAGATGTGCATTTTAGAAGTCTCTCTCTGTAGAAGGTGGAAAGCATGGATTAGTGGGAGGATAGGTTGGAGACAAGGAGACCAGGCAGGTGGCTGGGACACTGCTCCAGATGAGAGATGACAGTTATCTGGTCTCATGTGGTGGCAATCAGGATGGAAGGAGAGGGTAGATTCCAAGATAACTTTTGTAACTGATTGGATGGGGTGAGGCTGAGACAGAGGAAGGGTGAGAGACAGTGCTGGAAAGAGTTTGACACTATTCCCAGGTTTCTTTTTTGGATGAAGGATGACATTCATCAACAAGATATGGAAGATAGGATAATTATGAGAAAATGATGAATTCATTTTGAGACATGCCGAATTCAAAATGCCTAAGTGACAGTCATAAGGAGACGTGAACCAGACAGGCTGAAATAAGAATCTACAGGTGAGGGGGAGAGGTCTGCTGGTTACAAAGTCGTCAGCCTAAAGACCAATGAAAACCATGGGACCGGATATTGTCAGTAAGCAGGGGAGAGAAAGGAGATGAGAATGGGAGAAAGAAAGAAAGGAAAAGGTGAAACAGGGACACTGTTTAGAAAACACTAACATTTGGAAGAATTAGAAGATCCCAAGAAGAAGACTAAAGCGGGGAGGGACAGGATCAGGGAGCCAGGATAAGAGTTTCAAGGAGGGAGCAAACAGTGGTGTCCAAGGCTATGGATAACAATCTTATAGTAACAGCGACCACCACTGCTTACCAGAACCCCGTTAAAAAGAAAACCACAGGCCCCAAATGGTGTCATGACAGTAAACCAAGGCCCCCCAGTCAGTAAGCCAAGATTTAACACCTAACCTAAATGCAGTTTCAATCCCCCAGAGAATGTAACCTTTAACAGCCAACTTAGAATTTCCTGGTCAGCACTAGGGAACCTACTGATAGACCCCTTCTCTTCTCCTTAGGAGGGCAGGCTTTCCTAAATAATGCATTCCTTGCTAATAAATTCCTCTCTTTTTCTTCTTCCTCCTCCTCCTCCTCCTTCCCTTCTTCTTCCTCTTCCTCTCCTTCTTCTTCCTCTCCCTCCCTTCTTCCTTCTTTCTTTTCTTTCTTTCTTTCTCTCCTTCTCCTTCTCCCTCTCCCTCTCCCTCCCTTTCCTTATCCTTCTTCTTCCAATGCCTTCTCTCTGCCTTCTGCCTTTAAAACTCTTTCTTTTGTTTAGCTCAGTGAAGCCTCCTTCTACTTGCTAGTTGGGATACTGCCCAATTGAAGAATTAGTTGATCTTCAAATTTACTCAGTTGAATTTTGTTTTTTATGTTTATAATGCCCTTATGTGCTGGACATCCTACCATACATTTTATGTGAAGTCTCTCTGGTCCTTCCAACATGCTTGCAAGGTAGTGGTGCTGGTGGGGATAATAATGATTATCTTTGCTGAGCACTTTCTCTGTGCCTAGTGTTTACTCAACCCCTTGCACGCAATACCTCAACCTTGTTTATACAGAAGAGTAAGTCAATTAAACCAATAGATGGCAACTTTATTTTACTCACACAGTAGCATAACAGAAAAAAAAATCCCCAGGGTAAAATAGCTTGTAGGAAAATAGCCATTATTTGTTAATCATTTTTGGCCCATGGTACTTACTATTTCTGAGTCCTAATTTTGCCATCTACAGTTACATAAATGGCCACGCAGAATAGGTATTAACAGGGAGCTGTGGCCTCCGCTGTCCTCTCTCTGTGCTCACTGCCAACCTCTGGTGTTAACTCTTGTCTCACTGCTTTAAAATTATCCATTATAAAAATGTCTCTTTAAGTTGCATACGTTTTGCAAGGGCAAGGGCCAGCCTTTCTCAACATTTCCCCAGCTCTGCCTGTCAGTTGCCTCACATGAAGCAGACATTAAACAAATGTCTGAATAGAATTATTTTTTTCTAGCCGATGTTTTCCCCAATGACTTCACAAATGGCTCTCTGTAACAGAAGAAATTTAGATTGAATTTGTCATAGTTCAAACATCAAAAACTAACTCTTACTAACTTTTCAGAGTTTTCTAATGCACTTTTACATAGTATAGCCACCATGGGAAATAGTATGGAGCTTGCTCAAAAATTAAAAATAGAACTACCAAAAGATCCAGTTATCCCACTTCATGGTATATTTCCAAAGGAAATGAAAATGGGATCTTGAAGAGGTGTCTGTACTCCTATGTTCCTTATAGCATTATTCACAGTAGCTAAGAAGTGAAAACAACCTAAGTATCTACTGATGGATGAATGGATAAAGAAGATGTGGTATAGAGATATAAATGGAATATTATTCACCATGAGAAAGAAGGAAATCCTGTCAGTTGAGACCACATGGCTGAGCCTTGAGGGCATTATGCTAAGTGAAATAAACCAGACAGAGACAGATGATACTGCATGGTATCACTTATATCGGAGCCTGAAAAAGAAAACATGTTGAACTCAAAGAAACAGAGAGTGGAAGAGTAGATGCCAAAGGCTGCAAAGGAGAGGGGAGGTAGGGGGAGTTGGGTTAGCGGGTACAAATTTTTAGCTACAGGATGAAGACATGAAGAGCTAATGTAAAACAAAGGAATTATAGTTGATAACACTGTGTTATATCATTGAAGTTTTCTAAGAGAATAGAACTTAAATGTTTGCATACACACACTAGCTGACCAATGTAAAACAGAAAAGAAAATTTTTGAAGGATGCCTGGTCTTATGGGAAGTGGATGGGAAAGCTAGAGATCAAGGCTACCAAAACCACAGTCAAATTCCCTTATCGTATGGTTAAGTTGTCTTCAGGGGCTCTGCTGACATTGTGGTCACTCAACACTGTGTGGCTTTTGTCTATCACCATTAATAAAATTCCCATCATGCCCCTTGCAGACTTAAAGTCCCAAGCAAAGCATCCTGTCGACTGAGTCCACATCTGTCTCTGCTGACAGATCTGTGATCTGTCCCTGTCCCCTGGGACCATCTTCCTTCCTCAGAAGAGATGCATCCTGCCTCTGATCAGCATCCTCACCATGGAGACATGACCTTCGATAAGGAAGAAGGTTTGGATCTTAGGCTGCCAAAGCAATGAAAATGTCCACTGAACAGACTGGAAGGATTCTGAACCATTGCTCCAAAGAGCATCCTTCCACAGAATTTTTAGACTATAAATAAGATAGATTCCTGGCTGTCTGAAATGCTTAGATAACAGTTCCTCTGTGAAACAGAGATGGATTGAAATACAATACGTTCCTGCACTGCGATCATCTCCTGAAATGCCAGAAATACTTTCGTGTCAATGTCTTATCATAAGAAGCCTGAGAGCTGGAATCTAGAATTACAATTCTTTTTCTTTCCCCCAGGATCTAGCTACAAAGATTTGGTAAGGAGATGCATTTCCTCCCCCAAGTCGGCTGTCTCCATTTGTAACTGATACTACATACAGCAGGGAAGCATCTGTGTTTCAGAAAAATGATGTGTGGAAACAGTTTTCAAAAATGCATGCTTTCTACATTAAAAAAAAAAAAACAACTAAAAATATGTTTGGTTACCACTTTGTAGAGCCTATTGAATTTGGCTGTGAATGGGAATCTAATTGCCATCCATTTCTATTGGAGCCTTCTATGAACATGACATTTCCATTAAAAAAAGAAGTCAGCTATAGCATTATGATGTGGATGCTGAAATCATAAAAAAAAACTAATGACTGGTTGGTAGGTTAATAATTTATATTTCTTCTTTGCAGCCCATTAGAGGAAATAAGCAAAGCCACAGGTACAGAAAATATCACTGGGGTTGGCAAAGGTAAAAGGAATATTCTTACTGAAGTGTTACAAATAGCTCCCTGGTTTTGAGTGATGATTACTGATTACTCTCCTATTTTTCATGTATAAATGGAGAATGTCTTCTTCTTTGTCACCTGCTCTTGTTACTGTGAGGTTGGCATCAAAGTATTAACACTTGCAGGGCTGAATTTAAGGGCTGAGGGACCCACAGCTTGGGTTACAGGGTCCAGACTTCAACTTGTTGCAGAAAAATCTGTTCACTCCTCCACGCATGGCAGGAATTACATCATATTTTCCTAAACTTTGTAGCTTGATGTTCTTGAGCAGCACCGCTCCTCCTTTCTTTCTGGTTTTTTCTTTTACAGTAATTTGAAGACCAGTGCCCATTTGATGAGTGGGACAGTCTGTTTTTTATGATTTTGTCTTTTCTTTTGGTGAGCAGTTGGCAAAGGGAAGGGGCTATTCCAGCAGTTCAGATAATGAGATTTGCCGTTAATAAGGTAAAAGCACACAACGACACCAGATTAATGTTTCTCAAGCACAGCTCCAATTAACATCCACCCTGATTAATCTAATGTCTCTAACTCCCTCCCTAATGAAGTCCAGAGTTCTACCCCTGGACTTCAAGTGTCTTCACTTTTATCTTCAAGTGTCTTCACCTTTATCTATCTTCTGATGTTTTATTCTATTGTTTTCCTATGCGTATAGTATAGACCACCTCAGTGGTTCTCAATCCTAGCTGCAGATCAAAATGACAGGTGACGCTTTAAAAACAAACAAACAAACAAACAAAAAACCCCAAAAACCCCACTGAGGCCCAAGGCCCACACTATGCTAACTGAGTATGATTCTGGGGGGTGAAGCACAGGCATCCATCTGGCGTGTATCAAATAGGTAGGTGCTGGAATTATCTGGAGGCTTCTCTATTTACTTTTTTTTTTTTTTTTTTTTTTTGCTGATTAGGCTGGGATGCATCAGAGGCTGGGCTCAGCTGGTACTCTTGGCCAGAGTGTCTACATATGTTTCTCCATATAGCCTCCTCAAAGCGTGGTGGCTCAGGGTAGTCAGATCTCCCACAGGAAGCACAGGAGCAAAGAGTCCGCTGGAAAAGGTGGAATCTTGGGGCCTTTTACACACTTAGCCTCAGAAGGCACATAGCATTGCTTCTGCTGCATTTTATTCACCGAAGCAGGCAGGAACCTTCAGGGGAGGGGACCCGCCTCTCTATAGGAAGCGTGTCAATGAATCTGTAGCCACATTTTTAAGCTGCCATACACCCTTGTTAATTAAGTCCACTGTCGAGCCAGAGCGGAGAACAACTGGACCCATATCTTTCAAATACTGACCTGCGGAGCAGGGCTGGGCCTTGAGTGAGGCGAATGAGACACCTAGGGTGCAAAATTGAAGAAGGCAGCCACTCTCTGGATCCTGCAGGGGAGCATCTCCTTGCATTTTGTGACCAAGGCGCCTTCCTGGCCTCATCCAGTCCTGGCCCTGCTACAGAGCGCTTGTGTATGAATCATGAGTGTGAATGGGTCTCAGATTCCTGAGTCTCATACTTTGATGTTCTGATTCAGTAAGCCCGGTCCCTGTTGGGTTTCTGCATGTTTTTAAAGAATCCTAATGGATCCATTACAGAGTCCGTGTGCTTTCCTGGTACCGTGCCTTTGTTCACGCTATTCACTCTGCCTTGAATGTCCTTTCCTTCTATTTCTATCCACTATGGCCTATCTACCAATTGGACTATCTACCAATGGGATTTCAGATCCATTTCAAATACTGCCCCTTTTATCAAGCAAAGGTCCCAACAGCCAGAGTATAAACTGTTCCTCCTAAGAAACCCGTAGCACTTTTTTTATATGCCTTAAGACACTCACATTTTGTCTAGGAGGGTTTGTGGACACACACATCTAGCAAGAACTTACTTTCCTAGGAGGCTACAAAATGGAGATCTGGATCTACCCCATCAATTCTCATAGGTAAAGTCTTGTTAAAACATGGTACCATTCTCTGACTCATCTTGCTCCCAGATTGTTCTAATCCACACAACAGCTGGCATGCTCCTGGCACGTTTCTGATGCCCGGTAAACAGCGGATATCTCTCCTGATGAAAGGTTGGATTCCCATTTTTGCATCCTTCACGGAAGCCCCCAAATATTGAGTAATTACCCTAGTTGAAATGCTTAAGCATAGATAGGGACTGCATCCTTTACTGTGACTTCTATTTTGGAAAATTTCTTGCTTGAACCTTACCTGACCATCTTTTCCGCATAGTAAAGGGTTTTTTCGAGGCTCACTCTGTGGAGAGTCCTTACCACTCACTACCTTTGTGGACGGCAATACCACATGCAAACCTCATAAGCCTTTGAGGTAAACCCCATTTTCGTGACCATTGTAGTGATGAAGAAAACTGGGATTTAAAGACTTAGCAACTTTCCAGATCACAGAATTACAAAGCGACTGAGGCAGGTTTCAAATCCAGACCTCGAAGATTCCAAAACGTGATGATTTCTCCCCTACACCAGATCAGCACCCCCCCCCCCCATTAATCGGTGATGTCCATTAAGCCCACCCACCTTTGAGGAGGGTGGGGCGGACAGGTTCGCTTGGACGAAAAGGAAAGTTGGCAAAATCTCGAGTCTCTTTTAACTCGTAAGCTTTCCGCAGCGGGGTAGGCTCGGGGCTCCCGCACCCGGCGCTTTGGCTCTCTGGACACGCGCCCTCGCACCCCGGCGCTCGGCCACCTCCTCCCTGGCGGCACGTGGGTGGGGCGGGGGCTCCAGGGGGCGGCGGCCAATGGCAGCGAGGGGGTCAGAGTCGGTTCCCCGCGAGGGGCGCAGCGGTTGCTAAGCGCAGCGATGAGACGGATCCGGCGCCAGCAGCCCAGGGAAGGGGGAGGCGCGAGCGAGAGCGCGTGGGAGCGCGGAGGCCAGAGCCGGGAGGGGGAGCGAGCGGAGAGAGACGCCGGGGAGGCGCGCGGGAGCGAACGCCCGCTCGGGAGCCGGAGCCCCGCGGCAGTGCGGCCGCGCCCCTGCTCGAGCCCGTGCGGCCGCCCAGCCCCGCTCCGCCCTCCGCCTTCTGGGCTCCCGAGGATGGAGGGCTCCCGGGAGACGTCGCCGTCCTCCAACAACTCCTCGGAGGAGCTCAGCTCTGCCCTGCAGCTGTCCAAGGGCATGTCGATCTTCCTGGACGTAAGTACCGGGCGAAGGAGTTGGGTCGGCGGTCCCCGACCTCCACCCCCTCGTCGCGGCTTTCCTCTTCCCCTGGAGGAGGGTGGTCGGTCCAGGCGCTGATCAGCAGGTGTTTTGCACCCCCCCCCCCACCCCGAACACCAGCGAGAACTACCTCCTACCTCGCTCCCCTGTCCCCCTGGAAATGCACCGAGGAAAATGCGGGAGAATGACTACCACCCAACTTGTAAAAAGGATTGTCCTGCACCTGCAGCTCGGGGCTTAACAACCCTGAATGAATGGCAGAAGTTAAATTTTCCAACGGCGTGGGTTTCATTGGGGACTAGATCGGTAGCTACAGCAATCTCCATTCAGGTGAATAGAGCGTTTTAAAGGGGCTAAGGGAGGGAGGGAACATCATTAACTCAACTCATCTCTGATGTGACCTGTTTGCAGTTCCCCATCTCCCTGAAGCTCTTAGGCGACGGGGACAGCATTAGGGATTGCGATGCCTCGCCACCCTTCCCCAGCCCCCACGGAGAACAATTACTTTGAAAACATACTTGTTTTTCGTTTTTAAAGAGGTGGCCAAGATCCCTTTCATGCTGTTACTTTTTTCACTGCCACCTCCTATTTTTCCGTTTTTCTCTCCTGTTATTCTTCTTCCCTATACCTCTCCAAGTTTTCATTGCTATTCATCAATTCTAGCATTTGAATGTTCTTCCTTGGGGCCTCTCCCTCCCTTCGGTATTGATGCCCTTCCTTCATTTCTCTGATTCTATAATCATTCTTTCTCTTTCTTTGTTTTCTTTTTTCTACCCTCACGCCGGGGTTTTTTATCTGTACAGCAGTTTTGTTTCTTATTTCTTTCTCAATTTTGCGTTACTGCCCCTTTCTGCTGTTTCTGTTCTTTATTTTTTTTTCACCCGGCTCTTTGCTGTTAGGATTAGTGGTTTTCCTATCCCTCAGTTGCCTGCCGGCTTGGGCTCCCTCAGCCTCTGCGTTGTCACATATATGCTGTCCCCTGGAGGTAGTCGGTGGGGACAATTCTGGCCACTTATTTAGACATGATAGAAAATTGGCAAAAGGCATTGAGCTCTTTACTGTTCCCCGAGATCATTTCTTATTAAAATCCAGGTGTATTTAAAATGAAAATACATTTATTTGTGGAGAGATGAAACCATCAGGAAATCAACTCATTAGTAGTTGGTAATGGTAAAGCGGTTGTCATGAAGATAGGGGGGACAGAGTGAGGAGCCCTCCCAAGTGTCTTTGAATGGATTAGCTGGGATTTTTTTAATTGGGAGAGAAGACCATATTGATCATTAAATCCGGTCAAAGGCAAATGTCATAGGTGAGACTCAGCTGCATTTCCTGGCAGCCTCCTCCCCTCCTCACCATGCAGTTCCAGGTGGGGATCCAGGCCTCTGTGGCCAGCCATCTTCTTCCCACCAAAACCATCTGATTCCCATTTTTTCTCTCCGGTTTAAGTCCCTTATTCTTCTGAGCCCTTATCTCTGCTTGGCTCTGGCCAGTCAGGTGATGTTTTGGCGCTAGTGGTCCAACTGGCTGCTATTATTCATTAAATTATTCATTAAATCCTGCCATTCAGGGCCAAAAAGCCCGTGAGGAAGCCAGGCTGAGAGAAGGAGGCACACTGCACACGGGAGAAGGGGATCTTCAGGGATAGCATCAGGGCCCCGGGAACTCACGTCTGTTAGGAGGTTGATGGCTAAGCTGCCATCAAAGAGACTCAAAGAGGGCAAAGGGACCCTCCATTCATACTGGCCTGATCTTCACTGGGTCCCCCAAGGATATCAAGTGCTTCTCTATGACTTTTTTTGAAGCAGTTAACAAATCCTGGCGATACTGTGGAGACGAATGGATTGAGCTGTATAAATGGAAGTCGTCCTCTTTGACACACACACTAATCTTGGCCCAAGTGTTCAAACTGCTACTTAAAAAAAAAAAAAGAAAAGAAAAAGAAAAAAGAGGAAATTAAAATCTTGTTTATTGTTGTATATACATGATTGTTCTCAAGCTCTGTAAATAAACAGCATCAGGTCCCTGTTCTGAAGGAACATGTGCTCTATGAATAGGATACCCTTGCCTTCTTGTATCTATTTCTAGAATTTAAAAATAAGAGTACAAAACTGATTTCACACAAGAGGTGTTGACATGCTTGTTTGTCAGGAAAACGCCAGTGTCTATATAAAAAAAAAAAACAAAAACCTGCCACTGGACTTTATCTCGAGTAGAAGAGATTTTGTTTACACTTTTTCTTTGAGATGTTTTGTGAAAAATCCAGCACTCTGGTGAAATATGTGACACGAGAAAGGATTTGTTACTTAAGGATTTTTGAATTATTCATTTCTGGATCATATTGCTTTTAGCAAAAATAAAATGTGAAATATAAATACATAATTTACTCGATTTGTTTTCATATATTCCAGTAGCACTGCTAAGAAAGATTGCTTTTTGAATTCTATGCAGATCATAAGTCGGTAATAGAGATTCCCTGCTCCAAAGAGGAACAGGAATGAAACCCGTCAGAGTCACCTGCGTCACCCGGACTGATTTCTGAATTTGAGGAAAACTTTGATTTTTAGTGTTTGTCTTCCAAGGCCACTGTACTAATGAGTCCTCTGAGTGATTTTGAGGCTACCTTTGCTGACATGACTAGATGTATCCAGCTGGTAAGAAACTAGCCACAGATCAGAAAACCAGAGAGGGATTTGCCATACCTATTTGGCTTTTGCTTCATTTTCCTCATGTCCAAATCAGCAATCATGATGAGTATGCCGCTTAATTCTAGAAGTTGTTGCCTTCGGTGCAAGTGCATAGGATAAGAAAACTGAAAACAGATAAAGGAAGTGTGCTATATAAATTTGCACCATTATTGCTAGATCATTGTTCCCTATTGAATGCCTGGATCACAGTTGCCAAATCCACAGATGAATACAGAGACTGTTTCATTAGAAATCTAATTTATTTTATTCGATTCTGTCTAAAAAATGGCAGAATATATACGTTATATATACATTATATATATTCATCATAAATACTCTTGAGTGCCCACTGGGGGGGCTTAGGAAACCCAGGGCTGGTGCCAAGGCATCTGCGCTGTGCCCCCCCCGCCACCCACAGGAGAGTGGCTTCACTGGGTTCCGTGCATAGCAACATGGGAGGACCAGGAGGATGACAGTTCTTTTCCTTCTTAACACCTGCAATGCTGTCCGTCCCCAGGTTATTTCACTCCAGCTGACAGGGAATAAACTCTGATGTAGAATACTAGTCCATAAAGCATGTGGTCCCTCTTTGGAATCATTCTATTGATCGACTCCGCTACTGTGCAAAGGGAGAAAATCAAGCCTTTCACATCATCCCCCGAAGCAAGATAAATCTGAAGTGAAGTTAGTTATAATTCCACCGCTTGATGCCACTGCCTTCTCCCCAACAGTTTTGTTTGCTTTTTAGCTGGAAAGGAAGTGGCCCTTCCTCATGTCGCTAGGGGCAGAAGTGGGGCCTGGAAGGCTGTGAGGAAGAGAGATAATCTTCCTGTTTGTCTTCCCTTCCTTCCCCCGGCCAGGCATGCGCACTCATGCCCACTGAACAAAATGCACAGTGCCTGGCTGGTCAGGGACTTGGTGAAAATAAGGAAGAGTCTTCTTTTGCAAAGCTACTTAATCCTGAAGCCCTGTCTCTACACATGGATGGGAATATCTGTCTAAGAGGTGAGATGGACGGAGGACCGTCAGAGCAGAAACAGTTTTCCAGGTATAATGGTTCTGTGACCGAATTCTGTTAGAGCCATATACCTCCTATCTTGTCTAGCGCACCCTGGATAATTTGAGTGCGGTTGTTCCGTTGGGAGGATGGCAGTTAACCCTAATTGGCAAGGCAGATATCACTCCCCGAGGTTTAGTGTTACCATACATTTAAACCATACATTTAAACCTGTTTTCTCACACAAGCCCTACTCCAGGCACAATTGAGACGATAAAAATGTTTGTGCTGATTACTTTTGCTCCATCCATTCCGTGGCCACTTCCCTGCATCCTATTTCGTGGAGGTCCTTCCTTCTGGAGGTCCAGGTCCACAGGCTATGATTTACCTGGTAGGTCTTCCCTTCTGGATGGTACCCCGTGTTCTGGATGAGAACCAAATTCCTTGCCCTATATCCTCATCTCTCAGGAGTCTTCCTGGCTTATCTCATCACCTAATTTTAACCTGGTACACAGTAGAAAGCACTTAGCAGATATTAGTTCAGTAAATAGTGACAAATAGGCCTTCACGACAATATTTGCATCTTAACACCTGCCTTGAATAACCTCGGGTGAGAAATGAGACATTTTGATGAAGGCCGTCAAAGAATAGCCTTTAGGGTAAAGGATGCTGTTTGATAATCCGTAGATTGTTGCAAAAACACAGCATGGCCTACATTTGAGTTTTAATTCTGAGCCTAATATTTGCATCTATTTACCATGTATCTTGTGGTAGCAACTGGTAAGATTAGCCGATCCGGATTGCTATGGTAGCATAGTGTAATGAACCCAGTTTTCATCTGCAGTACATTTAAAAAAAATTTCTTTAATGTTTATATATTTTTGAGAGAGAGCGAGAGAAAGAGAGTGCAAGTAGGGGAGGGGCAGAGAGAGAGGGAGACACAGAATCAGAAGCAGGCTCCAGGCTCTGAGCTGTCAGCACAGATCCTGACGTGGGGCTCGAACCCACCAACTGTGAGATCATGACCTGAGCTGAAGTCGACACCTAACTCACTGAGCCACCCAGGTGCCCCTGCAGTACATTTTTTTATTAGTCTGTGGGCTCAGAGGCAAAATTTGCAGCAGAGACCGTTCTGTTCATATTTCATTACAAAGAACTGTCTTAATAAAGCTACTGTCTTAATTTCATTGCTAAGAGGCTGAATGCTATTTAAGATACTGCTTTCTGAAATGAAATGATGGACATCCTGGGTCCAACTCTCTGGTATGTGGTTATTCCTGTTCTAGTTACTTCGAACTCTTAAGGACACAATAGAGCTTGAAATAGAATCTTCGAGCATAGTAAAGGTAAGAATTAGGCTGTGTTTCATGTCTCCCTGACTCTCCGCTGGGGCTTCATAGTTTCAGGGAGGGGGGAGGAAGCTGGTTATGATGGAGAGGTGGATTCCCTAAATCCCCACTAGAAATTAGCTCCGTGGAGTAAAAAGACTTTGTGTCCCATTCTGCTCTAAGCACAGAAGTTCTTACTACTACAAGCAGCTTTCTTGCAATTGTTAAATAAATTTAGTTTATAAAGGGGGATCAATTTCTTATGCACACAAGTCAGGGGGGATACATATCTGTTGTTGGAAGTTTTTCATAAGTGAGATTTTGGGTAATAATATTAAACTATTATAAGATTGTAAAATGATTAGATTTAGCCATACTTCATCTTCATGAAGTCAACAGAAGGAAAGGAGGATACTTCTGTAGCAGAAAACAGGAAAACCGAAAACTTTGGTAATCAAAACTATTGCTAATCTTTCAAGCTGCCCACCAAGAAGTGATGACCTAAATGTACGAGTGGCTCTGGTTACTTCACATAACTGTCTGTTGCTCAGAAAAATGATCCTCGAATGCCCCTTTCATGTGATTCAAGGGTATCTTTGCAATATGATAAAGGGACATTTTCTCTGGTAGTATATATAACATAGCTGTGGTGTGCTGTATCACCTGGATTGTTTTCCCCTTAGTAGACAGTGCCAGCTAGGGCTGATTTGATTGTTGCTAACAGAAAAAAAAAACCTAAAATATCTTAAGATTTAAAACAATAATTTATTGGCTCCTGCAATGAGAAGTGGAGACTCTCGTCAGAATGGCTTGATCAGGAGCTCAGAGAGTGTCATCAGGATCCGCTTTCTTTCAGTCTCTGGATGGACACTGCTGTCTTGAGGACTGGTTATGTCCAGTTCTAGGTTGTATAAATTTTCTGTGGTTTCTATGACAGTATACTGCACACACAGTGGCTTAAACAACCGCATTTGTTTTCTCAGTTCTGGAGGCTGGGTCGATGATATCAAGGTATGGGGAGGACCTTTCCCTCTGAAGGCTCTAGGGGAGAGTCTGCTCAATGCATGTCTCCTAGCTTCCAGGGTCATATTCCTGTACATTCTTTGGCTTGCAGCTGTACCGCACCAGTATCTGCCCCCATTACCATGTGGTCTCCCCTCTGTCTCTGCATCTCTGAATCTCTCTCTCCTTATAACGTCACCAGTCTTTGGATGTAGGGCCCACTCCAATCCAGGAAGAGCTTACCTTCTTTTTTTAAAGTTTATTTATTTATTTTGAGAGAGAGAGACAGAGACAGAGGCAGAGGCAGAGAGAGACGAGAGAGAAAAATCCCAAGCAGGCTCCGCACTGTCAGCACAGAGCCCGACATAGGGCTCCAACTCCCAAACCGTGAGATCATGATGTGAGCCCAAGTTGGACGCTTAACCAACTGTGCCACCCAGGAGCCCCAGTAAGATCTTATCTTAATTTGATTAGATCAGCAAAGACTACTTTCAAACAAGGTCACCTTCACAGTTACTGGAGGTTAGAACTTCAGTGTTTGTTTTGAGGCCCACAGTTCAACCCATGACGTATATAACGATAGAAGGGTGGACAGCAGCTTCTTACCTATATCTTCCCAAGTTCAGAGTCAGCAGAAGAGAAAGCGTGTCTCTTATGATAAGTCAAGCAAAACCATGACCTTACTATGCTCATGCCTGAGTAGTCACTGTGGACTGAGTGATGTGACACCCTGTTTGCCAGGCCTGAAGGCTCTGCCCAATCCTCGAGAGTAGAGAAAAGATCGATTTCCCAGAAGCAAATTTTGAAATCATGACTTAAGATACCTGATGGCCAAGCAGTTCTTATCCACCGAAGATAATATAACTAACGTGTAGAAGTAAAGTCAGATACAATATAGACACATGAGCTCTGTTTATCCATGATTTATTATTTTTTTGTTTCCATGGATTCCCATTTATTGAGATACAATTGACTTACATGAAATTGCGCCCATTTAAAGTGAAAAGTTGATAAGTTTTTACATATGTACATACCTGTGAAACCATTATGATAGTCAAGACAATAAATATACCTACCACTCCAAAAACTTTTCCCATGTCCTTTTATAATACCCTCCCTGCTCATTTGTATGCAACTCTTAATCTTCTTTCTGTCACTATAGATTAGTTTGCATTTTCTAGAGTTTTATATAAATGGAATCATATAGCAGGTATTCTTTTTTGTCCTAGGGTTTTACTCAACATGATCACTTTGTGATCCGTCTGACTTATTGTGTGTATTCAAGAACCCTTTCCTCTTTATTGCCCAGTAGTACTTGTCGAGTGGATGTGCCACAGGTTTCTTTTGTGCAAAGGCATTGGGTTGTTTTCAGTTTTTGACTACTATAAAGAAACTTCTCAATTAGGAAACCTTTATTTAAAATTGGAATTTCTTTTATTTAATGGTGGGTGAATTGTGTATGAATATGATGTTTACTGCAATTGCAAAAATGGTCATAATTTTTTTTCTTTTTCTTTTTCAGATACTGAGGAGAGCAGATAAAAATGGTAAGACCAAAAATCTGCAGTTTCTATTTATTAATCTCTTGCCTTTTAGATCACCTTATAAAGAATAATATGGAAAAGAGAGGAGAACCCAAGAAAATGGTACATAAAACGTCAGCCTCTTGTACTAAGAATTTTAGGCAAGTTTATGGCTCCAGATATTCATGGGAAGCTGAAAGAGATACGTACATTTGACAGGAAGATGGAATTTATGCCTTGAAGTGAGGAGCTGTCATAGCTCTGGCTTTTCCCTTTTATGCTTTAATTTTAAAGTAATAACAGCTTCTAATCATTGAGTGTCTACTATGTGCCAGGCCTTGGGCCAAGTGCTTTGAGTTATTTCTTCGAGTTAACAAGATATAGATCTGAGACTTGAACTTGGGTCTGTGTGGCACCAAAATCTTGGCTGTCCACACTGAACTTCATAGTGGCCTTGGGGGCTGCTGTTGTGCTCTAAGCTAGTTACCTACAAGCCTGCATTGCCAGACTTACCTCCACTCCATGGCTCTTGGCCATAGCTCTTGCATTTGAATTATATGCACTAGAAGTAATAATCTATAGGGACAGAGCAGTAGGTTGAAACTAGTATAAAAAGATTGTTCTGTCAGAGGAACTATGATTTAAATGATGCTTGCACAAAGTCCGATTATAAGCTGTCATAAGCAATATCCTTTGACTCATCCCACTGCAAATTTTGTTCCATGGAATGCCAAATTAGAGCTTATTGAGTTTATTTTGCTGCTGTAATACAAGTACAGTATAGTACAAGTATAGTATAGAGCTATATTCTTGACAAGACTTTTGTGACAAATTTAGGATACACAAAGTCCTTTCCTTTTCTTGAAATCCGATTTCTTGTCTGTGGGGAAGGATTACAGGCAGAGTCCAGGTCTGACACTTTAAAAACATTTGTTGTGGTCTAGTTAGCCCTTAAGCAGCCAGATCAAGAAAAGCTTGATTGCACTGGATAGCTTTTCACACAACAGAAAAGATATTAACCCCAGGAGTTGCTGTCATATGAGGGTCTGTTCCCCAACCTGGATATTTCATTGGGCCTGTCCATTAGAATGTTTTCTCCAATTAGGGTGCACTGGTTAATATATTATCAATTCAGAGGGGCTTTTTTCCACCTGAATCACTTGATTGATTTTTTTTTTTTAATTTTTTTTTTTCAAAGTTTATTTATTTTTGGGACAGAGAGAGACAGAGCATGAACGGGGGAGGAGCAGAGAGAGGGAGACACAGAATCGGAAACAGGCTCCAGGCTCCGAGCCATCAGCCCAGAGCCTGACGCGGGACTCGAACTCACGGACCGCGAGATCGTGACCTGGCTGAAGTCGGACGCTTAACCGACTGCGCCACCCAGGCGCCCCCTCACTTGATTGATTTTTAAGACGGATGTAACGATGCTGTTATCTTGTCTTCTCATCCCACTTGTTGGCCTCATGCCTGACGTCCAAACCCAGTGATGCCTGAAGCACGACTGAATAGTCCCTATGGCTCCACGCTAGTTGCCTCATATATTAGCAGCCATTTCTAGTTCAGATAGCCTTTTCTCTCTCTCTACCCAGGCTCCTAGTTTTCTCAGGCTACACCTTCCTTTCCTTGGACCCCCGGCTCTCATGGAGGGTCCTTATTACCTTTGTATATACCACTCTTCTCTCCATTACAACTCACCTCTTTTGGTGGCTTGCTGTCATAATCCGTAGTCATAATAAAAAGCACCTGAAAAACCAGTTCATGATTTACTGTAGTTTATGATAACCTCATATGTTCTGCTATGAAGAATGGTCACTCGGTCAAAATAGGATAGATCAGGAGAGATGGGAGTGCTTTGATCTAAAAGCCCGGTGTGGTCCTGTTCGGTCCCCTGTTTTTTTCATCTGCCTCCTTGCTCCCTCTCCTAATGTGCTCTCAAAGCCGCCTGCCCTTCTGCTCTTATTCCCACATATTCACCACGTGTCCTCTTCTGTAGCCCTCCCAAGCACTAGGGATTCTCTGAGCATCGCTCCATCTGTCACCCTTCTGTGGTGGCGTCCTTGCTTTGACTTCCACCTGTTCTGCCCTTTCCGTGCTTAGCCAGCTTGCACACTCTCCTGTATTGATGTCATTCCTGCTCAGAAGGCACCTTATCTGAAAAGCCTTCCCCAGCTCCCCCTTGCAGGGCCCCAACCTCTCTCTCTGTGCTCTGCACACTTTGGCTTGTATTGCTCATTCCCTTTTGTGAGGACTACAGTTGTTTGCTGGCGATTCTACTTCTCTAAGCCAAACTTGCCTCTCTTGGACAAGGAACTTGGCTTAGGTGTAGATACCACGCCCAGCCAGTCCTGGGGACTCCGTGGATGTTCATTTAACAAATTAACGACGATTAATGACATTTTTCTCCATTACCCATCTCCTGCCTCTCTGTCTACTCTTTCCCCTGCCTTTCATCCTGCTTTGCTCTTCTCCCTAATTCTCAGTGTAAAGTGAGGGGAAACAGAGACAGGACAGTCTGGGTTTAAGTCACAGGTCTGGCACCTAGTAGCATTATGGCTTTGGGTAAGCAACAAACTCTTCACCCTCTGCTTTCTCATCTACAGAATAGAGATAATAGCACCTACCTATGTCATGGGGTTATTATGAATAGTAAGTGACACACATATGTAAGGTCCCCAGGGAAGTGCATGGTACATAGTAATAACTTATACCTGCTCATTTTGCCACTATTTTTATGATCAATGTGATCAGTATCACTATTTAAAGTTTGAGCTATTTTGAGGTTGTGATGCCTTAGCTATTGGAGACACTTGGTGACATTCCAGTCATTTCTATTTCAGTGGAGTTTAGTGAGAAAAAAAAGAGAGACTATTTACCATATATTCAGAATTGGAAAAGGGGAAAAGAATTGTGGATAATCTAATGTAAATGAGAAGATACCAACATTAAAAAACCATCTTTCTGAACCATGTGTTCATCCCATTCTGTATTTGCAAATAAACAGCTGCTACATGTACGTGATCTCTGGGTAACAGATCCTCATATGACAGAATCCCTTATGGACTGCATAATTGGCAATGGAATAACAAAGGGGGTAAGAGGTGTTATTCGGTATCAGCTTAATATGACACTTAGCCTACCAGATTTAGCTTTTGGGATCTGACATGAGAGAAACTGCTGGAGAAACGGGGAAAAAATACATGATAGCAATTAGCTGTAATAATGGTGTCTCAGAGAGATTTGTTTGGTTTTGGTTATTGTTTTAAAATCATAGGCTAGGATCCTAGACATAAAGACAGACCTCAAAATAGGATAGGAGAGATATGAGTGCTTTGATCTAAAGAGCCCAGAATGAAATCTAGAAATGCAAAGCTCCTGAGAAGGCTTACTTATATGCAGGTAGAATGAAAATGGAAATGATTCATGGGTATTTGCAAAGTTCACAAAAGAAAAAAAAAATTAACCTTAGAAAAAGGCAAAATGGAAAGGCTCATAGTAATTAACACCACAGATTCTATTTCACATAGCACCAGGCCCACCGCGGGGAGTAAAATGCCTACCGCAACATAGGTGCTCAGTCAGTACTTGCAAATCTATTTGCAAGAGGTGCATATCCAACAATATGATACTGAAAACTGAACAAGAAACACAACCTTATAGATCAGTCCATCAAACTAAGCATTGTTGTTACTTATCTGTTGTTTATTAATTAATGGTTACTAGCTAAAATTCATTGAGGACATGTTTTAGACTATGTCCAATTACAGGTGCTTTATATACATTGTCTTCAGTTGTTGTGAAAAGTCTATAGAATAAATAGTTTAGAGCAGTGGTAAGAATACTGGCGTTGGTTTAATGACTTAGAGCAAATCATTCAATTTCCCCTTGCCTCCGTTTCCTCAGCTGTGAAGGGGGGATAATATTGTTTCTCTCAGAAAGCTGTCTTGAATAGTAAATGAAATTTTGCCTGTACATAGTAATTACAAAGATATCAATCCATCAAGAAGCTATAACATTTTAAAATATTTATGCACCCAATATAGAAGCAACTAAATATATAAGGCAAATTTCAGCAGACCTAAAGGGAGTAATGGACAGCAATAGAATCATATTAGTGAACATTAATATACCACTTACATCAAAGATGTTGATGATTTTCTGAGACGATCAATAAGAAAACATTCTGGTTTAAACAACAGACCAGATGGATTTAATAGATGTATACATAGCATTCGTTCCGAAAGCAGCAGCAGAATACACATTTTTCTTGAGTGCACATGGAACATCCTCTAGGATAGATTATATACATGTTAAGTCACGAAACAAGTCTAAATAAACTTAAGAAGATTGAAATCGTATCAAGCATCTTATATGACCACAGTGATGTGAAACTAGAAATCAATTACCAGAAGAAAACTGGAAAATCACAAATATATGGAGATTAAACAACACACTACTGAACAACCAATGGATCAACAAAGAAATCAAAGGAGAAACTTAGAAACTACCTTGAGACAAATGAAAATGGGAATACAACATAACAAAATCTATGGGGTGCAGCAAAAGTAGTTCTAAGAGGGAAGTTTATAGTGATATAAACCTACCTCAGAAAACAAGAAAAATTCTCAATCTGACTTTACACCTAAAGGAACTAGAAAAAGAATAAATAAAGCCCCAAGTTTAGTAGAAGGATGGGGCTAATAAGTATCAGAGTTGGAATAAATGAAATAAAGACAAAAAAGACAACAGAAAAGATTGATTAAACTAGGAACAGATTTTTTGAAAAGATAAAAAGACCTTTAGCTAGACTCAGTAAGGAAAAAAGGGGGCTCAAATAAATAAAATCAGCATTGAAGAAAGAGAAGTGGCAACTGATACCAAAGAAATACAAAGGATCCTAAGAGACTATATGAACAATTATATACCAACAGATTGGACAACCTAGAAGAAATGGATAAATTCCTAGAAACATACAATCTTCCAAGACTAAATCATGAAAAAAAGAAAAGTCTGAATAGACTGATTACTAGAAAGGAGATTAAATCAATATAAAAAAAAAAAAACAAAACACCTACCAACAAATGAAAGTCCAGAACCAGGTGGCTTTACTTGTGAATTCTACCCAGCATTCTGATAAGATTTAATATCTGTTCCTCTCAAACTCTTCCAAAAACGTTGAAGAGGCAGGATTGCATCCAATCTTATTTGATGATGTCAGCATTAATTACCCTGATACCAAAACCAGACAAAGATACCACAAAGATGTAAAATTATAGGCCAATATTCCTGATAAACTTAGATGTAAAAATTCTCAACAAAATATTAGCAAACTGAATTCAACAATACATTAAAAAGATCGTATACCATCATCAAGTGGGATTAATCCTAGGGATTCCAGGATGGTCCAACACCCAAATAATCAATCAACATGATATCCAATTTTAACAAAAGGATAAAGATCATATTATCTCCTCAATAGATGCAGAAAAAGCATTTGACATATTTCACCATCCATTTATGACAAAACCTTTCAACAAAGTTGGACTGTAGACTATTTCAATATCTAAAGTCCACAAAGACAAGCCCACAGCTAACATTATACTCAATGGTGAAAAACTGAACGGTTTTGCTTTAAGATTAAGGACAAGACAAGGATATCCACTCTTGCCACTTTTATTCAACATAGTAGGAAGTCCTAGCCAGGGAAATTGGGCAAGAAAAAGAAACAAAAGGCATCCAGATCAGAAGGGAGGAAGTAATACTCACTATTTGAGGGCAACATGATTTTACAAATAGAAAACCCTAAAGTTGCCACCAAAAAATGTGTTAGAGCTAAGGAGTGGATTCAGTAAAGTTTGAGTACAAAAGCAATATACAAAAATCTGTTGCATTTTTATATACTGAAAATGAACTACCAGAAAAAGAAATTAAGAAAATAATCCCATTTACAGGTGCATCAAAAAGAATAAAATACCTGAAAGTAAATTTAACCAAGGTGGTGAAAGACCTGTGCAGACATTAATGAAAGACATTAATGAGAGAAATTGAAGAAGACACAAATAAATGGAAAGATACTCTGAGCTAATAGATTAGAAGAACTAATATTGTTAAAATGTTAATATTACCCAAAGCAATCTACAGATTCAAAGCATTCCCTCTCAGAATTTTGGTGGCATTTTTCAGAAACAGAAAAAAAAAAAAAACCTTAAAATTGGGACAGAACTACTACTGGCATTAAAAACACTCATATAAGAAGTTCAGGTTGAATTTGTGTGTTTGGGAATATTTTGAAGACTTCATTGGATCCTTATGTAACCAATGTTAATAGATTAGCAAGAATTGGTAAGAGCCTTTCAACGTGGCTGCCCATAGTTTGGTTTATTCAGTTAACATGTGTAAATATGACCTCAGGTAGAGGGGTAAAACACAGGTTTGATAAATGGGAATATTTTCTCTGAAGATAGGGAAACTTTGAGAGTACCATCCAGAGGTCTGTGGTTCTATTTCCTGCATCTTGCTAACAAGGCTCTTTTGATATGAGCTAGTTAGTTAAGAATCACCGGCCACACAGGGAGCTCTATAGCCCCTCCGATATTTTACTCGGGGATCCTAGCCCCAAACAAGGATAAAAAGATTAAAAGCTGGGCCCTGGAAATCAGGATTATTGGCATGAGGCCGATTTTTATTTCATAATCTCTCACTATTTTCTCAAAATGTTTTGGGAACATCGGTGTAACTGAGAATCCAGTAACTAATTGCAGAGCAGTAGGGATCAGATATGGCACGATACTATATTTACACTCAGGCGTCTGCAAACTTGCAAAACCTTCAACTGTACACCTACCAGCTTGAAAGTCAAAGCAAAGTCTAGTAAGAGCTATCTAAAAAAAGAAATAAAATCTCATGGCCGGACAACGACCCAGGAAGAAGTGGCTCATCAGGCAATACAACATGTGGGAGTGCATGAGTGCAAGTTCCGACTATGATAATTTTTTCACAAAATAAGGAAAAACAAATTTTCTATTTCCACAGTATGGTTTTTTTTTTTTTCTAAAATACAAAGCAGTTTCACTCTCATAAATGTGTCGCTTTTCTGCCAATAGCAGAAAACTGTGAAAATTCTTATCTTTACTTAGCTGGGCTGATCAGCTGTCATAGAAACAGAGAATTTCTATTCAAATTACTGAGCCCACAACATGAATGCCATGGGCAGCCAAAGGGTCAGAAGTCAGAACCTGCTCTGATAGCAAATCCTACAGTGTATATAGTGCAAGGTGTCCCCTCTAAAATGTGGCCTCTACCATAAGTGCTGTCTGTAATCTAGATCTGTCGGTTAGCAGCCCAGAGTTCCTTTCTCTTTGTTCTGCAGTGAATCATCTCCTCTACTCCATCTAGTTACAGTTAACTGTAACTGTAGTTAAGCTAGGCTTTGTCGTCAGATGTCCTGGGTTCAAATTCCCGTTCCTCTCTCTCTCTGTGATCTGAGCAAATTATTTTACTTCCTCGTTTATAAAAAGGAGATAAAAACCGTAGGTCTCATTGGGCCCCTGGGTGGCTCAGTCGGTTAAGCCTCTGACTTCAGCTCAGGTCATGATCTCAAGGCTCATGAGTTCGAGCCCTGCATCGAGCTCTCTGCTGTCAGCCCAGAGCCTCCTTCGGATCCTCTGTACCCTTCTCTCTCTGCCCCTCCCTGGTTCATTCTCTCTCTCTCTCTCTCTCTCTCAAAATAAATAAACTTAAAAAACAACAACAACAACAATGCCTCTCACACAGGCTTTTTAAAAGATTAAAAGAAATAATACGGATTTTTTTGAAAGGTGCCTGTCCCTTAAAAAGTTTTTTTTTTAATAAATGTTACCTATTTTTATTTTTTTATCCTGCTTATTCTTATTTGGTGGGATAATTACAATGGCCCGCCCACCCTCCCATTGGTGCTGAATTGTTTTCCTGTCAGTGCCTAGATGTTCTGTCCATGATGACCTTACTGAGCCCTCATAGCTGCCCTGGCTCTTGTCCTACGTTTGCCATGGTCATTCAGCTTTGCCTATTGTTTGTAAATCAATAATCCTAATATAATTTCTCATGTGTGCTTAGAGTTGGCCCTGTATACCCAAGACACCCTTTGGGTTCTATACTCCAACACTGAAAACTAGGGAAACTGAATTCATTTTTATTTATGGTTTTTAAAGAAAATAGTGAAAGCATTGGGAAAAACTGAAATGTATGTGATGCATTCAGCATCTGAGGTTCTCTCAGGTATCAAAAGTGTTGCGATGCTGGATTTCGTTGGCTCCGTCTTCATGATGTCAAAATGACCAGTGGGTCCGTGTATTTATTTCAAAGTAGAAATATTTTGATTTCTTCCAACTGGTTATTACTTACACTTTTAAAAATGTTTTATTAGAGGGGGGGCCTGGGTGGCTCAGCTGGTTAAGCGTTCGAGTCTTGATTTTGGCTCAGGTCATGATATCATGGTTCGTGAGATTGAGCCCTGCGTGGGGCTCTGTGCTGACAGTGTGGAGCCTGCTTGGGATTCTCTCTCTCTCCCTCTCTCTGTGCTCCTCCCTGCGCGCACGCTGTCTCTCCCTCTTTCTCCCAAAGTAAATAAATAAACTTAAAAAAAAATAAACAGAATATCCCATTTGTTCCAGGATAAAACCCAGACTCCTAAGCATGGTACCACTTACCCAGCCTCTTCTCCCTCCATTCTCTCTGAAGGACACTGCCCGTAACTCCCCCAGCCCCCAGCGTCTAGACATGCACCACTTCCTCTGACCTTCATCCTTCTGGTTTCAGCCTAAGTTTCTCTCTCCCATGAAGCCCCTTCTGCATTTGGTTTGATAGAAAATGGCCTAGGAGTCAGGGGTGGATTTGTAAGCTAATTCTGCCACGTGCAAACTGTATAGTTTGGGGTAAGTACTTAAAGATTTCTGCTTGGCTTATAGGGCTGTTGTGAGAATTCAGTGAAATAATAATTAAAGTACCATACATATGGCAAATATACATTCAGTAAATATTAGTGCCTTAGCCTGACTACCCACCATTCTCTCATCTATAGTTTCATTGCATTTTGTATATACCATTTATCACATTGTACTGAATAGTTTGGGTAGGTTCCCCTACCCCCTATTAGATTGGAAGCTCTTTGAACGCAAGGAATTTTATATCTTTGTATCCCTAGTAATTAGTATAATGCTTGATTTATTATTAGTATTTTGTAAATATTACTAAATTGCTATCGGGCCGTAGAGGAAGGTAAGTCTACTCCTGCTGGGGGTGTTGGGAAAGCCACCTCTTGAGCGTACTTCATGCGAGTGTAGGTTAGATGGGGGACAGGTAATCCCAGGTAAAAAGAAAAGCAAGTACAAAGGCACACGCACACTTGAAAAGTACATAGGAATTAGTTACTGAACACAGTTTCTCAGTTTGTGAAACTTTATCCTGAATACCTACCATGCTCATGTCTGAAAGCACACTCTCCATCCCAGCTGCCCGGCTTGCTGCAGTAGCATTTCCCAACTCTGGAAATGCTACCATTATTCACTACTTGCTCCAGCCGGAAGTTTCAGAGGCTTCCATGATTCTGAGCCTCTAAAAACCCCACATCTAATCCATTAGTAGGCCCCGTTGGCTCCACCGTTAAAATACATTCAAAATGAAGTCACTTCTCACGACTTCCAAATCTCTACCCTAGTTAAAGCTGCCAGAATTTTACACCCGGGCTGCCACAAAACCCTCCAGATTAGAGCTGTTGAAAGCATCAATAAATCCATGGTAAAGGTAATAAAGAAATTGAACTCGATATTTTTGAATGTATTATTAGCAAAGAGTTGGTAATTAGTTGAAAACATTAAGACAGATGAAGGTATTTAATAGTACATACTTATGGCTGAGGGCAGGAAGGCAGACTTGTAGTTTCTGGCTTGGGTAATGAGACTGTTCTTTATGTTGAGAGTGTCTTCTATATTAAAAAAATTTTTTTGTAATATTGGGGTCACTTTTAGTTATGAGAGCTCAGTTATGGATATCTGTTGCTGTTAACGAGAGACATGTCTTTTTTCTCAATGTTCTAAGTCATGCCTAAATTATTAAAAATCAAACACTTGTACATTACTAAGACTTAGATGGCCATGAGAGAATTGGTTTGAACTTCAAAGAAAATATTATAGTAATAACAGCAAAAAAAAAAAAAGATGCCTATATGTCAGATGCTCTGCTAGCATAATTTTATTTCATCTCACAACAGTCTTACAAGGAAGATAATATTATCCCAGTTTTACTGATAAGTAATCAGAGACATAGATAACTTGTTTAAGGTCACAGAACAAGTAAATGCAATTTATATTCAGATTCCCCTCTAACCTAAAAGTCCTAGTACTTAGCCCAAGCTGCTTCATCTACTGTGACTCACCTCCATAGTGAAGGTGAAGCTGTTGAAATATCCGTCTTTCCACATGCATAATGCTAAGTGATTCATTGTAACTTAAAAACAAGAGACAAAAATGTATGGGATTATCTTGGTGATGATTCTGTTTGTAGGTGGCATAGTATAGTGGAGATCTGGAACCAAAAAGGACACCTTTGATCGTGGCTGTATTATTTGTTCAGTCACTCATTCATTCATTTGCCTAATATTTTATGAATCTTCTTTTTATGCTGGACACCGTGCTAGGTGGTGGTAATGCAAAGATTCAAAAACACATAAACATGAGTGTACATTCACTAGGGTGTGGTCTTGAACAAATTAACATCTCTCAGCTTGTTTCCTCATTTGTAAAGTAAAAATAATAAAATTTAATTAGCAGCACTATTGTGAGATATATGCCAGGTAAGTATATGTGGAGTCCCAAGGATTTTGTTTAGTATATTGTGAATATTCAAAACATGTCAGTTTCCTTCTACCTTCACTAATTTCATATGGGTTCTAAAGATATAATTTATGAAATTACCTATGAATTAATTACAGAAGCAAACTGGGAACTGTGAGCTCTTACAAAGGCTTTATGTTGCTAGGGCAAATTATATATATTTGTGTAAGGAAAATAACTCCTTTTGGATTTTGGCACATAGATTTGGAGAAAACTTGGTCAATCCCTTCTCAACAATTTGGGACTTGAAGTAGCGAAGGGATATTGGACAATGCTGTCCTTTGGGAATTTAGCATCTTATTGATTAAAAAAAAAAAAGGCATACACAGAGAAAATTGAGTAACACTGTCATCAACAACACAAGAGGTATCACTAAGGCAAACGGATGCTAAATATACTAATGTATGAGTTCAGAGGAGGAAGAGTTCTTTGGCTTGGGTTTGCCTAGGTAAGCTTATAGAATAATTGTCCTCAACTAGATCTCTAAAGATGAGAAAAAATTGAGACAGCTGGGAAAAAAGAAAGATGCTTACCATCAGGACCAAGTCAGTTCAAAGTGCTCCAAACCCAATTCAGATTCGTTTTAGTGAAATAGGGAGTTAGTTGATTCTTATGACCGAAATACTCCAGAGATGGTATAGAGGCACGGTTGTACTTAGGTGTCAGGAGTCACTCTCCTTTCCTGCCTCCTTCCCTCTCTCTCCATCTCAGGTTTGGTTTTCCTCTGGTTGGTTTACTTTCAGGTAGGCTTTCTTACCGGGAGAGGCAAGATGACTCCTGGAATGCATCCTACCAGTTCAACAAATGAGAATAAAAAGAGAATACCTCTCAATATTTTCTCTGGTTGATCAACTAGAGTCACATGCCTTATTTATTTATTTATTTATTTATATTTATTTTTAAATATGAAATTTATTGTCAAATCGGTTTCCATACAACACCCAGTGCTCACCCCAACAGGTGCCCTCCTCAATGCCCATCACACCCTTTCCCCTCCCTCCCACCCCCCATCAACCCTCAGTTTATTCTCAATTTTCAAGAGTCTCTTATGGTTTGGTTCCCTCCCTCTCTAACCTCTTTTTTTTTCCTTCCCCTCCCCCATGGTCTTCTGTTCAGTTTCTCAGGATCCACGTAAGAGTGAAAACATATGGTATCTGTCTTTCTCTGTATGACTTATTTCACTTAGCATAACACTCTCCAGTTCCATCCACATGCCCGTTCTTGAAGCAATAACCAAGAGAAGGAATGAACTGATTTTTCCAGTCTTGGATTACACGTGCATTTCCAGAGTGGCGTGAGCTGCATAAAGCCTCACCTAAAATACTTGGAATGAGAGAGTGGGCAGGTCATCTGTCAAGTGAAAACCAAAGTATTTTTACCAAAATAAAGGAAAGTAGATGTTGACCGGGCAAAAATACCATATTCCTTTTTGAAAAGGTAAACTAGTTGGAAAAGAGTTATTATCTATTAGAAACAAAGGTTTAAAGAGGGGCGGAAGAAGCAATTGAATTGTGTATTGTATTCCTTTTTCTAAGTCTAACACCTGTATTAAAACATTTAGTTTTTCATCTTGCAGTAAAATTGGCCTACAAATGGGGTATTCCTTACATTGCTAATTTTGAATCCATATTCTCTACAAATGCCTAAATGTTCCTCCAACAAAAGTTTCATCTGTCATTCTACAAAAGACTGAGTATATGGGGTGGGGGTGGGGGTTGTTTTTCTTGCCTTTCTCCCAGTTTCACCTAAAACATTGCTATTAATTTCTCTGTGGAAGTGACATTAAACAGATATATTTTTTTACTAAGTTAGAAGCACATTCTTTCTAGCCATGAAAAATTAATATATACTCATTACTTCAAGATGAAGACAGTTTTCATATTCCCAACACAATTTCAAGTGAGAAAATTATTTTGATATAACAAATGAGCTTTCCTGATAAAGAATCTAAATATTTGGGGGGGGGGGCGCCTGGGCGGCTCAGTCGGTTGAGCATCCGACTTCCGCTCAGGTCATGATCTCACAGTTTGTGGGTTCGAGCCCTGCATCAGGCTCTGTGCTGACAGCTTGCTCAGAACCTGCAGCCTGCTTCCGATTCTGTGTCTCCTTCTCTCTCTCTGCCCCTCCCTGCTCATGCTCTCTCTCTGTCTCTCAAAAATAAATAAATGTTAAAAAAACATTTAAAAAAAAAGAATCTAAATATTTGGTATCAAGTCAGTGAGGAGCCAAGCATTTAACTGAATTATTCAGTTTTCTACCTGAGTTTTGGGCACTCGGCAAATTTTACACTGATGGCAGTTTTAATGACCTTCCAAAAATATGTCCCCAGAGATGTGCTTTCAAGCACCACATCTGAATTTACTTCAGTTTTCTTCTACTCCTGGAAAGAAACGTAAGAATATATAACTACGTCATTATTGTGATGGTTATGGTCGATAAAATTTAAAGTAGAAATGCTTCAAAAAATAACAAGTCAATGTATTTTTACTTGTATAAGCGCCGATACCTAAAACACATTTCGTTCTCCCAGATGGTCTGTAGAAAACACAAGAACCAGGGTAACTTGTCTGGGGTTAAGAAAGTGAATTTGTTGAGTTGATTATTGAATTTAATGTATTAGATTTCAAGATATAATATGAATAAATATAGTTGATTTTACCATGTTGATAACATGGCAAATCAGTTTTTGATACATTATTCTATATAATTTTATATGCTATTGTATACGTTTTTAAATAAACTTTTTAAAAAGCTTATTTATTTTGAAAGACAGCGAGAGAGAGAGCGAGAGTGAGAGAGCAATCATGAGTGTGGGAGGGACAGAGAAAGAGGAGGGAGAGAGAATCCCAAGCAGGCTCCACGCTCAGAGCAGAACCCGATGCGGGGTTGATTCCAAGACCCCAGGATCATGACCTGAGCTGAAATCAAGAGTAAGACACTCAACCAGAGGTAAAGAGCCTCCCAGGTGCCCCTAAATAAACTTTTTATTTTAGAACAGTTTTGTATTTCTGGAAAAACTGTGAAGCTGCTATAGAGAATTCCCATATCCCTAACATCCAGTTTCCCTTATTATTAACATTTCACATTAGTGTAGTACATATGTTACAATTAGCCAGTATTGATTCATAATTAACTAAAGTCCGTACTTTATTAGAGTTCCTTAGTTTTTCCCCAGTGTTCTTTTTCTGCATGGGAGATTTGTCTATGCTCTCATTTATATATGTATTTATTTATTCAATATTTATAACACTACAGACACATGGATATTTATTCTATGATTAATCCAGTACTACTCGATATATTTTATTGTTCAATTTGTCCCACTTTGGCCATTGGGAGCCCTTCCAGTAGACTCCTCCGTGCCTTTGACGTACCCTCACAATTGTGAGAGTCTTTTAGTACTTTCTTATTCTCTGGCCCTTCAGATGCTTCAGACTCATCTTTTATAATTCCTGCCCCAGTATGAGAATCAGTCAGTTCTCCAGGGATTCTTGATTTTTGTTTTTACTAGAGAATGGATATTAGAAACCCAAGATGTGGGTGGTAGACGTGTTCATTGTTACTGGGGTGCCATTGTTGCTTCTAAGCTCCCTCAGCTGATGGAGCAAGGAAATATAGATGCGTATACTAACCCAAGTATGTGTGCATTTCTACAAATATTTCTGTATGTGCACATATGTATCTATATTAAGCTAAACATGAGTCATAGTGGTATTTCAGACTTTAAAGCATTACCACATGGATTATTCTAGCCTCCTCCTTTAGCTTCTCAGTAACCTGCCACTCCAACAGTGGGATACCTGGCTCCCCCAGTCAGCCATTCATTTACATAACTGTTCAATTCCAATATGCATGTATAGTACTCAGGATGTTTTACTTGTGCCCCTGTGGAAAACAACTGTATCAACTAGGGTCTAGTGCTTAAGTACCCCTTATTTTGCCTTTATGTGGACTCCATTCGTTTCCAAAGTTACTTAGGTCAACACTGTTTTCCCTCATTGCCTTCAGTGAAGTTGTTTCCGTCTGTTTCTAATACATTTAAATTATTTTGTCACATTCTCCATTCCATCCTGGAATCCCCTGAACTCCTAAATGATTTTTAAAGAATTTCACACATTAAAGTTTATTTTTTTAATTTATTTATTAAAATCCAAGTTAGTGTACAGTATAGTATTGGTTTCAGAAGTAGAATCTCGTGATTCATCACTTACATTTAACACCCAGTGCTCATCCCAACAAGTGTCCTCCTTAATGCCCCTCGCCCATTTAGCCCATCCCCTCACCCACAGTCCCTCCAGCAACCCTCAGTTTGTTCGCTGTATTTAAGAGTCTCTTATGGTTTGCCTCCCTTTCTGTTTTTATCTTAAAGTTTATTCTTTGCGCTATAAAGTTCTGTGGGTTTCAACAAATGCATGATGCCATATATTTATCATACCACGTCATGCAAAATAGTTTCCCCACCCTAAAATATCCCCTGTTTTTGTCCTTTCGACCCTCATTGCCCTGAACTCCTGGCATCTACTCATCTTGTGACTGTCTTTATAAATTTGTCCTTTCTGGAATGTCATAAAATTAGAATCATATACTACATAGACAGCCTTTTCAGACTGGCAAGTTTCATCCATGACTTTCTTTGGCTTGATAGCTTACTTTTTAAAAATCACTGAATAACATTCCTTTCTGCGAATGTACTAAAATTATTTGATCCGTGCACCTGCTGAAGGACATTTAATTACTTCCAATTGTTGGTGATTATGAATAAAAGTGTTATAAACATTCACGTGTAGTTTTTGTGCAGTCTTAAGTTTTTGAGCAGTTGGGTAACTACCTAGGACCATGGTTGCTGCGTAAGAAAATGAAATGCCAAACTGTCTTCCAAAGTAGCTGCAACATTTTGCTTTTCCACCAGTAATGAATGAATGTTCCTGTTGACCCACATGTGGGCTAGGAATCGGTGTTGCTAGGTTTTTGTGGGAAACCATTCTAATGGGTATGTGGTAGCATCTCATTACTATTTAAATTATTAATGATAGTCAGTATTGAAAATATTTCAAATGCTTATTTGTCATTTGTATTTTTTTTTTGACTTGTGTCTATTCAGATGCTTGCCCACTTTTTTTTTAAATTGGCTTTTTGCCTTTTTATTGCTATTTTAAGATTTCTATGTACATTATAGATATAAGTCCTTATTCAGATATGTTTTGCAAATACTTTCTCAGCCTATAGCTTGTCTTTCATTTTCTTAAGAGTATTTTTTTTCACAGAGCAGATTTTAAAATTCTAATAAAGTCTAACTTACCTTTTTTTTCTTTCATGATTGTGCTTTTGGTGTTGTATCTAACACTCATCACCCAATCCAAGGTTTCTCTTATTTTGCATTTTATATTTGGGTATGTGATCCATATTAAGTTAATTTTTATCATATCAAAGGTATAAACTCTGTGTCTAGGCTCATTTTTTTTGCATATGGACATCCAGTTGTTTCTGCACCATTTTTTGAAAAGACTGTCCTTTCTCTAATTGCCTTTGCTCCTTTGTCAAAGATCAGTTGACTATATTAGTGTGGTTGTATTTCTGGTTTCTTGATTCTGTTCCATTGATTTATGCATCTGTTCTTTTGCCAAGACAACACTGGGGTGATTACTGTAGCTTATAGAAAGTCTTGAAATTGGGTACTGTTAAGTCCTCTAACTTTGTTTTTCCTCTCCAGTATTGTGTTTGTAATTCTAGGCCTTTTATCTTTCCCTATATACATGAGAATCAGTTTGTCTGTGCTATCAAATAGTGGCTGGGATTTGATTGCAATATTAGTCGCATTGATCAAAAGACAAAGATGGGAAGAATTGCTACCTTAACAATATCGAGTCTTCTACACTATCTCTTCATTTACTTATTTAGATCTTACTTAGTTTCTTTCATCAGAGTTTTGTAGAGTTCTGCATTTAGATCCTTTATATATATATTTTTGGATTTACCTAAGTATTTCATTTGGGGGGTACTTTTGTAAATGCTATTGTTTTGGATTTTAACTTCCAGTTGCTTGTTACTGATATATAGTAAAGCAATTGACTTTGTATATTAACCTTCTACCCTGTGACTTTGCTATATTTCCTTTTTAGTTTCAGAGGTTTTGTTTGGGGTTGGGTTTTGTTTGTTTTATTTGCTGACTCTTTGGGATGATTTTCTACATAGACAATTATGCCATCTGTGAAGAAATACAGTTTTGTTTCTACCTTCCCAGTCTGTATGCCTTTTATTCCTGCTTCTTGTCATATTGCACTAGCTAGGACTTCCAGACTCTTGTTAAGTAAGAGTGGTGAGAGAAGACATCTCTTAAGATCTGTTTTTGATCTTAAGAGGAAAGCTTCTACTTACCCACCATTTAGTGTGACTTCTGCTTTGGGATTTTTGTTGATGTTCTTTATCAGGTTGAGGAAATTCCTTTCTATTCCTGGTTTGCTGAGTTCTTATTATTAATGAGTGTTCAATTTCATCAAATGTTTTTTCTTCATCAATTCATATGATCATATGGTTTCTTCTTCTTTAGCCTGTTTATGTTGTGGGTTACATTGTTTTTTTTCATTTTTTTTTAATGTTTATTTTTGAGAGAGTGAGAGAGAGTGTGTGTGCACATGAGTGGGGGAGGGGCAGAGAGAGAGGGAGACACAGAAAGTGAAGCAGGCTCTAGGCTCTGAGCTGTCAGCATAGAGTCCGACATGGGGCTCGAACTCATGAACTGCGAGATCATGACCTGAGCCAAAGTTAGACACTTAACTGACTGAACCACCTAGGCACCCCACGTTGATTGTTTTTTTTAAATAATAGTCCGTCTTGCATAACTGAACTAAATTCCACTGGCCTTTGTGTATAATCTTTTAAAACGTTTTGGATTCAACTTGCTAATATTTGTTGAAGATTTTTACATCTATGTTCCTGAACAGTGTTGGTCTACAGTTTTCCCTTTTTGTAACGGTTTTATCTAGGTTCGGATTAGGATAATGATGGATTCACAGAATGATTTAGTGATGTTATTTTGGCTTCTATTTTCTGGAAGACATCAGGAGAATTGGTGTCATTTGTTCCTTAAATATTTGATAGAATTTACCAGTAAATCCATCTGGGCATGGCACTTTATTTTTCGTGAGGTTATTAATTATTGATAACATTACTTTAGTAGATATGGACCTATTAAGATTAAATGTTTCTTTTTGTGTGACTTTTGGCAGTTTTTGTCTTTCAATGAATTATTCCACCTCAGGTAAGTTATCAAGTTTGTGGGCATAGAGTTGTCCATAGTACTGTTTTATTAATTGTGATAACTTTTCTTTCATTTTTGATGCTGATCATATTTGCTCTCTTTTTTTCCTTGCTTAGCCCGACTAGAACTTTACCTATTTTATTGATCTTTTCAAGGAATCAGCTTTTAGTTCTGCTGATTTTCTCTGTTGTTTTTCTGGTTTCACTTTCATTGATTTGTGTACCAATCTTTATTATTTATTTTCTTCTGCTTGCTTTAGGCTCAATTTACTCTTCTCTCTCCAATTTCCTAATGTGGAAACCTAGATATTGATTTTAGATATTTTATAATATATAAATTTATTTATATATTATATTTATATAATATATTAAATTAATTAAATATATAATTATATTTATATAACATTAAATTAATATAATTAAATTATATTATATTTATATAAATATTTATATTTATATGAATATATAAACTTATTTAAAGATATAAGTCTTCCTCTAAGCACTTATAAATTTTGATTTGTTGTACTGTCATATTCATCTAGTTCAAAATGTTTTTTTTTTTCAACTTCTCTTGACACTTGAGTGTCAAATGTCATGTGTTATTTGGAAAAGTGATCCTTAATTTCTAAATATTGGGATTTTTGAGTATCTTTCTGTTACTGATTTCTGGTTTACTTCTACTGTGTTCTGAGAACATACTTTATGTGACATCTACACTTTAAATATGTTAAAGTGTGTTTTATGGCCACACCTAAACAAGGTATGCGACACATCTTGGTGAATAATCCATGTGATCTCAAGAAAGTTACATATTCTGCCTTTGTTAGAAGAAGTATTGTATAAATGACTATAGATAAAGTACTTGATAGTGGTGTTCAGATCAATATATGTATATATATCCCTACTGATTTTCTACATGTTTGATTTATCCCCTTTTTATTACTAAAAGGGGAGTGTTGAAGTCTCCAACTGTAATTGTGGATTTGTCTATTTTTCTTTTCAGTTCTGTCAGTATTCGTGTCACGTGTTTTGATGTCCTGTTTTAGGCACATACACACTTAGAATTGTTGTCTTCTGGGAGAATTGACCCCTTTTTAATTAAGTAATTCCACTCTCTATCCTTGATAATTTTTCTTGTTTTGAAGTCTCTGACTGAAATTAATAAGCTACCTCAGCCTTCTTTTGTTTTTTTTTTTGTTTTTTTTTTTTGTTTTTTTTTTTTTTTAGCCTTCTTTTGTTGAATGCTATTATGGTATATCTTTCTCCATCTCTTTAGATTTAGCATGTATTAATCTTTATATTTAAAGTGGGTTTCTTGTAGACAGCATGGCTCTTGTTTGGTTATCTACCCTGAAAATCTCTGCCTTTAAGAGAATTTTTTTCAAGTTTATTTCTTTTGAGAAAGAGAGAGAGTGCAAGTCGGGGAGGGGCAGAGAGAGAGAGTGAGGGGGGGGAGGGAGAATCCCTTGCAGACACCGCTGTCAGGGCACAGCCCGATGTAGGGTTCGGTCTCATAAACCGTGAGATCATGACCTGAGCCGAAATCAAGAGTTGGGCACTTAACCGACTGAGCCACCCAGGCACCCCAGTCTCTGCCTTTTAATTAGCGTGTTAAGATCATTCACATTTAAATTGATTGTTGGTATTTTTGGATTAATATCTACCACATTTGTAGTTATTTTCTATTCCCCTTTTTCTTTGTTCCTTTTTTCTCCCTCTTCTTCCACCTTATTCAGTTTTAAACAATATCTTATATTCTTTTTTATCTACTTTCTTAGCAAATCAATTATATATTTTAAAACCATTTTAGTTGCTATATACATTTCTCACTAATCTAAATTTGCAATATTTAATTTACTACTAATCTAAATATACCTTCAAATAACACTATACCACTTTATAAGTAATACACATACCTTACAATGGAATATTTCCAGTGCTTCCTTCTGTTCCTTATGAACTGATATAATTTATCTCACTTATCCATATGCTATAATTACCAACATGTTGTTAGTATTATTACTTTATAGAGTTATCTCTTAGATTAACTCAGAATAAAAAAAACACCAAAATATTTTATTTCCATTTATTCCTTCTCTGACACTATTCTTTATGTGGATCTGAGTTTCTGATCTGTATCACTTTCCTTCTCCCTAAGAACTTCTTTTAACACTTCTCACAGAGAAGTTCCACTGGCAATGAATTTCTTCAGTTTTGTTCATCCGAGAAGGTCTCAATTTTTGCCTTTGTTTTTGAACAATAATTTCACTGGATATAAAATTCTATATTACGGGGCTTTTCTTTCAACACTTTAAATATTTCACTCCACACTTTTTGCTTACATGTTTTCTGATGAGAAGTCCACTGTAATTTTAATTTGTATTCTTGGTCTTTATATAGATTGTAGCTTAATTCTTTTTCTTTCTTTTTCTAAATTTCCTCTTTGTCTTTGGCACTCTGTAGTTTTTTTTTTTTTTAACATTTATTTATTTTTGAGATAGAGAGAGACAGAGCACGAACAGGGGAGGAGCAGAGAGAGAGGGAGACACAGAATCTGAAACAGGCTCCAGGCTCTGAGCTATCAGCACAGAGCCCGACACGGGGCTCAAACTCATGGACCGTGAGATCATGACCTGAGCCGAAGTCGGACGCCTAACCGACCAAGCCACCCAGGCGCCCCTGGCATTCTGTAGTTTGAATATGATATGCCTAGGTATAGAATTGCTTAGGTCAGAGTGGGGGGATGTCAACGCAAGAATTTATCCTATTTGGTGCTTTCTGAGCTTCTTGGATCTGTAGTTTGGTTTCTGTCATTAACTTTGGAAAGTTCTTAGCCATTATTCTTATTATTTCAGATATTTCTTCTGCTCTGTCCTCCCTTTTCTTCTTCACCAGTTGCATGTATGTAACACCTTTTGAAATTTCTCAGAGTGCTTAGATGTTCTGTTGAGGTTTTGTTTTTTTTTCAAACTGATTCTTTTCTCAGCTATATCAAGTTCACTGATGAGCCCATCAGAGGAATTCTTCATTTCTGTGTTTTTGATCTCTTGAATTTTTTTTTCCTTAGAGTTCCCACCTCTCTGTTTACATTACCCATCTCTTCTCTTTTTCTCCATTAGACCCCTTAACCTATAAATCATAGTTATTTAGAATTTCTTGTTTGACAGTTCCAACATCTGTATCAGATCTGGTCTGGTTCTGATGCTTGCTTCGTATATTCAGACTGTGCTTTTTCTTGCATGTTAGCATTCCTGATAATATTTTTGTGAAAGCCAATCGTGACCTATCAGGTAATAGGAAATGAAATTAATAGGTTTCTAGCTTGAGAAATTATGTTAATCTGGCTGGCTAGGAGTTGGGCAGTGTTTAATGTTTGCTCTGATTGCTAAAGTCTTCAAATTTCTCGTCTTTTTGTCTCCCCCATTTACTTGAGCTTCCTTAAATCCTCCTCCTGAAAAGGAAGCTGAGTCTTCCAGCTCTTTCTCCTGTAGTCCTCTGTATTTATAGGGGATCCATGTTCACTTGATGGTAAGGAATGGAGGAGCAGATGTGTTCTATATTCTTATGATTAAATCTCAGTCTTTTATTGGGTCTGTGTTTCTGGGCTCTGACCTTCACAAGTGTTTCTTAGCTTCCCTTAAGCATATTTGATATGAAGCCTAGAGGGGTCTGCAGTGAGAGAAATGTCCTTTCCCCCAAATGGGACAGGGTTCTGGTAAAAACCTTTGCCCCTGAAGAGTAGACATTGTCATGAAGAGCACTCTGGGTATATTTCATGATTCCCCTTGCTCTTCCCTCTTCCAGAGCTACAAGTTGTTCTTTTTTTTTTTTTTTTTTGTCTCCTCACTATGAGAACCTGGTAGGGTTCCTGGGGGTAAAACCCACGAAAGTGCGGAAGCTCCCTAATGACTGAAGCAGTTTCCCCCTCCTATGCTAGTCTGTACCCAGCCTCCAGCAGCCATCAAAATGACCATGTAAGTGTTCCTGTCAGTTTAGGGCTCCAGTCTCTTCTGCTCCGGGTAAGCAGATCTTGGCCGGGATTCTCTGGTTTTGCCTGTTTCTCAGATTTTGGAGAATGGTTTGCCCTGCGACCTCAGTTCTCTGATGAGTCCGAGAAAAGTCAGTGATTTTCAGTCTGTTCAGATTTTTGCTGTTCTAAGGTCGGAAGCGATAATGGCTAAGGTCTTGACGTATCGGAGCTGAAATCAGCAGAGTTTCTATTTCATTTCCATGTATATATTGTCAGTAACTTGTTTTAAATCACATTTATAATAAGTTTGACAGGTGGGGGCTATGTAGAGATAAGGAAGTTAATGCACAATAATATTAAAGCAATGTATAAAGTGATATGTACATTTAATAGAAAGTGTTTAATCTGTTATATTTAATCAAATATTAGCATTAATTTTTTCTTAATTTACAATTTAAGTACATCATTTTAGAAACAAGGTTGATATTTTTTATTTCTGCCTCTAAAAATCTGCATGTGTATGTGAAGTATATGCTATTCTTTGTGTGCTGAACTCAGTAATGCTTTCCAGGGGTTCATTTTGTACAAGGATGCTGCTGTCATTTTTGAAGACGTTTTGGTGTTTTAATCTTGATAAACTACAATATTTAAAGTTCAAAAATGTTAAAGAAACACATGAGAGAAAATCCAGTGTTTTGAGAGAATAACCATTTAAATGATCACAAAAACTAGATTAAAATTGTGATAGTGGCAGGGGCGGGAAATGCTGAGATCAATGCTCTAGTTGTTGGCATATTTGTGAAAGAAAAAAACTTGAAGGCAAAATTAAATGAGTGTTTAAAGAGACTCTTTTTTTTTCAAAGAAGCACCAGCTCTAGGATATATAAAAACTTATTACGTAAGAACATAAATGAAAATTTCTATTTTTATTTTTATTTATTTATTTTTAATTTTTTGTTAATGTTTATTTATTTTTGAGACAGAGAGAGAGAGAGCATGAACAGTGGAGGGTCAGAGAAAGAGGGAGACACAGCATCTGAAACAGGCTCCAGGCTCCAAGCTGTCAGCACAGAGCCTGACACGGGGCTCGAACCCACAGACTGCGAGATCATGACCTGAGCCGAAGTCGGGCGCTTAACCGACTGAGCCACCCAGACGCCCCTAAAATTTCTATTTTTAAATAAACATATCAAATACCCATTATTCTGTGTGTTCTCAATAAATACTTTTCAAGAAAGAGAACAAAATGAGAATTAATAATACATAATGGTCTTGGCTTAGCGAAACCAAACACGTAAATCCGTCCAAAAATTGTATCTACCGTTGTTGAACTCTTAACTATGTGCTAGGTACTGTGCTAAGTGTTTTCTCTATAGCCTCTTGATCCTTGCAGTCGCCAAGCATTTATAAAATCTGAAACTTAAAAGATTTAGTTGGCATTTCCAAATTCTGTTCTGGGTCCTCTTCTTTCTCCCTGTAAGCATTTTCCTTGGGAGCATGAACTCACTTCTAGGACCTCAATTAGTATGTATTGATAATTCCCAAGTATCTCTTCATCTTCCTCTCTCTCTCTCTCTCTCCTTCTCCTTTTTTCTTTTTTTTTTTTAATTTTTAATGTTTATTTCTGAGAGAGAGACAGAGTATGAGCAGGGGAGGGGCAGAGAGAGAGGGAGACACAGAATCCGAAGCAGGCTCCAGGCTCTGAGCTGTCAGCATAGAGCCCCATCTGGGGCTCGAACCCACGTAGCATGAGATCACGACCTGAACTGAAGTTGGATGCTTAACTGACTGAGCCACCCAGGCGCCCTATCTCCTTCTCCTTTTCTATACCCATATGACACTCCTGCTTGCTGGATGCCTCTCCTTATTCCACAGGTACATCTAGTTTCAATAGGCCAAAGAGCACTCTACCCCATGCTTTTTGCGTTGGCAATGAATGGAGATATCAACCATCTGATTACTCCGTGCTGGAAGGGTATCATTTTTGATTTATTGTACCCTCTTATCTATCACCTCTAACTGATCACCAGTTGCTGTTGATTCTAGTTCTGAAACAAATTACTAATCTGGCTGCTTACCTTGCGTCCTTACTGTCTCTACTGAAGTTTACATCACCATTGATTCTTACTCTAACTACTGCAGTGACCTCTACTGTGTCTTCTCATCTGATGGCACACCTCTCCACTCCATTCTACCCACTGGTAACCACATCAAAGTTTCTAATAAGACAGTGGCTCCTCTTGGGGTAAATTCAGATATCATTGCCGTGGTTTTTGTGGTTTTTCATGATACTGACTCTCTGTGTCTCACTCTCTGGCTTCTCCATCTTCCCACTCAGTATGTTGTCTTTTCTCCAAGCTTTATTGATGCATAGTTGACAATTTAAGATTATATGTGTTTAAAGTATACAACTTGATAATTCGATATACATATGTGTTGTGAAATATTCGGTACAATAAAGCTACTTAACATACTCATCACCTCACATAATTACTCTTTTTTTATGGTAAAAACTCTCAACATCTGCAGTCTTAGAAAATTTCAAGTATGCAATACAGTATCATTAACTGTAGTCATGTTGTTGTACATTAGATCTGATTTTTTCTTTTCAGGTCCCAACCTATATTGTTTCTTGCCTCCTAGCTTTGTAGTTGGCATTTCCTCTACCTGGAATACTCTTCCCCTTTACAGATATTTCCCCCTTAACCCCTATTTTTCATTTGTATCTCAGCTGAAATGTCATACAGTTTGGGAAGCCTTCCCTGTACACTTACATCTGGGTTAGCTTTCTTTTCTACATGGTCCCCCATCATCCTGTGTCCCCTAGAATTGCCCTTATCATGTGGTATTTGGCTGTTTATTTGCTACAACATCCATTATAATTACAAAATCCTTAAGGGCTTGCCTACCTATATTCTTAGCATAAAACAGTGTGGGAACATAGTAGGGTCTAAGTAAAAAACTCATGAGAGAATGGATGGAAGTGCTATACTAGTAAATGCCAAATCTGTGTTAAAAACTCAAGAGTTTCTTTGTTCTAAGACTGCTGTAAGCAATTGCACTCTGCTACCTCCATCTCAAAAATCAATGGAATGTAGAGTATAAGACCAGAATACTTCATTTTTTAAAAATTTATTATTTTAGAGAAAAAAAGAATGTGTGAGTAGGGGATGGGGGAGAGGGTGTGGGACAGGCAGAGGGAGAGGGGGAAGGGGGGAAGAGAGAGAGAGAGAGAGGAGAGAGAGAGAGAGAGGAGAGAGAATCTTAAGCAGTCTTTACAGTCAGCACAGAGCCTGAAGTGGAGCTTGATCCCACGACCCTGGCATCATGACCTAAGCTAAAATCAAGAGTTGAACCACTCAACCAAGCCACCCAGGCACCCCAAGACCAGAATACTTTAAAAATAAAACAGAGAGGGGCCAGCTGTGCTCAGGACAAACTCAGGCAAAGCATGCAATTCAAATAGAAAAAGCTGAAAAACCTGTACCCTTTGGTGGTAAATCTTAAAAGATTTATTATCATAGTATATCAGATATCACAAGATTTGGCTAGTCTGTGAGCCAAACCAGTATAAATCAAAGTTTAATTGTGTTCCATTTCAAAAGAAAAGAGCAGGGGGGCGCCTGGGTGGCTCAGTTGGTTAAGCGTCCGACTTCAGCTCAGGTCACGATCTCACGGTCCGGTCCATGAGTTTGAGCCCCGCGTCGGGCTCTGGGCTGATGGCTCAGAGCCTGGAGCCTGCTTCCGATTCTGTGTCTCCCTCTCTCTCTCTGCCCCTCCCCCGTTCATGCTCTGTCTCTGTCTCAAAAATAAATAAACATTAAAAAAAATTTAAAAACAGGAAAATTGAAGATGAAAACAAATATTTTAATAAAATATTAAAATTGTTTGGTTAATGCAGAACACACTAGACAGGGGTATTTTGTCTCCTTTTCCTTCAAAAAAATAATGTAGGGGCACCTCGGTGGCTCAGTTGTTAAGCATCCGACTCTTGGTTTCAGCTCAGGTCATGATCTCATGGTTCAGGGGTTCGAGCCCCGCATAGGGCTCTGTGCTGATGGCATGGAGCCTGCTTGGGATTCTTTCTCTCTCCCTCTCTCTGCCCCTCCTCTGCTCTCTCTCTCTCTCTCTCTCTCTCAAATAAACTTTAAAAAAAACTGTAATACTATTGTCTGACATTAAGGCATTAGTCTACAAATATTCCAAAGTAACTCTTTACAATTCCTTATTTAAAAGTATGGCAGCCTGAATTTAAGACTTCCAGGAGTCTTGAACGTGGTAAAAACTGGCTTTCAAAATATAGTTTCCATCCTTCAAGTCAGGACTATAATTGAGTGACTGCTTTTTCTTATAATATTTTTTCTAATAAGAATTACAAAGCAAAAAGATTTTTAGCCCTCATAGAATCATCAGAGCACTTGTTGTTCAGTGCTTTCATTTGATAGTGTTTACATTATCACTGGAACTTCCCTACTTATGGTGATTATAAAGCAGTATTATAGAGGCTTACCCTGTCCATAGGGTGCTCAGGCAGCTTAAGTTTTCTAATAGCCTGGTTCAGTCCACCTGAGAACCATCAAATACTCACCAAGGAAAACATATTCCACTATGAATATGTATGTATTAAATTTGTTACAAATTTCCATGGTAGAGTTGGAAATAGTGGGTTGGTTTCTGTCTTTCTCCCTCCCTCCCCCTTCCTTCCTTCCGTCCTTCCGTCCTTCCTTCCTTCCTTCCTTCTGTCCTTCCTTCCTTCTGTCCTTCCTTCCTTCCTTCCTTCCTTCGTTCCTTCCTTCTTCCTTCCATCCTTCTTTCCTTCCGTCCGTCCTTCTGTCCTTCCTTCCTTCCTTCCTTCCTTCCTTCCTTCCTTCCTTCCCTCCTTCCCCTTTCTTACCTTTCTTGCCTTTCTTTCACATATACCTAGATGTGGTTTGTGTCCAGTTCCCCAACCTGGTGACATATTTTTTGTCAAAATAAGGAGATACACAGTAGAGATACTATTCTACCATCTAGTGTGGAATGTACATCAGGTTACATGGAACCAAAGTTTAAAATAGTCATTTGAGACAATGACACTAAAACAGCCCATCCAAAAGCATAAATACAAAAGTGGACAATACAATACAAAATATAAAATTGATGAGCCTCGTGGATTCAACTTTATCTTACGATGGATTGCTTCAGTGTTTGAATGACTGAGCTAGACTGAGGTAGGCTGGTCCAGCGGGCCTCTAGGAGTGAGGAACTCATTCTCTGAATTATGCAGGTCAGGTTTTTTGTGACCTCTCGTGCTATTTCTGCCCAGTTAGCTATCGCCAAGAATTAACCAGAAGATTGGTTTAATTCACTTATTAGGTTAAACAGTAAAATGATACGCAATTTTAAAACTCTCAAGGGTCTTTAAATTTATATTTTGCAAATAAGGATTTTTGAAAGTGGATCTGAGAAAGAAGGTCATTCAGTGATGAAGTCTGTTGTGTCCTTTATTTTAAGCGTTACTGTGGGGAAGAGTCTTACAGGTCACGAAAAATCCTGATTCCTTCACTGCCTCACCCCTCCATGCCCTCTCTGAGATTCGGATTCTCTAGTAGGGCCCAGGAATCCACATTTTAACTGAATTAAAATGGTCTGTGGGCCATCTTTAGAGGAAAAAATGAGCTCAGCGGGTCTTGAAGGTCCAATCCTACTAAATCTTATCATCTTTTTCTCAAAGACAAACTCCACTTTGTTCAGTATAGTGTTGGTAGGACCACACGGCAGGAGTTTTGTGACCCTGAGTTCCTCCTCCTTAGTCCGCTGCTGTCTCTTTGTAAAGGGAGAGGATCCTTCCATCACGTAAGTCATCTGGCAGCTTCCTGAAATAACTAGCAAACCAGCTTCTTGCACAGAAGGAAGGATGCTTTCCTTTTCGCTCATGTCCATTCACTCCCTTACATTCTGTGCTGCTGTATCATGTAGAGATCTTTTACTTTCATCTGTTATTAATGTGTTTCTTCCATCTCTGCTTATCCAGATTTACCTGTTATTGAAAGTCACGTGCAAAAGTTACTGACACTGCTCGTGCCCCCAAATGAAAGATCTTGTATTGCCCCGACTCCCATACATTCCAAAGTGTATCTCTTGTTGCACTTACTGTGTTTTACTGTGTAACATATTTACGCTTATGCCTACGCCTCTTATCTCTTTTTATTAGACTCCCTGATTTGATTGTCATTTACTTTTGTATCCCACAATAAGTAAAATGTGTTTGTGTTTAAACGTGTTCATTTGTTTGAATCATAAAGGAATGAACACAGTTTGTTGGATTGCAATAACAATTCTGAAATCTACATGATTATTTAATGAGTATTCACTTGGGGCGCCTGGGCGGCTCAGTCGGTTAAGCGTCCGACTTCAGCTCGGGTCACGATCTCGCGGTCCATGAGTTCGAGCCCCGCGTCGGGCTCTGGGCTGATGGCTCGGAGCCTGGAGCCTGCTTCCGATTCTGTGTCTCCCTCTCTCTCTGCCCCTCCCCTGTTCATGCTCTGTCTCTCTCTGTCTCAAAAATAAATAAAACATTAAAAAAAATTTTTTTTAAATAATCAGTATTCACTTATTAAACATCTGTTTATTCTGTAACCTGCTAGGTCCTATAGATGAAGACAAAACATCTGAATAATTGACTCTGTATTAGGCTTTTATTTGGTTGTGCGGATATATTTTTGGTATATTTAGTTAAATTGTTTGTTAAATGTAAAAATAAATGAACCCAAACATACTTAAAACCATGAAGACTTATTTCATCAGGGAGTAAATGTCTGAAGTCCATGTACTATAAAAATGTATTAAATTATTTTTCTTTTTAACACCTTCAATTATTCTTTCTTTTTTATTTTTTAAAGTTCTTTTTGACATTTATTCATTTTTGAGAGACAGAGAGAGGCAGATTGTGAGTAGGGAAGAGGCAGAGAGAGAGGGAGACACAGAATCTGAAACCGGCTCCAGGCTCTGAGCTGTCAGCACCGAGCCCAAACGTGGGGCTCGAACTCCCAAACCATGAGATCATGACCTAAGCCAAAGTCAGATACTCAACCAACTGAGCCACCCAGGCGCCCCTCCTTCTTTTTAAATAAATGTGTGTACATGCACAAATAAACCGGCATAAGCATTTGAGCCAAGATTTTAAAATTAAAAGACAAAACGATATACAAAGTTGAAATGATTTGCTTATCTTCTGTGTGTTCTTACCATTTCAGATGATGGAAAATTGTCCTTTGAAGAATTCAAAGCGTATTTTGCAGATGGTGTTCTGAGTGGAGAAGAATTACATGAGCTTTTCCATACCATTGATACACATAATACCAAGTAAGGAACTTTTTATCATTGGATTCTGTAAGTGATGTAGAGAAGGTGTGAACAAGTATGTACTGATGCAGGAGAGAGTAAGGAAATATGTAAAGGGCACATTTTGTAATGTTTACTTCTGTATGTTGACTCTGTTTTGAAGTTTATTTATTTTGAGAGGGAGATAGAGAGTGCACTTGCGTGAGTGCACACACGAGTGCACACATGCCCAGGGGAGGGGCAGAAAGAGACAGAGAATCTCAAGCCTCCTCTGAGCTGTCAGCACACAGCTAGCTGGATGTAGTCTGGGTCTGAAGAACCAACCAGGAACCGAAGGGTGAGATCAAGATAGTGACCTTCACGGAAATCAAGAGTTGGTTGCTTAACCGACTAAGCCACCCAGACACCCCTCTGTGTGTTTACTTTTGAGATACCCCCTCTTTAGTAATGGAAATACTCTGAAAAACTGAGCACTGAATTGCAAAACAGTGATCTTCTGTAGGGAGCCCAATTAAAGTAGCTTTAGAGTGTACAGAATATAAAACAAAAGCAAAGATTAGAGATAATTCTAAGTGTGTCATTAATAAGAAAGTAGAATTTTACCTTCTTTCTAGTTTCATCTCAGTTCGCTTCATCTAAAACTTGTTCTGAGGCCATTCTTATATTAGCTTAGTGAAATGTGGAACTGCAGTGATTTTCTGGACAATTCAGATGTGCTTAACTCCAAACCACTATTACCTGAGTCATGCAGGTAATAGAGAACACAGAATTTTTTGCTGAATAATCAATGTATACAGTGATCTATTTTATTTATCTTACATATGTAGGTCCTTCCTTTTCATTAGTATAGCATTTATAAAGCTTCTATTTATATTCTTACTATACTAATGAGGGATTTAGGATATAGAACAACAGAAACGTGCTGTTTGATTCAGGTAATTGATCCAAATCACATTATTTGTAACAGTCGTGATTACAGAATTCTAATGTGGAAGATGCGTCATTTCAGCCATGCCTGGAGACCCATCAGTGTGTTTCCTATTTGAACAATCACTGTCTTGCTTTAGGCAAAGTGTCGAGATGGTTCCAGGCAGTGAGCCAGCTTGCCAAGAAAATGCTCTTGGGCAACATCGAGGCATAGACTCTTTTCTGTGGAGAACTAATAAGAAAAATTAAAAGATTAAATTCACTTTCCTCAAGCAGTGGAAAATTTTTTAAATACTCAGTCTGTAAGTTTCTTCTGTTGGAATTTCAAATTCCCTATGAAACAGCTTCATTAGCTGATAACTGTGTCAGAAGTTTCATTCTGTTCAACAAATCTAAGTCCCTAGTGGGTGTGGGTTGGTATAACATGGAACCCGCTTATGGTTTGTGAAACAATAGACCCACTAACAAGTCATTTTTATGATATCATAGCCACTGTGACTGAGGCATATATAGGACACTGTGGGATAACACAGTGGGGCGGGGAATTTTAGCCTAGTTTGATAAACTCTAGGAATGTTCCTAGGATTAGGTAGCCAGGGGCTGAGTCTTTATGGGAGAGCAGAAACTAATTAGGTAAAGAATGGAATGAGGAAATATTCCAACTAGAGGAAAAAGCATAAGAAAGGATCTGAAAGTATAAGGTGGATGGGAGTAATAAGTATTTATGTTATCGGCATCATCAATTGTAAGGCTGAGAGTGGGAGGAGAAAAATCTGGAAAGGGAGGAATGGGCCAGGCAAGAAGGGGTGTGCACTCTGAGATGCAAAAGTGCTTCAAGTTTAAACTACAGGCCAGGAAATGCCCTTAAAGTACTTAAGCCAGGGAGCAACATCTTTGTAGGTTATTGTGGTTCTCCTGAAGGACAGAGCTAAGTTGGGGGGGTGGGGGTGAAGGTGGAGAAAGGTCACGAATGTTAGCCCAATTCTTATATTGCTGCTAGGGAATAATGTTTATGCATGGAAGGAAGGAAGCCATGTGAACCATTCTCAGAACTAATACCTGAGTGAAAGAAAGAGCAGAGGCTCCCTTTATGGCTCAGATGTTGGAGGTTAAGATGCTAATACTCCATTATGTATGTTGATTACTTATTCCTCATTATACTTGCTATTAAAGTTTTAACAATATCCAGGTTTGGAACAATTATTGCGAGTCATAATAGCAATCTTAGGTGTCGCAGAGGTTTTTCAAAACACATTTATTCATATTGATGAAAACTAAAGTTTTCAGTAAACCTTATTGGCCTGATTTTGCTATTTTATTTATATATTTATTAGTTGAAATTACTTGGCATAGCCTTAAGATTACATTAATTGCTAAAGAATTATATGCAATGATTTATACAGTAAGTCCAAAGGAGTAATTATTACCACCAGTTGCTTTCATAGATGCATTAGTAAAAACACTTAAGTGTTTTCTGGTAACTGCTTTCTGATAATGCTGGTCAACCTAATCTGGAGCTAAAATATGTTAGAGACTTCAGAATTGTATTCATGAAATTCCTTAAAAAAAAAAAAAAAGAATGTCAGTGTCAGGCTTTGATCTTTTAAGGAGATTGATTCAAACATTGACACAGAAATTTTAGAGCTATATTTCAAGCGAGTGATAATTTTGTCTTTGCATGATCCAAGATTCAATTATTTTAGTGATTGTACTATATGCCATATTTTTTTCCCCTTCCACATGACTTCTAATAAAATATGTTCTTGTATGCTCAGCATCACCAACCATCCTAATTTGATCAAGGGTACAGCTTGGCCTGAAGGAGCCAATTTATACATAGGCTAGACAATGTCATTCAGACTCACTGTCTCATGTTTATGGTGAACCATCAGATTCAGATACAATGAACATCTGCTGCTAAGGCCCCTAGCAGTGCCTGGTTCCTGCCCCTCCTGATGTCTGGTGGTTTAACTTCATCTTGGAGTCTATTAAATCACGATCCACTTAATATACTGCATTTTCTTGAGCTTATTTGAGTAAGATTCTCTTTCTTGCAAAAGTATATGCTAACACAGTATTACCTCCACTCATTTCTGCCATCTCTGGAAACTTTTCTCTTTGCTATAAATATTATATTTGTCGTGTTTTAAATAAATTTTTTAATGTTTATTTATTTGGGGGAGATAGAGTGGGGGAGAGGCAGAGAGAGAGGGAGACACAGAATCTGAAGGAGGCTCCAGGCTCTGAGCTGTCAGCACAGAGCCCGATGCGGGGCCTGAACCCACAACGCACAGGATCACGACCTGGGCCGAAGTCAGACACTCAACCGACTGAGCCACCCGGGTGCCCCTATATTTGCCGTGTTTTAAAAGTGCCGTGTCCACTCTGAAAATATTTGGAAATAAGGAAGGAAAATATTGAGAACATGTCTTGCTACTGAATTCTCCCCTTTTTTTCTCATGAAGAACAGTCTCAAAATATTGTGCTCCTAAAACATTGCTCGATCATGAACAGCGGATATTACTTAGAAATGTCATTGTAACAGTGCCTGTAGTACCACATCATTAAGATATTTTAAATATCAAAAATAAGTACATTATTCCTTGTAAAAGGACATAAAAAACCTATCAGGTAAACCTAGAGATTCTCAGATACCATGTGTTTATAGGTAGCTTTTCAGTGAACAAAACACACACATACAGCTGTGCACTGATTACAAAAGGTTTGGACAAGTTCAAAATATATATATGGCCCTCTCCACATACATTTAGGGAGCAATCTTAATTTACAAATTAAGCTTCCTGTTTTTTTTTCTCTTCCTCTTGTCCATTCATTTCTTTGCTCTCTTACTTTAAAAAATCAGTATGTTCATTCGAGAAATTATGTTTCGCGGATTCCACTGCAGCTTTAAGTGTGCCCTGCGGCCGTTTGGGTCTTTTCAGTCAGATTTCCTCCCCCAATACAAGGAGACTGTAAACAAATACAAAAACAAACCCGAAGACACACGGTCTCCTAAGAACTTACACATTTGAGATACTGCAAAGATTTCTATACGTGGATATTACCAAGATTGTAAATATCTATAGTTCTGAATCACAGAGAATTTCTTTTTTAGTGTATTTCAAAATGAAACCGTCAACCACACATCCCTTTATGTTAAAGTGTTTAGGGAGCTCTGGTCACTTTTCCGGCCTGCACAGTTGCAAGCCTAAGCTCAAAATTCGGTACAGTCTCATTCTAATGAGAGTTCCATGAATCATGCTAATTGTTTGATTAGAATTTTAATAATGAATGATTTGCCAGCAATTGCCACTAATCTACACGTCCTGAAGATTTCACTCAGAGCAGAGACTAGAAATGAAAAGAACCTGAATGACAGTAGGAAAAATTTGAAGACATCAGAAGTCTAAATTTCCATCACCTTTATCCAAAAATTAATTTTAACATTGATATTTTCCATTATGTTTGGATATTTAGAAAATTTTCGTGAGTTTTTTTCTTGAGTAGTGTCGTTGAGTGTAGAACACAAATCCAGCTTTTCCTATGCATGATCCTTGGGATATATGGCATAGCAAAGAAAAAGAAGGTCAAAATGTAAGTTTTTGTCAACAGGGTAAAATATTGTTGAAATTTTTAACTTTCTCAAACTTTAAGCAAAGTGCACACAATCCAATATTCCAAAACATTCTGAAGAATGTTATAGACACCTTATTAAGCCTTTCATGATTTCACAGACTTTTGTCAACCCTCATTTTAACTGTCTTCTTTCTGGGTCAAATATGCCTAATCTTTTTTCCTCTTCTAAAAAAGAAAAAGAATTGTTAATCTCTCATTTTAATTAGCCTTATTACATCTTTTCCGGCTCCATTAAAAGGTTTTGGACACACATTTTTCTCAAATTTGCAAAAGTTACTAGTAAAGTATCTAGTAAAGAATACATAAACCCATAATATTTAAGTTTGGCAAAAGACAATATTAGCAAAAGCTAAATCTACAGCTTTGATAATTTAAAAATTGAAACCACCATATCAGAGAACAGAAATAGATAGAAGGAAGATCATTAGGTCAAGAGGAAACTTCCATGGTTCATCAGAAGTGCTCTTACTCATCAGAAAGCCAGCTTGTCTACATTTTTCAGTCAGAGGAACGCATGAATAAATTAACATAATTCCCTGTGGTGTTAACCATAGCACAGGCGGGGGAAAGATCCCCTAGAGACCAAAAATGATTCTTTCAGAGTACTGCACTTTGGAGTTCCAGATTGTTAAGATAGGCCAAATGGTAGACCAGATGGGAGTTTTGCTCTTAGGTCAGAGAGTGAACACACAGAAAAGCTTCCCAGGGCCTGCAGATGGGGGTTGGGGGGCGGGTTTAACTAGAAATGGACAACTGCCGGCTTCAGGTCGAGTATTCCTCGTTCCAGGCTAAGATGATTTTTTCAGTGCCAATTACTGGGATTTCACCCAATACTTGTTAAATCACTGAAGCACACCAAAGTGACAGAAATATCACCACCTACTAAAAGAGCATAGTCCATCTTGAGCTAGCTCTGAAAGCTTAAAAAGCTCTTTCCTAAACGAAACTGAAAATTTCTCTCTCAACTTCACTTATTTTTCTTAGTTTTGTTCCTTGGGGACATGCAGAATACAAAGATGTTATGACAAGTCTTTCTAATATTTGAAGACAGTTTTATGCACCAATGATGAGATAAAATCCCATAATAATTGGAGAGCAATGATATCAAAGGGTTTGTTCCAGATGGTGGAATTTGGTTCCTTCTGAAACAGAAGGTTGTTCATCTTGTATTTGTGCGTGACAGCAAAATGCTAACTTGATGAGTTGGTTGATGCAGCCACTTTCTCCCTTGAGTTATTCATCACATGCTTAAGTAGACACATATTGTGGGCACAAGGAAAAGAAGGCAGTGTCAGCACCCAAGGAATAAGCAGTGGGTTGGTCTGCAGAGTATGTGGCACAGCTTGTACTGCACTATGACTGGAAAGTTCCCAGCATTTCCATAGTGGGCAAGAGAGATCTTCCTGTTAAAATAACCAGTCCCATCTTTACTGGAACTGAAGACTCAGAAAGCAGCACCCAGACCTAAGTGCCTGGAGAATGGGGGAGATCACAATCGCAGGTGCTAAGCTAAGCAAGTACAGGAAAGAAATCAGAAAAGAGCAAAAGTGGTGTAGCCATATGTCAAGATGTCAAGAGAGTGAAGAGAAAATCAAATTCCAGAGTATAATGGGTAAGACAGAGTGGGCAGACTGGGTGTCCAGAGTTGAGTTTTAGCAATATAGACTGGGCAAAGGAGCTCTGGCCAGAGAGTGTTCCAGGTATTCCAACAAGGCCCAAACTGGCCAGAGAACAAACTAGCACAGAACACAGAGCATTTCCTTGGCTCCATGATCAAGACTTAGCTGTAAGACCTAGGCTGTGGGCTGACCTCTGTCGAGGCATTCAGTAACCTCCCTGGCATAAACAGAGAAAGGCCAGCAGATGTATGCTGTTTCCCAGAGAGAGGCAGGAGTTATCTGTTAGCTATGGCCGATGATTTTAGTTTAGAATGCTTATATGCCAAATGAGTCATGGAGTCAGAGGAACTGTGATGCTAAGAAGGGAGAGAAGAATATTCTTTACGGATTTTCCTCAACTTCTCCTAAGCTCTACTTTGGCTGAAGTCACACTGGGCAGAAGAGAATATAGGAGGCAGGACTTCACCGGTTGTGAGTGACAGAAACATAAATTAAGCTGACCTGAAAAATAATCATCCGACTCCTGTAGCTGAAAAGTCCAGAGATGGGCCTTATGTGTGCTGGAGCTAGTACTCCCAACAGTGGTGCGAGCAATCAGTCTTCCATCAATTCCCACCTCTTCTTTTCTCTGTGTTGGCTGTTCTTTTGAACAGATCCTCTTGCTGAGATGTCAAGAAGAGACTAGAAGCTCTAGGTTCATATTGCCACCAGCTTGGCAAACTCTCAGAGGTTGCTATCCTTTCCCAGTAGTCCCAGCAAAATTCTGATCTTGAACTATGTTAGCTTGACTTGGGTCTCGTGCACATCCCTGAAAAATAACCATTGTTTCCGGGAAAACACGATGTGGAAGAGAATTGGGACGGTATTTTCAGAATAGTGCTGGGCAGGCAGAACTTGTAGATCACCTGCCTACTCAGTCCCAAAGACTTTCCTCTCCCCTCTCATATTTTGGAGGAATATAATCCACTTCCCTAAAAGGACGAGAGGCTGGGCGCAGTTTGAACTCCAGAGAGTTTCTACTGAGTGTGGGGTCATTCAGGGAAATCTGAAGCTCTCTACAATGGAAAGGAATGAAGCCAGGGAGAGGTCTGTTAACAAGCGTGCTGGTCCAGGGTTCTAGTTGCCTACATCTGCTCCCTTCCTGACCATTTGACGTCTCTCCCCCCAGTGTCCCTGTGTTCCCAGACTCTAGAATATTACTAGAATCACACATGCAATGCCGTGTCTTCACTCCTTGTGGTCCTGCCAACTCCTCTGTCTCTTCAGGGACTTCCAAAACTTAGGCGGACTTTGTGGGTGACACCTGTTCTTTATTCCTTTAGTCCTTCTCCATAGTTATCCACCAGTTCTCACATATTGTGTTGTCCTTACTTCTTAAGAATTTAAAAATCGGAGCTATGAACATGGCTAAAAGAAACGTTTTCTGACTATATTCTTTAGAGGCACACTTTGTGCCTCATTATCAGGGACCAAAAACTGAAGTCTTACAATCTTACTAGACCTATCTTTCCAGTTATTGGTTCCATTTGGCCATTAGCACCTACCTGTGGCCATCAAATGTACTTATTATTCACCTGTTTTTCAGATGTGCCTTTCACTTCAATCATCTCTGAAACCTATTTACTTTCTTTGAGCATCTCTAGCTCATAAGGATATGAGGAGAAAAAGACAGGCTGTTTCCTGTGAGTTCCTTTTAAAATTGTTTACTTTCCTCTGAAGGCATTTCCTCAACACTGCCAACACTTTCTCCCAAATCAGGCCATTCCACAATCTGCAGTGTTGATTGAGCTGAGGATTCTTTCCTGGAGGAAAAGTGAGGACTCAACAAATCTACTTTATAATTAAGAAGATTAGCATAGTTTAGGGGATTTATAAAGGAGAGGATTTTAAGGAGATTTTTCTTCACGTGATGTGGAAATGGGTTCTCTTTAGTTATAATTTCTACAAGAAATTGGTTTCCGTTTTCTCTGACCAAGACGGTAGACAAGCTAAATTTTGTGTCAGGGCAGTTCATATATAATTTCTAAAAAAATATTTAATTTTTAATGGAATAAAAAAGTTACAGTTATTGTCTATGTGCCAGGCACTTACATCATCTTATTTAATCTTCACAAAAAACGCATAAAAAGGTATTATTACTGTTTACAACCCACAGTTCAGGAATCAGATATAGAAAGTTGAGTAACTCGCCCAAGTTTACACACATACATTTTGAAAGAGCCTAGGATTATCTCAGGGGTAACTAAAAACCAAACTCCAGCTCATTGTCATGCCACTTCAGTAAATTTTCAGATTTTCCACTACTTATTGTGTCCTACCAGAAATCAAAATATTCCAGGGGCGCTTGGGGGCTCATTTGGTTAGGCTTCTGACTCTTGATTTCAGCTCAGGTCATGATCTCACAGTCCTGAAATTGAGACCCATGTCGGGCTCCATGCTGAGCATGGGGTCTGCTTAAGATGCTCTCTCTCTCCCCCCCCTTCTGCCCCTCTCCCTTGCTCTCTCTCTCTCTCTCAAATTAAAAAAAAAAAAAAGGAAAGAAAGAAATCAAAATATCCCAAAGCCAATTTAAAAAATCGCTTTCAGGTATTTTCCTTTTGATAAAGAGGTGCTTCATTCTCTAGCAGTAGAGTATATTTGGATGTACAGTATAGGGGTAATTGCCTTAATTGCTGCCTTAATCTCTTCCCTTTTTATAATCATTATGTAGGATTTTTACAGTGTGGGAGTCACCACAATGTAGAGGTGTTATTCTTTTTCTTTGTGGACATTATTTCTATTCCTTGCACATTTTCCCTCCCTCCACCCTGCCGTTATATGTGGAATTCATCTCCTACTTTTGGACTTAGTTCGTTACCACCCTCCACTCCATCACTTTACATTTGCCTCATTTTCTCCATTGTTCTTCAGACCACTCACGGAGTTTTACTGTTTCCTTTAATCATTCGTGTTAAAGGCTTCTGCTTTCAAGCTGTTTCAGATCATCTTATGTTTTAACCTTATCTAGAGAACTCTTTTCTGGTTGTCATCTCCTCCTCCCAATAAAGAATGTGAATTCTCTTTTGATTTTTACTCAATTCACTTCACATCAGCCATAACACAGTTGCTGATGGCAAAGTAAAAATCGATTACTACTCGAAATAAAAGTTGATTCCTGAGGAATCTAAATGAATTTTTTATTCATATAAATGCAGTATTCTTTCTGACGTCACCAATATCCACCAAATGGACGAAATCAGATCAGTAAAGTGTTAACCCTAATCTTTTAAAAATACACGAAGCTTACTTCTTGGATGGTTTCCTCTCTTCCTCATCCACCAATGCACCAACCAGTTCTGTCTTCTTCCCCCCCCCCCCACCAGCTCATTCATCTTATGAATCCATCTAACTCTCTTTATGGTCACTACCCCTACCTAAATGCAAGCTTTCTCCCTTTTACAGCTGCATTGTTCTCAAAATGGTCACTTTGGTGGAGTACTTGCAATTTTTTTCTCTATGATGTTCCCAGGTTTCAGAATCTTTGAAATAAGTATAGATTACAAATAACCTGAAAGTGATTGCTTCCTTTTGAAATGAATTTTGTCAAGAGCAATCTCTTAAGGAAGATATTTTGCCCTATAATAATTATATAAATACCACATACTTACTGTAAAAAAAGAATTCAAATAATACAGAAATCATAAGAAAGAGCATAAAAATACCCAAAATTTCACCACCTTGACTTAACTACCAATAGCATTTGGTCACCATTCTTCTACTGTGTGCATTCTGTTCTAATCATAGAAAGCTGTTTTCTTCTATTTCTTCTCCTTTCCTACTATCCGCTCCTATCTTACCCCACATGACCAATCTCTACCACTGAGACTGTGGTCTTCTATCTTTTTCCATATTTAAATAATCGTATACATATCTATACGCCTCTTGAAAACCTTCCCTGACCTTTCTTATTAGGTTACATTTCTCATTCTGCTTTCTCCTTGCGGCGTGTATCTCTTTTCCAAAGCACTTACATAAACTACAATTTTATGCTTGTTCCATGTTTATTTGATTGATGCTGCCCTCCCCAGTCTAAACGACACGAAGGCAGAAGTCATGACTGTCTTGCTTTCCATGGATTCCAGACCCAGCACCGTCTCTAATATATGTTATGAGCTCATTGAGAAGGGATAGATTCCTGCCTCCCCCTATCTCATGCTGTGCACTTTGCCTGAAGAGCCTCGCCCCTCTCCTCTGCCTAGTAGAGTTTTCTAGCTGTCAAAGTCCACCCAATTCCAGAAAAGCAATGTTGCAGTGTGGAAAAAACTCAGGAACTGGTCAAGCTTAGGCTTAAATCCTTCCACTATCTAGCAGTAAGGACTATGGATGGCCATCGCTCTTTATTGAACCTTAATATTATTGGCTGCAAAATAGATCCAAGGTAGAGACTCATTTTGTGAAGTTTAACGATAATATGTAAAGACCTGCCATTAAATCATAATCATGATTATTATTGTTAAGATGTATTTACTAACCTTTCCTTCTTTCCTGATTGTCTTTTTTGTCCACATTTCTGTAATTGCCATTTCATAGGGTACCATTTAATTATATATCTGTTGTTATTTTTTGCTAATTGTTTCATGAACATGTTAATTTTGTCACTAAATCTAAATCATACAGTCCTTTCAGGCAAGAATATGGTTTTCTGCTATTTCCACTAATTGTTATAATACACTCAATAAGTACTTGGTTAGTTGACTAATTCTTCTAGGAATGGAGTATATTGATTAGATGTAAGAAAAGCATACAAAGGCACATTGTTGGTGATTTTTAGAGTTGAGATCCTGGCTGACTGATGATAGAAAGGATGACGCTACTGACAGATCCGGTCAAATAATAACTGAGTCTTTTTGAGGGGAATAAAGTAAATAATAAGTCTGACTTTGGACTCGCAATTAAATTTTTGAAAGGTATGTCTCTTTTAAAATAGTTCTCTATGCCCATGAACTAAAAGCCATGAAATGTAATTTTAAAATGTGAATGTGGATTGTTTATTTTAGCAGACAGAAAATATGTTCAAATTAAGAATTTCTCTTTGTCCCAGTATATTTAGTGGATCTGCATTTATATATAAAACAAAGTTTCCCTGCTTTAAAAGAAGCTCCCACTATATAGAATATTGTGTTCTCTTTTCTGTTTTTTTAAGGTTTATGTATTTATTGAGTGGGGGAGGGGCAGAGAGAGAGGAGGAGAGAGAATCCTAAGCAGGCTCTGCACTCAGCACGGAGCCTGATGTGGGGATTGAGATCATGACCTGAGCCAAAATCAAGTGCTGGATGCTTAACTGACTAGGCCACGCAGACACCCCTTCTCTTTTCTGGTCTTAAAAGGTTTCTCAGTAGGGAAAAATAGACTAATTAGCAAAAGCTTTTAGTAGTGAACTCAAACTGTAATAGGAAGAAAGCTGAGCTTGGGTATCAGCTGAACGTTACTGTTCTTGACTCATTCACTAAGGGTTTAATGGCTTAATTTTTAGGTTTTTCTGGGAATCTGTTTTTAATTAAAATAGTTTGCTTTTAGAATAATTAGAATTCTACATGTGGAAAACCATAGGATTTTAATTATTTGCATACAGAACTTTCCCTCCACTTCCCATCCTCACTGCCGTCAGGTTGAAATGAATATAGACTTGAGATTGGCACAAAGAGTCTCTCTCTTGCTCTCTCCCTTACCGTGTATAGTTGCCAAGTGAAAATTCAGATTTGACCTTGACAACTGTTACTCTGGTTGAGTTTGCAGCTTCCAAGAACTTAGTCATTTATCCTTACTTATGTAATAGAATTGGGTGCACTGTCTCTGAGCTCCTGTCTGCATCTAGTTTCTTTCACTCTCTTTTACAATCTCTCCCTCTGTCACTCTCTTCAACTGATTCATCTCTAAACTGGAAGTTGACGGACTATGTCTATACCAGGGTCACTTAAATAGAAATGGATTGTAAGAGGTCTCTACTCTTTGAATTTCTGTGTTGCTATTTATTTAATTGCCTTTGCATTTCTGCTTCTACTTTGAATCCCTAATCCTGGATCCTTGCCCTTTATATTTTACATTTGAAAATCTTTTTATTCTCCATGGAGCTAACTTCTAGTTCATGAAAACTCAAAGGGATTTTATCTTTAATATAGAGTATATTCAGAGAGACATAGTCCAGTGAAAAGAGCATAGTATGAATTCATGAAACATTGTTATCCTCACTGTATTTGATTGGAACTGTTCTGTAGGGTGAAGAAAGTAATGTAGATTTCAAAGCCCATGTTAGAAATCCCCCATTCACAGTCCTAGATTACACAGGAAATCTTTGTCCTTTGGTGGTTATGTAAAGTCTTCCACATAAGATTTCTTAACCTGGTAACATGAATCCCTGGAAATTTAATATAAAATGCTATAGATATTACATATCTTAAATTTGATGGGGAGGGAGGAGAGATGGTCGATTCATTATATCCGACACTCAGTGTTCTGTGCCAAAACAGCAAAGAACAACTACGCAAGACTCGCCTTTCCTCTCAACTTCTAAATCAGCACCCCCCCCGGCCTTTTATGAGTAATTTTATATCAACCCTGATCCAGAAAAAAAAAAAAGAGCTTAAATATTGTAAGAGGCTACCACAGAAACCCACTGAAGTTTCTTGGGAATTCCAGGGAAGAGGATCCTAGAGATTAGGGAGAGAGAGAGAGGCTAATAAATGGAACTTTGAGCTCAGTCTGTGTCTCATACTCTGTCTTGCCCATACAAAATGAACTTTCCATTCTTCCAACAAGTATTAGTGTTTACCTCGTTGTGCTAGATGCTGGGGATATGATGGTGAAGAAGAGATTTATAGTTTGGCCAGGAATGTAGAAAGATGGTAACCTGATCAATTATGACAGGGAGATACAACTGTTTTGGAGTTAGGGGTGGGGACTAACCCAGTCTACAGTCAAGACCTCTTGAAAGTGACTTTTAAGTGCGTGATGAGCTACTATCAAGAAGAGGTGTGGATATGAGTGGGGTTGCAGATGAGAAAAGTTTTAGTCGAAGAGAATGGCATATGGGGAAACAGGTGAGAGGGAGGGTGGCATGTTGGGGGACCTGAAAGGCATGCAGTCTGCTCAAGTTTAAGAGTGTGATGGGGAGAGGGACCAGAGAGACAGGGCCACTTGTGAAAGGCCACTTATGAACCTGTGGGGCATTCGGATTTCTACCCTCAGGTCAGTGTGGAGCCACGAAAGGGTCTTAAACATGGAAGGCACCGGACTAGTTTTCCGATTTAGAAAGATGGATCTTCCCAAAATAAAAGAGGATTGATTAGAGGTGACAAGTCTGGAGACAGAAAGACCAATTAAAAGGCTACTTCGGGGGCGCCTGGGTGGCGCAGTCGGTTAAGCGTCCGACTTCAGCCAGGTCACGATCTCGCGGTCCGTGAGTCCGAGCCCCGCGTCAGGCTCTGGGCTGATGGCTCGGAGCCTGGAGCCTGTTTCCGATTCTGTGTCTCCCTCTCTCTCTGCCCCTCCCCCGTTCATGCTCTGTCTCTCTCTGTCCCAAAAATAAATAAAAAATGTTGAAAAAAAAATTAAAAAAAAAAAAATAAAAGGCTACTTCGGCTATCCTTGAAAAAAGGTTTATCTGAATCATCATTTTGAAAACTAGTCTTTGAGTAGGTTGAAATCTTTCTGGTCTGGAAAGATGTCAGGTACTCAGTAACCCGATAATGCAGAGCAATAATAATGGTGAAAGTTTATGTACCAGATCCTGTTTTAAGAACTTTACATCACTGGGTCACCTGGGTGCCTCAGTCAGTTGAGCATCTGACTCTTGATTTTGGCTCAGATCATGATCCCCAGGTTGTGGGGTCGAGCCCTGCATCGGGCTCCATGCTCAGCAAGGAGTGTGGAGCCTGCTTAAGATTCTCTTTCTCTCTCTGTCTCCGTCTCTCTGTCTTGCTCCTGCCTCTCTCTTACCCCCCCACTCTGCCCGTCCCAGCCACCCCCTGCTCATATGTGCTCTCTCTCTCAAATAAAAGAAATGTTCCATCATTAACTTATTTAATCTTAACAACAGACCATGATTGAGCCCATTTTGCATGAGGAGGCCGAAATACAGAGACTGAGTGATTTTCCCCAAGACACCCAGAGGGTAAGGAGTAAGCCTGGGAAGTCTGGCTCTTAACCACGACTCTATACAGCGGCCTGTTGAGTCATTCTCGGTACACTGCCTCGGTGTCTGGCAGAGCGATATAGTCTTTGCTCTGTTTCTGAAGGACTTGGCCAAGCAAACTTTTCAGTGTTTTACTATCTTTGAATATTAAGTGGCGCTACTAATATTTTCTGGCAGGAAATTGTGAAAACTCACGAAACAAACGTTAAAAAGCAGTTTAGTCTGGCAACCACAGAAGGTGCCACGTAAATACGAGGAGTTTGTTTGACTTGAGTTAGCAGTGCTTGTCAGCGCGGGAATTCGTGACGCGCCAGCTCGTCCATCGCTCGCTCATTGCTGCCTCCTGGGTTCGGGACCAGGGAAGGCGAGGGTGGCTGGGAAGCTGCCCCGTTCAGGTCGTTCTCTGCCCACTGTCCTGACTCTTCTGCGAGGGCAGGGGCACCGGTAGCCTCGATGAATGGAAATCTAATATTTCAAGAGGTGTTAGCCTGGAAGAACAAAAATACTTGTGGTGAAGCTATCAATTTAGTGACCAAGTAGTTGAAGCAGTTGATCGGAAGATGTGTGTGGAAATGACCTATTTTGGGCAGAGAGCCTTCGGAGATTAAACTCTCCCTTTCTGAAGAGCCTTAGAAATGCGAACTCCAGTTGACAGAAATTGCTTTTTTCCTAATCATGTCTTCAGGAGGCAACAGTAGCTTGGAAAATGGGCTTCCTTTGAAAAAAGGAGATGAGCACAGTATAGAGATAGAAGAGGGTCAAAAGGGCCTTGATTTCTGTAACAGTAGGAGAATATTGGAGGCTACTTGAGTCTCTGGGTATCACTAAGGAAAGGAAGTTAGGAAATGCCATCCCCGTTAGGGACTTTGCTTCCCCCTCTCTCCTAGTGTTTAAGTTTCACAGCAGTGAAAGTGACATGGAGACTTGTTGCCTAAGACGGCATGGAGAGGGGGAGCTGAGCCTATTGGGTTTGTCTTGAGAGAGAAGAACCTCCTGATGGATAATGGGGTGGTGGCAGCTCGGAATGAAAGGAAAGCAATCTGGATCCTGGAAGGAATTATTAGAAAAGGGTACTCCAGAGGTGGCTCAGGCCTGAGAGTTAATGGGGGACACTTAAGTGTCAGGACCCCATGCAGTGCAAAAGTAGATTCTGGAAAATTCCACCGGGTGGGTCACAGAGAGCCTCCTAAAATGGTGATCTCAAAGGTTCACTTTTGTCCTTGGGCTTGAAATTATATCCGGTACAAATCTATATGCCTAATAAATAGATCGAAGTTACTGCTTTCTGAATTTTTCCATTGTTTCTCCTCCCTTAAAGACAAGTGCTGGGGAGGAGGGAGGATTGGTTAAGCCGCATCGCACATCGTAGAAGCTGTCTGCAGATGAAAATCGTCAGCGGGCTCTCAAGGGCCTGGCTGTGTGGGTGGGCTTCCTGGTTGCTGTTTGCTGTTTGTTTTACGTGGGCAGGAACAGCTTGTCTGCTACAGCTCTTTGCTCTTCAAGTGAGTCCTGAGCTGTCTAGCTCGGTGCTGTGCATGACTAGAGCTTTTAACCACACTCAGAGGCTTTCCCAACGTAGGACATTCTCTGTAAAGCTGCCGTGTTGAGACAATGCAGACATTTAGATGGCTGGAAGAGTTTTCCTTTATTGTCATTCTCAGTGGATCTCAGAACATTACACATGGTTTTTATAGTGTGCGTTCAACTGCACTAAAATTGCTAAGGACTTTCCAGACAGGGCTAATGGTAACGTGACTGCAGGTGCTAGAGAAGCTGCCTTAGAACACGGCAGATGCAGGTAGACAGCAACATGTAAAGTTCGCTGTTTTGTGCCCCTTCCGGAATCATTCCTTTGGCTGAATGGGTGGATTACTACTGGTTTTCTTTTCCTCTTCATATCCAAGAGGGTTGTAAGTGCCACTTGCCCTAGCAAAGGAAGGAGGGAAGAATCTCTTTATGTACTTCTTTATATTTCCTCTTTTTTTTAATGTTTATTTATCTTGGGAGAAACGCAAAGCCCACTGAGGGGCTCGATCTCACGAACCACGAGATCATGACCTGAGCTGAAATCAAGAGTGGGACGTTTAAGCAACCGACTGAGCCACCGAGGTGCCCCTTTTACTTTAATTTCTGAAGCAGCTATGATTTACAGGGTCACGAGTGGAAAATCTTTAATATTTTTTTAGTGTGTAGCAGAGAAGTGAGTTGGTGACTTTTCATTGACCCTGTTGCCTGTCGTTAGAACTATTTATTCCATGCTCCTCAACCAGAACAGTGAGACATACTAGGTGACAGGACCCCAAGGATAGTTTCAACACTGAACTCAGAGATTTGTTTCATTTCGCTCAAACAGATTTGTATCGAGCACTGGCTATGGGCTAGAAACTAAAAAAATACAAAATCTAGCATAATTTTTAGACAGAAGTACTTCTTTCCGAGCAGGATGTTTCCTTTCATGTTTTTACATCACTGACAATGTATGTCAAGGGAAAGGAAAACGTGGCTTCTTCAGGGACACCCTAGTCTAACTTTCATTTTACATTTGAGGAAACTGAGTTCAAAGAAGATAAATGACTTCCCAAAATTATGACGGACTCAGCCTGGGCTAGAACCCGTGTCTCCAGAACCCATTCCTATCTCTTTCTATTCGGTGCTGCTTCCTGACTTACAGGAACCAGAAACTCAGGTGGGAAATAGGATATGTAACTTTTTTTTTTTTTCCTATAAGTTAACTTAATTTCTGTTTCAAGCCTCCATTCTTCTGGGTGGTGGAAATTTAATCGTAATCCTGGGGTTTGTGTAGGAGTATAGCGCCTCACCTAGCACAAGATCATGAGAGAAGAGGGGCATCTGTTTGTCTCTGTTCAGCTCTCCATTCAGTGTCTGCAGTGGTGTTTTCCTTCCCACCTGATCTTTGGTCGTGAGTCCAGGCAGGTCCCGTGCACATTCCCTTGTTCTCAGCCCCCCGGCACTTTTCGTGTCTCCCAGCTCCCCGTGCCTTATCTCAGCTGCTCTCAGATCCAGATGATCCCTGTATTGTTCCCAAACCAGTCTCTGTACAGGCAGTTTTATAAAACTGTCACAGGTCCTGCCCAGGCCCACCACGCAGATATATCTACTGCTCCCATCGTGCTCATCAAGATTGATGGGATTTCCCTCTTCCATTCTAGGGAATTTTTATCTAGTTGGGGATGGGGAGACTTAGCTGTTACTAAGTTGTATTCTTCTAAATCTTTTTTTTTTTTTTTTTTTTACCTGAATCAAAAGTCAAGAATCTGACCCTTTGTATTAGTCGGGGTTCTCCAGAGAGTCAATTGGATATATATTTAAATAGAAAGATGTTTATTTTAAGGAATTGGCTCATGTAAGAGACCACCAAGTCCAAAATCTGCAGGGTGGCCTGGCAGGCCGGAAGGCCAGGAAGAGCCAGTATTGCAGTTCAACTTTGAAAGTCATCTGCTCAGTATTAGTCTTGCTTGAGGGAGATCAATCTTTTTTTCTACCAGGCCTTTAACTGACTGTTTGAGGCCCACCTACATTATGGAGGACAATCTGTTTTACTCACAGATCACTGATTTAAATGTTAATCTCATCCAAAAACACCCTCACGGAAACATGCAGAATAATGTTTGAGCACATATCTGGGCACTATGGGCCATCCAAGTTGACACGCAAAATGAGCTATCACGCCCCGGTCTTGTGATCTGCCTCGTCTTTGCTTCTCTAAGACAATAGTAACCTAGTCAGTAGAAGGAAATAATAGTAGACGTTGTGGGCATCAAAGCAGATGGGAGGCTTTGGTTAATATTTGTAAAATACCTACCATGCATGATTATAGTACTCATATATTTATTTTGGCTGTTATTAATTAGAAATTTTTAAATTTTATTTTTAATTAAAAAAAAATTTTTTTTTCAACGTTTATTTATTTTTGGGACAGAGAGAGACAGAGCATGAACGGGGGAGGGGCAGAAAGAGAGGGAGACACAGAATCGGAAACAGGCTCCAGGCTCCGAGCCATCAGCCCAGAGACTGACGCGGGGCTCGAACTCACGGACCGCGAAATCGTGACCTGGCTGAAGTCGGACGCTTAACCGACTGCGCCACCCAGGCGCCCCAATTTTATTTTTAATTTAAAATTTACATCCAAATTAGTTAGCATATAGTGAAACAATGATTTCAGGAATAGATTCCTTAATGCCCCTTACCCATTTAGCCCATCCCCCCTCCCACAACCCCTCCAGCAACCCTCAGTTTGTTCTCCAAATAATTAGAAATTTTTAATATGCTACTTTATTAGTTTATTTTGAGTTTTGCAGATGTTTACTTTCAGTCTTCCAAAACACAAAAAGCTTCTTAAAAGCAGGCACCTGGTTCATTTCCATTGATTATAGTATTTTGTCAAAAGGACAATAAATTCCATTAATTGAAAAAAAATGTTTATAAGCCACAAGGTACAGCACTATATATTTAAGTAAGAGGCACCCAGGTGGCTCACTTGTTTAAATGGCTGACTCCTAATTTCAGTCAGATTATGATCTCATGGTGCATGAGATCGAGCCCCGCATCAGGCTCCACACCAACAGCATGGAGCCTGCTTGGGATTCTCTCTGTCCCTCTCTCTCTGCCCCTCCCCTATGGATGCGTGCTCTCTCTCTCAAAAAATAAATAAATAAACTTAAAAAAAAAAACTTATGCAATATTCAAATGATATTTGTTACCAAAAAGACATTTGAAGTATAACTACTTTCACTTAACTTGATGGTTTTTTGGACTATCTTGAGACTTGCATTTTTTTTGTCTTTATGCAAATCAAAAGACACTAGGCTGGTAAAAGTTATAGAACAAAATTTTCAAAGTGAGCAGTTTTTTTGTTTTGTTTTTTTTTTGCTCCAACCAGCCTGGTGGTTTTGCTTCTTTGAGTGTCATCTATGTTTTTAATTTTTAAAGTAGATTGTCTCTGAGTGATTTTTAAAAGCCAACAACATAACACTTTTATCTTCCTTTGAGTTGCTGGGAGACCACAGGGTTTTCTAGAATGAAGTGCCACCTGGTACATCCTAAATTCTGTGAAACAGAGATTAAACTGGGCCAGGTGAACAAAAAGTGACATATCCTTAATTACCACAAAATGATACCTCATTACTTTCATGCCAGCTATAATGCAACACTGAACATAGCTAAGATTGTGTTTGATTTTAATGTGATTTACATAAGATGATCTGTTCGAACTGGAATGATTCCTCTAATGTTGCCAACTTGCATTTTTTTTTAAATTTGTTGAATGTTTATTTATTTTCGAGAGAGAGAGAAACAGAAACAGAGAGAGGGGTAGAGAGAGAGGGAGACACAGAATCCCAAGCAGGCTCTAGGCTCTGAGCTGTCAGCACAGAGCCCGATGCAGGGCTTGAACTCACAAACTATAAAATCATGACCTGAGCTGAAGTCAGATGCTTAACCAACTGAGCCAGTCAGGTACCCCGCAACCTGCATTTTAATAGGTATTTTTTTGGGTATACATGTTACTGGTATAGCTGACCACATTTTGGCCACTGATACCTAATGCTTTCCTAGGCTTGTTATTACAACAAAATAGTTTTTTGTTTAACATTGAAATTGTAGGAGTGATTAGTTTCACTGGCTCTTTTTTTTAAGGTTATTTATTTATTTTGAGAGACAGAGTGAAAGAGCACAAGCAGGAGAGGGTCAGAAAGAGAGGGAGAGAGAATCCCAAGCAGGCTCCTTGCTGTCCTCATGGAGCCTGACACGGGGCTCTGTCCCACAAACTATGAGATCCTGACCTGAGCCAAAATCGAGTTGGATGCTTAGCCAGTTGAGCTATCAGGTGCCCCTCTCTTGCTCTTGATGCCTCATAAAGAAAGAAAATACCAGACATTTTATTGTCATCAAAATGAAAACTGCAGTAATTATGTCATAATAGGTTTAATCTATGAACTTTGCTTGATCTATACTTAGATGAAACTGTGATAGTTCTAGAAGCCTCAGAAAATACTTTAATAAAAGTTTTATAGTTAGCGTATTGTAAGAGACTAGCTATGATTGGTCTTAAGCCTTTTATATCCAAAGATTTAGGACAGAAAATTTAGTTTTTAGCACCTTTGATAATGAGACTGCATCAATTAAAAAATATCAAGTATTTTTTTCAGTTGATGTTATTTTCTACTTGTTTATTCTTCAATTATTGGAGTGCTTACTATGTGCCAAACTGTCCAGACTAGAATTGACCTATAGAATAGGTAGATAATAGATAAAATAATAGAATAATTTAGACTATTTCTCAAAGTTCTTTTTATAACAGATTAAAAAACAGATTTTATTTAGAATTTTTCAGTGTTATCTATTTATTTATGTATTTATTTTAAACTTCAGTAGTTTAATAATGAAAAGTGGCAAAGGCAGTAGGGGGTGCTGCAGCAGGGGCATATTTGTGTTTTGTTTTGCTTTTTAAAAATTTCTGTATTTAAATTCAAGTTAGCTAACATATAGCATAGTATTGGTTTCCGGAGTAGAACCCAGTGATTCATCACTTACACATAACACCCAGTGCTCATCCCAACAAGTGCCCTCCTTAATGCCCATCACCCATTTAGCCCATCCCCCTGCCCTACACCTTTCCAGACACCCTCAGTTTGTTCTCTGTATTTCAGAGTCTCTTATGGTTTGCTTCCCTCTCTGTTTTTATCTTATTTTTCCTTCCCTTCCCCTATGTTCATCTGTTTTGTTTCTTAAGTTCCCCATATGAGTGAAATAATATGATATTTGCCTTTCTCTGGCTTACTTTACTTAGCATAATATATTCTGATTCCATCCATGTGGTTGCAGATGGCAAGATTTCATTCTTTTTGATCACTGAGTAGTAGTCCATTGTATATATCTACCACTCCTTCTTTATCTGTTCATCAGTCAATGGACATTTGGGCTCTTTCCATAATTTGGCTATTGTTGATAGCGCTGCTATAAACATTGGGGTGCATGTACCCCTTTGAATCAGCATTTTTGCCTCCTTTGGATAAATGCTCCGTAGTGCAATTGCTGGGTTGTAGGGTAATTCAGTTTTTAATTTTTTGAGGAACCTCCACACTGTTTTCCCAAGTGGCTACACCAGCTTGCACTCCCACCAGAAGTGCAAAAGAGTTCCCCTTTCTCTGCATCCTTGGCCAACATCTGTTGTTTCCTAAGTTTAGCCATTCCGACAGGTATGAGGTGGTATCTCATTGTGGTTTTGATTTGTACTTCTCTGATGATGAGTGATGTTGGACATCTTTTCATGTGTCTGTTCACCATCTGGTTATCTTCTTTGGAAAAGTATCTATTGATGTCTTCTGCCTATTTCTTCACTGGATTATTTGTTTTTTGGATGTTGAGTTTGGTAAGTTCTTTATAGAATTTGGATACTAACCCTTTATCTGATATGTTATTTGGAAATATCTTCTCCCATTCTGTCAGTTGCCTTTTAGTTTTGTTGATTGTCTCCTTCACTGTGCAGAAGTTACTTATCTTGATTAGGTCCCAGTAGTTCATTTTTGCTTTTATTTCCCTTGCCTCTGGAGACATGCCGAGTAAGAAGTTGCTGCGGCCAAGGTCAAAGAGGTTGCTGCCTGTTTTCTCCTCTAGGATTTTGATGGTTTCCTGTCTCACATTTAGGTCTTTCATCCATTTTGAGTTTATTTTTGTGTATGGTGTAAGAAGGTGGTCCAGGTTCATTTTTCTGCATGTCGCTGTCCAGTTTTCCTACACTATTTACTGAAGAGACTGTCTTTTTTTGCATTGGATACTCCTTCCTGTTTCGTCAAAGACTAGTTAGCCATATATTTGTGGGTCCATGCCTGGGTTCTCTGTTCTGTTCTATTGATCTATGTGTCTGTTTTTATGCCAGTACCATACTGCCCTGATGATTACAGCTTTGTAATACAGCTTGAATTCTGGAATTGTGATGCCTCCAGGTTTGGTGTTCTTTTCAACATTATTTTGACTTTTCTGGGGTTTTTTTCTGGTTCCATACAAATTTTAAGATTTTTTTTTAGCTCTGTGAAGGATTCTGGGTGTTATTTTGATAGGGCTTACATTGACTATGTAGATTGTTCTCAGTAGTATCGACATTTTAACAATATTTGTTCTTCCGATCCATGAGCATGGAATGTTTTTCCATTTGTTGTGTCTTCAGTTTTTTAATAAGCTTTCTATAGTTTTCAGCATACAGATCTGGAGTCCTGGGCCAGATTGCTTCCCAGGAGGATTCTACCAGACGTTTAAAGCAGAGTGAATACCTATTATTCTCAAGCTGTTCCAAAAAATAGAAATGAAAGTAAAGCTTCCAAACTCATTCTATGAAGCCAGCATACCTTCATTCCAAAACCAGCCAAAGATACCACTAAAAAGGCAATTTACAGGCCAATATCCCTGATGAAACTGGATGCAAAAATTATCAACAAGATACTAGCAAGTTGAATTCAACAGTACATTGAAAGAATTATTCACCATGACCCAGTAGGGTTTATTCCTGGGCTGCAGGGCTCGTTCAGTACTCACAAATCAACCAAGAGGATATACCACATTAATAAAGGAAAGGATAAGAACCATTTGATCCTTTCAGTAGATAAAAGCATTTGAAAAAAACATTTGACAAACTACAGCCTTCTTTCTTGATAAAAACCCTTAAGAAAGTAAGGATAGAAGGAACATACCTCAACATCATAAAGGTCATATATGCAAGGCTCCCAACTAGTATCATCCTCAGTGTGGAAAAACTGAGAGCTTTCCCCCTAAGTTCAGGAGCACGACAGGGATGTCCACTCTCACCATGGTTGTTCAACATGGTACTGGAAGTCCTAGCCTCAGCAATTAGACAACAAAATGAAATAAAAGGCATGCAAATTGCCAAAGAAGAATCAAACTTTCACTCTTTGCAGATGACATGATACTCTACGCGGAAAACCGCAAAGACTCCAGCAAAAAACTTCTAGAACTGCTATGTTAATTCAGCAAAGCCATAGGATATAAAATCAACATACAGAAATCGGTTGTATTCAGGGGCACCTGGGTGGCTCAGTCAGTTAAGTGTCTGACTTCAGCTCAGGTCATGATCTCACGGTTCGTGGGTTCGAGCCCCATGTCGGGCTCTGTGCTGACAGAGCCTGGAGCCTGCTTTGGATTCTGTGTCTCCCTCTCGCTCTCTCTGCCCCTCCCCTACTTATGGTCTGTTGCAGTCTCTGTCTCTCAAAAAATAAATAAACATTAAAATTTTGTCTTAAATAAATAAAAAATAAAAATAAATAAATAAAAAGAAATCCGTTGCAATTCTATACACCAATAATGAAGCAGCAGAAGGAGAAATCAAGGAATCAATCCCATTTACAGTTGCACCAAAAACCATAAGATACCTAGGAATAAACCTAACCAAACAGTATTATTTATCTTTAATAAAACTGTTAACAAAACAACCATAGTTGATCATTGTATGTAGTTCTAATTTCCATTTTTGTAACAACATTATTTGCTTTTGTACTGAACTCTCCAAAGCAGAATGAGAAGAGAAGGGATTAGAATGGACTATGGTCTAGAATTAACTTAATATGCCGGAAGTTATAAGAGGGAAGAGTATAACCTGCCAAGTGTAGTAGGCCTCAACTTGAAATCATTTGAATTTCCTCTTCTAGTTGTCAGAAAGGAACAGAGAGAGGGAGATCAAAAATGGAATGACAGAAAGGAGAAATTAGAGGGATAGAAAAAAACATGTGAATAAGGTGGGATAGGAAAAGTTAATTCAGTTACTCGTTTGATTTTAAGGATTGTTTCCTTGAATGCAAAACTAACTCTATATGATTGATGAAGTTGCCCTGGAAGGGGAAAAATATTTTCTCTAATAGTAATGCTCCTTGATAATTCATTTTAATAACATACCCTGTCACAAAGTAGCACATTTTGCCAAAGCATGTCATGTAAAAAATCAATAAAATTAGTGGAGAAAGATTTAGGCTTGCAGGGTTCTAGTGTAATGTCACAGAGGCCTGGGCACCGGTGGTCTGGAACAGATCATGAACCGTGGAGAGAAGAGAAGATGAATCATGTAAAGATTATTTGTCATGCATATAGAGAGTTGACAGATACGTAACACCATCAAAATCACGAAGTATGCTCTATTGAACAGCTCAGAGGAAAGACCCCAGCCATTAGGGAACAGGAGATCCAGGGTTTCATTATTCTTTCTGTATCTTATTAGTGGGGTTCAGGTCTGTGTATTTCCATTGAAATCATTAAATTCTCATTTGTTTTTATTGTGCATGTATCTTTACTTCCCAAGTACACAGGATTCAGCATCACTTTCACTCAGTTAAAATGAATTAATATAATTTTGTTGTTGTTTCTAGTTTTCTTGCAGGAAGAGGGAGTGTTTTGGAGAAACGCATCAGTAAAAGCCTCTGCCTAATATCCTACATGTCCACTCATTGTGGGAAAATATCTAATTTCACCATAGATGAATGTCTGTCAGGAAGAGTGCAAGCTAACATCTGCCAAATTCCTACTCTGCACAAAACACTGTTCTAAACATTTTATGCTGTTACAGTCTTTTAAATTACCACCATCTATCATGGCTTTGAAAGTTCAGTAACTTACCAGGGTCATATAACTTGCAAAGGGTGGATCAGGGAGTCAAAGCAGTACATTGTGGCTTCAAAAATATTTTTAATGTTTACCTATTTTTGAGAGAGAGGCACACAGAGAGAGCACAAGTGGGGGAGGAGCAGGGAGAGAGGGAGACACAGAATCTGAAACAGACTCCAGGCTCTGAGCTGCCAGCACAGAGCCCGACGCAGCTCAAACTCACGAACCGCGACATCGAGGCCTGAGCCGAAGTTGGCCACTGAACCGGCTGAGCCACCCAGGCGCCCCCAGAACATTGTGGCTTCGAAGTGTGAATTTTCTCATCATAATGTGTTTTCCCACCCATCCCTAACTTGGCTACGCCCATTTCAAATAGAAGAAACTGAGGCTGAGATGGATTGATGTGCTTATGTCTTGCTCTTCTATTTGTGGGACCTCATTGATACTTCTTAGAGTTTTTAGCTTTGGGGGGTTTTTAGCTTTTAAATCCATGCTCAATTTTATTTTCTCAGTTTCGTCTTTATAGAAAGACATTCGGAAACTAGGATTCAGGGCGCCTGGCTGACTCAGCCCGTAGAGTGTGCAACTCCAGATTTCAGGGTCATGAGTTCAAGCCCCATGTTGAGCATGGAGCCTACTTAAAAAAATGCAATGAAAATTTAAAAATCCCTTGATTTAAAAACAACAACAAAAAAGGAAACTAGCCTTCACCCAAATGAAACAAAGATCACATTTTTTTCTAATGATAAATTTATATTTAATATATCGTTTCTTTACCTTTTCAGATTTGCCATAATCCTAAAATACCGATAGAACTGTTTGAACCTGAGAAAAACATAGTTATACGTGGATGATTATTGCACAAAAGCATTGCCAAGGCAGTTGTCATCCCTGAAGCCGATCTCCCACAGGAAAATTCTTAAGGAATCTGGGAGAGTGCTAGTGCTAGGAAGGCAGGGGTCGGCATGTGCTCGGTGATTATACCTGGCCAGGTGCATCTGCTAGTTTCAGCTGGTCAAGGATGCTGACTTAGAAAAGCCACATTGCATCATTTATATACCTTCCTGAGTTTCTTTCACTGAATATTTCCATTGAGACTCTTTGCTGCTTCTAGTGCCACACCCAGAAACAGGATCATCTGACGTAGCTGAACCGTAGCACAAGAACATGGAGAGAACTCTCTGAAAATAATGGCTAGGAGGAGGTTACTGGTAGTTAAGCGGTAGTCACCCATGTTGTTTCTAATAGGGCGGGGCACCTAGGCCTGGGTTGTGATGTGTGTACTGTATTATCTGCCATGTGTGCATTTATTATTTTAAGTAACAGTAGCAGCTTATATTTACTGAGTGCTGACTGTTTGCCTGACCCTGTCAACTGTTTCAATATTTATCTCCTTTAATCCTTGGAACAACATGTAAAGCTAAATTTGCCATGATCTTCACTTTATGGTTGAGGAAACTGAGCCTAATAGGAATTACATAACCTGGCTAAGATCATGCAGCTTGAAAGTAAGAGAATTCAGTTCAAACTCCATGAGCGTGAAGAAATTTCACTATTACTACCCACCAGTGGTTCTCAACTTTGCCTTCCTATTAGAATGACTTGAGAGCTTTTTTTTAAAAGTCACTAGGCCAAGACTACACCTAAGAGCAATTAAGTAAGAACTCCGGGCGCAGGGGCTTGGCCTCAGTATTTGTAAAGCTTTCAGGTGGTTCTAATGGGAAACCGGGGTTGGGAGTCTGCATTATGACTTGTTGCTTTTCCTGGTGCACCCCTAACTCCTGGGAGGCACCTGTATTTAAGAGATACTTGTAGAACACTGAGAATGATACTAACAAGTTAAGTGTTCGGGAGTTTACTAACCTAGAAGGGAGATAACATATATATTCTGTTTATCAGCTAAATGGCGATACAAGGCAGTACCAAGTTGGTTGGTTTGGAGAGAAAAGTTGTAGAACCTAGGATTTCAAGGATAGGTTTGGGGGTTCTCAAACTACCAAATTAGTTTTTGCGTATGTGTATATATGCAGTTTTCAGGTGGATAAATGGATACAGAAGATCCGTGGCTTTAATCACATTCTCAGTGGGGTCAGTGTTGCAGGAAAGGCTAAGAATCACAGCTGAGGGCTCAGGAGAATGGATGTAAAGAAGGGCTAGCGTGGTCAGAAACAACATTGTGAGGAACATGGAACACACACCCAGCATCGAAGGGGCTCATGACAATCTGAGAGGGAGGGAGGAAGGAAGGAAGGGTCTTTCCAGGTTCAGGGGAGAGAAGGAACACAATTCATGGAGGAGGAATATACCTACTACTATAAGGGTGGTGTAAGAAAAAAGCCTTAGGACTCTATGGGAGAATTTTTTATACTAGAGATCATCTTTTTTTCTTCCTTTTAGGTCTCACACTAATTAATAGATTTCTTCTCTATATAGACTTTATACTATAGCCTTTATAGTGAAAGGCTCTGTACTCTAAATACTGAATAAGGGCTTCTACAGATCCCTTTATTAGCATTCAGTAACAATCAGGTATTACCACACTGGCTCCTCAGATTGCTGTGATGAGGATAAGGTCTCTGATGGAACTGTTTCCATTGTCTAAGGAGAACTGAAGACACTCCCCTCAGTGTCCCCTCTTCTGATCTTAGGAGGGACCATCAAGGAGAGGTTCATCCACAAGGCTGTGTTAACAGGAACTTCTCTCCCTCAGAATAATCCAATGTGACTGGCGATGATGACACATAGTTCTACCTTTCCCTTCCTCATTTGAGCTTCTGGCAAAGAATAAAGCATGCAGAATTTCCCTGACATTAGGAAAGATAAAAGACTAAAGAGAATCTTATGCATTTGTTCTCTTTCCTTTGCCACGATATAATCAAAACTTGGCAATAAGACAGCATAGGTCTTGCAATATACACCATCTTCCCCTAATAAAAGGTGATCCGTGCCTTATGGTTAACAGTAAAGGAAATGCCGTCACAAGGCAAATAAATGAGAACCTCTCACCCTTTTGTTCTGCTGAAGCGTAATTAATCTAAATGTCCCTAGGAATGAGAGGTACCACTTTGGGGGATACTAATTATGTTCCAGGCACTGGGCTAAAGGCATTACATATGTTAGGTTATACAGTCTTCACAAGTAATCCTTTGAGAAAGGTATAGTAATTATTATTCCTAATTACACATGAGGGAATTCTAGCCTAGAAATATAAGTAACTTGCCTAAGGTTAGTTTACCATCTGGTAAAAGGTAGAGCCAGGCACAAGCTCAGATCTCCTGATTCTCAGCCACTACAGGATCCTGCCTCTCAGTACAGGTCCCAGCCGAGGTGTGAAGCATGAAACTGGTCCATTGAGAATGGGACATTATCTCATAGCAATAAATTGCAGAGGGAATTTCCAGGACTTGGGAGGATGAGTCAGACATGAACACACTGATGTGGTATTTCTTTCTATATAAATGGCCTCTCAGTTTGGAGGTAGCCTGTCTTAACAGTTATACTCATTGAATAGGGGCTCTATACATAAATTGTGGTACTTTCATTTGGTAGAAAAGTATGTAGCTACTAAAGATTGAGACATATATGGATATGTAAGGATGTCCAAGAAATATTGTCAAGTATAGAATGGCCTGCAGAGTGTGCTACTTTTTGATAAAGAAAAAAAAGAGAAAATACATACGCATGAACTGGTTAAGTGTATGTAAGGATGTCATTGGAAAGGTACACACGGGGTTGGAAATTGTAGACACCCCTGTTAGAAGTGAACTGTACGGGTAGGGGAGGAGATGGGAGGGCAACAGTTATCACTGGAGGTGCTGTCTTACCTTTTGAATGTTATGCCGTGTCATAGATTGTCACCTGCTCAAACACACAGGCACACCGTATGTATGATGATAAAGATGAAGCTTTCAGTGGCAACAGTGATGTTTCAGATAAGCTTGCAAAATTGAGTTTTGGAAATCTTAGTAAAATGAGGCATCTGATGAAACAAACCAATGAGGTAGGTTCATGTATTGGTCCTGAAGGGGGATATGCAGGGCACTGAAGGAATATATTGATCAGCACATGTATGTAGATGTTTGTATTTGTTCATGATTGAATTTATGTGGTTTTTCTCTGGGAGTGATTTTTTAAAAACGTAAGATCGGAGCGCCTGGGTGGTTCGGTTGGTTAAGCATCTGGCTCTTGGTTTCGGCTCAGGTCATGACCTCACAGTTCATGAGTTCGAGCCCTGCATCAGGCTCCACGCTGATAGCATGGAGACTGCCTGGGATTCTTTCTCTCTCTCTCTTTCTCTCTTTCTGCCTCTCCTCCACTCTCTCTGTCTCTCAAAATAAATAAACTTAATTTTTTTATTTTTTTAATGTTTATTTATTTTTGAGACAGAGAGAGACAGAGCATGAACGGGGGAGGGTCAGAGAGAGGGAGACACAGAATCTGAAACAGGCTCCAGGCTCTGAGCCATCAGCACAGAGCCTGAAGCGGGGCTCGAACTCACGGACCGCGAGATCACGCCCTGAGCCGAAGTTGGACGCTTAACCGACTGAGCCACCCAGGCACCCCTTAATTGTTTTTTTTAAATATGAGATCACTAGGCGGTTTTTGAGTGGATAGATTAACAAGTGGAATAGAATGGATTCTATTGGATATTGGAGATAGGAAGTGCGTGCAAAGTTCAAAATGTTGTTATAAAGTATTCTCCTTACTTCTCCTCCCCCAACCCACATACAAAACTTAAACATCAGAAACTTATTAACAGTACATGAGAACGTTGGAATAGATACCATATATCTTGATTCCACATGATAACCTCTCTCCTCTTTCACTTACGGTTAACATTTTGCATTTTTAAACATAATATAGTGCTTACATTTTGCAATTTCTGTCCTTTCCGAAAACATACGTAAATCCCAGAAGAATTGATTTTCCCCTCATATACGTATCAAGCACTTGAGTGAATTTTTCTGAAAACACAAAAGAAAGAAAAAAAGGAAAACTGAAAACTGTCTTTCTTGACGAGATTGAACAATCTCCCGGAATGTTTCTACTGGCCGTTCTTACACTATTTGCATGATGACAAAGATTGAAGTCTGAAAGGCAAAGCAATGTTTGAAATAAGCCAACAAGACTGGATTTTAGAAATATGAGAAAGAAGGATCAGGCATTTTCTGAGGCACACCAGATTCAGAATTATGCACAACAACTTTTTATCATATAAAAAGAAAGGTTTAAACATGTCCCAAACCCGTAATTTTTCCTACTCTCCAAAGTAACCTTTTTATTTCTTAGTTCTTGTCATCTTTTGAAAAGATTTAAACATTGCTAGTCATATCAGCCTTTTTAAAAATTAAGACCATCTTCTGATGCTTTTTGTATATTTACAAAAATCTGTGTGTGAGTTTTGTGAAACTTACGCATTTTGTGAAACCCCTTATGCATGAAGCCATTTTATATGATGCCAAAACAGAACATTTTCCATGGAAATTTTATTAAGTAATATATAAGGAGATGGGAGAGTATTAGCATGTTTAATACTTTCTTGATGTGTTTTGAAAGCCCTTTAAGACCTAGTGTCATAAGCTTCTTTTTTTCAGTTAAAATCGGGCTTTTCTAAAATCCAATTATTTTAAGAGATTAAACTGTAGATATCTAACTTATTTGTGACAGAACCATAAGCAGATTCTGGTTTTTATCTTACATCGTGCTGTTTCTATACAAAACACGTTTCTTATAAATAAATTCTGAAAATTAAAGTAGAGGTATTAAAACCAGTCGCACTATACCAGCTCTCTGTATTGGCATTTCTCAAAGTGTAGGCCACAGACGGCCTGTGGCCCACCAACTGTTACTTGTCCATGATGCGATATGAAGAAAACTTGACAGTATTTAGAAACTTCCATAGCATTTTGACATCGCTACGATATCCAAGCACATGGTCTAGTAATTCATTTTTATAGTTTTTTACAAAACCATCACTCTGGCAGAAAGTGGAAATTTAAAAATTTCATCCTTCCCCAAAGAGAGTTTGAGAAACACTACCCTGGAGAATATTTGTGAGTGCCAAGTGGAGAAGGAGCTAGATAAGACACAACTCTGACGTGGGAGGAGGAAGGGAAGGGCTTAACCTCACTCAGGAGCAGACACAGCTGAGCCTGCAAAAGTCCCATATTTTAATGTCCCGTGTGCAGGGAAGAGTAACTTTCCCTTTGGTAGAAAAGAAGTGCTATCATTGGTTATGAACTCTCAGCCCTTTTTCAGCCACAGGTGGCAGAAACTAAACTCAGACTGGATTAAGAAAGAGGGAGAGAGAGAATTCATTGATTCCATGACTGGGGGATGGTGTAAAGCTTGTCACAGGGATTCTAGGGACTTGGGGGTCATTGCTTTTATTTATTCATTCATTCCGTCCCACTCCATGTCCTGCCCTTCTCTCCAGTCATTTCTCTCTCAGGATTGTCACGGTCCATTCTACCACAGATAAGATTCTGCCATGTGGTGAGGCGGGTGAGTGGCGGTAAGGCTCTATCATATTACCTCAGTCCCTCCAGAGCTGTCCCATACATAAAATCCCAGAGGAGTACTCTAAACAGCCCCACTTGTACAGTGTGCTCGACTGGGGGCCATCATCACAGCCAAGGGGAAAGGAGAATATTTTCATGTACATGCATGCGGCCAAATGGGTTGGGTTGAGTAAGGCAGATATGGGGTATTCTGATCAACAGCCCCACCAGAAACATCTAGTTGAGGGCAGGTTTCCCACAGGTAGGGGATGATGGTAGAGAAGAATGGAAGAGATGAGCAGAATAAGGAAGCTATGTCTACTGAGTTACGAAGGCTTATCTTTTCAATGTCAAAACTAATTGGTATGAGAAATGGCAGGAGGTGGAAGAAATAAGAGTGAAGAAAGTTAGACAAATAGAAGGGAAGAACTCTCTGGCAGATACTGGAAGCCGTGATGGGGGCAGCAGGGGAGGGGGCTTGGCGTTGAGCAACGGAGAGGTGGCAGTGAGACAAAACAGAAAAAGGAATTGGAGCGGGGGCGAGTCGCATATCCATACCTGAGGATATGAGCCATGGGACAGCTTTTTAGTTCTGGGAGATATGGACGTCGGTCAGCCAATTAGAGCTCAAAATCCTCTAACAGTTAAGAGTATAATGTTAAAGCCACAGCAACTGCTTACACTTATTTTATGCTTCGGCAGTTATAAATCACAGTATGATGAAAACAGTGTCTGGTAAATTTTTATTATTTTTCCCTGAACCTCCTCTCCAATATTTCCTTACCGATACAACTAACTGTAAAGTCAGAGTGGGTTTTTTTTTTTCCTACGTATGAAAAACTTTGCAAAAGAATCTGTGTAAAACATAGATCCGTTATATTCTCTCCTGTGCAACTTTTATACCTGACATAACGTTCAAGATGCAATTTTTAACATTATTTGTGCACAGGAAATCTGTTCAACATCAGGGCCATGGAGAGAACTGACTTAACATCCTGTTTGAATCCTCGAAAGGGAGGTTTGAAGGCAATCTATTCACAAATGCCTGCCGTAATTAGAGAAGACTCTCTTCACGTGCTGTGAACAACTTAGTACAGGTGAGGCAGGGCCAGCTGGCAGCTGACAGAGGGTGCTTGTGGCTCATGATGTGAGGGTTGTAGAAAGTCTCGGTCCAAAGTAGACCGAGAAAGAGGCACCTGGGTGGCTGGGTCGGTTAAGTGTCTGACTTTGGCTTAGGGCATCATCTCACAGCTCATGGGTTGGAGCCCCGCGTCAGGCTTTCTGCTGTCCGTGAGAGCCTGCTTCGGATCCTCTGTCCGCCCCCCCTCCTCGCCCCCTCCCCCCCGCCTCTCTGCCTCTCTCCCACTCATGCTCATTCTTTCTCTCTCACTCTCAAAAATAAACATTAAAAAAATAAATAAATAAAAGTGGACCAAGACAAGAGGCTGCACTCAGCTCCAGTTAGTGCTACTTAAACTATGGTCCTGGAACCAGTAGCCGCAGCGGCATCCCTGCCGCTCAAGAGAAATGCAAATTCATGGGCCACTCCTCATAATAGACAATCTCTGGGCGTGGGGCTCAGCAGTCTGTTTAACAAGCCCTCTACGTGATTCTTACCTACACTCGGGGCTGAGAGGCGCTCGTGTCAAAGCCGGCAGCCTGGCCAACCGGAAAAGCCCAAAAGGTGATTGATCGCAGAAGCCAGAATGAGGTTTGAGTTTGAAGACGGGACTGGAGATAAAAGTAAGCATTAGTGTCAGCAACGGATACACCGAAGCTACGCGGATAGGAAGCCTGAGGGAAAAGATGCAACGGCACCTTAACGTGACCCAGGAGAATTTTTACTCAAGTCGGTCTTCTCTACTAGGCAACGTGTATGGCTTGCAAGAGAGCAGGGTCAAATGTGCTATATTTATTTGGAACTGACCTTGTGTATGAGCGGGTTCTGTCTGCTACCAAATGGAAGTTGGACTTACGAAGAGCCAGAAGAAGTAAGTAAATAGAGGATATCCCGTTGGTATAATTATCGACCTTATGCTAATAACGTGCAGTATATAATTGTAATAAATTTAAGCTACCACTTACAGTGCAGCAGATATTCTTTGCAGATTGTTTCACTTCTAAGAAATAATTCGATTTGAGAAATAGTGTTAAAGGTAAAGGCTGTTTACTAAAGTCACCTTGGCAGAGTCTTAAAGAAGAGATTCTTGAACCACATCTTGAATTTTTAAAGCATAATCTCTCAGTGTTATGCCTGAAAATCTACATAAAAAATTTTTCTCCAGGTGGTTCAGATGCTCAGCCAGATTTAGAAACCTCTTAACTAGAAAACAGACATGGATGTGAACCAATTAGATGTCTCTTTTTTTTTTAATTTTAGGCTTGGACAAAGAAATATGCTTCCCCCTCCTTAAGGCTACACCTGGGCCTCAGATTCCTCTTCCCTGTATCTACTTGGCCCCTCTCCACCTGTTACCACCCTTTCCTCTCTGCCTGTGGCGGCTGGGAATAGAACATTCTCTCTTCCTTTGAACTCCTCTCACTGCCTGCATTTCCCAGGCTCCCAATTTCAGGGAAGGACTGAAACGGTTGTTCAAAAGTTGCCCAAGACATTAAATGTGAACCGTACCGGTTCTTCCTCATTCATTGTTGTGTCTTGTCTTCAGTCTAGAGAACTCTTGGACCTCTCTTCTTGACTTCTGAGACCTCAGTATCAGCTGGTTCTTCACCCATCCTCTTTAGGCTCCTTTTCAGTATTTGGAACCTGGTATTTGTCTTTGTCTTATTTCACATACCATAATGCTTTCCGGGTGCATCTATGTCTTTCCAAATGTTAGGATTCCCTTTTTCATGGCTGGGTAATACTCATATGTATGTCTTACAACTTCTTTATCCACTCGTCTGTCAATAGGCACTTAGGTTGTTTCCATATCTTGGATATTGTAAACAATGCTGCAATGTGAAGATCTTTTTGACTAGTGTTTTTATTTTCTTCATATAAATACCCTGAAGTGGGATTACAAGATCATATGGTAGTTCTATCGCTAGTTTTCTTAGGACCCTCCATACTGTTTTCCATAGTGCTGTACCCGTTTACATTCCCACCAATTGCGTATCAAGATTACCTCTTTTCCATTCTCTCACCAGCATGTGTTATTTATTCTTTTGGATGATAGCCATTCTGACAGTTGTAAAGTGTTATCTCAGTATGGTTTTGATTTGCATTTTCCTGATAATTAGTAATGTTGAGCACCTTGTCATGCACCTGTTGGGCATTTGTATGTCTTGAAGAATGTCTGTTCAAGCCCTCTGGCAATTTTTCAGTGAAATTTATTTGGGTTTTGGCTAGTGAGTTTTTGGAGTTCTGTATATGTTTTGGATATTAACCCCGGATCAGATATACAATTAGCAAATATTTTCTCCCATTCCATAGATTGTCTTTTCATTTTGATACTAGTTTCCTTTGCTGTGAAAAAGCTTTTTAGTTGATAAGTCCCGCTTGTTTGTTTTTTCTTTTATTGCCTTTACGTTGGGTGCCATGTCCAAAAAAGTCATTGCCAACGCTCAGTGTCAAGTTGTTCACGCTGCTGTGTTTTCTTCAAGGAGTTTTGTCGTTTAAGGTCTTATATTTAAGTATTTAACTTCCATTTTAAATTTAAGCCTAATCAATTTGAGCTCAGGTTTGTGTATGGTGTAAGATGGGGGTCCAGTTTCATTCTTTGTATGTGAGTGTCCACATTTCCCAGCACCATTTATTAAAGACGCTGTCTTTTCCCTATTGTGTATTCTTGGCACCTTTGAGATAAATTGACTGTCAGTTGTCAATTGTAATTGACAGGTTTATTTCTGGGCTCTCTAGTCTATTCAATAGATACATGTTTTTATGCCGATAACATAGTGTCTTGATTATCCTAGGTTTATAATATATAAAGTTTGAAATCAGGGAACATGATGCCTCCAGCCTCATTCTTCCTTCACAAGATTGCTGTTTGGGGTCTTTGGTGATTGCCTACACATTTTAGGATTATTTTTCCTACTTCTGAAAAATGACATTGGACTTTTGATAGGGATTGCACTGAATTTATAGATTGCTTTGGATAGTAATTAATATTCTTCCAATCCATGAGCACAGAATATCTTCCTCTTATTTGTGTCTTCGGTGCCTTTCATCAATGTCTTATAGATTTCAGTGCAGCAATCTTTCACATCCTTGGTTAGATATGTTGCCAGGTTTTTAATTGTTTTCATGCATCGTAAATGGAATTATTCTGTACTGGTGTCTTAAATTAGGGTCACCTCTAGGATTCATTTCAAAAAGTACTAATCGTTAATCCATGCCTTGTGTCAGTTCCTGTTTTTAATATTTGTTATACAGTAAGTGGGATGAAGTACCTGCCCTTGTGTGACTTCAGAGTTGGGTGGAGGAAGCGCAAATTGGAGAGCTCGCCTTTGGTAGGTGTGATGACGGGGTGTTTTAGATTGAAGACTCTGAATGAAAATTCGTCCATGGTTCCTGCTACAAACACTGTGCAGTTTGACTATTCCTATGGTTTTGAGTACCCACATGTGATGACTCCAAATATCTATTATTGAGTCCAGAATGGTAAAGAATGGTTAAGAGCATTCTTGAGTCAAACGTACCTGGGTTTGAATCCTGGCCCTGCCACTCGATAGATGTGTCAGTTCAGACAAGTTGCTTACCTTCACCTAAGACCTAGTCCCCTAGTTGTACAATGGGGATGGTGAAATCAGAGATGTAGGAAGTTAGACACACCAGATAAAGCTCTCAACACTGTTGCACCTGGCATATGGCAAGTACTCCGTGTATGTTGTTGCCATTTAACTTTGAGTTCTTGTTTTTTTTTTTTTTTTAATTTGTTATTTTAATTTTTCCCCATAGTTGACTCCTCCGGGTAGCGTAAGCTTTCATTTGGAATTCCTAAACTTCCATTCATCTAATGCAACGTAGTAACAACTTTTAGTAAGAACTTTTGAACCAGCTCTTCAGTTCACCAAATGCTCCAGGGTTACTAAAATGACACAGAAGGGAAAAGACGGTACTATTTTGTGTGTGTGACTTTTGAACCTCCCACAGTGTGTAGCACAACACGTAGTAGCTTCCCAGGTACGTGACCAAGTACCACGGACTGGGTAGCCCTCAAATATCAAATTTTTTCTGGAAGCTAGAAGTCTCATCAAGGGCCATGCTTTTTCTGAAGGCTCCAGGGCGGGTATTCTTCCTTGCTTCTTCCAGCTGCTAGTTGGTAGTTGCTGGCAAGCGTTGGTATTCTCGACTTCTGGCAGCATCATGCCAGGCTCTGCCTCCCTGTCTGTCTCTGAATCCAAACTTCCCTTCCCTTCTACAGATCGCATCACTGGATTAAGGCCAACCCTCACTCAGTATGCCCTCATCTTAACTTGATTACATCTGCAAGGATCCTATTTCCAAACAAGACCATAGGCGTAGGTATGGGGTTTAAAACTTGAACGGATCTTCTTGGGGGACACAGGTCAACCCAGGACAATGCACACAGCAAATGTTTACTATATCTTGGGGGAGTAAATGATTAACTTTCGGCTGGAAAAGCAATGATTTTCCAATCTCATTTTGTCTCTCGCATGAGACATCGCGTTTATGTGTGAAAATAGTCGGTCCTTAATTGGCCCCAGTATGAGCAGGGTTCAGACTCTTGCATGTGGTACCTCCTACAAATTCCTCCTATAGAGGACACCCAAATGCAAAGGCTGTTATGATCACTATAGACTCTAAGCCTGCACTTAGAGCCAGCTGCTTGCCAAATGCTGCCTGCCTACAACACTCCGTAGCCCTCATCTCCATATCCTTGGGATCATTTCACCTGTAATCACAGGGTCTGACTCACTTTTGGCTCTAGGAACAATTGTGGCCTTCAGCAGAAGGGATTTACAGAGCTCTTACGAGTGTTTACTCAGTTGTCCTGGAATGCCACGTCCTGTCAACCATATTGACAGTCTGGCCTCATTTATTGTCTTGCTTCTGACAACTGAGTATTTGTCTTGATTATAAGAACGAATCTTAAAAAAGATGGTAATTATGTGAAATGATGAATGCGTTCATCAGCCTGATTGTGGTAATCATTTTACACTGGGAAAAAATTTTAATGTTTAAAAACAATCTCCATTTCTGGCCTGGTTCTGGTTTCCTTGGCTCATTGCACGGCCCAAGCCCCTATTTGATAACCCTTGTGGTATTGCTGTTCTTTTATAAGCAAGGACCTGCATTCATGCTGGGCCCTCATATTCAGTTCTTGGGTCAGGGGTCTGGTGACTAAAGTAACTTGCCCCCTCCCCTGACCCACATATGAAGATATCTGAAAAGAATCTGCTCCTAAAATCCCTTTGGCCCCCGTTCTGTCTCTGTTGTCCTCTAGATGGATGTCTCTCAGCTGAGAGCGCTCACCTCAGTTCAGTTTGTGTCTGTAGCACCTGATCTCCCCCAGGAGGCACATCCCATTCTAGGCTCCAGTCTCTCTCACAATCTGCCCTGTCCCTCTGGTGGGGCGGGGATTCTTGTGTGATCAAGTACATATACACATCATGGAATTACAATCTATCCCAACATTATTTGCAAGGTCAGGTCCTTTATCATTCGGATCTTCCGATACTGCTTCTGTTGATTTTCCTTAATGCTGTTTTGCTTGGTGAGTCAGAACTAGCTGAACACAGTTGCTCTGATGCTAACAGAAAGATATTCTGCTCAGATTATTCTTAGTGAATTGGAAGATCGTGATATTCTTCTGTAAAATGAACACTGTGATGGCTGAGCATATTTGTGATGTAGCCAGCCTGCTAGTCTGCCGATAAACCCAAGTGGGTATCACTACAGTGCTCCCATCAGGGAGGAGCTAAGTGCATGGCTCATTGAGTCACATTCTCCTTGCCTCAAATACTGTCTAGAAGTAAACCTCTTTGGAGGCCAGTGTTAACTCCTTCAGGTTATTAGGAAGCTTAGCAGTGTTTAGCAAACTGTTTTGCCCACTGAAGAAGAAACCTGTTTACACTGGTGATATTCAGGCGGCTGAGAGATGCACTGGAAGGTCAGTAAAAGGTGAGCTAGAACTTAGACTTTAAAGATTCCTGCTAAGATCCACAGTGTATTAATTTTGAGGATGAAGCTAAAACTCTTGAATATAATCAGAAGCAAAGAAGGAGTTCAGAATGGTGGTTTTTCAGCAAGAGAGTCACTTATTTATACAGCAAAGGCAGCCAACTCTGTTAGAAAATACTTCAGAGATGACTAAGAATGTTAACATGAAGCCAAGACTATTTTGAGGTGGATCCTAGAATTGAGAGCTGGCATGTAAAAGGTTCTATTAGAAAGATTCTGAATTCTCAAGTAGAAATCAGTCTGGACTTCCCGAATATTTTCTCTTTTCTTGACGGTAGACATACTCCTCAGGAGAGCAGTTTAGTTCATCCGAACTCAGAGTGCCCAACACAGAAGATCAAATCAAAACAACTTCAGCTGTCCCCAAGACTTATAAATGAATGGCGTGCAGTGTATCTTGTCCTTGCTGTTCTTGGAGTTTCTGAGGGGTGCTTTTGCAAAATTGAATGGCAAATCCAAACGGACAGGTATATTGTAACTTATACTGAATGGATTCACAAGTCAAGTCGTGTGAACAGAATGATATGAACCTTGCCTTTTATGCTTAACATCTTTTCCTGCTTCAGTTTGCTTTTAATCATGAAGTACACTTTTTCCAGTATAAATGAAACCTTGTAATGATAAGAAAAACAAAGGTTTCGAAAGCTGTAAAGAAGGAAAGAGCAAACCCACCCAAAGTCCTAGCATCCAGAAGCAATGCGATCTGCTGTTGATATGGTTCCTCACTTCTTCCCAAGTCACATTTTTTGGTTCTATATATACCACTTATATCTGGTTTCACATTTTTATGTAACTTCTAAACTTAAGCATTTTTCAAGCTATTGACAACTCTGTGGATACATTTTAATGATTATATAATGATATGCAGTTTACTTAGTTATTCAGCTAATGAACATTTAGTTTCAATTTTCCCCCACAGTTGTCAGTTAGGCTGCAATGAATATGTTTGTTCTTTACCCCTCTTTGGCATCTAGCTGAGAATGCATTCTGATAGTAACACCCCCTCTGATTCTGTTTCAGTAAGAATGTTTACAATGTAACTAGCATTTATTCTTTCCATTTAGCTTTCTTTAAAAAAAAAATGGCATAGCTAAAAGAGTATAGGTTTTCTTGCTACAAACATGAAAAGAAACCGAACAATATACCATGCTATGGGATATCCTCTAGGCTCATCTACGGCTTAATATTCCTTTACAATCCCACGTTACTACAGGCTGGAGGTATCCTGTAAGAAATCAATCCTATAGAATTCACACAGGTAAGTCTACTATAAAAAAAGAGCCAGCGGCACCTGGGTGGCTCAGTCCGTTGAGCATCCAACTCTTAATTTTGGCTCGGGTCATGATCTCAAGGTTCAGTTCATGAGTTCGAGCCTGCGTGGGGCCATGTGCTGACATTGCGGAGCCTGCTTAAGCTTCTCCCTCTCTCTCTGCCCCTCCCCAGCTCTCACTCTCTCTGTCTCTCTCAAAATAAATAAAATTGAAAAAGAAAAAAGAACTGTGCTTTATTACCTACTACAAACAACATAGCACAGAAAGAGCTAAAGAATGTTTGAGGAGAGGAGCACTATAGTACTTTAGGAACATAGCCTTTTATTAAGGAACAAGTGCAGCTAATGTCATGCAAATTACTCTGAACTACTATGTTTTAGGATATATTCCACGTAATTTAATTTTCATAATGGATTGGGCTGTTTATTCCTTTGAAATGAAAACGAAATCTCATTATGAACCTGTGAACCATTCTGAAGAACATACAAAAACAAAAGTGACCTTTAATGTCCTTTTTAAGTCTGAAGTTCTATGAAAACAGTAAGGTTAGGAAATGACCTGTGTTTTAATGAGCAAAATGTTTGAAATGATACTAAAAATTTCTAAGTGATCTAATTCTGAATCCAACAGGATTCCAAGTTTTGATGGTTTTCCCTCAAAATTCTTCACATCTGTCTATTCTTTTTGCCCCCTCCTCCAAGCTCCCATATTAGCTACTGCTTTTTGCCTCGAAATCCATATAAAGACTTACAAATCCTATGTGTGCACCACTGTATTAATATTAATACACTATAAAGTTACACAAAAAGAAATGAAGAGGCATAAAGTTAAATACAAATACAAATATTTGAGAACTGCTGGATTTGATAATGGCATTGAATGGATATTAATTTCACTTGTATGTAAGTTTCTTCCTTGTTTATAGAAAATATACACTGATGTACTTAGAGGTAAAGGGATATCATATCTGCAACGTACAATCAAATGGTTTGAAAAGACATAAACAGAGAAAATAAAGAAGGTGGTAAGACAAATGAAATAAAATATTGACAACTGGGGGAGGGGTTAGGTGAAGGGCACTTGTTTTGTAGATTTTGAAATTATTTCAAAATAAAAAGTTTTCAAAGTGTGTGTGTATAAAGTTGAAGTATATCTTCTTGCCTCCAGTGGATGGCCTTGCACACCCCTTGGGTTCTACCCTCCAATCTGGGATCAGCTGGCCCAGAGTCTAGTAACAATGTCCACATTGGTCTCTTGGCCTCTTTTCGCTCTCTTTTTATCTAACCTCAACCCGTCTGTCAGTGACCTTCCTAAAGTATAAATCTGATGATGTCACTCACCTTCTTTAAAATCCTCTATGATTCCAAATTGGCAAGAGAACCAAGAAACCTACTAGGTTATCACAGGAGGCTTTTCATTGTTTGGTCCCATTCTTCATTAATGGCCTATGTTGCAGCCACAGGAACTACTCCTCGCATTTGTGGTTGTTATTGCAAATAGTGTTTCTTCTCACTGGAATGGTCTTCCTTTGTCTGCCTTTTCTACCCCTCTTTAAACTCAAAATTTTATCCTCTGGAGTCACTGCTGACCTTGCAGTCAGCCACTTCCCCCATAGCAGCAATTTAATTGCATTTTAGTTATTTACTCTCTGAGTTTAGCTCTATCCAGTTGCTAGAGACTAGTGACTGGTCATACTCTTTTCAGGATCTGTTGCCACCTGGTTGATTATGACAGAACAATGCGTGGCGTGTAGCGATGAAAGCCCATGGGATAAATGAATGAACAGAAACCTACCCCAAAACTTCCGCAGAAGACTTTACATGTTCTGCCTGGTGGCACATACAGCTTTACAAAGAGATCTGCTTAAGGAAGGAGATGCCCTTTATCCAAGATCAAATACTCAATGTCTGAGGATATAATCCTGAATTTAAAATCACACTACGATTAGCAACGGGACTGGTAAAATGACCCAGTGTCCAGCAACCCTGACTGCTGTGTAGACGATAACTGGATCATGATGGTTATTTACGTTGAACTTTGACCTGTGGCGGTTGTATGAAGTACAAGATTTTCAGTCAATTGGTGCTTGCAGCTGACTCTTAGTAAGTCTTTATAATCTTTAGGAGGTTTACTTTTATTTCAATTTCATTTAAACTCGCTAAAATGAATGGGGTGCCTGCGTGACTCAGTTGGTTACGCATCCAACCGTTGATTTCCGCTCAGGTCATGATCTCACAGGTTCGTGAGTTTGAGCCCCACATCAGGCTCTGTGCTGACAGTGCAGAGCCTGCTTGGGATTCTCTCTCTCCTTCTCTCTCTCTCTCTCTCTCTCTCTCTGCCCCTCCCTCTCTCTCTTTCTCAAAATAAATAAACTTCAAAAAAATTAAAAAAAATTTTTTAATGTTTATTCATTTTTGAGACAGAGAGAGACAGAGCATGAATGGGGAGGGGCAGAGAGAGAGGGAGACACAGAATCAGAAGCAGGCTCCAGGCTCTGAGCCATCAGCCCAGAGCCTGACGCAGGGCTCGAACTCACGAACCGTGAGATGGTGACCTGAGCTGAAGTCGGATGCTCAACCGACTGAGCCACCCAGGCACCCCACTTCAAAAAAATTTTATTTTTTATTTATTTATTTTTTTTTATTTTATAAGAAGCTATTTTATTTTATTTTATTTTTTTTATATGAAGTTTATTGACAAATTGGTTTCCATACAACACCCAGTGCTCATCCCAAAAGGTGCCCTCCTCAATACCCATCACCCACCCGCCCCTCCCTCCCACCCCCCATCAACCCTCAGTTTGTTCTCAGTTTTTAACAGTCTCTTATGCTTTGGCTCTCTCCCACTCTAACGTCCTTTTTCAAAAAAATTTTAAATGAACTTTCTAAAATTAAAATTTTATTAATGTCTCATCTAGTAGTTAATATGAGTTTTCTCCTTTAAGTTACAGTGTAGTGTTGTATTTATTTATTGCCTGATTTTGGACCATTCTTGCATTCCTTTACCAAGCCTTCCTCGGTCAAGACACTATTCTGATAGGAATGTATTATATCTACTAACATTTCATCTGCTGTTCCATAGTTACATTCGTAAAAGGCATCTGTTGTTTACATGTAAATATTAAGCCATGTAACTCTTCATTATGTTTTAGAAATCATTCCAAGAAGACATTGAGTCAAACTTCCCTCAAAGATTGAATTTAGATAATGAAAGTTCTAGTAGTTCTACCAAGTCCGAAATCATGATAGCTAACATTTATTAAGTGCTTATTTTGTGCCACTCTTTTAACTGCTTTGTATTTATTAACCCATTCACATCCTATTGCATTCATATGAAACAGAAGTTATTATCCCCACCTTGTGGTTGAGGAACGGAGACCCAGGGATGCAAAGTACTCAGGATCCCAGGGTGGTAAAGGGTCGAGTCAGGATTTGAACTCAGGCATTCTGGCTCCAGAGCCTCTAATTCTTCACCAGTATGCAGTATTCCCCAGCATGATACTGGGGAAAACACAAACCCCAACAATTATTTGTTCACAGACAGACTCTGATATAATCATTGTTAACATAATTGAGTAAACAACGTCGAATTTACATGAAAAATACCATAACTACATATCCTCTATTATTATTGTGACCTAAATTGGGGAATAACTGTACTTAACTATTTAAAAACTTAAATATTACCAAAGTAACTATTTTTTTTTTCTTTTCAGCAATCTCGACACAGAAGAACTATGTGGTAAGTTGTGTTGGGGGAGGGGGAGGCAGTCAAACTCACTACTTGCTTTAGAATGAAAAAGAACGCCATCTTTTTTTTTTTTTATATGAAATTTATTGACAAATTGGTTTCCATACAACACCCAGTGCTCATCCCAAAAGGTGCCCTCCTCAATACCCATCACCCAAAGAATGCCATCTTATATAAATTTCTATATACCCTAAAATTGATGTCCTAGATTAGGAATTTGGGAATATAAAAGATAATTGAGATCTCAAAGGATTTATCTTAACTGAGTTTTACTCAAGCATGTTTTTCACTGCAGAAAGAGTTGGGACTCAATTTGTTCATGGAGGAGAGTTATTTTGTTTGCATTTGGTACAATTAGTTTCATAGTAGAACACTCTCCACTAGTTTGAATATATTTTTAAATTGATGTTTAATACAACTTCATTATTCTTTTCAAATAGATTGCAAGACTGACCCCCCTTGACATGTAAAAACAACATGTCCCATACCTGCCTAAACAGTTTTGGAGTTTTAAATGTCACTTGCAAAACAAGTTTCAATGGAGAGAGGAATTTCTACAGATTCTTGATTTAATAGCCTCTTCTATTATTTTCTTCATCTTTGTGGTTGGAAACAAAAGTCAAAGGCTAGGACTGTGGGAAGGCAAATATTTCTGAGATTTATCTTTTGTTTTGAGCAAATTGTGGAGCACTGTGAGACTATTCAGTGTGAAACAGCCATTTTTCTCTGAACACTGGAAGGTTTTAAGCTTTATGTTTTAAGATAAATATATAACACCTTGTCCAAGTTTGAGTTTATTGTCTAGGCCTCTTAGAAATAATTTTATAGATGATATTCTTTGAAACTCTTAATTGAAGTCATAAGCACTTCCTGAATATCTTATAATCCTTATAAATTTGAAGTTTACCAAATCATCACATAGTCCATTTTACAATATTCAAGAGTGGTTATCTTCCATTTCATCAAAAATGGTAGAGCAACACCAAGTGAGGATATGCCAAGACAATATATCAGAATACAAACTTTCAAGAAAAGAACTCGGGACAACACAAATATGATAATCACCAACCATGAGCTTTCACATTTTCCAATGGTCTTAAAAAACTCTATTTCCTGTTCCTGTATTGTGTCTATCTTGTATTCCGTGAGAAGAATCCAGCTGAAAAGCAAGCTGTTTATGCAGAAGCAAGGTATCTCGGTACTAAAGCAGTTCATGTTTTGTTAGTTATGAAACACTAGCAGAGAAAAACGGAGGAAATCCTGACATGCTTTTACACATAATCAAACCATGATCTGTCCACACATGGGTATTAAACTGTGCCAAGGAGGCAAAAGGGCCCGTGGGGACCCTGGCCACCAGGCTTTCTAAAGAACAGCAATCAGGATCAAGGTCAAGTTGTGATCCATTCTCATCCATGGGCAGATGGTCGCTGCCAGTGAAGTGGAGAGATGAAGTAGGGAAATGGAGAAGATTATGTCAATAATTTTGTGAGGTTGGGAGACCCATTTCTAGGTAGGTTAGGCCAAAATAAGGATTTCCTCAAATCATCCACTTAATTCTTTTTGTTGTCTATTTAACTTTGCTTAGGTAGGCATGGCTCTTGAGAAAGCAAACTGTTAAAAGGGCTTTTAAGATGAAGACATTTAGTGGCTCTTATTTGCTATGTTGCTTATGTATTGTCATCAAAGAGTATTACATTATCCTCTCAGTGTAATTGTGTATCTTCACTTAATCCGCTACAAAAAAAAAAGTTTAATTTGTCTTCTATAATAATAGAACTCGATTAGAAACCTACTCTTTACTTAGAAAAAGCTTTGGCTATGAATTTCCCCATAGTTAAGGAACTAGTATATGGGGTTTTAATGCAACCAAATTGCTCTGTATTTTTAAACCCAGTGATTGTAGTCCCAATTGTGTGTTATAATCCTCCCCCTCTCTGCTCAAGAATATGCATTTTAATTTCCAGAGTATAGTTTCATGTCTTGTTATTTTGTAAATATAAAGTAAATATTTAAGTTGGATTCTAATCAAAACCAAATGCTTCAGTGCACGCAAGTAAAATCTGTCGACTCACATCCCGAACAAATTTGCCCTGGTGCATGGGAGGGATGACATTTGATTGGCATGAAAAACAGATTTCCTGTGCTCTTTCAGGGAAGCCAGTTAAAAGGTCCAGGTATCTAACAACTTTCATTCTGTTGCTTTTACTTAGTTAACTAAATTATATACCTAGAAATCAAAATATGTTAAAGTATTGCTTTATTTTGGTTATGAAAATAATACTTAACTGGTTTTTAAATTTTAGCAATACAGACTTACATTGGCATGTAAGACAAAATGTCAGCCTCCCCCCTTCCCTCTCTCCCTCCCTCCCACTCTCTCTGTCTCTCTGTCTCTTTCTCTGTCTCTATCTCTCCTTTTGCCTGATAGTGACCTCCACTGCTAGCTGCTTGGAGCATATCCTTCCAGATACTCTTATGCCTGCGTTGACATTGACAAATATACTTTGATAGATAAGTCAACATCCATCACCACACACAGTTCTTGTCTTGTAATGAGAACTTGTAAGATGTATTCGCTTAGCAACTTTCAAATATGTAACACAGTATTACTAACTACAGTTACTGCCTTGTATATTACCCCCCATGACTGACCTTTAAGATCTACATTCTACTTACTTTGCGTTTCATTTGTTCTTTTTCCAATTCCTTGAGGTGCAAAGATTATTATTATTTGAGATCTTTCTTGTTTCTTGATGTAGGTAGCATTTAACTCTATGAACTTCCCTTTTAGAACTGCTTTTGCTGCATCCCATAAGTTTTGGTATGTTGTATTTTCACTGTTATTTGTCTCAAGTTATTTTTTTTGTGTTCTCTTTTAATTTCTTCTTTGATTCATGGTTGTTCAAGAGAGGGTTGTTTAATCTCCACAGATTTGTGAATTTTCCAGTTTTCATCTTGTAATTTCTAGTTTTACATTGTTGTGGTCAGATGAGATGCTTGATATGATTTTAGTCTTCTTAAATTTATTAAGGCTTGTTTTGTGACCTAACATCTAACATCTAATCTATCCTGGGGAATGTTCGTTGTGTACTTGAGAAGAGTTTGTATTCTGTTGCTTTTGGATGGAATGTTCTGTGTGTGTGTGTGTGTGTGTGTGTGTGTGTGTGTGTGTGGTCTATCTGGTCGAATGTGTCATTTAAGGCCATTGTTTCTTTATTGATTTCTCTGTTTGGATGATCTGTCTATTGATATAAGTGGCATATTAAAGTCTCTTACTATGTTGTATTGTCTACTTCTCTCTTTAGATCTGTTAATATATGCCTTCTATATTTATGTGCTCCTGTGTTATGTGCCTGTATATTTACAAATGTAATATCCTTCTGGTGGATTGGCCCTTTATTTTTTCATAATAACCTTCTTTGTCTCTTTTTATAATCTTTGTCTTAAAGTCTGTTTTATCTGATCTAACTATAGCTACTTCAGCTTTCTTTTGGTTTCTAATTGCATGTAAGATCTTTTTCTATCCCTTCGCTTTCAGTCTGTGTCCTTATACCTGAAATAAGTCTCTTGGTGGCAACAAAAGATTTTCAATCCATTCATCCACTCATCTTTTCATTGGAGAATTTAGTCCATTTACATTTAAGCTAAGTAGTTATACATGTATGCTTATTTATGTATCATTGATTGTTTCCTGACTGTTTTGTAGTTCCTCTGTTTCTTTTTCTCTTGCTTTCTTCCTTTGTGACTTGATACTTTTCTGTAGTGGTATATTTCAATTTTTTCTTTGTGTGTGTGTGTGTGTGTGTGTGTGTGTGTGTACCTAGTGTAGGTGGTTACCATGAGGCTTACATAAAACAATTTATAACAGTCTGTTTTAACTTAATAACAACTTAAGTTTGAACATGCTCTAAAGCTCTACATTTTTTGCTCGCTCACCTCCATGAAAATTTTTATGCTTTAGATATCCCAATTTGCATATTTTTATTTTGTGGTTCTAGTAAATTATTGTAATTATCATTTGAATACTTTTGTCTTTTAACCTTCATACTAGCTTTATAATCGATTAACCCACCACCTTTACATTAGATTATTTTGGATTTTACTATATGTTTACAGTTACCAGTGAGATTTACACTTTCATATGTGTTCTCGTTAATAATTAATGAGTACCCTTTCATTTCAGCTTAAAGCAGTCCCTTTCACATTTCTGGTAAGGCTGGTCTAGTGGTGATGAACTCCTTTTGGTTTTGCTGCTCTGGAAAACTGTTTATCTCTCCATTTCTGAAGGACAGTTTTCTGGGTTCTTGGACCATTGTCTGGCACAATGATCATGTGTATAACAGTTATTTGTTGGAATGTTTATTTCCCCTACCTGGTTGTAGGCTCCTTAAATAAGGCACTAAGTAAATGTGTGTTAAGTCCTGGAATGACTATATGAAAGCTCACCATGATGAAGTGGAGATTGGGGATTCTCTCCTTTTATCGGTATTAAATGTCCTGGCTCTTTCGTCTGACTTCCCACTTTGAGTTCATTAGAGCCCCACTTGCCCTGGAACGTGCCCCTTACTAAGTTATAATACAATCTGAGTGACTTTGACCTGCACCTCCTCAAAATAACCCTTACACCTAAGCTCCTATCTGAGCTTAGGTGCTGCAGTTCTCTCTATTCTGAGAGTTATTTTCTTTGTGTCCCAATGTATTGCTTAGGGAGTGATTTTTTTTTCCCCCTAACTGCTTTGATAATTGAGATGAATGAGTGGATGAATAAAAGAAGGAAGGCACGAAGGCTAAAGAGGTATCAGCTCAGAAACCTTCCCATGTGTTTTATCAGCATGTGCCTTCATAAATCTAATTTCACAGTGGAAAAGACCATTTATATTCTCTCCAGGGACCTTCATCAGTTAAGCCAGATATATTGTTCATGAAAATATTTTAGGTGTTCCTTCTTGTTTTGTTTTTCTTAAACCTGATTTTTAAGCACCACATCCTATTTTCCACTTAATCTATTTCTGCATGCTTACATTTAAGATCCCCATTACAATCTTTTTTGAGTCTTTGTATATAAATAAGTAAAAATATGCTAACAGCTTTACTTTTTTCCATTTTTCTTTACACGTTTTCCTTGTTGCAACTTAGTGTGGATTCTGTTCTGATAATAATTTTTTTTAAATTGATTTTCTGTAGCCACATTAATTGCTTGCTACTTCATAAACGGTTTTATTCATTGATTGCAAATAATGGCGTGGACAAGGTCAGACACATTGGTCACCACTCAGAGAAAATCAGTATCCTAGCCAAGAATTAAAATGTTACCGTCAAGCAGGTATTTAAGGAGTATCTGCTTCCTTATTTATCTTCCAACTAATCCCTTCCTGAACAAACCTTTCTATGAGATGATATACACCACGCATTTTTTAAGAACTACATCATCAGGAATGCATTTTCTTTTTGTCAAAAACATCCTGTGTGTTTTTAATCCATGTGTACACAAACCATAGTTTGACAGCCATAATCTAGAATTGATTTATTGCTCACCTGTGTTTATTTTTCTTCTCAGATGACTTCTGCACACTTACTAATAAATCATTCAGTGGTACTCCCAATTTGTTATTAATATCAGTGTCAACAAATAATTCCATCTGGAGTATGAAATAAAGTTTCCATAAGACATGCTGAAATTTATCTCAGTGATTTCAAATAGCTTTATATGGATTATGCTTGTCATTCTATTTGATTCCACAAATAGTTATGGCACACTAAGGAGAGGCAATAATAAACTACAGCTCATCCAATGATGAGTTCACAGGAATGGTGAGGGCTAATGCTTTTCTAGTGACTGAAAGTTCTAGGTCTTTTCAGCGTATGACTTTCTATGCGGTTTGGTCAAGCTAGATCTCTCATTTCAGAAATATATAGATCTCTGTAAGTAAAGATGAGGTTTTGCATGTATCTCTCCTCTATTTCACCTTGTTTGGGAACCGTCTATATTCCATACTCTTAATTGTAACACCCAATGTATTATTTATTTCTGCCTACTGAAAATGTGGTAAATACACCTTTTGCTCTGCCCAAATCGTGGAAAAAATAAATTATGACAGGAGTAGTACATGAGAGATACCAAGGGGGCCATCTTCGTGTTTTGTAGCCTTATTAATTCTTAGCCATGAGGAGAGCTTACCTTCCTTAAATGTTTCCCAGGAGAGATGATAAAATGTCATGTATTTTTTTTTTCTGAAACTACTATCTTAATGATTACTATAGTAATGTAATAATATGCTGTTGAGAATAGTTTTTATTGTGATAGTCTTGCCCATAGATCCAGATTCATTTTTTTCCCTATTGTAGGAAAAAGCATTTCTTCAAGGATAATTGTAACTGTTTAGGGTTTTTTTTTTTTTTTGAAATGAATATATTGACACCTTAGTCTCTTTTGAAAACCTTCCAGTTTTCAGTTATAACATGCAATTTGTTTTGCTCATTTATGGAATTAATCATCAGTTGATTTTGCTGTTCTTTAGGATACCTAAATGCAAACATTAACTTTTTTCAATATTCTTCCTTTTAGAATATTTTTCTCAGCACTTGGGTGAATATGAGAATGTACTAGCAGCACTTGAAGACCTCAATCTTTCCATCCTGAAGGCCATGGGCAAAACAAAAAAAGTAAGGAAATGTTGGTGCTTATTTTCTATAAAATCTCTTCTTTGAAAACATTTTCTTGGAAAATCACACCTGTTCCCTAATGTACCATAAAAGTGTATATTGATTTTTACCACCTACAACTTATTTTCTCGATATGAAATTACCTATTGTAGTCATTCCAAAACATGAGGTGCCAGATACTGTGCTTTTTGCTGAGGATGCAAGGATACAAAGAGCTGTGCAAGCAGCTCTTACTCTGGTAAGGAGACGAGTGTGTGAACAAGCCATCGTTAGCACAACAGAGGGCAGCACGAGATGGGACATGTGGTTCATGCTGGAGGCAATGACACCTGTGCAATTGCAGATGAAGTTATAGCTAGGGAAAGGAGAAAGAGACACATGGAACAGCATGTACAAAGTCCCTGTGTTGGAAGCGGCATGGAGCAGGCACAGGGCATTCAAGGAAATTAAGATGGTCGGTAAGATTAAAGTCTAGAAAACTCAAGAGTGGCATGATTTGAGATGAAACTGGTTTAGCAGAGAGGGGCCGTAGCTTTCATGATTTTGTTGGTGAACCTAAGGATGTAGACCTGCCTCCTAGATGTAAATAAATCAACCACATTTTAAGCAGAGATGTGGAAACTCATGCAGTCTTTTGAAAAGCCCATATAAGAATCAGCTTGGGATTAGGGTGGAGAATGTGGGGAACAGAATCAGGAAGATGAATGAGGAGGCTAGTTCACTAACCCAGGCGAGAGATGTTGGTAGTTTAAAGTTATTGGCAGACAATATGGTGAAAGGGAAAATAATTGTACATATATTTGAGATCCTATCAATAAAACTTGGAGGAGGATAGAATATGGGGAATGGGAGAAGGATATGTCCAGCGTGAATCCTAGTTTTTCGCTCGTGTGTCTGGTGGTGGCACTACATAGACTGCTGAAAGAAGACCAGGTTTGAGGAAGTAAGCTCGTGAGTTGTATTTTAGACCTGTTGAATCTAAGCTCCCTTTGAACATCTAAGGAAATTCAAGTAAACCATCGGATACAGAGATCTGTATCTGACAGGTGAAGTTTAGACTGGACATATGTTTGTGAATTGTCAACATTTGCGCAAAGAACTTGAATGACATCATGTGGGGAGAGAATATACAGTAAAACAAGGAGAGGACCTAACACTGACCTTTAAGGAACTGCAACTTTTGTGGGTGGGTGGAGGAGAATGAGTTGGGATGAGAAGGAGTGGGCACAAAGAGGAGAGGGAATCTGGGAGACTGTGGCGTCCAGAAGTTGGGGAGGGTATTCCAGTGAAGTACAGACTGGTCGATAGTGTTGACTGCTATGGAGGGGGCAAGAGATGAGAATTACATTTCCTGTTGTTGGTAAATTAAAAAAGATATTCTGGCATGTGAGGTGCATAACAAGAAATGAGAATGTTTTTTTAATGTTTATTTATTTATTTATTCATTCATTCATTCATTCATTCATTTATAAAATTTATTGTGAAATTGGTTTCCATACAACACCCAGTGCTCATCCCAACAGGTGCCCTCCTCAATACCCATCACCCACCCTCTCCTCCCCTCACCCCCCATTAGCCCTCAGTTTGTTCTCAGTTTTTAAGAGTCTCTTATGTTTTGGCTCTCTCCCACTCTAACCTCTTTTTTTTTTCTTTTTTCCTTCCCCTCCCCCATGGGTTTCTGTTAAGTTTCTCAGGATCCACATAAGAGTGAAAACCTATGGTATCTGTCTTTCTCTGTATGGCTTATTTCACTAGCATCACACTTTCCAGTTCCATCCACATTGCTACAAAGGGCCATATTTCATTCTTTCTCATTGCCACGTAGTACTCCATTGCGTATATAAACCACAATTTCTTTATCCATTCATCAGTTGATGGACATTTAGGCTCTTTCCATAATTTGGCTATTGTTGAGAGTGCTGCTATAAGCATTGGGGTACAAGTACCCCTATGCATCAGCACTCCTGTATCTCTTGGGTAAATTCCTAGCAGTGCTACTGCTGGGTCATAGGGTAGGTCTATTTTTAATTTTCTGAGGAACCTCCACACTGTTTTCCAGAGTGGCTGCACCAATTTGCATTCCCACCAACAGTGCAAGAGGGTTCCCGTTTCCCCATATCCTCTCCAGCATCTATAGTCTCCTGATTTGTTCATTTTAGCCACTCTGACTAGCATGAGGTGATATCTGAGTGTGGTTTTGATTTGTACTTCCCTGATGAGGAGTGACGTTGAGCATCTTTTCATGTGCCTGTTGGCCATCTGGATGTCTTCTTTAGAGAAGTGTCTGTTCATGTTTTCTGCCCATTTCTTCACTGGATTATTTGTTTTTTGGGTGTGGAGTTTGGTGAGCTCTTTATAGATTTTGGATACTAGCCCTTTGTCCGATATGTCATTTGCAAATATCTTTTCCCATTCCGTTGGTTGCCTTTTAGTTTTGTTGGTTGTTTCTTTGCTGTACAGAAGCTTTTTATCTTCATGAGGTCCCAGTAGTTCATTTTTGCCTTTAATTCCCTTGCCTTTGGGGATGTGTCAAGTAAGAAATTGCTACGACTAAGGTCAGAGAGGTCTTTTCCTGCTTTCTCCTCTAGGGTTTTGATGGTTTCCTGTCTCACATTCAGGTCCTTTATCCATTTTGAGTTTATTTTTGTGAATGGTGTGAGAAAGTGGTCTAGTTTCAACTTTCTGCATGTTGCTGTCCTGTTCTCCCAGCACCATTTGTTAAAGAGACTGTCTTTTTTCCATTGGATGTTCTTTCCTGCTTTGTCAAAGATTAGTTGGCCATATGTTTGTGGGTCTAGTTCTGGGGTATCTATTCCATTGGTTTATGTGTCTGTTTTTGTGCCAATACCATTCTGTCTTGATGATTACAACTTTGTAGTAGAGGCTAAAGTCTGGGATTGTGATGCCTCCTGCTTTGGTCTTCTTCAAAATTACTTTGGCTATTCAGGGCCTTTTGTGGTTCCATACGAATTTTAGGATTGCTTGTTCTAGCTTCGAGAAGAATGCTGGTACAATTTTGATTGGGATTGCAATGAATGTGTAGATAGCTTTGGGTAGTATTAACATTTTGACAATATTTATTCTTCCAATCTATGAGCAGGGAATGTCTTTCCATTTCTTTATATCTTCTTCAATTTCCTTCATAAGCTTTCTATAGTTTTCAGCATACAGATCTTTTACATCTTTGGTTAGATTTAACCCTAGATATTTTATGCTTCTTGGTGCAATTGTGAATGGGATCTGTTTCTTTATTTGTCTTTCTATTGCTTCATTATTAGTGTATAAGAATGCAACTGATTTCTGTACATTGATTTTGTATCCTGCAGCTTTGCTGAATTCATGTATCAGTTCTAGCAGACTTTTGGTGGAGTCTATCGGATTTTCCATGTATATCATGTCATCTGCAAAAAGTGAAAGCTTGACTTCATCTTTGCCAATTTGATGCCTTTGATTTCCTTTTGTTGTCTGATTGCTGATGCTAGAACTTCCAACACTATGTTAAACAAGAGCGGTGAGAGTGGGCATCCCTGTCGTGTTCCTGATCTCAGGGAAAAAGCTCTCAGTTTTTCCCCATTGAGGATGATGTTAGCTGTGGGCTTTTCATAAATGGCTTTTATGATCTTTAAGTATGTTCCTTCTATCCCGATTTTCTCGAGGGTTTTTATTAAGAAAGGGTGCTGAATTTTGTCAAAGGCCTTTTCTGCATCGATTGACAGGATCATATGGTTCTTATCTTTTCTTTTATTAATGTGATGTATCACATTGATTTGCGAATGTTGAACCAGCCCTGCATCCCAGGAATGAATCCCACTTGATCATGGTGAATAATTCTTTTTATATGCTGTTGAATTCGATTTGCTAGTATCTTATTGAGAATTTTTGCATCCATATTCATCAGGGACATTGGCCTGTAGTTCTCTGTTTTTACTGGGTCTCTGTCTGGTTTAGGAATCAAAGTAATGCTGGCTTTATAGAATGAGTCTGGAAGTTTTCCTTCCCTTTCTATTTTTTGGAATAGCTTGAGAAGGATAGGTATTATCTCTGCTTTAAACGTCTGGTAGAACTCCCCTGGGAAGCCATCTGGTCCTGGACTCTTATTTGTTGGGAGATTTTTGATAACTGATTCAATTTCTTCACTGGTTATGGGCCTGTTCAAGCTTTCTATTTCCTCCTGATTGAGTTTTGGAAGTGTGTGGGTGTTTAGGAATTTGTCCATTTCTTCCAGGTTGTCCAGTTTGTTGGCATATAATTTTTCATAGTATTCCCTGATAATTCTTTGTATCTCTGAGGGATTGGTTGTAATAATTCCATTTTCATTCATGATTTTATCTATTTGGGTCACTCCCTTTTCTTTTTGAGAAGCCTGGCTAGAGGTTTATTTTGTGAATTTTTTCAAAAAACTAACTCTTGGTTTCATTGATCTGCTCTACAGTTTTGTTTTTTTTTTTTAGATTCTATATTGTTTATTTCTGCTCTGATCTTTATTATTTCTCTTCTTCTGCTGGGTTTAGGCTGCCTTTGCTGTTCTGCTTCTATTTCCTTTAGGTGTGCTGTTAGATTTTGTATTTGGGATTTTCCTTGTTTCTTGAGATAGGCCTGGATTGCAATGTATTTTCCTCTCAGGACTGCTTTCTCTGCATCCCAAAGTGTTTGGATTGTTGTATTTTCATTTTCGTTTGTTTCTATATATTTTTTAATTTCTTCTCTAATTGCCTGGTTGGCCCATTCATTCTTTAGTAGGGTGTTCTTTAACCTCCATGCTTTTGGAGGTTTTCCAGACTTTTTCCTGTGGTTGATTTCAAGCTTCATAGCATTGTGGTCTGAAAGTATGCATGGTATGATCTCAATTCTTGTATACTTATGAAGGGCTGTTTTGTGACCCAGTATGTGATCTATCTTGGAGAAGGTTCCATGTGCACTAGAGAAAAAAGTATATTCTGTTGCTTTGGGATGCAGAGTTCTAAATATGTCTGTCAAGTCCATCTGATCCAATGTATCATTCAGGGCCCTTGTTTCTTTATTGACTGTGTGTCTAGATGATCTATCCATTTCTGTAAGTGGAGTGTTAAAGTCCCCTGCAATTACCACATTCTTATCAATAAGGTTGCTTATGTTTGTGAGTGATTGTTTTATATATTTGGGGGCTCCCGTATTCGGCACATAGACATTTATAATTGTTAGCTCTTCCTCATGGATAGACCCTGTAATTACTATATAATGCCCTTCTTCATCTCTTGTTGCAGCCGTTAATTTAAAGTCTAGTTTGTCTGATAAAAGTATGGCTACTCCAGCTTTCTTTTGACTTCCAGTAGCATGATAGATAGTTCTCCATCCCCTCACTTTCAATCTGAAGGTGTCCTCAGGTCTAAAATGAGTCTCTTGTAGACAGCAAATAGATGGGTCTTGTTTTTTAATCCATTCTGATACCCTATGTCTTTTGGTTGGCGCATTCAGTCCATTTACATTCAGTGTTATTATAGAAAGATATGGGTTTAGAGTCATTGTGATGTCTGTATGTTTTATGCTTGTAGCGATGTCTCTGGTACTTTGTCTCACAGGATCCCCCTTAGGATCTCTTGTAGGGCTGGTTTAGTGGTGACTAATTCCTTCAGTTTTTGTTTGTTTGGGAAGACCTTTATCTCTCCTTCTATTCTAAATGACAGACTTGCTGGATAAAGGATTCTTGGCTGCATATTTTTTCCGTTCATCATGTTGAAGATCTCCTGCCATTCCTTTCTGGCCTGCCAAGTTTCAGTAGAGAGATCCATCATGAGTTTTATAGTTCTCCCTTTATATGTTAGAACACGTTTATCCCTAGCTGCTTTCAGAATTTTCTCTTTATCCTTGTATTTTGCCAGTTTGACTATGATATATCGTGCAGAAGATCGATTCAAGTTACGTCTGAAGGGAGTTCTCTGTGCCTCTTGGATTTCAATGCCTTTTTCCTTCCCCAGATCCAGGAAGTTCTCAGCTATTATTTCTTCAAGTACACCTTCAGCACCTTTCCCTCTCTCTTCCTCCTTTGGAATACCAATTATGCGTATATTATTTCTCTTTAGTGCATCACTTAGTTCTCTAATTTTCCCCTCATACTCCTGGATTTTTTTATCTCTCTTTTTCTCAGCTTCTTCCTTTCCCATAATTTTATCTTCTAGTTCACCTATTCTCTCCTCTGCCTCTTCAATCTGAGCCGTAGTTGTCTCCATTTTATTTTGCAGTTCATTGACAGCATTTTTTTTAGCTCCTCCTGGCTGTTCCTTAGTCCCTTGATCTCTGTAGCAATAGATTCTCTGCTGTCCTCTATACTGTTTTCAAGCCCAGCGATTAATTTTATGACTATTATTCTAAATTCACTTTCTGTTATATTGTTTAAATCATTTTTGATCAGTTCGTTAGCTGTTGTTATTTCCTGGACATTTTTCTGAGGGGAATTCTTCCGTTTCTTCATTTTGGATAGTCCCTGGAGCGGTGCAGGACTGCGGGGCACTTCCCCTGTGCTGTCTTGAATAACTTGCGTTGGTGGGCGGGGCCGCAGTCAGATCTGATATCTGCCCCCAGCCCACCGCTGGGGCCACAGTCAGACTGGTGTGTACCTTCTCTTCCCTTCTCCTAAGAGCAGGATTCACTGTGGGGTGGCATGGCCCGTCTGGACTACTTGCACACTGCCAGGCTTGTGGTGCTGGGGATCTGGCGTATTAGCCGGGGTGGTTCGGCAAGGTGCACAGACAGGGGTGGGAGGGGCAGGCTCAGCTTGCTTTTCCTTCGGAGATCCGCTTCAGGAGGGCCCCTGCTGCACCGGGAGGGAGTCAGACCCCCCCGGAGGGATGGATCCGCAGAAGCACAGCGTTGGGTGTTTGCGCGGTGCAAGCAAGTTCCCTGGCAGGAACTGGTTCCCTTTGGGATTTTTGCTGGGGGATGGGCGAGGCAGATGGCGCTGGTGAGCACCTTTGTTCCCCGCCAAACTGCGCTCTGTCGTCTGGGGCTCAACAACTCTCCCTCCCCTTGTCCTCCAGCCCTCCCGTTCTCCGAGCAGAGCTGTTAGCTTATAACCTTCCAGATGTCAAGTCCTGCTTGCTGTCGGAACACACTCCATCCGGCCCCTCCGCTTTTGCCAGCCAGACTCGGGGGTTCTGCTTGGCCGGCGGGCCGCTCCTCCGCCCCGGCTCCCTCCCGCCAGTCCGTGCAGTGTGCACCGCCTCTCTGCCCTTCCTACCCTCTTCCGTGGGCCTCTCGTCTACACTTGGCTCCGGAGAATCCATTTTGCTAGTCTTCTGGCGGTTTTCTGGGTTATTTAGGCAGGTGTGGGTGGAATCCAAGTGATCAGCAGGATGCGGTGAGCCCAGCGTCCTCCTACGCCGCCATCTTCCTGACCAATCCCTCGAAATGAGAATGTTTAAAGCTAACGCGGAATTTTTGGAGAAAGCCAGTAGATTTATATGTATGTCCTTGAACTCCACTTGTTCCCGAAGCCCCCAAAGAAAACTAAAATGAGATTTTTTTAAGGGGGAAGTTTGTAGTAACAAAAGTTGGAAACTGAAAAGCAGATGAGCAAGTGGCTGCTGGCAGCCGACCTGAGACATTTGGTGGCTTGACTTGTAGTGGGAAAGCAGAAAGGCACGGGGATCTAGTGGCACTCATTGGCACTGGAAATGGCAGGGAATGGTGGGGCTAAAGCAGAGTGACCTGGTGGAAATCTGTGATTCCCCGCTCTTCTCTATGGAGCTGGGCAACTGCCTTTTGATCCACCCAGGTAGAAAACCTAGACTTGTTCTCTTTAAGGGTTCAAGGGGAGGATCTCTGCCTTGTCTCCATAGTTGGAGGATTAAGTAGAAACTTACATTCTAAATGAAAGGACCTCCAGCTTTCTTCCTTCATTTAACTCCCAGAGGGTTGGCATCCTGCAGGCAGACCTAAGAGGTTGTCTCTGAGAAAGCCAACTAGTACGATAGGAAGCACCTAAAGTCTCTCGCATGGTAGATAGAGCTCAACCTCATCTCCCTCTTCTCCCCTTAAATCCTAAAGGCTTGTCCGCAACCCATCATTAAAGATGTACAGTCAGCCACGTATCCCCAAATTTCTTACGGGAGAGGCAGAGATCAAGACAAACCAAAAAGGAGGGAGGGAGGGAGGAATGAATGAACAAAGCAATACAAGGGACTGACTATGCAGGAAGATGAAAACTCCCAGTCTCCTCAGCCCCCTCAGAAGGAGAAGAGAAGATATTGCTTCCGTGAATCAAAAGCTGTTTGAAATTAGAATAAGAGCACAAATAAAGACTTCCAGAATTCTGGAAAATAAAGTTTAGAAAGTGTTCCAAAAAGTAAAGCAAAAAAGAAAGTGTAAGAAAATTGGAGCATCAGCCTAAGATGTCCTATAATCCAAATAACAAATTCTAGAAAGAGGAAACAAATGGAATCTGAATACGTTTTCCTTTGATCTGTTAAGGAGTATTTGGAAACTGTAAGATTTTACTCCTTGGGACCTTCCCTCCAGAAATGGTAATTGTTTAAAATCTCTGCTTGGTGTGGCCGACTTCTCTCCTTGTTCGTTAGGCCTCACCTTTAATACCATGTCCTCAGGCAAATCTTCTCTGAGCACCTTATGTAAAAGAGTATCTCTGAGTATCTCCTGTCCTTCTCTGGCAATAATCAGAATGAGTAACTATGTATTTTATTTTTGTTTTTTAATGTTTATTTACTTAGAGAGAAAGGGTGGGGTAGGGCCAGAGAGAGAGAGGGAGAGAGAGAGAATCCCAAGCAGGTTCCAGCTGTCTGCACAGAGCCCAATGTGGGGCTCTGTCTCATGAACTGTGAGATCATGACCTGAGCCAAAATCAAGAGTCAGACATTTAACCACCTGAGCCACCCAGGCACCCCTGTATTTTGTTTTGGTTTTTTATGTTTATTTATCTGAAAGAGAGAGAGAGAGAGAGGGCTTGAGTGGCGAGAATGCTTGAGAGGGAGACACAGAATCTGAACCAGGCTCCAAGCTCTGAGCTGTCAGCACAGAGCCTGATGTGGGGCTCAACCTCATGAACCAAGGGATCTGAAGTTGGACACTTAACCGACTGAGCCACCCAGGCACTTCTGTATTTTGTTTAGATTTTTGTTGTTTGTAAGGAGGGACAAGGACAGTGTCTCTTTTGAATATCCAGAGCCTGACACAGAGCCTGACAAAATGTAGTCAGTAAAACTTTGCTGATTGCTTAAATAAAGTGACTTAAATTGATACTCATTCTGCTCTAAAATCGAAGTAATTTTGCTCCTGAAAGAAAAATTGCTCCTAAGTCCATCTAAGAAGTATTCAGATATCCTTTAATAGGAAGAAAAATCAAGCACATAATTTTTATTTTCTCACACATTATATTAAAATCATGTTCTTTGTATTAATACAGTGAGGCTTTGTGGGATTTAAATGAAGATCAACCTGTTCTATTTTGGTCTCTTCGGTACAAAGCCTATTTCTTAGCACAGACTCTTGAAAATGCATTTAATCTGTATAATCATGTTGCTTAATCAAGGACAAAAAAGATTTTTTTAAATGATCCAAAATAAAATTAGGAAAGGTTCTTCATGTGATAGCTCAAAAATGAGTGAAATGCAGGAGTTTGACAGTTTTTTCAAGCCACTGTTGCACTGACATCTTCTCCATGCTGTCTAGCACAATGAACCCTTCTGAGTGAGAAATTCAGCATTTCTTTTTGAGAATCTCTCTATATTTTTACCCAGATGAAAAGTCCTGTCTCAGTAGGGAGGGCTGACTGTTCTAGGCTTTTATGAAAAGTGAAATGCAAGCCATTTGTGAGTGTATCTGTCTGCTGTGTCAGAGAATGGATAAAATGGATTCCAGCTGCTTAACTTAAACCCCAGGAGGTGACTCGGGACAGATACAGTCTGTCACTGTTATTTCCCCTTTCCTCTTCCCTTAACCCAAGCCTTTCTATATAGGTCCTCAAGGGTTACCTGGATTATTTTTTCAGAATAAACACCATAGGTCAAATTCCAAATGGTTATTTGGAAGCCTTGAAAGTAGGTAAAAGCAGAACTCCCTGTCTGGCTTTGGGATTTCACAAAAAAATAGTGGGTTTGTCTATTCATTTTTCTTTCTACAGTGGGGTGATAAGCTAACCTACATCATTAGTATGTGGTGTGCTTGGAATCTCAAAGAAAATGTAGAATTCTGATGCGGAAGTTAAAATTCATCTTGTGCTATTTATATAAACATAAATGGAATTCCAGATTCCCTTAAGCCTTACTGGTAAGACTTCAAAAGGAAATGATCATAAGCTAAAGTGAAAAATGATGTTCTTAAAAGAGTTACTTAGGGTGTGAATAATTACTTCACCTTGATGAGTGAAACTGGGAAAATGTCCAAAATTAAAATGTATACAAAGTTTGTAGTTTTCACCTGGAAGCTGTTTTCAAACAAGTGCATTCTACAATACATCTTCAATTATTTTAAGGAACAATATAGATGAGTCCTAGCATCATTGGGTTTCAGTCATTCCCTTCTTAAATCTGTTTTTGGGGTCTGTAGACTTCTTCATTTCAACCCTCTCATCTCTTCTCTAACCCTGTTTCCTTATATTTAGCAACTGGGCTCCCTGGGCTCCATATTCTTTTCACTTGTTAAAAATCACAATTTTGGGGGATGCCTGGGTGGCTCAGTTGGTTAAGCGTCTGACTCTTGGTTTCCACTCAGGTCATGATCTCACAGTTGGTGGGTTCAAGCCCTGCATCGAGCTCTGCACTGACAATGGGGAGCCTGCTTGGGATTCTCTCTCCCTCTCTTTCTCTCTGCCCCTCCCCCACTCACACTGTCTCTGTCTCTCTTTTAAAAATGTGGAAACTGAGTCACAAAGTGGTTAGTTGATTTATTAATATCATAAAGTCAGATTTAAGCCAAATTCTCATTTGAAAATTTTTATTTAAGGTTTATGTGGTCCCATATGGAATATGCTGCAAATAAACAATTCTAAGTTGTATCATGGCACATTGGTGCCATGGTGTTAGACCAGTTTGGTCTTTGAAATGATTGAGCTCTTCAAAGTTTAGTTGTTGATCAGCAAAGTCTGGAGACTTCTAGCTTCCCTGGTTGTTTTCAGCTTTGTTTTAAGCAAATGAACACATAGGTTTCCAGAGCTTTGTGTAATATGTGAAGAACATTTGAAAGAAATTAAGGACAGGAGCAGATAACTAAATGCTGAGATGCCAATTTAATGCTAAAATAATATAAATGGTGTATAAGCAAAGTTCTGGGCAAAGAAGTTCATACTTTTTAATATACATGGTCTATTGCCAGAGGGATAGATGGAACATTAACTAGAAAACAAAGGAAGTTACCTGTCATGTCAGAGAAGAAATATTTAGCTTTTTACTTGGAGAGTGAAATATATCCAAAAGAAAGGCTAATATACCAGGGATCAATAAGCAGAAATCTCTGTGGCCTTCTGAGCTCTGGGTAGATTTATACAGGATCTGAAAATATCCAAATAGAAGCCCACCTGATTTTTTTTTTCCCAAATAGCTAACTATTCCAGCACTATTTCTCCATTTTTTATCCATTCACTAAAATGCCCTGGTTACCGTTTGTCAAATACTTCTACTTGGATCTGTGCCCAAGCTCACTGTCCTGTTCCACTTGTAAAGCTATATTATCTAGTATTGTTAAGATGTTGTCTTAATTTTTGAATACTTGGGTATATTTGAAAATGTGAAAATGCAAATCTACCCTTACTATTCTTCTTTTCCAAAGAGTTATTTTTTTCTGTCTTGCCATTTTCATGTAAGTTTTCATTGTTTTCCAGTTTTAAGCAAAAATTCCATGGGAATTTTTATGGATTTACATTACATTTGTAACTTGAAGAGAACTTTTATCTTGGTAATATGCTTTCCCATGCAGCTGCATACATCCTTCTCCATTCATCCACGCTTCCTTTTGGGTCTCATGAAGTTTTTTATGATACTTCATATAGTTTCAAAACACATCTGGTTAAATCAATTCACAGATGTTTTGTATTTCTGTTGCTTTTCTAATTGGCCTGCCTCTTCATATTCCTAACTTCATATTGGTGGTATATTGAAACATGACTTTTTTTTGTATATAAATTTGGTAACTAGGTTAGCTACCATATTGAGTAGCTTCTCTGTGAAATGTCATTTATCTTCCATTGCTGATATGATGAGTTTGAACATTGAGACCCATGCTCACTTATGGGAAGAACCAAGCCATCGTCTCTGTCTCCCGCCAAATCCAACTAGTCTCCACTTTGTCTTTAGCTTTCTGACTCACCTTCTCCCATTTCTCTGATCTGAACTTTGGGGCCATACCTTATGCCTGTTGGTGTTATGCAAGATTTCAGATTCTTCTTCAGAGCTGCAAGGCTGTAGGAAATTACGACTCTGCACTTAAAATCTTATATCCTAGAGGAACAAGATAATTTTCCATAATACCAAATAAAGCTTTTAAAACTTCAGGGGCGCCTAGGTGGCTCAGTCAGTTAAGCGTCTGACTTCAGCTCAGGTCATGACCTCATGGTTCATGAGGTTGAGTCCCACATCAGGCTCTGTGCTGACCACTTAGAGCCTGGAGCCTGCTTCCGATTCTGTTTCTCCTTTTCTCTCTGCCTCTCCCCTGCTCGCGCTCTTTCTCTCTCCCAAATAAATAAACGTTAAAAAAAAATTAAAAACCTTGTCACAAAATACCACAAATACAAACTTGTAAAACATTAACAGATTCTCTATTTTATCAGAAGAGGAAAAAATGAATAATAAAACAGTGAATAAAATGTATTTAATTGCTGGTACACCAGGCTGTGAATAAACTTGACATTCACAAATGAGCGCTCAGTGTTAAGTTAGCAATCAGATAAAACTCAGGGAAGAGGTAAGACTGAAGCGAGTGTCAGAGAAGGGGCAGGATTTTAAGAGAGAAGAGAGAAGGAAGATAAAAGAGCCTGCAGGTATCGGCCCCCCTTTGACCTTTCAAGCGGGTAGTTGGGGACTGGTTCTGCTAGAGGCCCTCATTCATTTCTAGAAGAGGCTGTTGTTTCTCAGTGGTCAGGATCAGGTCATGCTGACTGCAGTTTGTCACATTTCACCTTATTTACTGTTTCTTGAATGAGTGTATAAAAACTAAGCAATGGTCTTGCAAGTAATCTTGAGAGGACTTAAAAAAATTCAAAGTCTTAGACATGTGTCAGAGGCCCCAGGTAAACCTCCAGTGTACCCCTAAATCCACAGGGATCCCTGTAACCACTTTTTTCTTCATGATCACTTTGTTTTCAGACAATCTTCCCAATCCTCCCAGCCCTGCACCCCTTTTCCCACCCCAACAAGAAATAAGATCTAATGAGAAATTATTGTATCATGTGTCATGTACGTATGGTTTTGAATAGCTCGCTATTTTCCTCATGGAAATCTTTTTAAATTTATCTTTCTTAAATCGCTGGCTGGAACACTTAATTTCTTGACAGAAATGCAGAGTTAATTATCTGCTTAATGAAGTTAAAAGTCCAAAATACACTCCTTTATTTAAACAGAAAAGCTGGCTTACTTTGCCTAAAGATACAGGTCTGAGCTACAGTTGTCTTCATGAAGTTATAGCCCCATTTCTGAAGAATTGATCTTTGACATGTTCAAAGATAAGGGAAAGAGAAGTTAATGCAGACATATCTAGGGGGATACACAGCACAGCATGGGATTCTTCTGTCATGAGAATCACATTTGAAAAGACTCATTTCTTTTGCCTGAAGTGGAAAAACGCAGAGGGAGAGATTAAAAATTGGTCTGTGTTGTATTTCTGGATATGACAAGCATCAGTTATTATCATGTCATTGTTCTTTCTCTTTGTTTGCTGTTGCAAAACAAATACTAAATGTTACTTGAGGATTATTTATTTTTTTGCCAGAGTCCTTATTTGAATAGCATGTGCAAAAACAAGACAAATGTGGTGTTACACCTCTGCTTCCTGTGTGGCTGTGGGATGAGAGCACTTGTGTCCACATAGTATTGTCTGTCCCCCATAGAATGATTTTTTTTTTTTAATTTTTTTAATTTTTTTTTTCAACGTTTATTTATTTTTGGGACAGAGAGAGACAGAGCATGAACGGGGGAGGGGCAGAGAGAGAGGGAGACACAGAATCGGAAACAGGCTCCAGGCTCTGAGCCGACAGCTCAGAGCCCGACGCGGGGCTCGAACTCACGGACCGCGAGATCGTGACCTGGCTGAAGTCGGACGCTTAACCGACTGCGCCACCCAGGCGCCCCTAGAATGATTTATTTAATGATCTGACCATTGTGTACTAGCACGTGGCCTATAGGTCTCATAGCCCTACAAGGTTGTAGTATGGTCTGGAATCTCTGGTGTGGTTCAGAAGTGACACACTCCTAGGGTTTCTTCGGACTTGGACAAAATTAGGTTTGAACTTCTGTTATGGATCATATTCACTTTTTAAGAGTATCACCTGCCAAGTAGCCTAACTTCTGGTGGTATGGGAAGGAGACTGTTTTCTCTAATTATACACGTAGATGACCAAATACTGGCTATGTGCTACTCTATGAGATTGAATGTCGACTCGGTCAACCTCTTAGCTTTTCGTTTTGAACCAAAATTATAATAATACTATAGCTGATATTTATTAGTTACCACTTGCTGAAGACTATACTAAATGCTTTTTAATCTTATTTAATCCTAATATTTTATTAGGTAGATTCTGCTTTGTTCCTTGAAGTATGTAAAGAAACTGAGGCCAAAGAAAGTTAGCTAACTCCCTCAAGGTCAAAAATCTCATAATAATACCCTGTGAATTTCTTCCTAGACCTTCTAGGCTTGAAGCTATGGTGGTTTGTAGCCAATTTCTTGAAAAGATAACAACAATCGTGGTTGGTTGGAGAGAAAAGAAAAAGATATTTTAGGACTTGTTGGTTGTAATAGTTATCTACTGCTCTGTAACAAATTTCCCCCTAAAGTAGCAATTAACTCATGCAGTTTATGAGAGTCAGGAATCTAAGGGTTGCTTAAGTGGGTGATTCTGACTCCGATTATCATGAAGTTATAGTTAGATTTTGAGTTGGAAACTGCAAACATCTGAAGGTGCTTGAGGAATACTTCTTAGCAGCTATTGGCACAATCAGTTCCTCATCATGGAAATTCTCCACAGGGGTGCTCCTGTGACAGGGCAGCTGGCTTTCTCCAGAGCAAGTCCTCATAAAGAGAGAAGGAGACAAAGAGAGACCAGCAAAGAGACAGAGACACTATTATGAGAGTGAGACTAGAGTTATAATATAACCATGGCAGTAACTTCGTCACTTCTGTCACATTCTGTTCACTAGAAGAAAGTCCAGTCTGCACTCGGGAAAGAGGATTAAACTCGATTTCTACAAGGGCAGGATCAAAAAATATGTGTTCACATCTTTTTTTTTTAATATGAAATTTATTGTCAAATTGCTTTCCATATGGTGTAGTGCATTCATATCTTTAAAATCACCAATAGTAGTCAACTTTTAACTGTGTATGTGTGTTGAGATGGAGTGGTGGAAGGGAATCTTTATCTGCTTTTTTCTCTTAATATCTACCTCCATTGAAAGAAGCCAAATTGATGTTTAAACCCAGCCTACATATCTGTTCCTTGTCTTCGCTGAATATTACAAATGCTGGAAAATAGAATCATGTATGTTTTATCTTTAGAAGGCTATCTCAACCCACATATACAAATGTATACATCATGAAATAGGTATCAATAGAGCTAAAACATATGTAACAAGAGAACACATTTTTTAAGTTAATATTAAAGGTGGCTATTCTAAAAAAGCTTTTAAAGAAGTATTTCAAAAATATCAGCTTTCAGAAAAGATTCCAGTTTTTTAAATGACGGAAAATCCACGTCTCTTAGGAAAGGCTCAGTTCGGTCACTGATTCAGCAGAAATGCCATGCTGGGAAATGGAAAGGAATCCAAGTTTTGCAACGCAGTGTTCTCTAGAGGCCCACCCTAGAGCAGAATGGGTAACCCAGGACTATCTGCATTGTGGAGTTTGGAATAGATTTGATAGAAATGGTTCAAACTCGTTAGAGTAAGAATAGAAAATAGGAAAGCATCGCTTTGTCCTCCTAATCTGGAAAGTTATCAAGGAGTAAATGCATGTAAGTAGTACGCCAAAGGATGGAGAGCAGATCTATGGGCAGAGATTGGTAGAATATAGTGGGACTGGAAGTCACTTTCAGGAAAACAAGTAACATAAACAAACACGAGAAACACAATGCATTTTCATGGAAATTTGGGAAGCATGGTGTTTTTGAAGCACTTTTGGATGTTTCAAAATACCCACTGTTTTGGATGCCAGTGGGTATTTGCTGAAAGGCAATTTGGGAAATTTAGAGTTTAATCATTAAGCAGTAGAGAGATACTGAAAATCTGACAGAATGGAGTTGGTCACGTGGGGATCAATTCGGTGAGCTCTTCTTTCAAACACTTAATTGATTTCCCAACTGTGACCTGAAAAATGAGGATAATGTTTACTTCAGACATAATATTGATCCTTATTCCTTGAAAGAAAAGTTGTGTATATTATGCCATTTTACACGTATTTATGTGTATGTGAATCTGAATCATTTTTATGAATTCTATAAAGCACCACTATTTTCAACAACCATTACTTATTCCACATTAAAAGCAATATAATGGAACTAAGAATTTTTCTCATTTTTAAAAATGCCATTCTTGATCTCATTCTTTTTTGGTTATTAACAGAATGAATTAAGAAACACAAAGCTAGCGTTGCCAGCGTTGTGTGTTTCCCTATTGGTGTATGTTTTTACACGATCCAGAAGTAGTGGACAAAGGCCGAGAATTTTTGGTTTTCAACAACAAACAAAACCACAGTGATGCAAAATGTCCAGAAAATATTTAAAGACTTTTCTTTGTTTTCTTGGGAATATCAAAATATATAGGTTATCACTCTTCCTCACATAGTCCTGTCATTTTTCTACATCATCTGAAAATCAATATTTCAATAAATTGTGGTAGGTGAAAGGTTAACTCACAGGTGTTATCTTGCTTATGAGAGAGAAATGTGTCTCGATTTATCTCATGATTCAGTCAACTATGAGCAATAATTATTCTAGCAAACGTTTGTTAACTTCGTGATTTCTGGCTTTTAAAAAAATTAAATCACTAAATATCCCACCTATCAAATATCCTTTATATATATATATATAAAATATATATATATATATAATATGTATTACATATATATGTATCATGTATATAATGATGTACACATATATATCATATATATAATATATATGATATGTATAATATATATGTATACACATATATATATACACATAATATATATATGTATACATATATATAAATGTATATATACGTATGTGTATACATATATACATACACATACATATGTGTATACATATATATACACATACATACACACACAATGTTTAAAATATTTAAAATAAAATAATAAATAAACGTGATAAATGAAAAAGAAATCACCCATATGGCTATCACCCAAATAAACGGGCCGTTCTTAGGTTTGGAAGGCAACAAAGATCTGAGGGGGACATACTCTTTAATCCCCATGGTCAAATCATTCTTCTGTTCCAACAATTTTAGCTCTTTAATATTGCTCTCACCCACTGTCTGTCTTCTCTCTCTACTCCTGTCTAGGCTGTGTGAGGCAGACCCGCCATGATTCTCACCGGGATCCTTTGCCACAGACACAGAGTTCATTATTCTACTTCCAGTGTTGCCTGTGAATCACATTCCACCCTGCAGGATGAGAAATACTTTCCCCAAAATAAGATTTCCCCTTACCCTAAAACCTAAATGGCTAAAGCCTTGCAATGGGTCCCCATTGACCTCAGAAGAAAAGTTCTGATGCTTTGTCCAGGACACATAAGATCCAACGAAGCTGGGGCCCTCCTTGCCCACCAAGTACCCCTGCTCATCTCTGTAGTCCTCCTGTAGTCCACCTCTTGCCAGTTCTGGGTGACTTTTGTCCCAGCCATGCTTAGCTACTTACAGTTCTCTGAATCCCTCATGGTCTCTTCCCCGACGGGGCCTTGCTATGTAGTGGTCCTTCTGAGTGGATGAATTCCTTTAACCTCCACAGATTCTTTCTCAGGGCTCCAGTTATCCACTTGCTTTTCATCTGGTTGGTCCCGTAACATTTCTGGTGATGTTACAGGCTCTGCTTAAATGTCACTTCCCCCAGGAAGCCTTCCTTAACCCTCAAGAGGAGTTGTGTGCTCTCAAAGCATCTCTTGTATGTCCCCCTGCTTGCTCCTATCAATTCTTACGTACCTGTCACCCTCCTGTCTTGAAGTCTCTTATAGTGCTAGGGCTAGTTAAGCTACTCAGTATAATTTTTTGACTATATGTTCATTCACTGCAGAGGTGAGGTTATACTGTCGATCACTGCTGATCGTGAATCATCTGGAAGAGGAGAGGGGCTCAGTGCCTGCAGTCCCAGTTCTGGGCAAGGTAGCCAAAGTAACTGCCCATTCTAAGGAACTAGGGAGAAGGCGAGGAGGGAACAGGTGTGCAGAATTTCCACCAAAAACCTGTTCATAAAATTTGGAATGATTGCGTGCCTAGGGCAGCGGCATACTCTTTTTGAATTGACCAACTCTTGGAAAGATAACTATCCACCCCACCCAGCCTGCCTGGATTTCACTGGTGCCAGAGAAGTCAGGGTCCTCGGCAAGGGGCCAGATGTGTCTTGTGGCCAACTGGGGAAGACTGGAAAAAAGAAAGGAATTAGCAGTTTTAATCCTAGTTCTCACACAATTTTGTATTTTATAAATAATGCTATTTTTTTTAATTGTAGGCCAGCATCAAGTTTTCTCAAAGTTGGGTTTTTATTCCTTAGTCCATTATGTTGAGCTTGCCTTTAAAATGTGTTTGTCTATGACACATCTTCAGTTCACGATCTTCTGTTCTGACATTTTTAGAGCTGTAACCAAGATTATAATGTGGCAGAACATGGTAGGTGCAGGTGAGTAATATTTTTAGAGTTTCTTAGAAACAGAAGCCTCATTTTCATGCCAATAATGTAAAGAGCAAGGAGGAAAAAGACGTGGCATAAATATCATATCATATATATAAATTGGATTGATAATGTTATGTTTTTAATGGATCCAAACACTTTTTCCCCCACAGAAATATTTTTAGTGATTATTATAATGAGAGCCTGATTCCCACGGTACGTAAGGAAATACATAATGCTAGAAAATAAGGAAACCTAATTTTATTTCCTTGTCAGTTCTGCCTTTGAGTTCTGCATTGGTCACCCCTCTACAATAACATATGGAAAACTATCTTCCCCCAAACTGTGTAAATCGGGTTGTCTTCGGAGATGTCTCCAGAAAGAACAATTTTAGAATCAGGTAAAATTTGATTTGAATCCAAGTTCTGCTACTTGCTAGCATATGCCCAAGTTAACCTCTGCACTGTCATTTCTTCATTTGCCAGATGTGAATAACTGTACCTCCCTCCCAAGGACATCGAGAGCACTAAATGAGACCACATATACAGGGTGTCTGTCACTACATGTGGCTCATAATAGGGAGTCAAGAGAGACTAGTTATCAGTTTACTTCTGGGACCTTTCCCAAGTTTCAGCCTTTGTTATTGGACAGAATTGCTGTGCGTGTGGTTTGGAGCTTTATACAGATATGGGTTATTTCTTAGAACAACAATCAAAACATTTTGTTTCTACAAGGTCTAATCTAAATAAGATTTTGTTTAGGTTAGTCTTTCTACAAAGACTAATCTAAATAAACGTTTGGAATGTTGATCCTCCAAAGAAATTAAATACAAGTTTAGCGTTCTGAATTTTTTTTTAACGGATAGCGTGCTTCATTAAACTTTCCTTCATTGTAAGGATCCGCATTCCAGCTGACTTACAAAAACCAAATGAAGAGTTGAAACGGATGGATTTGTTTCTAGGGGATCCTGTCTGGCGAGTACGTAGAGGTACATCCCTATCTTTGAGTGACAGACCAAACTGTGGCTTATGGGCAGAGACACGATTGTATGGAGGTGCAAGTGTCTGTCAGTAGCAAAATTAGCAAAATCCAACAGAAATTAATTCATAACAATATAGGGGAACAACTGAAAAGGAAACACAGCTCCTAGTCAGCCATCTCCTCATTAATATGATCAAAACAGATCATCTGCAGCGACAGAACATATACTCCTACAGCCCCCTTGGAAGCACAAAGGAGGGATGTGGAACCTGCCTACCCACAGTTATAAATAGCTCCAGGAGCAGAATCCAATGCCTCTGAATCCTGAAGAGATTCAGAGTTGCCTCAACACTGAGGAAACAGTCTTCTTTTGAAAAGCAATAAGCAAACAAAAAGTGTGGTTTGGAGAGGGTAACATGCTTTCTCAGTCCAATTTAATAAACACACAAGAAGCACCTGCCAGGTTCAGGGTGTTGCCAGATGTCACGTGCCAAAAGAAACATAATATGGAACGAAAATTAGCCCTGCCCACCAATGAAGTGATGTGATAAAACATTTTTGTTAATGGCTACTCTACTGTCTTGAGCATTGTTGTTACAGGCTCTTTTTCAGCTGGCAGACAAAGCAATTGTCGATTTGACAGAGAAACCGTAGGAAATGATGTGAACCCCTTCGCTACCCCACAGGGTTTAACGTAATATAATCAGATCTTCAGCCTCTATGAGGAGGGGACTATGATGAGGCATGGTTCTGTGGCCACAGGAAAGAGGGTAGTGGCTGGAAGGGGCTGTTTTCTTTCTTATTCTCCACTTTCATCATGCAAATCAGAGGCACAAATAAAGCTCAATGAGCTGGTCATGGTAAGAGAACAGTTCCTCCACATTACCCATTGTACCCAAAGTGTTAGGTAGCTACTCTGTATTTTATGCAGCCTAAGAGTTTGCAAATGAGTCTTAAAGAATGAGCAAATAGCAATAAAAGTCCCCTACTTCAGTTTCAAGCTGAATCCCTGGCAGCTCTTTATCTTCTGTCCCCACAGTTCTTGTGGGGATTGTTTGAGGAGGAGCTAGGATGCAAATTCACTGCAGATCCACGTCTGTGCAATTCTGAAATCCAGAAAGTTCTGAAAACGGAATGCTTTGGTTTTCTTGTTGTTTGGTCAGCTTAGCATCAAAATCCATTTGATTATAAAACCTATTTTAATACTCAGGAGTATGCTGTAAAGGTATCAATATAGTCATTACAGCATATTACCCCAGACTCTGCTGGGGGGTATTATATATGTGATGAATGTATTTTACATGTGTGCGTGTATATCTCAGGTATCGCTTTCTAGATTCTGAAAAAGTCTGAATTTTTTTTTTTTAAATTTTTTTTTCAACGTTTATTTATTTTTGGGACAGAGAGAGACAGAGCATGAACGGGGGAGGGGCAGAGAGAGAGGGAGACACAGAATCGGAAACAGGCTCCAGGCTCTGAGCCATCAGCCCAGAGCCCGACGCGGGGCTCGAACTCACGGACCGCGAGATCGTGACCTGGCTGAAGTCGGACGCTTAACCGACTGCACCACCCAGGCGCCCCAAAAGTCTGAATTTTTAAACACATCTAACCCTAAGAGTTTCAATGGCAGATTGAATTAAGATGGATATGCCATAATATATGATATGGTAAACAGATCTTCTAATTATTTTCAGACCATCAGATTGTATGCTTTAGCAATGCTGAAATGCAGTACTATCTTATGTTAATAAAACAACTACCAATTCTTTGAGAAGTTCATAGCACTTCAAAACTCAGCAGCATACATCAGGCATGGACAAGTGAAAGTTGACCCCTAGGAGTTTGGGGGAAAGTATGGATGGATTTATTCACCTCTCAAAAATGATGCTCTTATGAGACTAAACTAATTATGTTTGTGACAAGTGTACTGGCATGTAATGAATTAGGATTGCTTTCACTTGTAGGCTTAATTTACTAAGGAATCTGGAGCTGCCTTCTGAAAGTTACTGCTGACAGATGATTTAGATAGCTTGAGAACAATCAGTTGGTTTAAAAAATATTCCTTTTTGTATTTACTGTTGCTACAGGATGTGATGCTTGTTTTTTTGTAGGCTCTGTATCCTGTGTAGTATTCTGTAGAATTTTCCTAGTCATGGACGATGCTCTCTTAGGAGGTGAAGAGTGTGGCCTCAACATGATATCTGACATCTGGAAAGTCTCTTTAATCGAACTACAGTTGAGAAAAGCCCACCATCACACACTTAACTATGGAGTTGCACTTTAAGCAGATGGAAAAGCTAACTGCCAAGCCTGGGAGTTCTCTTTGAGAATAAGTTCAGATAGGAAGGAGTCAGGGTCTTACCCCAAGAGTGTGCTCTCACCCCTTCTTCCACCCATTTCCACTTGGGGCCCCAAATCCAAATTGAAAATATAGCCTTGTCTTTAGACCTGGAGTAGTACCACTAATGGATTAATTACTGATATCCCCCCCCCCCCGACTTCGCTGAAATCAAGAGATGATATTAACCATTTAGAAACCTATAAAACCACAGAGCCCTGAAAAATGAACAAATTCAGTACTGGGGGCCACCTAGAGCCGAACATTTCCTAGAAGGCCCCAACCTTGAATAGAAGCAGAGCTCCCAGGGCATTCTCCGCTGTGCCAAGTGGCTGAGCCCAGAGTACTGCTTGGACCATGCTTCTTTCATACTTCTGACCTCTTCTTGTGCTTGGTTCTTTGCCATCTTCCATGACCTCAGTATCTCCTACCCACATGACCTTGCTACACAGTCCAGTTAACTCTTATTAATAGGAATAGCTACTATTTAGTGAGCATTTAATACATATCAATCATTGAGAAAACTTTAACTCAACTTCTCTTTTAGCCCAACTGCACCAAGACTCTCCCAGTTGAGCACCTGGCAAATTACAGGTGCTCGATCTAAGTTTTCACCACTCTCTTCACCTCCCTTAAGAGTTCATTTGGTTCATCTTGAGATTCCTTCATCTGGCACAACAAATATTCATGGAGTACTGAGTCTGATTTAATTCTCAGCAGATGCCAAGATGGAATTAGGAATTCAAGAGATTCTCTGTGAAGGGAAAAGGGAAGAGGAAGCAGGAGTTGTGGGAAGAACCTTCAGACTGTGGTGCCGGTCTGACACCTGGACAGAAACATGAAAGTGGGGCAGGAAGAGCCACCAAGAAAGTCCTGACCAGGCCAGTAGGGAGCCCCACATCAGGCAGAAATGGCCCAGTTCTTGAACTTTCCCTGTGCTCAATCAGTGGCTGGGAGTAGCCTATAGAGAAAGTGGCAGGAGGATTGCAGAGGAACCCTAAGGAGCAGCAGGTGGAACGGGTTCTGTTCTCAGGGAACCTCCACCTACCACAAGAATGTGATCTCAGAGCACGGGCAAGGATTCAGGAATTCTTGAAACATCCACCTTCAAATACCCATTTCTCTTAAGTCTTGAAGGCTTTTCAGTCCATAAGAGTCCAGTGTTTACAAGTTTTTAAAAGCAGATGTCTCTGGGAAGGAAAAGACCTAAAGCCTTTGTTATCTAATAACTTAGCAAAAGGTGGTTGAAGGCCTGATGAGAGTCAAAGGACAGGACCCACAATCTCTGAGCACCACATTAGTATTTAATGAGGTGCTGTGAGGGCACCATCCCTCATCGGAAGAAATAAAAGCTTCCTTCTGCTTTTCTCTGAGAGTTTAATTAGAGTTTCCATGTTTCATATTACAGACTCACTTTCTTCATTTCAATAAGAAAATAGTTGCTCAACAGGGAGGCAGCTGACTTCAATCCTTATATATTGGAGCGGGAACATTCATGGATCATGTCAAATATCAGGATGCCTGGAGCAGAATGGCCATGACTCTGTGTGTTCTGCATGTCCCCATGTTGGCATTTTTTGAGGTCATATGACAAGAAGGGTAGAGCATGATGAGAGAATTTCTTCCCCTGTTGATAAAAAAAGTAAAAAAGTCATTCTTTTCTTTGCATTCAGCACTAGATAAACCAGTGAATACAGACCTAACCTGTTCTGGGATGAAAACTGGACCAATGTTCCCATAGATTTGTGGAAAAAAACACAGGGGAGTTAGTGGACTTAAAGTCATACTGTGAGTTAATGGCCAAGACTGTCCATAGAATCACATCCTCCATGAGCATCAATAAAAATATTACGTAGAACTGAGTAGAAATACTCAAACTAGTTCCTTCCGGTCCAATCACTAAACTGTTAACACAGAGCCTTTTGTGAGCATAATGAAGATTATCATTGTAACCTTCCAGGTACATGATTCTACATCTGTTGCCATGGCAAAGGAACAAAATCTAAGCTTCTGATTAAAATGAATCCTTTTGTTAAGAAATAATCAAGATTCCTATCAGAGTTTTATCACGGTCTTAGTCTTTTCATTTTTTATACTACCCGAAGCCTGAAGCTCAAAGTGCCTACTTGAAGTTTGCTTTTTATTGTTTACATAATAAGTGAATTAATTTTGTTCCGTCATTTCCTTGATACGTTTTAATAACATAAATGTACTTTAATCATTATGCGTATCTGAATGTTTTTATCTCAGGGGTGACAAGTAGATTGATGGATAGTGAGTATAACATACATGTTTCTTCTGGAATCTTAATTTTACATTTCAGTATTAAAGTTTTTGAGTGATTCCGTACAGAACACAAAAAACCTATCAAATATGAAAGAGGAATAGGAAATTATAAATAAAATCACTGTCAGCCTAGAGATACTAATTCCAGTATAGGCTTCCATAAATCCTTACCTGAAGGCTGTAAATGTTGCTGAGAAAAACCTGATGCTGATGTGATTTAAGTGTCTCTGCTCAAGAAATTATGCTGTCTTTTTGCTACTGTCCGCTTAAAGAGAAGTTCAGCTGCCATTTAGATGATGTATTTCCTCCTTTGTAATTGCTTATTTTCTGTTCTGAAAAGCTTTCCTTCCAACAGTGCTCTTAAGGGCGCGATTTTATAATCAAGAGCCTCTGCCCTTCATAGCCTCATGAGACTGGAACTTGCTGTTTCTCTCCAGAGATGCTTAACAATGAGTCAGGAATGATCAAGAGGCTTTCTGTGGCTTAAACACTTTTTGATAGGGGCAGAAGGAAAAGGACACCTGTATTCTAGTCTAGTCTAGAAGAGGTGTGTGATTTCAAGCAAATTATCCTTAATATCTTTGAACCTCATTTTGAAAATGAGGAATTTAGACTCAGTGGTCCCTTCCAGCTCTATAATGCATAGTCTTTGGTAGATTATCTGATTGCTCATGAAATTTAGTGATTTTTGATACTGAATTTTGTTTTCCACATATCAGACTATATATACCCTGTTATTGTTGTTAAATATCTCTCTCATTCAAAATGAGACTTTTTAATAGTTATACACACTTAACTGATGTTGTTGAGAATGCTCCCTATTTAATAAGCTCTATGTGTATTTAGTGTTTGGCTAAAACATTGTTTGCACTCTTTATGTTTTGTGTGTGTTAATGTTACGTGTTTGTTGAATGAATGCTTTTTAATCTATACTACTGCAAAAGCAGGTGGTTTTATTTTATTTCCTTCTTTAATGCACCTTCACAAAGGGATATTCAGTAAATAAGAGGTACTCATATACACATTTTATCTTGCCCTTTTTTTCCAAAGATTGGTCAGTGAGTTTGAAGATAACTTTTGTTTAAAAAAAAAAAAAAAAGACACTCATGTGGTAAGAGTCATTTGAAAACAGAGGTTTGGAAAAGTTTCTGTTTTTCTCAGGGTTCTCAAACTTTATTATTTTTACTTATTTATTGATGTATTTTACTGTGGTAAGAACACTTAACATGAGATCAGTCCTCTAAAACTTTTAAATATACCATACATTATTATTGACTATAATTTCTAACATTGTACAGCAGATCTCTAGAGTTATTCGTCTTGCTTAACAGACTTAGAGCCTGTTGGTTAGTGACTCTCCATTTCACCTTCCCTACCAGCCCCTGGAAATCCCTCTTCTACTCTTTGATTCTTTGAATATGACTATTTTAGATACCTCATACAAATGGAATTATGCGGTCTTTATTTTTCCATGACCTGCTTCTTGTACTTACCATATTATCTTCAAGGTTCATTCATGTTGTCACATATTACAGAAGTTCCTCTTTTTTAAATTTAAGGCTGTATTCCATTGTCTGTATATACCACATTTTCTTTATGTAGTCATCTGTCTATGGATATTTAGGTCATTGCCTTATCTTGGCTATTGTGAATAGTGCTGCAGTGAACATGGGAGTGTTCAAGGTCCAAATTCATTCTTTTTGATTGTGAATATCCAGTTTTCCCACCACTATTTGTTGAAGAAATACTTCATTCCCTATTGTGTATTCTTGTCCTCCTTGTCAAAGATCAGTTGATCAGATATGCATGGATTCACATCTGGGCTCTCTATTCTATTCCACTTTATGAATGCTTGTCTTATGCTTAGTAGCATCCTGTTTTGATTACTGTAATTCTTAAAGATATTTTGAAATTATGAGGTATGGTGCCTCCACTTTTGTTGTACTTCAGCATTGCTTTGGCTGTTCAGGGTCTCCTGTGGTTCTATGTGAATTATAGGATTGTTCATTTTTATAAAAAATATTCTTGGGATTTTGATAGAAATTACATTAAATATGTAGATCATTTTGGGTAGAATAGACATTTTCATGTTAGTTCTTCTAACCCATGAACAGGAGATATCTTTCCATTTATTTGTATCTGCTTTAAAATTTCTTTAATCAGTATTTTATACTTTTTAGTGTACAAATCTTTAACCTTCTTGGTTAAATATCATATGACTTCACTCATATGAGGAATTTAAGGTATAAAACAGATGAACATAAGGGAAAGGAAGCAAAAAGAATATAAAAACAGGGAGGGGGGCAAACCATAAGAGACTCTTAATTACAGAGAACAAGCTGGAGGGGGTTGCTGGAGGGGCTGTGGGTGGGGGGAGGGGCTACCTGGGTAAGAGGCATTAAGGAGCACTTTTTGGGATGTGAACTGGGTGTTATACATAGGGAATGAGTCACTGGAATCTACTTCTGAAAACATTATTGCACTATATGCTAACTAACTTGGATGTAATTCAAAAATTAAAAAAAAAGATTATTCCTAAATATTTTATTCTCTTTGATAATATTTTAAATGGGATTATTTTCCTAACTTCCTTTTCTAATAGTGTATAGAAATGCAATTGATTTTTGTGTGCTGTTTTCATATTTTACCATCTTAGGGAGTTTGTGTTAGAACTAAAGAATTAGTTCTAACAGTATTTTTATGGAAGTTTTAGGGCTTTCTATGTACATGATCATATGGTCTTCAAACAAGGGGAGTCTGTCTTTCTTTCTTTCTTTCTTTCTTTCTTTCTTCCTTCCTCCCTCCCTCCCTCCCTCCCTTTCTTTCTTTCTTTCTTTCTTTCTTTCTTTCTTTCTTTCTTTCTTTCTGATTTGGATATTTTTCTTTCTTTTTCTTGCTTAATTGCTCTGGCTAGGACTTCCAGTACTATGTTGAATGGAAGTGGCAAGAGTGGGTATTCTTGCCTCGTCCCTGCTCTTAAAGGAAAAGCTTTTAGTTTTTCACCATTAAGTGTGATTTTAGCTGTGGGTTTTTCATGTATGGTCTTTATTATGTTGTGGAGAACTTGTATTTCTAGTTTGTTGAGCATTTTTATCATGAAAGGATATTGAATCTATTCAAACTTTTTCTCAAATCTTTTGAGATTATCATGTGATTTTTATCTTTTATTCTGTAATGTGGTATATTAATTGATTTTCCTGTTGAGCCACTCTCGCATTCCAGGGATAAATCCCACTCAGTCATGGTGTATGATCCTCTTAATGTGCTGTTGGATTTGGTTTGCCAGTATTTTGGTGATGAGTTTGGCATTACATTCTTTAGGGCTATTGGTGTGTAGTTTTTCTTGTAGTATCCTTGTCTGGCTTTAGCATTAAAGCTGAATTTATAAAATTGGGAGTGTTCACTAGCCATGAGTTTTCTGGAAGAGTTTAAGAAGTATTCATGTTAATTCTTCTTTAAATATTTGGTAGAATTCACCAGCAAAGCCATCCGGACCTGTGTCTGTCTTTGTTGAGAGGTGTTTGATTACTGATTCAATCTCCATACTAGTTATAGACCTGTTGAGAGTGTCTATTTCATCATGATTATTCATAGTAGGTTGTATGTTTCTAGAAATTTATCCATTTTTTCTAGGTTATCCAATTTGTTGGCATATATTCATACTAGTCTCTTATGATCCTTTATATTTCTGTGACATCCATTATGTCTCTTCTTTATTTCTGGTTTTATTTATTTGAGTCTTCTCTCTCTCTCTCTCTCTCTCTCTCCCTCTCTCTCTCTCTCTCTCTCTTTCTCTCATCTAGCTAAGTGTTCATCACTTTTGTTTCTTTTCAGAAAACCATTTCTGAGTTTTGTTAATTTTCTATTATTTTGCTATCCTCTATTTCACTTATCTCTGCTCTAATCTTTATTTTCTTTCTTCTGCTAAATTTAATCATAGCTTATTCTTTTTCTAGCTCTTTGAAGTATAAAGTTAGGTTGTTTATTTGATATCTATCTTCTATGTAGATGTTTAGAACAACATATTTTCCTCTTAGAACTGCTTTTTTTTTCACATTCCATAAGTTTTGGTATATTGTGTTTCTATTTTCATTAGTCTCACTTTTTTTTTTTAATTTCTACTTTGACCCACTGGTTATTCAGGAATGTGTTAAGTTGCACATATTTGTGAGTTTTCCAGTTTTTCTCCTGTTAATGATTTCCACCATTGTGGTTGGAAAAGGTACTTGATATGATTTCAATCTTTTTAAAATTATTACTTCTTTTATGGTCCAGCATATGATTTTCCCTGGAGAATATTTATGTGTTTGAGGAGACTGTGCATTCTCCTGATGTTGGATGGAATGTTCTGAAATATGTCTGTGTGTCCATTTGATCTATAGTGTGGTTCAGATCTTCTGGTTCCTTACTGTGTGAGTGTTCTGTCCATTTAGAAAGTGGGTTATTGAAGTGTCCTATTATTATGTTTTTGTCTATTTCTCCTTTCAGTTCTGTCAGTGTTTACATTATATATTTAGGTGATCTGATGTTGAATGCATATGCAATTTATAACTGTTATTTCTTTCTGGTGGATTGACTGTTTTATCATTGTATAATATCCTTTGTCTCTTGAGAGAATTTTTGAATTGAAGTTTACTTTGTGTGGTGTAAGTGTACCCACTCCTCTCTTTAGGTTACCATTTCCCTGTAATATATTTTTCCATCTTCTCACTTTCAGCCTATGTGTGTCCTTAAAACTGAAATGAGTTTCCTATAGAGCAATTTGTGCATTTTGTTTTGTTTTGTTTTGTTTTGTTTTAAGCCATTCAGGCATATTATGCGTGTTTATTAGGGAATTTAATCCATTTATATGTAAAGCAATCATTGATAGGGAAAGATTTACTATTGCCGTTTTGTTGTTTTCTGTTAGCCTTGTTCCTTTGTCTGTCTTGTCCTCTTGCTGTCTTCCCTTATATTTTTTTTGACTTTTTTTTTGGTAATAATAGGCTTTGCTTTCTCTTTTTCTTTGTGTAACATTTATAGGTATTATTTTTATGGATATCTTAGGGCTTACATAAAACGTCTTATAATTATAGCAGTCTGTTTTAAAAAGATAAGTTTAATCACATACAAAAACTCTACACTTTAGCTTCTCCTCCCACCCACATGTTGTTACTGTCACAATTTATGTGCATTCATATTGTGTGTCTTTTAATGTATTTTGGTTACAGTTCTATTGTAATACTTTCTCTTTTAACTTTTTTTTTTCATTTTGCAGTGAGAATAATGTTTATTGAGAGTGGTTCATTATAAACAATATATATATGTATATGAATATGAATATGTATATGTATATGTATATGTATATGTATATGTATATGTATATATATAAAATCTCTGCAATGCAAAAAATCCCTTTTGTCCCTGTGTGGCTGCAGTGAACAAAACCAACCGTCCAGTGTGGCTTCGCTGGGCCCCTAGCATGTGGACAGGGGTCATGGGTGCCACATGCTATGGGCAGAAGTTGCTGAAGTCTGGGCTCTCTCCAGCCTTATTTTCATGCCATGTGCAAGAACACAACGTAGTGTGGTTTGCATCCTACCCCCATGACCCTCCCCCGGCAGATGGCACCGTCTCAGACACAGGTAGCTTTCTTGTTAATCTGCCAGATGGGTGACCTCTAACTTGTGGCCTGCCCAGGGACTGAGTGTTTCTAAATGTTGCACGATGGACTGAGGTGCTGTGACCACTCTCCTTGGAGGCCGCTCTCCATGACGGCCCCACCAGTCGTCCAAAGCTTCGCTTCCTCATTGCCTTCCTCGATGCATCCATTCTTACCACAATTTTAGCCAGACCCTTCCTGAGGACGCCCAAACCTCAGCTGCCACACATGGTGCTCCTGGGCATGACACCAGAGTTCCCTGGGATCTTGGGCCACCCAGCATCAAGGCAAAAGAGACGAGACCAGTCTGAAGGCAATGCTAGTCTCTGAAACCAGGCTGGCTGACCTGTTAGCTAACCAGCTAATAGCGCCTCCGTCTCGGCCAAAGGCTGCATCTGGTGCCGAGGAGCGATTCGGCTGGGTGGTCTGACGGCCCTCATAAACAGAGCCCACCTCTGCCCCTCAGAGCAGCCGTGGTGGGGGGGCGCCAGCCGGCTGGTGGGAGCAGATGCTGAGCATGGTTTGCGGTCCGGAGGGATGGAAGCTGCCGTGTGGCTGTTGGGGCAGCCTTGCTCCCTTGCCAATGACCGCTCACAAGGGTTGGGTGTCCTCAGCCCCTTTGGGAATGATCCATTTCCCTTAGTTTTTAGGTACAGACCTGCATTCAAGACCCAGCCCCACCACTGTCCTGGATATACTCTCCCCAGACTGATGGCCGGATTTTGTCTACAAGGTGAGGGGTCCTGGCACTCAGCCCACCAGCTGTGAGTTCCTTTCTTTTTGAAAGACAACTTGGGCAGGCTTATCTGCCCTCTGAACAGAGGTGTCCGTGGTTCTGAAGTCCCTGAATCTCACTATTATTGTCTTACTTGAGAGTGACCCTCACTCCCCGCAAGCGAAAGCTTAAATCTCAAAAAAACCAACCACAACAACAAAAAACAAATGGTCCATGCTACGTGCAGTGCTGTGTGATTCTGGGCGGGTATTACCCTTCTCTGTCAAGAAAAAAGAGACCCAGTGTTCTGTGCAAAATGTCCTGGCATGAACACTGGGGTGGGTGGGAGGCCACAGGCTATCCCCCCACTGCCTCAGGAGTGCAGGCCCTAGCACCCCAGCACCTCCAGCACCGTGAGGCTTGGGGCTCCCTATACCCAGAGAATGGGCCCCACTGTCAGGGCTTAGGCTAGTGTCAGGAGGCCTCATGGGTTGGTGGGGGGGAACTTTGGGACTCAAGTGGCTGTTCTTGGCCCTCAGGGTCAGGCATTCTCAGAGTACATTCAGCACTGCCAGCCAGGAAGAGCCAGGGCCCTGTCTCCTCCCCTCAGGGCCCTCCACCCTACAATGCTATAGTACCTGGAGGGTGCGGGGTGAGGTTCAGGGTCCTTTTGGCCTGAGGCCCAGCCCTCCTGAGGGCCCAGAGGCCTGACAACCAGCCACAGGAACTTGGGCCCACGGGGAGGCGGGAGGGAGTGGCAGCATTCACCAAAGGGCACAGGGAGGAGGTCTATAGCACTTCTGGGGGACGGGGGAGTCCCCCTGGGAGGAGTCCCCAGCCCTGGGAGCCGGGGTTGGCTACACGGTCTCCAAACACACCGATGCCATCCTGACAGGCGGCTTCTCCAGGGCTTGGCACCCAGGTCTGTGGGGAGGCGATCTCAAGCTTCTCCACCTGGGTCTGGTTTGCAGGCAACAGAGGGGACTGTGGAGGTCCCCTGGGCATGGTTGGAGTCAGGCCTGGGGTCCCCGGGGAAGCTCTACTCAGATGCTTTGCGGAGGCCTCCAGCAACCAGCAGGTGTGCGGGGTAAGTGACATGATGACACGCGCAATGCTGGTGGACAAAGCAGGCACCACGCCTTGGGCTCCAAGACTTCCCTGGGGCTTTGTCACACGGGCTTATGTGCCATAAGTGGTTCTGGCTTCCTCGAAGTTACTGATGCTGGTGCCGCACATTTGGTCAGCACAGGCTGGGTTGTTGTAGAAGATGCAGCCAGTGGCCCGGTTGCAGCCAGGCAGCACAGTGAAGCGGCCCTGGTGGTCAGCAGCGGCGGCCGCTGGGGGCGAAGCAGCGGTAGGCGACAGGACCGGAGCCGAGGTGGCAGTGCAACACCCCAGAGTTCACCAGCACGATGGCCACGTGGCCCTGTGCCAGGTGCTCCTGGATATCCTGCACGCTCACTGTGCATTTTTCCACCGGCACCTTACAGGCCTTGGCTTGTGCAAACACCTGGTTCACCCGGGTCTCCTCTGTCAAAGTGCTTCCTGTAGAAGGACTGGTTCTTGTAGCCCTTGTCAACGCCCAGGGTCTGCGTGCAGAAACGGTGCCTCACGCCAAAGTGGCGCATTAGGTAGGCCAGGTCAGTAGTCCAGATGCCCCTGGTTAGTCGTGGCTCCTGCAGGGCGCTCTCGAACTCACTGTCGCCCGGCTGGCCCAGGCACCGCAGCACCATCTTGGAGCAGGCCAGGCCGCAGTCCCAGGGGTAGAGCTGCTGGATGATGGGCACGGACAGCCGCACAAAGTCTCCGGGTGCCAGCGGCGTCCCCTCTGCCTCCGCCCTCGTAACCTGGGCCGCGCAGGGCGCCCGCGGCCCCCGCCTGGGGCGCCCGCTGCAGCTTCGGCTTTGACCGGGACAGGAGTGGGGCTGGTGCATGTCAGGTTCCTCCGCCCCACCACCGCCACTTGCTGGGGGGGCGGGGAAGAGAAGGCCTCTTTTAACTTTTATGCTAGAATTAAAAAGGACTTACCTACCACTATTACAGTAATACAGCCTCCTGTATGCGACATTTACCTTTATTAGTGAGTCTCTAATGCTCTGCGGTTGCTATTTCGTGTTCTTTCATTTCAACTTGAATAACTGTTGTGGGAAGCCGCGGAGAAGTTGGAGCGCTAGATGCATGGAACACTCTTTCCCTCTTCAGGTGGAGGCTGAGAGCTGGGATTTTCATCCGCTCAGTCCGTGCCGAGCATGGCAGATGATCCATGGAGGATCTGTTTCGGTTTTCACCAGGTAGCTAGCCTGTGCCAGGCCTGCCAGAGCGCCAAGACTGGCAAGACAGAAGCCGGTCCTTTGGGGAGTCCTCTTGCAAAGTTGCAGCGCTAGATACACAGACCAATCCTTTTCCCTCTACTGAGAAAAGCTGTAAGCTAATCCTGATCATGTAGTGCTGTTCCAGGGCTACGGACTCTGGCAAGAAAGCGTCCCCACCTGTGGCTTCAGTGAACCTGGTTTTATGTGTGCCCAGGGTGCAGGAGACGTTGATTAGTTTTCGGATTTGTCTGCGAGTTGTTGCTAAATCCTTGTCTATGCAAGGAGGAGGGCTCAAGCCTTCTTACTATGCCACCTTGCTAAGGTGACTCTCCTACTGATTCTTTCAAGAATAAAAAACCAGAGGGGTGCCTGGATGGCTCAGTCGGTTAAGCATCCTACTCTTGATTTCAGCACAGGTCATGATCTCACGGTTCATCAGATCAAGCCCCACATCGGCTTTGTGTGTGGCTGAGCTTCTGACTCTTGGTCTCAGCTCAGGTCATGATCTCACAGTTGGTTAGATCAAGCCTCTTGTCCAGCTGAGCTGACAGCCTGGAGCCTTCTTGGGATTCTCTCTCTCTCTTTCTCTCTCTCTCTCTCTCTCTCTCTCTCTCCCTCTCTCCCTCCCTTTCTCCTCCCCTCTGCCCCTCTCCTACTTGGGCACCCCCCCTTTCAAAATAAATAAACTTAAAACACTGGATTGTGTGATTTTTTTTAAATAAAGTTTATTTATTTATTTATTTTTGAGAGAGAGTGAGAGAGAGCGTGAGCAGGGGAGGGGCAGAGAGAATCCCCAGCAAGCTCCATGCCATCAGTGCAGAGCCAGACGAGGGGCTTGATCTCACCAACCACGAGACCACGACCTGAGCTGAGATCAAGAGCCAGAAGCTCAACTGACTGACCCACCCAGATGCCCCTGCAGTCTCTTATTTCAAAGCCCATTCTATTTCTAATATGCCACAGTTGCCTGTTTCTTAAAATTTCTTAGAAATTGCTCTGTACAAGACACATTACTAATGAGATTTATGTAGAAAAGGAATAAATTGAATTATCTTCTTACACATGCAAAGGGGTTTTCCTACTCTCTCCATGTGTGTATAATACACACACATTATAGTTTTTTTTTTAATTTTTTTAACGTTTTATTTATTTTTGAGACAGAGAGAGACAGAGCATGAACGGGGGAGGGGCAGAGAGAGAGGGAGACACAGAATCGGAAGCAGGCTCCAGGCTCCGAGCCATCAGCCCAGAGCCTGACACGGGGTCGAACTCACGGACCGCGAGATCGTGACCTGAGCTGAAGTCGGACCCTTAACCGACTGAGCCACCCAGGTGCCCCCACACACATTATAGTTTATATTCTGTGAATGTCCAAGCTTATCAATGGTTAAATATAAATTAAATTGAAACTCAAATATACGTTTATCAGTCAAAAAGTATAGTAATGCCCATTATTCAAAAACACAGGAAAATGAAGACTCTCAAACACAATAATGGGACTGTACGTGTTGGAAAATTTACAAAAAACTACAAACACTTGGTAATTTCACTCCTAGAAATTAGCTTAAGGAAATACTTAAGCATATGTGTAAAGCATGTTCATCATATAATTTCTAGTTTTTGTTATAAACAACCCAAGTGTCCAACAATATGGAATTGGATGAATAAATTATGAATATAATAGAAAATACCATTTAGCCATTAAAAATTATATTGGATAGGGTACCTGGGTGGCTCAGTTGGTTAAATGTCCCACTTCAGCTCAGGTCACGATCTCAATTTGTGAGCTCAAGCCCCACGTTGGGCTGTGCTGACAGCTCAGAGACTGGAGCCTGATTCAGATTCTGTGTCTCCTTCTCTCTCTGACCTTCCCCTGCTCACATTCTGTCTCTCTCTCTCCTTCAAAAATAAATAAACATTAAATTTTTTTTAAATATATATATTTCAAATGAGTATTTATAGGCATGAAAAGATATATGCATTTTTAAGTACAAATATCTGATTAAAAATAAACATATAATTGTTTTTAGAAGATAAACAAGGGCGCCTGGGTGGCTCAGTTGGTTAAATGTCTGACTTTGGCTGAGGTCATGATCTCATGGTTCATGAGTTTGAGCCCCGTGTTGGGCTCTGTGCTAACAGCTCAGAGCCTGGAGCCTGCTTCGATTTCTGTGTCTCCCTCTCTCTCTGCCCCTCCCCCACTCATACTCTGTCTATTTCTCTTGCTCTCAAAAATAAGACATTAAAAAAATTTTTTTCAAAGAAAAGAAACAATATATTATAGATGGTTTAATAGCTTCAGGCATAATTTACATACCATAAAATTCACCAATAAGTGTATGGTTAAATAACTTTTAGTAAATTTATAGATTTGTACCACAACAATCCAGCTTTAGAATAATAACTTTTTCTAAGTTTTTCATTTTTATTCCGGTATAGTTAACAGTGTTATGTTAATTTCAGATGTATAATATAGTGATTCAACAATTCTATACATTACTCAGTGCTCATTATGATAAGTATGGTCTTTAATCCCCATCATCTATTTCACCCATCCTTCCACCCAACTCCCCTCTGCTACCTACTGGTTTGTTTTCTGTAGTTAAGAGTCTGTTTCTTGGTTTGTCTCTCACTTTTTTTCTTTACTCATTTGTTTTATTTCTTAAATTCCACATATAAGTGAAATCATGTGGTATTTGTATTTCTCTGACTTAATTTGCTTAGTATAATACTCTCTAGCTCCATTCATGATGTTGAAAATGGCAAGATTTCATTCTTTTTATGGTGGAGTAATATTCCATTTTACACACACACACACACACACACACACACACACACACACACCATATCTTCTATACCCGTTCATCTATTGATGGACACTTGGGCTGCTTCCATATTTTGGCTATTGTGAGTAATGCTGCAATAAACATAAGGGTACATGTATCCCTTTGAATTAGTGCTTTTGTATTTTGGGGGTAAATACCCAGTAGTGGAATTATTGGATTATAGGGTAGTTCTATTTTTAACTTTTCAAAGAACTTCACTACTGTTTTCCACAGTTTACATTCCCAGCAACAGTGCACAAAGGTTCCTTTTCCTCCACATCCTCTCCAACACTTGTTATTTCTTGTGTTTTTGATTTTATCACTCTGACAGGTGTGAGGCGATATCTCTTTGTGGTTTTGATTTGCATTTTCCTCATGATGAGTTATGTTGAGCATTTTTTCATGTGTCAGTTGGCCTTCTAGATGTCTTCTTTGGAGAAATACTGTTCATGTCTTCTGCCCAGTTTTTAATTGGAATATTTGTGTTTTTAGGTATTGAGTTTTAAAAAGTCTTTATATGTTTTGGATACTAATAATGCTTTATCTGATATGCCATTTGCAAATTTGTTCATCAGAGACATTGGCCTGTAATTCTCTTTTTTGTGGTGTCTTTATCTGGTTTTGGTATCAGGGTAATGCTGGCCTCACAGAATGAATTTGGAATATTTCCTTCCTCTTCCACTTTTTGGAACAGTTTGAGAAGAATAGGTATTAGCTCTTCTTTTAAATGTTTGGTAGAATTCACCTGGCAGCCATCTGGTCCAGGACTTTTGTTTATTGAAAGTTGATTACTGAATCAATTGTATTGCTGGTAATCGGTCTGTTCAAATTTTCTATTTCTTCCTGACTCAATTTTGGTAGCTTATGTGTTTCTAGGAATTTATCCATGTTTGCTTGTAATTTTTCATAACATTCCCTCACAATTGTCTGTATTTCTGTGGTGTTGGTTTTTATTTCTTCTCTTTCATTAGTGATTTGTTTGAGGTCTCTCTGTCTTTTTTTATGAGTCTGGCTAAAGTTTATCTTTAAAAAAATTTTTTAATGTTTATTTATTTTTAAGAGAGACAGATAGAGCAAGAGCCGGAGAGGGGCAGAGAGATGGGGAGACACAGAATCCAAAGTAGGCTCCGGGCTCGGAGTTGTCAGCACAGAGCCTGACATGGGGCTCAAACCCACAAACCATGAGATTATGACCTGAGCCAAAGTTGGATGCTTAAGTGACTGAGCCACTCAGGTGCCCCTGGACAAATTTTTTTCAATTTTGCTGATCCTTTTAAAGACCTAGCTACTGGTTATATTGATCTGTGCCATTGTTTTTTTGGTTTTTTTGTTTTTGTTTTTTTATTGTTGTTTTTTTTTCTAGTTTCTATATCATTTATTTCTGCTCTGTTTTTTATTATTTCATTCCTTCTGCTTATTCAAGGTTTTGTTTGTTCTTTTTCTAGCTCCTTTAGGTGTAAGGTTGGATTATTTATTTGAAATTTTTCTTGTTCCTGAGGTAGGCCTGTATTGTCATAAACTTCCCTCTTAGAACTGCTTTTGCTGCCTCCCAAAGATTTTGGACTGCTCGTTCCATGTAACTTTTTATGTCTTTTTTGATTTCTTGATTGACTCACTAATTGTTTAGTTGCATGTAATTAACCTCCATGCATTTGTAGTCTTTACAGTTTTTCTTGTGGTTTATTTCTAATTTTATAGGCTGTGGTCATAAATGATGCATGGTATGACTTTGATATTTTTGAATTTATTGTAACTTGTTTTGGTGATCTATTCTGGAGAATTTTCCATGTGTACTTGAAAAGTATGTGTATTTTGCTGTTTTAGGATGGAATGTTTTGAATGCATCTGTTAAGTCCCTCCGGTCCAATGTGTCATTCAAAGCCACTGTTTTCCTTGTTGATTTTCTGTTAGGATGCTCTGTCCATTGATGTAAGTGGGATGTTAAAGTTCATTACTATTATTGTGTTACTATTGATTAGTTACTCTATGTTTATTAACTCTTTTATATATTTGGGTGCTTTCGTGTTGGGTGCATAAATATGTACAATTGTTATATCATTTTGTTTGATTGTCCTGTTTATTACTATTTGGTGCCCTTCTTTGTCTTTGGTAACAAGAGTTACCATCTTTGTTTTTAACGTTTATTTTATCTGATATAAATATTTCTACCATGGCTTTCTTTTCACATCCATTTACATAATAAGTGTTCCTCCATCTCCTCACTTTCAACCTGCAGGTGTCATTAGGTCTGAAACAAGTCTCTTGTAGGCAGCATATAGACGGGTCATGTTTTTTAATCCACTTTGTTACCCAGTGCCTTTTGATTAGAGCCTATAGTCCATTTACACTCAAAGTAGTTACTGATAAGTATTTATTGCCATTTTTAAAATTGTTTTGTTGCTTTTTTAAGCTTTTCTCTGTTCCTTTCTTCTCTTGCTTTCTTTCATGGTTTGTTGAGATTCCTTAATGATATACTTGGATTCCTTTCTCTTTATTCTTTGCATATCTATTGCTGGTTTTTTAATTTGTGGTTACCCATTAGGTTTGTATATAACATCTTCTGCATATAGCAGTCTATATGAAGTTGATGGTTTCTTAAGTTTGAACACATTCTTTATTCTTTTCCCCTCTATGTTTTAAGTAAATGGTTTCCTTTTTTACATTCTTTGATTTTATGAATCTATTGACTGATTTTACAGAAATACTTATTTTTACTTCTTCCATGTCTCCTACTTTTCATATTCTCAGTTATAGTCTTTCCTTTTCACTCAAAGAGTACCCTTTAATATTTCTTATAAGGCTGATTTAGTGGTCATGAACTCCTTTAGTTCTCCTTCTATTCTTAATAATAGCCTTGCTGGATAGAGTATTTTTGGTTGCAGATTATAAGCACTTTGAATGTTATCATACCATTCCCTTGTGGCCTGCAATGTTTCTGCTGAAAAATCTGCTGATAGCTTTATGGGGTTTCCCTTGTATGTAACTGTCTTATTTTCTCTTGCTAATTTTAAATTTTTTTCTTTCTCACTACTTTTTTCCATATTAATTACTATGTTTTGGTGTTGACCTTGTAGTGATTTCGTTGGAGGATCTCTGTGCCTTCTGGATCTGAATATCTGTTTCTTCAGATTAGGGAAGTTTTCAGATATTATTTCTTCAAATAAATTTTTCCCCTCTTTTATATCTTCTTCTGGGATCCCTATGATGGGAATAATATTATGCTTGATGGAGTCATTGAGTTCCCTAAGTCTATTGTCATTTAGCATAATTATTTTTTCTCTCACTTAGCTCTATTACTTTTTATTACTCTGTCTTCCAGGTCATTAATTCATTTCTCTGCTTCCCCTAGCCTTCCTCTATTCCATTAAATATACTTTTAACTTCAATTAGTATATTCTTCATTTCTGATTGATCCTTTTTTATCTCTGTGTTTAGGGTCTCACTAAGGTTCTTCACTCTTTTCTCGAGTCCAGTGAGTATGTTTATGACCATTACTTTAAATTCTCTATTAGGCATATTACTTATCTCACTTTCACTTTAGCCCTTAGCCTTAGCTGCAAGTTTGTCTTTCCTTTCATTTGGAACATATTCCTCTGTCTCTGCATTTTGCCTAACAATCTGTGTCTGTCTCTGTTAGGAAAAGTTAGCTGTGTCTGTTGCTCTTGAAAGTAGTGGGCAGGGCAGGCACTTTTAAGAAGGTGGCACTGATCCTCTTCATAGGACAGGACCAGCCACTGTGAAGACCCAGCCAGCCAGGGTGCTCTACAAGGTGTGCGTGTGTAGGTGTGGAGTACTGCAAGCTGCATGTGCTGGTCCTTTTCCCCCTGGGACATGCAGCTACTGGAGAGACCTGACCAGCTAGGCCACTCCACAAAGTGGGGGCATGAAGTGTAGTTTTAACGAGGTGTGTACATCCTCCTTGGCAGGTGGGGAGACACGGTGTTGGCAAGGTTTGTGCCTATCTTCTGGGGGAGGGGACCCACAGTAAGAGTACCGAGATAGCTCTAGCTGGCAAGGGTGGAGTATAGGGTAAGCAAGTTAGGTAGTGAATGAATGCCAGCACCATGCTGGGGGGCAGGGGAAGGAAATGGTGCCTGCCAGCTTTTTATTCCTGTAGAAGTCCCTCAGCAAACTCTGAGGTTAGTAACTAACTCTCCCTCCTGTGTACCCCAAGCATTTTTCAAGCTGCTGGTTCTGTGTAGAAGAGCTGTTTGTTGTGCTATCTCTTTAAGGGTGGGGACTCCACTTTCTGTGGCCCTCTGGGCTCTCCCAGAGCTGAGCCTCCTGATTTTTAAAGTTCTAGATTCTAAGTATTGCTTGTTCTAAGAACTCACAGAACTCGACCCCACTGATTTCCAAAGCCAGATGCTGTGGGAATTCTTCTTCCCTGTGCAGGCTCCCCAGTGTGATAGTCTGTTTCTTGCCCCTCTCTGTGCTCATTGCTCCCTCCCTCAGGTGGCCAGAATATCTCCCCACTGTATACTCCCTACCCTCTTCATCGTGGCTTCTTCTCTACATTTAGTTCAGGAGTTTGTTCTGCCAGCATTTGGATTGTTTTCTTGGTTATTTGCACTGATGTGAGTGTTATTTAGTTTTATCTGTGGGACGAGGTGAGTTTAGGGTCCTTCTACTCTGCCATATTCCCTGGAAGTCCTAGAATAAGCATTTTAACGTCTTACATTGTTTATCTGTATTTTCTGATTTATAGTGACAAAATTGTCACATTAAAAGTGAAAGTTATTTATCTTTTTAATTTAAAGTTTTAATATTGCTGTGTCTACAGAAAACGTGTCCTAACTTTTAAGCAACTTTAGTCTATATATGTAGGTTTGCATGATAAGAGTCAACAGGTTTTTAAAGTAAAGTTGGTTTTTGTTAATTTTTTTTCTCATAGACCAATTATTATTCATGAACAAAAAAGTCAAAACTTATGACCTTAAGACCTTACTTAATTTTTGATAAGTTTGTGAGGCTTACATAAAGTAATTTGTAGAAAGTAATTAGCGACATCTGTTATGGCAGTACTGGAGTAATAGTTCCTTGAAAAATCCTCTTATTTATACAAAATAAAAATGATGGACACAATATACTTTTTTAATTCATAAATGTGTCAATTACCTGGAAATAAAGTAAAGGTTCCTGATAGACCAATATCTAAGTGAAAGACGGACCTCAAAGAAATAAGCAGTTCTGGGAAGCTGGCTTTAACCCAGTGACCTTTTACTTGACTTTTTGAGATTTAAAGAACAACATGAGAAAGAGAGAAAGCCTAGCCATGCTCCCAAGGAGGCTGTCCAAGAAGAAACCCATCTGCATGTTAAGAATTCCAATAAGAGACTAACTGCATAAACTTGGAACCCAAAGAGTTTCACTCTTTACAACAAGGAAAATTACCTCTAATTATCCTCTGCACTGAATAAACAAAGGGTAGCTGAGAATTATAACTACAAGTCAGCCCTCGTGAATTTTCAAGCCACATTTAAACTTCCTGTGTAGTGGGGTGTAGTGGGAGTAGCCTCAAGCTAAGAATTTAATTTAAAATTATTCCAAAATAAGGTACTCCCAGGAACTAGACAAAAATAAAATCAAAAATCCTCTTTTAATCTTCTTTTAATCTTGTCCAATAAGTTTCAAAGATTAATCTTGCAAATAATATGTAGCAATATTATAAAAACGTTTCAACTCATAGTCCAAAACTGTATACACTGAAAATATCAGGGAATCAATATATTAATATATTTATATAAGTTTATGGTGGGGTTAAAAATGTGAGAAATTGGGCAAGAGTATACAAAAAAGACCAAGAAATTTTGAGAAAGAACCAAAACAATTGGTATGAGTGAAGTACATATAATAACTGAAATTAAAACATCAGGATACCAGTTTAAAAATAGATTAGATACAGTGGAAAAGAGAATAAGGGAACTTGAAGGTAGAATTGAAGATATCACACAGAATATGTTTCAAAGAGACAAAAATCTAGAAAATATGAGATTAAGAGACAAAAAATTGAGTGAGAAGTTAAAACATAGAATCATCATTCTAGGAGGAATGAATAAGACAGTTCAGCAAGAAAAAATCAATGTAAAACAGAAATTGTATATCTTTAAACCAATGGAAGATCTGTAGAAATCTAACTTGTGATAGTTTTGGCAAAAAAAGTATGGAAAAAGAGTAAAGATTTAACAGGTTTTTTATATTAGAAAATGTAACTTTGGCATAGTGTAGGATTTCATAAACAAGATTTAGAACACAGTAATATATCTAGAATATGGTATAACTTATCACTTTCACTTTAATATATTCAAGAAGATCTATACTTCAAAAGATAGCACTGAGAGGGAGACAGCCAAAGCATAAGAGACTCTTAAAAAACTGAGAACAAACTGAGGGTTGATGGGGGGTGGGAGGGAGGGGAGGGTGGGTGATGGGTATTGAGGAGGGCACCTTTTGGGATGAGCACTGGGTGTTGTAGGGAAACCAATTTGACAATAAATTTCATAGTTTAAAAAAATGTGAAAACTGAAAACCAAAACAAAAAAAAAAACCCTGAGACTAAACTTAGGGCTGATGAGGGGTGGGAGGGAGGGGAAAGTGGGTGATGGGCATTGAGGAGGGCACCTGTTGGGATGAGCACTGGGTGTCGTATGGAAATCAATTTGACAATAAATTTCACATTAAAAAAAAAAAAGATAGCACTTAGAATTTGAAAAAAAACAAAAAGCAGGAGAATGTATTTGTAAAACTCAGCTATCAAAGGACTAGTATCAAGAACATTTAAAGATGTTCTGTAAATCAATAAGGAAAAATAAGAACATATCATAGAAAAAATAAGACAAAAATACAGGACCAGTAACTTTAAAAGGGAGCCGGGGAAAGTCCAATATAGCCTGTGAAAAATTGTGAAGGTCCAATATAGCCTTTATTTGCTGAAAGTCTAAAATGAAATTTCAGATGATTTGTCTAAGCTAGTGGAGGACTTTAAGAGACCCATGAAAAATATTGGTCACTTGCACCCTGGAGTTTAAGGGACTTTGGGAGAGATTCACCACTTACTTGTGGTGAATTCTAAAAGCGAGAGCTGATGATTGGAATTTCCTCTGCCTTGTGGCAGATAGAAGAGCACATCTACTGGTGTAACAGCTGCATGTCCAGAGGGAGCTGGAACAAGGATTTATTCATGCTGTTTCAGCTGTAGGTTCCTCAGGAGGGAAGAGAAAATAAAATATTAGTACTTCGGTTATTTAAGAAGTTTTATTATATTGCATTCAAGTGCTGATATCTCTTTTATTTATTCTGCTTGGCATCTGCTATGATTCCAGAATCTGAGATGTCATACCCTGGTTCAGTGCTGCAAAATTTTCAGCTGTTGCCTCTTTTCAGTTTTCTTTGCCCACCTGTTAGAATTGTGTAGAAAGTTAGATCCTTTCCCTTTCTCTGTCTCTTTTATTGCATATTGTCCATCTTTGTGCTTCAATTTGGTAATTACTTCAGATTTATATTCTAATTCCCTAATTCTCTCCTTATCTGTATCTAATCTCATATTTAACCTAGCCATTGAGTATTTAATTCCTTTTTTCAAAGTTCTTTCTTGCTTCCTTTGAAATCTGCCTGCCTTTCTGTTATAATCTCTCTTTCCTTTCTCCTGTTTCAACTACTTTTTTTTTTTTTTTTAATTTCTTCGATCATTGAAGCATGTTTCTGGTCTTTTTTAGAATTCTTTTTTTCTTTGTGCAATATGGATACATGGTTAGACAGAAATTTTTTCAGCTGTGAATTCATACTTGTATGATTAAATCTTTGGGTATTCTGAGAAATCTGGTTTGATAATGTATTTCCTAAACAGAGAATATATTTTTTATGATAGGTGGCCCAGGATATTACTAATACAGAAGTACTTTAAATTAATCTCTCAGTTTAGGGATCTCCTGGATCCTGCAGGTAGAGATATTGAACTTCAGACTCTAATGTGGACGAGCTTTGGTTATAAGTTTTCAGGAATTTTTTGTATTCATAGCTAAGCCTGAGACAAAATGTCGTCTTCCTTTGTTTATGGGCAATAATGATCATTTCTGTGTTCCAACTCCAACCCTCCACCTTGACTCATCTCCTCCCCAAAATTATTACAATCTGAAACTTGAAGCTTCTGGCTACAGAAATGCTTACAGTACAGCAAGGATTTCAGTGCTAGATTATAGTCTGTGGGTGTTTCCTGTTCATAGTATGTGTATCTGTTTCCTGTTCATTTGGGGCACTGTTGGGTTTTTTCTTACTTTCTTAGAAGCTTGGCTATACTTTTGAAATATTTGTCATACTTTTAATAATTTTGTAAAGGAAGTATTTTTTAGGAAATTTAACAAGTTCTGTTGACAAAAGCAGAGCTTCCAGTAAATTTTTTAATGTACTACCTTCCAATTTACCAGTTTGAAAATAAGATATTCAGAATTGATTGTAAGTAATCTGTATAATCATCTAGAAGACTTTTTTTTAGAAAAGAGGATCTAGGTAGGTTTTTATAATCCATTGTTCTGTTATGTGTGTTTCCTGTATAGTTCCCCATATATTTTTAATCATCTAGGAATCAGGGGGTCTTTATTATTTGAAATCCACCTAGGGTGTGCGTATGTATCAGTAAGTTGCATTATTTTAGTGACCTTATACCCTAGAAACACTTCTACCATGGATGCCTGCTTAACTTATTCCTCTGGATGCTTAGGAAGATTTCAACTAAGCCTGTCTAGATATTTCTAAAGCAAGCCAGGAGACTTTGCCACAAACCCAGTTTTAAGAAAGGCAAGTCGTGGCTGTGATTTCAGCCTGTAGCCAGTTCCTTCTTGCATTGACCATTTTCTTGACTCTGTAGCAGAAATGTTCACTGTTGTCTCTCAGTATAACATCTTTAAAATGTGAAAGACATAACAGGATGAAACTAAGGTACAAAGAGATCATCTGTATTCTTGTTGTTAGTCATTACCATATTGAAATGTGGCAAAACCCTGTATTTCATCAATCTCTAAGAGGTGTATCTTTTCATTTTTTAATATCTATGTAGTTGGGATACAAGCTTGCACTTGATGGTATAACACTGAATTACAGATATTTTTATTTCCTAGTGGTGTACAAAATACAAAAAAAAAAGATGCATGTTATAATTAATGACACTTCATATTTAATGAAATACAACATTTGCAATTATTTCAGTCCCACTGGTGAAAATACTTGCCTATTTATTATTCTGAAGAAGTGATCTATTACCAGTGATATTTCTTCCTTTACAAAAAGTTACTGGAATGTTTTGGTATTCTATTCATAAGTGAGCCACAAATGCAAATGAAATCCAAAAATGTGTCAGTACTCATATATATTAAGCATCTACTATTTCCCATATATTCTGTTTGTAAATGCTCCTAATATTTTAAAACTCTTTTTTCCTCTGTCATAGAGTTTGTTTAGACCAAAGATAAAGATATTATGTCTTTGAAAGCTGAAAGATCACAAATGACGTTTGAAGATGTATTTGTCTCTGAAAAATTCAGTAACTTAGACATACTAACTCCACATATTTTAAGATTGTGGTTAAAATAGAACTATCCATCTGACACATAACACTGTTTAGAAGGAGTCAGATTACAAGTGCATGTTACCCTTGAGGTATTACATGTGCTTAAAAATGATATTCAAAGAAAAGCGTGTGAGTTATAAGGTAGAAAGCAGCATATTTATGGGGAAGAAATTTTAATGATCTTTTATTAACAACATCAACAAACATAAATTTAGCCCAAATCATGTGTAAATATAGCTCTGTGCTCTTCATACTGAAAAATTTAACATTTGGTTCTATGTTACACTCCAGAAAAATACAGGCTAGCAGTTGAGCAGATAGTATATGAGAGGTGATAAAAATTACTAATTTGGAAGTGTTTACAGATTTTCTTGTCCTGGTGCCTGCCAAAGACTTCTGTATTTTATAGACCTTATCTTTCTACTCCCACAGTCTCTCAAAAATATGAGGCTAGTGTATCTCTACCAGGCTGGCTCCTATACATATCTTACCTTTTATAAAAATAAAATGAAAAGGAGGAAAGTCACAAAAATCACATGTAGAACCTAATGATTATAGGCAAACACTCTTTAAACCCCCACCCAGATCAAAACCCAGACCTACCAGCCCCCCCCCCAGATCTTCCATGTGCCTTGTCCCAATTGTCTTCTCTCCACCTGGATATAACGACCAAACAGATTTCCTCTAGTAATCATTCCCTTGCATGGTATTATGGTTTCATCACACTGATATTCGTCTCTAAAATCTTTAGTTTAGTTGTGCCCATTTTAATGTGTGTTAACATCTCTTTGAATTTACAGATAACCCTGCAATTCTTTAGAGAGGTGCTCATAGTCTAGATTTTGCTGATTGCCTTCTCATGGTGCAGTTCACTTTCTTCTGACATAAAAATGTTGCTTTTGGAAAGTCTCACGGTGATCCAGTTTTGGGTGGTTTTTTTTTAATATTGTTTAATGTTTATTTTTGAGAGAGAGCGAGAGAGAGAGAGAACAAGTGGGGGAGAAGAAGACAGAGAGGGAGACCCAGAATCCAAAGCAGGCTTCAGGCTCCAAGCTGTCAACACACAGCCTGATGTGGGGCTTGAACCCACGAACTGTGAGATCATGACCCAAGCCAAAGTCAGTCACTTAACCAACTGAGCCACCCAGGTGCCCCTGGGTTTGTTTGTTTTTTTTTTTAACCCCACAAGTCATTTGCTCTTTATGTCTGAGTGCGCAAAGAATTTGTTTCTTTGGCTTTTAAAGCCCAATAATTTTACAGAAATGTGCCTTGATGTCTGTTCTGAGCTGATATTGTTAGGTATATGGTGTGCTTTGGTCAATCTAAAATTCTCAATAGGCAGGAATTAATAAGCAAAAGCATTTATTTGGGAACAAAGAATTGCCATTTGGGGTACACAGATTTGGGTAGCAATCCAAATAGTGTCCCCCTAGGGAGCAAGATTCAGGGATTTTTAATGACAAAATGATAATGCCCTTATAAGTTGTTTACAAAGAATTTTGATTGATGTTGGGTACAGAACACTAATCTTACCTAAACATAATTAGTTGCTAAGGCTATCACTAAGCAAGAGTCTCATACAGTGGCAAGTTATAGGTGTTCTTGCAGAGTCCTTGATTATCTGTGGTTTGGCCCAGTTCAAAAGTTCATGGTTCCACCTATGAGATGGTATGCCTAAGGCTCACCTCCTTAATGATCTTCCGACTCCATTTTACAACCCTTGACATCCATGACTTCATTTTATTTCACCTTTCACACTTTGAATATCTAATTTCAAGTCTTCATATTTCAGAAAAGCATTCTTAGGGTGCCTGGGTGGCTCAATCAGTTAAGCATCTGACTCTTGATATCAGCTTAGGTCATAATCTCGCAGTCATGATATCAAGCCCTGAGTCAGACTCTGTTCTGACAGAGTGGAACCTGCTTGGGATTCTTTCTCTCCCTATCTCTCTGCCCCTCCCCAACTCATGCTTGCTCTCTCTCAAAAAAAAAAAATAAATTAAAGCATTTTTGAATAATAGAATCTAGTGTTGGCACTGTTCCTGTAATGGTTTTGGTACTTCTTTAAGAACTCTAGGGGCACCTGGGTGGCTCAGTTGGTTGAGTGTCCAACTTTGGCTCAGGTCACGGTTCGTGAGTTTGAGCCCTACATCGGGCTCTGTGCTGATAGCTCAGAGCCTGGAAGCTGCTTCGGATTCTGTGTCTCTGTCTCTCTCTGCCCCTCCCCCGCTCATTCTCTCTCTCTCTCTCTCTCAAAAGTAAATAACCATTAAAGAAATTTAAAAAAAAAGAACTCTATTATAGTGTGTTGAGTATTCTTTGTCTTCAATATTTGTCATTTTTTCTCCAGTCTTTTTGCTTTTCCTTATTTTCTTTTGATTTTTAAAGGACTGCCTCCTTTTTATTTTTATTTATTAAGGTATTATCTGTTATGTTTATGTGTTCTTGTGTTCCTTCTAATTTAGACTTAATTTCTGAAATAATTTTCTTCTATGTGTAATTCTTTTCTGAATTTTGTCACCTTGTTTCTGAGATAATCTGATTCTTGTTGTTCTTTCATTTTTTCAGTTTCTTTTCTCCATTCTTTTCTCATTTTAAAATACTTAGTTATACTTTTCATCTGTTTTGTGAACTTTGTCTTTCTGGTGTGCTTTCATTGTCTGCAGTAATAGTGTTCTGCTCTTTAATTTCCATTTTCTTGGATAAAGAAATTGTGGTATATATACACAATGGAATACTACGTGGCAATGAGAAAAAATGAAATATGGCCTTTTGTAGCAACGTGGATGGAACTGGAGAGTGTAATGCTAAGTGAAATAAGCCATACAGAGAAAGACAGATACCATATGGTTTCACTCTTATGTGGATCCTGAGAAACTTAACAGAAACCCATGGGGGAGGGGAAGGAAAAAAAAAAAGAGGTTAGAATGGGAGAGAGCCAAAGCATAAGAGACTGTTAAAAACTGAGAACAAACAGGGTTGATGGGGGGTGGGAGGGAGGGGCGGGTGGGTGATGGGTATTGAGGAGGGCACCTTTTGGGATGAGCACTGGGTGTTGTATGGAAACCAATTTGTCAATAAATTTCATATATATATATATAAAAAAATTAAAAAAAAAAGAAAAAAAATAATTTCCATTTTCTTATAATACATTATATAAAATTGAACCTTAATACTTTTCTGTAGCCCACTTTAAAAAATACTAATTTTCCTGAATTTTTAAAAGATGCCTATGTACATAATACTTTTTCTGGCTTCACAGAGCTCCCTTGTCAGAGGCTGTCTTGTAGTACTGAAAAAATTTAGTGACTTTCCCTCTGAGAGTTCCTGGCTCTGTTACTCTCCCCTCCTTTTAAGTGAATCTTCTTTTCTTTAAAATCTCTGTGACCCTGTCCTGCTCAGCTTTGATTTGACTCCCCACCATTTCCCTTCAATGTGGGGCCCTCCTAGCTTACAGTATTAGCTAGTTGATTTTAAGAGTCCACGGGTCCTCCACGGTTCCAGCCCTATAGGTTTTACCAGGATATTTATGTTCACCCACTTTTGGATAAAACTCTTTCCAGGTTTAGCTGATGTTCTCAAGTTAGCTAATTATGCTTTCTAGTGAATATTTGTTAGCTGTCTTGGAGTCCTTTTGTCCTCAGGTCTGTCACACAGCCCATTACTTCCCTTTGTTTCTTCCTGTATACCCAGTGGTACCATGCCGTGCAGATTTTGTGCCTGTCAGTGATTTTATTCCTACCCACTTGTAATTTGAGTTTCATGATAATACCTTCAAATCTCGTTTTGTTGTATTTGTTGGTGGTGGGGGTTTTGTTGTTGTTCTTATCTGTTTGTTCTGCCTTTATGAGTGGATTCCAGGAGTTTCAAAAGCTATGCCACCAATGTGGCCATCTTCCCCAAATCCTCCTGTTATGATTTTTTTTAGGTTCTACACTTCTGTGATGCAGAATAAGGGAATTGGCCCAGGTGACTAGAACCCGACTTATAGTGGCTTCACCCATATACATACAAAGATCTGGGGGAGAAAAGGGGAAAAGGAAATAAAATCAGGTTAGAGACTGAAAAGGAATTTTGAAGAGGTTCTGGAAAATGAAATGATCTGGAAGAGGATATGGCTTAAAGAATTCAGAGGTTATAAATAGGAATGCAAGAAGTTGGGTCCCCTGTGCTATCCTTGATGAGAAATAAATCAAGAATAGAAACACTTTTTAATTTCTTTTGCAGGTGAACTTCACATTTTGTTTTGTTTTGTTTGTTGGTTGGCTTTTGTGTTTTTTTTCTTCTAAGATTTTATTTAAATTCAAATTAGTTAACATGTAGTATTGGCTTCAGGAGTAGTTTGAGTGTTTGTTTTCTGTTGTTAAGAGTCTCTGATGGTTTGCTTGCCTCTGTTTTTTCCCCCTTCCCTTATCTTCATCTGTTTTGTTTCTTAAATTCCAAATGAGTAAAATCAAATGGTAATTGTCTTTCTCTGACTGACCTATTTTGCTTAGCATAATACATTCTAGCTCCATCCACATTGTTGCAAATGACAAGGTTTTATTCTTTTTGATGGCTGAGTAATGTATACCACACCTTTATCCATTGATCAGTTGATGGATATTTTGGGCTCTTTCCATGATTTGGCTATTGTTGATAATGCTGCTATAAATACTGGGGTATATGTGTCCCTTGGTATTTGTATATCCTTTGGATAAATAGGTAGTACTGCAATTTCTGGGTCATAGCGTAGTTATATTTTTAATTTTTTTAAAATAGTTTATTGTAAAGTTAGCTAACATACAGTGTATACAGTGTAGTCTTGGCTTTGGCAGTGATTCCTATGGTTCACCACTTACATACAACACCCAGTGCTCATCGCAACAAATGTCCTCCTCAATGGCCATCTCCCATTTTCCCTGAACCCCCAGTCCCATCAACCCTCAGTTCTTTGTATTTAAGAGTCTCTTATGGTTTGCCTCCCTCTCTATTTGCAACTTATTTTTCCTTCCCTTCCCCTATATCTTATGTTAAGTTTCTCAAATTCCAGATATGAGTAAAAACATATAATACCTGTCTTTTTCTGACTTATTTCACTTGGCATAATACACTCCAGTTCCATCCACATTGTTGCAAATGGCAAGATTTGATTCTTTTTCATCACCGAGTAGTATTCCATTGTATGTATATACCACTTCTTTATCCATTCATCATCTGAGTGACATTTGGGCTCTTTCCATAATTTGGTTATTGTTGGTAGTGCTACTATAAACATTGTGATATATGTGCCCCTACAAATCAGCACTCCTGTAGCCTTGGGATAAATTCCTAGTAGTGCTATGGCTAGGTCGTAGGATAATTCTATTTTTACTTTTTCGAGGAACCTCCACACTGTTTTCCAGAGTGGCTGCACCAGTTTGCATTCCCGCCAACAGTGCAAGAGGGTTCCCATTTCTCCACATCCTTGGCAACATCTGTTGTTTCCTGAGTTGTTAATTTTAGCCATCTAACTGATGTGAGGTGGTATCTCATTGTGGTTTTGCTTTGTATTTCCCTGATGATGAGGGATGCTGAGCATCTTTTCATGTGTCTGTTAGCCATCTGGATGTCTTCTTTGGAAAAGTGTCTATTCATGTCTTCTACCCATTTCTTCACTGGTTTGTTTTTCAGGTGTTGAGTTCGATAAATTCTTTATAGATTTTGGATACTAACCCTTTATCTGATGTGTCATTTGCAAATATCTTCTCCCATTCCATCAATTGCCTTTTAGTTTTGTTAACTGTTTCCTTTGCTGTGCAGAAGCCATTTATTTTGACGAGGTCCCAGTAGTTCACTTTTGCTTCTGTTTTCCCTGCCTACAGTGATGCGTCTAGTAAGAAATTGCTCCAACCCATGTCAAAGATGTTGCTGCCTGTTTTCTTGTCTAGGATTTTGATGGTTTCCTGTCTCATATTTAGGTCTTTCACCATTTGGAATTTGTTTTTGTGTATGATTTAAGAAGTGGTCCAGTTTCATTCTGCATATCACTGTCCAGTTTCTCTAACACCATTTGTTGAAGAGACTGGCTTTTTTCCATTCTTTCCTGCTTTGCCAAAGATTAATTGACCTTATAGTTGTGGGTCCATTTCTGGGTTCTCTGTTCTGTTCTATTGATCTATGTGTCTATTTTTGTGTCAGTACCTTACTGTCTTGATCACTACAACTTTGTAATACAGCTTGAAGTCTGGAATTGTGATGCCTCCAGCTTTGGTTTTCTTTTTCAGCATTACTTTGAGTATTTGGGGTCTTTTCTGGTTCCATACAAATTTTAGAATTGTTTGTTCTAGCTTTGTGAAAAATGCTGGTGTTATTTTGATAGGCCTTGCATTGAGTGTGTAGATTGCTTTGGGTAGTATAGACATTTTACTTTGTGTCTTCTTCAATTTCTTTCATAAGTGTTCTATAGTTTTCACAGTACAGATCTTTTCCCTCTTTGGTTAGGTTTATTCCTAGGTATTTTATGGTTTTTAATGCAATTGTAAATGCAATCAATTTATTGATTTCTCTTTCTGCTGCTTCATTGTTGGTATATAGAAATGCAACAGATTTCCAAATGGTGATTTTATATCCTGTGACTTTGCCGATTTCATGTATCAGTTCTAGTAATTTTTAGTGGAGTCTCTCAGATTTTCTACATAGAGTATTATGTCATTTGCAAAGAGTGAAAGTTTGACCTCCTCGTTGCTGATTTGGATGCCTTTTATTTCTTTTTGTTGATGATTTCTGAGAGTAGGACTATGTTACACAACAGTGGTGAGAGTGGACATCCCTGTTGTGTTCCCGATCTCAGGAGGAGAGCACTCAGTTTTTCCCATTGAGGATGATATTAGCTGTGGGTCTTTCATATATGGCCTTTATGCTATAGAGGTATGTTCCTTGTGTCCCTGCTTTGAGGGTTTTTATCAAGAAAGGATATTGTAATTTGTCAAATGCTTAATCTTCATCTATTGAGAGGATCATAGGGTTCTTATCCTTTCTTTTATTAATGTGGTATATATCACATTGATTGATTTGCAGATATTGAACCAGCCTTGCATCCCAGAAATAAATCCCACTTGATGATGGTGAATAATTCTTTTAATGTACTTTTGGATTCGATTTGCTAGTATCTTGTTGAGAATTTTTGCATCCACTGAAATCCACATTTTTAACTGACCCTTCTCAAAGCTTGAATCCCATGAGTCACAGCTTCAATATGGTAAGAAATATGTGTGTAAAAGTTACACATTTCTGAATAAGAAAGATAACAGATGTGCAGTACAAAATATATGTAGAAGGAACTCCAAAAATTAATATTTGTGAAGAGTCTGCTACACACTGAACACCAACATATAATTATCCCAGCAAAATTCTGAAGTGAACTGTTATCACAGCATTCAAGTTCAGGCCTTGTGAATTTTGAGCCAATTACCTATGCATTACACTTTGTAATATCCATACTCCAATGGATTGATAGCAATGATGAACATTTATCAGAAACTATAAGCTAGACATGTGCTGGCATGTGCTTGACATGTGCTTAATATGTGCTTTACAGGCTCTATTTCGTTCAATTGTCACTAGTTTATGAGATTGACTGTTCTTACCTGTAGTTAGGGAAACAGGGACTTAGGTTGAATACTTCCCCAAGCTCACACTCCTGTTGAGTAGCATAACACTGATTAGAACTTATGTGTAACTGTCTTCAAACCCAGATTCTTAATCACCACACTGTGTTATTAGATGTGATGAATGCGACCCAAGACTTCATCTGTTAGCTCTTAACCCTCATTTTGGGCTGACTCTCTCACCTTCAAATGCAGGTTTTGGGTTTTTTGTTTTTTGTTTTTTTTTGGTTTTGCCAAAATTCCACTTGTTTGAAGAAGATCACTTCGCAGCAGAATGGGATTCTTCTTTGGGCATAGACATTCAAGGGGCCATATGTTCTTGTTAGAGTCTTCTGTTGTAAAACACAACAATAGAAGGAGTCAGAGGAAAGAAGCCTACATGAAATCAATCTTTGATAATTTCAACATGAGCCCTCTACAGTGGAGTTTGCCATTGTAAAGATGTTAAATTATACAACTCATCTCTAAAGTATTTTCTGCTTTCAAACTATAGAATAGCTAGTTAAGATGGGGCTTCAAAATTGTTGAAATTTATTGGTTATTTAGTAACATTTTATTCCATGATTAGAGCCTTGTTTTTTTCTTTCACTAACCTGCAAATCTATAATTCCTTGAATCCTTGGGAATCTGCATGTGAAAATATTGTAATCTCTCATTTTGCTCTCTAAAATTTCTAAAGACCTATCTGGAATTAACCTCAGTCAATTTTTAAGACTCTGAATTAAGGACCAGTTACTTGTTTATTTATTTTTTATTTTTTAAGGGTTAAATTTGATATAGTGCTCTCCCAGTTTAAAAGAAAAGTCATTTATTTTTTTTTATTTATTTTTTATTTTTTTTTAACGTTTTTGAGACAGAGAGAGACAGAGCATGAACGGGGGAGGGTCAGAGAGAGGGAGACACAGAATCCGAAACAGGCTCCAGGCTCTGAGCTGTCAGCACAGAGCCCGATGCGGGGCTCGAACTCACGGACCGTGAGATCATGACCTGAGCCGACGTCGGCCGCTTAACCAACTGAGCCACCCAGGTGCCCCAAAAGAAAAGTCATTTAAAATGAAAGTCTAAGAATGTCTAAAGAAATAGGACATAGATAAAGCAGTGTAAACCAGCTACTATTTTTTAAATTTTTTTCAACGTTTATTTATTTTTGAGAGATAGAGGCAGAGCACGAGTTGGGGAGGGGCGGAGAGGGAGAGGGAGACACAGAATCTGAAACGGTTTCCAGGCTCTGAGCTGTCAGCACAGAGCCCGACGACATGGGGCTTGAACTCGGGAATGGTGAGATCATGACCTAGGCCAAAGTCGGACGCCCAACCAACTGAGCCACCCAGGCGCCCCCAGTTACTGTTTTTAAAGGGCAACAGTTTGCGGGGGAGTAGAAAAAGAAAAAGATACCCTTATCCTTGTAGAAGTGAAGTTTTTCCTGTTACAGAAGCAGGCACAGACGTCTCACACAAGAACAGGGATAGCTGCAGGGCTTAGATCAAAAGGAAGTCAGAAGCCCTCCCCCCCCCACCCAAGTCCGATTGCCTCTGATCTCATAAACAAGAAGACACTGAGGCTGGATGTCACCGACCTGATTAATTTTCAAGTAGGGCAAATACAAACAGGGAAGACTGATGCTCTGATTTTCCTAATTAACTCAGATGATTCATGGTGGGTTAATAGCTGGGATCTCTGCTCTTCCATCACCCTGATGGGCAGGGGCTTGCTTTCTGAGAAATGATCTGACAATTAAGATGCACAGGCAGTGCCCTAAGAAACCTGATATTTAAAGGACTGTGCTTCTAATGCTAGGGTTTTTACTTGAATAAATCCTCACCCTGTCCCAGCTCCATATAAAAGAAATAGGCGGATTGTTCACAGTGTGGCTTTCCAAAGGCACAAACGGAAATATTAATGCTAGTTTGTTAACAATTTCCGCTTCAAGATTAAATGACAGTTGTCAAAGACATGAATAAACAGTATTGGGATCTGAGAAACATATAATTAACTTTCATTTGCCTATAACCTTTCCAATAGACATAAAGGACTAAACTGTTTTTGAAAAAAGTGGCAGAATCTGGATATCAGGTACCATCTGTACGTGTTTTTGCTGCTTTCGTAGACGAGTGGATGTTCTTTCTGCCAGTTTCTTGCCTTCTGGATTTTGCTCAAAGGAATGTGTGTCTTAAGCCAACATACTAGTCTTCGGGGAGTTCAGCATGCAAAGACCCCTTTTTGTACCTGCACAACCAACACGTTTGTTGAGAATAAAGAGGACCAGGCTTTGACATTTTCCAGCTTGTTATCTATTTAATTTTCCATCTGCTTCTTTTGCCACCACCTTCCAAAGGAACATCTGCTGCATGTCCCAGAGAAGGAAAGGGGGATTGAATCCATGCCACCTGGGTCTGCAGTCCTAAACCTTGAGATTCAGATGAAGGGAAGGAAAGAAGACTAACACATGGTCCAGAAAATGAAATGAGGACAGTCTGTTAAGAACAAAGCTTTATTTCCATTTATTGCAGAGCCCACACGACCAGACAGGCTGGACAGCAGTGTCTGCCCCTGGCAAGGGTGAGAGGCAGGGGGAAGCAGCTGGTGCCTGGGGGAAGGCAAAAATAGTTTCTGATGCCCAGATACGTCCTCTGGTGCCTGAATCTACAGGTAGCGTCCTGTTGTGCACATACCCTTTAAACATTTAAGCACCATGCTATGAGCTGGGCTTTGTTCTGGGCATTCTGGAGGCAGAGATGATTATAAGGTATATTTCCTACCTTTATGGGTTCTTTTACTGTTTATTTATTTATTTTAAGAGGAAGAGAGAGAGAGAGATAGCACATGCACAAGTGGGAGAGAGGCAGAGAGAGGGAGAGAGAATCCAGGCAGGCTCCGTGCTGTCCCTGCAGAGGCGGACATGGGGCTCAGTCCCACGAACCATGAGATCATGACCGGAGCCAAAATCAAAAGTCAGAAGCTCAACTGATTGAGCCCCCCAAGCACCTCTTATTTCCCACCTTTAAAGAGCTCGCCTGGGATGTGGGAGATGGGCAAGTAGAACAGCGTTATAATATACAGTGATAAATTGCATATTAACCAGTTCCTCTGGCTCGGAACACAGAGAAGGGAAAGGAAGTGTGACTAATCTCATGAAGCAAAGTGGTAGATCAGGGAAAGGAAAGGCTCTACCAAGGCGGTGCCATGAGTAGAGTCTGGAAGGATAAACAGGAATATTAGAAAACAAGCTGTTTTAGGGGCGCCTGGGTGGCTCAGTCGGTTGAGCGTCAGACTTCAGCTCAGGTTATGATCTCACAGTTCGTGAGTTTGAGCCCTGTGTTGGGCTCTGTGCTGACAGCTCAGGGCCTGGAGCCTGCTTCCGATTCTGTGTCTCCCTCTCTCTCTGCTCCTCCCCTGCTCACACTCTGTCTCTCTCTCAAAAATAAAGATAAAGAAAGAAAAGAAAAGAAAGAGGCTCTTTTCTCATGATCCAGGGGTGGTAGCACGTAATAGCCAATCTTTGTATTGACTCAAAGAACTGAGTCCCCCAAAACCTTAACCCCATCTCCCACCCCTCTCAATGTCAAGGCATCAGCCATTCACAGTGTACTAGCTGGTTGTGCCACCTCTTAATGTTGTCTGAAGAGTCACTAGTGACGATAGCAAACTCTCATCAGAGGGAGACAGATGTCTCAGTATCAAAATCACTGCTTACTTTGCTGCCGTGGAATAGCCAGTTGTCAGATTTTAACTGTCCTTAAGTATTGCACTCAAACGTCACCCAAATCGTAATATGTTAAGACCACAATAGCTAATGCAATCAATTTTTACACTTAGAAGAGTTTCTCTGCAATCAAATATTGAGTGAGTTATCTGTTGCGGGCACCATGAGGCCCACAGTGGTATAAGGTGTGACCTTTGAGTCTAAGAAGCTAAAATCTGATTGCAATGATATGCGATTAGTTCTATCATTCTGACGTGACACATACTTAGCATTTAACTGAGGAAAGAACCAGGCTGATGGGACAATGCGTTGCTCAGTAAATGTATGCTTCACCTTACGGGCTGTCTCTGAATAGGTATAAAACTTCATAGTTTGGCTTTGGATTAGTCGTGGTGTATACTGAGATGCAAATGTAATTGGCATAATCTCTGACTACACCATTACGCTGTCTTGGCATTTTAATAAATTGTTTTTATTTTAAAAAAATGTTTTAAATAAATTCTATTTTAAAAATATGCTTTCTCAAAAGGGAAATGACTAGGGGGAAAGAATCAAGCACATGCCTTTTTTTCTATCACATTTTCTTCTCAAAAGAAAGTTTTTCTCAGTTTAAAAAAAAAACACATTGAGAAATAATTTTTTGAAGTTTTTATTGCTGCTAAGTAGCAATCTGTTTGATAAAACTAAATATGTGGTGTGTTTTTACCTTGAATTAACTCACAAAAACTCTTAGGTTATTATAAGCATGTAATGTTTTGGTTTATGGTTAGCTTCTTAGGTGGAGTTTAAAGGCATGAAAATTTTTACATTTCAAATCGGATCATTAGATAGGGTAGATAAGGGAATTTTCTGTGTTCACCTACAAGAATGCACTTAAAAAGAAACTGATAATTGAGGCATTTTATGATTTCAAAATAGGAATGAAATGAAGGTTTCTAGGGCAGTAGGTGGTTCTGCTATCAGAAGAAAATTTCCAAAGTAATTTCCATCAGGAAGCCACAATCCAGTATTTCCTAATTCCGAGTTGGTGGAAACATAGACCATTTTGAGATGGAATATATGCCTGAGTTATAGCCTGATTTGTAAATGAGAAAACTGAGACCCAGAGAGATTAACTACATCTTGGTTTTTCTGAGTTTCCAACCATGACATGAGATGTCCCAGCACCTCGTAACTTCCGGCATTATCTTGTCATGGTCACTCCTTTCAGTTTTGTATTTTCAACTGTGAAAAGTCATCTAGGGACAGAGCTAGATAAATCTGTTTCTTAGCTGAACTTGTATGTATCATTCCCACCCAATAATCTAGAAAATGAGGTTTCACTGGCTGGTCTCATGCCATGAAAGAGTGGCTTGGGCAGCTGGATTCCATGCCAACCTGATTTTCATTTCTTTCCTGGTTCTCCCTGAGACTGTAGAAGAGAACAGCAGGTAGCACCATGTACAGCCCACCTGTCTCCCAAAACTAAACTTGGCAAGTACGGCTATTCTGTAAGCAATGATCTCCGGGTAGACTTGGGGCTGTTTGAAGGAACAGTGCCTTTGTGGCATTTAGATACAATTGAGCTTCAGGTAGGTTCGTGAGGGAGGGACATAAGCAGATTTAGCAAACTGTTTAAATATTCCATGCCTAACATTTTCTGAGTTTGGGGATAACTACACATAATTTCCTTTGGCTTCAGTATAATACAGATCAGGCATAATAAATACATCAAGAGGGAACTAAGCCAGTTGCTGAAACGTGACTTCATTTAGTTGATAATGGAGAAAATACATGATGGTGTGGTTGTTACTTAAATGAAGCACAGAACAAGCTGAGTTAATCACATTCCAACCTTTTTTTTTCTCCAGAGAATATTCTTTTCCTTTTATACATATGCCTGTTCCATAATTCTGCTTGTTTTGTCCTTTTTCCTTATGTTGATGCATGTGCAGTGGAAGATGAGAGATATTCCTGTGGTCTCTGCAGCTCTTATATTCAACTGCTGGTGGGTGAATAGAGCTCTGCCCCAGCCTCCAGGGCTGAAATGTCTGCCTTTGTTTCTCCTCGAGGATTGATCTGAGATTGCTGGGTACATGGGGGAAAACGATTCTTGGATATTTTTTCCTTCCCATACTTGTAACTGCCTTTGTTTGGTCATCTTTAGGACTACCAAGAGGCCTCCAACTTGGAACAATTTGTAACTCGATTTTTATTGAAGGAGACCTTGAATCAGCTTCAGTCTCTCCAGAATTCTCTGGAATGTGCCATGGAAACTACTGAGGAGCAAACCCGTCAAGAAAGGCAAGTTAAATATTTTCATATGGTGTCTTGCTACTTACCGTGAAATACCAGTTGAGGGGCATTCATGCTTAAACTAATGAAAACTAAAAATGAAAATTAATCAATTTAAATGGAATGACAGGAACCACCGTTGGGTTCTTGCCTTATATTTTCCTCTACAAGAGGCCATTCTACTTTTACTGTCCATCGTTTATTCAACAAATTTAAATTGAGGATTTAATAGATGAAGAAGTCTTTAAAAGACGCTGCGGTAACATAAAGATACATTTTACAAAGTCCTGACTTTTCAGGAAGCTAAAATCTAATACGTAAATAAGACATGAACAGTAAAACCGTAATGCACGGTGCAAAGTGATACTTATCATACAGAAGGGGAAAAAACTTGCCAAGAATTTAGGAAAAGCAAAAGGTTAAATATGAAGAGAGAGTGAAAGACAATTGTGTGGAATTTCCTGATGGGATTTGGGCTCATCTTGCAAATGAGTATTATGTGAAAATGTGGAAGTGATAGAAAAGAGACCAAGAGGCCAAATGAACTGGATGTACCTGGGGACTTGGGAATAGAATCAGCCTTTTTATTTAAGGAAATAGAGAAAAATGGATGGTAGGAAAAGTTTTTAAAATTCAAGACCACCGAGTAATATCACGGAGAAGATAAGTAATGAGATTATAAAAGCTGTATAAATAAAGGTGCTAATGCTAAAGAGAAACCTGAATTAGAAATGTGTAAAGCAGGCATAAAAATTATTCCAACCAACAGTTGGTACTTTCTTGAGTTACCATTGTTTATACCTTGCAAGCTAGAGAAGGGCTTGGCAAAACTCATGCTTATGCAACATGTTTTTGCATGTGTTACTTCAAACCTAGATATGTGACCATCTAACTTTTTGCATTTTAAGTTAGGGAGAACCACACAGTAGCTTTTTTGAACAGGCTGCTAATAAAGTACTCAGTAGGGCCAATTTTTCTAAACAAATTAACGGATACATAATCATTAGGACATCTCAGAGAAACAGTGGAATTTTCAAACATGTGTTTACAATGTCAAAATGAGTGAGCACCACCAAATCCTAACAAAAAAGCTTCTAATCTCCAACCTAATGAGCTTGTGCAGCTGATGAACATGGGTGTGCACTCTTCAATGGATCTGTGGAGCATTTTCACATTATAAACTTCTTTCCACTGCATTGAGTGATTCCATCTCAAATGGCAGGTGTAACAGAGCTTTAGACAAGCAGCCAGCCAGTTCCGCAAGTTTGAGCAGAGGATAACGGAGTATCTTGAAACACAGTGATACTGATTTCAGGTTCCAAACGGGAAGTTAAGGTTGGATTCTTGGTTGTGTCTAGATTTTCTTGTCGCAAAATAGATTCTCCCTTTTTAGAGTCAATTATTAGCCCCATGGGAAGAGGCCTGCAAAAGTGCTCCCCTTCCCTTCTTCACCTGCATTTTGGGTTTTGTCTATGGTCATCTCCTGCAAACTTGAATTCTACATACACCGCTATATAGTGAATACATAATGAACAGCTGTTTTTTGTGTCAGGCCACAGGCTAGCCTTGACCCCCTGTGAAAGCTACCAACAGCTGCAGCTGTGTTGAATGAGAAAGAATGTGATAATGCAGAACTGAAAGACATTGGAGGACTCATGAATATTTTATTTATAGGTTTCTAGCTCAAACAGAGCCTGGAAGAATAAGAACTATAACAGGTCTGATGTAAATCTGGGTAGTGCTGTTGTACAGGATTTGATTAAGGTACCCAGGGATGCCCACATCCCACCCCAAATCCATGATACTCCACCTGGGGAGGTTTCATTAAAAATAAAGTAAAAAGCAAATAAAAAACTCGTTTCCACTATGAGTTTGTGCCCATAAATCCAACTTAGAATCTCTGGTGACCCTGATGGAAGAGTGCAAGTTGTGCTCATGTTTAAAAGTGCTGTGTCTCCCCTCCCTAGTTTCGTCTTTGAATCAGCTGGTCACCATAGACCAAAGCCAGGAGAACCCCAGGGGCCCTCATTGGTGGGGAAAAAAACAAGACAGGAAAGATGGCTCTCTTTTTCCTGTGATATCAAGTAAGAGACCAGTAAATAAGCCTCAGAGGAGACAAGACTTGAGCAGGATATTTAGGGTAGATTTAATGGCAGAGAATATTCTCCCTGGGGGGATGGGTCTTCTCACCCACCCCATAGTACCATCTCCTTTCTTCTGGCTGGCTCTTCCCCATTTGCTTGGTCATTGCTTGGACAGCACTGCTGTCTTTATTTCTCCTGCTCCACCACTGTGTATTTCCTCAGTACCCTCTACTTAGACGTACCTACAAACCCAGTCATTTACGTATCTCTCCCATGAGACTTGGAGTTTCTAAACGACAGGGGCTCTGCCTTGTTTCCCTCTACCTGGCACAACTACATGTTAAATATATGAAACTGAACGAATGAAAGGGAATCCCAAATAAAGGGAACCTTGTAGAATAGCAGTGGATGAGGACCTGGGACAGTGAACGTAACCTACCTGGCATGTAAACCAGGGAAGGTCTTAAATGTTTATTTTTGAGATGGAGACAGAGCGTGAGTGGGGGAGGAACAGAGAGAGAGGGAGACACAGAAGCCAAAGCAGGCTCCAGGCTCTGAGCTGTCAGCACAGAGCCCAGCGCGGGGCTTGAACCCATGAACCGTGAGATCATGACCTGAACTGAAGTTGGATGCTTAACCGACTGAGCCACCCAGGCACCCCTAGAAGGTCTTAAAAGCCAGATACTGCATTTAGATTTCATATGATCCGAAATTGGTGGTTGTAAATGAAAGAGAAATGTAATGGAAACATTTAATTTTTTAATGTTTTTCTTTATTTTTTGAGAGACCGAGAAAGAGCATGAGTAGGGGAGGGGCAGAGAGAGAGGGAGACACAGAATCTGAAGCAGGCTCCAGGCCCTGAGCTGTCAGCACAGAGTCCAGCACGGTGCTAGAACTCATGAAGCATGAGATCATGACCTGAGCTGACGTCGTATGTTTAACTGACTGAGCCACCCAGGCGTCCCAGGTTTTAGGGAATATTAGTCTCATAACAGTATATAGTAAAGATTTGGGAAGAGTTAGAGCTAGGTCAGAGAGGAGAGGTCAAATCAATGTACCCAAAACCTCATCAGTTTTTTGTAACATAAAGGAAGACCCCATGATGCCCTGCATAGTCAACAGCTGGAACCTGCAGAAAACATTAAAAAATCCCAGGGTTATAGTAATTTGCTTCCCCTTAAACATCAGTGTTACCTTGAGGCTTAATATTTGTGAAACCTAGGGATACAAAGCCTCTTTGGAATATAGCAAATTTTGAGAAGGCATCTAGTCTAGTTATCAACCCCAGGGAGGAATCACACAGTATCAGTCATCCTGCAGTAATGAGTTAGACATGCAATGTTGGGCAGAATGTCTGTGTCTATTCATGTGAAAATGGCAATTTCAGAGAGAAGGGATGCATACAGCTGGAATGCCACAGAGGTGAGATTTTCAGATGGTGTTCTACAACACTCTTTGTATCTGTCCTGGCATACTGGTAAATGGGAGCCACTTTAATTCCATGTCTTCTGAAAGTACCTAATAGCCAATGACAAGAATAATCATTATGTTACACTGAAGTTTTCCCTCTAGAGGCCCCTGTCCTCTTATATAAATCTCCATTCCTCACAAACCAGATTTCTGGGAACACAGTTTAATTATATGTGAATTTCTTTTTTATAATGGAATCTGAAAATTTACTCTATTTTCCAAAGTTCTCCTTTATCCAGAGAAATGACTGATTTCCTTCTAGGTTTGGAAGTTATTTTTCTCCTTTTGATGGTTGGCTATCATAGAAGTCAGGGAAGCTTATAGGTAATTATAAAAGTTCAGACAGTTCATATTCCCTCAGCCTGAACACAGAGAATAACTAATCTAGTCTCCTGTTCTTGTGACCACTGAAATTGATAGAAAGTTGACTATCCATAGGATGGTCTAGTTAAAGATTGGAGAGTAAACATGATTTCTTTTCCTTCCTCCCCAAACTTTTCAAAAAAGGCATTAACAGTGCCTGGACAAAAAGGAGTCATAAACCTACAAAGATAAGGATAGAGGAACCAACGAGATAGAAGCTTGGAATATGGAAAGAAAATGAATCTAGTGATGACTGATGTAGAAGCTCTGAGAAATATGAAATATAGACAATGTATGAAGCCAAAATGCAATGTAATGGGTACCACAAAACCTCAGAAAGGCTCAAGGATTGGCTTCACCATGTGCAGTGGGGATGAAGGCAGGGCTAATGTAGTGCTGAAAACTCCACCCAGTGCTGTGTGATGACTCCTCGAGGAAGCTTAGAGATGTTCGTTCTGGAGAAGGTGAACAGATGTACACCTAGCACAGCAGGGGTTAGTACATGATACTAAAAACTGAGGAGTTAAGTGAAAGTCTCCATACTGAACGGTGAGCTTTGAAACCCACTCAGAGCACTTACAGCGAGCTTATACACTAGTTGGGGATGCTTCCCTGGCTTTTCTCAGTCCAAGAGACAGACTTAAAGTACCAAGATATGGTGCCCATAATGAATAGGCCTAGCCAGGCCACTCTACAGTGGAGGCTGTGAGTTGGCAATTGCCCCCTCCCTCCCTCTCTCTCTCTCTCTCTCTCTCTCTCTCTGCCTCTCTCCCTCTCTTTGCCTCTCTCCCTCTCTCCCTCTCTCCCCATCCCTCCCTCCCTCCCTCCCTGCCTCTCTCTCCAATCATCCCTGTTTCTTCCCTCTGAAATAGGCAGGGACAACCAGGAGAACAAATCAAACACAAAAAAAGAAACTTAGAACGAACATATAATCCAGAGAACAGAAGAAGACTCCCCCCCCCAAAATCATCAATACCCTCAGAAAACAGAAAAAAATATTGCATTTATGAATTAAGGAAAGGATGCTACTTAAAAATAATAATATTCAAAGCACTCAAAGAGCTCTTGGAAATTATGATTGCAGAAATAAGAACCTGTGAGCAAGATTTGGAGATCAAAGTGTGATGACATTTTCAAAAAGAGATGAAAAATAAGAAAGAAAAATAATAAAGCTATAGGGTAGTCCAAGAGGTTCAAGATTTGAAAAGTAGTAATTTCAGATAGAGAAAAAAAGGAGAGAAATTATCCAAGAAATAATTCTCAGACAAGGACATGAGTTTCCAAGTTGATAGAACAGACTAAGAGCCCATTACAATGAATTGTAAAATCTGACACCAAGGAATGCCATTATGGTATTTCAGAATACCAGAGACAGAGAAGTGTCTAAAATCTCCCAGACCAAAAACTAGGTCAAACACAGAGGATGAATAAGACACTAGATTTTTTAAATAATGGCACTAAAAGCTAGAATGCAGTGAGGCAGCTTTTTCAAAATTTGAGGAGGAAATGACTTGCAACCTAAAATTCTTCACTCTGACTTCTGGGAAAGATGGCCGAGTAGAAGGATCCTAGGCTCACATAGTCTCATAGATACACCTAAGTAACACCCACATAAGTGTAAATAACCTAGAAAATGACCAGGAGACTGGCAGAACAGACTTCCCACAGATAAATGTAGAGAAGAGGCCACCTTGAAAGTGGTAGGAAGGGTGGAGATACAGTCAGGAGCCAAATAGACCCACTCGACTGTCTGTGGTAGGGAGGGACGCTGTAAGCATGGAAAAGGGAGATGAGCGAACTCTGGACCAAGCACCCCAGACACAAGGGACCCACACAGGGAAGACGAACCCCTATAACATTTGGATTTGAAAAACAGAGTGGCTCAACTTCGTTAGTTCTTTGAATTAGTGGGGCTTAACACCTAGAATTTAAAAAAAAAAAAAAAAAAAGATCTGGAAGGCCATAGGAAACTGAGTTTCCGCCCTCAAAGAAACTGAGTTCCCGCCCTCCTGCTGAGATACAGCATAGAAGCAGCAGGGAAAGAGATTTATTTACTAATCTCAAAATGTGTGCTGGAGGAGGAGGGATCTTTGGGAGATTTCTCCAGGAACAAAGGAGTTGGCAAGCATCATTTCCCTCCCATGCACCTCAGAGTAGATATATGGACTCCTTCGGGAATGAGCATAAACACTCTTCATCTAGTTTGTCAAGAGCATACCCAACACCCATGTTCTTCTGCAGGCCCGTCTGCTGTAATCCAACTTGGCAGGAGTCCAAAATGGTGCTACAGGTGTGGCATTAGGCAAGAATCCAATACAGTGGCCAATGCAAATCCAAAGTTACTTCTGCCCTGGGGAGGGGGAAAGGTAACCACACATACCAGCTCCACTGGGGCCCCAGACGTGGACTGGGGCAGACATCTAGTCTGACTGCAGGCCCTGCCCACCAACAGAAACCACTCAGTAGACAATATAGGGGGAGTGCCTTGCAGATCAGTGCGACCACAGTTCAGGTAAATGCCTGCTTTGACCAAACTCAATGCCAAAGTGGCACCAGACTTTCCCATTAACAAAACAAGGACGAAACCCTGGCACAACAGACAGAGAGAGAGACACTGCAGCTGACTATACTGAAGGCAAACACAGCTTGGCCAAAACATTAGGATGCATGTAACACACATAGGAGACACCCCTGAAATGCCAGCTTCTGGTAAACGGGGGGCATTGCACTGCATGGGACTACAGGACCTCTTCTTCATAAGGCCACTACTTTCAGGAGAAGGAGACATAGCTGACTTTCCTAATATATAGAAACAGACACAGAAAGTTGGGCAAGATGAGGAGACAGGGAATATGTCCCACGTGAAGGAACAGGATGAACTCAGAGCAAAAGAGCAAAGTGAAATGGAGATAAGTAATATACCTGATGGAGAATTTAAATTAATGGTCATAAACATACTCATCTGACTCAAGAAAAGACCGGAGTATTTCAGTAAGACCCTCTACAAAGACATAGAATATGAAAAAAAAAAAAAACAGAGGTGAAGATCTCAATAATAGAAATTAAAACTACAGTAGAGGGAATCACTAGTGGACTAGAGGAAGCAGAAGAATGGATCAGTAACCTGGAAGACACAGTGATATAAAGCAATCAAGCTCAAGAAAGAGAAAATAATAGTAAAAAGTAAGAATAGATTAGGGGCATTCAGTGACACCATTAAGTGCAATAGCATTCACATTATAGGGATCCCAGAAGGAGAAGAGAGAGAAACAGGGGCAGAAAATTTATGTGAAGAAATAATGGCTGAAAACTTCCTGAATCTGAGGAAGGAAACAGACATCCAGATCGAGGAGGCAGAGAGAGCCTCCAATAAAATCAACCCAAGCAGGTCCACACCAAGACACATAATAATTAAAATCAGCAGAAACACTGCAGGTCAGAGGGAGTAGCTTGATCTATTATTCAAAGTGCTGAAATGAAAAAAAAAAAAGCCATAACTAAGAATACTCTTTCAGAATACTGATTACCACCAATAAAATCGAATCAGTATTCAAAAACTCCCCATAAACAAAAGTCCAAGACCAGATGACCTCACAGGTGAATTCTACCAAATATTTAAAGAAGAGTTAATACCCATTCTTCTCAAACTATTCCAAAAAAAAAAAAATAGAAGAGAAAGGAAAACTTCCAAATTCATTCTGTGAAGCCAGCATTACCCTGATACCCAAACTGGGTAAAGACACTACAATAGAGAACTGCAGGCCAATGTCTGTGAAGAACATGGATGCAAAACCCTAACAAAATATTAGCAAACCAAATCCAACAATAAATTTAAAAAAATCATTCACCACAGCTAAGTGGGATTTCAATATTTGCAAATCAATAAACATGATATATCACATGAACAAGAGGAAGGATTAAAAGCTATATGTTCATTTCAATAGATGCAGAAAAAGCATTTGACAAAGTACCACATCCATTCATGATAAAGACCCTCAATAAAGTAAGTTTAGAGGGAACATACCTCAACATAATAAAGGCCATGTGTAAAAACCCACAGCTAACATCATACTCATTGGTAAAAAACTGAGAGCTTTTCCCCTAAGGTCAGGAATGAGACAAAGATGTCCACTGTCACCACTGTCATTCAATATAGTACTAGAAATCCTAGCTGCAGAAATCAACAAGAAAAGGAAAGAAAAGGCATCCAAATTGGTAAGGAAGAAGTAAAACTTTCACTATTTGCAGATGACATATTATATATAGAAAACCCTGAGGACTCCATCAAAAAACTACTAGAACTGATAAATGAATTCAATAAAATTACAAGAGACAAAGTCAATACACAGAAATTCACTGAATTTCTGTACACTCATAAGTAGCAGAAAGAGAAATTAAGAAAACAATCCCGTTTGCATTTGTACCAAAAATAATTTAAAAACCAAAGAATAAACTTAACCAAGGAGATGAAAGAACTGTACTCTGAAAACTATAAAACATTGATGAAAGAATTGAAGATGACACAAATAAATGGAAAGACATTCCATGCTCGTGGATTGGGAGAAGAAATATTTTTTAAATGCTCATACAACCCAAAGCAATCTACAGATTTAATGCAGTCCTTATCAAAATACCAACAGTATTTTTCACAAAACTGCAACAAACAATCCTAAAATTTCTATGGGACCACAAAAGACCCTGAATAGCCAAAACAATCTTGAAGGAGAAGAACAAAACTGGAGGTATCCAGATTTCAAGATAAAATCCAAAGCTGTAGCCATCAAAACAGCATGGTGCTGGCACAGAATTAGACACATGGATCAGTGGAACAGAATAGAAAGCCCAGAAATAAACTCATGATTATATGGTCAATTAATTGATATCAAAGGATACACACACACACACACACACACACACACACACACACACGCACACAGTGGAATATTACTTGGCCACATAGAAGAATGAAATCTTGCTTTTTGCAACAACATGGATGGATCTGGAGAGTATAAAGCTAAGTGAAATAATTCAGTCAGAGAAAGACAAACACCATACGATTTCACTCATATGTAGAATTTAAGAAACAAAACAAAGGAAAAAAAGAGACAAACCAGTTACAGACTCTTAACTATACAGAACACACTGATGGTTCTGAGAGAGGAGTTGAGTGGGGGGATGGGTGAAATAGGTGAAGGGGATTCAGAGTACATCTATGATGATGAACTCTGAGTAGTGTATAGAATTGTTGAATCACTATATTGTACTCCTGAAACTAATATAGCACTGTGCATTAATGATACTGGAATTTTAAAAAATAAAAAAAAGTTATTTGCCCCATAAAACCACCAATGAAGTAGGAGAATAAAATAAAAGTATCTTTTTAATATGCAGTGTCTCACAAATTTTGCCTCGCATGGTGCACCCTTTCCTGTGAAGCCATTAGATGTTCTCTTCCACCAAACCAAAGAGTAAATGAAATCCAAATTTAAAAGGGGGTTGGGGGGGAATCAGCACCAGAGAGAGGCTAAAGAAATTTTCCCTTACTGATAACAAAGGAAGATTTTTGGATGAATAAATTAATATTAGATTTTGCTGCATATAACAGGAAAAAAAGGAGGCTTAAACACATAAGGACTTATTATCTGTTATGAAAGAGCGTGATGGCAGCAGCCTAATCAAGTATGACAGCTCTACAGATTTATCATAGACCTCCTGCCTTTTTCACATAGTAAGTACATCCTCGGGTTTGCCTCATGGCCCAATATGGTTGCTGGAATTCAGCTATCATGTTTGTATTCCAACCAGGAGAGAAGAATAGGGAACCAAATGCTTGCCTCCCGAATCGAATCCATCCTTTTAAGCAGTCTTCCTTTAAATTCTTTATAATATTTCCTTGCATATATCATTGTCCTGAGCTTTTCCTTTTAGGAAGCTAATAGATACATTTAAAAACTAAAGAATAAAGAGATAGCACTTTAAGCATATTATATATAGGTATGAGGATAAACATCCAAACGAACACTTGTTGTAAGCATTCCTTCTGTGAATGGGGAGTGGTGTGGAGGTGAGTAGGAACTCCTGTTTGTTAAAATGAGTTTTATAGAATTATTTGACTTTTTAAAATATATGGATACATAGCCTTGATTTAAAAAATTTAAAACTGAAAGAAGAAACAGACTCCATAGGTGTTCACAAACTAAATACACCAGCACACACAGAAATAGTTTTTCCACTGATGGTTTGGCCCAGAAAAGAAAGAAGTTTTTCTTAAATCACAAATTACGATATGATTTTTACTCAGACTTTTAAAGCATAAAGCCAGCTCCGAGTCTCTCCTGTAGGTTCACGTGTATAAAACCAAATCCTCTGGGTCTCTAGAGCGTGTTGGCAAGCAGTAATTCTCCTAACTTCTCATGTCGCTACACCAGAAAATCTTTGTGAATGATGGCTGAAGATCTGTTTCTCGGGGCCAGAGCCTGACGCTGAGGTTAAATGTGGTCTCTGTTGTTCCAGGCAAGGGCCGACCAAGCCAGAAGTCCTGTTGATCCAGTGGCCTGGAAAGCGATCAAGTCGCCGAGTCCAGAGGCACAACAGCTTCTCCCCCAAAAGCCCCCAGTTCAGTGCCTGTGGTCCAGGTAATGTAGCTTTGCCATTTTTCTTCTTCCAAACTGACTGTTTTGATTTTCACACTGATTTATTTTTTTTACGCAAGTAAAACGGCAATAGTAATGAAATGCTTTCAGAAAAGTTTGTCCCAACCACAGTGGCAAAGAGCCTGTGGTATTAAGAACGAGGTGATGATCCACACCATTGTTTCCATGAGAATCCCACAACCGCACCTCGCAGTGCACAGAGGGTGATGGGACCTTGAGACCTGTAGAAATTCCTATCGGTTTCAAGGAAGGAAGCGCCCTTTACCCTAATTTGCTCCAGATCCCCTAAAGCCTGCCTACACATACGCAAAGTCTGTTTCAGGAAGTGGGTAATATAACCTTTATTGGGCTGAAACCTTAGCTTTTAAAAAATGTTTTAATATTTATTTCTTTTTGAGAGACAGGGAGCGTGCAAGGGGGGCGGGGGCAGAGAGAGGGGGACAGAGAATCTAAAGCAGGCTTTGCACTGACAGCAGCGAGTCCTGTGTGGGGCTCGAACTTACGAACTGCGACATCATGCCCTGAGCCGAAGTCGAGCGCTCAACTGACTGAGCCACCCAGACCCAAACCTGGACTAAAACCTTATTAATAATTTTTAGGTCATTATATTTTAATAATGTCATTTGTAATTACTTTGAAATTCATTTGAAATATACAAATCCATGTTACAAAATGTCACAGTAATTTCTAGAAGCTATGTATGTATATATGTATATGTATGTATATATATAAACCACTTGAACATACCATTTTAACACAATTAACCCTTATCTAATATTTCAGAAAATCAAAGTACTAACTCTAGCCTATATTTACACGTACTGTACTTGGAAGGTTTCAAAGTGCTTTCTTGATCATTATCTTATATTCTACTGCCTTATGAGATAGATGTCAGTATATTTATTTCCCCAGAAGTACAGCAATTTGTCCAAGGTCATATGATTCATTAGACCATTTTTACTTGGAAACAACCTCAAAATCTTAGTGTTTACAATTGCAAATATTTGTCTTTTTTGTTCATGGGTATGTAGTTGATTGTGATTTGGGTGATGTGTGCTCTCCAGCCTCTAGGTTGGGCTCAGCTCTGCTTCTCACGTAGCCTCCTGGGATCAGTGACTACTTGAAGCAAACTCTTCTGCTGGGTGTCAGAAGCATAAATCACACAGCTCAGTTAAAACCACTGTGTGCATCTTACCTGCTAGCTCTCCATTGACCAAATGAGTCACATGCCAAAGCCAGTAATAGTGGGAAGGGACATGTACTCCATCCATTGTGGTAGGAGGTCCTGCAAAGTTGAGGGGCAGAGGTCGTATATGTAGAATTCTATAGCAGGAAGATAGTGAAAACTTAGGAACAATGATATAGTCTACCGTGTGTTGACGAGGAAATGACAGGTCTAGGCTCCTGAGTCAAAATATAGATTGTCCTTTATGCTTTAACCATTTTGAAAACACAGCAAAACCCAAAATATCCTTCCAAGAAATTTTGACGTGACAGCCACCTTAAATTCTTTTAGGAACAATCCGGAATGGAAATGTGTTAATTAATTCCTAAATTAAAAATAAACATAGATTTTGTTTATACAGTTACAGTGTTTTCTATTATAAAGCACCCTTATTCTGATTTTTTGTAGCTGCTTCTGTGTGACTGTGCTACTAGTTTTGCATCATAATTTATGCGATAAGCTTTGAGAGTTTTGCCCAAGAACGCAGAAAGAGAAGTGAATTCTAATGTAAAGTACTACCTCTTTATAATTTTGGTCTTATCTTTCTAACATTCAAAGCTAAAAGAAGGCTTTATGGTTTGAATTCAATTACATTCTCCCATCAAGAAGTATTCAATACTATTATTTCAGCAAATGCCTACGAAATAATTTTGCACAAGCTGCCATAAGGATACAGAAGGATGCCGGGATGTTTGTGCAGGGGCTCAGACCACAACTCTTCCCTCTGCACCTTTGAATAATCTCCAGGTCATGAGTTCAAGCCCCACATTGGGTGTAGAGCTTGAAAAACAATAATAAAAGCTACTTATTTTAGAAAATGTAATTACAGCAATAATAACAGCAGAACTTACATAATGCTTGCCCCGGTGCTGGACTATAGATGTGTGTTTGTGTATATGTTCACACAGACATACGTATACTACATATATATGCATATGCATATGTTTGTATATATGCATATATATTCTAATTTATTCCTCACAATGACGATGTGGCCAGTGGTGATATTATTGCCATTTTAAAAATAAGGAAGCTGAGGCCAGAGGAGCCAAGTAATTTGACCATGATCTTCAGGTTCCAGAGTCTGCTCTCTTAACTGCTATGCCATGACCATATTGTCCATGTTTACTCGGGTCAGTCCCTAGGAAAGGAGACACCAGCTACCTTACTGTGGTCAAGCCTATTATTTCCCTGGCTTCTTCCACTGTTTTGGAAGTAAGTTTAGAATTATTGATTAAAGCTTTCCTTTTTTCAGAAGAAAACTCAGCCATCTCGTGGGGTGGTAAAAGTGTCTCAGCAGGATCTGTTCTTTGACTATCAAAGACCAGTACAGGCGGCAACATAAAAACCACAGACTTGTAAGAGTGAACCCACTGGGATGCATGGATCTATGGAAATCAATAACTTAGAAAGCACTCAAGTGAATATATTTCTTAAAAGGGTGCTGACTAGTCAGTGACACTGTGTGCTTCCTTCCGGGTAAAAGGAAAATTCTGAGATGCCAGAGCATTCCTGCTCTGTTTAATTGCCCTCATGATTTTCCCCTCAAGGCTTATTAGAAGAAGACAACCAGTGGATGACCCAGATCAATAGACTCCAGAAATTAATTGATCGACTGGAAAAGAAGGTGGGTGCTTCCTTTTCTTTCTTCTCCCTCTCACTTGTCAGTGACCCGTTTTCCTCATTGTATTAATATATCCATGGCTGCCCCATGGATAGAATAATAGCCTGGAGCGCTGTGATGCTACAAATGACTACTTGGTAGTTATCTGGGCCTTTCTTTTTTTTTTTTTTTTTTTTTTAATTTTTTTTTTTCAACGTTTATTTATTTTTGGGACAGAGAGAGACAGAGCATGAACGGGGGAGGGGCAGAGAGAGAGGGAGACACAGAATCGGAAACAGGCTCCAGGCTCTGAGCCATCAGCCCAGAGCCTGACGCGGGGCTCGAACTCACGGACCGCGAGATCGTGACCTGGCTGAAGTCGGACGCTTAACCAACTGCGCCACCCAGGCGCCCCTGGGCCTTTCTTTTTTTTAGTGTTTATTTATTCTTGAGAGAGAGAGAGCGCGCGCGCGCGCGAGTGGGGGAGGGTCAGAGAGAGAGGGAGACACAGAATCCGAAGCAGGCTCCAGGCTCCAGGCTCCAGGCTCCGAGCTGTCAGCACAGAGCCCGACGCGGGGCTCAAACTCACAAACTGTAAGATCATGGCCTGAGCCAAAGTCGGACACTTAACCGACTGAGCCATCCAGGCACCTCTGAGCCTTTCTGTTAAAGCAAATAGAGAAGCTCACGTTAATTCTTAGGCCGCCCATGCCTACGCCTAGTTATATGTGCAATATGTGGAGTTGCAAGTTAAATAAATGTACTGCATTGCCTGACTCTTGAGTTATCACTGCCGTAGGTAGCAGGGTGCTTGAACAATGCATGTGGCAGCTCTTAGGGACGACCTGGCTGATGTCTTGGGAATGTTTCAAAGTGACTCAGGGAAATGGTTGCATGATATACTAAAAGATGAAATTACACTCTCAACCTCTAGAAAGTAGCTTCTTAACTGATGAGGGGGAGAACATCTTGATTAACAGTCCCAGAGCACTATATTGAAGGGAGAAGAGAGAATTCCCTGAAAGTAAAATGTATTGTCACTAAAATTGGAATAAATGCTTGTCTGATAACAAACTAGTGAACAAACAAACCTGTGCTATGGAGCAGTAAAATTTTAGTAAAAAGAGAGCAGCTAGAGAGGATATTCAGGTAAGGGTGATAGCATGAGTAAAGCTTAAATAGACCAGCTTAGTCTTTCATTTGGGGAAATGATAACAAATAAGATTGTGTGGATGGATGGGACCATATTATGGATGGCATTAAATAATAGAGAAAGGGATTTGGGCTTGGCCTTGGAGACAACAGGAAGCATTTATTGTTTTTCAACAGGGAAGTGATATGACCAAAGAGATCTTTTAGATAGAAAATTGGACAGCAAGCATACAAACTGGATTTAAACAGATTTAAACAGGGGCGTTCAAAGTCAGAGCCACCGAAGCCATCTCAAGCAGTGACATTAAAGAGCAGGTTCTAGATCTGAGCCTGCTGGGGTTAGGTATGGAAAGAGACGGACCTGTATTGTATGACTGAAAAGAAAATGGCAGAGTGAAAGACTTAAAGTGAAATTAACAGGACCTCTGAGTGGGTATGATGGGTAAAGGACAGGAGTATCTCAAAGAGGAGTCTGAGGATTTGAGCCTGAGTGTCTCGCTCAATTGTACCACTAACAGAAATGGAGAGACAAGTGAGAGATCGTGAGGTGAGGTGAGGTGAGGTGAACCGGCTTATTAGATTGTTAATTTCAAGACCCAATAGGACACTTAGGCAGGAATGTCCAGGTAGATGTTAGTAGGTAACAAGTCAGGCCAATGGTTTAAGATCTTAAGAACTGTCTCCACAAAGATGAAACTTCCAAGTCCTGAGGTTGAGTAAGACCTCTGAAAATGAGGTTCTGTACAAGTAATCAAGTCCAGGAGAAGCGACTTTGGAGAATGCCAGCCCCTCTGGCACCATGTCACCGTTTGTCACGTTTACATTGGCCATTTACTGGGCAAAAAACCTAAACTTACAGTTGGCAGCAGTTCATCGTTCCTCCTTCCTAATTTTATTAATTGATATGTGAGCCGAGACTAAAAATATTCACGAGAAAAATGGCGGCTATGAAAATTAGTTTTCCAATCATGGAAGGGCTGGAAATCCATGACCTCTATTTGGAAAACAGACCTTGTTAAAACACAAAGAGTCTATTGTTACACAAATTTAGATTCATTTAAAGAACACAAATACCTCCTTTTCAAATGGCTTTGAGGTGCTTGGCAAACCTGTCTTTACTTGGTGTCTTAACTTTATATAGCTATTTTTAAAGGAATAGCTTAAACTTAGGTCATGCCTTTTTTTCCAACTTTAAATCAAAGTATTACCACATCTCTTTCTTCCCTAGACTTTTTCTTCCTCCCTTTCCATGAAAGGGTTTCATTTTGAGGACACTGTCTGAGAGATTTGCTGAAAGTATGATGTGATGGTCTTCAGCACTGGGTTCCAGCGGTGTGGGGCTCAGCAGGATCTGTCTTAATGAATGGAGAGGCAGTGCAAGTTCCGTTTGCTTCTACAACTTATTCTGTACTGCGAATTAGGCTTTTAGAGGAACAACTACCCGATTGCCAAACAGTAGCTAAGGGCATGTCATTTCACAGCTGACTCTCTCGTCTCCTGCAGTTTTGGGCACTAGGTTTGATCTCCCCATTAAGAGGAAGTGTACCTGCAGTGGAACATGTGTTCTCTTTTCTCTCCACTTAGTGTGATAGATCCTTCCTGCACTGGAAACCAGGCCCAATACCATTCACGTGAGGGGGAAAAATAATACTTGCAATCGCTAAAAATCCCTTCAGGCGTTCTATCTTTCCATTTCAGCCTCTATGAGGATTTGTGGGGATATATTGAGATTATGTTTGCTATTTTGCTCCCACTCTGCAGAAACATCTTTATGTTAAATAACGGCAACAGAACCTGTTTGATCTTCATGAAGCCCTAAGTGTATCATCAGATCACAGGGCATCCTCTTTGAAGGGGTACAACTAAGGATGTTGCATTCATACGACTTCATTTAAGCTGTTGTTATCTTAGATCAAAGAAAGTAGACGTGAAAAGTGTACCTGAGTTGGTGTTAGGGAAAAGGTGGGCAAGGAGACCATTGTTCCAGTTTCTGTCTTTAAGATTCACTTCACATCCATATGCATTGCGTCACTTCGCCTTCACAGAAAAGCTGTGATTTAAATGGGGCATTCATTAGGCCATTCATTTATTCAATGAATGCTTGTTAAGCATCTACTTTATGCCAGGTATTATTCTGGCAGTGGAAATGCAGCAGGGATCCAAACAGGTAAGGTCCTTCATCCAACACAGACAGATCAAAATCAGTAAACAAATAAATGAAACAAGATAATTTCAGAGAGGGAAAAGTACTCTGAGGACAAACTAAGGCAATATGGTGGAGATGAGGGGTTGGATACTTAAGTGGGTGATCCGGGAAGGTCGCTCTAAGGCAGTGACATTTGAGTTGAGGTATGAGAAAGGAAAAGGAGGCAGCTAGATGGTGCCCTAGGGATAGAGAATTTAAGGCAGAGGAAACACTAAAAGTGAACCCTAGATAAGTCAAGTGACTTGTTTAAGGTTTTACTGCAAGAGAATAGCATAGCTAAAGCAACATAGCCCTGTTTTTAACAGGCTTATGTTATTTCAGACCGTCTGGATTTATACCGATTTCAAGGGATTTCTTTATCTATCTGAAGGAATTATTGTGCATAATCCTCACCACCAATGCGAGGTGATATATTCTTAGAATGAAGTCCTCCGAGATTACATGCTTGGTTTCACTGGAGACATTAGCATCATCCACTGATCACGGTAGAAAATTCTAGGATCTTTTTAGTAGCCCTTCATTTTTAGAAAATATCAATAGTGTTTTCATTTGCTTTTGAGTTCATGCTTTAGTAAAGTAAAATTATCACTAGAGTGTAAATGTATTGTAGCCGTTACGCTAATGTCCATCATGATCTCCCAGGAAAAGTGGTGATCAGTACTAACAGCAAAAGAAATCAGCCTACTCATTTTTTTTTTTTTTACTGTTCTACCCTTTCCCAGTTTTCATGAATCTCCTTTCTCTTTTGTTCTCTTTTAATATCAGTAAGCTTAAAGTAATAACAAATTGAACACACTGAAATGGCTCTTTACCATTAATAAATGGGTAAAAGAGTCTTTATTGGAAAAACTTCATTTTTAAAATCAGAATGATTCCATATCCTTTCAGATAATGAGCTGCTTTTGGCACAATATCAGCCACAAAAGAGTTACCATTCAAGTATATGATGTTTCCTCTAATTTCTGGTCCCTGCCTTCCCCATTTCTTTCTTTAAAGGATCTCAAACTTGAACCACGGGAAGAAGAAGTTATTGAAGGGAATACTAAATCTGTAAGTACTTTTTTTCTTTCTAGGTCAAAGTGTTAGAAATATGTACTTGGCAAATATTTGAAGGAAAAAAATTCTTCAAAATTAGCTACTATCTCAGTGAAATTTTGAAAAAGGAATACATAGGCATGTTTTATTTTGCACGGCTCTGTAGTAGTTTCTAAATTGTGATTTGTGAAAACCTAACAATGCCTACTTTGCAGGGGTTTTATGTAAGTATGTAGCATGTTATGTGTGTAAAATGAGAATTTTATGCACATATCAGTCAATGAGTTATTGAATAATTTAATGAATATGACCAGCAGAGAAGGGCAACATCCAAATTATGTCATAAACATTTTATAACCCCTGTAAGCCTGAGTGCCACGCCTGAGCTGAAACTTGATGCTATTTAGTATTATGTTACCCAGGGCCAGGCACACTGCAAGTGCTCAGAAATCATTTTTCAAAAACAAAGTTGACACTTAGAGAAAAAAGGAACATTTACATCCATAGGGAAAAGATGTCCATCCACAGGGGTGGCAATTTATGGAGATCGAAAGAAAACGGATAAAGTGATGTTAACAGGCACTGAGACCCAACAAAAAGAAATTTGTGATTGTGTAATTAAAAAGCAACACATATGTATGATTTGTTATTTTACTTTATTTTGAGGCACATATTTATAGCACATTCTGTTTGGAAAAAGTGGATCATTACATTTTCGTTTAGTGAAAATTTAAATTTTAAAATCTGGGCAACCCACAGAAAATCACTTTTTTCTTAATAACTATATTGTATACTATACAGGTCGTATAGGATCAATTGCATTTACATGTGAAAAAGGTAGGAAATACCCTTCATCTCTGTACCAGGCACTTATTCCACAGGCACTGCCTATGTGATAAAAGGTGAGGTTCACCTGTCCATCGGCTCCTACCCATCTGTCCAAACTCACAGCACAAAGGGAGTCTTCAAAGGGGGAGCTTTGGAGGGTTCTCAGAGGAGCTTAATAACGAGTATTATGATTAGAATCCTATAGATATGGACACTTTCCCCAAAGATAACCCATAGTTCGCTACATGTTCCGTGCTTCTATTCCTCCAAAGACAGGGGTGTGGTCTGTGTTAATTCCTCAGGCACCCAGAATTCTAAAGGGGTACATTTTGGTGGGAAGCTGAGAAAGAGAAGGCCGCCGAGCGCGCATACTGGGAATGCTATTGCTAGAAGTCCCTTAGGGACAGGATTGTGACCTTGCAATCTTTGTATCTCTATCGTCAATTAGATTCGCATGTAGAGAACACTACACTCTAGTCCAGAAAACCGAACATAACATTTCTAATGTTGAGAGAGACCATTGTCTATTCTTATATAATTTCCTGATGTGACACTATTCTCTCGCGCTAGCTATGTGGGAGAGAAATCGTCTAAGGATTGTTTATTAAAGGTGACAGACTGTTCCATTCTCGGGTCCCTGACAGAAGAGAGGCCAACGTCAATTTTGAGAGATTCGTCAACCCACACAGCATTACTAATTCAATAGTACATAAAAGTACTTACAAGAACAAAACAGGACTGGGCAAGTTGGTTCAGCAGTCAATATTGTTTAAAAGCAGGAAAGGATATTCCTTAACTATTTTCAACCACCTGTAAAAGTGAGTAGCTGTGCTCTTTGGGAATACACATACAGTAATGATTTGAGCAAGTTTTTTTTTTTTTTTCAGAGCTGCCAGTAAGGTATTTGTCCTTAAAAGTTGTAGTTGATAGTTAGTGACAGTGACGCATCACTGTCGACTCTTATGAAACCTTCTATATTCAGAATGACCGTAACAAATCTTCACTGTGCACAGCTGGCACTCATCATTCCACGCTCTTCCATGTTCAGTGATTTATCTTGGTGACCCAAACCAGTAGACGTCATTGACTAGGGAGGTAGCTTGCCTTTTCCATTGGTGAATACATGAGAACTTTGAAAAATAAATTGCCCATCAGAAACCAGAGAATAAACTTTTTATGATATACTTTATTTTTTAAGTATATTTATTTACCTTTGAGAGAGAGAGAATCCCAAGCAGGCTCTATGCTATCAGGACAGAACCCAGTGCAGGGCTTAAACTCACAAACCACGATATCACAACCTGAGCCAAAATCAGGAGTCGGACGCTTACCTGACTGAGCCATCCAGGTGCCCCATGATATAATTTTTTTAAAGCTAATCTTTAGTGAGCCTTTACTATGTGCCAAGTGTCATCCCAAACACACACTTCTATAATTCACTTCATCCATCATTATGAGGTGGCGCCATCATTAACCCCATTTTGCAGGTGGAGAGTCAAGGTGTGGAAGGATTTAAGCCCCCTTGCTGGACCCCAGCAGTTCTCCGCCAGACCTGCACCTGCCCTGACACTGCAACAGTCCGGCTCTAGTGTTTGGTGCATTTCTGGGCACTAAAGTGGAGCTGTTCTTTGCCAGTGAGATTGGGAGCTAACAGATGACTCCTTTTCCTGAGATTTCCTGCCATGAGAGCAGAGCAGTAGTATCTGGTAGGCTTATTTAAGCACACAGCAAGAGTCCTGAAACCAACTAGCTGCCACATCTAGTTTTCTGGGACGTGAGCCATTACATAATGATGAGTCTAGGATGTGATTTCTTCCTTTTTTTTTTTCAATGTCCTTTGTTTTTCCTCAGTGAGAAGTAACATCTATTGAGTATCTATCCTGGGCAACATTTTTACATAATTCGATTTAATCCTCCCCAAAGCTATGATACCAAAGTACCACGGCTCCGATTTCATTTGGTGATTTCGGATGAAAAGATGGAGGCACTGGTTCAAGGCCACATAGCTAGTAAAAGTGAAGCCAAGCTTTTTTAAATGTGTACTCTCCGCTCTTAAAGAGGAAAGGAACGAGGACAAGGTGATGGAGGTAGATGAAAAACAATGAGGCAGGGCTCTAGAGTTTTCAGGACCACCTCATACCGTTCATATCCTTTCCTGGAGTGAATAGTGCGTGAATAAAATTTATTAAAGAGCTTTTAAGAATAGTCCATGACAGGGGCGCCTGGGTGGCTCAGTCAGTTGAGCATCCGGCTTCGGCTCAGGTGATGATCTCATGGTTTGTGAGTTCGAGCCCCGCGTCGGGCTCTGTGCTGACAGCTCGGAGCCTGGAGCCTGCTTTGGATTCTGTGCCTCCCTCTCTCTCTGCTCCTCCCCCGCTCATGCTCTGTCTCTGTCTCTGTCTCTCTGTCTCTCTCTCTCTCTCTCTCTGTCTCTCTCTCAAAAATAAATAAAACATTAAAAAAAATTAAAGATTAGTCAATGACTAAAAACAAAAGCAACCTCTTGCTTGTTTGTTGTATGAAGAACTTGGTCACCAGTTATATGCCAGGCCCTGGGGGAGAGTCTGGAGATGAAATAGTGAATATTCCAGGCTACAGGACAGACCAGAAGGAGCTGCAGTGATTAAACAAGGGTCTACAATACACTGCGATGAAGGTTACTATAGGAAAGTATAGATTTGCACAATGATGGAACACAACTTAGGAGGCCCGGGAATGCTTCCAGAATGACATAGTATTCAAAATGAAATCAAAAAGAGTAAGGATCTTTTAAAAATATTTACTTATCCCTTACAACATTGAATTGTTCAAACGTCACACCAAAAGAACAACACTAAGGTGCTATGTAGGAATATTAGAATGTTCCAAGTGGTTTACAACCATCATGTGACAAAGATAGCAAGTTTTGGAATTCATAATCTTACTCTTGCCATAATGAAAAAGGAAATGTACATCAGAGATAAACCCAGATCTAAACTCCAAGACTATGACTTTATGACTCATGGAAAATTGGGGGGTAACTTATTGTCTTCTAGCTGTCAAGTGCCAAGCAGGGAGTATGAATCATTGAAAGCTCAAAGATTTTTGAAGGGAATCCAGCCAGCTCACATATCCTGCATCTGGGCAGGAGTACTGATCCACCCAAACCCTTTCTGCTTGAGGCCATTGTATGCCTCGCAAGGCACCTCTTATCAAACAATTACTGGAAAAAGATGTCAATTCCCTAGATACTTTCTATATTCAAAAAGTTCTTTTTGGATTCAATATAATTTTTAACAAGGTTTTATCACGTTCTGGCGCTTTTCAAAAGCTCTAACTTTTCTTGAGTACATTATTGTTGTTTACACCAGAATAGCTTACACAATAGGAGTTTACAAATCTAGTATCTTTTTCTGCCTTTCTCCCCTCATAAAGCCTGTGAATATTTTGTGAAGTAAATGAATCCTGTCATACAATATCATATGGATTGGGGCTTATTGCCAACTAATATGCCAGGGACTATTAGAACATAGTCTCGCTTTGCTATAGCTATTATGAGATTGAACAAGAGCACACAAGAAGGTCTGTTACATTTCTGAAAACATGCTTGGAACACAACTGTGTAGTAAGTAGAGCTAGAAAACATGAACCAAATTAGTTGCATTTAAAATATTTCTGTCTCCAGAGATTTAAAAAGCTGAAATTCCTTGAGATAAAAAAATCCAAAGGGCGCCTGGGTGGCTCAGTCGGTAACGCATCTGACTCTTGGTTTCAGCTCAGGTCATGATCTCGTGATTCGTGAGTTCAAGCCCCACACTGGGCTCCATGCTGACAGTGCAGAGTCTGCTTGGGATTCTCTCTCACACCCTCTCTCTCTGCCCCTCCTGTGCTCTCTCTCTCAAAATAAATAAATAAACTTTTTTTAAAGAAATCCAAGAAATCAAAGGTAGATGCAACTAACCTAACGTGACTAGCAAGTACTGTTCTGTAAATGTTCCGTCATAATTCCATCATAACAAAATCCCTATAAAGTAAATAATAAAGGCAACACTACGCCTTCTAAAGCAGAGAAACAAAACTGCTCTGGGCTGGCTGTTCACACCAGATTTCAGTGAGGATCTCAGACTGTATATTTGACATAAGTGACATACAGAAATATCATTAAGGTATCAGGGCACCTTCTCTACCTCTCCCGTGCTCCACATCCTACAACTTGACCTGGCTAGCCTAGAAAAGGTAAGGATTTTCTTTGGAGCTCAGAAGGTCTATTTTAAATTACCCAAGGAGATTCAGAAAGCTTGTCTTGTCACAGTAGTCATAACACGTAGACAGATTATCTGGACCTCGGAAGTTGTTTTCTTTGTGTAAATATCTGAGGAAAGGAGGGAAAAGGCATGCCTTGTTTGGGTTGCAAAGTAAATTTATTTTCCAAATCATATTCACATCCATCTATGTAAGTGAATGAATCACTTAGCTACTGCTGTGTAACAAACCACCCAAAATGAAGTGTTGTAAACCACAATTCTAGAGGCAGGCAATTTAAAGTGGGATCAAGCGGATGGTTCTTCTGGTGTCAGCTGGCCTCCTTAGGGCATCTGCAGTCAACTGCTTGCCAGCTTTGCTGATCTTGGCGGGACTTCCTTATATGTGCGGGGACTCAGCTGGGATGAATCCACTGACCCAGCTCTGTTCTCTGTGGTCTTTAATTCACCAGCACGCAGGTCGACAAAACTACAGTGTGCTGCCTATTTTTACCTATAAAGTATTATTGGAACACAGCCACACCCATTTGTTTGTTGTCTGTGGCTGCTGTCACACTAAAACAGATGGAGGAATGTGACAGGAACCTTAGGGCCCACAAAGCCTAAAATATTTATTATCTGTCCCTTCACATAAAAAGTTTGCTGACCCCTGCTCTCACAGGGCTTGTTCACATGACAATTTCAGGGATCGGAGAGAAAGTGTGAAAACTCACAAGGGGTCTGGAGGCCTAACCATGAAACTGGCACCCTCTTTTTTTTTTTTTTTTAATTTTTTTTTTTTCAACGTTTATTTATTTTTGGGACAGAGAGAGACAGAGCATGAACGGGGGAGGGGCAGAGAGAGAGGGAGACACAGAATCGGAAACAGGCTCCAGGCTCTGAGCAGTCAGCACAGAGCCCGACGCGGGGCTCGAAATCACGGACCGCGAGATCGTGACCTGGCTGAAGTCGGACGCTTAACCGACTGCGCCACCCAGGCGCCCCGAAACTGGCACCCTCTTACTTCTGCCATGTTCTGTTGGCCAAAGCAAGTTTATAAGGCTGGCCCAGATCCAAGGGAAGGAGAAGTAGAATCCATGTTTTCATAGAAGCAGCCGAAAAGTCACATTTCAAAGGACACGCATTGCTCATGGTTCTGCTCATGGTTGCAAATTAGATCACATAAGAGTTGCCTTCAGACTAAAAGGAGTATGGTGGAATAGGTAGATATAAATTTATATCTCTCATTAGAAAATCCATGAGAATCGTCTGAGTCATTGTTGATCACAAATACATGATCGAGAAGTTCCTACAGATTTGTGTCAAAAGAACGTGTCCACAATGATTTTGGCAGAGAGATTAACTTAAACTCTTAGTAACTGATATTAAAAACAGGTCCTGCGAGAGTCGTACAGGGGGCTGATTGTTCATTACACAATCTGAGGAGATAGTTATAGGCATGTATCTACCTATTTTTGATCTCTGACCCTTAAAGGGAAATAAAACAAAGCTTAGTTAAAGTTACTGAACTCATTAAGTAACTGGGCTACGAAAACAAATAGACCCTAATGGAGAATGATTCCAATGTAATGCAAGTTTTTTCCTTGCCCAATAATCAGTTCACACAATGATTCAGGGACACGGGCTCCTCCTCTCAAGTGTGGCTCTGCCATTCCCAAGACAGGTCATTCTATCAACAGAAAAGGGGAAGAGAATGTGGGAGGGGCTCACCTCCTTCTTGAACATCTTGTCCCAAAAGCAATACACAGCACTCCTGCTCATATTCTATTGGTGAAAACTTATCAGTTGATTACACCTAACTGCAAAGGATGATGCAACATGTGCTCTAACTGTACCTAGAAAGAAGAGGAAATGGATTTTGGTGAATAGTTTGGAGTCTTTGCCACAGTGAGCCTTCCGGTCATTAAATATTCATTCTTTTCACATATATAGAACACACCCAGAGTCTTCTCCATTACTGCTTCTGGCTCAAAGTCTAGGATCCCTGCATGATGATCAGTCCTCTCTGTAAGATCCAGATGTAGACCCTTACGGTCCGGTATACTTATGAATCAAGAAGTAAGCTATCTCCCCTTTCCACTCCCCCCAAACACAGAGATAAAATATACAATGATAAAACCGGGCCAGGAGAAATGTCATAAAAAGTGCAATTCAGGAAAGGCATGAGTAGGAAGCATACGGCATTCACTGGTTCGTTGCAACAGTGAATTCATGCTGGGAAGGTATTTGTCAGGGAAGGAAGTTCTGTGATGGGACACCGGATCTCCATTCTGGGAGGAACCCCCTTGTCCATTGTTCTTCTTTTGAGAGTTTCTTCTCGTTTCATCAGCCTCCGTGACCACATCAAAAACAGCTCACTGGCGAGTACTGTACTCTGTAGGAGTTATGCGGTATTGATAGCTTGTGTCCCGCTCGTGTGCGTTTGGGTGCCCAAATATTACTTTAAGGCTCACTCAGAGGATTTTTGAGACTGGAATCAAGATTTATTTGACAGTACACTTCTGTCAAAAATTTAATAGACTTCTGGTCAGTTTACATGTCGTCAGTTTCATGTGCTAGTATCGATACCTTAAGTTATTCTACACACGTTGTTTTCAAACCTTGTTGATTTCTTTACTAAACCTTATAAAGGCAAGGATTCTATCTTGATTCGTCACTGTATGCCCAGAATCCAGCACCCAGCATTTGCCTGCAGGAAAACAAAGTAGTAACAATTATTGAATACATAAAGTGCCTAACATCATACCTAGTAGATACCATCATACCTAATAGATACCATAATATCTATTGGTATTATGGTCTTCGACAATGGTAGCTATTAACAATGAAGCAAGAAACTCATCGGACAGGAGACAGCAAGCTGGGTGCTTAATTCTGGCTCTGCTGCTACACAGTGCAAGTTATTTTCCTCATATTCTGAATCATCCTTACATTCTTGCTGTTGTTTTGCACTTAAAAATTTTTTTTTTATTTCAGAGCACCCACGTAGGGGAGGGGGTAGGGGGAGAGAGAAAGAATCTTAAGTAGGCTTGATCCCACGACCCTGGGATCATGACCTGAGCCGAAATCAAGAGTTGGATGCTCAACCAAGTGAGCCACCCAGGAGCCCCTGTTTTGCACTTTTATAACTCACTCCCAATCCTTTTTTTTTTTTTTTTTTGCACTTCTGTGATTCATTCCCAGCCCTTGATGATGGAAGAAAGGCTTTATCCTGAGATCAAAATGCCATGAGAAGCTCACAGGCAGAACTGTAGGAAAGTCTTCAAAACTACAAGTGCTATAAAGGTGATAGGATTTGTTACAAGAAGCAATTGGCATCCAGCCCAGTGTGATCCTTTAAACACAGTCTCCATCTGACGCCATGAGATTTTGAGTAGGGCCTATGGCATATCTTAGGTGGTTAATGTTTGAGAACCCTGTGACGGTTCATGTACCTTTGGAAATGCAACTTTGAGCACACGTTGCTTGAAATTTGGTTGGTTGTAATGATGTGCGAAACATGTCTATTATCACGAAATACGGTGAAGGTGGAGCTGTCTGGTGTGTGGGGTAGGACCACTCTTTAAAAATGACTACAGGCCAGTGATCCCAGCCCTGGCTGCACGTTACAGTCACCTGGGGAGGTTTTTGTAAATACCAGTGCTTGGATCTCACGTCCAGAGATTCTGATAGAAGTGCAATTTTAAAACCTCCCCAGCGCTTCAAATTGAGAACCACTGCTTTTAAAAGGGAAGTATGTCATTGGGAAGACATTCTCTTTGCACCTGCTTCGAGAGGCAAGAAGAATGTCCTGCCTGCATTACGGCTTTTATACAGTGTTGTTGCCTTGGATCGGTCAGGGTCTTCCTGTTGGTCGTATTTTCAGATGAGAATTGTTTGCCTTGTGAGGAGGGCTGGGCTGGGCTGCAGGGGGTCAGCTTCAGCAAGGCTCCAGAGCAGTGACCCTTGCCTCTTCCTCTGCAGCACATCATGCTTGTGCAGCGTCAGATGTCTGTGATAGAGGAGGACCTGGAAGAATTCCAGCTTGCTCTGAAACACTATGTAGAGAGTGCTTCTTCCCAAAGCGGCTGTTTGCGGTAAGTGCTCCCTCGCGTGCAGGATGAAGGTGGGGCTGGCAGAAAGGCATTTGAGAATTTCCTTGTGTTTCTGTTGATTATTCCAGCCTTCCGGGTGATGCATTTTGGCAGACTTTAGCTGGGTGTTGCTCTTTTATTCTTGGGCTCTGTGTGGATTTTGATCACTGGGGGCACCAAGGGAAATAAAACGGAGAGAACGATTTGAAACGGAGAATTTTGCATAGACTGAAATCTCCCCTTTTGCCTCCAGGCAGGCCCACGCTGATTTAAAATCACCTCTGGTAGATGAGGCCCCAAGTCCAGTACATCTAGCTCTGATTGCTCCCTTGGCAACATGCCCCATATCCTAATAATCATTTCAGCCATTATGAAACTGCACAATATCTGAAGTCTTGATTACAGGTCATTTAGAAAAAAAAAAAAAAACCTCTTTCCATAGCCGCCCCAGCTCAGGCTTCAATTATCTTAGGCTACTAAAATTTATGATCTATTCCTCATTTTCAGTTTCTCTACTCCAAGTGGTCCAACAAACAGTTACTAGAAAAATTTTTCCAGAAACAGTTATTATAAACTGTTCCCTTAATCAGGAACTGCAGTAACTCTCTGAGTGTCTTAACCAAGGGCTAGCTGTTTCTCTGGTGCTGTGTTTGTCCGACTCGAGAATCCATAGCACTGCTACCATTGTCTCTCCCTCACCGGAGCTTGCCCAGCTGCCCACTGCCTTTCCAGCATAATCCGTGCCTCTGGCCCGGCCATTCTCCCTCCCCAGAAATGCATGGCCAGCTGGTAGGTCTTGGCCAAGCCCACATTCTGCCTCGAGTCCAAAGCCCAGCCCCAGACTCACCTGCTTCTGGAAAACGACCACAACCAGAACACCCCTGCCTTGGGAGCTGGTTTAAACTGCATTTCATAATGCTTTTCAAGTATTCCTTCGGTAAAGCTCTTAAATGCATGTGTGCATACGTGTGTATTACACACACGCATAGAAACTCATACTTTATGTCTCTGAGTACTTCGGTGTTACTCCCAGTAATTCTGTTTTATTCATGCTCCAACAGAATACCTCCCCAGTTAAGAAGTCTGGCTCTGGAGTTAAAATTGGGATCGTATTCGTTTTGTGATTTAGGGAAAGATCCTTATTGGCTCTAAGCTTCCGTTCCTCATCTCGAACTTCCTAAGGTGATTGTGAGGGATTAACTGAGTGCTCGGCCCAGAGAGGCCCAGAGACCGTGAGCTGGGGTTGCTATCGCTTCCTCATCTGGCTGGCTGACCTCTGACCCACTCTCTGGCATTTAAGGGGACTTGCTCAGCGCTGTTTAGGGCAGACGCTCACCATCTTCCAGTCATGCCATTGTAAGAGAAACACAGGAGATGCTGAGCTTGCTTTGTTGTTGTTGTCGTCATCCTACTTCACACCAAACTCAGAAGGGCTCACATTGAAACCATTGTAGTCCTTTTAGTTCAGTGACCTAGGGATTTGCCAAAGTGAGAGTCTATATAGCTTTAAAAGCCTACTCACGTAAAACTGGAAGTGACTGCTTGGAAAATGCAAAAAGAGTGTGATGTGTGTGCACGTGTGCACCTGTACACCATCCACTACAGAAAGTAGAGCACGGTACTAGCCAAAGAAATGGGAACATAGAGCAGATCAAGTCTGGTTTGGTTATCACAATCTCCAGGGATGGTTTAGCCTTCTTGCATTTATAAATAGGGCACAAAGTTTGCTTATTTTTTAGGGTTCAGAGATACTGCTTTAATGTGTGTGGGACAAAGGGCCTGAAGCCAGGCGGACGGCCCCGGCAGGGGGGGAAGCAGGTGTGGGAGAGCAGCTGAGTAGATAGATCTGTGCTGCCTGCCACGGACTCTGTCCTCTCAGCAGCCAAGGAAAATTGCTCCCTCGGCTCCAGCTGTGAAGAACAGGGAGGGAGAGGATCCTCTTCCAGGGAGATAAATGGAGACTCAGCTTCTCCTCTTCCCTTGCACGACCGGTTTGTTTTTTAAGGACTCTTGACTCACTTATTGCTGATTTTTCAGCTGATTTCCTTCTTTTACTGAAATTCTCAAAAAGTAGACTTCATCAGATGGAAGGAGCATCAGAGAACCACTCCACATGGGTGCAAACCATATGGAATACACGTTATGCTGGCACGCCTAAATTCAGTTGCGCCGTTAATCCAATTCAGTCTCCTGTCTGCATCCATTGATGGGCGAATGGGTCGCTCACGCTGTCAGTCATGCTCCACCGTGCCCTGCACTGTTGCCTTGGGCTTGGCTGATACAATAAAACTCTGAGAATTACCACTTTTGCAGATTCTTCTCCCATAATGTTAGGCTCAGCTTCACCATGGCTAGATAGGAAATGCCGCTGTAACACAGAGTAGGAATTAAGGATTTGCTACTAGATTAAGCAGTTTGTGCCCATGCTCTTATTTCTTCTTCACTGCAGTGATCTGATGTATCACCTCCAGTTAAGGAGGAAATACGCTCAGATACATTAACCATCTTGCCCAAGTGTGTCTGACTCCAAAACCCACATTTAATCCTTCTTACCCGTATTTGGTCATCGTTGAATTAAAGTTTCCTAGACTTTCTGTGGTTAACCATGGGTAGAATGGACAAGATCCCTTCTGTTCCAATTACAGGGTCTTATTTTCTTAAATTCCGGCAACTGAATTAGAGAGGCTTTTGCCCTGAAGGTACTTGACTGTAAGACTTAGCTGTTTAGGGGCTGACAGAGCCCTTGTCGGAGTATTAGTCAATTGAGTTTTAAAATGAGTTGTTAGTGGAAAAGCCAAGCAGATCAGTTGTGTGATCCGTCTATTATACACACGCACACACGTGTGCATGTGCACTGTTTGATGATCTTTTTGCTTATTTTGTAATCATGAAGGCTTATTAATCCCTGGGGGGAGGCACCAATTGAATATATGTGTGTATTCTTAGAACCATGCTTGATACAGGGAAAAATGAGAAGAGTTTCTGCTTTCAAGGGTCTTAGAATCCAGTTGGGAAAATCAGTTATTCATTCATGGCCTAAAATTTCACTGCTGCTAAGTAGAATAAAATGTTTTCTGAAGTCACTCTCAGATGTGAATTCTAGAATTTGTCTGTATTCTAAACTCTATGTCAAGGGCTCAGGAAACTTGAATGTGGAATTGTATTAGAATTGACCCTGAACTTTACCATGGCCAAAGAATCATCTTTTAAGAACGAATGATACCCTCTGGCATATCATTAATCAGCATTTTTATGTAGGTGAAATAAATTGGTGGCTGGATCTTCGTGTGGAGAAGTGGAGATTGTCCCTCCTGATGGGCCTTTTCTCCTGTGGTTAGGTTCTGTGAATTAACATAGGACATATGGGGAAAGCAGGAAGCCAAGAGGAAGAGAGTTTTTCCATGAAGAGCCAGCTGCCTTTGGTAACTTATCTTCAACCCCAATTGTTCCTGACCACATCCTTTCCCTTAGAAACTGTTTCACTGCCATTTTCCAGCTGCTAGGAATATTCAATCCTGGAGCTCACGGCTGAAGCTCAGGGCTGGGCTGAAGCTCTAAGTGACTGCATCCAGGGACAGCTTAGCCAAAGAACTCTTGCTTCAGCCAGTGCGTGGTAAGTATCACAGGAAGTCTGAACACATCGAGGAGCAAGACTAAAGCATATAGCCACAACTCAGCAATGTGCTATGTAATTCTAAGTTGGAAAATAATTGAAAGCTAATGATTCAAGCCCAAAGCCTTTTCAATGGAAATATTGCCAAGAGAAATGTTTCTAAAAATTATTTCATAATTAACCTTTTCTCAGTGGCATTATTGCACATTGCATATGTTATCTGTATTGTACAGTCTCAAGTAGCAATGTCCTTAAACACCATTGCTATGTATTGGTCAGTTTCATTCTTACCTGAAAGCACCCGGTCAGTAGCACAATTCTGATTAGCATTTTCACCCATGTCCCTTTAAGCCAAAATCTGCACTGGCCTTTCAGCTCTATCATCTGGCTCTTTACCAGATGGCCTATAGTCAGGAAGAAAGAGAAGGGTGCAATACCAACAAGCCTTCCTTCAAGATCTGATCCTCAGGATGCAAGCATTTCCCAGAAGCCCTTGCTTCCCTGCATACATTCCTTGGCATTTCATTGGCCCAGCTCAAGTCACATGGTCGTTCCTGACTCCCGGGTAGGTGAGGATACTGGTGTCCAACAGAAAGGAGTGAGATGGTGATGACTGTCTCAGTCCAGTGCTGATGGGCTGATTGGATATATTGCAAACTCAACAATGGCAAGGTTCTGTTAAGAAAGAGGGGGGTAATAGTTGGGCAATAGACAGTGTTTGGTATATCATCCCCAGAGTCACTTCAACTCCCCAGAGTCCCCAGAGTAATTAAAATTACTTAATCCACATAAAATGTTTACACCAGGGTCTGGAACAGAGTGATACACATGTTAGCAATCATCACCATTGCTGTTAGTGTATATAAATAATATAATGATCATCATCATTATTATTGGCTTGCTGCTTCTCATTTTCACAAATATGTCTTTTTTCCTTCAGTTTTTTTTTTTTCCTGGCCTCATTTTCTCTCCAGTTTCTTTTACTTTTGTCATACTTCTCAGCTTTAGCACCATTGAGGATTTAGCCTTTGTAACTGCTCATCCAGTGAAAGTGCTACTTTCTTCTTGGCTATTGAGCTAATGGCTGATACGCACAAAATTTGCCAAAGACTGGGCTAAGTATTCTACACGCAACACTTTACTCCTCACAGTCCTGTTATTATCACCATTTTACCGATGAGGAAACAGGTTCAGTAATGGGCCCAAAGTGACAAAGCTAACAAGTTGTAGCGAAAGGTAGGCCTGCTGGGTTGTACTTCACACCGCGATCTCATGCCCCTGTGATACTTTCTTCAGTCCTTTAAAAGCATGAGAATTATGCTAAAAGTTTTTGAATTCCTTACAGTCTTATGGATGTCTAGAAAAACGGAAGGTCCAATAGCAGGATAAGTTGGTATTTAATGTGATATGTAATATAAATGAATTAGTCTGTAGCAGGCAGTTCATGAAGAGACTAAAATGCTAGGCTGAGTATTTTAAAATTTATCCTAAAAAAGAAAAAAAAAAAAAAAACCTCATGGGTTGAAATTTGTCCATTACATGGTCAAATTAAGTTCGGAGATTAGAGACCCTTTGAAACTCTTAACGGAAGCTATGGATTTTCTTCCCAGAAAAAAATAGACATGCACATCAATTTGCAGCTCATTTCTGGGATTTCCAGGAACAGCCCCCTACACCCCACCAGGAGCTTATTCAAGAACTCTAGGATTAGAAAAATCTTTGATTTCACTTTACATCCAATTCCTTTGATTCTGTTATAAACCTTTTCCCTGGAATATTTGAAATTGAGCTAACAATGTTTGCTCATCATACCTTAGTTCGGCAATCCAGATCAACAGCTTTGCGAAACACATTAAACTATTTACCAGCAAAGAGCTAAAGGAAAATATTACAATTTCTGTGTACAGTTACCACCACCTGCTGGTCATACTTAGGTAAATCCTAAACTACATTTAGCTTGACTTTTACACTGATACATTCTCTGTTATCTTTTAAATCAATATCCTTAAAACAGTGTGGAGGTTCCTCAAAAAATTCAAAATAGAACTACCCTATGAGCCAGCAATAGCACTTTTAAGAATTTATCCAGCGGATACAGAAGTGCTGATGCATAGGGGCACACGTACCCCAATGTTTATAACAAGAGCCAAATTATGCAAGAGCCTAAATGTCCATCAACTGATGAATAGATAATGAAGATAGGGTTTATATATACAATGAAATACTACTTGGCAATGAGAAAGAATGAAATCCTGCCATTTACAACAACGTGGATGGAACTAGGTGGTATTATGCTGAGTGAAATAAGTCAGAGGAAGACAGATATCATATGTTTTCACTCATATGTGGAACCTGAGAAACTTAACAGGAGTAACGGGGTAACGGAAGGGGAAAAAATAGTTACAAACAGGGAGGGAGGCAAACCATAAGAGACTCTTAAATACAGAGAACAAACTGAGGATTAATGGGGGGGTGGCGGGGAAGAGGGGAAAATGGGTGATGGGCATTGAGGAGACATTTGTTGGAATGAGCACTGGGTGTTGTATGTAAGCGTTGAATCACAGGAATCTACCCCCAAAACCAAGAACACACTGGATACACTGTATGTTAGCCAACTTGACAATAAATTATATTTAAAAAATAATAAAAAATAGAAATAAATATCCTTGCTGTTGGTCTATACTTTCATTTTGATTTCTCATCTGAATATAATCTAAAACATTAGATTGAACAAGCTGGACTTACAGAGTTTTTTATTTTACTTTACTTTTAAATTCCAGAATAGTGAAAGCACAGTGTTAAATTAGTTTCAGTTGTACAGTATAGTGATGCAACAATTCTATACATTACTCAGTGTTGATCATGATAAGTGTGCTCTTAAACTCCTTCACCTGTTTCACCCAACTCCCCACCCACCTCCCCTCTGGTAACCATCATTTCGTTCTCTGTAGTTAAGACTTTGTTCCTTGGTTTGTCTCTTTTTTTCTTCATTTCTTTTGTTTCTTAAATTCTACATATGAGCAAAATCATAGTATTTGTCTTTCTCTGATTGACTTATTTTGCTTAGCATTATACTCACCAGATCCATCCATGTTGTTGCAGATGGCAAGATTCCATTCTTCTTTGTAGCTGGGTAATATATCCTGTTATGTGTGTGGATAAAGATGCGATGTGTATACACACAAACACGCACATATATACACACCGCATCTTCATCCATTCATCTATCAGTGGACACTTGGGCTGCTTCTATATTTTGGCTATTGTAAATAATGCCGCTGTAAACATAGGGGCGCACATATCATTTTGAATTAGTGTTTTTTTGTTCTTTGGGTAAATACCCAGTAGTGGAATTACTGGATCACATGGTAATTCTGTTTTTAATTTCTTGCAGAACCTCCACACTGTTTTCCACAGTGGCTGCACCAATTTGCATTCCCACCAACAGTGTATGACGGTTCTTTTTTTTCTCCACATCCTCACAAACACTTGTTTCTTGTGTTTTTGATTTTAGCCATTCTCCCAGGTGTGAGGTGATAACCTAATTGTGCTTTTGACTTGCATTTCCCTGATGATTAGTGATGTTGACCATCTTTTCATGTGTCTCTTGGCCATCTGGATGTCTTCTTTAGAGAAATGTCTGTTCATGTCTTCTCATTTTTTAATTGGATTATGTGTTGGGTTTTGTGTTGAGTTGTACAAGTGTTTTATATATTTTGGATACTAACCCTTCATCAGATACGTCATTTGCAAATATCGTCTCCCATTCAGTAAGTTGTCTTTTTGTTGATTGTTGACTGTGCAGAAGCTTTTTATTTTGGTGTAGTCCTAACATTTGCTTTTGTTTCCCTTGCCTTACGAGACATATCTAGAAAAATGTTGCTACAGCCAATGTCAGACAAGTTACTGCCTGTGTCCTCTTCTAGGATCTTTATGGCTTCAGGTCTCACATTTAGGTCCTTGATCCATTTTGAATTTATTTTTGTGTATGGTTTAAGAAAGTGGTCCAGTTTGATTCTTTTGCATGTAGCTGTTCACTTTTCCCAACACCCTTTGTCAAAGAGACTGTCTTTTTCCCACTGCATATTTTTGCCTCTTTTGTCAAAGATTAATTGAGCATATAATCACGGTGGGTTTATTTCTGGGTGGGGTATGCTGTTCCATTGATCTCCATGTTTTTGTGCCAGTAGTATACTGTTTTTGATCCCAACAGCTTAATACCAAAGCTGGAAATCTTGGATTGTGATACCTCCAGCTTTGCGTTGCTTTTCCAGGACTGCTTGGGCTATTCAGAGTCTTCTGTGGTTCCATATAAATTTTAGGATGATTTGTTCTAGTTCTGTGGAAAATGCTGTTGGTATTTTGACAGGAATTGCTTTAAATCTGTAGATTGCTCTGGGTACTATAGCCATTTTCACAGTATTGGTTCTCATGGATGCTCATGGATTGGGATATTTTAAATGTATTGTTGAATTCACTTTGCTAATATTTTATCGAGGGTTTGTATCTGTGTTCATCAGAGATAGTGGCCTGTAGTTCTCTTTTTTGTAGTATTTTCATCTGGTTTTGGTGTCAGGGTAATGCTGGCCTCACAGAATGAATCTGGAAGCTTTCCTTCCTCTTGTATTTTTTGGAATAGTTTGAGGAGAGGAGGTATTAGCTTTTCTTTAAATGTCTGGTAGAACTCACCTGTGAAGCCGTCTGGTCCTGGACTTTTGTTTGTGGGGTTTTTTGATTGCCGATTCAATTTCACTGCTAGCAGTTGGTCTATTCAAATTTTGTTTCTTTCTGCTTCAGTTTTGGGAAGTTACAGGTTTCTAGGAATTTATTCATTTTTCCTAGATTGTCTACTTTGTTGGCATATCGTTGTTCATAATATCATCTTAATAATTCTTTGTATTTCTGTCATGTTGGTTGTTATTTCTCCTCTTCAATTTCTGATTTTATTAAGTTTCTCTCTCTCTCTCTCTCTCTCTCTCTCTCTCTCTCTGATATGTTCTGGCTAAAGGTTTATTAATTTTGTTGATCTTTTCAAAGAAGCAGCTCTTGGTTTCATTGGTATGTTCTATTGCTTTTTTTAGTTTCTATTTTGTTTATTTCTACTTTAATCTTTATTATTTACTTCCTCTAGTGATTCGGGGTTTTATTCTTCTTTTTCTAGCTCTATTATGAGATTTTTCTTGCTTCTTGAGGTAGGCCTGTACTGCTATAAAACTTCCCTCTTAAACTGCTTTTGCAGCTTCTGAAAGATTTTGGAACAATGAGCTTTTATTTTCATTTATCTCCATGTATTTTTTAATTTCCTCTTTGACTTCGTGATTGACCCATTCATTGTTTAGTAGCATGTTATTTAACCTTCCTATATGCTATTTCCAGAGTTTTTTTCTTGATGTTTATTTCTATTTTCATAGCATTGTGGTAAGAAAAGATGCATGATATGATGTCAGTCTTTTTTAATTCCTTGAGGCTTGTTTTTGTGGCCTAACATGCGATCTATTCTGGAGAATGTTCCGTGTGCCCTTGAAAAGAATGTGTATTCATTTTAGGATGGAATGTTCTGAATATATCTGTTAGAACCATCTGGTCCAATGTGTCTTTCAAAGCCACTGTTTCCTTATGATTTTGTTTGGATGATCTGTCCATTGATGTAAGTGGGATGTTAATGTCCCTTACTTTTATTATATTACTCTTGATTACTTTATGTTTGTTAATAGCTGCTTTATGTATGTGGGTACTCCCATGTTGGGTGCATAAGTATTTACAGTTGTTTTACCTTCTTGTTGGATTATTCCTTTTATGATTATCTCATGTCCTTCTTTTTCTCTTGTTATAATATTTGTTTAAAGTCTCTTGGCTGATGTAAGTCTTGCTACCTTGGTTTTCTTTTCATGTCCATTTGCTTGATAAGTGTTCTTCCATCCCTTCACTTCCAATCTGCATGTGTCTTTAGGTCTGAAATGAGTCTCTTATAGGCAACATACAGATGGGTCTTGCTTTTTTATCCATTCCACCACCCTGTGTCTTTTGATTGGATCATTTAGTCCATTTTCACTCAAATTATCAATAGATATGCACTTACTGCCATTTTTTTACTTGTTTTATGGTTGTTTTTGTCCTTCTCTGTTTCATTCTTCTCTTGCTCTTTTCTCACAATCAGTTGGCTTTCTTTAGAGATGTTCTTGGATTCCTTTCTGGTTTTTTTGCATATATAGGTTTTTGATTTGTGGTTACCATTCTGTTTGCATGTTACATCTTATGCATATAGCAGTCTATGTTAAGTTGATGGTGGCTAATGTTTGAACTCATTCTTTACTCCTCTCCCCCCACATTATAGGTATATGGTGTCATGCTTTACATCCTTTACATACTTTACATTTACATATTGTGAGCCCCTTGACCAATTTTTACATATGCACTTAACTTTACTCTCTTGTGCTTCTCAATGTACTTCTTATTCCAACTCATGATCTTTCCATTCCACTCAGAGTTCCCTTTAACATTTCTTGCGAGGCTGGTTAAGTGGCGATGAATTCCTTTAACTTTTGTTTGTCTGGGAAACTCTTTCTCTCTCCTTCTATTCTGAATGATAGCCCTGCTGAATAAAGTGTCTTTGGCTGAAGACTTTTTCCTTTCAATACTTTGAATATATCATGCCACATCCTTTTAGCCTGCAGTGTTTCTGCAGAAAAAAATCAGCTCATAGCCTTATGTGGTTTCCCTTGTATGTAACTTTTTTCTTGCTGCTTTTACTGTCTCCTTCCTCAGATTTGGGAAGTTTTCAGCTATGATTTCTTCAAATAAATTTTCTGCCTTCTTTTCTGTGTTTTCTCCTTCTGGGATCCCCGTAATAGGAACACTATTACACTTGACGGTGTCTCTGAGTTCCCTAAATTTATATTCCTTTTGTATTATTTTTCTTTCTTTCTCCTATTCAGCTTGCTTTCCACTACTCTGTCCTCCAAGTCACTGATGTTTTTCTGCTTCCTCTAATCTACTCTTTCTTCCATCTAGTGTATAGTTTCATTTACTGTTCTTCATCTATGATCAGTTCTTTTGTATGTTTCTGTCTCATTGTTAAGGGTCTCACTGAGGTCCTCTACTCGTCACCTTCAGTGTCTTTATGCCCATTACATTCTCTATCAGGTATATTACTTACCTGTTTCAGTTACATCTCTTGCTGTCGTTTTGCCCTATTCTTTCATTTGGGATATATTTCTCTATCCCCTCATTTAGTCTCTGTCTGCGTGTTGGGAAAGTCAGCTCTGTCTTCTGCTCTTGAAAATAGTGGGCCGTGAAGACGAGGTCCTGTAGTGCCCTGCAGTGCAGTGTCCCGTTTACCAGAAGCTGGCACTTCAGGGGTGTCCGCTATGTGTGTTGCATGCACCCTAATGTTTTGGCAGAGCCGCTTTTCCCTCCGGTCCACTCACCTGCAATGGCTCTCTTTGCCTGTCATCAGCGGTGTTTGGTCCCTGCCCTGTTGGTGGGCCAGTCTGAGGCTGCCTTGGGCTTGAGTCAGAGCGCGCATTGACAGAGAGAGACATAGTAGCACTTTTGCTGTTTTTGCCCTGGGGAGTTTTTGTTGTTGGGTGTGGCCTGTAATCAGACCAGCTGTCTGCCCCCACTCCACGTCTGGGGCTGTAGTTGGCCTGGTGTATGTGTGGTTATCTTCCCCTCTCCCAGGGGCTGGAGTCACTTTGGAGTGGTGCTTTGGGTGGGCTCCAGCCAAGAGCATATTGGAGGGGGCAGATCCGCTCAAGTGCACAGGGGCAGGATGTGTGATGTTAGCAAGGTTTGTGCCGGTCTGTTGTGCAAGGGACCTGCACTGCCAGAGCTGAGACTGGAGACGGTGGATCTGCAGAAGTGCAGGGCTGCCCGGGGGACCGCAGGGGGGCAGGATGCGGAGTATTAGCAAGTTAGGTAGGGATCATCCATGCCTCCCTGGTTCCCACCGGTGGCTGTGGGTTTATACTGGGGAGCAGGAGAGTGAAACGGCACCTGCCTGCTCCTTTGTTCCAGAAGTCTGCCAGTGATCCCTGCCCCTCCAGCACGTGCCCTGAGAATAGTCGAGAGATCTTCCTCTAGTATACCCCATTTTTCAAACTGCTGCTCCTGTGCTGTATCTCAGTGGGGCTGTTTGTTGTGTTCTTTAAGGGTGGGGATTCAGTTTCCTGCGGCCTTTCGGGCTCACCCAGAGCCAAGCCTGCTGATTTTTTAAAGTTCCAGCTTTTAAGTCCTGCTGGTTTTTAAAATTCGTGAAATTTGGCCCTCCTGGTTTTCAAAGACAGATGTTATGGGGATTCATCTTCCCTGTGCAGGTCTCCCATTGTGAGGGTCTGTTTCTCTCCCCCCTGCACCACCACGGGTCCCTCCCTTCTGCCAACGGTCCAATGATCCATTTAGCTCTCAACAACAGTATTCCTACCCTGTGAGATGTGGTCTCTTCTCTACATTTAGCTGTAGAGATTCTGTTCTGCCAGTCTATGGGTCATTTTCTGAGTTATTTACACTGGTGTGGGTGTCATCTAGTTCCATCTATGGGAGGAGATGAACTTAGGGTCCTCCTACTCCGCCATCTTCCCCGGAAGGCCCTGGAATTAACTTTTTAAAGGCATCTTTATATTTGTCTCCTGCTCTCCCTTAAATTTATGAATCTGTCCCCCCCCCCCCTCCTTTATACCTTAATTTGGATCTTTGTCATGAATCACGAAAGCAATATCATGACCTTTCTAGCTTCTCTTCCTGTTTTGTATTGACTGTTCTCCATGGGATACCTCATACCACCATCAGAAAGATCTTCTAAAACCCAGCTCTGGGGTGCCTGGGTGGTTCAGTTGGTTAAGTGTCCGACTTTGGCTCAGGTCGCGTTCTCCCGGTTCGTGGGTTTGAGCCCCGCATCCAGCTCTGTGCTAACAGCTCAGAGCCTTGAAGCCTGCTTTGGATTCTGTGCCTTCCCCTCTCTCTGTTCCTCCCCTACTCACACTCTTTATCTCTCAAAAATAAAGATTTAAAAAAAAAAACTTAAAAAAGTAAATAAATAAAACCCAGCTCTAACCATGCTACTTCCCTGCTTTAAATCCTTCAGTGGCTGTTCATTGCCCCAGGATTACATCCAGCCTTTACCTCAACATGTCTTTTCAGCACATCCCCACCCAAATCCTTCAAAACCTACTATATAGGCTTTTAGCCACTCTCATACTGGTCAAAGAACTTCAAGGGACAAATTTTTCTTGCCTAAATTGGGAAAGCAAACAACAACAACAAACTACGATCACGGCTAAATGGCTAGGATGTAGACTCTCAAAGTTGAACAGAGAAAACTGAGAGGTGTGTATGTGGGGGGTGGGGGGGAGAAGGGAGAGAAGGAGAGGAGGAGGACCATTGGGCAGTAGCGAGCCAGAAGCCTTGCTATATAGCAGCAGTGTGGACTCACATGGCTAACAACAGGACCCCAAACAAAAGCTGTCGGTCCAAGGATGGGGTAAGACCAGGAATTTGGAAAGAGCTATAGGGAGTGACAGGATAGATTCAAAAAGCTGCGCTTTTGAGGGCAGGGGCGGTGGCACAAAACATTTTTCTGAACCCTGACACAACAGATAATCTTTTGAAGGAGTGAAATTTTACAGAAGTTATATTTGTGATGTCTGTAATATACTGAGACAGTTTTCATGATGCCAAAGCAGAAAATTAAAAAATTATGTCAAACAAAACAGACATATTGAAATAATTTTTCACAAAACTCTCTTTTTCATGCAGGCACCATGGGTGTTTCCTGTATGAGTAGATAAGATTGTTTCATACCACATACAGAGATGATTAGAAAAAGTAGTTTGCTGTTTGTCTTTAATTTCCTGTGGCTACTTACGCCTTTTCTTTTCCATTCCAGCATTTCCATACAAAAGCTTTCCAATGAATCTCGCTACATGATTTATGAGTTTTGGGAGAACAGTAGTGTGTGGAATAGGTAAGTAATAAGCAGCCTTTTTTTTTGGCTAGCAGGGAGAAATATACATGATATTTTTAGGACCTGTAGGAAAAGCCCCATTCCCTTTATCTTACCTTAAAATGTGTCCTTTGCTCAGTTTCCTCAATCCCAAATTTTTAGGAATTTATTTCATGGATTAGAAACCACTTTCCTCTTGAAACAAGTACCTTTGGTAATTGTCCTACTTTAAGTATAACCATTCTACTGATGCTTATCAAGTAAGAGTTAGATATGGGTCATGGCTATCTAAAGTGTCAGGGGGGCAGGTGAACAAAGGACACAAAGGATGAGAAAGTCATTTTACTTTCTATTTTTTTCATAAGTTCTGTGGTGTTTTGTAATAAAACTATATAACGGTTAATATCATCATAGCTTAACTTTTCTAAATGTCTCTAAGCACTGCAAAAAGCAGGGGAGGGGATGGAAATTAAAGACATTGTTTGGAAAAGATTAAAAACAAATCGACTTCTCTGGATAACCATTCTACAGTGTATATGTGTATCAAACCATTTTGTACATGTTGAATGTACATATTTGTCCATTATTCCTCAACAAAGTTAAAAAAAACAAATCCACCTTTTTAATTAAAAAATTACAAATTGGATAAAGAAAATTTTTGCTATTCTGAGATTAAATAACTCTAGTTGGTTTTAAATGGCAGTGATTATAGCCCTCCAGTAAGTCCATATTTAGGGTTTAAGCTATGGTAATGAAAGTAACAAATACCTGGAAATACCTATTTCATGCAAAATTTTATTTTGAGACCATTTTTAAAATATACTACAGAATGACACCAATAGAATCTTAAACACCAAAGGGAGCTTTAAGGGCAACTTTATTCAACTCTGTACTCCAGGCCTACACTTTAAGATGATTTTTATTTATTTATTTATTTTCTCCTAGGGAGAGAAAATCTATAGTCTTTCTTCTTAGCTATCCTATTTTTTTAATCATCAGGGCAGCCAATGTATTCTTCCTTCTGTTTAAACTTCTTTCTGCAATTAAAGTCTTTCTCCTTTTATTTTATCTTCTATAGGGAGCTAATGGTATTCTGTTTTTAGAAGTCTTTAAAATATTTTTTCTGCCGACAGTTGTTAAATTACACGTGTCCTTTATTTTTTATCTTAGGGTAGGTAGTGATAAAAAGAAGTCTGTATTCAGACAATCCAAATCATCTAAATCCTTGCCATTTTGATTGAATTTGAACTCTGTTTTGCACTCTAATAAAAATTCACAGCCTTAATCTATATTTATACAGCCACCTTCAGACGAATTATAGCAAGACATTCCAAAGAAGTAACGTGGATTTCTTGGAAACTCCAGAACTCATATCTACTATGCTAGTTCCTGGTAATTATACTGGTTTCAATGTGCTTGTATGTGTTTTTGTATGGTCTTTTGCTTTTTAAAAGATAGTGTGGAAAAAAAAAAAAGATAGTGTGCTCTTTCTCCCACACATACAGTTTATTAGTGGTTCTCTCTTCATTATTTCTTTGTATATCTGAAAATCTGAAAGTGGGAGGAGGAAATGAGATCTATATATTCTATTGTCATGAGTCCTTAGTTGATCCTATGTGTATTCCTGGCTATATTAAACCTAATATTAGTCATTTTCTGGTCATCTTCAATAATTTAACAAACTTGAAGTACAAGTCAAATCATGACATTTTGAAAAAAAATATTCAAATGCTTTACTATACTTTAGTGTATTGAATTAACTTGAAATACGTGACCCAGAGGCTGCAGATTAGAATCATGCTAGAAATATTTTTATTATAATAGCTGTTAAAATATTTGTAATTGGGGTAAAGCAGAATTGAAAGAGAAATCTGAAATGAATTTGTCTAAGAAGTCTGGCCTAGCCAAGGCTTAAGATAATTGAGAACCAAAATTCATTTGTTCATCTGCCCTAACAAACACCAATTAAATATATTTACTCAGTGTTATTATATGTGCTAAGTACTGGGGACACTGGGGTTCTTAGCCTGTTTACTAGTGCGGAGTTCTAACTTTGAATAAACATTATGCTAAGAGCTAGAGTAGAGAGTAAAAATGGAGTCCCTTCCCATGAATAGCAATAGGAAAGACCAAAGCTTGCAGAAAAGAACCAAGCTCAGGATATGACATAGTAGTTACTAATGGTCATAATATGCATGTGGACTTTGAGAAGGGATTGCTTCAACAGGTTTTTTAAAAGAGAGGACTCTGGAGCTGGACCTTAAAAGGTGAGAGTTGGACAAATAAATATGGAGGATGATACTTTGGTAAATGGTACCCATGAACAAATCCAAAAAATGTTAAATCCGCTTGGCTAATTGGTGCAAAAGTAAGACTGTGGCATAAGGCTCATATATGATACATGAGGAAAGAGAAGAAAGTGTAGGATATGAGGTTGAAAATACAATGAGGAGTGAACTTAGTAATATGAAGTCATTAAAGGTCTTTGAGAGGGATAGTGAATGCTCTAATCAGTAGGAACTGGCAGGATGGAGAAAGGTGGATGTCATGGGAGGAGAAAGATTGGTCAGGCATGCAATAACGTAGGCCAGGAAAAAGGCAGCACCTGACCAGGAGCTACCGAGAGAGTTCCTTCGCCAATACAGTTTCCAGGAGTTAACTGTGGCAAGATATTTGAAGCCCAGGCTTGGTGAGAAAGGGTATATTGTAAAAACAAGATATCTGACAGAAGCCTAGGAAAATGTCTTTATTTTTAAGGTTGCGAGAAAAGCCTCCTTTATTAAGGAAATTAAGGGGGACCACTGAGAGGTAGGAGAATCAGAGTAGTTGAGTAGCAAGGAAACCAAAAGAGAAGTAACATGCAAAGCACAGTACTCCTCAGGGGCCTACACAGTGAACTGGGACTTGAGAGAATGGGACTGAAAACTGCATTTGACCAGAGGTCACTGTTCAAGAGAACAGTTTTGGTACAGTGGTAGGAATTTAAAAATTAGGGTAGATTTTGATGGAATAATAGAAAGTGAAAAGGTAAATTCTGGAAGTAAAAGTAGGTGAGATCAGGGGTCAGTGCTTTCCAGTCAGACTTACCATCTGGCATGAGCTTTAGCTATTCACTTACTCTGGATCTTAAGAACAGGTTTGTCTGGCTTAGAGATGGTAAACTTGTAGAATTTCCCTTGCTGCGTATCTCAGATTTAATCCTCAAATAAGAAAGCCATGAATGCGGCTGAAATTTCTCTATCACTCTTTCTGAGAGCATTTCCCACGTTAGAAGAGCTGGGCTCAAATAAAACTGGTTCAGTTCTTGTTCTCAGAGCCCAAGTTCAATACAATTTAATGCCTTCTTTTGCTACCCTATTTTCCACTAATTTTAATATCACATCTAATTTCAATAGTGACTACTGAAATTTGGAAGAATAAAAAGGCTTGATTTCTAACACATTTTTTAAATCTCCCTCAAACAAGATTTTTTAAACATCTGTTTGGGGCATCCTATTCTTTTTGATAGGAAAGTTTTGTAAATTGCAACAGTAGACACACCTCCCTGGACAAACAGCTAGAATTAGTTTATAAATATTATTTATAGTTTTAATGGCCCTATGACTTCTATTTTCAATAACCACTTTTATAAATTTTGTCTGTCATATGAAGGCTAAAAATAAAAACAAAAGTGTTTTCGCTATACATATTTAGACCTACAAAACAATCTGAAAAGACAGATATCAGAGAGGAGTAGGTTTGTATTTTTAATTTAACTCACAAATTATGATTTCTGGAAGACTGCTTTTTTATTAGGTTTCTAAGTGGTTTACCTAAAATACATCTTAAGAAATAAAGCAGCAAAACCAGACTGTATCTAGTTATGTAAAATACAAGCCAAAATCTATTCCAAGAACTCTCGAATATAAAAATAATTAAAATGAGTCATACTAGAGTATGGCTAAATAGGCCCACTAGCCATCATAAAACACCGAGACCGAAGTGTGAGAATTTGGTCTGTGGAGCAAAATATCCCTTGGCAAAGGAGAAACGCCTGTGGTTTATGAGAAAAGAAGATACACAAGAAAATAAGATCCTGTTGTCAGCCAGCATGTCACTTCAACAGCTTTGAAAACAAGTTTTAATCCTTTTCATTTGTCTGTTTCTCACAGCATTCCGCCTGTCTTACTTTGCCATAGATTTGCCTTTGGGACATTTATATTCACTAGGGAAGACATTTTCAATCTTACAACATAGATGTACTAAAAAAATATTTAAAACACATCCACTTGCTTATACCCAATCTTTATGAAATCGTTATGTAAAAGTGTCTTATACTCCCAAACCGCTGCCAGTACTAGCTAGGTAGAATAAAACACCAACAACATGATTTCATCTTCAGGACATTTATGACCTCATTGCCCAAGATAAGCTCCATTCATTCATAACAACAAAATTAGACTATAACCAAGTGCCTAAAGATCTGGTACAAATATTGCAAAGAAAGAGATCAACTTGGCTTAGGAAATAGTGACGTGAAAGATAATAACGCAGACTAAAGACTGGGAGAAAATAGTCTTTTTAAGAATGATTACACCCTGGCAATTATTTCCATTGTTTAAAAATTTGTTTTTCTCTTTTCAGCTTCATGGTGGATCCTGAACAACTAGATGTTCCTAGACATTTTCCTCATGGTTCCAAGTGAAAAACAAGTATTCTCATCTAAAATGTGAATTAGAAAATTCTCTGCAGTTACTAATCTACACTATACTTTTAATATATTTAAGACGTGTACCCTTCTAAAATGTCTTCTAGATCTTTCATGTGAATTTTAGCTAAATTTTTGAAGTCTGCTGTTTTGCTACATTGTAACCTAAAACCCTTTCGTGGCAAAATCCTAATATGTGAAACAAGTGTACACATAAAGGAACAAATTTGTGAAAAAGAAGTGATAAAAAATAATTAAAGTGGGAACTTTTAGAGTATATAGGATAGCTTCTGTGGATTTGTCATAAGCTAGGGGTTAAATCAGTGTTTTGTCATTTTTAAGTAACTGGTTTTCTGTGAATGAAGCTTATATTCTTCAGTAATGCTCACTGTATTCCCAACTCACGATCTTTTGAGTATTCACTTCACTGAAAAACGCTAATACATGCTCCAAAATGGTGTCCTTATGTGCAGAGAGAGCAACGGCAGGGATGCATGTGCACAGAGAAAAGGCCACATGAGGACACAGTAAGAAGGTGCCAGCAGCAAACCAAGGAGAGGCCTCAGAAGAAATCAAGCCTGATAGCACCGTGGTCTTGGACTTCCAGTCTCTAGAACTGTGAGAAAATGCCTTTCTGTTGTTTAAGCTAAAAAGAAAAAAAAGTTGATACAGGAGTATACAACAATCTTGGCTATAATCTACACTCTCTATATACCTGTCAGGTTATAAACTGGTTTTTTTTGCAAGTGAACAATTCTGTGATAGTTAGGGTACCATTTAGTAACGGAACTTGTATAGTTCTATAATGATCTATAGTTATATCATTTATTAGCATCATAATTCCCTGTATGTAAGTTCAACAAATCAAGAAAAGAGGACAGTCTTAGTTTGAGAAAATCAGGTTCAAATTTTTGGCACATGATCCAGAGGACTAAATTTCTTATTAAAAAATAGACATTTGCACTTAAATAATGAGTTCAAAATATTTAAAAAACAAAACTTTAACCTCAGTGAACAAAGAAGAACTATACATTAAGCACAAAACTTTAGGGAAGGTATTGGACAGAAAACATTTCCCAGTCTCAACACTAGAATGACAACAGCTCTAATGTCACTAGAACAGTTAACTGTGTCCCTAATATGCTCTGCTGTACAAGCTCATATATTACATATTTTTAATAGAATCTATTCCGGTAAATGCTGCTAGTGAAAATCCAGTACATATGGGAGTTTGTTACCATGTTATTCTCTAATCCAAATTCCTTTGAAGCCGTAGGTCTTCAAGGAAAAAACTTTTATTTATTTATTTTTTTTTTTACTGTTGGAAAACCCAGAAGGTCGAACTAAAATTATATTTTTTAAATATAAAATTTGACCTAAAATATTTTCTCCAACTAATTTATGAAATACTAACTTCTGTCACTACTTTTGTATGCCCTCAGTCCTCATTCACTCTAAATTATTTTTTTCATAGTTTCTACTAGACAAGGGCAGTAAATTTTGACATATATACACATATACACACACACAAATGTGTGTGCATGTGTACATATGTGTGTATGTCTTTGGTCATTTCTAAAGATGACAAACACTATGAAACAACACCTGGCTCAACTCTTTTAATTTATATACAAAGCTGAGAACATGAATGGAGTTGTACAATGATTATTCAAACAAAAGCAAACGGATAAGAGCACAGTCTTTGCAGTCTATACAGTGGCGTCTGACATACAAACTCTTCTTGAAAAGGTTTATAAATGGTTTCAAAAAAATACAAATTATAGCCAGTAAAAACATAGTATTAGAATCAGAAAGTACCTAAGTCTTCTAAGTATGAGGCAGTTTCCGAAGTACAAAGGTGGTAGGACTTCAAAAAGGTTTCTGCCCTCAGTAACAGTGTTGAGCAGAATGGCTGTTTAGATTCCAAACTAGAATAGGTTCTATCATAGTTTTTTAAACTAGAGTCAAAAAAATATGGTTATACTGACCCCAGCTTTTACACAAACTATATATAAATTTTTATGTGTGTGAGAATGTGTGTGGATACAAAGTATATGTGTGTGTGTGTGTGTGTATATATATATATATATATATATATGTGTGTGTGTGTGTATATATATATATATATATAAAGGGAAAATAGGACAGAAAATAAGTGAAAAATCTGGGCCCTAGGTATTAATGTATCATTTTTAATTAACCCATAAATTTATGGGGGGTTTTGTTCCTATTAAAAAAAATCTCTTTCTGGGGAACAAAGTAATGAAAACTAGACCAAGATGGGAAGCCTCCCATGGACTAAAAGCTTAAATCTAGGTAACAAGCCCAAAGACCAGTGAGGAAAAAGGTACTGATTTTAGGAGTTCAGAATTCAGTATGAGATAAACTTTCTGCCAAATGATGGTCTCAAATGCCTTGCCAGTAGACCTGGGGATCTGAGAAAATAAAAGTAGGGAAAGTTTACACTTACCTTTATCTACATCAGCAATTTTTTTTTTTGACACTATGCTGGAAGAAACTTTTTTTCAATAGTAACATCCAGAGTGACAAAATGCAGGAATTTATTATATAAAATTTCTAGGAGCTAAAAGCTTAAACCCCCAAATTCTTCATCCATGTGTTCTTGTTATAAGAAATTACAGAATTGAAACTTAATGCACCTCAATTATTTGCAAATGCCTACATTTTTCCTCTTTGGAGATAAAAATATCAGTTTTATTTTGCAGTCGCCCAACTTCTGTTCATGTAGTCTGGTTAGACACAACAAGTAGCAGCTATTCTCCACCTTCAGTTTCCTGGTTTCCAAATTGTCAATCTCTGCTAGTAATTATGAATCTTAATGCTATCGAAAACCTAGAGACCAAAGAACTGCCTATTAAAAGATTCTGTTTCCTGTCATGGAGAACTATGCATTGAACATCCTGAATCATCCCAAGCCTCTGGAGAGATTGTAAAGAGCCTTTCAAAATGCTGGTATGAAATCAGTGGCAAACAGAACAAAAGCAACTTTAAAAGCAACAAGAAATTATGTACCATATATACATCATAGCAAATACTTTATATTTGGGAATCTTTACAGCTTACATTTCCATTCCATTATTACAAGAGATGAAAAACAAAAAAAATGCAAGTAGCATGCAAATTATAAATACAGTCTTCCCACTTTGCTAACCGAATTCCTACTTTCCAGTGTTACTTCCCAATTTATGCAGGAAACTGCCTGCAAAGTTGAAACTGATTAGAAAATTCTTTATACTTTAAAATATCTTTCTCATTTTAGGGAGAAACCAAATACCCAACCATCAAAATTAAAAATAAGCTGAACTGTCACAGTCCATTACAGTTATTGTTACTAGGTCCACTTCATTTGCAGGTGTCCAAAATATAAAACGAGTAATTCTTTATGTTCAAATTCATCTGTTCTTAAAATGCTACTTAAAACTTGGGTGGTTTTCCTGTAACATAGAAGAAAAAGTTAATTTATTAGATTGAATGAATACAGTTTTTACTAGTTTATCAAACCAAATACTGTGACCCTATTAAGTGTTTACAGATCTTAAATGCATGTTGCTATAGAAAGTATTATAGTAACTGGAACTTGTCAAAACAGTTCTCCTGTGTTTAATAAAACATAATTCATTTTTAAATATACTAGATTGTATTTCAAACCTGTTCTGTTTCTGTGGTACCTGGTTTGTTCAAAATAATGTGTATGTCAAACTTTTATTTACAAAATAAAATGTCAGAGATGAAATAAGTCTGCAAATGAAAACTTGACAATATATAGCACTGATTTACTCATACATATCAAGATCTCTGAACAGGTCGGAAAATGTGAACGTCATTAAGGACATTTTTCATGACAAAATATTCCTGTGTGCAAGGTATTCTGAAAGAAGCAAATTTCTGCTTAAATTTTGAAAAATTGACTAGGGTTCTACAAGGTAGGGACTTTAGGAAACACTGTAAGTTAAAATTCAGAAGATTCTAAGAGAAAAAAAAGCTTTGGATTCCCAAAGGTTAGAAATCCTAAAAATGGACAGCACAGGAAGTATGTACCTATATAAAGTAGTTTGTGAAAACTCTAAACTCAAATTCTACTCGAAATAGAAATAAAGCCAATTTACTAAGTGCACAATGAGAGCTAAGTACCATGCCAAGCTCTTCCATACATTTCATTTAATCCTAACAACTAGAGATTATCAACCTTATCTACAATCACAGAACAGACACAGAAGGTCAAGTGACTTGTTAGAATGATATTTTAGTACACAAGGTGAAGCCACAGCTTGAACCCAAGTCTGGTAGCGAAACGCATGTCCTTTCCAATCAATATCCTAAAAGATATGTGTATTTATTGTATCCATTTTGGTGAAATGTGATGGCGGTGACACAGAAATATAAAGCGCTAAGAACAGCAAAGACATACTGTTTGTGGGATGACTGGTTTTACTGTATAGAAGGACTAAGAGTAGGGAGCCCAGAAACACACCTCACGTCTATTACCACAAGGTGGCAGAGGACCAACCTTTCGATAAACAGAGCTAGGATGACCGGATATTCATGTAGAAAAAAGTAAAACTTGGCCCCTACCGCACATCATACAGTAAAATCAACTGCAGATGGATTGATTACAAGACTTAATATGGGATGTTCTGTATCTTTCAATGGAAAAAGTATTCCTTAAAAATACAATTCCATTCTATTATTACTTACAGTTTGGTTATATTATACATTTGTGTAATTTCCTGAGTTATATTTCATAATAAGATTAAAAATCTAGTGAGAATCTAGTGAAAATACTAAAGAAAAATATTTTAGAATATAAAATTAGAAAACTACTTACTGGTTTTTGAAGTACAATGGGATGATCAGGCAGAAAGTCTGGTTTTTTTCTGCAGATGGAAACACTTGAGAGCTTCAACAGGAAATCTCTGCTGTATTTAATTCTCTCTATAGATATTAAATATCAAGTGCAATGTTACAAAATACATAACTCTTCCAGAACAGTTTTTGGTTCATTTCTTTCTGCATGTCCCTTAATAGTCCATTATTTTATAAAAAGATGAGTAATTTCTATGCAAAAGAGAAGAAGGGCAAAAAATTTTGAAAAGTACCTACTGCCTCCCATTTTCCTTTTACATGGAAAGGAAGCCAAGTAACCCAGGAAAAATGGAAGGGAGAGAACTATTTCAGAAAACTGGTAATGCATGGCTTCTTTCATCTGGTTATTTATATCTAGTGAAGGGATCTTGCATTATAAAATATAACAGCAGTAACACCTGTTGGGCAATTCAGACCCTGCCAAAATGGAACCCTAATAAGCCTATCCAGTCTTCATATTAACTTAAAATGTAAGACAAAGTAAATTCAAAAAAATTTATTATACATCTGTGCATGAAAGGTGTGCTAAGTAATGGTGAAAAAGATCTAAGATAGACTCCCCCCCCCTTTTTTTTTAAGAGAGAGAGCATGAATACAAGCAGGGGAGGGAGACAGAATCGCAAGCAGGCTCCACACTCCATGTGACTCGATCCCATGACCCTGGGTTCATGACCTGAGCAGAAATCAACGGTTGGATGCTCAACCGACTGAGCCACCCTATCTTTAAATGGGAATAAAAACAATGCTTCAAATATCTGCATATTTTCTTTTCAGAAACTATCACCAAAAAAGACCACTTGCTGAGCCAGCACAGCAATATACTTAAAATACTAACACAAAAGAAATGACAACCTAGAACTCCATATTGTGAAAGAGAAAAAAAAAAAATACACACACACACACACACACTGGTCTCTGTCCTTGGTTTCTGGCACAAAGCTCCTAAAACCCTGGTAATTTCTTAAGTGATAAGAATGCTAGGAGCATCTTTTCAAATATTTGGTTTCTGATCCTCCTTCTGACACAGCTCTTAAATATCTTTGCATTTCCTGGGTGACAGAAATGTCCTTTGTTCTAAGGAGGTGACTTTTGGTGGACTCCTGGACAGGGGCTGGTCAACAGGAGTTGTCAACCAAGCCATGATTAGAAACTTGAAACTTTCAGCCCACCCCCCACCTCCTTCTAGAAGAGGAGGGACCGGAGATTGAACTAATGAGTGATCATGCCACATGATGATGCCTCCATAAAAATCCCAAAAATATGAGGTGTGGAGAGCTTCTGGGTTGGTAAACACATCCATCAAATCCATGTACCAGGAGGGTGGCACACCCCAACTCCACAGGGACAGAAGTTCCCACATTTGAGACCCTTCTAGACTTTTCCCTATGTATCATTTCATTTGGCTCTTTATCTGTATCCTTTATCATAGCTTTTATTATATAATAAACTGGTAAATGTTAGATCACCCTAAGTTCTGTGAGCAGTTCTAGCAAATGATCGAATCCAAGAAGGGAAACTTGGAAACCTCCAATTTGTAGCCAACTTGGATAGGAATTCTGGGTAATCCAGGGACCTACTGCTTGCAACTGTCATCTGAAGTGAAGGGTAGTGTTGTGAGCCTGAGCCCTTAATCTGTGGGGTCTAAACTAATTCCAGTTAGTGTGAAAACTGAATTGTAGGATACCCAGCTGGTGTTGCAGAGAATTGATATTGATATTTGGAAAAATGATACATCTAATGTCAAAAGTGAAGTGTTGTGAATATAGTACAGTACTGAGAGTAGAGAAAGAAACAGAGGAGAGGTTTTTTACACCTTACACCTAACCAGCGGAAAATCTTGGAATACTCGTGAAGTTAAAAGACATTTTCAGAAGAGAAAAAAAAATTAGAAGAATTTGTCACTAGTAGCGTTGATCTGTAAGAAATGCTACAAGAAGTTTTTCAGGTTGAAGGGAAATGATACTAGACAGAAACTTTAATATTCAGAAATGAAGAATAAAAGAAAAAGGGTAAGTAGCTTGACAAATACAATGGCCTCCTGTTTTTCCCACTGAGTTTTGTGTGACTGTGTATGACTGTTAAAAGCAAAACTTATGACACTGGTTAAGAATAGGATGCATACAATTACAACAAAAAGGTCAGGGCAGTGGTGGAAAGGGAAGGAACCTACACATAGTTGCAAGGTCTTACCATCACCATTTCACATGAAGTAGTTTAATATTAACAAGTACACTGAGTTAGGTATTATAATCCCTAGACCAACAACTTAGAAACACAAGAAAATATAGCTAACAATCCAAAAGATATAATCAAATACCAATAAAAATTCAAAAATATCCAAAAGGAGGCAGAAAAATAAAAAAAATGCAACAAAATAAAAAATAATAGGCCTAAATCCAACCACATCACCTTAAATGTTAATGGTCTAAATCAGGAGTCAACAAACTTTTTTTTATAAAAGACCTGATAGTAAATATTTGAGAGTTTTGGAACATACAGTCTCTGTCACAACTACTCAGTCTTACAATGCAAAAGCAGCCCAGAAAATAAAGCATGTGGCTGTGTTCCAATAAAATGTAATTTCCTAAACAAGGATTTGAACTGAGGGACACAGTTTGCTAACTCTTAGGTTAAACACTGCAATTAAAGGCCATAAATTGACAAAGTGGATTAAAAAAAGAAAACCCTATTATTATATGCTGCCTGCAAGATATATACAGATAGGTTGAAAGTAAATGGATATAAAAAGATATACCATGCAAAAAATAGGAATAAGAAGGCTGGAGTGGCTATTTTAATATCAACTAAAGAGATAATTACTGATACGTTGTGTCTAATGACAAAGTTTCAAAATACATGGAAGGAAATAAAAGAAATAGACAATTCCACAAAAACATAATATAAAACTACCTCTTCAGCAGTTTATAGAACTGGACAAAAAAATAGAAAATACTTAGATCTGCACAATATCAACATCTTAATTTAACAATTATAGAAACTACATCAACAACTGAAAAATACAAATTATTTTCAAATAGACCATGTTCTGGGCTATAAAACAAGTCTCAATAAAGTTAAGGGGCTTGAAAAAAGAGGACTCAAAATCACAAATGAGACATTACAAAAATAATACCAGACATACAAAAAATTACATACAAAGAGACTTCTATTAACAATTATACATCAAACAAATTTGACAACCTGTAAGAAATGGGTAAGTTCCTAGAAATATATAATCTCTCAAAACTGAATCATGAAGAAGAGAAAATCTGAACAAATTATTAGCAAGGAGACTGTTACCAACAATTAAAAACCTCCCATCAAATAAAAATCTAGGACCAGATGACATCACTGATGAATTCTAAAAAACATTCAAGGAATTAATGCCAATCCTTCTGAAACTTTTCCAAGAAACAGAAGAGGAGGGAATTCTTCTAAACTCATGAGACTAGCATTATCCTGATACAAAATGAGAAAACGATGCCACAAAAAAATTCAAGCTTTGATAAACAGATGCAAAAATCCTCAACAAAATATTAGTGAACAAAGTTCAACAATACATTAAAAAGATCATAGTGGTGGGTACAGAGGAAACATACTTCAACATAATAAAATCCATGTATCATGAACCCACAGGTAAAATCATATCCAATGGTTAAACCTGAAAGCTTTTTCTCTAAGATCAGGAACCAGACAAGGATGTCCACTCTTGTCATTTTTATTCAACATAGTACTAGAAGTCCTAGCCACAGCAATCAGACAAGAAAAAGAAATAGAAGGCATCCAAACTGATAAGAAAGAAGTTAAAACTGTCACTATTTGCAGATTACATGGTACTATATATGGACAACACTAAAGACTCCATGAAAAACCTATCAGACTAAGTGAATTCGGTCAGGTGCAGGATACAAAATTAAAAATCAGGAATCTATTACATTTCTACACACTAATTACAAATTATCAGAAAGAGAAATTAAGAAAATATCCCATTTACAACTGCATCAGAAAAATAAAATACCTAGGAATAAATTTAGTCAAGGAGGTGAAAAACCTACACTCTAAAAACTGTAAAACACTTGGGGCACCTGGGTGACTCAGTCGGTTGAGCATCCGACTTCAGCTCCGGTCATGATCTCTCAGTTCACGGGTTTGAGCCCTACATCAGGCTCTGTGCTAACAGCTTGGAGCCTGGACCCTATTTCAGATCTGTGTCTCCTTCTCTCTCTGCCCCTCCCCCATCCGCTCATGCTCTGTCTCTCTCACAAAAAAAAAAAAAAAATTAAAAAATTAAATAAAATAAAAAAACAAAAACTGTAAGACACTCATAAAAGAAACTGAAGATGACACAAGTAAGTGGAAAGATATCCCATGCTCATGGGCTGGAAGATCTGATATTGCTAAAATTTTCATATTACCCAATGCAACTTACAGATTTAATGCAATCCCTATCAAAATACTAATGGCATTGGGGCACCTGGGTGGCTGGGTTGGTTAAGCGTCCGACTTCAGCTCAGATCATGTTCTTGCAGTCTGTGAGTTCAAGCCCCACATCAGGCTCTGTGCTGACAGCTCAGAACCTGGAGCCTGCTTCAGATTCTGTCTCCCTCTCTCTCTGCCCCTCTCTCTCTCTCTCTCTCTCTCTCAAAAATAAGCATAAAAAAATACTAATAGCATTTTTCACAGAAATGGAACAACAACAACAAAAATCCTAAAACGTGTATGGAACCAAAAAAAGACCATGAGCAGCCAAATCTATCTTGAGGAAGAACAAAGCTGGAGTTATCACACTCCAATTTCAAACTATACTACAAAGCTATAGCGATCAAAACATTATGGTACTGGCACAAAAGAAATATCAATGAAACAGAAGTGGGAGCCCAGAAATAAACCCTCATTTATATGGTCAATTAATCTACGATAATCTATACAAAAGAATGAAACTGGACCACTTTCTTATACAACACACAAAAATAAAATGGATTAAAGAGCTAAAAGTAAGACTTAAAACCATAAAACTCCTAAAATAAAATATAAGGCAGTAATCTCTTGGATCTCAGTCTTAGCAATATTTTTTTGGATCTGTCTCTTAGGAGAGAAAAAAGCAAAAATAATTGGGACTATATCAAATTAAAAAGCTTCTGAAAGGCAAAAGAAACCGTCAACAAAATGAAAAGTCAACCTACTGAATGGGAGAAGATATGTGCAAATGATACATTTGATAACGGTTAACATCTAAAATATATAAAGAACTCAACAACTCCACACCAAAAAATCCAATTAAAAAATGGGCAGAGAAGCTGAATAGACATTTTTCCCAAAAAAACAAGCATACAGATGACAGACCCACGAAAATATGCTCAACATTTAAATATCAGAGAAATGCAAATCAAAACCACAATTAGCTATCACTTCATACCAGTCAAAATTGCTAGTATCAAAAAGACAAGAAATAACAAACACTGACAAAGATGTGGAGAAAAGGGAACTCATGCACTGTTGGTGGAAATGTAAATTGGTATAGCCACTATGAAACACAGTATTGAAGTTTCCTCAAAAACTTAAAAATGGAAATAAAAAATCCAGCAATTCCACTTCTGAGTATTTACCCAAAGAAAACAAATACACTAATTCAAAAATATATATGTACCCCTATGTTCACTGCAGCGTTATTTACAAGAACCAAAATATGGAAGCATCCTGTCTACTGATAATGTATAAAGAGATACATACACAATGGAATGTTAATCATAAAAAAGAATGAAATCTTGTCATTTGTGACAACATGAATGATCTTAGAGGGTATTAAGCAAAGTGAAATAAGTCAGATAGAGAAAGACAATACTGCACAACCTCACTTATATGTGGAATTAGAAAAAAAAATCTGAGGTCACAGAGCAGATTGGTGGTTGCCAGAAACGGGGTGAAGAGTGGATAAAGTAGGGAAAGGGGGTCAAAAGGTATAAATTTCCAGTTATAAAATACATAAGTCATGCGGATGTAATGTACAGCATGGTGACTATAGTTAACGATACTGTATTGCACATTTGAAAGTTGCAGAGAGTACAACGTAAAGTTCTCAACATGAGGAAATAAAAATTTGCAACTATGTATGGTGACAAATGTTAACTAGACTTATTGAGATGGTCATTTTCCAATATACAAATTTTGAATTTGTATTCCAATTGTACTCCAATAAAAAATGCAAAAAAATATAAACTTAAGAGACTTGAAATCATACAGACTCTGATAAAGTTAAGAAATCTATAATAAGAAATCCAGAAAAACTTCAAATATCTTAGAATTAAACAACATACTTTAATTCACAAGTCAAAGATGAAATAAGGAAATTAAAAAATATTTTAAGGTGAATGGCAATATAACATGTCAAAATTTGTGCTAAACAAATTCAGCTAAAGCAGTGGTCCAAGAGAAATTTATAAATTCTTATAAGAAGACATCTACAACAAATGACCTAACAATCTACTTTAAAATGCTAGAAAATAATAACAAAGTACAAGAAATTTCTTTCGTTTTTTTTTTTTAATTTTTTTTAACTTTTATTCAGTTTTGAGAGAGAGAGACAGAGCATGAGTGGGGGAGGAGCAGAGAGAAAGGGAGACACAGAATCTGAAGCAGGCTCCAGGCTCTAAGCTGTCAGCTCAGAGCCTGACGCGGGACTCGAACTGAAGAAAGGTGAGATCATGACCTGAGCCAAAGTTGGACGCTTACCCAAGACTGAGCCACCCAGGAGCCCCAGAAATTTCTTTCTTATACTTAAGAATTTCTTAAGGAGACATCACCAAAACAGAAAACAATATATGTAATTAAAATGCCAAAAGCTGGTTCTTTGAAAAAAGAGAAACAAATTTGACAAATATCAAGATAGATTAATTGATGCAGAAAAGAACAAAAAAAACCAAATGCCAAGGATCAAAAAGGGGTGGTTACCACAGATTGTACAGATGTTAAACAGGAAATAAGAGAATACAATGAATAACTTTAAGCCAACATTTGCCAACTTGAATAAAATGGGGGTATACTACAAGCTTTTGTTGGACATATTTTTTATTTCTCTTCGGTAGAGAACCAGTAGTAAAACTGCCAGGTTTGTAGTAATTTGGAAATCAGGACCTCTCAGAATTGCAAAAACTAAAAATCAGATGAACTGTTAATACCAAGAGTTGGCAAGGACTAAAAGCAACTAGAATTTGCAGCTATTGCTGGCGATAGTCACCTGAAACAAATTTGTCATGAAGTTAGGCACACATTTACCATATGACCCAGTAATCCCACTTCTACCCACGAGAAATGAAAACATGTCTACCCAAAAACTTTTACAAGAATGTTCATAGGAACATTGGTTATGCTTTCCAGGGGCACCTGGGTGGCTCAGTCAGTTAAGTTTATGATTCTTGGTGTTGGCTCAGGTCATGATCTCATGGTTTGTGGGTCTGAGCCCCATGTGGGACTCCACTCTGTCAGCACGGAACCTGTGTTGTCTCCCTCTCTCTCTGCCCTTCATTTTGAGTATACAATTGAATGACTTTTGGTATACTTACAGAGTTGGGAAACCATTGTCACAATCTATTTTTAGAATACTTATACTCTAACATATAATATTAGACACCTCACTCCCATTTGTAGTCACTCCCCATTCTCAATCCCATCCCATCTAAGCAATTACTTCCTTTCTATGGATTTGCCTTTTCTAGAAACTGTATATAAATGGAATCAATCATACAATGTCCAATATTTTGTGTCTGGCTTCTTCGCTTAGCATAACCTTTAGAAATTCATTCTATCTAGCCAAACTATCAGTCAAACATGTAATTAGTACATTTTCAAATACATAAATTCAAAGAATTTACCAAACTAATACCCTTTTTTTGAAGCTCCTAGAAAATGAACTTGAGCAAAATGAGGAGGTAAATCAAAAAAGAAGAAAACAAAGGGATCAGGAAACAGAAGAGAGTAATGTCAGCCAAAGGGACCAAGAAAGAAACCCTAGAAGTCTATTCTTCCACCAAAGCAACAAATAAACTGTCAAAAAACTTCCAGAACCAACTTTTTTCTGAATTCTGGAATCAAAAGCTACAAAACCAGAGGGATGCTTAGTGAAGAAAAAACAGCTAAATTTGGTAAAGAGTTTTGTGGCATTTTAGCTTGCTCTCAAGCATCTCCCCTAATCCAGCTTGGCAGTGGCCTTGAAAACAGATGCTCTCTTTCCTGACACAGGCTCCCAGGACTGGAGAGAACAGTGCAAACCATATTCTCAGAGAACTGTGGTTGTTCATTTTTACCTGTCTGGTGACTCCCTAAAGAATCATCTCAAAGGATTTGCCTAGTTATATCTCAACTAAAAACTATCCCAGGGAGAAGACTGCTATCTGAATCCATTTGACAAAACATTTATAGGGGAAATATATTAGCCAGTTCCACCTGGGACAAGGGATAACAATTAAAGCAAACAATAGGAAAACTCAGAAAGCTTGGAAAGAAAACTCGGGAAAAAGATGCTTTTGGGAATAAGGCCACGGAAAGACTCAAATGTTCCCAGGAATCTAGAAGACTACATGCATGCTAAAGGCTAGGTTCATGCTCAGAAAGGCTTGAGAAGGTCCTAAGATGTCACCTCTGGCTAACCTTCAGGTTCCTCGGAAACAAGTAAAGTCAAAGGAAGAGCTGTAAAATGCCAAACTGAGTACTGAAAGCAGACCCCAACACATACATAGAAGCAAACCATATGCAAAGATTTGGGAGAGGGTTTTTTTTTCCTTTTCTGTTTTTTTGGTTCTAGGTATTGAAGGAATTCTTTGCTCAATCATCAGCTGACCACGAAGATATCAGAACAGAGATGTGAGTGGCTACATGTGAAAAACACAGACTTTACAATGTCAGTTCAGAAAAGTCACCAAACAACAAAAATGACAAGCAGCAACAACAGACCTTAAAAAAGGGAGAAAATCTGATTTCCAGAGTTAACACATTATATTCAAAATACTCAGTTTTCAAGTACAATGCATGCTAAGAATTAAGAAAGTATGGCCCCCTACGTAGGAAAAGAAAAAAAAATAGAAACTTTCTCTGAGGATGCAGATATTGGACTTACTAGAGAAAGACTTTAAATAAACTACCTTAAACATGCTTGAAGAACTAAAGGAAATCTTGAGACAATGTCTTGCCAAGCAGAAAATATCAATAAAGAAATCAAAATCATAAAGTGGAACCAAACAAATTCTGAAGAAAAAAGTACAATAACCAAAGTGAAAAATTCATTAGAATGGTTCAACAGCAGATATGAGCAGGCAGAGAAAGAATCCGCAAATCTAAAGATAAGTCCATTGACATTACCCAGTGTGACGAGCATAAAGAAAAAAGAATGAAGAAAAATGAACAGAGCCTAAGAGATCTGTGTGACCACAGCTAGAATAGCAACAAATGCATAATGGGAGCCACAGGAAGAGAAAGAGCAAAAAGAATGTTTGAAAACATAATAAGAGAAAACTTCCCAAATCTGATGAAATACACACACTGACACAATCAAGAAGCTCAATGGACTACAAACTGAATATGCTCAAAGAGATTCACACCAAGATGCCATTACAAGTAAACTGTTATAAGACAATTTTGAGGTCAGTAAGAGTAGCAGTTTGTCACTTATAAGGGATTCTCAACTGGATAAAAACACTGATTTCTCATCAGAAATCACAGGGACCAGAAGGCAGCGGGAAGACAAAGTACTGAAAACAAAAAACTCTCAACCAAAAATATCTACAATCAGCAAAACTACCTTTAGAAATGAAAAAGAACCTAAGACAGTCATTGATAAGCAAAAACTGAGATTTCATTGTTTGTAAACTTGCCTTAGAAAAAATGCTAAAGGGAATCTTTTAAGCTGAAATAAAAAAGTACAAAGTAACTGGAACCCACATTGAGAAGTAAACACTAGTAAACCTAACTACATTGGTAAGTTAAAAACTAGTAGCAATGAATTTCTGGATGTAACTCCCCTTTATTTCTATGTGATTTGAAAGAGAAATAGATAAAAATTCAGAATTATATATCTAGGTTGATAGATTACACAACATGTAAAGATGGAATTTGTGACAATGACAATGTAAAGGTGGAATGAAACTATAGGAGCAAAATTTTTTTATAATATTGAAACTAAATGGATATTAATTCAAACTAGATTGTGTAAATTAAAGTTATTTCCCAGTGCAACCACTAGAAAAATAACCTCAAAATATACAGTAAGGGATGGGGTGTTTGCATGGCTCAGTCGGTTGAGCTTCTGACTCTTGATTTCACCTTAGGTCATGATCTCATGGTCATGGGTTCAAGCCCTGCACAGAGCTCCATGCTTACAGTGCAGAGCCTGACTAGGATTCTCTCTCCTCTCTCTTTGTCCCTCCCCCACTCAGGCATGTGTGTGTATATCTCTCTCTCTCAAAATAAATAAACTTAAAAAAATATATAGTAAGGGAAATGAAAAAAAAATAAAAATGATACAGTAGAATCTATTAAACAATAAAGAGAATATTAACGGAGGAAATGAAAAACAAAAAGGATATAAAAGTTATAGAAATAGCAAAATGGGTGGAGTCAGTCCTTCCTTATTAGTAATTACAATTAATTGTCAGTAATAAACACTCCAATTAAAAGGTGTGGATTGGCAAAATGGATTAAAAATAGGACTCAATCATATGCTGTCTACACATACTCACTTTAGATTCAATTACAAAAATAAGCTGGAAGTGAATGAATGAAAAAGATATTTGATGCAGAAAATAACCAAAAGATAGCTGGAATGGGTATATTAATAACAGATGAAAACAGACAAAAATTGTTATAATAGATAAATAGGTAACATCATATATACATATGTGTACATACATATGTCAATTCATTAAAGTGATAACAATTATATAGTACTTAACAACAGAAGAAAAAAACAGACCAAATTGGAGGAACACAGAGTTTAATAACAACAACTGGAGACTCCAAAACCCCACTCTCAATAAGGAACCGAAAACTAGACAGAAGATCAACAAGGAAATAAATGGCGGGCATGAACAACATTATAAGCCAACTAAACCTAACAAGCATATACAGAATACTTCACTCAAAAACACCAGAATATACATTCTTCTGAAGTACACATGAAACTTTCTCCAGGATGAACCACCTTAGGCTACAGAGTAAGTCTTAATTTAAAAAACAACGGTATCATACAAAATATCCTCTCCGACCATAATGCAATGAACCTAGAAATCAACAACAGAAGTAAAACTGGAAAATGCATAAATTGGTAGAAATTAGAAACATACTTTCAAACCAATGGATCAAAGAATACTGAGAAAATATAGAGACAAAAGAAAACAAAGACACAACTTTAAAAGATACAGCAAAAGCAGAGCTCAGAGCAAAAGTTATAACTACAAATACCTACTTTAAAAAAGAACAGCTCAAGTGGACCTTGGTGGCTCAGTCAGTTAAGCACTGAGTCTTGGTTTCGGCTCAGGTCACGATCTCACAGTTCGTGGGACTGAGCCCTGTGTCAGGTACTACCCATGCTATCAGCACAGAGCCTGCTTGGGATTCTCTCTCTCCCTCTCTGTCCCTCCCTGGCTTGCACTCTCTCAAAATACATAAACTTTAAAAATAAATAAATAAAAATTAAAAAGAACAACTCAAATACCTAACACCAAATATTAAGAACTTCTAGAAAAAGAGCAGACTAATAAAAAGCTAGCAGAATGAAATAATAAAGATTAAAGATAAATGAAATAGAGATAGAAAAGTAATAATCAATAAACCAAAAGTTGATTATTTGAAAAGATCAAAATGACAAAGGTCAACTAGAAAAAGGACTCAAATTACTAAAATCATGAATAACAAAGATTTTGTAACCTGCAACTTTGCTGAATCCATTTATTAGCTAATAATTTTTTACATTTACTATACTATGGATTTAGGATTTTGTACGTATAAGGTTGTATCACCTGTGAATAGAGATAACATTACTTTGTCCCTTCCAATTTGAATGTCTTTTATTTCTTTTTCTTAACTAACTGCTCTGGTTAGAACTTGCAGTATAATGTTGAATTTAAGTGGTGAAAGTGGGTATCCTTGCCTTGTTCTTGATCTTGGTGGGGGAAAACTTGCAGTTTTTCACTACTAATTATGATGTTAGCTATGGGTTTTTGATATACACCCTTTATTATGTTGGGGAAATTCCCTTTTACTTCTTGCTTGCTAAGAGTGTTTATTAAGAAAGGGCATTGGATTTTGTCAAATGCTTTTTCTGCATCAGCTGAGATGGTGATGTATTTTTTTTTTTTGTCCCTGCATTCTGTTAATGTGGTCTATTACACAAATTGATTTTCACATGCTGAACTACTCTTGGATTCTTGGGATTAATCCCACATGGCCATGGTATATAATCTTTTTTCTTTGCTGCTGGATTTGGTTTGTTAGTATTTTGTGCCTATATTCTAAGGGATATTGATCTGTAGTTTTCTTTTCACATGATGTCTTTGTCTGGCTTTGGTATCAGAGTAATACTTGCCCCAAAGGATAGTTGAGAAGTGTTCCTTCCTCTTCAATTCTTGGAAGAATTTGAGAAAGTGGTATTAATTCTTCTTTAAATGTTTGATGGAATTCACCAGTGGAGCCATCAAGTCCTGGACTTTTCTTTGGTAGGATATTTTTTGTTACAAATTCAATCTCCTAACTTGCTAGATGTTTATTCAGATATTCTATACCATCTTAAGAAGTTGTGGTAATTTCTGTGTTTTAGTAATTTTTCTATTGCATCTAGGTTATCTGCTTTGCTGGCATACACTTAACTATTTATAGTATTTTCTTATCATCCTTTTTATTTTTTGCAAGCTGACAGTAATGTCCCTACACAAAATCAACTGTATTTTCTCCCCTATCAATGAACAATCAAAAAAGGAAATTAAAGGGGCGCCTGGGTGGCTAAATTGGTTGGGTATCTGACTCTTGATTTTGGCTCAGGTCATGATCTCACAGTTCACGAGTTCAAGCCCCATATTGGGCTCTGCACTGGCAGTGTGGAGCCTACTTGGCATTCTCTCTGCCCTCTCTCTCATCTCTCTCTCTAAATAAACTTAAAAAAAAGGAAATTAAGAAAACAATTCCATTAGCTTGACAAAGAATAATTAGGAATAAATTAAACCAAAGAGGTACATGACTTGTACACTGAAAACTAAGATGCTGATAAAGACTAAAATAAGTGGAAATACACCCCATGTTCATGGACTGAAAAATTTAATATTGTTATAATCCCCCAAATGATCTACAAATTCATTGTCATTGCTACCAAATTCCTTTTGAAAGAAGAGCCTTTTTTGCAGAAATGGAAAAGTTGATCTTAAAAATCACATGGAATTGCAAAAAAACCCAAATAACCAAAACAACCTTGAAAAAGAACAAAGCTGAAGACTCACACTTCCCAGTTGCAAAACTTGCTATAAAGCTATAGTAATCAAAACAGTGTGGTACTGGGACAGAATAGATATATAGATCAAGGAAACAGAACTAAAAGCCCAGGAATAAACACATACTCCTATGGTCAAATAATTTTCAACAAAGGTGCCAAGACAATTCACTGGAGAGAAAAATAGTCTAACAAACAGTGAGGAGGCAACTGGATAGCCAATGCAAAAAAAAAAAAAAAAAAGAAGAAAATGAAGTTGGGCTTATACTTAACACCATATACAAAACCTAACTCAAAATGGATCATGACCTAAGTGTAAGAGTTAAAACTATAAAACTCATAGGGGTAAATCTCCATGATCTGAGATTTGGCAATGATTTCTAGATATGACATCAAAAGCATGAACAACAAAATAAAAAAGATAAATCAGAATTCATCAATTTTTTTTAATCTGTACATGTAAGAACACTAACAAGAGAATGAAAAGAAACTTCAGTATAGTAGAAAATATGTGCAAATTATATACCTGATATGAATATATCTGGTAAGAGCCTAGTATCAGACATCTGATAAGGGTCTAATATATATGCATATATATATCTGATTTCTTATATACACATGTATGTGAGTGTGTATGGAGGGGGACAAGGGAAGTGAGCATGGGCAGGGGAGGGGGAAAGAAGGAAAGTAGCAGAAAGAAAACAGATGAGAGTCTAGTGTCCAGAACTTTTATAACTCAACAACAACAAAATAATCCAACTGAAATATGGTCAAGGGATTTGGATAGACCTTTCTCCAAAGAAAATACACAAATGGCCAACAAGCACAGGAAAAAGACACTCAATACCCTTAGTCATTCGAGAAATGCAGACCAAAATCACAATGAGATGCTTCACACCCACTGGAATTACTATAATAAAAAAAAGATCCTAACAAGGACGTCAGGAAATTGAAAACCTCACACATTGTTAGTGGGGATGTAAAATGGTGCAGCCACTGTGGAAAACAGTTTGACAGTTCCTCAAAAAGTTAAACATAGAATTACCATATGACCTGGCAAGTCTACTCCCAGGTATATATCCAAGAGAAATGAAAACGGGTGTTCAAATACTTGTACAAAAATATTTATAGCTATCCATCATAGCCAAAAACTTTACAACCCAAATGTCCATCAACTAAGAGATAAATAAAATGTGGCATATCCATACAACAGAATATCGTTCAGCGATAAACAGGAAGAATGAAGTACTGATACATGCTACATATGGATGAACCTTGAGAACCTTACATTAAGTGAAAGAAACCAGACACTAAAGGTCATATATAAGATAATTCCATTACATGAGATACCCAGAATAAATATCTCCATTAAGACAAAAAGTAGATTGGGGTTTGTCAATGGCTAGGCAAAGGGGAGAATGGAAAATGACGACTTAGGGATTTGAGGTTCCTTCTGGGATGATAAAAATGTTCTAGAACTAGACAGTGGTAATGGTTGTATAATACTGTACTAAAAGCTACCAAATTATACCTTTTAAAATGGCTTCAATTGTGAATTATACTTCAATTAAAAAAGAAGAAAGAAACCAAAGAATTGTAAAGGGGTGTCCCAAGATAATAGTAAAGTACATTCTAGGACAACAGTACCGAAGAGTAGTCTATACTGGAACAAGATAATGGAGGATTCTGAAGGAAAAGTTTCCTTGGGCGGGGGGGGGGGGGGGGGGGGGGGGGAGTAGAATACAAATTGATATATTTCTGCATAAGAAAAATATTACAGGTAAGTGTAAGAGCATTGTTGGAGCATTTAAGGGGAAAAGTTAACAAGAGTCACATAGGAAAACAATGCAAACATTAGCTCCAAGAAAAAACGATGGATTGTATGCAAGACATATGCACCTCCTGGCTAAACAACTGTATTTACATAGTCACATAAAATAAAGAGTGATAATGCTTTCACTAAAATTTGTGAAATGACTATATGGTGGGGAGGGGAGAAAGAAGGGTGAAGAAGTGAGGGAAGTGACATGGAAGACACTAAATTCTCATTTTCCACAATAGGCTGCCAATATAGAATATCAAAACAATTTTAAATTTGGAAACAATTTAAACATTTTATTTAGAAATATGGAGTTAAATACCAGAATAAAAAGGTAATAGAGTATTTTCATAACTTTTAAACAAAAAATTGACAAAAATTTAGACTAAATTAATAATTTTTATTTCATTAAATAAAAAGTGGCTGGTGGGGGAGACTATTGGTTATCCCCAAGAGCAGTTCTTCCCTTCTGCTTTAGTAACAGAATTAGCAGGCTACTCAGCTAAAGATTACATTTTCCAGTCTGTTTTGTACAGCACGAATAAGTACTGGCCAATGAGATACCAAGTGAAAGTGATACATGCTACTTTATGGGTCATTCTTTTAAGGAGAACTACCTCTCCCCTTCCTTCCTGATGGCTAGATAAGGAACAGGATGGCTGGATCCAAGGCATTTATCTTGGGCAATGAGACAGAAGCCATACATTAAAGATGGCAAAGCAATGAGACTGAGTCCAGTAGTATTTCATCAGAGCAGAATGAACACACCAGCTCAATTATGAGCTGATACGGAAGATACAGAAATAGGGGTGCCTGGGTGGCTCAGTCAGTTAAGTGTCCGACTTCAGCTCAAGTCATGATCTCATGGCTCTTGAGTTTGAGTCCCACATTGGGCTCTGTAAGGACAACTCAGAGCCTGGAGCCTGCTTCAGATTCTGTCTCTGTCTCTCTCTGCTCCTCCCCTGATCACACTCTTTCTCTCTCTTTCAAATATAAATAAACATTAAAAATTTTTTAAAATAATAAAAAATACTTAAAAAAAGATACAGATATAAACTTCTATCTTGTATAAGCCTTGTTATTATGGTCTCTCCCCTAAAGCAGTCAAACCTAGAGCATGATTACTATAGCCAGAAATCAACCAAAAAAAATATAATAAAACTTCCTGTGCACATGAGGTTTGCAGCTAAGCAAATATTAACTTACCATGAATACTAAGACTCCCTTATGAAATTTAAGAATTATGGTAAAAATTTACCTTTTTTAACTGGAGACTGATGTTGCTGTGGTTCATTATGACCTTGAGAAAAGGCTTGCATTCCATTCGTTTTACACTATTGAAAGAATAAGAAAATATACCTTTTAACTATGGCCTAAAAACTTTATATAACCTTTTTTTTTTTTAGCAGCCAAAACTATTTTCCTAAACAATCAAAGTATTAGTCAAGACATTATTTCTGGCCATAAAGGATAAGCAACCTTCTAAGAACGCTTATTAAAGGCAAAAAATTCTTTCGAAATATATTCACAGATATCTTTAACTATTTGTCAGGATTTTTAACTAACTCCTCTTCTGATTCCATGCTCACCAAGAAGTACCCTGATTACAATTTAGCTTCCCATAAATCTCCCTAGTGCATATAATAGTGGAACCAATAAGAGAATGTCAGAGCACAAGACCGTAAATTTCTCATGATAAAATAATGGGTTTTATGATTTTATAAATCAGTTTCACAAACTTGGGTCAATATATATAATCTATCCTTAAGATAGATCATCTCTTGGGGCACCTGGGTGGATCAGTCGGTTGAGCAGCCGACTTTGGCTTGGGTCATAATCTCCCAGTTCATGAGTTCGAGCCCTAATCAGTTTCACTGCTCTCAGCACAGAGCCCACTTTGGGTCCTCTGTCCCCCTCTGTCTCTGCCCCTTCCAAGTTCATGCTCTCTCTCTCTCTCTCTCTCTCTCTCAAAAATAAATAAACATTAAAAAAAATCATCTCTTTTGCTGACAAAAATCAGTTTGCAAACAGTAGGCCATACTCTGAACCATGGTAATTCATTAAGGTAGGTTTCTCTGGAAAAATCTATCCTAAAAAATGAACATCTCTGCTCTATCAGTCATTGTAGTAGCAAGTTATAGCCCATTCCTTAAATATTCGCAAATTCTACCAAGGTAACTCCATGAAGTCAGAAAGTTATCTAACCCTATGACAAAATGAAAAGCAATGAGATAATTCTACGGTGCGAGTCACCAAAATAAGTTATCAGGAAAAAAAAATCAAATTTTAACAAAATTTTTATTTTTAAGTAGAGGTAGAAAATATATGAAAATGGCAAAGATTTTCATTCTCCAAGGTTTTTGTTCCTGTTAGATTTAATAAACTGTAATATGAATGTTACGGTCCTTTTTAAAAATTAGTTTTTTAAATTTCAAAATTGCAGCAGAGGCACACTTCACTGACACTAAAATGCAAGCCTAAAATCAAACTTAAAAGTAAATTTTAATCTGAAAAAAAATTAAAAAACATTTTTAAAATAGTATCTAAGGGGCGCCTGGGTGGCACAGTCGGTTAAGCGTCCGACTTCAGCCAGGTCACGATCTCGCAGTCCGGGAGTTCGAGCCCCGCGTCAGGCTCTGGGCTGATGGCTCAGAGCCTGGAGCCTGTTTCCGATTCTGTGTCTCCCTCTCTCTCTGCCCCTCCCCCGTTCATGCTCTGTCTCTCTCAGTCCCAAAAATAAATAAATGTTAAAAAAAAATAGTATCTAAAAGAATAAAATACTTACTAATAAATTTAACCAAGGTGGTAAAATATTTGTATGTGGAAAACTATAAGACACTGAAGAAATTAAAGATGACACAAATAAATGGAAAGATATCCTGTGTTCATGGATTGAAAGAATATTGTTAAAAAGTTCTTACTACCTAAACTGATCTACAGATTCAGTACAATCCCTTTCAAAATTCCAGTAACAGTTTTTACAAAAATAGGAAAAGCAGTTCTAAAATTCATATGGAACCACAAAAGACCCTGAGTAGCCAAAGTAATCTTGAGTAGAAGAACAAAGCTAGAGGCATCACACTTCCACACTATATTACAAAGTTATAATAATCAAAACATTACAATGCTAACATAAAAAGACATAATAGGGCGCCTGGGTAGCTCAGTCAGTAAAGCATGAAACTCTTGATCTCGGGGTCATGAGTCCCTTGGTGTAGAGATTAAAAATCTTGAAAAGATTAGATATCCACATGCAAAAGAATGAAATTGGACTCTTACACTACACAAAAATGACCTCAAAATGGATCAAAAACAAATAGAAGATCTGAAACCATAAAACTCATAGGAGAAAACATATTGAAAAAGTTCCTTGACACTGGTCTTGGCAATGATTTTTTGGATATGACATCAAAAGCACAGGCAACAAAAGCAAAATTAAGTGGGACTACATCAAACTAAAAAGCTTCTGCACAGCAAAAGCAGCAATCAACAAAATGAAACAGCAACCAACAGAATGGGAGAAAATATTTGTCAACCATATTAGCAATAAGGGATTAATATCCAAAATATATAAAGATCTCATACAACACAACAGCAAAATAATAATAATAATAATAATAATAATCTGATTTAAAAATAGGCAAAAGACCTGAATAAACATTTTTCCAAAAAAAACACACAAATGGCCAAGAAGCACATGAAAAGATGCTTAACGCTGCTAAATCATGAGGGTAATGCAAATCAAAACTAGACTGAGATACCACCTCACACCTGTTAGGAAGGCTATTATCAAAAAGACAAGAAGTGCTAGCAAGAATGGGGGTTGGGGGTGAAAAGGAATCCTTGTACAATGATGGTGGGAATGTAAACTGGTTCAGCGATTTTGGAAAACATTATGGAAGTTCCTCAAAAAATTAAATGTAAATCTGCCATAAGATCCATCATCCCCACTTCGGGGTATACATCCAAAGGAAATAAAATCGCAGTCTTGAAGACTATGCAGTCCCATGTTCACTGCATCATTATTCACGGTAGCATTATTCACAAGTCCATCAACAGACGAATGGGTAAGGAAAATGTGATAGAGATATACGAAAAATATATAAATAGGATATTATTCAGCCATAAAAAGAGAAGCAAATCGTGACATATGTGACAACATGGATGAACCTGGAGGACATTATACTAAGTGAAATAAGCCAGACACAGAAATACAGAGGACATCATACTAAGTGAAATAAGCCAGACACAGAAAGACAAATATTGCATGATCTCACTTATATGTGAAATTTCAAAAGTCAAATTCATAGTATTAGAGAATAGAATAGTGATTGCCAGGAGTGGAGGACAGAGAAAATGGGGAGATGCTGGTCAAAGAATACAAATTTTCAATTATAAGATAAGTAAGTTCTGGAGATCTAATATACAGCATGGTGGTTATAATTATTAATATTGTATTATATGCTTAAAATTTGCTAATTGTTCCCACCACACACACACAAAAACTGGTAACTATGTCAGGTGATGAACGTGGTAATTAACTTGTTATAATAATATCAAGATGTATACATTCATTAAACAGGTTGTACACCTTTATAAAAAATCATGTTGTATAACCTAAATATATTCAATTTTTGTAAATCACACGTCAAGAAATCTGAAAAAAATGTACTTTATTATTTATGCATATATTAACAACTAAAAATACTGATTATTTCAAATATACTGATTATTTCAAATCTTTCATAGCATATTAGAACTTACATCTACTAAAATCTTATGTTGGTTTGTTATCCAATTATCATATTACAATAAAGTCATGTATAATCTTACAAATTTTACAACCTTACATAATCAAATCAATAAAATTTGAGAATTCTATAATGAAGATACGCAGAAAGTGTCATGGAAGGAACGAGTAAGAGAATAAAACTTGACTTAAAAATGTCAGGAAAGGTTTTACATAGGCGGTGATGCTTAAACAACACTTGGAGGATTAGTAGTAGTTAGGCTGGCTTAACTAGTGAAAAGTGAATGTTTATGGAAGAAAAGATCCTTATGCTAGAAAATACACAGAGCGGTAAGATATGCCAACATGGTTAAGTTGTTAATTCTTCTCAAATTCATCTTTAGACTCAATCAAATTCCAACAGACTTTCTGTAGATACTGACAAGCTCACTTAAAACTTACATGGAAATGCAAAAGACCTAGAGAGCTGAGACAAATTTGAAAAAGAATAAAGTTAGTGAATTTTCACTATCTGAAATGAAGGCTTATCATAAAGCTACAGCAGTCTATAAGTAAAATGTGATGTTGACAAAAAGATGGACATATGGGAGACCCATGTACAGTGTGTAACTATACTTAACAATACTGTGTTGTGTAACTGAAAGTTGCTAAAAGAAAAAATCTTAAATGTTCTCACCATAACAACAACAAAATAATTATGTAAAATTAAGGATGTGTTAACTAAATTGATTTTGGTAAACATTCTGCAACATATTGCATGTATCAAATCATCATCACACTGTACACCTTAAACTGACACAATGTTACATGTCAATTATACCTCCATAAAGTGGGGGGAAAGACATAAATCAATAAATAATAGGGAGTTTAGAAATAAACACACATATGATATACTAATTTTCAACACTCTTACAATTCACTGATAAAAGGACAAACAACCCAAATATTAAAAATATGCAAAATATTTGAACAGACACTTCACCAAAAAGGAAAAAAAGAAAAATACAAATGGCAAATAAGTTCATGATAAGATGCTCAATCTCATTAATCATTATGAAAATGCAAATTTAAAATATAATTAGAGGATGCAAAAATCCTCAACAAGATACTAGCCAACCGGATCCAACAATACATTAAAAGAATTATTCACCATGACCAAGTGGGATTTATACCTGGGATGCAGGGCTGATTCAACATCTGCAAAACAGTCAATATGATACATCACATCAATAAAAAGACAAAAACCACATGATCCTCTCAATAGATGCAGAGAAAGCATTTGACAAAATACAACATCCTTTCTTGATAAACACCCTCAAGAAAGTAGGGATAGAAGGATCATACCTCAAAATGATAAAAAGCCATATATATGAAAGACCCACCACTAATATCATCCTCAATGGGGAAAAACAGAGCTTTTCTCCTAAGGTCAGGGATGTCCACTCTCGCCACTGTTATTCAACATAGTATTGGAAGTCCTAGACTCAGCAATCAGACAACACAAAGGAATAAAATGCATCCAAATTGGCAAGGAGGAAGTCAAACTTTCACTCTTTGCAGATGACATCATACTCTATATGGAAAACCCAAAAGATTCCACCAAAACACTGCTAGAACTGATCCATGAATTCAGCAAAGTTTCAGGATATAAAATCAATGCACAGAAATCAGTTGCATTTCTATACACCAATAATGAAGCAACAGAAAGAGAAATCAAGGAACCAATCCCACTTACAATTGCACCAAAAAACCATAAAATACCTAGGAATGGTGAAAAAGCTACACACTGAAAACTATAGAAAGCTTATGAAAGAAATTGAAGGAGACACAAAAAATAGAAAAATATTCCATGTTCCTGGATTGGAAGAACAAATATTTTTAAAATGTCGATACTACCCAAAGCAATTTATACATTCAATGGAATCCCTGTCAAAGTGACACCAGCATTCTTCACAGAGCTAGAACAAACAATCCTAAAGTTTGTATGGAACCAGAAAAGATCCCAAAGAGCCAAAGCAATCTTGAAAAAGAAAACCAAAGCTGGAGGCATCACAATCCCGGACTTCAAGATGTATTACAAAGCTCTAATTATCAAGACAGTATGGTGCTGGCACAAAAACAGATACTTAGATCAATAGAACAGAATAGAGGACCCAGAAATGGACCCACAAACATATGGCCAACTAATCTTTGACAAAAGCAGGAAAGAATATCAAAAGGAATAAAGACAGTCTCTTTAGCAAATGGTGTTAGGAAAACTGGACAGTGACATGCAGAAAAATGAACCTGGACCACTTTTTTTTATACCACAAAAATAAATTCAAAATGGATGAAAGACCTAAACAGGAAGCCATCAAAATCCTATAGGAGAAAGCAGGCAAAAACCTCTCTGACCTTGGCCGCAGCAACTTCTTACTCAACACGTCTACAGAGGCAAGGGAAACAAAAGCAAAAATGCACTATTGGGACCTCATCAAGATAAAAAGCTTCTGCACAGCAAAGGAAACCATCAGCAAAAATAAAAGGCAACTAACTGAATGGGAAAAGATATTTGCAAATGACATATCAGATAAAGGATTAGTATCCAGAATCTATAAAGAACTTATGAAACTCAACACCGAAAAAATAATCCAGTGAAGAAATGGGCAAAAGACATGAATAGACACTTTTCCAAAGAAGACATCCAGATGGCCAACCGACACATGAAAAGATGCTCAACATCACTCATCATCAGGGAAATACGAATTAAAACCACAATGAGATACCACCTCATACCAGTCAGAATGGCTAAAATTAATAAGTCAGGGAACAACAGATGTTGGCGAGGATGTGGAGAAAGAAGATCTCCTTTGCACTGCTGGTGGAATGCAAACTGGTATAGCCACTATGGAAAACTTCAAGAGGTTCCTCAAAAATGTTAAAAATACCCCATGACCCAGCAATTGCACTACTAAGTATATATCCAAGGGATACAAGTGTACTGTTTTGAAGGGGCACATACACCCCACTGTTTATAGCAGTGCTATTGACCATAGCCAAATTATGGAAAGAGCCCAAGTGTCCATCGACAGATGAATGGATAAAGAAGATGTGGAATGGGGGTGCCTGGGTGTCTCAGTCAGTTGAGCATCCAACTTCAGCTCAGGTTGTGATCTCACTGTTCGTGAGTTCAAGCCCCGTGTTGGGCTCTGTGCTGATGGCTCAGAGCCTCGAGCCTGCTTCGGATTCTGTGTCTCCCTCTCTCTCTGACCCTCCCCTACTCACACTCTGTCTCTGTCTCTCTCTCTCTCAAGAATAAACATTAAAAAAAAGAAGATGTGGTGTGTATACACACACACACACACACACACACACACAGACACACACACACAATGGAGTATTACTCAGCAATCAAAAGAATGAAATCTTGCCATTTACCACAACGTGGATGGAACTAGAGGGTATTATGCTAAGGGAAATAAGTCGGTCAGAGAAAGACAAATATCATATGACTTCATTCATATGTGGACTTTAAGATACAGAACAGATAAACAGAAGGGAAGCGAAGCAAAAATAATATAAAAACAGGGAGGGGGACAAAACATGAGACTCTTAAATATGGAGAACAAACAGAGGATTGCTGGAGGGGCTGTGGGTGGGGGGATGGGCTAAATGGCTGAGGGGCACTAAAGAAGACACTTGCTGGGATGAGCACTGGGTGTTATACATAGGGAATGAATCACCGGAATCTACTCATGAAATCACTATTGCACTATATGCTAACTTGGATGTAAATTATAAATAAATAAATAAATAAATAAATAAATAAATAAATAAAATATAATTAGATACTAACACTCACATCCTAAAATGGCTAAAAAGTGGTAGGCTCTGAAGCAACTGTAACCGGCACATACTACTGGTGGGAATGTAAGTACAACCACTTCAGAAAACATACCACCCGTTTCTTATAAAGATTACCTGCTAACATACTACTACTACTTCAGTTTTATAATGCAGAGAACCTCTCAAACATGTATAAAATATATGGAGGGATGTTCACTGTAGCATTTACTATAATATAGAAACAAGTGCCAAGCCCATCAAGAGAAAATGAACAACAAAATAAATGTAGTTATTTGTATATAAAAAGAGATTTTTTATGTCAGCACATATAGAACTGCTTTATTCTTTTTACAAGTTGCCTAATATTCTATTTATTATGAATATACTTATTCTTATGCATGCATTATCTATTTCTAGAAGTATCTACGTAAGAAACTGGTAGAATGGTTACTTCTGATCAGAGGAAATCAGTGACTACGGGATAGAGATTGCAGGGAAATTTTCCATTCATGCCATTTTGCATGTTTTCAATTTTGATTATTATTCAAAAAGTTAGATAGTTTAAAACATAAACCTAAATGAGAAAAGAATGGCAAAAACACATGTGGGTACAGTACTATTTATATAAAATTACAAAACAGTTAAAACAATTCTATTTGTTGTAGCAAAAGTATGAACACATTCATGAAAACAGTAACAAATCGAGAACATTTGGAAGAAGGTGAGAAGGAAGGTGAGAAGACAATGGGATGGTGGAAGGGACACGGTCCACAGACACAGCCGGGAGAACTGCTGCACAAATGGAGAGAGCAGTTACTACATGCCAGACACAGTGCTCAGAACTTTGGGAGCCTCAGCTCACTGCTGCCTCCTCCTTACACCAACCTAGGAGCCCCATTTTCAGGTGAGGAAACTGAGGCTCTGACAAGTGAAAGAAATCACTCACGCCAGGTCACGGGGCTGGGAAGTGACAGGGCCGGGACTCAAGCTCATCTTCCTCTCGGAACCCTGGCATGTGGCTGTGTCTCTCTCAGGCCAGCTACCCCCTCTCTGGACCCATCTCCAGGACAAGTCCCAAGGCACACCCTTAATGCAATGCTTGGGGATGGCAGAAAATAAGATTCCATTGCACAATGAGAACTATTCTCACATACCTACACGTGGAGTGAGAAGAGGAGGGTGTGAAGAAAATGAAACGGTGGGATTCTATCCTAAAGCCAAGACTACACTGTATGTTAACTAACTTGAGAATAAATAAAATAAGATAAAATTAAAAAAAGAAAATGAGATAGTGGAGGGATATAGAGGGTTTTGAACATTATCTTCGTTAGGTTTTTTCTTTAACATTTTCTAAAACAAACAAATATAGCAAAATGTTTAGGCTTGAAAATGGTGGGCAACAGGTATAATTTTCTTTAATATAATTTCAAAAAGTATATAAAGCATGGGGCACCCAGGTAGTTCAGTCTGTTAAACATGAAACTCTTGATTTTAGCTCAGGTCATGATCTCACGATTTGTGAGTTCGAGTCCCACATCAGGCTCCACACTGGCAGTGCAGAGCCTGCTTGGGACTCTCCCTCTCTCTCTGCCCCTCCCCACCCCTCTCTCTCAAAATAAATATATAAACTTAAAAAATAATTTCAAAAATTCCAAAAAAAACAAAACAAAAAAACACTATATAAAGCACCCAGCACAGTGCCCCGCATAAAATACCCATCTAACAAATGTTACCTTCCAGTCTGCAATGCTTCATTTTATTATAATTTCTAGGACTTACTCTGCTAACTCCGCTTTGTAAGCACTGAGTTTTGCACGGATATTCGTTTTGAAAGTTGAAAGGGAATACTGCTCCTATTAGGACAGAAAAAAAGAAAACTACATTAAATACCCATTACCACAACCTAAAAACCTTAAGTACCCAAAATATTCTAGGCACTGTTTTGAAATATTTTCTGATGGTTCCTCTACTCAACAAACATTCATTCAACACTATAAAACACTGTGAAATGTCACCCACTATGTTAGGGAATGGGTATGTAAGTGTGAAAAGAGTTCAGAGATAAAAGAGCTCATGGTCTGTTTTGAGAAACAAGCTCATAAACAATTACTATGATAAAAACAAGTTATCTGAGAGGTACAGAGAAGATACTAGGGCTTTGTGATATAGAAGAAAGCTTCGCAAAAGGAAGTAATTCTATCTGGATCTTAAAAACAATTTTGGGGGGATGTGAGCTAGTTAAGGAGTACAGAAGAAGTATATTGAAAAAGGCCAAAATTAATTTCTGATTTATTAAGCTTTCCCACCCAATAAACCCACTCCTTTCTGGATCTTAAGAGGATATAATTAAATGAGAGATGAGCCCACTACCTTTTGCCCCTACAAGGGCCTTGGAGGGAAAGGATGAACAAAAAACTGCATCTGTACAGACGAGGGAGTGAGAGGTGCTGTGAAAAGGCTGGTCACAGAAGGAGCTGCTGCCAATGGCTTTATACCCTTCCCTTTACAAGAAAATCTGAGACTTGATCCTAAACAACTGCTTCTTCAGCACACCAGAAGGAGATGCCTCAGGGCACCTGGGTGGCTGAGTGGGTTAAGCGTCCAACTCTCGATTTCGGCTCAGGTCATGATCTCATGGTTCATGAGACCAAGCCCGGTGCCAGGCTCTGTGCTGACAGCATGCAGCCTACTTGGGATTCTGTCTCCCTCTCTCTCTGCCCCTCCCGTGCTCATGCTCTCTTTCAAAAATAAATAAATAAACATTTAAAAGAAAGAGAGAGAGAGAGGGCATGGCATCAACACTGCCAAAGCTATGGTCCAGAAGATTCCTTAATTTCATTTGTCTGTCTTAAGTCACACAGCCATCTTCAGAAGAAACATGACCAAAGTAGAGACCATCTTCCTTGTAAGAACCAAGGATGGGAGAATAAACAGAAGATTGAGGAACTGGTGCCATTTCTATCTTTTCTCCTTCATCTCTGCACCCAACAAAAGAGCTATTTTTTTTTTCCTTTTTCTAAATAGCAAGTTACTCAGTTGAACACATGGACCAAAGAGTATTTTAATAGGGTGGACCAAAGAGTATTTTGATAGGATGGTGAGAAATAGATTTGTATATTAATATTTAATTTAATTTAATTAATTTAATAATTAACTGATTTAAAATGCATACATGTATGTGTATACACACACACACACACACCCCTAAGTTAGAATATAGAAGCCATTCTTTCAACAATGAAAAACTAAAAGGTTAATATTCCAATTAAGGAAAGTATTTTAAGAATTTGCCCCAAATCCTAGTTTTGTGAGCAAAAGAGAAATTTTTAATTTTAGAAATTTTTGTTTAGATTTTCCGAAAAATAATACTGTATGTTCCAACTCAAGTATAGCCCTAACCTGTAACTGTTGTTTTGCCTGTATTCAGTAATTAATTCATCCATTCATTCATTTATATGCAGTTAGGAATTTTTTTTTTAAAGGCCAATTCTCTCTCCCTCATGATTGCTTTGCTCTACAGTGACCATAATCACCGGGCACAATTTGGGTTGAGAATATCATTTTAAGCAGAAGCCAGTTAACCATGAAAACGAGACATGAAAATAAATACATACAGTTTTTCTCAGGCAAGACCTATTCTTCTTCCTACCTTTGCTGGTCTGGTAGCCTATGCAGTGGGAGACTAGTAAGACTCTTTTTCTTTGGTAATACTTTTAAACTCCTCAAACAAAGGAGACCATTAGTTTTCATTATTCTCTATCCACCATAAACAATCACTTTATATATGAGTTCGCCTTTCAAATACTACTTAGCCATTATCCAATTCATCTCTAAAGATGTATACCCGAGATTACTTACCAGGGGGAGAAGTCAGATGACGAACAGGTCTTGCTGGTTGAAGCGGTTTACCAATCAATTTTTTGGTTTCCATTATCACAAAGACCTTGAAGTTCCATACTTGAAGAGGGAAAAAGACATCTGATCTTTTTGACAAGATAATCAAAATGCTTTAACAAATTTTATATACAAATATACATATGTGTGTGTGTGTGTGTGTGTGTGTATATATATATATAAAACCACAATACTCATTTGAAGATACCTACACCTTATAAGTTAAGGAGTTAAGGTGGAAAAAATCACAAGCCCTTAAAATAATATGTGACAATCTTTATAGCATCTGTCACGATGGAACATTCCCTCTTTTAAAACATTTTACTCCTTTAACTTGCCTGGCTTTTCTTTTGGTTTCCTATACCTTTGACTACCTCTTCTAACTTCCTTAGCTTATTCCTCTTCCTTTCTCCAATGAAATTCAGGAATTCTTCCAAATTTGGCTTCGATCCTCTTCGTTGACCTGATCTACTCTCCTCATGATTTCAACTACCTATCTACGTGATAGACATGCCCTAATTTATACATATAGCACCTACCTCTCTTTTAAATCCCAGTTCTATTTTCCTAAAGATATTTCCATTTATATCTTATCACAGACACCTCAAATTCAACATATCCAAAATCAAATTCATTACTTTGACTCCAAAGATGCTCATCCTCCTGTAGTCCTTAAAGTCTTCACCAACTCCCTCAGACCAACTTTGGCTAAATAAGATCTAAAATAAAAGTCTCCACACCATTAGTCTCTTAATTCCTGTCCATTCTACTTCCAAACTATTTCTCAAACCTATTTTCTTCATTCTCGCCACTACTCTTTTGGTTCCACAATAACTCTGAATTCATCTCCCTGATCACTCAGTGGGATTTAAAAACTCCCTTGTCTCCCTATGTTCCTGGGACACAGAGATTATGCCCACATCATGGCATTAAGAACATTGTACTCTACATAATGGCTGTTTGTCTTCCATACTTGGCAAAAGTGAGGAGCAGATTCTGTAACTGAGGAACAATATTTTCATTCACCCCCTTTCCCTGGCAACTAACAGTACCTGGACTGGATCCAAAGTAGGTGCTGAACAAATGGGTAAATATAACCTCTTTCTCTCCAAACTATGATCCCTTTACATACACACACCTGCTTAGAAAACGTCAGTTCCTCATCACCTCCTGGATTATTCATAATAGAAACAGAGGCCAACATCCATGTGTCATGCAGAGTAAACTATTTACCTAAGTTACGTTATTTAAGATTCAGAACAACTCTATCAATTAGGCACAATGAAGAGTGAAATCTCAGGTCTCAGGTGAGCCTACCGGTTGTTAATATTATGGCTCCAGCACCTAGTTATATAACTACGGAATACAACAGCCTCTACCTCCTAGGTTTGATGTGAAAACTAAATTATATGTATAAAGTATTAGCACAATGTCTGGCACACAGTAAGAGCTCAATAAATGTTAGCCTCATTATTTTTTAATAATACTAATTTTACAGATAAAGCTTAGAGAAATTAGGTATCTTGCCCAAGATCCTGAGTCTAGGAAGTGATAGCATGCCATGTTCACGCTTCTGGCCAAAAAGAATCAAGAATCTCCCCAACCATTTTCCACCCCATACCCAGGCAGAACTGAACAGGTTCGTACCCTTATGTGCTCACAAAACACCCCTGTATCTACCCTCTTCCAATGTGGTATTTACTGCACTAGTCGCAATTACCTTTTACCTGACCGTTAAATTACAGTTCTATCACACAGGTCTATCACCAGTGTCTAGTACAGTGTCTAGAACACTGTGGGTGTTTAATAGATTGTTGAATTCACAAATGTTATTTGGTTTTACCCTATACTTATACATTCTGGAGTTCCTTCACTCTCCCTGCTGTTCTTCTCCCAAAGTGCTTTCGTTTTTCAAGACCAAGGTCAAGTTACTTGCTTGGAAAATATTCTCATGTCTCAACAATAACGTTAAATAAAATAGTTCACATGAAGCTTTCTAGTTCCTAACAAATAGTTGACAGTAAAATAACAATAATTTATTTTTCCTCTTCCACTGACCCCTACTGTATTTTATTAACTATTCTAAAATGTACCACAGTAAATCTATTTCATGTGTTTGATTAGACCGAGTTAGCTGACACCGAAAAAACTGTATCTTACTTATCTTCGTATCATAGTACCTGCAACATAATTGGTTTTACTAAATAAATCTATAAATTTAAATACCTTCTAAATATAACTAAAACTTTCTGATGCCTGAATAGAATATAGCTTTTCAAATTATGATGCCTATTAAGACAAAACTAAAAATAAAATTCCACCTGACTTTATATCTGCTTATCCAAAGACAAATGTAACCATATGATTTTAAGCAGATCATTACCTAAATGACTGTTTCCCTAAGTATATAATAGGGTTAATAACTCCCTGTGAGCTCCAAAAACATACTTTTACCTATTTATAAATGCCTCGGGACATTTTATGCTAAGCAAAGAAAGTCAATCAGAGAAAGACAAATATATGATTTCACTTATATGTGGAATTTAAGAAACAAAACTGATGAACAAAGGGGAAGGGAAGCAAAAAACAGGGAGACAAACCATAAGAGATTCTTAAATACAGATTAAAAGCTGAGGGTTGCTGGAGAGGTGTTCGGTGGGGGGATGGGCTGAATGGGGGATGGGCATTAAGGAGGCACTTGTTGGGATGAACACTGGGTGTCATATGTAAGTGATGAATCACTAAATTCTATTCCTGAAATCATTATTACACTGTATGTTAACTAAGTTGGATTTCAATTAAACAATAAGTAAAAAAAAATGGCTCTAGACATTACTCAAATGTTAAAATCATAAATTTATAAACAACTTCTCAAAGTTAGCACTGATAACTAAGTGCAAAAACAGTTACTTTTTTCCTGAAGTTTGGAGAGCCAGCTAGTATTCCTCATTAATACCTATGGAGCTTTTGCGATGTGTCTCTTAACTGGTATTTCAACATGGCTATTAGCAACCTTCTAAACAAAACTCATGCCGTCCGTACTTTTTGGCAATACAACTTTGATATAATAAGAAACAAGAAAAATCTTATAAGCATATGTAGCAAAAAAATATTTCAGACAAATATTTATTGAACATTTTCTATGTGGAAAGAAAATCTTAAATAAGGACCAAAAAGCAATCTAATGTTGTGTTATTTAATGTTTATCCTAGACATTTTAATTAGGACCCTAATACTAGCATGTAGTAACTTTCCATCCTGTTTCCCATATGAAACTAATGAATCAGAATACAATAGAGTACTTTGGCACACACTTTCTTGTTTTTCACTGCTCAGCTGAAATTGAGTTGATAGGTTGTAAAGTTTTTTCCAGTTGCTGAGCAATGCAAATCCACGGTATTCAAACTAGGGATTTTCAAGAGTTGGGGAGTTACAGAACTATTATATGATTTTGCAACACAAGTATATAAACAAAAAATAAAAGATCTTTTAGTATCACCCACCCTTTCAATTTATAGTAGGAAAAATATAGCAAAGGCTCCAGATACATAAATTCCTATCAGTTAAGGAAATGAGAAAAGATGATGTCATATAGTATTTAATTTTTTTAAGTAAACTGTTTCTATATAGAGACACTGACATTATAGGGAATAAGCTTGGAATTCACAGTATACAACAGCATCATGTCTTAAACAGTGTTATTAATGGAAAAGGCAAGTATTTACATTAATTATTACAGTAATTATTATTGAAAAACTGAATCACAGGATTGAAATCTATGAAGGACAGGACTCCACAAACCAAAGCCTAACTCTCAGTTTAGGTCAAAAATCATAAAGATTTAACTACAAAAATATTATACAAAATAACTTCAATCTTAAACTAATGCCTGCTTCACTCACCCAATATAGAGCTCCAAAAGTTTCCTTTGAAGCTACTAATACTACCTAGGGCAGGCCTTTATGGTATCAACTGTTACAAAGGCCAACACTTGCAGAAGCAAACAAAATCGTACTTAAAACACTGGATAACAAGTAGTTGGCCAATCATAGAGTTGTCTTTTAAACTATGAATATATAGCTTTGTGGTATATTTTTTAAAAAAGCATTTTGATCCACCGTCTCAAAAATTTCATTCTATTAATACACGCTGAGAACTAGCTACTGAATAGTTTTTTTTTTTCAAGTTTACACATAGTCAACAAATCATCTCAAAAAGCCAACTGCCATGTCAGAAAGCTTCAGTTGCTATTCTACATCTAGCAATACTAAAGTATATCTTAGGTTCCTTTTCTGTTCAAAAAAAAAAAAAATTCAAACTAAATATAAATCCTAAGGACCCACCAATGTCCCAGACCAACTGGGACATAATCTTACTATGCAACGTATGCCATTCATTTCTTATTAAAACTCCATTTTTGAGGTCCTATTACATGCTAAATGCTTTACATATGTTATTTCATTTTGAGCCACACATTAAATACTGTAGAGAATCACTATTAGTCATCTTACAGATGTAAAACCTGATGCTCAGAAAAAGAAGAGAGATTCTCAAGATCACCTAGTATATATATATGGCAAAAATGAGGATTTAACTATAAAGTTCATGCCCTTGTCTCTAAACTTGCATGTTTGGTAAGTAAAACAAAGACATAGGACTCTCTACTATTCCATATGGACACTGCGTATATGGGTTTTTTTTAATGAATTAGAACATTTATACATAAATAGACTTGCTGAATAAACTAGCATATATAAATAATTTCCATTTCCTCAATTTATAATTTTTCTTAGAATACTAAATAAATTACAATGATTACTATGCTTTCCTTATTCTGTAGACATGGTATAACAGTGCCAAACTTACCACGGGTCACAACTTAAGAAAAATACTATGTACTGTATTTAGAAGCTGGATACTAATAATTTCCAATCTAAATTCTCTATTTCTTTAGAAAATGCTGATGATTCTGCTGCAATTAATAAGATCATACAGATGAATGGATAAAGAGTATGTGACATATATATATATACACACACACGCTTATATATACACATATACACACAATGGAATATTATTCAGCCATAAAAAAGACTGAAATCCCCCCCACTTGCAACAACATGGATGGATCTAGAGTATAATGCTAAGCGAAATATGCCAGTCAGAAAAACACAAAATACGAAATTTCACTCTTGTGGAATTTAAGAAACAAAATAAATGAACAAAGAAAAAAAAGAGATTAAAAAAAAACAAACACAAAAACCCTACACCCTTAAAAATAGAGAACAAATGGTTCCCAGAGGGAAGGTGAAGCAGGGGCATGAGGGAAATAGGTGAATGGGATTAAGAGTCACTTATCTTAATGAGTAATACATGGAATTGCTGAATCACTATGTTATACACCTGAAACTAACATAACACTTTGTTAACTACACTGGAATTAAAACAAAAAGAAATACAATCATATAAAATTAAATAATCTGAGAAGTGGAAACACCATGCCTTCATCAGACAGGATTTAATCTCAATTTTCAACTTCAAAATACTATTATGCTAAGTTAGGATTCCTTGAAACCAAATGCTCTTTGCAAGTAAACAGCACAGACTGATAAACTGATAGATGAGAATAATATAAAGGACATACAGGGGAGTTAAGACATAAACCGATTACGACTTAGGTGATAAAAGATATTTTATATTCCACAAATCAGGCTGCCAAATGAGAGAAATTTAAACTATCAAAAAGTTGTAAGAGGAGAGAGCGTTCCATAAAATACTTTCCATTTCATACCTTCTCTTTACAACTTACCAAAAAAAACCTTTTTGGTCTGTGATGTACCTTGCAATACAAACAAAATTTAACACTTAGGTAGGATAAAAACTGTCCAGATAACGTGCGCTTGTGGTCATAACTGATGTAACTGTCCTTTTCTTTAACTTTGCCTAAAATATCAGTAATTAAAACCTCTTGATACAAATACTGAATCATTATGTCGTAAACCTGAAACCGTTAGATGTCAATTATATCTCAGGTTTTTTTAATGGCGTATCTTTACTTACAACTTCTGCGAAATACCTTCAGTTACTTTCACGAACCATTTGATTCTGCGAATTAACCGTATATATGTTTCTTGGCTCTCTTTTTCCTATTGGGCTTTCTTTTTTATTGTCTGTAATTTAATCTAATTAATTAATTGATTTACTGTTGAAATTTGCCTCAAATTAGTAGTGATGGTGCCAGGGTATGGGGGACAAAGTCTTCAAACCATCGCACCACCAAGGACCAGGTCCTGGGACAGAGGGCGCTATGTACTTACTTTTTTCTGGCGTTTTTGTTTTTTTCTTTTAATTATGCCCTCACCAGCGTAACTCTCCCTGGGCCCCTGGCCCCTCGCCCTTCGCCAGGTGTTCCCACAACAGTCACCACCCTTTCCTCCCGACGGGCTCGCCCCCTTAGCACTCTACCACCCACCTAGGAGGCCCTGGGGGGCCTTGCCGGATTTGTCCCCCCCGATCCCGGACACCCCCTCCCTCACAACTCTCCCGGGGTCCGAGCTCGGAGAGGGCGCCCACCGCCTCCTCACACCCCGGGCCCGACTTCTGCCCCCCACCCCCCAGATCGGTTCATCCTCCCCAGCCACCTACCGCCTCAAGATCGGGGAGGATTTCGGGGCAGCAGCGTCGCCGCGCTCAACCCAAACGCGGCGGCCCAGCGCCCCGCTGCCCGTCGGGGAACGGCTCCCGCCGCGCGTCCGCTCGAGGCCGGGGGCGGCTGCAGCGGAGGCGGGGCCGACTGCGGCTCCGAGGGGCACGAGGCGGACAGGGGGCGGGGGCGGGGGCGGGGCCTGCGGTGCCGGGTCCGGAGCTCCGCCGCGCGGGGCCGGAACAGTTAAGCCGGCAGCGCGCGCGCCTCCCCGGGCGTGCTGGGCGAGCGGGGCTTCTGGCTGCCCGCGCGCAGTGCGGAGGAGGCCGGGGGTGGCCTCTCCGAGGTGCTGGCAGGCTCGCCCTGGACGGGGCGCGCCCGCATGCACAGCCTCCGGGACCCTAGTCGGCGGCCCTGCTCGCCGGAGACGGGGAGACGCGAGGCGAGCCGCCTGCGCCGGGCGGGCGTCGGGCTCCAGGCAGCGACTGTGAGCGAGGCCGCCTCTGTGAGCGACGCCTCCCGCGTCAGAGCTGCCGGCCGGCCCCGACGGCGCGGGCCGCTCTCCCCGCCGAGTCCTGCTAGGATTCGAGCTGCCAGCAACGGTTACCTTAATCTCACTCAGACTGCCGTCCCCAAAGACCAAGAATGGTTGAAGCACCTCCATCTGAATCTTTTGTTTTCAGTCTTCACCTTTATTCTTTCATTTCATTCGCCCCTCTGGGTGCTGGCAGGAGACACGAGGCGTGGGGCGGCTGCCCGGGGGAACGGGGTAGTTTGGTCGTCCCCGGGCTCACAACCCGGCGGGCGCCTGCGCTAGCTGGCACTTGGGGGGGGGGGGGGCGTGCTAAGTACTGTGCCGGAGGAGCAGATTTAGGCTGGGAGCGCAGTACCTGACTCGGGGCTAGGGCGTCGGAGCGGTTTTCAGAGCTGGGCCCCTGGTGTGTTGCATTTGGCCCGAGGAAAGAAGGCAGGAAAGGAGGGGAGGAAGTGCCCAAGGCAAAGTGTCCAGTGTGGGGTAGCTGGGATTGGGGAACGGATAGTGGGGAAATGAAACAGAAGAGGACATGAATTAGGTCTTAACTCTTCCTTAGTTTGTCCTTTTGAGTCTTTGCGAGATCATTCTGACAGCCGTTATGGGAGGGCAAATTTTGAGGGCAGGGGGATACAGCAGTGTTAAATAGGCCCACGAAGAGGCTTCCTGGGAGGCATTTGCAATGATTCCAGTAAGAAATTATGTCCTAGAAGTAGCGAAGATCTGAGAGATGTTGCTGAAGTGAAATCAACGTTTAGTGACAGACTGGATGGAAGGGTGAATAACGGAATCTAGGTAACTCGTGAGTTTCTGACTTGGGCAAACAAGTGAATAGGTGGTGGTAACATAAGGTAGGGAATGCGAGAGGCTGAACAGATTTGGGGAGGGAAATGATCAATTCAGAGTGGGACTCATAAATATATTATAATGGGATATTTAAGTTGAGGTAACCAAACAGCTATTTTAGAAATACAGAAAATATATAGCCATACATACATATGCCTATATACATACACAGACATATGTCATAGGCATTTAATGGGCAATAATGGAATATTAAGAAAGGGAGGTTGATTGAGAAAATTCATGCATTCTGGAAGAAGTATTTAGAGAACTCAAAAGACAAGTAACATCCAAAGGAGGTTGTGTAAAGGCAAAAGAAAGCTTGTCTAGAATAGGGTAAGAAGGAATGCCTCTCTGAAAAGGGATCATCTGGGTACACGTTAAAGCTGATGAAGAAGACTAGGAAAAAAAGTGTCTAGGTTAGCAGAATTTAGATATTAGTGCCCTGGGCAAGAAAAACAAAATTTGGCAAAATTCAGAAACTGCTTTGAAATCAGTATGGCTGGACAAGAGAAAAAGCAAGAAGAGAATCTTGAAGATGAGTTTGGAGAGATGGGAAAAGCCAAAAGCATACAAGGTTTTGTAGGTTCCAGTAGGGAGGTTTAATTTTATTATAAGAGCAATGGGAAACATTGAAGGGTTCCTGTGGGGCACTAATGTGATAGGATTTACCATTTTTAAAAAGGTGTGGTTTCAGAAGCACTTTCATGCAACGTTAAGATTTTGCTATTTAAATGTTTTAGAGACAGAGACAGAGTTCTAGCAGGAGAGGGGCAGAGAAAGGGGGACAGAAGATCCAAAGCAGGTTCCACACTGACAGGCTGACAGCAGTGAGCCCGATTTGTGGCTCAAACCCACAAACCGTGAGATCGTGGCATGACCTGAGCGAAGTCTGACGCTCAACTGACTGAGCCACCCAGGCGCCCCCCAAGTTATTGCTATTTGGATGTAGAAATAGCTTCCAGGAATACTCCTACCCCTACTGAGACAACTTACCTGGCATCAGAACCTAAAAAGTGCAGGGTCAGAGGCACGGAGCACCAGTAGTCTGTGGACAATGGAGGCAAATCTTTCCAACCCCCAGATGTAGAAAATTATAAGTGTAGGATTCAGTTCTCATCTGTAGTCAAAACAGAAGTTTTCTTCAAGAATATATTTAACAATATAACATATACATTTATATATATCACACAATAAAATTAGTTTGTATATATTACTATATGAAATCAATAGAAATTATTGTGACAAAAAAGTGAACCAGAAGAAAAAAAATTTTTTGATCAAACCAAAAATAGCACGACAGCGAGACAGTGTGAGAGCGGGGGGAGAGGGCAAAGGGAGAGAGGAATCCGAAGCAGGCTCCACATTAAGTGTGGAGCACGATGCAGGGCTCCATCCCATGACGCTGGGATCCTGATCTGGGCTGAGGCACTGAGCCACCCAGGTGCCCTGAGACACATTTTAAATAGAAGTAATAGACTCCAAATTTTTTGGTAATTGAAGGAGAATGAATCCTATAAATACACTGAAACTTTAAACTTGAAAAAATTTCTTGTTGATTTGAGTAGAGATACTAGCATCTACAAGGATAATCTAGAATTGATAATGCCCTTCTATGACAACAGCTTGGCAACAGGTTAGTAATTTCAAGAATATTTAAGGTTAATCACACTGATCAAGAAAAACTTGAAATGTTCTGTAATCACTAAGCTCACATAAGGAACTCCACAGGTTTCCCCAAAATTAGCACTACTAAAACCTGACATATTATTACTAAATAAGTTATGATTGAAATCAACTTCTCTAAATTTTCAATAATAAAAAATAAATTTTGATCAACTATGCTGAAGATATTACCAAACTATTTACTTTTCACAAAGAAAATGTGTTACAAAATTTTCAAAGGAAGAGTCAGTCAAAAGACATAAAAGTTAGGCGCCTGGGTGGTTCAGTCCATTGAGCGTCCAGATCTTGATTTCAGCTCAGGTCATGATCTCACGGTTCTTGGGATTGAGCCTGGAGTCGGGCCTGCTTAACATTCTCTCTCTCCTTCTCTCTTTACCCCTCTACTGCTTTCTCTCTCTCTCTGTCTCTGTCTCTCTCAAAATAAATCAACTTTAAAAAAATACTTCGAAGTTAAAAATATAGGTTAAGTAGAGGGGTGGTTCAGGCAGTTAAATATTTTTAAGGATTTTTTTAATGCCTGGCATTTGCCAGTCAGCTTTTTAAAATTTGTAACTGGTTGTCATTGCATTGCTTCTCTCATTCTAAGTAAACATTCACTTTGGTTTAAAAAAAAAAAAGGTTTGGAGAGCGGATTGAGGGAAAACAAGAGTGGAAATAGGAATCCCAATTAGAAAGATAATAGCTCACAATTAAATGCCTTTTATTAATTGTAAGTAGAGGTTTTTGTTGCCATTACATTTCATATCTTATTCACAGTACCTTCCTTTTAGTGAATAAAACCCTATATGAGCACCAATAACACACACACAAACCGGTTACCTGCTTTCACGAAATGTACCGTCTGGCGAGGTCGCAGATTCACAAACGCAATTCTAATTCAATAAGCTAATGGTGAAGATAAAGGCACTCCCAGTGTGTACGTGTGTGCCCGCGTAGTACTACTTATTAGCCTAGAGAGTTGGGAAAAGCTGAATAGGGCAGCAATCATGGAGTGCTTACGAAATGATCTCCTTACTAGCCTCCTGCCAGTAGTCTGCCTCTCATTCACTTCTTCCACATTTACAAAGCATTGTACGGATACATATACACACAGACGCACACACACATCATCATGACAGCAATACATGAAAAACCACAGAGACTTGGTTCTATTCATCTCAGCTCAGGGAAACAATACCACCACCAAAAACGTTTTGAAGACCTATGGCTGTTAGATGCCAGTCGCTGAGGATACGAAGACAAAGTGAGATAGGACTCAGTACGACCGAGGAACAATCGGCAAGATGAGAAAGATAGTCTTAAGGGTACCTGTAAACTAATAAGTAAAATAGAGAGGGTGGTATATGCAGTAGTTAGAAGTGTATACTTAGCACAGAAGTTGTACAAGGAAATAATTCTATCTGGGGATGACAGGAGGAAGAGGGACCATGGAAGAGTTCCTAGAGGCGGTAATGCCTGAGCAGGATTTCCAAGGATTAAAAGGAGTTTACCAACTTAAGGGATATGCCGTGCCGCCAGAAGGACATGTCCAAAGGCATACAGAAATGGAACAACAGTGAATACAAAAAACACTAGTAATTCAGTACTGCAGAAACACAAAATATGAGGCGCTGCTTGAGTCAGTGGTTCAGTATTAGGCTACAGAAGTATGGTCTTTTGTCTCCTAAAGGGTACAGGGAGACATTGAAGGACTCAGACATGAAGGACTTTAGAGATGATAAGATTGTATGTGTGTTCGGAAAAGAATCACCCAACTAACTGTTTAAAACGGGTCAAGGAGAGGGACAGGTAGCAGGCAAACCAAGAACGGCAGCAGAGAGATCAATGCATAGACGTTTACGGTCCCCCAGGCCCTGCTGATGAGAGCCACAAGTAAGGTAGGTAGGGGCATGAAGGAAGAGAAGTGCATGTATTTGAGAGAACAAAGGAAACCAGATGGACTGTAAAGGGTAGGAGAATGAGAAGTAAAAATGCTGAGGCCAGTTATTGATGTGGGCAGCTAGATGGATAGAAATAATGACAAGATATTGTGAGTTCCCTGAAGAGGAAAGAGGGAATGGGATGGATCTAGAGGGTAGGTGGAGGGCGGGGACAAAGGAAAGAACAGTTATGATAAATCATCTGCTATGAGAGGAAGGGGGTCTCCTGTGGAAAGTATGATAAGGGGCTATAGGACTTTGAAGTTTGCAAATAGTATCTGTGGGAAATTTACACAGAGAGCCGGAGACAGGTACACAAGGCTGAGGAGTAGCTGAAGGTGAAAACTAAAAATCTGTAGTGGTATTAATCTGTGTGGTTGTGGGATTCATTGGTAAATATAGAGAAGACGATGGAGTGGAAGGATAATTAAGAAACTGGAAGTGTTGAAAGTGGTATTCATGCATAGTGGTACCAAGAGAGTGAGAAATTTGTAACAATAGAAGAGGTATGTGTCCAGAGAGTGGACATCTGAGTGTGAGACTTTAGAGATGGAGTGGTTCTAAGTATGAGCACACTGTACAGCTAGAGGTGAATAGCAGAAGTGGAGCAGAGGTAAAGGTCATTAGGCTTGCGGGAATCGGAACTGAGTCCAGACCAGAGCATTACCATTCACGTTGACGCTTAAATCAAGGGCATATGGTAAGAATGAAAACCAGGTACCGAAGTCTACATTGATTATGGGAGAGTGAAAGGAGATTTACAGATGGCAGATGGTAGGTAGAGAGGATCTTTTAAAGGAAGGAGTAAGGCAGGTGTTCAGGAAAAAGCCAGGAAAAAAGTAAAGCATTGTATGAGCTAAGGAATTCTCTACACGTATCCCAAGCTTACTCTTCCTAAAAGCTTAAAAACCAATAAAAATGTAACACATTTTTTTCCTTATTTAAATGTCCAATATCTTAAGCCGAAGGTATAGCTGATGTAGAAATGTCAGGCTCTGCATCAAGGTTTTTCAGAAGAATTGATTTGAACATTGGGAACTTTCAGAAGCTCTGTAGCCAACCACTAGCACTGACACATATGCAGAAGCCACTCAGGGTAGGTATTTAAAAATTTTGTGCAGGGGCGCCTGGGTGGCTCAGTCGGTTAAGCGGCCGACTTCGGCTTGGGTCATGATCTCGCGGTCCGTGGGTTCGAGCCCCGCGTCGGGCTCTGTGCTGACAGCTCAGAGCCTGGAGCCCGTTTCGGATTCTGTGTCTCCCTCTCTCTGACCCTCCCCCGTCCATGCTCTGTCTCTCCCTATCTCAAAAATAAATAAAACGTCTAAAAAAATAAATAAAAATCTTAACAATAAAGCCATACCTAATTTCAAATGTGAACATTTAAAAAAATGAGGGGCGCCTGGGTGGCTCAGTCGGTTAAGCGGCCGACTTTGGCTCAGGTCATGATCTCGCGGTCTGTGGGTTCGAGCTCCGCGTCGGGCTCTGTGCTGACAGCTCAGAGCCCGGAGCCTGTTTCAGATTCTGTGTCTCCCTCTCTCTGACCCTCCCCCGCTCATGCTCTGTCTCTCTGTCTCAAAAATAAATAAACGTTAAAAAACAATTTTTTTTTAATTTGTGGAGAGAAATGTGAGTGACCACTTCCCAGATTTAGCAAGTTACCTTAGATGCATTTAGTTACACAGTCAAAACTCAAAAGGCTACTTCTGTGGTAGATCAAATATTCTCACCTGCAAATTACAAACCGTACTCACCTCTTAGACCTGTAGCTTTATCTGATACCTTAGTCTGTGGGCCAGTCCCAAAAGAATATAGGCTTCTTATTTTCTGCTTTTCACATAGTATTCCACCTCAAGTCAAATATATGTGTATTTATCAAAATATAAAGAACCTTAGTATTTATTTATATTTGGAACAAAGCATGTAACATGGATTTTAAAAATTAAAAACCTTCACAAATCCCTTTTTAGCATCTTGTGCTATTTAACAATCATTTTAATATTGCTATCAATATTAAAAGAAGTTACATTAAAATTCATTGTCAATTTCCTCAGTTAGTAGGTGATATTCCTAGCTAGTCTTATGATATTATATGATAAAGAAAATAAATACATGTAATATTTTGTTACATAAAATGCTCTTAAAGCTGGATATAACATCGAATTCATAAAAGTATTTTTTAAACAAAAGTATTCTATTCTTTGTGAAATACATACTGAGGGCAAACATTTTTCAATTTTCTTTCCACAAATGAGTTACAGACAATGAACAGCAGGGGGCACAAAAGTCAAGTTACTCTCTACAGAGCAAAGTGCGATAAAATCTCCTGTTGTACTGGAAAGCAGATAAATTTTGGAGGCAGACAGACTGTTTGATTCCAGCGGGCGCCATCACATATAAGCTGAATGACCTTTATTTAGCCACTCTGAACTTCTTCAGTGGTAGAGTCATGATAACTATGACATAGAGATTTAGTATCAACATATATGTAAGGCAGATCAATAAACACTAGGGGTTTTTTCGTCAGTGCTTATATCATACGTAGATATAGATATATGTATACATGTGTACCAAACCTACCAAATAAGTGCAAATTTATATTTTATAGTAATTTGTGAGACTATGCACATGGAAAAGGTTATGATTTCATAACATACAAGCACAGGTATAGCTAAATCAAAACTAAAAACAAAAGCTAAACAAAGGAAATAGTGTTATTTACTCATATCCAACGAAAGCTTTTTCTATACAAGAAATGTGAATGCATGCCCAAGAAGGTGGATGCGATCATGTGTGTGCATGGTATAGGGCAGTGTTTCAAGAGGAGGATCTGGGAAAACTACACCAAACCACCCAGGAGTGCTTGTTTTGAATGCAGATGCCTGTCCTACTTAAAATGCTCATCTACGAGAGAGTGACACTCAATTTCTTCTGGTGAAACAGGAACGGGAACATGTGCTTCCTAGGCTTCCCGTGGCTGTTAAACGGCATGTGCTGTGAGGCCAGCCCTGTACCTGACACACAGCATTATTAGGATCTTCTAAATGACATATGCACACTCACACATGACTTACTCAAGAATAATTGATCGTGGTTCCATTGTTTCCCTCTTTTCTAAGAAGAACTAAGCCATCTTTTACTCCTTTGGACAGCAGGGGACAAAAAGAATCCTTTTCTGATTAGTGACTATGATCTATTCTTGCAAAAAACATTTTCCCAGCCCTTTTTGTGTTCGTATCTGTACCAGGCATTGGAAGAAATGCTCTACTTTGACTAAAACTGGGTACAAAGTCTCATAAATGTGATTTAATTAAAAATTTATTTTAGTTCATAAAGGACTTAGCCTAAATATATAACTGGTTAACTTTAAAATTTAAGATTTTATCAATGAAATGCATTGGTTTGGATTTTAATAAATTTTAAAACTTCAAGAGGCTAAATGAAAATGGAACGTGATCATCACACAGCATTCTTATCTATTGATCAAGAGCAAAACTTAAACTTTCCAACTGTTAATCTGGCACAGAAACTTTTAAAAAGTTGGACTATCTTCCATCACCCAGGAATAAGCCCTGTTAATGTTTTAGTGTTAATTTTCCTTAGTTTTTTGAACACATACACCTAAAATCATTTTCTTCAAAAAGTAGATTATATTGTCCATATTGATTTGTAATCTTAGTCACACAATATTTTATGAGCCATTGCCAATTCAATTAGATGAGAAATTTCATCATTTTGTTAATGACTACTTATTATTTCATACTATGAGTGTACTATAACTTATTTCACCTATCCCTTATTCCTGAGTTGAAGGACTTCTTGCTTTTAATCCCTAGTATGAACACAAATGTGATAAACATCATTGTACAAATATATTTGTTCTTTTATCCAGGACACCTTCAGGATAAATTCCTAGAGACAGAATAACTACATCAAAGACTGTGTGGTGTGTGTGTGTGTGTGTGTGTGTGTGTGTGTGTGCTTCCTCATATCCTCAACATTACAGGGATTAATCACTCTTTGATTCTTTGTTAATATGCTAGGTTAAAAATAGTATTTCTATGTTTTAACTCACTTTCTTTGATTATGTGTTATTACTTTTTGTATTTCTTCTTTCATGAATAGTTTTTTTTCATGCCTTTAGCCCCTTCCTATATTACAAAGATTAACTCTTCTTACTAATTCAGAAAGACAATTTATCTTTTGGCTTTCGTTATACTTTTTTTTCACACAGAAGTGTTTTGTGTTTTTGTTTTTTAATCATACAATCTATCAATCCTTTTGTATGATTTCTGCTTTGGGGTTTTACTAAGAAAGTTTTTATTTAACAGAAGATTATATGAATATTCACCTATATATTCTGTAACAAAATATAAAGTCCAGACCCGAGGGATAAGAATTTAACACACTAATTTATTCAATCATTTATTCATCCATACAACAAATCTGTTGAACACAAATATACTAAACACTATTGTAAATGCTGGAGATAAGGCAGTGAACAAGATCACCAAGGTTCCTGCTATCGTGGAATTATATTCCAAAAGGAAAAAGATCATGCAGCATACAATTTAATGTGGGGTTTCAAATTAGTGGGAAAGGAATGCGTTGGTTATTCAATACACAATGCAGGTACAACTAACCATTAAGAAAAGAAATAAATTAGATTCTTATTTCATACCTTACACCAAGTGCATTATAAATAGATTTTAAATCTATATTTTTAAAAGGAAACCATGAAAATACTAGAAAAATATAAGTGAATATTAGATAAAGAAACATTATATAACGTTCTTCCTTTTTTTATTATTTTAGAGAGAGAGAGCACACGAGCAGGCGAGAGAGGCAGAGGAGGAAAGAGAGAGAATCGTAAGCAGGCTCCACACTCAATGTGGAGTCTGATGTGGGGCTCAACCCCATGACCCTGGGATCATGACCTGAACCGAAATCAAAAGTAGGTCACTCAACCTATTGAGACAACCAAGCACCCCAACATTATATATGTTCTTAAACATGAAAACGTCTTTAGAGTAATAACTCAAATCTATTTTGGAAACACCATCTTATTTTTATTTCTTAAATTTTTTTTAATGTTTACTTACTTATTTTGAGAGAGAGAAAGAAAGAGAAAGAAAGTGTATGAGTGACTAGGGGAGGGGCAAAGAGAGAGGGGGAGAGAGAGAATCCCAAGCAAGCTTCACGCTGTCAGCACAGACAACTGACCCACCCAAGCACCCCACACCATTTTATTTTTTTTAAATGGAATATAACGAGGCAGTATTTGAACAATAATCTTTATTAGTGTATTTTCAAAGGTACATATAATCCTGAGCTACGGCATTTAGACATTTATCATTTACTCTTTTAAGTTTACATGTATTTTGCTCCAAATTCTCTGATGAGTACATTTTCATACTAGTCAGGAACATAAATACTTTAATTTATTATTCTTACCTCTTGAATAGCCAATTAATTTACTCATATCATCTCATCATCTTAATTCTACTACATTAAAGGCTTTAGAACATTTCTTCTCAATTAAGCAATTTCTTTTTCAAAACTGCAAAGATAGGCAGTGCGAGAGCTGATTCCTTAAATCCTAGTGAATTCTTAGAAAACTATGTTGCTTTTTGTCTTTGATCTACTTTCTGGAATAAATTGGGTAACTATCTGACCAGCTATATTTGAAAAGAATGATAAGAGTAACTACCTCTAATCTTCACATTTTAGCTAGTGTAAAATGTCATAGGCTCTCTTCTCATATAAGTAGTCCATAATTAGCCCAAAGAGGAAAAATTTGTTATGATCTAATGAAAAGGAGGGCAACCCAGTGTAAATATATCTTTGTTTAAATGGTTAGTTTTATAAAACATGTTATGTGAAATACTTCCTCCAACATCTATAAAGGAATACATACAGATGATTAACATTAAGTTTCATAAATCTAGACCAGAACTTTTATAATTAGTAAATAAAAAAGCAGACAAAAATGAAAGACAAAACTCCTGTGATCTTTGAGAAAAAACATTTATCCAACATTATCTCCAACTGTGGACAAATAAATATTTTCATTCTTGTATTTTAAGTTACTACCAAAATATTGTATCTTTCTACAAACAACAAAAAACAAGCATACAGTATCTAGAAATGGTTTTTATCTGACAAGAATGTCAAGTCTTTGAAGGTACACTCAATTGTTCTTCCTGAATAAGGTCACTATGATCTTAGGTTAAAGTTACAGTAAGCAGTTCAAGCAAAATGCATATTGCTTAGATTTTAAAGCAAGCAATTTTGACACTTTTTAATTAAAACGTGAGTATAAATGTGAAGCTTTTGTAGAAACATTTATAAATACTCCTTGGGAATACTCACAGATCAGCAAGTAATGGAATAACTGATTTAAAAATAACGAAAGGGTGATGTTATATGTAATGTTTGGTGACAAATCCAAAAATACCTTTAAGAGATGTAAAAGAACATGAAGACACAGTTTTATTATTCGGAGCTTGAAACCCTAGCAGCAAAACAAACTATTTGCATATAATGTAGTGCAATGAGCATTTGTTCATAAAATACTCGCAAAGTCTTGAAACTTCATACATAAACCAGAATGGGATCCATTAGGATACATGATTTAAAGATGTCCAGAGTAGCTTATCAAGAACTGCTAGATACTCTCACCTGCATCACTGAATCATAAGCGAGCTTACGCAAAACTATGTTCTGGATAACTCACTCTTATGGCTCCCCAGTAACAAGCTCGGATAAGACAGATCAAACCTAAGAGATAAGCAATTGCCCAAGAAACATAGGTTGCGTGAAATCGCCTTGCAAAGTCTTGGGTGCCAACCTAAAATAAAAAGCAAATATAGTAATAAAAGATCAAAAACTTTAAGCAAATATTGCTTAGAGAACTTGTATAGGCTTACATGCGATTTTTATGAAATCTATCCCGGAGGCCATAAAATCCCTATGAACTATGAGTTGTCAAATTTGTTGACTATCACTGACAGAGTAAATTTTAATAAGACAATACTGTTAGTTACATTAACTATAAATTTTACGAAATAAACAAAAAAGCCCACTTGATTAAGTTTATTATTATTATGAAACAAACAAAAAAGCCCACTTTAAGTATTTAAATCTGTAATCTGAACTCCATAGTGTTATACGACACAACAGGAGTGTTTAAATAATATGGGACGAGGGGACACAAAGGAGAATGGGAAGTAAATGGAGACAAAAAAGATCAGTAACTCCTCCTTCTCCTGGGACCGAATAATCCTCATGCCAACTATGTAGCTTCAGTCTCCTCTAAAAATAAGCCATCCCCAAAATGATAATAAATGTGTGCTTCATAGAAACAAAGAGAATGGTTTTTCAGAACTTCGTAGCTGATTGAGTATTGCCTTTGCTTTGGCCATGGCACTAAATAAAAACAGTGGCCTTCTGTTAAATGGGTGGTAAAGTCCCCAACGTCAACAACCTTTAGAGGAGCCCCAAACGACTGTTTCGCAGGATGGGCAAGCTCCATTAAAAACAGGCCCACGGAGTGGGCTTCAGACTGCCCACAGGCCTTCAGAAGCTTCCAGGCCTAATATGCTGGGGAGCTCTTTGGGGATCATTGAAGGTTCAGGCCTCATCAATTTACTACTGATAAAGTTGAGAAGAAAGAATTCTAACAGTGAGGTAGAGTAGTACTCACAGTTAATCCAACTCCAATGAAAATACAGATCATTCCAATGGTAATATATGCACAGCAGCGTCTTCGTGGGAGCGCACTACCCACTGAAGAACTGAAAATTCACGACAGCAAAAGAGAGCATTATTCACACGCAGATTCTCCATTTCATCTCTGTGAGTTTGCTTCTATGGTGTTAGTGACATATGTGCTTCCATTTATTTCTTCCATTTGAGACAAGAACATGCATAAAAATGTCATTTTTAATGAGTTAAAATCATAAATGGTAAATTATATTGTATTAATTATATAATTTCTATTCTATCCTATTATATTGATTATATTTCATTATTGTGGCTTCAAACAAAGTTCAAGTCTTGGTTATTGACCGTATCCACAAAAGGACGACTATGGTCAGTAATGATCTTCCAAGATAAAAATAGATTTCAAAAAATGTATTCTAAGATGGAAAATACATGCTATCTTGCAAATTGCACTTGATTTTTTGCAGTTATAACAGTTACTATATTTACTTTAGAAAATTTGGAAAACAGAGTAAAGAATAAAAAGGATAAAGGCAATTACCTCTAATCCCATTACTTTAGTCACCTAGTATTTTGGCATATTTTCCTCCAGCCATTTTTTTATTTTTTATTTTTGCAATTTACCAACCTAGCATAAGTATTTTTCTGTCATTAAGTATCCTCAAATTGGAATTCTGATGGATGAATATAACATAAGTTAACCAATTCTTTGCTACTGGATATTTAGGGTTTTCATTACTGTAAATAATGCCAGGTAAACATCATTTAAGAGCATTCTCCTTGGTGTGCCTGGGTGGCTTAGTCAGTTAAGCATCCAACTTCGGCTCAGGTCATGATCTTGCAGTTTGTGAGTTCGAGCCCCATGTCGGGCTCTGTGCTGACAGCTCAGAGCCTGGAGCCTGCTTCGGATTCTGTGTCTCCCTCTCTCTCTGCCCCTTCCCTGCTCATGCTTTGTCTCTGTCTCTCTCTCCAAAATAAATAAACGTTTAAAAAAATTTTTTTAAGCATTCTCCTTAGTTTTCTTTGTTTTCTCAAGATAAATATTTAGAATTAGGATTACAAGATTAAAGAGATTTAACTTTTCAAAATCTTTTAATACATACTCCAAGAAGCCTATGGGAAATTCATAAAAGCATATACTATTATCATACTTCTCAACTGAAGTTTTTTTTTTTTAATTTTTTTTTTCCAACGTTTATTTATTTTTGGGACAGAGAGAGACAGAGCATGAACGGGGGAGGGGCAGAGAGAGAGGGAGACACAGAATCGGAAACAGGCTCCAGGCTCTGAGCCATCAGCCCAGAGCCCGACGCGGGGCTCGAACTCACGGACCGCGAGATCGTGACCTGGCTGAAGTCGGACGCTTAACCGACTGCACCACCCAGGCGCCCCATCAACTGAAGTTTTAAATCCAAAAGTTTTTAGTTATTTATACTTCTAATTTTTGTAATTTTCAAAATGATACAAGCACAGCAGAGATCACACAGCCAAATTAGCACTTTCTATTTTTCCTAAGCATAAATATATTAGCACATATATAAGTGCTCAAGGAATGTATGCTGAATAAACGAAATACAGAAATACATTACTTGCTAGGCATACTTTAGAAAGTTGCAATTCCAAACAGGTTCACTTTGCAGAACAGAAAAATGGTTTCCTTTAAGTTCCAAATATTTTTTAAAAATGTTATGACTATCATTGCAAATATATATCATAAATATTCCTGAATTCTTGAACTGAAACATAAACGTCTGGATAACCTGAGGTCATCGTCAGCATAGTATATGTTGCTATCTAGAGTTACCAGGGCATATGATTCATTGCCTTTATGTTATATTTAGCCTTAGACTACTTTTGGTTTTAATTCTTATGCAAGCATTTGGTGGTTTGCCCTGCCTTTATACCTCACAGCTGGCTATCATTTCTCATTTACCTGTGTATCGGCCTCTGGCAGTGTAATCTGCCATGGATTACAAACCAACTCAGTTTATTAGAATTATATATTAAATGATAAAAAAATTCTGTATTAAATAAATCAAAAGGTTCTAAGTGAATATTGGAGCAGCTCTTCTGTGAGCTGTAGCACATTAATTTCAGCGCATGAATTCTCCTTTGAAAACCCATGCTCATTTTTTTTTTTTTTTTATGAAGTTTATTGACAAATTGGTTTCCATACAACACCCAGTGCTCATCCCAAAAGGTGCCCTCCTCAATACCCATCACCCACCCGCCCCTCCCTCCCACCCCCCATCAACCCTCAGTTTGTTCTCAGTTTTTGACAGTCTCTTATGCTTTGGCTCTCTCCCACTCTAACGTCTTTTTTTTTTTCTCCCTTCCCCTCCCCCATGGGTTCCTGTTGAGTTTCTCAGGATCCACATAAGAGTGAAACCATATGGTATCTGTCTTTCTCTGTATGGCTTATTTCACTTAGCATCACACTCTCCAGTTCCATCCACGTTGCTACAAAAGGCCATATTTCATTTTTTCTCATTGCCACGTAGTATTCCATTGTGTATATAAACCACAATTTCTTTATCCATTCATCAGTTGATGGACATTTAGGCTCTTTCCATAATTTGGCTATTGTTGAGAGTGCTGCTATGAACATTGGGGTACAAGTGCCCCTATGCATCAGTACTCCTGTATCCCTTGGGTAGATTCCTAGCAGTGCTATTGCTGGGTCATAGGGTAGGTCTATTTTTAATTTTCTGAGGAACCTCCACACTGCTTTCCAGAGCGGCTGCACCAATTTGCATTCCCACCAACAGTGCAAGAGGGTTCCCGTTTCTCCACATCCTCTCCAGCATCTATAGTCTCCTGATTTGTTCATTTTGGCCACTCTGACTGGCGTGAGGTGATACCTGAGTGTGGTTTTGATTTGTATTTCCCTGATAAGGAGCGACGCTGAACATCTTTTCATGTGCCTGTTGGCCATCTGGATGTCTTCTTTAGAGAAGTGTCTATTCATGTTTTCTGCCCATTTCTTCACTGGGTTATTTGTTTTTCGGGTGTGGAGTTTGGTGAGCTCTTTATAGATTTTAGATACTAGCCCTTTGTCCGATATGTCATTTGCAAATATCTTTTCCCATTCCGTTGGTTGTCTTTTAGTTTTGTTGGTTGTTTCCTTTGCTGTGCAGAAGCTTTTTATCTTCATAAGGTCCCAGTAATTCACTTTTGCTTTTAATTCCCTTGCCTTTGGGGATGTGTCGAGTAAGAGATTGCTACGGCTGAGGTCAGAGAGGTCTTTTCCTGCTTTCTCCTCTAAGGTTCTGATGGTTTCCTGTCTCACATTTAGGTCCTTTATCCATTTTGAGTTTATTTTTGTAAATGGTGTGAGAAAGTGGTCTAGTTTCAACCTTCTGCATGTTGCTGTCCAGTTCTCCCAGCACCATTTGTTAAAGAGGCTGTCTTTTTTCCATTGGATGTTCTTTCCGGCTTTGTCAAAGATGAGTTGGCCATATGTTTGTGGGTCTAGTTCTGGGGTTTCTATTCTATTCCATTGGTCTGTGTGTCTGTTTTTGTGCCAATACCATGCTGTCTTGATGATGACAGCTTTGTAGTAGAGGCTGAAGTCTGGGATTGTGATGCCTCCTGCTTTGGTCTTCTTCTTCAAAATTCCTTTGGCTATTCGGGGCCTTTTGTGGTTCCATATGAATTTTAGGATTGCTTGTTCTAGTTTCGAGAAGAATGCTGGTGCAATTTTGATTGGGATTGCATTGAATGTGTAGATAGCTTTGGGTAGTATTGACATTTTGACAATATTTATTTTTCCAATCCATGAGCAGGGAATGTCTTTCCATTTCTTTAAATCTTCTTCAATTACCTTCATAAGCTTTCTATAATTTTCAGCATACAGATCCTTTACATCTTTGGTTAGATTTATTCCTAGGTATTTTATGCTTTTTGGTGCAATTGTGAATGGGATCAGTTTCTTTATTTGTCTTTCTGTTGCTTCATTGTTAGTGTATAAGAATGCAACTGATTTCTGTACATTGATTTTGTATCCTGCAACTTTGCTGAATTCATGTATCAGTTCTAGCAGACTTTTGGTGGAGTCTATCGGATTTTCCATGTATAATATCATGTCATCTGCAAAAAGCGAAAGCTTGACTTCATCTTTGCCAATTTTGATGCCTTTGATTTCCTTTTGTTGTCTGATTGCTGATGCTAGAACTTCCAGCACTATGTTAAATAACAACGGTGAGAGTGGGCATCCCTGTCGTGTTCCTGATCTCAGGGAAAAAGCTCTCAGTTTTTCCCCGTTGAGGATGATGTTAGCTGTGGGCTTTTCATAAATGGCTTTTATGATCTTTAAGTATGTTCCTTCTATCCCGACTTTCTCAAGGGTTTTTATTAAGAAAGGGTGCTGGATTTTGTCAAAGGCCTTTTCTGCATCGATTGACAGGATCATATGGTTCTTCTCTTTTTTTTTGTTAATGTGATGTATCACGTTGATTGATTTGCGAATGTTGAACCAGCCCTGCATCCCAGGAATGAATCCCACTTGATCATGGTGAATAATTCTTTTTATATGCTGTTGAATTCGATTTGCTAGTATCTTATTGAGAATTTTGGCATCCATATTCATCAGGGATATTGGCCTGTAGTTCTCTTTTTTTACTGGGTCTCTGTCTGGTTTAGGAATCAAAGTAATACTGGCTTCATAGAATGAGTCTGGAAGTTTTCCTTCCCTTTCTATTTCTTGGAATAGCTTGAGAAGGATAGGTATTATCTCTGCTTTAAACGTCTGGTAGAACTCCCCTGGGAAGCCATCTGGTCCTGGACTCTTATTTGTTGGGAGATTTTTGATAACCGATTCAATTTCTTCGCTGGTTATGGGTCTGTTCAAGCTTTCTATTTCCTCCTGATTGAGTTTTGGAAGAGTGTGGGTGTTCAGGAATTTGTCCATTTCTTCCAGGTTGTCCAATTTGTTGGCATATAATTTTTCATAGTATTCCCTGATAATTGTTTGTATCTCTGAGGGATTGGTTGTAATAATTCCATTTTCATTCATGATTTTATCTATTTGGGTCATCTCCCTTTTCTTTTTGAGAAGCCTGGCTAGAGGTTTGTCAATTTTGTTTATTTTTTCAAAAAACCAACTCTTGGTTTCGTTGATCTGCTCTACAGTTTTTTTAGATTCTATATTGTTTATTTCTGCTCTGATCTTTATTATTTCTCTTCTTCTGCTGGGTTTAGGCTGCCTTTGCTGTTCTGCTTCTATTTCCTTTAGGTGTGCTGTTAGATTTTGTATTTGGGATTTTTCTTGTTTCTTGAGATAGGCCTGGATTGCGATGTATTTTCCTCTCAGGACTGCCTTCGCTGCGTCCCAAAGCGTTTGGATTGTTGTATTTTCATTTTCGTTTGTTTCCATATATTTTTTGATTTCTTCTCTAATTGCCTGGTTGACCCACTCATTCGTGAGTAGGGTGTTCTTTAACCTCCATGCTTTTGGAGGTTTTCCAGACTTTTTCCTGTGGTTGACTTCAAGCTTCATAGCATTGTGGTCTGAAAGTATGCATGGTATAATTTCAATTCTTGTAAACTTATGAAGGGCTGATTTGTGACCCAGTATATGATCTATCTTGGAGAATGTTCCATGTGCACTCGAGAAGAAAGTATATTCTGTTGCTTTGGGATGCAGAGTTCTAAATATATCTGTCAAGTCCATCTGATCCAGTGTCTCATTCAGGGCCCTTGTTTCTTTATTGACCGTGTGTCTAGATGATCTATCCATTTCTGTAAGTGGGGTGTTAAAGTCCCCAGCAATTACCACATTCTTATCAATAAGGTTGCTTCTGTTTATGAGTAATTGTTTTATATATTTGGGGGCTCCGGTATTCGGCGCATAGACATTTATAATTGTTAGCTCTTCCTGATGGATAGACCCTGTAACTATTATATAATGTCCTTCTTCATCTCTTGTTACAGCCTTTAATTTAAAGTCTAGTTTGTCTGATATAAGTATGGCTACTCCAGCTTTCTTCTGGCTTCCAGTAGCGTGATAAATAGTTCTCCATCCCCTCACTCTCAATCTAAAGGTGTCCTCAGGTCTAAAATGAGTCTCTTGTAGACAGCAAATAGATGGGTCTTGTTTTTTTATCCATTCTGATACCCTATGTCTTTTGGTTGGCGCATTTAATCCATTTACATTCAGTGTTATTATAGAAAGATACGGGTTTAGAGTCATTGTGATGTCTGTATGTTTTATGCTTGTAGTGATGTCTCTGGTACTTTGTCTCACAGGGTCCCCCTTAGGATCTCTTGTAGGGCTGGTTTAGTGGTGACAAATTCCTTCAGTTTTTGTTTGTTTGGGAAGACCTTTATCTCTCCTTCTATTCTAAATGACAGACTTGCTGGATAAAGGATTCTTGGCTGCATATTTTTGCTGTCTAGCACCCTGAAAATCTCGTGCCAATTCTTTCTGGCCTGCCAAGTTTCAAAAGAGAGATCAGTCACGAGTCTTATAGGTCTCCCTTTATATGTGAGGGCACGTTTACCCCTTGCTGCTTTCAGAATTTTCTCTTTATCCTTGTATTTTGCCAGTTTCACTATGATATGTCGTGCAGAAGATCGATTCAAGTTACGTCTGAAGGGAGTTCTCTGTGCCTCTTGGATTTCAATGCCTTTTTCCTTCCCCAGTTCAGGGAAGTTCTCAGCTATGATTTCTTCAAGTACCCCTTCAGCACCTTTCCCTCTCTCTTCCTCCTCTGGGATACCAATTATGCGTAAATTATTTCTTTTTAGTGTATCACTTAGTTCTCTAATTTTCCCCTCATACTCCTGGATTTTTTTATCTCTCTTTTTCTCAGCTTCCTCTTTTTCCATAACTTTATCTTCTAGTTCACCTATTCTCTCCTCTGCCTCTTCCATCCGAGCTGTGGCGGTTTGCATTTTGTTTTCCATTTCCTTTAAAGCGTTTTTCAGCTCCTCGTGACTGTTCATTAGTCCCCTGATGTCTGTAGCAAGAGATTCTCTGCTGTCCTGTATGCTGTTTTCCAGCCCAGCGATTAATTTTATGACTATTATTCTAAATTCACTTTCTGTTATATTATTTAAATCCTTTTTGATCAGCTCATTAGCTGTTGTTATTTCCTGGAGATTCTTCTGGGGGGAATTCTTCCGCTTGGTCATTTTGGATAGTCCCTGGTGTGGTGAGGGCCTGCAGGGCACTTCCCCTGTGCTGTGGTGTATAACTGGAGTTGGTGGGCGGGGCCGCAGTCCGACCTGATGTCTGCCCCCAGCCCACCGCTGGGGCCACAGTCAGACTGGTGTGTGCCTTCTCTTCCCCTCTCCTAGGGGCGGGATTCACTGTGGGGTGGCGTGGCCCGTCTGGGCTACTTGCACACTGCCAGGCTTGTGATGCTGGGGATCTGGCGTATTAGCTGGGGTGGGAAGGCAAGGTGCACGGCGGCAGGGGGGGCAGGCTTAGCTCGCTTCTCCTTAGGTGATCCACTTCAGGAGGGGCCCTGTGCAGCCGGAGGGAGTCAGATCGCTGCCGGAGGTTTGGCTCCGCAGAAGCACAGAGTTGGGTGTTCGCGCGGAGCGAGCAATTTCCCTGGCCGGAGCCGGTTCCCTTTGGGATTTTGGCTGGGGGATGGGCGGGGGAGATGGCGCTGGAGAGCGCCTTTGTTCCCCGCCAAACTGAGCTCTGTCGTCCGGGGGCTCCGCAGCTCACCCTCCCTTTGTCCTCCAGCCTTCCCGCTTTCTGAGCAGAGCTGTTAACTTATGACCTCCCAGACGCTAAGTCGCGCTTGCTGTCGGAACACAGTCCGTCAGGCCCCTCCGCTTTTGCAAGCCGGACTCGGGGGCTCTGCTTGGCCGGCGAGCCGCCCCTCCGCCCCGGCTCCCTCCCGCCAGTCCGTGGAGCGCGCACCGCCTCGCCGCCCTTCCTACCCTCTTCCGTGGGCCTCTCGTCTGCACTTGGGTCCGGTGACTCTGTTCTGCTAATCCTCTGGCGGTTTTCTGGGTTATTTAGGCAGGTGTAGGTGGAATCTAAGTGATCAGCAGGACGCGCGGTGAGCCCAGCGTCCTCCTACGCCGCCATCTTCCTAATTCCCCATGCTCATTTTTCATCACCCAATTTACAGTCACTACCTCTGGGAAGTCTCCCCAGGAAAAAAAATAACCTATTGCTACTCTACACCTCAAGTGCCATGTTATCGCCAGGATAGAGCAATGACCAACAAGCACCTATTGCATAGATTGAAAAAGCTCATATACATTTATTACACAGGTGGAATCTGTATGCAATATGTATTGTTTTGCATGTTGTTAAAACTTTGTATGTGCACATGCTAAAGTACACGTTTGTGACTTGCCCTTTTTTGTTTGCTGAATACTCTACATGAGACTCTTCCATACTCATACGTGGATATGTAGAGATCTAGTTCATTACCACAGAAGTGCCAGTTTACTCATTCTCCCTATTGATGGAGAGTCAAGGGTTTTTTTTTTTCCTTAACTTTTTGCTATTATAACAATGCTGCTTTGAACACTCCTTTATATTTCCTACATACATATGCAGGAATTTGTCAAACATATTCCTAGGAACAGAATTGCTGGGTTGTATTGTAGACATATCTTCAACTTGAATAAATGCTAAATTTATATCCCTACTCTCTTTATATGAGAGCTTCCAATGCTCCTCCCACATCAACACTTCAACTTGGTATTGTTTCCATGCTTGACAATTTCATGGGTGTGAATGGTATTTCACTGCGGTTTTAACATATATATCCCTGATTTCTAGCAAGAGAGAACATCTTTTCAAACATTAGCTGACTACTGGTTTTCTTTTTCTATTAAGTGCTTGTTCATATTATCATCTCTTTGTTTTGGGCTGTCTTCAGCTTACTGATTCACAGATGATATTTACATAATCTGCATACTATTCCAGGCAGCTATATACACTGTCTATATCTTCTTTTAGCCTATTTTTTTTAATCAGCAAGATTAACTTTTACTTAAAAAACAAACAAAACCCAGGGGGCCTGGGTGGCTCAGTCGGTTAAGCATCTGACTCATGACCTCAGCTCAGGTGATGATCTCACGGTTCATGGAATGGAGTCCGCATGCAGGGCTCTTCTCTGATGGCACGGAGCCTGCTTGGGATTCTCTCTCCACCCCCCTCTCTGTAACTCCCCTACTCACACTCTCTCGCTCTCTCTCTTTCTCTCTCAAAATAAATAAAAGTAAACTTTAAAAAATTATTAAACAAATAATTTAGAAATATTATGAAAACCCATGAAAAGAAGACTCAACATGGGTTCTAAACCTGATTAAAACACACTTCAGAAAGATTATTAATGCTAAACTTCTGCCAAAAGATGACCTTAAAGTGCCACACACAAAAGAATCTGTTAGGACCGTTTCTCAAATAGGTAATCTGTCCCTGGCTTGGCCATCTCTCCTTTAACTATACACAAAGTTCTGCTAAAAGTACACATTTTAGTTGATTGTAGAATTACAACGTAAACTAAACAGGTTCTTGGTACTGACGGTATGTTACCAAGGTTTTTTTGTTTCGTTTTGTTTTGCTTTCATCTCCAAATCCAACAATTGGTCACAGAGGTCAAGTATCACCAAAGTTCCTTTGTGGGTTCTCGATCATGTCTGCCTCATCCACCCTTTGGGTACAGGAGGGGCTCAACAGTTTTCAAGAGGCAGAAGCCTGAGGCCATTTAAGACTCAGATGTTACAGGATTGTGAGGTGAACCCATCTGAGTAAGGACTTGATACAGCCACTGGAGGAGAGCATGCAAGTGGACCTCAGTCCAGCAGGGGGTGCTAGTCACACGCTGGTGCCAGTGTCCTGCTCCCGGACACTTTACAAAGCTTATGCGCATACACGTTTTAGTAACCTCGTATACTGTCTCAAAGCCATGCTTCACAGACTGTGCCAATAACTGAGTGAAGTCTTGGCTATTAAAAATTTTTAAACTACATCCACCAGGGATCTTGCAAACAGCAATGAGGTGAAATCCGTGATAGTAGTGGCAGTTCCAACTTGGTACAGTTGGTGAGGATTCTGGCCTGTGGTTTCTAAAATTCATTTTTAATAACATCTTTGGACAATGAGTTTTTAGTCATGAAATCAATGTAATGTAAGGTAATTCTTTTTTTTTTTATTTTTTTTTAATGTGTATTTATTTTTGAGAGAGAGAGACACACACAGAGCGCAAGTGGGGGAGGGGCAGCGAGAGAGAGGGAGCCACAAAATCCGAAACAGGCTCCAGGCTCTGAGCTGTGAGCACACAGCCCGATGCGGGGCTCGAGCTCACGAACTGTGAGATCATGACCTCAGTCGAAGTCCGACGCTTAACCGACTGAGCCACCACACGCCCCATAAAGTAATTCTAATATAGTAAAAATTATCAATATTTTCTTTTCAGGTTTGGGCTTTTTGTTGCCTTGTGTAGGAAATTCTTTCCTACCTGTCATAAAAATATTTTTAAAGTCTTCTAAAAGTATTAGAGTTTACCTTTTCATATTTATGTCTACAGGAGTACAGCCCTTATAATTATCAATTTTTATTTTACTTATTTTGAAGTTATGTGGTGCATACAAATTCAAAATTTATGTTTTTTATGAAGTGACCATAATAATAATTCTTTTTACCCTAAAGCATATGAGATACTTAAGTACCTGCTAGAATCCTATCATAGAGACATCCAGAATACAGTAGCTTAAAAAAGTTTATTTCTCTTGCAGAAAAGAATTCAAAGGTAAATACAGCTTAGGGTTGGTAGACAGCATGGTTCCATGATTAACTGTCATTGCCAGATGCAACGGGTGACAAGGCTCCTGCTGTAGGTGACTTTTTCAGTCACATGGAAGAGGGGAGAGAAAATTAAGGCAAGTAGTTTTGCCTTTCAGGAGAGTATAAGGAAGCTGCACTCATCACTTGTGTCCGTATTCCATTGGCCTTAACTTAAATACATGGCTACAACCTTCTGCAAGAGAGGCTAGAAAATATGGTTAGCTGGGTGGTCAGTTCCTCTGATAAAAGGAAGAGAACAGCAGTCCGCTCTTTTAACTAATATTAATATTACTATTTTAACGTTGGTTAGTGTTTGCCTGGTATATCTTTCCTTTGCTGAGGGTTTCATGATTTGATCTTTTTCCCTCCTTTAACTTCCATCCTATGCTCCTGTATTTCGTGTATTTCTTTTTTCAGATTGCACAGATGGGCTTCAGTCTAGTCTGATAATTTCTGGCAAGTCTTACTGATAAGTTTAGTCTAATTACACATACTCTGACAACTGATGTATATATATATGGATTATTTCTGCTCTTTTATTTTGTTTTCTATGGTTTCTTTATTTTCTATGCTTTTCTACCCTCTTTTCTGGATTTCTTGTGGATTAACTTTGATTCTTTTAGTTTATTTTCCCCCTACATTTAGAAAGGTTTACAATTTATTTCTACTAATTTAGTAGCTGCATATAAAATTTTAACATACCTAACATTTAAAAACTAAAATCATTTAGTAAATCTACCTTCCCAATAAATACAAGAATCTTAGGAAGTTTTAACTTCAAATATTCGCTCCCAGCTTACATGTTCTTGTTCTCCAATATTTCAGTTCTGTTATGGGGCACCTGGGTGGCTCAGTCACTTAAGTGTCTGGCTTTGGCTCAGGTCACGATCTCAAGGTTCATGAGTTCGAGCCCTGCACCGGGCTCTGTGCTGACAGCTCAGAGCCTAGAGCCTGCTTTAGACTCTGTGTCTCTCTTTCTCTCTGCCCCTCCCCTGTTCACACCCTGTCTCTCAAAAAAGAATATTTTAGTTCTGTTGTATTTTTATTTCTATAAATTAATCAGCATTAATATTACCATTACTGTTATTTTGCTATTTTATTCAACATTCTTTATGGCTGTTTACAATGTCTTCGTTTACCTTTTCTTCTTGCCTTGTAGAACCATCTTCTGGGATATTTTTCCATTTTCCCTAAATTACTTTTTAGCAGTTTCTTCAGTAAGGATATCAAGATAGTAAACGTTCTGGATTTTTTGTTGTTGTTTGTTGGTTCATTGGTTCTGCATTTGAAAACACTTTTATTTTGCCTCCATTATTCTATTATGGTTTAGATAGTTCTATAATACCAGTTTGATAGTTAATTTCTCTTAATGAAGTATTTTTAAATTTATTTTTTGGCTTCCATTGTTGCTGTTGAGATATTTGTGGGCAAAACTGTCATCCTTTTTATAGTAAAAATCTGTCTTGGGCAACTGGCTCAGTTGGTGGAGCATGAGACTTTCGATCGTAGGCGTGTGAGTTCAAGCCCCACATTGGGTGTGAAGATTACTTTAAAAAAATTAAATCTCAAAAAAAAATCTCTCTTTTCTTTCTTTGATTTTAATATTTTCTATGTATCTTAGGTTTTCTGCAATTTCACTATAATGCATTTGCTCATTTCGCATGGATTTCATTGTTCTCTTCAAATCCAAAGGCTTGTACCTTTCATAGATCTGAAAATCTTCAGGGATTAGCTCTTCAAAATGCCCCACCCATCTCATTCTCTGTTTTTGCCTTCAGATATATTTTGAATGTTCTCATATATATTTCTCCTAATATTACTGTCACCTCTGTGTCCCTGATGGATTCTGGGTAATTTCCTTATCTCTATCTTCTAATCTACAACGTTGGTTTTCAGCTTAATCTTCTGCTTAACCTGTCTACTGCATTTTGATTTCTGTTAACTTTCAATTTCTGTATGTTTTATTGTTTCTTTTAAATCTACCTGGTTGTTGCTTTTGTTAGGTAAATGTTTTATTTTAAGACAACTGTAGATTCATAAGCAGTTGTAAGAAATAATATAGAGAGATCGCATGCATTTTTGGTGCTATGTATCCAGTGGTAACATCTGGCAAACTACAGTACAGTATCTATGACGAGGATATTGACACTGATACAATCCACTGACACTCAGATTTCCTTCTTTACCTATACTCTTTTGTGTATGTGTGTGTTTAATTCTACACAATCTTATCACATGTGTGGGTTTAAGTATCCATTACCACAGTCAACATACGGAACAGTTCCAACACTACAAAGATCCTTTCATAACCATACCCACATCCCTCCCACCTGCCTATTGTCTGTACTCACTAATCTGTTCTCCATTTCTAAAATTTCACCATTTCAAATGTTACATAAATGGAATCATACTGTAGGCAACCTGGTGGGACTTTTTTTTCTCTCACTCAACATAAATTCCTCAAGATTCATGCAAGCTGTTGCATGTGTCAATAGCTCATTCCTTTCATTGCTAAGTAGTATTTCAAGGTAGGGAAGTACCACAGTTTGTATAACCATTCACCCATGGAAGGATATCTGGGTTGTTCCCAATTCGGGTCTATAAAGAATAAAGTTGCTATGCAAATTTGTGTACAGGTTCAAGTGTGTGCTTGTTCATTTTTTTATCGACTATCTGTTTTCAAATTTCTATTTTCTTAAACATTTTACACATGATTATAACACATTCTATAACTAATAATTATATGTGAAGTCCTTGGGAGTCTAATTATACTGTTTGTTATTGATGCTGATTCTGCTTATAGGACCTTGTTTCCTCACGTGGTTGGTAAATTTTGTTGAAAAATTTATTTTGGTAATCTTAATGTAAGAAAGCCATAAGAATGGTTTAGGGGTGGCTTCATCCACAGAGAATTTTCACTTGTCTTTCTTAGGCTCCCTAGAATGAGGCAAACCCTAAACCACTTTAAGTTGATTTCTGGGACTGGGTTTTCCTAGACCATATAAAAGAGTAAAATATAAGGCTCAAAGTCATTGTTCTTCTAAAACCTGTACTTTGTAATATTCCTTTCCTGGTGGATTTTTTTCCTGACTACTCTTTTCATGGACCATGAAGGACTTTCTCTGGGGACAAAAGATGGTATTCCAATTCTCCACTTTCTGCAAGGCCAAGGCCTTTCTCTTGTTCTTCATCTGAACATGGAAACCCAAGGCTGTGGACCCCTATTATTGGCAAATACTCTCAGGATATTCGAAATGACAATCCTGATTGCCATTTCCTCTTTATTGCTGGTCCCTAGGTATTTTCTTAACTTTCATAGGAACTGAGCTATGCCTTTAAAAGGATGTTTGGTATAATTATTAACTAGTCTTTCATTTTACTGAATGTGAAAGTCAAGAGACTCTAATATGCAAAATATGGAGACTGAATCTCCCAAAAGGAAAAGATCATGCAATACTTCCCTAACATGTAACTATCCACTCTTCAAATTATTAACCTTCCCCTTCACAATATTCCCCTTATGGGCCACGAGCAGTATAAAGAACATGTAGAAAATGAAGGCGATGCCAAGCAATGTTATTTACAGCACAATTTTCAGAGGAAGTCACCAGGGAAGGTTTTATTAGGTGAGGCTTAAGGATAGGATAAGATGTGGATAGATGAGAAAGTAAGTAAGTCATTTTAGCAGGTAACAGTGGCATTGTTCAGGTATGAACAAAGTAAGAATTTTGTTCAAAAAACAAGCAGCGGAATAACCTTTCTTCTGGAGAAGGTTTCTGTAGGAGAGTAGGAGAGGAGAGCAGTGGAAGCAAGGGCTGTATGAGCTAATATGTAAAGTTAGGTAGGGATTTTCCAGATTTATAATAATGAGAAAGGGACTAGCCAGGTCATCCCAGGCCTAGCAGGATGAGGATTAGGGACGGAAGCAAGAAACTCTATTGTATATTTATAGAAGTAGAAGAATTTGTTGAAGTTGGCCCATAGTGGGTCGTGTGTAAAGGTGCATAATAAAGATAACACTAGGGAAGTCAGGCAAATACCTACACCTGGGGGCAAATACCTAAACCTTGCTAAGAAAATTGGAGTTTGATTTTGGATTTTAGGCAATGGGCCTATCCTATAATAATCCATACGGTGCATTTATGTCGATAAGTAGAATATATCCTTCCTCAGGATAGTTTATATGCCACATATATAGACAAACCTAGGATAACAATGAAAACAGCACCTCGTTGTGAAGTATACAACTTGCACAACTGTATGCCATGACTGTGAATTTCGGAGCTACGAAAACATGTGAAGACAAAGAGTTTAAAATCACATTTGTATCTGGGGTCATTCTCTAATAGATGGATAGAGAACAGAGAGACTGAAGGCCAAGAGATAAATTACAAAGCTATGATCACAGTCCTGGAGAGGGACCTTAAACGCGTGAACTCAAGCAAGAATAGTGAGAATAAGAGAACAGAATTGAAATGTCAAGAGACAGAATTGACAGGGAACAGAATTGCTTCCATTTGGATACGGAGAGTAAAGATACATTCGGATTTCTGGCGTGGTCAGCTGGGCAGACGGGATAACATCCATTAGTATAATATACTCACCAACATACAAGGAAACTTAGTAGAGTGGGGTAAGGAAGTTGGATATGACCATTTGAGATGCCTGTGGACACCCAGGTTGAAATAACTACAGGGAAAAAAAGCGAATACAGATTGTATATCTATATCCGAACCTCCAAAGAGAGATCTGGGGTGATTCAGTGGCATTTTGGTTGCGATTTCATGGTATACAAATGGCAGAAGAAACTATGAGAAAACCAGGATACAGTGTAGTCAAGTTGCAACCCGCAAGAAGAGCAATATTTAACAACTTGGAAGAGAAAGTGAAATCAACAAAGGAGAGAGCAAAGTAATGTGTTCAGAAATGGGAGGAAACCAGGAAAAAGTGGTACCTGGACTTCACGCAAAGAACAAATTGTAAGGAAGAAAAGAAGATGATCAACAAGAACCTAATACTCACTACAGAGAAAACAAACAGGATGGGGACTGAACAGACCTATTAGAATTTGCAACGGCGATGTGAATTTTATCACAATTCAGTGGCCTAGTGGGGATGATGGCTAACTGCACTTCACTCCAGAGCGAATGGGTGCCGTGATTAAGGGAAGGGAAAAGCACGGAGAGGAAGAGACCCCCTCCCTGTGTGAAGAGGAAGTGAAGGGCACACAGCGTACAGGCAGGCAGCGCAAAGACGAGGGAGTTCACAGATAGGTTCGATCATATCGGAGGCAGAAGGCGACTCATCTGCTGAGCCTGCGAGAGTAGTAGCGTGAGGGATGGGAGCCTAAGAGGAACAGTAAATATCTGGAGATCATTATTTTGGAGAACGGAAGAGGGAGTTAATGAGGGACACTTCCAACCGGAGTATTAAGCCAGGGTTTTGTTGAAGTGTAAAGCTATACTTTTGTAAAAAGATAACCAACACAGAATTCTTTCAGCTGTCAGTTATCTTGGTAAAGGAAGGGAGAAGTCATGGCCATATTGATCCAGGATCAGTAGTTTGAAAAGTGGATGGCTCTGAAGTTCAAGGGATGAAGACTTAGCCAATCTGGCAAACCTAGACTGTCTTTGTATCTAATATGTTCAAAATGAATGTAGCATCTTTCTTCCAGACCTAGTTCTTCTAGATGCTAGATTCCCTGTCTTAGTGAGTGGTTCTATAGCCCCTCAGATATAAAGCCATCCTTCAGCGCAATCTCTCTCTTATACCTTCACATTCAATCCTATTTATTCCATTTCCTTAATACCACGTCTACACTTTGACTCCACTGTGCCTCTGCACAGGTAGCTCCTTCTACAAGGAAACATCCTGCAGTCTCTTTCACATCATTCCCACTCATCTTGAATGACTTACTTCATATACCCCCCTCCTGGAAGTCTTAAGTTCCCTTTCCCTCCAATCTGGGGGGAGGGCTCCTGAGAACAGAAAAGGCAGGGTGTATCTCTTCCAAAGCACTTAAAAAACTTTACTCTTGGGGCGCCTGGGTGGCGCAGTCGGTTAAGCGTCCGACTTCAGCCAGGTCACGATCTCGCGGTCCGTGAGTTCGAGCCCCGCGTCAGGCTCTGGGCTGATGGCTCAGAGCCTGGAGCCTGTTTCCGATTCTGTGTCTCCCTCTCTCTCTGCCCCTCCCCCGTTCATGCTCTGTCTCTCTCTGTCCCAAATAAATAAATAAACGTTGAAAAAAAAATAAATAAAAAAAAACTTTACTCTAGTTGCCTATTCTCTTCCCTATACCCACAAGAATAAGTTCCCCGAAGGCAAGGTTGTATCTTTTATTTCAAGTGCCCAGTACCTGGTGCAGGACTGTTTACTGAATTCACGGAGAATTATAAAAGCAAGCACTAAACAGCAAAATGAAAGAGAGGAAGAGTCCACCACTATTTAAAACGTCAGAAGGTGATCCACAAAGGAGTACATCACTGAGACAGAGAAATGATATTCAGTGATAATCACCGTGGATTAACCCGCCGTCTCTACCAGCCTGAGGACGGTTATAATGATAGGGTACGAGTAGGACTCTCAGAGGGCTAGGACTACAGCTCCTGTCCTGCAGTGGCCACAAGCTGCCCACCTGAAAGAGCAACCTCACCTTCGGCTACAACAGCCCCACTCACTGCATGAGTAAGAAACAGTGACATGAAAAAACGCTCCTTGGTCTCTGGAGGCCCCTGGGGGAAGCTTTCCAGCACATGTTCTGTGATGGTTTCCTAGTGATGATTTAGTAACTCCTAGAACTTAAAAATAGTTTTAGGGTATTTTATATTTGTGTTTAAAGAAACAATATTCCTTAGAATCGTATCGCAACAGATGTCTCATCATTTTGTTACGAAGAAAAACATTCCAAGGGAAAAGAAAATGTAGACAAGAAGCCATGAGTGTTCATGTGACAGCAGTATCTTTACTCAAACAAGTAACGGATGTCCTGAGTCCTCCCATGGTTAGCATGTGATCCCAATTCCATAAATGTTCCTTTAAGAATGATATTTAAGCAGACTTATTCCATGTGAAATGTCTATGCAAGTTGTTCCTTAAGTAATTGATATAAATTCTTCTTAACATTAATACACTGTCTTGTGATATTTTAACCAATCATAGACTATCTAGACATTCAATACTTCTTTATTATCAGCAAAATATTGCCACTGTTCTAAAATAATTACCCAAGTCATTTGAGCAAAATCCTTAACCTCTCTAACAGTTCCTCATCTGTAAAATGAGGATAATAATTCCTGCATTCCAGGATTGCTGAAAGGATTACAGTTCGGGTATCTCTGTATATAAAGTAACCATCACTGTGCTTAGCATACAATCTGCTAATCACAAAAAGTTTCTGCTTTTTATCTTCCACAGAATTTTTAGTGATCTTGGTGAAGACAGTTTGCAATTTAATATTTTCCTTTTTGTGAAAACAGAAATAACACTCAGAAATCTGTATCATTCAGGGGCGCCTGGGCAGCTCAGTCGGTTAAGCGTCCGACTTTGGCTCAGGTCATGATCTCATGGTTTGTGAGTTCAAGCCCCATATTGGGCTCCGGGCTGACAGCTTGGAGCCTGGAGCCTGTTTTGGTTTCTGTGTCTCCCACTCTCTGTCCCTCCCCCACTCACTCTCTCTCTCTCTCAAAAATAAATAAACATTAAAAAAAAAAGAAATCTGGATCATTCACATACATATTCACGTACATGTGTGGGGAGTGCCTCTAAAGTATATATTTTTTTGTGTGCTTATTGGGTTTATCCACTTTGCCTCTCCGCATACAGACTTCTACTGGATTCAACAAAGTTAAGAATTCAGTTGATTAATTTCACAAATAAAAAAGGAAGTATCTGTTCCTTTGAAGCTAGAAATATGCTGTAAAAAGTTATTCTTATGGGGCTATATTGAGTTGGAATTAGATCTAGCAGAGATAAATAGATTTTATTACATACATTCTATTCAGACACTTCAATTCTTTTCTCCTAGAAATCATTCTTAGGATTTCCTCAAAATAGATACGGTTTTTATATCAAACTAGGGACCACACCAATTAAACTATGAACCCATATTTTCAATGTTAAAAGTTGACCTGTCAGGGTGCCTGGGTGGCTCAGTCAGTTAAGCATCTGACTTCAGCTCAGGTCATGACCTCACGGTTTGTGAGTTCGAGCCCCGCGTCAGGATCTGTGCTGACAGCTCAGAGCCTGGAGCCTGTTTCAGATTCTGCCTCTCCTCTGCTTGCACTCTGTCTCTCTCACTCTCAAAAAAATAAACATTAAAAAAAAATTTTTTATAAAAAAAAACCTGACCTGTCAAAACACTGCAGTTTCATTTCCTTAGCTTAAGTTACAATTCACACACATAAGTGGACAACAATAATTTTCAAATTAAAATTTTGTTATCAAAATAAATACTGTGCAGGAAGAGTCAATGTATAGCAAGCCTGAGATAGCTCTCCTTTGAAAGGTCTGCTTTCAAGATGGGACCCTTGGCTAGCATCTGTGAACCTAAATTTCTAAAATGTTCCCACAATTCCCTAACTGATAAGAATGGCTTACCGTGCCTAAATTGTTTGTGCAAACAATATGGTTTATGCTGAATATTGAATGCTTTCCTTCTGAGAGTTTGGAAATTTGGTATGTGCCATGTAATAGGTGCCTGTGTGGTCAGCTCCAATAAAAACCTTGGACACTGAATCTCTAATGAGCTTCTCCGGTAGATAATATTTCATCTGTGTTGTAACAATTCCCTGCTGGAGGCATTAAGCCCTTTCTGTGTGACTCACCTAGGAGAGGACTCTTGGAAACTTACATGTGGTTTCCTTCAGACGTTGTCCCATGTGCCTTTTCTTTTATTGATTTTTCTTTGTATAATAAATCATAGCTATGAGTACAAATATATACTAACTCCTAATAGTACTCCTAGAAAATCACAGAATCTTGGGGTGATTTGGGGACCTCCAACACAGCTGCCATAAAATGTCTTTGATCAAACTATCTTCTACTTTTTTCCCATTTTTATATTACGTTTTGTTAATTTCCTTGGGTACACTATTTAGGAATAGAGAAAATAGACTGAATAGTTAAGACAGATAAATAATTATATAAAATCTGCTATCAGAGAATAATCTCAGTAGATAGGAAATGAAAAAAAGCTAACAACTACCTAATTATAAACCCCCAAACATTTGGTGTTTCTCCTAGATTACAGCCATATTTTAAATACAAATTTTAGAATATTTGCAACAGATCATAACCTCTCAGGACATTTGCAAATCCTCACCAGGTTACTGGCAATTTTAGTAATTTCTTTCTTAGAAATTGATTTCCCTTTGGAGAGTGATAATCAAGCCCAATCGTTTTCATTTCAAAATAGAATATATTAATCAATTTAAAGATGTCTTTTTTTAGTTTTGAAAAGCATAAATATATTAAACATGCATTTGTCCCACGGCATGTCTGCAAATCAAAATCTACCGAAGTGAGAATTCTGAACTCTTTAAACTGTTCTCGAGAACTTCCCAGTAGCATTTCCAATGGTAGAGAAACTTACATTTTTTTGCAGTGTGGGCATTTTGCCAGAGTGTTGAACCTCAGTTCCATCCACTGTAAATAAAAAGAAAAGATTGAAAAGAAAAACAACTGAAAACTATCCAATCTGATAAGATGCTTCTCTTAGTTCAAATGTTACCAGGGATCACAGCAGAAGCAACCCCCTTCCCTGGGGGTATAGGCGCTTTCCCCCTCCAACACTTCTTCCGTCCCTTAAAATAAAGTTTGGGACTCTCCTTTGCGACAGTTCCCATGACTTGCCCAAGGCTTTGACGCAATCTAGGTTGGCTTCACAATGAAAACTGAATGTAATGCTGTAATTAGAATGATTTCTTTCAGCCTTATATCTCAGTTCACTCCCAAGGAATAAAAACATATTTTAGGGACCTTCAAAGATGTTTTGCCTTTAAATCTTGAAGACTAACCTTCAAAATATATGAATATTTAAATTCATTACTAGAATGCAGCTATTTATAATCTATTTATGTGGGAAACCTACAAAGTAAGTAAACTAAACAAAGGAGATACAGGGAGAACTCAACTCAGGCGGCTGCTCTCGGTTCTGTCCGTGCATATTCAAAGTAACAAATACAGTCTTTCTACAGCACCAATTTTTTTCCCTTGTAAATGTAGGCAACAGAATGGGCTATCTTCCTTGTTATTGAGATCCTTGAAATGGTTTCCTGGTAGCGGGTGAAAGTCTTTGAAAGAATGTGCAATATAAGTTTAAAGTAAATCTTAACTACAAAATGTATATTTAAAAATGCCTTGGGGTACCTGGGTGGCTCAATTAGTTAAATATCCAACTTCAACTCAGGTCATGAGTCGAAGTCTCACGGTTTGTGGGTTCGAGCCCTGCATTAGGCTCTGTGCTGACGACTGGCTGGAGCCTAGAGCCTGCTTCAGATGCTGTGTCTCCCTCTCTCTCTGCCCCTCCCTGATGACACTCTCTCGAAAAATAAAAAATAAAAAAAAATGCCTTTCTCAACTTCCATTTTGCTTGCTTTTCTATATACCTTCTTACAAAGTCTATTTCCTTTATAGTTTTAGGAGAATTCCTTTAAGTACTTCAGTTTTATCATCAAAACAACTTAATCTTTTATTAAAATTAATTTTTCTTTAGGATTCCAAATCACTCCTATCTCTTTTCATAACTTTCCAATTCTAGGTATAGTAGGGTTTCAATAAATTATATATAGCCAAATGTTTTCCACACAATAGAAGATAACTTTCAGAAAAGTCTTTGATGCATGACGTTTTTTTAATTTTTAAAAAATTCTTGAGTTTTGGGGCACCTGGGTGGCTCATTCGGATGAGCGTCCAACTTCGGCTCAGGTCATGATCTCCCTAGTTGGTGAGTTCGAGCCCCATGTTGGGCTCTGTGCTAACAGCTCAGAGCCTGGAGCCTGCTTTGGATTCTGTGTCTCCCTCTCTGCCCCGCCCCCACTCGTTCTCTCTCTCTCTCCCTCCCTCCCTCCCTCTCTCCCTCTCTCTCAAAATAAACATTAAAAAAATAAATAAAATGTAAAACTTAAAAAAATATTAACTTTTAAAAAAGATCAAATATATCTGGGTTTTCCTAGTCTCTTCCTTCATTTTTATTTCAAACCTCAAAGAAAGTTAGTTAACCTTGAAATTATCTCTCAGTCATGGTAGGGACATACAGTCCCAACATAAACAAACTAGAGATGAAACTACATGAATGTTCATTCCCTTCTCAAAATCATTATTTTTCAACATCTGGGAATGCCACACCAAGGCTACATTTTTTTTGCAAGCAACAGTGAATCTTTCTTTCATACTTATTTTGTAACAACTTAACTTACTGCAAAACTTATACTTTTTAAAAAAAAATTATTTATTTTGAGAGGGGGGTTGAGAGAGAGAAAGCACGCACATGTGCAAGTGGGGGGTGGGGGGAGCGGATCTCTGACGGTGCAGAGCCCAGTGTGGGGCTTGATCTCACAGACAGTGAGATAATGACCTGAGCCGAAACCAAGAGTCAGTCACTTAAGGAACTGAGCCATGCAAGTGCTCCCCACAAAACTTATTCTAAGTAAAAATGCCAGAATTAATGTGCTAATAAACAAAGATTGCTAGAGTTGTACAGAATATTGAGCAGTGAAGAATCTAGAAATCTTATTAGTGCTTTTTTATGTTTTTATAATTAGTTTTAGGACAGCTACTGAACTTGTAACGTCATTTCAAATTTTATTTATAAATAACAAATTTAAGTTTTTCCTAGTTAAAAGAACCAAAGCAGCCAAGGAGGCAATTATGAAACCCTTGAGCAAAGAGGAACTCAAAATCCAAGCCTGAAGGCTAACGTGTGGGCATAGAAATTCTAGAATTTTAGATGACCAACCTAAGGAGGTGATTTAGTCCAGTATTATCATTTTATAGTGTTCTTCATTTTAGCACAGATTATGCATGGTAAATTTAATTATAACTGATAAACAAGTAAGACTTCATTATGTAATTAGTAAATTATACAGCCAGCAACCTAACACATCGGGTTTTGTTATCTCCAAGTACTCACTTAAATGCAGCAAACTAAGAACAGAAAATCATCTATTATTAGAAATGATTTTGTCATAACCTATTCAAGGGAATGCAAATACTTGTGCTTTTGAAAGGAAGTTGACTTACTACTGTTCTTTTATCTCAAATGCAGCCTCTGCACTCTTAGAATTGTATTGCCAGAACTTCAATAGGGGGAAAAAAAACAAATTATCTTTCTTCCATCAGAAAAATTAAAGGCAACTTCTCTAAAACTCTAATCATTTTTAGCGAAGGTCTTCCAATATTTGGCTTATTTCTAACGATTTATGTAATAGGTAAACTCAGTTTCCTCAAGATATATTTTTAATCAACGTTAGAAGGCTCACAAGAAAGTTACACTGCTAAAAATGAATCATTTGACAATACCTTATTGGATTTTATTTTTTATTGGATACACTAGACAACCAGTGTCATTACTTTGAAGGACGCAAATTAAAACTATTGTTACTCTCCGCTACAGCACCAAACTGTATGTCCTATATCCAAATAAGGAAAATCTTACCCTGACTGAAGGTACTACATCAGAGCGAAGTTGAACCATCATGTATGACTCAGGCACATATTGTAGACTGTGTTAGTTTTTATTGAGGCATGTCAGCCCACAGTCAGATACTGGTTGACAAAGCATCTTGACCTACCTTTCATCAGCAACAGAGAACACCTGCCCCGTGGAAATGCAAAATTAAACTCCACTGTTCAGTGTCTTAAGAAACTTCTTTTATTTTCATGCGGGGCTAGCTAAATGCTATGTATTCCCTTTATTCTTCTGGAAAATTATTTTCCAAGCAACGTTCCTCCAAACAGTACTCTGACTAGATGATGCCCTCAAAATGATTTGAAGCTTAGAAAATATGTATAAATTAAAACTCCCTCCTGGATATTGACAATGATGCCTGGTAAGAGTGCTAAAGAATATACCCGTAGGGGCACCAGGTAGCTAAGTTGGTTAGGCATCTGACTCTTGATTTCAGCTCAGGTCATGATCTCATGGTTCCTGAGTTCGAGCCCCACCTCCAGCTCAGTGCTGACAGTGAGGAGTCTGCTTGGAATTCTCTCTCTCTCTCTCTCTCTCTCTCTCTCTCTCCTTCCCTCTATCCCTCCCCGCCTCAAAATAAATAAATAAACTTAAAAAAAACACACCTATAAAAAAATATTTGTTTAGTTTTTTTTTATCCTAGCAATTACCAATGACCATGGAACTCTTTATTCACATAACACCTGTTATTATCCTGCAAAATGAATGTTCTATTGAATACAGTTTGGAAAATACAAATCTAGCTTTTCTAAACATCGTCCATGGTTCCAGCCAGGCTGTGAAATAAATAGTGGGAATAGTGTGGATTCATAGTAAATTTAACTTTAGCATTGTAACACTGAGATATTAAAAGATGTTATGATAAACAGAAGGTTGTTGAGGACATAGTCCATTATATTGTTCTTTTAGCTTAATCCATGGAAATAATTCTCTTTCAGTTGACAGTATTCCAATAAACCTTCTCCTATGTGATCTTTTTTAAAAAAATCATGAATATCTTGTAATAGAGTATGTTTTCCTCTCTTCATCGACTCTAGAGGTCTCAAAGCGAAAATTCAGACCAATTTTAAAAACTGTACAGGAGTAAATATTGTACATATTTATATCCTTATGTATGATTTATCATATTTTTTCTTCCCTTTGTTTTCATTGTCCCGAAATTTTCATATTTCCTTTTCAATGCTATTGAACTTTGTAACTTATCTCAATTGTTTCTAAGCCTTGTAAGCCAAGCTGAAACAAAGTAGAGAAAAAGTAAATGAATCCTAATAGTTAAAAGCTTGAAGGACAAAGGACATATGACAAAGGACATAAGACTATTTGTGGTCAGCATAATAATAAGGATAAGGCAAAGTTCTTGAGTCAGAATTAAGATATTTGCAGTTTATTTATTTAAAAATTTTTTAATGTTTATTTATTTTTGAGAGAGAGACAGAGCACGCGAACAGGGGAAGGACAGAGAGAGAGACACAGAATCCGAAGCAGGCTCCAGGCTCTGAGCTGTCAGCACAGAGCCTGACGCAGGGCTCGAACTCATGGACCGTGAGACCATGACCTAAGCTGAAGTCGGACGCCCAACCGACTGAGCCACCCAGGCGCCCTAAGCAGTTTATTTATTTTTTACAACACTGAGTAGCTCTCACTAATCTGAAACTCTCAAAAGTAAGAGCCACCCCATTAGGTATGTACTGTGTACTCTCATCACCAAAAACTTGTTTTCTAGGAATTTTTAAATCATCTTTAAATATCACATATTAATCCAAAACACCCTTTCCTGCTAAAGAATTAAGGTTTTTAATCATATTCACTGTGTTAATATGCTAATATGATTCACTTGCCTACACTAAATATTAAATAAAAAAGAGCTAGTTTTAGAAGTTTGTCTCTGAATTGTTCATTACTTTAGTAGTTTTCTTCTCGTGTGAAAATATCTAAATGCATAAAGTACTTTTTAAAGTATTAAAAATCATGTCACATACATGTGTTTTAACCTCTCAATTTGGATCACTCTCTCGGATTCATACCAGGTGATTTCAAAAAATTAAATATGACCTTTCTAAGAGTTGTCTTTGATTTCCTTTTTTCCTCATTCCCTTATCTACTCTATTATCAGCACGTTAATTCTCTCTCAAAATCTTTACGCCATTCCCCAACCATCATCATCACTTTTTTTGAATAATAAAAGTCAAACATCTAGTCTTGCCCCTCTTCAGCCTTTCCCTCCATGCAATCCATGTTCCATTTTATACATAGCATCCCTACATACAGAATTAATTATAAAGCTCTACTGAAGCTTTCATTACTCTGAGCAGAATGTCACTCACTCCCTCTAGGCTGGGTACTTCTGTGGGTGCGCGAAGAACCCTCCGTTATTTCCTACTCTAGCCTAAACACCCTAAACATATTTCATATAATTCTTGTTTTAATTGTCTTTCTTCTCCAATTAGATTATAAAACTGCATGAGGGCAAGGAATGTGTCTTCCTGTTCCTTCATTATGCAGTCCAGTGCCTGGCGCGCACTCAGTAATTATATTTGAACAAATGAAATCAGCTCACTGACAATGTGGCTCTAAAGATTATCCGTGGCAAGGATTTAGAAAATAAAATTTAGCTGAGCAAATGCAAATGTAAGCTAATTATGGAGGGGAATTGACTGAACAAGTTGAAAAGAAATCTGTTTTGAAGATCTTTAAATGGTATTTCAAAATATAATTTGTTCACATGTAAGAAAGAAAATAATAAATATATTTAATATGTATTTAACTTAGTCAAATCACTTGATATCTATCAATACCTACAGAGTGTATTGTCCTATGTAGTAATTTTCAAAAAGAAATTTTTTAACTACTCCCACCAGCTATATCTTCTAATTAAGCAACTTAGTCACCGATTTAATGAATAAAGTATAAGGAAGAAGATTTATCTTCTCCTTACAAGATCAGAAGTATCCTAGAAATTCTGATTAAATGAATTAAATCAGATAGATGCATGCATTTCCATTTCTTTTCCTAAACTTGACTGAAATAGGGGTAAATGAATTTTAAAAAGTATAATACCATAAGGGTAACGAGGAGAGATGGCCCCAAATCTCTGAACAACGGAACGCTCGTGGAGCCTGGAGCTGGCTTAGTGAAAGGGGTGCTGAAACTTGCCTGTCTGCAGAGAGATATGCCAAAGGAAAGCAAGCTGTTTCAGGTATTGGGGCTACCACGTGTTTTCCGAGGTGGGGCTCCTAGCAGTATCCCCTGTAAATGCTTCCCTACCCTCCACAAAACTGGAAACCCCTCTCTTCCCGGTACATGCAAGAAAAGAGTGATTTATTCTGAAGAGAAACTGGACAAGAGAGCTTGTGAACTGAGAAACACCTGCCATAGCAGAAGGCAAGAATAAAAGAAAGGAATCAAGTTAAAGTCTACGGTTTGAACAGTGGATGAGACCTTGATCTCATTACCTTTAACTCCTAAATGCTGCCTCCCAGGCATATCACTCACAAGAAACTGCAGGATTTTTCCCCAGAGAAACTTGCCCTCCAAGAAGACTTCTTGATACTAAGAGTTGACGGTTCTTCAAAAAAGTGGGAGAGGGAGAAGAAAAAGAAGAGGAAGATGCAGAAGAAGGAGGAAGGAGGGAAGGAGGGAAGGAGGGAAGGAAGGAAGGAAGGAGGGAAGGAAGGAAAGAAGGAGGGAAGGAAGGAAGGAAAGGAGAAAGATCTTAACTCTGCTGCATGAATAGAGGTTCCAATCAGTGACTGACCCTCAAATATAAATGAACTTTTCTGTAAAATCTCTACCACAAAAAAAAGAAAAGGTGGGGAGAAAACAGAGACAAGGCATAAAGAAGAAAAATACTTCACAAAAAAATAGAACTAATAGTTTCAGAAAGATGCCATAGAGAAGAGAATGCTCTTTAGAAAAAGGAAAAACTAACCAGAGAACACAGGAAAAGTCTTTGAGATTAAAAATTAAGTTAGAAAATCTGAAATTAAAATTTTGAATTAAGTTTGGAAGATATAATCAGGAAAGTGTTCCAGTAAGTAAAAGAAAAAGCCAAACCTTAAAAGAAAATGTAAGAAAAAAGAAAAAAGAGTCAATAATTCAGGTGATCTAAAGAGTTCTAGAAAGTGGGAACAAAGAAAAGAAAATAGTCTAGACCATAAGAGGGCCCACTGAGTACCCAGACAATGAATTCAAACATATCCTCCCTAAGACACATTCTTTTTATAAATGTTTTTTAACTTGAGTATAGTTGACACACAGTGTTACGTCTCTCGAGTGAACAACACAGTGATTCAACTAGTCTTTATATTATGGTATGCTCACCACAGGTGTAACTACCATCTGTCATCATACAACACTATTACAATATCATTGGCTGCGTTCCCTATGCTGGTCCTTTTATTCCATGACTTATTCATTCCGTAACTGGAAGCCTGTACCTCCCACTATCCTTCAAACACTCACTCCCTTACACTGGCAACCATCAGTATGTTCTCTATATTTATATTTATGGATCTCCACTTTTTGTTTGTTCATTAGATTCCACATATAAGTGGAATTATATGGTATTTGTCTTTCTAAGTCTGACTTATTTCACTTAGCATAATACCCTCTAGGTCCACTCATGTTGTCACAAATGGTAAGATCTCATCCTTTCTAAAGGCTGCGTAATATTCCAGTGTGTATGTATGTATGTATGTATCTGTATCACATCTTCTTTTTCCATCCTAAGACATATTCCAATGCAATTTCAGAGCACTGGAGAAAATGAAAGAAGAAAGAGGCAAATAAAGAGAAAAAGAAGAAAGGACATGGAATTAGGGCAGTAGTTGAACTTTTCATTAATAGTGGAGCAAAGCCTTTTAAATTTTTGAGAGGAAACAATTAGCAACCTACAATTCTACATCTGGACAAACTATAAAGTACATGTGAGATTAGATTAAAAACTGTTTAAGAAGTAGAAGGTCTCAAATTTATTTCCTTGCATATTTTCTCAGAAAGCTAAGAGGGGATGTAGTTCACCAAAATGAAGGAGTAAACCAAGAGCTGTAAGGAAGGCATGAGATCCAATACAGGAAAAGAAAAATGGAATTCCTAGGATAATGATGAAGGGAAATCCCACAATGGGAGCTGTGTAGCAAGAAGCCTCAATAATAGATTCCCTGATGTGTCTGACTATATTGATAGGAATTTTATAGTTCTATAAAATAATATGGGAATAAGTAATGATTTGTAATAGAAAATTAAATTCAAGGGGCACCTGGGTGGCGCAGTCGGTTAAGCGTCCGACTTCCGCCAGGTCACGATCTCGCGGTCCGTGAGTTCGAGCCCCGCGTCAGGCTCTGGGCTGATGGCTCAGAGCCTGGAGCCTGTTTCCGATTCTGTGTCTCCCTCTCTCTCTGCCCCTCCCCCGTTCATGCTCTGTCTCTCTCTGTCCCAAAAATAAATAAAAAACGTTGAAAAAAAAATTAAAAAAAAAAAAGAAAATTAAATTCAAAAGGAGGAGAGACAATTATTCTTTTTTTTTTTTTTTTAAGTAATCTCTATACCCAGTGTGGAGCTCAAACTCATGACTCTGAGATCAAGAGTCAGATGCTCTACCAAATGAGCCAGCCAGGTGCCCCAAAAGGAGGATACACAATTATTAACAAATCCAAAAAAAATCTGAAAAGTCATACAGTGCCAAAATATAATATATTACTTGACTAAGCTGTGAACATAATTTACCTAATCATAAAAAAAATAAACATTAAGCATTAATTGAAAAAAATATTAAAACTCTACCTGGAGCATGGAATCGAGAAAAGGACTATGAGTGGGGGAAGGGATGTTATGAGTGCTAAATCCTCAACCTGCATTGTACAGGGTAATAGGTAATATCTAAAACCAAAAAGAAAAAAGGGTAAACAAACAATTTAAACACATGTACATAATACCAGCACAGCAGCTGGAAATGCGGGAAGTATTTGGAGGATGGTATTTGGGGATGATCACTATTTTCCTTATAAGCTTTACAATCCCATTTAACATTGAAATTATGCACATGAATTGCTCTACTAAAAATAAAAATTAGAAGGAAAAAAATGCAAATCATCTACACTTGCTTAAACATGTTCGTCCCTTAGATTATCCTGCAGTGGAAGACCACTGTGACCTCAGCCCTGCCCAGGCTTACACTCTGGAAGTTTTCATTAATACTTAGGTTCTAAAGAAAATTTTTTTGTCTCCTATGAGGGCTGAATAACAAAAGAAAACCTTCCTGACAGGGCAAGGCATTATGAACTTAACTTTTAAAAATCAAACTTAGGGGTGCCTGGGTGGCTCAGTCGGTTAAGCGTCCGACTTTGACTCAGGTCATGATCTCACAGTTTGTGGGTTCAAGTCCTGTGTCAAGTTCTGTGCTGACAGCTCGGAGCCTGGAACCTGCTTCAGGTTCTGTGTCTCCCTCTCTCTCTGCCCTTCCCCCACTCAGTCTCTCTCTCTCTCTCTCTCTCAAAAGTAAATAAACATTGAAAAAAATGTATTAAAAAATCAAACTTAGGGTTAGAGTTAAAAGTTAGTTGAACAAGAATTCCTATAACTACTTATAACTTCTTATTTTTTCCCCAGTAGTTTATCTAATTATGGACACCAGGGTTAACTCCCTTTACTCCAAGTTTAATTTTTTAAAAAGCAGAAAAAATTTTGATAAATTATAATAAGAATTTTTCTTGAATCTAGAAACCACAAATCTTCTGATTAAGTGCACTTGGATAAAACTACAAGACCATGAGGGGTGGTCAAATCTATGTGATCGTGACCTACATGTACAGATTGATGTCACTGTGACAAATGTCCGGTTACTTACCAGGAATGTGTTTCCACAATGCCCACACACGACCCTTGTACCTTCTGGTTGGACTGGCAATGCAGGTTGAGCTGGTTGTTCTTCAGAAATAAGCATTACTGGGCCAAGGTTAATTATGCGTCTACTGTGGAGAGAGAAATGAAACAACGTCATTATCCCACAAATGGACTGAGGGCAAAACCTGTAATACATGACCAAAAACATGGAATATAGCATTGAAAATAAATAAATTGTCAGGCTTCGAAGCTAAATTCACAGAAAGTAGCAATAAGCAATACTTCAAAAGCAAAAAAAAAAAATGAGAGTTTTTAATATTTTTGATGGAAACCATATATTATAGTGTTGGTTCCTAATCAATGACCTTGGGAACCATTTCACTGCCTTTTTCAAGTTCTTATAAGTCCAAATCAGAAAATAGTTTTTATCATTCCCTATCTAGGAACACAAGTTGAGTTTTGTAGAAAACTACAAAAGTTAAAATATTCCACATCAATAAATACGTTGCGTGCCATGAAGGTACCAAAGTGCTGAGTCACAACCAAATTTCTCTGAGTAGGTTGGTATTCCTTGATGTCTATTTAATCACAGTTGGACAAAAAGGAAGATAAGAAGGCTTCTTTCTCTTCCCTTGCCTGCCATCAGATGGGGTTGCAAATGTTTCATAGAAAGGTCAAAGAGCCAGAAATCACAGAAAAAACACAGGTAAAGTCTTGACAGACTCCGATCTGGGCACATCTATAATGGCATTTGATATGGGCAAATAGCTCCAGAATTTACTGCCTAGAGTATGTTCAGCAAAGACCAGTATAGCACATGGTAAGCTACACAATGATGACTAAAACACTTCCAGATTAAGATGAATTTCATCAAAGGTAAACTAGGCGGTTACTTTTATTTATTTTTTTCCCTTTGGAACATCTTTATTTGAGTTGATCTTAATCACTCATATATACATTACAGTTGGGTGACACCTCCCTTCACTGATGTAACAGGGGTCTGAAATGGCTTACAAATAGTGTTCTTAGAAACACCTTCATTACAACTATTTAAACATCTGACTGCATGCATTACAGAATGGGTTTATTCTATTCACTCATATAATACCAGTGTGAATACAGGTTGCAACTAGAGATCTCATAAATATCCTTATTACAAGTGTTCCTAATAACTTCACTATATACATAACAATGAGGATAAGTGGTTACTTTTAAATAAGTTTCATGAGTCACTAATTTATTACACTGCATTAAGTACTGACATAACATCAAGAAATCTTTCATTGCTCATTCAAGAATATTATATCTTATAAATACTTGTGACCATTAATTTCAAACTAATCATATCATTCCTTTAACAAAGGGAAAATAATAATCTAACTCCTGTAATTACTTTGAGGACAAAGACTCTAGAACAAAGCCTGGCACATAATAAGCCTTTAATAAATACTAGTTGAATGAACGAACGAATGAATGAATGAATGTTTATCTCTTACCAGTTAGGTCTCGGACATCCTATTCGCCGAGATGTGTCCTTACAAATGAGGAGACAATTACAAGGGCATCTAACATATTTCTTCCCTGTTGGGGGGTTTTTGATTGGCTAGATAAGGGAAGAAAATGCAAACACAGCAAATTAACCAAAGGACAGATTGCCAAAGCTTGTTTATGTATAAAAAGGAAATGATTCCTTAAAAACGTAGGCTCCCCATAGTGCTATCAAAGTACAGGTTAAGGAAAAGTGCATCATAAGTGGTTTTAAATAGCTCAGATGTTGGCAAGCACTCTATGAAGTCTGGGGGCTGCAGAAATTTAATTGTGAAGGGCGTATTTCAAAGTTTGCTTGCACTGCCCTTTCAATATGAGAAGAAAATTTAAGTGCACAACAAAAATTGTTTTCCCTTTAAAGTTTTAGGACAAGACAAAGTCATCTATCTGTCCCACCAGGTACAAACATTCACTAGTTTCTTGCACCTGTCTGGGAAGAGTGAGCTCATTAAGAATAGTGGGCAAAGAGGAGTGTATGATAAATTTGAACTTGACTGCCTGGAATATAAGAAGTGATCATTTTGTTACATCTTTTAGCTTAAAAACAAACAACCTGCAATAACTCTTAATGCTAACGTCTTTTTAACTTTACAGTAAATGTAAAAGCAAGAATAAACACCAAAGAAAACAATCCTTTCAACACTAGGACTCAGGCCTGTTAAAGTAAATAACCTATAAAGCAATGGAAGGACTAGAACATCACTCTCCTGGGCATGCCTGCCAAAAATGTACAACCTGAATCCAGTCATGAGGGAATACCAGACAAACCCAAACTGAGGAACATTCTACAAAACATCTTGCCTGTACTTTTTGAAAATATCAAGGCAGTACAAGACAAAGAAAGACTACATTTCAGATTAAGGGAAATTAAAGAGACATGACATCAAATATGCATGCAATTCTGGATTCACTCCTGGACCATGTTTTTTGTTTGTTTGTTTGTTTGTTTGTTTTCTAATGGAACCATTGAGCAAATATGAGTTAGGTCAAAAGATCAGATAACAGCATTGTGTTAATGTTAATTTCCTACATTTGATAACTGTACTATGATTGTATAAGTGACTGTCCTTTTTTTTTTTTTTTTTTTTTTAAGGAAATTCACACTAAAATATTTAGGAGTAGAGGGACCTCTGGGTGGCTCAGTCAGCTAAGCATCCAACTTCAGCTCAGGTCATGATCTTGCAGTTTGTAAGTTCAAGCCCCGCGTCAGGCTCTGTGCTGACAGCTCGGAGCCTGGAGCCTGCTTCTGATTTTGTGTCTCCCTATCTCTCTGCTCCTCTCCTGTTCTCTCTCTCTCTCTCTCTCTCTCTCTCAAAAATAAATAAACATTAAAAAAATTTTTTTTAATGTTTAGGGATAGAAAAGCCCCATGTCTGCAATTACCTTAAAAGGTTCTTAAAAAAAAAGAAAGAAAGATAGGAAGAAAGAAAGAAAAGATTATTTATTTAAAGAAAGTGAATGTGACAAAATATTAACACATTTGGGGAATGTGGGTACAGAATGTGTGGGAATTCTCTGTACATAATATGTACTATTATTTTTGTAACATAATTTCAAATCTGTGACATATTTCAAAAAAAGATTTAAAAATTTAAGGAAACAACCTTGTTAGAAATATATAAAAATTAACAATAAGTCATCAATAATTTATTAAGCTATATTACAGATAAAATCTGAAAATCTAAATATCCCAAAGTTATAAACATCCAGAATGTGTTACTATTCAATCTAAAATATCAAGAAAACCAGGGGTGCCTGGGTGGTTCAGTCAGTTAAGCATCCAAATTCAGCTCAGGTCATAATCTCATGGTTTGTGAGTTCGAGCCCCACATCAGGCTCTGCGCTGACAGCTCAGAACCTGGAGCCTGCTTCCGATTCTGTGTCTCCCCTTGTCTCTGCCCCTCCCCATGCTCATGTTCTGTCTCTCTCTGTTTCTCAATAATAAATAAACATTAAAAAAATGTAAATATCAAGAAAACCAGAACTTGGGTTAATTTATCTATACATCCAAATTCTACCATTAAATAAACATGTACTTGGCAAATGACAAGTTTTTCTTAAAATTTTTTTAATGTTTATTTTTTGAGAGAGAGAGATAGAGCATGAACAAAGGAGGAGCAGAGAGAGGGGGAGCAGAGAGAGGGGGAGACACAGAGAGAAGGAGATCTGAAGCAGGTTCCAGGCTCTGAGCTGTCACGACAGCACAGAACCCAATGCAGGGCTCGAACTCAAGGACCGCAAGATCATGACCTGAGCTGAAGTTGGCCACTTAACTGACTGAGCCACCCAAAGGCCCCTACCAGCTTTTTTTATATTTTATTCCCACCTTACCTGTAGACCCCAGTTCCCTCGTTTACAAAACAAGGCAACTGAATTAGACAATTTTAAGCACTAGTCCTTAGTGCCAGCTCATGGCTTGTCATGTCTGATCTGCTGGGACACGGGGGTGACACTGTCCTGATGCATAAGTTTTAGAATTCTTACTTAGCAAAATGAACTTGTATGTGCCAGATGCAGTGCTGGGCACTTTGCCCCTGTAATCCCAAGAGCAACCCTATTAGGTAGGTATTATTATTTTACCACTCTACATGAGGAAACCACAGTGTGGAAAAGATAAATCCCAAGGATAGATAGCTCTCAAGTGGCAGAGCTAGGATTCAAACCCCAGTGCCTCTAGTCCGTCAGCCTCCAGATCTCAGACTCCTTAATCAATCACTCAGCCAATTAGTTCCGCTCTTCCTCCAGGACTTCTCAACTTTTCCATTACCTTGCCCTAGAATTTGCTTCTCCCTTAGCTTTAAATTCTGTATTCTCTAAGTCTTGTTAAAATTTGTCCATATTTTCTCTCCTCCCACTTTCTACTTCCTTTCCCAATTCTAGCCACCGAAAGAAGGACTTATGTTAGCCTGGTTTTGTTTTGTTTTGTTTTGTTGTTTCATTTTTTGAATCTCCTCAGGAATATCAGGTTCCTATCAGAGGTGGCTGCCCAGGAGAACAGACACACTGATACCCTGTTTTAGGTGACATGAGGAGAATGAACCACAGTGAAACTGAGCAGGGGATAGTGACAGTGAATAGAAGGAGTGGCTCTGTTGGACTCTGGTCCGTTTGTCTGTTCTTTTTAACCTAGAATTTCTCCAGAGAAGCTGCTGGCTGCCTAATACCTCTTCATTCATAAATTTAAGATCAAGTTACATTGCCAACATTGGGAAGTCATCTCTTAAAGCACTCCTCACACACATTTTCCCCTCCTTTTCCTCCCCTGTAGTATGACTGACTCCACACAAGGCAATCTAATTAGATACTACTCATTTTCTCCAGGATACTGACCATTATTTACATTACTTAACAGGAGCAATAATGATACAAAAATGTCAGCACGATTTTCCTTATGTCCAGAAGTAGTTTATTTGTACCCAAATCCTACTGTTCTGGTATCATGAACTCCTCACTTCTAAGTAGCCAGACTGAGGCTGTTGACGAAACCCATAGTCTGCTCTGTTTACTTCCAAGGGTAAATATAAAGCTCTAAAACTTTTTTTCTACTCATTAAAGAACAAAAGTTTGTGTCAGTGGTGGCATAGGAGAAAAAAATCAACAGGAACATCGAATCCAAAGAAACCTTTAAGGTACTGGTATTTTTTTTAATTGCCATCTATGCCTAACAACGCTTAATTTGGTTGCTAACTCTAAAAGCAGCACGAATGAGGCTGATGCTAAGTTTGCTAGTGGGTGTTTAACTTAAAAAGGAAATAGCAGGTTTTGTAGGTATCACCTCTATTTACACAATAAAGTTTATCCCCAAATGATGTCCCTTATGAAAATATATATTTATAATGAAACATATTGCTTCAAGCCTTAAGGTTTTATTTTATGACTTTTCTATAAAACATGTAATGCCCAGTGTGCGTGTTTTATGGTTTACAGAGACACGGTAATCTCTGGCTGACTTTTTTTCAGACTTTTCTAAAAAGGAAAAATATGCAAGTACCAACAATTAAATTAATATTTAATTGCAAACTTTGAGAGAGATTGAAATTTTATTTTTTAGTATAACTTATTGTCAAATTGGATTCCATACAACACCCAGTGCTCATCCCAACAAAGATTGAAATTTTAAAAATAAAGCCTAACCATGAAAGTAGGAATCTATTTAATCTAACCAGTATACACTTTGTCAGTTCATTACTTGAAAGTTTCAAAATTGTACTTAAAATTTAGTTGCCTTTCTCAAGGTTCATTTAAAAAAAAAAAAAAACAATACACCCTTCAAGTTTTTTGAACGTTTCACTAAATTACTATCAAGCAAGTAGAATAAAATATCAAGCTATTTATAAACACTTTGGCACAGATATCGATACTACATGCATAATCTTAAACCCAGAAAAACCATACAAACATCCTATAGACATAGAGCAAATTTAAATAATTTTCCACATAGTAAGTACAAAGTCCACATGTGAAGTGAACCTTGGTGTGTGTGTGTGTGTGTGTGTGTGTGTGTGTGTGTGTGTATATCCTCATTTTTGTGAAAATCAAAATGGATTTAGTTGTGACGTGGATGGACACTGAGGACAATTGTAAACATCTGTAGAGGGTCAGTCTCATGTTAGAAAGTAAAGAGCCAGATGGCATTATGCTTAAATTCACCATGAAATTTTCATAATGGAATCAACCTTAAATACCTGGGCACATCCTTGTATGATAAAAGAGGAGTAGAGAGAAGAAAGAAAGGATGAGAAAATATGGTTGTATCTCTATCCAGTGCACGTCTACCTTTAAGTAACATTAGTGGAGTACTTCCTTTAGACAGAAGATGTCAGACAATAATTTATGCTTTATTAATGGAAACCCCCACTTACCGTAGCTTCGTTGCAAACTGTGCACTTAACCACATGCTGGTGAAGCTTGCCATCCAAGTTGATGAGAGACTGGCACACGCGGCAGTTAATTACTGGAATACCAGTGGCATCAGGACTGGCGATGGCTGTATATGGAGGGGGGAGTTCCGCTGGAAAGAGCATCAGTCACTGAATCAGGGCCAATGGTATTATGAAGGGTTTGAGCATATAAGCAATAGAAGTAAAGCAGAAACTATCAAAAATGTCCTTACTCTTGTATTTATGTTTTTAAAGCTAGCCACCTTATCCTGGTTTCTGAGCGCAAACACACATGGGCCTACATTGTGAAGGGGAAGAATTCTTAACTCCAATAAAATCCAAATCATGCTTGCCTCGGTCTATCCAAACGATCCAGTTTTCTTTTACTAACCTATACTCAACATACCCACTCTGTTCCCTCATAAGTCACAGAGCTTGTAATAGGAAAGGGATGATTCATGCCTAAAGTAAGAATCTTAGAACTAATGATCTGATTACCAAGAAAGAGAAATAGTCAATGAGAGAAAGGTTTAAAATCACTTATGCATACACATAAACTATGCAGTTGCCATGCAGTGTTTATAAAGGGACCACTATACAACTGCTGGCCGTGACAAGAACAGAATAGTTTTGGTGGCAGTTTAAGGAGACACAAAAGTGAACCTAGGAAAACTGAACTTATCAACATGGAACAAAGCCAGTTGGAATGGAACAATGCTAATTTCAGACACAAAACAAAAATAAAAATACACTTAACATTTTTTTATCTCAAATTTTTAACGTTAAAAACGGGGCGCCTGGGTGGCTCAGTCAGTTAAGTGTCCGACTTCGGCTCAGGTCATGATCTCACGGTTGGTTCATGGGTTCAAGCCCTGCGTCAGGCTCTGTGCTAACAGTCCAGAGACCGGAGCCTGTTTCAGATTCTGTGTCTCCCTCTCTCTCTGCCTCTCATCTGCTCACGCTCTGCCTCTCTCTCAAAAATATATAAACATTAAAAAAATTGTTTTAAATAAAAAAAAATCTAGGAAATGTGCTTACGTATTTATGGGTAAAAAATACATCTGGAACTTAGTTTAAATGCCCTAAGAAAAAAAAATGGGTTAATAGATGAAACAAGATAAGCAAAATGTTGATAATGAGTAAAAATATAGTAACATAGAAGGTCATTTTGTTCTATCTACTTTTGTGTGTGTTTGAAAATTCTCAGAATACGTGCACACACACATACCACACACACACACACACACACACACAGTTTAAGAGTCCTAAGATTGCCTGATTGGGTAAAGGGTAGCGGCACAATTTCAGAACTATGCTCATCTACCAGAAGTATATATTTGTTGTAGAAATTTAAGAAAAAGAATATAGATATACTACTCTGGAATGAGATTTCTAAAGGGACTGCCTAAACCCACTCTGTAGCTGCCTCAATTATAGCCATAGGAGGCCCTTTTAAGGAAAGGTAGTATCTTAGGACATCTAGAAAGGCCTACACCTCAACACACGATTCGTGTTTGAAGCCCCACTAAAGAGATCTGATATTTCAAGAGGCTTCTGTGATACTATAAAATACAATCGCAAAAGCTAATCATGAAAAGAGCCATTTTTGAAGTAGAGATTTCTACCCACTGAATTAGATTCTGAACTCTGTGGTATTTTTAAAGCATAGCACACTATGGTATGTTTAAAATCCACGTATCACCACCTGGCACCCTTGAGGTTTATCATATAGATGTTTTTTAACGAGCAAATGACTAGCAATAAGTGTTATTCATTTAAAGGATTCATAATAAGCTGAATTTCTGCAGCAGTCAAGGCTCTGAAAAGGGCCACTTTGAAATGACAATACGTTTCTGGAAGGCTTATGCCAGAACATCGCCAAATACTGAACTTGAAAAGAAGCTATAGATGTCTTACATTATAAAAATAGCTTTAAATCTTTGAAAGAATTTGAGGTTGATCCAGAGTGACTTGTAAGGTATTAATCAAGAAAAAAATGGGTTAAAGGAACAATGAGTCAAATATACACGTCGCAGCCCTCGCAATTTGCAGATTCTTTTATCAGCTTTCAATAAAGAAGATATTGTTCTGGGAAACTGAATACATACCTCACTAGAAATGCTAGACAAACTGCCTGGTGCTTAATAATAAATATTGTTCTTCATAATTATTAGCATTATTATTAAAAGCAATTTCCTCTCTTGCCTTTTTCTTGAGTTATAAAGTCACATGAAGCAGTTCTCCCATGATTTCCGGTCTCCATCTTATGCAGTATGACAGAAAAGAAATTCAAAGACAAGAAAATTTCACAGAGGAAACAAGTGTACTGAGGGTGAGGGAGGCAGCTGCACACTGCAGTGCACATAAAAGGCCAGCAAAGCCCATCTACTCCAATAGGGCAAAGGCTTCGCTCAAAGGAATCTAAACATCCCAATAGGGGACCTTAAAAAAGCATTTAAAGTACATCACGGTCAACAAACCCCTGTGACTGTTTTCGCTAAGATTTGTACTACGTAATTTTTAACCTGTTGAAAAAAGAAAGCTTCCAATTATGACAAAAATATGCTTGAATCTTTTGGAGGCTTGAGAAGTAGGAGAGGAAAAGAAGAACAAGCGAGGATCAGAAATTTAAGATGGGAGAGGCTGTAAGCTCCATGAGGACAGAGGCATATCTGGCTTGTCCGGGACTGATTCACCAGCACCTGCACAGTGCCTGGTCTAGGATAGATGCTCACTGAATATTCACTGTGCGGACGGATGGATGGATGGACGAGTGAATCACTGAAATTTATGAGACACATCTATTTCTCTTGGGAAAACAACACTAAGTATATTACTGCTGCTCTCCTTGAAGAGGACCTGGGGTGCTAACACATGAATAAGCTTCACTAAAAAAAGGGTCTCTTCTACACAGAATACCCTCCAAATCATATACTGACGGAGGTGAGGTAGTCAGGGGCCATTGGCCTGGCCCACCGGCTAGATGGAATCAATCCAAGAGATCAATAGAACGACAGATGCTGCAGCCTAATTGCTCCACAAAACAGTGCTTCCAGGCTTATTGTCTCAATCTTCTGTCCCTGACCTCAGCCCTAAGCTGACATAGAGATATGTCTTGTACTTTGGCCCCAAGAAAACCTCCACCTCCAACTCCATCTCCTTTTGTAAGGGAGTTTTTTTAAAAATTTTTTTAATGTTTATTTATTTCCGAGACAGAGAGAGACAGAGCATGAGTCGGAGAGGGGCACAGAGAGAGGGAGACACAGAATCAGAAGCAGGCTCCAGGCTCTGAGCTGTCAGCACAGAGCCCGACGCAGGGCTCGAACTCACAAACCGTGAGATCATGACCTGAGCCAAAGTTGGACACTTAACCGACTGAGCCACCCAGGCGCCCCAAGGGACTTTTAACTCCAGAGATAAATTCCACAGTTAGTAAACCCGCAGTAATTGGCAATGTAGATTGTTTGTCCTCTTTTCACTTTAAAAGTCAACAGATGACAACTATCATATCTATTTCAAATTTCTGCCCTGGATAAAAAGTCCACTGTAATCTCAGAACTCAGGATCATTAGATATTGAGAGTCACAAAAAGTCTTCATTGTGGAAGAGTCTTGTTACTTATTTGCTGTTAAGTTTATTTATTTTTGAGAGAGAGAGAGAGAGAGAGAGAGAACACAAGCAGGGGAAGAGCAGAGAGAGAGAGAGAGGGAGACAGAATTCGAAGCGCCTCCAGGCTTTGAGCTGTCAGCACAGAGTCTGATGTGGGGCTCGAACCCATGAACTGGGAGATCATGACCTAAGCCGAAGTCAGACACTCAACCAACTAAGCCACCCAGGCACCCAGAAGAGTCTTACTACTTAAACAACGGTCATTTTCTCTATGGGGTTTGCCTAAGTGAAAAATCTTTTTTTTCCCCTTCCATGTGAACAGTATTTGTTAGACCAGTAGTCCCCAATCCTGAAAACTCTCTCAAAGTTCCAGAGTTGTACCATGTTAGAAAATCAAGCAATATTAGGAATTACACTGTCTAATTTCTTCATCTCATGGGAGAGAAAACTGCAGCCTAGAGATTCTAACTTTTGAATGGATTTTTATACAGCCTTCAGAAAAGTCAGGAGCGGACTTCTCTCCCAGAGGTTTCTCCAAGGTAACAGTTGTCTCTTTCGCTCAATCATTTCATACAGGCAGAAAACGTAAGAACTACTGAGGATTCCGTAGAAACACCTAGACAAGAATCAGATCTGAGCTAAAGAGGAAGTAGAGAAGGAGAGGGAAGACAGAGAAAATAAAAAAATAGCACAGAGTATGAAAAAGAATCCATTCATGGTAATAAAAACTTCATAGAAAAACAGACTCTTAAGAGAGACGATATCAAAGAATATGGATCACAAGGCACATGTGATGGTCTTCCTGAAACACTCCAAAGGAACCATTATTATTCTGTAAACCCACCAGATGAGCAAGAAAAATATAAAGGATCAAGCCTGGCTGGTTTTTTCCCCTCCTTAGGATCCTTGGGGAGAATATGCATCAGGGAGGGCGTGAGCCTGGCTGGTATGGGTTATCTCTGCTTCTCGGGTAAAATCTCTCCAGTCCAGTTCAGCACCCAGAAAGGGAAGACCAGCTGTGTTCCTCCCCTCTGTGAAACCAAAGGAATAAAACTATTCCAGGAGACTCTTGGGTTCTTGCAGAGCCATGGATCCATTTGGCTGAAGTCAGAATGGAAGGTAAATGTGCTACTTATTAGGTTACTGACTCTTTGCTCCAAATCTCCCCTTCTCTGCTTTGTCATGCTGGCGCTGGAACTCTGCAAACCACAGCGTGGTTTTGCCAGCTGGCTGCAGGCTGTATTCTGTAAACAGGAGGCGATAAAGGAAGCCTGGATGGTTGGAGGAAGAAGGGACTTGCAGCCCTTTCCTCGGGAGCATGAAGTCTTTCTCCAGAGCTCAGAGGCATCAGCTCCAGCTGGCCCGTGTCTCTCAGAAGTCCTGTTTCATTTCTGCAGGACCCCACCTCTAAATTATTACATTTTACTAATTCCAATCCCTTCCCTCTGTTCTCTCAGCCCTAGACTCTGTGGTAGGTATTTCCCGCGTTCGATGCCTACTTGACACCTCGGAATAGTATTTTCACAACTTCATACCTAATTAACAATTAAAAATCCATACCTAATTATATTCTCTTCTGTGGTGTCTCTCTTCAGCTCCTAACTATTCATGCCAAGAATAATCCCAGGAAACTGACCCTCAAAAACGGGATTGAAGAAATGGTTTGGTCCTGCCTTGGGCTCGAAAGCAGTGTTGAGCTCCTCTACCAGTGGGACACGGTATGATACTAATTGGTGGCTTGCAGTGGCATCCTGATGAATCAGATTATCCCCTGAAGATGACTGTGATGTTTGTGGCTCCTTCAGTTGACCATTATGGCCGTAACAACTACTATATGGATTGTGACGTGGGATGGATTCCCCTGAATACATTGGGAGCCTTTACAGAAAGAAAACGAGCAGCTCAGGTCTTGAAACTCTCAGCTCAAGTCATGGTCGGAGCACTTCTATCGTAGCCCTGAAAGTATCACCTGTTTCTAATTGTCACAGGGCTTATACTGCTGGAAATCAAACACAAATTTAATTGTGTAGACTGCAAAATTAGAACACCACATGAATTCACAGCCTTACCAAGCTGTCACGTGAAAGCTGGGGCATTGACTGCAAAGGAGTGGACCTCGGAAACACGGAATGGGCCATCTGGTTGTCGCCAAACAGAGCTGAGAATATGAATCCCTGAGTTACTGTGAGCCTCCCTGGTGAGTGGAAAGCAACTCTTCCTCCGAGTCTGAAGAGATGAGCCTTCCTTGACAGGAACACTGCCCCAACCTCCCCTGAAGTAGTTGTCTCACAAGTGGACAGTCATTCTCCTGAAGATGCATTCTCATCTGTTGTTGTCTCATGACACGTAACGAAGCTCAGATCTCAACATGTTCCAGGAGGTACAAGTAGAAAGCATGACTCAGGAAGAAGCAGCCTATACATCAAGAGACTTGCAAGGTTTTGAAAATATATACTGCCAGAAACTTGGAGAATATGTGTGGGGGGAAATCCTAAGGGTGTTAAACCAAAGAAGATGGAATATAACACTGAGCTGAGCCAAATTTAATCATACGGGTGTGCTCGTCAGATGTTCTGGGTTCCATGTTTGTTTTAAGGCTGCAAGTAGCTCTCTATCAGTTTACTTGTCTGTTGGTGAGACTTGGCCTTACCTTTCATGGCACTGTGGTGTCAGAACATCCCTCCAGCATGGTGCAGGAGAAGAATCAAAAGCTTAGGGAGTTAGGAAGTTGGGGTGAATTTATCATAAGAAATGTGCATGCCCACACCTACTACATCAGTTTGCTTATTTTCTAAGTCGAACTGCTCCTCCGGGGAAATCCTAGTGTTGTGACTGCGGACGTGTGATAGGAAGCTCCGCTATAAGTTGTGATGCCAGACAAAGTCAAGAGGCCTTCAGCAATACCCAGGAGAAAAGTAGCAGCCAGTCAGGCACTCTACAGTGGGTTCCCAGGAGTTAGTGAGCATTCAGTGGGTCACAAGCATCCATTATGTACCAGGCACAGTGCTAGATGCCCGTCAGGGACACCATGGGGAATGAGACAGGTTCCAGAGGTCAAAGAGCTCATGTTCTTAACATGGAAACAGGCAGTGAAACTGAAGTACAACTTGGTGCGGTAAGCGCTCTGATAAGGATGTGCGCGGGGGCTTCTCGAGCACAGAAGAAGGCATCTAAATCTGACTAAGGCAGAGCGAGGGTCAGGGGTGCAGGGTGGGCAGAGGGGAGAGGAGGGTAGCAGTGGACTCACTCTAGCACAATTTGGCTTTCCTCCAATACTGCAACCTTTCTCTATCCTGTTACCATTAACCCCTCCCTCCGCAGCAGCTCTAGAAGAGCCACACGTTATTGAGTGTGGTTGTAATATCAGCTTGGAACCAAGATCAATCTGCATCCTAATGCCTCTAGCATTGCTTGTAAGAGTTTATGTGGTGCCCACGGCAGGTCCCAGGCAACGACAAACCAGGCCTTCTTCTACAGCAGCTGATGATGTGTACTGAATTCCACTACGAGCTATTAATCTGTCGTTTTCCTCTCCCTCCGTGGTCTCAGGCGTTCGGGCTGTATCAGAACACTGCCTCCTAACTGGAGGTGCTGGCAAGAAGTGCCCAGTGACCTGCCAATGACCAATTCCTGGACGACAAAAGCTTTTTGCCCTGATTTCTCTGTTTCTCTTAAGGCAATATTCCTGCCTCGTTCTATTAATGCCTCTCATCCGTGGTACTAGTGTTCTCTTCAAGTATTGACAGTGAATAAGCCACATTTGCTTCCTCCACTTGATCAACTACAGTGTCTGTGCTGACTTGTATTTCAAAAACTGCGATTTGTTTCCTGACCTGATTCATTCTCCGTAAATCTACGCAAAAAATCAGACACATATTTGGAGTGAGATGAACCTCCTAAAACCAGTACTTATTTTTTAAGCATACACTAAGTGTATAAAGATATTTAGTGAATAAGTCCCTTAAATTCTAGTGTTCAGATATCTTTACCCCATGGGTTAACGAAATTTCATTTCAAAATACAGAGATTGCTAACGAAAGCCAGAAGTTAATCCAGGAGAGAAAGTTCCTCATTATAGCCAATAGAGGGTATAGCCATTGTATATCACAGCAATCTTCCCATAATGGAATGGAGAATTTCCTCATTTCTTTCCTAGCTGCATGGTCTTCCAGTCTGTGGCTATCCCATGCTTGTTTCTGTGGCGGCTTTACAACATGCCTGCAACTTTTGGACACTCCTCCCGTTGAGAGGTGAAGTCTATGTTTCTTCATCTTAAATCCAGGTGGTTTCTAACTGCTCTTACCAATACAGCATGGCAGAAAGTGACACTATATTTGACTTCTGAGACTAGGTCATAAAAGACTGTATGGCTTCCACTTAGGTCATCTTGTATTCAGGCATGTCTAATAGTTTTAGTAATAACCTACATCTTCATTTAGGACTGGTAGCAAATACAAACACCGTTTTGTTGAGCATGGCAAAGTATTCTGTACAGAGAACCAACAGAACAGGATCCCTGAATTCTGTAAATCTGAAAATGGTTTTCTTAGAAATTTCTGAAATAGTTTTGTATTAATTGGTAGAATTCACACAGCTCAGTAGATATCAGTGTTTTTTAGGAAAACATCCTATGGCCTAAGAGTAATAACAACTCGGGTGTTTATGAAAGTCTTCTCACCTTAAATCTACTCACTATTCTCACCCTGTGTTTCTTTTCTTCTGGACTGTGAATCTTAGTACTTTAATCTCTAACACTATAAGATTTCAACTTATAACATACCTTCCCCCGAATTCTCCCTCTGTAGAAACCACATGTTCAAATGTTGAACAATTAGAAACTTTCTTATACACTGTTTTAAAATCCCTATTATGAATCTACCAAGGTTAAATATTTCAACTTGGAAGAAGAAGGATTTTTCCATTACCTTTAGAAATAGATGCTTTGATAGAATGCCCTAACCGTCATGTGGCACATACAAATACTTTCTACAGAATAATATATTGAACGTTAGTTGGACTTCCAATGCTTAAAAGAGCTATGTAATACTCTTTAATATAATATCTTTCCAATTTTCAGAGAGTAATAGAGTAGGAACTTAAGTGAAAGAGGGACATTGAAGTGAAAGAGTGAGATAAGATAACCACCTATATTTCAAAGTTATAGATCTATTCTCGTAGGTGTATCCAGATTGCTTACCAAGAACAACTGTGTCATAGAATAGAAAAGCAAAAGGAAATATACTAAACCACGCCTTCTCATTTAGGAAACTGAGGCACAGAGATGTCAAATAACTATTCTCAGGTCAGCAGCTAGCCACTGGCAGAAAGAACTCAAGCATCAAGTCCCACAGGCTAAACCATACCTGGTAGTGAGATCATCTCTGAGATTATAAAGGGATTTAGATATCCAGTGCTTGAGAAACTGACATGAAGGCCAGGAAGAGAAGCCATGCTTTCCATTCCTTTGTCACATTGTTTTTAGTCTTACGGAAAAAAAAAATTCACTTTACAACAGCAATCGGGAAAAGGAAAGAATCCGGAAAAGTGCCAAAGCAACACAAACGCTAATACATTCCCCCCACCCCCAAAAGTAGAGAAGTCCTCTCAGAAGAACAGAAAACAACAGGAAGAATGTATTCCCTTTTAAGAGCTATTAGAGGGATATCCCTCCCAGTGTATACAACATCTCCTCATCCTTACAAAACTGAAACACAAAACAGCTGAGCACAAAACTATATCCAATGTTGTCTGCTTTTCCCCATTTGGATCACTTCCCAGATAGTTGCTTATTGCCCTCAAAGATAGTTAATGAACATCCATCTGGCTAACTCGCCTCTCTAACATCTGTATTTGTCTGGCTAACATCTGTATCCATCTGCCAATCTTTCAAGATTTTAACAATGTTATACCCTAAACATTTGACATTCCTGAAAACCATATGCAAAGTCCTTGGAAATGAATGGGAAATTCACAGCATCACCTCTCACCACAGTGATGTGTTATCATACAGATGATAAATAATTGCTGAATGAAATTTACTCTCTAGCCCTGATGTGTCCTCATATCCCAGACTTGCTCATCCACTGCCTACTCGACACCCCCAACTGAGTGAGGAGTGAAGGTATTTCAAACTCAATGCTTCTAAAACAGAGTATTGAGGGGTACCCAGGGGGCTCAGTCAGTGGAGCATCAGATTCTTGATTTTGGCCCAGGTCACGATCTCATGGTCATAGAATCGAGCCCCGCCTTGGGTTCTGCCATAGGGCTCTGCGCTGAAAGCTTGGAGCCTGCTTCGGATTCTCTCTTCCTCTCTCTCTCTCTGCCCCTCCCCCACTTGTGTGTGTACACTCGCTCCCTCTCTCTCTCAAAATAAACATTTTTAAAATATAAAATAAAATAAAACAGAATATTGATTTCCACTGTCCTTCCCCCGCCCCCACATAACACAACTTCTTCTCCTGTTTGTCCACCTTAGATAAAAGCAGAGTTTCCTAGTTGCTTGGGTCATTTTTGGAGATTTGTGATTCCTTTCCTTCCACTGACTCAGTCCATTGGCAAGTCCTGCTGCTCTATGCTTAAATATGCCCTGAATCCAACCACGTCTCACTGCTTCCTTCCGTCACCTCCACCCTGGTTCAGACCTCTTACCTAGCCCACATGAACAGCCTCCTGATTAGTGCCATGTCTTATTCAGTGTCTTCTTATTTTCCCCCCAGTAATCCACTCCCCACATCCCAACCACGATGATTCTCTTTCTTTTTTTGATGTTTATTTTTGACACAGAGTGTGAGTGGGGGAGGGGCAGAGAGAGATAGGGACAGAGGATCCAAAGAGGGCTCCGTGCTGACAGCAGCAAGCCCGACGTGGGGCTTGACCTCATGAAATACAAGATCATGACCTGAGCCAAAGTCGGATGCTCAACTGACAGCCACTGAGATGCCCCGATTTTCTTAAAAAGTAAAGCATTTCACGTTTCTCCTTTGCTCCAACCCCTCCACGGTTTGCCATTACCCTCGGAATGCAACCATATCTCTGACGGTGACCTACAAACCCTCCTTGTCTTCCCTGGTCCAGTCCCCTAATCCCTTCTGCCACACTTCCCCTTAGACACCACGCTGTAACCCACCGCCCTCCTTGTTTGCAAACAGCATGTTTCAACTTGCACACTTCTCCCTGTCTTCTAATGGTTGATTTCAACTAATTTTTCAGGTCTCTGAACAACTGTCATGTCTGAGGTATCTTTCCTGAAGCAATCAGAGACACTCCCCATGCAGTTAACTCTCCATCCTCATACCCTGCTTTATTTTCTTCACTCTCTGAAATTATAGTGCTCACTGTATGTATCTCTCACTGGAACATAAGCTCCCAGGCATCTGGAACAGTACAATAGGCACTCAAATATTTGAAAGGATGACTGACTGAATGAAACACATCTTGATTAATGTACTAAAGATGTTGGCTAGAGCCAGGAGGAAGTGTGGGCATTATAAAATAGAATAAAAGAATCATGGAGACGGATGCCTGCCAAACGGTGGGAAAGGACTGTAATAAGAAATGGGCTTGCAGCAATACTGGAAAACTGGAAGCAGATACACTTCACCGACATTTGGGCTCCATTTTCCCTTCATAAGGATGTGGCCTCAGCGAAGCAGCTTGTGATCCAAGAACCAGTCTGAAATCGTCCTCCTATAGGTGGCGTTAGTTTTAGCCTATCACAAAATCAGCTTCAGCAAGACCCTACTTGCTCCATAGCACAGCCGGTGCACACCCCCGGGGAGGCCTTCACGGGGTGTGTGGTCCAGCCGCTAACCTTACAGTGGGTCACGCGTATGGTGCGGGTCTCCGGGTCTGCCTCACCTTCTCCTGCCAATCCACAGCCAACCCCAAACTCCGCAAGGATGCGAGGAGGTTCAGAAATGTAACAGACTGCCCACATATACTCGAGAACTCTAATTCAGCGCACCGGACTGAGTGTTTACGCCCCCTCAAAATTCGTGTTGAATCTCTCACCCCCAGTGTGATGGTATTAGGAGGTGGGGCCTTTGGGAGGTAATTAGGCCATAACGGCGAAACCCTCATGCATGAGGCTAGCGCTGTTACGAAAGGAAGCGGAGAGTGAGTTCTCGTGCACTCTTTCCATCATGTGAGGAGGATACAAGAAGTCAGCACTCTGCAACCTGAAGACACTCTCAGCTCTCACCAGATGCACTTGGATCTTGGACCTCCCAACCTCCAGAACTGTGAGAAAGAAATGTGGTGTTTCAGCCACCCAGTGTATGGTATTCTGTGATAGCAGCCTGAACTCAGACACTCAATAAAACTCTAGGCTGGAACAGAACATAGTTCTAAGTGAAATAAGACTTTGCCCCACTTTAAACTGAGGCACCATTTCTAACTTCAGATTTCTGCAGGTAGAGGACAGAAGACCACTAAAAACATACCTTACTTACTATACAATTTCTAAGTGAGGAATGCAGGGGTTACATAGTAAATAACTTATCTCTTGAACCAGAAGTGAATTTATTTTCTAGTCACTGAAAACATTTCCTCAAGCAATTTCAAATGTACACGTTTTTAAAAAGTGAAACAAAGGCGAAAAGGAAATGACAACGTCTACTTACATTTCATACGAAATCTATGTGTGTTTCAGAATAAAGAATTGGCCTCTTCCCTGAAGTTAAGTCACCTTGAAGGGATCTTACAATTAAAATAAATGTACATTAGAATATTAGATCAGGTGGAAATGAATAATTTTTCAATTCTTTAAAAAGGACTTGAATATAAACACGTATAAACAATTATCACTGAGGTTACTAATGACCTCCATGACACTAAGTTCAAAAGACATTTTTAGCCCTTATCTATTTGTTCTTTCTTGCAGCTTTGGACATGTTCGACTACTCCTTTCTTGAAGTGTTCTCTTCTCCTTGATTCTGTGATATGAGAGTCTTTGGGTTTTCCTCCTACCTGCCTGGAAGCTACTTATCAGTCTTCTCGGAGGTTCATCTTCCTCTAACTAGTCATTGAATGTCGGAGTATCTCAAAGCTTTACCCTAGGCTCTCTCCTCTTTTTACTTTGTTTTTTTTTCTCCCTAAGTGGTCTCATAGATAGTCTCCCAAACTTTTGTGCATTTTGGTACACAGACAACACGACAATATTTTTATAGGTACTCAGAGATGGAGGCCTCTGGCCTAAAGCCTTCTGCTGTTCCAAGGACTGATGATAACCAATATCTTAACACACGTATGTTCTATCTCAGCACATTGCATGGCACACTGGTGGGGCCTCGGGAAATTCTGAATCAACATCCATGTACTTGGCTGTCACCAATACACAAATAACACAATTTTGTGTTTTTTAACCCAGGCCTCATTTCTCAGCTCTACACCTGTAGATCCAATTGCCTATCTATCTGACATCTCTTCTTGGATATTTGAAACCATCTTAAACGTATCATGTCTAAAAGTAAGCTCATGACCTGTGTTTCCCAAAAACTGATGCTCTTCTGGGGATCTCTCAGTGTAGGCAATCACACCAGGCTGTGGACACCAGAACTCTGGGAGATATTCTTGCCACCTCCTTCTCACCCTCTCAGCCAATCTACCATCAAGTTGTCTTTAATTTACTTCCTTAACATCATCTTGTCTCCACCTCCACCACCCGAGTCCAAGCTATCATCACAGCATAACTGATCTGCCTGAATCATTTCAGTGGCCACTCAAGCCATGGATCCTCATTGACTCTCGCTCCACTGTCACTCATTTTCTACTCTAGAAATAGAGTGATTTAAAAATAATAAAAATAGAATAGAGATTTCTCCAAAGAAGACATACAGATGGCCAACCAAACCATGAAAAGCTGCTCAACATCACTAGGCATTAGAGAAATGCAAATCAAAACTACAATGAGATATCATCTCACACCTGTCAGAATGGCTAAAATCAATAACACAAGAAACAACAGTGTTGGCGAGGATGTGGAGAAAAAAGGAACGTTCTTCATTACACTGTTGGTGAGAATGCAAACTGGTGCGTCCACTGTAGAAAACAGTATGAAGGCTTCTCAAAAAATTAAAAATAGAAATGGCATATGATCCAGTATTTCACTACTGAGTATTTACCCCAAGAAAACAAAAACACCAATTGAAAAAGATATATGCACCCCTATGTATACTGCAGCATTATTTATGATAGCCAAGATGTAGAAGCAACCTAAGAGTCCATCAACACAGGAATGGATAAAGAAGATGCAATGTGTGTGTGTATACACACACACACACACACACACACACACACACACACACACAGGAATATTACTCTGCCATAAAAAAGAACAAGATGCTGCCATTTATGACAAGATGAATAGACCAAAAGGTATTATGCTAAGTAAAATACGACAGAGAAAGACAGGGGCACCCGGATAGCTCAGTCAGTTAAGCGTCCAGCTCTTGATCTCAACTCAAGTCTTTATCACAGGGTTGTGAGTATGAGTTTGAGCCCCACATTGGGCTCTGCACTGGGTGCAGAGCCTACTTAAAAATAAAAAGACAGGGGTGCCTGGGTGGTTCGGTCAGTTAAGCATCTGACTCTTGATTTCAGTTCCGGTCATGATCTCACGGTTCATGGGATCGAACCCCACGTAGGGCTCTGTGCTAACAGTGTGGAGCCGGCTTGGGATTCTCTTTATTCCCCTCTCTCTGCCCCTTCCCAGTTATCTCTCTCTCAATCAGTTTTTTAAAAAAACTTAAAAAAAAACACAGAGAAAGACAAATACCTCACATATGTATGGAATCTAAAAAACAAAACAAACAAATAGCAAAAACAGATCCATAAATACAGAGAACACACTGATGGTGGTCAGAGGGAGGAGGTAGGAGGGGGTAGGAGGGTTGGAGGTTGGGCAAATTGGAGAACGTGGAGTGGAAGATACAGATTTCCAATTATTAAATGAATAAGTCCCATGGATAAAAGGCACATCATAGAGAATATAGTCAATGGTACTGTAAGAGAGTTGTATACTGACAGACGGTAGCTATACTTGTGGTGAGCACAGCATAACATACATCCCAGTCACTGTGTTCTACACCTAAAATGAATGTCACGTTGTGTGTCAATTGTATTTCCATTTAAATAATCATGATGATGATGATGATGATGATAAATATGTAATAGTAATAATAATAATAATAATAATAATAATAATAAAGATGTAACCAGATCATCCCTTCGTTGAAGGCAAAATTTCTCAACATGACCAATACTAGCCTGCATGGACTGAGCAATACTTAATTGCTCTGGCTGTCTGTTGCTGCAAAACAAATCACCCCAAAACTTAGTGGTTTAAAACAACAGTTTAATACTACCTTTCATGATTCTGTGGATTGTTCAGCTTGAGCTGGATGGTAATCATCTAGAATCTATCATACAGCTACAATAAGAATTTGGCTTGAGTTGGAGTCATCTGAAGGCTCAACTGGGCTGGGCATCCAAGATGGCTTCTTCACTCACATGTCTGAGGGCTGGTCAAGCATCCCTCTCCCCATGTAGTCTCCCCACATGTGTAGTCAGGGGTTCCTTAAAGCATGGCAGTCTCAGTGTATTCAAATTCTTACAAGACAAGTTACTTTCTTCAGGGTACGTTTTATAAGAGACCAAGGCAAAAGCTGCAAGACCTCTTGTGACCTTGTCTCTGAAGTCATTCAGTTCTCTTCTACTTTATCCTATACATCAAAATTGAACCACATGGTCAGTCCAGATTCAAGGAGGAGAGGAACTATCCAAGGACTTGAATATCAAAAAGCATAGCTCTTTGGAGGGCGAGAAGGGTCTTTGGAGAACATTAACCATACCCACTTCTCCAATCCCATTTTGCAGTGTATTCCCTGTTAGCTTCCACATTAGCCACACAAGCCTTCTTCCAGTTCCTTGTACTCATCATACTCCATCCTCCTGAAGGCTTTTGTAACAGAATGTTTTCTTAGTCTAGAATGTGTTTCCAATCCCCCTTTCCCCACGCTCAACTTGGAGACCAAAGTCTCAATAAAGTCTCAGGAAAGCCTTCCCTGTCTTCCTAACCAGGTTAAGTCTTTTTATTATATAATTTCATTGCACTGGATAAATTTCAGGCACTGTCCTTATCCCCACTACACTTTGAATTTGTTCAAATGACTATGTAATTGATGTCTCAATATCCCCCACTAGACTGGAAGAGGGGCCATATCTGTTTTTCCCATCCTATCACAGAACTTAGCTAGTACTCAAATATTTATTTGCTGAATGAATGACAGAAATAAACTAAGTAAATGAACTGTCTCTTATAACAATTCCTTTAAAATTATAGTGAAGTAGATAAGCACATTCCCTATTCAATGCATGGATAATTAGGCAATCCCAAATATAAACCATTTTTCACAGAGTCTCATCTATAAATATAAAGGTCATATTCTCTTGCTATATCCTACTTATAAAAATAGCAGATGTATAAAGAAATCAATTAAATATAGTCAAATTATGTAAGTTTTGTGGTATTTCTTCCAATATTTTTTTTCAAATGAGCCTAAACCTGTCTTTGCTTTTAATGTCTATGCCTTAACAAAAGCTGACACATGTACCAAATGGAGTATTCTAATCACCGGAGAGGTGCTCCTCTCCTCTGTGCAGGAATCCGATACTGATGGTAAAAGACCACTAGAAGCATTCCACTTAGAAACCCAGGTGGATTATTACACAGACCAGACCTGATTCTCACTGCGCTAAAACCAGACACAGAATACTAACTGCTTCCCACTACATTATCAATAACCTGTCTATAAATAAACACTTCACCAACTTTCAACTTAAAACGGAATACTTCATCTTGGAGTGAGAGCTAACATTCCTGTTCTTAGATGGTAACACAAACAGCAAAGGATTCGGTTAGAGAAAATAATCACGAGTTACGGCTCTTAACTATTTTTTAAAAAAGTGCATAATTATGAATGGTATCATAAAACAAAGTTCGTTATCAAAAAGTACATTCTATTCTATTTTGAATCCCAACCTTCAACTCTAATTCTTGTCAACCACTTTCAAGACTGAAAAGATCTGGTCTAGCAACAGAGTGTTTCCTACAATACAAATAATTCGCCATTGTGTTTATTTATTATTTCTGCCCACTTCAACATGGGCTCCAAGAGGGGATGGGTTTGGTCAGTCTTGTTGACCTAGAGTAGTCTCTAGCACATCATGCTGCCCAGTGAATCACTGAATGGGTAAATAGCACTGGTGTTCTAGAATCAGATCTTGTGTATTACTCAAAATATATATGAAGATGCTTATTTGTTAGTTAAGAAAAGATATTCTGACAAAAAATGCCAACACATAAAACGTTCTCACTTCTCATGTTTCTTGCTTCCTAGGTATTATGCCACATGAAATTAGTGTTTCTAATTATCTAATCTTTCTTATCCACCAGGTATAGAAAAAAAAATTATATTCTACCATAAGGCAGAAACAGCTTTTAGCTAAATCAATTGTTAAAAACAAGTCAACAGGCTCAAAATGGAGTCACTTAAGCTCAGCTCCATATCACCAAACTGAGACTTAATTACACTTTTGACCTCTTCCAGAAATGGAATCTTAAAGTGAATCAGGAACTACCTGATCAGCACGAGTGAGGTCCTCTGCCTGATAGACCCCTGCCATCCCATAAAGGAAAGTGGTCTTCCCACAACCATTCCACTTTTTGGCAGTATAATTTCCTTGTTCCCACTCCCTTCCGCCTATAGAAGTCTTTCATTTTGTACAGCTTTTGGAAGCTCCCTTCTGTCTGCTAGGTGGGATGCTGCTCGAGTCATGAATCATTAAATAAAGCCAGTAAGGTCTTCAATTTTTTTAACCTTTATTTATTTTTGAGAGAGAGAGAAAGTATGAGCAGGGAGGGGCGGAGAAAGAGAGGGAGACACAGAATCTGAAGCAGGATCCCAGGCTCCCCACTGTCAGCACAGCGCCCCATTCAGGGCTCAAACTGGAACTCTCCAACGGTGAGATCATGACCTGAGCCTAAGTCGGATGCTTAACTGACTGAGCCACCCAGGCGCCCCAAGCCAATAAGATCTTTCAAATTTACTCAGTTGAATTTCGTTCTTTAATACATTGAATTTCTTCGGTTATTAAGTTATCTGGAATGAAACTTCTTTTTCTCAGTGGCTGAACTGGACTTTGCAACTTCTTCTGTAATGTGAGGGGTTTTATCAGATTAAACAAATACATGGCAAATGATACAGAATTCTACAAGCAGGTCCATGAGTATGACTATTTTTGTGGAATAATTTCGCCACTGTGGCTAAAAATACAAAAACAAAGATGCAAGATAGAGGGCATGAAAATCTGTCATAGGACAGTTGCTTAACTCCAAAGTTTGTCTTTTAATAAATTGCAAATGTTTTGCCTCAAGGGGTGACTTGATGAAACATTCATTTATAGGTGGTTAAACTTCTTCTAGACCACCCAATTTAGGTTAAGAGTAAAATATTAATATCAAATTTGTGCATTAAAGGAAATTCCCCCAACTGGTATCCTCTGATGCAAGTTTAACATGGACCTACAAACGTGACTTGTGGCTTTTCTGTAGGTGAGTCTCTGCTCCATTTTGCACCTTATTTCTTAACTCATTGATCACACTGAATTATTCACAGCTGAACATCTTTTTCCTCTGTCCTGCTTCTTGTTAAGTGCAGATTAAGATCTAGATTGTTGTAATTCATTAAGTGGAAATTTTAAACACTAAACAAGTTGAACCTGCTCCACAACCGCTCCAATTCCAGACTTGAACTTAGAAAAAGTTGTGTTACAAGAAACATGATCTGCCCATATTTTCAAAGGCATTAACATCTGTCTCCTCCTAGGGTTTTTAAACTCCTCTCAAATTCAGCCAAAAAGAGAGATGCACTTAAGCTACGTTGGCAAGTGCCATATTTGACCATTCATTACTCTAAGTGGGTTTTTAAAGTCTTGTCTTCCATTTTCTATAAGTCCTGACTCCACCTTCTTTCTACTATAGAACTCGACTACAAGGCTTAGAACAAAGATCTTTGAATAGTTTGCTAAACACCTCCCCCCACACACACACTTCTTTCTTCAGATCCCACCGCTATCAAATTGTTTCTGATTCCATCTTGAGCAGTAAATAAATAGAAATACATGCAGGATTAACTTGGGTTACTTTTAGAAGTAAGTTCATTTCAATCTCACCCAGACATGCATAAAAAAATAGTACATCTTCCTTTCTGTTCTTCATCATTCACCATTAAAGCTAACACATACTCCTTACTAAGAGTAACAGGGAAGGGCAGGAATTTCAAACATATTAAGAATATTGATTAATTCTATTCCTTTTGGGGAGACAATTCCCTGATTGAACAGAGCACTGGTGGGGGAACAGGAGGAGATGCACATTTTTCAAGCTAAGCCCTTTCAAGGACAGATCCCAAGGTGAGCAGTACTAGGGGTTTCTCAGCAACCTGAAAGGATTTGTGAATGATTGTGAAAGATTTGCACCTCCTCCAGCTGCACTTAGGGGCTGTTCTAAAACAGTAAAGCCCAGCTTGGGAAATTCATGTCACATCCTGTACCCCTGGGCAAGAAGTGGTGAAATACACACACACACACACACACACACACACACACACACGCGCGGACGGACGCGCGCCACACACACACACACACACACCACACACTCCCCACACACACCCAGCGGGTGAGAAGCGGTGAAATACACACACGCGCGCGCGCACACACACACACACACACACACACTCACTCACGCTCACACCCCACCCCACCCCACCAAAAGCCCTGCGGGGAAGCTCCCAGCCAAGCAGGTTCGGGCTTGGGAAGGCACAGTCAGCATCCCTCTCTCCCAGCCCAAGTGAGAGGCTCGCCTCCTCCTCGGAGCTACAGCTCCCTGGTCTTTCACATTCTAGGCTTTTCCTTACGAAGTAGAAAGGTCTATGCTGGCCTTACCTCTGGGGCTGCTTTCCTGTAAGTACGGCGGGGCCGTGGGAGTGACATTCCCCGAGTGGGATGCTGACAGCAGCGGCGAGCGTTCGTCCACCCCGTCAGCAGCCATGACTGCGGCGGCGGCGGGGCCGGGGGGAGGCTGAGCCGGGGGCTGCGGCGCCCGCGGAGGTGGTGGCTACTGCCGCGGCCGCTGCTGCTGCTGCTGCTGCTGCCGCTGCCGCTGCTGCTGCCGCCGCCTCCGGGAGGACCCGGGCTGTGTCACAAGGCAGGAGGCGGGGGGAGGGGAGGGTGCGGGACCGAGGCGGGGGAAGGGAAGCGCGCCGGGAAGCCAGTCTGGGGGAGGGGAGGGGAGCGAGAATGAAGGAGCCCGGGAGAGGGGCGGAGGGGAGGAGTGGAGAAGGGGAGGAGCGGGAGCCAGGGAACACAGTAGGGCTGCCCCCGGAAGGCGGGGAAGGGAAGGTGCGGAGCCACGGAAAGAGGGGCGGGCGGGGGAGGCGAGAGAAAGGGGCTGCAACTCTTCTCTCTTTGTACTTTAGGTTTCCTTAGCTAAGAAGAGGAAGAAGGGTAAAGAGCAACCTGAAAGGGGGTAAGAGAAAAGGCCTTGACTGCGGAAAAACTACAGCAAACACGGATCTCAAGTTCAGCTCCAAGATGGGGGCGGGGGCGGGGGGAGGAGGAGGGATTCTGTGCCGTCCAACTTTGCAGCAGTTAAGGGAAGAAAGCTTACTCCTAGGGTTATCAATTCCTTCTTGAGGGCTGCTGCTGCTTTTGTTGGAAAATCACTTTTCAGTATCTGTTGTCTAGGACGAAGTAAATTTCTGCAGGAGTGGTGCCATTCCTTGCTTGTCCTTGTTTTCTCGTATCTGTTTGGCACTCTCCTAACGGTATCTTACTGAAATGATGCATAGTGTGCTGGCTTTTACAAGTTTAATTTGACAAAATACGTTGCCCTCATAGTTTTGTTTTTGGACCATATTGTCCCTGACACCTTATACATTAATGAAGCTTATGAATGATGTAAAGCAATTAAAAACTACTTTTCTTGAGCTAGCGTTTTAGAATGATCTTTCACATGTAAAAGAGTAAGAAAAAAAAAAAAAAAAGCTAGGCATAGTTACCGGCATGCTTTCTTGTTTTTTTCTTCTCCTATTTTGGTGGTTGGCTAAAGTGGCTTAAAAATCAACGTTTTGGGTATGCCAGACAGAAACGCAATAGGAAATTATCAAAAGATAATTTTTCTGCAGTAATTCTTGGAGCCATTCAACAAACATATATTATGTGCTTCCTGGGTCTACAAAGGTGAATACACGGGGCAATGGTCTTTATCCTCCAGATGTCTGTGTGGGAACACAGTTGAAAAATAAAAAATGAGGCTGGTAGTCCCAGCTGTAGATTTAAAGGGTCAGGAGGAAAAGCTGGCTTTAGAAATTTGAAACTGCTTCTCATGTTACATTAAGAAGGGTCTTCATTTTGCTCTCTGAAGATACTCTTTCTTCCAAAAAATCCATTTAGGCATCAGCTGGAAATCCTAAGGGAAAATCAAAGAATAATGCTTTCTATTATGCAGCATCTTTTATGGGTCAGTAGTATCAGGACCCAACACAATATAAGGATCCCCATACTATATAATCCAAGGGCGTTTATAGATCTCCAGAAACCTGAAAAGTGAGAGGTCAAGATGTAGCGCTCCCTGCAAAAATGAACATTTTACAAAAATGAATGGCAGGCTTTTTGGTTTGTTTTTGTTTTTGTTTTTGTTTTATGGTGCAGTGAAAGAAGCTATTGAGTTAAAGAAACTTTTAAGAAGAATCAACAAAATCCTATTACTCTAGCGTCCTGTCCTGGGGCCTATCACACTGGATTGTAACAGTGTATTTACGTTTCTATTACCCACCTCCCCCTTACTCCCCACTGACTTTGTGAGTCAAACCATAACTGTCTCATTAACTCTTGTATCTCCAGTATCTAACACAATGCCTGGTTCATTAAGAAGCACTTGATAAATATTTGCCAAATAAATAAGCAAACGAATGTATGAGTAAATCCTCCACAGTGCCAGAATCTTACTAAAGCAAATTGTTAGCGGAAAAAACATGGAGCATCTTGTGATTTTTTTGATGAAGATGACAGCATTGCCATCTGACCACCGTTTTTACTGTTCCATTATTATCTCTTCAACTAGGGTCCCTTTATTGTCCAGGTAAAAAGGTTTCTTTCTTTCTTTCTTTCTTTCTTTCTTTCTTTCTTTCTTTCTTTCCTTCTTTCCTTCTTTCCTTCTTTCTTTCTTTCCTTCTTTCCTTCTTTCCTTCTTTATATGGCTGCTTTATCTATTTCAGAATTCATTAGAGGGTGACACAGCTAGTGGAAATCACTCTTCTCACACTATACAAGGTAGAGGGTAAACCAAGAGTATATTTGCAGCAATGCGAAGTTTCATAAGAAGTAAACAAAAACAAACAAACAAAACACTTTTATTAGGTGAGTATCACTTCATTCTAGTTTAAAAATAATACTATAGTTTATGGTTACTCAATAAACATTAAATAATTCTTATCAATCCAAGGCATTTTATGATGATAATATTTTTCCATCTCTACTCAGGAAATGAGGTAATGTGTCTTTTGAGATACAAATACAATATAAACAGATAATGTGTGAGCTAGTAAAAGCTGTATCTTACTACTTACTGAAGCTACTTACACTACAATTTTAGTTACCTACTACTGAGCAACCTACCATACCCAAATCCAGTGGTTTAAAACAACATGATTTGTTATTTTTCATGACTCTATAGGTAGTTGTGTGGTTATTCTATTGGTCTTGCCTGGGCTTGTATTCAGGAAGCTGCATTCATCTGGCAGATTGGCTAGGGGCTAGCTCAACTGAGGCAGCTTGGATGGGGGTGGGGGGTGGGGGCGGGTTGTCTCTCTTCAGCTCTTCAAAGTCCGTCATTCCAGGCTTCTTCATATACCTGGTAGTCTCAGCAGTATTTGAGGGGTGAGAGGGTGACTGTGGAAGCTATGGCACCTTTTCCAGATCTAGGCTCTGTGTCTCAAATAATGTCACTTCTACCATATTCTTGTATCTCCCTCAGCCTGCCTCCTGCTTCCTGTCCAAAGAAAGTTAGAGGCTCAGAGGCCTCTCTTCATGATCAACCCCTATTATGATCGTCAGTCATTGTAAAGATTAAACAACTTCCTCATTTTCACTTTATAAGCCATCCTATGACATCCTGCCTCTAAGCTTCATCTCAGTGTTGGATTTGAAGACCTAGTTCATGAGCTATTCTTTTGTGCACAATAAACTCTAGCTAAATACTATTTTACTCATCTGGTTTTAATTTTTACTGCCTCTGGATTTCAACAGAACTGTAAAATGATACATGTATGCTGTTTGAGCTGTTGAGTTTGTTGTAATTTTTTTTGGCAGCGATAGAAAATGCCACCTCCCATCAAAGAGAGCTAAAGGAAGCTAATTGTTACTTTCTGTGTTCTACATGGAAATGACATTAGTGAGATCAACGAGTTCATTAGGTATGTTTACTACCTTACAAGGTACCACAGACAAGAGTTAATTGGTCTACTTTCTGCCCTCTGGTCTCCAGGAGCAATCTCCTCCCTGCTTTTCTAGCTTTCACCGACAGTCTCGTCTCTGCCCCTTCCAGCATTCACCCGCTGCCTGGCCTGAAGACTGACATGTGCTTTGGGTTTTGTTGGAACAATACTAATTTCTCTTACATTTATCTATTGCTTTGTACTTTAGCTACTCATTCCTGTTGAATTAATCTATTACTTTGTACTTCCGGTCCATCCCACTTTGTCTGGTTAACCTATTATTGCTTTGGAAGAATCCAGCATCCTAAAACTTAGAGACTGAAATAACAATGCGTTATTTTTCAGAAAGGTGCATTCACCTGGTGGTTGCGCTGGTGACTGCACTCAGCTGAGAAAGCTGGATTGGCTGATCCTCGCTCTCCAAACTCGCTTTCATCCTGGGCACCTTTGTTGAACTCACTCTCAGAATAGCGCTCCCACAGGGCAGAGGCAGATGCTGCCAAGGCCTCATGGGTCCCAGTTTTGGAACAGGTACAAGCTTGTTTCTACCACTCTTTACTGGTCAGAGCAAGTCATAAGGCCAGCCCGCATTCAAGCGAGCAGAGGGATAAATTCAGTCTCTTGATGGGAAGTGTGGCAGTGTCACATGCAGAGGGGCATGAATGCAGGGAGGTCACTGTATAATGACCCATCACAGCTAAAACAGTATTTGATATAAGAAAAGCAGTGAGAAAGGCAAAGGAGAGTTCCTCAAGAAACATCATGTTTTGGGGAAGAAGTTTAATTTGAAACGTTAAAGTCCATCTAAGAAGTATGTTTTATTAATATCTATGCAACGTAAAGCATATTCATATTAAATATGTTATTGTAAGGATTATAATTTCTCTCCTTGGCGCATAACAACATGCTACCTCCACTTGGTCACCTTGATGTCTCCATCTTTCTCCTCTGTGCTGGGGGGGGGGGTGGGGGCAGGCTTGGAGATCAATTATATTTCAATATCATTGTATATAATTTGAATTCAGTACCTCTAAATAGTGATCTTAGTTCAGTTCATTTAACTTCTCTATACCTCTTTTGTTGAATTAGTCTGTAAAACAAAGAAAATAATACCAACTCATAGGGTATTTATGATAATTGAATGAGAAAATGTATGGAATATAAATAATTATCAGTGCTTGGCACATAGATTTGCTATAAATATAAGCTTTTTTTTTTCTTTTTTACTGCTCTCCCTTTTTAACTGTATTAGAAGGGAAACCAGGGGATAAGCATCACTGAACTAAGCTAGGAGTACAATGGTCTTGTATATACTAGCAGTACAATATATATAAATGTAAACAAGACACTGGGATGGGGAAGGCCCCTAAAGAACTTACATTTGTGCCTTCTCTGGAAATCCATATATATATATACACACATATATACATATATATACACATATATATATATACACATATACATATATATACACACATATATACAAATATATACATATGTGTATATATACAAATATATACATATACATATATACATATGTGTATATATACAAATATATACATATACATATATACACACATATATACAAATATATACATATGTGTGTATATATATATGTGTGTATATATGTATATATGTGTGTATATATAGATACGGATTTCCAGAGAAGGCACAAATGTAAGGCACATATATACATATGTGTGTATATATATGTGTGTATATATATGTTTAATCCATATATATATGTTTAATCCATATATATATGTTTAATCCATACACACACACACACACACACACACACACATATATGTTTTTGCTTGTTTGTTTATTGTTTTTTTTTTTTTTAAGTAACCCCTAGGCCCAACATGGGGCTTGAACTCATAACCCAAGATCAAGAGTTGCAGGCTATACTGACTCAGCCAGCCAGGTGCCCCTGAGTATGTTTATATGTGTGTATATATAAATATACATATACATATATATACACATATATATATATACACACACATAAATATATATGTGTATATATGTATATATTTTTATGTATATATAAAATATAAAAAATATGTATTTTTTATATTATATATATATATATATATATATATGTATATGTATATATATTTTTTTAAGTAGGCATCATGCCCAGTGTGGGACTTGAACTCATGACCCTGAAATCAGGAGTTGCATGTTCTACTAACTAAGCCAGCCCAGCACCCCTGTTTATATTTTTAACTCACTAATTCATTTATACTTAACTTATAGTTACACAGGGTAGCATCTCAGTGTGTAGCCTGCATGCTCAATGCAAGAACTCTGGAGCATCTCAGCAGGCCTGAAGGGGTTGTATTTAAGCATAAAGATTCCCAGGTCCTTTGGAAATTCCTATTAAAGAAATGTTGAGGAACACTGTCAGGTCCAAGGAAACAGGGATTTATTATTTCACATGCAGAATGAAATATCAGTGCCCCTTCATCACTGTGGGGCTTGGGAAGGCAGGAACCTGGGTGTTAGGTGAGGGAACCTTGAAGGATGGGTACTCCACCATGTCTAGGGTAAAGAGGTTTGCCTTCAGCTCCAAGGGTTTTTGTTCGCTTCTCCAGCAGACAAACTTGTAAGCCCGAAAGAACAATGCCATGTTCCAGAGTTGAAAAAGGTGCTACGTTTTGCAGACACAGTCAAGGAGGGGTGCAGGCTTGACTGTGGTCACAGAAGAGTTTTCAGTTAATTTGTCCTGGATTGCCTGTCACTATCTCAGTTTCATCAGCAAAATGGGGGATAGCTGTCCTGCATCTCATAGTATGCTAATATGCGTAAAATAAGACACAAGGTTTATAAGCACCCTCCAAAAGAGAAGAGTGAAATGAAGTTCAAGAGAGGATATGTGACCTGAACTTATGTAGAACTTTCCCTGTTGACCCAAAACTGACAGCCAGGGTCCAAAGCTGAAGATAAAGAAGCAGTAAGTATTTGCACATACTAAATCAGCAGCACTGGCCCCTCAATAACCACAATTATCCCAAATCATATAAGCCAGAGAAGGAGGAGAAAAAATGAGAATCACTGGAGTCATAAATTGTTGGCTTAACAAAGTTCTACTGTGGCTTTTCCCTACCCGTTTCCAAAAGGCCAAGTGAGAAGGGCTGTAAGAGAATTACTTGCAAAGTCGGGGGGTGCCTGCACTCCGTTTTCTACTCATACCTCAAATTAGGACAAAGGCCAGTCCATCTTCCTAAAAGTCTACGTGAACAGGAAAAAAGGAATTGGTGAATGTCAGTCAGAGAAACAGGAAGGCTTGTGGTGTAGCCCAGCTATCACTTCTGCTTTGATGAGAATGTGAGTTTCTGGTAGGCCAAGTGAGTACCACAAAGCTGGGCTTGTGCCATCATGTTCACACCAACACACACACACAAAACTAACTACTGGGCAAAAAAAGTCCCCCGGCAATAAAAACAAAAGTTCAGGAGTATGCCACTTAGTGCAAGAGCTGAGGAGAGTTGGAAAAATTTAAACGAGACACTGTGGACTGGGAAGGCCCCTAAAGAACTCCTATTTGTGCCTCCTCTGGAAATTCAGTATCTGAATACCTGCTATGGAGAGACCATTGCCAATGGCAGGGTGGTGTTGGTCCAACAGTGAGTGCCAAACAGCCTGAGGAAGATGACGATGATGGCCCCTTTTATCCCTCTGGCTCCTCCCCGTGTCCACTCCCTGGAGAAGCTAGGAACCAGAAAAGGAAGGAAGGACCTACAGCCCAGAAGTAAACTACACTCTTCCCTCCAAGGTAGAAATTGGGAAAGAGGTAAAGAGAAGGCCGTACCGTCCCCCCATTTCCAGTCCTTCAAACCGCCATGCTAGCAGATGACAGAAAAAAGAAATCTTTTATTTGGATATGAAATTGGAGTTCTAGACTGAATGGATTTTTAATCACTGAAATTGACCAAGAAGTTATAGAACCTACAGATGTGACAAGATATCTGTGACAGGAGGTGGGGGTGTGGGGGGGGGCGGGATTTAAAATGGCTGTTTTAAGGGCAGTATTTGGAGGAGACTATAACCATTTCTTATTTGTACCTCACTGAGTTACATTTGTTTAGTAAGTTGGATAGATGGATAGATGATCGATAGATGGATAGATACAGAGATACAGAGATAAATATATATGACTGCTGCCCCAAATTCAAGCTTTCCTTGACTAAAACATTTTTGACGAATAAGTACAAGTATCTTGTACTAAATGCTGTGACTACAAAGATGAGATACAGCATTTAAGAGGTAATTAAGGTTAAATGAGGTCATAACAGTGAGGCCCTAATCCAATAGGTTTGATGGTCTGATACCTGAGCTTGTGCTCACACACACGTGCTTGCTCTGTCTCAGCCTCTCCCTTTCGATGAATCTGCACTGAGGAAAGACCAACTGAGGACATAGTGAGAAGACAGCCATCTGCAAGCCAGAAAGAGTGTCCTCATCAGAAACGCAGCCCTGTTGGACCTTGATCTTGGACTTCCCATCTTTCAGAACTGTGAGGAAATAAATTTCTGCTCTTTAAACCAAGCAGTCTGCAGGCATTTTCCTATGGACACTCCAGCACACTAATACAATCTGCAAAGAATAAGATTGCTTTTTAAAAATCCTTTTTGCCCTTGGAAACACCCATTTTCACAGAGAAACCTATTTGAGACCACAGGAGCAGTCGATAAACGCAAAAACACGTTTTATGATGAGAAACTTCCTTTTCCTATGGTTTCAGAAACCAGTTGGGTAAGAAAAGTAACTGTTACCTCTTTAGAAATTGGTATTCCCAGAATTTCCTCCTAGGAGATACAAAACACATTCTAGTTTTATTTTCTGCACGTCTAGGCTTTCGATTCTGTCTTAGCAGAAGTTCAGACAGAGGGTCTGTCTGACCCTCAAGTGCACCATCCAGTTTATTTAACCAGTCCCCTGTTTTTTAATGTTTCAGAAATTTTGCAATATTTTATTCACTCATTCAACAAACACTTACTGAATGCCTTCCATGTGCCAGGCACTCTTCTAGGAGTTACAAAACCCCTGACCTCATTACAACTGAAGACCAGTAACACTCAGGTGAACGAGGATATGTAATATATCAGGTGGTGATAAATGTGATGGGGAGAAATCAAGCGGTGTAAGGGGAAATAGGAGAGAGAGAGGTAGAGGGGCACATTGCTTTCTTGCATGGAGGAATTTGGTAGGCTTCCCTGATGTCTGAGCAGAGACAGGGACAGTGAACGGCAAGGTCCCGAGGAGGGAACACACTTGACACGTGCAGGAATGGCAAGGAAGCCTGTGTGGCCTGAGCAAAGTGAGCTGGGTGGGGAGTGGGGGTGGGGTGGGGGAGTAAAAGATGAGATCAGAGAAGTTTGCCATTGACCTGGGTGTGGCAGATCATATGCAGCCGGTTTGGCTTTTCCTCTGAGATGAGAAAAGTTTGGAGCTCTTGGGGGCTTTTAGGGTAGAGGAACGACACAGGTTTTAAAAGAATCACAATGGCTGCTTGTGTTAAAATTGGACTGTAAGTAAGAAAGATAGAAGGACTAAAGGTGGAAAAAAGGAGTCAGATTTTGGATATACCGTGAAAGTAAATCTAACACGATTTCCTGACGGATTTCATGTAGTGTATGAAAAACAGAAGTCAAGGATGACTTCAGTCAATCTTTGAACACTTTTCTGAGATTTATTTATGATAAATTTTTTTGAATGGAAGGCCAGATCAGAGACTATGCACATGTAAAAATTTGGGGGCATATATTGTCAATTGCCCTCTGGAACCTGGAACCATTTTATACCCTCACTTGTAGTGACGGAGACTCTCCATTTCTCAGTAGCTTAGGAAAATAACATGGACCATTATTTTTAATATTGACAGCTTAATATGAAAAGTAGATTTTTTGTGACTTATTTAACTTTATCCTTAATGATTATTAATATTCTTGAATATTTTTAGTAGTCCTTGGTATTGACCACTTTTCCACTGGGAAGTTCACCTTTTTTATTATCACTTAAAATTTTTATTTATAAGTTTAATTTAAAATTTTATTGATCGACAAAATCCATTCCCTTCCCCTTCTAAAAACCCAGCTAAACCACATTTCCCAGCCATCCTTACACTTAACAATAGTTATATGTCCAATTCTGGCCAATGGAAGATTACAGAGGTACTTTTAGCCTGGCCCATAAAAACATTCCTTTCATGATCCTGCAACCCTCTTTTTTCCTCTAAGATAGATGGCAGGGAATGACCCCCAAGGAGACCGTGGGAGTCACATTGTTGAAAATGGTACAAGAAAGAAGGATCTCGAGACACTAATCACTATGTACAGGAGAGCTACCCACCAAGAACACTGGATTTGGAGAGTTTTGTGAGAAATGCGATTTACTGTGTTAAGCCGCTGAGATTTCAGAGTTTATTTATTACAGCAGGGGGTGTTTTCCCTGATCAAGAAATACATAGAAAGAGTTATAAAGAATTTCTTTATCTTCAGATAGGCAAATATACTTCTCTTTTGCCTGTGTGGAGAAATGTAAAATTTTCTTCTCTGGAGGTACACGGACCCTGGTGCTCCCTGGTACTGAGAGGCTAATCCATCCCTCTAAATTCCTTCTTTGAGTTAACAACTCCAAGAACAGGATGTAATGGACTAGAACAGGCCAAATCTCTCTTCCTACGCCCCCACTCTTTTTTTTCTCTCTCTCCCTATCTCTCTTTCTTTCCCTCTTTCTCTCTCTCCCTATCTCTCTCTCTCCCTATCTCTCTCTCTCCCCACTCCTCTCTCTCTCTCTCTCCCTCTCTCTCTCTCCCCCTCTCTTCCCCCCACCCCCACACACGCATGCGCGCACTTTTTCTGAAAGATTGCCTGATGCTTACCAAACTTGTAACTGGGACTCTGCCAATTTGTTTCTTTGCTATATAAAATATCTCTTGTTTCCCATTTTCCAGGAAACACTGCCTTTGGATATTCTCTCTGTTGCAATAGCCTGAATAAAATACCTATCCCCTTGATTCGCAGTCAGCTTTTGAAAGTTCAACACATATAAAAAAATAAGGCAAATGTTTTTTCTTAGTTTATTGTCTTTCTATTTTGTCTGTGAAAATGTTTTTAATGGCTGTCTAATTTTTCAATATATTCTGTTTCTGGATATGATCTTTCTTTGTATGCTCTGTAATTTATAGCCCATGAAATAGCAAACTGTCCTCTTTTGCTCATAGAAGTTCTATCTACATTCTTTCTCATTTTGTGCTAAACCTAGAATATATGGTACATGAGTTAACAGAGTACAATTTCCTGCCTTGTCCTTCTCATGTCTTATTGGGCATTTACTCTCAAGACTACTGTCTTGGTCATCTGACTGTTAAGGATATGCCTCAGGTCACTGAGTCTTTCGAAGGCATCTTGTTTTGTCTGCCTGAGTCAATTTGCCACCGGCCTTATGTGTTATGTATTCTCACTGGTCACCAATCACCCTGACCACACTAGTGAACACTAGTCCAACTAGCGAGACTGATCACATGCAGCTGTCTCTGGCCTGCATGACGGGAGGGGCTTTTCATTTACCAATAATATCATGTATGTAGAATAATACAAGGGGAGTGTATCAGTTTGCTTTGCTGCTGTAACAAATTACCACATGCACATAGGGCAGTGTAGGATTTTGATCATTAGTTGCGAGTGCAAAAGTTCCATTTTTGTGGATGGCGAGTAATATTTTCCTTACAAATTAAAAAAAAATGCAAAACTACTATCTTACATTTCTGGAGCTCAAAAGTCCAAAATGGGGGCGCCTGGGTGGCGCAGTCGGTTAAGCGTCCGACTTCAGCCAGGTCACGATCTCGCGGTCCGGGAGTTCGAGCCCCGCGTCAGGCTCTGGGCTGATGGCTCAGAGCCTGGAGCCTGTTTCCGATTCTGTGTCTCCCTCTCTCTCTGCCCCTCCCCCGTTCATGCTCTGTCTCTCTCTGTCCCAAAAATAAATAAACGTGGAAAAAAAATTAAAAAAAAAAAAAAAAAGTCCAAAATGGTTCTCACTGGGCTAAACTTGAGCTGTCAGCAATGCTGCATTCCTCAGTGGAGGCTCCAGAAAAGAGTCTGTTTTCTCACCTTTTCTAGCTCCCAGAGACTACCTGCACACCTCCCTTGTGTGTCCCCTTCCTCCATCTGCAGAGCCAGCAGTGCATCCCCTTCAAGTCTCTGACTCTGCCTGTCCTGCCTTCTTTCACATAGAAGGGCCTTTGTGATTATTCATATGGAAATTCTTTCCATGTCAATATTCTTAAAAAAATCACCTCTGCAAAGTCCCCTGTTTCATGTAAGGTAACATATTCCCAAGGCTTAGGATGTGGTGGGCCACCATTCTACCTTCCACAGAAGGATTTCTCCGCACTGTAACACAATGGCAAATCCTCTTAATGGTCCTAAGTTGACTCTTAAATTATGTCTGGTCATGGATCACGCCGTGCAGACAAAAATCTCAATTCTTAACTAAATTATTAACTACTTTGTGTTAATGAACACAAAGTAAAAAAATTACTAGAAGAAAGTAAAATATATACAAATAAAGGTGATACTCTTTATGGTGTAAGAAATCTATAATCCCTTGGTAGAAATACTCAGAGTAATAATCAGAGATAAAAAGGTAGCTTTTAGTGGGGCTGATACAAAAAAGATTTACATTTATATGTGACTTGCTTTTTGTTTCTAAAAGTTGAAAATATCTCTTGAAGATAATAATATGAATTTCCATTTAGGCAAAATTGATTAAAATAAAACATAAGCTCTAAACAAATGTTTCTACCTTTAAGTTTTCTCCTATTTCTTTTTTTTAAATGTTTATTCATTTTTGAGAGAGAGGTAGAGTGCATGCAGGGGAGGGGCAGACAGAGAGGAAGACAAGGGGAGTGTATCAGTGTAACCAAAGCAGGCTCCAGGTTCTGAGCTGTCAGCTCAGAGCCTGATGTGGGGCTTGAACTCATGAACCGTGAGATCATGACCTGAGCTGAAGTCAGATGCTTAACTGACTAAGCCATCCAGGTGCCCCAAGATTTCTCCTATTTCAAATGAACCAGACGATTAAAAACATAAATCAATACAAAATGCTTCCCAGGATTAGTCAGTAAGATAACATAAAATTTTTCAATATTTGAGATTCTTTCATTACAATAATATTAGAGTTTCAGATTCAACTGCTTGATTTGTTTTCTCCAAATGGCTATTCTTATCATCTGCCTTTTTCTTCAATATAAAAATCATTTATTGATTGCTTCCTTTGTACAAGCACTATCCTAAGTGTGGGGACATAAAAATGAATAAAGTGTGGCTTCTAATTTTGGACTTTGCAGTCCAGTGTGACAAAACTTAGAAAATCAAACCATTTCTGCACTAATGGTTATATGAAGAAAACACCATGAAAACACAGGTAAGGGAGCATCTAACTATTTTTTATTTTTAAATATTTATTTATTTGTGACAGAGAGCGAGAGAGAGAGAGGGAAGGGGAAGAGAGAGAGGGAGAGAGAGGATCTGACGTGGGCTCTGTGCTGAGAGTGGAGAGCCCAATGCAGGGCTCGAACTCACGAACCGTGAGATCATGACCTGAGCTGAAGTCAGATGCTTAACCAGCCGAGCCACCCAGGTGCCCTGGGAGCATCTAATTCTTAAGCAATCACACTTTAGAAAATAATGTACTTAGTCTCAGCTAAAAATACTAGTACTAATAAGGTAAAAGAACAGTGAACCGAAAGACAAGATGTATTAACAAGTAATGGAATAAAGGAGTATTTAGGGATGAAAGATGATTTATGAGCACAGATTGCAGTAAAATTATTGTTATAGATACCAATATTTTGATTACAAATCTTCTCTCTCTTGGGAAAATAGAATGGCTTCTTTGAGAAGCAGATTTCTCTTCCAAATGTTTTTCACTAACACCAATCTGGACGAGAGGAAGAATTTATCTTCCAGGACTGAATTTAACTTCTCTGTTTAATTTCAGTAAATATGAACTACTTATTGGGAGAAGAATTTCTTAGTGCAGGTAGTTGCGTGGTTGTCTTTTACAATTTGAAATTCTAAGCTAAATGTGCCTTCTAGTTCATCATTACTCAAAAGCATGTAAGAGTGGCCCTACATTTAAACAAAATACTGTATGAAGCAGTTTACACTTGGAGAGGTAAGGAACTATAATAACGATACTCTTATTATTGGAAAAATGATATGTGCCAACATGCCAAGTCTAGAACATACCAAGTCTACTCAACAAGACCGGCAGCAGTCATTTATAATCATAAGGACTATTAACTAAACAAGAGAAAACAGAACAAACATGTTTAGAAAGTTCCACTGATGGGGGCGCCTGGGTGGCTCAGTCAGTTGAGCGTCCGACTTCAGCGCAGGTCATGATCTCGCGGTCTGTGAGTTTGAGCCCCACGTCGGGCTCTGTGCTGACAGATCAGAGCCTGGAGCCTGCTTCGGATTCTGTGTCTCCCTCTTCCTCTGCCCCTCCCCGGCTCACGCTCTGTCTCTCTCACGCTCTGTCTCTCTCACGCTCTGTCTCTCTGTCAAAAATAAATAAACATTAAAAAAAAAATTAAAAAAAAAAGTTCCACTGAGGAAAGTAAAGACAGATGATGGATAGATAGGCAGGTAAATACATAGATAGATAGATAGATAGATAGATAGATAGATAGATAGACAGACACACAGATGGAGTTATATAAAGATAGAAACGAGCCATGAGGTAAAAAAGGAAGGGGGAAACTTCCTGTTCTGAAAAACTGAGCTCAACTATAACCCACAAATTTTTCAAAAAATGTATTACTATTTTTTAAAAAATTTAATGTTTATTTTTGAGAGAGAGAGAGAGAGAGAGAGAGAGCGCGAGCAGGGGAGGGGCAGAGAGTGAGGGAGACACAGAATCTAAAGCAGGCTCCAGGCTCTGAGCTGTCAGCACAGAGTCCGACGTGGGGCTTGAACTCACAAGCAGTGAGATCATGACCTGAGCTAAAGTCAGATGCTTAACTGACTGAGCCACCCAGGTGCCCCCCAAAATGTATTATTTTAATAACATTTTCTACTTTCTCTATTATTATAGAAGAATGTATTTTCATAGTTTTACACTTGGAAAATGGACAGAGGACAGAGAAGATGATAGAAACCCCGTTAATCTCATTACCCAGTGATATCCACTCAAAAATTTACCTGCATTTGCTTCATTATTTGTCTATGAAAATGTATCTTACCCATAAGCAAAATTAAAATCCTTGTGTAACCTTTGTTTTGTAAATTTCTTTTCTGTTTAAAAATGTTATTATATTTCCCATGTCATGAATAGATTTTAAAAATATATCTTTAATAACTGTACTTTATATCTTTTTGTGGATATTCCATGATTTATTTACATAATTTCTTAATATTAGACACCAGTATTACTTCCAATATTTTGCTACTAAAAATGTTGCAATAAGTAATTTGCAATAATTATACAAAATTTGTTTCTTCAGTATAAAATGTCTACTTTAAAAGTGGAATTTCTGGGTCAAAATACCTGGACTCTTTCAAAAGTCTCTTAAAAAGGTGTCAATTTGTTTACTCCAGCCTTCCCCACACCGAATGTAATACATAAGAACTTGTCTATCTTTTTTATCTACATAACTTGAATAATTCTACATGCATTTTTCTGTGTCTTGTTTTTACCTACTCATTTATTTTGGAGATCTTTCCATATCAACACATAAAGATCAGTTTCACTTTTTAGATTAGCATTTATTTCCATTGTATGAATTGTATGAATATTTCCATTGTATGAATTCCCAAGCCTTGACTTGTCCCATCCCATCATGAGCAAGTACTTTTGGGAGGGCACAGAAGTTCATCATCAGGTAGAAGATGGGAGCTAGTATGGAACCCAGTGTCAGAGAGGCACTGACCTCCCAGAGAGAAACAGGAGCCGATTGGATGAAAAAGTATAAGAGAAATGGGAGGGCAGAAGGAGTAGAAGATAAGAAAGAAAGAAAGCAGGGGTGCTTGGGTGGTTCGGCTTAGGTCATTATCTCACGGCTTGTGGGATCAAGCTCCACCTTGGGCCCCAGGCTGGCAGTGTGGAGTCTGCTTGGGATTCTCTCTCTCCCTCTCTGCCCCTCCCCACTTGCTCTCTCTGTCAAAATAAAGACATAAAAAATTGGAAGAAAAAAAACAAGAAGGAAGATAAGGGAATAAAAAAAGTGAGAGAGGAGACATACAATGAAGTAGCTAGCCATGTCAAGGAAACAGACAGGGCCAGAGAGGAAAAGGAAGGGAGAGCTGACAACAAAAGAGGAACTCTGTTCACTATCATTATAGTGTTACGATTTATAGTTTAAAATATGCTTTGTGTACAGACTCTAATTTCACAGTAAATACATGCAGCAAGTAAGTAGGATAGTTAATACTGTTGAGCCATATGATATCCACCCCACATTTCTTATCTTATGAGATATGTCCATGCTTTTTTTTTTCTTTTATATTTATTTAGTTTTAGTAATCTCTACACCCAACATGGGGCTCGAACTCACAATCTCGAGATCAAGAGCTTCATGGTCTTCCAGCGGGGCCAGCCAGGCACCCATCCGGGTTTCTATACCACAACTCAGACTAGCTTGGCTTTGAGGTATCCTGGGAAATACTAATTAGTTTGAAAGGGAAAGGTGAGGTGTCAGAAGCAAGAATAAATAGAATTGATGGGAACATAGGACAGGCTGTAGGAGCAAGTTAGCACTGTCCAAATAGTCAGGGAAAACTGAAGTTTGTTCCAGAACAAATCAGTACTCAAAAGGGCTTCTGATTTAGCTGTTGAGGTATATATAGCAGCAAGGGAATCGAGGAGGAACTGAAAATCAACATTAGGAAAGCAGTCATCCAGTTGATGAAGAGTTAGAAGCCAATAATCGGGAGGCACAGATCTAACCTCTGTGGAAAGGGGCTAGCATAGGCTCTCCACAGGCTGCTGGATATCAATGAAATAGGCTTATATTTAAGGAGAGGCTGCCATGATTTCTGAGCAGCAGAAAACAGGAGCTGGGGGCAAGTGGGGGCATCACCCATTCATAGGGATGGACAAATATAGGGAAAGGCTACAGCTTGGAGGACACAGGTTTATAAGCTCAGAGTTCAAATCAGAGACCAGATGATATCCTATCCATGCCCTGGTGGAAATGGGGATTTTGGTCTTTTTCTTGTCCTGATCAGGAATGGCAGAGATACAAAACTGAGCCCACTGGGGAAGCCAGGGTTTGGCATACTTTATTTCTACCTCAAGTGGCATTTCTTAACAATAAGGTGGGTTATCTTTGTTAATCACAGTAGCTAATATTGTTAAATGAGGGCTTACTGCTTTATGTGAATGATCCCAATTTATCCTCAAAGCAACCCTTGAAGCAGGTACTGCCATTTTATACATTTTACTGAGGCAGGTACTTTTACCGAGGCAGTTGCTGAGACCCTAAGAGATCAGGTTGCTCACTTACCCTATTACTAGCCTTAAGCATTAGAACTGGAACCTCAACCCAAGTCATCTAATCCCACACTCTTTGCTTTTAAACATAACTGCCTTCCTTATAGAGAGATTGGACATGTTGGGAAATATGAAGCCATATACAGATGGAAGTATCTATTACAATCCTTTAGCCTAATTATTTTTAGCCATTGTCTGCCAAAGTCTATCTTTTTCAATTTTATTAGGATGATCTGCTCTTGAATCTGAAAATTAAGTGTTTCACTTGACCATCTACCTCAATTTTGTACCACTCTTCCTCCATTTACTGCTAACCCTGAGATTATTTGCATCTGGTCATTTATCTTAGCTGCCTTCCCTTTCTTTGTCCTCTTCTCCCAAAGGTTTTTTTACCTGTTATTTGAATCATTTATTTCGGTCTCTCCCTATGGAACATTAACATGATAAAGATTCTTATCATCACTAAAAACACAACTTTTGAAAATAGCTCTTATAATTAAAATGCATTATGTTTAATACAATTAACTTTTTTTCCCCTAGGGTTAATTCTATATATATATATTTAATTTTAGAAGTGTGGATTACAACCTCTTACTATCTTTAAGCCATGCAGAACTTCAGTGCTGAATTTTAAGTTTTAAAAGTAGGATCATCATTCAGTTATAAGAATTTCATGCATAACTATAATAGTTGCTGTTCCATCCATTGCTGCTTATAGTAACTTTTTCGTATTAGTGATGTTTCATGTTTTTCTTTTAATTGTTAAAATCTCTGCTCCACTAACTGTAAATTTACGTATAGTTTTCCAGACAAAACTATTTTCTTAAAAGTTTTTCAAAATGAGAGAATTTCTGTCAGGCAGAAATCAGTCTGGGAATTTACTGTGATGAGCCTGCTAATTAATGGTGGGTGACACTTTGCAGGAATGCTATTAGGAGGTGGAAGGCATCCGAAGAAATCAGAAAATTGCTCTTCATGAATAAAGGAAGACATGCTTTTCCCTCTGACAAAGAGATGGGAAAAGAATAATAATAATAATAAACTAGTTGAAGAGATAGAAGCCACAAAAGAGAGAAAGGAACTAGAAAGACCAGTAATTTTGTGTGATCTGGCAATAACAAGATAGGAAACAACAGAAAAACTTACTTTCACATTACCAGTGAAGCAAAAAATATACAAAAATTAATCTCACAAAGCAGTACCTAAGAGCCTAAACCCTTACTAACAAAATATTAAAACTGCATTAAAGAGGGGTGCCTGGATGGCTAAGTCAGCAGAGTAAGCGACTCTTGATCTCAGTGTTGTAGGTTTGAGCCCCACGTTGGGTGTAGAGATTACTTAAAAAATGTATAGTCTAAAAAAAAAAAAACCTATTATAGAGCATTTAAAAGGTCCAAAACAGGGGCACCTGGGTGGCTCAGTTGGTTGAGTGTCAGACTTCGGCTCAGGTCATGATCTCTTGGTTTGTGAGTTCCAGCCCCACAGAGGGCTCTCTGATGTCAGCACAGAGCCTGCTTCAGATCCTCGGGTTCCCCTTTCTCCACCCCTCCCCCCCCCTCAAAAATAAACATTTAAAATATAAACAAATAAAAGGGCTGAAACGGCTGTGTAGAAAAAGAAATACAACATGTTCCAGGAGGAGAAGTTTGGAAGGAGCTAGGGTAAGGGTGAGTGTGTGCCTAGGAAGGAGCAGTACAAGGGAGTTTTTTGACAGTTCTGTGCCCTGATTGTGGTGGTGGTCACATGAACCCATACATGGAGTGAATTTCATAGAACTATGCCACAAACACACAAAAAGAGTACTTGCAAAACTGGTGAAACACACATTAGATCTATGGTCAATAGTATTTTATCAATGGCACTTTCTTGCTTTTGATAAAATACCGTGAAGTGGCTGAAGGGTACACAGGAACTCTATTATTTCTGCAACTTCTAAGTGAGTCTAAAATCAAATGAAAATATAAAGTTTTTTAAAAGTCACATTCTAAGAGATTCATGAATGAAAAATCTCAAAGGAGAAATTAGAAAGTAGCTTGAATTGAGAAAATAAGATCCGGGTGCCTGGGTGGCTCGGTCAGTGTCCGACTCTTGGTTTCAGCTTAGGTCGTCTCACGGCTAGTGTGTTAGAGCGCCACATCAGGCTGTGCACTGACTGCAGAGTCTGCTTGAGGTTCTCTCTCTTTCCCTCTCTCTCTCTACCCCTCCCCTGCTCTCATGTTCTCTGTCTCTCTCGAAATAAATTAAAAAAAAAAAGATAAAACATATAGCATGGTGACTCCAGTTAGTAATACTGTATTGAATACTTGAAATTTGCAGAGTGCATTTTAAGTGTTCTCAACGCACACACATATACATACACCCACCCATACACAAAAGATAAGTGGAGTGATGGATGTGTTCATTAACCTGATAATCATTTCACAATATATACATATATCAAATCATTACATCATGCAATTTAAATATGTACAATTTTGTCTGTCGATTATACCTCAATAAAGCTGATAAAAAATCATGAATGTGGTTTTTAAAAATAAATAAATGTTAAATAATTACTATATGGTAAAGCAGTTTCATGTAATATTTGAAGAATGACTTAAATGTTGAAAAATTAATCACTATATAAGGATAAAAGAATGGAATTGTCTGAGAAAATATGTAAATAGAGCAGTAGTAACCAGACAAATGGTTATAGCTGAAACTTCAATACTGTTAAAAAATAATATAGGGGCGCCTGGGTGGCTCAGTCAGTTGAGCGTCTGACTTTGGCTCAGGTCATGATCTCACAGTTCCTGAGTTTGAGCCCCGCATCAGATCCTCTGTCTCCGTCTCTCTCTCTGCCCCTTCCCTGCTAGTGCTATCTCAAAAATAAACAAACATTAAAAAAAATATGTAGTTTTTCATTGTTTTTTCTACTTGATAATTTATAGCTTTTGTTTAAAAGGTAAATTATTATAATTTGTAGCTGTTTACAAAATAAAATTAATTTTTCTTTAAAATCTAAGAGAGTAAAGTGTTGGAAATATTCTATGTGTTTTTGTTTTTCCTTTCCCAGAGCTTTTCATTCTTAATTCTATTTACCATGCTACTCCAAACAGGCACCACTGATTACTTAATTTGACTATAATCAAAATGCTAGAAATAAAGTACTTTAATCACGTCTTAAGACTTCCTTGATATAAACATCACAATGACAAAATCTGATTTTTCCCCCACCGTGATAGATAATGCTGATTTAAGTTAAAATCTAATTTTTTAAAACAAGATTAAGGACATTACATGAATTCCTTCAGAGACAATAACAATCCTGCCAAGAAAATTACATTACCCAGTGCACTATCCTAACCATATTGGCTGGGGGGAGTGAGTAATTACCACAACAAACAATGGAGTTGATTTTCAACAGCAGTTCCCTCTCTGTTTCCTATTTGAACTCTTGCTACTTATGTTGAAAATTGTGTATTATCTTCTGATGCATTCTGCCTCATTACTTAGATTCCCAAACTCTCAGGTTCCTCTAAAATCTAACTTCTCTTTCACCTTTTATTTCCTGTTTATTCTCTGTTAGCATACTAAGTACTTTGACAGTAGCAACCCAATGAAGTGTCTCTGATACCAATTCCTTGTACACTGGTGGGAAACAATTTTAAAAATGGAAGAGACGTCAGGAGGAAATCCTGCATTTAGAAAAATGAAGCCAAATTCATTTTATAAAGGAGATAAGAAGCAAAATTTTTTAATAAGTTTTTTAAATGTTTATTTATATCTGAGAAAGAGAGAGAGAGAGAGAGAGAGACAGAGTGCGTGAGTAGGGGATGGGCAGAGAGAGACATAGAATCTGAAGCAGGCTTCAGGCTCTGAGCTGTCAACACAGAGCCCTACGCGGGGCTCTAACTCATGAGCCACTCAGATCATTACCTAGGCCGAAGTCAATGCTTAACCAATGGAGCCACTCAGGTGCTCCAAGAAGCAAATCTTGAGATCCAGCAAATAATATTTTCAGTTGACCCAAAGTATACTTAACCCAAAATAGGTTATTAGATTTGTTATTTTTTTCATTGATTATCAAACTTTCAAAAGTCATCACTGTCAATATTCTTACCTCTATTCTAGAATATTAAAAATAACATGTAGGAGGAGAAGGGTCAGAAGCCACCCTAATGTATCATTTTCCTTACCCATGGTGAAACTCTTCATTTAAATAAATTCTTCAAATTCTACCAAATGGAGATATTCAGGTTAACAATAGTTCTCAAAATGTGAAAATCTTAGAAAAGCTTAAGACGCATTTATTAACTATGGTCATTCATTTTGTCTCAAGTAAGTTTAATAAACAATTGTTTTCAACACCTGACTGAGGTGCTTAGGAGCAACTGTTTCTCTCTCCCTCCTTTTTTTTTTTTTTCTTTGATGGTGTGGGTAGGAAGATGGGGTAGAGGTATATAATTGTGAGGTCCGGATCTGCTTAGTATAAGCGAAGAGAACAACTCTGGATAAAGAGAGAAGAGCATAAATGTTTGATTTGCCTGTGGCTTGTGGGAAAGACTATCAAAAGGTGGGAGGGGCACGTGGAAGGGAAGACAGGAGGGCACTGAAAAGAAACTCCACTTTTTCCACGGTTTTGTCTAAAGTAGTTACTCATGTAATGACAACAAAGTATCATCCTTAGTTGACTCTATCGGAGCTAATGGGCTCGTTTCATTTGCCATGGATTTTTCCCTCCACAGGAGATCCGGACCAGGAACCTACCTACATCTGCTTCAAATCATGCATCGTACAGAATCTCTGGGCAGCAAGGGACTGGGGGTGGCATGTGGCATCTGTGCGACAGGTAGGAGATGGCTAACCCTTGTTCAAGGTCACACCGGTAAGCAAACAGCCTGGAAAACGCTGTTTCTCTTGGAAATGCCTGCCCCACTTATTCTGAAACGTTGACTCCCTATGTTTCATTCAGATTTTTGCCTGCTTATTACCTTCTCAGATCTAGACCATCCTGGACAAATCTGAACAGATTCCCACCCCCATCCCAACCACCCTATTATTCTCTATAGTAGCACACTTGGTTTCTTTTTTTTTTTTTTAATTTTTTTTTCAACACTTGGTTTCTTTATAGTAATTAATACAACTTGTACTTGTCTACTCATCTGTTTACTTGTATATAAAATATTATCTTGTTTGGTACAAGTAAATAATAAGCCTTGATAAAAAGAATATGCCTTTGTACTGGTCTTCATGTTTATATTTTGCAAATATTTATTTAGCACGTATGGTATTTCAAGAAATATTTGTAGCACAAGAGATCAATGGGACACAAGCCAAACCTAGTTCCTTATTAAAGCTGAAAATATATTAGTGAATACTGACTGGGAATTTAATAATTGCAACTTAAATTGTATTTTTTTTTTTTTAAGTGGGCTCCATGTTCAACATGGGGCTTGAACTCACGACCCTGACATTAAGAGTTGCGTGCTCTACCAACTGAGCCAGCCAGGCACCACTTAAATTGTATTTGCTTCAAGTTTATTTATTTATTTTTGAAAGAGAGAGCAAGCAGAAGAGGGGCAGAGAGAGAGAGGGAGAGAGAGAATCCCAGGCAGGTTCCACACCGTCGGCACAGAACCTGATGTGGGGCTTGAACTGATGAACCGAGAGATCATGATCTGAGCTGAAATCAAGAGTTGGATACTTAACTGACTGAGCCACCCAGGCACCCATAAATTGTATTTTTTTTATATACACATACTTTTTTGCCTGTTTAGAATCAAAGAATATTTTTCACTTCCACAGGTAACTGTGCTTTCTCTCATTTTTCTTGATACATGGGGTCTTCTTGGCCTGGTTTTTATTTTACCACCTGTAGTAGACACATGGATACAGAAAGCAGTCCATGTTTAACTCTGTTATGAGAAAACCCTGTGCAAGTGCCATGTAAATAGCAACTGATCCCTGGTCTCTGTGATGAGGACACAACAGGAAATGGAAAGACGTGGGGAGCTGGAGAAAACATGCCCCAAATAAAGGGTGCCACACCACCGCTGCTCTGTAATTTTACTGTTTGTGAGAGCTCAGTTTTTCAAGAGAAGCTAGAAGTCTGGGTTGGATTTTATTTATATTAAAGTATCCGATTTTTAAATTGTTTGGGCTAATTAAATGAAATGTGGCAACACCAGGCAGGTCAAACAAATATGATGTTAGACCATATTCAGCCCTCTTGATATCTGTTTCCTCCATCTTAATGTTCATTAGGATTTCTCATTTTCAACTGATAAGACTCTTTGACCACTAACACTCGGGACATTTAAAGGCAGATAACTTTCTATTTCTTCCTTTCACAGTACGTAACAGGTACTTACAAAATATTAGTTGAGTAGACTGACTGAATGAAATCATTCACACTTTGTAATGTGGTTCAAAAGTAAGAGTTATTTAATTTCTCTGAAGTGAGAAAAATTGAATAATAAAAATGTATTTACATATTTGATAACTGTAACAGTGAACAATTTTGAGCACTTTCTATGTACTAGGTGCTTTGAGGTCTTGCCCTAGTAAATCATTACGATGATTCTGTGTAGTAAGACTATCATTGTCCCCTAACTCGTCCAAAGAGTTAGTAAGCTACAGAGTTATTAAAGGGAAGAGATATAAAATAATCTAATTCTGACTCCAAGTCCCAAGTATCAATCACTTAATTATTATTCCATGTTCATTTGTATTAAAGAACAACCATAACATAATAAAGACCTATGAAACAAATATTGTTTTGTTCTGGAAACTGACACTGGTTTTTGCATCAGCTACATAATCTAAGAGAACAGAGATATAATACGAGGTAAGAACTTGGAAAAATCCAAGGACTTTTGGAGAAGTTGTAGGTTGAGAAGGAAAACACAAGGCCCCAGAATGGGACGAGAGACTCGCTTTAATCAAAAGCGATGAAAAGTGGAGTGCTAGGAATCAGAAAAAAAGCTATCTGGAAAAGTTTTTTTCGAATCCTGGCTGCATATTAGAGTCATCCGGGAAGTTTTTAAAAAAAGACTCCTGCCTGGTTGCAAGGGCAGACTCTTTGAGAAAGAGACCACAACATCAGCATTAGAAACAAAACTAATCAAAACTCTTTAGATGGTTCCAAAATACAGCCGGATGGAAATTTCTGCCTCAGATTATCCAGTGATAGTCAAACTAAACTCTTAGAGGATCCTCAGAAGTGCCTCAAGTTTAGGGAAGAGTAGGTCGGACTTCATGCCGCTCGTTCCCGTCAGTCTCATTGGCTCTGCTTTGATCTGTTTCGTATACTGGGCTTCTGCATTAGATTTCATTTGAAAAAAAGTTTTGTAGTAAAAAATAAAGAGATGGCTTTTCATCGTTCTATCCCCCTCAGTTTTAAATTGGAAACTGAGGAATAAAGGGGCCAATACAGAGGCTGCCACAAGACACGTGGATTTCAAGGACCCATCTCCGTGGCTTTGATCAGAGACAGAGAGACACGTAGAAATGAGGTGTCAGGCACTGGACACTGGAATGCCGCCTCAGTGCCACGCGCAGTCTCCATAGATGTCCTCGCCAGTGGCGACAGTTGAAATAACAGAAAAACCAGCTGGCTCAGTTAATCTTGGGCAAGTTCCTATAAATGATGGAAACTAATTTCCATCCAGAATCCTGTAAGAGACAGAACACAGTACTTGGTGTTCCAGTCTTTGAGATTTCTTTCAACTTCAGGAAGAACTTGGACTGGATGCTGAGTACCAGTTGTCAAGTCACTACACCAGGCTCCACCATGTTAGGACTCTTAAATGCCACGTGATTGTTCAGCGATAAGCAAAGGTCAAAAGTGAAAAACAAATATGAAGGAAAAAGAAAAATAACTTAGCAAAAAGGATTTAAAAATGGGCAAGGAAACAAAAATGAAAGATTTAAAAAAACTGCAACTGAAAAAACTTGAAAAAGCTGGAATACAATATAAATTAAGACACATACTAGAAAGTTAAGAGGCCAAAAGAGAAAGTTCTATAAGGTGTTTCTTTTTCACTTACTGGTATTCTGTTAATTACCATTGGGTAAAACCTCAGTATAGAGACAAGATCTGATCTTTTGTCTTCTAATTACTACTGATGACTGATTTGAGTCTGAGAATATTGATAATAAAATCAATGGACAATGTTTTCCATTGTAGGACAATGTTTTCGTAACTGTATGAAGATGAAAGGGACCTTAAATTTTCTTTTTTTGTCTTTATTATTGCTAAATGGTCATCTAGCCCATGTTTGATTTATTAAAATGTTTACTAAATGGCTTTTGTGTGCTAAGTACTATATTAGGTAATGAGGACAAAAATGTGAAGATGACACATCTAGTTAGACATATCTGTGCTTCGTGGAGGTATATTCAAATACAGAAAAAAGATAAAAAGTAAAAGTATTGTAAGGGGGAAGAACCAGGGCACTTAACAATAGGGAATGAATGGATAAAAATTGTGCATTACTTTAGATACAGTGGTCAAAGAGTGATGGCAGATCAATATTTCCAGTGGTGAGAAAGCACTATTTCCAAAGGCACTCCATTTCTGAGGGAAGAGAAAGTGTGAGAGTTGAAGGTACCACAGTCCAGAATGGCTTAAACAGATTATAACAGAATGTGGCATGGGATGAGACTGGAAATGGCCTTGAGGAGCATATTAAGAAATGTACACTTTAGGGTGCCTGGGTGGCTCAGTCTAAATTAAGCATCTGACCTTGGCTCAGGTCATGATCTCACAGTTCACGGGTTCAAGCCCTGTGTCGGGCTTTTTGCGGGCAGCACGGAGCCCACTTAGGATTCTCTCTCTCTGCCTTTCCCAATGCTCTCACGCTCTTTCTCTCTCTCAAAATAAATAAACATATAGGAAAAAACAGAGTTGAAACTCGTAAATTTGTGTTGAATTTTACAAAGATCACTTATATTGTGTATAAAGAATAAACTTCAGCGGTGCCTCAGTGGCTCAGTCGGTTAAGTGTCCAACTTCAGCTTGGGTCATGATCTTATGCAGAAGGTAAAGTGATTGACAGTGCCTTAAGTGACATATACTTATCATGGGACCCCCCTCTCCTCCACCACTGGCAGGGGTCTCAGGTAGCTTGTTGGTTAGGTGATGAATCTCTGATAAATGAAACACAGCAGTTTTGACCTGAATGATAATAAAAGTCAGCATTACAGAATATTTTTCCCACGTCAAAGAAGCACCCAGTGAAAAACTTTTAGGCATCAAGATGCTTGGTTTTTCTAGAAACAGAAAAAAAGACCAAGATGGCTGAAGTTCTGGGATTGGGAATAGATGAAATCAGAGATGAAGGAACAAAAACATGTGGGGTCTTCTATGAGGTGGAGTGGTGCCATTTACTGAGATTAAAAAGAAATTCTGGAAATGCAGAAATGTTATTCAAAAAAGAACAAAAACCCAAACAAAAAACCTGGGGTACAAATTTAGAGAAAACCCAACCATTTAGCATGTTAAGTCCAAAGTACTTGTGGGGCAATCCAAGTGAAGTCACCCAGGAGGCTGGCACCTGGGAGAAAAGTCCAGTTGGCACATAGATGTAGTAATTGAAGCCATGGGAGTTGGAAGTTGGGAGAGTATATAAAGTGAAAAACAGGCCTGGGACAGTCCTAAGGGACCCAGCAAATTTCAGTGAGAGAGAAGGAGCAGTTAGAACCAAAGAAAAAGTAGGAGAGGATGTGTCACAGAAGCCAAGGGAGGAGATAGGTAACACTCAATTTAACAAGGATATACATAATAATATCAGATGGTGGTAACTGTTAAGGAGAGAAATCAATCAAGGTAAACAGGGAAATAGGAAAGGTGGGTGGGGAGAGCACATTTCTTCTTTCCTTTTAAATGGTGGGACAAGGCAGGCTTCATTGACATTTGAATAGAAATGTGGGCAGAAGTGATAGCCAGTAGTGTCTAATATTGCTGAGAAGCAAATTACAAGCTGAAAAGTGGTAATTTTTGACAGTTGGTTTATGTGATGGGAAAATATGCAGCAGTTAAAAATGTTTTTGAAGAATAAATGACTTGGAGAAATGTCTGTATTATAATTGCAAGTGAACAAAAAGCAGAAATTTATATATATTAGCCTAAATTTGAAAAGTAATTTAAACGTAATTTCCAGAAGGAAATATCCTGTTCTGAGGGCATCTATGCATGGTGGGATAATGGGTAACACTTATCTCTATCATGTTCAAAGTTTCTGCAGAGATGTTTTTAATTAAAAATAAAATAAAATGTTTTTATTTTGCTGTGAACATGACACATGATAAAGAATAAGGAATTATTCTAAAAAGCTACCATCCAGGCGTGCTTGGGTGGCTTAGTTGGTTGAGCGACTAAGAAATATATGTGTATGTGTGTGTGTACACATATATATTTTTATCATTATGGCAGCTTTTAGGACAAGAGGCTCAAAATCACCAACTAATTAAAACCAAGGCTCAATTTCCTTCAGCAGTGCATATAACTCTTATGAGCTTTGCAGTTGAGTGTGACCCTTGAATATCAATCTCATTTCATAATTGGTTGCACGATCTCTCAAATATGCAGTTTGGTCAAACAAAAAAACACTTAATTTTCCTATACTCTTTTGGCATAGAGATTTATACTAACAATTAGTCTTACTGAGAGTTAATATTTGGGGCAGGCAGTCTAGATTTCAACTTGCTCTATTCCATATTGGGAACATTCTCTTGCTGTCCCAGACAGGACAGCAAAATAACAGCTGCTAGTAAGCCAGACCTGCTGGCTCAGTGCTAACAGAAAGGAAAGAAGCTTGTGGCACCTGGGTGGCTCAGTTGGTTGAGTGTCCACCTTCCACTCAAGTCATAATCTCACAGTGAGTTCGAGCCCCATATCAGGTTTTCTGCTGTCAGCCTGTCAGCACAGAGCCTGCTTCAGATCTTCTGTCCCCCTTCCCCTGCTTGCACTCTCTCAAAAATAAACATTAAAAAGAAAAAAAAAAAAAAGGCGAGGAATGGGGCACCTGGGTGGCTCAGTCGGTTGAATGTCTGACTTCAGCTCAGGTCACAATCTCGCGGTTCGTGGGTTTGAGCCCTGCGTCGGGCTCTGTGCTGACAGCTCAGGGCCTGGAGCCTGTTTTGGATTCTGTGTCTGCCTCTCTCTCTGCTCCTCTCCTGCTCACACTCTGTCTCTCTCTCAAAAATAAAGATTAAGCAGTTTTTTTTTAAAGGCTGGGGGAGAAAGGAAAGAAGCAAACCCCTCTGAGTTCTTGATAACCATGCACAAGTTTTTCAGGACCTTTGCAATAATCCTTAGTTCCTTGGGAGTCATCAGTGTTGCACCTTCTCAAAGCTCCATTCTTTGGCATCATTAGTGTAACTATGGCTTCCCAAATTCCAGTTGGAAAGATACTTAACAAAACCATGTTGAATTACAGTCCAAATTCACTTCTTGCAGATTATGTTTGTGAAATTGCTTACTACAATTTATTAGTAACCCTCAAATCAGAACTTCTGTTGCTTTCATGGGCATGTGTATGTTGCAGAGTAGCAGCAAATCTGTCATCAGACATGTATGGGCCCAAATGAAGTGAGACCAGGTGACACTGTCTTATCTCTGCTCTCATACTGTAAACAAGTGCCCTTTTCATGGTATATATTTTTTGCATTATATATTTTTGCATGGTATATTTTTTTGTTGGTGATTTTGCTGTTTAAAATGGTCCCTAAGTATAGTGCTGTGTAGTGGTTGTTCCTAAATGCAAGAAGGCACTGATGTACCTTACTGAGAAAATGTTAGGTAATATTTGTTCAGGCCATGAGCTGTTGGTTGAGTTTAATGTTAGTGAATCAACAACAGGTTCTAAATAAAATATCTTAAAACAAGGTTATGTATTGATCAATTGATGAAAATGTGACCAGAGGTTCACAGGAACCCAATCCTAGATTCCTCCCAGATGCAATGCTACAATATTCACTAATTCAGTGTTTGACTTTATAGAAATAACTGCGAGTAATAAAAATGAACTATATACAGTTACATAGTAGTGAACTAGAAATTAGAATATTTAGGACAATGTGTGTGCCATTTAGAGCTTTAAAATTATAAATTTAAAAGACTGCATACAAAAAATATCGTATTACTCCATTATTACTCATCTCTAAGTATATGGCTGACTGTAGTGCATTGTTTTTGATGTTGAATTCAACTGAACTATAAATCTCAATCTTCTATTCCTCTGTAATACCTACCCACCTCCTTTCCTTTTTCCTCCTATTTCTTATCATCCTTTCCAGGGTAATTGCTCATGGCCTCAAATACTGTCTTCCAATCAGAAAACTCAAACCTAAATTTCTAATCTTCACATCTTTTCTGGCTCTGGATTTGTATTCCAAATGCCTGTCTGACATATCCACAAATTTCCCTGTTACAAATCATGCCCAATTTTACAAACAAAATTCATTTTTTCCCCTCCATAAGCCATTCTCTTCTGCGTATATACCTCATCTGAAGTAATGAACTTTCTTATCATATAAACCAGTTTACTCTCACAAAAATCATTTTTTTTTTTTAATTTGCATCCTAGTTAGTTAGCATATAGTGCAACAATGATTTCAGGAGTAGATTCCTTAGTGCCCCTTACCCATTTAGCCCATCCTCCCTCCCACACCCCCTCCAGTAACCCTGTTTGTTCTCCATATTTGAGTCTCTTTTGTCCCCCTCCCTGTTTTTATATTATTTTTGCTTCCCTTCCCTTATGTTCATCTGTTTTGTATATTAAAGTCCTCAAATGAGTGAAGTCATATGATATTTGTCTTTTCTGACACAATCTTTTCTTAAAAAAAAAAATTGTTTATTTTTGAGGTGGGGGGAGGGTCAGAGGGAGAGAGACAGGGAGACACAGAATCTGAAGCAGGCTCCAAGCTCTGAGCTGTCAGCACAGAATTTGATGCAGGGCTCGAACTCACAAACCGTGAGATCATGACCTGAGCCCAAGTCAAAGAGTCGGACACTCAACCGAACCACCTAGGCGTCCCTCAGTGAGAAACTTTATAGATGCTTAATATATTTTATAATCTAATCCTACGTTATTAGCCTGAGACCCATTTCTAACAAGCTCCTAGGCAATGCTGAAGACCATAATTTTCACAAGAGACCACAAAGCAGGAAGTATTATATGGAAGTCTAAGAAAGAGATGACACTTTAGTAAGTTTTTGTATGGGGGGGCAGGTGTGGTGGTAAGACTTAGACCGGAAGGTAACTAAATTTAGAAACTCCAGTTACTAAGTCTATCTTATTATGTGCATATTCCGCTCTTCACCTAATGTTCCTTGTTCCTTGCCTTTTATGCATCCATCCCACAACATGTAATGTAGAACATCCTTATTGTAGCATTTCCTGAATTACCAGTGTTTGTTGTAATTTTCTCTTTGCCGAAGTTATTTAAGAACATTCCAAAAATTCCAAGTGTGTGATTTTCCAACATCTAGTCTTAGCTTCAAGGCTGTTTTGCAATGTGGTCATTTGTGTAATGTGATCATACATTAAAGTTTTCTCTGTATCCTAACGTTAGATCATTTAGACATGTTTCAGGATAATCTGAAAATACAAATGAAGTAGCAAAGTAATACCTACTATACATACATACACACACACACACACTCCTATTTAATTACTTTATCTCCTTTCACTTACTTTACTAAGGACTATGAACGTTTAAGAGTCCATCAGTTTTTGCCATATGTATGTTAAGAATTACTTTATTAAATACATAAAATGCAACAATTTTAAGTCTACACTTAAAATGACTTATGTATACATCAGTAAAACCACCACTCAGATACTGAACATCTTACATATGAATGCCACGTTATTTACCACATAAAGCTTAAATATTACATCCTACAGCTTTATACTTTGTTATAGCTTAAATTCTGATAACAACGTTGCTCCTACTTCAATTTCTAGGACTTTGTTTCCTTGCTGTTTTTCACACTTCCTCTCCAATCCATAAAGCTGGTATATTCTAATTTACCCATAACCTTATTTCAGTGCCAAATTTACTTATAATGAACTACTACATGAAACAGGAACTACTGCTTTTCCCTGGACAAGATGTACATAAAACAAAGTTTTCATCTACCACCTCCCCAACCAGGAATTTAGAAATTTTCTTTTTACACAGTATTCACATTACAGATAAAATTGTTACTTTTTTCCCCACTATAATTAAAAATAGAGGACACAAAACTGTACCGATTTCCCATTTTGTCAGATTAACACTTGGAATGCCTTTACTGTGTCCTGTCCACACTGACAAAGCCCTTTTATTTTACTTATGTTTAGCTGAAGAGCTTGCATATCTTTGTCTACAATGCATACTAAAAATAACAGCTCTTACTTGCTTTCTAAATTATACATTTACCACACCTTTGCAGTTTAAAATGAGAGAAAGTGAAATTTTACATTTAACTTACAAATCTATTTTTTGCACTTAGTCTTATAACCCCACATCTAACAAGTTAATCTTAAGGCTGTTTAACTAGCTTTAATGCTTACCCAGTTTTTTTTTTTACCCTATTTTTTTCATACAATTGCTTCACTACCCTTGAATTGTTTTAACTTATGGTTTTTATGGGTTGCAGTAACGTCATTTAACAAATTTTTCAAGGACAGCATTTGGGTGATATACTTTATACTTTAACTCCTGAGTATCTGTGAATGTCTTCCAGTTGCCCTCGTATAGAAATAACTTAGCAGGATACAGAATTCTTGGCTCAAAATTATTTTCCCTTAAACCTCTGTAGACATTGCTTGTCTTTTTGGCATTCGGAGCTGCAAAAGAAATTTCAGGTCAGTCTGACTTTTACCCCTTTATGAGTAACCTGCTTTCTCTAAATACTCGTAGAATTTTTTCTTTATCTTCCAGTTTAACGTCACTAGGGTATGTCTAAGTGTTGCTTTCTTTTCGTTAAGTTCTGGTAGCCTATGAGCTTTTCTATTTGCCGATCTAGTTAGTCCCTCAAGTCTGGAAAATTTTCTACTATTGGTTCCTAAATTTTGTCTCTGCTTCAATTGCTTTGTCATCTATTTCAGGTATTCTTATTATGCGTAGATTGCATCTCTTGGTCAGATTCTCTAGTTGTCTCTTCTATCTTTTCCCTTTTTTTCCTCATGCTTAGTTTCTTTTTTCATTTATTTCTGTAATTCGTTTTTGTGGCCGACCGGGTTTGCATGTTTCCGTTCTCTTTCAATTCTCTTATACTTTTCCAAGTGCTCTGACAGTAGCCTCTTTATCTTCGAGCATAGGTCTGTAAGCTCCTGTACCATATGGTGGTCCATCCTTAAAACCTCTTCGGTTTCCACTTCTATATCCATTTCAAGAGGCGGCATTTTCTCAATTGTGAGCGGTTTCTGAACTCAGGTATTACGACCTTTAAAACAATGAACAAAACTTAATTCCCTACCGTTTGACTGACTCAGCCCAAAGATTCCCATGGATAGTTATTAACAGTTTTACTTATATGTTTTCTTTTTCTTCCTTACCTTTTGAACAGCACTTCTCAGGAATTTGACCAAAAGAAACGATTAGAGAACGCCGTCCGTCTGAAGACCCAACGAAAGGTAACGAACTTCCAAAATGGCTCCCGTCACGTCATCACTGCGCGCCTCACGTCAGAGCCGGTAGCCTGACGCGTAGCTTTATTCCTGAAGGAGCTATAACGCGCTAGCCAATCACGAAGCAGCAAACTGCAGCGGTCAAGCCACACCCCCACGCGCTGTCGTGCCCGCTCCCCCCCCACGGCCTCGCCTCCATAGACCAGAGTCACGGGAGTGCGCATGCGTCTATCGCATCGCCTTTCTCTTCGGCCCAATGACTCTGCTTAGATCCGGTACCGCCTCGAAGGCGGGACTGGGTCCCAGCCGCGACCAATGGCACCCCGGGTGAGGGTGAGGGGTGGAAGGTGCCTGTTAGCTCGTGGTGCAGCTACCGGCGCGTGTGCTGGGCTACCTGGTCGTCATGGAGGCAATCTTGGCGGAAGAGCTTGCTGAGGAAGAGCAGCTAGTGAGAAGGCATCGCAAAGAGAAGAAGGAGCTGCAAGGTGACCAGGGGGTGGGAAGTCTCCCGGACCCAGGAAAGGGCGCGTGGCGGGTCGGTTCTGAGGAATCTTGAGAGGCTTCTGATCTGGCTCCTCCTAGACTTTCCCAAAGTAGCTAGTATCCTCTTCCCTCTTAATCCCCTATCCCGGTGGTCCCTTAATCCGCCAGATCTTCAGAAGCTTCCTTTTCTTAGATCCGCCACGTCTCGGCTTCCCCATGTCACCGCCTGGGTGCTGGTGTCTGAGAATACCTCCAAGCCGTGATGTTGGGCCCAGACTGAACCGCCCCCTCCCCTGTCTCCCTTTCCCGTTCCTGAACCTGTTACCGACACTTGGATCTAATGGATGCTCTTAAAATACCTCACCTCAATTTTGAGGACTGAAAAGGGATAGTTAAAAGATTTAAAACTTGAGTCATTTTTCTTTTTCCTTTTCCTATCACACTAAACAAACGTACAGTTTTGAGGATTTTCTTTTTGTCTCCATCTGAGCTCTTATCTGTAAATGTCTAATAACGCAGTTACTCTTCTATCATTATTTGTTTCCACCTTTCTCCCCTTATTGTCCCCATTTCTCATTTCCTCTCAATCCTGAATTGTTGACTTAATGATTTTGGTGGCTTTTCAGCCAGAATTCAGGGTATGAAGAATGCTGTTCCCAAGAATGACAAAAAGAGGAGGAAGCAACTCACCGAAGATGTTGCTAAGTTGGAAGCAGAAATGGAACAGAAACATAAAGAAGAACTGGAGCAACTGAAGCTGACTTCTAAGGAAAGTAAAGTATGTAAAGTAATGTTTCTCTTTGCCTACAGCATTTGAAAGCCACTGCCCATCTCTAATATTAAACTGTTGACTATGTGACATCGTACAATTAGAGGGAACGGAAGTCACAATCATGCGTCACCATTCATTAATATTTCTGTGACCAGGTTTACATGGTAATGTGTTTTTGTAAGGGAGGTCAGCAAAAAAAGTACGCGTCAACTATTTACTTGCCCCATAGAGGAACAGATTGATAAAGTGGACTAGAGGAAGCTTCACCAAATGGAAGTTAGGACTTCTAGTCCCAGAATTGCCATTAAATAGTATTGTAACCTTGCTAAAGTTACTTAAACTTCCTGAGCATAAACTTCTCCACATATAATGTGATATAAATACTTCTGCTGCTTAAGCACGAGATTCTGTAAGAATCAAATGGGACAGCAAATATGAAATCATTTTTAGATTATAAAGTGCTTTATGAACAAGTTGTAATGAGTGAAAATTTACGTTTCTTGGGTAAATTGGAGCATACTGTCATTTTAACTAATACTTACTGTGGCTAATAGGTATTGTGTGCCAAGCACTTCAACATGTTTGTATTATCTCGTAATTTTTATAGTAACATACTAAGATATTATCCATGAAGTGAATGTAAAGAATCTCATTTTTCAAGAGGGAAATAGACTCAGAGAGATTAAGAACTTACTTCTGAACAGCTATTAAGTGCCAAAGCTAGAATTCAAAATCAGGATGGTCTTACTCCCAAGATGTGAATATTGAATTCTGTTACAACTTTGTATGGTGTGGTAGTTTATTGCATGAGTTTGGATACCAAGGATCACAGCCTCCATAACATTATTCCATTTTCGATAGTTAGAATGTTATGTCTGTGCAAAGTTTTATCTACCGTAATGTGGTTTTATTAAGTTTATTTTTGGTCTGTTCTTGACAGGGAAAACTTGTCTGTACTGATTAACAGTGGTCATTATATTAAACATATTCTCATTTTCTTTAGCCCTGTTAGCTAGTCATCAAGATCCTGGCCTTCTGTGCCTTAACATTTTAATAAAAAAAATTTTTATTTATTTATTTATTTTTGAGAGACAGTGAGACATAGTGAGAGTGGGGGAGGGGCAGAGAGAGAGGGAGACACAGGATCCGAAGCAGGCTCCAGGCTCTGAGCTATCAGCACAGAGCCGGACGCTGGGCTCGAACCCACAGACCATGAGATCATGACCTGAGCCGAAGTCGGACACTCAAACCAACTGAACCACCCAGGCGCCTCTGTGTCTTAGCATATTTTATTCCCAAGTAACCTAGTATGATGCCCAGGTGTTTGTGTTGTCACAATCATGGTATTCCAATTATCTTCTCATTTGCAATTTTGAGCTTTCCTACGTTTCCAAGGACAAAAATGTTTGATTCTTAAGCTACATGTTGTTTGTTAAAATACAAGCTCCCATTTTACTTTGACCTATTGTCTCTTTCATTGACTTAAGCTTGTTTTCTTTCTGAATGCTATATGAATTCTTATGTCATTGCTTTCCAGATGCTTTTCTGTTTCTTGCCTATTGTCAGCATGGCAGTTTGTAGATTTTAGCAGATTCCTCTGAAAAATATAACAATATTCATTTTATTAAAGTTGATGTAACTATTATTTGAAATCTTAATTTGGTTTTGATATTTTGATAATTTGGGAATAGCCTTGAAGAGTGCTGGCTCTATTGTTACTAGAGGTCTCTATATGCATTATGTATGTATCCTACTAAAAACTGGTTTAAGCTATAGTTGCAATAATAAAATGCTAGCTACTAATCCTGATCGTTAAAAGTCTAGCATCTTCTTTAGCAAACACATGATAGCCATTTGATGATTAAGATTGGTTGTGCTATCTGAACAATACCTTAACTTTTCTACCTATAGTTACCAGTTTGTAAATGGGAAAGGATAGAGAAAGCTCAATATGTTACTACGGTCAAGAAGCAGGGTTCATCAGGTTCTGGCTAATTAAGATGGAGAATGGCCTTTCCTGCCACATTTGAGCTTATGAAGGCAGTAGTGAACTGAGCCAGTGCAGGACCTTATGTATCCTATACGTACTGTCAATACTTAGAGAAGGGAAGGGTGGACTGCTGAATGAGTTGGCACATACAGAAAGTATTTGGGTTAATGGAGTAGGAATTGGAAGCAAGAAGGAAAAGCCTGCAGGGATGAGCATTATCTTTGGAGAGCTGTAAGAAAACCTTTTGGGAATCGGACGAATTCTCCCTTAAAAATAGAGAAAGGAGACACAACCATGTCTTGTAATAACGTATCTAGTAGTATTATTCAAATTTGAGTTGTGGGATTACATGCATTTGTGATTTTTTTCAATAATTTAATAGTCTAATACTTTGAATGATAAATTAAAAGTATTTTTCATTAATTCGTTAATGCTTTTTGTTTCCTTCAGATAGATTCTGTTGCTGTTAACATTTCAAACTTGGTTCTTGAGAATCAGCCACCTCGGATATCAAAAGCACAAAAGAGACGGGTATGAATGTCATGTCACCAAGTAATTAAGTTAGTGCTGTATGCTTATTACTCTCTTAGGTGTTGTGTAGGAAGGGAGTAGGAAAAAAAATGATGGAGTTCCTTGTCAAAGGACCTGAGCTAACATTTATTAGGCATTTGCTGTTTGCTAGGTACAATGCTAGGCTTATTATAGATTATATGAAATCTCATTTACTCCTGATTATAATCCTGTGAAGTAGATTCTTAATCTCATTTTAAGAAAATAGGCCTAACCAGTATAAAATAACATGTTCCGTTTCTAGTTCTCTTAAGAGAGTGGGCATAGAAGGGGAGTGTGCAAAGAATATTTTTTACAAATATATTATCCCAGACTTAATAATTTAGAATCTACACAGTGTGGGCCCAGATGGTTCTGATGCACAATTTTGGTTAAAAACTATGGTACTAAGTGGTGAAACAAGGATTTGAATCTAGAAATTAAGCAAGATACACAGGTGTCCAAAATTCTGAGGTTTATGCAGGTACCTATATAATGGTTAGCTGCAGTGGGAATTCAGAGAAGGAAAAGTTCATTGTGACAAGTGTTAAATGAGTTAGAATTTTAAGAAAATAGTTATTTAAAGAGGATATTTGAAGTACGATAAATAGCACGCATGTGGGCATGAAATAATTCTGCATCATGGTGAGAGCTATAAGGAAACTGATTTGTTGGAAGTAGTGAGTTCATGAAATCAAAACTATGGGACTGAGATTAGATAAGTAAGGGCTGTTCACTTGGGAAAAGAAAAAGGGGTTTTAAAAACAGTCTGTTTAGTCTCTAGTATTGTTTTACTAACACTTGATGTTTTATAGGATTTAAATACTTATTTTTAAGCTAACTTAGCGTTTTATAATTTAGTAGTACCCAGTTTAATTGGGCATGGTATTTGGGATCAGACTTTTGAAGGTTTTAATCCTACTTACTGTTGTGACTTTGGGTAAGATTCTCAACCTTTTTAAACCTGTTTCATATGTATAAAATGGGTGAAATAATACCTGCTTTGTAGAGTTATTGTAAGTATTAAGTAATGTACTGTTGCCAAAGCCCTAACACAGTGCCTGGAGAACTAGCGGGTCAGCCAATGATAGTATGTTTACTGTGTTCAGTCCTGCGTAGTGTGCCTCTTACAAATTCAACCCAACACCAGTAGCTTGTTTTTTGTTGTTTGAAAGTTGATTAAGTTGCAAATGGTCAAACATTTTCATGCTTATATAAGATTGTATTCTTGAGTAAATCTTATGATTGTGAATTTCACAGAATCATGAAACTTAGATTTTATGGTATCTTGGAGGTTATCTGTTTTAACTCCCTACTTAAGATACATGTTCTCTTTGTGATAGCCTTATAGTTGTCATCTAGCTGCTATAGATCAAAAGCAAAGGGCAGAGTTTTTGCTTGGCAGTAGCATAACAAAATATTTATTGGGATTGCCTCTACTTAGTAATTGATACATCTTGGAGTAGCCTATTTAATTTTGGAAAACATAGGCCCCAACTCCTTCCTGTCTGTATCTAATCTTATTCATCCCCAGCTGGACCCCAGCTGGACCAAAACAAAAAATTAAACTGCCTTTTCTCAAACATTTTGTTACTTTTCTCCTGAAACAATGCATAGCTAAAATGCATACCTTTTCAACTATACCCTCAAAAAATTTAGTATCTTTTGTAGTCAGCTGCTTAAATACTTGGCAGAGAAAACACCCTAGAAGTAATTCCCAAAGTTTTTTTTTATTGCTTTGTTATATTAATAGCATTAATAAGATTCTGGAACTGAAAACACTTAAAAGTTTATATAAGAAAATGAAACTTGAACTTTTTTTTCTTTTTAGACAAAGGCACCAAGGAATAAAAAGAATGGTGTTTGTCTTTGGGAGAGATACAACTCTCTTTTAGAAAAACATGACAAAAAGTTATAAATATTTATTATTGGAGTATCGGACAAATCTCTTATTTTTAATTGAGAAAAAAAGGGGAGTATTTTATTTAATTCAGCAGACTTGAATGGAAGAAGCTCTTTGGTATGCTGGAAAGAGCCCCAAGTAGAACTCAGGAGAACTGGGTTCCAAAAATAGGAAATTTGAGAGCCAGAATGAGTTCTAGTTCAATTTCTTCATTTTTCAAAATTGTCAGTGGCATACTGAAAGTTTGATACCAACCCAGGACTAGTACCCAGCTCTTAAGATTCCTCTTCAGAGTTGATTTTGCTGCATGACTTCATTGACAGGACTCTAGTTTTACTGACAATATATTTATGAAGTTAAGTGCTGTTTTCATCTTACATATATGCTTTTATTAGGTTTAATTGTTGCCATTCTGTCTCCAGCACTTGGGCTGTAGAAACCACAGTGCCTAGTGCCACTGGGAAACTATTAGTGGCTGGGAAAAGAATCCAGTGAATTTCCCACCTTGTGCCCTGGAAAGGAAACATAGTTACTGTGTAACATTAAAGTGGAGCTTGAGGACAAAAGTGAAATGCTTGGATTAGATTTTAGAAGCTTAAACGGTTTAGTATAAAATTCCACTCTTCCAGTAACTAGTACATAACATCATTAACTCCAGCTCCCATCTGCTCCAACTTTTATTCTGATTTAGGTGCCTGGATAGAAGGAGCGCTCTGTGTTGTCCTTGGTCCCACTCTGCTTCTAAACCAGCTGTATGGCCTTTGGAAATCTTTCTGCGTGCTGTTTCCTCAGAGGAAAATGAGGGGTTTTGGATTAGATGATATCCAAGGTGCTTATCCTCCCTCTCCCCTCTGAAAATGTTTTTTAGACTTTCATAAAGTAACAGTGCCATCTTGTGTTTTAAGATTTTTATGCCGCTGTGATGCACAGTTGTAGGTATGCAGTGAAATAAATTTGTTCATGTTATTTCTGGCATGGTTGGATTTGGGTGGAATAAACTTAAACAGGTGTATATTTCATTAGGAAGATAATACTGCTTTTGATTCAGGTAACTTACAAATCACTTTAGGTTCTAGTATGGCACCTACCAGGCAAGTAGTTCAAATGTGTGACAGTAAGTTACATTGAAATTTGCCTTTCCATTAATTTTTCTGCCCCAAGGAGGAATGAGAGCTAGGGACATGACAGTCTTTACCTTTTCTTACTTTTTCTTGATTTTTATTCTCTTAAATTGAAAAGCAGTCATGACCAGCATATAAATGAAGCATATTCATGGTAGAGAATTAGATGCAGAAAAGCATGCATGTGTGCACACACACAAAACAAAACTTATTTTGTAAACAAAAATGAGACTCTTAAATACAGAGAACAAACTGATGGTTGCTAGAGGGGAGGTAGATGGGGAATGGGCATGGGGGGCAAACAAATTATTTTGTAATTGTACCATCCAGAGAAAAGCACTATGAATATTTTGTGTATATTTTTCTAATTTTTAACTATGTATGTGTAGATTTAGTATATATTAGCTATATACATATCTTTTCTTAGCTCTTGACATGTTTCTGTGGTACCCTAGCTATATGCACTGTGTTCAGCTATGAAACAGTGCTTTCTGGCTTTGATCTTTGCTAGTCCAACTATCAGGATTTCTTTCTTTCCCCCCAGCCTTCCCACTCTACTTCTCATCCATCCTTCATGTCATAGATCTCATGCCCCACCCATACCTAATCCTTGCATATGTTGCCATGGGAAGAACTCTTCTGACATTTGAATAAGGAAAGCAAGTTGCAGAATATAATGTGATACCATTTTTGTTAAAGTATTTTTTCTATACTTTGAGTACATCAATATTTGTTAAAGCGCTTAGGAAAAAAAAATCTAGAAAGATACACACCTGACTTCTACAGCAGGCACTGAAATTGGCATTGGTCATTAGAGGAAGTTTTGTCTATCATGATACTTTAACTTTTTATAAGAATGTTTTTATCTGTTGTTTCAGTTAAGTGTGTGTGTGTGTGTGTGTGTGCGTGTGTACGTACACATGCACTGTTTTTTTCTTTAGGCTAGATAAATAGAATTCCCCTACCCTTCTAAAGTCTTTGGCATATTAATACTGCACAGGTGATTTAGCATGCTAATGCCTCAGTAGTGTAGTGATAAGTTAAAAAGCTTGGATTAGCTTGGCATAAATATGATAATGATGTTGCTTTAAGGCCTAGCACAACACAGTATTAAGGCAGTACTTTGAAATCAGTAACTAAAGCTTTTAGAAACGTATTTAAAAAAAATTTTTTTTTTAATGTTCATTTATTTTTGAAAGAGAGAGACAGAGACAGAATGCAAGTGGGGGAGGGGCAGAGAGAGAGAGGGAGACACAGAATCCTAAACAGGCTTCAGACTCTGAGCTGTCAGCACAGAGCCCGATGCGGAGCTTGAACTCATGAACCGTGAGATCATGACCTGAGCCAAAGTCAGATGCTTAACCGACTGAGCCACCCAGGCACCCCTCATGTAGTTTTTAAGTAGACTTTAAAGAAAAATTTGAAGGTTTTTTTTTTTTTTTTTTTTTGTCCTGGTATAGAGCTCGGTGCTGGGTACATGCAGATGAGAAAGATAGTTGCCCTTAAAGGAGTTCCCAGTATAGAAAATTCTACAAGTGATGCTTGTGGGAGAAGGGACAAAAATGGCAAAAGTCTTGAGGGTCTTACATTTCTATCCCCTTAATAAATGTAAAATAGTCCTCATTATTGTGAATTAACTTTCCTATATTCTCCTCCTAGGACAAAAAAGCTGCATTGGAAAAGGAGCGGGAAGAAAGGATAGCTGAAGCTGAAATTGAGAACTTATCTGGAGCCAGACACTTAGAAAGTGAAAAACTTGCTCAAATATTGGCAGCAAGACAGTTGGAAATTAAACAGATTCCATCTGATGGCCACTGTATGTATAGAGCCATTGAAGATCAACTCAAAGAACAGAAATGCCCTTTGACTGTGGCTGCCTTGAGAAGTCAAACTGCTGAATATATAAAAGGCCATGTGGAAGACTTTCTGCCATTTTTAACAAACCCTAATACGGGAGATATGTATACTCTAGGTAATTTATTTTTCTTTACTATGTCTTGTTGCTGCTGTTAAATAAAGTGATTCCTGGCATTGAGAAGAAGAAAAACCTATTATAGTTCTTATGGAGGAAAAAGTCTCAAAATTTAGGCAGAATTGTTTTTTATATTATAATAGATACTAGTATATTGTTTAAGGCAAAAGTGGAATAGGATTCATTATTATTACTGAGAAAATTATGTTTCTGAGTTCACATGTCACAAAGTAGGCATAGAGGGAGGTATGCTTTGACTAGTCTGTGGAAGTATAGGGTCCAAAGACCATAAGCAGAGAATGATCGGAAAACCAAATCCTTTTATCCTATACTTTGGGAAATTCAGTTTTACTTTCAATAAGCCACAATACTTAGGCAAAATTTGACTCTGCAAAACCAAAAACAAATGAGTTAATAACCTGCCTTATTATTCTCTCTAATACCTTTGACAATTAAGATAGAATATTTATGGGGAGGTAAAAAAAAGAAAAAAGAAAAACTAGCCAGTAAAGGAGAGAGCAGGAGAAAATCTGAAAGAGTGTTGGGGAGAGTCAGAGATATAATAGAGGAAAGTTCGTCCTTAAGAGAAGATTGCAGGTGTGGCAGTTTCCATTGGCAAGTCAAATGACCAGGAGGGGTAGGAGAAGGGATGGTTAAGGTTGACTTTACTTTAATGGAGTCCCTGACTCTGCTAGTTGCAGGGCAGTGGAAAAGAGTTGGCAACTCAGCATGCTGAATTTTAAAAAAAGACAAAAGACTTAATTTCTTATTCATTTAGTCAATATTTATTGAAGGCCACTATGTGCCAGGGACTCTTCTAGGCACTTCTAGGACCCTGAGCGCTGGGAATATAGCAGTGAATGAGGCAAACACACAGGACATACTTTTCTGTACATGTCCATAATTTTTTTCCTTTCCTCTAAACAGGAAGGGTATTAGTTTCCCATTTTTAACTTTCTGTATAAGGTGTGTATGCTCAAGATGTGCCATTAAACTGCACTTAGGTCCTACTCTCATGACTAGTCCAGGAAGTCCTTTCTTTGGCTAGAACTGATACTGAAGCAAATAAGGTAAATGCTTTAAAAATAACAAATAGAGGCACTGTTTGATGCTACTGCTGGCAAAGGAGTTTCAACTCCTTTCTAGTTTTACCCTGATTCTCTTTTCACATCTTTTTTTTTTTTTTTTTTAATGTTTATTTTTGAGAGAGAGAGACAGAGCGTGAGCTGGGGAAAGGCAGAGAGAGAGAGGGAGACACAAAATCTGAAGCAGACTCTAAGCTCTGAGCTGTCAGCACTGAGGCTGATGCAAGGCTCAAACTCACAGACCGTGAGCTCATGACCTAAGCCAAAGTTGGATGCTTAACCGACTGAGCCACCCAGGTGCCCCTCTTCTCACATCTCTTGTGGGGTCTTACAGTGGACCCAATTTAAGGCTGCAGTGTTTTAGTTCAGTGTATTTTTTCAGATGCAGGTTTGGATTTTAAAATACATGTCAAAATATTGAGTATGGTGGCAGTTTTGAGGGTTGCTTAGCTAAAGAGAGAAGAATAGGCTTGCTATGTAATTAAGTCCCTAGGCCTCAGCGTGAGGGAGAGAAACAGAAATGAATTGCTTTCCTCTCAGATGGAGAGGTGGTGGAAAGTTGGAGCGAGTTAAGTTTGGATCTGGGAATTGGATTAAATTCTAGAGAGTGCAGGTAGAGAAAGGAGTAGGTTTACAACTTGAGTAATGATCAGGAATTGTGGGAGCTATAAAAGGGATCTGGTAACATGAGTTATGAAAATTATTAAGTGCTATATTCTCATTTTTTCTACAGAAGAGTTTAGGAAGTACTGTGATGATATTGTCAACACAGCTGCATGGGGAGGTCAGCTTGAGGTAAGTTTGTAATTATTCATAGTATTTGTGGATTGTTAAATTATTTCTAAATCCCATATCAGATGTATTTTTCAGATGGTCCCACTTTCTCTTTGAGTATCCCTTTTTGTTACGTATTTGCCGTTTCTCTACTCATGAAGCATTGAAATGGGGAATTAACATTCTTAAGTATGTATCTTTGGGAAGTAAAGCACTATTTCATTTTAAATAGCCCAGTGGTTGATTTGTGGGTTGGTAAGGCTAATGTTACTCTTGGGTGTTTCCATTTGTGATGCTGCTCCTGGCAATATATTTGATTTTCTGGACTTAGAAAGTGATGATTTTATTCAAGTATAGTAAGATTTAGCCTAATGGCTCAGCTGATGAAAATCACTATTATAAAGTAAAGAGAAAACCGTATTTTTATGTGAAATTATGGGTCAGATCCTGCCACAGTACATCATAATTGGAATTCCAGTTGATACTGACTTCAGAGCAGTATCTGATGCATCAAAATTCACATGTAGGAAGACAGTATGTTCAGCCACTTGTAGGGAATTCATCAGGATTTTTTTAAAGCTTTATCTTACTTTAACTTTGCTTTATTGAAACAGAATAAACATCTAATAGTTCCAAGTGGTGATAAGGCAGCCTGGGGTATTCAAAAGTCAGGGGATAGGAGAGAAAGTCCTAGGTTTGGGTCCTGGCTTTCCTTCTACCTTTCAGTTTTGTGACCTGCGGGGAGTCAGCCATGTTTCCTGAGCTCGAGTGTCCTAATTGGATAGGGATAATAAAACCCCTGTGTGTACTTGGTAGGTCATTTGTGGACATTAAATAAGACAAGTATTGTATGCATAGAACTCTGTAAGCTAACGTGCCAGATGGATGAATCTAGCAGTAGAATTAATATTGTGTAGTGGTAATTAGTCACCTTGAATGGTTTGTGGATCTGAGTATTTCACTTCAAGAACTATACTTTTTGGAGAAATGACGTGAATGCTTCTTTAACGTCTTTTTCTCAGTAAGTCTGTATTTGTACCTCTTCTGAGCCACCAGAGGGAACTGTGTCCATTCGTTTTGTATGCCTCTCCTGGGTCTCTGAAACTCAGGAAATTGTCATAGTAGCTTTGTGACTACATTAGGAATAAAGGTGCTTGAACTTTCTTGAGGAGCACAAATTAATAGAACTACAGACCTAAGCAAGTCTTTTTAAAGAGAGAAAAAAAACTTTACAACATCTTTTGAAGGACATTTACTCATAAATTTTTGGTCTATGAATTCATTTGACATAGGAATTGCTGTTTTTACAATGGGGTAAATTTAAATTATTCAAGAGAAATTCTTTATATTATTTTTAAAGACTTCGAAGGGATGTTAAGATTTCCAGAGCTTGCTTCACACTCTCCATTCTGTGCTGGCTTTTAAAAATGTAATTTCAGGTATAAGAAAAAACTACCTCAAAGGAACATTTTATGAGGTAGAGTGTGGGATTAAGTTTGCTACTGTGCAGTACAGAATTTCCATATATTTGAAGAAATTTCTTACCCTTCTTTTACAACATCCTAAAAGGACCATGTTCCAGACAAAATGTTCTTATAATTGGGCAAATACATAGATGTGAGGGCACTAAGATTGAGGACTGTTGAATGATTAATTTATGAACTTGGGCTCCAGAGTCAGACTTCTCAGTTCAGTTGCAGGTCACTTTATTTCTTTACGCTTGACTTTGGGCAGGCATCTTGACCACTCGCTTTAGATTCTAGGTCTTTACCTATCCCATAGGATTATTGTCAGGATTGAATGAGTTAATTATACATAAAATGCTTAGTGTTCCTGGTCATAGTAGGTCTAAACAGTGTTACTACCAATATTTATTATTAACTGTTATTCATCTGCCTTTAAACTCTATTTTTATAATGTATGGTATGAAATTAACATTGTGTATTAATCATGTGGAAAATCCATGAAAGGATAGTACAATTCACATACATAACTTAGCTACTCATGCCTTGAATATTATGGAACAGTGGTTTTCAGCACTAGTACATTAGAATCATCTGAAAGCTTTTAGAAGAATAAACCTCCTAATATTTCCTGTTCTTTCTCTCCTTCTCCCAGCCCCTCCCAAATTGTGATTGATTTGATCTGGTGCCTGAGTGATAGTATTTTTAAAAACTGGCAGTTTTCAAGCAGTATTCAAAAGTAGAGGGACTAGTATAATGAACCTTTACTTCATTAACTATGGTATTGCTATTTCTAAAAAGCTGTTGTGTAGCCAGGGCTTGAAATTTCTGCATTTGATTTAATAAATATTACATTTGTTTTTTCAACAAATCGTATTAAATGTCTACTCTGTGGCAGGCAGGCTCTTGGTGCATAGTGAGGAACAGAGTAGACCTCTGTTGGATGATGGTTGCCCTATTCGTGCATACTCAGTAGTTTATGACTTGAGTAAGATTTACCTTTTTATTTTCCTTACTAATACATTTTCTTTCCTATAGCTAAGAGCCTTGTCTCATATTTTACAAACACCAATAGAGATAATACAGGCAGATTCTCCTCCTATTGTAGTTGGTGAAGAATATCAAAAAAACCCATTAATACTTGTGTAAGTACCTGGAAATTTCTACTGTTACATTTTTCATAGTTAAGACAAAAAGAATTATTCAAAGATGTTAGGTTGTATATGTTGATTAATTAGAAAAAATATGTCTTCGGTTGCATTAATTACGCTTATTTTATGTTAAAGGCAATTATAAAATTAGAAAGCATTGTCAGTCAATATGTGATTTAGATAATTGTTTAAACTTCTAGTGGTTTATTCTTGTGTATGAGTTAAGAATAAAATCATTTCTAAAGATTACAGATTTTAGGATTAGTTTTCATACTGTCTTAGTGTGACATTAATAATGCTAAGTTTCAACAAGAACAAAAGCGGAAATATATTCATGTTGCCTAATTGGTTATTCCTTAGAGAGTTTTTCTTCGTATTGTCAAAGTATTGTACATGATTGAGAATTCTTTTTTGAAACACAGCATGGAGAGTTTGCTGTTGGCTTTAGTGTTGTTTATTAGCCAGACTACCAAGGTAATCATTAATGGCTTAGATTTAGGTAAAATTTAAGGTTATTGAGTACTCAGCATCTCAGTAATTTTCCTTTGCCCCCTAATGATTGTGTTTTCCCTGACTTAAACTCAGCAGACAGAGTTATTGAACCAGATTTTACTGACTGCTGAAGCTTTTCAAATGGGTTTGAACTTTTAAGTAATATGTCAATGAAGTCTTTGAATGATACCCCTGTGGAGTGATTCATTGAGTGTTTGGTTTTATATACATAATAAACATTTATATACAATGAATTACTTTCGTCTAAACTACTCATTTCTCCTTTTCTCATTTCAGATATATGAGACATGCATACGGCTTAGGAGAACATTACAATTCTGTTACACAGTTGGTGAACACAGCTACTGAAAATTGCAGCTAGTTTACAAAATGTTACACAATTATGTTTTAGTACAGTGTGCCGATCTGAGTCTTCTTACAAGTGCTGGATTGTTCTGACATTACTGAAAAACACAACTACCTTAAATCAGTTTTATGGCAAAGCTACTAACAGATTTTTTTTTAAAGTATGCCAGAGATAAACTTTAACCAGTGTTCCCTTTGTGGTATTTAAAAACACTTGTGAGTCGTTGTGGAATACATCATTTACAGACTAAGATAGTACCTATTTGCTGATATTTTTACTAATATAGGGTCTTGAACATTCTGTTATGCGTTGAAATAAATTTGATTTTTCTCCTTATTACTAAAAGCTTTCAGTAACCATTTTAATGCAACTTTCTTGAAGAAATGAAATGACTTGGTCATTGCAAAAATGTGGTAAAGGTGACAGCAAATCTAATTAATGCTTATAAATGTATCTGATTTCAGTAACCCTGGTACTTGATGGAATTAATACTATGAAGCTTTTTATATAACCCCATCAAAGTGCAGCTAAAAAGCTTGCTTTAATAACTAAAAATTTTAAAATATTTATTCACATGGGAATCAGTTAAGTGTAAGAAATGAGAAATTTAAAGGTAAATAGGTGTTCCTATCAGATCAGACCTCTAAAGAAGTACCATCATGTTTTCTTACAGTTTTTTAGTGTCTTTTATTTTTTTATTCTATTTTTTTATTTTTTAAGTAATCTCTCCACCCAACGTGGGGACTTGAACACATGACCCCACAATAAATAGTTGCCTGCTCTATCAAGTGAACCAGCCAGAAGCTCCAGTACCATCATTTCTTGATCATATTCAAAACTGCAAATTTTTATATTCTTCGTTATGTTTTCCTCGTCACCACTTAGCTGCTTTGCTTTCCTTGTGGTCTTTTCCACTCATAAATAGTTTGTGGCCTCTCATTTTTTTTTTTTTTTAACTTGTACACACTGAAGGAGTAGCAATGTAAAAGGGTCCAAGGCCAACTTTACTTCAAATTCTCCTCATTTTCAATTTGTCTTACCAGACCTCTGTTTTTGTTTCATTCTCCAGGATTAGAAGAAAGTTAGTTAGCCTACATTTATTTCAGATATGTGAGAATGTTTATGTTACACATAGGGATCAAGTTGAAAGCCACTGTTTGGGAGCTAAGACTGAATAGTAAAATTAGTATACAATACTTTCTGATATGAATGATTTATCTGGCTCAGATTTCACATTATTCTTAACACTATTCTAAGAAGATAGTATCTGTATGTAGAAACATGTCTCGCTGATGATTTGTTATGTAACTAAGTATTAATGAAAATGAAACTTTTGGTTTCATCTGTTTTTCCCAAATTAGGAGTAAATACTAAGATTTAGCATCAAATTTATAATATTTCAATTTTTGCTCCATGAGCGCAACTAATTTTTGTAAGTAAATATTGGGTTTTATGATATTAAAACCAGTTGTTAGTCTCACATGCCCACCTGATGACAATGTGGGAAGCTGGTAGGGACTGTGGTCAGCTATAGCAAGTACTGCACGAAGGTGTTCTAGCTCAAATGATGAAAAACTGTTCTGTTTGCCTAACAAAGTATATTCTGAAGGCTGACTGTTTTGTAATCCTTGATCTGAAATTGTTTGGGTCTGAAATTATAAAAGAATTAAATTATAAAATGGTAAATGGCTGACTTTTTTTATGAAATCATCTGTTACTTTAAAATCAAAAGATAAGCATTAAGAAGTAATAAAAAAAGTATCATAAACCTAGTTAGTACAGATGCCATCTATATTTAAAATAACTTCCTCGTAATTATTTTTTCTTAATAAGATGAATGGAACCTTCTTGATTATAGGTTTATTTTTATTATTTTTTATTTTTAAATGGGCAGATATTGTTATGAGTAAGATTTGTGTTGTCAGCTTCTGTTCTTCCATAAAACTTCAAATAAAAATCATTTTAGCTGTAACCAAAAACTGAAGTCTTTAAAAAATGGCAGATGTAATTTAAAAACAGTATATACTAATTTAGTTTGCTGTATGATTATGGTCTAATGGAAGTTTCATAAGCTCTCTTTTCTCTTAATTCAGAAAAGTATATGTCAGAGTTTTGGAATATGTCTTTAGCCAAGAATTTTATCCACTTACATATGTTTACAAACTTATATAAAGCAAAAAAGAATGTATGTAACTATAGTGAGCAATATAGTTTTGCTCATGTTATCTGATGTTTGCCAAAAGAAGAATAAAAGATGTATGAATTAAATCATTTGTTCGTTCAAATTGTTATTCTTAAACAATTTTACAATTTAGAAATAGGGAAAATCCTCTTTGTTTTAGAATTTTATCCTGGCTTTATTTTGTCCTTATATATAATTGAGAATAATACAATCCCAAATTCTTGCTTTAAGGGTTTTGGAATAAATATATAAACATAGCACTATGTCTCAGACAAAATAGAGGAAGATAAGGAGATAGGCATTTAAGCCATGGCTCTTAGAAATCAGGTTGAAGCTTAAAACCTTTTAGAATAATGAAGGTTATTTAGGGTAAATGAAATTGAAGAATATTCTAAGACTCATGGGTGTTGAAGAAGGAAATTTGCACAAACTAATGCTGGTACAGGATTGTTAATGTATTGTTTTGGTCCAGGTGTCATGAACTAGCTGAAGGAGCAGATCTGTTGTGTTTCTGAGAATTTAATTGGTAATTTCATCATATTTTTACTGTTATTGAACAAATGAGTGTGATTTTTTCTTCCTTTCCATATGTTTTCACATACTGATTCTTCTTTCCTGTCTTAGATCTTCTTTAAAACCATTTTCCATCTTGCAGAAAAAATATAACTCAAAGGGTTTTGATTTTTTTTTTTTTTAAAGCAAGTTGTAGGAATTATCATTTCTTGTTCACCACCCTTCCTACTTGAAGGCCTTTGAGCTGCCATTGGGAGTTGAGAACTTCACCCAACCTATTTCACCTAGCTTACTGTCCTGGTCTCCATTTCATCAGCACCAACTCCCACCTGGCCGGGGCTGGGCACCCCAGTTCATACATGTTGGTTTCTAGTAACCACACACTAGTAATTAGTATTATTTGTATTTAGTTTATTATTATTGTTATTATTATTTTCCTTTAGTCTGTAAGTGCCTAGAAACAAGAACTTGTTGACTTACTAAATTATCTAGCACACTGCCTGGCCTATATAGTAAGTGCTTATTAATAAATGTTGACAGTCATAAGATCAATTGAGAGGATAAGCTTGGACTCTTAAGGAGTTGTCATTAGGTTAATGGACCATTAAGAGTACAGAGAGGTATTGACTTAGTATTGTGTCTGCTCACAAAAGGGCTGCTTTCTAATTTTCCTAACCCCTTGGATAAATCCTTAAGTCTTTAGGTCAATTTAAGGGAGGAATAGAACCCAAGAGAGCTTTTCTTTTTTCTTCTGACACTTGTTTTGTTTTGTTTTGTTTTGCCTTCATGTATCAGTCTACAGAATATAAAGATTCTTTATAAGTATACAGACCAAGAAACTATTAAGAACTTTGTTAATATATTGGCCAGGAAGAAGTTTGTAGTTGTCTTCTTTCAGTAGAATAAGGATGATGATTAGTCTAACTTATTGAATCAGATTACAGCTCTCTGCTGAAACTATCAATGCTCTGAACAGAGATGACTTCCAGTCTTCCTGCTGATTTTTCTTCTCCATGTTATTACCCTTACCTTGACAAAAGGAAACCCCTGTTTACTGTTTATTTACTGTTTATAATCTTAAGCAATACAGTATCAACCTGAGGACTAGTGAGAACCCAGTGTAGGAGTTTGCTGAGCAAAAATAAGAATCTAGTTTTAAAGAATAAACTGCTGTTTTTGAATCAGATATTTTCTCCCCTGAAATGAGAAGGGCATTCTACACCTATCTCAGAGTTTGTCAACAATGACACTACAGACATTTTAAGCTGGATAACTGTCATGAGGGCTGCCCTGTGCATTATAAGACACTTAGCATTGCTGGCTTCTAGCAACCAAGTGCCGGTGGTACTCTTCCCCGCACCCCCCACCCCCGGAGGTGTGAGGAAGGAAAATGTCTCCCAACATTTTCAATGTCTCCCTGGGGACAAAATCACCCCTAAATGAGAACCACTTACTATATCATAAGTTGTACTGCTAATGAGGTTGGCAAGTTTTAAGGAAAACCATTTAGAATAAAAATGGGGCACATTAGAGCTATTCGTCTGTTTTTTGTAACTTTGTCAACTGCCTAAAGCTAGACTTTACATGAACCCCCTTTGAAAAGCTCAATGGACCTTCTTTTTTCCCTTCTATTTTCAGACTGTTTCCTGACCCAGTGAGATGTGTTTATTTGACTTTTGAGACCACTGGTGGTAGTCAGGATACACTAAGTCAGTCTGTGGTAACAACTCAAAAATCTTGGTGGCTTGTTCGACAAAGGAGTGTTTCTTGTGTGTGCTATGTTTTTGCCAGTTGGCTGGGAGCTGTGCTCCATGTCTGTATACTCTGGGACCCAAGCTGTCACCATCTTAAACTTTTCTAGAAGAGAGCATTCTGGAGAGTTTCACTCCAACAAATAAATTCTGTGGTTCAGAAGGAACAGTCTGGTTTCCATTCGTTGACTTCAATTCTTCATACGGCCTCACCCAAACAGGAAAGTACCCAGAGGTATAGCCCTGCCATGCATGTGTCAAGACAGCTGAAATAATTGGTGAACATCATTAAGGATTTTCACATGTACTGGAGAGAATGGAATTTGGAATCAGACCTAGATTTAAGTCTTGACTGGCACTTAACAAACTTTTCAAACTGTGCATAAATTGAGGTGCCTGGACGGCTCATTAGGTTAAGTGTCTGACTCTTGCTTTCCACTCAGGTCATGTTATCTCAGTTCGTGAGTTCAAGCCCTGCTTCGGGCTCTGCGCTGACAGTGCGGAACCTGCTTGGGATTCTGTCTCCCTCTCTCTCAGCCCCTCCCCCACTTACTCTCCATCTCTCTCTCGAATAAAAATAAACTTTAAAAAAAAGCGCATAAATTTAACTTTTCAGAACACCAGTTTGCTTGTTCTAAAATAGGAATAATAACATTTACCTAGTAGAACAATAAAATATGAAAGTTTAGACAACACATCTTGCATTTTAGCATATGCTCATAGCATAATTTATGGTAAATAAAAATGGTTATTTTGCTGTGGTGTGTGTGTGGGGGGAGAGGGGGGATGTTTTTGCTAGTTTGTCACCAGAAAGGGAGGCAGACATGATAGAAAGGCTGTTGATTTCTTTTGGGAAAGTGGGATTGGGATTGTCGAGGTGGTTCACAAAGCAGAGCCCGGAGATGCTAGAAGGAGGGGGAGTTTCACTGTTGCCCTTGGTATTCAGCATGGAGGAATTTTCAGTAGCTTGTAGGCCATTATGACACGTAGGAAGCACTGAGATGGTAAAGTGAAAATTCTCATAGTATTTGTTTAGCTTCCTGTTATCTCAAAGGTTGACATTTATATTCTGTTTGGAATTGAGCTGTCAAGATTCTTTTTTTTTTTTTCAACGTTTATTTATTTTTTTGGGACAGAGAGAGACGGAGCATGAACGGGGGAAGGGCAGAGAGAGAGGGAGACACAGAATCGGAAACAGGCTCCAGGCTCTGAGCCATCAGCCCAGAGCCTGACGCGGGGCTCGAACTCATGGACCAGGAGATCGTGACCTGGCTGAAGTCGGACGCTTAACCGACTGCGCCACCCAGGCGCCCCGAGCTGTCAAGATTCTTGATCAGAATAGAATTTTTCAGGCTTGGCTGGGATATTCTTAACTGATTTTTTAAATGATATTGGTGAATTAATGTGAATTAAGGAAACACCTTTAGTAAGCTCCACAAAGAACGCCCACAACTGTCTGGGTTTAATCTCCACCACTGCACTGAAACTGCTTCTAGAAGCGGTGCCAGTGATCACCTTCCTGTTCTTATGTCCTCCTGGAAATTTCTGCTGCATTTAACACTGTAGACCACTCACTCCTTGAAATTCTCTCTTGCTGTTCACCACACTACTCTGCTGGTTCCTCCTCCTCAGCTCTGTTCTTGCTGCCCCTTTTCCCTTGACTGTCTTTCAGGATGTTCTCCTTGACTCCTTTTCTCTTGCTCCACCAGACTTCCGAACTGGTGGGCTGAATGTGACCCAAGAGGTATTTTGTTTGACCTATGCAGCGATGTAAAGAAAATTAGAAAGTGAATTAGTTGATAGTATTTACAAACTGGGAGATTTCACTTAATTAAGATCCATATTTCCACTTCTCAAAAAAATCAAAACTGTCAACACGGGGCCAGGTTTTCCTCATGGCAGCACTCAGCATGCATGTTGTTCGTCCACCACCACCCCCAGCTGGTCTGTGAAAATAAATTTCATGTCTCCGTCAAGAATGCCTCGGTCTCACTTTTGCACTGCTGGTGGGAATGCGCTCTGGTGCAGCCACTCTGGAAAACAGTATGGAGATTCCTCAAAAAATTAAAAATAGAACTACCCTATGATCCAGCAATTGCACTATTAGTTATTTATCCAAAGGATACAAAAATGCTGATTTGAAGGGGTACATGCACCCCAATGTTTATAGCAGCAACAGCCAAATTATGGAAAGAACCCAAATGTCCATCAACCGATGAATGGATAAAGAAGATGTGGTATAGGGGTGCCTGGGTGGCTCAGTTGGTTAAGCGGCCGACTTCGGCTCAGGTCATGATCTCGTGGTCTGTGAGTTCGAGCCCCGCGTCAGGCTCTGTGCTGACTGCTCAGAGCCTGGAGCCTGTTTCAGATTCTGTGTCTCCCTCTCTCTGACCCTCCCCTGTTCATGTTCTGTCTCTCTCTGTCTCCAAAATAAATAAACGTTAAAAAAAATTAAAAAAAAAAAAAAAGAAGATGTATATACATACAATGGAGTATTACTTGGCAATCAAGAAGAATGAAATCTTGCCATTTGTGACAATGTAGATGGAACTAGAATGTATTGTGTTAAGTGAAATAAGCCAGAGAAAGACATGATTTCACCCATATGGGGAATGTAAGAAACAAGACAGATGAACACGGGGGAAGGGAAGGAAAAATAAGATAAAAATAGAGCGAGGCAAACTATAAGAGACTCTTAAATACAGAGAACAAATTGCTGGAGGTGTGCTGGGTGGGGGGATGGGCTAAATGGAAGATGGGCATCAAACAGGGCACTTGCTGGGATGAACACTGGGTGTTATATGTAAGTGATGAATCACTAAATTCTACACCTGAAACCATTACTACACTATATGTTAACTAACTTGGATTTAAATAAAATTTAAAAAATAATATACGTGTGTGTATATATATAGATACAAGAATGCCTTGTTCTCAAGTCAAAATCTGGCTTGGTATTATAACATCCCACTTAGATTCTCCTTTTTGTTCTTTAATTCTATCTTTAGATTTTATAAATGTTTAGCTATCTTTATCTTACTGGGCTTGGTTTCATCTTATTGTTCTCTTTCCTAATCCTTTCTTTTCTACTTTTAATGGTTACTTCTTTCTGTTTTCTAATGTATTTGAGTTTTGGTAGAAACTTCCAAAATATATGTGTATGTGTATTTGTATGTGGGTGTTTAAGTAGAATCTAAGAGTTTCATCTAGCCTAGTAATCAAATGCTGATGTATAAGCTGATACCATTTGGAAAATAAAATTTTGTATAAGATGATGAATTTTTTATAAAGCAAACTCACTGTAAATAAATTTATTTATATTCCTTTTTTACCAGAGGGGTTTAAAATGTCCTTTTATGAAATTATGGTGGGAGTAGAGGAAAGAGAACTTTTAAAAATGACTTTACTTGGCAAAATTAAGAATTGATAACTGAATTTCATACAAATGTTTGCTGTGTTAAAGCCTGTGAACCACCAATGTTTCTAACCTCATGGATAAAGAAGAAGACAGCGCAGTGCAGGTCACGGTAGAGAGACCGGTCTTTGGAACAGTAGGCTTATATTCGCACCATGTATCAGTCCCAAGAATGGTACGTGCACACCTGAGATTTCCCAAAAGGTGGAGATCTTGACTTAAAATGTACCACAGGGGCACCTGGGTGGCTCAATCGGTTAAGCGTCCGACTTCGGCTCAGGTCATGATCTCATGGTTCATGAGTCCGAGCCCTGAGCTGAGCTTTGTGCTGTAGAGCTCAGAGCCTGCTTTATGTTCTATTTACCTCTCTCTCTGCCCCTCTCCCACTCACGCTCTCTCTCTCTCTCTCGAAAGTAAATAAATTTAAAACAATTTTTTTAATAAATTTAAAATTAAAAATTTAAAATAAATAAAAATTTAAAATAAATAAATAAATAATAAATAAATAAAAATTTTTAAATAAATGAATAAAAAATTAAAAGAAAAATGTACCAGAAAAACCACAACTACCTTTTACTGAACATTTACTATATGTGCACTAAATGCTTTACATAAGTGGGCTTATTTAGCCCTCACAGAAGGCCGGGTTGGTATTCTCATCCCTGTACTAGACATAATGGGAATGAAACTTGAAGAGCTTGGGAGCGAGCAACTTGCTAAGCCACACTGCCAGTGAGTGGTAAGGCTGACCTCAGAAGGCAGGCTTCTGAGAATCCAAAACCCTTGAAATCAAAACTTCCATTTCCATATTTAAAAAGAAAATGAACGAAGACAGAGGCAATGCCCTTTTTTATTACAGGACAGAAGATTTCTACAGTAGGATTCTAGTACATGAAGCATCTGCTCATGTTTGAAAACTTTTATCCCAAGTTTCAGACCATGTTTTCATCACGAGATAAGATTGCCAAAACAAATCAAGTAAGCGTGTTGTTTTCTGCCATAACCTGTTTGCTGAACTCCTGTTTTTAATGCATTTTTGCAGCTTTGAAAATCCTTTAATTTGTCATAGGGGCCCGTGTCATAGGATTGAGCCAGATTCTTTTGTGTTTTAGGTGTTAATCAATGTATTAATGTAATTACTGAGTGTTTTAAAGTCTTTTAGATTCTAGGATGCTATATATTTTAGCATTCCTACAGCACTGTATACTTCCAAAGTATTTTATAATCATTAGTTAGATGTTTCCCATACAGTCTCAGTGGGATAGATTGGTATTCTTTCTTGTTATTTTACTGATGAGGGCAGAGATAAAGCCAGTTTGACTGACTTGAAGTTTACAAGTCACTTGCTCCATCTAGATTAACATTCAGTTTAAGGTTCCTCATCTTGCGTTGAGTTCACAGGATGAGGCTGTCTCAAAAAATTGGTGATTTTTCAATTTGCCTACAAACAGACTGGTTTCTGGTTGTGGGAAACTCTGGATGCCAACATCCCATGGGGCCAACCCACACAGCAGAACTCACAGCTCTTTTAGCTGGGTGTTTCTAGGGAACACGTTTAGATGCAGGTCAAAACTCAGGTCTGAAATGGTAAACCCCATCTCTTTTACTCTATTTCTCTTTGTAGATTTAAAAAACATTTTTTAATGTTTATTTCATTTTTTTTTTGAGAGAGAGAGCATGAGCAGGGGAGGGGCAGAGAGAGAGGGAGGCACAGAATCCAAAGCAGGCTCTAAGCTCTGAGCTGTCAGCACAGAGCCTTACGTGGGGCTCGAACCCACGAACTGTGAGATCATGACCTGAGCCGAAGTCAGATATTCAACCGACTGAGCCACTCAGGCTCCCCTCTTCGTAGATTTTTAATGCCTTCAGAAACTGGGCTTGTGCCACAGCCTCACCCTGCCAAATACTACCCAACTCTCATTGCCCCACTTCATACCCTAAGTTGTGGTTCACCCCATCTAATGTACCTACGAGATCACGTTCTAGCGGCAATCTTACCCACATTATACCTTCTCATTTCTTCTCTATCCCTTTTTCCTCTCACCTAGAATAGTACACAAATGTCAAATTGCCATCCTGCCCACAGGGCTACTCCCTGAAACTCCCCCTTCCTTCATGCTGCCAAAGTGAACGGCCAGAAATGCAAATCTGAGTCCTATCTCCTAACCTAAACTTGCCAAGTCGCTCCCTGTTCCTACAGGATGAAGTCCACTCCTTAACATGGCATTTAAGGGAGATCCTTCATGACTAGTCCTGTGTACCTCTCCAGCATCACTTCCCATCACTTCTTCTTTTAGAATTATGCCCTCAAATTATTTATATTCCCTATGGCCCCATTATTTCATGCCTGTCAACATTTTTTTCACACTCCTTTTATTGAAATACATCCCCTCCCCCCCCCACACATGTATTTTGTCAACTGGTTAATTCTTTTTAATCCCTTATGACTGGACTCAGCAGTCAACAGCAGAAAATATTCCTTGAGCCAACAAGGTGCCTCAGTGCAAAATGGTACCCAGCATGTAATGGGCACTTAATAAATATTTGATTATTGTGGTATTCATTTTGCAACATATACACATATCAGGTCATTATTTTGTACATCTTAAACTTGTACAATGTTAAGTAAAACTGAAAAATGATAAATACCTGAGGAATGAATGACCTGTTTACACTTCTAATTTCCCTCTAGATTTATGCCCCTTGAAGACAATGACTATTATTCATATTTGTATATAAGGCATCTTGGACAGTGCCTAACAAATAGTTACTCAAAGTTTTTGTTTTAGATTTTATTTTAATTATATTTAATTGCATTAAAAAATCTTTTTAATGTTTATTTACTTTTGAGAGAGAGAGAGAGAGAGAGAGAGAGAGAGAGCAAGTGAGTGGGGGAGGGGCAGAGAGAGGGAGACATTGAATCCGAACCAGGCTCTAGGCTCTGAGCTGTCATCACAGAGCCTGATGCGGGACTGGAAGTTATGAACCATGAGATCATGACCTGAGACAAAGTCAAACGCTTAACCTAGTGAACCACCCATGTGCCCCTTGTATTGTATTTTAGAAAGAAAGTGTGAACTGTTGAGAGGGGCAGAGGGATAGAAGGAGAGAATCTTAAGCAGGCTCCATGCTGACATGGGGCTCGATCCCATGACCCTGGGATCATGACCTTACCCAAAATAAGAGTTGCATGCTCAACTGACTGAACCACCCATGTTCCCTGTTACTCTGTGTTTTTAACTTCTGTGCCTTCACATGTCTTTTCTTCTATATTTTCATGAACACTGATTTATGCTACTAATAGATTTTACATAAGGTGCTCTTTTAGACAACCCCTAGCCATAAAATTCAATTTAATTTAATGAACATTTAAATTAAATGTTGGCCTGCTCTATGCCAAGCATGGTGATAGAGATTGCAGTTCAAAGGTATAGCAAGGGAGAAATATGACAAGAACAATAATACAAAGTATTAAGTGTTAAATTAGAGTTTGTACAAAGTCTTCTTGAAACAAACATGGAAGCAATTCTGCTTGGAGAGAAGATCAAGGAAAATGATAGGGGAAATACTTGATCAGATTCTTCGAAGGATTAGGGACAGTTAGGCAGATAGGTGCGTGGCAAAGACATACAGGCACAAGGAATGGCAGAAGCAAAGGACTAAATACAGTTGATGCTTTTGACGAATAGCTAGTCGTCTTCTAACGGCAGCATACTAGGTTTGTGAAAGGAAATAACACAGAATGAAACTGGGGCTAGACTGGTATTTTGAGCCCCAACTCAATAGTTGGGATTTTAACTTCTAAGCAATGAGAGGCCACTGAAAGATTTTATTTAGGGTTATGGATTTATTGTCGAGGAAGATGTATTGTAAGATGACTGATGGCAGCGACAGTGTATGTAATGGCAGAGTGGCAGAATACGTAATGGAAGCGGTAATAGGTAGAGATAAGGAGAGATGAGGAGATGAGGAATAAGGTAGAGATGAGGAGACTTTGGACTGGGACAGCAGCAGTAGAAAGAAGCGGATAGATGTAAAGGGTGATGGTGTGGTGGATTTGTACTGGATCAGTTTAACTAAGCTCAGATTATGTCTCAGAATCCCCTTCCCTGCATAGTTTCAGGCCAATCCTGGCCACAAGAGACATTTTGCACAAAATGTGGAAGGCACAAGTCTGGCGGAAGCTTGGAAAGTTTTTGGGAAGGCAGCAAGTGTCAGTAACATGCGTACTGTTGCGAATCTGCCGGCTCACTTCTGGTGTGAATTAACCATTGAGCCTGTGGCTTCCCCGACTTCTGCCAGATCTCCTTCAGCATCTCTGAATCCTGGGTCAGGCACAGCACCACACATCAGCAACAGCCCTACGTAGATGGCTTACACGGTTCCCATAATTATCTCAGGCCAAAGTCTATATAATTCTTGTTGGTCTTTTTCTCTGATACAAAATTTGCTGCTGTAACAAAAAACTTAAGCCATGTAATGGGTTCTGGGACTGGGCCTCAGGGTAAGTCAGACGGGTCTTGAAGAGACTGTTAGCAGGAGCCTGATGCCACCCCAGGAAGGTGTTGGTGAGGGTTTAAAAGAATATGAGGGAGATATTACTGGAAATGTTATTGTTATGTTGTTGGAAGAAAGGTGACTCTTGTACACAGTAGCAGGAAGTTTAGCAATGATGCCGGCAGCATTAACATGGAAAATAAAAAGTATACCTCATTAACTGGATGATCTACCTATGGGGATTTCTAGACAGAATATTGAAGGTATAAGATTCTTCTAGGTGCCTATAGTAAAAGAGGAGAAAGGCAAGCAAAAAGAACTGTAAATGAGCCACAAATTGGGAGGTTTGAAAAATAAAATTTTCTTATTCATAGCCTCTCCAGACAGTAAATGTTGCTAAAATTACATGAGTTCCAGACAGAGAACAAATCAGGGAACTGTCAGGAAAACGAAGTCTGAAGAAGAAGCCATGGGCATGTTGAGACCTTTGCTGAGACCTCAGGAAGATGAAAGATGCTTTCTAGTCAACACATGAGAGAGCTTCTCAAGTTCTTAAGGCTTTTGTCCCGCAGTAGTCTCACAGGGAAACCAAAACAGAGAGGAGCTCTTGCAAAGACATTCTGGGTGTGGCTTCTGTTGGATGAAGAGAATTGTAAACTCAAGACAAGCCTACAAAGTTTTAAAAGGGACTGTATCAGTTTGGCTCAAATGTGACACCATAAAATGACAGGATGAAGCTTCACATGCTGCTGGTAGGAAGGTAGACTGATGCAGCCACTTTGGGAAACCGTCAACCAGGTCCTCAAAAGTACTCTATGACTCAGCAATTCCTCTTCTGGATAGACACTCAAGAAAACTGCACGCAGGGGGCGCCTGGGTGGCGCAGTCGGTTAAGCGTCCGACTTCAGCCAGGTCACCATCTCGCGGTCCGTGAGTTCGAGCCCCGCGTCAGGCTCTGGGCTGATGGCTCGGAGCCTGGAGCCTGTTTCCGATTCTGTGTCTCCCTCTCTCTCTGCCCCTCCCCCGTTCATGCTCTGTCTCTCTCTGTCCCAAAAATAAATAAAAAAACGTTGAAAAAAAAGAAAACTGCACGCAAATGTCCATGGCATCATTTGCAACAGTTGAAAACTAGAAACAGCCTAAATGTCCATCAACTGGTAAGTGGATAAATAAAAGTAGTAGAGACCTACGATGGAATCTTGTTAGGCAATAAAAAGGTACGAAGTACTGGTACGTGCTGTGACATGATGAAACTCAGAAACACTGAGTGAAAGTCGCAAAGACAATGTGTATGATCCCATCTATAGAAAATGTCAAAAATGGGCAAATCTACAGGGCTAGAAAGGATGTCAGTGGCTGCCTGGGACTGGAGTGGGTGGGAAAAATGGGAGGATGATTGCTAAAGGACACATGGCTTCTTTTTGGGCGATAAGAGTTCTAAAATTGATTGTGATGGTGGCACAACTTGGCGAATATACTTAAAAAAGAAAAAAAAAAAAACATGAGAAGACCTTTGGAGCCTTGAACTTCTATGGACAGGGTATAAAGTCTGAGAAAAAAATAGCAAACATGAGCTATGTTCTATGAAGAAGGAAAGACAATTCAAGAGCCCAGAGAGAAGACCAAGAACCAGTCCCAGGCAGTAGGGCTGAACGTTAATCAGGGATCTGACAACATGTATCCAGTTGAGTTCCAGAATTGTTACAAACCAGGGCTGCCTTGTGCCTCTAACTTTTCCCTTTTTTGAGTGGTGCTATTGCCTGTCCTATGGTTCACCCATTGTTAATTTCTGGGTACATGAGGATGAGATAACTTGTCTCTTTAGTTCCTAGGTTTTCAGATCAAGATGGACTGTCCCTGAAACGGACTCAAAGAACTGCCTTTAAGGAGCTGCATCCACCCTTGTTACTTGATTTAGATGACGAGATTCTGTAATCTGATGCTCTCAACAGATCAAAGTTTTGGGGAAGGGGGCTCTTGGGAGAAAGGGGCCCACTGGGGTGGATTTTAAGATATGTCCACTTACCATCAAGAGGTGGGGTCTAGTTCGTCTTCCTTTGAATATGGGCCGTTCTTAGGGACTTGGGTTCTAATGAATAGAATGTGGCACAAGTGAAGCTACCTGATACTGAAGCTAGGTCATGAAGTGATAAGGCTTCCATTTCACTTTCTCGCTTGAGATGCTCACTCTCAGAACTAAGCCACCATGCTGCAAGGCAGCTCAGGCCCCCTTGGATAGGCTACGTGGGGGTGTTCTAGCTGATTGCCTGAAGGTCCCAGAACCTACCACCAGATACAGGTGAATGAGTCTTTACATGATCTGCACCTCAGCCTTTGAGTCACCCCAGATGTCACCAAGAGCAACACTGATAAACTTTCTCCACTAAGCTCTGCCCAAATTCTACATTTGTGAATAAAATAAATGTATTAAGCCATTATGTTTTGCAGTGGTTTGTTACCTACCAATGGATAAACAGAACAGGTGGCATTTATGGGGCTGACTGCATGTTGGAAGAGAGAAGGAGGAATCAAGAATTCTTACCAGATTTTCTAGGTTCAGCAAATTAATAGAAAGCAGTATCAGCTTGCAGTGGCCTGTTTTACCCCTTTAAAGCCAATTACCCGTGTTTGGGTAGTGTCAGCTGGTGTCCTGGCCACATAGAGTTATTTCAGAGGAGATGAGTGTCCATAAGATTTTTTTTTTTTTATGCCTCATGATTAGTTTGTTTAGATAGTAACATGTTTGTTCCTAGGAAACGCTTAAGTGTCAGAGTAATGAAGCTGGAAGATAGGTTTGGAAGAGATAAACCAAAGCGCAGTGATTAAGTAGCTGAAAAATGATTTTACTCTAGCAACTGGAAGTCACTATTAATCAGCACCTCTTGTTTTACTGTTATGATGATACTGATGCACCTAAGACTCTTTAAAAATTCAATGATTCTCCTTTAGGACTTGGGCATTGCTTTATTCTTTTACTGGAAAAGCTCTTTCCCCTAATAGCAGTCTCTTAGGGAGGCCTTCTCTGGACGTCCTGTCTAGAACTGCAAACTCCCCACTCTCACACTCCCTATTTTCCTTACCTGCTTTGTTCCTTTTCCCCTTCCCTAATGCCATCTAACATACTAGACTTACTTATTTATCTTGATTGTTCTTCTCCCCCTACTAAAATGTAAATTCACTGACAGAGGGATTTTTGTCTTTTTAATTCACTTTTTTCCCCAGTGCCTGGGACAGTATTGAGCATATAGTAGGTGCTCCTTAAATATTTGTTGAATAAATAAATAAAGTGATTTGTGAATTACAAAGAAAAGATTGAATTGTGTCCTGAATACTTTCAATACAGTATATATTTTATAGTGTTCAAGTTTTTGGAAATCAACAACCAAAATAGGCATATTTATTTATATAACCCAAATAACCCAAGTGCCTCCAAGCCTCATATGGACTCAAATCGAGTGTTTTTTTTTTTTTAATTTATTTATTTTTGAGAGAGAGAGAGGGAGAGAGAACGAGAGTGGGGGAGGGGCAGAGAGAATTGCAAGCAGGCTCCACGCCATCAGTGCAGAGCCCAACTCTAGGCTCAAACTCACGAACTGCAAGATCATGACCGAAGCTGAAACCAAGAGTCGGTCATTTAAATGACTGAGCAACCCCAGCACCCCTCAAGTGGAGTTCTAATAGTAATCAGATACCACTGGTTTCAGCTCCTCCCCATTCCTGTGATTTTTGTCTTTGTCCTAATCTTTTCTCTGAATAATGAGAATAGTATAATGTACTCATATGTACCCATTATGGGGCACCAATAAGTTAGATCTGTTTCTTTTCACTCACTCCCCACACCCAAGTTATTTTAAAGAAAGTTCAAGATATCATGTCATTTCACCTGCAAATTTCAGATGCATTTCTAGATGTTAAGTACATTTTTAAGAACAGTACCAGCACGCCATTATGACAGATAACAGAATTAGCAATTCCTATCATCTAATAACCCGTCCGTGATCACATTTCCCCAACCCACGCCACAGAATTTTTATTCAAATCAGAATCCAAACAAGGTCCACATACTGCATTTGGCTGTTATTTCATGACAGTTTCTCCTCCCTTTTATTAATACCATGGATTTGTTGGTCAGACCTCGTGTCATTTTTGCCCTGTAGAATTCCTTGTGTTCTAGATTTGGCTCACTGCTTCCCTGAGATGAATTTAGCTTGTTTTCCCGTCATCATATTTTCTGTAAATGGTAGTTTTGTCTGGACAGTTGATTAGCTTCAAGGTTCAATTTTTAGGCAATAATATTTCATAGGTGGTGCTGAGTACTTTTTATTGTATCATGTCCATGAGACTTATAACGTGACTGTCTCAATTGTAACGATGCTAAAATTGATTACGAGTTTAAGTTATAGCCTGATTTCTTACTTATGAAGTTCTCATCAACCTCATACCTAATGCTTTTAGCATCCAATTATCATATTTCCTTAGATCTGTTATTTCACTAGGATCTGCAAAAATTGTGATTTTCCTAAATCAATTTTTCCTTCCTCATTTATTAGCTTCAATTTTTCTTTGAATAGGAACTTTGTTAACTATTAGATTACACTCAAATGAACTTTGTGCTGAAAAAGCAGAATGCTTCCTTTTTTTCATTTATCAATTTTCAGACTTATGAATGAGTTGGTTCCCTAGCAATCCCTGTGTAATCAACACATTTATTTTTAAAATACCATTATGAACTCTCAGATTTTAATGTATTTTTACGTGTTTCACTCTAGATTATTCCTTATGATCCTCAAATTTTCCATTTTAGACCAATGGGAGTCCCTAGAAGTTGATTTCTGTGTCCTTTTGATGTGATCTCATTAGTCTGATAACATCCATGTCTCTGGCATAAAGTATCGTAGGCTCATCTTATACATTAACTGCTTTAAATGAAGAGTCAGCTATTTCCTATCCGTACCTTTTACACAGGAAACTATCTGATGTCTCCCGTCTTCAACATGGTACATCTCAGAATGTTTTTGTTTCCATGACAGCCTAATTCTGTCATTAAAGGTTCTAAAGATGCACAATAAGTAACTTAATCCCTAGTGATTACTTTCTCCCTTTTCTATTTCTTTTCTAAGGCCATGACTGAAAAGATGTTAGTAAGGGCACTGAAAGGTGGTAAAAATACTAAGATTGTTACTTTGAGTGGGAAGAAGATTACAAAGATGCCCTCATCATTAGATAAACTGCCTGGCCTCAAGACCTTAAACCTTCAGAATAACCGTATTTCCAAGGTGTGCTCAGAGATAAGCACCTTGACCCAGGTGAGGAATAAATAGCATATCTTTTTGGACTGAGGTTGGAAAACAGGAAAAGAGAAAAGAGGTGAAAGAAAAATAAGGCTTTGATCTCTGGAGACGTAGCTCTGGGGAGACTTACTGTGGAGTGTTATTGGAGAGGCATCAAAAAGCTTTCTCCCTTAGGGGATTACATATGGTAGGGGAGAAGATGTTTCAACTTATTCATGTGCTCTTTGGCCCACATCTGGAATCAGAGGATTAGATCTCTGACACACTCATCTTTCTGGAGGCTGTCATCTGGAAAAGGGTTGGGAAACTGGATCTGCTTGTCTACCTTGGGGGCTCCATCTGGAAGTGAGGTTGAGGATCCCAGAGATGTTGTTCACCTTGGGGACTATCCTGAAGCTTTTGCATATTGAAGAAAGAGGCTTTGGGGTTGTAGGAAAGGGGTTCCTTTTCAATTTCCTAGAGCAGGCTGAACTTTGAAATGAGAGTGCTGGCAGGGAATGGGAAGGAGGAGACATTCATTTCTTCTGAAGCAGTCTTTTAGAGAAGGTTAGTATTTTAAATAAAGAATACCCTTCTTAAAGAGCAACAGTTGACATGAATGAATCCCAGATGCTCGTGTTAAATATTTCTGCCCAACAATGTGAAACTTCAGCTGCTAGAAATCTTGAGGTTGGGAGAAAGCAAGGGATATTAACTTGTGGTTTTCTTTTTCTCACTTCTAAACTGTTACCAAGCACTAAAAGAACCTATAAACAGTAAAGTCATTGCAGTTCACTAGTTCTGAGTTCAGAGTTACAAAACAAACAAACAAAAGACAAAAAAACTGTCTATTTTCTTACCTACCTCATTTCCTTTTAGGCTCATAAAATCATTTGAACTTGCAATCTGTGGTTGAGTCTTTGCCAAAAATAAGAGTAATATTCACAAACTCCTCCCTTTAATGATAATTTCCAGAAGTGCATATATATGGTTATAGGATGAGGATTTGGACTTTTCTGATAGGAGAGAGGAGTTTATATACAGAAGAATTTAGGATTTGACTGAGCCATGAGCTAATTTTCTCCCCCCTACTTGATTGTTTTTTTCCATTAAAGTAACACAGTGCATTGTTTGAAGATAACCAAAAACCACAAAACCCTGTAAGAAAAAGCTACTACCTTCTGTCCCACTCTCCCCCATCTCCAATTCTGATCTCCATATATAACCATTTTTCACTCATCTTTTTTTCCCCTTGATTTGTGCATTTTAGATATCATTGTTCTTCATTCTTCCAAATACAACATATTTAGTTTCTCCATAGCTATCTTTTAAACTTAATATTACTGCACCTTCATTTCTGCTTTTCCCAACTACAGTCTCTTTTTAGTCCCCATTTGTAAGATGACAATGTTAGCATCTCTACTCCATCGTCAGCTCTCCTTCCCTCTTCCCCACCAAAAATTTTAAACTTGTTACTTTAAAAATTTTTTTAAGGTTTGTTTATTTATTTATTTATTTATTTATTTATTTATTTATCTACAATCATATTAAATTTATTTTTTTTATGAAATTTATTGACAAATTGGTTTCCATACAACACCCAGTGCTCATCCCAAAAGGTGCCCTCCTCAATACCCATCACCCACCCGCCCCTCCCTCCCACCCCCCCATCAACCCTCAGTTTGTTCTCAGTTTTTAACAGTCTCTTATGCTTTGGCTCTCTCCCACTCTAACCTCTTTTTTTTTTTTTTTTCCTTCCCCTCCCCCATGGGTTCCTGTTAAGTTTCTCAGGATCCACATAAGAGTGAAACCATATGGTATCTGTCTTTCTCTGTATGGCTTATTTCACTTAGCATCACACTCTCCAGTTCCATCCACGTTGCTACAAAAGGCCATATTTCATTTTTTCTCATTGCCACGTAGTATTCCATTGTGTATATAAACCACAATTTCTTTATCCATTCATCAGTTGATGGACATTTAGGCTCTTTCCATAATTTGGCTATTGTTGACAGTGCTGCTATGAACACTGGGGTACAAGTGCCCCTATGCATCAGTACTCCTGTATCCCTTGGGTAAATTCCTAGCAGTGCTATTGCTGGGTCATAGGGTAGGTCTATTTTTAATTTTCTGAGGAACCTCCACACTGCTTTCCAGAGCGGCTGCACCAATTTGCATTCCCATCAACAGTGCAAGAGGGTTCCCGTTTCTCCACATCCTCTCCAGCATCTATAGTTTCCTGATTTGTTCATTTTGGCCACTCTGACTGGCGTGAGGTGATACCTGAGTGTGGTTTTGATTTGTATTTCCCTGATAAGGAGCAACACTGAACATCTTTTCATGTGCCTGTTGGCCATCTGGATGTCTTCTTTAGAGAAGTGTCTATTCATGTTTTCTGCCCATTTCTTCACTGGGTTATTTGTTTTTCGGGTGTGGAGTTTGGTGAGCTCTTTATAGATTTTGGATACTAGCCCTTTGTCCGATATGTCATTTGCAAATATCTTTTCCCATTCCGTTGGTTGCCTTTTAGTTTTGTTGGTTGTTTCCTTTGCTGTGCAGAAGCTTTTTATCTTCATAAGGTCCCAGTAATTCACTTTTGCTTTTAATTCCCTTGCCTTTGGGGATGTGTCGAGGAAGAGATTGCTACGGCTGAGGTCAGAGAGGTCTTTTCCTGCTTTCTCCTCTAAGGTTTTGATGGTTTCCTGTCTCACATTTAGGTCCTTTATCCATTTTGAGTTTATTTTTGTAAATGGTGTGAGAAAGTGGTCTAGTTTCAACCTTCTGCATGTTGCTGTCCAGTTCTCCCAGCACCATTTGTTAAAGAGGCTGTCTTTTTTCCATTGGATGTTCTTTCCTGCTTTGTCAAAGATGAGTTGGCCATATGTTGGTAGGTCTAGTTCTGGGGTTTCTATTCTATTCCATTGGTCTGTGTGTCTGTTTTTGTGCCAATACCATGCTGTCTTGATGATGACAGCTTTGTAGTAGAGGCTGAAGTCTGGGATTGTGATGCCTCCTGCTTTGGTCTTCTTCTTCAGAATTCCTTTGGTTATTCGGGGCCTTTTGTGGTTCCATATGAATTTTAGGATTGCTTGTTCTAGTTTCGAGAAGAATGCTGGTGCAATTTTGATTGGGATTGCATTGAATGTGTAGATAGCTTTGGGTAGTATTGACATTTTGACAATATTTATTTTTCCAATCCATGAGCAGGGAATGTCTTTCCATTTCTTTAAATCTTCTTCAATTACCTTCATAAGCTTTCTATAGTTTTCAGCATACAGATCTTTTACATCTTTGGTTAGATTTATTCCTAGGTATTTTATGCTTCTTGGTGCAATTGTGAATGGGATCAGTTTCTTTATTTGTCTTTCTGTTGCTTCGTTGTTAGTGTATAAGAATGCAACTGATTTCTGTACATTGATTTTGTATCCTGCAACTTTGCTGAATTCATGTATCAGTTCTAGCAGACTTTTGGTGGAGTCTATCGGATTTTCCATGTATAATATCATGTCATCTGCAAAAAGCGAAAGCTTGACTTCATCTTTGCCAATTTTGATGCCTTTGATTTCCTTTTGTTGTCTGATTGCTGATGCTAGAACTTCCAGCACTATGTTAAACAACAGCGGTGAGAGTGGGCATCCCTGTCGTGTTCCTGATCTCAGGGAAAAAGCCCTCAGTTTTTCCCCGTTGAGGATGATGTTAGCTGTGGGCTTTTCATAAATGGCTTTTATGATCTTTAAGTATGTTCCTTCTATCCCGACTTTCTCAAGGGTTTTTATTAAGAAAGGGTGCTGGATTTTGTCAAAGGCCTTTTCTGCATCGATTGACAGGATCATATGGTTCTTCTCTTTTTTTTTGTTAATGTGATGTATCACGTTGATTGATTTGCAAATGTTGAACCAGCCCTGCATCCCAGGAATGAATCCCACTTGATCATGGTGAATAATTCTTTTTATATGCTGTTGAATTCGATTTGCTAGTATCTTATTGAGAATTTTTGCATCCATATTCATCAGGGATATTGGCCTGTAGTTCTTTTTACTGGGTCTCTGTCTGGTTTAGGAATCAAAGTAATACTGGCTTCATAGAATGAGTCTGGAAGTTTTCCTTCCCTTTCTATTTCTTGGAATAGCTTGAGAAGGATAGGTATTATCTCTGCTTTAAACGTCTGGTAGAACTCCCCTGGGAAGCCATCTGGTCCTGGACTCTTATTTGTTGGGAGATTTTTGATAACCGATTCAATTTCTTTGCTGGTTATGGGTCTGTTCAAGCTTTCTATTTCCTCCTGATTGAGTTTTGGAAGAGTGTGGGTGTTCAGGAATTTGTCCATTTCTTCCAGGTTGTCCAATTTGTTGGCATATAATTTTTCATAGTATTCCCTGATAATTGTTTGTATCTCTGAGGGATTGGTTGTAATAATTCCATTTTCATTCATGATTTTATCTATTTGGGACATCTCCCTTTTCTTTTTGAGAAGCCTGGCTAGAGGTTTGTCAATTTTGTTTATTTTTTCAAAAAACCAACTCTTGGTTTCGTTGATCTGCTCTACAGTTTTTTTAGATTCTATATTGTTTATTTCTGCTCTGATCTTTATTATTTCTCTTCTTCTGCTGGGTTTAGGCTGCCTTTGCTGTTCTGCTTCTATTTCCTTTAGGTGTGCTGTTAGATTTTGTATTTGGGATTTTTCTTGTTTCTTGAGATAGGCCTGGATTGCAATGTATTTTCCTCTCAGGACTGCCTTCGCTGCGTCCCAAAGCGTTTGGATTGTTGTATTTTCATTTTCGTTTGTTTCCATATATTTTTTGATTTCTTCTCTAATTGCCTGGTTGACCCACTCATTCGTTAGTAGGGTGTTCTTTAACCTCCATGCTTTTGGAGGTTTTCCAGACTTTTTCCTGTGGTTGATTTCAAGCTTCATAGCATTGTGGTCTGAAAGTATGCATGGTATGATCTCAATTCTTGTATACTTATGAAGGGCTGTTTTGTGACCCAGTATGTGATCTATCTTGGAGAAGGTTCCATGTGCACTAGAGAAAAAAGTATATTCTGTTGCTTTGGGATGCAGAGTTCTAAATATGTCTGTCAAGTCCATCTGATCCAATGTCTCATTCAGGGCCCTTGTTTCTTTATTGACCGTGTGTCTAGATGATCTATCCATTTCTGTAAGTGGGGTGTTAAAGTCTCCTGCAATTACCACATTCTTATCAATAAGGTTGCTTATGTTTATGAGTAATTGTTTTATATATTTGGGGGCTCCGGGATTCGGCGCATAGACATTTATAATTGTTAGCTCTTCCTGATGGATAGACCCTGTAACTATTATATAATGTCCTTCTTCATCTCTTGTTACAGCCTTTAATTTAAAGTCTAGTTTGTGTGATATAAGTATGGCTACTCCAGCTTTCTTTTGGCTTCCAGTAGCATGATAAATAGTTCTCCATCCCCTCACTCTGAATCTAAAGGTGTCCTCAGGTCTAAAATGAGTCTCTTGTAGACAGCAAATAGATGGGTCTTGTTTTTTTATCCATTCTGATACCCTATGTCTTTTGGTTGGCGCATTTAATCCATTTACATTCAGTGTTATTATAGAAAGATACGGGTTTAGAGTCATTGTGATGTCTGTATGTTTTATGCTTGTAGTGATGTCTCTGGTACTTTGTCTCACAGGGTCCCCCTTAGGATCTCTTGTAGGGCTGGTTTAGTGGTGACAAATTCCTTCAGTTTTTGTTTGTTTGGGAAGACCTTTATCTCTCCTTCTATTCTAAATGACAGACTTGCTGGATAAAGGATTCTCGGCTGCATATTTTTGCTGTCTAGCACACTGAAAATCTCGTGCCAATTCTTTCTGGCCTGCCAAGTTTCAAAAGAGAGATCAGTCACGAGTCTTATAGGTCTCCCTTTATATGTGAGGGCACGTTTACCCCTTGCTGCTTTTAGAATTTTCTCTTTATCCTTGTATTTTGCCAGTTTGACTATGATATGTTGTGCAGAAGATCGATTCAAGTTACGTCTGAAGGGAGTTCTCTGTGCCTCTTGGATTTCAATGCCTTTTTCCTTCCCCAGTTCAGGGAAGTTCTCAGCTATTATTTCTTCAAGTACCCCTTCAGCACCTTTCCCTCTCTCTTCCTCCTCTGGGATACCAATTATGCGTATATTATTTCTATTTAGTGTATCACTTAGTTCTCTAATTTTCCCCTCATACTCCTGGATTTTTTTATCTCTCTTTTTCTCAGCTTCCTCTTTTTCCATAACTTTATCTTCTAGTTCACCTATTCTCTCCTCTGCCTCTTCCATCCGAGCTGTGGTGGTCTCCATTTTGTTTTGCATTTCATTTAAAGCGTTTTTCAGCTCCTCGTGACTGTTCCTTAGTCCCTTGATCTCTGTAGCAAGAGATTCTCTGCTGTCCTGTATACTGTTTTCAAGCCCAGCGATTAATTTTATGACTATTATTCTAAATTCACTTTCTGTTATATTATTTAAATCCTTTTTGATCAGCTCATTAGCTGTTGTTATTTCCTGGAGATTCTTCTGAGGGGAATTCTTCCGCTTGGTCATTTTGGATAGTCCCTGGTGTGGTGAGGACCTGCAGGGCACTTCCCCTGTGCTGTGGTGTATAACTGGAGTTGGTGGGCGGGGCCGCAGTCAGTCCTGATGTCTGCCCCCAGCCCACCGCTGGGGCCACAGTCAGACTGGTGTGTGCCTTCTCTTCCCCTCTCCTAGGGGCGGGATTCACTGTGGGGTGGCGTGGCCCGTCTGGGCTACTTGCACACTGCCAGGCTTGTGATGCTGGGGATCTGGCGTATTAGCTGGGGTGGGTAGGCAAGGTGCACGGCGGCAGGGGGGGCAGGCTTAGCTCGCTTCTCTTTAGGTGATCCACTTCAGGAGGGGCCCTGTGGCAGCCGGAGGGAGTCAGATCCGCTGCCGGAGGTTTGGCTCCGCAGAAGCACAGAGTTGGGTGTTTGCGCGGAGCGAGCAATTTCCCTGGCCGGAACCGGTTCCCTTTGGGATTTTGGCTGGGGGATGGGTGGGGGAGATGGCGCTGGTGAGCGCCTTTGTTCCCCTCCAAATTGAGCTCTGTCGTCCGGGGGCTCAGCAGCTCTCCCTCCCTTTGTCCTCCAGCCTTCCCGCTTTCCGAGCAGAGCTGTTAACTTATGACCTCCCAGACGCTAAGTCGCGCTTGCTGTCGGCACACAGTCCGTCAGGCCCCTCCGCTTTTGCAAGCCGGACTCGGGGGCTCTGCTTGGCTGGCGAGCCGCCCCTCCGCCCCGGCTCCCTCCTGCCAGTCCGTGGAGCGCGCACCGCCTCGCCGCCCTTCCTACCCTCTTCCGTGGGCCTCTCGTCTGCGCTTGGGTCCGGTGACTCCGTTCTGCTAATCCTCTGGTGGTTTTCTGGGTTATTTAGGCAGGTGTAGGTGGAATCTAAGTGATCAGCAGGACGCGCGGTGAGCCCAGCGTCCTCCTACGCCGCCATCTTCCAACACCAACCTACAATCATATTCGGTTTATTTATTTATTTTGAGAGACAGAGAGCAAGCGGGGTAGGGGGAGAGAGGGAATCCCAAGCAGGCTCCTCACTGTTAGCACAGAGCCCAATGTGGGGCTCGAACTCATAAACCATGACCTGAGCCAAAATCAAGAGTCAGATGTTTAACTGACTGAGTCATCCAGGTGCCCCTAAACTTGTTACTTTGATAACATGTAGAGCGTTTACAGTACAGTCAGTTATAACTGTGGTTAAATCTCTGTCTCTTGGAGAATTCTAAACTTCTAAAATATGTGTCATTAATAATCAAATATCATTCACACAGAATCAATTAATGTATTATGATCATACCTTCTTCCTCATATACCATTTTTGCTCCCTTGGAGTTTCCAATTGGCTTTCTTTCATTCTTGTGTCTTTTGCTTTTGTTGTGGCCTCATTTTCTTTCAAACTTGATTATGCTGCATATTTTATCAAATATGCTTTTTCCTTGAGTGTCTTCCCTCCAGGAGCCTCCATTCTCCTGCCCCAGTCTAAGCTGATTACTACACAGGTTCACTGGATACTGTCAGTCTAGGCCATCCCTTTGCGGTTCTCCTGAATTGGACCCACTGTGTCCTGTGGCCCATATGTTCCTCTTTCTTGGTTTCCCTTGTTATTTTGTAGAAGTTAAGTCTGCAGATACCATCCGAGTCTGGGTATGTGGTAGTTTAATTTTTTGAACTCTTGTGTATCTGAAAACATGTATTCTTCCTTCATGTTTGGTTAATAGTTGTTTAGTTAAAAATTACAGACTGTAAAATACATTTCCTAAGGAAAAAAAAGCCTGGGTCTAATTATCATTACTTTGTCTTCTTGTGGCTCTCCCAGTACTTACCTCCTTATCCTTTTATTTATGAGAGCCTCTAAAATTTTGACTTCTGTTAACTCACAATTTCCTTAAATAGGGAGCTGGCAAAACTCAGTCCTTAGAAATTAGGTTTCTTGTGGTCTCCTTTGTATTTCTTTTTTTTTTTTTTAAGTTTGTTTGTTGATTTATTTATTTATTTACTTCCTTACTGATCATGACCTGAGCTGAAATCAAGAGTTGGGTGCTTAACTGAACCGCCCAGGCGCCCCTATTGCAGTCAACCTTTAAAGCACTATACATGTCAGATTCAGGCTAATGCCATTGTTTAGCTATTCATGAGTTAGCAGTTTTCTCAGGTTGAGTCTCCACGGTTGTGGAATTTTGAAAAAAATCAATCTCTCCTTTATTTTTCTTAAGTTTATTTATTTATTTACTTGAGAGCAAGAGCACATGCACCTGTATGAGCGAGCGAGTGGGGGAGGGGCTGAGAGAGGGAGAGAGGACCTTAAGCAGGCTTCAAGCTGCCAGCACAGGAGCCCAATGTGGGCTCAAACCCATGAACCCTGAGACCATGACCCCAGCTGAAACCAAGAGTCAGACGCTCAACCAAATAAGCTACCCAGGCACCCTTCAATCTCCCCTTTATAATGGGAGTTCTAGAAGTAGCTCGAATAAAATGTGCTAGATACCTTCAAAAGATATAGATTGTTCATACGGTTCAGAAATACTGCATAGTTATTCCCACGATTTCTAACGGCAAGGACAGACGATAGTTTCTGAAAAGAAGAGAGGTAAGAGGGGCTGCTGGCCCTGGAGGAGCATTTGGGAGCCTTGGATATCTTAACTGGTGCAGCCACTTACCGGCTAAATAAAAGGAGCTTAATCCCCGTGGGTCTCAATTTCTGCCTTCATTTACTCAGTCCATGCAGAAGTATTGAGCACCATCTGTGTGTCAGGTGTTCAGAACTGGTGATTCAGCAATAGGTGAAAACCCCTGCCTTCATGGAGCTTCCGTTCCAACCAGAAGGGCTGTAAGAAACAAACAAGCAAAACAAACAGGACGTGAGGCAATGATCAGTGCTAAGGAGAAGAACACAGCAGAGAAGGCAGGCAGGGCATGTCATGGAATTCAAGCCCAAACGTTGAGGAATGATCTAAGCCACAAAGTGTCCTTGTGATCTTTATAACCTGGTGATATGTATGTCACAGTTCTAAGATCAGAATTTTTCTTCTAACCATTTTCTACAAAACCCCTGAATGTATTTTTCAAAAGTTAGTTTGAACTCTTTCTTGTATTGCTTCAGAGCCTACCTTTTATTAGTAATTATTGAAAGTATCTCCTTACCACATTTTTGAGGGGGTCTATACTGTGCTTGCTTTTTGGACTAGCCTTTTTTTTTTATCATCGTAGGAAGTCCACTTTGCCCCAGTATTCTGATTTTTGGTCATATTTTCTACAAAATAAAAAACATGAAAATAGTCTTGATATTTTTTAAGTTCCTGAAACAAAAATAATACTTTTAAATTTCAGCACCCACAAAATGCTATCGAATAGAATAACAACATAAATCATTTCTTGAGAGCCAGGCACAACGCTAGGAATTCCGTTCCTCTTCAAGGAAGTTACTATCCTCATATTGTTAAATAACATGTATGGTTTGGTAAGAGGTTAAGTCACTTGTTGAGGTCACTCAATCAGTGACTACATCTATAAAATGAGGTCTCTTTCAAGGTTGCTTTCAGCTGTACAGGTTCATTATTTATATATTTAGTGTGAAATTTACCAGGGTGTGGTGTTCAATTTGTAGTTTCTGAAAACAAAAACTGGGTTGCCTAAAAATTGCAGGTTTGAATGCTACATGGATTGTCCCCACTTTCCATTTGTTTACGTATGCGTTTGTTTAACAAATATTTACCATTCATCTTCTTGTGTCTGTGCTGGTTCCAAGGATATAAATGTGAAAAACACATGGACCCTATCTCCTTGTTTGAGGATTAAGTTGAATGTTAACATATGTGAAGCTCAAGGCCTGGTACATAGGAACTTTTCAAATAAGTTATAGTTGCTATTATAATTAGTATTACCATTATAGTGTAACTGGCAACAAGGGTAACGTGGGAGGAGTTTCTTTAGAAAATATAGATCGTATTTCTTCTTTCTTTGCTTATTTGACTAGTGAAACTGGAAAATTTTAATCACTTCTAATGACATGAAAAATATGAGTTGATGCCCTATAATTTATGGTGAATGCATTTGGTCTGTGACTGATGAAGTGCTGGGATATCAACAACTTTCAAAGAAGCATTTTATAACTCTTGAGGGCGGTGACCTTGTCTTGTTCCTAGTGCCTGGCACCTAGTAAACCATATAATGTAGACTTGAGTGGAATGGGATGGAAGCCATTTTCAGAGTTCAGCTTAACCAAACACAGTGTTACCACAATTATGGCACCATCTAGGAACAAAGTTCCCTCATAGGTAAATCAGTCATAGTTTCAAAATCCCCAGAGAAACAAATAGCCATCATCTCTAATTGTCTGTAGCAGTGTTGACATGCATCATGAGGTCCAATGGCAGTATAGTAATACTCCTTTATGAGGCTCACGTGTGTGGCTGCCCAGAACAAAGATATGGTCTACCAGAGTTTCTTATTTGACCATAAACAATTGACAGTAAATAAGGCCAACCCTAAGCAGAGTTGGGTAGTTTGTAAATTTGTTATTGTGTTCCTGGTCTCTCCTTTTTCTATTTTCACTGTCATCCTTGATGACCCCTAACACAATCAACTTCCCTTCTGCCTCCGACCCTCCCTCCCTTGCTTACTAGCTTGCTTCCTTCTATCTGTCCTTCCTTCTGATGTTCAGCAAATAGTTATGTGTGCCTGCAGTGGATGAGGCATCGTGCTGGATTTGGGCAACAAAGAAAGGAACAAAAACACTCATGTGTCCCAAAGGTTTAGTGGGAAAGGCAACCAAAAATACAGACAGATGTAAAATTACTATTATGAAAAGTCCCATGAGGGAGAATTATACTGTGCTAGGAGTATCTCTAGTTAGAAAATTAAGAGAAGGTGGTCCTGAGAAGTGCAACGGAGTTAAGACCTGGAGGATGGGTTATGCAGAGGAACACAGGAGGGATGGCACAAGCAAGGACTCCCCTCTCTCCCTCCTTGGGTGTTCTGGGTCTCACTCTCTAAAGCTTAGTAGAACAGAGGGAGCTGATGTCATCTGTCCTGTTGGTCAGAAGTGCTATCCTTTCTTCTGTCCTTATCCACTGGAAATTTCTTCTTCCATCAATAGGTAATGCCTCTGTTTTCTAAGCCTGGCTTTTCTATCAAACAGAGATTGATTATCCTGCTTTCCTGTATCTGTCCAGGTACAGAGGCACCTAGGAGTTCCTTCTCTCCAAGCTTCTTTACTCTTCCTTTGCATCTACTTCTTTGCCCAAGCCTGTGTTAAGCCTCTTACACCCTTTCTGGAGCTTCAGCATCCTCTGCTAGAAGCAGTCAGCCTCTAGAAGAGACTAAGCCTCTTCTCTCACTTGCTGGCTGGGTGATGTGAAACAACTCACATTATCTCTGTGCCCCGCTTGTCTCATCTCTAAAACACGCTTCATTATTCTTAGTGCCTAAGGTTGCTATTAACATTACCTTGTATAGAGTGCCTTCATACTGGTTACTTAGAAAGTTTTAGCTCCTACCCTAAAGGTACCTAAATATAAGGTATTAACATTACCTTGTATAGAATGCCTTACCCTACTGGTTACTTAGAAAATTTTAGCCCCTACCCTCAGATATCCAAATGCTCCATTCTTCCAAATACTTCAGGTTTTACATTTTTAATTGAATGTCAGTTTTGTGCTGTAATTCCCCTTTTCTGACAGTTTGAAACTCTTGTCTGTTTCCTCTGTATTCTTTCCTTAAGAAGCTTCTGACAGGATGCTAACAGGTAATTCTTTGTTAATGATTTTAGTATAAATGCTAATCAGAGAGCCGTTCTTATACTGAGTGAATAGGACTTGCCCATTCCATGACACTGGATTTAACCCTGGGCTCTAAGGGGACAGGGCTTAAAGGTTGCAGGAATCTCTAGAGATTAGATGCCATGCTGGACCTTAGAACTTTTGCCTCTCTTTCCAATGAAATTACAATTGTTTTGAGAAATCTGACATTGTGTACTAAGAAGTTTCTGTGAAATTAAATAATAGTTTTGAAATCTGTAAACTTATTCAAATAAACAAATTCTTTCAGAAATAGCTGGACTTAGGAGAAGCATTTGGCAATTGTGTTAAACTGTGGTTTTAAAGATGCCACAGATTCCTTTAAAAAAAAAAAGCATTTATAAGAATTAGCAGAGTGAGCCATAATGCCACCCTCCCTGATAGGCCTTGGCCATATACACGCTAGTAAAAAATGTAAAAATTCTGTTAGTCTTCTCTCATTAATTTGGTTACATTATTTTTATTAAAGAGCTTACAGAACTTAACATTATATTATGTACTACTTAGGTATAGCAAATGGGAACATTCACTGTCCTTAAGGAATTTAAGGATTAATAATCACATACTAGATCAAACATATACATATACATGTTATAGACAAGTGATCGAACAGCTTATTCCAAAGTGGTATCATCAAGCATGATTTAGTTCAAAAAGATGTCCAGATAAAATGGACATTTGAACTCAGTTTTTTTACACTTCTAAAAATGTTTTTATCCAAGTTAGTCATAGATATCATTTTAAACATCAAATAAACAATTGAAAGACACAATAAATAGCACAAAGTTCTCCAGTGGTAATTAATAGCTACAAGCACAGTATAATTAAATGTTAGGAGAAGTTTCCTGGTATAAGTTCTAGGCATACATATGATAGGTCTTACATTGAAATGAGTATAGGGGCTAGTGAAAATGAGCAGATGGCTAGAATAAGGAAAGCAGGCAACCCCTTAGAAGAAAGTAAATCAAGATGGGAAGATTGGAGCTGATTGAGCTCAACAGATACTTGATTTTGAAATAAAAAAACATGATATAGAGCCATATGAGTATTCCACCCACAGTATGAACCATTAGCTTGCAGAAATGATCTAAGCAGGCAGCATTCAACTAATGTTTAGTGAGAAGCTATTCTATCTCAGCCACTGTTCTTTGAATGCCAGATGAACACAAAGAGACCCTGTCATTGCAAAATTTCCAACTTAATAGTAAAGGTATAACATATACATGAATCACTACAACACAGAGCAGAAGATAATAATTGGTCATAGAAAGCACGTAGTGCTTGGGGTGCCTTGGTGGCTCAGTCAGTTAAGTTTCTGACTTTGGCTCAGGTCATGATCTCATGGCTCATGAGTTTGAGTCTCGTGTTGGGCTCTGTGCTGACAGCATGGAGCCTGGAGCCTGCCTTGAATTCTGTGTCTCTGTCTCTCTCTGCCCCTCCCCTGCTCACCCTCTGTCTCTCCCTCTCTGTCTCTCTCAAAAATAAATAAACATTAAAAAAAATTAAAAACAAGAAAGCAAGCAAGCACACAGTGCTATAAAACTACAAAAGGAAGGTGGCTTCCTGGAGAAGATGGTTTATGCCAAGGGGGACCAGTAAATACAGAAACCTATTACAATAATTGGAGAACTAAGGTATAGTGATAGTTCAATGGAAACAGAATCCTGAAACACATTATCACTAGAAACAATAAAAATTTTTTTCCCATCAAAATTGACAATTTAACAGAAAGTCATTATTCTGTGGCCAACATTTTTCTCTTCCCTGAAAACGTCATCGAAAAGGGATCATGACCTCAGCCAAAGTCGGCGCTTAACTGACTGAGCCACCCAGGCACCCCTGGGTGCCTGGTATTTTTGAAACCCTTTGTGAATTGAATACCATTTGGAACAGTCTTGTCAAGGTATCTCAAATACCTCACCTCAAACAACTTGTCAAGAAATCCCAGTTAGCTCGGCTCAAACATCACTTTCTCAGGGAAGTCTTCTCTTATGACCCAATCTGGCCTTGAGTACTTTCCAACCCATTATCCTGTTTTCTTTCCTTTATATGAAGCCCTTAACACTAACAGAAATTACTTGTTTACTTATTTGTTGCCTGTCTCGCTTCCCAACATATAAACACTATGAGAGAGGGACCGTGGGTGTCCTTGTCACTCTAGCACTCAAAACACCATGCACATAATAGACACATAATAAATATGATTGAGTTAATAGAGCAGTTAGGTTGGGTCTTGAGGTGTTTGTCACAGGTAATTCAGTCCTGTTATAGTGTCTCTGGAACTTCTGTATAATTTATGTAATCTAGGCTGAACTTCTGACATATTTGTTCTGATGACAGAGTGTAACCCCACAGTCTTTCAGATACCTTTATGAATTTAAAGGTCATAACCAAATCTTCTTTTAGTTACCCTACTCTATCAAGAATAATTCCAGTTCCATTCACTCCATCTTAATGTTAACACTGGAATCCTTTAAATCTTGAGGTTTTCATGTCACAGTTTTGGTGTGGAGATCAGAATTTCACACGGTAGCCTTTTCTAGACAAACGGCCATGTATTTAATGTGTCCTCCAAAGCAGGTGACTTTTCCTGGGTCATCTATCCATTTTATATCATCTTTGGAGCTGTTCAATCAGAAAACCGGCTGTGATTTTCACAGCTACCCTACCACATTTGCTCAGATTGCTCTTCAAAATTACATTTCCTCAAACCTCGTTACATCTCCTCCTCCAAGCAGATGGTTTTGTTTCATGTTTCATCAAAAAAATAGATACTGTCAGTCAGGAACTCCCTCCTATTTTATCACCCAATCCATCCATGGCCCTGATCTGCATGTACCTTCTCCACCTTCCTTCATACAACCTTGGTGAAGAGTCCTTACTCTTATGCAGGGCCAGGACCCACATGTACTCTGGATCACATCCTTTCTCATTTTCTAAAGGATTTTTTTTTAAAGTAGGCTCCACACCCAATGTGGGGCTTGAACTCACCATCCTGAGATCAGGAATCATATGTTCTACGAACTGAGCCTGCCAGGTGCCCTTCACTTTCTAAAAGATTTTGATCCTGCAATGATCCCTCTCCTTATATCATTAGTTTCTCATTCTCTGCAGAATTATTTCCATCAGCATATCAATAAGCTATACTATCTTTTATTTTTGAAGAAACAAACCCTACAGCTCCCTGATAAGTTTTTAAGATCCCTTTATAGCAAAAGTTCTTAAAAGAATTGTCTGTTACCCATTATCTTCACTTTTTCACATTTTCTCCATAGCCCACTTCAATCAGCATTTCTTCCCCAACACTTCACCCCTATTGCGAAGGCCACTAATGATTTTCATGTTGCTAAATCCCGTGGTTATTTCTATGCTTTTATTTTACTTAACTTTCCCTTGGGATCTGACCTGTATCTTCTTTTTACAAACAGCTTTCTTTTCCTTTTCTTTCCCCTTGGCTTCTGTGACACCACGTATGTTGGAGAACCTAAGTCACAGATTTTTGTCATTTATTGAAGCTGTGCTCTCAGAATAAACCTGTAAAAGTGTGAGGAAGAAGAACAGGGCAGGGAAAGAATTAAGGTTATGATATGATTTCAGGAGAAATTTAGCCTCAGCCTTATCCCATCAGAGTTCTGGAACATGCCTTGAACCACAGAGGCAAAGGGGCTGGCTGTTACATCCCTGCATCCATTATGGGATATAGGCCACCTTAGGAGGATGGAGTAGAGGCATAACCTTCCAGGCATTTCCAGGTAAAGTGTCTCCTAGTAACCAAAGGAAATTCTTCACAGAAGGATGCAGGAGAAAGTCCTCCATAGGAAAAATCCAGTTCCTGAAGACTGAACACTGTCTCCATAAAGCAGATCTGCTCTACCAGACTCTGTAGGTGTCACACCCTCCCTGTCTACCTCACTGGCCATTCCTTCTCCTCCTTTGCTAGTCTCAATCCTCTCCTCACACCCTCATCCTCACTGATCTCTTACCATCCCACATGATACCTTTTACCTGGTAAAAGCTCAGATTTCACCCTCTGGTCTTGACTACTGCAGAGAATTCTAGACTTGCATTTATAACTGTCTACTTTTCTCCAGAAAGAAATGCAGCCCTGTCAACCCTTTGTTTTTAGGTCAGTGAAACCCATTTCATTTCATCTGATAATAAATTTGCCTTGTTTTAAGTCGCTAAGTTTGTGGTAATTTGTTATAGTCCAATAGGAAAGTAATATAAGCATAGACTCTGGATTAAGTCTTTCCACTAGAATGGCTACATGAATATATTTGAACTTCACCTTTACAAAAGAATAAAGCCTTCAAGATGGTATATGATGGTCATTCTCAGTGGAAGGCAGGTATAAAAGCAAAACCTTTTCCATGAATTCTCAGGACATGGAATTTCATTGTAAATATACGATGCTTTATATTACTTTAAATTGTTAACATACATCCAAATCAAATACCAGATGATATTGAAATATAAACCATAATTTGCCTAAAAATTCTTATTTTTCTTGTCTTATGTTAAAGTCATTAATTTGTCAAGACTCCCATGATTCTGGGGCACCTGTCTCAGTCGGTAGAGCACGTGACTCTTGATCTCGGTATCGTTAGTTCAAGCCCCACCTTGGGTGTAGAACTTACTTTAAAAAAAAAAAAAAGAGGGGCACCTGGGTGGCTCAGTCGGTTGAGTGTCCGACTTTGGTTCAGGTCATGATCTCACGGTTCATGAGTTTGAGCTCCGCGTCGGGCTCTGTGCTGATGGCTCAGAGCCTGGAGCCTGCTTGGGATTCTGTGTCTCCCTCTCTCTCTGCCCCTCCCCCACTTGTGCTCTGTCTCTCTGTCTCTCAAAAATAAATAAATGTAAAAAAAAAAATTAAAAAAAAAGACTAAAGACTCCTGTGATTCCTTTTTTTTTTTTTCAACGTTTATTTATTTTTGGGACAGAGAGAGACAGAGCATGAACGGGGGAGGGGCAGAGAGAGAGGGAGACACAGAATCGGAAACAGGCTCCAGGCTCTGAGCCATCAGCCCAGAGCCCGATGCGGGGCTCGAACTCACGGACCGCGAGATCGTGACCTGGCTGAAGTTGGACGCTTAACCGACTGCACCACCCAGGCGCCCCATATACCTTTTAATATTAAAACTCTGAAGGCTGGTATTGAAACCGGGAGTTGGTACTGAAATATGAATGGTAAATTCTGTTTGGGAGTGAAAAAAAGACTCTTTTTATATCTTGGAGGTTACAATTAGATCTCAAATAAAAAAAATTGTAATTTTTTAGGGACCAATCCTGTATCAGTGATATATTGGATTAGAAGATCAAGGAGTATCTTTCTTTCTTACGTGCGGTTCTTCCTACATCTGACCAATCAGTCATTATATGATAGGAGGATCTCAGATCCTGGGTCATATTTCTAATTTCAAGAATTAGCCCCTTTGCCGAGTTTTTTCTTTTTTAATTCAAGTATAATTAACAGACAATGCTATATTAGTTTCAGGTGTACAATATTCTGATTTAAGTTCTATATATTTCTCAGTGCTCACAAGATAAGTCTACAAGATAAGAGGGGGGTGAAACAGATAAAGGGGATTAAGAGTACACTTATCTTGATAAATCCTTTGCCAACTTTTTAAAGGTTTTGATTCTGTGGGTCGCAATATTAGGATACTCTTTGAGATGCTCAAGTGAATTACGAATGAATCATTTGTGTTTTTAAATGCCTTTGGAATGGTTTGCATTACAATTTTAATAAAGTTCAGTGGTTTAATTAAAAATTAAATTGTGCTTTAATTAACATAAGATGTTTGAACATGAAGATTAAATAAACTTTAGTTATAAAGCTCATTTTAGGTGTATGTGAAATAATTGTTTAAGATTATGCTGACATTTTCTTAGGTTACATGAATCTCAACAAAGGTCCTTTTTAAAATATATATAAAAATAATTCTAATGTTGAAATTGTAAGGTATCACATATGTGTAAGGCATTGTCAGACATAAATTTTGAATAGAAAGAATTTTATATAGAACAATAACCAAGAATAATGATGCTATTTTTCATAGCAGTCAATTTAGTTGGCCTTTCCTTGTTTTGAATTACTATATTATTTGCAGCACATTCTTCCTAATATTTCTCATTTCTATTCCAATATTTTTATTCTGACATGCACTTTTCTTGTGTCTTATCATTTCAATTTTTCATGCAACATACCCAAAAGACTGTTTTTTAAATTTAATTTTTTTCTTCCAAGTATTTACTTCAATTCCAGCTAGTTAACATACAGTGTAATATCAGTTACATGTTTAGAATTTAGTGATTCATCACTTAGATACCACATCCAGTGCTCATCACAAGCACCCTCTTCAATACTCATCACTCATTTAACCCATCCCCCTGCTCACCTCCCCTCCAGCAAATGTTAATTTGTTCTCTATAGCTAAAAGTCTGCTTTATGGTTTGCCGCTCTCTTTTTTCCCCACTATGTTCATCTGTTTTGTTTCCTAAACTCCACATATGAATGAAATCATACAGTATTTGTCTTTTTCTGACTTATTTTGCTTAGCATAATATTCTCTGGCTCCATCCACATTGTTGAAAATGGCATGATTTCATTCTTTTTGATGGCTGAGTGATACTCCATTCCATATATATATATATATATATATATACACACACCACATCTTCTTTATCCATTCATCAGTTGATGGACATTTGGGCTCTTTCCATAATTGGCTATTGATAGTGCTGCTATAAACATTGGGGTGCATCCCTTTGAATCAATATTTTTGCATACTATGGATAAATACTTAGTAGTGCAATTGCTGGGTCTTAGTGTAGTACTATATTTAACTTTTTGAGGAACCTCCATACTGTTTTCCAGAGTGGCTGCACCAGTTTGCATTCCCACCAGCAGTGCAGATTCCCCTCTCCCTGCATCCTTGCCAACATCTGTTGTTTCCTGTGTTGCTAATTTTAGCCATTCTGACAGGTATGAGATGGTATCTCATTGCAGTTTTGATTCATATTTCCCTGATGATGACTGATGTTGAGCATCTTTTCATGTATCTATTAGCCATCTGGATGTCTTCTTTGAAAAAAATGTCTTCTGCCCATTTTTTAACTGGATTATTTGTTTGTTAGGTGTGGAGTTTTATTAATTATTTATATATTTTGGATACTAACCCTTTATCAGATACGTCATTTACAAATATCTTCTCCCATTCTGAAGGCTGTCTTTTAGTTTTGTTGATTGTTTACTTTGCTGTGCAGAAGCTTTTTATTTTGATCAAGTCCCAATAGTTTATTTTTGCTTTTATTTTCCTTGCCTCTGGAGACATGTCTATTAAGGAGTTGCTCTGGCCGAGGTCAAAGAGATTGCTGCCTGTGTACTCCTCTAGGATTTTGATTGTTTCCTGTCTCACATGTAGGTCTTTCATCCACTTTGAATTTATTTTTGTGTATGGTGCAAGAATGTGGTCTAGTTTTTTTCTTTTGCATGTTGCTGTCCAGTTTTCCCAGCACCATTTGTTGAAGAGACTGTCTTCTTTCCATTGGATATTCTTTCCTGCTTTGTTAAAGATTAGTTGACCTTATGGTTGTGGGTCCATTTCTGGGTTTTCTATTCTGTTCTATTGATCTATGTGTCTGTTTTTGTGCCAGTACCATACCGTCTTGATCACTACAGCTTTGTAATATACCTTAAAGTCAGGAACTGTGATCCTCTATCTTTGCTTTTCTTTTTCAAGGTTGCTCTGACTAGTCAGGGTCTTTTCTTTGAAGGTGAATAATACATGAGTTCATTAAATTTATGTATGTTTACAGTTGACAGTGCTAAATCTGGGAAATAATCTTTTAGAAGAAATTCCAGAAGAGATGAAATACCTTACATCCCTGAAGAAGCTTCATTTATTTGGAAATAAGATTTGTAAATTTGCATCTGGAGCATGTGGTAAGTTAGTCATAGAAGAGCAACATTATAAGGCCAAACTTAATATCCTTATATTGAACAAATGCAAAAGTAAGAAATTTTACCTTTTAATAATTTTTTGTTGGAGTTATTTACACATTGCTCTTGAAATTAAGGAATTCTTGGGACTTTTTTTTCAACTATTGTACTAGGTGGATCTAAGAAAAGAAGTTAGTATTAGATTAATGAATATCCCATTTTCAGAATCAGTGTATATTTTGACTCTTGAATCTGGGCACCCTTTCTCTGTACCTAACAGGAGACTAGTTGAAAATCAAATCAAGAAAAGTTCCCCTTATTTTTTACACTTTTTATTTTGTCTCAATTTTAAGCTACAATCTTTGATCAAGATGTTAAGATAGAAATCAATTTGAGGAGGACTTTAAAGAAAAAATATGAGATCCAATAATTGGCATTTTTTTTTTTGGTGTTTCCTTTCAAACTATAACTTCTCCATTCAATAGGACACTCTTCCAATTGAATACAGGTAGAGTGGGCTTAAAGACAAAACATATGACGAAGAGATCTAGGTGATTTTTATAGCTTCATATACTCATATACAACACTTTGTCATTATAAGGCTTTGACCCTACTAATAAAACTAAAGCTATGTTATGAAATTTATAAGGTTCTGTGGACTTTTGAGATATGGGTGCTATATATAATCCCTGTCATCATTAAGCAGCATTTACTAAGGATATCATTGGGGGGGGGGCGAAATTAGGGGTATATTTGGCAAACAGCACAAATAGACTCTGGTACCATCTTTTTACTTTAAGATCCTAAATCATGTATCTTGGAGAAATATTTTTTTTTCAAAATAAGAACAGTAACAAACACTTATTAATGTTCATGCACATTATATATGCAAAGCCATTGATTCAGGGTTCAATTACAATCTACTTAGGAAGAAAACAGTTTACATGCAAAAAAATTAAGGGCATGAAAACAAGCAGAGAATTTTATAAACTATTTTACAAACTCTACTTTGGGGACAAACATGGGCAAAACCTGATACATATAAATAATATTACGCAACCTAATTGATGCTAATTTAAGGCTTTCTTAAAGAAAAATTTTGTCTTGTGTGCCCATAAATTTGAGGTTTATAAAGTATATGTAATCTCTGTACAGTAGTCTCTGGATTTCTTGGCTTTGGGCTGTTGAACTTTGGAAATCCCATGTGAGTGGCAGAAGTTATGTTCTATGGCATGTTCTTATTAACCAAGGGCAGAAGCAGTTTTGTGTCAGGTAGTTGAGCATTATCTGGCATGTATTACATGACTCTGTCCCCCCTCACCAGACCAGGGGGCTGGGCCAGAGCTAGATTTGTGTCCCATAGTGGGCCAGTATTTGTCTCTTTCTTGGGAATTACGATAGAATCCAGAACAGTTTAATCGGTCTGAGCTAATCATATGAACTAAGGCAGGGGTTGCAAACTGGTGGCCTGTGGGCTGAAACTGGTTCACCAATAAGTTGGTTCTATTTTGACTGCCTTTTAAAAAATGTGAATTAGGGTACCAAAACTTGCAAATCAAAAGAGTTCACAAAAAGAAAAAAATCTGGTTCTCTGGATCTTTTTCATTCACTTGTTTTAAGAAAGAAAGACAAGGCAATACTGGAAGCATATTCCTACATGATAGCAGTGGTCAGGGGCTGGCTGAATGGCAGCTGGCCTGTTAGATAAGGCCGGTGCTCACCAGTTCAGCACACTCCTGCCAGTTACACTCTGGCCAGGGCCACTACTACCGTTTGAGTTAACGTCTCAGCTCCTGCAGGCATTTCAGTTCAAGAACTGTCTACCCTGTCTGTGAACATACAAACGCAGGAGCTGTAGGATGGCTATCCATATAGGGAAAATTAGAGAAAATCTGTTCAAAAGAAAAGCCTGGGGAATGGGGCAAAGAAAGGAGTAGCGAGAAACAATATGAATGTGAAGCTGAGAGAAGCTGTAATGAGAAATAAAACTCTACGTTCTGCAGAGACTCCCGGAGTGTATATCCCCCCAGACTTTGAGCAGCTCCTGGGAAAGACAGCATTAGCCTACAGCGTGGTATGGTGTCTTTGGACATCACAACCTGGTTCAATGGTTCAGAAGAAGCATGAAAAGCCCAAGAAACCCTGGCATGATCATTTCTGTGATTACCAAGAGCAACCAAAGGCCTATGTATATACATACACAGCCCAACATATCTATATGAGCCTATAATTACATAGCACTCCATATAGATTATGTATATATACATATATTTATATTAATATGATATACCCCCCCCCATCCCGAGGGCTGAGGGCCCAGTGTATTGGGAGGCAGGAACAGCCATGGCCTGGTTCTCAGGGAAGTTCAAAGCCAAGCCCAAAAGGGAGAAGCTTACCGCGGAGATGTACCTGGAGCCACCGTGCACCACATCTGGAGTCACAGATGTAGAGTTCAAGGGCCTGGTGGTGCTGCCTGTGGAGATGGGCCTCAACGAGAGGCTGGCAAGCTGCACACCTGGAAGTTTTCCCACTGGCCGGCCTGCAGGACAGCGCCATCTCAGAATTCTGCGCCGGGGAGGTGTGCCTGATACGCTGCGTGGACACGCAGTGCTGTCGGTTCAACGAGCCGGCAAGGAGGATAAGTGCGAAGGCCCCCAGTCCGTCCATCTGGCCTTGAGCTCCGTGCAGAGAGGCTGGTGGCCGAGAAGGACGCAGCCCCCAGGAAATGCGACAGAGAATGCGTCAGCCCCTTCCGGCCCGGGGCGAAGAATATCCGGGAGTACTTCAGCCACGTGCTAGCGCACGTCGACGCGTCCCCGCTTCAAGGACACGGGGGCCCTGGAACTCCGGGGGCACTTGTGCACACGGTACGCCCATTTCCAGTCCTCCTCACTGGGCAGGTTCACGGGCTCGGGCCCCAAAAAGAGCGCCACCCTGGGCCGCCTCCCCGCGGTCGCGTGCAGCAGCGGGGCTGCAGGGGGGCACAGAACCGGCCTGACGGGCGTGCGCATGTGCGGAGAGACGAGGTACGCGTGCGTGCCTGCGTGAGTGCGCACACGTGCCCGCACGGTCGCCGGAGGTCTGGGAGGCCGCTCTGCGCACTGCCAGTGCGACTTGGGGTCTGCAGCCCGGCTGCTGTGGGTGGAAGGGGTGGGGGGTGGTTCCCGTGGCGGGGGGAGGGGGTGGTACCCCGTGGTACCCCCCCATGTGACTGCTCTCCCCAAGTCTTGCTGATGGATGGGTGAGTGTGGCCTGTAAGGAGGAACCTTTGGAATGATTCATTCACTCAACAAGCATTTATAGGACAACCCTTGTGAGTTGAAACTAAAGCATAACCTTTATTTCTCCAAAGGATACAGGGGTGCTGTTTCTAAGGGGCATGCGCACCCCAGTGTTTGTAGCGGTGCTATCAATAATAGCCAAAGTACGGGAAGAGCCCAGTTGCCCAGCAACAGATGAATGGATGAAGATGTGATAAATTCCCCCCTTTTTAGCTGAAGCTAGTTTAAGAGGGTATCTGTCACCAGGAACCCCAAGAGCATTAGCCAAGGCAAGAAACCAGAAGGAAAACAACGGTATATAGAAAAGTGGCTGCAAGTTATTTTGTAAGAGATGGCTAACGTGATTAAAATGATTTTCTGACAGATGGCTTACAGAATTTGATTCTGCTTAATCTGAACAACAATGAGCTGGCATGGATTCCTCAAGAAATCAGCAGGTAATTTTATTTATAGTGAGACTTGGTTAAACAGCCCTTCCCCAGCCCCACCCTGGTCATCTGTTGTGCCTCAGTGGCCTCAAGTCCTTGTGGGGTTTTAATTTTAAGCAGGTGATTAAAATTTTAAGCTAATTTTAAGCAGGTGATTCTTTGAACACTTGAGGGAAATGAGAAATAGCATAACTTGGTGGTCTTGGTGTAAGGGTGAGGGTTCGAAACATTAAAGTTCTAAAGTTGATTGTAATATTGATTTCCTAACTCTGGGGTTCTTGGAGTCTGCCCTGATATGGGACTGGGGACATGAAATTTTACTTCATATAAGTATTGGAAAACATTTTCAGCTTGATAGAAAAGGTAATAGAAAAGCAAGGTGTTGAAAATCAAGATAATCATTTTCATTAAAAAACCCCACATTTTATTATCATTAACAGCAACAAAATGCTGCACATCTTATCCTGCACATCTGCACAGATGGGCTGCCGTTACAGTGGCTTTCTGGAGCCAGCTGAGGGCCTTGTCCTTCTGCAGGCAAAATGCTCTCTTGGGCTTTTGCTCCGACAGATGGAGAAAAAAACCCTACTTGAGTTTACTTGACTTTGGAGATTCTCTTTATTGCCTGTTGAATAGAAACAGATGTGTTACAACATAAGAGCATCCAGATTTTTGAAGGATACAAAACTATGAACAGTCTTTAACAAAGGGATTTTTGCAGCCCCTAAAGTCTATTCCAATTCACTTGTCTATACCTCTAGCCAATATATTATGCTTCCCAGAGAGATTTTCACAGAGAATGTAATGTTTCTAGTCAGAGTAACTAGAAAAAAGTTTTAAGTGTTCTACTTTATGAAGAAAAGGAATATTTATAATGGTGAAAATGCCAATAGCTGTCCGTTTGCTCCTTCATTTATTCAGCTTCTCAATGGGTTTGTGTATCAATGATACAATGAAAAAAGGGAAGATCTGGTGGACTAGGTCATATCTTTGTGCAACTAGCCTTATGACTTTGGGCGAGTAATTTAACTGCACCTTAGCTTTCTTACCTCTAAAGGAAAAATTTTGAGCAGATGAACTTCAGAACCTTTGCAGCTATAACATATTATGGTTTCACAATTCAGCTTAGCTCTGTTTGGAGTACTAAGCGTAATATTCAAAGAACTATATAAATCTATAGCGATATGTTAGAAACTGCAATGAAATGAAAGCTTTTACTGAAGAAAGTAGGGTTCCAAAATATATAGGTCGATGCTATTTTATAGATAATTCTGGATTGTCTGTATTCTGGCTGTGTCCTTTATGTAAGCTGATTGGTCACCTCCTCAAGCAGTATTTCCATTTTCTGACCTTGGGAAAGTTTCTTCGCCTTCCCATGCCTTAGTGTCTGCAACTGAAACAGGAGAACAATAATAGTGCCTGTTCATAAGGTAGTCTTGACAGTTAAATATTCTAATTAACCAAAAATATTTAGGGTTGAGCCTGGGACGTAGTAAATTGCGCCGTGGATGCCAACTTTTTTTATTATTGGTTGTTATTTTTATTTTCCCTTCTGTTCCTCCCATTCATTCCTTTTTAAAGGCAGAAGATTGACTTAGTGGTGAATTTGGGAAAAGCATTGAGCATACATGGCTCAGCATCCTCTTTTTACTCTGCCACCAAGTAAGCAGCTGCCTTAGGAGGAAAGGCTGTGACTGGATGGGTGTGGTTAATTCAGTGGAGGGCTGGTAGGAAGCCTGAGAATGTTCATGGAAGCTCTGTGCTGATGTGTGATTACCTTCGTTCTGAATCTCGTGTCTCATTTCTCAATTTGTTTAGAACCTGGGAGGGGGAACGTTCTGTTTGTTGGCTTACATAAACTACAGAGTAATGGTTTATGGACTTGGAGTGGAACCTGGACAGGTTAGAGTTTTGCCCCTAAACAACTCTATATGGGCAGAGTGGCACAACCACAGAAGGAAAATGAGAACGTGGGGCATCCTGGGAACAGAATGTCTCTGAAAGAAAGAGGGAGAAAGGAAGAGACGAAACCAGTAGGCTCAGTTCTTCCTCCAAACTCGCCAGTCAGTGAAATTATTCTTTGGCCCACAGGAGAGGAAGAGGGCAGGGAGAAGCTGCAAGTGTACCTCCTGTGGTTTTCTCTTGGAAGAGTAGGGAAGGTCTCCCTGCTCCTGGAAACGGCAACATAGCCATTCCTTGTTTTCTCTTCTGCTCTTTTTCAACCAATGAGTGACGACTAATTTACAGTAGCCTCTGAGCCCAGCTTAGTGCCTTGAAATAATGACAAAATGAAAAGCCAGCTGCCATAATATTAATTCAGAGTAGAATCAATTAAAATAGTGATTATAACAATGATTGATGAAGAAAATTCCTTGTCCCTTTCTCCACAGGACCTACTCCACACATTTTCACTCTTTTAACATTAGGTCGTCCATTTTTGACTCTATATCCTCTCTGCAAATGACTTTGCACCTTATTTTACTGAGAAATTTGCACTCCCTTCATTCCTTTCTTTTCAGCCTCTTTATCTTGCCTTAAGCAGACCTTAAGACAAAGTCTACTTCTTGCCTTTTCTCCTCCCTCATGGTCTCTCCATAACCAGAGTTCTCTAAACTGCCATCTGTCTATTGTTTTTGTTTCCTACTTAACCCCTTGGAATTCTGTTTTTTCCCTCTTCGTTCTACTGAATATTATTTTCAAAGTTCATTAATGTCCTTTGGGCAATCAAGTCTAATGGCCTTTTCTCTCTGTTGAATACCACGTTACACAGAAATAGTGAGTGTTCCATTCAATGAGTTTGGACAAATGTATACACACCAGTAAGGTATCAGACATTTCCTTCAACCTACAAATTTCCTCTTACACTTCCAGTAAATTCTTACCTCTCATAAGCAACTACTATTCTGATTTCTACCTCTACAGATTAGTTTTACTTGTTCTGGAACTGAAGAAATGGAATCATACAGTATATATTCTTTTGTGCCTGTCTTTTGCTGAGCATATGTTTTTTTGAGATTCACCTTATTGTTGCATTTGTCAGCAGTTTGTTGTTTTTTGTTTATCCCCAGTAGCATTTCATTGCATGAATTATGCCACAAATTATTTTCTCCTGTTTATAGACATTTGGATTATTTCCCATTTGGGGCTATAATGAATTAAGCTATTATAAATATTCTTGTGCAAGTCTTTTTGCGGACATATGTTTAATTTACTTTTCATTTCAATTCCTAGGAGTAGAGTTGTAAAGTTGTAGAGTAGGAGTGTAGGTGTATATGTTAATTTATAAAGAACTGTCAGTTGTTTTGCAAAGTGGTTGTACCATTTTACATCCCCAGCAGTTTTAAAAATGTTAACCATTGTAGTGGGTATGAAGTCACATCTTAGGGTATTTTTAGTTTGCATTTCCCTAATGTCTAATGACAATTGAGCACCTTTTCGTGTTCTCATTGCCCATTTATGTATCTTCTTTAGTGAAGTGCTTGTATCAAATATTTTTTCCATGTATAAAAATTATGTTTTTTTCTTTCTTAGAATTGACTTGTAAGAGTCCTTTAGGGGTGCCTGGGTGGCTCAGTGGGTTAAGTGTCCTACTCTTGATTTCAGCTTAGGTAATGATCTCACTGTTAGTGAGTTGGAGGCCTGCCTAGGGCTGTGCACTGACAGTGCAGAACCTGCTTGGGATTGGCTGTCTCACCCTCTCTCTCTCTCCTCTCTCTGTCCCTCCCCTGTGCGCATGCATGCACTCTTTCTCTCAAAATAAATAAACAAACATTTAAAAACAGAGTTCTTTATGTATTCTGGATGCAAGTATTTTCATAAGTGTCTGTATTGCAGATATTTCTTCTATTATGTGACTTGCCTTTTAATTTTCTTAACAGTTCTTAGAGAAGAACTGAAATTTTTAACTTTGATAAAGGCCAATTTATAAATATTTTTATTTTCAGATTAGTGCTTTCTGTGGCCTTTTAAGGAGATATTTGCCTACCCCAAAGTTATCAAGATATTATCCTATACTTTCTTCTACAAGCTTTATAGTTTTAGTTTTTATATTTAGGTCTATGATTCATGTCAAATTAATGTTTGTGCATAGTGTGGGGTAATAGTCCAAGTTTCTTTTTTTCCCACATTATCCTATATTTTCTTCTACAAGCTTTATAGTTTTAGTTTTTATATTTAGGTCTATGATTCATCTCAAATTAATGTCTGGTGTGCTGTGGGGCAATAGTCAAAGTTGATTTTTTTCCCCATATGTTTATCCAGTTGTTCTAGCACCGTGTGTTGAAAGACTGCCTTTTGAGGGGAGTAGGGCACTGGAGAAGCCCACAAGCAGGGGAGGGGTACAGGGAGAGAGTGGGAGAGAATCTTAAGCAGGCTCTACACCCAGCATGGAGCTGGTCTTGGGGCTGGATGTCACAAGCCTGAGATCATGTTATAAACTGAGAGAAATCTCAGTTATAAACTGAAAGAAACATTACTAAGAGTCAGTTACAGCCGACATATAGTATGAAATAAAATAAGAGAACCAGGCGACAGACACACAGAGTCATTTTTTTCTTAAAACTTTTTTATTTTTTTTGGTTATTTATTTACTTTGAGAAAGAGAGAGAGCATGAGTGGGGGAGGTGCAGAGAGAGAGATGGGGGAGAGAGAATCCCAAGTAGGATCCACACTATCAGTGCAGAGCCCAACGCGGGGCTCAATCTCACAACCCTGGGATTATGACCTGAGCTGAAATCAAGAGTTGGGTGCTTAACTGACTAAGCCACCTAGGCTCCCCTTGACTTTGTCTTTTTTATAATAGTTTTGGCCACACTAGTTACTTTGAATATCCATATAAATTGTAAAATTGATTTTTCAATTTTTACACAAAGAAACTTAAGATTTTTATTTGGGCTGAGTTGAACTGTAGATCAATTTGGGGAGAACTGGCATCTTAGCAATATCGTTTCTTTTTATATATGAATAAGACATATCTATACTTTTATTTAGAGCTCTCTTAAATTTTCTGTCATGATTTACAGTTGGTTGTTGGTGTAGAAGTCTCTCATATCCTTTGTTAAATGTATTCCTAACTACTTTATAGGTGTTTTTATGTTACTGTAAATGGAGTTTTCAGACCAATTATTTTCCAGTTGTTTGTGGCTACAGTATAGAAATCCAATAGATTTTTCAATAGTCACTTTGTAGTCTATGACCCTGCTTTTGGTTCTAGTAGGTTTGTTTGTATTTCCTCTCTTGAACATTAAAAAAAAAATTAATGTTTATTTATATTTGAGAAAGAGAGATAGTGCACAAGCAGGGGAGGGGCAGAGGGAGAGACGGAGACAGAACATGAAGCAGGCTCCAAGCTCTGAGCTGTCAGCACAGAGCCTGATGCGGGGCTCGAACCCATGAACCGGGAGATCTGACCTGAGCCAAAGTTGGATGCTTAACTGTCTGAGCCACCCAGGTGCCCCATATTTTCCTTATTTCTAAATTAAGGGTAATAATTCCAACCTTAGGGTTGTACTGATGATTAAATTTAATGCATAGGTGCATAGTTGGTGCTCAACATTACTAATGTCTTTCTCCTTTATTCAAAATATTAGTATTTTCTCAGCTTATTGTGCCCACCGTTGCCCCGATTTTACAAGTTCTGTTATTCAAAGCCAAATTCAAACTGTTTGTTCTTCCAAAATGCTTGTGATAGACATCATGTACCATATCTGCAATTAGAAACTCAAATTTCCTTAATCTCTTTCCCCAGGTCTGATGGCATTTCCTATCTTCATATTATGGCTCTATCTAATATCTCCTTCTAGGCCCTGACATACATAAGGGCAGAATGTGTGGCTGATTCATCTTTGCATCTTTCATAGCAGCTAAGAGTGCTTATATCTGTTTGGTGCAAGACATTTAATCTGTACCTGTATCTCTATCTCTGCCTCTATCCATTTATGTCTACGTATGTATGTGTATGTATATTTGTGCATATGTATGTCTTCCTTTGTCCTCTGGCTTCCTCTTCAATATAGCCAATGTATACATACAAAGAGTGAAAATGGAGTTTCTTCTTTTTTAAATCTGCATTTTGATTTTATAAAATACTTTTAACATAAGGGATGCCTGGGTGGCTCTGTGAGTTAAGTGTCAGACTTCAGCTCAGGTCATGATGTCACCGTTCATGAGTTTGAGCCCTGCATCAGTCTCTCTGCTGTCAGTGCAGAGCCTGCCTGCTTCAGATCCTGTGTCCCCTCCCAACCCCCCCCCCCCCGCTTCTCCCCTGCTTGTGCTCTCTCAAAAATAAACATAAAAAATACTTTTAACATAAGTTATCCAATTAAAAATAGCTTTAAAAGTTAAATTATAGAAAAGATTTTTTATGCTCAAAGTATTTGTAATAGTTGTGAACCTGTGACTAAAGTAAGGCTCAGGTGAGCTACAAAAGAATGAATTGACACATGACTTCTGATAAGTGGTATGCCCAATGGACTTTCTTATTTTCATGAATATCATTCATATCCTTTTTTTTAGATTAAAAAACCTTAAATATTTGAGTATAAATCATAACCAGCTAGCCAGCATTCCTAAAGAACTTTGTTTTCTTAAGAATCTTTTTGAACTTCACCTTAACTACAATCAGCTCATTTGCATACCTGAAGAGATTAAGTTCTTGAAGAAGCTCCAGAAGCTTCTTCTGGTCAGGAACAATATTGAAGTTCTGCCAAAGGTAAGCAAAACGTGGAACCAAATTTTCATGGGTAAAAACTCATTGCCACATGATGGGGAGTGACTGTGGAATAGATTTAGACATCTCAATACAAGCCATCACTTACTTTCCCTCCAATTAGACATAGTTAGTTCCCAAAGACCTATGACATAGGAGGGTAATAACTTGGATTATTCCACATAGTAGGGGTGCCAAATTTAATAAATAGGGACGCAGGATGCTCACTTAAGTTTGAATTTCAGATAAGGAACGAATAATTTTTTAGTATAAATATGTTCCAAATATTGCATGGGACGTACTTATAGTAAACAAAATTGTTCTCTGAAATTTCTATTTAAGTGAACCTCTTGTGATTTATCTGGCAACCCTGTGTATGGCATAATATGTAAGTACACTTTAGGTTTGGAATATGTGCTATCTGTCTTCCATTTTTCCTACACAGCTACTCTTCATCCTCTTCCAAACTGTTCTGTGCCTGGGAGACTGACCTCATGGGCATCAGTAAGCTTCTTTGTCCTCTGACTTCCTCTTGGATGTGGCCAATGATAGCCACTAGTAGGATGTGAAAGGGAGGAGGAGAGTGTGTACTAGATGGTATTCCCCTGGTACCCTCCCTGATAGGATGTTGTAAGTTGCCTGCACACTTTTCTGGAAGACTGTAGTTAGTAAGTATAAGGTGATCCTCATATGGACCATTACTACCTCCCTTGGCTCTTCAGGCCTGTGGCAGTAAAGAACTCCCTGCTGTTTGGGGAACTTTGTCAGAACCTTGCTAAACTTTTATACGTGGTGGTTTTATTAAACTCTCCTCAAATTTCCCATTTTGAGAGTACTGTTTCTTGCTGGGAACCTGTCAATGGGTTTACTTTCCTTCCTTATGCAAATTAAAATTAATTTGATAGGAGGGAATGCATGTCATACAGTAAATTGAGGAATACAAAAGGTAGATCCATTCCTACTGTTTCATTTTTCTCTCAAGAGGATAATATTCCCTTTAAAAATTCTGTGCACACTGTAACGTGATAAATATAGCAAGGTGTATGGGGCACCTGGGTGGCTTAGTTGGTTAAGTGTCCAACTTCAGCTCAGGTCATGTTCTCACAGTTCGTGAGTTCGAGCCCTGCATTGGGCTCTGTGCTGATATCGTGGAGCCTGGAGCCTGTTTCGGATTCCATGTCTCCCTCTCTCTCTGCCCCTCACCTGCCCATACTGTCTCTCTTTCTGTCTCTCAAATGTAAACATTAAAAAATTTTTAAAAAATATAGCAAGGTGTAGGCTTTAAATAGGTGTATTTCAAAAATGTTATTCTTCGGGTGCCTGGGTGGCTCAGTTGGTTAAGTGTGCAACTCTTGGTTTCAGCTCCGGTCATGATCTTGTGGTTTCATGAGTTCAAGCCCCTCATCAGGTTCTGTGCTGAGAGCACAGGGCCTGCTTGAGATTCTCTCCCTCTGTCTCTGTCCTTCCCCGACTCATGCTGTCTCTATCTCAAAATGAATAAATAAACTTAAAAAAATTAATTTTTTCTTACGTTACTTAAAAATCCTAATTTCTGTAAATAAGAATATTTCCTGAAATTACAAAGTAAATCTGTTAGAAGTATAACTCCTTTATTTGAGGGAAAAATAATAACAGTAGTAACAGGATCATGGTCATGAAGTATTATATTATTAGTGTTCATAACTCTGGTATGTTGCTCTTCTTATTTACCCACTCTAAAATAAGGAACAGAGAGGTTAGACGACTTAAACACACTTTACAAAGGTCAGAGAAAGGGCTCAAATCCATGTCTGTCTGACTTAAAAGTCTGGACTTCCCATCAATACTCCTACTACAATTATTTTTTTAATCCCGAGGAGTTTGGACTGTAAAAATTTAAATCCTAGTAAGTCCTGTCCTAAGTTATTATGTAAAGAATGCCTATGATTACTTATGTCTTTGTACATTTAATCTGATTCAGTCTATCATTGTGCTTTTTGGTCTGCATTATACATAAGGTATTCTAGAAAATACTAGTTTGTTTTGGTAATGAGCAAATTATGAATCATTTTCTGGTACATTATAAATTATGTGTGTGTCTGCACATGTGTGTGAATGTATATGCCTATTCAGTCACATTGGACATGTAGATAGAGACACTAAAAAGTTTAATTTTTTTTCTATAAGGAAAGGATTGAGTGAGCACAGAGCTAAGCAAAAGGTAGATGTGAAATAAATGCCTTTGGAATTGTTGATAGACCTTTTACATCTGTTTTTCTGTTTCTCTAAGGTTCTATTTTAGTTTTAGTATGTTTACTGAGTTCTCTCACTATAAGGCTTTTCAGTAAGCACTTACTGATTAGTAACTTATTTAATCCATTCAATAACCATATCAAAGTAAGGGCTTCCATTGCCATTTTCATTTTACAAATGGAGAAAATGAAGTACAAAGAGATTGAGAAATTTGTCTGTAGTTACATAGTGTTGGAGATCTGAGCCTACAAATAGTCTAACTCTTGGCCACCATGTTATGTTGCCCTGGAGTGGTCAGAGGTAATGGAGACCTTAGAGAATCTGGGACCCCAGGACATAGTAACTCCTCAGGGAGGATGTACTGAAGAACCGATCAGGTAATTAGGAAAGATGGTCAGTCCTATAAAGTTTGAACTTAGAAGAAATATTTATGATTCTACATACTAGATTTTTAAAAATCTCTCTTGTTTTCTGACACAGGGAGTTTGTCGTCTTAAAAACCTAAGAATCCTAGACATAGCTGGAAATATTATTCAGACATTTCCATCAGGAGTAAGTAGAGCCTACTTCTATTATAACTAGAACATGACTTCACTTATGCTATTGAGATTAGAGAAATATGCATAGTCTTAAAACCTGTAGTAACTGGAACCTTGGATTATACAAATGACTCAAAGATTTGCTTCATTCTAGAATTTCAAAACCTGCTCTCTCCCATTCCTTTCTGTGTGTTCTCTGCCTAATGAAACTGTTTGAACTAAGTGAACTCTGATTGCTATCATAAATATTTTAATATATTGGTTACGGTTATGTGTTTTTTATTATATACTGCTTTTAGTCACCTCAGACTTTTTGAAAATATGACTTTTCAAAGCATAAATTGTTATGCTTTGTAATTTATCCAAGGTGACACTTTTGTTAGTTGTTTTTGAGCCATAAACAATGAAAAAATATTTTTTTCCCATTTATAAATGAATTTTGACTTTACCGTATTTCAAAGAACTGAGAAACAGTTGGTCTTGACACGTTTTGAATTTTGGGAAAGAAATGGCAGTTTTTGATATCACATTTTATATCTGAGCAAGTATAATTCCACATGCAAGGTAATAATTAGAAGCCCATCAATCCAGAAGGTGTACAATAAATAGTTTTTGATCTATTAAATCCTTTTTCTGATCAAGTCCAAATTGAAATTTCAATGCTTTTTACCCCTAGAGAAATTGTTTGTACCGAAGGTGACTCAAATATGAAAAATAAGTATAAAGTCTATTTTAGAAAAAATGTAGTTATTGTTGTGTTAAAATATACATAACACAAAATTGATCATTTTAACCATTTTTAAGTATTTAGTTCTATGGCACTAGATGTACTCAAAATGTTGTACAACAATCATCATCTATCTCCAGAAGTGTTTTATCATCTCCAACCAAAACCTTGTTTCCCTTAAACACTACTGCCCCGGATAGCTGCCATTTTCTGTGTCTACACATTTGACGACTCTGGCCACCTCCTTGAAGAACGATATACATCATACAAACATATCATAATTTGTCTTCTTGTGACCATATTTCACTTTTAACATGTCTTCACGGTTCATCTATGTTATAGCCTTTGTCAGAATTTCCTTCCTTTTTTAGGGCTGAATAATATTCCATTGGATGTATACATCACATTTTGTTTATTCATTCGTCTGAAGCACTTGGGTTGCTTCACCTTTTGGCTTTTGAGACTAATGCTGCTATGATCATGAACATACAAATATCTGTTTGATTTTCTGTTTTCATTTCTTTTGGGTATATACCTAGAAGTGGGATTGCTGAATCGTATGGTAATTGCACGTTTACTTCTTTTTTTTTTTTAAGTTTTTATTTAAATTCTGGTTAGTTAACAGTGTAACATTAATTCCAGGTGTACAGTATAGTGATTTAACACCTCCATACAAAACCTGATGCTCATCATAACAGGTGCACTCCTTAGGAATTGCCAAGCTGTCTTTCAAAAATACACAGTTTCGAATGTTTAATAATAATTGGATGTTGTTAATATTGACCTGGTAAAGGCTACCAAGTTTTTATCATCTTACAAGTCTTAGTTCAACTCTGTCTCTGCCCTGTGATGCCTTCCCTGTTTCCCAAAGTACCATTATAGTTTGTACCACTAGTAGAATAATTCTTTTCAAGTCTGTCTTGAAAAGCTACCATTAGGCTGTAAGCTAATTAAATTGCTGAGTATTTTAGTTCCTTGAAACAAATATTTTTAATATTTTAATTTTTATAATTTTAATGTTTAATATTTTAAATATTTTTAAATTAAAAAAAATCTTTCAAGCAAAAATCTTTCTGTAACTCCTCTCTCCCTTAAGAGCACAGTTATTTTTCATTTATTTGAAGAAAAAGTTGACCTGATAAAACTGAGATAAAGTTTTAATGATCATCACCAGGGGGCATCACGACATTTGTCTTTGATATGAAGTTTGTAACAAAATATCGTCTATAAAACATTTGCAGACCTAACAGAAAACTTCACATTTCTGTAACACTCTTGATCAAGACCCTCCATTAGCAATCTAAACTCCCTGAACTATCATAACTGTACTTTTCAGATTGAGAAGTGGTGCTAAAAGTTGTATTTCTTTTTTTTATTTCTTTTTATTTTTTTAAATTTTATTTTTTATTTTTTTAAATTTACATCGAAATTAGTTAGCATTAGTGCAACAGTGATTTCAGGAGTAGATTCCTTAGTTCCCCTTACCCGTTTAGCCCATTCCCCCTCCCACAACCCCTCCAGTAACCCTCAGTTTGTTCTCCATATTTATGAGTCTCTTTTGTTTTGTCCCCCTCCCTGTTTTTATATTATTTTTGCTTCACTTCCCTTATGTTCATCTGTTTTGTCTCTTAAAGTCCTTATATGAGTGAAGTCATATGATTTTTGTCTTTTTCTGACTAATTTCACTTAGCGTAATACCCTCTAGTTCCATCCACGTAGTTGCAAATGGCAAGATTTCATTCTTTTTGATTGCTGAGTAAGACTCCATTGTCTATATATACCACATCTTCTTTATCCATTCATCCATCAGTGGACATTTGGGCTCTTTCCATACTTTGGCTTTTGTTGATAGTGCTGCTATAAAAATGGGGGTGCATGTGTCCCTTCAAAACAGCACATCTGTATCCCTTGGATAAATGCCTAGTAGTGCAATTGCTGGGTCGTAGGGTAGTTCTATTTTTAGTTTTTTGAGGAACCTCCATACTGTTTTCCAGAGTGGCTGCACCAGTTTGCATTCCCAAAAAGTTATATTTCTAAAGCAGTTCTTTGCAGTTATTAGTAATTTGCAGATTTGCAAAGCAATTTTGCATGTTATCAAATATTTGTAACAATTTGATATTGAATAGCCTATTGAAGAAGACAGATCTGGTATTATTATTCCTGTTCAGCGCTCTGGAGAATTAATTTGGCTTCAGCAGTTGCCCTTAGACTTGAGAGGGCATCAGAGTCCCTGGGTGATTTGTGAAAAGGCAGAGGGCTGGGCCACACTTGTAGAGTTTCTGATTCAGTAGGTTGGGGAGCCCAAGAATTTGCATTCCTGGTAAGTTCTCAGGTGATATTGATGCAAGTCTGGGGACCACACCTGGAGCACCACTGGCCTGAAGTATAGAGCAGTGAGAGAGTTTGAACTTGCACTCCGGATTTTCAGCTGCAAGCCCAGGGCTCTTCCCATAATAGAATGCTGCCTCTGAGATAAAAAGAATTGCTGAGGAATAAATTCTTTGTCTCAGGAGTGACAGGCAGGGCCGTCCCTGTTATGCTACACAAATAAATGAGACATTTCTTTCATCTCACTGGGAGTTTGGGTTCTGAGAGTTTCCCTGTGCCCTCCATGAAAATGATACTCAAGGAACATGCCTTGAACAATACAATTCTTGTGTATTCTGGAAGACACAAGGAATGCCTGCAAAGTTGGAAGCTGAGTTTTGTATGTCACTTACTCCTCTTCAGCCACCCCGTGGATGTATTTGGAGCATGTGTGCCGTTGACGTAACTTCCTAAACAGTTATTCATCAGCCAATCTACACATCAAAGAGATTTTTAGCATGTGACTTCAAACACTAAATTTTATTTTTGGAGAAAGTTTGGTCAAACCATCATCATGTAACTTTTAATTGTTTCTGAGGTTTGTCTTTATAAAGTTTCCCATTTATATCAGGTGGTTGTATTTGGAAGTGAGGCTCAGGTCTAGCTACAATATTTACAAGGACACATATAAATATGAAACTTACGGGAAGGTGCTTTGCTGAGCATAGACATTGAACAAATATGCTTCAAAAGATGTAAACCATAGCCAATGCTACATTTTCCACAGTTGCTGATTGCTTTCAGTTTCAAATTCATCATATTAGCATTCATTTGAAGCTGTGGCCTCCATAAACAGATTCTGTGTTGGAGTTAAGAATCTTGAGTGTTTGTATATCCCTAAAGTCTGTAGACATACAGTGTTTTTATAAGAAAAAAATACAAGGAGAAAGAGCTTCATGCAGTGGTGTTGTCATGAGAAAAATATGCTTGGACTATTTATGGGATGGATAATAGTTATAGCACCTATTCCATTTTATCAGTGCCCCCCTTTTTTCCTTGAAGAATTCTTCAGTCGTCATAAATCATATTTGAAAACAGTGCTAACACTTTCCCCTTTCACAGTATGAGAAACATAGGAGGGAAAAAAAATGTAAGTAACTTTCCCAGAAACACAAATCATTTGAATGGCAAAGGGACTATTCAAATCCACTGTTCCCAAACAAAAATTAAATATGCCCAAGTTAGTAATTTATCAGTTGTGTGACCTTGAGCACATAACTCAATCACTTAGTGTTACGTTTTTTTTCCCCTATGGAAGTTGGGCATATTAATAACGCTTACAACATTGTTGGGAAAGGGGTGACACAGCACTTGGTGTTCAGCAAATATAGAATGAATGATTAAATGAGATAATACATATAAATCTTTTACTAGCACTTGGCACGTGATAGATAGCAAATGTTATTTTCTTTTTATTTTAAAGTTGGGTCTGAGCTACATGCCACTGAATCCATCCCAGATATAGGGACATTTTTGCAAGCCTTTATTTTATTTATTTATTATTTAAAAACATTTTTAATGTTTATTTATTTTTGAGAGAGAGAACAGGCACACATGCAAGTGGGGGAGGGACAGGGAGAGAGGGAGACACAGAATCTGAAGCAGGCTCCAGGCTCTGAGCTGTCAGCACAGAGCCTGACATGGGACTCAAACTCCTGAACCGTGAGATCATGACCTGAGCTGAGTCAGACGCTTAACTGACTGAGCAGCCCAGGTGCCCCTACATGCTTTTAAAATCATGAGAGCACCTGATGATTTTAACTATTTCAGATAGCAGGGTAATGGTTGATCTGTATGTGCGGGTATACTAGGGAGATACAGGTTTATTAGCAGTTTACTGTGCTTCCTGTTCTCCGTGTGTTCTTTACCTGAATAGCTGTTCCAAGTTATTTTCCTCTGTAGACCCATTTGCAGTCTTCTGACCTACCTTGTTGAAGCAGTAAAACATAACCAACAGATGATTTCCCTGAAGATGGTCCTTCTTTCCCTCGATCTTCACTTGTGATTCTGTTTATTTCTGTCTCATCCTTTCACCCTATCTCTTGGCTCACTTGCTTTCTGATTGGCACACCGGATTACGCTGAAAATAGAACCCCTCATCACTGAACTCCCTTTTTCTTAGACCCTTTTCTCAAATTGTTGTCTATTATCCTGAGGTCTTTTCTTTCCTCAAATACTTTCAGTTTAAAATGGTATCTCTAGAGGTGCCTGGGTGGCTCAGTCAGTTAGGCATCTCACTCTTGATTTCAGCTCAGGTCATGATCTCCCAGTCCCCAGATCGAGTTCTTGTATCAGGCTCCACCCTGAGTGTGGAGCCTGCTTGGGTTCTCTCTCTCTCTCTCTCTCTCTCTCTGCCAGCTCTCTTTGTCTCTCTCAAAAACAGAAAAACAAAAAAACAAAACAAAAAACCTTTCTCTATGTATAGCCAATGCTGATTGATTTTGATCCATGCCAGTCTAAGCATGTCTTGCTGTAGTGTTCTTGATTCCAGACACTTGCCTTACATCTAACATGGCACAGATCCTGGCTTAGTGTCATTTCAGCCTCATATTTGTCTAACCCATAATGCCTAAATATTTCACAAATGCTTCCACTGTCTTTTGTTTTACTTTTCTGTGGTTAATTCAATATCAAGTGAAGAAAGCCATGTTATTTTTTTAAAAGATATTTTTTAATGGTTATTTTTATTTTTGAGAGACACAAAGCATGAAGGGGGAGGGACAGAGAAAGAGGGAGACACAGAATCCGAAGCAGGCTCTAGGCTCTGAGTTGTCAGCACAGAACCCAACACGGGGCTCGAACTCACAGACTGTGAGATCATGACCCGAGCTAAAGTCGGACACTCAACGGACTGAGTCATCCAGGCTCCCCGAAAGCCATGTTATTGTTGAATGACTTTCCTCGTTTATACATAAGATCACCTGCCTTCAGTAGAATGATTTCTGTATATGAGCAGTTGCATACACATATGTGCACTACACATAGAGAGGGCATTTCGCTTTGGATAAAGAGAAATATTTCTGTGAAACTGACCGAACATGTGGAGAACGGTTATATAAAATTTCAAAATGTCCATGATCAAAAGTGTCCTTGAGTGGTCAAAAGTGCGGTGCAATCGTGGGAAAGGAGATGCTTGGGAAAATGAAATTGTGATGTTTCCTTAAATCAAAACTTCTATCCAAACTTTTGAAACTCTGTTGCAAGATGATTAGAAAGCAGCCTAAAAGTTTAAAACTGATAATCAGGGAAATATCCATGAAGCTGTGTTCAAGAACACTTCCAAATGTCTCCACCATCTAGTGTTTTGGTTTGAGGTATTCACTTTGTTCAATAGCCCATGAGAAATTTCAATCGTCTACCTCATCCTCTTTGCTTTTCTGCCTCTTGAACAGCAACATTAGAGATCTGCTTTGTTCTTGTTGCCATATCTGTAGTTTATTTTCTGTCTCTGTTGAATATTAAGGAAAGGTCTACCGTATCCTTGAAGCTCATTAAATCCTCTCTAAAATTTGACCTTAATTTGAAAATAGTATATTTTCTTTGGTTGTTGGTGCTGCCTGCAGTGGCTCAGTTTATTAGGAGATATACATTTAAAACAACATTCAGTGACCTTTAAAAAAATGGGATATGGGCCAACGCTTGCCTAATGAAAACCCCTTGTGGCCTCTGTGGTTTTATGTAAGTGATGTAAGCTTAGCTAATAGAGAATTAGTGAGTTCCAAAACTTGACTAAATGCCTTGCCTGTCACTACTTTTACGAGAATGAGATCATGTTTTCTGCTCTTTCTTATATGGGGGAAGGCAAAAAGGAGGGTGTCGAGTTATATGGGATTGCTTCTTTCACCATTCTAATTCTAAAATTTCATGAGATAGACTTTTTGAAATGAAAAGCTTAGAGAAAATTCATAAAATATTGCCCTGGAAGCAGTGAGGGTTTTGTGAAAACTCTGGTTCAAAAATTGAGGGCTAAATTAAGTTATAGGTATAACTGATATTCCCTGCTTAGCTAAAGTAAATAACCTGAGTTCTGCCTTTTTACTTCTGTACGTGCGCATATCAGAATTCAAGACGGGCTGGTCTTGGATTCCTGTAAGTGCCACAGAGTACCCTGTTCCACATGGTGGGGGTGGTTGGTGGACAAGGTTTAACTCTCATTTGTTACCCTTGGAAATTTTCTTGTTCTAGCCCTGTAGCTAAAGACACTGAGGAGACAAAAGGGATGCTGTTTATCTTCGAAATGGAGATCCCCAAATTTAAGTAACACCCACCTCATGTGTTGAAAGAAAGGGAACATAGGGTTATTTGCTCATAGAGTCAGAGTGAGAGGTACTATTTTTTTTGCCTTGTGATAAAAGCTGATTTTAAATGATTTCAAAATGAGGGCCAGTACTTTTCAAGGGTAGTAGAAAATGAGAAAAATTTTAAAGAGAGACTTTGATTGACATTCAGTAATGCAGCCTATTTAAGCATTGATTTTTATTTAGATGATGACTTTTTTTCCACCCCCTATCCCCACTCCCAAATGTAAGCTCTTTGAAAGCAGGGATTGTTGTGTCTTTTCAATGATGTATTCCCAACACCTAGAACAGTGCCTCTAATGCAAACTAGGCACCCAGTAGATACTTGCTAAATGGACAGATGGTGGATAGAAGGATGGATTGGGTGGATATGGACTTTACCTAACAAACATATCTGCTTTGTGTTGCCTGAAAAATCAAAACTCCTATGTGAGAATGAGTAACCAAAAAGTTGTGCTAAGGCAGTAATTTTCAACCAGAGAAGATTTTGCCCTTCGGGGACTTTTGGCAATATCTGGAGGTGTTTTTGGTTGTCACCACTGAGGAATTGTGGTGGTACTATTAGCTAGCATCTAGTAGGTAGAGGCCAGAGATCCTGCTAAACATTCTGTCAAGTACGGGGCAGTCTCCTGTAACAAAGTACTGTCTGGTCTAAAATGTTGGTGTCTTGGTTTGGAAACCCTGGTTTTAAGGATTTACTGTTTATTCCTCTATGGTTTCCGGCTCATACTCCTTAGAAAGTGCGTAGCCTTATCATTCGGATTTTAGAGTGCATGGGAATCATTAGTGGTGCTTCTTACAATTTTGATGTCTTGGCTTCATGCCTATGTATTCTGAATTATGGCTAATAATGCTTTTTTTGCTTTAAAGTTGGATTTTCTCATATTAATGTGGCCGTATCAGCTACATCTATTTTGATTCATGTTTGCAGAATATATCTATTTTAATTCCTTGCTTTCAGCCTTTCTATATCCTTAGGTTTTAGATACGTTTCTTATCAATAGCACATGACTCTTTATTTTAAAAAGCCCAATATGACAGTCTTTGTCTTTAAATTGCAGCATTTAGTTCATCTAAATTTAATATAGTCGCTGATTTATTTGGGGCCGAATCAGTATCTTCCTGTATATTTGTAATGTGTTCCTTTTTCTCTCCTTCCCTTCTTTGAAATGACTGGAGATTGTTTTTTTTTTATTTAAAAGAAGTTTTTAAATATTTATTTATTCTTTGAGAGAGGGAGAGAGAGCACGAGCAGGGGGAGGGGCAGAAAGAGAGGGTGACTCAGAATCTGAAGCAGGCTCCAGGCTCTAAGCTGTCAGCACAGAGCCCAATGCAGGGGTTGAAATCACCAATCACGAGATCATGACCTGAAGCTGAAGTCAGACGCTTAACTTACTGAACCACCCAGGCACCCCGATTGGAGATTTTTATGATTCCATTTTTTAAAAATTCTTCGTAAAGAGTTTGTATACAATTTTGTTATTCTTTTGATTTACTACCTTAAAAAAATCCTACTTGCTTTATGAAAGCGTATTATTAAGAATTGTGCAGAAACTTTAGGATACTTTAAATCTATTTATTGACCTCCATTCTTAGATATTTTGTATGTATTATAATTTCGTATATTAAATAAAATAGTATTTTGCGGTGCCTGTGTGGCTCAGTCAGTTAAGCATCTGACTCTTGATTTTGGCTCAGGTCATGATCTCATGGTGAGATTGAGTCCTGAGTCAGGCTCAGCATGGAGTGTAGAGCCTGCTTGTGACTCTGTTTCCTTCTCTACCCCTCCCCCACTTGTGTCTGTGCGTATTTCTCCCTCTCTCTCTCTCTCTCTCTCTGTCTCTGGATAACTTTACAAATAAATACATAAATACAATTGTATTTTAAATGTAACTTTCTAGTTTAAAAGGTTTTATTATTATTTTACACGGATAGTATTCATTTAGATTTATTTGCAGGTTTCAAATTTTTGTTGTTGTTCATTTCCCCACGTATCTTGCATCTTCCTTTGGGATTCTATATTTGCTTCCAGCTTCAAATCACAGTTTTTAGTCTTCTTTGAGAATGAGTCTACTTGTTCAGTTTCCCAGTTTTTGATAGTTTGAGTTAAAACTATCATTCTTTTAACTTTATTTTTGACGAATAACTTTTACTGGGTATAGAATTTTAAGTTGACAGTATTATATTTCATTACTTTGAAAACACCAGCTTCTAGCGTCTATTGTTGCTGCTTAGAGTTCTGGGAAAACTGTAGCTGTTGTTCCCCCTCAGGCAATCTGTTTTTCTCTTCCTGGCAGCTTTAAACATTGTCTCATTGTCTTTCATATTCTGCATTTCCAATATGATGTGTCTAGGTGTGAACTTCATTTAATTTGTCCGACCTGGAATTTATTTGGCTTCCTAAGTATGTAAATTACTATCTTTCATTGTTTTTTGAAAAATTCTTAGTTATTGTCTTTTTCAATACTGCTTCTGTCTCCCCCTTCTTCTTTGGTAACTCTAATTTCCTATATGTCACAACCTCTCACTTTATGGTTTTTTTTTTTTTTTTGTCTTACCCTGTTTTCTCTCCTTTTGTCTCTCTGTGCTTCATTCTAGATATTTCTTCCTATTGTATTTTGTATTTTACAATGTGATAATTTACTCTTCAGTTGTGTCTAATGTACTTTTAAACCCATCCATTAGGTTATTTCCATTTTATTCAGTGGCACAATTTTTGGTTCATTCTTTTTCAAATCTACCATGTTTTTTTTTAATTTTTTTTTTTAAAGTTTATTTATTTTTGAGACAGAGACAGAGCATGAATGGGGGAGGGTCAGAGAGAGAGGGAGACACAGAATCCGAAACAGGCTCCAGGCTCTGAGCTGTCAGCACAGAGCCCGACACGGGGCTCGAACTCACGGACCGCGAGATCATGACCTGAGCTGAAGTTGGATGCTCAGCCGACTGAGCCACCCAGGCGCCCCGTCAAATCTACCATGTTATTTTCCATATTTTTCAGTTGTCTACTAAAAAATTTAAGTTTAGCTTTTATTTCCTGGAACGTGTTAAGTATGGTTGTTTTAATGTCTGAGTCTGGTAGACTCAGTATTGGGAAGTACTTTTGGGTTGACTTCTGTTGTTTGTGTAGTTTATCTGTATCACTCAGAGTTCTCCAGAGAGATGCTATTCAACCCAATGTACCATCTTTTCTTCTTATGTGATATATAGATATGGATCAATATTCTCTCTCTAAGTGTACACACACACACACGCACACACACACACATATTTAATATTGCATTAGTTTCAGGTATATAGCATAGTGATATGACAACTGTATATACAATGCTTGGTTATATTTGATTATATCCAGGACATTGTATTTGAAAAATTATTTTTGAAATAGCTTGAGGTCCAGATGATGTAACTTCCTGGAGAAGTTTTGTTTTCTTTTTTCTTTTCTTTTTTTTGTTTTTGGCCACTTTTACAGTAATGTAATGGCATCACTGTAATACAGTGGAAATAATAATACGGTACCACTTTAGTTTCAATGCTTAAGAGTTACCTAGAATATTCAAAGTAGGGCTGCTATCTATATGGGGTGGATATTTTTTTTATTTACCCTTATTCAAATATGAAAATTTCTTTCTGGTGTCAGGGAACAGAAGTGGTTTTAAATGTGGGACTCATTTCTTTCAATATCTATCTGTTCCTAGATCATGTCTTGGTTTTTCTATTGGTCATATTAGTTCTTTGATACCTTGAAGATTTCTAATATATATTTATGTTTATTGAGATATTTTGTCTGAATTACCTTATTTTCTATTACTGGATTTGGAAGTTTTTGATAGATTTCATTAAGACAGTGAGAAAACTTGAGTGACTTTATTCTGAAAACCTCATTTGCCTTCTTCAGCAAGCAACACATTTCCTTTTCTTTAATGAACATTCACCTCTCCTCGTTTCTAGGTAGCAGACTATGAAACAACAAAGCACTCTGTGACTCAGTTAGATCATTCTCTTGCTGATGCATAGATACTAGATCTGGTTCTCTGGTTAAGTAGTATTTATGGTCTCCTTATTTCCTGCCTTTCTGAGGAAATAGTCTTCCCTCATCTCCCCATGCCTGGCTCTTTTGTATCATTATAGGTCTCTGGGTAGATATCAACTTCTCAGGAAATCCTTCCCTGGACACCCAATCAAAGTAGCCATCTCATTGTTATGTCAATTTAAAAAAAAATTTCTTTATGGTACTTACCACTGTTATAAACATTTATTTATTTGTTTACCTGCTTTTTGTCTGTCTTTATCTAATCTCCATTCTTTTATGCCCAAGGGAATATAAATTCCCATGACAGGAGGATACTTGTCTGTTTATTCATTGTTATACTCCTATTGCCCAAGGGAGTGCTTGGCAGGTAGTAAGCATTCAATATGAATTTGTTGAATGAATGAATGGCTGATGGCCTGATCATAGCCATCCTTTGATTTCCCTACTCCCTACTCTTCATCTGATGCCCATAAGTCACAAGCACTGGGAGGGTCTCAAGATTCTTCTCTGACTTTGAAGTCTGTCCCTACTTCCTACATCTTCCACTTTATTTACTTGGTTATATATTGCTTTCCTGCTCCATTTTCTTTAGAGGACTCTGTGTTCCTTAGTCTTACAAGACAACTCTAAGGTAAATTTCTGTTTAATAGCTGCGTTACTTTTCTTTTATAGTTATACTTGCTTTTTAACTTTAAGAGATAATTAAAGTTATACAAGCTCTAGTCTTCTTTTTGCCTTGGGTGCCAAGAAGTTCAGAACAGAACTGCGAGATTGAAGTTTGTTTGTTTACTTATTTGTTTACTTTTTAAATATTTTATTTTTATGTAATCTCCATACCCATTGTGGGGCTCAAACTCACAACTCCAAGATCAAGAGTCAGATGCTGTACTAACTGAGCCAGGCAGGCACCCCTGACAGATTACAATTTTAGAATGATCATCTTTTTCTATATTTTTGAGTTCTAATTATATTGCCCACAATTTATAAGTCTTCTACTATAAATCACCTAAAGTTCTTGGAAGATAATTGAGACTATATTAAAATACAAACCGAAGCAAAAATAAAAACCTGAGCCCTGGCTGAGTAGTTATCCCAGGAGACTTCCAAACCTCCCTATATTAAATTGCAGGGCATTTAACATTCTATTTATAATCAGTAGTGAGGGTAGGAGGAAAGGAGGCCACTTTTCTCATTATTCATAAGATTTTTATGTGGCGAGGATCAAATAAATTTATGGAAAATTACTCATGTATAAATGTTAGCTTTCTCTTGTTTTTTTGTTTTTTGTTTTTTTTGTTTTTTGCCCCTTTAAGTTTTTTGTTTTTTGTTATTTTGCCCATATGCAAAAAATTACACTGATGTGCAGAGGAGATATAATGGTAGATAGGTACAGTGATTAGTGACAGTAAAGACTCAATGTTCTAGAGCATAATGAAGGGGGAAAAAAACCACCTTTATCAAGAAGACAACTACCCAGAAGTGTCAGGGAAGTAGGCCCAGAAAGTAGTTCTTTCTCTTGTTAGTACCTGGGCAGCTTTCCTTTAGGAAATTCTGGAAAGAAAATTCCGTGGACTAGATTGAGTCTGAGCATAGGGGCAGAACCATCAGGGTGGACAAATGCCATCATAGGAGGGGTGCTCTTCAGTTTGTGATATATTGTTGTATTGTTAGTAATTAAGGATTTCATCCACCCAGGTCACAGATGATTGCCAGAAATACTAATATGCTAAGGAGGATGTATAAAAGTTACTGCATAAAAACCAACAATGATAACTAAAATTCTTTGAAAACTATATATTTGGTTTTGTATTAAGTACTTTAGAAGCACCATCTTATTTAATCTTCATATAGCTCTACGAGCTAGGTACTATTGCTTTTCCCATTTTACATATGAGAAAACCAAGGTCTTGGGAAGAGATTAATGTACCTATAGCAGAGCTGAAATTCAAACCTAGGTCACTTCAAATTCCAAATACTCTTAATTACTGGTAGTAACTTATATAAATATACCATGCCTGATTATCACAGATGGTTCCTGTTTGTCAAGATTGTATGTTCTTTTAATTTTTGTGGAAGGCATGGCTGAGTTGAACTAGCCAGAGATAGGACTGATCTCTGAATCCTCTGCCCCTGCTGCCTAGCTCCCTGTGCTCCTATAGGCTCTGGCTAACTTTACAAAATTGAAGTCAAGACCCTTGAAATAGGTTCATTTGAGATAAAGAGTGGAGATTGGAAGTTGATGCTGCAATCTCTTGCTGAAATGGGCTTTTTGTGCCTAGTAATTAGGAAGAACAATTGGTAACATCTGAAGTCTCCCTCAAACGGAACCTCTAACCTTACTGCTGAGGGCAAGAAAACATAGTGAGTTTGGAGCGTATTTTTAGGTGCATGTCAGAGAGTTTGTTGCTGGCGTTCCTGGATTAAAGGGGGAACTTCAAAGAAACTGCAGGTGCGACTCTCTAGGAGGGTAGACTAAAGAGAAAGCAGTGCTATAAATCAAGGAAATAATTCCAGACAGAAGACACTGGGTTCGTACAAGGCTTAAGACAGCTAAGCAGTGCAGTGGATATCAGAGAACGAACTCACAGATGGGGAGACAGTAAGTGAGCGTGTCACTGTGGGGAGACCGTGAGGCTTTTGATACTGTAGTTTTTTTGTTTCAGAATACACACATTGTGCTTTTAATAATACAGATAATACTGGCTGTTGTAGTAATTGACTGAGCTAGCAAGTGTAAGTCATTAGAAACCTAGCTAGTGCTTTGTGTTACATTAGTCCTGATTCCTGTCTTTGCCTCTCACCTTCAAAGCCCAAGCACTGTTACAGTGCCATGGGGTTGCCATCATTGACGTCAAGGCCTTAGAGAAGTTAAGCTAGAAGATACCCCTCACTTTTTCCCCTAGGTTATCCCTTACATATATCTAGGTGCCCCTTGGGCAATCTGACCCAGAGACGAATGAGGGGTTGGAGGAATAATGGAAGAATGGGGTTGGAGGAAAAAAAATATAACCTATGCATACCTGAGGTGTATTGTTGGAAATCTAATTAGTGCTAGTAATTTTTTAACTGGATGGCAGGAAGAACAGTTATAGTTTATGCTCGTGGATCAAAGATGCACTGCAAAGCAGGAACAAAACAAAATAAAACAAACATGTAGCTTGTGTTTAATATTACAGTGGAAGAGACCACTTTATGAAATTATTTTACAACACTCCCATGGAATTTTTATTCAGGTATTCACTGTTTTGGAGTACAAGTTCCACTGAATGTCCTCTGGGGAATAACAAGTAGAGTCAGTCCAGCACTAACTGTCCCCATAAAAGGAACAAGAGGATTTATGCGTCTTCAGAGTAAGACCAGGACTGCCAACCAGGCGCTGTCTTCCAGTAAAAGTTCTGCCCCTGCCCATTTTCATAGACAGAGAGCTGGTCATAAATTCTGCTGTTCTCTTTCCCCACCTACACCTGATGATCTTGCCTGATTTGCTTGTTGAATATTCACAATTTTTAGTTACTGTATTGCCCCACCCTTGTTGGGCTGTGATCCTTATTCAAAGATTTTGAGATTTGGCAAGTGGAGAAAGCAAGAGGAGGGCACCATGCTGAAAACTCAGAGTCCCACAGAAGCAGCAAAGTAAGGACAGCTCCTAGGGAGAGAAGGAAGGGTAGCTCATCTAAGTGCTTTCAGGATGAATAGATAAGGAAGTGGGATGGGAAGGAAATATCCAGTGGTGTGCCGGTAAGTGTTTGACAACTAGCTCTTTTTGTGACATCTACCGATTACCATGGGGTAAAAACTCCCACCATAGTCCGTTTCAGGTTACCAACATGATATCACCAGAAGCCAAGTTGAACATTGATGCTCATAATTGGCTTTCCTGATCTTGTACCAGTCAGCAAATCAATGGCAGTCACCTTGGCACCACTGGTTTAGAATTTAAGGAGATGATATGTCTTTCTTTTGTGTCAGAGATTCGTAAAACATTAGCTTTGCTATTTATAAGCTAATCTTGGGTAGAGGTCCTACAATTCCGTTAGTCACATTTCTTTACTATTAATTCATTTGTTCAGTATGTATTTGCATGTCTTTTGTAGGCTAGGAACTATTGTTCTAGGCATTCTGGATACAGAGGTGAATAAAAATAAACTCCTTACCCTCTTAAATCTTATATTCTAGAGGGGGAGACATAATACGCAAATACCTAAAATATAACTTTAGGTAGTTCATGAATAAAGCACACAGGGCACTTTATGTCCTGAAGGGCAGATTTTGTGTGTTTTGTGCACTGCTCTGTTTGCAGGCTTACAACATTGCAAGAACAAACCACAGTATAAAAGAGAGTCTGCTACTCATATGATCAGAGGGACTTGAATGAACCTATGTGGCAGGTGCTGTTGGGAAGCTGGTTGATGGCTCCATCTCAAACCCTCTACCTTTGAACTCCTTTTGTGGAGAGTGGCCATGTGTCACAGTTCTGATCAGAGAAAATCTTTTGAATGGGGTTTCTGGAAAAACTTTTATTATTGTTTTAATATTAACTAATGTTAATAGCTGTCAGTTGACACTTCTTCAAAGCTTTGGACACTTATATTTGAAAACAGAAAGCAACACAATGCTTAGAAAAAATCTAGCATTTTATAATTTTTTGTCTACACATTTGAGTATACAGGCAAGTTGTTGAAGAGTCAATTGGTTGAGTTTTTTAAAACAAAAGAACATGTGTACATACGTGTATGTGTGAGTATGTGTGTAATAAAAAAATAAATAAAAGTAGTGAATGCTCTAAGCAACCTGAGAGAGGATATGTGAAAAAAAAGAATTTGGGTTTTCTGTTCCTATAGCTGAACCAACATTTCTCACTACTTTTTTTTCCTTTTTTTTTTTTTCATTATTGTCCTCCTCCTGCTAGGAGATTTTTAGATATTTTCCCCCTAATAATTCCTCCCCTACCCCATTACATTTTAGCACTAGAGAGAGAATGTACATGTTTATATTGTCAAGTAGGATTGAGTTGTGAGGGCCACAAGCCATTATAATATCTAAGATTGTTTTGCCTCCTCCATAAACTAATTTTCACCTCCTTAGGGATCATAACAGCCTTCACTATTGAAATGCATGAGCTGAACCAGCAGAGAACTTGAAAAAATACTTCCTACATTCTTACGTTTATACTTCATGGGCCAGATATGTGGGAGAGTTTTCAAACTTCTGAGAGAATCTTAGAATCAGCACAGATGTTGAGATAGCTTTCTTGAAATCCTTGAAATACTTTTAGCCCTGGGAAAATTCTGTCTACTTTGGGAAGCTGTATTTTCAGTCCTTTAACCCAGTACAGGAGGCATCTATCTCCCATTGCTGCCATTCCCAAACACATCTTCTAAAAGTTTGCAGATCAGAAATCAGAATTAGGGTGATGTAAGTTTAATCATTTCAGAAAAAAACTTTTGAAATATCTTTTCACTGTGGATTACTTGGAAAATAGAGATAAGCAAAAAGAAAAGCAAAATGACCTATAATGCAAGCATACTGGGGCCGAGGGAAAGTGCCAGGGAAACCAAATTAACATGTTGGTTTATTTTTTTCCTATTCTTCCAGTTTTGTTTTTTTTTGGGGGGGGGAGGAGGGACAGGGGTCTCTGTGAATGCATGTGTGTACATGCACATGTAGATTTTTTTTTAATAGAATAGTCATATACGCTAATGTGTTAGTATTATTAGTATTACTCATGCGTATTAGTGTATTATTTATATATACATGTTTTATAATCTGCCTTTTCAATTTTTATTTAAAAAATTTTCCCATTTCTTAAAGTATTTCCCTGCCTTTCTATTTCTTTCTTTCTTTTTTTTTCCCCATTGGGTATCTAGATTTATTGTGGACATTTGACTTAATTATTGAATTTTTTTTGCTTGGCCTAGTTTGTGTTAACTTTTTTTTGAATTACACTTGACATTAGTATCAGGTGTACAATGTTATGTTAGTTTCAGGTGTATGACATAGTGATTCAACCATACCTCTCTATTTCTAATGGATGCATCATATTGACATTGTTTTTATTAAAGCAGTCTCCTATTTTTTGACAAGTAGGAGATTTAAACCTGTGTGCCACAATTAAGATGTTTCAATGAATATCATTGTAGCTAATCTTTGTGCATACCATTAATTACTCCCTTAGGAAAGATTCTTTGAAATGTAATTGCTAGATCAAAATTATGCATACTTTAACTGCTTTGATGAATGTTGCCAAATTTTGCTTCAGAAAGCCCAACATTTCCAAGTTTTAAAATTGGTTCTTATTCTTGCTTTAAGCAATATTTCACATACCTCTTTAAAGATATTAATTATACTAATTACTTTTGAGTCTTGTTTTATTAGCTCTATTTCTTCTGGTATAAGTTCTTACCTCTTATTTTCAGGTAATTTTATTTTTAAACTTTCATCTTATTTTTGGATTTAGAACACAAGATTCCTGAGAGCTGGCAGCTGTCTTTGCAGTTCACCTTATGGGACAAGATAAAGTTATTACAGGAGTTTGTATTGGTCAATGACACTACAGAAATACTTAAAAATATTCCAGCAGGTATAATGCATTCTGATAGCTGCTTATTCTTCCCTTGTGTTGCCAGCCACTCAGGGTCCCTCTTACTTCTTTCTATTCAAAGCACTGCTCCTATTAGGGTATAGGTGTGCAGGATTCAGGGAAAGGAAGTTTGGAGATGGGAGGTGGAGTGTAGCTGTGGGATAAGAATGGGTGAATGAGCCCAGTGTCTACCTGCTTCTGAGAGAGTACAGTAATCCTCCTGTCTGTTGTTTCACTACCCATTCTTTTCTGGAGACCTCTACTGCCTTTGTGTACTGAGTTCCTTCATTTCTATTTGTGTGTGCGTGTGTGTGTGTGTGTGTGTGTGTGTGGAGGGAATTTTTTCTGGGGTTTTCATATCATCCTGGGTTGATACTTCCTTATTCAAGTGATACTATCTACACATGATTTCTGTTCCTATGAGGATTTCTCTTCCTGTATTTAAGTGGCTATTTATTCTTTATTTTAGAAGGTATCTTTGTGTCATTTCTAGGATTTGTCGTGGGAGAAGGATATTGCTGATTGTGCTATCTTACCATCTTGAAACTGGAAGTACTTATATCAGTTTGCTAATACATTTGCAGCATGTGAAATGCCTTTACTCTTGCCTGGTAGAGCTTAAATGAAGCAAAGTATTGGGGGTAAAAAAGGAAGACAAAATACTGGCTGATCCTAATAAGCCAGAAAAACAATAAACGTGACTTGCTAAATGGACTACATGTTGGTATAGTACCTAATTTTTCTAGAATGCTTTAAAGTTTATTAAGTATTTTATACTTCCTCATTTGATCTTCACAGTCATTGGGGGGGTATTGTTATGTTTATACATTAAGAACAGTCTCAGATACTTTAAATGACTTGTACGAAGAAGTTGTGTGGAGGACTTGGATTTGAACCAGTTCCTGGCCTTTGAGGACAATGCTTTCTCTGTTCTATTACCACATATAGATTGAGTTATATGAAGAGCTTAAAAGAAAGGGTGTTTTAGTTAAAATAACAGTGAATTACGAGAAGGTAAAGAAAAGCATTCAAGAATTCTTGAAACATTGATATCTAATATGAATAAAGAACAAAGGTATGTTGAGTGGAATTAAAGGTGTTACACCTTTGAGGAGCTTTACTTAAAACCACATTGGGGCTTGCGTGGAAACCAAGGCAGAAGCTACAAATTGGCATTCTTTCTTCAGTTCTCATCAAGAATTTGGCCACTAAAATTTTAATTTCCTGTCAGAATAAAAAAATGGAAGACCAAAGATCTCACAATTGGTTTTCAAACCATAAACAGCTTTCACAAAATCTTTGAATATCTTTCTTCTGGTTCACTACTCTGAATTGTTGCCTGGTCTGAATAAATTTTAAGATGGAATTCTTCAGTTTAAATTGTAGAATATTTCAGGGCAGAGGTTGGGAACTTTGATTTCTTTGTTATTCCCCAAGGAAAGTGTCTTTTATAGTTTAGTTACTGCTGATTACTGCTTTTTATCTGTAACTAGGTCTGTGAGATTTACAATTATGGGTGAAAGAACATCACTAGGTGTACGGCTTCCCTAGCCTGTGGAGAGATACTAATTACATAATTTTCTTTCAAAAGCCTGAAACTGTTTTTAAAGAGTGACTAAGGTTTGAAAGTCTTAGTTAGATTGAGAGGAGGGAGAAGTCAATTTTTATGTTTTACAAAGAAGGATTCGCATTAAAGTACCCAAGAAGGTTATTTGGAGCAATTCAGAAACAGTGGAGAGAATCATTTATCTGTTGAAGGTGGGACAAGAAAATTCTATGACATGTTGAAATTGGTATATGTGTTTTATTTTGGCTCTTCGGTTACAACATAAATAGAAATTAAAGTTACATAGAGAAGATGTAATGAAGAGAATTTCACAGGTATTTAAGAAGGAGCTACAGTAAGGCTGGGCAGAGCCCAAAGGTATTGGAATGAATGTTCTCAGCTCAAAGAGCATCTGGGATCTTCAGTGGTGTGAACTATTAGGTCATCACACTTGTTGCAATTGGTTGGTATAATATTGGAATAATGTGGCCATATTCCAGATGCTGCTCTGCTTATACCTTGGTTCCAGTCTCCTATAATTTCAACATACACATAGCCTACTGTGGAGTCTCCAGGTCCTTGATGTAATAACTGTTCTATTCCAGCTTCCAGAACTCAATTGCAAATTATTTCCATATTTCTTGGTTTAAATTCCCAAGAGAGTATTTGATTAGGCAAGCCTGTTGGATTTCAGATGATTGGGTCAGGCCTATGATTAGCTTTCTTTGGCTCAAGAGTCAAGCCCCTGTTCAAATGTCCAAGTAGTAAAACCATACCATGTAAAATCTGTAGGTAGCAGACTCCCTGGGTAGTGGTGGACGATGGGTGCTGGGGAAGCATCCGCAGAGTAGGAAAAGTTTGGTGGTCCCAGTATAAATTTCAGTGGAGCTGAAATTTAAATAAGGCAGTTTGATTCCGAAGTCTGTCGTCCTAAACCCATACATGTCATATACTAAGTCCTGCACTAGGAACTGGGAATACAATAGTGAGGAGCCAGATGGGATCTCTGCTCTCTCAGAGCTACAGTATAGTGGGAGACATATTAATCAAGTAATTAACATTATGAATGTATAATTACAAACTGAAATCAGTACACTAAAAGAAAGAACCCACTGGTCTGTGAGAGAAAACAGAAACCTGACTCAACAGATTGGTTAAGGAAGGCATCCCGGAGGAGGTGACAGCTGAGAGCTGAAGAGTGAGTAGGAATCAATTAAGTGAAAGGAAAAGACATATTTCAGACAGAGTGACAAGTATGTGGAAAGGGCTTGGAGGGAACATGGATGTTCAGGGAACTGGAGATAATTTAGTGTGGCTGGAGCTCAGAGATTGGATGAGAGGAGGCCATGGCCAAAGAATATAGGATATGGTAAGGATTTTGATCTTTACTTGAAGAGCAACACAAATCTCAAAGGATTTTAGGCAGGAAGTGACATAATCAGATTTGCATTTTGAAAAGATCATTCTGTCTGAAGTGTGGAAGACGTACTGGAGGAGATCAGAGGGAACGTTGGGTGGACTTCTGGTAGTTCTTTACCGAAGCCAAGTAAAAAAATTGTGGTAACTTCGTCTAAGGTGGTAGTAGTAGGAGTGGAAAGACCTGAATGGATTCATGGGATGTTTAAGAGGTAAATTTGGAAATGGTGATGGGCTAGTAAGCTTTTTGTGGTCTGGGATAGAAAACACTGGAAAAAGACAAGCCTCAGGAGAGCAGATCATGAGTTCAATCTTGAACATGGTGAGTTTGACTTGTATTTAAGACATTCAAGTGAAGATTTTGAGTAGGCAGTTGGCTATCATGTGTGGAACCAGAGTCATTGGCACAGAGATTTAATTGAAATTGTGGATTTGGGTAAAATTGCCTAGGGAAAAGAAAATAAAGTGAAAAGAAAATGTGGTGAGCTCTGTGGTGGACTCTTTCATGGTTGGGCAAAGAATGATAGGCCCGCAAAGAAAAAATAGAATTAATGTTGGCTAGCATACTGAATAGAGGAGAATTTCTGGCAACCACTAAGAGCATTTTGGAAGTTGGTGACTATGATTCCTGTGTACCCTAATGTGTGACTCTGCAAATGGGACTTCTTTATTTGGGTGCAGAGATAGGGAAAACTGATGGCAGGGATGACCCAGGGTTTTGTTTCCCTAAACATAGGGAATTAAAAGACAGAGGGCAGAGGATTCAGGTATGTCCTATAACTTACCAGGTCATTTTTTTTTAATGTGGGAAAAGATTTTTAAATTTTAAATAATTCTGAGAAACATACTTTGTGTATAAACATTTGTTCCCATTTCACATATTTATTTTGGGTGAATTCCTACTAGTAGAATTAACAAAGAGTAAGAATAACTTTTAGGCTTTTTGATGACATTGCAAATTTGCTCACAAACTGATTGCCCCAATCTTGTTTACATTGGGCAGTGGGTGTTCTAATTTTAATTTTTAATTTTTTCTGTAGATGGATCTAAGAAGCTACTTTATTTATTTTCATTGAAGTATAATTAACATACAATGTTATCTTAGTTTCAGGTGTACAATATAATGATTCAGCAATTCTGTACATTACTCAGTGCTCATCACCATAAGGGTACGCTTAATCTCCTTTGTCTATTTCACCCATCTCCCCACCCACCTCCTAATTTTTATTGTTTGCATTTTGGTAGGCAGAATAAATGTATTCCCCCAAATTTTACTTTTTGTTACTCTCTTTCAGTTGCTTTGTGTCTTGAGTAATTTTTTTGGTTAAGGTAGTTAGCTCATGCATGTGAGAATACCTTTCCATTGTCTTTGTGCATTAATGAAAACTTTTCTGGCTGTTGAATCTGAACTCCTAAATGTATGAGTCCATTTGATTCTGAATTTTAATGGTATGGACAAATCTGAGACCAGAATGCCAAGAAGAGGTGCAGAATTTCTGGAAAAAAAGCCAACATTGCCAGAGTGGAGGGATAAATAGAGAAAGTGAGAGAATGAATGCTCAGGGTCAAAGATGGTGCAGGGTCCAATCATAAGAATCATATAAGCCAGTGTGAGGAATCTTGTGTTTCATCTTGAGTGAGATTGGAACCCCTGGATGGTTTTGAGCAAGGGAGTGATGTGATCTAATTTCCATTGTAAGGAGATCACACCATTGGGGATGGAGCACACAGGGCCTCGTGGAAACAAAATCCTGTTTCCCTGCTGGTTCTCAGGTGGTATGAGGACAAAAGTGGGGTCTAAAGCAGGTGTGGGATGGGGATTGTGAGAAGATACAAACAAGCCCTTGCAGACCAGTTGTTCATTTTACAGTGATATTTAGACCAAGAGTCCTGACAAGGACTCTGGAGCCACTGTCCCATCAGCTTTAAGGCCAAATGTAGTGAAGGCAGGCAGGAAGGGGCTTGAGCTTGGGGACCTTTGGTCGCTTCTCCCTGGCCAGAATTGAGGAAGGGGTGTGTGTGTGTGTGTGTGTGTGTGTGTGTGTGTGTTTAGAGCCTGGAGTTTAGTTATCTCCCTCCTTCCAGGCTTCTCTTGGCCTCCTCTCTTCAACTCCTTCTAAGGGTCTTCTCTTGGGACAGGTATCCAGCAGATACTAAAGGATCCTCACTTGAGGTCACTTTGTGCCTGTTTTCACTCCCACTTGTACAGGGTGTGTGAGACAAGGGTTCCCAGAAGAGAGTTTTTGGCTTTCTTATGTTCAAATGATATCATCAGCCTACTCATTACACAATTCTGATTAGATATGAAGTGTATCACTTACTTTCTTGAATTTCTCATTGGTCACAAATCTTATTTATGTCCCTTTTAGAATTGTTAACATATATTTTGTTGAATGCCATAGCCCCACACTTAAAATCTTTTCCTCTTTGCAAGTTAGGCTTTAGCTTATTTAGAAATTCTAATTCTTCCTAATGGGTAACCCCATGAGTTCTGAAATGGTCTGAAGAGTCCATATTAATTTGCTGTTAGCCTACTTATCACTTCTGGTTTGGTCATTATTAAATCCTAGCCTCCTTTCTCCTTGTTTACATTAACGGTGTTCTTGCTAAACCAGATCCTTCTGATCTCCCTCACTACTTTAGGCTAATGGAAGCAACAGAAGGACTTGCTGAATGTATACATTGTTCCTGAGGCATGGGGCTTTGGAGGAACAGTTACCACAATTGACCACTTGTGGAGAAGGAGGCCTTTGAAAATTTTGAGTTTCCAGGGAGAGCTGTGGGTACGTGGGGATATCTGAGAAGACATTTGTTAATATAGCAATTATTTACTGGGCATCAGCTATGCTCAAAGTACTGAATTTAGAAGTTTCATTTATAGGCACTTAAGATATCATTCTTAAAGAGACAAAAGCCTGGTAGATGAAGATAGACTTTTCAACAATGATTATTTCATAGTGTTTGTAGGTGGTATGATTTATATATAAGGCCCAAGGAGTGGACGTGGAAACATTTGGCAGAAGCCAGAGAAGCTTAGGTGGGTGATATTTTCATTTTGAAGAAGTGTTCCAGGAATGGGGTGAGAAGAAGGCACAGCATTAGTAATAACTGTGAGATAAGACACAGGCCTCTTGTGAGACCCCTAAGTACCTTGGGATGGCTGGCATGTAAGGGCAAAGGTTGAGCTTACCAGGATATAGGGTTGGAGAAACCAGCTGAGGAGAGCCAATTATGACATACTAAGGATTTTGAATTCATTCTGTGGACAAAAGAGAACATTGAAAATTTTTCAGCAGGATTGTATTATGATCAAATTCTTATTTTAAAAGACAATTTTGGCAGCAGAGGTTTGCATGGAGACTAATTTGAGTACTATTGCAATAATTCATGTAGGGTGAAGGCCTTAAGGCAGAGTGTTGGTGGCTGGGGTCGGAAGTAGGAAGAGATTCTGCAGAAGTAGTGAGGAGGTTGGTGGGAGAGCGAGATGGAAAGAAAGGATAGATTCCAGAAGTTTTAAGAAGGTAGAACTGACAGAACATGGCGGGAGATTTGATGTGGCTGATCAGGAAAAGGAAAGAGGAAAATTTGGAGGAAACATGAGCTCAGTTTCAGATGTTAGACTTTTTAGTCATTGTGGGACTTCCAGCAGGAGATTTTTCACAGACACCCAAATATTTGAGAGAATTACTCAGGAAGTTCATTTGTAAAGGTGGTTGATACAAGCAACCTTCAGCTTGTGGTGCCTGGGTGGCTCAGCCAATTAAGCAACCAGCTCTTGGTTTTGGTTCAGGTCATGATCTCATGGTTTGTGAGTTTGAGCCCCATGTTGGGCTCTATGCTGACAGTGCAGACTCTGCTTGGGATTCTCTCTCTCCCTCTCTCTCTGCCCCTCCTCCACTCACACTTTCTCTGTCTCAAAATGAGTAAATAAACTTTAAAAAAAACAAGGAACCTTCAGTGCAGAGCACCTTGAATCCTTGATTTTAACGAGTTTTTCAGTGTTTACTTCAACAAACCACCTCCACTCTCACGTCTGGATCTTTTCTTCTTTTTTGTTAAAGTTTATTTATTTTTGAGAGAGGGAGGGGGAGACAAAGAGGGGGGCAGAGAGAGAGGGAGAGAGAGAATCCCAAGTAGGATCCACGTTGCCAACATAGAGCCTTATGTGGTGCTCGATCTCATGAATTGCAAGATCATGACCTGAGCTGAAACCAAGAGTGGGACACTTAACCAAACTGAGCCACTCAGGTGCCCCTTATGTCTGGATCTTAACATCATCTTCATCTGCTCTAAATTGGAAGAATTAAAGTCCAAGATGGCAGTTTGAGCACTGGTTCCTTCTATGTTCCAGTTCCCTATTGCTTTATAGCCATATCTTTTCTTCTGGCTCACTGAGACTTCACATCCCTTTACTTCTCCTTTTACTCCTGGTTAATTGAAACATTGTACTATCATTTCTTTTTCTATCTAGTCTAGATCATAAAGTCCAAATCATTTGCTCTTTAGTACATGCAATGCATTCATTCCCTTGCTTTCTGATGCACAATTCTCAGTGTTGGATCTGGGCTACTAAGTGCTAAATGGAAGCACAAAATATATGGACGGGAAAAACCACAACTGTGTGGATTCCAGTAGGTCATCCCTCAGCACCTCTGTCTCTGGCCAGGTTTCTCTTCAAAAACCTGTAGCATATTCCCAGCTTTCACCACCTTCTTCATGCCTTTTTCCACAATGACACCTTGCTTCACAACTCAGTTAACAGATGGTCTTACTCTTTATTTTTAAGACAAAATTGAAGGCATCATGTCTGATTCCTTCAGTGATCCAAACCTGCACCTTCAAACTTATCCATGCCTACATTTATACCTCCTTTCCTGTGGCCACAGAGGAGGAAATAATGCAAAGATGTTAGTATTCAAAGGTCATTTTGTGTTCACCTGATCGTTATTATTTCAATTATCCTTTTTCTCTCCTTTACATTAATCTATGTTGGCATTTACCTTCTACATGCTCAAGTGACCCTTATCTTAGAAAAATAAAAAAAAAAAACCCTCATTTTAACCTTTATTCCTCTGCAGCTGCCAGTCCCTTCTCCAGATATGACAGGTCAGTGAATGCTTATGATGGTCCAACTTCAACACTACTTTGGACCTGATAATTCTTTGTTGTTGGGGCTGTCCTATGCATTGTAGGATGCCTAGCAGCACCCCTGGCCTTTGCTAATTAGATGCCAGCAATACTTCCCCTTACCCAGTTATGACAACCAAAAATGTCTGTAAATCTCTGTTGTGGTGGAGGGGCAAAATTGTTTCAGTTGAGATAAAACTCATAACTCTTTTAAAAAAACTTTTTTTAGTGTCTATTTTTGAGAGACAGAGAGAGACAGAGCATGAGTGGAGGAGGAGCAGAGAGAGAGGGAGACACAGAATCCCAAGCAGGCTCCTGGCTCTGAGCTGTCAGCACAGAGCCCAACGTGGGGTTGGAACCCACGAACCGTGAGATCATGACCTGAGCCGAAGTTGGATGCTTAATTGACTGAGCCAACCAGGCGCCCCATAAAAAAAATTTTTTTTAACGTTTATTCATTTGTGAGAGACAGAGAGAGACAGAACATGAGTGGGGGAAGGGCACAGAGAGAGAATGGGAGACACAGGATCCAAAGCAGGTTCCAGGCTCTGAGCTGTCAGGACAGAGCCCAGCTGGGGCTCAAACTCAGAAACCACGAGATCATGACCTGAGCTGAAGTCGGCTGCCCAACTGACTGAGCCACCCAGGTGCCCCAAAACTGATAGCTGTTATTGAGTAAGCACGTGCAAAGAGACTCTGACAAGCTGTAACAACATTTTACTAATAGAAGATAATGTAACTGATTTTGCTACTGGACAAAAATATTGTTCTATTAAGTTACTAGGCTGACAGGAAATCCAGTAGTGAACAGAAAGAGAGGGTACAAAAAATGTTTTTTTCTGAATATCCTGGGGAATATTCAGAGTGGACATTGAGAGATTTTGTCACTTTGCAAAACACATGCTAATGAATTTCAGTAATTAATTTCATTGGGATCACCTCCTTTAAAATTTTTTTTTCAACGTTTATTTATTTTTGGGACAGAGAGAGACAGAGCATGAACGGGGGAGGGGCAGAGAGAGAGGGAGACACAGAATCGGAAACAGGCTCCAGGCTCTGAGCCATCAGCCCAGAGTCCGACGCGGGGCTCGAACTCACGGACCGCGAGATGGTGACCTGGCTGAAGTCGGACGCTTAACCGACTGCGCCACCCAGGATCACCTCCTTTTAAAATATGTGTGGTATGGGGCGCCTGGGTGGCGCAGTCGGTTAAGCGTCCGACTTCAGCCAGGTCACCATCTCGCGGTCCGTGAGTTCGAGCCCCGCGTCGGACTCTGGGCTGATGGCTCAGAGCCTGGAGCCTGTTTCCGATTCTGTGTCTCCCTCTCTCTCTGCCCCTCCCCCGTTCATGCTCTGTCTCTCTCTGTCCCAAAAATAAATAAAAACGTTGAAAAAAAAATTAAAAAAAAATATGTGTGGTAAGTTAGCAAACTGAATAACTCATTACCATGTATGATGGAAGTGTAGTGACAGGATTTGAAGGAAGAAAAGCATGATTTCATATAGAGAAATGTATGCTCTTTGAAGCACAGTTCAACTTGAAATGATGTTAATGATGTTTACACATACCAAGATATTCAAGTTTGTATCTGTTTTGAAAAAAGTGGCTATGCGTTTGGTTATAAATTATGGACTGTTGTTCTTTAGGACAGAAAGGAAACTATGATGGTTCCGTTAAGCACAGGGAGTGCTTTCTTCATTTCAACACACTCAGCACTGACTGGGGGCTACCATTGGATTCAACTGTCTAGGTTGCTCCTTCATGGTGGAAAACATAGGAAGCTGCGTTAGGAAAGGCAGAATGTCTGTGGTGGGACCAGGAGACAAGGTGATTCCAACATGGCCTTGAGCTCTGTGTTTTATTTCAAAATCTTGTCTGTGTTGTAGAGATTTCTGGAGACTTTTGAGACCTAGTGACATGACATGCTGGAAAGATGTTTTAAATCAATTATTTTAGTTTATTGCATGCTTGCTATGTTTCAAACCCTAGGCAGAATTCAGGGAACTATCTGTAACTTTCCTGTAAGTGTGAGACACAGCGGTGTGATGATGTCAGCACATCCTGGCTCATAAGAACCAATTTTCCATATTTCTCCCCAGCTCTGTGTTTTGTGACTGTAATCGCCATGGTAGAAGTAGTTATACTAAGGAATAAGGAACCAAAATATGCCACAAATCAGGGCTTTAAAAAAAGTATATTCTTTCCAGAGAACTGTTTTACCAGTATACCACCAAAGATGGGTCTTCTTTTTTTTCCATTACAAAGCTGAAACTGAAGTTCAGGAAAGTAATTCCCTAAAGTGAGTTTAACTTTGAAAACCACATGAGTTCCTGGGAGGCAAGGCACACTATTAGTATGAGAGAATCCCTTATTTTTCTACTCAAATGGTAGAGTCCAGTTGAGGTTAGGTTTTATTCATAGGGCGTTTTGATTTTCCTTTGTTTCTCTTACCTTTCTTACTGAACATAAATGGGTCATGGTTCACAGTCTTTCAGACCTGGATTTTGGTGTAAATTAGAATGTTATTTTTCATCATACTTGGTTTTCTAACAAATATATTATTTGCAAAATATTCCCAGCATTTGATTATTTAACTAACCCCTATTCTATTACTAATCAGTTCTGTTATCCTCAACAAGTTTCCTCTGCTGTCTAGTATTGGGGATGCCACCAGGGACCTCTAAGGTCAATGCCATTCATTCCAGCATGAAGACCTTTATGCTTTTAACAATAGAATATTTCCATGTGAAAATACTAACATGGAATATAAGTTCTAAATAAAGTAAGATGAGCCTCAAAAGTGAAGTTTGTTATTTTATGATGAAATGAAGTTTTTTATTTTGTTTTGAAAGTTTCAGAACCTGAAGCTGAGGGAATTCTACTGTGAAGGAAACCCTCTGTTCCTGAAGGAGCCAGTTACCGCTGTACAACAGGATGATGTCTGGAGTCTACAGGTGAAGCCTTATACCATTCACACAGCTCTTGAAACTAAAGCTATGATTTAAGTTTTAAAGAGTTTTCTTTTAAAGCATTCTTGCCAAACTGGTAAATGATTACAGCAACCCTAGTCCATTGGCAGTGTGGATCCTAGACATAATCTCTTTGACTGGCTTATAGAATCCAATGTAATACTGATTTCTAGAGTGACCAAATTTGGAGAAATGGAAACATTTTATTGGATGAAAAGAAAAGAGAGGAAGTTATTTTCACTTTAACCTTCCAAGTATTTTTTCAGTATTATTTAAAGGGTGTATTTGATTTGTTTTTACCATGGTTTTTGCCTCTTCCTTCCCATTTTCACTTGTCCCTGTTTCTAGTGGATAAAGGAATCTGACCCAGAAATCATGTTCACTTTAATCAGACAAATTGATGATATTAAAATATGGAATAGAAAAGCATAGTAGAGGACTCTCTTTGTGTGTTTTTTAGTGACAGATGAATTAAGATTGCAGATCTTCCCACAGTTGAGTATGAGTTTCCATCATGAATTTGGACTTCTCCGATTCTAAGTATTTAACAGGAATGAACTAATTTATGATTTAGTCCTCCGATAACCTTAAAAAGTAGTGCCATTATTGTCCCCCTTTTACTGATAAACTGAGATCAGGGTAAGTTAAATAACTTATCCATGTTCACAGAGCTAGTATGTGTTAGTATGATGATGCCAACCTAAAAGCTGGGCTTCAGACTCCATGCTTGGAAAGCTCCATTGTCTTAGAAAGAGTCTGCTGGAAGGTGAGGGAAAGGGAAACAGGGCTAGTCCCTTTCTGGAGGAGGGTCTGGTTTGTGGAGGGGACCGAATGAGCAGTCAACCCAATGTGGCAGTAGTTTCACTGGGATCCCTTGAGGGCAAGAATGTTGCTATGTGTCCAGCATGAAGATGCAGAGTGAGAGAGAAGTATTTCTTCCCCCTTTTCTAAAACGATAAGGACCCAGGAGCACAAGAATTTTATGCAGGCATGCGCGTGCGTATGCACACACACACACACACACACACACACACACACACGCACAGTTGACCCTTCAACAACATGGGGGTTAGGAGCACAAATCCCCAGGGAGTCAAAAAATCCATGCATAAATTTTGATTCCTGCAAAACTTAACTACTAATAGTCTACTGTTGATGGAAGTCTTACCAGTAACATAAAGAGTTGATTTACATATTAACACATAACAAATAGGTGTTAATGTATATATGTATTATGTACTGTATTCTTACAATAAAGTAAGCTAGAGAAAAGTGAAGGTTAAGAAAATCATAAAGAAGAGAAAATACATTTATACTACTATGTTGTATTTATTGAAAAAAAATCATTGGTTTTGAAAAGCAGAGGGACTTAACATTGTGAGTTTTTATAATCAGTGGGGCTTAACTCCTGGAACTTTAAAAATCAGCAGCTTGGGTCTGGGGGAACCAAAGGGTGGTAGAAAACTGGTTCCCTGCCCTTAAAGAGACTGCAGTATAACAAACAGCCCCAGTGATATGGCATAGAACCTGCGGTTTGAAAAACACCAGGGGTATGGGAAGGCTATTTGTTTACTTATCTCAGAGCCTCTGCAGCAGGGGCAGGGATCTTTAGGAGACTTTTATAAGAACAAAAGAGCTGACAGGCTCTATTTCCCTCCCCCACCCCCTAGCCTAGATACATGGAGACCTGCAGGAACCAGTACAGTGTGAACACTACCTGGCTTGCTAACAGTGTACCCCATACCCATGAAGTTCTGCAGACTCACCCCTCTAGCCCCAGTCTCCCCGGGAGTTTTCCAAAGTGACTACAGGTCCCCTGACACAGTGGACCTGCACAAAACTTGCTAACACTGTGCACCCCACCCTCGCATTCTCCTATTGATCCACCCCCACCAACCTGTCCTCCACAGGAGTCCAGAGGTGTGCCACAAGTGTGGCATTGTGCAAGCAGCCCCAGTAGGGGCCAGCACCACTCCAAAGTGACTTCTGTCCCAGGGAGTGTGGAAGATAACCACACATACCAGTTGAACTGCAGCTCCAGCAGTGGGCTAGGCCAGATATCTGGTCCCACTATAGGCCCCACCCACCAACAAAAGCCTCCTGGGGGACAACACAGGGAGAGTATCCTGCAGTTTGGTGCAACTGCATCTCTGCCCAAGGCAGCCCCAGATTGGTCCATTAACAACAGGGACCAAACCTTGCCAACAACAGGGAAAGTGAGCCATTGTTGGCAATTCCACTGAAGACAAATGCAGCTCAGCCACAAGAGTAGGGTGTACAAAATATATGTAGGAGACACCCTTGAAGCTCCAGATTCTGATGAACAGGAGACATTGCACTACAGGGCATCACAGGACATTTCCTTCATAAGGCCATACCTGCAAGAGCAGGAGACATAGTTGATCTTTCTAACACATAGATACAAAGAGACAAAATGAAAAGACAGAGAAATATGTCCAAAATGAAAGACCAGGACAAAATCATAAGAGAGCTAAACCAAATGGAGATGAGTAATATGCCTGGTAGATAATTTAAATTAATGGTCACAAAGATACTCACTGGGCCTGAGAAAAGAATGGAAGATCTCTGTGAGAACCTCAACAAAGGCAAAGAAAATGAAAAAGAACCATTTAGAGATGAATTCAAAAGATGAAATTAAAAATACACTAGAGGAAATAGAGAATAGATTACAGGAAGCAGAAGCATGGATCAGTTGACTTGGAGGACAGAGTAATAGAAGGTAAACATGCTGAACAGGAGAAAGAAAAAGAGATTAGTAAAAATTGAGAATAGATTAAGGGGACTCAGCAACACCACCAAGCATAATAGCATTCACATTATAAGGATACCAGAGGAGAAGAGAGAGAAAAGGAGGCAGAAAATATGTTTGCAGAAATAATAGCTGAAAACTTCCCAAATCTGGGGAAGGAAACTAGATCCGAATCTAGGCAGCACAGAAAGCCCCCAACAAAATCAGCCCCAGGAGGTCCACACCGAGAGCATTGTAATTAAAATGACAAAAAGTAGTGATAAAGAGAAAAATTTAAAAGCAGCAAGAGAAGAGAAATCAGTTACATAGAAGGGAAACACCATAAATCTACGAGCTGATTTTTCAGCAGAAACTTTGTAGGCTGGAAGGGAGTGGCATGTTATATTCAAAGTGCTGAAAGGGAAAAAAACAACAACAACAAACCTTCCATCAGGAATACTCTATAGGAGAGTTAAAGAGTTTCCCAGGCAAACAACGGTTAAAGGAATTCATCACCACTAAACCAGTCTTGTAAGAAATGTTAAAGAGGAATTTTGAGTGGAAAGAAAACACTATAATATAAGCAAGAGTAAGAAAGATAGGATGGATAAAAGCAGCAAAATTAAATATATCTATAAAAATCAAAGGATTCATAAAATCAAAGAATGTGAAGTATGACACTATATACAAAAGACATGGAGGGGAGAGAAGTTAATATTTAGTGCTTTTTAGAATGGGTTCAAACTTAAGTGACCATCAACCTAATATAGACTGTTATATGCACAACATGTTATATATAAACCTAATGGTAATGACAAAACAAAAAACCAGTAATAGATGCACAAAAAATTTAAAAGAAAAAGGAATCTAAGTATAACACTAAAGAAAGCCTGCAAACCATGAGAGAAGAGAGCAAGAGAAGAAAGGGACAAGGAACAACTACAAAAACACCTATAAATCAAGTAACAAAATGTCAATAAATACCTACCAATAATTAATTTTTTTCATGTTTATTTATTTTGAGAGAGAGAGAGAGCATGTGTGCACACAAGTAGGGGAGGGGCAGAGAAAGAGACAGAGAGACAGAGGGAGAGAGACAGGGACAGAGAGAATCCCAAGCAGGCTCCACACCATCATCACAGAGCCGGCTGTGGGGCTCAAATTCATGAACCATGAGATCATGACCTGAGTCAAAACCAAGAGTTTGACACTTAATCGACTAAACCATCCAGTTGCCCTGGTAAAGGAATTCAAATATATCACTAAAGAAAGCCAGCAAACCATGAGACAATAGAGGAAGAGAAGAAAGGAACAGAGAAGAACTACACAAACAACCATAAAACAAGTAACAAAATGTCAATAAATACATACCTACCAGCAATTAATTTGAATGTAAATGGACTAAACACTCTGATAAAAAGACATAGTGTGTCAGAATGGATTAGAAAGCAAGACCTTTCTATATGCTGCCTACCAGGGACTCATTTTAGACCTAAAGATACATGCAGATTGAAAGTGAAGGTGTGGAAGAACACTTATCATGCAAATCGAAAATAAAGCCAGGGTAGCAATATTTATATCAAACAATATAGACTGTAACACAAAAGTTGTAACAAGTGACAAAGAAGGACACTATATAATAATAATAAAGGGGGCAACGCAAAAAGAAGATATAACAATTGTAAATATTTATGCACCCAACATAAGAGCACCCAAATATATAAGGCAGCTATTAACAAACATGAAGTAATCAGTAGTAATACAATAATAGGGGGGTAATTTAACATCCCACTTATATCAATGGACAGATCATCTAAACAGAAAATCAATAAGGAAAGAGGGGCTTTGAATGATACATTGGCCCAGATGGATCTAATAGAAATATTCAGAACATCCCATCCTAAACAGCAGAATACACGTTCCTTTCAAGTGCACATAGAACATTCTCCAGAATAGATCACATGAGGCCATAAAAGAAGTCTTAAAAAATTAAAAAAAAAAGTTGAAGTCATATAATGCATCTTTTCCAACCATAATGCTATGGAACTAGAAATCAACTACAATAAAAAATCTAGAAAGAACACAAATGCATGGATGTTAAATAATGTGCTACTAAACAATGAGTGGATCAACCAAGAAATCAAAGAGGAAATAAAAAAAATACATGGAGACAAATGAAAATGAAAACACAATGGTCCAAAATTTGGGGGATGCAGAAAAAGCTGTTCTAAGAGGAAAATTTATAGCAATACAGGCCTATATGAAGAAGCAAGACAAATCTCAAACTAACCTAAAGAAGAAAAAGAAGAACAAACAAAAACAAAACAAAACAAAAAAGAAAAGAAAGAACAAAGCCCCAAGCAGTAGAAGGAAGGAAATAATACAGATTAGAGTAGAAACAATGGAATAGAAACTAAGAAAACCAAAACCAAATAAACAAACAAACAACAATAAAAATACCCATAGAACAGATCAATGAAACCAAGAACTGGTTCTTTGAAAAGATCAACATTGATAAACCTTTAGCCAGATTCATAATGAGAGAGAGAGAGAGGGAGACAGAGAGATACAACTCAAAATCAGAAATGAAAGAGAAGAAATAACAAACAGCACAAAAATACAAAGTATTATAAGAGAATAGTGTGAAAGATTATAGCCAACAAATTAGCCCAAAGGAGATGAATAAATTCCTAGAAACATACCTCCTAAAGCTGAATCAGGAAGAAATAAAAAATTGGAACAGACTGATTACCAGTGGTGCAATTGAATCAGTAATCAAAAAACAAACAAACAAAAACCAAAACAACTCTCAACAAACAAAAGTTTAAATGGCTTCACAGGTGAATTCTACCAAGCATTTAAAGAAGAGTACCTAGTCTCCTCAAACAATTACAAAAAAATAGAAGAGGAAGGAAGGCTTCCAAATTCATTCTATAAGGCCAGCATTACATTGATACCAAAGCCAAATTAAGAAACTACAAAAAAAAAGAGAGCTACAGGGCAATATCTCTGATGAACATAGATGCAAAAATCTTAAACAAAATATTAGCGAACAATCCAAAAATACATTAAAAAATTCATTCACCACAATCAAGTGGGATTTATTTCTAGAATGCAAGAGTGGTGCAATATTTGCAAACCAATTAATAGGATACATTACGTCAGCAAGATAAGGAATAAAAACCATATAGTTATTTCAATGGATGCAGAAAAAGCATTTGACAAAGTACAATATCCATCCATGATAAAAAAACTCTCAACAAAGTAGGTTTAAATTTTTTTTTTTCAACGTTTATTTATTTTTGGGACAGAGAGAGACAGAGCATGAACGGGCGAGGGGCAGAGAGAGAGGGAGACACAGAATCAGAAACAGGCTCCAGGCTCTGAGCCATCAGCCCAGAGCCCGACGCGGGGCTCGAACTCACAGACCGCGAGATCGTGACCTGGCTGAAGTCGGACGCTTAACCGACTGCGCCACCCAGGTGCCCCTCAACAAAGTAGGTTTAGAGGGAACATCCCTCAACATAATAAAGGCCATATATGAAAAATTCATAACAGATACCACACTCAATGGGAAAAAACTGACAGCTTTCCCCCTAAGATCAGAAACAAGACAAGGATGTCTGCTCTCACCTCTTTTATTCAACCTGGTACTAGAAGTCCTAGCTGCAGCCAACAGACAAGAAAAGAAGTAAAAGACATCTGAATTGGTAATGAAGAAGTAAAAGTTTCACTATTTGCAGATGGCATGATACTGTATATAGAAAACCCTAAAGACCACCAGTAAGCTGCTATAAATGATAAATGAATTTAGTAAATTCTCAGGATACAAAATCAATATACAGAAATCTGTTGCATTTCTATACACTAATAACAAGGCAGCAGAAATAGAAATTCATTGAATAAACACTTTTATTTATAATTGCACCAAAAATAATAAAATACCTAGGGCAAACTTAACCAAAGAAGTGAAGACCTATACTCTGAAAACTATAGCACATTAATGAAAAAAATTGAAGATGACATAAACAAATGGGAAGATAGTCCATGGTCATGGACTGGGAGAATAAATCTTGTTAAAATAGCCATACTACCCAAAGCAATCTAAAGATTAAATGTAATCCCTATAGAAATACCAACAGCATTTTTCACAGAACTAGAACATCTTAAAATTCGTATGGAACCATAAAAGACCACAAATAGCCAAAGCAATCTTAAAAAAGGAGAAAAAACTGGAGGAATCTCAATCCCAGATCTCAAGATACACTACAAAGCTACAGTAATCAAAAAGTATGGTACTGGCACAAAAATAGACACATAGATCAATGGAACAGAACCCAGAGTCCAGTAATAAACTCATAATTATATGGTCAACTAATCTACAACAAAAGAGGCAAGAATATGCCATGAGAAAAAGACAAATGGTATTGGGAAAAGTGGATAGTTACATGCAAAAGATTGCAACTGAGTCACATTCTTATACCATTTACAAAAATAAACTGAAAATGGATTAAAGACTTAAATGTGAGACCTGAAACCATAAAAATCTAGAAGAGAGCACAGGCAGTAATTTCTCTGACATTGGCTGTAGCAGCATTTTTCTTGATATTTCTCCTAAGGCAAGGGAAACAAAAGCAAAAATAAACTCTTGGGACTACATCAAAATCCAAAGCTTCTGCACAGCAAAGGAATCAATCAACAAAACAAAAAGACAATGTACTGAATGAGAGGAGATATATGCAGACAATATATCTGATAAGGGGTTAATATCCAGAAAATGTAAAGAACTTCTATAACTCAACACTGAAACAACAAATAATCCAATTAAAAATGGGCAGAAGACATGAGTAAACATTTTCCCAAAGAAGATACACAGAAGGCCAAGAGACACATGAAATGATGTGCTTGACATCACTCATCATCAGGGAAATGCAAATCATAACCACAATGAGATACCACCTCACACCTGTCAGAATGTCTAAAATCAAAAACACCTGAAGCAACATCTGTTGGTGAGGAAGTGGAGAAAAAGGAACCCTGTGCACTGTTGGTGGGAATGCAAACTGGTGCAGCCACTCTGGAAAACAGTATGGAGGCTCCTCAAAAAATTAAAAATAGAATTACCCTATGATCCAGTAATTCCACTAGTGGGTATTTACCCAAAGAATACAAAAACACTAAAACAAAAAGATATATGCACCCTACATTTATTGCAGTATTATTTACAATAGCCAAATTATGGATCCATTGATAGATAATAAAAAGATGTGAAATACACACACACACACACACACACACACACACACACGTATCTACACACACAGTCGAATATTACTCAGCCTTAAAAAGAAATGAAATCTTGCCATTTGCAACACCGTGGATGGATCTAGAGGGAATAAAGCTAAGTGAAGTAGGTCAGTCAGAGAAATACTGCATGATTTCACTCATGTGGAATTTAATAAAAAAAATTAACAAAGAAAAATGAGACAAAAAAACCCCAAACTCGTAAATATAGAGAACAATCTGGTGGTTGCCAGAGGGGCGGTAGGTGGAGATGGGTGAAATACGGGAAGAAGATTAAGAGTACATTTATTGTGGTGAGCTCTGAGTTATGGATAGAATTGTTGAATTACTATATTGTACACCTGAAAGTAATATAACACTGTATGTTATACTGGAATTTAAAATAAATAAATAGAAAGGAAGGAAGGAAGGAAGGAAGGAAGGAAGGAAGGAGAGGGAGAGGAGAAGGGAGGAGAGGAGAGGAGAGGAAAGGAATCAACATATGACTAGATCCACACAATTCAAACCTGTGTTGTTTAAAAGGGTCAGTTGGGGGTGCCTGGGTGGCTCAGTCGGTTGAGCGTCCGACTTCAGCTCAGGTCACAATCTTGCGGTCCCTGAGTTTGAGCCCCGCGTCGGGCTCTGGGCTGATGGCTCAGAACCTGGAGCCTGCTTCTGATTCTGTGTCTCCCTCTCTCTGCCCCTCCCCCATTCATGCTCTGTCTCTCTCTGTCTCAAAAATAAAAAAAGTTAATAAAAAAAAGTTAAAAGGGTCAATTGTACTTAGTAGAAAAAATGATTTTTACTTATATTAATAATTTGGGTATTTTTAAAAGTATCTCTAAGATTTTTTTCTTAGAAATGTGCCAAATTTATTATACATTTTATATTTGTACTTAATCCTTTTTACTGGATATTTGGGTAACATTACTGATTTAAACTACTTTAAAAAATATTTTTTAAGAGTTTTAATTTTTTTAGTAACCTCTACACCAAGTGTGGGGCTTGAACTCATAACCCCTGAGATCAAGAGTCACATGCTCCACCAACTGAGCCATTCAGTTTGTATTTTTTAAAATTAATTAATTTATTTTGGGGAGTGGGGGAGGGACAGAGCAGAAGGGAGAGGGAATCCCAAGTAGGCTCGGCACTGTCTCCACAAATCATGAGATCATGACCTGAGACGAAATCGAGTCAGATGCTTAACCAAACTGAGCCACCTAGGTGCCCCTGAGGCACCCTGATTTAAGTACTTTATCTGTCAAAGAATTGTAGTGCTTTGATTTAGGCTATGCCTTGGTTAGGATTTTATTTTTAAGCTTATTTATTTAGAGAGAGAGAGAGAGAGAGAGAGAGAGAGAGAAAGACAGAGAGAGAAGAGAGGAGAGAGAGAGAGAAGGAGGGGAGAGAGAGTCCCAAGCAGGTTCCGTGCTGTCAGTGCAGAGCCCAATGCCGGGCTCAATCTCACGAACTGTGAGATCATGACCTGAGCCGAAATCAAGAGTCGGAGACCCAACTAATTGAGCTACCCAGGCACCTCTATTTTTTTTTTTTTAATTTTTAGAGACAGAGAGTGCACAAGTTGGGAGAGAGACCTTTATTTTTAAGAGATGTCCTAAAAAATACTGTTGGTCATGCCGATAGTATCTTACTTTATATATACTAGCAGTTCCAAGTAATAACTTTATATTTCAGTGGTATATGTTATTCTTCCAAAGTAACATATTGGCAGCAAGTAGGAGAATAATATAATTAATGGGTAATATAAGAGTTATCAAGAGACATATCAAGTGCAACAAACATGTTTGGTTCCAGAAATCATAAATGGAAAAAGTGAACTGTATGAATGGTGACCTTTTTATAGGTCCCATGTATTCCAACAAATTTTTCTACCATCTGCTGTTTTGGGGAGTGAATCCTTATTTATTAGTTTTCTGCTTTATAGTGAGACCTAGCCTTTGAGTTCTGGTAGCTAAAAACTTACCTCTAAAATCATTATTTCACTCTGAATCACACACTATGCTGTGTGTAAGTAGTTAAAGAAAAGGTGATAATAGACATCTAATTTAGAAGTCCTGGTAATATTAGTGTGAAAGAGTAATTCTTTCAGAAAGGATAATCTTTTTATGTCACCATTCAGGAAAAAGAGCTAAAATGAGTAGGAGGTTATTCTGCTGAAGGATCAGACAGTTAGGGAGACTGTGCATAAAGGCAGCTTTCTCAGTTTCTCAGATGCTTGTTAGGTGGAATGGACAGAGTAATAAGGAACAGGGAGACAGCAATTTATAGGATTTTGTTGTTATTTTTTAAGATTTTAATTGGGCACATGAGTGAAGATTATGTATGTACATATGTATGTATGTATTTCCAAAGATTCCTGTTAGAGCCTGTTGTGGACCATTTTAACACCAGTGGGAAATCTTTCACTTTGGCCAGAAAAAAACAGTTCCATAAATTATTAAAATTCATGCAATGTTTGTGGAACATTTATACAGGGCTTCCATGCTACCAGCACAAGAGGCTCAGTTAGCAGAGTAAATCAAATATTTGTTTTATTTGCTTGCTCAGTGAAGATTTGATTTTATGTATTATATAGTATTTTACTGTAAAATGACGACGTTGTTGATGGTCATGACAAAAGCCAGCTTATATTTTCTAGCCACCCTTTTGTTATTTAATATTATAATTATTACCAAAAGTTAAGTTTCTGGACATGGCTGTGTGGATAGGTTTAATACAGATTGAATTCAGACATTTGGGTAATAGAAATCAGTGCTCTTTGCTAATATGACTATTCAGGTACTCACTGAAGTAGGTAACTTAGACCAGTGCATCTTAAAGTTGAACAGGCATACTGATTACCTGGAGAAACTTGTTAAATTGCAGATTCTGATTCAGTAGGTCTGGAATGTAGCTGGAAGTCTGAATTTCTAATAGGTTTCCAGATGATGCAGATTCTGGTCCTTGAGTCACAGTTTGAGTTCTAAGGATTTAGACATTAGTAAATATGACAGACTCAGTTATTGAGTCCAGTATGAATATTTGCACAGTCCTTGCTGCTTGTAATGAGAGGTATAAAATTTGAACCTAAACTTGAATAATGTAATTTTTTAAATTTTGGATTTATCTTTAAAAAATTATTATTGTTTTTATTTTGCGAGAGAGAAAGAGAGCAGGTGTGAGTGGGGGAGGAGCAGAGAGAGAGGGAGAGAGAATTCCAAGCAGGCTCCATGCTGTCAGTGCATAGCCTGACACAGGGCTCTGTCTTACAAACTGTAAGATCATGACCTGAACCAAAACCAAGAGTTGGATGCTTAATTGACTGAGCCACAGGCACCCCAATTATGTAAATTTTTAATAATTTGGATTCCTCTATGTAAGAGAGATAGAAATATTAAGATGGAAGTAACTTCCTTTTCTTTCTTTCTTTCTTTCTTTCTTTCTTTCTTTCTTTCTTTCTATGTTTATTCCTGAGAGACAGAGACAGAGAGAGACAGGGCATGAGCAAGGGAGGGGCAGAGTGAAAGAGAGACACAGAATCTGAAGCAGGCTCCAGGCTCTGAGCTGTCAGCCCAGAGCCTGATGCAGGGCTTGAACCCACAAGCCGTGAGATCATGACCTGAGCCAAAGTCGGACGTTTAACCGACTGAGCCACCTAGGCACCCCTCTTTTCTTATATTATTGAAAACTAATTTATAATGCCCATCATTGGCAATAAAATTCATTATATAGATTATGGAAAACTAATTTAACAGAAATTGTGAAGAATAAGCCAAAAATATAAATTAATATAATTAATATATATTTTTTTAAATCTAGGAAATAACATCAAGATTTATAATGAATGAGCTCTCAGAAAAGAATCCTTTTGTAATGCAAGCTATAACATGGCACCCACTGGTCAGGAACATAATGTCTCAGAGAAGAAAATGTGCAATATGTGAAAAGTACTTTTTAACAATATGGCTGGAATGTGTTGAATTTGTTCCTTCATCAAAGGTAAATGTGAGTAGAGCATAATATCTCCTCTTTTTCTTTTTCCTTCTCTAAGTGAGCCAATACTAACTAGATTTTTATCTAAGAATTGACTTGTATGATAGTATAATGGTTTTTATTGAGCTTTGTTGAGATATGATTAACACATAACATTATGTAAGTTTAAGGCATAAAGCATGTGGATATGCTACATTTATAAATTGCAAAGTGGTGTTGGGAAACAACAGATGGTGGGGAAAACTGGACAGCGACATATAGAAGAAAGAAACTGGATCACTTTCTTACAGCATACACAACAATGAGTTCAAAATGGATGAAGGATCTACATGTGAGATAGGAAATCATCAAAATCCTGGAGGAGAACATAGGCAGCACCCTCTTTGATCTTGGCCATAGCAGTTTCTTACTAGGCACATCTCCCTGAGGCAAGGGAAACAAAAGCAAAAATAAACTATTGGGACTTCATCAAGATAAAAAGCTTCTGTGAAGGAAACAATCAGCAGAACTAAAGGCAACCTTTGGAATGGGAGAAGATATTTGCAAATGACCTATCAGATAAAGGGCTAGTATCCAAAATCTATCAAGAACTTACCAAACTCAATACCCAAAAAAACTATATAATCCAGTTAAGAAATGGGCAGAAGACATGAACAGACATTTCTTCAAAGAAGACATAAAAATGGCTAACAGATACATGAAAAGATGCTCAACATCAGTCATTATCAGGGACATGTAAATAAAACCACAATGAGATACCATCTCACACCTGTCAGAATGGCTAAAAGTAACAACTCAGGCAACAACAGATGTTGGCAAGGATGCAGAGAAAAGGGGATCCCTCTTAACACCATTGGTGGGAATGCAAACTGGTGCAGCCACTCTGGAAAACAGTATGGAGATTCCTCAAAAAGTTAAAAATAGAACTACCCTATATCCCAGCAATTACACTGCTAGGTATTTATCCAGAGGATACAAGAATACTGAGTTGAAGGACACATGTACCCCAATGTTTATAGCAGCACTATCAACAATAGCCAATTGTTTGGAAAGAGCCCAAATGCCCATTGACTGATGAATGGATAAAGAAGGTGTGGTATATATACATGATGGAATATTACTCAGCCATCAAAAAGAATGAAATCTTGCCATTTGCAATGGTTATGCTAAGTGAACTAAGTCAGAGAAAGAAACACCATATGATTTCACTCTTATGTGGAATTTAAGAAACAAAACAGATGAACATAGAGGAAGGAAGTGAAAAATAAGATAAAAACAGAGAGGAAGGCAAACCATAAGAGACTATAGAGAACAAACTGAGGGTTGCTGGAGCGGTGGTGGGTGGGAGGATGGACTAGATGGGTGATGGGTATTAAGGAGGGCAACTGTTGTGATAAGCACACCGGGTATTATATGTAAGTGATCAATCACTAAATTCTTCTCCTGAAACCAATACTATACTATATGTCAACTAACTTGAATTTAAATAAAATCTTGGAAGGAGAAAAAAAAAACCTGGGAGTGTCAGAAACTTGTGAGAAGAAAAAAATTGAAAAGGAAAATTGCTTTGCATTGAAACAACCACTGATCCTAACTTTATTAAAATAATTGAAAAAATTTAAAAAGTAACATTTAGTAAGTATATGATAGTGAAAAAGTATGTAGCATGGAATTAGAATAAGTGTATAGTAGGAATTTATAAATTATGCCAAAATATTAAAGATATTTAAAAATTGGATACAGAAAATTTAGATTGGGGAGGGGTGCTGGGTGGCTTAGTTGGTTAAGCATCTGGCTTTGGCTTAGGTCATGATCTCATGCTTTGTGAGTTCAAGCCCCTCATTGGGATCTCTGCTGTCAGCAAGGAGCCTGCTTTAGATCCTCTGTCCCCCTCTGTCTCTGCCCCTCTCTCATACTCTCGCTCTCAAAAACAAAAACAAAACCAAAAACAAAAAACATTAAAAAAATAAAATTTAGATTGGAATAAACATTACCAGGGACTTAGCAACTGAAACATGGTATTTTCATGAGTTTGTTTAGTTCCCTGTTTCTTGAGTGAAAACGTGCACAAAATACATGGGGATGATAATCAGATTAACCATGTTGGTAAACAGTTGCTTTCATATATTTTTAGGATTTTGTGCTGCTTTTCCCAGTTAAGCAGAAAGAGATTATACAAAAACTAGTTTGCCTAGAAGCCTCCCTTTGTATTAAAAATTTTTAATATCTTAATTATCTTTTAAGGAGCTAAACTTAGAGAATGCTGACCTTTAGAGTAAATACTTCATCATGACGGGAGAGCCCATTTGATAATGCCAACGTCTGGTCGCTCTATTGTGCCTTACAGAATGTTCTGTCTCTGATGGAATTTGCCATCTGAAGGCACAGTTGAAGGAGGGTGACACTTGATGACAAATGGGTCTTTATTCTTGACATAAAACAACTAGAAACAACCAAATATCAAATTGTAATTGCTTTTATTTAGGTGAATGTGAAATGATTTGGTACTTATCTTATGAAGTAGTGAGGTGAGGAAAATAGTTGATGAAGAGTTTTGCTCGATATCGAATATTATTAACCTTTACCATAATTCATCCAGATGCTTTTGTCTTTTTTCAAATGTTATAGCTGTTGCCATCTGAGTTCAGTGAGTCCTTAGTGGTGATAGAATTATCAATAATTTCAGTGTAATTGATATTTAAATATTAACTGCTAATGATATAAATCTTTGAAATTAATCCTTTTTAGTTACTACCAACTTGGGCCATAGTGACTTAGAAGTAACCTAAATGGTGTTATAAAATCCATTCCAAACACTTGAGAGTGATCCTGAGCCCAAGATATGCATTTGATAGTTTTCATTTTGTATAGTTACATTAGTTGAACTTAACATTTCCCCAGATACCTTTAAAGTTGAAGAGTTTAGGGAGGGAACAGTTTGGAACATGAACTCTCAACCCTGTGTAGAATGATGTAATGTAATTAAAACTACCCTCAAAAGAGATTAGATTGAGTAAGTTTCACTACAAATGAATGAAAATGCTGATCTACTTTATGAAAATAAATGAAAATTTGCAACCTTAATTCCTTTTTTATGACAAGCTGCCAGTAATGAAACATAATATAAGATTACATTTAATAATTTTATTCATTACTTATAGAGAAAAATCTTACTTTGCAGTAAAAAGTTATTACTGTTTAGATACCACTGACATTCATTTATGAAACTGATCATTTCAACCAGCCAACTGTGAAAATGAATGTAGGTTTTAAAACATTTATGCAGTGGTTAGTCAATTTAATGTACATTAGCCACTAAGAGGATCAGAAGGCATCACATTTCTAATTCTAAACAGTCGTGAAAGTAATATGTATTTATTGTTCAGAAAAATTGAAATGGTGTGAATGATCCTTATTATTTTATTCAGAAAATAACAAAACAATTATAGTATAAATTAACTCACACACTGTATCTTGATTACTTCTAGGGGAACTCATTGAATTCTCTTTTTCTTTAGAAAACTCTCGTTGTTGTTGTTGTTGTTGTTGTTCTCCTTCTCCTTCTCCTTCTCCTTCTCCTTCTCCTTCTGCATCTCCTTCTCCTTCTCCTTCTTCTTCTGAGAGAGGGTGGGGGGCGGGGAGAGGGAGAGAGAATCTTTAAGCAGGCTCCACACCCAGCTTGGAGAAGTGGGGCTTGAATCCTGAGATCGTGACCTGACCTCCCTTTTGTTCTTAAACTGCTGGGTAGAGTTGCAGTTGTCTTCAATCTCTATGATTATTTTTTTCTTCTAAAGAATCTCAAATTGCATTCAACTTCAGTACATTTTTCTGAAGCTATGTGTCACCAAAATGTTTGAACCTCCCACGTGAAATTCAAAGGACATTGGTTACGCAGAGGTGGTGCTTGAGAGCAGGGTTCCTCTGGAGAGGAGAGAATGCTGCTTAGCTGGATGGGTGGCTGCAACATGAGCAGGATTTTCTTTCTGGTTTCTGCCTTACTGTAGTTCAAAGTGCCCTGTGGGTGGAACAGCCATATAATCTATTAATTAAGCCAAAATGCTTTTGAGAGTAAAAGTGAACATTATCCATGAACTGGAGAACCAGCAGGAAATCGGGACTGTCCTGGGCAAATTCAAATGTATGGCTATACTTCTTAAATGGTGCCATTAACTTTAGAGTAGTGCTCATTGCTGGCTTTTATCACTGTTGATGTGGAGGAGTTGTCATTCTGAATGTTCATCTTAAATTTTCAAATTATTTTTGGTGGCTCCATACATTTTTGAGGTCCTGCTTTAAAAGGGAAACTCTGGGTGCTAAGTACAGTGCCAATAGGTGGGGGGGCCTGGTTGGTCCCAAATGGCTTAAAATCTAAGAGTTTAAACTCTAGAGATGCAAAAGACACTGGCAATAAAAACTAAAATGAGTGGTAAGAGATTTAGTGCTTCAAAGTGGAAGGTGAGATAATTGTAGGAGAAGAGAATGACATGGAGGAGAATGAATCTTGTTCATAGGGCAGTGAATCAATTAAATTGGTTCATAGATGGAAATTGGAAGAGGAGACATTATTTAAAAAATGAGGTCAAATTCTATGAAGCTGTCAAAGGATAGAATAAGGAGTTTGAATTTGATCCCATTTGGGAAATGGAGTCCTACTGAATATGTGGGGACAAACCAATGATATAAAGAAAGATGTATTTTAGAAGGAATCATTTGGCAGTATTGTACAGGATTAATTGGAAGTTGAAGAGGAGGGAAGCTGAAGAAAAGAGATCTATTAGTGGTTGTCTAGCGTGGGTTTAAGAGGTAGTAGTAGAAATGCAAGGAAAGGAACCTCCATGGGGAAGGAGGCGTGGCAGGACTGAGTGGTTGGATAAGGGAAGCCACAGAAGGGTGTAAAAGAGAAAACCAGAAAACTCCAGAGGAAGCTTTCTGTGAGAGCAAGACCCCAGTTTTTATCTCAGATATACTGTTACAAGTGATGTGTGATAATTCAAGTGAATATGTTTAGCCAGTTGGAGACAGGTTAGAACAGCGAAACAGTGTACTTCTGCGCATTATCTGAAAATGTGTGCACTTTTCAACAACTGTTCATTCTTTCAGAGAGTTCTGCACATTGTTATTAAACCATAATCAGAGCCCTCCTTTGGTAAAAGAAGCTGGGAGGCATGCTATGACTTAACGCAGATTGAGAGTTTGGTGAACTTAGATTCTAGTCCGGTCTCTAGCTTGAACTCTGAGGCTTAAGGTAAACCACATTCCTTCTCACTATATCTGGACTAATTTCCTTATCTGGGCCACGAAGAGATGAGATCAAAGTCTCTTCTAGCTCCAGAGTGACCGAGGGGCTGTCACAGTCATGCTTTTCATGGTCCTGCTAATTTGGAACATGATACTAGTATTAGTTTCCTATTGTTTCTATAACAAATTGCCATAAACTTGGTGTCTTAAAAAAATTCATTATCTTGCAGTTTAAGTAGGTCAGAAGTCCAACATGAGTCTTGCTGAGCTAAAATCAAGGTGTCAGCAGGGCTACATTCCTTTCTGGAGGCTCTAGGGGAGGATCCATTTTCTGGTTCTTTCCAGCTTTTAGAGGCCACTGACGTTTGTTGGCTCATGGCTCCTTCCTCCGTCCTCACAGCAACATTAGCGGATCTGGTCCTTCTCATGTCACATCACTTGGATCTTCTCTTCTGCCTCCTTCTTCCATTTTTAGCAATCCTTGTGATGAAAACAAAGCAAAACAAAGCAATCCTTTTGATGACATTGGGTCCACTCAGATAATACAGAATAATTATGGGTCTCTCAAGGTCCTTATCTTAACAACACTTGTAAGATCCCTTCTGCTATGTAAGGTAACATACATATTCACAGCTTCCAGGGATTAAGACATGAACATCTTTGTGAAGTGTTGGGGGGATATTATTCTGCCTTCTATGATACTTTTCCCAAGAAACAGGAAACCATCTTACTTTTTTTTCATATTCTGTATGCTTCATGTAATACTGAAACCTTATTCAAAGCTTTAGTTTATACTGTGTGCTATACATATATATTTTGTGATAATTTTTTATTTCTCAGTTTAAAAGATGACAGTGACTATCACCGATAAGGCATGTGTTGAATGATTTTTTTAAAAAAATCTCAATTCCACCATTCAATAAATATAAAACTTAGTGAATATATGTTTTTAAATTTAAAGTACAGAGCTACTTTTTCCTAAAATAGGGAGAAGATGTAATCATGTATTCATTTGCTTTATGAAAGAATGCATTTCACTATAAAGAGTGAAAAATTAGCCTGTAGTATAGCTTTTTTACATTTTAAAGCTTTTGCTACAAAGATATTTCAGAATAAAAGTATGTCTAATCATAGACTAATTCCTTTTCCTTTCCTAACCTCAACTTGACAAAAAGGGGCTTTCAAGTGTTTCAATTTCTATCTGTAAACAGCGACCAAAGCAGTAGTTATCTTACAGAGTCCTGAAGTTATGTTAATTGATGTTTGTGAAGAGAGGTCCTCTATAAGAGGGTATGTGATTATTCCTTCGTGACATGCTCATGTCAAATGGACAGGTGTCATACTGGCAGAAAGCACTATCATGATCCCACAAGTGGACATAAAAATTTAAATGGTTATCAACAGGCTAGGTATTCAAGACTTTCTTTTTTTATGAAAACATTACTGAGTCCAATGACTCTAGGTGGAAAAGTATATGGCCAAGGAATTATGTTGAGTTCATTTTTCTCAGTAAAATTTCCAGGAAACAGTTTATAGCCCTGAGAAATATTTTATCAGAAATAGTAATAATTAAGTTATAGAATAATTACAAAGTTTCACATTCAGTACAAAACTGATAATGGCCCTTGGTAAAATAAACTTCTAAAAAGTTAAATAAAACATTTTATTCTAACTAAACAGTAATACCCCCAAGTAGGGGAAAGAGGGATACAGACACTTCGTATTGGCACAAGGGAAATGGCTAAAACCACAGTGGAAATAGAAAATACCATCCATCGTTTCTATTGTAAACTTTGTATCTCATGGAGAAACTGGACAAAGCAAATCAGATTAACTGTATGGCTCCACTTGTTTCCTTGGTAGATGTTTGACTTTCTATAACCTCCTCTTGGCTCATGGCTCTACTCTTTGTTCTAACTCCTTAAACAGCAGCTAAGTGAAGTGTGTTAGCATGGTTTATTTTGATAGCCCTTAGTTCTAGATGATAGGTACTTCAGTAGTAAGCCAAGGTTGCTGGTGGCATGAGAGGCTTGTCTACCATATGCAAAGGGAAAAAACACATTTAGCTTTTGAGTGCAGTTTCAACACTTTGTCATTATAATCTAATCGGCCAGTAGGATCTCTTGTCTATTTAAAATACTATACATAATGTGTGTATCATTAGAAAACTGATTATGAATTCTTCTTCCCCTAGACTAATGTAGTCACATTGTTGATATCCCATGATTCAACATTTTATGGTCTATTTATTGTTTATACTGTGTTGTTTCCCCAATACAATATGCACATTCCTGAAGTTTTGCTCCCACAGCTCACTCTTTCTGAATGTCCTTCATGTCCTTTCTAGGTAGTCACATCCTAGTCATCCTTTAAAACTCAGCTCACTATTTTCTTATACTGTGAAATCTTGCTTAATGTGCAGCCTATGATGGTGTCTCCCTTCTTGGAAATATCATAGAACCTATCATAGTATCGAGTCTTTTGTTTCTAGGTTTTTTGTGTGTTTATGTCTTAGCTTTCCAACTAGATGCTGAAAAGATTCTTTGAGGCAGAGATTATTTGTTATATCTCTGCATCCTTGGCATGTCGCTTAATGTGGTTCAAGTTTTAGGTGGCTTATAATTTTTCAGAACTCTTGGTTGCAAACTAATGAAACCCAACTTACACAGTAACTAATAGCAAGTGATAAAGAAGGCTTAGGAATGGGTCTGGCTGAATATTTAGTCATGCTGGATCAGGTAACCCAAAGTTATCATGAGGAATCTCTCCTTCTATGTGTATTGTGTCTGCTTCCCTTGGTCTCCATTTTGCACTTATTGTAAGCCAAACTATGCCTTCTGGCAGTAGAGGGAGAGCTTCCCTCAGTAGATCCAGCAAAGCCCTGGGGCCGATGTTCATTGGCTTTATTGGACTGTCCTGGGTTATGTGTCCAGCTTGAATTATGTGGCTAAGTCTTCAGCCAAGGAGTGGGATCAGTTGTCTTCTCTGTTCCATAACATACGCACTGAAATCAGTGAAAAGGTGGTTCCCAAAAGGAAAAGATGGGCTTTTGTGCCAGCAGTACAGGGAATAGATGCTGGCGAGACAAAAACAAGATGCTTATTGGAGATTTCAGTAAATGTTGGCTGATTGATCAACTAAACCTCCTTCTAGGAATAGAGTCAGATTTGTAGAGATTCTATACCATTTTCTACCTTCATCCAAAATATCTTATCATTAGAATAGTGCCATGTATCCTCTGAGCACTTCATAGTCACGGTTGGAGGTGGATGTGAAGGTGATATGATGTATGACTTGGACTCCCCACCGATTTGCCACCAAAGCTGAAAGGCTCTTACTCTCTCAAGGATGGATTAATAAATGTGCTTAGGTATTTGAACCTTTAAATGGGCCCTCAGTTCTTTTGTGGAAGAGTGAACAAAACAGTAATGAAATCTCTCACTGGGGCTTGTAATGATGACAGCCCAGTGGGCTCATGAAAGTAGCATTGTCGACCAATTAAACTACTAGTTGTGTGTCTCTGTTTTGGATTCTCTTACTAATACCTATGTTGACTTCAGAAGTTGTTCATAAAGAATGTAAATGGCAAGCTTTTGAAGTTGCCATTATTTCCAGTATTCGTGCTCAAGACATGTATACTAAGTTGGCTAAGAGTTCTGACTGCCTATTTTGTGCATGGAGAATGAAAATCAGAGATTTGAAGTACAAAAACTTAAATCACGCAGTGGGCAACTTGCTGAAATCCAGCCAATGAAAATCAACATTATGGATAGTGAGCAAAGAATACTAATTTCCATGGGAAATGGGTGATGGACAGACCAAACGAGGACATTCATTGGGGAGTTCAGTAAATGTCTGCTGACTGATCAATTTAACATCCTGTAGGACAGATGTCAGGTTTGTGTGGATTCTGTATTTTTACCTTCATTACAGACACTTTATTGCTAGATAGTATAATAATATATTTGGGTAAGACAATCCTTTACCATTTAAATTTTGTTTAGTGTTGAATATGCCTTTCTTAGCTAGTTAATTTGTTTATTTGTGCATGAGAAAGGAGCACATCAAGCATAAATAGAACACTGTGCCCTTTAGAAATTAATGCTGTGAAATCTCTGAGAAAGCTAATATTTATTTTATTCAAAAATATTGGAATATTGCTTTAATGTTATTTTTAATCTTTACCTTTTAGAAATGGAAGATAAGCAGAAATCTACAGCTGGTACCTCTTCAAATATTAATTTGTTCTTACACATGTTTTAATCAACGCGGCCCTAACCTCTTCGGAATTGCTCAAGTGTAGAGCCGGTGAGAAGCTCATTTAGAGACTCACATGACGTGCCCCATCAGTTCTGCACACAAAGTCAGATTATGCCCTACTATGGTACCGTGCTGTCTCTCCTCTCTTTGCCAATACATTAAGCAAAGGAAGAAAAAGAATTTACTTGTAAAGGTCCCAACTTAAGCACTATAGTCTACCGTTAGCTTGTATAGACTCTAGGTGTTCTGTTTCTTCTTTGACTTAAAAACAAAATAAAGAAGGGAAAAATAAAGGTCTGTGTGGCAAGTGTCATTCTTCCCTGTCATTTTATGACCACCACCCTCCTTTTCTAGATAAGTGTTGAGAGATTGTGATGGGGACAAGGATTTATTTTATGCATGTTTTGCAATTGAAAGAGAATTACTTTTTAATGTTAGACAGTTGTATCCCATTTGTATGATTTCAGCTGAGCTCTTATTTTTTAAGAGGCACTAACGTCTTATTGACTAAAATAAAACCATTCCACTTAAAACGGAGTAGAAGGCTGGAAACTCAGGCTTGGTTACTCCTAACATCCCTTTGTTTCCACTTTTAAAGTTTTATTCTATCTTTATTTTTGTTTTTCACAAGAAACCTACAGAAGCCAGGGCAGTAGCACTGAAATGAGAATTTGACTCATTTTCTCTGAAGGACAACAGAAAAGTAGAAAAAGAAATTACGAAAATGTACAGCATAACATAGACTAGTAGTCTCTTAAAAAAAAAGTTTTTTTTAATGTTTATTTATTTTTGAGAAAGAGAGACAGAGCACAAGCCGGGGAGGGGCAGAGGAGGAGGGAGACACAGAATCAGAAGCAGGCTCCAGGCTCTGAGCTGTCAGCACAGAGCCCAACACAGGGCTGGGACTCATGAACCGCAAGATCATGACCTGAGCCGAAGTCGGACTCTTAACCAACTGAGCCGCCCAGGTGCCCCGGACCAGTGGTCTTTGGATGTGTGGTTCTGTCCAGCAGCAGCCATATCACTTGAGAACTTTGTTAGAGTACAGATTATCTACCCCAGACCTACTAAATCAGGAACTGGGGGAGTATGACCCAGTAATCTGTTTTTTAACAGATCCCCCACGTGCTTTCAAGGCAAGCTGTCATTTGAGAACCATAGGTACTGACGAAGAGAAATTTGCTGTAGGTTCAGAAAAGCAAGAAACTTAATCATAATTTGATATTTACATCCCACTAGAAATACGTTTCTTCATGTAAGTATTTGATGGTACTTCTGGTGGAAAGCTGAGCGGGTTCTCATCTTCCATATAGTTTATTATCATGACACTTTCCTAACTAGGCCTTTTATTAGTTCACTTCGGGATGGAATCCTTTATGAATCAGAGTTGCCTTTGGCATACCTGGGAAGCCAAATCAATGGAGCGCAGCTGAAAGGCCTTCAGTCCTAAAGAATACAAGAGTTAGGCCCCACTGAGACAGAGATGGAGCCTCAAGGTAAATTTCTAAAGGCTCCATTAATCAAGAATGCATTTTAAACAACGATAAAAAGCAAAGTACAAACGAAAGTCATAGGAGCTCATTAAAAATGAGTTATAGGAATAAACTGCATGTTTATTGAGGGAAAACCACTCAGAAAATTGATTTTGATTAAGGAAATATTTTTGTGCAGCACGTGCTGCTCAAAAGAGTGTTTTGTTTACCAGTTGAGTCTCATGACCTCAGCCACAGTTTATGTGCCATCTTGGTTCTGGGGAGAACATTGTATCCATTCATTCATCTGAGTAATCATTTGTTCAACAAATATTTCAGGTACCTTTGAAGCCCAGGTGACATGAAAACAGAATGGTAACTCTCCACTTCCACCTTTTCGCCCCATCCTCTTCATGTGTCAGGGTCCTGAGACATGGTTTCTGCCTTCTATTCCCAAACTGGTCTTTTGGAGGTTGTCAGTGACTTCCTTCCAATCCTGCTGCTGCTCATCTGGCTGGGCTTCCCTGCAGGTTTGAGCTCGGTTGACCATCTTCTGCCTCTTGGGACTATATGCCGTAGGTTCATTCATTCTTACTCTGGTGGCCTCTTCCCCATACCTTTAGCTGAATTCTCTTCTGTATCTTCTTCTCAAGAGAAAGACTCTGATACTCTCTTCCCAGTACCATTTTCTTCTCTCTTAGCACTTTGTCTTTACCTGAAGGAGCTCATCTACTCCTTCCAGTTTCATTTAGCTTCATTTATCACCCCTGCATGAGTAGCCACTCAATCTCTTCAGTTTTACCTGATATTTCCAAGCTCTGCCACTTCAACATTTCTAAAATAGGCCGGATTCTTTTCTTCACAAATTGTTGTCAAACCATTTATTCATGTAGGAAACACATATGTATTGAGGCACTACTGTCTGCCAGGCACTGGTTTTTTGTTTTTTGGGTTTTTTTTGTTGTTGTTGTTTTTTGTGTGTGTCTTTGTTGTTGTTGTTGTTGTTGTTCTAGTAATATAACAGAACACACTGACAGGGCCCCTGCTCTCAGAAAGCTTATATTTTTATGGGACAGGGGAGGCAAACAAGTATAAATAGGCAAGTAATACAGTGATATGTACCTTGAAGAGAGTAAAATAAGATTTGGGAGGTAGAGAATGATGGGAATACTTTTTACAGAGGGTGGTCTGGGTTTGATAAGGTAATATTTGATCAGAGATCTGAAGCAAGTGAGGGGAATGAGCTCTACAGATAGAATATAATGAATCAGAATAAGTTGAGTGTTTGAAAGGCAAAAAGCTCAGGATGATGCTAAAAATGCCAAGTAACCAATGGCATGCTAAAGCAAAACCACGATTCTGATGTCAGGAAATTTAGGGTTGCTGGATGCATGGTCATGTGTCAGATATCAGCATGGCAACCAGATTGGGGAAGGATGCATCTGCTTTTTTTTTTTTTAATGTATAGTGTTATTTTATTTTATTTTTATTTATTTATTTTTCAATATATGAAATTTATTGTCAAAATGGTTTCCATACAACACCCAGTGCTCATCCCAAAAGGTGCCCTCCTCAATACCCATCACCCACCCACCCCTCCCTCCCACCCCCCATCAACCCTCAGTTTGTTCTCAGTTTTTAAGAGTCTCTTAATGCTTTGGCTCTCTCCCACTCTAACCTCTTTTTTTTTTTTTTTTTTTGGATGCATCTGCTTCTACCCTGTGGGGCCACCCCATGTTCTGGTTCATTGGTTAATTAAATCAGAAATTTAGTTCATCTTATTCCATGTGTACATGGGTGTGTATGTGCACATGAGTTGGTGATCTCTTCTGGCCAATCTGTAACCCATTCGAGACACTATCAGAATCTGAAACATTGCCAGATAGTTTTACTTCCTAACAATTACAACCAACCTTTATTTATTCAGGTGAAGTTGAAGCAGCTGAAACATTGATGTTTTGTGAATTATTTGGATTCAATTTTTTTTCCCTTTTTTGTCTCTTCTATGGGTGCTCTCTGGAATTTTTTTGGTTTACTCCCATTTGCCTCAGAAAGATGTGGGAGAGGAAAGAGAGAGAAATTAGGTCTCTTTTACTGTTTTCATAAATTCTATCATCATGAGCTATGGGGAAGTAGTTTCCAACAAGAATATATATATATATATATATATATATATATATATATATATATATAATTTTAGGGTTATTAATGAATTCTATTTGTCCCCAGTTACTAATTTCTTCCCAGTCTGTTCTATTCATATTCTGTTCTATTTTCATTCTGTTAATGAATTTCTGTATGTCTCCAGTTACTATGAGTAATTCAAGCATAATCTCTGATTATTTATATTTGTATATCTCCTTTGTCTACACAGTCTAACATGGATTTTTCTCCCAGTATTAATAACCCAATATTTCAAACAGTTGTTCAGAGTGGTGTTAGTTGAGTCCAGTGGGCAAAGAATCAATAAATCTAGTTAAGTAATGATACTACTTTTGTATAATCAAAGCAATCAGCCATTAACAATATTTGCCTTTTTAAAAACCTTTTTGGTTTAAAAACATTATTTTCTTAACATTAATGTTTACATTAAGGTTTATTAATGGGGATTACTGAGAAGGTTTTAGATAAAGGGAGATTTAATTGTTTTTCATCTGATAACAAGCTTCTAAAAACTTGAGAATAACAGTTGGAACTCTCATTGGTATTTCTTCATAAAATACCTCTTTGCAATGTTCCTTATTGTCTAGCTTATTTCCCAGACTGCAGCTGTGAAAAAATAAATAGCTGGAGGTCAGTTGCACTTGCTAAGAAGAATTGTTTTGCTTCTTAGTGCAGAGAAAGTCCCCAGGCAGTTTAATCTGCAAACCCACTGCTGGAACTTGGGGAGCCTTCTGTAGACCACACAGCTCCAAATCACGTGGTCTCCTGACCTGCAGTTCAGAAGGGACTTTGAGGCACCTAGACCAGCTGTGGCACGCCAGGATTGACGAGGGGGACTTTTCAATAATCCTCATTCTGCTAGAGTGGGTATCCTGAGGGGCCAGAGCAGTCACCTGAGGTGGAAGGGAGTGCAGGATGCGTGCCCTCTTTCTACATCCAGGGTTGGAGTGAGTGAGGATGGCTAATAGGGCAACACCATTAGTGAACGCTGGGCTGGTGGTGGATGAGTGAGCTACCAGCGCTGAAAGAGGGAGGCTGCTTTAGAAGGTGGGTGGAAAAAGCAAAGGATCTCTCATGTTGTCTGGTCATGCCATTCAAGGGCAGCTGAGAGATCGGATATATTCAAGTCCTGATGTCTGGGCCTCCCGAGGAGACGTGGGGCTTGTCAGCCTCACTGCAGACTCAAGGTGAGGACAAGCTTGGATGGCGGCTTGCAGGCAGATAGCATGGCGCAGGGGCCATGTGGGGCAGGGTGTTCACAAGATCTATTTTATGGTAAATCTCTGCCTTTTATTCCCTTAAAAAGTTGATAAAAATTTGGAGAGGAAAAAGAGTGTTTTGGAGGATGAGGAATATGGATGCAGGGAAACGGATCATAAATAGCTACCACTCTCCTGGTAAAATTAGAAAAAGCTTCCAGTCAATCAAATTATAATCAAAACCTTTTATTTCTTTCTGGTGTAAATGAGGGCTTACACGTAATTTCTTATTTTATCTATCCAAATAGAAGACAAAATAGAGCATTTAAAATGTTTTAAAGCTTACCACTTAAAATCTCTCAGTCAAGTATGTGATATTGTCTTTAAAAGAAAAAAGCACTTAGGAGACTAAAATATCTATATTCCATTGAAAGACTTCCATTTTATGTTTATAATTGCTCATCCAACAAATGTTTCTTGATACCTTCAATAGGGAAGACATTCTCTAAAGCTAGGAATGGATAAAGCCTTGTAGAGGTTCTATCTGTTCCTAACAAAACAACATCCCCCCACCCCCACCATCCCACAGGGAATACTTCCTTAGCCACGTATTTATTTAATTGTAAGTTCCATCCCTGGCATGACTAAACCATTTCACTCCATAATTTCCTTACCAGTTTTATTTAGTGTCTGTCTCATTCGACTCTAATGTAAATTCCATGAGAGCAGGGCAGGGCTTTTCCCCTTAACATTTGTTATAAAAACTCTCAAACATTCAGAAAAATTGGGAGAATTTTACAGTGAACACTCATGTGCCTATCACCTAGATTCTACAATTCACATTTTACTATATTTGCTTTATTATATATCTGTTCATCCCTCTATTCAACCATGAATCTGTTTTATTTTTGATATATTTTGAAGTTGGAGACATTAGTGTGTTTTTCTTCCAACATTTCAGTGTATACGTCACTAACTAGAGTTCAATACTTGTTTCTTTTTTTCCCCAAGGTAAAATTTACATGTACGTGCTTGCATGCACAGTTACGTGACTTTGGCAAGTGCATTTATACACCTTTATTGACATATGCAGCACTACCACCATCCCAGAACATTCTTTCATGTACCTTCCTTTCATGTCCCTTCATCTCGTTTCTCTGCCACGAGTTTGATGAATTGAGAGTGACTGGCATAAAGCTGGAGTTGATCACTGATGTCCACCCATTTCACTTTTCCAGCATCATCTCCAGCTTCTAGGGTTGTTAGATTTGACAAATAAAAATGCAAGACACCCAGTTAAATTTGAATTTCAGCAAAACAATAAACACATTTTTCTTTATTTTAAAATGTAAAATGTTATTTATTTATTTAATTCCAGTATAATTAACACACAGTGTTCTATTAGTTTCATGTGCACAATAGAGTGGTTCAGCAACTTTTTACATTACTCAGTGTTCATTGTGATGAGTGCACTCTTAATCCCCTTCATCTGTTTCATCCTTCCCCCCACAGACCTCTCCTCAGGCAACCAACAGTTTGTTCTCTATATTTAGGAGTCTGTTGTTTCCTTTGTTTTTTTCTCTTCTTTCTTAAATTCCACCTATGAGTGAAATCAGATGGTATTTGTCTTTGTCTGACTTGTTTCACTTAGCATTATATCCTCTAGATCCATCCATGTTGTTGCAAATGGCAAGATTTCATTCTTTTTTTAATGACCGAGTAATATTCTACTGTGTGTGTGTGTGTGTGTGTGTGTGTGTGTGTGTGTGTACTGCGTCTTCTTTATCCATTCATCTTTTGATGGACACTTGGGTTGCTTCCGTATTTTGGCTGTTGTATTCAAATTATGTTTTTTGTTTCATTTGAGTAATACCCAGGTGGTGGAATTATTATATCGTATGGTAATTCTATTTTTAATTTTTTGAGGAACTTCCATTCTGTTTCCCACAGTGGCTGCACCAGTTTGCATTCCTACTGACAGTGTACAAGTGTTCCTTTTCCCCACATCCTCACCAACACTTACTTGTTGTGTTTTTAATTTTAGCCATTCTCACAGGTAGGAAGTGATATCTCATTGTTTATAAACACAACTTATAGTAATCATCCACGCGAGTGCACTCAGTGGGAATTGAGTTAATGGAAGTAAGAATTGAAAATGTGAGATAGATTCGGATGACCTTTAGAGACAGAACCGACTGACTGAATGTCAAAGAGTAGGGTAAAGGTGGAGACATAGATACCTCTGAGTTTTTATTGCTGTTCTACAAACCTAAGTCCTCTTTTATACTCGCCCTGGATGGGATTCTAACAAGTAAACAACTCATTTCCTTCCACATTACATTCTCAGGTAACAAAGATACGGGGACAGATGGAAAAGGATCTTTTAGTGGTAGCGGGTCAAAGACACATCTGAGAAGCCTGTTTAAAAGTCAGAAATGGCAGTGTTTGAAGGGAACCACTTAATAAGGTCTGGTTGTGGCTGTGATTCTTTTCTTCTTTTTTTTCTTTCTTCTCAAGGATTAAGAAGACTTTGACACTTTGAATCACTGTGTTTCAATTTGCAGTTTGAGGTGGATTATTTTAAGTCCAAAAACTGAGAGGAAAAAGATGGAGTCAGTGGGTGGCCATTATATTCCTGATTTCAGTGCAGGAAGTCGTAGTACGTGACGCAGGGAAGAGAGAGAGAGGGGGGGAAGTGTGTATTGTCTGTCTTCCTTGTTTTGATTCTTTTCTACTGCGAGGCAGGAATTGGAGATCAGAGAAGCATCTGGCACTGCTACTGTGGCCTTCCTTTGATCTAATAAAAACTTCCTAGTCATAGTGCTGGGGCTTTGTGTCACTTTTTAGAGAATTAGGTGTATGTAATTTTTTATCTATTATTCTATATAATTTTGTTACAGTGTGTTGTAACAAAAACTACCCAAGATTTCCAAGCTGAAAAGTCCCGTTGAGACATAATTACTCATTAAGAAAAAAAAGAAACTGATCTGAGTTAATTATTTTCTCTGGATGTATTTTAAAAGTACACAGGCAATAAATAAAGTGCTGTCTTCTTGGTGGAAGTAGTCATGGAATCAAATTCTTTCAATCTAACATTTCCAGGGGTCATTTATCTAAACAAGTGAATCTACTCACAATATGTCATTTGTATTTATGTTCATACAAGGGTTTGTATTGTGAACCAGAATTCTGATACATTAAGTTTTCAAAGAGGTATTTAGACAAACTGAGAGAATCTTTCATGTAATAGACACCACATGTCCAATTCCGAACTGACTACTGATTCTGAACTTCTCATCTCATGACAGGAATTCTTTATGGTTAGAAGTACTTTTTCACTGTACTTACTGTGTGTTGTATAGTGCTAAGGGTATTCCCATTAGCTTAGCACTCATAGATTTTCCAGGGCGCGTATCCCAGAATCAGTTCTTCTGGTGGAACGTGTCTTGCTGAATTTCAGAAACATCTAAGGAAAGCACAGTGACCTGGCATGAGAGAAACCTGAGTTCCAGAATGCTTGTGTAGGTGACAGGAGGGCAGAACTAGTGAAGATGTTGCCAGGCATGCTAAATGGGCCTATTTTGTGGTGCTGGTGGTTGTTGACAGAAAACATCCACAGGATGCTAAATATTGGATAAAAGAATCAGTCACTGCCTGTGCCTAAAAGGCTTATCATATATTTCTGTGAAGTCTCAATCAAAATAGAATGTAGATCTTTCTAGTCCTGTAATTCTAAGAAAGGTTATACATTTCCGAAGCTGGTGACTATTGACAAATTAAGATTTGAAAATTCTAGCTAAGAATGATGCTCAATGTTCATTGGGAGAACTGAAGCATGTTGGGAATATCTCTAAGTTGGTGGAGAATGCCCTGGGTTTGCAAGATGCTCCTATGGTCTTGCCTGATTGTATTTAAATTGTTTTTAGAAAGATCCTTTGGAAACCCTGAGGATCATTTATTTCAGCCTAGTTAAGATGCATCAGGTTGACTCTTAAAAATATAAACCAGGGTGAGCCCAAAAGGAGGGAAAAGGAAATGTGAAGAGAAAAAACAACAAAGAAGTTGGTCACTGGAAAGACAGTGTGGAAAGGGAGGAGGCTGATTTCCCCTCAGAAAATATGGAAGAGGGGCATGTAACTTGTTGTTGTCTCACTTTTGAAATAAATGTATTCCTGAAACCCGAAAAGGTATTAAAGTAACTCGTCTGAAATTACTCAGTGTGTCAGTTGAAAAGCCTTCCTGGTTAGTTCAATTTGTTTTATTTAAAATATGCCTTGCCCATGGAGTCTTCCAGAGAGCCAGGCTTCCTATAACATAGTATATTAACTTTCTTGTTGCTACACAAGGCCATTCTTTGTGCGATTCTTTAGACAGTTAAATGTAGTTCTTGCCTTCCAGCCCCATCACTGTCCTTTGCTCTTTTCTCTTTTCTCTTCTCTAGCACCCTTAAAGATGATATCCAAATATGAGTTCTCAGAAGCATTTGCTTCTTCCAAATAGATCAGATAGCATAGGTAGAAGAACAGAGCAATAAGAAGATTGGATTTAATTTGTTTGCCATGAATCTGGAATTAATTTTCACATTTAGCCTAGTTTAATTTCTTTCCAACAAGTATAACGCTCAATTGTCTGAAAGTTTCAGTGTTTGGTTTTTTCTTGCTCTTCAAAGCATGACCACCTCTGGGGGTGGAATGTTGGTCAGGAATATATTTTGGAGATTACTAGCTTTATAACTTGATTGGTTTTAATCAAGTCTGTTGGTCATATCACAAACTTTGCTCTTTAATTCTTGCTCAAAAGTGTTAAACCCATTGTTTTTCAGAGTGGCTTCCCAAAGTCTTAATAGTTGGTTTGTGTATTAGGAAATTCCCCTAGGTTTCTTAAGAAGAAGAATAGGAAGTAGACTAGTTGCTTACCATTAAGTCATTACTAATATATATACATATTATATATGTATGTATGTTATATATATGTACATATATATACATACATATATATACATACATATAGAAGTTATATATATTTGTACATGTAAAAATATATATTTACATATATATATATATATATATAATTATTGCATAGATTACATTTAGGTAGCTCCTCTGTTATTGTTTATAAAAATGCTGCAGGGGCGCCTAGGTGGCTCAGTCGGTTAAGTGTCCGACTTCGGCTCAGGTCACGATCTCGCGGTATGTGAGTTCAAGCCCCGCGTCGGGCTCTGTGCTGAGTGCTCAGAGCCTGGAGCCTGTTTCAGATTCTGTGTCTCCCTCTCTCTCTGACCCTCTCCCGTTCATGCTCTGTCTCTCTCTGTCTCAAAAATAAATAAATTAAAAAAAAAATTTAAAAAAAAATGCTGCAGAAAGACTTGGCAGCAGAAGGCATGTATCTTTGCCTATTTTTCATTTGTATATTTGTATGTATTTTTCACTTGCTCATTCTCAATTCTAATTAGGGAATTGAGAGCCCAAATTTTGAAGTGTATGATGATCTTAAATAACACAGCCAAATCTGACTGAGAACTCTATATTATTCAGATAGGAAATTATCGTGATTGAAAACAATCTTCCCATTCAGTGAGTAGACATATTATGACCAAGCTGTCATTGTATTGCTACTTGGTTTTCTCAGACACATTCAGATAAGTGGTACACTCAAGGAAGAACATGTCATTCCTTTCCTCACCTGACTCACATGGATGAGTTCAAAGAGACTTTGCTATGTCACCTGTTACTTCAAGTTTACCGTTTCTTCTAAGAGCAGTTATTCATGCCCTACAAATATACATGCCATGAATTAGTCAGCTGGATTCCCAGCTGTGCAGGAGCTGGAGGTCCTTCGAGGATTAAGTGGTCCGACTCTGTTGCTAGACCTGGGATTTCTACAAGGTAGAATTGTGTCTTAGCACAATTGTGTCTTAGCACCTCTGGCCATTGAGGGCTTAGTCCCCAGATTCTGAAAATAAGCATCAGGGGGAGAAGGAGCAATGAGAGGAGATGGAAGGAAACATCACAGGAGATATATTCTTCCCTCATGTTTAGGGCTGACTTTGGGGACACTGGCATGCCCTTTCTAATAAATTATCCATGTGCATATCCTTACTCATTCCAGTCAGGAGAAAAAGAGGACATCAAAATTCCTAGCAGTCTAGGAACATTGTGAAATAATGTCAGCCATGAAATATTTATGAAAGATTCTGGACGAAGCAGAGTCTGGGGAAGGAAAGGACTGGGAAACGTCTGGGAGACACAAATATTTTGGTAATTGAGAATCATTGTCTGGGGATTTAAACACATATCTAAAAAAAGATTGGTTCTTTGAAAGGACAGATTCCTAATGGATGTCTAAGATATATATATTTCTCATACACACACAGGAAAAATTTCTAACAGCCATTGATTAATAACTCTTAAGTCATATTTGAGTTGATATATTATCAGTTTTAATGCCAAGTTTAGTTAATTTAACCATTTCCTGACCACTAGTATTTTGGTTTGGAACTTCTATAATATTCTCATAAAAGAAACAGATTAAAGAGAATCAGAGTAAAATCTCGCCCCAAAGCTACTTGGGATTCTTAATTTCTCTTGACATTTCTCTTGCAAGTGGAAAAAAACTTCACTATTCATTACTTTTGAAACATTTTACTTACATACATAGCCCTGTGAGCTATAAATCTCTTATCTCTTTGGGAGGCCCTCAGGACAGAAACTATAGAATATATCTGGAGATGACACTGGTCCCAATTAATACAGAAACAAAATTTGTAATATGTTTATATCTCAATTTGAGTTTTGGGAAAATAGTATCTTTTATTTTCCCAAAGAAAAGCGTAGATCCACTTGACTGCGTGAGAAAGGAAAAAGAAACATCTAACCTAAATAGAAGGAAAAAAAAATTGAGTCTGGTAATTGAGCAAGCCTCAAGCTTCAGATTTCCAGCTCTCCCCACCTCTCCTTCCCCTTCTGCCGAGGTTTCAGAGAATAATAGTCAGAAGAAGCCGTGAGAAGTCCAAAATCCATTTGAGTAATTTCATAATTCAGGCATCCTGGGCAGCAGGAACTTGTTTCTGTAACAAAGTATGTTTGATTGTCAGATGAAGTGGGGAAGAGCAGCAAATAGCCAATATCTTCTCGATGACAGGGCCCACATAATTTTGAGAAGATAAAGTGAGAAGAATTGATGCACTATACTACAGAAAATATTAATTACCATCAATAGTCATCCCTGATGTAAATTCGGTAAGTTCTGCGCAGGTAAAAGCCCTCCCTAGCAGTCTTTATCTAAGTCATTATTGACTTAACAACCACTAGGTGACACTGTTGCTTCACCGAGTTAACGCAGGACCCTCCATCAACCGTGTTAAGTGGTAGAGGAAACACTATTTATATTTGTCATAAACATATTTTTTATAGTTTCAATATGAATATTTGATTTACCAGCCTGACATGGAACTAATATTCATTGTCAATATTCCTGAAAACAGTTTTGACAATACTATTTACTACATGAAATTTACACATGCTAGAGTAAAAGAAACTACTACTGTTGCTGCTGCTAAACACCGACGTCTAATACGCATCAGCTGCTTAGTCTCTGACAACCTTTGTGCTTAGTCTTTTAGGTAAATTGTTTTATTTGATCCTTCTGTCAGTCAAGCTCGCTAAAGATGCCACAGCTGAGCAGTAGCAGGACTGGAACTCCGACCCCATCTGGCTGCTTCTCCAGCCCCTTCCTTAACAGATGAAGTGGCCAGTCACCTGGTAGGTTAGTGGCAGGGCACTACCTGAGCTCTGTCACGGTATTTCCGATCCAGTTCTCTATATCAGAATAAGAGGGTCTAGGGAAAATTAGTTAGAGCACGTTTAACACACACATAATATGGTTTCCTTTACATTATTTTTAAAAGCTATTTTTGGGAACTCATATTTGTGAAAAAACCGTGTCTATTTGATATACCTGTTAATGTTTGTATTCACAGCAAATAACCTTAATTTAGGATTGCTGCATAAAACACAGGATCCGCATGTACATTCGTGTTTCAGATAAATGACTTTTTACTGTAAGTATGTCCCATGCACAAATCTGAATTTCTGACAAACAAGAGATGCATTTATTTTTTTGCATAAGTCTGTTCCAAATATTGCATGGGGTATATCTATATTTAAAAAAATCATTCTTTGTTTATCTGAAATTCAAATTTAGCTAGGTGTTCTATATTTTAATTTGCTAGATATGGCAACATTGACTTACCTAGTTAGTTTGGGGCAGTTTAACAAAAACTCAATTTCCTTTCTCTCTTTCTTGGACTTTCTCCCTTTTTCTATATCTCTCCCTTCCGTCCTGTCTGAGGAATATGCATTTAACCTTTTAGAGGATGATCTTGTGATCTGTGCCCTTCATCCTTTTGCTTCCTGCCTTTTTCCAGACTTGCCCCATCTGGTATCATGCATGTTTCATTTTCACTCCCCCCTCCCCCTGACCTTGCCTATAAAAGTGATTGGAGATTACTGTATCAAAGAACCTCAAGCTTCTTCTGCATCCTGTTTGGTTATACTTCTTGAAAAAGTTGCCCACCATTTTCTTATTCATTTCTTACTCTTCAAATGGCTGCAGTTTGGTGCCTACGTCCATTACTATAATAAAACTTCTCTCCTGAAAGTCATTCGACACTTTTCTAATTGCTAAATTCCACACTTTTCTAAGCCCTCATCTTTTCCCCCTCTATTTGATGGTGTTCCATCTCTAATCCCTTAGTTCAGTTCTCCATATTACTTCCCATGGATGAATCATCACTTTCTTGGGGTGCATTCTGAGATTCTTAGTCTCTGCCTCTATTGTAATAATAGCATCACCATAGACCCAGACAGTAGACATATTTGTCTTTGACATTTTTTTTTTAGCCCTGATACTTTTGTTTTATTATGTGGCTACTGCCTCAACTGTATTCTTGCATATCCATTCCTTCTCATATTTAATCTGATTATATTAATCAACCAAAGGAAGGGGATTTTTCCAAAGAATTTAAGATTAACGGGAAAGGAATTGTGTTCCATATTTCTCACTTTCGTCTCCTTACTTAATGATTATCCTGGGGTGACAGGAATAAAATTTGTACTCTTGTGATGGGGTTCTTTATTTTTCTGGACTTATGGATAAGTTGATGAGCTCTCTGCTTTCAACTGGTTGCTTTTGGGCAGTGATTCCTTGGCCCATGAAACTAGAGATGGGAGATGAACTGCTTTTCTTGTACCTGATGTGAGCCATCAGGTTCAGAAATTGCTTTATTGATAAATGTGATAGAGGCACTTTCATTATATTCACTGTTTTGAACATTATCTACTCAAGATGTGGTCAAGTATATGGGAAAGAACATATATACAATTCGCCTTATTTGTAATCTCAAGAATCAATTCCAGAAGGCACTTTATACCTTGAACTCTTAAATCTTTTGTCCTTGGTTTTACGATCCTAATTATGTTAGGTCTCCTAAAGTATAATGCTTCCTCATTCTGAGACTTCCTTGGAGATGGGTAATCCATGGAGATATGTCAGAAAACATGCTGATCATCTGCATAATTTTGAAAGCAACCCATTAAAACAGTGGTTTCAGATAATAAGAATGTTCATTGGATTGGAGACTTTGGGACCATATATTTAATTAGGTGGAGATTTTCTTTTAAGTACACGTTAGTAGACTGTCCATCAAAAATAATTTCTTCTCCATAGACAACTAAAAGAATTGATAAGCATAAGTACCATGTGCTACTAAGCATATTCATCACTTTTTACTTTGCACTAATTTTAAATGTCTAAGTGCAATAAAACCTTGCTTTTTATAGATTGGATTGAGACTCACAGTCAATTTGTTAAAAGCAATTGTAGATAAAAATATGAGAAAATGTTTCTTCTAGTTGTCTCAAAGAATTGCCTTAGATTAAAAACTCCTAGGGCAATAGAGCAATATAAGTTTACATTGCATGGATGGTCACTCCTGCCAATGCCTATGGAAGACATTGCTGATGGATGTTTGCAAACTTTCTGCTGAGCATGGATGCATTGCTTTAGATTTTTTTTTTAACTTCACATTTCAGTAATTTGACTGAGGAACTAATTCATCTCTATTGACATAGGATACAGATGGCCTTTTGTTAATTATACTCAGAATACAGAGGATAAATACCAGAAGATAGAGTCAAGAGTTTAGGAATGTCAGCAACACCTTGAGGACATGACAAAGTTTAGGATCTGAACAGAGAGAGTGGAATTGACATGTAGATTTCCAGACTAGACAGACGGAGTACATGACCATGTTTGGAGGAGAAATAATGCTGTACCCAAGTCAAAATTTCAGATTCAAGTAAGGCAGATGGAAATAGATTTGGGTTGTTACTCAGTTTGGAGGACAAGTAGACTGGTTTGCAAAAAATTATAAACTGGATAAGATTGTCCATTCCAGAAGAAGAGAACATTCCATTCTAATTGAATAATGATGGGAAATAAGACATATATGGTGTTCTTCTTTTAAGCTTTTAATGCATTAAGGCATATGAAAAGCTCAATTCAAAACTGTTGAAATACCCACACACACTGTTCAAATCATCTTAGCAACCAATGAAAGAGATTTATAGGAGTTAACAACTAACATTTATCAGTGCCTCTCCCATATGCCAGGCATTGTCCTTGGTACTCTACTTATCTAAATCCTCCCCTCAAAGACCTTGAAAAGCTAGCATAGAATTTCAGCTTTGCCTGCCAATGGGCCGGTTGGTTGTCTGGCTCCATAGTACAGCACTTCAAATACTTCTTTTTTGTTGTTCTCCTTTTGACACAAACAAAAAGCAAGGTTCCCCAGGGTTTGGTTTATCTGCTCTACTATATATATAGTGGATATGGGGCAAATATCATTGCAATCTATGTGCAGTGTAAACCTTGCAACTTCTAGTGTAAATTTCAGTAATGCCAGTAATTGGGAGAATGAAAACTCTGGTACTATTCCCTATCTGCTACTTCTTGAAGCAAAAGAAATGCTTTATGGAAGGCCTAAAAAGTCCCTTGAAGGTTTGAATTTTCAATAAACTAAAATGGTTTGGGTATTTGTTTACATTTTCCAATAAGTGATAAATTTGTAATTATTAACTGTTTCTTTCTCTGGCTCCACTCCCAGAGTTCTATTTAGCTACCCAATTTGACTTCCTAAGGACAAATAAGCTTGAGCACTGCGAATTTCTGAATATTATTATTTTTAAAATATTTTATTTTTAGTTGAAGTATAGTTGACATGTAATATTAAATTAGTTTCAAGTGTACAACATAGTACAATTATATACATTATGAAATGTTCAACACAATAAGTATATTGTAATATTATTGACTACATTCCATATGCTCTTTGAATATTATGTGTTTTTTGGTAACATTAGTGGTAGCCCACATTTGAATTATGTTGTCAGATATGGAATGTAAACCAGCAAGTAAAAACTATCTCAAAAGAAAAATATGTTCCATGGCTTCAAGGTCCCAAGAAATTCTAAGCATGGTGCTTTAAATTTTTATTGGAAAGTCAATTGATCCAGAAAACTAGATATCATTAAGTGTTGTGTAAGTCAACATGTGACAGGTCGAAGAATGTCCCAGTGAGACCACTCAAAAGATGAATTTATTATAGATCAGGGCTGGTGTAAGATGTTAACCCAAAAAAGTGCCTTGGAGCATGGGAAAAGTATCCACCAATAAAAATGACATCACTGGTGATGATTCTTTGCCAGTTAGACCCTAATAATTCTACTTCTAAGGAAATAATCCAAGACTTGCCTTAAGATTTATGTCCAAAGATGTGTATCCCAGTGTTATCTGTAATTTTTTTTTTAAAAGCCTAAAAACTGGAAGAACCAAAGTGTCTACTCCTAGGGGATAGGTATGCAAACCATGGTACATGAAGGAATGAAGGAATATTGTATAGTCATTTAAAAAAATTGGTCTTCTCTGAGAGTTTTCTATAATATGATAAAGGCTGATGATATACTACTCAGTGAAATGAAAAGTTATATGTACAGTAATGTCTTAACTATGTAGAGGAAAATTTTTCATGAAAAAAACCCCAAAAAACTAGAACAGATATACCAAAATTTCGATCACCAGTGTGACTCTGGGACATATTGTTTTTTTAAATTTTTTAACACTTTTCTATACTTTACAAATTCTTCTATTTCATAATAGTAATTTGAACATTTAATAACCATAAAAATGAAAAGAATCTAGAAAAATGACTTCTAAATTTTTGTCAAAGTGTAAGCGTTTTTGCATTTTTCCCTATTGATCCTTGACACAATGTATATACAAAGCCATGAGGTTGAACACGGAAAGTAAAAGGAATGGAATGAGTAGGAACTTGAGCTTTAATTTTTGATATTTTAATGCATACGTATTTATGAGACCAGTTTGGTTATTTTTCAGTTTTGTAAGTTTACTCCTATTTCATGTACACAATTAATTACCTTTTGGTAAAAACACTTCTTGGGGTGCCTGCCTGGCTCAGTCAGAAGAGCATAAGACTTTTAATCTTGGGGTCATGAGTTTGAGCCCCATGTTGGGAATAAAGATTACAAAACAGAACAAACAAAACACTTCTTGTTGCAAGTAAGTGAGAACTTAAAAGTCGTCTTGCATCTTAGAATAGTCCCCTGTTTCATGTGTTAAAAGCTGAGTGACTGTCTCTCAGGGAATGCTATAAAATTATTTTCACACTACTTGGATCTTCTTCATTAGGGATCATCTCTAAGTACTATTTCAACTTTAAGACTTAAAAGCGAATAAGGTTAGCATTACAAAATCCACACTAATGTTGAAATTTCACTAAAAGTAATTTCATAAATTAAACACCGATAATATTAGGGAATAATGTTGATAATGTTGGGGAAATTTACTTTTCTGGACTGATTCTAATGCAGCAATATAGGCTGTGTGGACTGTTTTAGCTCTTTTTCTTCTAAGTAACACAACAATTCCAAAAAGCCAATTTTTCCTCTGATATTATGATCCCTTCTAGATGAGGACTGTGCCCAGAGGGAGAGTCTAATGAAACTATTAGACAAATTCCATGATCTCTTTTAATAGAAATACTAGATTGAAATGTTACATTACTACTAAAGACATAGTATATTTGATTTCAGGAGTAAGTTTGTTATAGACTCTTAAGACACCTTTTTGGACAAAATGAAAAAAAAATCCTATTTGACTGTTCTCAAATAATTCCTACTAAAGAATAAATTTTAATGTGAAGGAGTCTAGTAGATGTGTCTGGTTTTTCTTATTCATTGATTTGAATAAGGACACATAGGATGCTTAATCAATTTCTGGGTAATGCTATGGGCCTGAATTCTGTCCTCTGCAAATTTATGTTAGAGCCCTAACCTCCAGTATGATGGTATTTGGAGATGGGGCCTTCAGGAGATAATTAAGTTTAGATCAGGTCATGAGGATGGGGCCTTTCTGATTGGATTAGTACCCTTATAAGAAGAGATATCAGAGCTTGCTTATTCTTTCTCCCCCTGCTATGTGAGTAAGGACACAGTGAGAAGGTGTATGTCTACAAGGTAGGAAGAGGGTCCTCACCAGGAATCCAATTGGCCGGTACCTTAATCTTAGACTCTCCAGTCTCCAGAACCATGAGAAATAAATTCCTGAGGTTTCTAGAATAAGCTACTTACTCTATAGTATTTTTTGTGGCTGCCCGAGCTAACTAATACAGGTAACACAATGCTTGAAGGAAGAGCTAATATGTTGAAGTGAAATATATAATTATCAGTATTAATAATGACTGGGTCAGATTCAGAAAGACTTCGGCAAAATTAATTGAATGACCAGATTCAATATATCAGATAAGGTTTGATGTAAAACTTGGTGCTTAGATTGTTATAAAAAGCTCCTACATAAAAAGAATGGAGAACATATCATTTAACAGATTAGTTTGGAAATAGTTAGAATTTAATCATATGGTATTGTTTACACTTTTAGTCAGATTACAGCTAAGGACTATTAAATTCTGGTATCACATTCTAAAGGAAAATTGGAAGCTGTAGCAAATGATAAGGAAACGGTCATAATGGTGGACTGCTTGAAAGCCATATTACATGATGAATAACTTTTATGTCCAGCCAGAATGGAGTAGTAGGGACTGAACTTACCCTTCTGCCTGAAACAAATAAAAAACCTGACAATGTATGTGAAACAACACTGGCAAGAATTTGGATATTAGGCAACAAAGGACAATAATGGAGAGATTGGAGACAAATTAAATGAGTTCAATGATTGTCCCAGCTTACTGCTAGGAAAATTTCCAAGCCATGGTACAGCAGGGCATGGGGGTAGATGGGAGCCCAGGAGACTGGTAGTTTCCCTAAGCTACAGAGAAGGATCTGGGAGTCTGGGGAGGCCAAAGCAGATAGATTTCACATGGCAGAGTATGAGAGAAAAGAGTGACACAGAGATAGAGTCTAAGAAATCTACACATACTGAATATTCAGCTAAGTAAAGATCAGCACATGGATGTGAGGAATCTATAGATACTAGGTAAATGGTTAGAAGGAGCGATCCTAGGGACTCACACAGGGTCAGGAATAGTTCATGTTTCCATCAGCCAGAGTGAAAATCTCACAATCCACAGAACATCAAGCAGCGAATTTGGTTTTGTCTCAATAGTGGGAATAAATGTTCTGTGGTCCCACCTACCAGTATAACGCTTTTAGGTCTTGTTTGAATTCCAAGATGAAAAACACACTGGATGGAATTAACAGTGGATTAAACACTACAGAATAAAAGATTAGTGAACTTGAAGACAGCAGTAGAAGCTACCCAAAATGAAACATTAAAAAAGCCTGAAATAAATATACATAAAAGCATCTGTAAACCGTGGGATAATATCAAGTAGCCTAATATATATTTATTTGGAGTCTCCAAAGGATGTAGGGCAGAAAAAATATTTGCATAAGTAATTGCCAGACATGTTTCAAATATGATGAAAACTGTATACTCACCTATCTAAGAAGCTTGACAAACACCAAGTATGTACATCAAGAAGAACAAAATAAGTTGGGAGGAAGATGCACCAAGATACATCATAAAGAAATTACTTAAAACCAGTGGTAAAGACTTAAAAGATCTAGGGAAGAGAGGCACATGTACAGAAGAACAAAGAAGATGACAAAAATTTTTTTGTTGGAAACAATGCAAGCTAAATGTGAAGCAATGTCTTTAAAGTGCTAAAACAAACAAAAGAATGCAACAATGACAATAACAACAAAGAAAACCCCTGCCAACCTAGAATCTACAACCAAATGGAATTATCTTTCAAAAACAAAGGTAAAACAAAACCTTTTTCAGATATATAAAACCTGAAAGAATTCATTTAGCAAACGTGCACAAGAAAAAATGCTAAAGGAAATACTTCAGGCAGGAGAATAATAACAGATGAAAATCTGGGAATATCCGAGGAAAAACGAAGACCAATAGAATGGTAACTTCATGGGTAAATATAATAGACTTTTTAAATTATTTAGCTGTCTTTAAAAGGTAAGCAACTTTAATGGGGCGCCTGGGTGGCTCAGTTGGTTAAGCGTCCGACTTCGGTTCAGGTCATGATCTCGCGGTCCATGAGTTCGAGCCCCACATCGGGCTCAGTACTAACAGCTCAGAGCCTGGAGCCTGTTTCAGATTCTGTGTCTCCCTCTCTCTCTGGCCCTCCCCTGTTCATTCTCTGTCTCTCTCTGTCTCAAAAATAAATAAATGTTAAAAAAAAGTTTTAAAGATAAGCAACTTTAAGACAGAAAGTAATAATATATTTGGGGGTTTATAACACATATGGACATGAATATGTGACAATAATAGCACAAAGGAAAATAGAAGTGTATAGTTATAAGGTCCTTATACTAAATGTGAAGTGATATACTCTCTCTTGAAGATAGACTTTGATAAGTTAAAGATGTGCAATATAAACCCTGAAGTGATCACCAAAATAAGAGTTATAGCTAACAGACCAACAAATGAAATAAAAGAGTCATAGAAAGTAATCCAAAAGATGGTAAGAAGAGAGAAAAATAAAGAACTGATGGAATAAGTGTAAAATAAATAGCAAAGTGGTAGATTTAAATCCAACTATATCAATAAACACAGAAGTATAAATTTACCTTCAAAGAAGGCGTAGATTGTCACATTGTATTAAAAAAGCAAGATCCAACTCTATGTTGCCTACAAAAAGCCTACTTTAAATATACAGAAATAGGTTAAAACTAAAAAGATGAAAAGCACATATGGCAAATAATTGAAGGAACTGAGGACATGTAGCTGAAAAATGAGAATACATAAGAGAAGCCCAATCACAATTTTCCAATTTACATATATTTCCTTTAACATGGGGGTTAATGTTCCTAGAAATAGGACAGCTAAAGGAGCAGTGAAAGATTCACAATCATCAAGTCCTTAAGGGGGTGGATTTCTAGCACTGCACTAATTACCCCTTTTGGCATTTTCAAATCTTGTTAAGTCGTGATATGCCCCCAGCCATAGTATATTTCACTTACTGTATATCAGTTGTTGGTCAGAAATGAGAAAGGGCTTTTACTAATTCTTAATGAACTATTTTTACTGTTTCCTTCTTTCCTTTTCCTTCCTTCTTCCCTTCTTTCCTTTCTCCCATCCTTCCTTTATGTCTTTTTCAGCTCAGGCTGCTGTAACAAAATTACCATAGGCTGTGTGACTTAAATAACAAACATTTATTTCTCACAGTTCTGGAGTCTGGGAAGTCTAAGATTGGGGCACTCAAAGATTAAATGTCTGGTGAGGGCTCTCTCCCTGGCTTGTAGACAGCTGCCTTCTCATTGTATCTCACATGGCTGAGAGAAAGAACTATAGTCTCTTTTTCCTCCTTAAAAAGACCTAATCCTAGGGGATCTCTATCCTCATGACATCATATAAAACTAATTCTTTCCCAAAGGTCTCACTTCCTAATACTATCCCATTTACTGTTAAGGGTTCAACATAAGAATATTGGAAGGACACAAGCATGTGGTCCATAGTAACTTCCTCCCTCCTTTTCTCCCTGTCTCTGTCTCTTTCTTTTTCTTCCCCGTGTATTTGAAAATGCCTTGGATCCTTGTAAAATATGCATTTGATACCCCCCCATGCATTTTTTTTTTAAGTTCCACCAGAGCTATCTCCTTTTGGCCGCTTTTATAAGTCAAAATAAGTCACAGAACACAAAATATTGGCAGAAGGAAAAAACATGGTAAAGAATACAGACTGGGAAGTGCTGTTTAATCCAAAGAAAGCAAAGTAAGGTACATTAGTAATCGACACTGAGAGCACAAGATTTTGTTCACACTACTATAATGGTTTGTGTGTCATGAGTAGAATATTAACTGTACTGCTCAGGACTGGAATTGACTTGTATGTGTGCATCCACATTTAATTTTTTTTAATGTTTATTTATTTTTGAGAGAGAAAGACAGAGCATGAGTTGGGGGGGGGTGCAGAGAGAGAGGGAGACACAGAATCTAAGGCAAGCTCCAGGCTCTGAGCTGTCAGCACAGAGCCAGATGCAGCGCTCGAACTCACAAACCGTGAGATCATGACCTGAGCCAAAGTTGGACGCTTAACCGACTGAGCCATCCAGGCATCCCCAACCCCATTTAAATGTAACAGTATTTCTGAAATAAATAGCACCAAAAAAAAAAAAAAAGAAATCAGAACGCTTTTGGGATAGCACTAAATGAATTAGTCCTAAAGCTGACTGATTGTTAAGTGTTACAGGGATTAGGGCAAATACTAAAGAGTGAACATTTTCATGGGGCACCTGGGTGGCTCAGTCGGTTAAGTGTCCGACTTCGGCTCAGGTCATGATCTCACGGTTCGTGAGTTCGAGCCCCACGTCGGGCTCTGTGCTGACAGCTCAGAGCCTGGAGCCTGCTTCACATTCTGTGTCTCCCTCTCTCTCTCTGCCCCTTCCCTGCTCATGCTGTGTCTCTCTCTGTCTCAAAAATAAATAAACATTAAAAAAAAATTTTTTTTAAAGAGTGAACATTTTCAGTAGTAGATCTTGGCACACTAATTGGGAAACAGATGTTTTAACAATTAGAATGTCTAAAGATTGGAATGAGCTATGGTTCTAAGCTGTTTCAGTCATTAGAAGAATTAAGACAGAGGTTGGAGTCAGGGCTGTGCCAGCCTATATAAAATTTTGGGTGAATTAGGAAAAGGTTTCCTAACCTAGAAGATGACTTAATAGAAGTTGCTCTCTTTGTGTGGTTGTATCCCCAGGCCAGTTCTGTGGCTTAGTAGCAGAACATGGCCTTCATTTCACAGTCTCTACTTTCCTCCTCAGATGGGAACCTTTTAAAGTGTCCTCTTGATAGAAATGCTGTAGATCAACTTCTTGAAGCAGGCATGAGTTTGGAGTGATGCCCTCTGAAGTTGATGAGTCTATATTTCCAAGTGTAACCTGGATATAATTCAGTGCTTTAGGTGTCCCGGTCGCCAGCTAGATCACAAAGAAACATAATACTGCAATAAAAAGTAACACAAGATTTTTAATCTTAACTAGTGTCTCTCAAAACCCATTAAATGTGGTCCAACTTACAGCCTGTACAACATTTCTTAGAAGGTTCTTTCCTCATTCGAGCCTGACTCAGTTTCCTCATACTTCAGAATTTCTTCAAAGGCTCTTCTTACAGTCTAACTCTGTAAAACTCTCTCTGAAACCCCAGCACACGAGGTTTTCTATCTTCGCTTTGTCTCCTCCCTTTCTCTTCCACTTACTATCTAGTTTGTCCTCCTTCTGCTCCCTAGACTCTATAATATAAGAAAAAGGAATGGTGTTGAAAAAGATAGAACTTTCCTTACATTGTAAGAGAACTGTGAGAAGGTGAGCAAGATAGGATCTCTATTTTCCCCACTATCTCTTACTCTCTTTCCCTCTACACCGATTTTCCTCATTCTTTAATATCACAGTCTGGAGGGGCGCCTGGGTGGCGCAGTCGGTTAAGCGTCCGACTTCAGCCAGGTCATGATCTCGCGGTCCGTGAGTTCGAGCCCTGTGTCGGGCTCTGGGCTGATGGCTCAGAGCCTGGAGCCTGTTTCCGATTCTGTGTCTCCCTCTCTCTCTGCCCCTCCCCCGTTCATGCTCTGTCTCTCTCTGTCCCAAAAATAAATAAACGTTGAAAAAAAATTAAAAAAAAATATCACAGTCTGGAAACCAGGCTGAGATAGACTAAATAATTCTGGGGTAATTTTCAAGAGTAGGGCCATTCATATGTTAATACTTTAGTGAGTGGATCCTATGTACGCTGAACTTTCTATTAGAGCCTAAGGAAAAAGGCAAAAAGCAAGTTATTTAAATAATCCTTACTCACAAGGAATTTACGATCTCATGAGCCAGATGGACTACAATAAAATCAAATAGATTTCAAAGAAGAAAACCAATAGCGGACAGTGACTACAGCTGTAGACCCATAAGTAGCTTCGGGGTTACCGGGGTGTTGGATGTACATCATGAACAGAAGTATGGGGAAGCCAGGGAAGGTTTCATGGAAGAGATAGGTATTGAGTAAATGTTTAGATGAGGAAAAAGACCATAGAACAAGGAAAATTAGTATAGAGATCTACTCAAGAGTCAAAGTAATGTGCCGTAAACAGTGGCTCTACTTACCTGCTGGAACAGAGGGTCTGAGTAGGATGGGAAACCTTTTTTTCTCCATGAGCATGCAATTCTCCCTTCTCTGGTAACCATAACATTCCTTGTGCAACCTGTTATTAACTTATCCCATTCTGCTTTGAGTGAGTTAGTTACATATTTTCTATTTCCTTCATTAAATGTTAACTCCCAGACAATAGAGACAATCTCCCCTCACCACCACCCTACTCCACTTTTATAGCACCTCACGCAGAATCTATCAAATTGTGGTTATTCAATAAATACCTACTGAATTGAATGGAGGTGATGAGAAGGTAGTCAGAGTCCGTGGATAGGGGAGTGGAGAAGGGTCACATGCTTCTGCTAATGAGTTTGATATTGGAGATCAGTGGAAGTTCAAACATGTCAAGGATGTGATCAAAATGATATTTTAGGAAGAAGAATTTTTCTGTCATTCCTCATAGGAGGTGGAAGATATGTTCATCTTTCTAATTGTCTCAGTGTTGCCTGGACATTTGGGAAAAGATGTCTCCTATAGATGATACATAGTACTGAACTTTAAGCTGATTTTAGTCCTTGAATCTTTTGAATAAATATATTTAGTCTTCTTGAAATTTATGGACTGGGTCTAACATACTCTGAGAATCTCATGGGTGTGAATAAATTTCTTCATAAGGGTTTTGGTATTGTTGATTATAAATAGGAGTGACATCATGCTCTGGGGTGAGATTTTGGCATGTTTTAAATAATGTGCAAACACACGGAATTGGAAAAAAAGTCTGGATATTGGAATTCCAGATTTACACTTCAACGAAGATTTGGGGGGGGGTAAGGTTTATTGTAATTTTTAAGTGTTTTTTGATTGAAAGACAATGGAACCATTTTGTCAAACTAATTTCTCCTCCTTCGTAGTCTTAGGATACTTTAGAACAATTGCTGGCACTAATATATATTTAGGTACTTCTATTCAGATTCATCTAAAATTCTAAAAATCCATTCATGTGAATTCTGTGTTACTAACAAACATTGAACACATTTTTTTAAATGATTGAAATTACACAAATCATAGCTATTGCTTGGCGATTTCAGTCGAGCTTTCATTTTTTTTTTTCATTTTGTCAGTATAGATTTGAATTTATGATCTAGCTATGTTTTGAAAAAATATATTTAGTGTTAGTTTTGATTGTAAAAGTAATACATAGGATAGATAGATAAATATAGATATATGGTTTCTGAATTACTTTGTTTATATCCTGAATGTAGTCTATAAAACAAAACCCAAGATTGCTGTTTGTGAAGGAAAAGCAATGTAGCATCATTATTAAGAGTGGATTTGGTTATCTGGTTCTACTTCTCACACCAAAAGAATAGGGTTAAAGTACTACAACTCAGTCTGTGATATCTAAACTAAGGAAAAATTTGTAAATTTAACACGATGTAAACAATCAGAAAAATACAAAGCAAATTCTATTCTGTACATATGAATGAAGTATACATACATCCCTACATATTTAGGATTCGTTGGATTTATAAAGAAAGGTAGACATTTTTGCACAGATAGAAAGCAATGCCATCTTTGGAAAGCTGAGGGAACTAGTCTCCACCTTAATTAAAAAAACAATGGAAAAAGGTCCAGCAGAGGACCTTTTTTATTCAAAAGTTCAAGTACTTTTTTATTCTGAAGGCTTTCAGAAACCAGATTTCTACTCTCTGGACACATAGGTATTAAAAGGGCTGCAGTAAATTTATACCATGATATTCTTTCCCTTGGCCTCACAATTTTAGTTAATATATTGGCTTTTTGGTTTAATTCCAATGGCACAACTCATAAATGCAGGCTTTTTCTTCTGGGACAGGGGGAAACAATCATAAACTAAAAATCTTTGACAGCCTGTCTGTTCTATTATAAAATGTAACACCCTATCTAAAAAAGAGAAATTTCCCAAAGGTCGTGTGAAAAGAGGGCAGCACCACACAAAAATCTGGGGATACTTCAAACAGTAGTTTGAACAATACATTATTCCTTGAGAAATTCCAGTTACTTAGCATGAGTGTGAGAATTATATGGTTTGGAGAAATCGAGAAAACTGAATGAACGATTTCAGAGACAGGGAAGAACTATTGCCACAAATATTTGTTCATAGTTCATAGTGATGCTTATTTTCTCAGCCCATGAGATGAAATTTCAGTTTGTTTATGAGACTGGCTATTCTGTTCTCAGGCTGGGCAGTGGCCGTCTGAATGTTTCTGTATGAATGAAAAGCTCATCTTCCAGGGAATAAAAAAGATAAGGACATTTAGCAACACTTTCTTATTTTTCTGAATTTTGTAGAACTGGTAGTCGTCTGATGTATTGAAAATATGCACGTCCTCAAAAAGTAAGGCTAGATTGTCTGAATATATTTTGCACTATAAACCCCTCTGGCAGTTTTATGTTTTTGCACAGCTTGTAGGAGAGAGACTGGACTGGCTGAACGCTTCCTGGTTTCATTAGCATAACCCAGCCCACCTCCGACACACGCCCACAACTACCTCATTAGCCATTGGGAATGGAGCCAAAAACATAAGACTACAGTGAATATAAGGGGAATTACTGGCGAAAGAGCTCTAGACCAGCTTAACACTGAACCCATTACTTTTCCAAGATCAGAAAAATGTTAGACTAACAGGAACCATTTCCCCGTCTTACTCAGATAAGGAGTCAAGGTTTTAATCTATAGCTTTTAATCTAGACTAATTAGCTTCACCATAATAAGACATACAGCCTGGCTGCGTATATTTAAGTACTTCTGTTAATCTCTTTCCCTTTCTCCCTCTTTTATTGATTTATTTTTCTGGATAGCTTTGACATTGTAAACCACGGACGAATTGGAGCCTGGCATTGAAAAGAGGTGTTCTGCAACGATTTTTTTTTTTTTTCTTGTCTAAAGAAGTTTACTTCTACAAGAGAGAATCTGAAAAATGACAGGGGCAAAGAGGAAAAAGAAAAGCATGCTGTGGAGCAAGATGCATACCCCTCATTGTGAAGACTTTAAACAGTGGTGTAGAAGGCGGCTACCTATTCTGGAATGGGCACCACAATATAATCTGAGAGAAAACCTGGTTCCAGACACCATGTCTGGGATAATGTTGGCAGTTCAACAGGTGACACAAGGTAATGTACTGCATTTGATTTTCCTGTTTTAAGCAGAATAGATGTCACTTCACTTTCTTGGAAAAGTATTATGACCCATGATCTGTAATTTAGCTAGTGAAATGGACACTTAATTAATTGTGGGAAAATAAGCGCATTGACTATCTATATACAAAAGCTTTCCTAGTTGTCTTTTTTTTTCTATTTTTTAAAGCTTTTAAACACTGAACCAATTTTTGAATGGTAATATTACATACTTGCAATGTTAAAATTCATACTATATAAGTGTAAAAGATCAGTAATTGTGGGAGAATGAATTTTTATAGCTTGACCTTACTGATACAGTTTGTTACTTTCACTGAGTCAAGCTATAAAATATCTCCTGGCTTGAACATATCGTTTGTAAACCTAATTAGCAGCACACAATTACCTGTTGTAGCCTTGAGAGTCGCTATAAGCAAGGAACAGAGCTTTCTGTACATAAAGGAGGCTCTTTGCCAAAACCATTATTTGCAAAGAGAATCCTGTGTGTCCTTAGAGCTTGTATTTTACTGTGCATGTTGATTTAATTCTGTATCACATTACATACTGTATTTATTTCTCAATAAGAAATTTAAACTGGTGAGAAGTCTGAGTTTAACTTTCCCAAAGCAGATTCTAAGTGGTATTCTGGATTTTGATACATAGGTGTTTCTCCTGGTGAAAGCTTTAAGTTAAGTAGTGTGTACATGTGTGTGAACATATGTGTGTGTGCATGCGTTTTCCTTAGAGATATATTTATTGCATTATTATTATTATTTTGCTAATTCAAGTAATAATTTCCTACCTGTAGCACGGAAGGGAACCAATTTCTCAACCTTGAAAATTTGGAACACTTTCCTTGGCATAGACTCTGTAGATTTATATTTCCTTGCAGTTTCACTACATCCCTAGCTTGAACTATTATTCATTCTGTTAAATTATAAGCAGTCTTTTAATTGAATTATTCTGTAGCTGGAACAAACTGGTTTGTGTATTTGTGTTTTTAGTATGATTAGGACCATCTGCACTGGTGGCTTTACTTTAAGATCCATAAGACTATCATACTTTATGGGATTCCATTTCCCTGAATAGTCTAATATTACATTTTTTAATGACCATTTCGCCAATAGTGAAGCATGGTAATCTTTAATAAAACTGCAAAGTAATTAATAGGTTAGGGCATTTTGAGCCCTGTTTTTATTCAGTTTTAAATTCAAAATGTGACACTACTGTGTACTTTGAATCTAAGCGATTGACTTCCAAGGGCTTTTTCACCAGATAGTTTTAGTATAAATGTACAAATTTATTTTGCTTTAATGTAATGTAAAGTGAAAGAGAAATCTATTTTTTAAATAATTTGTTTTGTCATCTCTATAGAATATCAAGTTAATAAGGAAATCTGGGGATATGATAAAGATGTCTGTGATACACCCTTAGCAAGAGTATTTATGTGTAAGTCTTTGGTAGTTAATTGTATGGCTTTCATTCAGATAGAGATTTTGAGGGATTTTGTTTTATGAGTCATATATTTCATTGGTTATAAGGAAACACATCGGCCAGCCCCTGACTGATGGGAAGCACAAAGCTTACTCAGCCCCGTGTCTTGGAAAGTTATGGATCTGGCTGTTGGTTCTCTTGGAAAGCTACCAGTGACTGGGCAAGGCTATGCCGCTAGAAAGAACTTGAAGGTTTTCGTTGATGTATGAAAAGACAAATTCTTCAAAAAGTACCTATTCTTTTGAAAACAATTCTCTTAAACTTTCTCATGCTTACCCACCATGGAGAGATAAAAAGTGAAATATAGGTTACCATTGTTACAAGGGGCACTGTGCTAAGCCCCTGTGTTCATTGTCCTCCCCTTTCCTAACAAAAGCCCAAGGGACAGCAGTCTCTTCTTCATTTTCCATATGAGAAAATGGAGGTTTAGAAAAGCAAGTAATTTTCCCTGGATCTCATACCTGATAAGTGGTAGAATGAGGGCTTGATCCCAAAGCCAACACTTTTAACATTTTATACTTTATGTTCTACACTGCCAAGATAACTAGACTTTTTCATAATACCAATGTTATTGGTAATAAAAGACATTCCTTTGGAAAGGTATGAATATTCCTCCCTTCAAATTACTTTTTCACTTAGGTTTCATCCCTGAAGGTTTTAGACTCAAAGGTGAGTGACGAAGAAAATAACTACAGTGGAATGTACAGTAAGAATGGCATTTAGATGTCATTAGCTTCTATTTATGTGAGTATAGGCACTCATTACCAGCTCCATTTCTTTAGGAAAATTGGAAGAAAGGGGTAATTTTTGCTTTTGCATCATAACACAATAGAAACAAATACCTGTTTTCCCTCTGCTGATCTTGGAAGCAGCTTTTCAGTTACTCAGCATAGTTGAATTATGTGAAATTGTTGAATCAAATATTTTTTAACCTATAAATATGGAAAGTTATATGGTTCAATCCAGTAGTTTTTCATTCTTCTCTCTCTAGAAATGTCTTTAAAATTGAGAAGGATAATGGAAACTAACATTTGAATGTATTCTATATGTCAGATATTTTAAATTATGTATTTTAAATCACTTTACTAAAGATTTCCCAATTGTTAAATATCGATGATTATCAGTCACTATCGTATTTGACTCATGTATAGCATTTTACGTAGTGAGTATACTCCTTCTAAGACTTTCTTCTCTTGGTTTTGAGACATTGCTCTTTCATTTTTCTCCTACCACATCTCTGGCCTTCTCTTCTTGCGATTCTCTGCAGCTTTTGCCTCTTCCTCAATCCACCCAAGCATCAGTGTCCAGGAGACTCAAACCCTGGCCTTCTTCTCCAAGAAGGCCTTAGGCTTTTTAATCTGCATAAGAGGTTTTAACTACCATCAGCCTGCTAATGAAACTTTCTCCTAAACCCAAGATCCACATATCCAATTGTACAAACCTAGACTTTTCTAAAAGCACTTCAACTGCAGCATTTAGTCTTCTAAAACAAACCGAATAGCACCACCATCCTAACTAGAATTATAATAATTAAAAATAATAACAGTAAATTTCAAGCACACATGTAAACGGTGTGGTAAGAACATTTGACATTGTATACAAAACTGAGACTCAGAGAGAATAAGTCACTTGCTTGAAGTCACACAGCAAATGAGTGGAAGAGTTAGGATCGGAACTCAAAGAGTCTGGCTCTAGGAGTGTCTCATCTTACACCAGACTGCTTCTCATGGGGGGGGTCTCAAAAGTCATTCCCAACTCTTCGCTCTCTTTTGCCACTTAGCTCGTTAGCACACAGTCAGCCCCTAGGTTCTGTTACTTCCAGTCGCTGAGTGTCTTTCCAACCAAGTAGTCTTCTGCAGGCCTCCTGCTGCGGCCCTAGTTCACTGTCTGCGCCCTGGAAATCATTTTGTGGCCCTTCCTTCTCTGTCTCCTCCTGTAGGCCATGTTGCATACTGCAGCCAGAATGTGAACATCTGAACACACGTCTTCTCTGTCCAAAAATCTTCAGTCCTCTCTTTCCTCTCGGATAAAAGGCCAATTCTTCAGAATAATTTATTAGATCATTAACAGTCTGGGGCCCTTGATACCAAGGTCTACTCAAAGAGGCGTCTCCTCTGAAAATCCCTCCCAATCTCCCGGGAAGATGCATATTTTCTTCCCTCCTATTCCCTCTGTACTTTTTACCTATCTGCACGATAGGCCTTAGCAGATTGAGTTATAATATTTCGATACAGCTCTTTCCACACTGGTCTGTAAGCTCTGGAAACAAAGGTAATGTTTCAATCTTTACATTTTTACCAACTTGCGTGTTGCCTGTTGCATAGAAGTATGTTTTTAATAAATATTTGCTGGAAGTATTAAAAACAATTTAGCTCCTGCAACCTCTGATTATTCCATAGTAGCATAGTGCCACTCGAGGAAGGAAATTAAATTTACATTTTTAGGTTTTCAAAAGAAATGCAACAGAGATATGAAGAGTAAGGAATACATTAAAAATATGAGTGAGTAATGTCTTCCAATTCCTTTTACTTTCCTGAAGTTACAAACTTGCAGCCCTCCAGACAAATCTGGTAAAAGATATATTTCCTTTCTTCCAAAACAATGTTAATTTTTTCTCCAGCCAACATCAACAAATATGAACAGTTCCTATATAAATCCAGATGCTTGACCTCTCTTGAAAAGGGCGAATACACGGCCATACGGGGCCCATATTCCCATTTGGCAAAGATCTGCTGGGCCTTCCTAGAGGCCACCCCCTTTAGACAGGGCATGCACTTTGCATTTTGCCAGTTTCTTCATCACTCACCCATTGCCACCCTTCCTGCTAGTATTCCTGTTACTTGCCCAGCCTGTGTCTGAATTTGTTTCGCCTGCCAAGACGAAACAAATTCAGACGTATGTTTTGTCAATGGTTTTGTCAATTTGCCTAATATGCCCCTAACTCATCCCTAAATAAAACCTTTACCGAGAGATTACATAAGATTAGGTTCTTAACTTAGATCCACAGAAAGTTTTTTTTTTTTTTGAGAGCGAGAGGGCGCAAGTGAGTTGGGGGGGGCAGAGAGAGAGGGGGAGGGAGGGAAGTGGGGCTCATCTGAAGTAGGGTTTGAGTTCAACGGAAGTGGGGCTCGGATTCACAGAACCTTTAGGTCTGTGAACCTGGGTTTATGTATTCCAATAGACTTCATTTCTTTATAATCCTTTGCATTTTCTGTTAATTATTTTTTATTTTTTTAATGTTTATTTACTTTTGAGAGAGACAGAGACAGAGCATGAGTGGGGGAGGGGCAGAGAGAGCCGGAGTCACAGAATCTGAAAGCAGGCTTCAGACTCAGCTGTCTGCACAGAGCCCGACACCGGGCTTGAACTCACAAGCGGTGAGATCATGACTTGAGGTGAAGTCAGCCACTCAACTGACTGAGCCACCCAGGCACCCCTCTGTTCATTGCTTAAAAAAAAAAAAAATTCTGCGAAGGAGTTCATAGGTGTTGCCAGACTGCTAAAGAGGATTACACCTCCCCAAAGTAAATAAATAAAAGTATGGATGTCCTCATTTCAAAGGAAGAGAAACCTTAGATCACTCTTTCAGCATATTCAAATATTTCTTTGAAACAATGTGCATTTTTAAAAATCTTTAATAAATCTGGAAGCCCTCATCACCACCAGCAGGTACAAGGCATTATAGTCGCATCTACCACAATAACCTGTAACTGACATTTTGGGGGACCTCACTACAGAATGTGTTTTGAAGATGAGCAAACATCCTAGAGAATGTCATTAACTTAAAACATATCGCAAACATGGTGGGCAAGCTGAGCAGTACAAGACTGTACTCCCTAGAGTATCTAGTCCACATTCTAGCCTGAACAAGCACTTGGGGGAAATAGTTTCTTTGTTTCCAACCTGAAAACTCAAGCACTGAGACAGGGAGGAGACCTAAATGCACGACTTGCCATGTAAGAAGCTAATCCACTGAGAAGGAATATGAGAATGTTTTGCCTTGCATTCCAAGGGATCACCTAGAAATTTTGTTCCCAAACCATGAAAATTTTATGCTGCCATAGCGTTGCCTGATGTTCAAACCACAGTGTTCTGGGCCGCAGACAAAAGATGGATATTCCTTATAATTATGCAGAATGTGTGGCATTGCTGGCACCGAAACACATGTGTGGAAGCCGAGCCTCGTTGCACTCCTGAGGGCAGCTTAGTGACATGTGGAACAGTAAGTGGAAACTCCTGAAGCGTCCTGCATTGGGAAGATGAAAGGCTTGTCTGGGAATTTTCCCCTGCGTGGTCTCAGCTTTGAGGATACAGAATCCTAGCATTAGTGATATATCTCTAACCTAACCCCCTTAATCACTAGTTCTCCCTGCTAGTAACTTTTCTCTCCTCCAGAACAAGGGGCAGCAAAATATTGCCAAGCAAGTCTCAAGTATACTTGTCCTGACCCTTATAAAAATACGCCCACCGGTTAGTAACACTTTGCTGACTTTTCTCTTCCATTTCAATCTATGCCCTGACCTCGCCTCACAGTATAACTTTAGGCTTCATTTGACACTCCTGGTTTTCTTTTTCTTCTTCTTAAATGTAAAGTGATGATGATCTGTATATTAAAGGGTCATTTACATACTTCTGCCTTTAGAGGAATGCTCTTTATAGTGTTTAGAGTTGTTCCCATGGCAGAATCATGACCTTTCCTTTTAGGGTGTGGAGAATTTAGCAAGGTTTGCAACAAAATAGATTGGCAGTGAGTGTGAAGATAAAGTGTGTGGCCTATTTGGAGTAGACTTCTGTTTTTGCCAGCTAGGATCCATCCTTGCTCCCGTTAATGACTATATCTTGGATTATTTTTGAAGAAACAACCTCTCTTCCATTTTTAGTATATGTGGTTTAGTATATGTGTATATAAGGTTGTAATTTTGGCTCTAGTGATGGAGTCTAGGCTCATCAGTGGGTTAAGTCCCCCTCAACCAGGATTCTCAAACCTGTAGATCTATTGGCGGGGGGGGGGGGGTGCCTGGGTGGCTTAGTCTGTTAAGTGTCTGACTTTGGCTCAGGTCATGATCTCATAGTTCGTGGGTTTGAGCCCCACATCGGGCTCTGTGCTGACAGTTCAGAGCCTGGAGCCTGCTTCGGATCCTGTGTCTCCTTCTCTCTCTCTCTGCCCCTCTCCCACTCACCTCTCTCTCTCTCTTTCTCAAAAATAAACATAAAAAAAAACAACCCTGCAGATCCATTGGAACCACGTTAGGACTTAAAAGAATACTGGTACCTGGGTGCCATTGTCAGGCAATTGTCAAATTTCCTGGGAGTGGTTTCCAGACATTGAGACATTATGTTTTTTCCTTTTATAAGTTGTCCCAGATTCTGTTGTGTAACGGTGTTGAGAACTGGGTGCAGACGCAGTGATTGGTCCGGGGAGAGCTTGTGGCTCAAGTCTTGGTCGTTGGTACAATCCCCTACATCAGGCCAGGGACTGGTTCATGGATGAGATCTGCCATGTAGGCACAAGGGCACGGATTTACTATGCCACAAGTCAGTCACTTTTTGTTTTAAAATGGTAACGGTAATACAGATGACCTGATTGGTCCATCAGTCTGGATCCCAGGGCATCCTGGGATTGTAGTGGGGGCAGCTGGCAGTGAGGATGATGTGCCTTTGTAGCTTCCCAGGACCTCTGCAGCCTGAAAATGAAGCCAACCCAGCAAAGAGCATAGCAGAGGGAAACAGTCCGGAAGACACCTAGCATACCCTCAACTTTTTACTTGCATGTGCAAATTGCTTAATTAGTGGGGGTGCCTGGGTGGCTCAGTCAGTTAAGCATCTGGCTTTGGCTCAGGTCCTGATCTCGTGGTTTATGGGTTTGAGCCCCACATCCGGCTCTGGGCTGACAGCTCAGAGCCTGGAGCCTGCTTCCGATTCTTTGTCTCCCTCTCTCTCTGCCCCTCCCCCAGTCGCGTTCTTTTTCTCGCTCTCTTTCTCTTTCTCTCACACAAAAATAAACATTAAAAAAATTAAGGTGTTTAATTAGGTTTAAGTTGAGTTGAACTACATATTTGAGAATTGTAACAATTTAAATATTGCACATTTTTTTTCTTATTCTACAGAACCTGGCAAGATAGATATCATTGTACTTTATGTTTTTCTGAGAAGGGGGGGTTTGAGGCTCAGAACACTAGATCACTTGCCCCTCAGTTCTAGCGCTGCTTAAGAGGGGCTCAGGCCTGATTCTGCCAGGCTCCATCCCTCATCCCTCACTGCCTTCTGTTCCCCTGTTAGTTCAAGTATAACAGATAGAGGACCGAACGTGGGCAAAAGAATGCCCGAGCCTCCCTTCAGCCCCTCAGGTGCCCCTACCCATGGTAACACCTTGCTTGATAAAATAAAACCCAGAGATTCTGGTTGAGAGTGGAAGAGGGCTCTGCCACGGGGAAGAAATACCCGGACCAGGGCTCCTCCTCTCTTCCTTCAGAGCTTCTCGCTGCCCTCTGTTAGACTTGCTTCAGATGAGAGAGGGAGAGGACACATGCTGTAACGCTGGCCTGAGCATCAACGAACAATGGCTTTCACCATGTGGTGGAAGGAACACACGGATAAGCTGTTTGGATGAGACTTTACTAAAGGCTAAGGGACAATAAAAGGGAAAGAGGGAGTGTCATGGGTTTGTAACCAGGCTTAGTCATCTTCACTCGGTTTATTCCCCTTCATCTCAGCTCTGCTGTCCTCCATCACAGTAGGTGCCGTCTCTAACCCTCACCACCCCTGCCCAGAGCACCACGGTGGACATTTGTCCTTTGCCATTCTGAGTCTAAGAGAAGGCCTACCTAGAGCTCTTCTAACTTTTCTGACCTTGGAGATGTCTGCCCACCAGGCATGACTCTACTCCCTCCGTAGCCATGAGCTCAGCGGCATAGGTCTGTCTCAGCTTAACACCATTTGTATAAATAAAAAACACAAAAGCGTGTTTCTCTAGTCTTTGTTCTTGATCAGCTTTCCCCGTACATTTTGTTTTTCAGGAGCTAATCCATTTCCATGGCTTCAATTGCCACTTTTCTGCTGGTGAATTGTAAAAATGTATTTCTAGCCCAAGTTTCTCTTTTTAGTTCTAGCTCTAAATATCCGGCTGCATATTGAACACCATCTTAATGTCTCCCAGGGACATATTTACAACTGGACACGTCATTTTCCCTCTCAAAATCAGTCCTTATCCTCTGTTCTGCATCATACTGAAAGTCACCCCCATCTACCCAATTGTCTATGCAGGAGTCTGGGGATGATCCTAATTGCCTTTTCCCCTTCACGACTGTTATTCAATTAAGGAGGTTCTCTAAATTCTTTCTTCTGAATGTCTCTCAAATATACCTCATGCCCACTGTCCTTGTGACAACTTCCTCAGTGTTAATAGATATTGTAACATTTGCGGAATGCTTAAAATAATGCCATAAAGGGTACTAAACTAAAGGTGTATTATATGAATCGATCTTCAGAATAACCTAAGAGTTTTGAGACCATTATTATCTATATTTTGCAGATGAAGGAAAGAGAATTAGTTTGCTTGTAGTGCCAAGTAATACAGTTTCTATAAAGCAGAGGGAGCATCTAAATGCTTGTCTTTCTGATCCTGAGCCCATGCTCTGATCTTCATTAAAAGCCACCATCATTCCTTCCACGCCAGTTAGACTGTCTTCTTGTTTATGGTTTTGTGTCTCTGTGATCTATTTCAAACTGCCACAAAATTCTTTCTGAGTTAGATAGTGGAGATCTTTGTCTTAAGTTGCTTCAGCCGCACCTTTGCTGATGGCTTTTGGACCTTTTTTGGTGTTTCACTCTATACAGCGTCCTTGCTTTACACCATCTTGTTGGTCTCTCTCCCTTCCCCTCCCTCCCTCAGCGCTTCCCTCGTGGCTCCCTGGAACTCCAGATGCTTCCCTGGAACCAAAACCACAGGTGTGTTTTTTATTGACATGTATAATGTTGGGAACCGTCAGTTAAATAACAGAAGACGTTGTTTTAACACTGAGTGGGTGTTCCCCCTGTATTGAATCTAATCATCTAATAACAAAGGGCTCATATTCCTGAACAGAAACTCCTAGGCTGAAGCTGATTGGTGCTTGCACCCTTTCTGTGGGCATGGACTTTCCAACTTATCATATTCCCCAACGTTCGCTATCCTTTTATATCAGCACCACTTCGTTCTTGTTATTCATCCTTTTCCAATCCAGAGCAGGACATTCTCAGATTCAGCTCAAGGACAGCTTGATTGTCCAAATTCATGACAGCATGCCGAAGCAGTATATATTTAATATAAAAGCAGACACAATTTAGAATGTAGTCAGGTATATAAATAGTCAACTTTTCTCTCATTAGACAGGATTAGACTTCTGAAGATGTTTATCAAAGTCCTTCAATATCTGGAACTTACTTTTGCAGCCACATCTCTTCTTTTTCACCCTGTGTTCCCTAATTTACCTACTTAACTCACAATTGCATTTGTTTTTATATTTGATTTCCCCCCTCAGTTAGGACTCTTTATAGTCTAGGGTGACCAACCGTCCTGGTTTCAGCAATGAAAGTCCTGAGTCCTAGGAAACCCTTTCAGCTCCTATCAAAGTATTTGGCACATAGTAGGTAGGTACTCAAATGTTTGTTGACAGTGAAAAATCATAATTGAGATGATAGGGCAGAATTTTCCTGTGTCCACTCTCCTTTTGGTGGCTACTCTCCCCGTGGAAACTTTCAGTCTCTTACAGTTTCTGATATTTAAGCTCGTAGGTCCGTTGATCCTGAAGCTTCTTGGTCCTGGTAATTCTTTATTTTCACGTTTGTGAGATACCACCTGTATAAGCAGCCCTGGGATAACAGAACGATATAATTTGCCTTAACCCCTCTAGTGATTAGAAGAACCAATGATCTTTGATTAACGATCTTTGTCTATGAACCTAGAGAATGTGTGTCTATAGGAATTTTGTTTGCATATAGTTGTGGTTCTTGAACATATGTAAATTGACTCTGGGAGACCCATTTGTAATATCGCTGAGCCCTGAGCCCACTGATGCTGTGAACCAGACAGCTGATTATACTGTGGTTTGCTAATAACAATTCTAAGACCACCACAAACCAGTTACCGGAGGGAAGTAACTTTCATCATTACCCACACAGTTTGGGTTTGATTTCTTATGTGTAGTTCTTGGAAGTGCCTAGTGCCACCTAATTATTTTGTTTTCAAGAATACTAATCTGTCTTCCTAGGGTGCTTTATTCATTTCTATTAAAAAACATACTTGAAAGACTACGCAGTATTTTGCTATGTTCTTGGAAAGAGACAGAGAAGTATAAGACAACACTCCAGCCCACAAGGGCCTTATTATTTTTTCCTTCCTCAGAAATTCGTACAAAGTATATGAGAATATGATCTTGTTATTCAGCCTTGAAGATCTCAATCTGGTGTGGCTATGTAAGGGTGGGAACATTTTCTTAATGAAAGTTTGTAGAGTATTGGTTTCAGCCACTTTCTGCTGTGAGTAGGTTGCATAATCTAGGCAGCTGCCAAAGAATTCTGTATTTTTATTTAGGAACATGAAAAGTAGTACCAGCCCATCTATATAACAAAACATGAAATGAAGAGTTGGTGGTAAAAACTGGGCCAATAAAGAGACCAAAGTGGCAGTCTTGACAAGCTGGCAAGACTGGATTAGTACAGACATATGGCATTATAGGAGTTGGCGCTTTAAGAAATCAAGTCCTGCTAATCACTCTTTCTCTGGAGACGATCGCAAGGAAACTATATACACAGGTAACATTTGGGGAAGGGCAATCAGTGACCCGAGTTATTAGCTGCGTTAGTGTTGAGTGTTTAAAGAATAGCTCTCGCTAAGCTGGATTGTATCAAAAACAACTTGAACCTGAGATCAAAGAGGTCTTCTCTCTTGTGAAGCTAAGGTTTGGATGTGCTTGTGAAAAGAGTTTGAGAGAGGTATGCCAGAACTTACCTTGAGGCAAGCCCTGGGCTTTCTGTCATATTAGGAGCATGGATGAAGAAATAGTGGAAGAAAAAAAATGTACATGTGTGAACATACCTTTACCCATTAAGCAATGTGGCCTCAGGTTAAGAGTACACTTATTACACTGAGCACTGAGTAATGTATGGAATTGTTGAATCACTGTATTTTACACCTGAAACTAACACTCTGTTAATCATACTGGAGTATAATTTGCATAATTAAATACTGGAGTATAATTTGTTAATTAAAAACAAAAGGAACGAGGCCTCATAAGAATGTTCAACTCTGGCCTCTCCAATTAGCAGCCCTCCTTTTGGGTGGGGGAGGTGGAGGGTGGTAGGGGGAAAGGGTCTGGGAACTTCTGCTCTACCCTTTGAACTGAGGTTGTATCTGTAACCTGGGAGAGGTTGGATAGACTCAGGACATTTGAGAAGGTAGGATTGAGGTCAGGCTCAAGAAGCTTAGTTAAGACATACAGATTCGTCCTGGTAGGTGTAAAGTTTAGTACCTGGATGTCAACCAGTGGGAGCAAGACATAAAAGGTCAACCTGGGAAATAAAGTGTCAGAGCTAGGATAAATACAGGAGCAACTCAGGATTAGAACCTGGGTCCAAGATTCTGGGTAGAAAGGGTCTGAGTTACAGTCTAGGAAGCCAGCAGAATGGAGAGATCTCAGAGTCTTTTCTAATTTTCTTTTTTCAAAAAAAATTTTTAATGTTTATTTTTGAGAGAGAGAGAGACAGAGAGAGAGAGAGAGTGCATGAGTGGAGGAGGGACAGAGAGAGAGAGGAGACACAGACACTGAAGCAGGCTCCAGACTCTGAGCTGTCAGCACAGAGCCTGGCACAGGGCTTGAACTCCTAAATGAGGAGATCATGACCTGAGATAAAGTCGGACTCTCAACCGACTGAGCCACCCAGGTGCCCCTCTAATTTTCTACCCAGTATATGAGCAGACTTCAAATTTTGGTGGGTGCACTTGAGCCCATGGGAGGCAGTGAGAAAAGGCACTTGGCTGGCAAAGACAAGTAAGGGAAGAAGCATGAGCCAGCATTTAATGTAAAGTGGGAAGAAAGTTCTTGTCTCTGCTGCTTCCTGGCCTCATGTGTTGTCTAGAGGGGTGTTATGGAAACTTGGTCCTCAAAAAAAAAAAAAAAAAAAAAAAGACAAAAGAAAACAACACTGAAAGATGCCAAGGGGCAATTCCTGTTCAGATTTACTCAGCTAGAGTGTTGAAGGAGAAGGAACATCAGGACCTGTGAGAAGTCTTAAATCTCCCAGTCATATTCTGCCCAGTGTGGTCAGTACCTGCTAAAAAACTGGCTTTCAGTACCCTTGGGTTGGTACTGCCCTCTGCAGTGAACTGTTTAATAACCTTGTTTCCTGACCTGTTTACAGTCTTCTTGACTACTTGACCTTGTTTATGCCTTCATCCCTCTGATAACCAGTGTCTTTCTTTGTCTTTGATTCTTTGTTTCTCTCCTCATACCCTTTGTTTCTCTGGGTAAATGTATCATTTCATTTCAAGGACCCTTTCGGTCTTTATCAGATCCCCAGTGAAAAAGATCCCAGTATTTTGCTCAACACATAATAGTTTCCTTATAAATGGAAATATTTCTTATTATGTTCCTTAACAATAGATCTCACAGTCTAATTCAAACCTAGACACAAAAGCACTTATACTAATTTTGGTAGTAGTACAAATAAAGAATATACAAGTGTGGTAACAGCATTGATAACGTGATCAACTCTCACTGCAGTGGGATTGAGGTTTGTAGTTAGGGAAAGTTTCAAGAAGAAATTACAGTTTAACTGGATCTTGAAGGCTAGATGAGAGTTTCTCAGGTAATCTATAGATGAAGGGTGCTATGGATAAAAGAAAAACATGCAATGATAAGAATAAAAGAACACAGTTTGTTTAAATACTCATCAGTAATTTAATTTGGTGGGAGTTGTAGCTGGAGAGGGTAGCAGGGCCCAGATCACAAAAAGCTTGAATAACATGGACAAAGTGTTTGGGCTTATTTTCCAAGGTGATGGAGGGCCTTGGTGGATCTTGAGGTATGCCAGGGTGTGACAGAGGTTTGTGTTCTTGAATAATCACTCTGGCAACAGCTTATATTACATGCTTGACAAGGCAAGAAACTAGTTAGGAAAGACTCGTTAGGAGAAATTGTATTCAGGAAAGGAAGCACTGTGGTCTGAACGGACCAAGGCAGAAGTTGTGGCGGGAAAATAGAGAGAAGGGACAGAGTTGTCCAGTGTTAAAGTGGAGTAGGTGCAGTTTGCTCTGTGTGCTCTGTGATGGGAGGGTGAAAAAGAGAACATTGTTGATAATTTCTAGATTCTTGAATTGGAAGACTAATGAAGGTGATGCCCTTTTCTGAAATAGGGCATAAATAAATAAGGAATGCCAGTATGTGATTTTGTTTTGTGTTTAATGCGTGTTGTTTTGTCCTTATGGAGGGATTGGTGGTGGGAGGGACCTAAACAAACAATTTCCATCTTGGATTTGTTATGTGAGTGCCTATAGAATCTCTGGTTGATGTCCATTTGGGTCTGGGGTTTAGGAGAGATATCACTAACGTGCATATATTTGAAACAATTGGTTCTTCTCCATGTCATTGTGAGGGGTCATGATGTATCTCATCAAGAAAATCACAAGGTGTACAAAAATGTTTTAGCCGTTGTAGAAAGTGGGTAAAAAAAAATCAGTTTCGTATATATGAGGTGGTTATAGCCAATGGGATTGGATGGGGATAATTCATTAGTTTGTAGAACAAAAAGAGGAACCAGAATGGAAGCAACTTTGGGGAATATGACATTTAAGTGGCTGAGAAGCTAGCAAAGGGGAATGAGAAGATGTGGTCCCTTAGCATCATGGTGCTCTGGGAGCCAGTGGGTAAGAGTTCTAAGTGTGGTTGACGTGATAAAATGTATGTATGAAACATAGAGTTCCCAGGACATGAAGAATAAACCAAAAATGTGAAACTTTATGAGAGCCCTGGAAAATATTTTTAGTAATAAACTCAGGTATACCACAACAAAGTGCTTTGCAACTCTTCAGGAATGCAGGCAACTTGCTGATCAAAAAAAAAAATGCTATCTATCCTCAACTTCTACTTCAATTAATTCTTGCCTTCCAGTAAAACTTTTTGTGATTTTGGCTCCCATATTTCTCTATCTTCTCTGAACTTTGACCACACTGATCATTGTATAAACTGCACATATAATTGTTCAATTGTTTCAGGCAAGGGCCTTATAATTCATATCTCATGTCCCTTTACATGTCTAATGGAATTGACGGTGGATTTGGGTACACAGTAAAAGGTTACAAGTACTTATAGAGTAACTGTCAGAAAGACCCCAGTTTTGAATTTCAGCTACATCACTTGGGCAACTTCTTTCGCTGCTCTAAGATGAAGTCTTCCTAGGTGTAGAATAGGAATAATAACACCTAGTAGATAGACTTACTTTGGGGGTTAAATGAGAGAAAATCAAGTGCTCAGGACAGAATCTAGCACAAAAGAGGTGTTCAATAAATGCTGTTATTTCAATGCTATAATTGCTATTTTCTATTTCCCATGAGAATGTAAACTCCAGAAAGGTGGGGTTTTTTATCTGGGTTGTTCATTGATGTATCTCAGGTGGCTGGCACATAGTAGGTGTCTCATTGTAGGCAGATGCTTTTCTACATCTCATTTTAGCTCTGCTACTTGAGGGTAAAAGGAAGGTAAGAAGATGGAAAATATCAGTTTTGCCTGAAATCTCCCAGAACAATTAAGCTAGAGGAATTCTAGGCATCTTACAAAATGTTAAAGGTGCCCTCCCAAATTTGCCAAGAGGGTGCTTCAAATCTTACTTCTAGATGTTACTGGTGTCAGTTGCTAGACAGATATCATTTAACATCTGCAGGTACTCTGTGCATGGGTGTGCTAAGATTCTCTCTCTCCCACTTACCTTTCCTCCCCCCCCCCCCCCACCTGGTTAGAAGACAGAAATAGAAGTGAAAACAGACAAATCCAAAAGGGAATGGGAAGAGATGCCAAATAGCTGAGTTGTCATTTTAGGCTCATTGTATCATTCTCTTTGGGTCTCAATGCCTGTGAGCCAGCACGTCTGTGCAAAACTGGGTAGAAGAACATTTCAATGAGTATTTGTATCCTATGGGTTCATGATCACTCTGCTTTCGCTTGTTGTGTATAAACTGGGGGTATTTCTGGAAGACGGCACTGTGCAGACAGCAGACAGGAGGATCATCATTATTGCTTTGGTACGATTTATGTGGCCAAGCCGCCTGCGTCTCTGAGGCTGCAGTACGTGAGAAGGGAGTGCCAGCCTGGACCGCGGCTGTCAGCGCTGGTCTGCACAGACAAGGGCTCCTCAGTTTTGTCTGGAGTCGGAGATTAGCGACGGGTGCCTTTCCTCTGCTCAGCATTTCCTCATTTTCACGTGGGCCCTACTGTTTGCTCTTAACACACTTAGCCACTTGAAACTGGTGAGCTAATGAATCCTTTCCGGAAGTAGCTGGATGATCTTTAAGTAGTGAATTAACCCTCTCAGAGCAGGGTGGCTGCGCCTAATCCATTTTTGAAGTGACTGAGGCCATCACAACCTGAAAAGTGTTGCAATCTTACGTGCATGGTCTGATGTTTACTTACATAATTATGTCACTAAAGCTAAGGGATTACTTTTTTTTTTTTACTCTGAAAATTACAATTTTGAATACAGTTAGGTAACAACTCTTGTATTACAAATATTAAAAGATGGGGGCACCCGGGTGGCTCAGTCGGTTGAGCGTCCGGCTTCGGCTCAGGTCATGATCTCACGGTTTGTGAGTTCGAGCCCCACGTCAGGCTCTGTGCTGACAGCCTGGAGCCTGTTTCGGATTCTGTGTCTCCCTCTCTCTCTGCTCCTCCCCTGCTCCTGCTCTCTTTCTCTCTCTCTCAAAAATAAATAAACATAAAAAAAATGTTTTAAAATATTAGAAGATGGAAGTGACCTGGAGAAAGTCCTTCAGATTGACCTGCTTCAAGACCGAGAAACCAGGGATCTACTGTTTCAGTCTCCTTCTCTTCCTAATTAGTGGGTCTCACACTCCAAAGTAAATACAGTAAGAAGAAACAAAGAAAAGACATGTGTCATGTATATTTGAGTTTATACTTGCACACTTGCCTCTGGTTCCTGGGATCCCTGATCGCCACATGAAATCAGGCCCTTTCTTTATCATCTCTCCTCTCCCTTCCCTTCCTCTAGTCCAGCCGTGTGTCTCCTCCTCCCTGGCTGGTACTTCCAGTGATAGATAGCTTTGCAGCCAGCCTTTACAGGGCATTCTTAGGAACTCCGCTTCCGTAGGGAATAAAATCCACCCTTTCAAAATGTTTGCAAGGTACTCTCTCAGCCTGTTTGCCTTTTTCTTTTTTTACGGTTTTATTTTATTTTGTTTTTTTTTTTCTTACTGTTTGTTTATTTTGAGAGAGAGCGTGGGGGAGGGGCAGAGAGAGAATCCCAAACAGGCTCCACACTATCAGCGCAGAGGCTGATCCGGGGCTTGATCGTCTTGACCCTGAGATCATGACCGGAGCTGAGATCAAGAGTCAGATGCTTAACCGACTGAGCCACTGAGGGACCCCAAACTGTTTGCCTTTCTTAAAAGCCGGCTCCCTCACTCAAGGGCATTATCCCCCAGACGCCCCTCTCCAGTGAAGGCTAATCATGCTCCCGTTACCCTTGGTAATTTCACATACAAAGCACATTATACTTGTATTTACATGCTTAGTAGCCACCCTGTTCAATACTGCATCTCCATTTGCTTGTGCCTCTTCCAAGGTCAGTTGTCTTCATATGGTCATGTATTTTTGTAAAAATTCCACAGCGAGATATTTTACCAGAAGTTGATTAAGAATACTGCCTCTTCCCTACTCAGCTTCCCTTGGGTCACGCCTCTTATGTCTGGTGGCATTGGAGTGGCTGCAGATATTTTTGGGATCCGGCTAAAAGGAAGTTGCCACAAACGGCTGGCACTGACAGAGATCAAATAAAACTCATCGGACAGCAGCGTAACAAGGGAATTTTCAAGAAACTGGTTAATTAGTGTTGGCAATTCTCAAATAATATTTAAGTTTCTGCATGAGAAAACTTGAAATGCCCTGAAATCTTACAGCTATCAAGAACCTCAAAAGAGTCTTTAGGTTGAATTACACGTAATATTAGTAACTAGTCATAAAGCTAAAATAAAAATTTCTAATCTACCAGTAATAAAAAAACAAACTTAAATACACACTGATATTTTAGTCTGCTTCCCCAGAAATTGGAACCTGAGTCAGAGGGCTTCTGTGCAACTTTATAATTAGGGAATGCAAGCCTGGAGGGCCGGAATAAAGGACTCTGAGGATGCCTGGTAGGGGGCTGGTTACCTCCAAGGTGGCAGGCACATGGCTCTATCATGGGGGCCATGGCCCCAAGAAGGTATCAACTGAACCTCCAGGCCATCTTTCAGTGGGGAGAAACAAGGAGACGTGTATTCACTAGTTTACTTTGTCATTGGTCAGAGGCGCACCCCTTGGGTACGCCTCTGAGCTGACACGCGGGAGTCTGGGCATTCACAGAATCCCAGAGCAGGTGTCGACAGAGAAATGCTAGGGTAAGAAAAAGAGAAGCTGTCAGATTGCACTGCATGAAGTCAGACAGCTCCTGCAGGGCTACGAGAGACGGGCGAGGCCAAGAGCACTTGACATGATATATGAGAAATGTGTGATGTGCAAGAGGAGAGCCAAATTTATCTTTCCGTTGTCTCATAGAAAATGTTACAAAAACTATTTTCAGGTGAAGAAGTGTTCAGAGCATATACAGCCTGCAATTATAAAGGGAAAAAGAAGTGTAGAGTTATATCAGGAAGTTAATAAAAATGGTGTATTATTTTTTGTGGGTATTTGATCGTGGAGTTTGTCAGATTTTTATAATTTAGCATGATTTCTCAGTGTAAATAAATATTCACCTTTGTAACTAATGTTATGCTACTTCTCAGTTTTTTTTTAATTCACTTTGTTAATTTAATTTAATTTAATTCACTTTTTAAGTATTCTTTCTAGGAAGCCTGTCAAAATGTGTAAGATCTAGGGCTCATAAAACCTGACTGCCCAAGTGCTCATATGTGTCCTATCTTAAAACTAATAAGAAAATAAACGAACTCCACTTTCTTTGACCCCCATGTCTCCATCTGGTACCAAGCCTTCTTCTCTTCTCTTCATTAATAAGGATTTTCAGGGTTTCGTTCGTGTTTCCTGCCCCTTCTCCCTGCACTCGCGTCCATTCCTTAACCCGCCCACGCTTGGTTCCTACACCCTCTTTTCCCCAGGACCTGCTCAGTCTGAGGTCACCACTGGCCCTTCTGTTATCCAATTCAAAGGACATTTTTGTTCTTTGTCATGTGTACTGTTTCTGTGGAATTGCCGCAGACTTTGGCCTTGACTTCTTTATGCCTTTTTTCCTAATTCTCTTCCCATGCATCTGGCAATTCCTTCGCTTTTCCAATTTTGGCGTTGACCAGGCCTTCAGGCTTCTCACGTTTACCTGTCCAGTCTCTTTGGGCCTAAAGCAGGATGTTCGCTGTCTTTTATGAGGTTCCTGTCATGTCCACTCATATCCAGTCAGTCGCCTTTGACCCTGTGACATGTTCTGGGAAGAAAGTGTTCTGTGCTAACGCCATAGGCCAGGGAACTGATTTGTTTTGTTAACTGTGTGTGTAATGGCTATTTATATGTGGTGGAACCACATTTTCTTTGCTTACTGCTACTATTTGGATATCGGCAGTAGTTTTCTAACTGTTCCTTCCACCCATCTTGTGTGTCTTCCACATAACTGCTGGACTAATTTGCTGAAGAAGCACCTGGGTGGCTCAGTCAGTCAACTGTAAGACTTCTGCTCAGGTCATGATCTCATGGTTCATGGGTTTGAGCCCCACGTCGGGCTGTGTGCTGACAGCTCAGAGCCTGGAGCCTGCTTCAGATTCTGTGTCTCTGTCTCTCTGTCCCTCACCTGCTTGCGCTCTGTCTCTCTCTCAAAAATAAACGTACATTAAAAAAATGTAAAAATCAAACCTCGTCACCTTGCTTCCATTAGAAAAAGAATCTAATGACTTCTATAACATTCAGGATAACGTTCAGATTGCTTTTAGAAGTCTCTATCAAAAATGTATAAGTTGGATAGGTTTATGAACAACATACAGGGTGAAAAAAGTTTCAAAAATGTGTAAAAAGATGTGGAATCTCCTGGGATTTTTGCATAAAGTATTACATAAAAAATACAAGCCTACAACTTGTTTGTCCTATCTAACAGTATATAATCAACATGTCTCCAGATTAGTGGATATGGATCTAATTCATTCTTTTTAAGAGCTGTGTAATATGCCATAGTACTGTTATACTAAAATTCATCTAATCGTCTCTATATTGATGACTATTCAGGTCATTTCCTTGTTTAGTTACTACCTAAGTTATTTTAATACAAAGAATTAGGTATATATTCTTAGGTAATTATGTATTCATTAACAATTCTAATAAAAGTGAAATGGATTTTCATTAAGCATGAAGGTATCCCATGTCCTTCTCTACACTAGATGCTTTGGGGAAGGAATGCAAATCTCCAGTTGGCCGGGCTGAGCCATGTGTCCCCACCTAGAGCCTGGGGTAGGAGGCAACTCCCCTTTTCTCAGCCCATGATCTTTGGATGGAAGGAGGGACTTCCCGAAGGAAATTGGTGTCCTGCTACCAACAGAAGGGAAAATGGAGATGGGTGGCTAAAAACAGCAAATGTTGTACCACGGAAGCCAATGACCTATTCAACCAGAGTGCAGGTGGTAACATTATCCCCATGATATAGACAGGAATTTCATCCTATGGGAGTAGAGGAGGAACAAAAATATGGAGGCTTTGCAGTGTTCCATAGGCCCCTCCTTATCAGTGAAATCTGACTGGGGACATTATTAGATTTATAAATCTGACTGGGGAATTCAACTGGCTTGAAGCTGTGGTGGTTGGTGGCTTTGGTCAGCTTGGGGCCTGTGTCCATTCGTTTGCTCTATGAATGAAGGTTATGTGCCCTATCTAAAATTGAGAAGCACATATTCTCAGCAGTATGTAGGAGTCACAGAAAGTAATCAACTTAGATTTTGAAGGACCCAGAGGTTTTCCCTGCTAGAATCCATGGATGGAGTGAGGGCATGTCTAGGCTTTGCTTCTCTTGAGGGCCTAAATGTTGGTGGTGTGTGTGACATACGAAATTCCCTTTGTTCAGCCGGCCAGTAACCCACTCCCACACTGTGTGGGAGTCCTGACTTTGCGTGTGTGTGTGTGTGTGTGTGTGTGTCCACATATTTTAAATTAGTTTTCATTATTAGATTTGTAAATGTACCAATTCTGCTTTTACTCCTGGGGCAAATGATTCATCATTTGAAGAGGAAATACAACGTGTAGCTAATAGGCCATTTGTAGTGACTCAATATTCTTATCTTCCCACTGCTCCAATGTTTTGATTCCAGATATTTCTACCACCTTAGAAAATAGGAGATCATTTTAAAAATAGAGAAAGAGGAAAGGAGAAGTTTGGGAGAAGGAAGGGAGGGAGGAAGACAGGGAGAACGGAACTGCAAGCCACCTTATATCATTAGGCAGCGATTTCTCCTTTTTAACTGTTAACCTGTAAAAGTACTTCAGGTTCATCTTACTTTCCATTTCCTTTGTTCTATAAGCTGCCCTTTCATTTTCATTAAAAAGGCTCCTCATAAGAACCTTAAGTCAGTGGTTAAGGAATGCGGCACAGGATTGAATCTTTCATTTCCTTTCTTTGAGCCTTATTGTGAGTACTTTCTCTAAATTCTGAACACTTTCTCTGACTCTCACGGAACTATTGATACTTAGTCCTTACTCCTTGGAATGAGAACTTTAAGTGCTTCTATCTTTAGCCATTCTGGGCTCAGAATAAGTTCTGAAATGAACACAAAAATACTTCTGATGCTCCATATTCATGACATCTTCCACTCCCACCCCCTAGGCATTTATAAGAAATAATTAAGCTTTTGTTATTGGCTTTTGCTCCTATGAAGTATCTTTACTGAGGGGGTGTTACTTGGGTAATGCTATAATTTATTAAGTGATGTGACTTATTAGGATAAGAAGCTCAGCTTTGCTTTTAAAATAAATATCTCAAATTCTAGAGTTCCTCCTTCAACCATACCTAAATGCAGTAATTCGTCTGTGGGCCCAGCATGGAGAACTGAAAAGTGATGTTTGATTTCTCCTTGGCAACTTGAAACAAATTGAATACAGTGCTTTAACATGATTTTGAGACATGAATATTTTCGAGACTGAACAAACTAAAAGCTTCCATTTTTGCAGAAGATAAGGAAATCTTTCTATGCTTTTCTGGGAAGCAGTTCCTCAGACACAGGTCACAGATAAGGTGGGTTGATCATCCATCTGGGGGCACCTTTATCTCATTTGCATTTAGTGCTGAGTGATCCTGCAGAGGCCTCAGTTAGATGAAGCCTGGGAGGAGCCTTTGGAGTCTTTGCATGAGCCCATCAGCCTGGGTTCACCCTTGATATTTTTGTAAATATTTTCTTTCTGATATACTGGAAATTGGAGAGATTAATGAGACAATTAAATTGTATTACTTCATATAAAAACTCAATTCAGGGGCACCAGGGTGGCTCAGTCGGTTGGGCGACCGACTTTGGCTTAGGTCATGATCTCATAGTTGGTGAGCTGGAGCCCTGTGTCGGGCTCTGAGCTGACAGCCTGCTTCGGATTCTGTGTCTCCCTCTCTGTCTTCTCCCCTGCTCACACTCTGTCTCTCTCTCAAAAATAAATAAAGATTAAAAAAAAATTTAAAAAAAACTTTTCTAAAAAAAGTTTTAAAAACCCCAGTTCTAAGGGGAGTAAAACCAATGATTCTGAGTCCTAGCTGCCTGACCTTAGAATAAACAGGTGAGGTCACTGAGCCAACAAAACATAGTCTCCAGCAGTGGCTCTCCACGTGTAACCCCAATACCCAATCCCCAACTTCCGACACGTTATTTACTTACTAGACACGATCTTTTGCAGTGTCAGGTTTCTTTGATTTTCTGAATAATTGCTATCACGTAAATGCAGATAAGACTAGGCTGAAACAGAAAACAAAATCTGTGTCTTAAAGTATAAAACAGTTCTGTGATAAACAGTTCTCTTTCTCACCGGTAGTGACCGAGTGGCTTTCTAGGCATCTCAGCAGAGAAGTTGTCTTAGGAGCAGAGGTAGAGACTGAGTTACCTATCTGCTTTGGTTCTTCGTCTCCCCCTCCCCCCCCCCCGTCGACCCCCCCCCCTCCCCAGGGGGGTCAGGCACTGTGTTTAGGGAAGCCATTCACAGGGCCCTACAGCCTGCCTGGGTTGGAGCCGCAAGGGACTGGTCGGCAATGTTTGACTTTGTGCTCAGGGGCCCTTGAAATTTTGGTAGTGTTTGCAAGTCCTGAAACTACTGATGATATTGACGTGGGAATATGGAGTCTATCCTATTCCTGTACTGTAGTAGCCATCACTACACCTACAAAACATGTTTTCTTAAAAACTGCGCCTTTCAAAGCCTTCAGAAAGTGACCAATATATGATTTTTGATCTTTAAAAATAATCGGCCCTCTAAAGACCTTAAGGTTTCAGCTCCCTCCTCCAATGTCTCTCTCTCTCTCTCTGTCTCTCTCTGTCTCTCTCTCTCTCTCTCCCCCTCTCCCTCTCTCTCTCCCTTTCCCCTTTGCTCTCTGTTTCCTCCATATCCCCTTTTGGGCACCCTGTGGCCTAATACTTTGTTTTTATTTCTTGATCCTTCTTTTTGTTGTCTTGCTTCTCCTCCAATCTCAACTAGATTGGGTAATACAAATATTTATTAGCATTTGAAGTTTTTCCTCCCGAAATTGGAGAGTTAGAGGGCTGTAATTCTGCTCTTAATTTATCGAATACCCTGTTTTAGAAACATGGAGAAGAGTGTAGATAATGTGGCTAATTTGTAAGTGACTCAAGCCAGTTAATACTTTCACCTTTTTTGGAGTATTTAACATATTTTAGCTGGGTTAGTGTGTTGTGTATGAAAATATGTATGTGGCTTATGTTGTGATCCAGAACAATAAATGAATCAGAATAAGAAAATTTTATCCAGCCCCCTGTGCTTTTGGAGGTATGTGTGGGAGGATGGCTTGGGTTTTATGGTTCTTATTTGTGGAAGGAGTATTTGAAGTTTTAAAGCACTGTTTATCTACATTCGTCCATTCCTCTTTTATTTGGGCCATTGTTCACTGCCTTCTTAGCAGAGAAGCAGATTCTGGCTGAGGGTGAAAGGCGCTGTTGCTTAAAGGGAAAGCTCAGTGTCAGTATCCGATGAAATGAAGGAAATGTCTACAGGATCTCTGGTCTTTGAACTTGTTTTTGTAGAATCTACTGAAGTGATTGTTTTGCACATATGGGTTTAGAGATCTCTTAAAGATTTGGGTTAAACATGTTTTACACGATGGTGCCCATTTTAATTTGGTAAGAATATAAGATCCAGAGAAATTCTGTTTTTGAACTGATTTTGCTATATATAGATTTGGGGGATGGAGATAGAGACAGACAGAAGGAGAGAGAGGCAGAGGAAAAGAGAGGGAGGGAGGGAGGGCAAGAAAGACAGAAAGATATAAAACAATAAAACAAACAGATAAAGAGGTAGCTATTGACAAGGCAAGAGGCAGGATCCCACTGCTTCTAGCTTGGTCTCTACATTTGCTGCCGCAGGTAGGATAAAAATGTGGTCAAATAGGCCAACTCCTATCTTGCTGAGATTTACCACATTTATCAAAATTTAGCATGCATATGATTTACTCCAAGATGCTTTTGTTAAAGATGCTGCATGCAATTTCCCTTTGCCCCCATCATTGATTTTTTTTTAAATTTTTTTTTCAATGTTTTTATTTATTTTTGGGACAGAGAGAGACAGAGCATGAACGGGGGAGGGGCAGAGAGAGAGGGAGACACAGAATGGGAAACAGGCTCCAGGCTCTGAGCCATCAGCCCAGAGCCCGATGCGGGGCTCGAACTCACGGACCGCGAGATCGTGACCTGGCTGAAGTCGGACGCTTAACCGACTGCGCCACCCAGGCGCCCCTCCCCCATCATTGATTTAGTAGATCTGGGGGATCTTCCGAAATGTGGGTCACGTTATTTCTTACCTGGAAACACTCAGCATTCTGTCTCTTGATTGGTAATTTTTTTTCAGGTAACTCATTCTGAAAATGAATGAAAAAAGTTATTTTCTAGCTTTCTGCGTGGCTGATGCAATGTACGCTTTTTACAAAGTTGCATAAGGTATAAATGCCAGGAGGGGCTTGTTGGTGGGGCAGGGAAGACTTAACACCATCCTTCCCAATAACCAGTGTGCTGTGCTGCCTCTCACCCTGTATGCATGAAATTCTAGAACAGCCTCTGCCACTGACCCTTCTATAATCACTTTTTATTTTCATCAGACATTTAAGAAGACGTTGTGTGTAAATAGCAATCCAGATGAGTTTTTAAAAATAAATCAGGGACTGGTCATTGGTAGCCTTTTATGTATTTTAATTGAAGGTAAGATGTCTTGTAGGGTTTGAAAAAATATATGATGTGTAACTAGAGTTTACATATTTAAAAAGAAATTAAGCCTAATTTTAAAAGAGTAAAAGTTAAACAGTAAAAAGTATGATCTTGGAACCATATTGTTGGGCTCCATAGTGTGAATAATGAATTAACCTCATATTTGGGTAATCTGTATTCTAACACCACTCCCTTCCTCAAGTCTCTTTGTACCTTATTTATAGAGTGCATTATGCTTAATCAAATGCCTATCAGCAAGTTGTGTAGACTTGAATGGAAATGTCAGAACCTAGCTTAACTAGCCATTTAATGCCAAGGACCAGCCACAAGCAAGATCAATTTAATGAGCTCACACTCACATATATTTCGGTCACGTTTAAACCACTTCTGGTCATTTAGACATATCTGAGAAAGTTTTCTATGTGTATGTAACGTACACACTACGTAGGCAGTAGTGTCTATGAGGAATAAAAATGAACAGCTATGAGTTACTTCTTAGTATTTAAGTAAAAAGTTGTTTTTCACTCTAAGAAACTATATCTGAAATGGGCTGGGGTCCAGGATGGGAAAAGCACAGACTCACACACTGCCCTTCCCCTGTGATACACAAGGTGAGGCCGGCCAGGAAGCCGCCAGCCAGGCCCCCTTGAATGCGTGTCCTTCTTGTCCCAGCCTTCCTGACCTTTTCATCTGTCATTGGTAATACTACCAGTCTTACCTATCCTGCAGATGCTATTGTGCCAATAAAATAATACCAAAAGTATAGAAATGGTCCTTGAAGTGTGTGTGGAGATATTTTGCTTGTGATGTTATCACTTTTACCCGGAAGACTCTGAACCAACGTTTCCTTATAGACGCCTCTGTAATCAAGGGGAAAAGTAGTGGTCCAAAAGTGAGAGCTTTTGGAATTGAAATTTAAATATAAAGTAAATAAGGGAGTGGTCTGTAATTGAGGATCGTAATGTAGTCTCTCGTTGAGCAAGTAGAATAATTAAATCATAGTCCCTTTTGTCATTAAATAAACCGATATCCCTTCTACTTTGTAGTGGACTGTATCTTGGGGTTATAAGGTGATCCTAACTACCTGGGTCTGCTTGACAGGGTTGGCCTTTGCTATTCTCTCATCTGTGCACCCCGTGTTCGGTTTATATGGGTCTCTGTTTCCTGCCATCATTTACGCCATATTTGGAATGGGACGTCATGTTGCCACAGGTAATAATTTCTGTCTATGTTTATGCTTCTCATGTTACTAATGAAAGCGACCCAGAAGTGCTCATTAGTTACTGATTACATTTCAAAGCAATTCTAACTTTACTTCTGACGACCTCAGCAAATATTAGGACAAGACATTTATCTCTTTGTGCCTCAGATACTCGACCCATACTGTAATATATTACTATATTATTATGTAATCAAGCTTATTTTAAAGATTCTTTGCATTTTTAGGTTGTAAAAAGGTCATAAGAGAAGGCCGTATATTTTGAATTTACAGTGAATTAAGAGAAATTATACACTTTGAGGGAAAGAAAATACTGTATAGAATTTAGTTACTCAAATTTTGAAAAATATTTTTTTGTGAAATCGATATTTGGACTGAAGGATCTTTTAGGTTTCTTCTCAGTTAGATTCTATAATGCCCTTTAATTAGTATATCTATTACCTTGCCTATCTCTGCATTACTAAATAAAAGGTGAAATACCACAAATAGTCATAATAGAGCCAGCTGGTTAAAAACCTGGGTTTTAAAGTTAGATGGTCCTGGGTGTATGTCTCATTTGTTGTTTACTATCTGTATGACCTTGGACAGCATTTTAAAGGCCTGTTTTCTGCTTTCTGGATAGTGAAATAAAAAAAAATCATATGACTGTAGTGAGAGTTGGATGAGATAGTTGATGTACAGTGTCTAACTTAGTACTTTCTAGAAAAGATTTAATCAGTTATTATTATTACAAAAATGATACCTTAGTCTTAAATATTAAATTAAAAATAATAAATCTGCTTTTAACTATAAATATCCATAGAGGCATTTCTATGTATTTTGTACCCTTAAGATCTCAGCCTCTAAGTATGTGTCTATTTCTTCAGTGGTCAGTTTGTGTTATTGATTGTGTTGGTTTCCTATTTCTGATGTAACAAATTACCATGAGCTCAGTGGCTTGACACGAGATAAGTTTATTATCTTACAGTTTTAGAAGTCAGAAGTGTGAAATGAGTTGTACTGGTTTAAAATTGAAGTGAATGAGCTTGTAGTTAGCTACTGAGCCTACTGAGGTTTTCATATTTATCATCTCACTTATACTTCCCCCAAGCCCTGAACTGTAGATATTATCGATAGGCTTTATGGATGAGGTAATGCAGACTCAGAGTAAGGTGCTTTAAGTCACATTATTGATAAATAGAGGACTGACATTCAAGTCCAGGCCATGATCTTAATCCCTGCCCTGAGGACATTCTCCATGCTCAGAGAGGTGGGAAATTGTAAGGCCTGGGAGGGAAGAGCAAGGAGATTGGTGTGGCTGTGTGTTGAAGGAAAATGTGTTTACGTAGGAAAGTTTGTTTGTTCTGTGGAGAGAAGGGTGGATGAGTGGGGTGCTGAGAAGAGTGTTTCCGATAAATCTATCTGGTTTTACACCCAGCAGATGGATTCAGCTTTAATGGTGGAATCCAACCATTGTTATCGAGTCCGTTACTAACAGAAGATTCCCCCACCCCCACCATCACTCCCTTTTAGGCACCTTCGCCTTGACATCCTTAATATCAGCCAATGCAGTGGAACGGCTTGTCCCTCTGAGCAGCCAGAACCTCACCACGCAGAGTAACACAAGCATAGTGGGTTTATCTGACTTTGAGATGCAAAGGATTGGTGTTGCTGCAGCCGTTTCCTTCTTGGGAGGTGTGATTCAGGTAAGTGGTGCTGCGACTTGGCAATGAAGAAAGGGAGACAGTGGAAGGACAGGCAGTTGGTGGTTTATTTTTATTCGTGTTCATGTCTTTGTCTCTTGAGATGGATGCAGCCCAGATGTGTTTTATCTTTATGGGAATACTGTCTACTATAAGGGTAGTTACTCTGTAAGTGCTAGTTGAATAAATGAATCAGAATCAAGAAATCGAAGTTCCAGGGAAGTAATTGTTGACTTTTCAAAAACAAGATTTCTGAAGAATGTTTTACAAAGTGGAATAGGCTTCCTTATAAGGCAGTGAGGCAATCCTTGTGTTCATACAGTGACTGGATCATCACTGCAAAATAAGGTAGAAGTTCCTGCAGTGGGAAGAGACATGACTAGATTTCTAGGGTCCTTCCCGATTTTCAGATTTTATGATGTTACCGCCTATAGCGGTAACAAGTGGTGTTTCATTGGTGCCACACACCGGCTGGTGTGAAGTCTTTCGACTCACACTGGCACCAGCCATTGCCCCTTTCAACCTCAGGCATCTATTTGGTTGCCAGGCCTGCTCTAGCCTGTCTATTCCTTCAAAATATCAGACTATGTATTTGCTGTCTCCAATCAGTTGTCAGAATTAGATAATTCAGAAGTGAATATAAAATAAATGTGGGGGCAGGGACTGACTACTAGACATTGAATTTGTCTGACAGCCATTTTGGCTTTTTCCTCTGCTTTCTCTTGAGTTACATGTACATAAACTTCCCAGGTGGCTGTTTTCTGGGTGGGCAGAGGCTCACTGTTACATTACACTGTAACATTATTTACAAGGTCAAAGATGGTATAAAGGTCAAGAAGGGAAAAAAGGGTAGTTGATGACTGCCTGGAATTGGAGGTTTAGAAGAAAAGATGTGATCTCGAGGGAAGGAAACACATTGTTAGAGTTATGTTGCCTTCTAGCTCTGTAAAAAGCGTGGGAGAACTGAAGATGTAAGACCAATACTAACTCCACTCTTCCTAGGTCTTTAGTGAATAGATCATCTGAGCAGCAGTTTTGCCTAGGAAACTACCAGACTGGAAGGCCAGTAGGTATCTTTTATGGCCATAGCGGTGCTTTCATGAAATACAAACTGGTTGAGCATCCTGTGACCTTCATTATATTTTTTTAAACATGGATGATGTCCATGTATTCTGACACTTGCACAGGCAGGCTCAGTGGCCTCTTCTGCCTTGATGGGCCACTGTGAGGCTTCTAATGGACATGTCATCTGTGTCCACCTCAGAAATAATGAGCCATGTGAACTGATGATTCAGAAATTGATATGTTGCCATAGATTTGGTATAGGTCTTCCTTGATTTCTGTTCATTTAAAATAAAATAAAAATCTCTGTATTAGCACAGCAAAGATAATACCACTACTCCTTCTGGTCCCATTATTTTCCATCCATGGCTTTCTTTGAGTTTATGGTTTTTACTAGGTTTGGACTTCCTCTTATTCTATTAAGCACAGAACAGGTAGTTTTAGGTGTATATTATTGCCATTTTTAAAAATCCAAGAGAGTAAATAATTAACAATAAAACCCAGTAGCCTTCTGGTTAGTCTCATTTTAACCATTTTCCATAGTTTAAAAAACAATCATCAGGTATTTTGTTATTATCTAGCATATTTGGATTAAGAATTCAAATGATAATAAAATATAAAAGTAAAAGCCAGGATTCAAACAACATAAAAAATTAATGTTTCATTTCTCGGAAAGAAACTCCCTAGAATCACAAGAGTAAAACAGGATATTATTAAAGATAATAAAAATAATTTGGTTTTCATGGACTTTTATTACATGTAAAATCTGGTCCAGAGAGTTGCATGTTTTGTCTTATAACTTCATCAAACATCTGCTTTCCTTTGTCTTTAGCTCTGATCCTGGATATGTGACCCACGTTTTAGCCAATTTTTGAACAGATGGCTGGACTTTATTTGACCTCCAAACTCATCTGTCCATTGTCAACCAGAACCGTAGGATCTGTTTGGGTCTGCTGGATCCAGCTTTTCGGTCATTTTTCCTTTCCTCCTTCGGATTTGAAATCTACTGAATAGGAGGGCAGTACCAAGGTGTCCAGCTTCTACAAACACAGATGGTGTTTGTTTACCTTGTCTTACTTATTTTTAATTCCAGCTGATGGAACTAGTTAGGTGAATAAAATTATATCGTTAAGGTGCTTGAAACCGTCACATCCGATGTGGTTCACAGATTGTGTATCAGTTGGAAATGCTCTCAGCTGTAAGTAAGCGATGACCCTACCACCAGAGCTTACACTATGTAGACATTTATTGCATTTTGTGTTACAAGAGGTCATGGAAACAGGTTCTTCAATGTCTGGCAACCCATTCAATTGATGAACTGGTCTGCTTTTTTGTTTTTTTGTGTTTTGGTTTTTGTTTTTTAATTAGATAGTAAGGTCTCTGTGACTTAGTGCTTTTCGTTTTTTTTCTGGTAGTTCACCAATAACGTTCCCCCCTAAGTTGTTGCTTTTATTTATTTAACTTCGTCTCCCTTTCAACTGTCTCTCCATTTCTTTACTTGACTTACATTCCTCAATATTGTTTTAATGATGCTAGTATGTCTTTCTCTTTAATTTTAACATGTCTGATGTTATTTTTAGGAGAAACTATGGCATGAAACAATAAAGGAGTTAGAATTAAGTTGTATGTTTATAGCAAACGGTTTTCATACCATAAAATTTCAGATTTTATTTTGAGAATTGCTCTTTTTTGCCTTTCCTCCAACTTTCTGTACACCCATAATATTTTGGTTTGCTTTGTATATTAGATGTTATTTGGAACACAGTGTTTTTAAGATTAATTACAGTATCTACATCTGTTTTCCAGTCTTCATAGCACTTAGCATAGCACTCTGCACATGGTAGATTCTCAGAAAAGTTAGTGCATTAGAAAATGAACTATTAGTTCAGAATCTGAAAACCAAGAAATAGCAGGCATCATGCCAGGTAATAATTTTGTGATTTTAAGAGAATTGAGTCTGACATTTGGTGACTTTAGTTACTATAACACGAAGAGACTATGAAAAACGGTACATTCAGAGAACTGTCATTCTCCCCAACTCATCCCCATTCTCCCTCTGATTTCCACTCTATTTTAACCCATCTCCTATGGGTGACCTATCTCAGTCATTTCTGGTTTATACTTTTACAAAATGAATATTTTCTTATTTACTCTTCTTTCTTACATGAAAGATAATCTTTTGTATTTGACTTTTTTCACTTAACAGTAGCATATCCTGGAAATCATTCCATGTCAGCTCCTAGAAATGCCCCTCATACTTTTTATTGCTGCGTAGTCCTCAATTGTATGGCTATGCCACTGTTTATTCAACACATCCTCCTCTATTTGGGCATATGAATTGACTCCAATATTTTGCAGTTGTAAGCAATGATACTGTGAATGTGCATATGTATTTTCATAATGTTGGTAGTGTCTAAGGTGAATTCCTAGCATGGGATTCCTGTCTCAAAAGGTCAGTGTAGTTTTGTTAGATATTTTCAAATTCCCTGCCAAAAGGGTTGTAGCCATTTGCAGTCCGACAGAAATACACGAGAGCACCCTCTGCCTCACCAAGAGAATGTATTGTCAGACTTAAAATTTTTTTAATGTTTATTTTATTTATTTACTTTGAGAAAAAGAGAGAGTGTGCACACGTACACACACACACACACACACACACACACACACACACACACGAGTGGGGGAGAGACAGAGAAGGGGAGAGAGAATCCCAAGCCGGCCTGCACTGTCAGCATGGAGCCCACTGGGGTCTTGATCTCACGAAGCATGAGATTAAGATCTGAACAGAAATCAAGAATTCCACACTTAACTAACTAAGCCACCCAGACGCCCCTAGATTTAAAAATTTTAATCAATCAGATAAGTGAGAAATGTTATTCAAGTGTAATTTGCATTTCTTAAATTATGAGTGATGTCAAATTATAACATCTTCGCATATATGACTATTTTGCAACAGTTTTGTGGATTATGTGTTCATATATTTTTCTAATTTTTGTATTAGAGTTTTGTTCCCTTTTCCCTCAAATTTTAAGAGTTCTTTATATATATGGATATTAGCCCTTTACTGTGATATATGCTGCAAGTGTTTTAATCTAATTTGCAAGATTTTACCAGACAATTAAAAAAAATTTATATAGTCAGATTTATCAATCATATTTTTAATTGTCTCTGGACTTTGTCAATATTAGAAAGCTTTCCCATGGGGTGCCTGAGTGGCTCCGTTGGTGAAGCGTCTGACTCTTAGTTTTGGCTCAGATCATGATCTCACAGATTTGTGGGTTTGAACTCTAGACTGGCAGCGTGGAGCCTGCTTGGGATTCTCTCTTTCCTTCTCTTTTTGTCCCTCCCCATTTACACTCTCTCTCTCTCTCTTTCTCTCAAAATAAATAAACTTTGTTAAAAAAAAGAAAGCTTTCCCTTTACACTAAGTTTATAGAAGAATTCACCATATTCTTAAAATTTTAATTTATTAAGTTCTTTTTAAAAATTTTTTTAATGTTTATTTATTTTTGAGAGAGAGAGAGAGCGAGCAAGTGGGAGAGGGATAGAGAGGGAGACACAGAATCCGAGGCAGGCTCGCTCCAGGCTCTGAGCTGTCAACACAGAGCCTGTCGTGGGGCTAGAACTCATGACCTGAGCCTAAGTCAGACACTTAACCAACTGAGCCACCCAGGCACCCCTAAATTATTTTCTATTTGATTTTCTTTTGCATTTACTATCCTGGTCAGTGTGGAATTTATTCTTGTGTGTGGTGGGAGGTAAGATCTAATTGCATTCTTTTTCCAATGGCTGCCCAGTTGGGCCAGTGACGTTTATTAAAACGCTCACCTTTGCTACTGTAGTTTGTAATGCTACCTTTACCATTTCCATACTTACTTAGACCTACTCTTTTCTATCCTATCCTATCCTATCCTATCCTATCCTATCCTGTCCCGTCCTGTCTCGTCCCTTCCCATCCCGTCCCGTCCCATCCCATCCCATCCCATCCCGTCCCATCCCGTCCCGTCCTGTCCTATCCTATCCCATCCTATCCTGTCCTGTCCCATTCCATCCTATCCTATCCTGTCCTATCCTATGTCTGTATATATATATTCTTGAGGCAGTAGCACCTTGTTTTAATTATTAAGACATGTAATTCGGTTTGATCTGGTAGGACTAGTTCACCTTTGCAGTTTTTATGTCTTAGTATGTTTCTGGCTATTTCTGCAAGTTTGTTCTTTCTTCTGAACTTTAGCTTCAACTTGTCTAGCTCCATTTAAAAAAAAACTTGCTGATATTTTTATCAAGATGTGTTAAATTGACATCTTTATGACATTGAATTATCCTATCCAAGAACAGGGGCCTTTCTTTTTGTCGCAGTCTAATTTTGTCAGACTTGTTAGTCTTTCAGGAGTGTTTCCTCTTACAGGTTTTGTACATTTATTCCTGAGTATTTATTCTTAAGTATTTAATCATCTTTGTTACTATTATGCCTGGGGACTTCTCTACCATTATGTCTTCTACCTAGTTATTGTTTCTGTCTATAAAAGATATTGATATTTTTCCATTCATTTCTTTATTTAACAAATGTATGTTAAGATGCTTTCAGCTGCAGAAAATATAATATCCACACAAAAGTGTCTTAAAAGATGGATTTTAGTGTTTCATATAACAAGAATTCTGGTGGTAGCAAAATTTCTGGTTGGTTAATTCAGTACCTGTAATTTCATCAATAGCCTATGCGTTTTATATCTCCCTGCTATGCCATCCTCGGCCGGTTACTTTTCTTCCTAGGTGACCCCATGCCCCATAACTGCATGATTCAAGATGTTGCCATCGTGCCAGGCACATCTCCTCACATAATCACAGCAAGACTCAGAAAAATGGCAGTTTCTCCTTGTACATTTTTTTTTTTCAGGAAGGAAAACTTTCACTAGAAAGTTCCCATTCGACTTCTCATGCTTAAAAGTATCACATGCCCATTCTTTTTTTTTTTTTTTTTTTTAAATTTTTTATTTTTTCAACGTTTATTTATTTTTGGGACAGAGAGATACAGAGCATGAACGGGGGAGGGGCAGAGAGAGGGAGACACAGCATCGGAAACAGGCTCCAGGCTCTGAGCCATCAGCCCAGAGCCCGACGCGGGGCTCGAACTCACGGACCGCGAGATCGTGACCTGGCTGAAGTCGGACGCTTAACCGACTGCGCCACCCAGGCGCCCCCACATGCCCATTCTTAAATTAATTGCCAATGAGGTGGGGGTAATATTACCATGATTGCCTTAGACTAATTAAAATTCACCTCTGGGGATGGAAAGGCATTCCTTCCTTGAATACCTCACAAAAAGAAAAGTGAACAAAATTGGAATGTTAAAGAACATGATAGTTGCTAGAAAGATTAAAATCAGTGCCAGCCACAAAATAACTTATTGGGTCTCTACCCTAGCCAGATATCCCTTAGACATAGGGACTACAGGAGGGAGAGAATGGGCTGAGGTCACTTTTCATAGAAGATACAGTCTGGTGGGAAGAGGGGTAACTGAACATGTCATTATCAGGAAAGCATAAATTATTTTTGGATGAAGAAAGTGAATAAGCAAGCTCCAGTATTGTGTACATGTACATATGGAGTGCTTTGGTCTATTAATTATATATCCTGATACCTTATTGAGTTCTTACTGAGTTGTTGGTTTTATTTATTTATTTTTTTTTACTATTTAAATGAGTTTTAGGGGCATCTGGGTGGCTCAGTCGGTTAGGTGTCTGACTCTTGATTTCAGCTCAGGTCCTGATCTCACAGTTTGTGAGTTTGAGCCTCACGTAGGGCTCTTAGCTGACAGTGCAGAGCCTGCTTGGGATTCTCTCTCTGTCTCTCTCTCTCTCTCTCCATCCCTTCCTGCTCCTCCCCTTGTCTCTTTCTGTCTCTCAAAAAATAAACTGTAAAAAAGTTTAAATGAGTTTTATTATTCATTAATTTTCCAGTATTTTATAAAGATATTTTTACTTCCTTTTTTTTTACAAAATAATATAATTTGTGATTTACCTTGTTCAGTTTCATTAGATGATATCTGTTATAATGGCAAATAATAGTGGAAACAGTGGGCTTTTTTGTCTTTTCTTGAACTTACTCAAAATGTCATCTCTGTGAAGATACTGGCCTTGAGAATGGAGTGTGTATATTTTACCATGTTAAGAAATTATTTACTGCTTTATATTTTTGAATTTTAATAGAAATTAGAAAGAGTATTGAATATTTCTATAGGTTTTTCCAGCACCTATAGAGATAATCATATTATTTTTTCCTCTGAAGTCTATTAATATGTTATATCATATTAATGAATTTCCTAGCATTGAACCAACCTTAATAATTTCTATTAAACATTCAAAAATAAAATTTAATAATTCCCACTTGATCATGATGTTATTATTCTTTAAAAGATTTTTTTTAATGTTTATTTTTGAGAGAGAGAGAGAAACGAGTACAAGTGGGGGAGGGGCAGAGAGAGAGGGAGACACAGAATCTGAAAAAGGCTCCAGGCTCCGAACTGTGAGCACAGAGCCCGACGTGGGGCTCCAACTCACAAACTGTGAGATCATGGCCTGAGCTGAAGTCAGATGCTTAACCAACTGAGCCACCCAGGCACCCCTGGTGTATTTTATTCTTAAAGTGGTTTTGGATTCTGTTTATCAAATTTTTATCTAGTACTTTTACATCCTTTTTCTTCAACAGTAGTGGACTACAAATTTCTTTTTTGTGCTCTTTATCAGATGTAGTTATCCATATTTTACTTTCTTCCTAACCTTTTATCCTCAGTTTTCTTAAGCACTACTGATGGGTCTAGTATTAGAAGGTTTGTAGAATCGTCCTTTTAAAAATATCTCATTGAAATAATCTGTTTCCTGGTGCTCTTTTTGGGGGTAATTTCTTGATAATGTTCTCTATTTCTTCTATAAAATCGGTCAGTTGCAGGACTCTGTCTCCAATATGGTCAAATTTGGTAATCTGTATTCCCTAGAAAATTATCCTTTTTATCTAACTTTTCAAATTTGTTTGTACATAGGTCTTTGATTTCTTATGATTTTCAAACAGTTTCTTGTTTTAATGTTTTCTGCTTTGACATTTTCTCATTTTATATTTGTGCTTTTATCTTTTTTTCTCAATAAAATTAGCTAGTGGTTTGTCTATTTTCATTCTTAAAAAAAAAGTAGGATTTTGAAATAGTATGTCTACTTCTTTCTATTGCTGCCTCTGCCTTTATCTTTATTGTTTCCTTTCTTTGGCTATTTTTTTTTTTTAGTTTATTTGTTCTTTTTCTAGTTTTTGAGGTGGGGATTCAATCATTTAATATAATTTAAAATTTTTTATTGATAAAAGCATTTAGTGCATTTAGTGAATTTTATCATGCTGATTGCTTGAAATGTTTTCTGTAGATTCTGATAGTGTTTAACTGTCAATATTTTTTAGAAATTCTGTACTTTTCAGTTTATATTTCCCCCTTTCACCCAACAATTACTTAGGAAAAGGTTATAAATTTCCAAATGAATGGGTCTTTTTGTTTTTCAATTTTGCCAATAATTTCTGGTGTTATTGCACTGTGGTCACAGAGTGCTGTTTGTAATATATCTACACTTTCGAATTTTCTGATGTTTTCCCTGTAACCTAACATATGATCAATTTTTGTAAATATTTCATGAGCACTTGGGGAAAAGATTGCATAGTCTGTTAGTATATAGCTGTAAGTTCTACCTTATTGGTTATGTTGTTAAGTTCTCAATACTCTTATTCTTTTTTGTTTGTTTGTTTACTTGGTCTATCTTGCACTGAGAACCATGCACTCCTTACTGTGGGCTGCTTTCATCAGAGTAAACAGACTTGCCTAGGAGTGATGTGATTACCTTTTAGGTAAGGTGTTTATATGTATGTCATAAACATAAATGCATTCAAATATGTCTCATTCATTGTCATTCAGGCAAAGAAGTAATTCCTGTCTCTCTTCTCCCTTACCATTTCTTTTATATTGCTAGTATAAAGTGCACGTATATAACCACAATAATGTAATGTGACAGGTTTCCATGTTGTAGATTAGGTAATGGGCCCTTTAAAAACAATTTTATTGAGGTATAATTGCCACACATAAATTCCACATATTTAGAGTGTGCCATTTGACAAGTTTTGACATACACACATACCCATGAAGCCATCACCACAGTCAAGATAGTTGTGACTCCCCCAGATTTTTCCTTGACACTTGACCTTCTTCTCACTGCTTTAGGACCCCCACCTGCCATCAACCATTAATCACTATAGATTAGTTTGTATTTTTTAGAGTTTCATAAAAATATACTCATTGTATTATTTTTTGTCTGGTTTCTTCCCCTCTGTATACCTTTATTGTTGTTGATTTTCTACATTTTTGTAACATAGCAGGGACCCCTGTGATTAGAACTTATGCAGTATGTGATTGTAACTGAACTTTCTGGTCTGGGAATCTTTTTGTTTCCATTTCTACCATCTACCTCTAAGGTACATTATATGTCTCATTTTGCAAAGGAAGTGTTTCTGCTGTAACTGACACAATTTTGTGTTATTAGTGTTACTTTTCAAAAAAAAAAAAAAAGAAAGAAAAAAGAAGAATTTTGTAGCCAAAAAACAGTAGCAGCCAAGAAAGGAATTGCTTGCTCACTCACAGAAATGGGGTGTTAATTTCCAGGCAGAGTGGCCCTGTTTAAAATGCCAACATCAGTAAGCATTTAGGTTGGGGAAACAAACACTCAGTAATAGTCAAGGCACTTTTAAAACCATTCTTCTCTTCTCCCTGTAGCTTTTATTATTCTCATGTTGGGCGTTTTGCCCATTCCCTTTTCCAAGAACTGAGAGGGGTCTGGGATTGTCCCCTGCCCATTTACTTCTGGAAGCTTTCCCAAGCTCTGCTTTTCTGAAGCAACCATGGAACAGGATTTCTGCCCTGGAGGACATGGGGATATACAGCTCCTTTGTTTGACAGTTGCACAAGCATGGGGTGACACAGGTGGGGGTATTTAGTGCCAGAGCCTTGTATTATTGTACTTGGTGCATTCTGGAAATACAGTCTTGTCTTCAGGGATGATAAAAACCAACTGCAGACCCAAGTAGGAAATTTTCAGTTACTTTTGGTTTTGTACTAAACATTTTTTGGGAGTATATTAAATAAGGGGATCGTGAGTGTAGACAGAGTTTAAAATACAGACTAGTTTAACCTGCCTATTCAACACATCCTATGTACTCCTTCCAGAAAAATCATTCACTTCATTCTTTTGAAGTGCAGGGGGAGGACAATCTGAAATCTCTTTTGATGATGTTACACTATCTCACAGCCATTTTATGACTAAAAGTCATTACTTTGTTTAATCTAAATCTTTCCAGCTGTATTTCTACCTAGCAAAGCTAAGAAGTAATACATGTAAAATTAGAATTATAATCCTTAAGTTTATAAAAATGAAAATCCTTCACATTAAAAACAATAATAGTTATTACCCTATTATATGCCAAGTTTTGTTCTCATTTTACTACATTTATTCACACATTCAGTCCCCATCAACATTTTATGAAATAAGTAATATTATTCTTCCCATTATACAGATGAAGGTACTGAAAGGTGAAGTGACTTATTCAGAATCTTATAATTAAGACCCGGCAAAGTAGGAGTTGGATTCCAGTATACAGTCTCCTAACTGCTACACTACATGGCTTTCTAAACTCATACTGAGGCAGAAGCAAGGAACTCAACCTAGTAACTTTTTTTTTCAAGTTTATTTATTTATTTTGAGAGAGAGAGAGAGAGAGAGAGAGAGCGAGCGCGCACAGGCAAAGGGCAGAGAGAGAGAATTTCGAGTAGGCTCCACACTGTCAGTGCAGAGCCCGGCGGGGGTGCTGGCGAACTGTGAGGTCATTACCTAAGCTGAAATCAAGAGTCAGACACTTAACCAACTGAGTCACCCAGGTGCCCCAACCCCGTAACTTCTAGGGCCAGGCATTTTGTTGGTTCTTTTCCACATTTCACCTCCTTAATAGTAGCAGCAGCCTATACAGAAGGCATGAGTTGAGTACTGGGGCAATGGCCTTGGCTGTGAAAACTGTGTACCTGCAATTCTCCAGGCCCTCACGGTACTTTTTCACATCACCTGCATGTCCTTCAAGGCTCGGCTTAAATGTAATCATCTCAGAGAAGCCTTCTCGGATATTTCTGGACATGGTTATAACTGATCCCCCCCCACTTCCTTTGGTGAGACATTGCTCAGGATTTGCATGATAGGATGCCTCAGACTACCAGGAAATATGTTCCACATATTTACACCTCCCTTTCTAGACTGTGAGTCTCTAGAGCAGAGACTGTTTATAATTCCAGCAGCTGGTATTTAATAAATGTAAGTCGAATAACTTGAATAAGAAAAAGGTCAATTAAATGTTAATGGTATCACTATGTTAAGTAGCCAAAATTGAATTGAGATTTTTTTTTCTAATTTACCATTTTCTCCCTTTATCCCTGCCCAGAAGATAGGGAATGTGTTTTTATATTGTTTAAACTGTAATGCAGTTCTTGATGAAAAAGGAGTAAGAAAATGTGTAATAATTTTCTAATTTGATTATGGATTTTGCCAGATCTGTCCAGCTGAAATGTGAAGACATAGTCAATGCAGTCTCCTACCTCTTCCCACAGCTGTCCCCCGGCCACCACCCAATGAACAATGAAAATACGACGACTTCCCATGCCCCTGTGTCTTTTAATACTGTCATGCTCCCGTCGTCCCATTATACAACATTGTCGTTTTCTCTAGCTGGGGCAGGAAGGAAGGCAGAAGAGTCAAATCACTGCCCACCCCTAGCACTCTTGATTCTCACTGCCTCTTGCATTAGAGGATTTTTTTTTTCTAGAAAAGTCTGAGAAATGAAAAGATTGTGATACTTCTTTCAACCACAGAATTCCAAATAAAGATAATTCTTACGCCCCGTGAGTTTCTATATTTGACAATAAAAAATCAAATGAACAATAAACTGTGTTTCCTGGACATATGATCAGTTTGCCTCTAGGTAGTCCAACGCGCGGCTCATTTCTGTTCTCTGTTCCTTCTGGGTCCAGTTGAGGTGTTCTCTGTCTTTTTTCCTCTGGTTGCTCCTCTTCCACTAACATTTTAAATGGTCAGTTGTTCCACATTTTATTGTCAGATTAATCCTCCCAAAGCCTAGCTCTGATTTTTGAGCCAGCGTGCAGCACACCTCTTGGCAAATTTAGGTGTTTAATAAATGTATGCGAGAGTGATGTCACTCACTCCTGCAAAACTCCCTTTTCACTACTTTTAAGGTGCTCCATATTCTGACTTCAGAATGTCTTGCTTTATTTTCTATTACTCCCCGTTGGCTAGCTGTGCTCCTTCTAAACTAGCAGCTCTGTGTTCTCTGAACATATCCCGTGCTGTCCTGCTTTGTACTCATATTCTTCCCTTTTTCTGGAAGGCTGTCTAATAACTTCTCTCACTTGGATTCCTGCTCATGTGTCAAGGCACAAGTTTACCCCTATCCAGAATAATTTCCTTCTCCCTCTGAAATCTGTGGCACATTTTCTTTCTCTCGCTTTTTTTTTTTTTTGAGAATGAGATAGAGGATGCTCTCCCTTGTAAGTAATTTGGGGAGCAGGGGAGGGGAAGAGAGAGAGAGAGAGAGAGAGAGAGAGAGAGAGAGAAAGACTCTCAAGCAGGCTCCACACTCAGCGAGGAACCCAATGTGGGGCTTTATCGCACAATCCTAGAATTGTGACCTGAACCGAAATCCAGAGTCCCACGCTTAACTGACTGAACCACCCAGGCACCCCTGTAGCACCTTTTCCATTCCTCTCTTTTATGTGTGTGCACGCTTGTCTTGGTGTGGTTATTTATGCACATGTCATACCTCTGAAGCCCGGCTGTCTGAAGCTCCTCTGAGGGTCCCTCTTTTCCCTTCTGCTCATGTGTGCACAACTCAGGTGCCTGCCATGCGCAGCATACAGTTTGGGGAGAAATGTGGTCTTACCTGAAGATTCTGTGGAAGAGGTGGAGAGGTACTTTTCTTTCCCTTTTTAAAAACGTTTTTGTTTTATAATAATTTTCGATTTCAGTAAAGTTGCAAAGAGGGTATACAGAGTTGCCACCTGCCCCATCCACCCAAATTTCCCCTATTAATGTAACGTCTCACATTAGTATGGCATATTAGCCACAGTTACTGAACCAGATTGATGCATTGCTATCAACTGAAGTCCATGTGTTCTATTCAGCCTTCTTTAATTTTTACCTAATGTTAATTTTATGTTCCCAGATCCCATCCAGTATACCACATCACATTTAATTGTCCTATCTCTCTTTTGGCTCCTCTTAACTATGAAAATCTCTGAGATTTTTCTTGTTTTTGGTTATCTTCATGGTTTTGAGGACTTCTGGCAAGCTTTCTGTAGAATGTCCCCCCAGTTGAGATTTGTCTGATGTTCTTCTCATGATTAGACTGGGGTGATGGATTTTTAGGAGGAAGACCAAGGAGATAGAGCGACGTTCTCATTACATCGTAGGAAGAGTATGGACTATCAATTTAATTTATAACTCTTGATGTTAACCTTAATCACCTGCCTGAACCAGTGTTTGTCATGTGCCTCCAATGTAAAGTTTCCCTCTTCCCTTCTCTCTCCCCCGCCTGGCACTTTCCACACTGTATTCTTTGGAAACAAGTCCACAGGCAGAGCCCACGCTTAAGAGGTGGGAGTTACCTTACATGAGGAGTTGAGATAAGGAGTGAGGAGTGTCTAGGTAAAGTTTTGGAATAATAATAATTAACTTACACAGGAGATTTCCCAGCTCTCTCATTTTTAAGATGTAATCAAGTATTTATATCAATATGGACTCAAAGATATTTATTTTATTCTTTGGGTTATAATCCAATGCTACTTTATTTATGTTGTTCCTCAAATTGTTCTAGCTTTGGGCATTGGGAGATACTTCACTTGGCTCCTGTGTCCATCCTTGACATACCCCCGTGTATTTGGTTCTTTGTTTTTGGAGCATTTGCTTTCTTTCTGGCACTACAAAATGATACGGAATCATATGTATATTTCTTTGCCCCAGGCCTATGGGTGATTGCTTAGAATCACCCACTTCTCCAGGGAACCCTCGTTCCTTTTATTGGAGAATGGTATCCAAGGTCAATATCTGGGTGCTGCGTGTGCTCATTGCGAACAGGGTGTTATTGCTTCTAGCCCTCTTGGCTGACTAAGGACATGTATGTGTATATATTAACCCATGTATATGGACATTATCTATCTATCTTCTATCTATCTATCTATCTATCTATCTATCCGTATCTATCTGTATCTTTTTAAACCTTTTCCCCCCAAGATACTCTCCCTATTGTAAAGGCCATAGCCTTAATGTCATCTGCAAAAGTTCCTTCATAAATTAGTGTTTTTTTTAATAATGAGGGGTGGGAATTTGGGAAAGCATTTTGCCTACCACACTGAGTTTATATTTCAGAACTGGAGTGTGCATTTTTCAAGTTTGTTGGGTTTTAAAAGTACTACAATGAGAAAATGCTTTGCATGGTCTGCTAAATTTAAAAAATCAAAGGCTGATCATCTATATCTGTCTTTAGACATGAGTTCCTAGATACCAACTGTAATCCCTTACCATATTGATCATCCTAGCCTAATGCCCTTTGCTGGGCTTCTCCAACAGTGGGAAACTTGGCTCCCACCATTCACCATCCATCTACTTAATTTTTAAATTTCAGTATATATGGATAGTGGTTTCAGATTGTTAACTCCTATCCCCATGGAAAATAAGTTTATCAGCTGGAATATAGTGTCTCTTTTTCATCGTTGGTTTTACAGACTTTACTCATTTCCAGAGTTCTTCACATGAGCATTTAAAAAAATAATTAAGTTTATTTATTTACTTTGAGAGAGAGAGATAGTGTAGGTGGGGAAGGGGCAGAGAGAAAGAGAGATAGGATCCCAAGCAGGCTCTGCACTGACAGTGCAGAGCCCGACATGGGACTTGAACTCAAGAACCTTGAGATCATGACCTGAGCTGAGGTCAAGAGTCGTATACTTAACCGGCTGAGCCACGCGGGTGCCCCTTTTGTTTGAGAATTTATGAAGACATGCTAACTAACTTGAATGGATTGAGATTCTCAATTTCCATTATGAATTGATTCTGGAAGTGCAGCTCATCAAGGAAGTGCACACTAATAGAACACATGAAAAACCGTCATTAATTGCTAAGAAACGTGTTGCATTAATATAGGGTGAACATACATTTTTTTAATTTTTTAAGTTTATTTATTTTGAGACCAAGACAGAGAGAGAAAGCAGGGGAGGGGCAGAGAGAGGGAGAGAGAGAATCCCAAGCCAGCTCCGCAACGTCAGAGTGGAGCCTGATGTGGGGGTTGGACTCACGAACCATGAGATCATGACCTAAACTGAAACCAAGAGTCAGATGCTTAACTGAGCCACCCAAGCACCCTAAACATGAGCAATCTTTTTTTTTTTTGCCACCCCTTTCAGTGAGGTTATTTCACCCATTTAGTCTGAAAAGTCTATATATTATATGATGCCATTTAAATGACACTCTGGAAAAGGCAGAGTTTATAGAGATAGTAAATATATCAGTGGTTTTCAGATTCTTTGTCATATTTTAGTCTGGGATCTCCTGAGCTCCAAATGATTTTTTTTTAATTTTCATACATTAAGGCTCACTCTTGTGTTGTAAAGATCTATGGGTTTTGACAAATGCTTATGTTATGTATCCACCATGACAGTATCATATAGAAGAGTTTCACCAGACTAGCAAATTCGCTGTGTTTTACTTATTATACATTCTCCCACTCCCAAGCCCTTGGCAACTACTGATCTGCTTACTGTCTCTATAGTCTTGCCTTTTCCAGAATATCACAGAAATGGAATCATTCAGCATATAGCTTTTTCAGACTGTCTTCATTCACTTAACAATATCACTTAAGATTCATCCATGTCTTTGCATGGCTTGATAGCTCATTCCCTTTTAGCACCGAAAAGTATGGAGTAAGGTTTTATATTTTCAATTCCGCAGCATGCAACTTCATTAGGTATCCATTTGACATTTTTTGCTCTTGGGTTTTCTGGCCACACAGACTTTTTTTTTTCCCCATACCCCCGTGCAGCACTCAATTGTTTTCCTATTGTCATGAGCACTTTAGCTCTCTTCCCTAAACCAGCATACTCTGTTCAGTGAAGAATACAGCTCCTAGCATTTTAGCTCCCACCCAAAGAGCTTCTCTGACTTTACCTTCCTAGTAACACCTACACTACAGTAACACCTACACCAACTTTTAACATTGGTGTAGTTAAAAGTGCCCCCTTCCGGGGCATCTGGGTGGCTCAGTCAGTTAAGTGTCCAACTTCAGCTCAGGTCATGATCTCGTGCTCTGTGAGTTTGAGCTCCACGTTGGGATCTGTGCTGACAGCTCAGAGCTTGGAGCCTGCTTCAGATTCTGTCTCTGCCTCTCCCATGCTCATGCTTTGTCTCTCTCTGTCTCTCAATAAATAATAATAATAATAAAAAAACATGAAAAAAAGTGCCCCCTCCCAATATCTTCATTTCACCTCTTTTTATGTTTTTTTTTTTTAATATTAACTGTATCTTTATGTCTGTATTCTGCAGCAATGCATGCCTAGCCCCTTATAGGTATTCAGGAAATATTTATTGAATGGACAAATAAATGATTTGGTGTAATGTAAAAACCAGATTGCAGACAAACTGAAAAAAAAAACAAAACCCTGAAATGCACGCTGTATTCCCTTGGGTAGGATAGTTGATTACTATATACTTCTTTTCCTTTTTCACTATTTGAAGGCCACTTGCAAAAAATGGCCTGAAATCTGAGATACATTCAATTTATATAGAACACATGGTGTTTATAGAAACATTTACCCAATAGTGTCACGCTAGTGAACCTTGATAATGTGTGTCACAGGTTTTCAGCATTAGCCCAGATCATCAGAATTACTGCAAACAGCTGAAATATATCGATTGTATAACATTTATTTTCTCATAAAACATTGCATGGCCAAAGTTTGGGAGTTGGCTAGCCAGATTAGAGTTATTGTCATCTATATTATTGTAAAAGGAGCTGAAGTGGTTGTTTATTAAGTCATTAACTTTTTTTAAAAAAAAGTCCTTAACATTGGTATAGAATCTAAATACTGGGCCTACAAGCAAAATAGTCTAGAAGGATCCTCATCTCACATATTTAAGTTCTAAGATAATCTTGGAAGCCACATCCGTCTGTGGGTGCTTCTAACAAAACCTGCGTTGCATGGATATTTGCTACATTCAAGCTGTGTACGTCAGCCTTTATATCCTAGAGCCTTAATTTTGATGTGGATGAACTGTTAAAATGTGAGTAGTGGGGAAAGCGGAGTTCTTAAATTTCTCATTCTTCTCTTTCTTATTCTTCTCTTTCCCTTCTTCCTCGTCCTCTCCCTCTTTATCCTTCTTAAAATTTCCGCCATTGTCTTGGGTTCTGGAGAATATAGTCATCCAGAAGAGAGTTATTTCTCTTCAGCTAAATCTCACATGTTTGCAATCATCCTTCACATACCCAGTGGTTTGTGTCAGAAATGAGCTCTTCAGGGGCTTGTTGACCTTTCAGAGTCGAGAATTCTCCATTTTAGGGAATTATCCCTTGCTGGGAAGATTTTCTTTTAAGCATAAAAATGTGTACAAGTAGAATATTACAAAAACACTTTGAGTCTTTAGCTAAGTTTAAAGGAGGGTACTCCATCTTTCCTGCTCTCTGTTGCAGGGTATGTGTATGTATTTTCAATATGTGGAGTGGCTGAACTCTTCATGTCTTGTACTTTCCTGGGCCCTTCCATTTGTAACATTAAGGTCATGGAAATAACTAAGAAGCTGCTATGAGTAGACAGTGGTTAGCCGGAAGTGGTTGATGAATGACTTCAGGTTAAGTGACCTTTGTTTCTCAGGCACGAAAAATCATTAACTCCTCTAAAAAGATGATAGAATTTAGGAAACAAATATTAAACAGAAGGTAAAATGATGATGGTTCATACAAGGCTTCCCAAAAGAGTTTGCTTCTCAAAATAAGGTAAGATTTCCTGGCATACAGATAAGAACTTTCCAGCATTCCACGTATGCATAAAATTCCACATATGCAAACAGGTTTCACAATTTCAAAGATTTGGATTGCTTGTCTGCTGCATTTAGATGAATTGAAAATCCAACTCTCTGGTGTTCATCTTACCCCAATAATATGCTAATTTTGTCCTTAGGGCCTGTAAGAGTTAATGTCATAAGTTGGAATTTACTTACTAGTAGATAGATGCTTGGGGAAAATTGGTTCAGTGTTTTTCTTAACTGATTGTGTTTTCAGGATGAAAATCAACAGACTATGAATCAAGAGTTGCCAAGAAGATCAGTGTGTTCCATTTGTACCTATACCATTGATTGCATATTTCCCTCAGGACATTTCTACTTTGACAAACACACACACAGTTTCTTAAAAAAAAAAATGTTACTAGCTGGAGTTGCTGCTCGGGCTTCCTCTGTTGGCAGAAACAGAATGCCTGATTTCTATGTTGGCAATCCAGATTATTTTTTATTCTATATTGAATAAATGGGGCTGCTAAACTGCAAACAATTCAAATACATTTCTTTCTGCACCTATAAATTCTTTCAAGTTTTCCTGAGTTGGGAAATGTGGTGAGGCCCCTTCTATGTGTTCAAAACTGTGGCTGGTTTCTTATGATGAGTAAATATCCATGACATCTCCTGATGTTCCTGTGCCTTACATATTTTGCATGTTTTGTAAGTTTTGAAGTCCTTATATTATTTCACATTCACTTTATAATGATTCTACAAGATAGATAGCATAGATTTCAGTCTAATGGCTTATAGATGATGATGAGGCTCAGAAAATTTCAGGAGGTTTTCTACAGTCACAGAGCTAGGACATAGTGAAGCCAGGATCAGAACTTCAGTTTTCAGATTTGAGCCCAGAAAACTCTACTCTGATGCAAGTTCAGAGCATTATCGCTTTTGGTCAAAGGACATTGCAATATGATAGAAATGATATATTTTGCAATTTATGCTCTAGTGTTAACAGCACTTTATACTTCTCTTTTTCATCACTGTCACCTCTTCACAGAAGGAGATCTCATTGCTGTTCTGTCCTCTGATTTCTTTAATAACTAATCTGATTTTCCAAAAAGAATTTTAAGACATGACCTAAATATGGTAATTAACACACTGAGAGGATATATCAACATGACCCGCTTTGTGTCCCTTTTCCAGTGTGGATACTCATGAATATAATTTAATGTTACTTTCAAAACACTGAATTTTATGTTTTGTAGTTTAAAAACTTTTTTAATGTTTATTTATTTTGAGGGAGAGAGAGTGTGAGTGGGGGGGGGGGGTGCAGAGAGAGAGAAGGAAAGACAGAATCTGAAGCAGGAAGCAGGCTTGAGGCTCCAAGCTGTCAGCCCAGAGCCCATTGCGGGGCTCCAACTTACGAACTGCAAGATCATGACCTGAGCCGAAGTCGGTTGCTTAATTGATAGAGCCACCCAAGCATCCCTGTTTTATAGTTTCTATGACTGAGTTTACACAGTAGTATTCAGTCAAAGGATAGGCCACCTTCTAAAAGCTCTCTCACTGGCAGAGGAAGAACACTAACCATTGCTATGTTAATAGGAGAATTTTGGTTCCTTTGGTCATCTTTTGCCCAGCAGAACTCAATGCACAGCTTCTACTCAAAGTTGATAATTTTGTTTGGTCATGAAACACAGTGGTAGGAGTAGCAAGGAAATTTTTAAGCAAAATGACTTTTCTGCCTATTCTTGGGTTTCTGAATTCATATCCCTTTAACCTAGCCCTATCTTTTGTTCTTCTCTGCCTATAAATAAGTCCTGATACCTTCTTATTATTAGTGGCCATTTAGAACTACTTGAGAGAGTTTCTAGTCAAAGAAGTGTTGCCGTTTCTCAGGACTTGGGAGAAACTCAGGAAATGGCTTTTTTTTTTTCTTCATTGCTTTTGAGATTTTAAACCTACTGGGTGTGGGGTAGTGAAATTCTGAAATTTCTTTTAAATTCTGAAATTTTTTTTTAAAGTATGATAAATGCAAATTTAATTTTTCTCCACAGAGCCCCATATATGAACCGATTCGAGTATATTTCCCTTTTTTATGACTTATATGATGAGGAATAGAGAAAAAAGGAAAAGTCAATATTCAGGGGAACAAAACGTGTTCACTTTAACCGAAGCAATTACATTGTACCCAATAACATTTGGAAAGCCTTGGAACCTAGTTATGTTCTCAAGAAAACTCAAGATACTGGATATATACAATTTAAGAAATCCATTTCACATCGGTTCTCTACGTCTGTGAGAAATGAAAATGAAAATGTGTCAGGTAGTAATTCCTCTAGGAACCTGGGGAAATGTCATTTTCCTTTGTCCTCTTAGGTGGCCATGTTTGTGCTACAGCTGGGCAGTGCCACATTCCTGCTTACAGAGCCTGTGATCAGTGCCATGACAACTGGAGCTGCCACCCACGTCGTGACTTCACAAGTCAAGTATCTCTTGGGAATAAAAATGCCATATATCTCTGGACCACTTGGATTCTTTTACGTGAGTTTCCCATATGTCTTTGTTCGTGTGTTTTGGGAGTGTGTTTCACAAAGTAGAATCTGGTTAATTCTAATACTGTGTTGAAGGACCTTGGGTTTAAATACAGTCTTTTCGGATACTTGAAGTGTGATTTAGGATACAAAACTAGTTGAACAAATTCTATTGATTTTGGAAGAAATTCTGTACAACAGTTGAGTATGGTATAATTTGGGGTCATGATTAGGAAAAAATAACTGGAATTTTTTTGAGAGTCAGATATGTTGCCAACTTCTCATGGCAGCCATCTACTGGGGTTGTGGCCCAGTTTAACTACAGTACGCTCGACCACATTCATTCAGTGTTGTGAACTCTGGTTTGGCTCAAATCACAGGCCTGGTCAAGAATTGGTGGCTGAAGCCCCAATAGCAGACAGTTATTAAAAGTCATTTGAACAGAGAAAGGAACCTAGGGCCAGTTTCAAGATGTTATCCTAATACTACTCCATTGTTTTTGTGTCTTTTTGAAGCTGACCTAAAATCTATGACCGCTCAGGAAGTCACATCCTATGGGAGCTTTAGAAGAAAATGAATGTCTGGTTACTAAACTTGAGGGCAACAAAACTTCCTTTTACTTAATTTTAATTTACTTAATTTTACTTAATTGGTAAAGGAAGAAAAAAACATTTCTTTCTACTCTCTAGGTTCTGAGCTGTGGGCCCTCTAACAAAAAATAGATTAACAAGAGAAAACCAACAAGTTTATTACCATGTATATCTCATACATACATGGGAGAAACTCAGAGATGAGTAACTCAAAAGAGGGGGCCAGAACTTGGGCATAAATACCATCTTCACCTAAAACCCAGGAAGAGAGTGTGGGGAGGCAGGTTATGGGAAGGGGACCATGAAAAGTACTGTAAACAAGGATAAGGTTTGCTGTGCAGATGCTAAGTTGCACCTTCTCCATTGATAAGAGTTTCTTGTGATTTAGAGTCCTCCTTTCCTTCTTAGTACCCAGAGAGAGACACCTTACAAAGGGACATTTCCTTTATAAATGTAAATTTCTCTTACAAAAGGGTAATTTGTACTCTTCAGAGCTTCCTTGCATCTGTTGTTTCTCCAGATAATAAGCTGAAAATAATCCTAATGTCAAAGAGGCTTATTTTGAGGTGGCATATTTTGGGGTGGCATATTTGGAGCTCCCACAGTGTAATACTGTATGCTAAATAACATTAATGTTTTATAATGAGGGTATTCCTACCCTCAATTTTCTTGATCTTAAAGGCTAAATGTTAACATGCAGAAGTACAGTAATTTCTTTATCGAATCCCTGATGTTGAGGTGGTTTGTAGTGTTTCACTCTTATACACAGTCTTGTACACAGCCTTATGAGGATCTTCGTTATTTGTGTGTTATGATCTGTATCACCAATTATTTCATTAGGATAAATTCCTAGTGATGGAATTACCGGATCAAAAGGGTATAATTCGTTTTTTTCTTTTTTTTGCCAAATTTCAATCTAAAAAGTTGTGCTAATGAATATTGCACTCTCATTCTATCATCATCAACTCTGATTGTTACTGTTTTTAAAATTTGCCATTTTGGTCTGTGAAAAGTAGGAGTATTTATCTACTTAAATGTGTGTTTTTCTGATTAACTGGTAAAGTGGTCAATAAACAATAACAATTGGCAAGACGGAGCTGGGCGCTGGTCCTGAATTTTTGTTATGTAGGTAATATCCTGCTCAGTGATTCATTCATTATAAGAAAGCTTAAAACTGAAACAAGAACACTGGAACAGAGCCTGGAGGCAACATAATTCCATGCTCCAGTACAAACAAGAGCAGACCAAAGTAGCTGTAAGCTGTCAGGTGACCGGTGGAGTAAAGACTTGGTGACGCCAGGTCTACCCCCACAGAACCGCATCAGCACTAGATTCTGCTTTGACCTCCTTGAATGGGGTGCTCCTCTGTGCACGTGAGGTGAAAGGAAATGTGAGCGGGTTACAAATTAGCCTCTTCAGTCACTATTCACCTACACAAATAATCATCCTTCCTTTTCCTGGTTCTGTTAACAGAAGCAGGGTCGCCGGATATGGGAATGACATTTAGCCTTTCAGCTTGCTTTTCTCACGGCAGTGTGCCTAAAATGCTACCTTAAAGGGTTTTGCGTATGATTTTGTTTCCCATCCTGTTTTCTTGTGAGGAAAACTGCAAGCGAGTTAGTCTTTACTTTGTGGGTGAAATACCATGTGGCTTTTTGGGGTGGGGTTAAGTTCTCACAATGAAAGAGAATCAGATCTAAAAATTGTTGCAGGTGTCTGACTTTAAATTCACACTATTCCGTTGGTGGAAGTTGCTGTGCTGTGTGTTGAGGGAAAATGAAGAAAGTTGCTCTTGCTTTTCAATGTCACAGAGTCCTCCAGCGTTTAGGCTCCTAGGTTGGAATGGTGCCTGGATTCTTCGCCGGTGTTTTGAAATGAATAGGGACATTTTAACGTCAAAAATCGTGGCAGTCTGACCTTTATAAAGATCAAGAAATAAGTTGTGCATCATGTGTAGGTTATACTGGGACATCTGCAAAGTGAGCTTTGGTGTAGTTAGGCTGAAGAATCTGATGATGATAATGTGTCCTCTGAACTCGCCCCTGCATCATGTGGGTGGGATGTGAAGGAGCAGAGCTGAGCTCAGCACAGAACGATAGAACAGAGGACAAAATGGAGGCCTTGGTCACTTGGTCAGAGAACCCAGAGGAGAGCGATTAACACATTTGGGGGATTTTTCACTCCGACTGTGCTTCCGACCTCTGAGCTTTTGCAACTGTTATATCCTTTTTGAAAGCCTCAGGCTGATGGGAGATAAAGATATTATTTGGGACATAAATTAATATCTAGACCATTTGAGGTTCTTGCACAAGGAGCCAGTTATCACTGCTAATTTTCTCAGCTAGAACCCTCATCTTTCTTAAAAGAACACAAGTTTGGCCAATCAAAATGTTAATTCTGGTAGTAGCAATCCTTAATATCAGCTTTGAGAGAAAACACAGCCTTCTGCCCTTATCCTGTTCTGAGGTCACTGTAAGTTTGGCTTCTCAGTGTCTTCTACCTGGGCGATGCCTGATTCTGTGCAAAATCTCCATCCCTTTGGTGGCTCTGGGCTGGTTGGTGTTCTTGCCTCAGCAGAACATTTTTATTTTTATTTTTGTAAGTTTATTTATTCTGAGAGAGAGAGAGAGAGTGCAAGTGGAGAAGGGGACAGAGAGAGAGACAGAGAATCCCAAGCCGGCTCTGCACTAACAGTGCAGAGCCCTATGTGGGACTCAAACTTATCAACCCTGAGATCATGACCTGAGCCAAAGTCAGACCCTTAACCAACAGACCCAGGTGCCCCATGCAGAACACTTTTAGAGAACAATTTGAATCAGATACAGGTGCTGGTACCGTGCTCACTTCTGCCCTGTCAGGTTATAGGAAAGGTCTCTGGCAGGTGTTAAGAAGAAGATATGCCCTAATGCATTTCCGTTTTCTGTGTCTGTAGATCACATGCGACCAATGCTAGCTAAGCTCAATAGTTAGACCACTTTTTCTCTTCTACCTGAAAACTGTTACCCAGCTTCATAAGATGAGGGGCTCTCCCAAAAGTGTTAAACCCCACTAAAGCTTTTTGAGTGCCTTGGAATTTCTAGGGTCTTTCTATGCAGATGGATCCTCTGGAACACTATTATGATGCTCCTATATTTCCAATAATAAGTGGATGGAATTAGGCCTAATTCATCTTTTTTTTTTTTTTTGCCTTCCTAAATCCCTTCACACATAATGCTTTACTTTTCCCTTTGTTCTGCAAGTTTTATCTCTAAATTCATATACTTCTAATGAATTTAAATTATGGCTGTTTCTTAATCTTTAAAGGAGTGGGTAAATATCAGTTTTTTTCTCTGATTTAACTTTTAGCTCTGGTGATTTTATTAGGGCCCATACAACCAAGTAGACACTAATTGATCTATCTTTTCTTTTCCTTAGAAAGAGGCAACAGGGGAAAGAACTTTAGAATTTTAAAAGCCCAGATTCAGATCAGAACTCTGGCTTTGACCAAATGACTAAGTATCTTTGGCTCCTGCTCTATAAATTGGTGATAATTATACCTATTGGGAGTCATTTCCTAAATGAACTTTCTGGAATAAAATAAGTGTTCATTAAATAGAAGCCATTATCTTTATACTAGTAATTCATATTGGATATAACTAAGATTTTTTTTTAAAGTGCTACTTATGTAATAGATACTCTTATCTATTAATAATAGTAGAATAGTAATAGATACTTTTCCTATAATCTGCGGAGGACTCAATCAAATAATCAAAGCTAAATAGTAAAACAAACTTACTTCTCTTTTTGCAACTTAGAAATATGACTTCGAAATTTATAAAACTTTAAAAAATAACTATATCTGCTCTTAATAAGGGTTAGTCATCAGAATTGAAGAAATTCTGTGTTTTAGTTTATTTTCATTGAAAAATATTTCCATCTATTCAGCTCACCATCCCCAACGGTTATAAACTCGCTTAATAAGTTATAAACACTGCTGGAATATATTTAAAACTAAGCAGAAGCAATAAGATTACGAAGGTCAATTCTGTCTTGCGACTCTGGCTCACCAGTTACATTGTTTCATTCCTGTTGTTCTTAAGATTCAAATATTTGACTGATAGTTGGTTCCCCAAACAGATAAGAGGGAAAGTTTAATTCTTCTCTAGAATAAATTTTTTTTAACTGAGAAATGATAATGTATCCTTTTATTAGAAAGGATGTTTCCCCAAAAGGCACAATAAAAATTACAAAAATTCCTAGTTCATATTAGCACATGTGGATTTCTTTGAGATGGCGCCAGTGTCTCGGCCTGTAGCAACATATGATAAATTTGGCAAAGTTAGTTTCACTGGCATGGCTTTATATGAGTACTGTTCTAAATAATTATGTACAGTTCTGTACATTAAACCAGAGAGCACAAGTTAAGCTTGGCAATATATTCAACTACCCTTTTTGGAAGTTTTTATTTCCTTCCTTAAATATGAGGAGTTTCAAAACTGAAAAACAGTTTCATTCCTGCCCCCATCCCTGAAGTACAAGCGAAGCACTTTTCTAGTGTGAACATCCCTGAAGGCTGCAAAGCAGGAACCAAGAATGTTAATGAAATGGGATAGAAATGTCAGAAGGAAATCGGAGCCAATGAAACTTTTTTTTTTTAAATAGAGAATGAGATCACAATTAAATATGTACAAATGAGGTTTATGTGTGGAGAATAAATCTACTTTGAAGACCTAAGCCCTCTGGGAATTCTGAATCAAGAACACACTTTGGTGGTTTATGAAAGCCTATGTTTTCTCTGCAGTTATTGTGACATGTCTATTGTGAATTGCAGGGATGTTCAATATACTCTGAAAAATGGACAGAATAAATTGAAGGGAAAGAAAATGAATGTTCATCTGCAGCTTGATTCAATCAGTGATGCAGGGGATAGAAAATGTGGCAGGTTTAACTTGGGTACGGAACAATTATATGGGTATTTGCAACAAAGGTTGCTTTACAATTCTAAAGCAGAGGGCAACTATTTTTGCCACTCGACCATCTTGGGTTAAGCTCTCTCTATCCCCCACAATTCACTGAAAAATGCAGCACTCCAAAATCCATGCTCAAGTAATTCAACTTAAACTTAGTGTTCTAAACAAGCGATGGCTGGATGCCACCTGGGCTGTGGCAAGCTTGGTTGTGCATGTTGTGAGTTTCGTGTACCCAGTGTTGTCTCTCGTGTCTAACACACCATACTTCCCCTAGTTCACGTTTTGGTTGCAGACTTCATTTATCCCTTAAAGCAATACTGAATGGATTTATGCCCAGTGTGAGAAGCGCTTATTGATGAGAAGTTTGCATATAATTATGTAAAAAATAATAGAGTGTTGTGTTTTCTTTCTTCCTTTTGAGGTCTTGTTTGTACTCATGAAAATACAGCCTAGGGTTAAATTTTCAGCTTCATATTTCTGTTTGTGCTACTTTAGGATGTAGAGGGATTTGAGGCATTTGATTTAACAATGCTTATCTCAGAATGTTTAATGATATAATGATATGCAGGCAAAGTTTATAGGAGACATCAAATTCCTAAGAACAGGGAGAACGAGTCCCAGCATCAATTTTGGAGGGATTGGAGATGGCTTTAGGGATCCCTAAGCAAAATCTATATCTGCTTAGAGGTGGGATTCAAACATAATAAAGTTGAAAGTGAGTTGGAGTAGGGAGAGGGCATGTCTGGGCAATTGTAGGTCATGTTTAAAGGTCCCAAGGAGGTGAAAGCTGACTTTAAGAACAAAAGTCAGAAAAAAAAAAAAAAAAAAGCCAGGGCTGACAGCAGACTTCAGTCTCGTCACCTGCCGGATGGGAGAGTTGGACTAAGTGTGAGGCTTCAAAATCAAAAATGTTCAACAGACTAATCTGGGGAGATTTTCCAAACTACACGTGGACGGGAAGAGATTAGTGTGCATCCTTGAGTCAAGAACCACTAGAATTGATTTCCTTAGTAAATATTAACTAACTGCCTCATAGGCATTGAGGATGCCTTTGAAAAATAATATTCCTGTTCCCATGGAGTTTTATTGAAATACTGAAAGGGCAGGAAGTAGGGCAGGAATAGGCAGACTGGTGAACAGAATCATCTCAGATAATGTTAATGAAGGAAGCCAGGTTGTGTAATTGAATGTGGGTAACGTGACAAGTGAAGGAGAAATGATAAGACTCACCTTTTATTAACTGGGAAATTAAATGAGTCATTGCACATAAGATGGGTAGCCTCGTGCCTAGAAATGTTAATTCTCCCACTCTTCTAGAAAGTGATGATATCGAAACAGTCTCTCCCATTCTTTCTGCCGCAAGTTTCCCTCCCCACATCGCTTGTGATAGCAAAAATGTGAAAATTCCTCTCCATTTAGGGTGGTAAGAAGGAGTTAAGGTGAATGCACTGTATGGATGCAAGGAGGCTTTCACCAGATATGCATATGTTAAGAAAAAACAGTCGCGGTCCCTGTACTCGCAGCTTTTAGAATCAAGTTGGAAGGCTTTCTCGCTTGCCTTGCATGATTCTGCTACTGATGTCAAAGATGCAGGGCCAGGAGTGAGAAAGGTTGGTTTGCCTGAGTTGCGGCCAGGTACCTCGACATCCCACCACTAACAACCAAAATCAAAGACTGCATGTGCCATGGTGGTCTCCCCTTCAAAGGGGTGGTGTTGCCATTCCAAGGAAAACAGGAAGCACCAGGAAAGTTTGGAAAAATTGTATGCTGGACTGGAAGAGAGGAGTAGTGAGTGAGTCACTGGTAAACTGGTAAATGTGCTGGTCTAGGCTTCGGGGCATCTGCATCGCAGCCCCGACTCTGTCACTTGCAAGCCAAGTCACCTAGTAAGTCATGAATCTTTACAGCCTGGATTTCCACATCTACAGAATGAGTCTGTTCAGCTGCTTGATTATTGAGGCCTTTGGGGCTCTGACAAGTGTCTTCTAAATACTGCCTTTGTTAGGCACTTTTGTTGAGATCCTTACCACAGCTATCCGCCATGCCTTGTTATCTGGGAGAGGTGCTTACATCAGCTGGCTGTCTCTCTTAATGGTATTAATCATGTAGTGATTGTTACTAAAAGCTTTCTGTTTAGTTTCACCTTCTGTCTTAAAAATACTTCTATCTTAGTTAACTGGAAGAGAGGGTGATTAGCTAGGGTATATATGAAATTCCAAAGGGAAAAGATCTGAGTCACCCATACCTCTGTGGCAGGCTGCCGCCACGGTTAGATGGATCTAACAACAAACGTGGATTTTCCCACAGCTCTGGAGGCTGGACATCAATCATCAAGATGCCGGGACAGGTGGTTTCCTCTGGGGCCTCTCTCCGTGGCTTGCGGGTGGCCACCCTCTTGCTTCTTCACCTGGTCTTCCCTCTGTGCGTGCGTATCGCTGGTGTCTCTGTATGTCCTCATCTCCTCCTTTTATAAGGACACCGGTCAGATTGGACTAAGGGCCCATGCTAATGGCCTCATTTTCATGTAATTACCTCTTTAAAGGCCCTCTTTCCATGTATAGGCACATTATGAGGTACTGGAGGTTAGGGCCTCAGCTTATGAATTTTAGGGGAGCACAGCTGAGTCCCTGACACCCTCTTTGAGTTATCTCAGCAATGAGAAGCGTTTGACTTGATGACTATGTTAGTGTCCTGTGAAAACTATTGCAGTTTGCCAGGAACCTGGTGGCTTAACCACAGAAATCTATTCTCACATTCCTGGAGTCCAGAAGTCCAAAATCAAGACATTAGCCTGGCCACGCTCTCTCTGGAGGTTCTAGGGGGAAACCTTCCTTGTCTTCCAGCTTCTGGTGGCTCTGCACATTCCTTGGCTCCTGGATGCATCACACCACACTGTGCCTCTGTTACCACAAAGCCTTCCACTCTATGTTCGTGTCTTCTTCTCTTCTGTCTCTTATAAGTGCGCTTGATGGATTTTAAATATATGTCTGTGCACAGATGATGCCACATGTGTTGTCAGACCACAGGCTGAACACATGGTAGCAAGCATTTATGAATGTTACTATTTTTTTCTAGACGGATTCTTGGTTTTGTGCTTAATGATAGACTCAAAGTCATATAGGGGGAATCAAGACCCGTGGATTACAGATTAGTACTTTCTACCTATTATACAGTAGCATACTGACAGATTTATTAAGGATTGTACTATCACTCTGTTGTTTCTGTAGTGAAACAGAAAGTGATTTATGACAGATTCCTAACACAAAAATAGCACAGGAACAACAAATAATAGTACTAAAGGGTTTATATATTCTTTTTGGCATAGAAATGTATATTAGCATATTCCGTGTGGTCCCTTTGTAGATAGTTCAGAAATATACTCATTGCTGCTACTGAAGAGTTGTCGATGAAGCATTATATACTTAAAACATTAAAATCCTTTTTTTCTGTCATGGAGATTTCATTACTGCAAAACCTAAAGCAACCAGAATGCTGGCAAAAAGGATATTTTGGTTGACTGAATTTTCTGTTAATTGGTTGATAGAATTTTCTAGTTAATTGAGTATTGGACAGAAAGTCCATTTAGTTTGTGTTTTCTTAATTTTTTAAAAAAATGTTCATTTATTTATTTTGAGAGAGACAGAGACAGAGACAGAGACAGAGAGCGTGAGTGCAAGCAGGGGAGGGACAGAGAGAGATGGAGAGAGTGAATCCTAAGCAGGCTCCATACTGTCAGCCTGTAGCCCAATGAGAGCTCAAACTCACGAACCATGAGAACATGACCTGAGCCAGAATCAAGAGTCAGATGCTTAACCAACGGAGACACCCAGGCGTCCCGAAAGTCCATTTAGTTTTGAATACTATTAGTATTTCTAAAAAGTTAAGATCTTTCTCTTTGCCTTATTAAGTTTAACAAAATGGATATAATTTAGATTTTTCTTCATTTATAAGTATTTCTTTACAGGGCCTTGTTCAGAACTTCAGTAACAGTTGTATAAATGTGAAACTGTTGAAAGGGTATGACCCCCTTAACTAAATCCTGAATATGATTTTTTTTTTTAGCTTTAGATTTTGCTTCATTCTTATAAAAGTGGAGTTATTAAAAATCTGATTATCGGGATCAGATAGCAGATATAAAAAATCAATTACTTGAAATTTACTGCAACGGTAGCTTTAACATTTAGATCCAGGCCTTGTACACAAACATGTTGAGAGAATAAATAAATGATAACTACAAATACCCTTAATATGATGTAGATCCGGAATTGATGGTGAGGAAAGAAGAGTCTGGGTCCTGCCTCTCTTCATCATTCTGCTTATTCAGAGTAAAATCTCCTCTTTACAGATTTATGATTATTTTTACTACATTAGGCCAAAGTATTTATTCATTCAACGATAATTGTTTGGTGTCTCTCAGCCAGACACTATTCTAGAAGTTGAGAATCCATCAATAAAACCTTAAGAATGATCAAATCAGATAAAAACACATTATATAAATACATTTGAGTGTGTGCGCAAATGTTTAGTGAGTGCTTCAGTAAAGAACATAAGAAACAATAGGTGTATTATGAATAGTCTATTTTTATTCCTTAAAATACCTCAAAATGGATTTGTTTATACATATGGATATTTTTCATTTTTTTAAATATATGAAATTTATTGTCAAATTGGTTTCCATACAACACGCAGTGCTCATCCCAAAAGGATATTTTTCATTTTATGTCAAGTTATAGTGAATGGTCCATTTAGAGAACTAGTATTATAGTTTCAAAATGAGCTAACCTCCTATTTTATTAAACAGTTTGGTCAGCTGTGATGAAATAGCTTATTTATTTATCTGTACACATAGAAACTGTCTTTGATCCTCAGAGGTCTGAGAAGTAAAGTTGATCTTCAATAGGAATTTTTATCTACTGAAGCTTAGTGTGTGGTAGCATTCTAAGATGACTGTATTTATATGAGAAATGAGAAATTTTAATGTGTACTTAGGATGCCTAGACTTGCATTAAATGAACATATGTAAATATGTGTAAGTATGTGTGTGTATATGTGTATCCCTATCCCTATTCCTATCTCTGTCCCCATATGCCACTTGTTGCCTACAAGCTGACTTTAGCTGTGACTTCTTTGTGTGGGTCCACATGACAGTCATTAGATGACGCTCCTCATCAGCCTGCTTTTCTGTTGTGTTCTTCATGCTGGTTCTAGCAAAACTTTGCCTGCCCCCATGTTCTTCTGGAGCATCTTGTGGGATGTGCTTTGTTCTACAAGTTGTAGTTTAACTCAGACAGACAATAAAAACCCTGGTTTTTGTTGTTCTTGTTGTTTTGTTTTGTTTTTGTTTTGTTTTGTCATTCCTTTCATTCTGGGGTGGTCATTTTTATTACTGCAAACACATGTTCTCAAAACGCACATTACAGCAAATTTGGTATGGCTTGGAGTTTAGTAAATTTCTCCCCTTTCTTATATAGGCACTCTCATAGCATACTTTTATTTTTTTTATTTTTTTAATTTATTATTATTAGTTTCTTAATATAATTTATTGTCGACTTGGCTAACATACTGTGTAAAGTGTGCTCTTGGAATGTACCACGGGTAGATTCCTGTGGTTTATCGCTTACATACAACACCCAGTGCTCATCCCAGCAAGTGCCCTCCTCAGTGCCCATCACCCATTTCCCCTCTCCCCACCACCCCCGTCCACCCTCAGTTTGTTCTCTGTATTTAAGAGTCTCTTATGATTTGCCTCCCTCCCTCTCTGTTTGTAACTATTTTTCCCCCTCCCCTCCCCCATGATCTTCTGTTAAGTTTCTCAGGATCCACATATGAGTGAAAACATTTGATATTTGTCCTTCTCTGACTGACTTATTTCACTCAGCATAATACCTTCCAGTTCCATCCACGTTGCTGCAAATGGCATGATTTCATTCTTTCTCATTGCCAAGTAGTATGCCATTGTATATATAAACCACATCTTTATCCATTCATCAGTTGATGGACATTTAGGCCCTTTCCATAATTTGGCTACTGTTGAAAGTGCTGCCTTAAACATTGGGATACAAGTGCCCCCATGCATCAGTACTCCTGTATCCCTTGGATAAATTCCTATCAGTGCTATTCCTGGGTCATAGGGTAGATCTATTTTTAATTTTTTGAGGAACCTCCACACTGTTTTCCAGAGTGGCTGCACCAGTTCGCATTCCCACCAACAGTGTAAGAGGGTTCCCGTTTCTCCACGTCCTCGCCAGCATCTGTAGTTTCCTGATTTGTTCATTTTAGCCACTCTGGTGTGAGGTGGTATCTCAGTGTGGTTTAGATTTGTATTTCCCTGATGATGACTGATATTGAGCATCTTTTCATGTGTCTGTTTGGCCATCTAGATGTCTTCTTTGGAAAAGGGCATGCTTTTAATACCATGCATGAAACAGAAGGAATAATCCTCTAACTGTTTTAAAACATTTGGATCCTTGTGTTTTTCCTTGACAAATCATCTGAATGATATTCTCAATTTTTTTTTAATTTTTAAAAAAATTTTTTTTAATGTTTGTTTATTTTTGAGACAGAGAGAGACAGAGCATGAATGGGGAGGGGCAGAGAGAGAGGGAGACACAGAATCAGAAGCAGGCTCCAGGCTCTGAGCCATCAGCCCAGAGCCCGACGCGGGGCTCGAACTCACGAACCGGGAGATTGTGACCTGAGCTGAAGTCGGAAGCTCAACCGATGAGCCACCCAGGCGCCCCAGATATTCTCAATTTTATCCTTTAATCATCAGAAAACTATGTATTTGGACAAAAATTTTTTAACATTCCCCTAACCCCATCTCCTATAGAAAATATTTCACTGAGTAGCGTTTTGGATTTTAGTCCTTGACATTGAGTAAGGGGTGACTATGGGAAGTGGAACCTGCTCCTTCACTTGCTGTAGGAATTCTGTGAACAATTACTATCCAAGAGACAGAAAAAATACTGTCTGCACTGCAGGTGACTATGAGATTATAGTACCCTCAGAGTGTGGGATAAAATAGAATACTATGAAAAAGATAACAGGTAAAGCTAATTATTCCTTATGTATTTGATCATTCATGTCGTGTTTTGGTTTTTGCTGTTGTTGTTTTGTTTTTAAACTGGGATTCTGGATTACCTACATTATACCCTGATCCCTTTCACTTAGTGAGGCTCCATTTTAACTGAGTTTATTTTATTTATTTATTTGAAAGAGTTACAGTGTTAATGGTAACATTTAACATATTGAATTGAGGTTCAGCTAGCCTGATGAATCTCCTTTACACCTCCTTTACAACATCCCTCATGTATGTTCCTGATCGCTGGACCAGAGGGTCCTGTAATTAGGAAACCTGCTGAGCAGAATTTTAGGAGATGCTAAGGAACATAGTCTATGTAAGCTCTTTTGATCCATTGTATACATAATATTTTGATCCAGTATTTTTAGTTGTGGTCAAATTATATTTGAGATACTAAAAAGAGAGGTCAAAGTACCAACCAATAAGTTGGGCTACTGTGAGAATAGCGTGTGAGCTAGAGTGAAAGCTAGTTTAGATCACCTGAAATGACTTGAAGAATTTGTTATGGACAAACAGAAATGAGCTTATAAAAATTATAGCATGATCCAGCAGAAGGAGGAGTTAAGGGACATGTTGAAGATAAGCACTTAAGGTCTATTTAAAATCTTTAAAATTATACAAGTGCTATATCTTTGCAAGAGAGAATTTGGAAGACACAGATAAATGCAAATATCTCCTTATGCAGAGCTATTAACTCTCCAGATGTATCCATAGATATTTAAAGTACGAGTGCATGTTTGATCCTGAAATTTGAGGAAGAGCCTATGTCCCCTTACTGCTCTTACTGATGAATCTGCATGTAGGTAATGAGTTTTAGCACTCTGCCCATTAAAGTGTCCTGGGAAAGACCCAGAAGAGGCATTCTCTCTAGCCATGTCCTTGTGTAAGAAGGAGCAAACACTGAGTTTAATGGGAGAATCAAGGGCAAAGCAATTTTGTACATGCAAATGTACTTGCTCTGGATCAGCACTGGCCACCCTTTACATCCCACGTTTCCACCCCCCATCCGTTAACATATTTTTTGAAACATCACTGAGTTCATTTGGAGCCAGATTTCGATGTTGGTATATTGTGGATGATCCTGAATTTTGTTTGTATTTTTCCTTATCACTGTAGATCTATGCATATGTCTTTGAGAACATCAAGTCTGTCCGACTGGAAGCACTGCTGTTATCCTTGCTGAGCATCGTGGTGCTTGTTCTGGTTAAAGAGCTGAATGAACAGTTTAAAAGGAAAATTAAAGTTGTTCTCCCTGTCGATTTAGTTTTGGTAAGTATGAAATCAACATTTAGCCTTCTGCCTTACAGTGCTTGCCGGTTGTTGGGGTAACCTGCAGAGGTTCACTCTATTGTCTACAGTAACCCACAACTATTCCTGTCTCTCATTAAAGTCAGGCTAATTTTGCAGGGCTATACATTAATGTAAGAACAGGAAACATTTTGAGTCAATACTTTTTAAAAAAGGAGGCACACATGTTTTCAATTTACACAGCATTTCTCATATGCTTGTAATTTTTTTTACATAAATAATAGAACATATAGCTTCAGATTTTAAATAAGAAGACATTTCTAAGGGTGAGACTCAGAAGATCTCTGGAATGATTCTCCCTAAAAGCTATAAAAAGTGATACCCCATCCTACTAATGTGGCATCTGTATGATATGCAGAGAAGTATTATCAGTTGACCAATGTCCATTAGTGATTGATAGAGTTATTAACACCTTTTTTGCTGACCTAATTTTGCTTTATTGAAAGGATACTCATGATTTTCATGGGCCAGGCCTGGTTCTCTAATATATTTTTCATTGTTGTACCTGGCAAAGCAATGAATTATGCTTTACATTAAGGTTTATGGCATTACAAACTGCATTTTGAAATTTTAAGAGCCTCTAATGAGGACTCTTAATTAAACAAAGCACAAGTTGAAAATGAAATATTAACACAATCACAGCCTACTAACCTATCATTACCTGACTGTAGTTTTTTAATGGTCTTTGGGTTATACACGTACAGGACAAGAGGTGTCTAAATCATTTCACCTCTTGAAATATTCATTCATATTGCTGAAGTGGTGTAGGTTTACATAAACATGTAAGCTTAGCACGTTGGAAGCTCTCTGAGGACTATGACATATTTCTGTAGAACTGAGATGGATGGCCTCTCTCCATAGCTAGACCTTGGATGATTCTATACTCCTGATAATTTATGGAGATGCGTGTAACATATGTGATCAATATAATGTGTGTGTGTTTGTGTGTATTTCAAATAAGCCATAAAAGTGGAGGGTACTATAATTATTAGTTTTCACAGCAACAACTGTGAAACATACCATTTTATTCCAAAGTCCTATAGGTATTAAGAAATCTTATTATATCTTGGGAAGCTTTATTACATAAGTTGCATGAAAACAAAAAAATGAAACCAAACCTTAGGTAACAAGGCCCTTTAGCTGGTAATAAAAAAAAAATTACTTATTCAATGCAAAACTAGTAAGAAGTATCTTTTTTCCACATATATATATATATATATATAGAGAGAGAGAGAGAGAGAGAGAGGTAATTCTTACACAAGGTTGCTCCTAATATTTGCAAGAGCCAAGGTAAAAGTGCTAATTCGGGCCTGAATACTTAAAAGTTATAGACCAACGTGTTAAAGAAAACAGGTTTTGTTTTCCTAGTTTGACTAAAACGCCACAGTGATTACCTTGAACGGTCAGAATAGAGAATTCTCCCATTCCTTCCAGTTCTGCCAGAAGAAGGTAGCCTGGGGAGAACCAGCCAGCTCTTTGGCCTGCCCCTCCTCTTCCTCCTCTGACTCTGTCCCCTGTAGGTGGGACAGAGATTCAAATGTATATGTGTGGCTATTCCTGTCCCATTATCTAAACTCCAAACACATCCTCACTCTTCCACACCAGAACTGTCCCTTGGCCTTTTCATGGGCCACGTTGGGAGGGTGAATCTGGGGGAGATACTCCAAAAGCAGGCATGGGCCATTTGGGCAGGAAATCATCAATTCTTGAGTATCCAAAGTGTCGTCCAGAAAGACCGGGACAGGCGAGTTGGATGCATCCCTTCATCCCTACAAAGCTCTCCTTGTATGAGAAGGGCAACAGATTGAGGAGGGCCAGATTAGAACCCTCTAAAGCACTGGACCTGCCTGGACATGTATCCCATGTTGCCCAAGTCTAAGGGCAGTGCGTGTCTTATACACACCTATAATACTAAAATAATATTGAAGAGGGACCAATGACTTGGCTGATAAAGGAAGTTGAATCATGTCAAAGAAATACAGTGAGGAAATAAGATGTTGTCTGGAAGCCAATTCAGTGGCTTAGATTCCTTGATTTTAATATTGGCTACAAGTCCTCCACCTTGTGTGTTCTTCCAGTTTCAAGAAGGAACCAATATTTTGTGCCTATGGTATATTTTCTTTTATATCTCATAGTATTTTCTGACCTGATGTAAATATTTCTTGGAAATTATTAGCAATTAAATTTATTGTCTTAGGGATTTTCGAATATGTTAATACTTCTGATTCTAACCTAATAGGCCTGACTTTTTAACTACTGCTATCTTCATCAGAAAACACTATTATATCACAATATTTATTATGTTTAACAGCATAATCTGCATAGTTTTATTGCCTTTTAAAAACATTCTCAAGGCTGTTTTGCTTTGTGAGTCTACTTGTTGTTTTAAAACCCTCTGTAAATTTGGTTAAATATCATCACAGAACAGAAATACACAGATAGGAAAAACCCCTACAAAATAATATTATTGGGCATTAATTTCAAATATGCCTTAATTTGCTAGTGTGGTTTTGTTAAACCTTTTTTCTGGCCATGTATATGGTAACTTTGTACTTTAAATAGATAATTGGTGTGCCTCTTTTTGACAAAAAAGAAAAAGTGTCGTGTATAAGATCTAAACTGATGTGAAATTTCTAGTACCTACTAAAATTATCAGAAGAATGACAAGAGAACGTGAAAATGGATGGAAAACATGGGGGTGGCATGGTAGGAAAAACAAAGGCTGAACTGAGTTCCGAACATACCTTTTACAGGTGATTATGCACACAGGCAGAGGAGACCTGACCTTGCTTATCATATGTCATATAGCAGAGTGTAGGGCACCTGCGATTCCACGGAGGTGACTTTAAAAACAGTGAGTCCAGCATGTTATTAACTAGTATATTTTGCTTCAAGAAATAGTGAAAGCTCAAAATTAAAAATTTCCCAAGGAGACTGTCAATCATCGCTGACAACTAACCTATATAGAAATATTAATGCAATATCTCAAACTCCTGAGAGGTTGGTGTCATGGAGGGAAATCGTGCTGTGTTACAAGGCATTCCCTCATGTCCTGAGACACAGGTATTTAGGTTGGTTGTGGTATCTGTACACACACATACACGCCTATATTCTGTTCTGCGCCCCTTCAAAATCAGACATAATTGGATAGACACATCAGGAAGGATATTAGAAAAGCCATATTGTTGGATGCCATTTAACTTTTGAGGCTGCAAATCAAGTGCTCACAAATTTCAGAGGGATTTTTTTCATTTTTAAAGTTTTCTTAATTTTTAAGTCTGTGCAACTGCAACATGACTCTTAACAATCATGGGGCACATGAACAATGTTTACTTTTAAAAATAGTTTCAAGGTGTTTGAGAGGCCAGTAATAATTTTCTTTTTCTTTTTTCAAATGGAACCACACAGATTATTGCTGCATCATTTGCTTGTTATTGTACCAATATGGAAATCACATATGGATTAGAAGTAGTTGGTCATATTCCAAAAGGGTAATGTAGTCTTTTTCTTTCTTTCTTCCTTTTTTGTTGGTTTGTTTGGTTTTGATGAAGGAAAGGACTTGGGGTAGGTGGCTATGGATTTCATTTCTTTCAAAGGCTCTCTATAGGACAAAATTCTAATTAATTTCTGTTTGAAAATAATAGGAAGAAATAATACACATATCGAGAAAGAGTAACTTCATAAACTGTTTGCCTATTAGTAGGGAAGTTGATGACTATCTCATACAGCCTTACTTCAGGTGAAAGATTTGCAAATTATTTACCAAAATATTATTTGGGGAAAAAAGGAGGGCATTGAATTTTCGAATTATGGTCACACCCCTGGGATTTATTGTTCCCTATTCCACTCACATATTCTTATGACTATTTTTATTTCACTTCATACATAGTAAAAGTACAGAAGCATCATCTGAAATAATAACCCCGCACATAGGCCTAGGTGGTGTATAATGGTGAGGGAGGGTGAAAGCGGAGAAGGTTTCTTAAAGCCTTCCTGTGGACACTAAGAGGAAGGTTAACATGAAATGTTGACCCTGAAGGGCAAAACGTGATCCAAATATAGTCTGAAGGAACATAAAGACATCTTAGGGAAGAGAGGGGTGTGTTATGGGTTATTCCCTCTTAATGGACTATATATACACCAGTGTTTATAAATGTCCAGCAAAGTTACAGTTGTTGAGTCCTCTGTATTTTTATCTTCCAGTCCAAAATTTTGGTTTGTAATTACATTAAAATGGAAGAACATAGAAAAATTCTCAGAGGTTATCAAGATAATTAGAAAAAACAACTGTCTTTAGCCTTTATGTAGATACAGGTTATTATTTAAATCATCTTGGGTTTTCTACAGGATTCTCTACTTTTCCACCTTCAAAAGTCAACTTATTGTTTCTTTCTGGGTCAGCTTATTGTTTTTAATAATTAGTCAAGCTCAGTTTTTAGAAAACAGAAATTCATATACTCTGAAATGGCAACGCTTTGTACATCATATTAAGGTATCTTAGGGCCTGTAATGTTAGAGATCAATTTCTCTTGGGGGTAAACTTTAGTTAGTGGATAAAAAAAAAAATCATGCCTCTCCCCCACTGCTTTATTTCTCCTTAATTTTGAATGACCTTTCTAGACCTATTCTCTTAAGGAATCATAGAAAGAGTGTGGCATTGAAAAGAGATGGTGAACCCCAGCTCTACCATTCGATTTGTGACTTAGATGCATTACCTAAACTTTCTTAAAATGTTTTCTCTGCCAGAGTGCATGAGTGGCGCTTGGTCTAGGGTTGTGTAGACAATGAAACTGCTAATTGAAAGGGTTGAACATTCCACTTTCATGCTAGGTATTAAGTCAACATCAATTATCTTCCCTTTTGTCCCTACTTTTTCCCCAGAGGGATTTTTTGTTTGTTTTTGAAGAGGAAGTAAGTCTTCCAAAGTATCATCAGGGATATAAATCAACAATGATACCTTGGCTCAAGTGCTTTTCAAAACACAGTAAGACAATGGCTGGGTATTAGTTGAAAGAAATAATTTAAACAGTTCTTTAAAACTGGGAAACAGCTAACTGTGGCCTGTATTTCACAACGGAGGGTAGATGGAGCCTTTACCCACATTTTTCGTCACATATGTGATGCATAGTGAAGTGTACTGTGAAAGGATCGAGTTAAAAACATAATTAAGATTATGAACTCAATGGCGAAGTTAGGGATTAGCTCAAGAATTATAGCTCACAATAAACCATTGTTTGTACAACACTGTAGTACTCAGGGCAGGAAGTACAGTCTCTAACGCCTGCCAATTAAATATTTGGAAAAGTTCGAATGAAAGAACACTCCAGATTTGCTTTTGTTCTGGTACAGAACATTTTCCTTGAGTCAGAGTTTCTGTAGTGTAAAACCTGAATTCCCTGGGCGTAAATGCCTGATGGACGCATGGAGCTGTCGCCATGGCGATCCTTGTGATTTTGCTTTTCTGCTAAGTAATATTGAAAACAAAGGGCTTCTCAGGGCAAGGCTGCTTGGTTTTCACACGGGTGTTTCACTTTTTCTATGTAAACTTCATAGTCATTACCACAGTTGAATTCATTGCAAGTTGTTACAGAAATTACATGAAAGTTGATGACTTCAGCATGGTTTTTCTTTCCACAGAATCCCTCCACCTAGAGCTCCCCCAATGAATGTCCTCTCTGCAGTAATCACTGAAGCTTTTGGAGTGGCACTTGTCGGCTACGTGGCCTCCCTGGCTCTTGCTCAAGGATCTGCCAAAAAATACAAATATTCAGTTGATGACAACCAGGTGGAGTATACCCCAGCCCCTCTCCCCAGCTGTTGTATCATGGTACTCTTTACTCAGATCCTGAGAACGTTGAACTTACGAAAAATGTCACTTTCCTAAGTGTATAACAATAATGGGTAGAACATAGAAAATCTCAAAAATCATCCATAGAAAGCTGAAAATCTGGCCTTCATGGGTTGGTTTATAATTTATCATTTTTTCTCCTAGGAAGAGGGACATCTTGATGTCCTTTTTGATTTTAGGAGGGAATCTACATATATTTATCACTGTATTCTGACTTAAAAAAAACCCGTGAATTTCAAAGTAACAAAAACACTAATATTACTTATTCTTTTTTTGCTTTGCCTTTCAATTTTTTTAAATATATAAAATTTATTGTCAAATTGGTTTCCATACAACACCCAGTGCTCATTAATATTACTTATTCTTGTTAGTAAAAAACTAAAGGGTACAAGGGTTTATTCTAAGAATACCAAAGAATGAAAATTTTCTTGATCCTATTTCTGAATCTGCTCGTGCTAGTTTCTTCTTTCAAGCCTTATGGCCCTACATTTCTGCACAGGTCGACAGGGACAGCTGTGGAATAGTGGTTAAGAATGGCAAATTACCTGTGTCTAAATCTCACTCCGACACTATGTGCCCTTAATTGTTTCTGTGTCCCAGTTTTGTCATCTGCAAAAAAGCAGATTTATTCATTTAACGGATGTGTATTGAGCTCTACCATGTACCAGGCACTGGTCTAGGAACAAGGGACACATGCTGTATAACACAGACCATGTCTTTCTCCATCTCAGTCCTCCCAGGCCTTCCTTGGTACACCAAAATCTAACACCAGATTTTTCCACTTCCTTCTCTGCTCTGCTTTTCATATTATTCTTGTTTACTGTCAGCATCCCCTAATTAGAGTGCCGGCTTGCTGGGGACAGGCATACGTGTCTGTTTTGTTGGCTGGCAAGAGCAGAAACAGGTAAACATTAGGAGGCCGTTGCAATAATCCAGGTGATACTTGATGACTTGGATGTAGCAGTGCTGGAGACGAGAAGTAGACAGATTATGGATTGGTTGTGGATGCCATCTGGGAAAAGGGGAAGGAGTCAAAAATAACTCTAATGCTTTTGGCCTAAGCAACTGGAACTTGAGGTGGGGAAGAATGTGGGAGGACACGACTGGGGATGGTGGACAGCAATAAACCAGATTCAGTTAAGTTTGGGATACCTGTCAGCCATCCAAATGGAATGCCGAGAAGCAGGTTGGCCATATGAGTCTGGAGTTCAGAAGAGTGGTCCAGGCTGGAGATGTAGACTTGTGAGTTGTCAGCATATATTTGGATACGTAGGATCAGAGAGAGAAATGCTCCCATACTTGTGATTGGTTTGGTGAGAAGGAGCCATAAAGATAATTGAGAAGGAGTGGTCAGGGAGATAAGAGGAAAATAGGAGAGTGTGAGGTCCTAGAAGGACCTAGAAGGAGCCTTTAAGGAGGAGGAAGTGAGCAACTATCTCAGATGCCGCTTTTAGGCCAAGTAGGTAAGATCTAACCACTGGATTTAGCTTTGGGGGTGTCATTGGTGGAGTGGTGGGGGCAAAAGCCTTGAACATCGTGACTTAAAAGATGGAGGAGAAATGGGCAACAGAGACCATAAATCCTTGTACTTCCCTATAAGGTGGTTACAAGCATTAAATGAGTAAAATGCTTGCAACAGCTTCTGGCTCATTGTAAGCACTCTATAAAAGTCAGCTATTTTTGTAGTGATGGTTAAGTCACAACAAATGGGGAGAACAGAAATGGGATACAAACAAGCCTCATCCTTTGACAGGATGCACCTGTGGTCACCAAAAGTTGATTGTGATTGAGTAATGGTATATTCTCCTATTACCCATCTTGTAGGAATTTTTGGCCCACGGCCTCAGCAACGTGATTCCTTCATTTTTCTTCTGCATACCAAGCGCCGCTGCCATGGGAAGGACGGCTGGCCTGTACAGCACAGGGGCAAAGACGCAGGTAACCTCATTGTTCAGAATGGGTCAAAGCACTTCTGGTAACTCTCCCTCTTGGACAGTGGGAAAATTGAGCTTCTCTCTAAAGACCTGGAAGTATTTTCACTTCTTCAATTTTTTTTTTCTCTAACTGGTTTCGAGAAAGTTTGTCTGTCTGTCTGTCTCTCCTATGAATGATCCTCCCAGAAGCAGAATGACTAGGCGAGCAGTCAAAAATCCTGTACTGGTGGCAGCTTGACTGTTGGCAACGTTTGAATAAAGCTCCCTCTAGTGGTGCCGCTGATTTTGTTTTTGGCTAATCTAACCAGTCCATTTGAAAAAACTTCCATTTTTGTTCATTCTTCCTTTCAATGAAATGAAGTCAATTATAGGCAAAATCGGTCCTTGATGCTGACATTCCTGTCTAGAGAGATGTACAGGTAGATAAATGAGTAATAAGTCATCTGTGCACATTTTAGGCTAAAGAAACAATCAGCATACATTTTTAGGAACTGAAATCGATTCAACGTTTGTTGACAGCCTGCTGTATACCTGGCATTATGCTGGGTACCAGTAAGCTGATGATGGCGATAATGAAGGTGTTGCCATGATTTTGATGACGATGGCGGTAGTGTTGGTGGCAGCATTCGTTGAGTTATGTACCAGGCACTGCGCGTCATACTTGTTATATAAGTGAAGTCATTTAACCCTTTAGGCAACTCTGTGAAAGAGGCATAATTATTATCCTAAGTTTCCACGAGAAAGTTGAGGGAAAGAGGGTTAAAATAACTTGCTCAGGTCACAGAGCTCGTGAGTGCCAGAGCTGGGATTTGAACCCAGATAGATCCACCTCACCTCTTGCACTTTTAAGTACTATTTCATATAAGAAAATTTATGTATATGTTAATGTAAGAAGTTAATATTAACAGCTAACCATTTTTAAAACAATACGCATTTATTTAGCATTGGAATTGAGTGAGAATTTTTTTTAAGTTTATTTATTTATTTTTGGGGGGGGGAGGGAAGCTCTGAAGGGGCAGAGAGAGAGAAAGAGAGAGAGAGAGAGAGAGAGAGAGAGAGAGAGAGTCACAAGCAGGCTCGACACCATCAGCACGGAGCCCGAAGTGGGGCTCAAACTCACAAAGCATGAGATCGTGACCTGGGCCGAAATCAAGAGTTGGATGCTGAACCAACTGAGCCTCCTGGGTGCCCCCAAAATCTAGGATTCTCTACTAGTTTCCACCTGGTTTCTCACAAGGGGTCATATATTCAATTTCTGCTCTTCATATTCAAGGTAGATAAATAAAGTGAGTGGCTAAGGGCATGGATTCTAGAGCCTGGACTTGTTTGTGTTCTGGCTCACCACTAGTGGTTGAGTGACCTTTCTGACCTAACTGGACTTGGGCTTGGCTGTTGAAGTATTTGTTATAAAGATTATATGCTTTTTGTTATAAAGTATACATGCTTACTTAGCCCAAAGCCTGAGCACTAAATAAATACTCATTCATTGGTAACAATGATCATTGACTGTGTTGTTATTATTGTTAAATATTTTTATTAGAATAAAATCTTTCCAGAACCTTTTATTTAACATTTTAATATTAAAACATCCTGGTTTGATTGGTGTGCAGTAAGGCAGTTTCTATTCCAAGCTGCCCCTCTAACTTGCTGGGGATGTTGAGTAGGTTAGCATCTCCATCCACCACATGGACAAGAGAAGGTTGGTGTAGACTCTGTGAGGTGTCTTCCCCCTGAGTGTGTACCATACCTAGAGTTTCCTTAGGCATCTACTGCTTTTCCAATGACTATTCTGGTAATAACAAAACTGTCTCATGAATCTCTGTAGCTTTAAATATTCAATGTCTCAAGGAGACAATACATTGAGAAAACATGTAGTTATTTTTAAATCTTGGACTTTTTATTTTTCATTTAAGTTGGGCATAAAGTTGCTCAACTAATGGAGTGGGGATGGAGAAGCACCTTTCTCTGTTCTGCAGGCCACATGTTTGAATGATAAGAACAACAGAACTTTTCTAAGGACTTTTCAGAGTTATTTTTCTGCCTGGTACTTTTTTTCTGGACTCCAGAAGAAATGAAAGAAATCTTACAAAACACAACTTCAGAGAAATAAACGAAGCTTAGCAGGAGATTATTTTCATGCTGTTCTGCTTGTTGAGACGGTCACCAATCTGTTCAACAATTCCCATTAAACTGCACAGAGAAGGAATCTGATTTAATGTGCATACCCAAATCGAAGATGCTTTCCCATGGTAGTCATTTTAGACCTTTAACACTGCAACTGTTAAGTTTATGTGGGTATAACTGATAACTGACATGATTTGAAGAAGGCACTGGGGAAGCCAAGGCCTTAAAAGTTTTTCTTTTTAAATAGGCTATTTGTGAAACCAGTCTTCTGTGGGACAAGACTTCACAAAACAACCCTTTAAATGCCTCTGTCTTTTTTAGGAACTAGAGTTATCCCCAGCAAATTAATCAAGAAGACCTAAAAACTTTTCAACATTTAAGCTAATGACAAGTAATTAAAGGAGCAGTGGGAACCACCTTACATTGTTAATTATTTCACTAACTTTTTCTTATTCAGAAACATTATTAGGCGGCATCTGGGTGGCTCTGTAGGTCAAGGATCCGACTCTTGATTTCAGCTCAGGTCATGATCTCACAGTAGTTAAGACCAAACCCTGCCTCATTCTGCGCTGGGCATGGAACCTGCTTAAGATTCTCTCTCTCCCTCTCTCACTGTCCCTCCCGTTTGCACGCATGTGTGCATTCTCTTTCTCTCTCTCTCAAAAAAAGAAATATTATTGATATTTCTCTGTAGAAAGTTATTTTTTTTAATGTAAACATGATCTTGTTACGTCCTCCTAAAGCCCATAGAAGGCTTTGCAGAGGCCTCAGAATTCATACCTGTATTTACCTACAAGGTTCTGGGTGCTTCCTTCTATAGCCTCATCTTGGATTCTTCTCTTCCTCTTTCTCAGCTCTGGGGCTGCATGGTCCTCCTTCCTTCCTGTGGAACACAAGTGTCTGTGGCTGCCTCCCCTTCCCCTCTAAGTGAAGTCCTCCCGTCCTTCATATCTCACTGCCCCTTCTGGCACAAGTGTTCTTCTCTTCAGGGTCAGTTGTACACAAAATGTTTGTCAGTGCGATTTATATGATTCATGCCTACCTTCTACCCTTGACTTAAGCTCCTAGAAAACAGCGTCCTTGGTGTCTAGCCCAGGACTCAGCACCTAGTAGGTGTTTGGTAATTATGTGTGGAAAAAATGAATGAAAAATGAAAACATTAGATAATATTAAACTAGTCAGTTTTGCTGACATTAAGAAGGGACAGGTGAAGGGTGCCTGGGTGGCTCAGTCAGTTAAGTGTCCGACTCTTGATTTCAGCTCAGGTCATGATTTCACAGTTCTTGAGTCTGAGTCCCCATCAGGCTTCCCACTCTCAGCACGGAATCCTGCTTGGGATTCTGTCTCTCCCTCCCTCTCTCTCTCTCTCTCTCTCTCTCTCTCTCTGCCTTTCCCCTGGTTGCGCATGCTCTCTCTCTCTCTCAAAATAAATAAATCAAACTTAAAAAAAAAAAGGGACAGGTGAATACATGGAGTTTGTATTGGGACTTATAGTACATTTGAAATCAGGAAAATCCCACTTGAAACCAGGCTCGGGGTCACAGACTTTAGAAAAGTGCTGTCCAGGGGCACCTGGGTGGCTCGTCGGTTAAGCATCAGACTTTGGCTCAGGTCGTGATCTCACAGTTTGTGGTTTTGAGCCCTGCTTCGGGCTCTGTGCTGACAGCTCAGAGCCTGGAGCCTGCTTCAGATTCTGTGTCCCCCTCTCTCTGCCTCTACCCACTCACACTCTGTCTGTCTCTCACTCTCAAAATTAAATAAAACACTAAAAAAAAAGTAAGAAATAAAAGAAGAAAACTGCTGTCCAGTAGAAATGTAATACGAGCCACATAGGTAATTTAAATTTTCTAGTTGTCACGTTTTAAAAAGTAGAAGAAACTACTAAAATTAATTTAACAATACATTTGGATTTATCCAATGTAGTCAGAATATTATTTCAACAAAGAATCTGTCCAAAAATTGTCAACAATATGTTTTATATTATCTTCTTATTGTACTAAGACTTCAAAATCTGGTGTGTATGTTACATTTACAGCCTATCTAAATAAGGACTAAACACATCTCAAATGCCCAAGAGTCACATATGGCAATATTAGTGCATTTAGGACCATTTTACATACAAAAGAGTTGATGGTAAAGCCTTTCATTGCTTCCAAAAATCAAATTAAAATGTTTGAATTGAGGGGCACCTGGGTGGCTCAGTTGGTTAAGCGTCCGACTTCAGCTCAGGTCACAATCTCGCGGTCCGTGAGTTCGAGCCCCGCATCGGGCTCTGGGCTGATGGCTCAAAGCCTGGAGCCTGCTTCCAATTCTGTGTCTCCCTCTCTCTCTCTGCCCCTCCCCCATTCATGCTCTGTCTCTCTCTATCTCAAAAATAAATAAACGTTAAAAAAAATAAAAAAAAATGTTTGAATTGAAATAACAAAAGATACCGAGTATTTACTACCAAGTGCCACAGTCAGAGCCCAAACACAGTTCTATCCTCCACACGTTGAGGCCCTTTTTACAGTGATTCCCTTAAGATCTGACATGCTGAGCATGGATGTCTAGGAATAAGAAGGTCTCGGGGCTGCCTGGACACACCAGCACAAAGCAATGTTGGCAGGTCTTCCCTCTGAAGATCGGTAATCATGGGAGGGAGCACACAGTACGCCCTGGCTCTCTCCCCTCTGCATTTCCCTTTGCTTCCAACAGAGTAGATACACTGGTGCTCTGCGGGCAGTTTGGGAGGCTTCACCGAGCCATGAAGGGTGAGAGGCAGCGTCGGCTGCGGGCAAAGCTCGGTCACAGCCAGAAACGACAGCTGGCGTGTTTTCCCGCAACACTCAGAGTGCCTTTGGGTTCTGATTGCCAAGCTCTGTTCCTTTATTCTTTCGAATTTGCCTTATTGCTTCCAACGTCTTTAAAGCTGTCTTCGTCTAGCCTTCATGACCCAACATCCACTCTCTCCATCTGCCCTTTCCCGTCACTTTGGCCATTCCCCTACTTTCCACAAAACTGTGCGTATAGTGCACTCTCAACCAACTTTGCATCTTTTGGCAACCATTTAGGAAGGAAATGGCTGGCATCTCACTCTTCCTCCGGCCATCTAGATAGGTAGGGGTAACACTAATGTTTGCAGAGTCCCCTCTGTAAGCAACCTACAACATATATGGTATATGTAATAACGTAACAAGAAGAAATGTAGATTTCATTATCCTTTATACAGAATTAACTCAATATAAGTAGTTAGATTTTAGAGCAAAAAAATGTCTCTAGTTATTTAGTTAGTATGACCCGGAAAGAACTGAAGAGTAGCACACCTAGACAGTGTTTGCCCTGTACATGACTAAGGGTGCAAACACTTGTCGTTACTAGTTACAACCTAAGCCAACTTGAAACTTACTAAGAAGAGAACACTTAAGTGGTGTTTGTTTTCTGAGTTTAAAAAAAAATAACAAGGTTCTCTCTTGTTTTGAAGGTTTATTTATTTGAGAGACAGAGAGAGAGAGAGCAGGGGAAGGGCAGAGGGAGAGGGAGAGGGAGAATCCCAGGTAGGTTCTGCACTGTCAGCGCAGAGCCTGACGCAGGGCTCGATTTCACAAATTGTGAGACCATGACCTGAGCCCCAAATTGAGAGTCTAACGCTCAATGACTGAGCCACCCAGACACCCTGGTTCTCTGTTGTTTGGTTTGCAACTTACCTTTACAGTTTTTCTCTTGGTAGATCAGAGGTACATAAAAAGCAACATTTCATATGCAAAGTACCAGATATTCAGAAATCGGGTCATACTTGAAAATACAGCTCAACTGTGTTCCAGAAACCTGAGGTTAGACAAGTCTATGATAGCACCGCAAATATCTGATCTGTGTTCAGCCTCTTTGCACAGTTACTGAGTGGGCCATATATAAATGATGATTTGGACTACATGATCTCCAAGATTTTTACAAATCCATGTTTCAACATCTGCGGGTCTTCGCTATGGAGACAACGAATGTCAGTATTTTGAGAGCTTAGAGGGAAGGAACTATTATATCATTGATTTCTATGAACTAGAGACACTGGACAGAGCTGATAAAGATTTCTTGTCCAATTAGGTACACTTACCTTGTGAGCGAGGGCATCAACGTTTGGTGAGGCAAAGTGCATTGAAGGAGCCAACCTAAGCCATTTGCTTCTGTGGTCTATTTCACTGTATGACTTACCATCAGACCTACACAAATAAACTTTTTTACCCATAGTTTATCATCCTTTGCAAGTAACATCCATTTAGTTCTCAATTCATGTTGACAGTGACTGAAATCATAGTTCAGTGAGTGCACAATTTGATTATTGATGTACATACAAAGAATCATGTGAACGAAAGGTCAGTTAAATATTTGAGAAAAGCCCAAAGGTAGTTGTAGTTTACTGTTTTTAAATAAAATTAGGTCTTAATTTCTATAGCAGCTTCAGTGAATTATAAGGTATTTAAGGACTTTAAAATACATTTGGCTTTATGGATCCCAACTTGGCTCGTAATCCACATGCCTTCTCACTCCTGAACTCTACGATCTTGGTCAAGTCACTCTGCCTCCCTGTGCCTCAGAGCCTTCCAAAGAGGTTTAGACTATAGCTGCCAAAGTTCACGTCTGCAACTAAGATGAAGGGTTTTATTTTTAGGTACATTGTAGGTATATGCACGAAGAGGCCCACAGAAGGGTACATGCTTTCATTATCCTTTGTCATGAAATACACTTTAGCATCTGGTGTCCTTTTCTTTCCATAAACATGCTGAGTCACTGAGCTAGTCGAATGAATTCTATGATCTGCTCTCTGATCTGCTTTCTCCAGCCTAATAGAATGTCAGACATATTATGCTGTTTAAAAATTCTTATGCAGTGGGTGATGGACATTGAGGACCTGTTGGGATGAGCACTGGGTGTTCTATGGAAACCAATTTGACAATAAATTTCGTATTAAAAAAATTCTTATGCAAAATCACCAATCATTCCTAAATGATCAGTACTATAACAGTTTGGTATACTGTGATTTGTTTTATGAGTGATCTTAAATCCCTAATGACTTGTTTCCTACAGAAGGATTTTCTTTCCCCTTTATATGCTGGGGAGTGTCAGAGATGAGTTCCACTAAATATGAAAGGAGCCAGTGTCTACTGTGACTTAGCTTAATGGTTTTGAGTTTCATCTATGCCGTTGCATGTATTATCTGTTCTTTTTTATTGCTGAGTAGTATTCTACTGTATGGATGTACCATAATTTATCTATTCACCAATTGGTGGGATTTCACTTATTTATCATTTTTGGTGTTTATGAATAAAGCTGCTATAATTATTTGCATATAGGTATTCTCATGAGCATATGTTTCATTTCTCTTAGGTAGTTCTGGGACACATGTAAGTGTATGCATAACTTCATAAGAAACCATCAAACTCCTTTCAACGTGGTTTTACTATACTGTGTTCCCACCAGCAATGTCTGGAAACTCCAGTTGCTCTAAGTCCTTGCTGACCCTTGATATTGATAGACTGTTTACATATTAATTTTTCATTTTAGCCATTGTGATAGATCCTGCTTCCCTGTCCTATCCCCATAATGATATTCTGGGCATCTTTGTGGTCCCATGAAAGCCCTCTTTTCTCCTGTTAGGCTGACAGTTTGGCCAAATGTTTTTATTAAGTCATGCACATTCACTTATGTGAGATCAGGTTCTCTATCAAGTGGAGCATAGCTAGGGGTCAGGTGTTCTGAATTGCCTTTTGTCAGCAGGTTGAGTTGGTTGGAACACGACACTAATGACTCTTCAGGATTAATAAAATTAAGCCTATTTCACTACGGAGACTGCTCCTATAATCCCGTATAACTGCTTCATCCTAGAACCCTTCCTAACAAAGAACTCCAAAGAGAATAAATGCTTCGGTGGAAATTTATCATCAGCAGAGAAAAAAACTCTAAGCTGCATATTCAGTTATTATTCAACCTCGCTACGAAATGAAGAGAGTCAAGCTGAACAACAATGGGCTAAAGGACTTTTAATTGAAATGTCACTTTCACTATTAAACAAAAAAAGCCATTGCTGTGATGTGTGATAAAAGTTGATGGTGTCCTATTTCTTTGCGTGGAATTGCTTTTCTCTCATCACTGACTTAATTTGATTGCACCAGTTTGTCAGCTGTCACGTTTGGGTTTCCTCTGCTGCAAAATACAGATAATGGTAGTCTATGCAGTTTAACAATCATGCACTAACATTTGGTTTTTTATAATCAAGATGAACTAAGAATTATATTTCCCCCATAACTTTGGAATAATAAGAAAGTCCAACACTTTCTTTTTTGTCTGTCTTGTACTTTACAGGTGGCTTGTTTAATATCTTGCGTTCTTATCCTGATAGTCATCTATGCCATAGGACCTTTGCTTTACTGGCTGCCCATGGTACAGTAGTCCTTTTTCAATATCTACTTGTCAACATTACTTTTAACGAAATCATTGTATATTAAAATATCTTACGAGAGTGGATTCAATGATCCTGCATATGAAAGCCACGTGACATAAGTAATGATTGAATGAAGGGAAGGTGGACAGAGGCCACCTGTGATGGGGGAGGAATGGGAAAGGACTGTGGCTGTTTTCTATTTCTTAGGCTCACGTGTAAACATGGCATTGTGGAATTAAATTTATTCTGGGCTCATTTGGAGGGGAGAACTGGGCAATCTCTGTTATAAGAAATAGGCTTTGGAAGAGCTTTATCAGAACTTGGACTGTTGGAAAAAATGTGTGCAGGGCAATGGAGTAGGAAATCAAATACATCTTGCCACCTTTGATACATCTTTATACAAACTGATTCAGAACACCAGTGTTAACCAGTGTTTACCTTGCTTTTCATAAGCCTGGGGCACCAATGTGACCCAAGTAAGTTCCTGGTCTTCTGGGGGCCAGAGACCATCTCAGTCCTGTCTTGTTCTAATTCTTCATTCATATAGTGAGAATAAATCATTTCCACAGGAGGATCATCTAATAATCAAGTTCACCTTTCCAGAGAGTTATAAATATCTTCAGGTGAAACCAGATAATTGATATTGAAGGCAATTATCAAGAGATATATAATATAAATATTTAATTTTCTGCAACAAGTTTCAAATGGCAGTAGATAATTAAAGAGTACATTCAGCTATATAACATACACCCTTACAATTCATGACTTTCCTTTTTTTCTTTCTTGTGTTTTAGAATGGCGTTAAGTTTTACACTGTGATTTTCTAGAATTGATAGTATATTCCTAAAGTACAATAATAGGTTGGTTCTAAACAAAATGAGTATTGTTTTAGTCTTCTAAATGGTGATTGCTTTTCTCTAGTAAGTACTTTAAAAACAAACAAAAATACCTTGGTCCTTTTAAATTCAGATTAAAATCTTTATCTTCTTCATCAACTTATTTCCTATTTATAGTGTGTTCTCGCAAGTATTATTGTCGTGGGATTGAAGGGAATGCTAATACAGTTTCGGGACTTAAAAAAATACTGGAATGTGGATAAAATTGATTGGGTAAGTAGATATTTGACCTAAAATTACTGTCTTTGGCTTGACCATGTATTGCAAAATCAGCTTTTAATATTTTTATTTGCAGAAAAATAGTTTTGGCCATTTGAGACTTGTCCGCTACTTGTAAACTACTGTTTATTTTTTTCAGACTATTGAGGCATTAAAATAGAATATGTCTTTATAAGAAACAGAAGTGGAATTTTGTCCAATTTTGATTGATGTTTTGTTTGAGAACTTTGCAGTTTACTTATTTATTTTGAAAGAGAGAGAGAGTGCAGGCGGAGAAGAGGCAGAGACAGGGAGAGACAGGATCCCAAGCAGGCTCTGCATTGTCAGTGCAGAGCCCAACATGGGGCTTGAACTCAAGAACCGTGAGATCATGACCTGAGCTGAGGTCGAGTCAGACACTTAACCGACTGAGCCACCCAGGCACCCCTTTTGCTTGAGAACTTATAAAGAAATGCTAGCTAAATTGAATGGACTGGTGATTCTCAATTTCCATTATGAAGTGATTCTGGAAGTGAAGCTCATCAAGGAAGTGCACACTAATAGAAGACATATGAAGAACTGTCATTAATTGCTAAGAAATGTGTTACATTAATATAGGGTGAATGTATATTTTAAAAAATTTTTTAAAGTTTATTGACTTATTTTGAGAGAGAGACAGAGAGAGCAAGCAGGGGAGGGGCAGAGAGAGGGAGAGAGAGGATCAATCCTAAGTAAGCTGTGTGCTGTCAGCACGGAGCCCTACACGGGGCTTGAACTCACGAACCATGAGATCATGAACTGAGCCGAAACTAAGAGTTGATGCTTACCCGACTGAGCCACCCAGGTGCACCAATTGGGAAAGAAATAAGGTTCCGCAAGGAAATTGTGCGGCCCTACGTTTAGCCCTTGCCACCCCCTATAAAGACTCCTCTACCTAAAGGAAGGATAGCTTCATACGTTTGCCAGCAAAGGAGGGACAAATGGATTTGAAAGCCCCACTCCGGCAACAAAGGAGTGTATCTGTGGGCACATGTAAACTTAACAGTGACCATATTCCTTCTAAACATAAAAAGGCTCATTTTAGTTTTAGAGGCGTTACATTGAGAGGAGCATTATGTTAATTGGATATTAGGGGATTAAATCATACTGAACAATGATAAAGTGTGGCTTCTGCTAACAGAAATGTATGACATACTAATTCTAGAGAAATGTGTCCGTGTGGGAGTATCCAAAATTCGTTCTCTTTCCCATATGGGTAAAGTATTTCGTAAGTACCTTCTCTTTATTGTGACATTCATCATATTGAAATGCAATTAGCTATATATCCCCCCTCCTTCAGAATCTTTGTTCCGACTTTGGGTGCCTACTTTGTGATGGTGCCCACTTTCGTAATACTTCTCTCAAGGCTCAGTACCCTCCCGCAGTACAATGCTGGGTGCTGCCGGAGTCCAGCTCCAGCAGGTCCAGGGGTTCCCGAAGGATGAACGGCGTCGGCGAAAAAGTGAAAAAAAAAAAATAATAATAATAAAATAAATAAATAAATAAATAAATAAATAAATAAATAAATAAAAATGGGCACAGACAACAGCAGCGTGTTGAACTGGCCGCTTTATTGTGGCAAACGTGGCATTATATTTGTTAGCAATTTCCTCGTAGCGGACGTCATCTACGTTTTCTGGCATTACCTAGTTCTAAAAATGTGCCAATGTGTAATCACCCTTCAAGGAATAACATGGTTATTTTCTCATAACGTTTCCTCCTGCCCTTCGCTTATTGATTAATTTCTTCATGTTATTTTCATTATGTATCTACATTTATCTATAATCTATAAAGCATTTGTTTTGCTGTTTTCGTGAAAAGCCATCTATCTCTCAACACCTCAAGTGGAACAGTTACAGGGAAATGACCTCTTAGTTGTTTTCCCGAACCATTTGTGGTTTGAGGAACAAAAGTGTTCGCCTTGGTCCGAGGTGCCAGGAGGGGGCCAAGAGGGCCTTAGAAACCCACACCTTATACATTCTCAGAGAGACAATGCACCTAGGAACTAATGAACCATTCTGTACTTTAACCGACTAAGTTCAATCATCATCTGGAATGCCTCCTGGGGGCCAAGTGGGCCTAGGGGTTGGAGTTAACCTGTGCCCACAGATACACTCCTTTGTTGCCGGAGTGGGGCTTTCAAATCCATTTGTCCCTCCTTTGCTGGCAAACGTGTGAAGCTATCCTTCCTTTAGGTAGAGGAGTCTTTATAGGGGGTGGCAAGGGCTAAACGTAGGGCCGCACAATTTCCTGGCGGAACCTTATTTCTTTCCCAATGGTTCTTTTCCCAAGGGGCCTGTCAAGGGCAATTCCCCAACAGACAATTCCCCAGGTACTTTTATTAAGGCCAAATTACATAAAAGTGGGAGTACGAGAAGGCCGAGCCATCAGGCTGGTTGGATAGCTCGGCTTCCAGCAGGGTGCCATGAGGAATGCAGAGATAAATAAGAACTACTTGTCTCCTCCCAACACTTAACATTTGTGCAGGAAGCAGACAGAAACATTAACTTACTATGAAAGGCATGCTACAACATGACCCGGAAGCAAAAATACAAGCTTGGGTGGGGGGGGAACACCAGGGTGGTTCAGTCAGTTAAGCATCTGACCTCAGCTCAGGTAATGATCTCACAGCTCATGAGTTTGAGCCCCGCATCGGGCTCTGTGCTGACAGCTCAGAGCCTGGAGTCTGCTTGGGATTCTGTGTCTCCCTCTCTCTCCACCACGCCCTCACTCACACATGCGCATGCGCTCTTTCTCTCCCAAAAATAAACATTAAAAATATTTTTTAAAATGTACAAGCTCAGCGCTGGGAAAAAAATGGAGGCCGGACCATTTAGTTTGGACTGGGTCGATAAAAAACACTCCGACAGCAGAGCTGAAATGTGAATTGAGACTTGAAGGAACTGTATTTGATCAGCAGGCCAAGAGATTAAAATTAGCCAGACTGATGGAGGATCATGGCTTTTTAAAGGTGATATGTGTAAAGTAGCACATGAAAATAGAGAAATTAGAAGATGCAGACTGAATTACAGTTTATTTGGTAACTCAGATAAAGGTAATCCTAAGGAACTCATTAATTACATAAGATGGAGCACATTACCATATTGGAAGGGAAGAGATGCCAGGGAAGGCTTCTTCCAGGAAATGATGGTAGAACATCTAGTAACAGATGGGGTATAGAAATCACCGAAAGGAGAAATAAGAATGAGATTTGTGTATTAGAAGGATTGCTTGAGTAATTTAGGGAAGATGGATGAAACTGTGTTAGTAAGTCAGGCAGATAAGTGAGAAAAGCCTGGAACAAAACTGAGACCAGGAGGTTCAAGAGGAAGAAATAAGCTTGAAAAATATTTAAAACATTGCATTCATTGGTCCTCACCACCAATTCATCATATACAGTGCATCAGTCTAGAACTACTTCTGAGTTTCTAGTTAGGAACATCATTGCAGGAAGATGATGTCATTTAGTTATAGAACATGGAAGATTGAAGGCATTTAGTGGTTACTTTTAGTTAGTTTTTTTTTTTTTTTAATACAGGTTCTCATTCCTGAGTTATTTTTTTCAATTCATCTCTTTGTTTTCTGTATGTCATCAACAAATAGTTTTTCAAGAAAGGCTCATGTGTTTTATATTCCCCTTTTTTTTTTCTTTCATAGTAGAAGGAAGTTTTTGACTGAGTCTAACATGCTTCCCTCAGGACTGTTTAGACTTGGCACTGTCTTTGGGTATTGAGGGATAAGGCAGAGAAATCACAGGTCAACATGTTTTTTTTTTTTTTAAGTTTATTTATTAATTTTTTTTTAATTTTTTTTTCAACGTTTATTTATTTTTGGGACAGAGAGACAGAGCATGAACGGGCGAGGGGCAGAGAGAGAGGGAGACACAGAATCGGAAACAGGCTCCAGGCTCTGAGCCATCAGCCCAGAGCCTGACGCGGGGCTCGAACTCACGGACCGCGAGATCGTGACCTGGCTGAAGTCGGACGCTTAACCGACTGCGCCACCCAGGCGCCCCTATTTATTAATTTTGAGAGAGAGAGAGAGAGCAAGCATGAGCAGGGGAGGGACAGAGAGACGGGGAGAGAGAATCCCAAGCAGGCTTTGCACTGTCAGTGCAGAGCCCCATGCGGGGCTCAAACCCATGAACTGGGAGATCATGGCCTGAGCTGAAATCAAGAGTTGGACACTAAACCAACTGAGCCACCACGTGCCCCAACACGATTTGTTATTTTATCTGAATTAGTTTTTCAGCATGGATGCTCAGTGAAAGTCTTACCTGCCCATGAATTTGGTAATATTATCAGAATATTTCTTGTGGCTGAATACCCAGTATCAAATTCCTATGAGAGTGACATATATTTTTTATCCCAAAATTAAGGATTATATACAAATTTTTTCTTCTAATATATTTTTGAACATTTTTTTTTTCAAACCAGATGTTCTTTTAATGAATTATATATTTTCTGATTTTATTTTGTCTTTTTGTATCTATACATTTTCCTATGATTATTTTTGGGAGTGTGTATGTGGTTTCTCTGGACTATTTACTGTGTCTCAGATTATGGATTTCTAGTTGTGATTATCCTTTTTTTTAGCTTTAAATATGGATTTTATCTCTACTGTTTTTATTTCCATCCACATCCTTTTCTAAATTCTTCCAGCTTATTTTTTAATCTTTCAGGTTTCTTTTTTAAATACAGTTTTTCTTCTTTGACCTTTCAAATCTATTTGTGTGTGTGTGTGTGCGTGTGTGTGTGTGTGTTGTATGTGATTATATTGCCTATTACATGTCTAAATCTACCCTCTGTCTCTGTTTCATTGTTTTCTTTCTTTCCCCCATTTCTATGAATAAGTCCCTTGTTGATTCTTTTATGATTATAATGCATTTTTAGTGGACCTGTTTGCTGAAAAATAATGTGGGAAGGGCACTAGCGCAGCCCACGGCTCTGATGTAGGTATGTCATCAGAAGATGTGGCCCTTGTTGAAACAAAGCCTCACAATCACAGGCTCTCTTGTGACCTGACACTTGCTGCCTTCTCTCCATTCTTCACCTTGCTTCACCTCTGTCAGTCTCCTACTCTTAGGAAGCAGGGATGCAAGCGATACAAATGGCATTTCATTTTGCTGCTCTTCTTTCTATGGTATCAAATACAGATTAGATGCATGCATTTCCTTCTGTGGTGGCCCACCATTGCCCCAAGAGCTTAGAGCTGTCATCAAAATATTACTATATAGAATTTAAAAAGCCGTTACATTCATTTCAAGAAATCTATAGTTGATTGAAATTTGAGGGTAAATGTGTTGGCTTCCAGTGTCCTCCTTGATATCATCCAAATTTCACAGTATTTGTCAAATCTACACAATATTTTAAATTTTTGTAATGTTTATTTTTGAGAGAGAGAAAGAGAGCATGAGCAGAGACAGGGCAGAGAGAGAGGGAGACACAGAATCCAAAGCAGGCTCCAGGCTCTAAGCTGTCAGCACAGAGCCGGACGCAGGACTTGAACTCACGAACCGTAAGATGGTGACCTGAGCTGAAGTCGGACGCTTAACTGAGCCACCCAGGCATCCTACACCATATTTTATAGTTAAGAGTCGTGACCATGTTCTTGTCTCATTGAAACTGGGTTTTCCTCCCTATACATTCATTCTTTATATTGTTTTGGACGGATTTTAATAGAAGGTAGTAGACTAAAAATGCCTTTAATATACTATCTATATCTGCTATCCAAATCTATACTTAAAAATATAATCCTGGCAGCGGTATGGCAAATGGCTTACAGTGCTGATAACAAAAGCAGGACGTTAATAGGCTGTCAGAATAGTCTAGGCAAGACATAGTAAAGTGTGACTTAGGGCAGTCTCAGTGAATTGAGAAGATGGTATGGTTTGAGATAAGTTTTTATTAATAATTGATAGGACTTGGGAAGTGATTGGACAAGTAGATAAAAGAAGAGAAAGTAAATATGATTCCATGGTTTCTGATTGTAGTGTCTTAAAAAAAATTTTTTTTAATGTTTATTTATCATTGAGAGACAGAGAGAGACAGAGCATGAGCAGGGGAGGGGCAGAGAGAGGAGGAGACACAGAATCCGAAGCAGGCTCCGGGCTCCGAGCCGTCAGCACAGAGCCCGACGCGGGGCTCGAACTCACAAACCGCGAGATCATGACCTGAGCCGAAGTCAGACGCTCAACTGACTGAGCCACCCAGGCGCCCCTCTGATTGTAGTGTCTTGAAGAATATTAGTAATGTAACAGAAAGAACATTGAAGGAAGGGGAGATTTTGGGGGGAAGTTATTGAGTTTGCATTTGGACATATTGGGTTTGATGGTATTGGTAGACAGTTTGGTAAATGGTTTAATAGCTCAGAATTGGTAGTCTCTATGTAGAGGTGATAGTTGAAAATTTGGAGTAAATAGTATGGTGTGCACAAAAAGTATGGTTGAGAAAGGTGACGAGGATATAGCAAACGCATGATGGTTGAATGAAACATTGGGTTTAGCTTGACAAAGCCCTCCTAAGATTGAAGTGGACAAGTATCTCTTAGTTGCTAAGGAACAACAGTGAGAAGCTGTGGATGATCTGGATATGATCTGGGCAGAGCACTTATTGTCAGAATATTACATAGACTTTTTGGATATAGGTTATATTACCCAAGGTAGAATACATCCAGATTATTCAATAGATAGAATATGTCTAAAATATCATGGATGTGGAGTTACCAAAGATGTGTGTATATGTAAAATAATTTGAAGGTTGAAATTTTAAAAAGTCACGTGAGGGGCACCTGGGTGGCTCAGTCAGTTGAACGTCCGACTTCGGCTCAGGTCATGATCTCACGGTTTGTGAGTTCGAGCCCCGCATCGGGCTCTGTGCTGACAGCTCGGAGCCTGGAGCCTGCTTCGGGTTCTGTGTCGCATTCTCTCTCTGCCCCTTCCCCACTTGTGCTCTGCCTCTCTTTGTCTCTCAAAAATAAATTTTAAAAAATGTAAAAAAAAAATTCAAAAAAAATTTTCAAAAAAGTCATATGAGCAGTCATCACATGAAAAATTAAAAATTTTTATTTTTTTAAAATTTTTTACAGTTAAATACTGATTCCACTTTGAGTTATAGATCAAAACCCTGAGGTAATGAGGGAATAGGAATCCAAAATGAGGCCTGACTCATTAGCTCAGAGCTGAGTTTGAGTAACTGAACGGTGAGAATAGAATTCACAGCTACAGAAATATAATAATGTGTATCAATCACCAAAACAGACCAGGAAGAGGTAAAGCGATTGAGTAGCTGCTCAATGGTGCAAGGGTTTATGTGTTTATGTGTTTTCGACTTGAGGTCAGCTTTGGGGTTACCTTGTGTTTAGAGGCTATCAGTGCCAGTAGAGAAGGGATCAGGTGGTAACACATAATGAAAAAATACGGGACTGAGAGTTAACTAATTCCTTATAACTGAAAAACAACACTTGGATCTTTAGTTGAAATTGTTACAGAACCATGTGGGGACTTACTCTAACCAATGGAACTATTTACTGGTCTATGTTGTTAATTTACATTTGATATTTTTTTTCAAAACTATAAATGTAGCCCTGGGAAACAACTAAGCAATGGGAACCTAACTCACAATAGATGATGTTGTGGGAAAGTAAATATGCTTTAAAAATAGAACCAGATGGTACCAAAATTTTTGGTTGCTTTGATAAATCAAGGCCTCTGGGCCCTGCGGTTTTTTAAATGGCAGGGACCAGGATCCTCAGTTCCCTATGCTATATTGAACCATGGAGGTTGGCCATGAGGAATTGGACTTACAAGCTTTTGGTGAGGTCTTGTTCTGCCACACCCAGGCGGTTCAGTCAGTATTAGGAGATGAGTAAGAAACAAAGCAATCATGGCAAATTGAAGTAATGGTCAAAAACTTGCAGCCTTATTTTGTATGGGATGAAGCATACTGTAATACACTAGGGAGGAAAAATTACACTTACACAAATATAAGACTCAAATGACTGTCTTTTTGCCTGACTAGAGGAAAAACATCTCAGTGTCTACCTATAGGATGACAGGCTGAGGATGATGTCATAATAAGTGCTAACTTAGCATTACATTTCTTGGTGATGGATCTGAACATGGGAACACTTAAGATATATTTTCTTGGGGCACCTGGTTAGCTTAGTCAGTTAAGTGTCTGACTCTTGATTTTGGCTCAGGTCATTATCTCATCGTTCATGAGATGAAGCTCCACATCTGGCTCTGCACTGACAGCATGGACCCTGCTTGGGATTCTATCTCTCCCTCTCTCTCTGTCCCTCCCCTTCCTTCCCCCCCCCAATAAATAAATACATAAACTTAAAAAACGGTATATTTTCTTTTTTACTCCAGAATGGTTGTTTCTTCTATATCAAAAAGAATTTTCTAGATAAAAAGTCCCTCCATTTGTGTCCAACAGCTTAGGTTTTCAAAATAACCCATCGTGAAAAACAGTTCAAGCTCCATTTAAGATAAATAATACAAAGGAAAAGCATTTTGAGTAAAAAATGCTATTTAGAAACATTTGCTTCAAACTGGTCTCACCCAGCACCACAAGAATCTGTGCTATAGTCAGATTAGATAAAAAAGTTTCTAACTTTTTCATTTGCAAATAAATTGAATTAGGTTGTTGAAGATATTTTAAAGTGATAATATAGACATTAGGACAGAAAGAAGTCAACTTGGAATTGTATGCATAGGTAAAGTAATGCAGATAATTTGAGGGAAAGAGAGAGTTTGAATATTTTGTTGGTCTACAATTTGATAAATGCAGGATTTTCTGTTTAAAAAATACAACCTTCTGGATTTCACAAATTATTTTGCTTTTAAAGATTTTTTTTTTGTCAGTAACAAACTTAGAAATGTCAACTATATACAATATTTGGTTGCTGATTATAATTTCAGGTGGTGGACAAAACTGCAATAATGTTGGAATCCCAACTAAAGGAAAAAAGATCTTTCTTGCCATCTTCTGAAATATTTCCAAGGGCTAAGTTGGGTCAGATTTTTTAGCTTTCAGAATTTCATAAGAAATTGGCTCTTGCAAATAAAAGTATAATAATCTTTAGAGTAGCTGATCTAAAGGTGGCCTTGGTAGTATTTGAGTCAGTTGTTTTAACCATTAGGGCTTGAGGGTCTTACTACATTAGTTCTTTGTATAGGAATCCTAGAAAACAGAAATTGTTGGGAATGACCAAAAATCTGCTAACAATTGCTTGTAGTATTATTACATTAAATGAGAAAACAGTGGAAAATTATGGCAATGCTTTTGAATCGTACACATCAACCAGTTATTTACAGATATTTAAATAAAGTGTTGTTGGGGATTGAACTAAGGGCTGGCAGTTTCTAGAAATAAAAGAATGTGCCTTTTCCCCACCTTTGCCTGCTGAGAGTCTCATGGGACCAGGATTTGTTTCTGTGTTCCTGGGCTTCTGTTCACCACTTTTAAAATAATCTGTTCTTGCTGAGGGTTTTGTTTACAGGAATGCTATAGAATAAGATGGTGAGAAATTTAACGATCATAAGAGGAGAGAATACCAAAGGACTTGCATCTTCGGTTTCCTGTTTCTCTTCTAGGGCATCTGGGTCAGTACATACGTATTTACAATATGCTTTGCTGCCAACGTGGGGCTGTTGTTTGGTGTGGTCTGCACCATAGCTATCGTGATTGGTCGCTTCCCAAGGTAAGATCTTACTTAAATGCTGTTTGTTTTGACACAGTAACAAAGTATGGTATTGCCAGTTACTTTTATTTGTGTGGAATATTTAGTGCTATTCTCATGTTTTACTTGGCATCAGAGAATTAGAGATGAAAAGAAAAGGTTTTATCTATGTAATGATACATAACAGTATTGGTTTTAAGTAAGAGAAATATCTTGTCCACACTATAGAGTATATAAAATCTTGATATCAAAGTAAATTAACTCATAGCCAAACAGGGTATCATGGAGCTGGTTTTTTTTTTTTTGTTTTTTTTTTTTTTTAGTCAAGTGAGGGGGATATATTATTCAGTGACCATATAAAATCTAAATCATTTAGAAAATTAAATAACTTCAGTAAATTTAATTTTTCAGAAGCCAGATTTTTATACATATAAAGATTTCTTCTAGATAATTTACTGAAGAATTCTAGATCATATATTGAAGATTGTTACTGCATATCTGTAAGCCATTCCCCTATTTTGACCAATTCTTTTTCTACTTTCTCAGTGTTCATCATCTGATAATGCTTCTACTCATGTCTCATCCTTCTCTTGAAATTCTTTGTGAAATAATATACTTCAAAAATTTTTACGTTTTATCTGTGTCGATTCTATAAAAAGACTTCTATAGAAATCTGTCTGTGTAGATTCATCAGTATCTGGTCCTATCTTGCCATTGACTCTCTCTTTACTTCTTTTTCCCCTAAAACAAGATTTCCCCAAACACCATATACTCTCTTACAATTCTTTTTGTCAATCTGCCTCTTGTGGCTTATAGAGATGGGGCTCTGGGAACCCAGATGAGGTCGATTGTATTTATTAATCTCTACTTAGATGTCTCTAGTGTTACACTCTATTCCTGAGAATCCCAGAGAAATAGAGATTTACCCATGTTTTATGCACAAATACGATATAAAATTTTAACTATTATGGGTATGTTCTAATTGTTAAGATAAAATGACATCCTTTTTGCATTTTCATTCCTAATGTAGTGATCAGGAAGTGACATTTTATTTTTTGTCTGCCTGAATTCTAGAGCAAAGACTCTGAATATAAAAAACATGAAAGAAATGGAATTTAAAGTGAAGACAGAAACGGATGGCGTAAGTTTAGTTTTCTTTTCCTTTGTGTAATTATTAACAATATTTGTAGTTCAGATAGCTTTAAGGTACCATAAGTAAAGTATGACTTTAAATACATGATTATCTTATTTTTAATTATCATGAATTTTCAGTGGTATGTGTGACCACCATACTTGTAGCAGTTGACATACAACAAATTAACAAACAACAAAAAAATCTTGTGTTAGCGTTCAGAGAAGATGATAGCGTGGTTTCTAGAATTATATCTCACAGTGGAATCATGGCCCACATTAGTTGAGGCATTGGAAACCTCTATTTTACTAGCTAAGTTGCATAAAATAGTCAAACTAAACAGTCTATTCCTAATTAAATGATGGAAGAAGATAGGGACTAGGGAAGGAAATAAAGCAAGGTGGGATCATGCTATTGCTTTTATTATTTTTAACACAGTCAGTGAGACTGTATTATTAGCAGAGGGTAATTGAATGGTTATGGAGTGCCAGTAGGATTGGCTTCTTGCACAGAGGCCATCTTTTTAAGGAAACAGCTTATGTAAATTGTCTTACCCTGTCCATGCTTGGGCAGGCCAGTGGTGTTTGAGCTCTAGTTTCTTGTTCTGAAGGATGACCAAAACAAGTTTAAAGTGAGGAAAAAAATGTTGACTTAAATATTAGCAATTAAAAAATTGGCCTCACTTTCAACCTGCTTTGTAAGTGCTTGGGTAACCTTTTTTTCCCCTCTATTTTTCATATGTACTTGTTTTTGTATCTCGTGATTGCCCTCAGAACAAAGAGAACTGGGCTCCCACCAGAAGGACCAATTGTCAGAGTATTTCTGAGTAGATTAGAAGTAGGAAGTAGCACCAGGAGTCTTTCTGTGACACCCAGGGAATGTGTGTGTGTGTGTATATTTAAATTGAAGAATAATTAGCATACACTATTGTATTAGATTCAGGTGTACAACATAGTGACTCAATATTTGTATACATTATGGCTGTGTTTTTAGATTTTTTTAACATTTATTCATTTTTGAGAGACATAGGCAGAGCATGAGTGGGGGAGGGGCAGAGAGAGAGGGAAACACAGAATCTGAAGCAGGCTCCAGGCTCTGTGCTGTCAGCACAGAGCCTGATGTGGGGCTCGAACCCAAGAACCGTGAGATCATGACCTGAGCCAAAGTCAGATGCTTAACCCACTGAGCCACCCAGGTGCTCCCCTGGCTTGTGTTTTACTAAGTGTGAAAAAGTTTGCTTCATAGAGGCCTACTAGAGTTTAGAGCCCTAAGACGGTCCCAGGTTCAAGTTTTCCACCAATGATACCTTTCTTTTCTTTTCTTTTTTTTTTTTTAATTTTCCACGAGAATTAGTGCTCACAGAAAGTCCCAAACTGGCTCTAGGGTCCCTAAAGTCTGTATCCACCCTACACGTACAGCTGTGTACATTAGCCTTGACATTGTTAGGTTTGAAACACAATTCGAGTTTGACCATTTTTCAGCTTAAAGATTACTGGTTAATAAATTCTATCTAATCTGTACCTTCTTCTCGGACTAAACATGTGGGAAAGTGAACGAGGGGATTTGTAGGAAGATAAACATGCCAAAATTCTTCCATATCTTTAAACCTTGACTATTTCCAGTGTAGTCACACACCTGAATCATAACTGTCACATGGACAGCTTAATTTTATTAGAACACTACAATTCACTAACTATTTAATGTTTTGTATCAAAAATAGGAGGAAAAGAAAAGTAAGATTGGAACATGAGCTGTTAGGTGGGGTTTTTAGCTAACTTCACGCATGGCAGTGCTCTGTCACTCCTCTCCTCCATCCGTGCTTTCCACCTTCTTCACATGAAACACACATCTGAGCTTGGGACACCTCTTTGGGGGGTGAACTCAACCCCATTGAGAGTTTCTTTCCTGACACAAGTTGAATCTCTATTCCTTAACCAATACGTGCTATTTAAACGAATTCTCTTAACTCAAAACAACATACTGGCCAAATCATGTGATGTGATTGGTGGGTCGATCTTAAGATGTGGGGCTTTGTGGTAACTAAATATGACAAGCCCAAGCATGGTTTTATTTTTGGTTTGTGAGAGATTTATTCTTTTTTTTTTTAAAGTTTTTATTTAAATTCCAGTAGGTTAACATACAGTGTAATATTAGTTTCAGGTGTACCTACAGTGATTCAACACTTCCCTGCGTCACCCGGTGCTCATCACAACAAGTGCACCCTTAGTCCCCATCAGCTATTTCACCCAACCCCCACCTCCTCCCCTCTGGTAACCATGAGTTTATTCCCTACAATTAAAAGTCTGTTTCTTGATTTGTCTCTCTCTGTAAGAGATTTACTCTTGATTAAAAGTTAATTTGATAAGTTTTTGTTTTCTGAAATTGTTTACTTGTAGCAAATCTCACTTTCTAGAGTTTAATCAGTTGCGTAGCTATGGAAACTTTTTGAGATTATGTAGTTTAAAATTTTACCTACTTTAACAGATGAGGAAGCTGAGAGTCATCAAATGAATTGTCCAAATTCACATACCTAATGTTGTGTTTTGTTTGTTTTTATCATTCTTTATCTGCCTGTCTGCTTCATTAATCCCTGGGCTTTCTCTTCTATGCAAGTACTAAAGCCTGAAGGAGTATTGCTTTATTTAGTTGGTAAGGAATTATTCGACAGAATTCACCATCTTCTCCATTTCTAGGTCAGACCCCTGCCCCAAATGTCGTGGAGAGCACGGTCTGAGTTGCATATCAGCAATTGCTGCCAGGAAGACCCGGGAAATGGCCAGAACAGGCACCTTTTGCTTGGAAACTTTCCTTCTCCCTTCCTGCATCTCTTACCTGCATCCAGGCAATCCGGTGTAATTTAGGCCTGCCCAAAGTGAAACTACCTTCCAGATACTATCTCTTGGTTTCTTTCTCCTAATTAGGACTGTCAGTCCCTTGCAAGGTTATAATTCCAGCCAAAAGAAAGCTATATCATTATGAGGCAAATGACTGACAGTTGATCGTTTAGGACATATTTTCATTAAAAAAATACTGATGGTTAAGTGAATGAATTTTTAGTTTCTAGATTGTATGGAAGAGGTACTTTTGGAAGAGTAGGTCTTCCTGGTACTCTTTGGATATCTTAGGGTGTTGCCTCCCCCAAATCAGTGGGAATAAATGCCATTTTCTGAAAAGATGCAGACTCATCTCATGGTTATTAATATTTCTTAGGAAACAGGAAATACATATTTTTCTGAAGAAGCATGATAGTATATTAACTTTTCCAAATAAATTTTAATAATGAAAACCTTGGCTAAGAGATTCTTCCATCGTTGAGTGACATCTGGATTTGTAAGATTTAGACTGTTTGGATAGACTTACCCTCTTTTATTTCAATCAGAACTCTGAATTTATTCCTATTCTCCTCCAAAAGGAAACTCTTCAGCAGGTGAAAATTATCTCAATAAACAACCCACTTGTTTTCCTGAATGCAAAGAAGTTTCATGCTGATCTAATGAATATAATCCAAAAGGAAAATGCCAACAACCAGCTACTGGATGATATCAGCAAGGTAGGAAAGCTAGTTCCTATTACTGTACTACAAATAACCTTATATCGTGATACTAAGATCTGTATCATGGAATATAATACAAGAGTCTTTGGAAACCACTCCCTCATCAAAACTTATATTGTATTATACTTTTTATTTGGTTCTTATAGTTAGTTTTTAGGTAATCACTGTCATTCATTCCTTTGTTCATTTATTCATTCATTCAACATATATATAGTAGACATGTGTACTAGGTACTATAACCCTGAGAAAAATAAAAAGACAAATCATTTATTTTAAATTTTTTTTTTCAACGTTTATTTATTTTTGCGACAGAGAGACAGAGCATGAACGAGGGAGGGGCAGAGAGAGAGGGAGACACAGAATTGGAAACAGGCTCCAGGCTCTGAGCCATCAGCCCAGAGCCCGACGCGGGGCTCGAACTCACAGACCGCGAGATCGTGACCTGGCTGAAGTCGGACGCTTAACCGACTGCGCCACCCAGGCGCCCCACAAATCATTTATTTTAAATGACCTTTTTATCAAGAGAAAGAAGAGTCAGATCCAAATTTAAAAGAGATAGAATATGATAAATGACTTCAGAGAAGCATAAACTGTTGCCATCATTATATTACTATTATAAAAAACTAGCATTCTTTATCTCCACAAGTTATCTTAATTTACAGAGACATCAAATGTGCATTAGGATGATTTTATGTAAATAGCTACCTGTAATTATTTGAATCCTTAAGCCCCTTAGCATGGACTTTGGAACTGAGCTGCTTGAGTTTGCACGAACTTAACTGAGTTTATTATTAAACCCTCTGTGATTCAGTTTCCTTATCTATTATCAGGATGATTAAATGAGTTAATATATGGAAAGCACTTAGAATACTGCCTGGCCTACTCAATACTATAAAACATTAGTTAATGTTATTAGTTTGACTGAATGCAAATAATAGCCTCTCCATGAAGCTTTCCATGATTACTCCAGATTACAAAGATCTCATTCTCTTATATCCTTGAGTGTGTATTATCCCCAGTCACTTAGGTACATAGGAGGCATTAACTCTCTCATTTCTAGTGGCTCAGGAGCTGTTTAGTAACTCATTCCTGTTCCTTGCAGCTTTATGCTTCTGTCTCTGGGCCTCATACTGATCCACACCGTAGAGGCCCTAAATACAGAATCAGTTATAAAAATTTGCTGGGTGCAATGCAAAATGAAAATATGAGTTCCCTTGTTCAACAGTTGCTAAGAATTTCAAGATGGCAATAGAGAGCATTAAACCAAGAAGAAGACCCTTCTAAGCATAGGACCCTGTGTAACTACACAGGTTGCAAGCCCACAAGGCTGGCCCTGCCTGTGTATCTCCAGCCCTGTCTTTTACTCTCACTGTGCTCTTTAGGATGTCACTTTCTTCAGATTATTAGGAACCCACCTGTGATTTTGGATTGAGAAGAACTTGCACTCATGCCAAAGGTGGATATTCATTCCTAGTTGTTCACGTTGGATATGAGGCCTCTTTTTTATTTTTATTTTTTAAATTTTTTAAATGTTTATTTATTCTTGAGAGAGAGAGAAAGAGAGAGAGAGAAAGAGGGAGGGAGAGGGAGAGAAAAAGAGTGTGAGCAGGGGAGGGGCAGAAGAGACGGAGACACAGAATCTGAAGCAGGCTCCAGGCTCTGAGCTGTCAGCACAGAGCCCAACGTGGGGCTCAAACTCACAAGCTATGACATCATGACCTGAGCCGAAGTCAGACACTTAACCCACTGAGCCACCCAGGCGCCCCACAAGGCCTCTTTTTTTAAAGCCTTAAAAAAGTACATTTTTTAGCTGTATTATGAGATAGGTAGCTTCCTGTGGCTGACATAAGCTGACAACCACCATGCACAACAGTATTGTGGGAAAATTTGTCCGGGCTTCCAAATAACCTAATGAACCCACGAGAACTTTGTGGTCTTATTTTGCCAAAATGTAGATTTACTTCTTGAAATTATATGATTCTTTGTAGGCCTTATCATGTCTAGTGGAGTATCTGATGTGACTATTCTTGTAAGTAGTTATTTTTTGATAGTTGACAATATTTTCCTTAGAATATTCTCCTGCAAGACTAAAGTTGTTCCAACTTGTTTTTAGAATCGACAATCGGCATATGCTCATCTTGTAGCATATGAAGTCAGAAGTAAACCTCACTGACACAGCCTTCTGTGAGGAGGTACCACATACATGATTTTACCAACTTGGGACTTCAGAAATTTGAGTCTGATAATCCAGTAGAGTTCATTGAATCTGGGTTACTGGTACATAATGACATCCAAAGGGATTCTTTCACTCAGAACTATAATGATAAGGAATGATTTCTTGAGAGGACATTTCACTATGAGAATAATGCAAATATTGTGTGTATTTACATACTGTGAGTTTCGAAGGGTACAATAAGCATTCAGATGGTAATCTGGAAGGTCTGCTCTCTGAAGAATCACGAATAGACCTTTCTTCAGAATGGTTGAATGGGTGGTCTTGGGTAGCATGGATGCTTTTTGGGGCATCTCATATTATCCTTGTCACGTGCTGTCCGCCTAGGATATCAACTTCTTGTTTAAGGACCATGCACCTGTTCCAAGTTCAGTTTACAGTCACGAGTCTGCATCAATTCCCATAGTTCCTAAAGTAGGGTGCTCTGCTGGGGCCTTGGTCTCCTCTCACAGTTACATTTTCAACAGATGGTGGTAATGGAAAGGCATTTAAAACATCCTGGGGCAAGAAGAATCGCATCATATTCAAAACACAAACTGAAAAAGGATTTCCTGTTTTGTTATACTGCAACAATATACTTCCTATATATCATTATTAAATATCTTCCTGAATACAGAAACTCAGGAGGATCTCAGAGTCTTAGTGTTTATTGGATTCATGTTCATTATTGTATAGGTTATAGATACTCCCGTAATAGTCATCATTTTACAAAGCATCACTTTACAAAGCAAGTTTCAATCTGCTGTTTATCCAAAAGTTTCTTTTGCTTAAACAAGGTTTTTTTTAAATAGACTTATTTTTTTGGAAAGCTTCTAGACTTACAAAAAAGTTGAGAAGTGTTAGTACAGAGAATTCCTCTATACTCTGCACCACACGGTTTTTTGCTGTTATTAACATCTTGCATTAGTGTAACATATTTGTTACAATCAATGAACCAAAACGGATACGTTATCATTAACTAAAGTTCTTGCTTTGTTCTGATTTCTTTAGTTTTGCCAAATGTCCTTTTCTGTTCCAGGATTCGATCCAGGACATCACATTACATTTAGTTGTCCTGTCTCCTTAGATTCTGCTTCCCTGTGACAGTTTCCCAGACTTTTCTATTTTTGCTGACCTTGACAGTTTGAGTAGAATTGTTCAGGTATTTTGTAGAATGCCCCTCTACTGAAATTTAGCATGGTAAGATCAGGGATATGGGGTTTTAGGAATAAAACTATAGAGATGAAGTTCCATTTTCATCATATCATGTCAAAGGTATATACTATCAATATGATGTATCTCTGTTGTTAACCTTGGTCACCTACCTGGGGTAGGATTTGTCAGGTTTCCCTGGTGTAAAGTTACTCTGTTTCTACCCTTTCCTTATGGTAGTCTTTGGAAGCAAATTGCTATGTGCAGCCCACAGTTAAAGAGTGTGGAGTTACGCTTCACCTCTCTGAGGGTGGAGTATCTACATAAATTACTTGAAATTCTTTTGCACAGATTTCAGACAGGATTAACAATAAGAGCAGGGAAAGGAAACTCACATTCTTTGAATGTCTCTCAGAGGCTAGTCCTTTTAATTAGGCTGTTACTTAATCATCACCAGCCCCATGATGTAAGTGGCATTACGTGAGTGTTACAAAAAAGGGAGATTGGGACTCAGAACTGTAAAATACCTGGGGGAAATATAGCTGATAACTGTCAGAGCCAGAATTAAAGTATATGAGCTGCATCTCTGGGTATCAAGAAGAGAAAATAGATGTTCTCTAGTCAGCCTTGAGGAAGAAGTGGATTTCGCGTGAGAAGCAGTAGAATGTAGTGGTTGGGAGCCTGAGGTTCTGAACGGAAAGGTAGGAGCTTTGGTTTTAGCCCAGGTTCTCTCTCACTTTGTGACTTTGGTCAAATTATTTAACCTTTGCAATCTTTAGCTCCCTCCTATGGAAAATGAGATTAGCAACTCCATAGGATTGTTCTGAGGATTAAATAATTAACATACAGTCCTTGGTGATTAGTAGGTAGTCAAAAATATCAACTTCTATCATCGTCATCAACAACAATAATGACAATAAATCTTTTGAGAAGTAGGTAGCATGCGATCTCATTAGAGGCATCAATTATTGACAATTTCAAAGAACTTTAATTGTAGAATAAAGGATTATTTTCATTTTCCAGCATTTCCATAGATCAATAATGTTTCTCAGGCATTTTCATGGAGCTGCCAGTGAACAGTTAACTCTAATATAATATGAAATATATGGTCAATGCCTCTCTGTTAGGGAATGTTGTGTTAATGAGGTTAATTTCTGATTGGATACACTACACAAAAACACATGCAAACGTTTAATTTGATCAAAAATCAAAACAAACTTAGTCTTGCAGAAAATGTTCTAAACAAGATAGTCTGACTTGGTAACATAAATTATCTACCAAGTTAATAAATACTTAGAAACATTGATTATTTTATTATTTCAGTTTTGTTGTATTTATCATTCTGAAAAAAAAGGCTAATGGAAAATATTATCAGAGCCTAGTTTTTTGTTATTTATGGAGAAAAGAAAAGTGTGCTGTTTTCAGGGACAGAAATGAATTTTTATAATGTTATTCTTCCTTATATTTATTTTCATTTCAGTGTGAACAAAACACGTTGCTCAATTCTCTATCCAATGGCAACTGCAATGGTGAGTTAGCTTAAAAAAAAAAAAAAATAAAGTGTTCTGACTTGAATATAGACCAGAGAATAGGTCCTCTTTCCTCTTCCTGCCACTGGACCTCCCTCTACTGTCCTCCTCATTTCCTTCTCTCTCTGCTCCTCCTCCTCCTTTTCTGCCCTTCTCCCCACACCTCCTCTTATTTCTACTTCTGTCTTTCTCCTTCCTCCATTTTCTTTCTCCTCCCCAGCTCCTCCTTCTCCTCTCCCTTCCTCTTCTCCTCCTTCCCTTCTTCATCTTCCTCCTTCTATCTCACCTCCTGCTTTCTTGTAGAAGTAAATTTTAAGTAAAGATGTGTATGCCTACCCAGAACGAAAAGTGTAAACTTTGTTACAGGGTATTAAAAATACTCACAATACTTAAGTAAATGGTGTTTATTAATAAATAGAAGCAAATTACAATGTCCATTAGAATGCTTAATATTGAAGAGATGTCAGTGTTATTTATGTTGAATTTATTTATAAATATAAATGTAATTCCTATTAAAATTCCACTAGGACACTTAAATGGCAATCGACAAACTTATTCTAAATTTTGTTTGGAAACTCAGAAGGCCAAGAATAGGCAAGACACTCGTGAAATATGTGAAGTGTGTGAGAGAACGTTTTCTTAACTCTCAAGATACGTTATAAAGCTCTAATAATCAATGCAGTGTGGTACTGGTTCCAAGATAAATTAACAGATCAATAGGACAAAGGAGAGGGCCCAGAAGGGTAGAAAAATCTCACACTTATTGATGTTTGATTTGTGACAAAATGGCATTGCAGAGCAGTAGGGAAGGGATAGTCTTGCTAATATACAATGATGAGACAATTGTGTACCTATAATGAATGAAATCATTCACTGTAATTCACACACCATATCTCCATGTCAGTACCCAGTGAATCAAAGTCCTAAGAGTGGTAGACAAAATATAAATTTAGAGGAGAAGATAGGAGAAAATACACAAGAAATGCAAAGCATTAAGCATAAAGAAAATGACCATTAAGATTTCCTAGATTATTTTTAAGTTTTTGTTCAACGAAAGCCACCATATAAAGCATGAGAAGATAAGCCAGAGTGGAAGAATAGGTAGAACACATAATGTGGACAAAGGACTGCACTCCTCTACAAATCAATGAATAACGAAAGGTAGACGACCCAATAGAAATGGGTAAAATACGTGAACAGCCATTTTCAAATTTACCAGTAAACATGTAAGAATATGCTTGACTGTCATTTGCAGTAATTACTGGAGAAATAGGGGATTTAATTTGCATTTATCCACTAATATATACATGTATATGTGCGTATATATCTATGTGGTTTATTGGTAAACATTTAAAAGTATGAGGATGCCAAGGGTTCCTGAGGGTGTAGCACAAAAAGTCTCCCACAATGCTGGTGGGGGTGTAAACTATGACAACTGCCTTGGAAAACAGTTTGGCAAAATTGTGTAAAGTTAAAGATATACCTACCCTCTGACCACCAATTCCACTCCTACTCAGACAACCTGAAGAAATGAGAGCCTGTATACAGCAAATTACAAAAACAAGAATATTCACAACAGTAGTATTTGTAACTGTCCAAACCTGAAACCAACCCATATTTCCAGAATAGGTAGCAGATAAACACAGAAATTGTGGTGTATTATGCAATTGAATTTTTATTTGATATACTTATTATTTGGTATACAATAAAGGAAATTGAATGTCTTATATAAAATGTAGTAGGGTAAAAAAGAACAATTCCAAAGAATTCCAAGTCCTTTTACATAAACTCAAAAAACAGAAGATGCTGACATATTAATTTTTGTACTTCTAAAGACAATAGGAAAAGGAATCTGTTAATATTTGTATTAACATATACAAGATTGTATAAAGAAGGATAGGCTTTCTTTATAATTCCCCAAATCTAGAAACAACTGAAATATCCATTAACAGTACAATGGCAAAAGAACATGTAGAATGTTTATATAAGAGGATAACATATTATAATGTTTATTATATTACCATATAAAATATATTCTGAATGAATATATAACATATTGAATGGAATAAAATAAATGTTATATAAATATATGAATCAATGGCATTGACTCCATATCAACATAGATGTAGCTCAGATGTCAGCTTCTCTGGTCTCTTTTTTTTTTTTTTTTTAATTTTTTACTGTTTATTTTTGAGAGAGAGAGACAGAGAGAGACAGAGTGAGAGCAAGGGAGGAGCAGAGAGAGAGGGAGACACAGATCTGAAGCAGGCTCCAGGCTCTGAGCTGTCAGCACAGAGCCTGATGGCGGGGCTTGAACTCACAAACCATGAGATCATGACCTGAGCTGAAGTTGGACACTTAATCAACTGAGCCACCCAGGCACCCCTGGTCTTTTCTAACTTTTTGTGGTAAACGTACTTCATCCTGCCTCATGTTCTCAAAGAATGCCTACATAATACTGGTATAGTACTTATTTAATGATCATTTATTGAATGTCTTATTCTCCTGCTTATCTGGAAACTTTAAAAAAAATTCTCAAAAAATTTTTGAGAGAGAGAGAGAGAGAGAGAGAGAACATGAACGGGGGACAGGCAGAGAGAGAGGGAGAACAGAATCCGAAGCAGGCTCCAGGCTCCGAGCTGTCAGCACAGAGCCCAAAGCCAGGCTCAACCCCACAAACCACGAGATCATGACCTGAGCCGGACGCTCAACTGACTGAGCCATCCAGGTGCCCCTGGAAACTTTTAAGAGTGTTGTCACCTCTGCCTCACTAGGCCAGGCCCGTTTTTCACAGAGCAGCAACTGATGGGCACCATCACTTTTGTTGTGTCCCTTCTGTAATAGAACTAGTTGATCAGAATGTTTCTTCTAGCGTCCTCCTCCTGTCCTCTGACACTCCAGAGTATCCTCGGTCCTCCTATTTCTCCTTCTTGTTCAGAAACACCATCCTGCCCTCCCCTCCCTGTGCTTTATTTTTTGTTGTTGTTTATTTATTTTGGGGGAGGGGCAGAGAGAGAGAGAGAATCCCAAGCAGGCTCTGCTCTGTCAGTTTGAGCCCTGCACTGGGCTCCAAGTTCCGATCTCTGGAACCATGAGATCGTCATGACCTGAGCTGAAATGAAGAGCCCGACGCTTAACTGATTGAGTCACCCAGGTGCCCCACCTCCCTGGGCTTTAATTAATTACTAAAATCTATAACTCTTGGTTTTATTACCTTTAAATTTTCACCTCTGCAACTCTGATTCTGTCCTTAATCATGTTCAAAATGAATTAGAATTTTTTTTTCCTGCCATGAGATAGTCTGGGTTTTAATCCATGGATAGAAAATACCCAGTGTCCCATGCTCACCTCAGACAGAACTAATAGGTCAAGGCGCTTCCTCCTATGAGCCAAGGTAGCCTGAGAACTTTTCCACCCAGGGCTGCAGGAAGCTACTGTGAATGCTTGGTGTTGACATGCAAGCTGAGAGGTAATTGCCGTCCTGACTTCATTCTGTCGTGTAATGACAGGTGAATCTTAAATCACCTTTACTTTAAAATCTGTCACATGATTAATCGTGAAGTTTCCCTTCTGTAGGCCCAGTGCCCCCTCCTCAGCCCTTTAAGGCACCTAAAGCCCTTTTTCTTATCTTCTTATACTGCTTTCTCTTTCATTCCACATTACACAAATCCTCTATCCAAGTTAGATAAATCAACTCACGGCCCCCCGGTATCTAATTCAGTCATCCCTGGCTCTGAGCCTTTATTTGGATTCTCCTGAACAGAACTATCTCCTCGATCTGCCAATCCAGACCTTATACTGTCTTCAAGATTTAACAGAAAAGTAAAAAGAAAATTGAAGGACACACTGCTTGGCAATCCCATTAAGTATAAAAAGAAGTCAACCAGACCCATACAGGGGAACGTGCTGTCAGCACAGCCTGGAATTCAGTATCTTCAGCTGTGAAATGGAGATCATAGTAATAGAAAAGCAGAGATACCACATGCTTCACTCAGTCACATATTGACTTAAGTGGTTATAGAGTTTGTTCTTTTTCTGCATATTTTCCTTCTAACTAGATGTTTAAGGCAAGAAATACATTTCAACTTTTCATTGCATTATCCTTCTGTGTTCAATGAACACTTGGTCAGTGAATGAAAATTGTAAGGATAGGCAATATCTGTATAGCATTTGATAGTTTTCAAAGGACATTCCTCTTTATAACTCTGAAATAGGTAATTAGTAAATACTACGCTTCCACTTTCAAATAGGTGATAGGATACTCTTCATGTTACTGATGAATAAGTTGGGGCCCATAAGGGATAATTAACTTGCTCTGAATTGTGCAGTTAGGGACAGAGGCGGGACTTGGGTCCCTGTTGCCAGTGGGCATGCATACAAGAAGGGATGCTCGAAGCTGGGACAGGAGAGACTGGTCTGAAAGCAGTCTGAATGGTCACAAGGTTATGACAATAGAGGGAGAGGATGAATTTGAAAGAGAGTTCAGCATGTCATGAACACTGCTGGCACTGTTTGGGTGTTGGAGGAGGGGAGAGGGCAAAACAATGACTCTGAAGCTTTGTCTCTCTCACACTGGGATGAAGTGGAACCTGAGGGGGTGGGGAGTGAAAAGGGAAGGTAACTTTACTTTGGAGAGTGGGGAATATAAGACGTCCAGGAGACGTCCAGTGGGTTTGCGGGAATGCTAAATAAATCTGGAAGTAACTAAACCAAAGAGAGACAAAGCTGAGCAAGGGAGTGGGAAACGGGGGACAATTAAAAAATCTATGCCCTCCTGCAATGATTTACACAGAAGGGGAAGATTTGTTGTTGAGCACATGATTGAATAATCAAAATATATGAAACAAGCTACATAAATTATAAGATGGCAAGCACCATATTTATCTCAGTGAAAACACAAATTGCTCAAATGTGAAGAAATCTTCTGTTACCATGTGTAGACTGTGTCCCCAAAGCATTGTAGTCACTTGGGAACGTCCCAGAGGCACTCCTGCGCACATCTCTCTTCACGCTATGGTTTGCCAGCTTTACCTTCACCTCCTCCTCCAGATCTCCCCTCATGTGTTCTGTTCTCTCATTCCTGAGTTAATTAGTTAATGTCCTGTTGCCTCAGCCCATGTTTCTTGTACTTACTGAACATCTATTAAGTCCCGGGCACAATGACCAGTGCTGCGTGTTCAAGGGTGAAGAAAGCAGGCATGATTTCTGCTCTCACGGATCCCGAAGTCTAAAACAAATTCCCTGCCCTCACCCACCACCTCTCCTCATTCCCCAAAGCAGCAACCCAGGTACACTGATTTTCTATTGCTTCTGTCACAAATTACCACAAACTTAGTGGCTTAAAACAACACACATTTATAGTCTTAAAAGACAGAGACTGAAATGAATCCCACAGGAGAAAATCAAATCTTTGTCAGGGTTGTATTCTTCCTGGAGGCTTTAGAGGAGAATCCATTTATTTCCTTGCTTTTTCCAACTTCTGGAGGCCATCTGCACTCCATGACTCCTGGCCCCTTCCTCCATTTTCCAACCAGCGGTGTGGCATTGTCAGATTTCTCTTTGACCTCTTCTTTCATCACCACAGCTTCTCTGATTCCCACCCTCCTGTCTCCCTCTCCTAAGGACCCTTGTGATTACATTGTGCCCCCCCTGGATGACCTAGGTTAATCTCCCTATCTTAAGGTCCTTAACTTAATCAAATCCATAGAATTCCTTTTGCCATGTAACAACACGTTTACAGGTTCTGGGGATTAAGATATGCACATCTTTGGGGGGCATGATTCTGTCTACCACACCAGGTCAGTCCTCTATGTCCTTAGCACTTTCTGCGTGATTTTTCCGGCCTTCAGAAAATTTCAAATTACTGATTGAATCGGCTGACTTCCTGGTGTGGTTGTGTCTATTGAGGGCAGGGACCATCATCTCTCTTGTTTACCACTCTCCTTGCCTTACTTAGGACAGCACTCAGCCCAAAATATGTCTGTATTGACTGATTGCTTGAATGAATGAATGAACAAATGAGTGAAGAACAAATGAGATGCTCGATAATATGAGTACGTGTTTTCCAAAGAGAATGTTACAGTTCTAAATATTTCATATCTCCTTGGTTTTTTGTGTGAAAAATTAGAGATGTAAATCTGCTTCTCAATAGTTAATTGATATCAACAGAAAATTCCTTCTCTTAAAAAATTATGAGTGACTCACAGACTGTCAAGAACCTTTTGAAGTATATGAAAAGCACTCCTAAATTATGCAACTATGAATACTTTTTAATTAAAGGAGTTAATGAATATTCTACAGGAGAGAGCTTGCTTCCACAGTCTGGAGTTAATTGCCCACCCACACCTGATGGTTAATTTCTTTCTGAAATGTTGTTTTTTGTAGATAAAGCCCATCATTTACCACATCCCACATGGGTATAGATTAGTTGTCTCCTTTGCACATGCTCCAAGCTTACCTCATTTTGCTTAAGGCAGGATATTAGCTGTGAATTCACTTTACTCTTTTCTACGACAATGTGATTTTTATTGCACTGGTTGATTTACTTAGAAGCTTAGAACACAAGGTTATAGCCATAAAATCAGTACAATAGCAGAACCGAGAGGGTACTGTGTAAAAGAAAACTTCACTTGTTTTGGAAAGATTTCAGAAGTGTCCGTTCTATTTAAATTTTCATTTGAGAGAATTGGTAACTTACCATTAAAGATGTCTTCTTTATTTGGAAAAGGCATTATGAATTGCTTCCCTTAAAATAGCTTACGTAAATTATTATCTACAACTACATGGCACAATTCTTTTGTCTTATTCTATTTTGTTTTGAATGGCCTGCAAATATGCCCATATTTTGATTAAAGGAACAGGAAAGAGGAAACTGGATGTAAAGTGAAAGACAAAGCAAGCCGACTGAGACCATAGAAGGGAAATTTTTGTATGGCTGTTGATACAACCCAAACATTTTTATAGTTAACAATCTATCACCGCTTAAATTATAAAATAACCAAAAGAAAATATAAATAGTGACAAGTACAGTTTACAAGTGAAATTAAGTGTGATAGGATAGGGAAGAAAAAAAAACTTGGTTCTTAAAGAATTTTCTGTACCTTTTTTTTTCTCTTTTTTTTTTTTTTATTTTATTTTATTTTTGAGACAGAGAGAGACAGAGCATGAACGGGGGAGGGGCAGAGAGAGAGGGAGACACAGAATCGGAAACAGGCTCCAGGCTCCGAGCCATCAGCCCAGAGCCCGACGCGGGGCTCGAACTCACGGACCGCGAGATCGTGACCTGGCTGAAGTCGGACGCTTAACCGACTGCGCCACCCAGGCGCCCCAAGAATTTTCTGTACCTTTTACCATCACTTTCTGGTCGTTTGGATCCAGTGATCAATCCCTCTAAATAACATCTACATAGATTGTCTTCTCATTGTAGTATTAAGTTCAGACTGGCAAATAAGCTTCTTGTGAACTAGCAGTGGCTTCCTGAAGCACCAAGTTGATAAAAATTGTAAAAAAAATACCGTGATTGATTAGCCATGTCTGTCTGGCTAAGGGATGGGGATGATAGAACTCATGCCATACTGTAATAGTTGTAGATAATTTATGTAGCTTCTTTTAGGAAAAACAATGAATTAACATGCTTTTGGACATTCTGTCTCTGTACCTCTAAACAAAATGAAATAGCAGTATCTATACTCCAATTATTCTAGTGTCAACCTGTGTGTGTATATGTGTGTGTGTGTGTGCGCGCGTGTGCATTTATGGGACTAAGAGGTAAGAGGAGTAAATATCAATCAACATTCCACTATTTGCCTTTGCTTTGGATATGAATTTTTCTTTTTCCTGTGATCTTAATCCCCTCCTATCTCTGATCATGAGCAAGGCACATTATATCTAAGGATATAAATAAGAGCCTCTGCATTAGTAGAGGTAGGTCCCGTGTTTAATTAGGCAAAGAGTGAATGGTAATGATTACTACTGAGTGGTCCATAAGAGCTAAATTATGGTAGCTTTTAGGTTTAAAGTTCTAACTTACCATTTGGGGCCAATGGTATATAGCCTAAACCTATACTTGTTGGCCCTCCTGTCTAGAAAAGAAACAGGAAAACAGAAGGCACTGCTGGAGTGCCTGGCACACATTAGGTGCTCAATATATGTTGGTTGCCTGGGAGAAGGAGGAGTTTGAAATCTCAAACTGTCATTAGCGTTTAATTACAGCTGTCCATATAGTTGGAATAGTCACGGTGTGTCTTACTTTTTGGAATCCTATACATCCTGCAAGGCTCCTTTTGCATGAAGCCTTGAGTGATCACTCGAGGGACTTCTTCTTGTAAATTCCCATTCTTTTTCATTTGTCATGTCATTTATATACCAATCCTACCCTTGGCACTCAAGGATGAGCTCCTAGAAGAAAGGAATAGTATTTTACTTACATTTGTATCACCCAGTACAGTGTTGAAACCTTATAGTTTGAACTACATTTGAACTACTGTGTTCAAAAAGTTTCCTAAACATAGTACGTGCTCCATAGTTGTCATTTCAAATAATAAATATGAATATAAATCTGAAGCTGAAACTTGGAAACAAATCCTATAGCTGAATAACTTTGTAGCAGTTCTCTTTTTCCTAACAATTACTGCTATATATAAATGTTCAATGTTTGACACTCTTTTTACCTCTAAGCAGCAGTTTTCAAAAAATACACAATTTCCCTTCTACTTCCCTCCAATGCTGAGAAACAACCATATTCCCACATTTTTGTAGCCACGCTAGGGGAAAAACATGGGTATTTTAAATAGCAAAACTATTCCAATTAAGAATTTATTTCTTCAGAGGGACACCTGGGCGGCTCAATCGGTTAAGCATCTGACTCTTGGTTTTGGCTCAGATCATGCTCTCACAGTTCATGGGTTGGAGCCCCATGTCAGGTTGACACATGAGGAGGCTTCTTGGGATTCTCTCTCTCCCTCTCTCTCTGTCCCTCCCCTACTTGTGCTGTCTCTCTCTCTCTCCCTCTCTCTCTGTCCCTCCCCCACTTGTGCTGTCTCTCTTTCTCTCTCAAAATAAATGAATAAACATTAAAAATTATTTATTTCTTCAGAGAATTTCATAATAATTAATGAATTGGAGTTTATCTGATAGATTTTGCCTACTAACCATAGAAGTATCTTACCTCACATGGTCTGCTCTGAGAGCCATATCAATTCTTAGAGGGACCTTGTCATTGCTTAGAAATAAGTCATTTCACACAAGGAAACTGTGGCCATCAAGACGTCGGCAAATAAGAGGTCTTGATCTCCTACGTAAATTTTTTTCCCTATCGGGTACATTGAGAGGCAGATTTACTGTGAACCAAATCAAGCTTAATTTTTAGGGTCCCTCACACACATCCCTTCCAAGCCCAAGAGACAAGCCCCAGCAATGAATCTCCAGACACCACAAAACAGGGCTCTACCTCAGGGCATACCCGTGAAGGAGCCTGGGTGATATTGTGGACAGAGTGCTATTCAGAAGGCCTGGAGGCCTCGACTCTAGTCTGTGGTTGGCCCAGACTTGCCAGGTGTTCTTTCGAAATCACTTAAACGTGCTGAGCTTCCGTGCGTCTCTCTGTAATTAACCTATCCCATGTTCCTCTCGGAGTTATGTAAGAATTACCTGAAATAACGTTCAAATAATTAAAAATTAAAGATTTCAGAAGTCATTAGTAATTCACTGAAGAATAAAAGACCCGAAGAGTGTTTGGAACCAGTCTTGTTGCACATGAGGCCACTGTTACCTTTCCACGGTTCAACAAAGTCTGCAGCTGAAATCTCGAATTCTCTCTAACCCAAGTCTCTGTTTCTCCTACAGAAGAAGCTTCACAGCCATGCCCCAGTGAGAAATGCTTTTTAATCCTGGATTGCAGTGGAGTAACCTTTTTTGACTATTCTGGAGTCTCCATGCTTGTTGAGGTATTGTGTTTGGACTGATTCTTTCCCTTTTCTTCAGTAATGGGGGTTTGTACCACCTACTGTCTCAGCTCTGGGGTCTTGAACCCATTGTTTTAGTACTCATCTCACTCATTCTCCCCAAGGAACATAGAACTTTACAACTCCCACTGCCATAGATTTGTGTTCAGATGATCCCATCAAGCCTCTGGTGTGTGTGGGGGGGTATCAGTGGGGGATTCACGTGGGGTAGTCAGAGAGAAGAGAATGCAGGCGTGAGATGTACTGAGCACAGTGCATTATGGGAAGTCAGCTTTCGGGCTTCTAGAAAGAAAAGACCCCTTTGTGAGAAAGTGGCCTCGGTGATGGAAGGATGTTTTCTCTTACCCTCCTCAGGGGTATAGTTTGACCAGATACCATATCTGATTTCTGGAACAGCCCCCAGTGCACAGGCTTTTCTCCATTCTATCAGATGACGGTGCTGACTTCTCTACCCTATGATCTTCATGGTGTCTCCATGACCTTGGTGTGCAAAAAATAAAGCTGCTTATTTCTTCAAAATCAATATAGCTCACAAGACATTCCAACAGATGGCAGAGCACCTAGTTTTTCCAATTCAAGGAAAACTCAGACACTTCTGGATTTTTTTTCCTCTACTTTTTTGAGTAAATGCTATGTCAACAGGGAAGTTAGCTCCTTCTCGTTTCCATTTGTTCCCTCCCTCAGTATCCTAAATTTGTTGGGGGAGGCTCTTGAGGATAGAAAAACCTCTGTTCTTCAACAAACCTCAGCCTTCTCCCAGCTTCTGCGGCCTGGAGCTCAGCTTACCTGTCTCTGGGTTCTGCTCCCCAGAGATTCCCTACCCTCACCTACTAGTCTCCCCCATGGGTAGCTTTGTATTCTGCCAGAAACTTAATCAAAATCCTGTGAAAATTTCTGGAGCTCTTTCTCTGCTCATCTCCCTCATTTCCTCGACTCTTCCCCACAGATCTCACCCACCTAGACCTTCCTGAACTCCAGTTCTGACTGTGTAGCTCAGGGAAGCTCTTGCATTTTACTAAGGCCTCCATCATGCTCTGGCCCAGAAGCTGCTTTGTGCAGAACGCTGAGATACTGGAGAACTTGCTTCATGTGTTTCTTTGTTTCAGGGAACTCAGTCCTGTGCTCCTTGTTCTCACCGTCTGAAAACAGTTGTTTGTATATTTTTGGTCAGTCCTCTACTTATTTATGGAGGATAGGATAGTCTTATATTAGTTACTTATCAGGGAAAGACATAGAAATCAAAAATGGACTTTTAAAGAGTTAAGATCAGTAGTTTCCAAACAGTTTTACATTATGGGTGTTGGTTGTTTTCCGTGGTGTTGCGTAATTGTGCCTCTATTCATTTATAAACATAAATTTGCAGTGTCCAACCTTCCAAATTCAAGATAGTGCAAAAAAAAAAAAACCCGAAAACATAGTGCAAAGATCACCTTTAGTATCGCTTTCCTATGGAGATAAGGCTGGGACTATGGGGAGGGGAAGATGCTTAGTGTGTGACTGTCAGAGAGTGTAGTCCCAGTCCTGTCACACTGGCTACAAGGTGTTATCCAGGGTTACCTCCTGGATCACTGTGTATTCATCTTGTGAAAATGATGGGACAATTTTGTTTCATTCAGCATGAGCAGATATTTAGAAAACAAATTGTGCAAAAACAATTGTATTTTATTTTATTTTATTTTTCAACGTTTATTTATTTTTGGGACAGAGAGAGACAGAGCATGAACGGGGGAGGGGCAGAGAGGGAGGGAGACACAGAATCGGAAACAGGCTCCAGGCTCTGAGCCATCAGCCCAGAGCCCGACGCGGGGCTCGATCTCACGGACCGCGAGATCGTGACCTGGCTGAAGTCGGACGCTTAACCGACTACGCCACCCAGGTACCCCAACAATTGCATTTTAAATATCCTAGGCCTTAAATCTAGTGGCAACTTTTGTTATGTCACCCTTTTGCCTAATTAATATGCTTTTATTTTCTCATTGTTGACTATAAAGTCTTTGCACAGTTTGGCATAGAGTTCAACCTGAATATGTCATGTTTTCCTGCATCTAAATCTGGACTGTAGACAGATATTTCTTCACTGGGGCGAGGAGGTGGGTAGGGGGTGGGTAGGGGCTCCTTGTGTTCGGGGGTGGGTAGGGGCTCCTTGTGGTTCGGCATTTCTATTTCTTCTGTGTCGCCAGGGTCTGGAAGCGTGCTCTTAAGTGTGTGTGCAGAAGACTAGACTCACTGGGGGTGCTCATCTACAGTGCAGTCTTCTGGGTCCTAGTTTTGGTCCAGGAATCTTTATTTAAACAACCACAGGTGATTCTGAGGCAAGTGGCCCAAGATCATATTTTGGGAAAAACAAGATTAGGATTGATTGTCCATTTACTGGGAAAGACCAGTATGTGCAGTTTTTGTTTACTAGTATTTTAAATTTATTTTGAATATGCTTAAATGTTCATTAGCTGCTCTCTCTAGACATTGCACATCAGGATTACAGTTTGTCAAGAGGAGGAAATGATTACCTATTCCCACGGAGTGGGAATTCAGAGGAATCCTAATAATTTGGTACAGGACATATTAAGAAAGGTGGTTTTTTTGTTTGTTTGTTTTTGTTTTGTTTTTTTACATTCATCTTCATGGTCTTAAAATACTACATAATGGAATTATGGGGCAAATCAACCAATGCGTTTTATTTTTAAATTAGCAGAAAATACCATTTGCCCTTGGCCTGGTTTCTTCCATCTGTGTATAAGAACATCATCAATTTTGTGTCCATTTGCCCTTTTTAATTTCCTTATCACTACTTAAGTTTATTTCATTATGGTTACAGTAAATTGTGATGTATGATAAGAACGTTAGCTTTAGGGGGTGCCTGGGTGGCTCAGTCGGTTAAGCCTCCGACTTCGGCTCAGGTCATGATTTCATGGTTCGTGAGTTCAAGCCCCACATTGGGCTCTGTGCTGATGGCTCAGAGCCTGGAGCCTGTTTCGGATTCTGTGTCTCCCTCTCTCTCTGCCCCTCTCCTGCTCCTGCTCTTTCTTTGTCTCTCAAAAAATAAATAAATGTTAAAAAATAAAAAGAACATTACCTTTAAAGATAGATACATTATGATGTATGTTAAGAACATTAGCTTTAAAGATAGATAAGTCCTATCCAAATATTAGCCATATAGCTAGTTGCACGATCTGGGCCTAAGCATTTGCTTTTCTGTGAACTGGAAGTAGAAATACCCACTTCATGAAGTTGCAAAGCTTAGCTTTGCAATGATGTATTGCAAAGAAAGCACACAGCCAAGTTTCTAGAAATTAATAAGTACTCAGTAATTCTAGCTCTTATAATTTGTTCTCATTTTGAAAAGTCATTTCTTAAAATGCAAATAATATCCTTGTGACTACTATCATTTCATAGTTCCAGCCACTGAAAGAGGGTCCAGAGTAAAGAGCCGCAGAGTCTCTTGAGCCATGCCTGCGTGTCTTCCCACTTCCTACCATTCCTGGATTATTTCCTTAGTCACTGCAGTGGTAGGAACATTCCCCTAGGAGTTATACAGGTTGAAGGAAATGGAACAAGTTCTATTTATTCTTCTGCTTAGGACACGGGGAAGGTCAGTGATTATGTTTATCAACATCAACAAACCACCTGCAGCAATGTGTGTGTGCCTCCTGCGTTCCAGAAAAAGTCAAACACTGACCAGTCACCTTGAATTAATCCTTTTCACTTACAAAGACAGGAGCCATTTACTCAATGGCAAAGTCTCAATCCATGTATAGTTTGTTTGTTTGCTTGTTTTTTCATGCTCAGAGTGACACATCCACCATTATTCTACAGTTGTTCTAAAATATAACTTCTTACTTCTGGAATCATATAAGGGAATATTTTTGGATATATCATGCATATTCTTATAATGTGTTGTAAATGCAACTTTCTATATTTTATATGTAATATACATCTCTATTACATAACCAAATCCATCCTAGAGTTGCTAAAACTTCTCAATTTATTGTCACTGAGTTTCATGGGCTGACTTTGGTCTGGGTGAATTTAAAATGAAAGCCTTCAGTAAGGTGTTCCTACCTGATATTTCCTTGGACCTGAATGAGGCAAGACTCTAAAGTACACCAAGCAAATTAGTTAGGATCTCTCAACTTGATGGACTTTTAAAATTTTTTTTTCAATGTTTTTATTTATTTTTGGGACAGAGAGAGACAGAGCATGAACGGGGGAGGGGCAGAGAGAGAGGGAGACACAGAATCGGAAACAGGCTCCAGGCTCCGAGCCATCAGCCCAGAGCCTGACGCGGGGCTCAAACTCACGGACCACGAGATCGTGACCTGGCTGAAGTCAGACGCTTAACCGACTGCGCCACCCAGGCGCCCCTTGATGGACTTTTAAAAATGGAAGTTGGGCAATCAAATTTGCCTTCGATTATTTTGGTTCTCAGTTCTCCATCCATACATGGGATCTGAGAGTACATGAATATGCACAAATTGTTGTAAAATATTAAACTAAGCAGTGGGTCAACAGTGTTCATCACTTTTGTAAATGGGTCCTTCCGATAAGAGAAGGTTGAGAACAATTTTATATCATTCTTAAAGGGAAGGAAATGTGGTCTTTTAATTTTTATTAAACGATGTTTCATTTATTACATGAAAATTTAAGTAGCCAAGCTTAGTTGCAGTAAAGGTTAAATACCCTAGTACATTAATCTTAGTTGGCTAAGGCAGTCTCTTTTACAAGTTTGTCAGGGGATGCCTGACTGTGTAACAATGCCTCCCTCTGGTGGTCTGACATCATAAATATTGGCTTTTTTTTTTTTTTTCTTTTAAACTAGATACTCTTTTGTCTTAAGTCCGCCTTTTTCTTTCCTGCCTGCTATGATGAACTAATTGTGGGTATACTATTTTAATTCTTTCAGGTTTACATGGACTGTAAGAACAGGAGTGTGGAAATATCATTAGCCCATTGCACAGGTAAGGGAGGAATCTTGGCTGACATTGAACATGATCCTTCTGCTACTCTATCTTTACATTACTTGTGTTTTCTTGTAGCTTCCTTGATAAAAGCAATGAAGTACTGTGGAAACCCAGACTCAGAGAATCCAGTTTCTTTTGAATCAGTATCTGCCGCTTTAAGTAACATCTATTCAAATAAGGTGAGCCACGCAAGTTGGCATTCAGGAGTTATAAGAAAAATCAGAATGTAGAATCAAGGGCTTTGCATTTTACCCCAGTAGTATAGAAAATCTATTATAATTTTCTCCCTCTCAGAGTCCTCTGCTACAGCAAAGGGATGTTTCCATTCCTTACTTGGATCAGTCATGAACATTGTTTAATAATTTGGGTCTTCTAACAATATCACTGTTTAGAGGATTTGGGAATCACCTATGAAGTGCATTCTACTTGCTTGTAAAATAAATGCTTCTTCTAGGATGCATGATCCTGGGAATTTGAATCCACCTCTGTCGAATGCTTATACTTTGGACTTAGCCTTATAGCTTTTTTTCTGCTCCGATACCCTTGCCTCTCAGTTCATATTGCCATCTTTGGAAATATTGTTTGCAGAGTCCAGCGCTCATGATATGAAGTGTCAAAATTATCTTCCAAATACTGGCCTTTATGGTTAGTTTTAGAACTGTTCCCAAAGCTTTGACATCCTGCAATTTTTCATTAGCTTTGAATCATTTTGCTTTCCGTCATCCCTAGAACAGCATTCGGTGCTTCCCAGAGTCATCCCTATTATATTCAATCAGAACAGTATGTATTTGTAAAATAACAATAATAACACAATTATTATTATTACTATTATTATACACCTAACATTTATTGAATATTCATTATATTCCAGAAATATCCTAAGAGCTTTACCTGTATTAATTCATTAGATCTGGAACATAGATACTATTATTTTTTTTAATATTTTTATTTATTTTTGAGACAGAGACAGAGCTTGAGCAGGGGAGGGGCAGAGAGAGAGGGAGACACAGAATCTAAGGCAAGCTCCAGGCTCTGAGCTGTCAGCACTGAGCCTGACGTGGGGCTCGAACTCACAAACTGTGAGATCATGACCTGAGCTGAAGTTGGACGCCCAACTGACTGAGTCACCCAGGCGTCCCGTAGATACTATTATTTAACCTGTTTTTAGAAATGAGCAAACTTAGGCCTAGGGAAGTGATACCACTTGTAAGTGGGAGAGCTGGTTTCGACGTCAGCAGTCTGACCTTGGACTTGGAGCTTTAAACCTCTGTACTCTGATGTGTGGTAGAATGTCTATCTGCTTAACTTGGCTGGGCAGCTTGCATGAGTTGCTACTTTCTTTGATTGTGGTAGCAATTTAGGAGTCGAACATGTCCTTTTTTCTTCCTCTCCTATTTTAGAATTTGAGCAAACTCAGCGATCACAGTGAAGTCTGAGACCCTGTTGCTACAGTACAGCTCTTGTCTTTAGCAACTGCCCTGAAGAGGCCATACTCTGACATTTTGCACACCCTTTTTTGTTGCTGAGATCCTACAGATGACCTCTACTATAAATACGATGTGACTTAATAACCGCAGAGCCACTGGTCAAGATTCACCAGGAAATTTCCTTAATCTTTGTTAGTAAGTAGGTTATCGTAGAGTTATTTTGTAAAAATTGGTATGCATTTAGTTTTTTCTGTACTGAGAGGCAAATACGAATTTATTTCCTTTGCCACAGTATTTTGTGTTGTTTTATGTCTGTTTTGTTGTAAGTTAACTTGTAAAACTGAGAAATACTTTGTCATAAGAGATTTAGAGCATTTGCAAGCCATTTGTAAAAACCCAGCATCATCTGTAACTAATACATACAAACAACTTAGCTAATGTGCCATTTTCCCCTCCAAAAACATAAAAAGGCCATTAAACATCAATAAGATTAAATGTTTCTTCATACAATATGATATGAAATTCACAGAGATGAAGTCAAACAAAAACAAATGACAAACTAGAATCCATTGTTCTCCATATCTTTCCATGAAAGGAAGTCTTCAGCATTATTTTCAAGATAACTCGTATCCCAATGACCAAGTTCTTGAAATTAGTCCGTTTTACTACGAATATTGGAAATGCTTAGCCCAAATTTCTGCATTCCAACCCCAGAAAGTCTCTGTTTTACCTTAGGTTTTGTTGGAGCCAGAGCATATGGAAGTTGCATATTTTATACTTTTTCACAAATATGATTTTTAGATGAGAAAATAAATACCACCAGTAGAATAGCTTTGTCCTATTCTAATACAATTAACTGTAGTAATTTGGGACTTTCCTGTTTCAGAGATACAATCAATATAATACATTTATCTCCTTCTGTCCACATAGATAGATAGAGAGGTCTCCATAGGATGTTTTTCTTTTGTTAGAGTAGGACTTGGATATGTGATTATCTGTAAATCTACCAAATCAGCAGGGTAAGTGACAAACACCACAGGCCAGGGTGACCTGAATAAATTATCATTTTCATGCTTGTATATATATCTGCAATCACATACAATTACAGAGGTTCATATTTTTATCAGGTGATTTGATACACTTATGAAGAAACTCATTTTCGAAGATAGGTCTAGGTATATAATTATGCTTACATTTGAAAGTGTGGTAACTGTTCTTGAAATTGCCAGTGTAACAAAGAGGCAGGCACTTTAAAGTGCATTCAAAAAGTAGGGTGAAAACAAAATTTAAAGACTGGCCATTTGGGTATTTTTGTGGGCATCTGTATGAAACTTCGACTCCCTGCCAAGTGATGTAATGGTCCCTAACAAATGTGTGGTAAACGTTCACATGGCCCTTAATTTTCACATTAAATCATAGGTAGCACAGTGCATTAAAATGAAAGGGAATAATAAATGTTGTGAATCTCATAACTTACCCTACCATTTCAATTTCAGTTTTTTTGGTTGACATGAACTAAAAAGAAAAGTCTTTGTCCCAAAGGAAGCCTCAATCTTTTCATCACTAATTTGGATCAAAATGAGTGAGGCCAACCTTCATTCTCATCAAATATGGTTCCAAGAAAAAGAGGGGGTAAGAATTAGAAGGAAAATGTCCTTAGAGAAAGGAATTTCACTCTGTTTTGTCCATTTAAATTATCCCAATGGTGGATGGTGGCAGCTTTTACCATCCGAAATCCATTGGTGTTGGCATGTAAACATAAGTCAAGGAAAGTTAAGAAAAGAAAAAATATTTTTGCTGTGTCTGAATCAATATTTTGCTCTGTAGCTTTGGCCTATAATTAAATTCATGCACTGCAGGAATTTTATAATTTGTTAGAGATTATGGACCATGGATGCCCTTCAAATCATTATGGTTAATCAATGGGTGGTTTGTTCTATTTTATTGTTAAAGCTGACGCAATACTGTCTGGGCAGGTGTATTTGAATGCATTTCTATGTTTATACTAGAAGTTTAATAGATAAAACTTTAAAGCCAATAACTTGAGTGTCAAATGCTAATATTATTTTTAAAGTAAAGGAAGACCAAACCATACACCCTGTAAAGCTCTTTGTTCTAAGTCTTCTTCTGCATCCCAAGGTCGCAATGACCATTAACATGGAAGAATTCCTTGCAATTGAGTTCTGAGAGCCCAAAGTTGACTTTTAGTTTTATACACACAAGATTCTAAAATATACATATTTTATGTATTATTTCATAGCAAGCGTTAACAAAGGAACTATAAAATTATCTTGATGCTAGAATGTTTCTAGTTGTGCTAAATTATTTTTATGAGATCACCTTATTTTTATATATGATAAACTACTTCCATATTACTTATTCTGGTAAAATAAAATTCGAAAAAATTAAAACTGACCTATAAGAGTGTTAAGGACCCAATAGAGTGACATATATAAATTAAGCATAAAATATGAAACCAGGAAAAGACCGTTAACATTACATTTATGCAAATTAAATGCCCTTAAATTTTACCATTTATCTTTCATTTTAAAGGTTATTTGCCCCCGATTATATGATTCAAGTGTTATAAGGTCTAGCTTGAACTACTTTGCAATAATTTATTTGACAGCTCTCTATTCTATAAATGCGTAATGTAATGAGGAAAGAGATCTTTCTTTTTTAATGAAAACATTAATGTGTTAATACCCTGTATGGATAATGTTTGACATTTAGTGGTTACCAAAATATATTAGTATGTTGTTGAACATACATATGCCTTAGAAATGCACGTTCTGTATTCTGTGGGAGTTTGTTGCCAGATTTCAAATGAGTTCAGTGGTGCCTTCATAATCCAAAGATTTTTAGTTAAAAATCATGTAGTCTAATATGCTGCACTTATTTTTCTATATTTTTCAATGCATTTAATCATCTCTTTTATAATTCTTTGTACTAACTCAGCATGTAACAACCAATTTACATGGAAATAAATTGAAATATGATAACTATTATGCTTGACTGGATCTGTGTCCATTATTTCCAAGTATTTACTCTCCTGCAAAGCAAATAATACATATTGCTTTCTTAGACTGACCACCATGTGTTGAAAATTCCTGGAAGTATCTATTGTTCTTGGTAATTTGTTCTTATAAAACATCAACGTAGGATTGTAAGATATTATGCTTTAATTTATGGACTGCTAATAAGGGTACTTTTTGCTGCAAGACAACATTTGCACGATCCTCTTTGACCAGGTTTACATCTTTTATGTTCTAATTTTATTTTATTTTATTTTTTTAAATTTTTTTTAACGTTTATTTATTTTTGAGACAGAGAGAGACAGAGCATGAATGGGGGAGGGTCAGAGAGAGAGGGAGACACAGAATCTGAAACAGGCTCCAGACTCTGAGCTGTCAGCCCAGAGCCCGACGCGGGGCTCGAACTCACGGACCGCGAGATCATGACCTGAGCCGAAGTCGGCTGCTTAACCGACTGAGCCACCCAGGCGCCCCTTATGTCCTAATTTTAATGTGTATATGTATATGTTAATTTTTTTATTTGTTTGGGTTCTTCCTTTATATGCTGTTGTTTGTCTTTCCTGAGTTTCTGGTGTTTTATACTATTTCTAGTATTCTAGCACTTCAAGTTCAGTATTCTTTAGCATTTTATTTTATTTTTTTTATCTTTTTTCAAGTTTATTTATTTATTTTGAGAGAGAGAGCGAGAACAGGAGGAGCAGAGAGAGAGGGAGAGAGACAGAGAATCCTAAGCAGGCTTCATGGGGTCCGTGCAGAGTCCGAAATGGGGCTTGAACCCACGAACTGAGGGACGATGACCAGAGCCAAAATCAGGAGTCAGAAGCTTTAACCAACTGAGCCATTCTAGTGCTCCTAGTATTCCTTAGCATTTTAAAGGTTACTGCTCCAAAGACAAGAAGAGAAGGCATGCTTCTAGGTATTGAAGACACAGCAGTGAATAAAACAACAAAGAAATTCCTGTCCTCATGGAACTTACATTCTAACAAGGGAAAACAGGAAGTAAATGGATAAACTTAAAATACACTTATTGTAAGTTTGATGATAATATGTGCTAATAATTAGAATGCAGCAAGGAAAGAGGATAGGAAGTATGGCAGAAAGTGGGTGCTGTGTCCTTAGGGTGGCAGGAACAGTGACTAATGGGAGTGTCTTAGTCCTGCCGGGCTTAACATATAGGCGTTTATCTCTTAAATTTCTGTAGGCTGAGAAGATAAGGATCAAGGTGCCAGTTTCTTTTTGAGAGCTCTTTCATTGGCTTGCAAATGGCCACTTTCTTGCTCACAAGGTGGAGAGAGAGCATGCTCTCTGGTATCTTTTTTTTATAAGGACAGTAATCCTATAAGCTTAGGACCTCACCTTTATGCTTTATGACCTCATTTAACTGTTATTACCTCCTTATAGTCCCTATCTCCAAATACCATATCTCACATTGGGGGCTAGGGCTTTAACATACGAATTTTGGGGAGGGGACACAATTCATACCATAGCAGGAAGTTATATATTTCTTGTACATTTAAAATTTTCCTTTTTTATGTCTGAGAAACAGGCTTCGTAGAATTTTGTGTTTAATATAATGTAATGTTTTTGCATCAAAAACATTGATAATCATGAACAAAGAATTCCAGTACTAGAGACAGTAGGTCAGCATAGACATTACTAACAATATTTGGCCACTTAGATAAGGTTCTGAGTGAAGTGGTCAGAAATGGGTTTGCAGGGGCGCCTGGGTGGCGCAGTCGGTTAAGCGTCCGACTTCAGCCAGGTCACGATCTCGCGGTCCGTGAGTTCGAGCCCCGCGTCGGGCTCTGGGCTGATGGCTCAGAGCCTGGAGCCTGCTTCTGATTCTGTGTCTCCCTCTCTCTCTGCCCCTCCCCCGTTCATGCTCTGTCTCTCTCTGTCCCAAAAATAAATAAATGTTGAAAAAAAAAATTAAAAAAAAAAAAAAAGAAATGGGTTTGCAATGTACCAGCGGCTATTCAGAAGTTGAGCCGTATATTTTGATGATGGATCCTAATGACTAGCCATCTAGTTATAGAAGACAGAATTGAATTACTTAATTTTCCTTTAGCTATCCTATTGCTTTAAAGAAAATTCAGAGACATGCATGATCCTACCAGTTGTCACAGAGACTGGCACAGAGCAGTTCAGATGCTAACTTCAGTGAGAGGGCTCCATTTTGGTTTTTTTTTGTTTTTTTTTTTGTTTTGGTTTTTGTTGTTGATTTTTTTTCTTTTTTTTTAAGAAGGAAAGGATGCTAGGTTACTACAAACTAGCTAAGTGCTCTGAAATGATCTCCATCAGAGAAGTCCTTATATACAAATCCTTACTTTGTATTGATTTAGCAACAGGAAGGTCATTTTGTTCAAATGTGTCTCTGTGTGGTTCTAAATTATAAAAGATCACTCTCTCTATTAAGTATAGGAAGCTTGGTAGTATTAGTTTTCCTATTTGGAGCCTCTGGTTCTTATGGCCACATTTATAAACTGGCTAATTAATAATTTCAGTAAGAATATATACCTACTAATTGATACAGTAAAAAAAAAGATGCTTCAATAAAAAAGAAATAAAAATAAAACTAGAGTTCTATCATTATTTCCTTTGCTTCTAGCTTTTTTTTTTCCTTCTTGGTTTTGAAGTAATTTCTGCCTTTGTGAGGATAGAAAAGTAAGGAAAGAGAGAGCCTCTTTGAGACTATAATGTGTTTTCCAGATCAACTTCCATATTTAAGACCCCTGTGTCTACACTTCCTTACACTTTGATTTATATCCTACAGGGTTCCCAAGCTTCCCTAATTTCTGAAATTTATAGTAAGCGACTTATTGTTTAAATAAAGGTGCCTTTACTTAGGCTAACAAAGCCTGAGAGAGTGCAGGCAAGGGAGGGCAGGGAAAATAATGCCCAGGCAGTAGATAGGTTTGGAGGAGAAAGAAAAATGGAGGGTGAGGGCAGGTTTGCACAGGTAGTGTGTATACGAGGAAGAGGTTGGCTGACATGATTAACCCTATGGTGGGTATGATTTCAGGAGTATCTTGATGTCTCCTGAATCCAGTTATTTGCTTCACCTATCTTTCACGGGGTCTGAAGTTCTTATCATGAGTCATCCATTATAGTAATAAGAAAGGAAAGATACATGTAAGCCATTGCCATGCGTTGTGCTAGCCTTAGCAAGGACCAGTTCATCTAATCAGCTTATAAGACTTTGTCATAATTTTGATGAGGAAGGCTGGTTAGAAATTATTTGGAGCCTAGGGTGCCGCTGAGGGCAAGGTTGGGAGTGGGGGTGTGGTGTTAGGATGCAGGCTGGTGTGGTAAGGGGGACCAAACAGTGATGTTGGGGGCTAAGCGATATGCCCCCAGCATTCTTGGATGACCAGGGCCCTCCTTGTCTCTCACCCCGAAGACACACACACAGTGGAAGTGGGGTTCATGAAGCCAAACAATTCTTTCCACATAGCAGATTTTCCTGGGGCTTGGACCTATGCCTTTTGCTTTGGCTCTGGAATTAAAATTTGAGAATAGCAGCGCGACTGCCAAAAACAGGATTGACATACAATTCCTGTCTTGTGTAAACCTTTTCTTTTCTTCAGTTGCCTCTCTCCATACTGCCAATGAAAATACTGAAGTAGTAAGGATCTCTCTCCACAGGGTAGAGTTTTAATCAATTAAAACCAATCAGATGATGGTTCCAGCTTTCTCTTAAACCTTAGTTGAAATGTGATCCAGAATCGCCATGAGTATTGGCTAAATATGCAGATTCAAGCACATTTATTCAAGACCTAGGGAGTCAGAGTCTCTTTGAGGTGGGCTTGGAAGTAAGGATTTTTAACAATCATCTGCTTTAGTTTTGCAACCTACAGTTTGGAATTACAGTCACAAAGGCTATCCTGAGTCTGGTAGTTGAAAGACACCCTGTGCTCTGTTAGGCACGTACATGTTCATCACTTGCTCTGTTTGGGCTTGTGCATTGGTCGGTATGTATACCCAGTGGATCTATGTTGCTGTTCCTAAGCAACCGGGACTGGGCGTATAGTTAGGTCACGTGGCAGAGGACCATGTCAAAGTCACCACAGCTTTTGATCAATATGAGTTTGTCAGAGTCAGAAAGTATCTGAAATGTGCGATCCCTATTCATATATTCCTGGGTGAATTTCCTAAGACCGGAAGTTTGTATTTAATATCCTTCATCAAGAAAAATGTTAGTCTCCTTCCCGTTTCACAAATTTATACCGTATTTGACAGATTCTGATGCAGTCATGTGAGAAAATGGCCCCATCCTCCAGGTTGCTCCTCACGCATAGCCATTAGAAACATATTGTAAAAGAGGGAGAGAGAGAGAGAGAGAGAGAGAGAGAGAGAGAGATTTCCCTTCTAGCCTCAGGCTCCATGGGTAATTATTTTCTTTCAACACCTTCATTGAAATTCCCTGTGTAATGCTACCAGAGTGAATTATAGTTAAACCTTTTATTCTGCACGTATGGAACTGGGATAAAAAGACGGTGCCAGCAATATTACTCAGCTACTTTCAGTTCAGGGATTGAGGCTGATGTAAACCATCATAACTAGAGAGAAAATAATATTCAATTATGAATCACTGCCAGATGGGTGAATGTATGTCTTCAGGTTTCATTTTTCTGCAAGGCGCTTACTGTAGTACATTCCTCATCTACTTTTTAAGTCATTCTCTTTCTATGGGCAATAGATTTAATTGCCCTACATATTCTGAAGATCGAAAATTAATAAGCTATGTATTTGGACTCCATCTCACAATAAAAAAAAAAAAGGAAATCAGAAATTGTGCTAAAGTAAATGTTATGTAACAAGATTCTGTAACCCAGGTCCCGGTGGATCTGTGAGGAGGGGGTCCCACTGCACGATGTCTCACTTGCCCAGGGCCAACCGTCCAAGTCGGTGCCAGTGTGAGGGAAAGAGAAGGTGAAATGAAACAGGACGTAATAATTGTTAGAAAAAGTGCTTGCAGTCTGGGTAAAACCGAAGGGGTATCTAATGTGTGTGGTCTTGACATCCTGGACCCCAACCCTTGCGGTATACACAGACCACCAGATTGTTGGGTAATCCAAAGAAGGTAGCTGAAAGGTGATCACATTTCTGCAGATTGGTGTCTCTGATAATTTCCAGCCTCTAGCCCGAGGTGGGGCTTAGAGCTCCCTGTCAATGCTTTCACTTCTCTGTGCTCAGGGATTCTGCCATCCCTGTTTTCCAGCATTTTCAACTCTCACTACAACCTTAATCTCCCATCTAAATCCCATTCCTATGGATCTTCCAGAGGTAACCATGCCTCCACCTTTAGCAACCATTATGCATTTTCTCCGTCAATTTCCTACTGAGCCTGGCCACCTAAAGATACATACATCAAACACTTATATACTTGTATTGTTTGAACACCACCGGATGGATTTTCTTTTAGTCAATATTAAATCTGTCATATGGAGTTTTTCTCCTCCCCACCTTGCTTTGTTCATTTCTTTTCTTTTTTTTAATCAAAACTTTCACTTTGCTTTTCCACCTTGTTCTATTGATTAATCCCTCTTTCCAGTGTCTTCAACCTCTTTTATTTGATTGCATGTAACCCTAGTCTATAAAGAAATCCTTGTTGTCTTATTTCCTTCCCTCAAAAACAAAAACAAAAACAAAAACAAACAAAAAACAGTCCTCACTTGGCCAGGCTTCCTTTTCTGCCTTTCCTTACGGCTCAGCTTCCGCATCCCTGAATGATCTCCACTCCAATTTGTTGAAACGGTAGTCGACATTTGCTGCCTCGACTTGCTCATCTCTTGCGTCTGCAATCTGACTTGTTTTCCCCATCACACTTTTAGAGGATTCTGGAAAAAAAATCCTTATTCACTTCCAAATTCCCGAACTTAGTGGCTACTTTTCAATCCTCCTCTTACTGATTTTCTTTGCTTTTCATACTCAACCACTGTGTCCTTCTTAAAATCCTAATTATAATCTTACCCTTTATGAGCACCTATTTTGTGGTCATTCTCTAGAGACGAGATGGCTACCCTTACCCGAAATTTGGTTCAAGCCTGATGATGCCACACAGGCACCAAGAGGATTTTAAAAAGTTTATTTACTTAATAATCAGCTTTCTGGGGAGAACAGGGCAGGCCTCCCAAGCTGGTCAAAAATGATTTGAGAGATCAAGGGAAGGAGACCAGTCTGAGATTTTTGTGGTGGTTAGGGGGTGTGGCTGGGGAAAAGGTTGAACTTCCCACAACAAAGGAGGAAGCACCAGGCTTTCTTATCAGCTTGCCCAGATGTGGGGCAAAAGGGAGGGAGTGAGATGTAAGGCTTAAAAGCTGTCAGCAGTAGTCAGACATCAAAAACAGATTTAGATTCTTTATTGCAATTCATCCAGTGTACATTAGATGCCCACTTGTTTTTTCCTCTAATATTTACTAAATATTTTTAGTAATATTTTACTAAATTGTTCATTTATATGCTTTTAAAAGCATTGGCTATGTAGGAATTATTATTGTATTCTTGCCCCATTAACTGTTATAGTTAATATGTGTTTGTTGAAGGGATGAATAAAATGGTCAATCTATCAACACTAAAACTATATGAAGATATTAAAAACCTAGGAATCAACTAAAGAAAAGAAGTTGGCATCTATCTTTAGAAGACCCAAGGCCAGGCTGCACAAGGTCAGTGACTTGACGTAAATCCGGAAACGTAAATAGAACTTTCCTCATGAGAAAGTTGCTGTCTCTGTTGAACAATTTAAACTTGCCAGTTTTTAATCACAATTACACTTGTACTTTCCTAACCTGAGCTCCTAGAGAACTAATCTCTACTTACAGGTGGAGTCAGTAGGTATCTCTAAGGTGCCATCTGGTCGGGGGTGGGGGGTGGGGGGTGAGGGTGGGGGAATCAGAACCTTCAATTCCCAATACCTTGCCAATTTGTGACAGTTCTCAATATGTCTACTGATACAACTTTCTGTCCTAGGAAAGCACTGATTTCATATGTCTTCAGTAAAAATACTATACAGTATCCCCCTGCCTTATCAATGGGAAATATGTCCCAACACCCCCAGCGGATTCCTGGAACCATGGATAACACCAAATCCTATAGATTTTGGTTTTTGCCTATGCATACATACCTATAATAAAGTTTAATTGAAGAAGTAGGCACAGTAAGAGATTAACAACAACTAATAATAAAATAGAACAATTATAACAATACATTGTAATGAAAATTATTTGTGGCCTCTCTCTCAAAATATCTTATTGTATGTACTCACCCTTCTTGGGATGACACGAAATGATAAAATGCCTACCTGATAATATGCAGAGAAGTGAACAACGGCGGCATCGTGATGTGGTGTTTGCTACTCTTGACCTTCTGAAGGAGGAGGTTCTGCTTCCGGACAGCGTTTGACTACTGGTAACTGAAACCGGGGAAAGTGAAACTGCAGATGAAGGGGGACTACTGTAATATAAAAAGAGGAAATCAACTCTTAACTCACTATTACAATTTACTATAGTTCATGACCTATGAAAACCCCTGACCTGGGCAAATAGAACTTACAGGGCAGTAGATTTTGGATCAATAGAAAGATGACCTTTTTAGCAGTCTACGAGAAAGTTTCTGTGCTATGTTAATTATCCATTTCTTCTTCTTTTTTTTTTAATTTTTTTAAATGTTTATTTATTTTTGAGACAGAGAGAGACAGAGCATGAATGGGGGAGGGGCAGAGAGAGAGGGAGACACAGAATCAGAAGCAGGCTTCAGGCTCTGAGCCATCAGCCCAGAGCCTGACGCGGGGCTCGAACTCACGAACCGTGAGATCGTGACCGGAGCTGAAGTCGGACGCTCAACCGACTGAGCCACCCAGGCGCCCCAGTATCCATTTCTTCTTAACAAATTACTCCCCAAAAGGTTGAGTTATCATTTCTCACAATGGCGTGAGTGGCTGGACTCTGCTGGTCTCCCCTGGGCTCACTATATTGCTGCACTCAGCCGGTGAGGGAGCTGGGGGCTGGGCTCACCTGAGATGTACCCAGTGAGTGGGCTTCCTCACCCAAGCTGTCTGCACTTGTGCTTCTCATCAGCCTAGTGGTGTCAGGATCCTAAGAGAAGGAAGGCAGCAGGCGCAAGCCCTCCAGGAGCCTTGACTCAAGAGCTCGAAACATGTAACTTCCACAACTCCAGTCCAGTTTCAAGCAAAAGGAGAAATGCACTCCGTCCGTGGATGGGAGGAACGCCAAAACCACTGTGTGAAAGGGAGGTGAATAATGCCATGGCCATCAAACAGTATACCAGAGTCCACCTCTGCTGACACAAATTATTCACGTTCTGGCAACATGAAAAATATGCTCACTCTCCTCCAGGGACCCCAAAGGCTCGCACCAATTATGACACCTGGCTTAAAGTCCGGGACCTCGCGACCAGGGTCTAGTTCGTTGTGGGGGAAGCTCCTTAGAGGCAGCTTCCTTTGATGCTGAAAGATGTGAACTAGAAGCACGAGTGATCGTCCAGCTACAACTCAACATAAAATGGTAAGACGGGGGCAGAGTAATCACAGTAGACACCTGTGCTCAAAAAACAGTAAGAATGGAGCACGGAGCACACCCAGAACTTGGGTCTTGGTTCCCAATGCCATCATCCAGTAGAGGGAACCAGGGCTCCTTGGAGAAACGGGCAGATTCTCCATTAGACAATCCCATTAGGGCCGGAGCAGTGCCACCATAAGAAAAACACCAGAAAAGCCCAAATTGAGGGTCAAAGACCTCTAATTTGACTTTAAAATACCTTCTAAACAGACCTCAAAACCATCAAGGTTCTCAAATGCAAAGAAAGATGAAGATAACCGTCACAGCAGAGGAAACTAAGGAGACGTGTTGGCGAAATGTGTTGTGGTATCTTGGAGTTTCCCGACACAGAGCCTTAGGACAGTAGGGAAATGAGGACATGAGGGGAAAAGCAGTGGAACTTGAATAAACTGTAGACTTTAATTAATGGCAATGTACCAATATGGTTCCTTAGCTGAGACAAATGCTTCATGGTTTTGTAAAATGTTAACAGTCTGGGAAAAATACATGAGGAGTACATGGGAACTCTCTGTATTATCTTTGCAGCTTTCCAGTAAATATGAAGACTACTCCAAAATTAACAATATATATATATTTAAATGAAAAGTAAAGAAGGGGAAGCATGTAGTGGTCAGGATTTTGCAGTGATTCTGAAAAGCAGTTGGGCACCCATCACCAGTGTTCCTTCACTCGGACAAGGCTTGTTCCTTGATTAGGGTCTGGTGCTGCAGCCTGGGAGTGGCTCCTGAATCCGTTGGTCTCAGATCTTGGTTCCACCCCCTGGCCTTTTTTCTGTTCTCCTTTTTGATCAGAAGTAGCTGGTGTTTGTGGCTGAGTACTTGTCTCAGCTTCTTTTTCATAGAAGGTTGAAGGTCCAGAGGCCTTTTTTATTGTTATTTAAATTTTCTTAACCAGGTCTGTTCCTTTTGGTCCAAAGAGCCAATGTTTGCATCAATACCATTCTCTCAAAATTTTCATGAATCTTACTAGGATTGATGTCATACCCCAAAGGTGACATCCATAATTTGGGGAGGGAGGAGGGGAACAGATCCCTATAACTCTGAGCATATAAAAGTGCTGTGGGACAACACACTTTCAAATTTCAAACAACATCTTGACTGACTAGAAGTCTATTAGCTACCAATTGAAGTCTTTCTGAGATCTTAAAGGGTTTTATAACTATAGACTCAAATACATCTTTATGCAAAGGCCATTCTCACAATGAATCTTCTATGGGTTGGAAATGGGAATCAGTTTTATATTTCAACCCAGCAATCCCTAGTTCTCCTACATTTCCTCTAAATTCTGCTTTCAAACTGAGAAATTTTGTCTTTGTTCATCTCTCTCTTCACATGATCCTATGCAGCTAAAAACAAAAACCAAAACAAAAAAAACAAATGACATGTTTAACAATGCCTGACACTCTCCTTAGCCAGACCCATAAATGCATTTCCTAATATTCCAAGTTGCTGGGCAGTAATGCCTCAGTTGTTCTGTCTGCATATAACTGAGTTGTCTTTTTACCAGTCTCTAACCATGCTTCCTCACTGATCTTCCAGCTATACCACTAGTAAGCTACTTTCTGGCCCCCTTTTCCCCTCTTTCCTCTACACCTGCTGACTCTCACTCCCCGATACGTGACCTAAACAATTAGTTGCCTCTGCCCTATCTCACAAACTTCTTAGCAAAATTCTTTGGCCAGGATATTTGCATTGTATCCCACTCCCTTCCCTGACAAGGAATGCAAAGGCACATCAAAGAAAAACAAGTAATAATAATAATAATACCCTAACTTAAGCCACTGTTAAAGGGCAATAAAACTTGTCCAGAGGGGTGCTTAGGTGGCTCAGTGGGTTAAGCATCTGATTTCGGCTCAGATCTTGTGTTCATGAGTTCAAGCCCTGCGTCAGGCTCTGTGCAAACCCGTCCAGAGAGTATTCCCTCATTCACCTTAATCTTCTCCAAGAGGAGGGAAAATAGACATTGAAAATGTCTGAACTGATTGAAAATACAAAGAATCTGATGTATTCCTAGGTTATAAGGCAAACCCTAAGGGATTCATTTTATAAAACAGTGTCTAAAATGTGTAAATATGAAGTATAAATAAATGATCACTTATTGATGACCTGCTATGGCAGCGTTGTTTTAAATACGAGTATTATATAATGTAATGCTTAAAGCAACTCTGTAAGGTAGAAAGTCTTATTCAGAGTTTATCTTTTTACACAGTGGTTAGGATGTCCAAAAAGCTGAACATTCATCTTTAAACATTTCAGGAAGATCCACATTTTCTCTGTATTTACGTCTATGTGTATCTATTCATTCTAAGGGCAAAATTAGCTGGACTTCTGCATGATTTTGCTTTAGTTCGCACTTTTCCCCCTTCCATATAATTGGTTTATATCTGAGACCAATTTCGAAAAGTCATGGAGTCACAGAGCTTGAAATCGGTAGTTTTTGAAGCATAATGTACCAATTCAGAGATAAACTTCTTGGACTATTAGGGGAGATAAGAGTGTATTTAAGGTCTTTCCTCCTGCTCATTTTCCCCATAGTGGTGAAATAAAGATGAGATTAGGAAGAAAAAAAAAAAAAAGGAAATAATATAATATTGTGGTGCAGCAACGTGTTTGTGGAAACTTAGTGATATTTCCTAGCATAGAAATCTGCTTGGGGCCCGTGAGATGGGTGATGCTGTGTCACCAAACAAATATTTAGAAGCCAAGGTACAAGTAGTCTACAGGTTTCTTTAAGTTTCCCAAATCTCCCAAAGCTCAATGACTAGAAGGAAGATGATTTACCATAAGGACATGACCAAAAAGTGAAAAAGAAATGATGTCATGGGAAACAAGAGCTAGTAATCACACTTACCTAGTTTTATTTTTGATGGGAGAAACTGTCTCAGTCGGCTTGAAGCACCATAACAAAATACCATTGTTTGGGGGGTTTAAACAAGAGGAATTTATTTCTCAGACTTCTGGAGACTGGAAGTTCAAGATCAAAGTGCTAGCAGGGTCAGTGTCTTTTGATAGCTCTCTCCTTGCACTACTGATGACTTCTTTCTTGTAATGTCTTCATACGACCTTTCCTCAGTGAATGAAGGTGGTGAGAGTGAGGGGGAAGCAAGCTTTCCTCTGTTTCTCCTCATGAAGGCACTAATCCCATCCTGAGGGCTCCACCCTATGACTTCATCAAAACCTAATGACCTCCTAAAGGTCCTGCCTTCAGGTGTCACCACATTGGAGGTTACAGCCTCAACATGTGAGTTTGGGGGAGACATAATTCAGTCCATAGCAGAAACTACAGCTTCCTTTTTCCCTTTCTCCTTTCTTTTCCTTCGTTCCTTCGTTCGTTCCTTCCTTCCCTCCTTCCTTCCCTCCTTCACCATGGATCATAGTAGCTGAAAGTTAGTTAGAAGCTCCAGTGAAATAGAATGATTATTCCTTTTGGGTTCCAACCAAGTCCCCACCTGACAAAGCCTGTGGCTTTAATCCACCCGCAGGTGTTAGAACAGGGTGAGGTTTTTGTTCCCTAGGCTTGTACACAACTAGAGCTACAGATCTGGTGGAAACGTTTCACCTTTTCCTTGCCTGATGTGCTTGACCGCAAGTTGCTGAAGAGCTCGGAGGCTGAGTGTAGCTGATGGACGCCTGAGAGCAGCAGCGCTAAAGCAGCACTGCAAAGGTGGCTGTTGGCCCAGATTGTGGAAGAGACTTCAAAATAAAAACCACAAAACAATCCTAAAGGTCTATAGCAAATGGATACTCCAAGTCTGTGAGATCTGTCAGATGGGCAAGTCATGGTTAAAGGCATGGTCTGAAGTCCTATAGAATTGGTTTTCGATCTTACCCAGGCGTTTACTCTCTGCGAGGCCCATGGTGTATTGTCCTCAGTAAGCGAACAGGAAGGCCACTCATTAAGTGAAAGAATTAATTCAAGGCATTTAGCACATTTTGTCATCCAATGAATGTTTATTGAGCACCTGCCTGTAAGCCAAACTGTTGACCGTGTGCTGGGTAGAGATCAGTGAGTGAATAAGAAGAAGCTGGAAGCTGACTTTGTGGTGTTTTACTCTAGTAAGGAGGAGACAAAAGTCGGGCAAGTCAACATGCAAATAAACACTTGCAAATCAAGAAAGTGCCCTGAAGAGCTGATACAGCAAGGCACCGCTATGGTAGAGAATAACACAGCCAGGAAAAAAGAGGGTAGGGGCGGGATTGGGGGAGACACTTGGGAACTCACTCAGGCTAAGGCACTCCAGGAAGGATTCTTAGAGGAGACAATTTTTAACTAGGACATATGGGAGGAGAGGATGACATCCAAACATAAAGCAAGGTTAGGGTGAGGGAAGCAGACCCCCGGAGGATCCCAAAAGGGGAAAACTCAGGCACAAAATCTCAGCAAGAGGAAAGAGCTCGAGGGTCAACTGGCTGAGGAAACAACAGGGTAGCCGCAGGGTGATGGTGGTGATGGGGAATGGTGTGAGTCTGAGAACAAAGGCTGGCAGCAGGGAAGCGTTTACAAATGCTTTTGGTTTTCATTCTTGAGGTTTTTATGAGGGAAAAATAAGACAATGTATTAAGAACATCTAGTCTACTGCTTGAGACATACTAGGTGCTCAACCAACAGAATTTACTGTTGTTTTTGTTAGGTTTAGTGGTACAAGTAGCTTTGCTATTTTCTGAGAAACAGATCACACTTCGAGTGTCTCCTTTTGATATGGCTCTTCTGTATCTTTGTTTCTGTCACAATCTCTGGTTCTTCCTTGCAGCTTTTCATCCTTGCCTTCAGGCCAACCGTAAGCTGTCCCTGCCCTCTAGATATTCCATACATATTTGGTAGCCCCTTTGGAATATTCTTCAATATATTTGCATCATTTACTGCAAAGATTTTGTTTGGTTTGTTTGCTAAAATATTTTTTAAAGATAAATGACTAGGGGCGCCTGGGTGGCTCAGTCGGTTGAGCCAGGTCATGATCTCGCGGTTCACAAGTTTGAGCCCCATGTCAGGCTCTGTGCTGACAGCTCAGAGCCTGGAGCCTGCTTCAGATTCGGTGTCTCCCTCTCTCTCTGCCCCTCCCCTGCTCGTACTTTGTCTCTCAAAAATAAATAAGCACACAAAAAAAGAGAGAAATGACTAAACAAAATAATTGAAAGCACAGGTTAGTTTGATCAACTACCGTCCATTTGGTATTGAGAGGAATAATCATTCCTGTGACAATCTGGAAAAAAAAAAGGAAGTCCTGCACTCCATGGGGTTCAAGAACCCTCCTCCCCCCCAAAAATGTGCTTGTCCCTCTCCAGCCATAGAGAGGGCTTGTTACTCTCTCCAAACTATCATGAATGATTGATTTGAGATTCTGGATCCTTCAGAGCTTCTCCCAAATGAACAAAAGACAGTCCTGCTCAGAGTCTCGGTGGCTGTTAGTCAGCCCTTTAATGTGATTCTAATGGTTTGTGTGTGTGTGAGAATTCACAGTAAATTCATTATGAAAACCCATTTACCACAGGGTTGACACCAGCAAAAGCCTGAGGCAGCTCAGGGAATTGTGGGACACGACATCTGTTTCAGTGAACATAACTCAGACATTCCACATCCGTGCTCGCTCATTGGTGTTTAATAGCTTCTCGCACAGCCCTTTCTCTCCTCAGGACATACACATTCAGACACAGAAAACCATAAAGGCCAAATGTCTTCTTTAATCCTCCGAGGCTTAGCTAGCTAAAAGGAAACTGTCAAGAGCCATAGCAACCAGCTATGTGGAAAGAAAAGAATAATAATAATTATTAATAATAACAGTAATTGGAAACAAAAAGAAAAAAAGAAGCTAATTTGCTGATTTAATTCATGTAAGATTCTACCTTTCTCTATTTTGCTGTTTTTGTGTCAGATTTTTATGCATATTCAAAATAGAATGTATAATTTGATCATACCTACTTTGTTATGATTTACTGTTAATAACTTTGCTGAAGTGTAAATGGCCTCACATGCTAATTGGGTGTGCTTCCTGTGACATATGCAAACTGACTTAGAAACTAACATATGCTGTTATTACTCATAATAGATCAGCTTTGTCTGAAATATTTGTGCCCAAAATTACCATTTGGCATGTCTTCAAATTCAAATCCACCTTCTGCCCTGAGATGAAATTCAAGGATTTGTTTTCTGCTTTTTTTTTTTTTTAATATATTTTGGATAGGCTGCTTTCACTGCTACAATAAGGAGTGTTCGGTGTTTACATTATAATGACTATTTATGGGGGTTTAATATGTTGCTTGTTGCAAATTGCATCCGACGGAAAGTTGGCAAGATGGCACAGAGATGTGGGACCACATTCAACTATATTTAACATCGTATCAGGCGGTTGATCTTTTGAAAATCTATGGTGTTAAATGATATTTAGCATAATCTTACATACTCTTTCCATCTTTTGCTTTGTAGAAGTTAAAAATGGTGCTGAGTCTTACAGTAACTTTACAGGAAAAGAATGTGTTTTCTTGTGGCCAAGAGTTTACTAAGGTACGAAACAGGAACAATGAAAAGCCCTAAAAATCAATCTACTTGTGTTGGAGCTATTACTGTTTTGCAGATTGTTACTGGATTTTTATATTTTTGTACCTGTTATTATGCGCTCTGAGACTGAGGAGGAGGATAGAGGCAGAAACAGATCTGTAAGAAACATGTGTAGATGTTGCAGAGAAACCCAGTGACCGGAGTGAAATGGTTAGTTTGTATCACAAATAGCATTTTATTTTATTTTATCTTTTTAAATGTTTATTTATTTTTGAGAGAGAGAGAGAGAGAGAGAGAGAGAGAAAGCACACAAGCGGGGGAGGAGGCCATCTGGTCCTCAGAGAGAGAGAGGGACAGAGGATCCGAAGCAGGCTGCGTGCTGACAGCAGCGAACATGATGTGGGGCTCAAACCCACGAACCGTGAGATCAGGACCTGAGCAGAGGTCAGGTGTTCAACCGACTGAGCCCCCCAGGAGCCCAACAAACAGCATTTTATATACTTCTGTACCAGTTTGAAATGTTGCACTCAATTGTAGAGGCTAATTAGCTAGACAATTCTGGATAGGTGGGAATGGAGGAAGTAGGTTCCTTATTATTTCACAATATTAATTTGTAAAAAGGTAAAATGCCTTAGATTCTCAAGACAGTTAAGATCATTGAATCAGAATCAGATGATGTAAACAATAGTATCTCCAGTTAATGCTTAACTTCAAGGAAAGACTGTGGTTTCTTGAAAACAGCATTGTTAGGGAAGCAGTTCATCATGAGCCCTGATTATTTATCCCTGCATGTCCTTGGATATAAACTGCAAGCTGTATCAATCCCCTGATACTGAGCAGTCTTCACAGTCAGCCACATGAGCCACTAAGCTGGTGCGGATGACCACATCATGACCTCCGTACAACTGCTCACGCTCTTGTGGAGGGGACTGGCTTGTTTGCGGCTTGCTCAGGAATTGCTGGTCCCTTGGTTCTGGGTTCCTCAGCTGCAGTACAATCCACTGCATGTGTAGCCTCCATCTGGGCCCATGGTGTCACCCGTGGGGCTTGGAGACCTGGAATCTGGCATCACTATGCTGATGCTCCTGCTGTGTGCTGTGCTGTGAGTAACACGCTGTCTCGTCTACATTTGGCATGTAAGGGATGGTCTCAGATTTATTCCCTCCCTTCTTCTCTAATTAGGCCAGGATTCTTCCCTGTCAGATATAAAGATCCTCCAAAAATTTGTTTTGATTCTAATCATTTAAAAATTTTATATTGGCAAACAAAGTGTAATAAAAAATGGAAGGTATTTTAAATAGATAGTAGAACACTACCCTTATTATTAAAAATTATTATCAACTTATTAGAGCAATGTTAAAAATAACTCCCATTCACCAGCATTTATTGTGCACATTTGTCTCATTTATTGTCTCAACCGCCTTATAAGGTCTGTGTTATTATGCTGTTTTTGCACACCAGGGAAATTAGGCAAACTTAGTGCAATAACCTGGCCATGTTAGATAGCTTTTGAACCCAGGTCTGTCTGGCTCTAAATTCAGCGTCTAAATTCAGACCGATGACTGCTGTAGGTATTTGATGATTAGCTTTATTTCCTGATATAAATTTTATATGCTAAAACATTTATTATTGGAAGTATAGTCTTCTACCTCCAGGTGTGGCTCTTCTAGACTTTTCACTCTATTGCATCGTTGTTCTGAAATCCTAAGTCATGCACTTGGAATAAAATCAGGATTTTAAGTCATAATTTGAGCCTGGCTTGAATATCATGGGACTTGGCTGTTTCTAATAAATAAGATGAGATGTTTCAAATAAAGTTGATTGTTCATACTAGTAAATAACTAGATAGCCCAAAAAGGTTGAAATTACTTTAAATAAACTGAATCATGGTGTATTTAATTTGCCTTATTTTTTCATACAATAGTGTTTAGTTTTGCCAGACTCCTTGACGCTATAGATAAATGAGTAGAATCTAGGCCAAGCAAAGGACCAGATGGCCTGAAGTGACGGGGAGGAGTAGTCCTGTTGGGTATTTTTGATATCTTACGTTTAGGGTTTTGTGTGTGTGTGTGTGTGTGTGTGTGTGTGTGTGTTTTCATTTCTAATGCCTCTGGCTACTACAATAACAGTTACAATAAATAAAGCAAAACCAGCTGATTTCACTAAGTCAATCTGATTACATTTACAAAACTTTATTTACTATCAAATTTTCTAACTGCATGTTAATAATTAATACATGATTGAACATCTATTGGGGCTCTGTTGTATTTAGGCCAAAACTTTATAAAATAAAAACAGACTCTAAAATAGACTGTGGGAAATAGCAGGGGTGTACTCTTGCGAACAAATAAGGATACTTCCAAAATGTTCCTTTGGAGAATCACCGTCTTAAAATTGGAAAGTTTTGAGCATTTGCAATTCTCAAGCTAGGGCCTGAAAAAAAAGAGACGTGGGAGTTCCAGTTGCATAATATGGATTCTGACTCTGCATACAAAAATAGCCCAGGCCTGCTTGGTGGCTCGAATCTACTGCCCTTAGGCATTGCGAATGGGGAGAAGGCAGGTCTGTGCTCCAAGGGATCTGGAGCTTAATCTTTTGGAAGTGCCAAATCTTTAATTCTGAAACAGATTACAAAATTAGAAGTGAAAATAGATATTTATTTAGAATGACATGAAGAAAAATGAAATCACATTTTTAAAATGTGGCCAAACTGACAAATACCACAAACCCCCTCAAGACTCAGCAGAGTAGTATATTATTTTTAATTAATTCACTTCTGGATTTACTTCCGGCATATTTTTTAAAACATTTTTTAATGTACTCTTTCATCACCTCTTCATATGCCAGAAATTATGTAACATTTTTTAAAGAGGAAAAAAGAAAATTCACTATTGCCCTTTGCATGGTTGAGTAAAATTTGTCTTTTTGTGTCAATAATATTTAAAGTACTTTAGATTCCCCATTTCGTATCAGTAATGTCATGTGGACATTTAGCGTAGCTGCCAAAGTTGTGAAAATGTCTACCAAAATTTCTTTCGTGGGTCAGCTGTACTATTTCGGGACATTTCAAGTTTTCTTGCGCAATAACTACTTTTATGTGGTCCTTGAATTGACCGTTGTCATTCACCGGTATGTCATTGGTGTTCTTGTTGTAGTGCAGTGTTCCGAGGATGTTAATACATTTAATTTCATTTAATTTTTTGCAAATTGGCATTTCTGTTTACTTCTCACTTTGTGAAACCGTCCTCAATTTGTGGATGTAAGCAAACAAATTTCAACTCTGATTGCTATGCAAAAGAACGAAAGATCATCTGCTTTGCGATGAACTTTAAAGTTCAACTGCGCCCCAGCAGCATGCCATACATGAGAAAATTGCTTACTGAACTACAGGTATTGAATACTGGAAAAAGTTCACAGTGTATTATAATTTATCTTATTTAACAATCTAGGGAGTTCGCAGCCATCAGCAGCTCCCGTGCAAGTGCGGCTGCAACCAGGGATACAGGAATCTCCGTGGAGCTGCTGGTGCCGCGAACCTCGTAGGTAAAGCACCTGCATACTTTTGATAGCGCATGTGAAGGGATGTCTCTAAAATTGACTTCATTAATCTCGTTCTCAGCAAATTGACCTGGGCCACTCAACATGGCTTTTATTCTGGATGGTAGTGCGTGTGCTCTTTTGACAAAGAATTCACGACCATGCAGAGTCGGTTAAGCATCCAGCTTCCGTGCAGGTCGTGATCTCATGGCTGTGGGAACCAGCCCCATGTCGGGCTCTAAGAGTCTTGCTCTCCCTCTGCCCTTTCCCCACTCGCGCGCGCTCTCTCTCTCTCTCTCTCTCTCAAAAAAATAAATAAATAAAATAAAGAGCAAATAATTAATTTAAAAAATGTGTTACTTGATTTACTTCTTTTCGTTAACTCGATTTTCTTTTTTTTTTTTTAATTTTTTAATGTTTTTATTTTTGCACAGAGAGAGATAGAGCATGAGCAGGGGAGGGGCAGAGAGAGAGGGAGACACAGAATTGGAAGCAGGCTCCAGGCTCTGAGCTGTCAGTACAGAGCCCGATGCGGGGCTTGAACCCACAGACTGTGAGATCATGACCTGAGCCGAAGTCGGACGCTTAACCGACTGAGCCACCCAGGCGCCCCGACGTTAACTTGATTTTCAAACAAACCAAGGGCCTGCTCACCCTCTTTACTGGGAAATGAAATAAATGAAATGAAATAAAGAAATAAAGTATCTCTGCTTTTGATATTATGTGAGTTTTCATTGGGCTGCAGCTCGGTTGTCATTGTAGGCTCTTTTTCTTCACCTCCTTGCACATGTTTTCGCTTCTGTTTCCTGCGCCACTAATTTTCATCTGGGTTTTTAAACTTATTTAAATACGTAAATTTTTAAACAAAAAATATAAAGCCCAATTTTCTGGAATTTCCATTTGTTTTATTGAAACTTCCCAAAACATCCCTCCAGATGTCATTTCATATGGCATATCCCCAACCTAATTTCTCCATAGCCAGGTCCCAAAAGGTAGTCATGGCTTGCTGACCTGAACTGCTGCATGTGAAGTTTGATGAAGGAGTAGCAGGCATGGAAGGAGACACCAGTCTTAATCAGTTGAGGTTAATATGTCTCACTTTTGAAAATGTTGGGAAAAAAAGTTCCATCAGTGAACATATGGCAGAAATCTTTCTCAGGCACTTTGCAAGGACTCTTGCAGGTACAGGGCTCTGAAGGTTAAGCTTCACTAGCTTCATGGGGCCTCTGCTGCCCATCTGAGGATAGATCTAGCCATGAGCCATCCCAAGAGCATGTGGGCTCTGAAGTTGTACATGGCTTCCATGATAGAACATTCCCGAAACTTAGCCTTGCATGGGACTGGGAGAAGGGCAAGGGAAGGTAAGTTAGGCCGTGTCACTAAGGACTGGTTCAGATTTGAAGACTGGAGAGGGTGACAACTTGGACTCAGCTGAAGAGTGTTGTCCCTTCTATTTCCTACTAAAGAAACCAACAGTGCAAAGAAAAAAATATGTGGGTAAAGGGACATCGCTCCTCAATGTATTTCTAGTGCCTTGCCAAAGGCAGCTGAAGCTCACTACTCAAAAAGGCCAGGGGCGGTCTTTTCCTGCTTTCTCCTCTAAGGTTCTGATGGTTTCCTGTCTCACATTTAGGTCCTTTATCCATTTTGAGTTTACTGACCTCAGCCGTAGCAATCTCTTACTCGACACATCCCCAAAGGCAAGGGAATTAAAAGCAAAAGTGAATTACTGGGACCTTATGAAGATAAAAAGCTTCTGCACAGCAAAGGAAACAACCAACAAAACTAAAAGACAACCAACGGAATGGGAAAAGATATTTGCAAATGACATATCGGACAAAGGTCTAGTATCTAAAATCTATAAAGAGCTCACCAAACTCCACACCCGAAAAACAAATAACCCAGTGAAGAAATGGGCAGAAAACATGAATAGACACTTCTCTAAAGAAGACATCCAGATGGCCAACAGGCACATGAAAAGATGTTCAGCGTCGCTCCTTATCAGGGAAATACAAATCAAAACCACACTCAGGTATCACCTCACGCCAGTCAGAGTGGCCAAAATGAACAAATCAGGAGACTATAGATGCTGGAGAGGATGTGGAGAAACGGGAACCCTCTTGCACTGTTGGTGGGAATGCAAATTGGTGCAGCCGCTCTGGAAAGCAGTGTGGAGGTTCCTCAGAAAATTAAAAATAGACCTACCCTATGACCCAGCAATAGCACTGCTAGGAATCTACCCAAGGGATACAGGAGTACTGATGCATAGGGGCACTTGTACCCCAATGTTCATAGCAGCACTCTCAACAATAGCCAAATTATGGAAAGAGCCTAAATGTCCATCAACTGATGAATGGATAAAGAAATTGTGGTTTATATACACAATGGAATACTACGTGGCAATGAGAAAAAATGAAATATGGCCTTTTGTAGCAACGTGGATGGAACTGGAGAGTGTGATGCTAAGTGAAATAAGCCATACAGAGAAAGACAGATACCATATGGTTTCACTCTTATGTGGATCCTGAGAAACTTAACAGGAACCCATGGGGGAGGGGAAGGAAAAAAAAAAAAAAAAAAAAAGGACGTTAGAGTGGGAGAGAGCCAAAGCATAAGAGACTGTTAAAAACTGAGAACAAACTGAGGGTTGATGGGGGGTGGGAGGGAGGGGCGGGTGGGTGATGGGTATTGAGGAGGGCACCTTTTGGGATGAGCACTGGGTGTTGTATGGAAACCAAGTTGTCAATAAACTTCATATAAAAAAAAAATAAATAAATAAAAAAAAAAAAAAAAAAAAAAAGGCCAGGGGCCTAGAAGCCTCTAATCTTCCCTCAGTTACCCCGGGGAGGAGTAACTTCCGCCCTCAAATGCCCAGCGCTCCATTGAGCCTACTGCATGCTTGACCTACTGTGGCTCTAACCACGGAGAAGAGAGAATGGGCCAGAGTCAAGGCTCCTAACACCAGCTAGGGTGGCCCCCGGGCCTGGCTTTTCTGAGACTGAGGGGCTTCCCAGGATGTAGCTCTCATGCAGTTAAAATCAGGAGAGTCTCAGGAGAATGGGGATGATTGGTCACCCTAAATCAGAGAGGCTGATCCTCTAAAGGGAGTCCTATGTCACAATCATTCCTAAAGGTCAGAACATGGATTGTGGAGAAAGCTAAACCGAGTTTGAATCCAGTTTCTAGTCAGATCTTGGGCAAATGGCTTCACATTTCTGGGCCTCATTCTGGTAAACTGGAGATGACAATGGCTGTAGTATAGAAGTTTTGTGAGGAATAAACTACTTGCTAGGTGTAAAGATCCTAGTACAGAGTCTGATACTTTCAAAACCAGTGGTTATCAATATCACCCCCATCATCACCATCCAAAGAGTTGGACCTGGTGGGTGGACTCAGCAGCGGTTTCCAGCTGACGGTGATATTTTCAGCCAGGTAAATTGCAGCATCAAGACTCACTGAGTCTTTCCAAATGAAAGCAGGGTCTTTGAAAATGTCTTGGGAGTATTGAAGAGCAGGCTTCAGTCTTGGGGAAAGGAACTGGCAAGAACCAGGAGAGGTAAACATGTCGGAGCAAATGGGCTGGTTTCAAGGTAGCACATTAGCTGCATCAGGGAATTAGAACCATAACCAGAAAGCTGACGCAGGTTCGAATCTTGGCTTTGTGTCCTTGGACAACAAATGCTTCTCTGTATCTATCCTATAGAAGAACTTTTAAATTTTTTTTTCAACGTTTATTTATTTTTTTGGGACAGAGAGAGACAGAGCATGAACGGGGGAGGGGCAGAGAGAGAGGGAGACACAGAATCAGAAACAGGCTCCAGGCTCCGAGCCATCAGCCCAGAGCCCGACGCGGGGCTCGAACTCACGAACCGTGAGATTGTGACCTGAGCTGAAGTCGGACGCTTAACCGACTGCGCCACCCAGGCACCCCTAGAAGAACTTTTAAATGAAGATTACTACTAATGGATGCTGAATTCCTAGCCCTGAGCCTGACTCCTGAAAGGCACTGAATAAGTGAGTGCTTTACACTTCTTTGCTGTAAGTACAGGATGATACAGATGAACTACCTTCACCCTAAGTAAAGCTTAGGGATCAGGTACTCCTCCTAGAGCCCATGACAAGTGATCCAGTTACCCAGATGCCTTAGTGCAAGGCCTGCAAAGATCTCCTCTGCAGCTACACGTGGGTCCGTCTATTCTGTATTGCCAATCTGAGTGTCAGAGTGTCTGAGACCAGATCTGCTCCCACAACAAAATCTTAAGATAAAGTGTCCATATTGCAGTGATCAGTTGGGCCGTGAGACCCAAGTGGGAGTGCCAATCAGAGCACCAGGAAACTCTAGGCCTAGATGTATTGAGAAAGTCCTAAAGCAGGCGCAGTGGTAGTGACATAGAAGTCCTGAGCTAAGCTATATGTCCCTCAAGGGCAGGAGTTGTGATATCTATCTCAACAGTAGCAGCTCCATCCCAAGACGACAATAGTCACTTACTGGCACTGCTGCTGGTAGAAGGTAGGTTCCCAAGTGTCTTTTAGAAGCTGAGGAAGGAAGGAAGACGATCTGACTTTCATTGGACAGATGGTTGGCTTCATGGGATAATTGGGCAGAGTAAATACACAGGACTCCACAGATATGTTTAGATAAAAGGAATGTCTTTTGGTTCCGTTGTGGGAACCATTTTGGATCTGGAGGGGAAATTGGGTGGGCAAGGTATCAATAGTGATAAGACAGTTATTCCTACTGCGGAGTAGCAATTGTCCTTATCGGGGTGATGAGAATGCCAGAGAAGCACGCTTTTGGCAAAACCGAGGGAACCACTTGTGTCAGAGAGACCTGCGCCCTCTCAGGAATGAGAATTCCTAAGGCCTTTGGGAAAAAAAAATGTTCGCCAATGAACCTGCTAATTTATAAACTTCAATAGACTAGGGATAATGTCTGGTTTGTTCTCTACATCCAAAGCCCTACCTCAAATACCTAGTACGGTGACGAGCTTAATGAAGGGTCCAATCAATATTTGTTCAATGTTCGAACAAAGACATTAATGAACAAATGGCTATATTGGTTTTCAAATGCCCTGGGTAACTTCAGCTGCCTTCAGCTGCAGGTTCTCCATTCAGGAATCTGTTAAATACCTACAATATCAGAAAATTGGACAAAATCATGACGTTGGAGAAATTAGAGGGGAATTACATCCCAACTCAAAAGGCAAACAGTATTTCTTAGTTGCAGTTCTTAATTGTTTGAAAGCGATCGAAAGAAATAGGTTGGCTAAAGCTACCACACAGATTTGGAGCTGAGGGGTGTTTTCGCTTGAAATTATTTTGGCTGATTCAATGAAGCTTTGTATTCCCCACAATGAAGAAGCAATAGCTGGTGTTTGTTGTGTCTAAGAGAGCAAGATGGGTTTATGGTATGTAAAGTTATAGGTAGCACAAGTTTATAATGTAAAAACTTACCCCCTGTCTTGCAATTTTTTCCCCAAATGGTCACATTTTAAAACTTTAAGAGTTAAAAAGGGCTTTGCTTTATGCAACTTCCTCACTGCTGTCTTTTATGAGGGCTTCTAATATAATATTTTCTCTTAGAGAAAAAACACAAACTTTCTAAATTAATTTAAGCTATCTGCTTTATTGTTCATCACCTTTGGCACATCATGTAGCAAATCTTATACTAAAAACCAGCATGTGGAGCATTAGTACAATCCACAAAATCCTCTTGGAGGGAAAAGAAAATATTTAAAGAAATATCCCAGGGCATAACATGCAAAACCACTTTTCACTAATCAAAGAATCATTGCGGACTTGGCTGACAATCCTATAATAAATTATCTTCATTGTTGCTCAGAAACTTATATGCTCTGTGAATACAGCACATTCCACATTATCTAAAATTCAGTATTGAGGTTTGAGGCTGTTTTTAGTCCAGTAAGGGAATGAAAGACGATTTTTCACTTAATTCCCATGCCCTGGAACATGCCCCTAGCAAAATTGTTGACCTTTCTGTGTTTACATTCATAGAACAGAAACCCCAACTTGATTAATAAGGTTGCAAAAAGAATTAGCTTGAGTTTGTGATTAATTCAGTTGCATCAAGTTACTTTGCATACACTAAACCAGAGAAATTTAGATAGCCTGATCTGTCATTTAATACAAATTGACAGATTTCTAAAATATGTGCACTTAAGTTTTTTCTAAACATTTAGAAAATCTATCCATGATCCTGGTCAATTCTGCTTTTGTATTAAAGACTGAGGATATTAAGTAGATTATATCACCAAGAAACCACTTTTTTCTACAGTTATTTTTAAAACTTAAATAAGAACTTTTCTTGTCTATGGTCCATATACTTAAAGGAAACTCACTCAGTAAGTGGATCACTTTTCTACTCAAAGATGAGACCTGATATTACTCTGAAATGAACTGTAGAGCCAAGGTAGGTGTTTTGGAGGATATATTTTGACTAAATACTTGGAAACCAATATTATTTGCATAGGATGAAAATGATAAAAATATATTTTTTTAAGAAATCAATTGGGGCGCCTGGGTGGCGCAGTCGGTTAAGCGTCCGACTTCAGCCAGGTCACGATCTCACGGTCCAGGAGTTCGAGCCCCGCGTCAGGCTCTGGGCTGATGGCTCAGAGCCTGGAGCCTGTTTCTGATTCTGTGTCTCCCTCTCTCTCTGCCCCTCCCCCGTTCATGCTCTGTCTCTCTCTGTCCCAAAAATAAATAAACGTTGAAAAAAAAAATTTAAAGAAATCAATCAACCTCCTACAAAAAGAAAGCTTAGGAGAACATCTATACCCCAGTGGGCCTAACCTGTAAGACCATGACTGTATCCAAAAACCCTCAGGAGACGAGAGGCCACAGAACTTGGAGAGGGTACAATCATGTCACACAACAGCTAAACCATCTTCTGGTTCAATGCCCCTCTCTGAGAACAGTGTGGATAGACAACAGTATTGTCGATGCCTGGACAACTTTGGTGAGAATTGTCTTCATGAAGAAAGCAAGATGTTAGAAAAATATGTCTAAGACAATATTATTTATGCCATGTTTCACTATACTCCCTTGGATTCAAATGATTCTTCTTTCAAAGAAGCTCAAACTCCTGCAAATATAATCCATATTGTTGATTGGACTACAGAACAATCATTTAAAGATACTGGCTGGTCATTCACTTATTTAACAAACATTCACTGAGATGTAATGAGGTCAACTAAAAGAAAGGAAGACATTCAAGATGCTAACAGGTTGCTGTTTGGAGAAGACCTCTCAGGAAAGTAAATTGATGAGCAGTATATGTCTGGCTCTTGGGTTTGTAAGTCCAGGAATTCCATTTTTCAGTGTATCTATAAGTAATTTGATTCCAGAGGACAGGTGCATGAGACACATTATAATCAAAATCAAAGAAAGAATCTTGAAAGTAGCAAAGGAAAAGTGACTCATCACATGTAAGGGAGCTCCCATAAGATACTCAGGACATTTCTCAGCAGAAACATTTCAAGCCAGGAGGGAGTGGGATGATATATTTAAAGTGTTAAATGAACAACAACAACAACAAAACAAAACCTGGCAACCAAGAGTACTTTATTGGGCAAAACTGTCCTTCCAAAAATGAAGAAGAAATAAATCCTTCCCAGATTAAAAAAAAAAAAAAAAGCTGAGGAAGTTCATCACCCCACTAGGCATGCCTTACAAGAATCACTAAAGGAAGTCCTTCAAGTTGAAATGAAAGAATGCTAGGCAGCAACATGAAAGGGTATGAAAATATAAAGCTCTCTAGTAAAGGTAAATATATAGACAAATACAGAATCTTCTAACACTGTAAGGGTGCTGCATAAATCATTTTCAATTTAGGTATAGAATTTAAAAGATAAAACCATAAATATTTCACTCTAAAGCTATATTAATGGATACAGAATATTAAAAAGGTGTAATTCGTGATATTGATAACATACAATGGTGGAGGGAGATGTAAAGGAGTAGAGTTTTTACGTGACTGAAGTTAAGCTGTTGTCAGTTTAAAATAGACTGTTATAACTATAAGGTATTTTGCATAATCTGCATGGTAGCCACAAAGAAAATACCTATAGAAGTCACGCAAAAGAAAATGAGAAAGGAATCAAAATGTCATCACAAAAAAATCAATAAAACACAAAGGGAGATAGCAAGGGAGGAAAAGAAACAAATAATTAGACAAAATAGAGAATGACAACATAAGGTCCTTCCCTGCCACTAACTACTGCAAATATAAATGGTTTAAACTCTCCAATCAAAAGACATAGAGTGGATGAATGGATAAAAAAAAATAAGGTCCAGATATACGCTAAGAGACTCACTTTATTTATTTATTTAATTTTTTTAATATGTGAAATTTATTGTCAAATTGGTTTCCATACAACACCCAGTGCTCATCCCAAAAGATGCCCTCTTCAATGCCCATCACCCACCCTCCCCTCCCTCCTACCCCTCATCAACCCTCAGTTTGTTCTCAGTTTTTAAGAGTCTCTTATGCTTTGGCTCTCTCTCACTCTAACCTCTTTTTTTTTACCTTCCCCTCCCCCATGGGTTTCTGTTAAGTTTCTGTTAAGTTTCTCAGGATCCACATAAGAGTGAAAACATATGGTATCTGTCTTTCTCTGTATGGCTTATTTCACTTAGCATCACACTCTCCAGCTCCATCCACGTTGCTACAAAGGGCCATATTTCATTCTTTCTCATTACCACGTAGTACTCCATTGTGTATATAAACCACAATTTCTTTATCCATTCATCAGTTGATGGACATTTAGGCTCTTTCCACAATTTGGCTATTGTTGAGAGTGCTGCTATAAACATTGGGGTACAAGTGCCCCTATGCATCAGTACTCCTGTATCCCTTGGGTAAATTCCTAGCAGTGCTACTGCTGGGTCATAGGGTAGGTCTATTCTTAATTTTTTTAGGAACCTCCACACTGTTTTCCAGAGTGGCTGCACCAGTTTGCATTCCCACCAACAGTGCAAGAGGGTTCCCGTTTCTCCACATCCTCTCCAGCATCTATAGTCTCCTGATTTGTTCATTTTGGCCACTCTGACTGGCGTGAGGTGATATCTGAGTGTGGTTTTGATTTGTATTTCCCTGATGAGGAGCGATGCTGAGCATCTTTTCATGTGCCTGTTGGCCATCTGGATGTCTTCTTTAGAGAAATGTCTATTCATGTTTTCTGCCCATTTCTTCACTGGATTATTTGTTTTTTGGGTGTGGAGTTTGGTGTAAGAGACTCACTTTAAATATAATGCCATCCACAGGCTGAAAGTGAGAGAATAGAAAAAGATATTCCATGAAAATGGTAATCAAAGCAGAGTGGATGGATATCCTAATATCAGACAAAATCAGTCAAAAACTGTTACAAGAGACAAAGAAGGACACTATATAATCATGTATAATCAACTCACCAGGAAGATAGAACACATAAATATATATGTACCAAGCAGCAGAACACCCAAATGTATAAAGCAAATATTGACAGAATTGAAGGGAGGATTCAGACAATAACAAATAACAGTAGGATACTTCAACACCTTTATTAATGGGTAGATTAGTCAGACAGATCAATAAGGAAACAGAGGACTTGAATCTCAACACTATAGACCAATTGGTCCTGATAGACATACACAAAGCACCCCACCTAACAAGAACAGACTATTCTTCCCAAGCACACATAGAATAATCTCCATGATAGATCACATTGTAGGCCACAAAACAAGATAATTACCATCTCCTTTCTGCCCCCTAATTTAGCAAAAGAATCTCCAGCCCACCCCAACTGAAAATACACACGCGAAAGGAATTCTGGAAAATAAACTTCAGTCTACTCAAGTGGGCTCATCACATTCATCTTTTAAGTCTATAAAATCATGTACTTTGTTCTCTTCTTTTCTCAACTTACATATTCTTCTGCTACCATATCCCTCTCCATGACTTCTATGTGAATATTCCCCAGCTTTATACACCCAACTCGGCTGGTGTCTTTTGAGCTATCTACTTAGATATTTAAAATGCCCCACTGGACATCACCTTGATATTTCACATGGCCCTCAGCTTGTTCAAAATGAATTCATTCTGGCTGAAGACACTATTGTTTACCTAGCATCCAAAGCAGAAATCTTTTAGTCATTCTCAATAGCTTTCCCTCTTGGATACTTTTAATTAGTAAATACTAATTTCTATCTGTTCTAGTTCTCCTGCATTACCATTGCTATCGTTCAGTTCAGGGCATTCTCATCTTACACGTAAATAATTGCAACCATCTCCTGTCACCCCACCCTCTCTTCCCTTACTCTATCATTGTCTGTGCTCTAAGTATGGAGATCTCATCATATTACTCCCCAGTTTAAAATCCTTAACTTGTTCCCTTTAATGTGCAGGATGAAATCCAAGCTTTGTGTAGCATAAAAGATTCTCAAAGATCTGATCACAACTTACTTTTGTAACTATGTTATCTGTTATCCTGTTGTAGCTCTTATATTCACTCCCTTTTATAAGACTCAGACAGGACCTATTTTATTAGTCCTTCCATGGAAATTCTCAATCTGAAGTTGGCGTTTCTCTCTGTTGGTGGAATGGGTGGTATGTGAGTCTTTCCCTCCCTGTGGTTACATTCTCTACCCTGTGGGGAAAGCCCTCATATAGTGAGAAAGATTCATAAAATGCAAAATGAAGCAGAGATTAGAGACAGAAAGAAAGAAAAATGGAGAAATAGAACCCTAATAAATTGGATCCCACTGGCCCAAAGGCTACCTTTGCTTTCAAATCAACAGGTTTCCTTTGTATGTTTAAGTTCATTCGAGGTATACTTCTGTCTCTTGTAAAAAAAAAAAAAAAAAAAAAGATGCACTGACTCATACAGTCCCCACATATACATTTAATGTTTAGTCATACTGCACCACATTCACAACCCCCCATGTCTCTGTGTCTTTGCACAATGCATCCCTTCTCAAGGATGATCCTCATTGAAGGATCATCCTTCCAGACTCCAAACATCACTTCTTATCAAACTTTCTCTTGATATCTTCAGATTAAGCTGACCATTAAGCTTTGAGGACCTCAACCTAGCTATAGAATTTACCACCCTGTATTTATGTATGTATTTCTCTTCTCAGGTGGTAACATTTTCAGGAAAGGGACCCCACGCCCTATTCATTTTGTATATGTCATCAATCACAATGTCTGATGTAGAGAAAGTGTTCAATTCCTATTTGTTAAATGACGGATGATTTCATGATTTATGCTTACTATCTTGAAGGAGGGTGTCTTTTTGTGTTCAGAGAAAAGTCTTACTGATCTTGGGATAGTACTTGTTGAAACTTTATTTTTTCATTTCATGTATACTCTAGCTGAACAAGGAAAGGAATACATGCTGTTGTTTCTATTTGTTTTCTATAAATGATGTAAATAAGTCAGTTTCTAGTATTTTTCACCAAAAATATAAGTTAACAAAAGAAAGAATAGAACTGAAAGGAGATTTCCTTTAGGACCTGGATTTCTGGGCAATGTGAAAAGAGATTGATATTAACATGCAGCAATCCAGTGGAGACTCAGCCAAGTCCTGAGGCAAAGTTTTCAGAATAAATACCCTTGTGATTATCAGCTTCAAATTTGGTATGTATAAATGCCTAAGAGTTAAGCTTCCCATTCATTTATTTTCAAAGATTAACAAGGATAAATAAGTGTACCTATGTACAAGTGTTCAAAGAAAGCTCTGTAGCGTCCCAGTTTTGGTCAGTTTCCTAATATTCAAAACAAAACTCACATATACTCAAAATTGCATCACATAGCCTCTGTATTTTATTTTCAAATTCTGTTATAGACCCAAAGAAATAATTTAAGCGATTTAATGCTATTTTATTGTACTTGAGATTAATTAATTTCCAAATCGATAAAGATGTGTATAATTCTAGGCAACTAGATTGAGATTAAACTGTACATTTTCATTCTAATGACAGCATTCTTACATTTTTTTTAGCATGGCTGAAGATATTTTTGGATGGTAATACATTACGATGCTCAGTTCAATGGAATTATAACACAAAACTTTTTTTTCATTGAACTGCAGGAATGTCCTGAATCAAACCAGTACCTTCTCTCATCTGTAGCCAACCAATAACATACCTATTCTCCTTTCTTAAGGGGTTTTTAGCTAGGAAAAAGATCTAGGTTCATCCAATTTCCATCCCATAGGCAGAGATGACCATTTGAATCAATGAACTCTGATTCTTTTCTATAGGAAAGCTGGAAATCTTTGGAAAATTCTTTACAAAACATAATGTTGGAGGAGGACTTCTTCCTTTTTGGTCTTATTCTCCAACTGCAATTTCTCACAAGAGAACTATAACAGAGCTGACTGTTCTTATACGTTTTAACTGGGCTACTGCAGCTCAGGAGAAGTGGGGTTTTTTTTCTTTTCTTTCTCTCTTATCATTTTTCTTTTCTCTCTTTCTCTCTCTTCTTTAATGTATGTGAAATGTCAGTGAGCTAAAAAGAGCTGAGTGAGCACAACTTCTTCATTTGATATTCTTGCCTTTGGCCAACCACTTCTATTTTTCTCTTTCAGGAAGCGCGGGAGGAGTTGATGAAGAGTGAATCAAATTTTAGAACCCTCAAGAAGAAACTGAGACCAGCTCTCTTTGTGTCTTTAATATTTTCCAATAGTGACAGAACCATATGATAAAGAAATAGATATTAGAGATAATTTTGTGATCATGCTGGAATACTGAAGGAAAATCCCACTCAAAATATTATGCTGTGAGTCATACAGATTGGACTTACTTTGTATGGGGACAAGCAGGGTTGCAAAGGATCTGTAGATAGAAAAATGAATCTTGTTTTTGTATCAGCCATTTCCAAAGATGTTGTTTTATGCGCTAAGTTATTCTCAGAGATCATTGCTGAGACTTGCTCATAGTGGGCACTCAATAATTATGTATTGAATGATCTCTGAAGACAAGAACTATATCTATTTTTATATAAAATGTTTTTATATAACATTTTATATAAAAATATTTTATTTGAATCTTAGTCACAGAAGAGAATGAGAGAGCAATATAATAATTATTACTATCTATCAAATGCCTTCAATTTGCCCACCGTTGTAATGTGCTTCAATTACTAGATATTTAATCCATAATAATAGGGCTTTCTAGAAGTCTCAGTTAATTTCTTTAGAACAAAGTGAATGATCAGCAAGCATCTGTTATCAATACTCTAAAAGTTTGATGAAATAATGATATTCCATTAGTGATAATGTTAGTTTTGTTTGCAAAATAAACTTACTTTAAATGAGATAACCACATAAAAAGCATTTAAAAGCCTAAAAAACCTCACCATCCAGAAAGAAATATTTTGAGTTTGCTGCAGTAGTGAGAAGTCAATTGTGAAATGTGACATTTCCTATATTTTATTTCTTCCTATAAGTAAATTTTAAAAATTGCTTTATTAATGTAAATGATTGGCTACCCTCAACTGGCAAATCCTGATTTTAATACTGATAGATATGATAGAGAACAGTTTTATGATTTTTAAATATTTGGGATGAACTTTAAAAACTGGATAGGTCCGGGGCGCCTGGGTGGTGCAGTCGGTTAAGTGTCCGACTTCAGCCAGGTCACGATCTCGCGGTCCGTGAGTTCAAGCCCCACGTCAGGCTCTGGGCTGATGGCTCAGAGCCTGGAGCCTGTTTCCGATTCTGTGTCTCCCTCTCTCTCTGCCCCTCCCCCGTTCATGCTCTGTCTCTCTCTGTCCCAAAAATAAATAAACGTTGAAAAAAAAAAAAAACTGGATAGGTCCTAAGTGATAAAAGTGAGTCAGTGTTTTCTCCAAGGTTTGGGGGCTCAGATGAGGCACATTGTAGCACGGACTCATGACTAGCAAGATAGCAACCTACCACTTTTTGAAAGCTGGACAATAACAAACTGGCAAAGACAGAAAACATTCTTAAAGTATACAGCCTATGGGTTCAGAGAAGCTCCTGTTTTGTCTATGTAATCCAATGTTCGTAATCTTTAGTTCACAAAGGATGGGATGTGGACCACAGACAAGGTTAGTGCGTTGTAAGATGGAATCATGGGAGCAGCCAAGACATTCGTTGAAATGAAGGATTTAGTTTTGAAGCAGTCGACATTGATGTTCTGTTATAACAATTTTATTTTGACTGTACCAAATGATGGATGAAGATGCAGTTGTCTGGTCTGATGGATGTGGTACTATGCAAAGGTGCAATGCTCTGTGCTTTCTTATTGAATAATTCAACTTGAATTTTTCCCCAGAGAATAACTAGACACGGCATTTTCAACTAATTTACTGTCTCGAAAATTTCGATTTAGTTGGCAACATAATCGTGGTTACTTTATTATCAAATAAGAAATAATTTTGTATGAAATTGTAGTAATTGTAGAATTGTAGAATTGTAGAAATTGTAGTAATTGTTAGATAGAACTCGGTCAGCAATTTGTCTATGGTGATGGTGCCATGTGAGAGTACATGGGGATCTGTTATGCACTGAACTGTGTCTTCCCAAATTTATGTTGAAGTTCTAACTCCCAATTGTGACTGTGTTTGGAGATAGGGCCATTACGGAGGTGATTAAGAAATGATGAGCTCATAAGAATGGGGCCCTGATCCAATAGAAAAGTATTCATAAAAGAAGGAAAGAAGACATCAGGAGTGTGCATGCACGGAGGAAAGGCGATATGATGACACAGTGGGAAGGCAGCCATCTGCAAACCAGGAAGAGAGGTCTTACTAGAAACCAACCCTGATGACACCTTGATCTTGGACTTCCAGCCTCCAGAACTGTGAGAAAACACACTCCTATTGTTTAAGCCACCTTGTCTGTGGTGTTCTGTTATGGTAGCCTTGCCAGACTAGTACAGGGTCGTATAGGATATCAACTTCAGAGTGTTGCCTACAGCTTCAACTCTTCTTAAGTTCCCCGAGTAACTAGTTATGGACTAAGGATACTAAATATCCTTGTGATAAGGTGCTTCTTGAGCTTCTTGAGATCTATTTTCTAGAGGTACCATCTCTGATTTAGTGAATTAGATGCTCGCCACCACAATAGACATAAAAGTAAATTTTTATGGCGGAAAAATATGCATAATGTAAATCTTACCATTGAAGCTATTTCTAAGTGTACAGTTTTATGGCATTAAATATATCCATATCGTTGTACAACCATCACTTGTACAACCGTCCCCACCATCCATCTCCAGAACTTTTTCCTCTTTTCCAACTGAAACTCTATACCGTGAGACACCAACTCCATGTTCTCTGTCCTTTTACCTCCTAGTAAACACCATTGGACTCTCTGTCTTTATGAATCTGGCTATTCTAGGTAACCCATGTAAGCTGAATCATACAATATTTATCAATTTGTGACTGGCTTATTTCACTTAGCATAATGTCTTTAAGGTTCATCTATGTTTTAGCGTGTATCAGAATCTTCTGTTTTAAGGCTGAATAATACGTTTAAACATTCATCCTTCAATACACACTTGGGTTGCTTCCATCTTTTGACTATTATGAATAGTACTGCCATAATATGGGTCTACAAATATCTGGTCAAGTCCCTGCTTTCAATTCTTTTGGGTACAGATCCACAAGTAGAATTTCTGGATCATATAGTAATTCTATTTTAATTTTTTTGAGGAGCCATCATACTGTTTCTGCAGTATGCGGCCCCATTTTACATTCCCACCAACAATGCACAAGGATTCCAATTTCACCACTATCCTCACCAATGTTTGTTGTTTTATTATTTTTTTAATAATATCCATCCCAATATGTGTAGAGTAGTATCTCATTGTGGTTTTTATTGGAATTTCCTTAATTATTAGTGATGTTGAACATCTTTTCATATGCTGGCTGAAGATGTGTGTATCTTCTTTGGAGAAATGTATATTCAAGTCCTTTGCCCATTTTTTTTTCAGTTGGGTTGCTTCTTATTCTTGAGTTACAGGTGTTCCTTATACATTATGGATATTAACCCTTTATCAGATATATGGTTTACAAATACTTTCTCCCATTATGTGGGTTGTATGTTTACACTGTTTATAGTGTCCTCTGATGTATAAAAATTTTTAACATTGAGGTAGCTCAATATATTTTTTGTTGTTGTTGGCCTGTGCTTTTCGTATCTTCACTGATAAATCATCACCAAATCCATAGTCATAAAGCTTTTTCCCTTATGTTTTCTTTTTAAGTTTTGTAATTTCACATCTCAGTTTTGGGCTTTTGGTCCATTTTGAGTTAATATTTGTATATGGTATTAGATAAGGTTCTAATTTTATTCTTTTGCATGTGATTATCCAGTTTTCCCAATACTGTTTGTTGAAGAATGTCCTTTCTGCATCGAGTGGGTTTGGCACTCTCACTGAAAATCTTTTAACCATAAGTGAGGGTTTATTTCTGGATTCTCTATTCCATTCCACTGGTCCATACGTCTGTCTTTATGCCAGTACTACGGTCTTTTGATTATTCTAGATTTGCAGTAATTATTGAAATCAGGGAGTACAAAGCTTCCAGCTCTGCTTTTATTTCAAGGTTGTTTTGGCTGTTAAAGTTCTATTAATATTCCATTTAAATTATAGAATGAATTTTTCAAGTTCTGCAAAAAAAATTAATTGGGATTTTGATAAAGATTATATTGCATTCATAGATAATTTTGGGTAGTATTGACATCTTAACAATATTAAGAATTGTAATAAACAGTTCCAGTCCATAAACACAGGATATCTTTCCTTTTGATGTCTTCTTTAACTTTCTTCAGAAATACTTTATAGTTTTTAGTGTACAAGCCTTCTGTCTCTGTCTTTAATTTTTAAGCATTTTATTCTTTTTTTGAGAGAGAGAGAGAGAGAGACAGAGAGAGAAAATCTTAAGCAGGCTCCACACTCAGTGTGAAGCTTGACATGGGGCTTGATTCCATGACCCTGGGATCATGACCTGAGCTGAAATCAAGAATCAGTTGCTCAACTGACTGGGCCACCCAGGCGCCCCTTAAGAATTTTATTATTTTTGAGGCTTTGGTAAATGCAATTGTTTTCTTATTTTCCTTTTCAGATTGTTCATTGTTAGTGTATAGAAACAAAACTGAGTTTTGTGTACTGATTTTGATTTTTTTATCTTAATATGTGCATGCTAAATTCATCTATTGTTTCTAACACTTTTTGTTGAATCTGTGGAATTTCTATATATAAGATCATACCATCTATGAACAAAAATGATTTCACTCTTTTTCTTTCCACTGTGGGTTCCTTTTATTTATTTTTCTTACACAATTGCTCTAGCTAGGACTTCTAGTACTATGCTAAATAGAAGTGGCAAAAGTGGGCATCCTTGTCTTTTCTGTTTTGGTTTTTATTTTTTTAAGGAAAGGTTTTTAATCTTTCATCATTGAGTATGATGTTAGTTGTGAGTTTTTCATAGATGGCCTTTATTATGTTGAGGTAATTTCCTTCCACAATCCCCCCCTCCCAATTTTATTTATTTACTCTTCAATAAATTTAAATCCTTGAAGTGTACAACATCACATGGTTTCTGTGTCCAATGGTCTTAGCAGGAAGGTTGCTTGGGAACTTGGTAGGAACCATGCCACTGTTTCAACCCTATAGTTGGGGTTGGGGTCTAAGGTAGAGTTTAGGTCAACTGGAAGACAGAGAGTCACTAACAAACTAGAGGCAGAGGCTCTTTGCCAGGAAATGTAGACTATTTCACTATTTTAACGGCTGGCATGGTCATACCAGTGGTCCACCTGAATATCAGTCTTCTTCTTGTGTATCATATTCTATTCTGAAGAGTCACACATAATATTATATGAACTGATTTTAAATATTCTTAACAATGACAGTCAAAATAATGACATTTTCTCATAAAAGGTAGACCATATGTGAGCTTAATTTTTGGTAAGTTGATCTTCTTTTATTTAAGAAGACCACGTAAGACCGGTCATGTTTACCAACAATAATGCATAATACTTAAAAATTACTTACTAAAATGATCTTCAGATTTCAAGCTAGATTTGCAATCATTTGCCTCTGAAAGATAATTTAATCACACATTCTCTTTTTTGGTGATTAGTTATCTGCCCTTAAAAGTTAATAACCTCTAGACTGGAACTGCATCAAAATTGTCCAATTTTATTTGCTGCATGTCTGTACCCAATGTTTTTTCTTGATTCATGTTGCTTTTATAAATTCACAAATATTATTCTAAATGTGATCATAGTTATATATTTTTATAACTTTACTGAGATACAATTCATTTACCGTAAAACTTGCTTTTTTAAAATATTCAGTTCAGAGGTTTTTAGTATATTTACAAAGATATACAACCATCACCACTAACTAATTTTAGAACATTTTATCACCTCAATACCCCTTACTGGTCACCCCCTAATCCCTAGTGCCTGGAATCACTAAGCTAATTTTTGCCTCCATAGACGTCCTTATTCTACCCATCTCATGTAAACAAAAATATACAGCATGTCTTTTGTTACTGGCTTCTTCCAGTTACCTTAATGTTTTCAAGGGTCATTTGTGTTGTAGCATGTGTCAGTACTTTATCATTTTTATTGGTGAATAACATTCTATTGGGTGAGCATGCTATATTTTGCTTAACTATTCATGAGTTGATAGATACTTGTTTTGTCTCCATTTTTTCTACTATGATTAACACTGGTGTGAACATGTATGTACAAGTATTGTACGGGTGTAGGTTTTCTTTTGAGTCTATGACTGGGAGTGGATTTGTTGGATCAAGGAAAAGGAAGTTTTTAAAAAAATTTTCCCAACTTTCTGCATGATTAATATAAATTTCAGACTGTCTGTATATGAGTATTTGTATATATGTGTATATATGTTTATATATACAGATATATGTATATATACACATGCATATGGATGTGTATTTATATATGCAATCTTCAGCTTTAAAGAGTGTGGAAATATTTCTTGAAAATTACTGAAATAAATATTTAGACATTGCATTAGGACAACAGTGCTATCTCAATGCTATCTACAGAATATGTCAAAATCCTGGATCATGAAGCATTGACTTAGACATTTATAGTATTAATCTATTTTTGTGCTTTTAAATGGTAACTTCTTGTTCCCATTGGCTACTATAGTTGGAGTCTTCATCTCTAAAGCAGTTTTTAATAGAGCAGATTGATCAAATGAACACCGAATCTAGAAAGTTTAGGATGTGCCTAGCATATTTTAAGCCCTGAATACATGACGTCTACTCTTTTTCTTCAGTGTATTTCCATCTCATTTATGAGTTTCTTTCTTTGCTGTGAAATTTTGATAAATTATGGAACCAGCAGTTGGTATTTAGTTTAAATGGGGTAATCATCAAAGGCATTCTATTGAATTAGCTATTAAAACACTTAATTCTAATCCCTAATATGTCTCATATGTACAGAGGCAATAAAGACAAAAATAACTTTATGTCTCTTATAAATTTTATTCCCCAAATCAATTGCTATCAATGTCAGTAATGACATCTCTATATGTAAATTTGATTCTCTATTTTTTTGAGAATACAAAATGTCTTTCAGTGTTCATAAATTTGGCTCCAAATGCAGTTCTAATAGTGCTCTTTGAAATTAGAAAATCTTTTATCCCATATTTTAGAGCAAAATTACAAAACATCTACTTAAAATATCAAAATCATATGTAACGCTTAACTGACTTTTGAATCATTCTCAAAATTTACATATTAGATTTGGCTTCCTTGCAAGTAGGTTATTTCTGTTACTCTTTTTCTTTTGAGATTCGTGATAAAACAAATAAAAACCTTCAAGCACTCATCTAACCTTTCATGGTTGCTGTGTGCTTTAAAAGATAACTGCCCCTTCATGCTTGCATGGGTGTTATTTCTGAAGAGGTTGAAGCCCCCTTCCAAATCTCCAATCGTTCATGGTATTCTTTTGGAGCCTGCAAGTAAAGCCAGCACAGTGAGCAAAAAAAAAAATTAACTAGCAGGAAGGTACTGTTGGTCAACACTTGTAATTCCTTCCTGCAATGAGGTGGGGGGGAACTTTATGAGTATAACCTAGAAAGTATCTGTACAGCTTTTAAAAAGTCACTGAAATGGGGTATAACCTTTTGAGGCAGAGCTCAAGTAGAAAGTTGTTACTGCCGAGTTTATCCTGTGACTTCTCTGCTTAACTCCCCAGTGACGTTGCCAAGAGAGGCAAGAGACCACAGTCGGCCCTTTGCAGCCAACTGGAGCAGACGACTTCTCCAGTTGAATATGGACGTGCTAACATTGCAGTAAAAAATGGGACCACAAACGGGAGATGTTTCAATCTTCCTGTGGAAGGCTTTGTCTTTAAAAGTTCCGAAGTGTGAACAATTTCAGGTAGATGCCAAAATATACCATAGTTTCCACATTTATCCTGATACAGTGAGTAATGGAGGACAGGAAAAGAGAAAGAGGGGCTGAGAATAAAGTTGGCTCACGACGTATTGTGACTAGTGCAGAACTGGGTGAATGCAGGAGGAGAAAGGCAAGGCTCAGGATGGATGAAATCTCCCAGCTGTTCCCATCTGATGGTTTCATCGTTGCCCGAGTGAGATGGGACTAGATTCTGAGATTAAATCCTGAACCACTCTGTGGTTAGATTTGTTTGATAAAATTTCAAAGCAGCAGAGTTCAAATTCTGGCTCTTCCACATATGAAAGTGCAAGTTACTAAATTTTATGGTGCCTTGGCTTTCTTATCTGTAAAATGGGGATGATCGCATTACTTCACCAATAACGGTATCTCATTGGGGATATTTAATTCCATCAGTTTCTACACATGTACATGCAATGCTAGAATTCCCATGCTCATTCTTAAAAATTTCCTGCTCCAATGATTGCAATGGGCAGGGCATGGACTTTTCTTCCTCAGCAGAGTCATTAAGGGGTTAGGAAGGAGAGTCATAGGGCACCTTGGCACTTATCCTAAATGAAACAATAATATGAATCATAACGGCAATTCGTGGTGTTAGAATTACCTCAGACTTGATACAAAGCACATACAACTGTGTTGACACATAGTAACATTTATTAAACGTTAGTGATCATATTGGGTCTGTTTTTAATTACTATTTAAGAATCAGGGTAACTTCGCTGAATGATGTGAGTTCATTCTCAGCAACTGCTAACAAATCACGCTGTGATCATTATGTAGTTCTGATCGAAAAGTCCACTTCAGATATCGTCACGGGATGTTATTCAGATTGCCTGTTCCCAAACCAATGATCACCCTCAACATTATTGCACTCCCTTCGAGGGCTGGCCAGGTGAGCAATGTCCCTTGCAGTCTGCAGCAGAGTTAGTCAAATTCACCCCTTCCCGGTCGAGCCTTACGCTAGCAGGACCACTGGGACTGGGATTCATGCTCATTGCCTTGGAGTGGCGGTTCCGCCACGCATGTTTCTTTTTATGGTCCTCAATTTAACTTTCAATCTCCATCTTCCTTTGGTGGCGAAAAATTCTTTTTATGGTTTCTAGAATATTGTAAGATTACAGGCTCCGCATTCTCCAGCAAGCAACGTTTCACTCATCCATGCTAGGCTTTCGTTTCTTCCAGGATTGACTATTTTAATTTGTTCCTGGTGGCATTCCAGATTGTTTGCTAAACTGGCTGCAGATGGTTTTGAATGCTGCTGCTGCCAGCGTTGTTACTAGGACTTGATCTACAGATCATATTTCTCCCATCTTACAGTCTCTATCTTGGCTGCCTCCTAGACAGCATATGGTTTTTAAAATCCTTTTAATGACCTATAAAGCTCTCAATAGCCCTGATTCTGTTTACCTTTCTGACCTTTTAACTTTTTTACACTGCACACAGACTCTTCAGTCATCCAATGAGATGTTGTCTTGTGTGTAACTGATGCGAGTGGGCTGGTAACTGAGTTACAGTGCAGGCTGCTTCAGCCTGTCCCAGGCACCGGAAACCAGGATGATTTGAAGAGTGCATAGAAAGTGGAGATTTTTGTGGCTAATACTTTTACGAGTATTTAATGACTAAGCAATTCTCTTGACTTCTTACTTTACGGCATTGCGAGGTTTTTAGTTATTTATTTAAGTATTTTTTAAAGTTTTTGTTTATTTATTTTTGAGAGAGAGAGAGAGAGAGAGAGAGCAGGGGAGGGTCAGAGCGAGAGGGAGACACGGAATCTAAAGCAAGCTCCAGTCTCCGAGCTGTCAGCACAGAGCCCAACACGGGACTCAAACTCAGGGACTGTGAGATCATGACCTGAGCCAAAGTTGGATGCTTAAGCTGCTGAGACACCCAGACACCCCAGTATTTTTTTTTAAGTAATCTAGCTGGAGAAGTTAAAGAAATGCAAAGGCTGCTCAAATGAGTACTGAACTGGTGATGATTAGAGTAGTTATTGAATCAAAGTGCTAGAAAAAGACACTGCTGTGTGTAATGACCTTAGTTGTCCGTAGAAATAAAACAAAGTAACACATTGAGCTGGTGGACCCACACGCTGTAAAATTACAAACTGCAGCAAGGCACTTTTGGGCACCATTGGACTTGGTGGTAGGAAGGGACCATCAGGTTATTCTCCGGGCAGTGGAAGAGGAGAAAGAACTAATGAGTCCTCTTTTACCGTAACTAGCAAGCAGGATTTGTTTGCATTTCTTTGGTTTCTTTCTTATTTTTTTCCATAGCCCCTCATGTAAATTTAGCTAGGGACTAAATGGAAACCCATTTTTTAATACCCACTGTTGTGTTTTTGCTTTTTCTTTTGGGCCAGGGTGGGGTCAGGTGGGTAGGATGGGTCACTATTCTTTTCCAAGTTTGGAAAGAAATCGAGAAATAAGACATAGAAAACAGAATTGGAGGTCACATTTCCATTTTATCATTGACAAACCTGAGCAAAGTGTATGGCTACAGATCTGTAATAAAATCCACCTGCGAATACTGTCTGTTCCCCTAAGTCTGGATTTTAGAGCAGCCCATGTGAGGGAGACTTCGGTCTTCAGGGCAGTCACCCATACCCAGAATCACTGCCTCTCCTTGGACTTGGGCTGAGAAAGAATAGGAGAACAATCCGCTTCATGATTTCAGGTTTTTAAAAAATTCTTTGAAAGAATTCTATTTCTGGGAACGGTGAGTTAGATTACTTGGATTACCTTCTCTTGCTGAAAACAATAAGATATAGTTGAATGATATGCTCGTTCCATATATATTTTATATTATATATATATACAAAATATGAATTTTATACAAATATAATATAAACAGGATCATATACATTATTGATTATATATTTTATAAGGATTAATTAATTTAAAAAATTTTAATGCTTATTTTTGAGAGAGAGAGAGAGAGAGAGAGACAGAGTGTGGGGGGTTGGAGGGATGGCAGAGAGCGAGACACAGAACCCAAACAGGCTCTAGGCTCCGAGCTGTCAGCACAGAGCCCAACATGGGGCTCAAACTCACGAACTGTGAGATCATGACCTGAGCTTAACTGACTGAGCCACCCAGGCGCCCCCAGGATTAATTTATATGTAATATATTAGTGGGGAACTGCATATAAAATTTAAATATTTTGGGAGAGTCTAAGCCTTGAAAAGTGAGCAGATGAACAGAATATCAGAGCACTAATGCTGTTTGTTTATTTGTTTTGTGTTGAGGATGTGTGAAAGTAACATATTCTTGGGCTTCTTGGGGCCAGGAAAACAGAAATTAAAATCAAGTTTCTGTTTTTATGTTTTATAAAAGATGCTTTCCACAATTTATGACTTTTTTTCCCCACATTAAGCTAGAACCCAAAAGGGTTTCACCCTGATCTCTTCAGGCAACCCATAATTAAAACTATCTTTGTGTTTCTTCCCAAACCCAGAAAAATCTGCTTTAGGGAGCAGTGAAGTAGGAGAATATGAAAAAAAAAGAGAAAGATATCTTCAAACTTAAGCAACTCTTCCCTATTATTATTATAATTATTAGCCCCAGGTTTGAGGTGATTCTCAACGGGTAATACCACTAGATGTTTCTAGTAGAGGACACATTTTTCCTAGGATTTAGGACATCTCTAGGTAATAAAAACAAACAAAACCAATGGCCATTATCCTGCCAAAGATAAATAATTAAAAGGAACCAAGGCACTATAAATAAGAACCAGCAGAAAAAAGAGATTTCATAAACTTATCCAAAGTTTATAAAACATCTATATTTCCTATGTTAAAAGAAAATAATGAACAAACTTCTGTTTTTGATTACTTCTACAAGACTTACTTCATCATTGTAAACTATGAGAAAAAATGTATCAAACCATTCTTTTCAGACGTTGAACAATAGTTCAGACTCTGTGTTTTGCAAGGAGGGAAACCAAGGTAGTGAGCCCTGTACTATGTGTCTGCAACTATGTGTCTGATGGCAATTTCTGAATTGATCAAAAGGTAGGGAACCCAAATGGTATTCAGCACATCTACTAAGCTGAGACAGAGACTTTCAAATAATAGTATCATAGAGGAGAGAGCCATGCAAAGAAAGAGCTGCAGAAATCTGCATAGAGTTCCTTCAGTCTTTGTCTTAGTACCCATCTGTGCACATGTAAAGTGAAACTCCAAAGATTATGCAAAACAAAGATAGTTACCAGGGAACAGTAAACTGAACGGTCTTAAAAGTCCACAGAGACTGGGAGTCATTTCAGTTTCCACTAGTTATAGTGAAGAGACCGAGATGAGTATGTCAGCCTCTAAACAGAAATGTTAAAAGGTCAAACATTAGTGTGGGACTAAAGTAAGGCTAGAGTAAAGCTACTCTAACTTGGTTCTACAAAAGTTTAAAAAGAAATCTGGAAAAGATCAAGCTGATCCACAAGTACCGTAACTCCTTGACAGAGCAAAGCCCATAACTCTAAAGGAATACGACAAAATCTAGTATTCAAGAATAAGATTTAAGATGTCTGGGATCTAATGAAAGTTACTAGACACATGAAGAGGCAGGAAAAAAAAAGACGCATTACTAGGAGAAAAAGCAGTCAATAGAAACAGACCTAGAAATGATAGAGATGATGAAAGTAGCAGACAAGGATTTTAAAAGACTTCTTATAAACAAGCTCAGTGAGCTCAAGGATTTAAAGGAAAACAACAAAAACGTACCAAAGCAAAGTATACTTGCAAGGCAATAGGAAATTTAACTCTGGATACTTATTTGAACATAGCAAAGACTTCTAAAGTTCAATCTGTGATAATATTCTTGCAGTTATTTTTGAAAAATTCTTTCTTTTAGAAAAACACATTAAACTACTTACAGATGAAGTGAAATGTTCTCTGAGAATTGCTTCAAAATGTTAAAGGTATGGGATAGGTGGGAAGAGAGGTAAATGAAGTAAGATTGGCTGTGAGCTGATAATATTAAAACGGTGTAGTAACTATACTGTATTACTATAGCCACTTCTGTCTAAACAGTTAAAATTACCAGAAAAACATCAATGGAAGTGTTTAGCAGCAGACAGGACAAAAAAACAAGAATGTGTGAACTGAAAAACTGATCAGAAGAATTTACCCAACTGACACATGGAGAGGCAAAAAGGATGTAAAATACAGGATAAGAAATGTGGAGGAAACTCTAAGAAGGTTAGCAGCAGTTCATCGGAGTCCTTTAGAAAGAGGAACAAATGTAACACTTGAAGACATAGTGGCTGGGAAATTTTCGGAAATGAGAAATTATTCCATTCACAGATTGAAGGGGCCCACAGGATAAAACGAATTTTAAATTTCACACCAAGTCATACCATAATAAAATCACATAAAAATAAAGAGAAAGAGGAAAAATCTTGAAGAATTTGAAGATGCCAAACCAAACCTGAATTCTGTTTAAACTACTGACAAATGATTTCTCAACTATAAAAAAAAGAAGCTGGAAGTGGAATCATATTTCCAATTTGCTAGGGAAAAATTATCCCCACTTAAACTTTCACACCCATAAAAATATTTTTTAAGGATAAATATAAAATAAATATATCTTCAAAGATATAAATGTGAAAAAAACTTACTAATAGCAGTATTTCAATAGGATATGCTAAAGATGTTTAAGAATGAAAGTGATACCAGCTGGAAGGGGTAAGATACAAAAGTGAATTAAGCGGGGAAAAGTATATATGGGAGCAAATGAAAATGAACATTGATTGTACAGAATAGTTAGAATAATGTCTGGGTTAAAAGTTATTGTGTTAAAATACCTGGAAAATTATAAAATGCCAGTCAAGGAGACTGAAATGGAGCTAAAAACGTTCTCAGGCCCTTGTGCTATATGGGGGGTGGGGGGTGGGGGTGGAGGGTGGAGTGGGGGTGGGGACATGTGTTTTCATTAGTTTTGCTAAGTATGCATGTTTTAATTCCTAAGATACTCACTAAAGGCATAGAACCTAAAAGGACAAACAAACAAAAAACCCCAGCAAATACTATAAATATTTAGCAATACAAAAGTAAACAATAGAGATAAGGAAAAAAGAATATTTTAGCCACTGCATGATAGATATAAGCCCAAATATATCAGTATTCATATAAATGCAAAGAGAAAAAATATTAAAAGATACAGATTTTCTGAATGAATTTTTAAAAAAATCCAATTATACCACTTAAAATAAAAACACTTAAAGCCTAAGAGTATGGAAAGGTTGACAATCTGAAAGTATTTATATACTAGGTAAATACTTACCAACAGAAAGTTTTTGCAGCTACATTAATAATACCCAAAATAGATTTTAGTTAAAAAAAATCATTAAGGGAGATAAAGAGGCTCACTTCATACTTATGAAAGTATTAAATTCATCAAGAAAATATACCAATTTAAATTTGTATGCACCTAATAATATAGCCTCAAGATACATAAATCAAATTTTTCCATTTACTGAGCCCTAACAATTTCACAGAATTGACATCAGATAAGGACTGTTATCTGGTAAAAGGGCAAATAAAAACTGAAAGTCAATATCAAAAAGAGAACTAGACATTTCCCAAATATTTGAGAATTAAATCTTCCCTGAGTTAAAAAAGAAACAAAACTGGAAATAACATAGTTTCCACTAAATGATAACCTATCACATGTAGAAACACGTCTGCTGGAAACTACAGTAGTACTTAGCAGTTTAAAGCCTTAAATCCCTATACTAGACAATAAGAAAGGTGAAAATAAATGAAATAAGTCTCCATCTCAGAAGTTAGAAAATACATAGTCGAGGTGCCTGGCTGGCTCAGTTGGCTAACCGTCTGACTCTTGGTTTCGGCTCAGATCAGGATCTCACGGTTCATGGGCTTGAGCCCTGTGTCAAGCTCTACACTGGCAGCACAGAGCCTTCTTGGAATTCTCTCTATCCCTGTCTCTGCCCTCCCCTCCCCTCTCTCTTTCAAAATAAATAAATAAAGTAAACTTAAAAAAAGAAAAGAAAAGAAGCAGTAAAAGAAACCCAAATAAAGTAGAAAAAAGATTGCACTGACCAGAAAATAGTGATATAGAACAGGAACATAACAATGGTGAACATCACCAGGAACAGGAGTTGGTTTGAAACACAGCGCATACAATTCACAAATATTTGGTGTATGTAAAACATATCAGTCAGGGGACAACCATACCAGTAATTTGAAAATTTAATATAAAAGATTAACTAGCCACAGGGTATAAGCTACTAACAGAAGTAACTCTTACCAGTATAAAGACAGCCCAGAGCTGAGAGGAGTCACCCAAGGAAGGAAGGAAGGACCTGGGAAGAGCGTTCCCCTCCGAGGATGAGGTTCAGACCTCACGGAGCGGGCGTGGCTGTGGCTGTGGCCCACTGCATGTCAGAGACATTTGCTGGGGGGCCATAGACCAGGGTAGGCAAATAGGAAACCACCCCCTGAGGTGCCACTGAGTGTCATCAGGTGTCCCTGATGCTGCTGGAGGCTGTAAGCCACAGGAGCAAGAATCAGAAAACACCTGAACCAGGAAAAAAAAGAAAAAAAAACCACCTTCTTCCTTCAGGGCCCCCCTAGGGCTCTCTACTCGCAAAGCTTAACATTGTGCTAGCCAGTAAAGGAGAAATAAGTGCAAGGTGCAGCTCCAGTCTCACAAAGCTCGGACAAGGAAGGGTAAGAGATACGGTAAGTCAATAACTAGCATACACAGACTGTCATATGGCAATGAGTAAAGACATTGCAATTGGCCATAACATCTTTCAAATATAAAGTTACCTTAAAGAGGCAAATTACGAAGGATGTATATACTACAATCTATTTTATATTAAGTTGAAAACCAGCGGTGGATCCAAAGTCTAGCAAAAACATAATTGCCACAAAATCATTGTCATATCTTCAGGAGGGAAGGAAGCCACTGGGATCAATAAGAGATGCAAAGGGGGGCGCCTGGGTGGCTCAGTCGGTGAAGAGTCCGACTTGGGCTCAGGTCATGATCTCGCAGTTCCTAAGTTGAAGTCCCACGTTGGACTCTGTGCTGACAGCTCAGAGCCTGGAGCCTGCTTTGGATTCTGTGTCTCCCTCTCTCTCTGCCCCCCTGCCTGCCCCCACCACTCATGCTCTGTCCCTGTCTCTGTCTCTCAAAAATAAAATAAACGTTAACAAAATTTTTTTAAAAAAGAGATGCAAAGTAGCTTCGGGTGGGGGCGAGCTGTATGAACAATACTCTCTTCTTGATCTGGATGGCGGGTACAAGGTGTGTACTTGGTAATAATTGGTGAAATTATATTTATATGTTTAATAGTGTTATTAACACAGCTACCCCAGCTTGTTGTTAAGTGTTCGCCCACTTTTGTCTTTTCCATTCTTTACTCTCAACCATCTTGAATGCTTAGATGTGTTAGATCTCTTGTCTAGAACGCTCAGGGGTTCGCCAAGGTGGTGCCATGAGCCGGGTGTGGGGAAAAAAGTGACTCCTGGGAACAATGCTAACTCCTTATTTTGAGGTCATTATACTTTGAGTGATGAGTCTCTGACTCCGTGCTAGAGCCTATGAAGTTTAAATTGCTTGCTGTATATATGTAAACTGGGACTCAGAGCTAAATAATTATCACAAGGACCCATGACAATGAGGGTCCTGGACCACACAAACCTCCAGGCTGTCATTTCAGGGCTATTACTATTACTCCATAATATTTTACATGTATTTTACACATTATATACGTTCATAGGATGTATCTTAGCACCAACTGGAGTTTAAATGGAACAAGTGTTGATCCTATGTAGTTCTACATGGACTTTATGTTCTGAAAAGTTCTGGACAGGCTTCAGAGGGACAGTCTACTTGGTAACTTTCAGCTTTCAGTCCAGCAACAGAAATACGCATGTATACGTTTTGTCAGATTAGATTGTAACTCTTGGAAGTGAGTGCCATGTTTTCCACTTACATTCGTTCTATCATGACATCGCATCTGAGGAAGAGTTTCCTTTCTTCGTATTTATAGAAAAGCAGGCATGTACTGTGTGAGACCTGAGGAGTGCATTTCCACATGCCTTTTCATTTCCTTTAACCTGAGAATTGTGTCCATTCTTTAGGTTTGTAGTTCTGTTCAAACGGATACATTCCTTACCACACCTTACTCCATGTCGTCCTGTCTTGGCCTAAGATTTTATATATTCTGTATCTCTGTAGGATCGTTTGGAGTGGTATATTCAAATGGATTCTTTTTGCTGGAAAGTTTCAAAAAAATCTACAGCCAATCTGAGCTAAATAGTAATTATTGTCTCTTGAAACTTAAAACTCTAGGAATAAAACCTATACTTCAAGCATAGCTACATCCTGGAAATCAGAGATTATCATTAGAGTACTTTCTCACTGGCTCTGCTTGACTTCTTTCCCCAGGCAGGCTCTTTCCATGTAGCGGTCATGGGACCAGAGTCCCTGTTAGCTCAAGAGAAAAGCCTTAGGAAGTACAGATGGGCTCTCATAGAATCATGTGATCATGTTGCAATGACGAGCTTTGGTTTGCACTGTGTCTAGACGAAGGTATGGTAGTTTGAATGAAAGCCTACTGGGGCCATAAGGATGAGAGGTTATTCTCTGAAGGAAAAACAGGCTGCTATAAGCCAAGAAGGGGAGCAGGAGACACCTGTGATGGCAAACATCGTAACTTTCATGGTCCATTATGGGGTTAAGATTACTGTCCTAGCAAACATGGTCTCATTTTAGTGCAGCTCATCTACATCATGCAAAGAAACATACGAAGAATAATGTTAAAAAGAGTCAGTTGGAAGGAAGATTGCTTAGAAAAAAATATACACTTTTTGACCTGTAAGATCTTTTTTAAGTTTATTTATTTATTTTGAAAGAGAGAGAGCATGAACAGGGGAAGGGCAGAGGGAGAGAGAGAGAATCCCAAGCAAGCTCCCACTGTCAGTGCAGAACCTGATGTGGGGCTCAAACTCATGAGCCATGAGATTATGACCTGAGCTGAAATCAAGAGTTGGACGCTTAACTGACTGAGCCACCCAGGTGCCCCTGACTTGTAAGGTGTTATAATATTTTATACAAGAATTTGGAAAACAACAACAACAACTCTTGTTCTGAGGTGTTCTTAAACATTTTTAATGGAAATTTAAATTAGCATAACATATCTGGAAAACAATTTTGCCTTTTGGTAACCAAGAGACATAAGAGACCTCGTAGGGTTTAACCTAGGTATTTATCTGCTTCTCGGTATAAATCCTAAGGAAATAATTGGAAATTATGATACATGAAAAATTATGTATAAGAATCTCAATCATGGGAGTATTAGAACTGATGAAAATCAGGAAAATTACATGTACTACAATAGAAGAATGGTTTAAAAACGTCATGGCATGTCCAAATAATAGAATACTATGCAACCATTATAATTGTAATGATATGAAAAATGCTCAGATGAAGAAATCAGATTCAAAATTGTATGCTCACTATAATCCATGTTTCATTTTTATACGTAGGTGTATTTACACAGTTATAACAAGATGGCAACAGCTTCTCTCTGGGGAGAGAGATTACATGTGATTCTACATTAATATTTATACTTTTCTTTAAAAAAAAATTTTTTTTAACGTTTATTTATTTTTGATACAGAGAGAGACAGAGCATGAACAGGGGAGGGGCAGAGAGAGAGGGAGACACAGAATCCGAAACAGGCTCCAGTCTCTGAGCTGTCAGCCCAGAGCCCGACGTGGGGTTCGAACTCACGGACCGTGAGCTCATGACCCGAGCCAAAGTCGGACGCTTAACCGACTGAGCCACCCAGGTGCCCCAATATTTATACTTTTCTAAGTAGATAATCTATTGTCACCGTAGATTCTTCAGAAAAATCTTTATCTGCTGACTATATCCGAGTTAACTTTAGCGATGCTATTAGACACTATCAATTAAGAGTTCCAAGTGCTTTGTCAATAGCTGGGCTACAATCCCTCGCTCCTTCCCACAGAGCTCAGTGCAAAGAACAGCTGAAAACTTCTCAGACCTCGGAGTAAGCAACTGTATTTGTCAAAGAGCGAGGAGAAGCCGCTTGGAACCCCTGGAGTGACATAATAGAGTCAGATTCATCAGCAATCTCCCTTTATTATCCCTAAATGGTGCTAGAGGATGTAAGCCTCCTGTGGGCAGGACCTGTGTCCGCTGTCCCCAGCAGAGTGGCACACAGGATGCTCGCGACTAGGTCATCAGACACATTGTTTTCTCACCCATGTAAATAACAACTAACTCTGCCAGATGGCTTGGAAAACACTTTCTCGCTCTCCACCTCTGTCTTTGAAATGTTTCACTGTTGGCACATACGAAGAGAGGCTTGTCAGTTTGTGTTTATAGAGAAAAGAACTATGCCACAGGAGGCCTGGAGGTTCTCCAGGTGATTCCCACTCTCTCTGACGCTGTGAGATGATTGTCATGCAAACGGCACTGAAACAATAACCGAACAAGCCTAACATCAAACAAAAGGAGCCCCTGGATTTTCTGACAAACCAGAAACAATTTGCCAGGTGCAGGCAGCATACTCATGCTGGCATTTGTAAGTTCGTACATTTGGCAATAAATATTGGGAGGGGGCCGTGTCAGCAGTCTTGGGGGTGGTTGAACCGTAGTTGTTTGATTTATGGTGTTCCAAATCAGAACAGAAACTCCTTCCTTGCCCCAAGAACACGCAGGGATTCTTGGCAATGTGTATGGACGGAATGGGGCTTATCTAAACCTGCTTTCCATTGACTTTTACCCTTGTATTTGCTTCTGCTAAGAAATCGAAAATGACTAAAGGCAGCAAATAAAACCTGTGGCCAGGACACAGCTCTGCGATTGTTTGGCAAAGGTTAGGCACACGGAGCGAATAGCAAAAGATAAACAACCTAGGAATCCACAGATAGAAAAGATTTAAATGCATTTGTTACAGCATGTACCCTCGGATGCCTCCTAATAGAGCAATCTCTGTGCAGGGGTACATAACATCGGGATATTATGTGTATACAACAAATAGGGGAAATTTCACCAAACCCTCCTCGGACTAAAGCCCAGTAACTCTTCTCTGTATTTAACGGATTCTCAGTGGGCACAGCAGTGCTGAGATGTCTCAGCCATTGTGTGCCAGGGAGGCATCACCTAGAGGTTTGGAATAGAATTGAAAGTGGGATCATTTGAAATCAACAGGGTGTGAGCAAAGCAGATCGCACTGGCTTCTAGCGGCACACTGCTCAATGCATGACCCACATTTAAACTGCAGCATCCTGCTGAAGTCAGGCCGTAAGGGGGATGCCTGGAGGAAGACTGAACAGGAAGGGGTGGGAAGGTAGGAAAGAGATGAGTGCATAATGTCCGGAGTCAACAAAAGTTAATTTTCTCCCAAGGCTCACAGTCGCGAGGCAGAGTGAAGAAGGTTGAAAGCAAAAGGGGAAGTTACCTTGGCAGGTAATGAGTCATAGGGAGAAATGCATCACGTTCCTGTAGGAATGCTGCTTCCTGAAGGGGACTCCTGAAAACACCTGATGGTCACTGGAGACCCTGTGGCATTTGTCACTCAGGGGATGTCAATGCAGTGACATCCAAGCAGGCATAATGGGAAAAAGTGAGCCAGGGAGTAGCCTCAGACTGGGATTCCCCAAGAGTTGTCCTTGCTTTGCTCAGAATCACCTTGTTTGAAAGGTTCCGACCTTGGAAAATCTGAGTGGTTCCTTTATAGCAGCGGTTCTCAAACTGAAGCACATCAGAATAATGTGGATGGCTTGTTTTGTTTGTTTGCTTGGTTTTTTGTTGTTGTTTGTTTTGTTTTTTTACTGAATACAGTTGATACATAATGTTATAGTAGCTTCAGGTATACTACGTAATGGTAGGATTTATATATATTGTGACATGATCGCCACCATGTTTAGTTAACATCCGTCACCGTTCATAGTTACAATTTTTTTCTTCTAATGAGGATATTTAAGATCGCCTCATAGCAGCTGTCAAATATGCAATACAGTGTTATCAACTATAGTCACCATGCTGTACATGGCATCCCCATGATTTGTGTATTTTATAACTGTAAATTTGTACCTTTGGATCCCATTTTGCTTGTCAAAGCTTCTGGTTAAACAGGACTGTTTGAGACCTGAGAATCTGCATTTCTAAGTTGTCAGGATATACAGGATCCTGTTGGTCTGGGCGACAGACTTTGAGACCCACTGCCTCGCAGCACACGGGGTGGGGGGGGGCTGGGAGGTGTTTACAGGTGGTTTTGGTTCAGGAGAGGTTTGTTTTCCTGCTTTGGCTTCCCAAACGATCAATTTCATGAAAAGACCGGGAAGAAAAAGTAAGGAGAAAGTACACACATTAATGTTTAATAATTCCTTGGAGTGTGACGACTGGCAGTTTGCCTGTCCCAGATTTTGTGCTGCTTCATGTGTCTACTGGGACCACGGACTTAGAGATCCTGCTTGCCCCCCAGTCTCTGTGGTAACAGCCTCCCTTTCCTCCCAACTCAAATGGCAGCACCAGGTTATGAAAGCCCGCGGTTGTTATGTCAAGGCTCCAATTCTCCCTGTGGTGCTACTGCTACGCCACCAGGGCAGCGAGGCAAATTCAGAGTGAATGACTGGCAAAGATTATACATTTCTCAGGAGACTCGGATGCCTTTTTTGCACAACCAGCTTAATTAAGAATCCTTGGCAATATATTAACCACAAGCTTATGGATCTCAATATGCCAATCAAACATAATGAGACAAATGCAAATGTCAAAGCACAGACTCTTTGCCTAGGAATATTTAAAGGCTTAAAGCTGTATCCTCAGTCACTTGTCAGGAAGAGCTGGGTCTGTTGGGGGCAGGGCCGGCCATTATAATTTGAATATCGATGGCATGACCTCCAGGACTGAACTATTCGTATCTGGGTGCGATTTCAGGCTAGAAAAGTAAAGCTAAATTTTAGGCTTAAAACCTGACGCTAAGATAACAGCAACCACCATCATACTGTATCCCAAGGCACTGGCCAACTTCCAGAGAATAGGGCTATACGTCAGGAGCCCCAATCAAAACCTGGGCCCAGGTCTGTCACTATAAAATCTTAGATAAGTCAAATGATGTCTCTGTTCTGAATACCTACTGAAGTAGGAAGGATCATAGCCGCTTTTACCTATCTCATAATAATGCACGTTCAGAAAAAGGAATAATAGATTTAATTATATTAATTTATCTTTTTAATGACCTGGCTAATAAATGGCTAAGATAGAGAGGACTGTCGTGTACTTGAAGTATCTGGTGCTTGGTTAGATCTGATGAACTTCCAATGGGCGGACAACTTGTAATGTAAGGCTGATTAATAGATGGCTGTTAACCTGAAACGCACGTTCTGGTGGCTGAAGGGCTTGGTCTTCTGAGCTTGGCTGGGGTTCGTCAGTTTTACTCAAGACCTGAATGAAAGTACAGTTATCAAATATATGAGGGGCACAAATTTGGAAGAAATAGCTAATATTTTCTGTGAGTAAATGAAAAGCCAAATATATTTTCTTTTCAGTTGGACAATAAGGGGACTTTAATAAGTCACACGTTAATAGATAGAAATGTAAGGTCCTCCACGAAAATGAAAAACACACAGATGCAAATATAGGACAGGTGACTTAAAAATCACACGTGTGGGGGCGCCTGGGTGGCGCAGTCGGTTAAGCGTCCGACTTCAACCAGGTCACGATCTCGCGGTCCATGAGTTCGAGCCCCGCGTCAGGCTCTGGGCTGATGGCTCGGAGCCTGGAGCCTGTTTCCGATTCTGTGTCTCCCTCTCTCTCTGCCCCTCCCCTGTTCATGCTCTGTCTCTCTCTGTCCCAAAAATAAAAAAATAAAAAAATAAAAAAAAAAATCACACGTGTGGAAAAGGCTCTAAGATTTCAATATGAAGCGTTAATGCAGTTTAACTTCTAAGGAAGTTAATGTGACCTTTGTTGCCTTAATGGATCACAATATACAGAATGAAAGTAACGATAGCGTTGCTGTAAATTAGCTAGACTATATCCAGAGTATCAGCCTTGGTTCTGGACACCACTGTCTTGAGTACAGAGGAAAACAATCAGATGAGGGAAGGGAATGATTTCATGTGAGGTGTGGTTGAATGACCTGAGCAATTTTACCCTTATTTTATAAATGAAAACTGAAGGAAGAACACGAGCTCTGGTTTAAAGTACTTGAAAGATAGTCCCAGTGAAGAGAGACTATTATTATTATTATTATTTTCTTCTGGAGACTGTAATTAGGACCAGAAGTTAAGAAGGCAGATGTCAGGTCAGCATAAGAAATAAATGTTCTTTTGGTTTTTTAAAGTTCATTTATTTATTTGAGAGAGAGAGACACACACACACAGAGAGACAGAGAAAGCACACATGAGCAGGGGAGTGGCAGAGAGAGAGGGAGAGAGAATCTCAAGCACAGAGCCCGACTCTGCTCGATCTAACCACCGTGAGATCATGACCTGAGCTAAAACCAAGAGTCGGACGCTTAAATGACTGAGCCACCTAGGTGCCCCAAGAAAGAAATTTTGTTTAAAAAAATTTTTTTTAATGTTTTTTATTTATTTTTGAGACAGAGAGAGACAGAGCATGAACGGGGGAGGGGCAGAGAGAGAGGGAGACACAGAATCGGAAGCAGGCTCCAGGCTCTGAGCCATCAGCCCAGAGCCCGATGCGGGGACCGGGGTCACGGACCGCGAGATCGTGACCTGAGCCGAAGTCGGACGCTCAACCGACTGAGCCACCCAGGCACCCCAAGAAATTTTGTTTAAAAATAAATAGTTATCCATCAAAATCCTTGAGGAGAAAGCAGGCAAAAACCTCTTTGATCTTGGCCGCAGCAACTTCTTACTCAGCACGTCTCTGGAGGCAAGGGAAACAAAAGCAAAAATGAACTACTGGGACCTCATCAAAATAAAAAGCTTCTGCACAGCGAAGGAAACAATCAGCAAAACTAAAAGGCAACTGACAGAATGGGAGAATATATTTGCAAATGACATATCAGATAAAGGGCTAGTATCCAACATCTACAAAGAACTCCGCAAACTCAACACCCAAAAAAACAAATAATCCAGTGAAGAAATGGGTAAAGACGTGAATAAACACTTTTCCAAAGAAGACATCCAGATGGCCAACTGACACATGAAAAAAATGCTCAACATTGCTTATCATCAGGGAAATACAAATCAAAACCACAATGAGATATCACCTCACACCTGTCAGAATGGCTAACATTAACAACTCAGGCAACAAAAGATGTTGGCGAGGATGCGGAGAAAGAGGATCTCTTTTGCACTGCTGGTGCAAATGCAAGCTGGTACAGCCCCTCTGCGAACAGTGTGAAAACACTATGGAGCTTCCTCAAAAAATTAAAAATAGAACTACCCTCAGACCCAGCAATTGCACTACTAGGTATTTATCCAAGGGATACAGGTATGCTGTTTCAAAGGGACACATGCACCCCCATATTTATAGCAGCACTATCGACAATAATCAAAGTATGGAAAGAGCCCAAATGTCCATTGATGGATGAATGGATATATATACACAATGTGGTATATATACACAATGGAGTACTATTTGGCAATCAAACAGAATGAAATCTTGCCATTTGCAAGTACGTGGATGGAACTAGAAGGTATTATGCTAAGTGAAATTAGTCAGAGAAAGACAAATATCATATGACTTCACACATATGAGGACTTTAAGACACAGAACAGATGAACATAAGGGAAGGGAAGCAAAAATCATATAAAAACAGGGAGGGGGACAAAACAGAAGAGGCTCTTAAACATGGAGAACAGAGGGTTCCTGGAGGGGTTGTGGGAGGGGGGATGGGCTAAATGGTTAAGAGGCAATAAGAAATGTACTCCTGAAATCATTGTTGCAATATATGCTAACTAATTTGGATGTAAATTAAAAAATAAAAAGTAATAAAAAAAAGAATTGAAAAAAAATAAAATTAAAATAAAAAAAATAGTTATCACGGTAATACACACACATGCACATACACACAGTTTACAGAGAAAAATATACTATAAAGCACATAATTACAAACAAACTACAGTTATCTTCCCACACCCCACCTTAATACTTGCTCACTAGAAGTAAACCTCTTAGGACTATTTTCATTTATTCTTCTGGTATGCCCCTCTATTTCAAAATATCATGCATACTCTGCTTTTTTTTTTTTTTTCAATTTTTTTTTTTCAACGTTTATTTATTTTTGGGACAGAGAGAGAGACAGAGCATGAACGGGGGAGGGCCAGAGAGAGAGGGAGACACAGAATGGGAAACAGGCTCCAGGCTCTGAGCCATCAGCCCAGAGCCCGACGCAGGGCTGGAACTCACGGACCGCGAGATCGTGACCTGGCTGAAGTCGGACGCTTAACCGACTGCGCCACCCAGGCGCCCCCATACTCTGCTTTTTAAAAGAAACACCCTCAGCGTGTCTGGGTGGCTCAGGTGGCTAAGCATCAGACTCTTGGTTTTGGCTTAGGTCATGATCTCGAGGTTCGTGAGATCGAGCCCTGCAGCAGGCTCTGTGATGACAGCATAGAACCTGCTTGGGATTCTCTTTCTCCCCATCCCTTGCCTGCACACGCTCTCTCTTTTTCAAAATAAATGAATAAACATAAAAAAACCCCAGAAAGTATTGTCACAAATGGCAAGATTTTGTTCTTTTTATGACTGAGTAGTCTTCCTTCGTAGTATATAGTGTATAGTATATAGTATATAGTATATAGTATATAGTACATAGTATATATATATTTATATATATATATACACACACTCACATACACATATACACACACACACCACATTATATATATGTGTATACACACACACACACACACACACACACACAGCACATATTCTTTATCCATTCTATTGTACACGTAGGTTTCCTCCATATCATGGCTATTGTAAAAAATGCTACAATGAACATAGGGATGTACATATATTTCCAAATTAGTGTTTTCATTTTCTTCAGATAGGTACCCAGTAGTGAAATTACTGAATTATATAGTATCTCTATTTTTAATTGTTTAAGGAAATTCCATACTGTTTTTCATAGTGACTGCACCAGTTTATATTCCCACCAATAGTGCAAAAGGGTTCCCATTTCTTAGCATTCTCACCTATACTTGTTATTTTTTGTCTATTTTGTAGTAGCCATTCTGAGAGGTAAAATAATATCTCCTTGTGGTTTTTATTTTAATTTCCCTGATAGTGATGTTGAACATCTTTTCATGTGCCTGTTGGCCATCTGTATGTTTACTTTGGAAAATGTGTATTTAGATCCCCTGCCCATTCTTTTATTTTTTAATGTTTATTTATTTATTTTGAGAAAGAGAATGAGAGTGTGAGTGAGTGGGGCAGGGGTGGAGAAAGAGTGCAGGAGGGAATGCTAAGCAGGCTCCTCACTGACTGCACAGAGACCCACTTGGGGCTTGAACTCACGAACCATGAGATGATGACCTAAGCTGAAACCAGGAGTCTGATGCTTAACCAGCTGAGCCACCCAGGTGCCCCTCTTCTGCCCATTCTTTAATTGGGTTTTCTTGTGTGAGTTTTTTATGTAGTTTGGATATTAACCCCTTCTTGGATATATGATTGACAAATATCTTCTCCTATTGATCAGGTTGCCCTCTCATTTTGTTGACTGTTTCCTTTGCTGTACAGAAGGTTTTTAGTTTGATAAACTCCCAATAGCTTAGCTTTGCTTTTGTTTTCCTTGCCTTTGGAGTCAGGTCCAAAAACAATTGCTAAGATCAATGTTAAGGAGTTTATCACCTATATTTTCTTCCTGGGATTTTATGATTTGAGATCTTACATTCAAATCTTTAATCCATTTTGAGTCCTAATTTATGTATATGGTGTAAAATAGTGGTCCAATTTCTTCTGTCCTTCTGGCCTGCTTTCCTTCTTTTTGCATGTAGCTGTCCAGTTTACCCAGCACCATATACTGAAGAGACTATCCTGTCACCATTGTATATCCTTACATCTTTTGTAGCGAATCAGCTGGCCATATGTATGTGCATTTATTTCTGGCCTCTTTATTCTGTTCCACAGAGCAGCTCTGTGTCTGTTTTTATGCCATACTGTTTTGATTACTATACCTTCATAGTATAATTTGAAAGCAAAGAGAGTGATACATCTGAGATCCTCCTTCTGAGGATGGTTTAGACAATTCAGGGTCTTTTGTGGTTCCTTACAAAGTTATCTGTTCTAGTTCTGTGAAAAATGTGATTGGATTTTTGACACAGATTATATTGAATCTGTAGATTGTTTTGGATAGTATGGACATTTTTAAAAAAATTATTTACGTTTGATAAACAGAGCACGAGGCGGGGAGGGGCAGAGAGAGAAGAAGACACAGAATCCAAAGCAGGCTCCAGGCTCTGAGTGAGTGTTCAGCACAGAGCCCAATGCAGGGCTCGAACCCACAAACCATGAGATCGTGACCTGAGCTGAAGTCAGACACTTAACCAACTGAGCCACACAGGTGCCCCAGATAGTAGAGACATTTTAAACAATATTAATTCTTCAAATTCATAAGTATGGAATATCTTTCCATTTGTGTCTCCAATTTTTTTCATCAATGTCTTACAGTTTTCAGTGTATAGATCTTTTATCTCCTTAAATTTATTCCTAGGTATTTTATTTTTTTGGATACAATTGAAATAGAATTGTTTTCTTGGTTTCTCTTTCTAGTAGTTCATTTTTACTTCTAGAAATGCAACAGATTTTTGTTACTAACTTTGTATCCTGCAAATTTACTGATTTTATTTATGAGTTCTAACAGATTTTTGGCGAAGTTTGGGTTTTATGTATATAGTATTATTTCATCTGCAAATAGTGACAGTTTTACTTCTTTATTTCCGATTTGTATGCCTTTTATTTCTTTTTCCTGCCTAATTGCTGTGGCTGGGACACCCAATGTTAAGTTGAATGAAAATGGGAATAATGGGCATCCTTGTCTTATTCCTGATTTCAAACAAAAGCTTTCAGCTTGTCCTTGGTCCTTGTCTATTTCTGGTACCAGGGTAAGGCTGGCCTTATAAAATGAGTTTGGATACTTCTCTCCTCTTCAATGTTTTGGAAGAGTTTGAGAAGGGTAGCTATATTAAATCATCCTGGAATGTTTGGTAGAACTTACCAGTGAGAAGCCATCTGATCCTGGATTTTGTTTGTTGGGACATGTTACTGATTCAATTTCCTTATAAGTAATTTGTTTATTCAGATTTTCTATCTCTTCATGATTTACTCTGAGAAGATTTAAATTTCTACAAATCGGTTCACATCTTTTAGATTGTTCAATTTGTTGGCATATTCCTAGTAGTCTTATGATCCTTTATATTTCTGTGGTATGAAATGTAACTTCTATCTCATTTCTGATCTCATTTATTGGAACTCTCTCTCTTTTTTCTTGGTAGATGTTTGTCTATCTTTTCGAAGAAACAGCTCTTAGTCTCATTGATCATTTCTATTGTGTTTTTTGTCTCTATTTTATTTATTTTTGTTTTGATCTTTTTTCTTTTCTTCCTTCTACTAAAGTTGGACTTTCTTATTCTCTTTTTTCAGTTCCAATGTGAAGTTATTTGAGATTTCTCTCATTTCTTGAGTAGGTTTGTATTGCTATGAACTTCTCTTTTATAACAGCTTTTGCTGCATCCCATGGATTTTGATACGTTGCATTTCTCTTTTCATCTGTCTTAGGTAATTTTTTTATTTCTCCCTTGATTTATTTTATGACCCAGTAGTTGTTCAGGAACATGTTGTTTAATTTTCATGTATTTGTACTTTTTCCATTTTTCTTCTTCTTATTTATATCTAGTTTTATACCACTGTGGCAAAACAAATGTTTGAATTGCTGTCAATTTCTCCCACTAGGTCTGTTAATATTTGCTTTATATATTTTGGTGCTCTATGTTGGGGGCTATATATTTATAAATGCTACATCTTCTTGCTGTATTGATCCCTTTATCGTTATGCACTGTCCCTCTTTGTCTCTTATTACAGTCTTTGTTTTAAAGTCTACTTTGTCTGATATGAATACAGCTACACCAGCTTTCTTTTCATTTCCATTGTATGAAATATTTTTTTCCATCCCTTCACTTTTAGTCTGTTTGTATCCTTGCTCCTGAAGTGAGTGTGTTGTAGAGAGTATATAGATGTGTCCCATTTTTTTGAAGCTATTCAGCCACTCTGTGTCTTTTGATTGGAGAATTTACTCTATTTTTAGAGTAATTATTGATAGATATGTATTGACTGTCATTTTGTTAATTGTTTTCTGGTTGTTTTTATAGTTTCTCTCTGTTCCTTTATTTTTCTCTTTCTCTCTTCCTTTGTGGTTTGATGATTTTTTTGTGTTATGTTTAGATTACTTTCACATTTTCTTTTGTGTATTTACTATAAATTTTTTCTTTGTGGTTATGGTGAAGTTCACATTTTTCATTCTATGTTTACAATAGTCTATTTTAAGTAGATAGAAACTTAAGTTTATATATATTCCATAACTCTGTATTTGTACTCATCTGCTCATATTTTATTTTTCTGATGTCACTTTCTATGTCTTTTTATTTTATGTATCTCTTCACTAGCTATTGTAGTTTTAGTCGATTTTACAACTTATGTCTTTTGACTTTCTTAGTAGCTTATAAGTAATTAATCCACAACCTTTACTATATATTTACCTTTCCAGTGAGTTTTTTTACTTTTGTGTGCTTTCTTATTATTAATGAGTGCCATTTTTTTTTTGTTTTTTTTTTTTTTAGTTTAACAAAATCCCTTCACTCTTGTTTCTAAGGACAGTTTCGTAGTGATGAACCCTTTTAGCTTTTGCTTGTCTTGGAAACTTTTTATTTCTCTTTCAAATATGAATGATAACCTTGCTGGATAGAGTATTCTTGATTGTAAGCTTTTTTCTTTTCAGCACTTTGAACATGTCATGGTACTCTAGCCTTGTTTGCAAAGTTTCTGCTGAGAAATCTGCTGATTGCCTTAGGGGGTTGGTTTCCTTGTACATAACAAGGCATGTATTACACTATTGTTTTCTAATTTCAACAACTATTGTTAACAAGTCTGTGTATATTCTAAATTTGTTTGTTGGTTTTCCTTCTGATAATTTTTCAATAAATTCTCTCTATTCTTATTAGTCTGAAATTTCTCAATGATATTCATTAATGTGCAAATTTTTAAATTCATTGTATGGGAGACTTTAGCAACTTCAACTGGCCTTTAATTCTGGGAAATTTTTATGTTCTTCATTAGCTTTTTGAAAACAAATTTTGGATGTCTGTTTTTTCATTTCCTTTCTAGAACTTTTATTAGTCAAACGTTGTACCTGCATCTTCTATTTTTCTTATGTTGTCTTTTTTATTGTTCATCTCTTTGAATTTTTTTCTATATTCTGGAAAGTTCCACAATTTTATCATTCAGTTAGTCTATCAAAATTTTTATTTCCATTACTGTATTTTGAATTCCAAAGAGCTATTCCTCATTCTTTAATAATTCTGTTCTTATAGCATTCTGTTTTTTATTTTATGAATCTTATCTGTTTGAGAATAATTTACTATTAATATCCTCTGCATTATCTGTCTGCTCCAAGTTCCTTTTTCTCGACTCCAAGCTCACAAATACTGTGTAGTTCTGACATTTCTTATTAACATAAAACAGTACCCTCCAAGAAACTTTTACACAACAATAAATTTGTAATATAACATATTATGTCACACAGTACATTACAGTTAAGTATGTGAAACACAAAGGGGTTAATAGACTAACATACCAATGACTAATAAGTACTGTTTTCTAGTCACCCTGCTGAAATGTATTACGTATATTTTCCAATTAATACCCACAACTCCATTGATATTTGTCCCCATTTTTCTGATTGAGATCGTAAGATACAGAGAAATTATGTAACTTGTTCAATTTACACAGCTAGTGGAACCAGGATTTTAACCCAGGTCTGTGGGAATCAAAGTCTAAGACTGTGACTATCTCTCAAGATTGCACTCCATGTAACCTACAGAGACCATTGGCTTTAATTTGTAGTACACAATGCCTGCAAATAACTCACATTCCAGGACATCTAGTACAATTAGTAATCATGGAAACATTAACCCTTTGTGGTTGCTGAATGGGTTGGACATTGTAATTTATGGCTATTTTGTGGTTCACTATTCATATTCATTTATTATTTAATTAAAAAATTATATGCTCCACAGGCATTTGAAGACCTATAAATTTATGATGGTCTGGGTCAACCCCTCTTGAACATTATAAAATCATATTGCACTTTCCTCCATATTGCCTTTACTCACAATTATGTTTATATATTACACATATATAATTATACTAAATATATCATATAGATGGTCCCTGCCTTACAATGGTTTGACTTATAAATTTTCAAGTTTACGATAGTGAGAAAGAAATATACATTCAGTACAAATCATGCTTCAAGTTTCGAATTTGGATCTTTTCCTGGGCTACCAAAATGTGGTACAATACTCTTCTGTGATGCAGGACAGGGGCTAGCTGCAGTTCCCAGTCATATGTGTGATCACAAGGATAAACAACGATGTACTTACAATGTAAGTACTTGCAAAGTACTTACATTCTGTACCCTATGACCCATTCTGTTTTATACTTTCAGTGCAGTATTCAGTAAATTACATGAGACATTCAGCACTTTGTTATAAAACAGGCTTTGTGTTGGATGATTTTGTCCGACTCTAGGCTAATGTAAATGTTCTGAGCATCTAAACCCGAAGCTAGGCTAAGCTATAATGTTCAATAGGTTAGGTTTATTAAGTGCTTTGTCAACTTACCATGAGTTTATTGGGACAAAACCTCATCATTAAGGAAGATCTGTATATAAAAATATAATATACATACATATATATGAGCGTGTTTATATACTTTTGTACATAGCTTATAGCTTGCTGCTTTCAGGTTGCATTGTTCAAATAGCTAGAAGGGTAGAGGATTCAAATTCTTATTATCAGTTTTTTTTCTTTTTTTTTTTTTTAAGATTTATTATTATGGACAGCTACTGAGGAATCACCATATTTTCATTTTCAGAAGGGAATTTGTTACTGGTGTTGGTACCATAAAATCATATCAAGATACAGAGCAGGTGCCAGTTCCCATCATAGAGACACATTTGTTCTCCAGGAAGAGAACGTGTATTTTAAACACTTATTTTGAGAGAGTAGAAATGTTAAGGACAGGACTTTGGGATAAATTTAAGTTATTCCACCAGATGTCACTCTTTCTCTTTTAGTGAAAATGGCTTGCCATCAAATCATTTCTAAGATATTGTAAATAAATAGAAATGAAGTAAATAATTTCCTTTGTATGAGTGACTCAACCTGCACAAAATGTCAACTAAGAGGCACATTTTGATATTCAACCCTGTCCTGCATATCATCTTTGCTATTGGCACAGTACAGACTTCTTAGCAAAGAGCCTGATGTGGATAGTATTGATATATGTTTTAAAACAAGGAGTTCAAGTACAGTTTAATAGTCTGCTTGTGTCTAAAGGAAAATGTGAGTAAAAGTAATTCTTATGTTTAGAAAAAAAAAAGGGTTTCAATTATAGTCTACCAAGTCTCACATTCACCTTATTATTTGCTCATTTATTCTTCAGGGTCATTGAACTTCCCAACTTTATGGACCCAAATATAGAAGATGAGTTCTAAAAACACCAGAAAGGAGATTGAGAGAAATATAGAAAATCTTCCCACCTCAACATGGAAGCCTAAAATTTATTTGTTAGTATCATCTTACTGTGGGATTATCTGTCATCCATTTCAATAACTAGATCAAATACGGAGGGCTCAGTTTGATTTTTCATGGGATAAGTGTCAGGGTCAGTTTAATCTCAAGCTGTTTTCATTGTCACGTCATGTTTTATTTTCTTGCCTAAAATGCCTTAGCCATGAGTACTTGAGAACAGATAAATAAGTGGTGATAAAGTACAAAACAGAACATTTAGAAGTTTTATTTAAAAAAAAAATTTTTTTTTAACGTTTATTTTTGGGACAGAGAGAGACAGAGCATGAACAGGGGAGGGGCAGCGAGAGAGGGAGACACAGAATCAGAAGCAGGCTCCAGGCTCTGAGCCATCAGCCCGAGCCCGACGCCGGGCTCGAACTCACAGACCTCGAGATCGTGACCTGAGCTGAAGTCAGATGCTTAACGACTGAGCCACCCAGGCGCCCCTAGAATAGTTTTATATTCTTCCAGAAGCCAGTGTCCTTTCTACCAAATGTATTTGAAGATGTACACCTGCCAACTCAACAAAGAGGCAATTTGACAATTTATTTAACAAAATGAAGACCCAAAGACATGAAAGGTAAGGTCCCAGTCCTCAAGAAGTTTCCTGTCTAATGAGAGAGCAGGATAAGTAGGAGGGTGTAATGCACTCTTAGGGCAATAGCTGATGTACCCATATGTGTAAACACCATAGGCTGACGAGTAAAAGGAGAGTGTTTGAATTCATATTCTAGAAGCCCAGCTGCCTACTGAGTCAGAAATTTTACTTATGAAAGTTCATTAACATTAGACCATGAAGAAACTACCAAGTTTGGGATATACCCTAAGTCAATAAATAATTTTAAGGCAGGGGCACCTGGGTAGTTCAGTTGGTTAAGTGTCTGACTCTTGATTTCTGCTCAGGTCACGATCTTACAGTTTGTAAGACTGAGCCCCTCATGGGGCTCTGTACTGACAGCGCGGATGATTCTTGCTTGGACTCGTGTTTCTTTGCCCCTTCCCCCCCAAAATAAATAAAATAAAACTTAAAAACTAGTGGAAGTCACGTACATTGTACAACTGCACATCTAAGAGATGTATTTCAAAATAACGTTTTATTCAAGCAGAAATGAAAATAAGTTTAATTTTTAAAGGTTTCCTATAAGCTCTTAGGCCTAACACCTCCCTGTCAGACTGAATTTGGAAAAAAACAGGACACTTCCTTCTCTACCCTAAGTAATCTATTATTTTAATAACATAAATCTGAATGTGGGAGGTCAATTGAGGATGTCAATCAAGTCTTCTTTCCCTTTGTAGATGTTTGATAGATCTTCACATAGATCAGATATTTCTTGTCACACGCAACTTTCATCCCCACTAGATAATTGCGTTACACTGATTTTAGCATTTTAACCAAAAGAAATGGTTACGTTTCTTCTTGTAATCATTTTAAGTATTTTTAAATTATTTTTTAATGTTTATTTTTTGAGAGGGAAAGAGAGCAAGCAGGGAGGGGCAGAGAGAGAGAGGGAGACACAGAATCTGAAACAGGCTCCAGGCTCTGAACTCTCAGCACAGAGCCCAACACAGGGCTCGAACTCATGGACTGCGAGATCATGACCTGAGCTGAAGTCGGAGGCTCGACCGACTGAGCCACTCAGGCAGCCCCATTTTAAGTGTTTGAATTCTTGGCCAAGGCAATGGCAATTTTTTAAAGGGCAGTTTTTATTTTATTTTTTCATTGTTAATGCATACAGATCATGTACCCGCGTATATAGAGATATAGTGTTTTCCCTTGTTTTTCCTTTGAAGCTTTGAAAAATTTTAAAAATGGATAAGAAATATCAAAAACCAGCCTTATTTGTTCTAAAAGCAATAAATGAAGAAGAGGAGGGAGCAAAAGGAAGCCAAATATCCAACCATTGATAACTGACAATATAAACTATAGAATATTCATAAAATGGAATGGTAAACCATCATTCAAAATGATTTTGTGGAGACCAGTTAGTGATAAGTAAGTATATTCATGGTATGCTTAGGATGTGATTCAAATTTGTTTTGTAGAAAAACCTGGGTGTAGTTTCGCTAATCTGTACTTTCTAAATTTTATAAAAGGAATTCATAATCTACTTGTAATAAGAGAAAAATGTAGTAGAGTTTGCGTGTATCTTCCCTTTTTTTAATTTTTGAAAAGTAACCTCATTATTCTCCTTTTACAAAAGAATTCTGTGATTTCAAAGAGATATATTCTATCTTGAAGCCATTGTATATAGATATCTAGTGAGTACTTTAAAAGTATTTATTAGTTATTTTATTTTAGTGGTAATGAGTATTAATTATGTCTCTAAGGGAAAGAGAAATGACTGAGGCCTCACACCACAGAATCCTCAACCACTTGGATTTTCAGGGGATATACGCAGAGATTGTATTACAGATAAATGTGCATGTTATTTTTCGTATAAACGTTTGTCCCTGAACTTCTAATCCAGCGAAATCCATTGCCCACATGTGCTTCTCAAACACTTCCTGTTCTCCTAAAAACCCCACGTTGCTTCCTCTTGGCCTTCTTTTCTCTAGGCCTCAGCCTTTTCCTCTTGCTAAAAGCTATATTCCCCACAACTGTGACTTTGGTATCAGAAGTCCACTGTCTGTGTCTCCTTCTGAGGGTGAAGGAGCTCCCATAAGACGTTTAAGTATACTTTGTCAAAATGATGGCTGACTCACTTCCTGAATAATTTCTTCTATTCTCTCATCTCATGGTTATGGAATGGTAGCAGAATACAGAGGCAGCCAAAATATGTGGAACATGGTTAGTAAGAAAAGCATAAGCAGCAAATACAACCTTTGTGTGAAAAACACACATGCTCGTGTACCCTTAGAGTAAGAAACACAACGCTTTTTTTTTTTTAATTTTTTTTTTCAACGTTTATTTATTTTTTTTGGGACAGAGAGAGACAGAGCATGAACGGGGGAGGGGCAGAGAGAGAGGGAGACAGAATCGGAAACAGGCTCCAGGCTCTGAGCCATCAGCCCAGAGCCTGACGCGGGGCTCGAACTCACAGACCGCGAGATCGTGACCTGGCTGAAGTCGGACGCTTAACCGACTGCGCCACCCAGGAGCCCCGAAACACAACGCTTTTGATGTGATACTGGTGTGGATCAGAAAACGTCCTCAATGTCCGCAATTAATTTTGATTCCTGTCACTGTTCAAATTTCAGAGGGCAGTGGTTGTCTTTGAGCGATTGCTATTTTGACTAGACTTCAAATGGTCTCCTCTAGGTTAGCGAGCCTCACTTCAGGTCCCTGTTTACTGGCCCAGCTACTTTGATATGAACAGAGACTGTGCAAGGGGCATTCACTTCCTGACTCCATCTTGTACACACTCTTCCCCCAAGCATCACCTGGAGCCATAGCCCCAACGCACCCTGGGGGCAACCAGTGCTACCATCTGGAATAGGAACATCCAACGTACATGACTTTCATAACGAGAAAGTAGTTTACAAACGCTCTTCCTGTTCCTTCAGGCTTCCAGACCTATAGCTGATTCTTCGTCATGTCTGAGCACAATGGAAATTCTCTTTACTCAGTGTGATCACATTTGCTTTCCACTATTTTTCTCGCTTTGTGGACTTATATATAAAATTTTACCTCTCTACTCACATGTGTTTGTTCTGGTTTCTTATTTTTTAGATATATTGGGGCATCAGTTCCTCGTGTTTGGACATGGATTCGGAACCGTTTCACATTGACTGGCTCAGGTTTGGAAGGTCCATCCCTCCAGCAAGGATTTTCTGAAATGCTCTCCTCCTTTCTGGTGTGTTTTTTTCAAACATGAATTGAGATCTTTCACAATCTAGTCACATGGAACAACTTCTTATCAGTTTCCAGAATGTGATATGGTCTTCTCACTTCTTGCCAAGCTGTTCCCTCAGCCTGGAAAGTTTCCCCTACTGCTCACTTTGGCTTGACTAACTCCTCCAGGCTTCAATGTTGATTCCTTTGCTAAAGGTGTCTCTCCTCATCTCCTTCCCCAGTTGACCCCTGCAATACCAGCGTAGACTTGGAAACTTGCATAAAAAGTTTCTCTAGATCTTGGTCAATTCTGCTTACAAATCTAGTCTCTTTCTCATCTAGTTGACTTCCCGTGGTGACTCCCTAAAGGTGGAGGTGGGATGGGGGAAGAAAGCCCTTTTAGTATCCCTCCTCCTCTTCATCACCCACAAAAAAAGGTATCTTCCCAGTCAGATAATGGAGAGTCGAAAAAAGACACTTTGGAGGTGGCCTAGTCAGAAAGATAAAATAAATTTCTAACGTCGTCATCTTAGAAACACGGCATACATTCTCTCATCTGTTTCAAAATCTCTTTTTTCTTACTTCTGCCCATTGTTAATTCTTTCCCCAGTATATTCATCATCAAACTATTAATTCCTCTCTCTGAAATATCCCTTCTCTTCCATTCTCCATGTCAATGACTTAAAAGAGTCATCTTTCTTTTTTTCTTTACAAACACGACACCATTTAAAAATTTTAATGAATTACCTTTTTCCTTAATGACCTTCCCCTGAAGCTTTTCCTTATTTGGCTTCAGTCTTGGCTCAGAGATCTCAGGATTCCTCAGGATGTAGGGCCTGGACATGATTCTGGTATTATCACACTCTTGCATCTCAGTCATGGTTTCCCAAATCCGGTGTCTTCTCTCTTGGTTTGTTCATTTGCTTTTGCTGCAGTTCACTCGGAAGGAGCTCCCTAAAAAAGAATTCATAGCAGGTAAGTTCTCACAGATCATACTTGTTTGTAAATGTCTTCATTCTGTCGTCTACTGCTTAAAAGACTGACTGGGCATAAAATTCTAGGCTAAAATTTACTTCTCCCAAATTTGAGAATGTTCTCTGTGATCTTCTTTCTAGTAATGAAACTTAGTTTAAAATGCCTTATGTCATGTGATTCTCCATTTCTGAGTAGGTGATGTTTATTCTTTCTGAAGCTTTTAGTTACTACTCCTCATTCCTACTATGAAATTTCAAAAAGATATGCTTTGTTGAGATCCCTTTTTCATCTGTTACACTAGACACTTTTCAATCAGTAGAATAATGTATATTCACACTGGGAGATTTTCTTCTAAAGTGCCTTTATGAGGACTTATAGTCAATGATTAAGAGTGAGAGTTCCAGAGTTCTGAAGCACAGTGTTTAACATTAGGCAATTTTTACTTTATTTTTTTATGTTTTTGAAGTTTATTTATTTATTTTGAGAGAAACAGACAACACTGTCTATTCCTCAGTTTTCTTACCTGAAAATTAGTATAATGATATAACCTATCTTATAGAGGCCTAATAGGATTAAATAAGAGAGGATGTGTAAAGCTTCTAAAGAACATTGCCAGCCAGTCATTTTTATTTTAGACTTGAGTTTACACAAAATGGATCCTGCTTTTCATGGAAGATATTACAGTTCACCAAAGAGAGATTAAGCATGACAAATCAAAGCAAAATATCATATATAATAGGGAATTTGCTTAAGGAAATGAGGAAACTGTTGCAGTTTTTAATTTCCTGAGCTTTGTTGCAAAACACAATGGGTGAATTAAACAATGATCACTGAGTGGAGGAAGCCTAGACTTCCAAATCCAGGCTCTTGTATCAAATGATTTTATGGGGACTACTAAGTAAACAAGAGGTTTTATGCAGTTCTGTTTATCTGACGCCGAGATACCCATCTGCCACTCACCACCTTGCCTTTCTTAATCTTTGAAGCTGGACAGAAACATTTTCTGATAGTTGCGTGAAATTTTTCTATAAAAGACTCTTTCGATGCTTGGCCAGAGGGGAACCCTCATTCTACATAAGGATTTCGCACATTTTTCAGCCATGCCTGAGAAGAGAACATAAAATCCATCACTCAGGAACATCATTTGGATTTGTGACTCTCTCTGGAGGCCAGCGTGCTCATAAAACAATGAATGGATTAGATCCATTCAAACGTGGAGTTTTTCATTTATGACAGATGTAATATTGATAATATCCTTCATTTAATAAGTCATCCAAGTATAATTCAATGCAAGTTTCCAGTATAAATTACCAGCCATATTCATCTTGCTTGACTGTTTTATAACACCGAAGAGGAGCAGGCACAACCACATAAAAATTCCATGTGGAAATCTAGAAGGAAGGCTGCTTCTGCAGCAGGTCTGGCTACTACTCCCGCTTTGAGAAGTGACACAGTTTGGTCTCTGCCAGTAAGTCAGCTCTTGCAAGCCTCGCTCCGTCTGGCTGTGAGTGATTTGCGGCCAGACAGGTAACAGTGGGGAAAGGAAGGAATTCCTTTAAAAAGCTTTATCAAGGCTGTCCGCTTTCCTTTATCACGACACAGCTCTTTCCCACTGGTTTCCCCTGTAATGGATTTCTGCCTGTTCTAAGTCACTGTGATTTAGAACACAGACAGCAATATCTGTTCTTTTTAGAACATGTAGATGCCTGTGAACTAATGGCTGGTCTGAGAATCGTTGAGGGGACCAAATAGCAAAGGATCAAAGTCCGAATGAAATAGGTATGCTGACACAGTATCGAATGTAGAAATATAGATTATATGCGGTTAGGATTATATGAAGTAGAGACAGATGAAGACAAAAATCCATGTGGAAACAGGATTAGACCTAGTGTTCTTACTTCCGTACCTCAAATTCTCTATTTAACCACCCCAAACTAGTTCTGCATTAATAGGGGACTATACCCTCTAAGATCACTACGTACGGTAATAGCCAAATCTATTTTTCACAATTTTAGCTTGATTTTTTTTTTTTTTTATTGCTTTTCACCAAAGTAATCAAATCCATCTTCTTTAACCTCTTCCTTGGTTTCTAAGGTATTACAGACTTTAAAACCTGCCATTTCTAAATCTTCTGTTTTCTGAGATTGCTTTTTCTGCCCTGTTATTAGCTCTTTTTTGCTGGTGAGGACTTTCTTGTGGATGTGGGTGTTTAAGACTGTGCCTTGATTCTGTACGCTTTTCTCATTTTATTATCACAACTCGAGAAGTGACTCATGTCTTTTTCAAAGCCACCACGTTACGTCTATATGAATAATTTAAGCATCTATATATACACCTATGCTTTGGGAGTATCTATCCCTTTCACCTTCTTCAGATCCTGTATGTAGGTAGTCACGGAGTCATGTTGGTTGACTTCAGGAAGGCAGAATAATGGGAGACATCACTATCAAGAATATGAGCCTGGAAAACAGCTGAGTCTTGGCGAAACTCCAAGCCCTGACCCTTAGTAGTTGGGGAACTTTAGGGAAAGCTGCTAAACCATCTTGTTAAACACCCCCAAGAAGTGTGGTGAGGATCGAATTTGATAATATCTATAAATCATTTATCACAGTACTTAGCCCATAATATGTGCTCTGTAACTAGTTCTACTGGAAAGTTTTCCCGAGTGATATGCTATATTCAGAAACTCAACATACTCCAAACGTGTACATCTAAAAGAGAATTGGTGGTATTTCCCTTGACCTGGCATTCTCACTCAACTTCCTCGTTTTGGTCAGCGGTAGCATCTTTCTCCATTTCCTTAATTAAAGTCTCCATGCATGTAACTTTTCCTTACATTGTTTCTGTCTATGGAATGCTTTTAATAATCATCCTTGCTTTTTCAGGACCGCCTTCCTAACTCAAGCCTACTGTGACATCACCCTGCACTATTCCACTTTTCATTTTCCCACAAGGTAAATTTCCAATCATCCAACTTTCAACTTTGACCTTGAACTTAATTATAGAGAGAATAGAAGTGTTGGATACAAGGATCTCTACGTCTTTCCAACTCTGAAGTTTTATGGATTCTTAATTTAGTTTTATGATCCAATATAACTGGTTTTTTTTTTCAAAATTTTTAATGTCTATCTACCACCCACAGAAGAAACCTCACACTAATTTTCCAGCTTTAAAGATGTTTTCTGGGATGGACCCATCTTACTGAGCAACTGTACCTTCCTTTAAGCCTCTGTCCTCCCTGTCATCCAGTCAGGCCAATCTTCTATACATGTTCCCTTGCATTATTCACACACTTGTCTTCATTGTTAATTAATTCCTGTCTCTCCCTGCTGCTCATTCTTTAGGAACCAGATCAGATAAAATATAAGTAAGAATGATGTAGGACAAATGAAAATGAGAAAATAAAATAACATTGGGCTGGGGCTTCACTACTGGTCTGTCAGGTTTTCTTTCTTATGAACGCTCTTCTTATGAAGGGCATGACAACTGCTGGTACTCCTATATCTGCATCCTTCCAACTATTAAACCCCATGGAGAACCCTGACTGGCCCAGATCGGTTCAGTCCACTTGGAATGACAAGGCCTGGCCAGTGTGTTCCCCTGTCAGTGGTTGGCAGTGGGTTTTATGGCTCTAGACAAAGCACAAAGAATGTGTTACCAGAAGTGAGAAGGAATATTGCACAAACCAAAACAAGATGTTCATGATACCCTATGGGCTCAATTCGCATACTACATCATTCCCAAATGTGTACCTAAGCACATTCATTCATCCATTCAATGACCATAATATAGTTTGGTCTACCTGAGGCCAAATATCAAGCCATTAAGATTTCTGGCAGGCACATCCAGCTGTCTAGCAAATATCCATGTTCCCCTTCCATAATGGAGATTATTTGCTAAGAAGCCGTTGTACAGCTGACTACATGAGATGAACTCTTCTAAATGGAATACGAGTGAAGGTATACCACTTCAAGCCAAACTGATAAAGAAACAAATGTGCCTTCTCTACTTTCACTTTTCTTTTCTCCATGGGAAAGAGAAGTGTGTTTGCTTAATCTGTAAGCAAAATACCATGAGACCTGGAGGGGATGGTGGTGTCACAGTATGGAAAGATTCTTTGTCCTGAATCATGTGGAATGCTATATGCCAAACATTCTCACAGAATTGTTGTGCAAGAAAAAAAAAAAAAAAATATATATATATATATACATTTGTATTATATTAAAACACTGACATATGGAGATTTCTCTGTTGTAGCAGCTAGTGTTATCCTAATGAAACAGAAAACATCCAACTAACTGACATGACTCAGATAAAAAGAGAAAAGGCTGGTTGTATTAAATGGAGTACGGCAGTGACCCACTCCTTCAGTGCATAATAGAATTTTCTTGAGGGCAAGGACTTTTCCTGTCTTTTTGAGGGTTGTACCCCCAATGCTAGAGTAGTTCCTGGCACACAGTAAGTGCTCAATAAATGTTTTCTGATTAAAGAAGTATTGGTTTTCTATCGTTGCGTAACAAATTAGTACAAACTTGGTAGCTTAAGCAACACACACTTAGGAGCTCACAGTTTCCATGAGTCAGAAATCTGGGAACGGCCACTATAGCTAGACTATCTGCTCACGATCTCACAGGGGCTTAAGTGAGGGGCTTCCCTTGGCTGGAGTTTCACCTGAGGCCCAGTGTCCTCTTCACAAACTTATGTGGCTCTAGCCACAATTCGTTTTCTTGCAACAGTAACACTCACGGTAGTTTGCTTGTTCGAGGTTAGTAGGAAAGAGAGTTTTTGACTTCTAAACCCTCTTTCAAAATCATCAATGGATTAGGTCAGGCCCACCCAATAAAATCTTTCTCTGTATTAATTTACAGCCAAATAATTGTAGGCCCTAATTACATCTGAAATGTCCATCCACGCTTGCTATAAAATGTAACCTAACCAGGGCCATGACTATCCCGTTGCATTTTCCATATCCCTTTGGTCAGACCAGTTCTAGGTCCTGCCCACACTTGCTATACTAGAGTGTTACTCATTTGATGTTATCATAGGATTCTATCTACCACAAAGGGCCAAAGCTATTGAAAATATGTTTACACTTTAAAAGCCTGGTAGATGACATTATTCGAAAATGGAGCTGGTGACTGCTTGGAAGTTTAGTATAACATATTTTCAGTGATTTTAAAGGTTCAGATTTAGGAAGTGCTATAAAGAAATTAGTAAACTTCAAGCAAGTGGTAAAATAAATATTAAACTGCCCGACATTTTTATGGATCTGGAGTAAGTATAACACAACATATATGCATATCCATATAGAAACTTGTTCACACACTTTAGGAAAATTATAAGATGGAATGTTCACTAAGTTATAATTAACAATCCATGGAAGAACATTAAATGCATATTACTAAGTGAAAGAAGCCAATGTGAAAAGGCTACATACTTGATTCTAACTATATGACATTCTGGGAAAGGTAAAACTATGGAGAGAGTAAACAGATCAGTGGTTGCCAAGGATTGTGAGGAGGAGAGAGATGACTAGGTAGAGGATTTTTAGGGCAGTGGGAAAACTGTACGATACTATTATGATGGATATATGTCATTATACATTTGTCCAAACCCATAGAATAGACAACAGCAAGCGTAAACCCTGATGTAAATCGTGGATTTGGGGTGATTATATTGTGTCAGTGGAGAGTCATCAGTTATAACAAATGTACCACTCTGCTGGGGGATTTGATAAAGGGGGAGATTATGCATGTGTGGAGGCAGTAGGTGTAGGAAAAATGTCTGTGCCTTCCTCTCAATTTTGCCATGAATCTAAAATTGCTCTAAAAAAATTGTCTTAAACAAGTTACTAGAACTTAATTTCTGCCTTCTAGGGTAGACTTTTTTTTGTTGTTTGTTTGTTTTTCCTTATCCTCTTGTTATGATCCTTTTGTCTACTCTGAGCAGGTTTGTGGGATTTTTAAAGTTATTCAGACAGAAAGTTACCTATATTTTCTTTTTGAGAAAATCCTGAAATCAGAAAAATCCATATGATGATACTTAAGACTGGGATAGCAAATGTGCTCTTTGATAATATGATTCTGACTTAGATTGGCTGTTATTTTTTCTTCATTTGTTCTTAGGGGATGTATGTGTTTGTGAGTTTTCCTGTGCAAGCATTTACTCACAAAATGCTAGAAACAGAAACTAGAGCTTTATGGCTTAATCTCAACTTCCTTGACTCCATTGACATTTTTCAATTCTTAGCATTTCACACTTTTGGAAATACACAGAGAATTCTTTGAATTGTGGAATTCTCTTGAGGGAAGCCTGGAACACCAACACCTGTGGGTGGGGGATAGTGTTCTTCCCAAAGAGAATGCATGGTCCCCATGGATCAGGCTAAGGAGAGGTCAGTCAGGGCTGAAATTGAGGATTCCTGGGGGAGTCAGAGGGATGGAAAAGTCATATCTTTTCTCTCTGGCCTCATTGAGTTGGCATGTAGACTACAGGAGAAGAGGTGTATTTAGAAAGTTCACCTTGCCTATCCACCAAGACTTAAGCAGGACTCTATGAAGTAGAAGAAGAAAAGTATGACAGGGATGTTGAGCTTTTACTGCAGTGAGGCAGGGTAAGATCTAAGGGGGAAAAATGGTGCCAAGAGACCCTTGACTATAGATTCTGAAAATAACTACAACCGATTCTAAGTCTTCTGTATTATAATTCCTTTCTCTGGTTGCTTCTAGGAATAGTCTTCTTAAGCATCATATAGTCCTGTTGTTCTTTAGGGACTTGAAGGTTGAGGTTGTCACTGTACTTGGGGTGAAGGTAAAGAAGAGGGAAAAACACCCTCACCCTGAAACACACATGAATTGAAACTCAACTCAGAGCCAGGGAACAGGGTCCAGAGTTAAGATGTTGGTTTTTCCAAGTGACTGCTGAGTACCGGGAAAGATTTTGAGAACATATAACAACGGCTCTCAGCATTCCCAGAGGTACCTGGGAGTGGGAAATCTAATAAAAGCCTAGCATTCCTGAGTCAAACAGGATGAGTGCCTGTACCAAAATAAATCAGTAAAAAAAGGAAGTACTTTATTTTGAAGTCACAGTCTTCTGCAGCCTGGAGAATATGAGTTAAAACATTTTCAATTTTCCTTTTTCTCTTTTCAATTTTTCTTGTTCTTTATCCAGCTCCTGATAAAACAAATGTCTTCAATTTTCCACCTGTGGGTGGGAAAACTTATGGCTTTATATTTCAGGTAAAGTCCTTGATTACATTTGACAAAAAGGCTGTAGAACAAGAAGAGCAGTGATGTTAGAGCACTTAAAGAATGGTAAGAACTTAAAATTGAAAATACATTATTTTTATAAATTAATTTCTGAATCTAAGTTAATGGGTTGCATATGCATTAATTTTATGTGTAAAATAAGCCAAGCTGTGTTTACAATATCACAACCTTAATAAAAAGATACAGTTTAAAAATTACTAGTATGGTGAGAGTATCGGAATATCTGCTAAAAAAATTACCATTTGGTAAAAAAAAATTGTATGGAGACCTGGAAACATTCATAAACAAATGATATGTATTTAGGATTGTGTAAATCTCCATTTGGCTGAACGAACTTTTGAAAATATTTAGTACTTTGAAAGTCATGCCCCTTGCTCCTTCTCCCTAGAAGATTCTCTGATATCTCATGCCAGGGGTGGATATCATAATTTGTGATACCTAGAAAAAAATTTCAGAAGGAATCTAGAAAAATTGTCGTGCATTTAAGGGATGACAGTGAGATCAGCTGACACATTAGCTATAGAGGGGAGAAGAAAATTCCTGACTAGGATGTAATGAAGAGCATCTAGCTGGTCATGAAACTGTAGAGGGGATTATCTCATGAGGGAAGAGGAGGAGAACTCGATTTCTTTCTTCCAGCTTTCCAGATTCTATGGATCTGACAATGTCGTCCACCACTGCAGGTTGAATTACACTGAGGTCAGTTGGTTTAGTTTTTTATGTGGTGGCCATCTTTGTTTGGCACTCTACGTCTTGTGCACTTTTTAAAAAACTTTCACTGGCCAAATGCATTCTGCCCACACATCACTAACTTTCAAAAGAAAAGAAAAATTAAATTAATCATGCAGCTGCTTTATTCAAGTTGCCACTAAATATTCATAAGAGGGTGGGAACTTGAAGCACCCATATTTTTAGGGACACTGATAAAGCTTGGTGCAGCTATGAAAAGTACATGACAAGGTGTGACAGCTCTATAGCCCTTTCTTCTTTGATGGTATGAATAACAACAAAGAAGTCAGTGATCTGGGCTGCTGCTGTTTTATTTTATATTTTATTTTATTTTATTTTATTTTATTTTATTTTATATCTTATTTTATTTTATTTTATTTTTTATTTTATTTTATATTTTATTTTATTTTATATTTATTTTATTTTATATTTTATTTTATATTTTATTTTATTTTATATTTTATTTGATTTTATTTTACTTCATTTTATTTTATTTTTTTTGGCTTTTTCTAGTTGACAAAGAATATGTCTATGTGTTATTTCATTTACTCTCACCACAGAGTGGTAAAATGGTTATTAGTAATTATATCTTACAGATGAGAGAATTAAGTTCAGACAATGAAAGCAGCCGGGCCAAGCTGACATAACTAGGTGATGGTAAAACACAACCGGTTAATAAGGAAGGAGGCTTGGATCCAAGGCTTCTGGCTCCAAGGTTTATTTCCCTTTTGTATCAGGTACTGGTTTTACCTCAGAACTTTTTTGGAAAATAAGTTTTACAGGTTACAATGGAATGTTCTTACACCTCAGTGGAAACTGTCCGAATCGGAATTATCGTCAAATGCAAGGGGGGAAAAAAACAACTATGGTGTAATTAGAATATGGCAGGACATAACTTATTACTGCTTAGTTTAATACTATTTTCTGTACCTTTAAGGAAAGGGAAAATGCTGAATGGTGGCCTTTTCTGATCAAAAAGTGGTTTGTCCCCTCCTCTGAATCAATTTACCATGCTTTCAGTATCACCACAGTTTTCAGCTGAGCTTTTATTTGTGCGGGTAGAAGCTTCTTGAGACAATCTCTGTCTGTGATCGATAATGCATTTCCCCTTCCTCCTCAGCAGGCTGCCCCTAGACCCGACCTGTCTCCCTTAGCCAGGACTCCTCTGTAGGTTTTACAGAGCGGCAAAGGGCCTCCTGGCAGAGACAAAAGAAATATCCATGTTTTCCTCACTCTTAGCCTAAATTGGAGAGACTAGGATATAAACTTCCAGTTAATATGGCTGTTTCCATTAAAAAAAATAAGTTGAGCCAGTGATTTAGCACCAAGGCTATGAAAGAAATCATGTTGATTTCCCCTCACATGTCAGTTGACTGTTACGGTAAATATTTTGGCATCGTATAGACATTAGCATTGTCTACAAGATGCCAAATGGCTGTTGACAAAAGAAAAATGCAAATAAACTAGTTACATGATGTTTTGTAGCCACAACTTTAACTTTCCTGATGCTAGCTATTATGTATTTTTTTTCCCCGAAGCAGGAAAATTATATCATGCTTTATAATTTCTTTCTTATGGATATAAAATTAGGGGTGCTTTTTTCTTGACTTTTGAAGTCAGGATTATTAAGAGCCTATTTATTTGTTTAGGCAACTAATCTAAAACTAGGACTCCATGTTCGAATCTTTGAGTTAAAATGACCAATTCTCTGTAAAATTACATTGTATTGGCCATAGTAAATTAAACGAAAATTATGAAGAAGGCAAGAGGTAAGATACACACATATATAAAATTTACGATTGCACAATGAATTAATAGCAAAATTTTGACTCCGACGATTTTCAACTATGAGTAAGATAAGAAATGGATTTAAGTAACAAGAAAAGCAATATAATTAGATGTTTCTTTAGGAGTTATTAGAACATATAAATACAATCAAAGATGAACCAATGGGAAAATAGTACAGTTATTGGGGCTGGAAGGGACACTCTTTTCAGTGGAGGGGAAAATTTTATTAAACAATGTTGAAAAATACATGACAGAATATAAGTGCTAAACTGTACATTCCATAATTGCTTTAGGTGTTCCCAGGAATGAAAGATTGATGAAGGCTCTGTTAGAAGGGTGGTGTTCCAGCTGCGCCTTAAAGCAAAGGTCAAGTTTGAATTGATAGAGGTGAGAAAGGAAGACATTCCAGATGAGAACGGCATTGTAAGGGAATTCCTAAGGGTGAAAGGAAGCAAGGTGTGCATTTTCATTTTGTTTGTGAAAATACAGTACGAGCGTCTTAACCTAAAGAGCTGAGAGGCGGTTTTAGAAAATGTCTTGAATTTTCATCTCCTTTCTGATTTTGCTGACCTTGTCATTGTTGACTTGTTAAGAGCATTAGTGACAGTAATGATCATTAGACAATAACAGAAAAAATAATGATGATATCTCAGTAATCTCCTTGTCATATTATTTATCGAATCTGCACTTATATTCATCGGTGTCAATGTATATCAATAAACATCCATCCTTAAATGCAGTTCTCCAAACCCATTACTTACTAAATACTGGTTTACAAGTAATATGACGAAGAGAACATGGCTTTCTGGGATTCAGAAAAATGATGTCATTCAGCCAGATTTAGGGGCAAAGATCAGGAAAAGGGAGGGTCGGGAGCTGTCGGAAGTTATACTGTGAATACCAGGCTTTCTGTGCTAATGAATGTTGTGTGGGCACTTTTCCCTTGGTTCCTTGAGACAAACCTTCCTCCCCGCCAAAACTAATGGGTACCTGATAACCCCTTTATATTTATGCTGGAAGTATAGGGTATGCCAAGTGATATTTTATATGTCGTCGGCTAACAGTACAGGCATTCTGAACTTACAGTACAAGTAAAAAAAAATTGAGAAGTAAGAATAACCAGACAGAGGGTAATTCATCAGGGGAATCCAGTGAAATCTGCTAGAAAATTCTTCCAGAAAAGGTGGGATAGGTGAGAAAATTTCTTGGTGGTTCACAAAGCAAACATTGGTTTTCATAGTTACATACTGAACATCCATTATTATATTAGAAAACATATGGGTTCATGTTTACACATAATTAGCCCAGCAAAACCACAATTTGATATGGGATTCCCAAACAAACAGCATCAGCATCACCTGGGAACTTGCAAGAAATGCAAATTATCAAGCCCCACCCCTAGACCTACTGAATCAGAGACCTCAGAGCGAGGCCCAGCAATCTGGTTCAACAAGCAAGCTCTTCCGGTGATTCTTGGGTGTACTGATGTGTGAGAACTACTGATTTGATGACTATAATTGCATAAGATAAGTCTAAGTAAAGAAATTATTTAAATTTAAACTTACTGAAGTTTAAAAACAGTGCTCTCCTGTGTAGGGATGTAAGAATACTTGTTTGGCAAGAATTTATAGTGGACAACAAATGGAAAAATGAAGAGGAAGGAAACAAGGAAGGAGAGAATGAGATTTAATGTAAACTAGCATATATCTAAAAGATCATTTGGAATATCCGCTATCAAAAAGATCGGTGTCAAAAATTGGGACTATCTTGCCTAATGCTGAGTGTCTGAACCTCACTGCCACAAATAATCTGGTTAAAGATAGCAGGGCAGAAAGATCCCTGACTTCATGGCCCAAGCACAGAAGTACTTCCCAGATGGCCTAAATTAATGGATGTTTTGTTTATTAAAACACCAAATGTCTAAAAGCAAATTAGAGTCATTTGGGTCAGAAAACCCTGCCTTAGATTTCCATGTATTTGGCTGAAGTCCAGTCTGGATTATTCCTCGTGCCACTGTCTGTAATCAGGAAATTTGTGCAAATCTCAAACGATCATATTCTCCCTCACAGAAAATACAAAAGGTAATTATTTCAGCCCCCTGAATAAAACAAATGTGAAATTCTGTTTTTCCCCCTAGACTTAAATTTAATAATAGCTGAATTATTGTTTTACCATGGAAGTGCATATTGGTAAACTTAATAAATTAAAATATTTAGCAGAGTAATTTCTGGACATAGAGCATATTTTCACTAAAGAAGTCTATTTTATTTCTATAAAATGTCTATCAGGGCATTTGTGCATATGTAGGACATTATCAAACTCTTTAAATACCTGGATGGTATTCCAGAATGAAGAGGGATGAGTGGGCTACGACAATATAGGTAGAGATCCGGGCCAAGAATTCTCCAAAATTGACTGAAGCCGATGTAGGGGAGGAAAAATAATTTTTCCTCTACCCTTCTGAGTTTGTAGCTGAGACTCCTGTAATAAAAGACAAGAGAAAAACATGCAGAAGTTTATTAACATGTATAATTCATATATATGTGGGAAATACCCAGAAAAAATGAGTAAGTCAAGAGGTGGCTTTAGAATTAAGATGAAATGACATCTTAATAGGGAAGGGAATGTAGGGCTCTTAGGGGAGACTAAATGATTTTGGGGAAACATGAATGGCTCCTAGAAGAATAGATAGTAGGTATGATAGTTTGTGATGAAGTTTGTCTGGGTGTGGTGTGGACTTCTAATCTCCTCTCCTGTGGTGAGTCGGTCCTCCCTGGTTGATGAAACTTTCAGGGAAGGGATCTATGACAACTGAGTTCCTTTTGGGGGATCTGAGAGAAAGCCTCTCCTTGAATTTGCTGGTTTTCAAGTGTTTACAGCGTAAAATAATATATCCAGTGGTATGTTTTAGAGTGCTATATATATTATGCTACCCTTCACCAATTAATCAATATTTCAAAAAATCTCAAAGAACTCTAAGTACACTAAATACACCTAGGCACATCATAGTCAAACCGCTGAAAAACAAAAGGAAAGAAAAAAACTGTGAAGCAGTCAGAAAAAAAAAAAAAAAGAAGAAGAAAGAAACATATAGAGAACAAAGCTAATAATGACAGTAGGCTGCTTATTAGAAAGTAAATAAGCCAAAAGTCATGAACGTGACATCTGCACTGGTAAAGAAACAAAACTTGTCAACTGAGAATGTTGTACCTAACAGAAATCCCTTTAAAAAATAAAGGTAAAATAATTTTCCAGATTAAAAACCAAAACTGAAAAAAATTTCTCCCCACACCTGTACTAAAGACATGTTAAAGTAAGTTTTGTAGGCATAACGAATATGAGCCAGTTGGAAGTCTGTTTCTACACAAAAGAATGAATTATCCCCAGAAATGATAAAAATGTGAATAAACAGAGAAGCCTTTTTTCACTTATTTTTTATCTTTTTCACATGTCATTGACATTCTGTAAGAAAAGGAATAGCAAAAATATTATGGTTTTTATATCACATGTAAAAGTAAAATATATGACAAAAATAGTATGAATGGTGGGAGGGAGGAAAAGGAAGCATACTATTATGAGGTTCTTCCAGTGTGCAAAAAGCGGTACACTATTATTTGAAGGAGAACTATGATAAGTTAAAGATGCATTTTATTTTATTTTATTTTTTTTTCAACGTGTATTTATTTTTGGGACAGAGAGAGACAGAGCATGAACGGGGGAGGGGCAGAGAGAGAGGGAGACACAGAATGGGAAACAGGCTCCAGGCTCTGAGCCATCAGCCCAGAGCCTGACGCGGGGCTCGAACTCACGGACCGCGAGATCGTGACCTGGCTGAAGTCGGACGCTTAACCGACTGCGCCACCCAGGCGCCCAAAGATGCATTTTATTAAATGCAGACTGGGGTGCCTGGGTGGCTCAGTCCATTAAGTGTCTGACTCTTGATTTCATCTCAGGTCATAATCTCAGGGTTTGTGGGTTTGAGCCCCTCATCTGGCTCTGTGCTAACAGTACGGAGCCTGCTTGGGATTCTCTTTCTCTCCCTCTCTCTCTCCCTGTCCCTTCCTTGCTCTCTCTCTCTCAAAATAAATAAATAAACATTTCAAAAATGTTTAAATGAGTAAAATCATAATCATACCAACACAAATACATGAGAATAATTAAAAGTTAAAACAAAAAAGAATAAATATATCAAGGGTTGGAAAGGTTCTAGAGCAGCTGGAACTCCTAAATATTTCTGGTGAGAATGAAAAATGTCACAGCCCCTTTAGAAAACAGTTTCCTATTAAACACACACATAAAATCCAGCAGTTCCACTTTGAAATATAAATGTAAATGAATGCACACAAAGACCTGTAGAAAAATGTTCTTAACAGCTTTATTCATAATAGCCAAATGTTGAAAACGACTCAGATATCCAGCAACTGGTGAATGGTAAGCAAGTTATGGTATAACCTTACAATGGAATACCACTAGGAAATAAAAATAAATGTACGTACTTAAACATGAAACATCATGGGTAAGATAATAGCAATCATCATTTTAAGTGAAAGAAGCAAGTCGCGCAAGACTTCATATGGATTCCTTTTCTATGAAAAATTTTTAAAGGAAAAGCTATAAGGATAGAAGACATGTGGATAAATGTCAAGGGCCAGGTATGGTGGGAGAGGGTAGATGGAAAAGCTGCATCAGAGAACATTCTGGGAAAAAGGAAATGCTCTGTATCTTGACCATGGTGTTGGGAACATGTCCACATAAAGTAGCCAATGCTCCCTGACTTGCACAAGAGTGACTTCCATTTTAAGGAAATTATGCTTTATAAAAATTAGGATAATTCACACACAATTAATATTTCCAGTTCTTAATAACTCAAATATCTGTTGATATTTGTTCCACATTCTGGAATGGCAAAAATTGGCTGAAGTTAAGTAGCAACTACCCTCATGGGGCAGTTCAAGGGCTCTCCAGTTTGCCCCAGTTCCCAATAATTCCTAGTGTTCTCCCAAATTGAGAGCAAATGTCAGAGAATTATTTCTCTGAACCTGTGTATTTATCAAAAGTTGAAAAAAAAAATGAAAGGCTGAAATGGCTTTGTGTTTTTCTTTATGGAAATGAACTCTATTCATATGTGTTTAATCTCTACCCTGTTCCACTCACTCATTTACACTTTCTGTTTGGCCCTTATGGGAATTTGAATGTGCCAACCCTGCCACAAGTAAAATTATGGAGTAAAACATCTAGCTTGTTAATTATATTTTCTTTTTCTTTGAAAGATTCCATCAGAGCATCTTCAGGCATAGCTTAAGGTTGTACATTTCTGTCTTGCCAGAAGAAAAAGTTAATACTCAGGCTTGGGTTGGTCCTTACTGTATGTAAGCAATCATCCCCAAGTCAAACCAATTCACTGTGATTATTATCCATAGTAATTGTTAGTAGTGGGGCATTCTTCAATCTTTACGCCCTTTTCAGATATTCTGAGTCTCTCAATCTGCTCTTGTCCATTTCCATCTCAGCCCACAGGCAGAATAAATAACTCCTTGTTTATTGGACCCTATAGATTCTTTGTTACTGTCTATGCAATTGCCTCCATGCTATATGTTTTTGTAATCAGGGACCATTTGTCATTTGTCTCCGCAAGGTAGGACCAAGTCAAGTGACTGGCACACAGTAGTATTGAACAGAAACATCCTCAGTGGATAAACATTCTTTCAGGGACCTTAGAGAGGTGATTCAAGGAGAAGCACCACCTTCAGCTCTGCTGGTCTGTGAATGTTCTTAATGTTCCAAGCAGGAGTCGGCTATTTGATTGTGGGCACTCAGGCTTTCCACGTTCATTTGCGAAATGGTGACACTCTCTAACGATGTACTATTCTATTTGAATGATATGTGTTTCTGTGTTTCCTTGAGCCCAAGACTTTCCAGGACTGTTTTCAAGTCCTCATTGACTCCATAACGGGAAGATGACATAGCATATAGGTTATTTTATAGATGTGGATATGCGCTTGCGTAAGAGAGCCCCTGGGGATATGTCAGGCTTTCTGTAGGAATCCTGTGATTTACAGATCCTGTCCTTCCTCCTTTTACTCTTTTTTCCCTCATTTACCTTGCTTTTATCATTTCCTATTATAAGGATAAGAAGAAAGAAAAGGCATGAAATAGAGGAATATAAAAGAGAAGAAAGAATAATTAAATGCAAGAAAATAAAACATGTAGAGATAGAGTTCTGGAAACAGAATGATACATCTTTCAAGGAAGAGTGAAATCCAAATAAAATTGTTAAAAGCTCCATCTGTGAGCACACAAGCTAGCCAGGGGGTGGGGGTGAAGACGGAAGTATTTGGGTTTTTAGAGTCTTAACTATCCATGCAATAATGTACAAGGAAAATTAAAATATTTTATTAGACATTGTTAAACGTCATTCAAAGTCATTCACTATAAAAGTGGATTTTCCTCCAAACAACTTTTTACCAGTAATAAAATTTCAATCTAAAATCTAGAAAAAACATTATAAGTTCTAAAGATTTTCATAGAACCTCAACCATCTTCAGTTCTATTAAGGATGTTGCACATTTTTGGAATTGATTCAGAGAACAGTTAAGCACCATCTGTGTGCCATTTACAGTAGAAAAAAAGTATCTTTAAACTATTTATATTCTGAAATTTTTTTTTATTCTTGTTGGACAAAGTGGAATCAGTTCTGGTTTTAGGAAACAACTTGGTCTTACTCAACTTATACTCAAAGAATGAATAACTGTGAGAACGGCATTGCTAAAGAAGATATTACACTAAACACAGGTGCTTTTCATAAGAAGTTAATGCATAAAATTGCAGGTAATCTGGTGAGAACCTGATCAATAAGCTGGAGAGATCATTAACCTACTGGCAATCAACAGAAACTAATTCAGAGTTAGTCTATATGACATGAGTCTTTAATTGTTTTCAAATGATTATAATGATTCCAAAACACGACATGTTAAACAAGAATAACAGTCTATTCAACTGAAAGAAATTAAAGATAAAAACAGGGGTGCCTGGGTGGCTCAGTCGGTTAAGCTTTGGACTTCCGCTCAGGTCATGATCTCACAGTTTGTGGGTTTGAGCCCCACATCAGTCTCTGTGCTGACAGCTCAGAGCCTGGAGCCTGCTTCACATTCCGTGTCTCCCTCTCTCCCTGCCCCTGCCCAACTCGTGCTCTGTCTCTGTCTCTCAAAAAATAAAATGAAAACGTTAAAAAAGTAATTAAAAAAAAAAAGCCCGATCCATTAAGCAAAATAGTTCGTTTGTAATATAGTCTCAACTGTGAATTAGTGGTAATTTTTCTTCTATTTTTTTTTAATCTTGTAAGATGACCTCTTTAGTGAAACACAGACCATGACAACTATCATGTAGATTGTTGACATCATCCCTTCAAACATATTTGCCGTATCTTTCTTTGAACATTTATAGCATTTATTATAATGATTAAGTAACTATATTTCTTATATTCTTATTCATATTCATAACCTATGTTCTTCCTTTGGGTTTAGGAATCATGTCTTATTTATTTTGCCATTATCTTGCTCAGTGCTTAGCATTAGTAAGTGCTCAATAACTTTTGATGGTTTCATTGATGAATAAATGAGGAAATAAATGATTGCATGAACCTTAATACACACTTTGGTGTAAATGAGTTTTAGCTAAAATGTAGATGATGATGTTTGATTACCTTGTGTTTCATTCTGGGGTTGTACTTTGGAGCAGCAGATTAAAACAAAGAAACCATTGAGTACGTGAAGATCAAAGAGGATAACTCTAAGTGTGAAAACATACCCAGGAAGGAAGCAAATATATAAGAGGCTGGTAAAGACAACATATGTCAGTCCTTGCTTTGGAACCAAGGACTGGGTCTTAATTAAGTTATTATTTCCAGTGCTTAATAGTGCCTTGCATAATTGGTGACTCTTTATTAGTTAATCATAACGAACATGCATTGAGAATTTACCGTAAGTCCAAATCTGTGCCAAGTGCTTACACCAATACAATGAAGCTTTATTATAGTCTTCATTTTATAGATGATAGATTATTGTCTTCATTTATATTGAAGCCTAAAGAGTCTTAGAAATAAGCTGAAGGCACACCGTAAGTTGTGGTACAAAATTCAACTGCAGAGGTCTGTCTATCCTCAGAACCTCAACTCATGACTTTCAGGATTTTATACTAGAGTAGTCCTCCCTTATCCACAGGGGATACATTCCCAGACCCCCGCTGGATGCTTGAAATCGTAAATAGTACTGAATCCTGTACGTACTTTGTTTTTTTCCTATACATGCATGCCTATGAAAAAGTTTAATTTACATATTAGGCACACTAAGACATTAAAAACACTAATAATGAAATAGAAAATTATTCAGATATACTGTAACAAAAATTATGTCAACATGGTCTCTCAAATGTCTTATTGCACTGTATTCACCCTTATTCTTCTCGTGATATGAGATGACAAAATGCCTACGTGATGAGATGAAGTGAGGTGAATGATACAGGCACTGTGATGTAGCGTTAGGCTACTAATGACTTTCTGACAATTCATCAGAAGGAGGATCATCTGCTTTCAAAACATTGTTGACTGCTGGTAACTAAAACTGTGGAAACTGGAACCACAGATAAGCAGGGGGGACTACGGTAAAGCTTTAAGTTTATCTTTTGTGGGTGAGTGAAACCCAAATTGTATGAAAGGATAGTTGGGTCCTTTAAGGCCATATTCAGTCTTATCCTGCTTGAGATAGGCAATGAGTGATGAAGATGTGTTTGAATATTTTTTAAAAACCAATGGCCATTCATTTGGCTAGCAAGCACATTTTGTTCAATTATATGTTATTAACTGTGCTACCCTACATAACCATTTTACCTCAGGTGGAAAAGGGTTTAGGACACAGTGAAAGCTTGCTTTTTAAAATGGCTTCTTGGAGAATTGTATATCAAATAAAAATGAATGTGTCTTTTCATTATAGCAGTTCTCAGTGTTTTCTGGAAAGTCACAGGTTATTGAGATAATGTTGGGGATCCAAAATAAAAAATAACAATTTTTGGATACCAAGAAAACTCAATGGAGGAAAGAATAGTTTTCTCAACAAATGGTGATAAGGCAACTGGATATCCACATGCAAAATAATGAAGTGGGGCCCCTACCTCATGCCATATACAAAATCAATTCTCCTAAATGTAAGGGTTAAAACTGTAAAACCCATAGAGAAAAATACTGATGTAAATTTTCATGACCTGTGATGGGTTAATGAATGGTTTCTTAAACATGGCACTAAAACCACATACACCAAAAAAGGAAAAATAGATATACTGGACATCATCAAAATTACAAACTTTTGTGCCTCAGAGGACCCCATGAAGAAAGTGAAAAGACAACTCACAGCATGGGACAAAACTTTTGCAAATCTTATATGTGATAAAGCATTTGTACATAGAATATACAAACAGCTATAAAAATTTAATAATAAAATGATAAACAAGCCAATTAACAAATGAATAAGAGATCTGAATAGTTATTCAAAAAAAGATACACAAGTGACCAGTAGGCACAAGATGTTCAACATCATTAACCATAAGGGAGATACAAATCAAAACCACAGTGTGATTTCACTTTACACACAATAGCATAGCTATAATAAAAAAGAAAGATATAGAGAAATTAAAACCCTCATCCATTGCTGATAGAAATGTAGATTTGTGTGACCAGTATGAAAACAGTCTGGTAGTTCCTAAAATGGTTAAACGTAACGTTACCATATAACCCAGCAATTCCACTCCTAGGTATATACCCAAGAGAAATGGAAACATATGTATACAAAAAAACTTATATAAAGGTGTTTATATCAACATTATTCATAATTGACAAGTAAAAATAGCCCAAATGTCCAGATTAATGAAAAAAATGAAATGTGGTCTAGCCATACAAATGTGGTATTTGGCGATAAAAAGGAATGAAATATTTATAAGTGTTACGACATGGATAAAAGTTAAAAACATCACGTGAAAGGAGCCAGTCACAAAGGATTCTCTCTTTCTGTGTGTATATATATATATGTGTGTGTGTGTGTGTATGTGTGTGTATATATCATATATATATGTATATATATGTATATATGTATATGTGTATATATATGTATATATATGTGTGTGTATGTATATATATATATATATATATATATATATATATACACACATATGTATATATACGATTACCTTTTGATGAAATGCCCCTAGTAGCCAAATCTATACAGGCAGGAAGTAGATTAGTGGCTGCTTAGGAATGCAGGGGATTGGAGCTTGGGGTGTGGTGGCTAAGGAGTGTGGAATTTCTTTTTAGAGTAATGAAAATAATGTAAGATTAATTGTGGTGATAGATATACTGTGTGATAGATACTCTGTGAATGTACTAAAAGCACTGTATTATATACTTTAAATGAATAAACTGTATGGTATGTAAATTAAATCTCAGTAAAATGCAAAAAAAATTAGTGCTCTATGTAGTTTTTTTTTTTTAATATAAACTTTATTTATTTTGAGAGACAGAGAAAGTGAGTAGGGGAGGGGCAGAGAGAGAGGGTGACAGAATCCCAGGCAGGCTTTGCACTGTCAGTGCAGAGTCCAACACAGGGCTGGAACCCACGAACTCCAAGATCATGACCTGAGTCGAAGTCAAAAGTCAGACACTTAACTGGCTGAGCCAACCAGGTGCCCCAGTACTCTATGTAACTTTTGACCTTCATTCTCTCAAAAATGTAGAGACTATAGTATATGTGGTTACATCTTTGTAATGATGGTTAATGGAATGTGTGTTTGCATATTCTTGTGTTTTTCTAGAATTATCTAAGATAGTAGTTTAAGGTTATAAATATGAGTTTTTTTAAGAAATTTGTTTTGGACAATTCAGATATTTTCATAGAAATGCATTATTCATATTAACATGAGATGGGTTTATTGCAGACTCTGAGTTAAGAGAAAGCTATGTCAACAAAGAACCACAGAAATCAATAAAGTCTCTTGACTTCAGCTAAATACTAAGTTGGTGTGCTTAAGTTAGTCAAAGTCTTTGACTAAAGATTATGTTGGTATTAATCAGACTGAGTAAAGAACACCATCTAGAGAATAAGATATTAAAAAAAAAAACTTACTGGAGATCACAATGAGTTGGAAGACATTCAAAATTTGACTCTCCAGAGTGGAGAGAACTTATTGAGTAATTGGGGTATTCAGGAGAGACTTCAGAAGGCCATACCTTACGAGTAGAGCTAAACTACTTTTAAGATAAAGGTTACTCTAAACCTGCCCTAACAAGCTGTAAAATAATTCTCAAAATGATCAAATGGTTGGCCAATAAAAATACTACTTTTCAGAATAAAACTCAATATTCTTTTGAAAAGACTTCAAGGGTGCCTGGGTGGCTCAGTAGGTTAAGTGTCTGACTTCTGCTCAAGACAGGATCTCACAGTTCGTGAGTTTGAGCCCCACATCGGGCTCTGTGCTGACAGCTCAGAGCCTGGAGCCTGCTTCTGGATTCTGTGTCTCCTTCTCTCTCTGCCTTTCCCCTGCTCACACTCTGTCTCTGTCTCTCTCTCTCAAAAATAAATAAACATTAAAATTAAATTTAAATTAAATTAAATTAAATTAAAGACTTCAAAATCCAGGCAACCAGCAAAGTAATGTAATACCCAGCATGCAAAGATTACTATACATTGAAGAAGTAATGATGCCCATAGCCAGAAGATAAGTCAGTCAGCAGAAATGTACTCAGGAGCACCTGGGTGGCTCCATTGGTTAAGCGTCTGACTTCAGCACAGGTCATGATCTCTCAGTTTGTGAGCCCGAGCCCTGTGTCGGGCTCTGTGCTATCAGCTTGGAGCCTGGATCCCACTTCAGATTCTGTCTCTCTCTCTCTCTCTCTCTCTGCTCCTTCCCTGCTCATTCTCTTTCTCTCTGTCTCTCTCTCTCAAAACTAATTAAACCTTAAAAAAAATAAAAAAAAAAAGAAATGTATTCAGAAATGATGTAGGTTGAGACAACAATGTTTTCCTGTAAAGGGCAAGAAAATAAATATTTTGGGCTTTGAAGTCTTCATATAGTTTCTGTAGCATGTTTTTCTTTGTTATGTTGTATTGTGTATTTATGTGTGCATTTTTACAATTATTTATAAATATATAAACTATTCTTAGCTCATGGACCTTATAAAACAGTCCCATGGGCTAGAATATCTGAGCCTTCATATAGAGTGATGGAATGAGAACAAAATTAAAATAGGTTTAATATGGTCAAAACTTTATAAGAAAATATAAACATAATTAGGAGAAAAAGTGAAGCCTATTTGCAAAATAAGCAAATGAAACTTCTTGGGATGAAAAATAGAGATCTGAGAAAAAAAGTCATTGGCTGATGTAACTACATGTTAGATACCACAAAAGAAAATGTTTCGTACAATGAATCAGTGCACGAGAAATTTTCAAAACTTAAGTACAGAGAGGAAAAATAATAAACAGAAAAAGTAAACAGAGACTCAGTGGCCTACATTAATAAGTTCTCTGGCACACATGTATTTGAAGTTTTTGATGGAGAAGAAGAAAAAGCATAAACTAATTTTGAATGAATCTGGCTGAAAATTTCCTAAATTTGATATAAAACAAATTTACAAATTCAAGAAGCTCAATGAAACCAAGACTGGATGCATATGAATAAAGCCACACATAGACATATCATAATCTAACTATTAAAAACCAATAATGACAAGAAAGCTTTTAGAGGAAAATGATACATTACATATAAGGGAGCAAAGATAAGGAATTGAACTGACTTCTCATTACTCATAATGCATGCCAGAAAGAAAATGGGATGATATTTTTAATAAGTTGAAAGATTTAAAAAAGTTGACCTAGAATTCTATATCCAGCAAAAATAACCTCCAAGAATGAAAGTAAAACAGGACCTTTTTAGAATAACAAAGTCTGAGAGAATCTGTTACAAGGAGGCCTTCATTAAAAGAACTTAAAAACATTCTTCAGCCTAAAGGAAAAAGATTTCAGATAGAAACTCATATCTGCCCAAAGAAAGGAATAGCCTGGAATAGTAAAATTGTGGGTAAACACAAAAGATTACTTCTTGTCTCAAAAGATCGTTACGATATATTTGACTGAGGAAAGCAAAAAGAGTAACAACGTATAGTGGGAATACATAATACATGTAGAAGTAAAATTATTGACCAAAATGGGCAAAGATCAGGAAGGCAGAAAAACATATTGTTGTGTACTGTTGCCATATATTATACATGAATTCATAGCACGCCAAAGAAACTATGCCAGAAAAGCATGTCCCTACATGGGCATACCCGAAAAGGTATTATTATTGGGAAACACTCTATAAGAAGGATTTCTTAGTTCCTCCGCCACCAGAAGAATGCACTTTAAAAAATCTGGACCACATACCACTCACCATCTGCCAAATCCAAATTATGTTTGATTCCGAAATGTATATATGGGAAAAAACCCAAGTATATTGTTGTTGTGATGGATAACACTAAGCAGATATATTAGGTTTGACTGAAACATACCTGGGGGAAAATATGTGCTGAAGCCGGATATTTGATAAACAGTACATAATATTTGAACCCTGGAAAGGAAGTCAAAGTTTGCTTTTTCCCACACTTAACAAAAGTGAGGAGAATAGAGTTCTAACAGTGTGATGAATGCCAGGGAGGTGTCATCAACAAGTAAGAGTATCTGTAACTAAGAATATCCAAGGGACAGAGAATTCTAGGAGCGTTGCCTTCAACTTCCTTATGAGAAAATCCCAAATGCTTTACAGAATCTTTTTTTTGTGTGTGATAATGTAAAACTCTTGTACATATTTTTATCCCTTTTACCTTCTGGATGGATTTGGGAAATTCTTTCAAGTCGAATTCTTGTAGAATGTGTATCTCACAAGGAGGTGTCTATGTATTTGCCTTGTTTGGTTGCAATAAGTAATAAAATTGACCTTAAGTGAAATTCATAATGTGTTGAAACCTTTAATCCAAGGACCATACATTGGATGAGAACTCGTCTCTGCTCAGTCTTAGTGCCCACACAAATAAGATATTTCCCCCAAATCATAGAAGCTTTCTTTTATTCTATTTTTTAATTTTTGTTTTAAATAGCTTTCAAGAGCAAATGCTAAGATGTACACATGGCCGCAGTCACAGACCAGAACACTGAACAAATGTTTGAAGACTGAGAGGGATTCTATCAGAATATTTTTACCAGCAAAGTGAGTTAATAGTTTGAAGAAGAGAAATTCAGCACTAGCAAATAAATGGCAAGAGATTCCATGGCTGTTTCTTTGCCAAAGTAGCAGGCTTGTTTTTAAAGCTTATGTAATCATTTATATTTTAAGCAGGTTTTTGAGAAATTGAAAGACAGCTTGGGAAGCTGACACTTCTTTCTCCAAAACAGGGAAAACTTTTAAAATTACTTTTAACATGAAGTCAGGAAAACATGTTCCCTAGTAGAAGGCATAACAAATTCATTGACTCTCAGATATTGTCGAAGGACTTACTACATACTGCCCAAGTCGATGAAGATTCTTTAGAGAATAAAACTATCTCTGCCTTCAAGAAATGTACATCCAGGTAAGGGGCCGTAGACAATAAATAAAGGAACCCATATAATGTCAGTGCTCTGAGGTACTGTTAGGTAAAATAAACAAGTTAAACAAATATGGACAGAGAATGGATGAGGGTGCCCCTCCACTCAGAGTGGTCAGGGAGGGTCTCTCTTTTAAGGTAACATTTGAATAAAAACTTGTATGAAGTGATGCAGTGATATTTATTAATCCATGAATACATAGATACAGGTAATTCTCCAGACAGAAACACTAGCCACGGCAAGGGCGATGAGGTGAGAATGGGCTTGGAACATTCCAGGAGCAGCCAGAAAGACAACACAGTGAAGTAGCAGGGCAGAGAGAGCAATCAGTTAGTAGGAATGAGGCCAGAGAAATGAACAGGGCCAGATCATGTAGGCACTTGTAAGTGACAATCAAACTTGGGGATTTATTCTGAATAAGATGAAATGACACAGGAAAATTTGAGCTGAAGAATAAGAATCTGAGCTCGCTGGTAAAGAAATCAATTCTGGTTGCTTTGTAAGGATTAAACAATAGCAGAGTAAGCAGTAATGATAATTGCAGATGACTGTGATATCCAGGCAAAAAAAATAATGGTGGCTTGGACTAGGGGCTAAGAATGGTATTGGTGAGGAAAGGTTGGATTCTGGAAATATTTTGAAGTAAAACCGATTGTATTTGTTAACGGCTCAGATCTGGGCTGTGAAAGAAGGAGAGGGAACAAGGAGGACAAAAACACTTTTGGTTTGAACAGTTGCAAGAATGGGATTGCTATTTATTGATACAGGGCAAATGAAGGTAAAATGAGTTTACAGGGAGAAAGTTTTAGAAGAGTTGATTTTGAGATGCCTTTCATACATTTAAGAATTTGTGTCAAGAAGAGAATTAGATATGAACCAATGGATACATTTCAAGGAGAGATCAGAGTGGGTTTGTGAACCTGAGGGTTTTTAGCATAAAGGTGGTATTTAAAACCATGGGACAAGACGAGGCCGCCAAGAGTTTCTTGGTATGTAGATTTAAAAAGTGATACCAAGATTGAGTCCTAAGACGTTCCATTGTTCACAGTTTGGAAAGCTAAGTTGGAGACGAGAAAGAGGAGAGTAAGTGAGCAATCAGATAGCAAGAGAACCTAAAGAGTCAAGTGAAGGATGTAGTTCCAGAAGAATGGAGTGATGCGCTATGACATATGCTTCTGATACTAACTATTCATTGGCTGAATACATGATAATATGTAAATTCTCTAGAATTTTCCTTTCTATTGTTGGTTTTACAATCATAGTCTATTTACTATAAAATCAGTGCCTGCATCGTGGATAACAAGACCATATTGCTCAAAAGGAGAAGCTATGCAAGGTTCAAAGGTCACAGGAGACCCAATCTTATATAGGTGGTAATACTCCCACAGCCAAAGCAATGTGTCTGGTGATATTTCCTCCTATCCCCGCCCCCACTATGTAAAAATCATTATAGGTGAAAAGAGCAACATTGTATAATATTAAAGTATCTAAAACTTCCCTTTGGGGAAGACATTGCTGCTTTATCATTAGTCCAAGTTCTTAGAAGAACTAACCTAGAGAAGATGCAAATAATTCTACTCAGATTTGGGGGGAGGTTTTTATAAAATTACTGCATTAAAATTATGCCTTTTAATATAGAGACTGTCCTTATCTAAGCTTTATGTCTATTTTTTCTCCATTAACCTGAACAATTAAGAAATTATTGTATCTTTGAGTAAACATAATCCAATTATTTTAACTTTTTGTGTCCATAACGAGACAAATGCCATCTGTTAAAGTAACATCAGGCTGAGATACTTTGGTATAATATATTTCAGCATTACACTATGCTCATAAAAATATGGCCTTCCATAACGACCAAGAATCTGTTTTAGCACAGTGTAGATTTTCATATCAGTATAAAGCTTACAAAATCAAACGCAAACTTTTGGTGACAGACTTGATCTAATATTAAACTAAAACCAAATATTTGCGAACTTTATTTTATAAAATCAAAATCAAATTTGCAATGGAAAATCAAGAAAGAGAACTGGGCTAAAAGGGATTCTTTGCTCACTAGATAAACCGTAAGACAAGAAAAGCTGTTTCCATTGAGCCTTCTTTTCTTGAGAAGGTGTCCAGACGGTAACTTGGATATGAGTTGGACTGGGGACTCTGACAGCATGCATGAGACAGCCAGGGACGGCCTTTTTAAAACCTCAGGCAAAGAAAAATTACAGGCTACTGTTTTCCTAAGGCAAAGAAAAATTATAGGCTAGTGTAACTCTGGGTCCCACTAATGGATTCTCTACGGGGTCTTAGCAATGTGTGTATGGGAAGGCGGAGCATGAACTGGTTTCCCACAGTAATTTGGTGCCACAAGCAATTCTCTTCTAATGGAGTTATAATAGACTCTTTACTTCAAACAAACATTGATGTTAGTGGACGTTAATTTTCATGGTGTTTTTCCTCTGAGAAAGGAGGGATTTTGTTCAGGACAATAAGACACTGTTTCGATTTACGAGATGAAAGTTTTCAGAGAGAGAGGGAGGAAAAAAAGAGAGGTCTCAGCTTTTATGCTTTATCTGGGATTTGTCTCAACTCTTTTCTGCTTTGTCCTCTGGCCATATCCATATTCACAATTTACTGCAGAGTAATTGATGGCATTTGCCGAACGGTTGTGCACTGGGGTCTTTACCACGCATTGTGGCCTTTGCAATGTTTGCAATAATCAGATTGACGGTCAATCTAGACATTCCCTAAAAACTTGTCTAGAAACAAAGCAAAACGAAAAGTTCTGTGCTGATTGGATTTTGCGGTGATCTGATTGATTGTTCTATTTCACTTTTTTATTTAACTTTTCAAGTTTACTGAAAAATGTTCAGTCAAATGTCATTTGTTGGTTTGGACATTGTTTTGGAACTGAGGAATCTCTAGATAAGAGTGAAGGCAAGTATCGGGGACCCACTTTGTGAGGGTTAGGATTCCTTGTTTTTCAGGTCTTGCAAAAGACTGGGACTTTCACAATAGCACTGGTCGAACCCAAACCCTGATCCTAGGCTTAAACTCTAACCCCTAACTTGATATCTGCTCTTGACTCAGGAAAAATTCTTTTTTGAGGAAATAGTACGTAGATTTGCAAGTGTCATTCTTACTCAGTTTCTAAACCTATACCCATATGTGCCAAAAAGTCCTCTTTATTCTCCAGTAAAGATATATCATGAATTTGTAAATTTTTATTATGGTGCATAGAGTATGTGTCCTACAGATGATTCACTCTAACATTTTCTAGTATGTCCCCTAAAATTGCATGTTCCCTCAAAAGTGTACTGTGCAAGATACAAATCATCTTGTACTTTGCTGCTGTAGCAGCTTTTTGCTACCAATATGGTCAGATCTAAGCTCCTTCACATGGTATCCAAAGCCTTTCTTGATCTGACCGTTTCTAGGCAAAACATCTTGCACTTGACTTACACTCCACATTGTTTCTTTCCTGTGCATCTTCATGAATTATTATCTCGTGCCCAGAATTCCTTTCCCTTTTTCTTCTTTCTCCAATCATTTGTGTTGCCCAAAGAAACAGACTTTACCCCCCTAGGAAGCCTTCCCTCATCATCCAGGTTATGCTGTGTGGTCTTCTTCTGGGTGCTTGCTCTGGCATGTTTCTGTCATTGGACCTGCCAACATTGAATTATCATTATTTGTAGTTTTGTCTCTAGATCACCCAAGATACTGCGGCCTCCTCCAAAGCAGTGAATGTGAAACTTCAATTCCTTGTCAAGAGCAGCGCTTAGCTAACGAATGAATAACTGCTAAATAAGTGCCCATCAGGTGAACGAATAGTAATGAAAAATGGTTAATATCAGACACTATCAGTTTTAGTGTTTATTTTATCGACATTGTTTTATCCAGCCTCTCCTTGAAACAAATGCATTAAAAAAATTGTTTTAATATTTATTTTTGAGAGAGAGGGAAACAGAGTGTGAGCAGGGGAGGGGCAGAGAGGGAGACACAGCATCTGAAGCAGGCTCCAGGCCCTGAGCCCTCAGCCCAGAGCCCGACGCCGACACGGGGCTCGAACCCACGGATCCCGAGATCATGACCTGAGTGGAAGCCTGATGCTTAACCGAATGAGCCTCCCAGGTGCCCCCAAACGAATGCATCTTGAAGGATGCACCATACATTCCACTACCATTTGGCTCAGAAGGAATTTGATACAACTGAAGGCATTAGCGAGCCCTGAGAGAAAGCGCACTCCCGCTGAAGCATCGCTGTAATCATACTGGGGGAAGAGAGCCCTCGCTCCTGATTTATTGCCTGAAAGTTTCAGTGCGTACAATTAGTGCACTCTTAGAATGGCTCCAAATGATGAAGGATTTAATTACATCAAGGAGCTCTACCTCCAGTTCTAGAGACATAGACATAAATTTGTGTGTCTATTTAATTTACTTGAAAGAGTTTTGATTTTAGTCCCAAATTTGAATTTAAATGAATATAACTGGAAGCTATAGTTAAAGTCCATTATTCCTGGGAATCCAATGATTTGAGATAAAAATGTTTACATTTGTTTAATTCAAAGAAATAGCCCGGTTCTCATACTAAACAGAAAAGCCTACTTTTTCTTTCTCTTCAGGCAGCTGCCTAGGAGGGATTTTTAAACAACCCTAGCATCCATTTCTTTATATTTACTGAGAAAAAATATCCTAGGTGTGGCAGAATTAAGAACTGTGTTATTTACTTTACTCATGGAAATTGAAATTTGCTTATTGGATGTATTATAACTTAATATCACATTGTAACTCTGTTAATTAAGAGTGCAAAAAATACATTGGGTGTATTTTCTGTAATAAATTTAAATTTTTAAAGAGACAAAATACATAATTCACATTCACCATTTTAATCATTTTAAAGTATACAATTCAGTGATTTTTTTTTTTTTTTTTTTTTGTATATTGGCAATTTTGCACAGGCATCTCCACCAACTAATCCTAGAACATTTCATCACACCCACAGAAACCCTGGACCTAATAATCACTCTCCAGTCCCCTCTCTTCCCAGACTCTGGACAGCAATAATCTAGTTTCTACCTCTTCAGTAACATTATCTATTTGATGACACATGGTTCTCATAGTTTGCTTTTGCTCTTTGGTCATGGTTTCCTTTAGCCCTTGGAACATACTTAAAATATGTGCTCTAAAGTCATTGTCTAGTAAATCCAGGGTCTGGGCATCCTCAGAGAAAACTCCTATTACTTGCTTTTTACCCCCTTATACGTGGGTTGCGCTCTCTTATTTGTTTGCATGCCTCATATATTTTTGTTGAAAGCTGGAAATTTTGAATATTATAATGTGCCAACTCTGGGAAACAGATTTTACCTCCTACCCAGGGTTTACTTTCTTAAACTTTTATTTCCTTTATTTTTTTTTTAATTTTATTCCCCTAGGGTTTATTTTTGACCTTGCCTTGGTGGTTGTTCTAGATTTGTCTACTGGACCTGTTTTTTAAAGTCGACATTCTTGGTGGTGGGGAGTGACTGAAGTCTCTATTTTGTTAGCTTTGGGGTTAGCCAGTGTTTGGACAGATACTACCTCAAACACCTGGAAACAAAAATATCTTCCAGTATTGGCCGGTAGGCTCTGTGTGTGTGTTGCAACACATCTTCAACACACAAATAGGCCATTTACAACTCTGCTTTAGACTTCATTTCTGACTCGCACAAAGCTTGAAGGTCAACCAGAAGTGACAACATAGGGCTTTCTTGTTTTTTTGAGTGTATTTTGTTGTTGTTGTTGTTGCTTTTTTCCCCCTTGTGCATATACTCAGCCTGGGCATGTGTGGGAACTTCTAGATTTCCAGGAATACATCAGAGCTTTTCAGAGCCTTCTTCCTGAAAGCACCCAATCCCTGAGACTACCCTCCCCAGGTTTGGTTAGTCTATCGTTTGCCCCAACTGTTATCCATTGCTATATTTAGCAACAGCTAATACATTTGCCTACAAATGTTTTGACAAATGCCCCCTCAGCACTGTGGAGTCCTGAGTTAGGTGAGATAAAGTAAACTCTTTTGAGCTGGCCTTCCCATGGAGCCACAAGACAGGTCAAAACAAACAACCACAGTTCTTGGTAAATGTGGTTCATTCTGCTCTGTGTACCAGAAATGCAGGCTGTTCTGTCTAAGATCCCCACTTCCCTGAGGGAGTGAGAGATGGGGCATGGGAAATTTAAATGTCACAACTCTCGCTTTTCTTAGTAAGATTTACTTTGTTTTTCTTGATACAGTTTTACCTTGGTTATGAAAGGCTTTTGATTGGTTTCTAGCGTTCCAAAAAAAAAAAAAAAAAGTTGATTCTGGCCATTTTTGCCAGATTCCCATCTCTCATTGCTTTTTTGGAGGGATGGACTTTTGGAGTTCCTTTCTCCACTGTTTGCACTGACATCACTCACTCTTCAATACGTTTTTTTATGGCTTTCTTTGCTTGTTCATAATCTAATGATTAAGCATGGAGTCGAAACGTCAAAGAGATGGTCTCTCCTCTTGGGATAATTGTGGATAGATTCCTAAGAAAAATCACCTCTTCTTAAAAGAATTTTTGAGAAGTACCTCAAAATAATAAACCAGATTGCTTTTCAGACTTTTTTCTATTCCGCAAAGAAAAACAAGAAAGACATAGAATTCAGGAATAAAGTTTGGTCGCAATAAAAATAGATGTATCCCCCAATTTTAATGGCTTGATTTACAAACATAATAAAAGTACAAAATGGCTCAGTACTCTCTCCCATTTTTCCTTCTCTATCCATTCAAATAATGGCATAACAATTAATGAATGAAAAATAAAAGACTGTTGATTTACAGCATGTTCTTTTGAATTGCCTTGCAGACCCAGACTGGAAAGTTGTGTGTGGTCAGAGCAGGAGCAATATAGAAACAATGTATGTGATGCAAAGCTGTGAGAGGGAAGGAAGTGGGGAAGCAGTCTGTTCAAAGCAATTTAGGAAAATTTCACCTTTGCCAATTTTCTCGCTCACTACTTCACTCTCGTGGGTTTTTTTTTTCTTTTTCTTTTTTTCCCCACCAGTCATACTGATCTGATATCATTCACTATTACTCTAGTGAGAATGAATTTCTGAAGTCATCCTGGTTCGGCTGAGACTATTAGCCATTTTCCACGAGCTACTAGATGTCTAAGGGCATTGTTTTGCTAAAACAATGTGCTATAGAGTTATGGCAGTATTGTTCGGCACAATTTTTCATTTGGGGGAAAAAAGTGAATATGTTTATCTCTATGGGTTAAACGGGCTTCTATGGATTACCCTGAGGATGTCTTTATATATGTCTATAGAAAGAGAAGGGTGTGGAGATTTAAACAGTGTGAGGAAGAAAACAGTCACAGGGCAGACTTACAAATAAACTTTGGGAAGGTGGTTTCTCCATCCATCATGGAGCCCTCATGTATCAGACCCCTCTTAGGCACCACCACAGATTCTCTCTTATTGCAGCCACAGGAACAACCAGTTCTGCTTTGGCTCGAGCTAGTCGTCCAGGTAAACCCTCCCAGCACTGCAAGCCCACCATGTGGTACAGCCGTGGAGTAAGGAAACCCTCGGAACACTCAAGTGCAATCTGGAGCTGCTTTGACTGGTGGGAGACAGGAGTGCATGGATAGGAGCTTCCTGCTGTCCTACTCTAATAGGAGTCCTGAAATGTGCTTTCTAAAGCTCTTCAGGAGGCCGTATGGGATTGAACCACCATAGCAACGGCCAACTCGGGGAGGTGTCTTTGAATTGGTTCTCCCTTCTTCCTTTCTTCACTCCCCCATCTCTCATTTCTTCTTCTTGGATCGTATTTCCCAATAAAGCACTCCCACTTGGTTTTAGGTCCTGATTTCTGGGGAACCCAGTCTATGACACCCTGACCCTAAGATGATCCATGAATGGTACGGTGAAGAATTATATCGGTCAACAACATTAGAGATTTCAAAGTAAGATAGAAACAAATAAACAAAAACATAGGCACTTCCCTCCATCTGTTTAGCTCAGTAGATATGAACAAACATATTGGAGGAATAGACACGTGCACACGATTATCCCCCTTATTACATCTGACCAGAGAATTGTAATTCAAGAATGTGGTGTCGCCACTGAAATATGTAATTCCTGGTCCCGTGCTTTTGATTGGGCCGTGGAAAGAAAAGGCTCTCTACGTGAAGCCCAACACTGGCCAGAGTATTCAACAGGCTGAGCTCTTTAGGTTGACGATGAGAAAAAAATGACTTCTCAACCCTGGAGGGACAGAGTCCACTATTAAGTATATGGTGCTCCCTTTAAGGTCTTTCCTGAGGGGAAGATAAAGAGATTTCAGTTTTAAAATCCCTGAACAAGCTCTCATGAGACAATTGTGAACAAAATTCCATCATCAGTACGCCCAGAACTAAAAGCTTTGCTTAATGTGTCAAGTAAGAATATGATACAGGCTCAATCACATTTTATTCACACAGTGCCACATGTTCACACTGACTTATCTAAAATCCATGCACTTTAGCACTTTGGCCGGCTCTCCCTGAAGATCACACATGCTTCATTCATAGACTGAGCGTTCCATATGCATCTTTTAGGAGTCCAATGCAAGAGCTAGCTAAGCTGTCTCCCGTGCAATGAAAGCTCTGTCATTTCATATCATCGTTGGTCCTCCTTTGGCTGAGCTTAGACACTTTGTTTTTTGCTGCTGGAGGAGAATCCTGAGAAAGCGATTGAGTGACAGCTATGGTATCAGCAGAAATCACGTGGCATCCTCAGTTTGTCCAAATCATGCTCCAGTCTTGAATTTTAATGTTTGAAATGTTGATTTCCTATGAGGTGTTTTTTCTTCTGATTTAATGCATTCTGAATGACAAACAGTAGATGTAACTTAATGGGAAAAATGAAAATTATCAGAAAGCTTACTGTCCCGGGTAATATAGCCAGGGCCGGTCAAATACGAAGGCAGAATAAGCAGCGTCTTTCTGGTCTACTGTCTCAGAAACTGGTAAAGCTTCTATTTCCCTCAGAACAAAGTGGGTGCCTGAACTTCTATTACCTGCGTGTATAGCAATCGATTTAAACTCACAGCGCTGGTGTTTGAGCGAGGGCAATGGCACTGGATCACTGTGTGGCTCTGAACAACCACACAATCTCTTTTAGCTTCATTTTCTCCGCCTGTAAAATACAGACAATAATACCTGCATGACTACTTCACGGAGCGGCTGCGAGGAGCAAATGAGAAAAGAAAGGCAAAAGGGTATCGCAAACGATAACCCCCCGCGCGAAAGGGATGAGTGATTCTTACTGTCATTGGTGATTTCTTTTAATTGCTGATAGCATCTGTTTGCACACTATCCGTCGTTCGTGTCTTCCTGTGCTTTGGAGCGACCTACAGGTATATTTTCATAGGCTGTATCCCAGGATTTCCGAGGCAAGTTGGTGCAAATGAGTGTATGAAATAGGAGCGAAGAAGATCCAGAAAGCACAGTCTGAAATTCTGAAGATAAATTGGCCTACTTTTTAATAAGTCTGAGATTCAATTTGGATAAGAATAATTTGGCCTGTCCCTCCCTGTCTGTGAAGATAGCTGGCAGGATGCGAAGTGACAGTCGTGGTGCAAACTAAAAGCAGCATATCTGTGCCAGCAGGACAGGCTGTCCTCAGCCATCCATGCCCCACCTTCGGGGACCTGAGCAGAGAATAGAGCCAGCCATGTGTACGTGCGCCCGGTTCTTTTGTGGGAAAAGGTCATTTACTTTTGTAAAGCAGGCATGGATTGCACTCGAGGAATACGTCTGCAGCTTAAAGATATTCTGTGCACTATATTCACGAAAGATAGTGGAGTCGACAATCTTCAATGAGTGGAAAAACAGAGACTTCCCTGTACCCTAATCAAGTGTTTAGTCTCCCTTCTCAGAACCTGCGGAGCACTTTGTATGTCTCTTGTGACCTTTATCAGATTCTGACACCATTATTTGATTCAATAATTCCATCCCTTTCACACCACTTAAACTTCAAGATTTCTGAGGACAGAAACAATGTGCTACTCCTTTAAAATAAATTTTTGAGAGAGAGGGAGAGTGTGTGTGTGTGTGCGTGTGTGTGTGTGTGTGTGTGTGAACAGGGGAGAGGGGCAGAGGGAGAGAGAGAGAATCCCAATCAGGCTCCACGCTCAGTGCAGAGCCAGATATAAGGCTTGATCCCACCACTGTGGGATCATGATCTGAGCCAAAATCGGGACGCTCAATGGACTGAGCCACCCAGACAGTCCTGTGCTACTCATGTTTGTATTGTCTATATGCAATTGTAGCAAAATGCCTTGTAACAGTAGTTGATTAACAAAGAAAAGAATGACTGAAAAACACGAGGGTACTAGCATACATTCTGATGCAACATACCTTTCCTGCTCGAGGGTACTAGCATACATTCTGATGCAACATACCTTTCCTGCTAATAAATTGAGGCCATGTGCACTGGTGATTTGAGTAAAAATGTGAAGATGAGTTTTTAGACAAGCCAGCCTGTTCATTGCTTTTTCAAAAAAGTGTTTCCCTTCTATAATTTCAGGATAAAAATACTGACTCAGACTGGATTCCAAACATGAATACGTCTAAATTTAAAGCCATGTGCAAGTTAGGAAAATCCTAGAAGACTTCCTAGTTTTTAAATTAAAAAAAAAAAAGAATTTTAAAGGAATGAAATACGAAGTTTTTATGTCAGGATAAGAAAAATGGTTTGGAATTTCTGATACATAATGGATTAACATTTCTTAAGTCTGTTCTTACAAAAAGAGGATATTGGTTCCCTAATGCACTTGTTTCTTTCAAAAACTTCCCCGCAGAGGAAGGGATTTGTGACTGAGGTAAAGGGAAGGAGAAAAAGTCTAACAGCAAAAATGTGGTATTTCCACTTGGGGAAAGACAATCTGTAGTGAAACCATTAGTCTACGGATGAAATTTCTATGAGAAAGCTATTTTGCAGAAATGGAGAGGCCCCATACTGTGTTCAGCACAATGGTACCACTAGCTGGAGAGTCTGTGTATGAGAGTGAAGCACACAATGGCCTGCTGTGTAATTAAAGAGAGATGTTGGAAAGATTGAGAAACCCCATACTGTGTCCACAGAGAACACAAATACTTTTAGGGAGATGTGATGGAGTTATACAACTAGTCACCAGGTTTTCAAGATAAATTAAAGGGTACCTGTTAATCTTTAGAAGTGGATGACACTGATTTTTCTTTTCAGACTAAAAGTGCTGATCCATTATTGACTCTTGCTTGATCTGTTTTTGATATTACCTTGTTTTCTTTTTCTTTTCAAAAGCCATGTAAGTTTGGGGAGAATAATGGTTTTTGAAGGGAGGGCTATGGTTATGGTCTTGGAGAATAAAGTGTCTTTAAAATAATTCAACCAAGAGTATGTCATTAAAAGATGAAAATGCCTGGGCAAAGTACCTGCCAAACAGAAACTTTGAGGTAGTAATCTAAGCCATGGCCCCCTGGCAAAATCAGTGTACTTTCGTTGAGTTTCCTTTTCTTCCTTTTCTCTATGAAAGGTCAGTGGAATTAATTTTATTAGCTTCCTGTAGGCTCTGAAGACAAGAAAGGCATATACTTTCTTGGGGTTCCCGGTGAGTTAACAAAAGTTGCTGGAGATGGGTTTCTTTCCATTGTCATACGTTCTTTTAGAGCTGTGGTTCTTAACCCTCATCATGCCTCAATGTTACCTGGCAAATTTTTAAAAAGCAAGGGGTCCATCCTCCATCAACCTTCCCCCAAGCTTCTGATTCAGTTACTCTGAGTGGTACCTAAGAATGCTGTTTTCAACCGCCCACCCACACACTCAATGCTAGTTGATCCTGACCAAGAGCCAAATTTGAGAATCACTTCTTAAGAGACCGAAAATTTGTGGCACTTAATGTATACTTAATTGATCAGTTAGGATTTGGGTATGCTTGACATTGAGTTATCTCTTACACTGGGAACATAGAAAATGCTGTTTTTTTTTTAAATAGTTTCAACATAACTTGTTATTTCTTGGGATATAGGAGTAAATATGCATAAATCAGAATTCTCCCGTTTTACTAGTGAACTAGAACTATAAAAAAGATTATTCTTTGAAGAGCAAAAACCTATCTAAGGCAGCCTGGAGTAGGAAGAGTCAGACACCAATGTGAAGATCAAAGGTACTAGAGGAATCTAAAAGTGAAATGGAGAGATCATATGTAAATACCAGGGTCACAGTTCCACAGGCAGAATCGGAGTCACTGAGCAGAAGATCTCAAGCCAAGCAGATGAAATCTGTGAAACACCAGGATGCAAGCAAAGAGGTCCGGGGAAATTCCTGAAATGACCTTCAACTGTCTCTGATTCCTTTTACTGGCCCCTGGTTAGAGAGGAGTCATGTGTTTCGGGCTTCCTTAAAAGACAGAGAACTAGTCTCTGCTTGTGATTTTGCTGTTTGCACTTACCCTTAGTACCTGTGCTTGGCACAGAGTAGCCATTTAATAAATGCTTATTGGATGAGTTCATTAACATAATGAAGGATATGTATAGTAACTATAAATAGTAATTATTCTTCCCTCATTTCATATTATACTTGAATGTCCAGTCAATGACTTTTCTCAATTTTCCCTAAAAGACTGAAGTTGACTTTCAGGATGCAGAGCATTAGGTTAGTGGCTCTCAATTTTGCCTGCGAATTTGAATCACCTAGAGAGTTTCTAAATGAATATTGACGCCTGAGACCACCCTCCAGATATTCCATTAAATTGGTTTGAATGGAATCCAGGAATTAAGGACTTTAAAAGCCAAACCAAATTAAACTAAAACAAACAAACAAACGTAACAACAGCAAAAACTAAGCTCTCCAGGTGAATCTAATGTACAGCGAGGGAATTAGACTTTCATGTATATGTACTTAAAACTAATCAACTTTTTTTTGTCGCTTGGCTTTATCCCAATGTGATCTAGACTAGATCATCCCAAGAACTTGTCTAATTCTGACTCCTATGTTGTTTACGGGTATGAAAAACATGTGAACAATTTAAGGGGAATAACAGCTACAGTTTAAGCCGTTAAGAGATTCTAGGAGTATCAGTATATGCTTCATCTGTGTATTCACTCTGTGTTATTAACTTTCTATCTCTCCAGAACTCACCTCTGGAAACCTAAAGGTGAACTATTCATAGTCACATGTGTTAGGGTCAATTGCTTAGGAACCTTCTGTATTTACTCATGTTCTGCTTGTGATGTGAGCCTTCTTCACCCAGGAAGAACTCTTGGTTCAGTAATAATAGACTAGATTTTTACTCTGATCCCCATGTCTGCTAGCATTTAGACTTTGTCGTGTTAATATTCAGATGTTGACAATTCTCAGTGGATCTTGTCAGTGACTGACTGTTAGCAAGTGATGTTGTCTGGAGTAGGAATACTCTAATTCCAACTTCAGCCCCACTTCCAGCCAGGTGTGAGTGTAGACCCATGGCTGGCAACCTTCCTGCCCACCTATCCTCACACACACATGAGAGGTGCACCGGGCCAGTGGAAAGAAGGAAACTGCATAGAATGATGGATAATTATTACCTGCTGAGCTCAGTGTACGGTCTTAACATTCAAACTACAGGTGAGTCTACTGATGCACATTAATAAATTAAAACCAGACAGAAAGTCACATTCAGCTTTTAGAAGCATTTTCTGTGTAGATACCTATCCTAAACCCCAAAAGTCAGCAAGAAATGAATGTCCACTGTAAATAGTTAGTAGTTACTTCTACTGAGTTAGGACCAAAAAGGGGCTTTCCTCTCCATTTCTCCCCTTTCCTCTTCTCTCATAGTTTACATGCGATGAGTCGTCCCTGGGAAAATTGTTTTTTTTTTTTAAAACCCAAAGTGTGCAGTGCTCTGCCCATTTAATTATAATACAGCACACTGACTTGTGTGAAATGCATTCATGGTGCATTTAGTGTATTTAAAAGATTGCTAATGATTCTCATCAGATCTGGTACTTTCCTCACCACTTATAGTATGCGGCTCTATTTGTCTACAGAAAACAGGCTTTGTATTAACTTCTGTGGGAGCCTGTAATTTCTGTACAAGCCTTTTACCGTTAGTTTATTTCCTCCAAAAGGCAACATGTAATCATTCCTGCCCAGGTATCCAGAGAATCACAGAGAAGAGGGGCTGAATGGAAACTTGCATCTCAGGCTTGGGTTCAAATGTGGGCATATTTAAGTGAGCCCCAGTGGGCACCGCTGGTAAAAAGAAGAAAGGTTCGATGTATGTAGACATCAAAAGAAATGGAGAGCAGGTTGAGAATCAAGAGACGCTAGACAAGTAAGTAGCTATATTTGTCAAGATTCACGTGTGAGATGAAAAATGTTCTGCTAACAGCAGTACAGCTATTCTCGGCATGAGAGTGTCACTATCTCCCTATGACCCTGCCTCAGGCAGGGGCAGAAAGATGGCTCATAAAAGGACAATGCATGGAAGCTGGAGGGGTTGAAAGGAATTAATTCTCAGAAAAGTTGATTTCCATGCCTTCTCCGTGCCTTTGTAGATACACACGTGATATTTTACTAAAGGAACCCAGATTCTCTATCTGTTACTGATTAATGTTATAGGGAAAGAAATGAATTCCATAAAATGAGTAAATTCCCAGTATGTGTTTTTAACGCAATAACATTCAGATGGATTGTGAGTAATCTCTTTGAACTAATTCCTGTCTTTTCTTTGAGTAAGAAGTGGCAACTCATTGCCACTGACTTGGAAAAGATTTAAGTCAAGTGGTGCCTCACCCCATATTTCTAGCTTATGGAATGCCAACCAGGTTGGTTGTAATCACAATAAATTACGGCAGCGTTGCGTGTATTTAACCAAGCATATGTGAAAATAATTCTCCATAGTGTCCAAGTTCAAACACCTACCTAATCCTTTGTAATTATAGTTCTGAGTACCAAAATTTTTATTTAATTCTCCCTTTATAAAAGGTGTGCTTTAGCCTGTTTTCACTGCAGAGCTTGATTGCTGTGTACCAAAACATTATAAAGACATAAAAACGGACCCTCACAACTTCGAATCTCTAGCCAATCCTTATTTTAATGCAGCAATTCACTGTGTATTCTATAATATGAAACATTAAACTTGGCATCCCCTTGGAGCTATAAAAACTTAAAACTCACCTATAAACAGTTATTTATGGAAAGTCAATGACATCTGAAATTCTTTTTCAGCGAGAGTTTGGGGAGGCCTCAAACCTCTGCCATTTCTTCTCTAAGTCAGTCTTCCTAATACATGCCCTCCCCACTCTTTTCTCAAATCTCCATGTTTCTGCTTCCCCTCCGCGCCATGTGTGGGGGTTCTGACAAGGCTCCCCATGCCCTGGGTCCAGCAGCCCAGCCTGTGTGCAGAAGCAGGCATCATGTCTGACTCACATCATGTCATTACCCCAGGCCCTAGCACGTGCCGGGAACACAGAAGGGATTCACTGAACACGTGGGAATAAATAAATATACCATTCGAATCAGAGAAAGAGTCTAAATTATATTTGGGGATTTCTCAAAACCGGGCCTAAATCAAGAAGCTTTTTTTGGGTTTTTTTTTTTTTTTTTTTGGTAAGAACTTTTTGTTGTGCTCCAGATAATGGTTTCTATTGCTAACTTTAAAATGAAATTAGACTGTGCTTCTTGAGACATTTCTGTGATTCACGTGTTTATAGGCAAATCTGAGGACAAGATGTGATGTAGAATGGTCGAGCAAGTAAAAAAAAAATTGATGATCATGTTTTAGCTCTATGCTAACTATATCGATGAGTATATTTTGTCTCGTGACATTACATGGCAGAAATAAAGAGGAATAGAATGATTCTGGGCAGTAAATAAAAATGTGCATCATTTCCTTTAGGCACTCAAACCATCAATTTTTTTTTTCCTGAAGGAAGAATTCTGATGTCCCATTGAGGCCAGACTCACCAAGTCTTATCCATGTAGGATTTAAAACATTTCTGAAACTCTGCTCATCCATTGTGAAACCTTCCTTTAACTCAATTCCTAGCATCCTCTTTTCTCTATTGTGACACCTGATGGGCCACAGAGGTGTTCTGGATAAATGTTGTAACTAAAGAGATCCACAGATATTTGAGTGTGGTCTGCTCTCCAGGCTCTTGGTCTAATGATGTCAACATTGACATCTCACCGCAGGCATTTAGGAAAAAAAAACAAATTTAGTACTCCTAAGCCTTACATTTACTGATTAAGGAAAACCACAAATAACTTTAAATTGTATTTCTAATTAGTGTCTTATTTTCTCCATCTCAGCTAGTGAACACAGTACCCAGCATACAAAAAAAGTGTCTTAGAATTTGCGAAGCAGTCTCCATTATGTTACCTCACTTTACTTGATGTCAATAGGATAGAGTTTTCTTTTATAGACTGGCGAGTGATAGAATCAGAATTTGATCCAGGTCTTCAGACTCCACGTGGAGAGGCAGAAAAAGTATCTGTTGAAGGAAGAGATTCCCAGCTACGAGCTTCCCAGCTTAATTCTAGGCCTTTCTTACTTCTTCCTTTGGACAAAGATCTCTAGTAGGCTCACGTGGCTTCCACTGGGGTTTAGGAACATGTTGCAAGGCACCGACTCTCTTGCTTTTTTTGAGGACTGCCTCTCATAATAGAATAGATTCTTTCCCTCCTGGTAAAGGAATAGTTTGGAAATTCTTGAATGTCCCCTAGGCATACTAAAGTTTGGGTACAAATGGAGACTAGCCTATGTTTTCAAAGTTCAAGGATTAAACACTGAGAGAAAGAAAAGATGCTCTTCCTTGGTCTTTTAAAAATCCCCATTATTGATAAAGAACCTGAGTGTCCTATTAAGTCACTGGGACAGGCTGCTAAGTAGCACAGATGGGATTCAAACCCGGCACTGCCTGGTCACAAAGCTTCTATTCTTTTCCTCTGGCCTTTGCATTTGGCCTGTCCTGAAGTTAATTCTGCCATTATTCTTTTTTTTTTTTTAATGTTTATTTATTTTTGGGACAGAGAGAGACAGAGCATGAACGGGGGAGGGGCAGAGAGAGAGGGAGACACAGAATCGGAAACAGGCTCCAGGCTCTGAGCCATCAGCCCAGAGCCTGACGCGGGGCTCGAACTCACGGACCGCGAGATCGTGACCTGAGCTGAAGTCGGACGCTTAACCGACTGCGCCACCCAGGCGCCCCAATTCTGCCATTATTCTAATTGCTCCCAAACTCTCCCCATTTAGACACCAACAGTTGCTGCTATCGGCCATGCTTTGTTTAGAGCAGGTATGGAGTATTTAACTTTATTTTACAAGATAGACCAAAGAACGTTTCGTTGTAGTAAATGATCTTTGAAAGACACATTAAAATAAGAAGAATCAAGATGAATTAGGATCAGAGAAAACATTTAAAATTGTTGGCATTTCACAGCCATTGCACAGCAGAAAAGAGAAGGAGAAAAATACCAGAAAAAATGTTATGATTAAATTTCTCTGGTTGGTGAACATTCCATTTGAATGTTTATGCTGAAACATAAACAAAATGAGTAGCATTATTACCTGTATAGCAACCACAGTGAGTGGAAGACGGCACTCCATTTTGCTGTAATCCTGAGGCCACACATCCAGAACATGTGACAAACTGTGCTGTGCAAGTAACTAGTTGTCTGCAAGAGATGCTCGCTGAAAAATCGCATCAATCAAAACAAGCTTCCAGAGCTCAAAGTGCTGGAGATATCACAATCATTAAACAGTAATGCAAATAAAAAAGCAATATCTCACCTCATTAGTACTAAATATGTTGTTTATTCTTTCCCCAAGTAAAATGTTTAGAAGCCTGCATAATGAGGGTCTCGTTGACAGAGGTGTGGAATTATGAAGCTGCTAAATCCAGCACGAAGACAGAGTGATAAAATAGATTGGATTTCGCAATAGCTGTGCTCGGAGCAAACTTGGTGGCCGGATTCCACATTAGCACATTGTTTTGACATTCATGCACTCAGAGCTTCCATTTCCCTGTGATGGGGGGGGGGGGTGACATGTGGGTGGAGAACAGAGTTTGTGGGCTGAAGTCAAAAGCTATAGGCTACAGACAGAGAAGGAAATCAGATCGATTCTTGAAGCGATACCTCATTTTCTAATAAGGGCATTTGCATGAAACACACCACGCAAATGGTCCAGAGACATAATTAAAGCTGATGGTCAGTGAAGGGACCAAATTAAACCTGGGAATGTTTACTCGTCTGGAAGAGTCTCTGTACAAATGTGTCATAACGATAAAAGCCTCTCCTCTGAACTCCATCCTCCAGCAGGCACCAGCGTCTAGAAAGCAGTTGAATGTGAAATGTGCTATTGGCTATTAGTGTGTGATTCTTGAGATGCCAAAGCACTGGAGTTAGGAAGTTTAATCTGCATGAGTTCATGGTCTTCTGTGTCTGCCTTTGAATTTCCACGCTGCCATTTCTTTCACAGAATTATCTACCCGAGCCCATAATGCTGATCCCACCTTGGAGAGGCCAGTTCAACCACTGGAATGTGAGTCCGAAAAAAGAGCATAAAAGACCACTGGACTGTAAGCTCCTTGAGGTCCACGGCCTTGCATGATCCTTCCTTGTGCTCCTTGACTGGGCAAGAGGTACGACACCTCGACAGCACTCTGTGACTACGTGCTGCCTGTCTGAACGAAAAGGGTGTGGGTCCCGGTCTTTTTTCCACCTCCGCTTACCTTCTAGCAAAAAAAAAAAAAAATCAAGATGCTGATGGAGACCGAGGGGCGTTGTCTGAGAAGATTTCGAAATGGGTGAGGGGCGTGTGGAAGCAAGGTTGGGAAGCCTTCATTCTGCCCAGACAGGAGTTTCACTTGTGAGCCCGACCTCAAGTTTTAGCACCACTCACAAAGCCGCGCATATCACACTAAGAAACCAAAGAAGGGGCGGCAGCAGCAAGGGCATCACCAGCGATCGGTATTTCAAAAGATAGTTTTCAAGTTACTGTATTTTACTGCCGGCCACACCTTTTCACTCTATGGCTCTTTGGGGACCAGTAAAGAGATGGTTGAGGCAGAATTTTTTAATTTTTATGAACCACTGGATTTTGAAAGGTTTTTTTTTTCTTTCCAATGGAAAATTCCCTTAGTCTGTGTGTTGAACTTCTAGTCTACAAGATTTACAAGAGGAAGTGATTTCCTATTTATTTGAGCGCCTTTGATGTGCACTAGAGGGCAGTGAGCCCTTGGATGTGTAGATGGGTCCGAACAAACATTGGGACAAGTGCATCAGTAAAGCTGCCATTGGAGCAAGAGTTAGATTCAGACAGAAAGGGGCAAAACAAGTTAGAAAATAGCTAAACTTGCTTTTCTTTGGATGGCTAAGAAGGCACGAGTTATAGTGGGAGGAAAGAGTCTGGAGTGAGACAAAATTGTGTGCAAATTTTGCCCTGCTGCTTAGCTGTTGTGTAGAAAGGTCCATTAATCCCACTGAGCCTCTCAGTTTCTGCATCTTTACAATGGCAAAACTCACACTAGTCATCAGGTTGTTGCAATAATTCAGTGAACATCAAGTTTAGCATATTAGCAGCTATTATAATCTGGTTCATCTCTACTACAACTTTTCCCTCGAATATTCAAACTGCTTTGGTGTGCCTATTTGAGCACCTCATTTATTTACTTGTTTTCATTTTAGAAGGTGGTTTAGCTGCCAAGGCCTCTGAACATGTATCCCTAACAAATAACACCGTTCTAAAAGTAGGGAAAATTTGTATGCTGTTTCTTGCATTTTATTTTTTTTTTTATTTATTTTTTTATTTTTTATTTTTTTAAATTTTTTTTTCAATGTTTATTTATTTTTGACAGAGAGAGACAGAGCATGAACGGGGGAGGGGCAGAGAGAGAGGGAGACACAGAATCGGAAACAGGCTCCAGGCTCTGAGCCATCAGCCCAGAGCCTGACGCGGGGCTCGAACTCACGGACCACGAGATCGTGACCTGGCTGAAGTCGGACGCTTAACCGACTGCGCCACCCAGGCGCCCCTGTTTCTTGCATTTTAATATGCTGGTATTCCATGCTTCTTGCCTAATGAAGCAAATGTGTGTGCGTGTGTGTGTGTGTGTGTGTGTGTGTCTTATTTGCTATGTTAAGAACACATCCCCTGTCATCGACAGTGTTTCCATGTTTCCTATCCTTTCCTGGCTAGCATGCATTTCTTTACGGTTCTATCTCATTCTGTACAAAGAAGGATAACTTTAGGCAAGTGTGTTACCTTTCCGAATCTCAGTTTATTATCTGAGAAGTACAGGGAAAGCATGAGGTGATGCCTCCCAGTTCTAGAAAAGATACATCCACTTCCATAAGGTCCATGATGTTCAAGTTCCTGTTAATCATGCAGACATTTGAACGATTCCTAATACGCTAGTAAGTTTATTGCCTTATCTCCACAGCGAATAGGAAGACATTGGTCGATATAACAAGAAGAATCTAGTAGAATGCCCACTGAGAGAATCTAGTAGAACCTTTTCCTTATAAAGAAGAACATGGAAATAAAGATCATCCTTATTACCCCAAATTTCACCATCTGCACTCAAAAATCAACTACAAATATCTTTCATTCTGCGAATGTAGAACTCTCACTGTCCTAACAGAACCCTTGTGCCGAGTGATAGCGAGCGTAGTTTTGAAACAGCCAAGGGTCTCAGCATGGGATCTCAGCCGCCTGGATCTACTGCCATGACTTCTTTTCTTTCCAAAAATGCATTCTATATATCCACAACTCTTCAACCCATTCACATTTGGAAGACCTTCTTCTGTAACTGCAGAGGTTTTGCCTGGTAGTCAGGTTAGGGGGACAGATTCGGTTGGCCTCCCAGAGAGTGTAACTTGGTTGCCAAACAGCAAGAGGAGAAAGGCCTCCCCCAAAACCCGGTGTCTGAGAATGTGGAGAGTGGGCAGACAGATGCCATTCCCCAAATCTTAGAATTAAGGAAAAGCTGATCATTCTCCGACATACGCTTCCTAAAAGAAATACGCAATTGGCAAGCACATAGATAAATGCGGTCACCTGAAAGGTTCAAATGACTCCAACCATCAGCCCTGAAGACAGTCTGCGAGCATGAGGCGTCCAAAGAAATCATGCGTTGGTCAGAAGTGAGGATTGGCCAAGTAAGTGTAGACGAAGGAAGGCCACCAAGGAAAACGTTGGCAGAGCTCATCTAAGGTGCTCTCTAGAGAAAAGTAAATCTCAATTCTTAGACTTTACGTACTTCCTATACAATCTTATGGAAAGTCCATCCTGATGTCATGTTGTATAAATACAGGAGATAAGAAGATATTATCTTAATTGAAGTTCGCCTTCTCTACTCAGACTACCCAAACTGGAAGCTAACCTCGCTAACTTTCATTCAGCCGGAAGCATTCGGGGCCTCATAAGAATTATAACAGAATGCAAAGACTAAGCTTCAAGCAAACTCAACTTTAAATTGCTAAGCATACGTTTGAAACCCAAGGTCGAGACTTTGGTTTCATCAGACAGGCCTGGCCCTGTGCTAAGTAATATTCATAGAAGAATAAATATCACCCAGAAACAGTTCTTCCTGTGAATTCAGATGAGATGAAGATCCCATGGGCCAGGATCAGCATATATGTGAAAGGAAACAGGGCAGATGCCCCTGAGTGTGCTATGAAAGGATCTACCCTCTATCCCCAGACCTAGTTCTGGAGGACCACAGAACTCTCTATTTGTTAAGGTAATACTTGCTGCTATCACCAAATTTTGAAGGCTTACCGCAGTAGTATTTTATTTTTTATTTTTTATTTTTTATATGCAAGTGTCCAAGAAGGTTGGTCTGATCGGTAGGCAGCTGTTGTCCATCTGATGACTCATGTACTCCAGCTCCTCCCAACTTCCTCAATTCCTTGGAAACTTAGCATCCAACAGGCAGAAGAAAAAAAGAGAAGGTGAGAAAGCCACCCCCACTTTTTATAAACCCTGCTATAGAAATGGCATACGTCACCTCTACTCTCATTCAATTGGCAAGAACTATCTGAATTACATACCCGCAACTTGATGCAAAAACTTGGAAATACAGCCCCTGGCTACACAGTCTAGACGCGGCAATTATTCCATACTGTGGAAGGAGAAGCATGCCATTTTGGTGGAAAGCTGGCCATTTCCGCCACTAATTACCATGTAGGTTTGGGCTACAGGACAAAATCAACATGCACCCCATTTCCCATCTGTGGTTCTGAAAAGTGGCAAGATTTGAGGGGATTCTGCACGCTAAAATGATGAAGGAGCAGTCAAGAAGAAATGTAGCTTGAGTAGTCACAGAAGTTCAAAGACATCCCCTACCCAGCACTCCCTCATTGGCACCCTCCTTGGAAGTCTGCTGTGCCTCCAGAGCGGTATGGGAGAGCACAGGAACTTTTCTTGTGTACCTGCAGAGCCTCTTCCAGAACAGCACGACGGTATTAGAAAGAAAGTTGGCAGATGTGAAGGGGACCCCGGAGTAGGATGAAGGGAAGCCACGGAGTGCTACCGTGAGGCATACATGGGGTGGAGGTGGGGGTGGGGCGTGGGAATGTAGCAGGCTGAGCCGATGCCAGCAAAGTAGGAAACGGTGAGTCAAGACGAGGTGGCCCTTGCCCTCAGTGCCCTGACACTAAGTAAACTTCCCAAGACTTAGAAATCCACAAAAGAGGAAGAACAATTCTGGATTGACTGAGTCTACCTTGAATCGAGTATGTTTAACTGTTAGAAATTAAGTGATTCTGCTACCAGACAGAATGGGGCTCAAGCTAAAAATTAAATGCAATTAAATGAAATTACTTATTTTGAGGAGCATACCCAAGATTATGATTTGAGAGTTAGTTGCTACTACGTGTGTAATCAATTGTCTTAGTCTGGTTGCATACTCCCCAAACAATTCCAAATTTTTAATTTTCTTACCATGTTCCACTGTCTACTGAGTAAACACGGGAGTCAAACTGTACATGAGTATCCTATTTATATTTTGTATGTAACAAAGCACCATATTTATCATGCCACATATCACGTAACATAAGTTGTCATATTTATATTTTTACATAGTGTGATGGTTAGTTTTACGTGTCAACCTGACTGATAAAATTATCAGTGTAATTTTAAGGGATAATAACTAAGGGATGCACAGTTAGCTGGTAAGACGTTATTTCTGGCTGCGTCTGTGATGATGTCTCTGGAACAGATTAACATTTGAATCTGTAGACAGATCACCCTCACGGATGTGTGCATCGATTAATCCTTGAGAGTCTGAATAGACAAAAAAGGTAGGGGAAGGGCAAGTTCACTCTTTCTGCTTTAGCTGGGACACTCATCTTCTTCTGCCTTGGACATCGGTGCTTCTGGTTCTCAGGCTTGGAACTCGGACCTGGACCCATACCTTTACCCGATCCCCCAGTCTCAGGCTTTTGGACTTAGACTCAATAACACCACCAGCTTTTCTTGGTGTCCAGTTTGCATATGGCAGATCAAGGGACGCCTCTGTTTCCATAACTGTATGAGCCAATTATAATAAATCTCTCTGTCTCTCTGTCTCTCTCCCTATATGCATATACATACACACATAAATCTACCATTTGGGTCTGTTTCTCTGGAGGACCCTGATAAACATAGTTTTAGTTATATATTTCTCTATTAGTTAAATAATTAAATGCATTTTTTCCTTTTTTGCTTTTATTTACACACAAACATATTCACTCGCCAAGCTGTTTTTAAAACTAAAGCTCTAAACCCTGTCCTATCATAGGAGAACCAGGAGTACTTTGAAATTAACCAGTACCTCCCTGCCCCCCCCCATCCTTACGGTAAGATTGAGGAGGGGAACTGCTTTTGGGGAGTTTTGTTTGGGGAGGGTCCCCATTTTAGGTTTATTAAATGTACTTTTTTAAATTTTTTTTTTAATTTTTTTTTCAACATTTATTTATTTTTTGGACAGAGAGAGACAGAGCATGAACGGGGGAGGGGCAGAGAGAGAGGGAGACACAGAATCGGAAACAGGCTCCAGGCTCTGAGCCATCAGCCCAGAGCCCGACGCGGGGCTCGAACTCACGGACCGCAAGATCGTGACCTGGCTGAAGTCGGACGCTTAACCGACTGCGCCACCCAGGCGCCCCAAGTACTTTTAATAGAATAGCTATTATGTTCCAGGCAGTGTTCTAGATTCTGGGGATACAGCTATGAATAAAGGAGACAAAGGCCCCTGCCATCCTGTTTACCTTCTAGTAAATAAGCAGAATTTATATCTAGTAAATAAAAACAAACAAAACAAATAAGTAAAGTATGAAATTGCATCAGATGGTGCTACAGAAAAAAAGCAGAGAAGGGAAAGCAGTGAGAATGGGGTGGGGTGGGGGAGACATGGAATTTTAAACAGGGACATGAGTCCCTGGCATTTGTGAAATGGGCCATAAGAGGTGAGGGATCCAGTTGTGAAGACAAGTAATGACAAGGGCCCTGGGAGAAAGAACATGTCTGGTGTGTCTGAAGAAGATCGTGGGGGTCAGAGTGGCCCAAGCACAGTGTGCAAGGGGTAGGGTAGAAGGATGTTCGCTCAGAAAGGTAATACGGAGGAATGCAGACAGGCAGAAAGACTCTTGTTGGCTCTTGAATGCCTGGAATGACGTTCCTGTTGCCTTCGTCGGGCTTATGAATTTAGTTAATGTGAGTCTGCCTCAGAAGACGTTCTTCTCAAGGTGTAGCCAAAATTGGGTTTCTGAGTCTGCATGGCTGTGGTGCTCAGGCTTTTGATTATGGTGACCTTCACACAGCGCCGCCAGCCTGTGAGACACCTGGGAAGCTTCGTGTTGCCAGGGAATAGTTTGCTCAGGTCATGATCTCACAGTTCATGAGCTTGAGCCCCCGATGAGGCTCTGTGCTGAGAGCAGGGAGCCTGGAGCCAGAGTTCTCTCGCCCTCCCTTTCTGCCCCTCCCCCGCTTACAGGAGCGCTCACATGCTCTTCATTATAAATAAATAAACTTGAAAAAAACGAACACAAACTAGGTGAGGGGGATTGGTTACTTTTTTTTTTTAATTTTTTTTTTAATGTTTATTTATTTTTGAGACAGAGAGAGACAGAGCATGAACGGGGGAGGGGCAGAGAGAGAGGGAGACACAGAATCAGAAGCAGGCTCCAGGCTCTGAGCCATCAGCCCAGAGCCTGACGCGCGGCTCGAACCCACGAGCTGTGAGATCGTCGAGCTGTGAGATCGTGACCTGAGCCGAAGACGGACGCTCAACCGACTGAGCCACCCAGGCGCCCCTGTTACTTTTTGATACTCCTATGATATCTTTTTTTTTTTTTTAACTTCTTTTTCCTTTCCTGTTTCCCTTGGCTCTAACTGTGAACACATTTAACCTGCATAAAAATACTGGGGAGACAAAAAGAAAGGAAGTTCCTGCAGGTGATTTGTGACCCTCCCCAGTAGTCTGGCTTCGCCTGAGCACGCAGCTGAGGGTCCCAGGAATACAGCCAGATCCACAGGCTCAGGGAAACCCAGGAGCTATGCTCCCAGCACTTCCCAGATGCCTCCCTGCTTCTTGCTCTCTCTGCCCCACTCTCCACCCTGTAGAGCTGTATAATTCCAGCTGGTCACCCAGGGCCACATCGCAGGGCAGATGCAAAGGCATGGACCAACAGGAAGATTTCCTTCTAGCCTTCAGATTGAAAAAGCTGAGTATATCATATTCTATTACTTGATTGTGTTGCTTTTCTTACAACTTTGCCAATTCTATGGAATAAGTGCTTCCAGTTATAGGTAATATCACAGTTATTATCCCATTTGCAATTTAACAGATTCCCATTCATAATTTCAGCCCCTGTGGAATAATTATTTAGCACCGTTCTTTTCTTTTAACTCAATTTTTAAAATTTTTGGTTTTTTTTAATGCTTATGTATTTTGAGAGAAAGAAAGCACAAGCAGAGGAGGGGCAGAAAGAGAGAGAGAGAGAGAGAGAGAGAGAGAGAGAATCCCAAGCAGACTCCATGCTGTCAGCACAGAGCCGGCTGTGGGGCTCGAACTCACAAACTATGAGATCATGACCCGAGCATGAAATCAAGAGTCAGACACTTAACCGACAGAGCCACCCAGGCACCTTTTAGCGTCATCCTTTGTATTTTAAATCATAGACCTCTTTCTCCCTTATTTTATCTGTTAGTCATATTGAATAAAGGCTCTTAGTTAAGCATATTAGCTTTTAGCCTGGATATCTCCTAACAAATGAGAGTAATGTGTTAGTTTGGAAAGAATCTTGTTTTCATTTTAGTAACCTATTCATAAATGCTCCTTTCCAAACAACAGTAAAATATAGGCAACATATTAAACACTTTTCTTAAAGTTCGTACTAGAGTAGAGTTGAAGTTGAGACTGTCAGTGTGATGGCCAGCATATACGATATATTGGGGAGCTTTGACCTTTCATATAGCATAGGACACAAATCTGCAGACAGACTGAGGGCTAAATCTTGGTTTTCCTTCTTAGGAGAATCACACAATTTCTGTATACAATATTATATTTCTTTTTTTTTTATTTTTTTTATTTTTGGGACAGAGAGAGACAGAGCATGAACGAGGGAGGGGCAGAGAGAGAGGGAGACACAGAATCGGAAACAGGCTCCAGGCTCTGAGCCATCAGCCCAGAGCCCGACGCGGGGCTCGAACTCACGGACCGCGAGATCGTGACCTGGCTGAAGTCGGACGCTTAACCGACTGCGCCACCCAGGCGCCCCTACAATATTATATTTCTAAAGTGAGTGCCAACCAGCCTTGATAAAAAGATCCCAAAGCAGACTTATTTTCCGAAATGCACTCTTCTTTTTTTATAAGCTTCTAATGTAGGGGCACCTGGGTGGCTTAGTCGGTTGAGCGTCCGACTTGGGCTCAGGTCATGATCACGCGGTTTGTGGGTTCGAGCCCCGCGTCAGGCTCTGTGCTGACAGCTCAGAGCCTGGAGCCTGCTTCAGATTCTGTGTCCCCTTCTCTCTCTGCCCCACTCCTGCTTGTGCTCTGTCTCTCTCTGTCTTTCAAAAATGAATAAACATAAAAAAAAATGAAATCTATAATCTTCTAATGTAGAAGGCAATCTGGTTATCTAATGAATATTAATGAAATTCATTTCTTTATATTCTTTATAAAACTGTGTATGTTGGGATGAGTTCTTAAACCTCTACTTACATTCTAGGTTAAATCTTGCCGCATAAAGAACTGCCTCCTTTCGTGAACAAATGTGCCAAATCAGCTTGGTTCTGCTTGATGGTTCTCACACCTTTAGTGTTCTTAAGACAACATTTTTATGTTGCCAGATGTAACCCAGATGGTACGTATTAATTTATATATGGATATTGGAAAAATATATGGTTTCCATCTGAGGTCTTTTAAGTATGAGTTTTAAATTGATGTGAACATTGCTTTTTCCTTTTTTTTTCAACTTGCACAGTCAAAATATGGTTCCCAGGTGAATGAACGCTTATCTGTTTCATTTGGCATCACTCTCTATTTCTGAGCCATGACTTCTGAATGAATGTGTGTCTTTTGAAGACTTGGTTGCAACTGGCTGAAAAGCAATGAGATAGTGTCAAGTAAGTATCATTACGTTGAAAGACAGCGCTGATAAGATAAATTTAGAACATCTTTCATCTCATTTTCAATATGAACAACTGTTCTATAGTCTTGCCCGCAGACACACATGTGTGATAACGTTTAGACATTTTAATCCTTTAGTCTCTCCTGTTTTGATAAATATTAGACATAAGGTGGTCCTGAAACACCATCCTGAAATCTGTAGGATTTCAGACAACATAGTTCATCATAAGCTCATTATGAAACTATTTACAAAATAAATTATAGAGCCATCTCAATAGACAAATCTGAGATTTCTGCCTCCTGTAGTCCTTCCCTTCATTCCAGGAGGAGTCTGAAGGCGCTTTGTTCAAGAGAAACAAAGTGCGTGAACATTCTGTGGTGGCCCTTGGAGTATATCGTTCAGAAGAGATCTGATAAACACGGTCAGAGGAAAAAACCTACTCTCTTCACATTTCTCTTCCTCTCCTTCTGCTTTAGCCTATTATTTCTTGACAGGTATCAACATTTATACCCTCTTTGTGTATCTAGCATGTGGTTGGATAAATGGATACATTTTAGTGGCCAGGATATGGTTCACAACATATAGTATTAGTATGCTGACATATCCACTTACCTATCCAAAATAATACAGGAATATCAAGTTAAAGCATGCCTCTGGATATAGATCAGAGGTCAGGGTAGCAGCCATCACCAGCCTGCCTTCTCCCTCAGCCTTCTGCTGTGAAACCTAGAGAATTAACTTAGAGAATTAAGAATTTGGCTTTCCTTATTATTTTTATTATTTCTTTTCATTTTTTTAATGTTTATTTTTGAGAGAGAGACAGAGACAGAGCATGAGTGGGGGAGGAGAAGAGACAGAGGGAGACACAGAATCTGAAGCAGGTCCCAGAATCTGAGCTGTCAGCACAGAGCCTGACGTGGGGCTCGAACCCACGCACCATAAGATCATGACCTGAGGCAAAGTTGGACGTTTAACGGACTGAGCCACCTAGGCGCCCCATTCCTTATTATTTTTAGATACAAATTAGGATGTTTAAAACCTCCAGAAAGTGTGGTCACTGAGTCAAAGGAAGAAAGGAAGGTAAGAAAATGGAAGAACTACAAAACAGGGCACATATATTCCTGAAAGTAATTAAGTGTTCACCTACATATCCAGATCCAGTATGTACAAGGCTGCTCAGACAAGAGTCATCCATTCTTGCAATGCTTAACATTCCCTTTTACAGTTGCATAAAAACCCAAGGACACAATCTCCCAGCACTTCTCATAATTCAGAGTCTTGAGGTACTAAAGCTCCACCCCCTGCATTCTTGGTGTAGAGAACACAGGCTATATAAGGACAAAGCAATGCTGTGGTGCATGCAGAAAAGAAGAGCATATTCTTTATATCCATCCAGTGTCACATGTTGTCACACAGCAGAAAAAGCCACAACTCTCAGGTTTCTTTGAATCCTTCTAGGTGAAAACAGTCCCTCCAATTCCAGCCTATTGAGGGCCTCAGCTCAGAACGTGGGGACATACAGGTCCAGAAGCCACCATCTGGGGTAGACACACAACTTCCCTCGCATCCCAATCTCTCTGTCCTCAACCATCCTGAGGTAGGCAGATAAGATTGGCCCCAGTAAGGCCTTCCTCCTGTTATTCATGCCCAAATGTCATACCTTCCCTTTGGGTGAGGGCTAGACATAATGGTCTATGTCTAGCCAATAGAACACCTTACAGGTAATGGGATGCCACTTCCATGTTGAGGCTGTAAAATGTTGTGACCTCCAATTTGCTAGCAGATTTTATTGTTTTCTTGGCTTGCAACTTTGATGAAACAAGTCGCCATGCGGAGAGGCCTACATGGCAGGAAATTAGATGACCTGTGGCCAATAGCCAGTGAGGAACTAAAGTCCTCAGTCTATCAGCCCTTTAGGAACTGAATCTTGCCCATGACCACTGAACCGACAAACACATCTCTCCTCTGTTGAGCCTTCAGATGAAACCTCACCCCGGGCTGACACTTTAATTGCAGGTTTGTGGAAACTGAAGCAGAAGACCCTAGAAGCTGTGTCCGAATTTCGGACCCACGGTAACTGTGAGATAGTGTGCGTGTACTGTTTTAAACCTCTCAATTTGTGATAGTTTGTTACATAGCAATAGATAAAAATAATGCCTCCCAGTGGAATACTTCCCAAATCCCTCTTCCTCTTGTCAGTCAAATCCTGGCAGCCTGGCTCACCAATTACCATAGCTCAGCTCAGGCTCCAAATGAGACCTTGTAACAATCCACCCATCAGCTTCTTCCCCAGAGGGAGGACTGTGAGAGACATTTTGTGTTATCTGTGGGTTTTATTTATCCATACCCTCCTATTCTCAAGAATAACCAAGAGTTAACTGCAACAGTCATCTTATATCTTTAACTTATGGCAGGAATATAGTCACAGATTTGAAAGCATCAGGTCACAGAACAAAGACATTGCATAAAAGTGTAGATGTTGCACTTCTTAAGGCTACTTTATGTTATGTCACTTTCTTTCCAGATAAAGGATCGTTTCGTTAAAGTGGCATCTTCAGCCTAGAGATTTAAGATATTCACAAGGATTAAGTAATTACCTTGTCATCACTAGAGAAACCCAATGGTTACATTTACACTGGTAAAATGTGCCCTGCTATTTAAACTGGACAACATACATGTAGGATACAACTGACTTTTTTTTTTCCTCCCTACATTGTCTAAAAGACATCTTTTTCAACGCCAACATTGATTTCCAGGGTCCAACATAAACCTCCGGGGCTATCCCTGTTGACAGCAACAGAAAATCCACCACTGATCTTACTACTCTGAAGAGGGGAACTGCACGTGCAGCCATGAATAGAAGAGGGTGGAAACATCCGGGGCGGAGTATTGGCTGCTGATGTGGACCTTTCGTGTCTACTCCGCCTTCCACGCACTGCCTCCAGATAGTATGATTTGGCAACAAGAAAAGCAACAGTTTAATGGAAGTAATGAAAACTCTGTCTCCTACATTATTTTTATTCCCTTTCCCCACAAATGAGAAAACTGGCAGTTTTGCTGACAGTTGAATAATGCACTTCATTTTGCTAGTGTTTTCAATGACTTTCTCAGTTTCTTGTTTAATAAATCAATGCCAAAAGAAAACTTGGAGGTAAACAGATTTTAATTGAATCTTTGTGATGTTTAATATCTGGGAATTTGGAAAATGTCGAATTATGAATAATTTGGGAGGAGCTTATTTTGTTTGAATATCTGGCATTGAGTATTATAACAGCTTTCTGATGGGAAGACAAACATTTAAGGAGCTCTCTTTGTGGGTTCTCTACAACATTTGGGAAACATTTGGGGGACATTTGGGGAAAATTCTGCTTTTTATTTCTCCTAACTGGCCTTATAAGTAATTCTTTTGATAAGAATGAGGATATTGGGACTTAGAATTAATAATGTATCACTAATTTGCCCATCAGTATACTTGGTTCCTTTGATTGTTGCTTGAGATTTGGATTTTACCTGTTTTGAAAGAGTTGCTTATTCAGCCAGTGGTTAGAAGGTCAGAAGCCTAGAAGCCCTCATATATATTGTAGCATGTAACACTCACAACAATACCTATGCAAGAGATCGGGTATCCTAGCCCTTTCCTAATGCTCATACTTCACGAAAAACAAAAGGGCACAAGAAGAAGAGGTGTTTAACACATGGATCTTAGATATAAAGAATATTTTCTTCTTTTTAAATTTTTTTTGACATTTATTCATTTTTGAGAGACAGAGCGTGAGCAGGGGAGGGGCAGAGAGAGAGAGGGAGACACAGAATCTGAAGCAGGTTCCAGGCTCTGAGCTGTCAGCACAGAGCCCGAAGCGGGGCTCAAATTCCCAAACCATGAGCTCATGACCTGAGCTAAAGTTGGACGCTTAACTGACTGAGCCACCAGTTGCCTCTATAAAGGATATTTTCATAAAGCAAACATAGTCTTGATGAAAGTGCGATTCTGTTTGTCCCAGTAGCAAAGTTAACTCAAAGCACGTTCTCACAATTCAAGACAACAACAAAAGGTGTGCTTTACATGTGGCACCCCTCCCTGACTTATAGTCACTAAAGCTACCACGTATCCTCACTCAAGAAGCCATTATCTAAAGAAGAAAGATGCAAGGTTAGAAATTAAGTTCGGTGTTTTTATTTTTTTTCGTTATTTTGAGAGATTTGTGAAAATGTGTGCAAAGGCTTGTACAGAGTTTGTTGAAAGAAAAAAAGTGGAACAGGAATGTACATTAGATGGTAGGTTTTATTATTGTGGTAAATTATATATTCCAAAAATAACACGACCATATTTCCAACGCTACATGCTCTTCTCTCTAGGTAACCCCCAATGAGAGGTGGGTCTACTTTTCCTCCCCTCCTATCTGAGTAGGCTCCTGACTGTGACAGAAGCTACGATGTCTCAACTTCAAGGCTGCTCATAAGATGAGTACAGAGCTTACAGCTTCTGCACAGTTTTACGGAGGAGCTTACTCTTGGAACATAGCCTCCATGCCATGAGGCATCTCAGGCGCCATATGAAGTGGCCCATGTGGAGAAAACCCAATGTGCATACTCCACATTTTCATCCGAGGTTCCAGCCATCAGCAAGCCCCCACCAGAGATGAATGGTGAGCCTCCAGATGATTCTAGCCCCCAGCTGGCAAGGTATCCCCAGCCACTCACCCCAGCCGATGCTGCATGAAACAGAGACAAGTTGTTGGTGTTGTCCTGTCTAAATTGCTGATTTTGGAACAAAATTCATGATTGGGTGATTTGTTTCACAGTAATAGGTAACTGGCACAAGTATTGTCTCCGTTTTCCAGATGAGGCACTGAAGTTCATAGTGAATAAGGAATTTGACTAATGATACAAAACTTGTGAACTATAGAGCTTGATCCCAAGTTTTGTCCACTTTCCGTGTGTGTGTGTGTGTGTGTGTGTGTGTGTATACAAAATATAGTGTGATATATATACATAGTGTTCCTGAATAACTATTTGATGGAATTGAAAGTTGGCCTTTGAAAGTAACTGCTGTCTCTCAGGTTCATCTACAGATCTTTACACTTACATCTCTGCTGGGAAGTTACAAGGTCATGGTTAAGATGGTTCCATGGCTTTGAGAACAAAGAAAATATTTTCAGACCACCATGGTGATGAAGCAGTCTCTCGTTTCAAGGTTCATATTGCTTCTAAGTTCATCTGGACTAGATCTTCTTTTGCTCTCATTCCTTAGGATGTCTGCTTGACTTACGGCATCATTGAGTTAAAAAAAATAAATGCTGAACACCTGATTAATTAACTCTGCTGCTATTAGAAAGAAACAGTGGAAATACGGATAGAAAAGGAACTACTTCGCATCTCACTTGCGGTCTCTGTATACACATTGATTCCACTCGTATTTGACTTCTAATACTGCACAATTTGCAAATTGTAACCTTGCCGAACATTTACACCTGTGCCTTGTTCTTTTTCTAATCATCATAGGTATTATTACAGGAGAATGGGGACAGCTACGAAAGTGTTTCCCAGAGGACTTAAAGGAAGACCGAAGGGCAAATGGCATGTTAGAATATACAAAGGTAAGAACGCTCCCTGGCACTCCCTTCACCCCCCTGCCAGATTTCTCATAGGCTTTACACTCGAAACCTTATTTCTTAAAAAGTCATCTATTATAATTCTTATTTTTCTTCTTATGTGTCAACTAATAATTAAACATCCATTTGATATATGCAATTGTAATAAAAGTAAGAGTATAATCAAAAGCTCCTATGGGATAGTAAGTAAGACAGAGGCAAAAAGCAGGCGATGGAACTTTTCAATGACCAAATAAAGGTATGGATGCTAGATGGATTGGCTTTCAGGTGCTGGCTGTGTCTCTCATGGGACAGTGAGAAGCCAACTTTCTATCACTCTGGATCTTGTCTTCCAACACTCGTTAGAAAGATGGCTTGAAAAATTCTGATCACTTCAGGATATAACACGACTGATAATATAGCTGGTGGTAAGATTGGATAATGGAACCTGAGCAAAACTCTGTATTTGAAACATCTTCTATCAAGTGCAGCAGCTTGGGACAATTTTTTATAGTATACCACGATATATTAAGTACCACTATTTGTCTTCTCTGAATGCTATTTTGAGCTGGGTACAGATGGTATGATTCCATGAGAAAAGGAAGATGCGAAGCTGTTACTGGGTATGTCCTACTTCTAAGCAGTTGATCAATATTTCCTCACGTCACACCAAAGCCCAGTGAGGTAGATGTTTTTGTCCATTGCCAGCCAAGGAAACGGATTTCTGAAGTTAAAAGACTAAACCAAATCCACCAGCTACGATGCAGCAGAAGCAGGCTTCCAAACTCTCTTATGTCAAGTTTCCCGCTCTTGCCATCAGCCCATAATTCTCTAAACAGCCACGTATGTGGGAGCAGTTGTCAGTGGAGAGGGCACATCGAAGGCATCCTGCATGCCCTGCCACTGCCATTTGGTCACCTGTGTGGCACAGTCTTTGGGGCATCCGTTTTCCAGTCTCTAAAATGGGAACAATTTCTGCTGTGCATTTAAAGATTACATAGTGCCTTACAGAGCGTGCTGTAAGTTGTAGCTGTCATTATTTCGTGATGTGAAGAATTTAGCTTTGCAGTCTGCTCCCAATAACTCGTGGGAGGAAACAAAGAACCAAGTTATTTATGCTTTAGTCACCATGGCACTGTAGGCCTCTTCCTAAAACAATTGTGATTTTTCTTGAGACTTTCTTGTCCCTTTAGGTTTTTTTTTTCCTTCAAAGCACCTGACAGACATGAGTCAACTCATTTCTCCTTTTTCTTCTGATTAGTTTTCATTGCCCTCCTTGTCAAGTTGCCTTTAATAATTTATCAATTATGCCCGATCAGGCCTGCGTGGCTGGCAGAGCTAAGCTCTCAAAAAAAGCAGGAACAGATGTCAAAAATGCACTTGTTTTCTTTTTTTTGCCAAATGCCAGGAAAGAACGGCACCGTTCTGCTCGCCTGCCCCTTTTACTGGTGAGTAGTGCAAAATGGCTCACACGGCATCTGCTTTTGTAAAGACCCGCTAGCATTGCCTACATCTGGCCAGATGTTGTTGCACACACGCAAATATCTGTAGGGCTGGAAGTGAACACCCTCTCCTGGGATGCCAAATCTAGAGCTGGTTTTTTATCCACTTTGTCCCGGGGCCCGGGGAAATGGCGAAGCAATGGTAGCATGGACCAGAACAAAAGATCTAGTCTTCTTTTGACTCCATGCCCTGGGTAAATTGACTGCCATTTTAATGACAGAGCTATGAGATGAAAAATGTAGTTTAAGCCCTCGAGCTGCGCCCTTGACGTTAGGAAGGGTGGGAAGGGACAGTCCATTAGCCCCCATCAAACCCACATCAAGATAACCAAGCCCGCATCAAGATCCCAGAAAACAAAGTGAAAGAATTTACTTTTTTGCCCAGGAAACCTATGGATCCTTATTGATTTCAGAGTAAGGGGAGTCCTTCCCTGGGGCCCATCTCTCTTCTGTACCACCACCACCTTCCTTAAAACTCCCCCACCTCTCTGCGTGTCCTTTATTATCCCACTTCTTTCTTTTGGCTTTTGAAGAGAGCTCTCAGTTATTTACTTCCATTCAGTTTCCCCTCTAGTGAAGCTCAGATGGATGGGGTGGGGAGCTCATTTCAGATCATATACCTACAAGGAAAGGGTGGAGAAAAGTTGCCCTACGTGGTCCAGTATTGGGGTGAAGCATCTATAAGACCAAAGGTTTTCCTCATTAAGATAAGCCATCTCCAAACACAGCTTAGGCACATGTAGGGAAGTATTCCAATCTCTTCATGAGTGTCCTAATTTTATCTGGGCCAGCCCCCAAAGGGGCATGACCATGTCCTAGGCCCTAGGAGGGAATGACAAAAATTCTGTCATACACTATAGAAATGATGAATTCGAGGGACGCCTGGGTGGCTCAGTCGGTTAAGCATCAAACTTCGACTCAGGTCATTATCTCACACTTTGTGAGTTCAAGCCCCATATTGGGTTTGCTGCTGTCAGCACGGAGCCTGCTTTGGATCATCCGTCCCCATCTCTCTGCCCCTTCCCCTCCCTCTCAAAAATAAACATTAAAAAAATATTTTTTTTAAATAAATGATGATTTCAAGTAATGCTGGTATCCTTCTTCCTCTTCCTGTGATAACATTTATCTCTAGACTTGCCCTGTGGTAGCAGGTCTAGATTGACAAATGGTGCATCATCAAATAACCTATGTAAGACAGTCACTTAGCATTACGTTGTAGGGCTGGGGTTGCAAACATTTTTTCTGTAAAGGACCAGATATGAAATATTTTCAGCTTTGCAGGACATACGGTCTTTGTCACAACGACTCAAATCTGCAGTGGTAGCATGACGGCAGCATAGATAATACAGAAATGAATGGGTATCTCTGTATTCCAATAAAGCTTTATTAACAAAAATAGGTGACAGGCTGGATTTGGCCCATGGGTCATCATTTGCCCACCCTTATTGTAGAAAATAGAAGTAAATATAACAGCTATCTCTCTGTGGTCCAGTGACGAATATTTTACTCTGCCCCTTCTCTGGACACTTTCTTCCAAGACTAGAATTTTCACTTCTGCCCACTTTTTTTTAAATCTCAAAAGAGACCATATATGTTTATTTAATAAACATATATCCAGAAATGACCAAGGAATGGAATCACTGTTAGAAATATCTGTTAGGGCAGTGCAGCATGGGGGCTGAGCCCTTACTCCCAAAGTCAACTGCCTGGGCTTAATCCTTCACTCTACCACTGTGGAGCGGCATTTTTCAAGCTTGCTGTGCCTCAGTTCTCTCACTTTTAAAGAGGGATATTGGTAGTAAAAATAATGCCTACCTCATAGGGTTGTTGGGCGGATTAAATAATTTAACATTTGTAGAACCTTCGGGCAAGATCAGCAACATGGTAAGGTGTTAAATAACCATTTATGAAATTAAAAAGACATACAAATATGACAGCATTACGAGAGAGGATCTGATGCCAAATATTAGCATTGGAGATGGAAAAAGGAGGTAGTTATGAGACGTGATAAAGAGGTATATCTAAAAAAAGTTTGTTACCAATTAAATGAGAATGATGTTTCCTTAGAGAGGGTTGAGAATCTCAGCAGAGAAGTTTTATGGTTTGGCCATTTGGGTGAATGGTGGTAAGGTCTCTGGACAGAGAATCCCAATGAAGAAGCAGAGTTGAGAAAAGGTACCAGAAAGATAAGTAACTTGAGCTTTAGTGAGGTCATTGAGCTGATGAATCAGCCAACCCTACTTTGTCTGTTCTTTAACAGAAAATAACAAAATTTTCCATAAAGTATAAGGCAAATTGAGTACGTCATTTTTTTTATTACAGCCCAAATCATCTTTAAAAATACATATAGAAAACCGATACTGTGGGCAATATGAAGCTTTCATGACACTGAGAAGGCAAGTGTGAACAGAAAAAGAGCTTATGAGACTGGACAGACAGGAATAACAATGCAAAGGTATGGGCCTGATTCCTGACCTTCTGGTCCAATCCCCACCTGCTAACTTCACCTCAGCATTTGTCCCTGGAAGCCCATGTACTTTTTTTTGTTGCATCCTGTTGTAAGCCCCCTCTTCCTGGAATTAATTTCGGTAGGATTAGACTCCTAGCAGAGGGTCTTAAATTTCACTTAAAAAAAATGTTTATTTACTTTTGAGAGAGAGAGAGAGAGAGAGACAGAGTGTGAGTGGGGGAGGTGCAGAGAGAGAAGGAGACACAGAATCTGAAGCAGGCTCCAGGCTCTGCACTGTCAGCACAGAGCCCGACGCGGGGCTCGAACTCATGGACCGCAAGATCATGACCTGAGCTAAAGCTGGATGCTTAACCAACTGAGCCATCAAGCACCCTTTATTTTTTTTATTTTTTTTAATTTTTTTTAACTTTATTTATTTTTGAGACAGAGAGAGACAGAGCATGAACAGGGGAGGGGCAGAGAGAGAGGGAGACACAGAATCTGAAACAGGCTCCAGGCTCTGAGCTGTCAGCACAGAGCCCGACGCGGGGCTCGAACTCACGGACGATGAGATCATGACCTGAGCCAAAGTCGGACACTTAACTGACCAAGCCGCCCAGGCGCCCCTCAAGCACCCTTTAAATTTCACTTTTAAACACAGTGTGAATTTGATGGACCTCTGTGTCTCTCAAAGAGGTAATGTCTAACTGTGACTGACTTATTTCACTTAGCATAATACTTTCTAGCTCCATATATGTCATTGCAAATGGCAAGATTTCATTCTTTTATGTGGCTGAGTAATATTCGTTTGTATTTTTTTTTACTACATCTTCTTTATTCAGTCAGAGAAAGAGAGATACGTATGATTTCACTCTTATGTGGAATTTAAGAAACAAATGAGCAAAAGGAAAAAAATAAGGGGGGGGGAGCAAACCAAGAGACAAACTCTTTACTGTAGAGAATAAATTGATGATTACCAGAGGGGAGGAGGTGAGGACATGGGTGAACTACGTGATGGGGATTAAGGAGTGCACTTGTGATGAGCACTGCGTGATGTATAGAAGTATTGAGTCACTATATTCACTGTATAGTTTCAGTACACCTGAAATTAACATTATACTTTTTATTAACGAACTGGACTTTAAATAAAAGCTAAAAAAAAAAGAGGTAATGGTTAATTTGAAGTTAAATATTCACATCTCAGTCAGAGACACTCATAAGAGAATCATTAACATGTCTAGCCATAGAAATTGATGGAATTGTCTAGTTAGGTTATAATACTGGAAGGAAAGAGAGCTAGGAACAAACAGGAATACTGGAATTTAAGGCAGTATTTGAGTGAACGGTCCTCAAAGGGGTAGCATGAGGGAATTAGAATGAAAATCATCTTGGGGCATCTGGGTGGCTCAGTCGGTTAAGCATCCAGCTTTGGCTCAGATCATGATCTCATGGTCCATGAGTTTGAATTCTGCATCAGGCTCTGTGCTGACAGCTCAGAGCCTGGAGCCTGCTTCTGATTCTGTGTCTCCCTCTCTCTCTGTGTCTCTCCCCCACTCATGCTCTGTCTCTCTGTCTCTCAAAAATGAATTTAAAAAGATTTTTTTAGCAATCCCTATCAAAATAACACCAGAATTCTTCACAGAGCTAGAACAAATAATCCTAAAATTTGTATGGAACCAGAAAAGACCCTGAATAGCCAAAGCAATCTTGAAAAAGAAAACCAAATCTGGAGGCATCACAATCCCAGACTTCAAGCTGTATTACAAAGTTGTAATCATTAAGACAGTAGGGTACTGGCACAAAAACAGACACTCAGAAAAATGGAACAGAATAGAGAACCCAGAAATGGACCCACAAACATATGGCCACCTAATCTTTGACAAAGCAGGAAAGAATATCCAGTGGAATAAAGACAGTCCCTTCAGCAAGTGGTGCTGGGAAAACTGGACAGCGACATGCAAAAAAATGAACCTGGACCACTTTCTCACACCATACACAAAAATAAAATCAAAACAGATGAAAGACCTCAATGTAAGACAGGAAGCCATCAAAATCCTCGAGGAGAAAGCAGGCAAAAACCTTTTCGACCTCAGCCACACAACTTCTTACTCAACATGTCTCTGGAGGCAAGGGAAACAAAAGCAAAAATGAACTACTGGGACCTCATCAAAATAAAAAGCTTCTGCAAAGCAAAGGAAACAATCAGGAAAACTAAAAGGCAACCGACAGAATGGGAGAAGATATTTGTAAACCACATATCAGATAAAGGGTTAGTATCCAAAATCTAAAAAGAACTTATCAAACTCAATACCCCAAAAAACCCAAATAATCCCATGAAGAAATGGGCAAAAGACATGAAATAGACACTTTTCCAAAGAAGACATCCAGATGGCCAACTGACACATGAAAAACTGCTCAACATCACTCATCATCAGGGAAATACAAATCAAAACCACAATGAGCTATCATCTCACACCTGTCAGAATGGCTAACATTAACAACTCAGGCAACAACAGATGTTGGCGAGGATGTGAAGAAACAGGATCTCTTTTGCATTATTGGTAGGAATACAAACTGGTGCAGCCACTCTGGAAAACAGTATGGAGGTTCCTCAAAAAATTAAAAATAGAACTACCCTATGACCCAGCAATTGGACTACTAGGTATTTATCCAAGGGATACAGGTATGCTGTTTCGAAGGGGCACCCCAATGTTTATAGCAGTGCTATTGACAATAGTCAAGGTATGGAAAGAGCCCAAATGTCCATTGATGGATGAATGGATATAGATGATGTGGTACACACACACACACACACACACACACACACACACAAAGGAGTATTACTTGCCAATCAAAAAGAATGAAATCTTGCCATTTGCAACTACATGGATGGAACTAGAGGGTATTATGCTAAGTGAAATTAGTCAGTCAGAGAAAGACAAAAAACATATGACTTCACTCGTATGAGGACTTTAAGATATGAAACAGATGAACATAAGACAAGGGAAGCAAAAACAATATAAGAACAAGGAGGGGGACAAACCATAAGAGACTCTTAAATATGGAGAACAAACAGAGGGTTACTGGAGGGCTTGTGGGAGGGGGGATGGGCTAAGTGGGTAAGGGGCACTAAGGAATCTACTCCTGAAATCATTGTTGCACTATATGCTAACTAACTTGGATGTAAATTAAAACATAAATACATTAAAAAACACTATAAAAATTTTTTGTAATGAAAATCATCTTGGGGATCTTTTTTTCCCACATACACATGCTACAACCCGCTGGGGCAGTCTAGCCTGCTCTTGAATGCAGGGAAGATCAGCAAAGCACCTAGTGGGCAGAGGGAATAAATAAAAAATACTGAGAAGAAAAAAATCAAAAGGTAGAAGAAGTCCCTACCCCTCTGAGTTCTTTCATCTGAAGCACTTTCTCATAATTTATGGATTCTTATTCTGCACTGCCTTGGTAAGATCTGGGATGGGTGGGGTTCCATCCAGAATGTTCCCTGTGCAGACTCACCTCTTCAGCACAGCCAGTGAGCTCCTTTTGTTCATTTTGGGCCGCTCGCTCACAACACCTGTGTGCAGCTCAAATCTCTCATCTCAAGAGCTGGCGTTAGAACATATTAGGAGGAGATGTATTTTTAAATCCCTTAGAAAATAGCACTGAAAGTAATTGGCTCTTGGATCTCAGTAAAGCTTACTGGTTTGATCTATAAAAATATCCCCCCTCCATTCCCCACCCATCGCCTTATTTTCTCTTCATGTTGGGAAATGATTTTTCATTTTATTTCCTACCTTGTTCTGTGAAGTCCTGTACTGGTTTCACAAATAGGGAAGAAAAGAAAAATCTCTCTATTTGTTTTCTTGCTGCTGCTTAAATATTGATCTTTCAAAATTTGTGAAGGATTGCCTGAGGCCTCCTAGGAAGCCTGACTCGATTGGAATTGTGGCTTTTCTTCTTGTTGCTTTGTATGAGTCACTGGGAATAAGTATTTCTGTTATTTTTGATTATTATTTTAAAAATAACACTAACAGTTTTCGTGGGGCTTAATTTACTACTACGGAGGATGTCACAACTGCTTTAAAAGCTCCCTAGCAGTTATTGCTGTCTCTAAATGCTTGACAGAAGTCCTGTGTAAGCCAACATTTTTTGTGATGCCCAGCATACATTCATTACTGTGATTCACTCTCCAGAACGTATTTACAAATGCTCAAGTTAATGAAAAACTCTTAAATAAATATTTTTCCATAGTTGTTTTTAACATGTCTGTGAGATTCAAGAAAGCTTATATAAGAAGTTCCCTTCGTGACTGTGTGCCCAGGAGGGAAGTCAACTTGTTGGGACAGGTGATGCCTCTAAGGAAAATTCTGCATTAGTCACTTCGGGTTGCTCTAGGAAGCAAAATAAGACTGCACGGTCTCCTCCATATTTCTCTGCTTTAGTTTCTTTAGGAGTAAAGTGCGGATAGCGGTTATGATATATGCAAAACAGATGATGATTCAAAGCAATATTACTTTGGGGTGCCTGAGTGTCTCAGTTGGTTAAGGGCCCTACTCTCGATTTCAGCTCAGGTCACAATCTCACGGTTCACAAGTTCGAGCCCTGCATCAGGCCTTGCACTGACAGCACAGAGCCTGCTTGGGATTCTCCATCTCCCTCTCTCCTTCTGCCCTCTCTCTCTCTCTCAAAATAAATAAACTTAAAAAATAAAACCAAAGTAATATTACTTTAAAAGCAGTTATATAAACAAAAATGGCTTCTGGTGCATAGGCACTGGCTGGTGTTGCTTGGGGTGATACACGTATTCAGAGGACGGCAATTGAAAACTCAGTTCAAGTGGCAGTTGAAAGGGTTGGAAATATTCACTGTTATCCTGGATTCCCAGGACCATGGAGAGAAACCTTCAGTAGGCAAGGGAGTACTGGCTATCTGGAAGGTTAGAATAGGTTACCTGTAAGTTTCTAACCAGTAAAAAGTCCAGCGTGCTCAAGAGACATTTCTTCTCAGTGACAAAAGGGAAGATCTTTCAGATAATTAGGATAACAAGATTAATTGATGCTTCCATAATTTGGAGTGTGGATCTTCTTTTGGTTGAAAATTTCTAATGACTATTCGGTGGTTAGGCTTAATATCCATGTCATGAGCAAAGTCTGCTATAAGACATGACTGGTCTGGAAGGTGGCCAAGCTGATACTAAAGGAAGATGCATTTGGTGGGCATCTAATTCTTTATGTGCATTGGATTTTTGATTTCATCTGATCTTGACGTGTACCTATGTCTATACTCGGCAATGAGCGGAAATTGGAAATTGGCCACTCAATCTACCTTGAAAATGAGAGAAAATTTGTAATCAGAGCATAATTTTGAGTGCTTTCTTTATATAACAATGATAAAGTCTTAATTATGTAAAACAAAGAAATATGAAAATACAAAGAAACACCACTATTGTTTACTGTTTTGTTTGTTTTAAGATGTGGTACATTGTTCAATTTTCTTTTATATCTAAGAATATTTCCCCTCTCTTTCCCTGTCTTTGTACTATGAAAATACTTTTTAAAAATGAAAAAATACTGTAATTAAATTTAAAAAGAAACACTCCAAATAAATGGTTTTGGTCATTCTGATTTTTCTGTGACTCTTAGTCTTAAGGGAAAAAAAATCCCCTGCAAGCCAATAGTTAAGCTCCTTCTTTTTAAAAAACAAAATTTTTTTTAATTTTCATTTATTTTTTGAGAGAGAGATACAGTCCGAGCAGGAGAGGGGTAGAGGGAGAGGGAGACACAGAATCAGAGGCAGGCTCAAGGCTCCAAGCTGTTAGCACAGAGCCTGCCGCGGGGCTTGAACTCACGAACTGTGAGATCATGACCTGCGCCGAAGTCGGGCGCTTTACCGACTGAGCCACCCAGGCGCCCCTTAAGCTCCTTCTTTGGGAGAAATACAAATAGCTTTAGAACCAACCCCAAACTTTCTATAACCTGGCATTTAACATGGCTTTTTCTACAAAAATGTAATAGGCAAGAAAGGAATGAGCCACATCAGATATAGGAAGTTTAGGTTTTAAATTTGGAGAAAGGTGGGAATGGTTCCTGGCTTCTTGCATTTTGAGTTACATTTGACTTCTTCCCCAAAATGCTACCATCATGCTTTCAAAAAATTTCATTTTATCTCTGAGCCTAAGAGTGAAACATTCTTCAGCTAAAAATCCGAACACCTAGGTGTTAATCTTAGAGGCGCATTTGGTCTCCACGTGCTTCTGTTTCTTCAGCTGGAAAACAGGGGTGGGAATCACTCTATGCTTTTCACAGGAAAGGAACACAGAGAGGATAAAAATGAAGCAACTTAAGTGCTAAGAGAGATTCCCTATAAACTCAAGCTATTATGGTTACTTAATATGAGGCTTGTCTCTGGAGGCTATCATCATAGATTGTTTGCCAGCTCAGCCTTAAATATGTCAGGCATCACAGAAAGGGAACTCTGTAAATGAGAAGGTTGGCTGCAGTCACTCCCAGGGGCCTTCTGGCACTGGCACTGTGGGGACTCGTGGCGTAATCAGTTGAACCCGTGTAAAGGAAGTCGGCTCCCCTTCTGCCGCACCCGCCAGCATCATTGAGGTCCGGAGCATCAAGCCAACACCTCCTGCTGAGTAACAAAACGTTTGTGCCACCTGCCATCCTGGGGTAAACAGTCATGTTGCTGCAGAGCATAATCAATGGAGAGGAAGCTTGGGCAGTTTTCCCGTTTCGCCCTCCTTCCGCCTGGGAATATAAGTGACAACTATTGAGCCATCAGAGCAAAAATCTTTAGTGGCCCTGCAGTGCTCCATCTAGAACGGCCTGCAATAATACAGGGTTAGGAAGAATGGCTGATTGTGTTACCTGTCTAGTAAGAAAATGCGGACCTAGTTCATCTGTTATGTTAACTCTACCTCTTACTCTTGTTGGCTTGCACATATTCAACAAACATCATCTGTGATATTCCAGGTTCTGTTCTAGGTTAGCAGAAGGAATCAGAATTGAATCAGGTATAGTCATCTACTCTCAAGGAGTTTACCATCCAGCAAAAGGTGAGAAAACAAGTGCAATATAGAGTCATTACAAGACAAGATAGGTGTGATTACTTGCATATTTATATATGCTTGTGAAAATGAATACAGTCCTGGGTTATTTTTATTTAATAACATCGCAAGGTACTGTAAGAGGTGAAAAGAAGGGCCAATGAATTACGATTCACTGATGACTCAAGACAAGGCGATTGTAATTCCGAGTTATTAAAAAGTACTTTTTTTCAAGTTATAATCCACTGACACTGTTGTAGGAGGTAGGGATACCATGGTGAGCAACACTCACAACAATCTGTGCCCTCGTGAAGCTTGTATGTGAAAGAGGCACAGGGTGGAGAGAAGAGTAGTGAACGGTTCCTCGTAGGAAGTTTGGTTTTGTCCTTGAGTGAGATAGAAATCATTGGTCTTTCCTGTCTTTTTATGATAAAGAGGCAAATGCAGTGACAAGAAAGATAGGGACTGGAACTCAAAAATAGGGTAATCTTAGAAAATTATTTTGAAGAATCCGAGATTTTGAAGCTTCTGTAAATTTTGACAGGGGTCATGGAAAGAGAGCCCAAAATACAACTTCTGATGGGTTTGGTCATTCCACTGATTACTCAGAACTACAATCATGTGTACAGTATTGTTGTTGGAAATTGTTAAAATAAAAACAAAATGCTCTTTTTGTTGATTTATGCAAACCCTATGTATATGTGTGTGTGTGTGTGTGTGTGTGTGTGTGTATATATATATATATATATATATCACCAAAAATGTACATGTATCCATACAGCTTTTCAGCAGGTGGCATTATAGTGTTTACTCCCTATTATCTCTAAGAATAAACTATTAAATATATACAGTAGACACATGAATATTTTAATACATTAAAGATGATATGTAATAATGTTTAGAGAGATACCATGGCACCACTCTCTGGATTAGGATGGGTTATTAATATTTCACTCAAGTATCCCTTGAGGACTTATAATAAGTTTTGAAATGATTTGTGACATCTGGTCACCTGCAAGATCATGTGCAAGGGTTATTAGAAGGGAGACTGTCTTCCCCATGGAGAAGCAAGGAATGAGAACATGCTGGGCTATCTGTCGCCATTCTCCTTCCTCTATCTCTCCTTCCTGGAAGAGGAACTCTCCTTTCTCTATCTCCACGTCTGAATTTTCTGCTCTGTCTTTAGGTTTTGGTTGATATATTCCTCCCTCTGAAAGCTGTTCCTTAAAGGGCTTTTCCTTTAGACAGTGGTTGGTCTTCTATCATAACTCCTGCAGGCCCTGTAGTCATTGAGTCAATGTCTGATTTTCCCACCAAACTGTAAGTGTGAGAGAGCCTGGCCTCTTGTTGAGCATTCCTTCTGCCTGGCACACAGTGATGCTATTTGTACATTTTGTAACTGGCCAGCAAACTTCCTGCTATAGGAACTCAGTACCTTCTAATAAAGGCAGCTCATGGTACTCAAAGAAACATACTTTGCTGTGGAGTGGATATAAACATGTCAGTGTGAGAAAAAAGCTATGTGACTTTGCTTAAGAAAAGTGAGAGAGCTGGGGGGCCATTGGAGGGAAGAGGAGAGGCAGCAAAGTGAGTGCTACAATGCAGAAATGGGGGATTGAGGACCCCGTTTGCAGCATGAGAAAAAAGAAAAATTGTGGAAGGATAGTTTTAAGTAGTTTGCTGAGGTGTTTTCCAGTGTAAACCTTCTCTTCCATCCCTCCTGTGAAATCATCGGTAATTCTAAATTGCCTGCTAATCCTTTTGAGAGGCTCTATTAGTTATGGTGACCCAGAGAAGGAGAAAATTCTGTAATCACAGTGGCTCAGGCAAGAATGAAGGTTAACATGGGAGTGTGGAGACATGATGGTGATATTCCTCGAGAAGAAGATGGAAAATGGAGAGGTGAGAGAGAGAGAGAGAGACCAGGAGAACCCCTGAAGTCCTTGGGGAGGAAGGTGATACTAAACCTTTCCATTCATTTCCCCTCACCTATAACACCTAAAATGGAAAAAAAAGAGTCAACAAGTCAGAGGAAAATGACTTGGTTTTGGTGTGTAAGAGAATTACCAGCCCATTTCCCCACACGTTACAATGTTAGCTGGCCAATCCACAATGGCTGATCAGTTGGAGAATTAGGAGGGTGATCCTGTAACATGCAGGTAGCCTTACCTTAGCTCAGCCCAGACACCTGCTTTCCCACACCAGAGGGCTTGCACTCAGTGGCCTCATGCAGGTTTTAGAATCAACAAAGCTGAGGCCAAAACTTGGACCTGCCGTGTTTGTAAGCCATGAGGCCACTCACCAGCCACTGGAAGTATTTGCCTTGGTTTCTTCACCTGTAACATGGGGGTGACAAGGCAATCCTACAGTGCTGTTAAGAAAATTAAAGGTGATAATACTTGGCATCTGAGGCAAAATCAGTTTTCAGCACATGCAATTTTCCTTTCTGCTCTGGAACAAGTTGATAAAATGCCTTTTGAACTTTTCTCTCTCCTAATGTCTCAAGCAGCAATAAATCATGTTAATTCTGATTCTGCTCTGTGCTTCTTCTAAATCTCAGGTTCCATACCTATAAAATCAGTCAGACTCCATTCTTTGATAATATATCTAACATTTTTTGAGTCTTAGCTTATGCCAGGCTCTTTCATTCCCTTGTGGTAAAACAAAGAAACAAACAACCCCCCCCCAAAACCCAACTTCTACATGGTAGATGATATTATTATCACTATTTTACAGTTGAAGAAATTGAGACACTTGCTCAAGGTCACATAAGTAGTAAGTGGGAAAATTGGAATTGAACCCAGAAAACCTGTCACAGAATCCAGTTTTTATCACCAAAAAGTATATCATAGAGTATGTTATTTCTCTATTAGGAGAATGAAGAGTACCTCTGATTAATAATAAATAAAACCTGCTACCTAATTATATTTGACAAGAGAATTAATAATTTTATTTAATATAAAATGGGACACCTGGGGAATGCCAGGTCTCCTTAATTCCATCCTCTAAACTGGAAAAGTCACTATTTCACTACTCTGTGTGGTCCACAGGGCAGCATGGTACCTGGGTGCTTGTTAGCAATGAAAAATCCTGGTCCCTCTCCAGACCTTCTGGATCAGAATGATCAGTTTGACAAGATGCTTTCTATGAAGGTCAAAGTTTGGAAAGCATTGTTTTTGCTCCTGGAACATCAGTGCCCTCATCTCTAGAACGAGGAGCTTGCTCTCAGGTTTCCTCAATCAATTCCAGGGCTTGTGTGTGGTTCTCACCCTTGATGTTGACTCATGCTTTCTGTGCCCATGCTTGAGAGATGAATTCTTTCCTTCTCCTCTGTCTGCATCAATCCCCAAATCCCTCTTTTGAAGAGCTAAAAAAAAGGATGAAGCTATTCTTTATGGAAGCAGAGAGAATACTTGGAAATTCTTCAAATTTTACTAAATTGAGTGGTACAGGCAACCTCTTTAACTGGTTTTCCATTTGCACGAATTTTTTTTCAGTAGGTTGATCTATCTTTTTCTCATACTTTTTAGTGGGGATGTTTTTTGTTTGTTTGTTTTAGCGAAATATGTACCTGTCAAGGCCAATATGGAATTATTTAAGATGATTTAGCAGGTGCCCCCTTCCTTCAACAGAAAATACACATGGCCTTTTTACCTTTCATTCCTCACAATACCCAAGGAGGAACAATTCATTTTCTATTCTTTAAATGTTATTTTGTTACTTTTTTTTTTGATCTGGGGTGTGTTTTTTTATTTAAACAAAATGTAGTGAGCTGAGTCATTTTCTTGTATGTTTTCTTAACTTCCCATAGCAAACTGGAAGGGCCTTGACCAGCATCTGCTAGAGTGAATTTCTGCTAAACTGTTGGGCAGGTATAATTGATTGGTAAGTGACCTGTGCCCGAGGATTGGCTTCACAGATTTTGATAAATCCATATAGATCAATAGATAGATTCATTCGTCCATAGATGATAGCTAGCTAGCTGGGTAGCTAGCTGGAGATGGATGGATGGACGGACAGACAGATGGATGGAAAGTGGTTATGTTTCCTGCGAGTATCTTCAGCAGCTACGCCAGCAAGGCATCATCAGCTTTGTAGACCCTGAGACACAAGGAGATGAGCCTACGTATAGTCACTGTACTTTGATGACAATAAATCTGGATCACTGACAGTAGAGGCTGCAGTTACTCTGAACTCAGATTGTTTTCTTTTTGCAGAAGAAACACATTTCTATAATTGGGCGCTTTTATTCTTTGTATATTTCAACGTGTGCTTAAAAAGAAATCATTCTCACTCCTAAATGAACTTCTCAAAGAAGATATACAAAAGGCCAACAGGCACGTGAAAAGATGCTCAACATCGCTAGTAATCAGGGAAATGCAAATTAAAAGCACAATGAGATATCACCTCGTGCCTCTTAGAAAGGCCATCACCAAAAAGACAAGCGATGACAAGTGCTGGTGAGGATGTGGAGAAAAGGGAGCCCTTGTGCACTATTGGTGGGAATGTAAACCGGCACAGTCACAATGGAAAACGATATGGAGGATGTTCAAAAAATTAAAAGTAGGACTACCATACGATGCAGCAATTCTACTTCTGGGCATATATCCAAAGGAAATGAAAACAGTAACTCAAAAAGGTATCTATAACCCCATGTTCAGAGCAACATTATTTGTGATAGCCAACACATGGAAATAACCTAAGTTTCCATCAATAGGTGAATAGATAAAGAAGTTGTGAGATATATATGTATATGTATATATGTATACATATATATATATGAAATCAAACTGATAGAAAAAGAAATCAGACTTGTAGATATCAGAGGTGGAAGGTGCAGGGGTGGGGGGCAGTAGAAACTGGTGGAAGGTGGTCAAAAGATACAAACTTCCAACAATGTACAACCTGATGATTAGAGCTAACACCACTTTATGATATACACAGAAATTGATAAGAGAATAAATCCTAAGAGTTCTCACCTCAAGGAGAATTTATTTTCCTTTTCTCTTTTCTTTTTAATACATCTATATGAGAAGATGGCTGTTAGCTGGACCTATTGTGGTAATCATTTCACAATATGTGTAAATTGAATCACCATGCTGGAGGTCTGAAACTTACAGGGTGATACATGTCAGTTATTTCTCAATAAAACCGGAAAAAAGAGAAATCATTTTCATTATCTAATTTAACATATCCTATGATTATCATAAATAAATACATGAAGAGAAGAGCCCAAATTCACACACTGAATATTCAAGAGCCCGTAGTTACAACATCGGTATTTTACTTTTTTTATTCATTTGTTTTTCTGTTTTTTTTTTTTTTTTTTTTTTTTGGAGAGAGCAAAGAAGGGGCAAAGAGAGAGGGAGACAGAGAATCCCAAGCAGCTCCACTTTGTCAATATAGAGCCTGATGTGGGGCTTGAACTCACCAACTGTGAGATCATGACCTGACCCAAAACTAAGAGTCGGTTGCTTAACCAACTGAGCCACCCAGGAGGTCCTGTTACAACATTTTTATAAAAACATTCTTCAGTATTTTCAGAGAGTTTTTCAACTCCTTTACAACTATCAGTCATCAGTAAATAGGGAGTGTGTTAATAATGAATGTCTTTTTTTTTTTTAATGTTTATTTATTTTTGAGAGAGAGAGAGAGCACAAGCAGGGAAGGGGCAGAGAGAGAAGGAGACACAGGATCTGAAGCAGGATCCAGGCTCTGAGCTGTCAGCACAGAACCTGATACAGGGCTCGAACCCACAAACCGAGCGATCATGATTTGAGCTCAAGTCGGACACTTAACCGACTGAGCCACCCAGGTGCCCTGATGGATGTCTTAAAATTTGTGCTCCTCATTCCTAGTGCCCAATCTCAAACAAGGGATCCACGACTCCATGTAACTTTTCCTCTGATTTCTGCAAGTGAGAGGATGAGGAATGTTTCTGTAAAATTGCCTGCAAATCAGCTGTAAGCATTTATGCAGCTGGGAAAATGGCCAATTTCTGAAATCTCCACATTCCTACTCTAATGTAGACTATTTTATTCCTAGGTCTTTTTCTCCTATCCTCACTCAGAAAATACTTTGGTTAATACTGGGAATGATCACTTATGATTTTAATTTTTTTGACTTAAGTTACAAAATTCAAGCCTCTAATTTTTTTTTTTTTTTTAAATTTTAGGGAGCAAGAAAGAAAAGCAGACTCTACGCTCAGTGAGGAGCCTGACACAGGGCTCAGTCTCATGACACCAAGACCACTCCCCAAGCGGAAATCAAGAGTCAGACACTCAAGGTAGTCGGTTAAGCGTCCGACTTTGGCTCAGGTCGTGATCTCACGGTTTGTGAGTTCGAGCCCCGCGTCAGGCTCTGTGCTGACAGCTCAGAGCCTGGAGCCTGCTTCAGATTCTGTGTCTCCCTCTCTCTCTGCCCCTCCCCTGCTCATGCTCTGTCTCTCTGTCTCAAAAATAAATAAAACATTAAAAAAAAAAAAAAGAGTCAGACACTCAAATGACTGAGCCACCCAGATGTCCCATCAGGCTCCTAATTCTCTAATTGCCCAAACTTTTCACAAATGTCTTATTACATAATGAAAGTGTCACATGAATAAGGACATCAAAATTACCCAGTAGTAGAACTTCAAGCAGTTATTAGAACCTCCCATTCAAACTAACAAAAATTAGGCAGACAGTTTAGACCATAATACCTCCAGGATGACAAATTCAATGAACTTTCTCCCAAGGCAGAGAAGTTGGCATTATGTTTGCTTATTTGTTTGTTTTTCTCCCATGACCACATAGCAAGAGGTGATTTAGATTGTCTTCAGATCCCACCTAAACACTTTGCAGACTATAAATGTCTTCTAAACTACTATTTCGGAAAATAGAATCATGCTGTGCATTGCCTTCAGTTTAAAAATGTGCCTAGTTTTGGGTAGCCTGGGTGGCTCAGTCAGTTAAGCGTCCGACTTCAGCTCAGGTCACGATCTCGCAGTCCGTGAGTTCGAGCCCCGCGTCGGGCTCTGGGCTGACGGCTCAGAGCCTGGAGCCTGTTTCAGATTCTGTGTCTCCCTCGCTCTCTGCCCCTCCCCCGTTCATGCTCTGTCTCTCTCTGTCTCAAAAATAAATAAACGTTTAAAAAAAAATGTGCCTAGTTTTTACATACATATATATTTTATACGTATATATGTATATATATATATATATATATATATATATGTATGTATATGTCTCTAGACAAGTTGGAAAGGTTAGATATTGCCTTGCTTATTTTGCAAATACCATGCAGATATTCAAAGGTAAATTCAAGATCACCCAGAGCCGTTGGCCCAGAACCCACAACTCCAGCCCTGGGAATTGTTCAAGCCACCAGACTGTTCTGTCTTTCCTGGACTGCCTTTTATACTTATTGCTAAGATTAAAAACTCCTTCCCTAAGTCATTCTTCTCCCACTGTTCAGTCAAGCGTGTCGCCTGTTCCTGGCAGAATGAGCACAATGTGAGCAGAGCTCGGGGAGGTGGAGTCTTTGCACTTCCTCCTCAGTAACACTTGATTGGGAATCTGGAGACTTCATTCCTGGTGGGGTAACAACAACCTTTCCCCCATAATTAATTTCTGTAAGCTGCAGTTCATTAGCGAAAAGAATGACAGCCTCAAGACACTGATGCTGGCTTGTGTGTGTGACTCTAAATCTCTATTACCTTATTTAAAGGTGGAGTCGCCATTAATGGTAATAATAATTCAAACATCTTTTAATACCAACAGCAGCTCAACCACCTTAAAAGAATTCTGGTTGCGAGCAAACTAAGCAATTTAAAGGCAGCTCATGTTCTCTCTAAGTTTTTCATGGCTGCTACTGGGAATACTTGATAATTTATGAAGGCTTATACCATCAAATTAATTACATTTTCCGGATGTCACATGTCTTTCTTTTTTTTTTTTTTAATACCAGCTAGCTCTGAATTATAAGTAAGAATACTGTAGCTATTCATTCCTCCAGTTTATGGAAAATAATATTTGAACCATCTTAGAAATTCCATTATTCCAGGCACCGTCAGTTAAAGATGTGTCAGCAATTTTTTATTCTTCATCCTCTGTATTTTTGGTTCAAAGTTAGAAGACAGTATCCCAGTTGGGAAGTGATTTTTTCAACACAGTGTGAAAAAACATTGTTAGTCTTTTGAAACTAATTTGAGAGAAGAAGAGCCAGTTGCTGGGGTATTTGAATTTCTTTTAGCATATGGGAATGTGAACAGGTTTAGGATTGAACAGCCCTGGAAAGTCAAATGCATCCGTCCATAGTCAGAGCTGGAAGGAAATGGAACTGATTTAATGTGAGGCCACTGCCGATGAGAATCCACATAATGGAAAATAGAGCCCATGGTCCAGCGGCTGTTGTTAACGACCGGTCTTTCCTATTGGTTGTAGACTTGAGATACCACTAAACCAGTACACAGAGGGGTCCTGATTCCAAACGGATTAATTCTCCCTTGTATTTTAAACTCAGTTTAGAATAGGAGTCAGAAGCCCTGACTCTGTGCTAACTTAATGTCACCGAACTCATTTTTTTCTCTTCTACAAGGAATATAATAAGAGAAGTTCTCATTTATTCAACACATAGAGAGAGAGCCCCTTTGACTAGTACAGTAGGTAGTTGTACCACAGAAGAGTGGTTAGGGAGAGAAGTTTTAGAATTAGACAAATCCTGCTCTGCTCTTGTGAACTGTGTGCCTTGAGCACATTACTTAATCACACCAGACATTAGCATACCACCTAAAGCAAGCATTGGCAAACTATGGCCTGCGGGCCATACTTGCCCACTGCCTGTTTTTGCAAATAAAGTTCTGGCCATGCCCACTCATTTACATTTTGTCATCCACTGCTTTTATGCTATTGTAGCAGTGGAGTATCCCAACAGACGTCCCATGGCCCACAAAGCCTAAAATATTCAAATCTGGCCCTTCACAGGAAATGCTTGCCAGCGTGGGATCTAGTAAACAGAAATGATCGTATCGACCTGATAAGGTGATTGTGACAATTGAATAAGATAACAGGTACATATTGCTTAGAACATCGACTGGCCTGAGGCCCCTGGGTGACTCAGTCTTTTAAGCTCTAACTTCGGCTGAGGTCATAATCTCAAGAGTTTGAGCCACGCGTTGGGCTCTGTGCTGACAGCTCAGACCCTGGAGCCCGCTTCAGATTCTGTGTCTCTGGCTCTCTCTGCCTCACCCCCGCTTGCACTCTGTCTCTCCAGAATGAATAAACGTTAAAAAAAATTAAAAAAAAAAAAAAGAAGAAGAACATTGCCTGGTCTGTAGTGAATTCGCATTAACTGTTGGGTCTCGTTTCCTATATTTTGCCAGACATTTGGCTCAGTGATGGAGTGGAGGCACCATGACTAGCTATGACACAGCCCCATCCTCAAGCAGCTTAAGCCAACCATCTAGTGTGATACAGTGATAAGAGTAGCACAAGATGCTCAGTGGGGACGCAAAGAAGCCATTTTTAATGGCCATCTCTCTCCTATATTGGTTATGGGGTCTACTGTGGCACGTCCTGATCGGGTGGGGGCTGGTGGTACAGGTGGTGAAAGGATTCACCCGAGGCAGGAGAAAAGAGATAGAAGTGTATTGAATACACTGCAGGGGACCAGCGGGCAGGACGGCAAAGGAGAGACTGCCATGAGGCGTGAAGACTTTGGGGAACGAATGGAATTTTCCCTTTTTTGGTAATCTTGGTAATGACCAATGGTAATTGGTCATTTAGGCCCGATGGCTGTTTTGAGGTGGGTCCCTTCAAGCGCCAGTTTGCATTCAGCTCAGGGGTGGTGCTCAGTGGGCCCTTGTGCCTTGTTCAAATTTCCATTGCTCAAGCCTGTTGCCTAAAAGCAGTCTCTTACATCTGTGACACGGAACATCACGCTTAGTTTTTTTCTTTCTAAGCGTATAAAACGTTTCATAGGTGACTTCTTGGTTATTAATTTTTTAACGTTTCTTCTCTCCCGCGATGAAATTGACAGACACACTGTGACTGTAAATGGAGCGGGGGGTGGGGGGGGTGGGGGGTGGGGGGGTGGAGACTAAATGAGAATTTGAACAGGACTATTGATTCACTTTTCTGGGTACACAACCAAAAACAGAAAGCAAGGTGTTTGCGTATTAAACTTGGTATGGTGTGAGACCTAGCGTTAAGGCTATTTAGATACTTCCTAGACGTTTGGCAAAATCGGGAGGGCCCCACGTGGCCTACCTGCAGGTCGCCTCCCCTCTCTGCTCCTGAGAATAAGGTCCCTGGCCAATCAACCTCCCTGTCAGATGGGCCAGGTATACTTCCTGCTTATCCATCCCCCCGAGTAGCAGGCTTCAGTCCTCTGCTGGACCACAGAATTATTCAAACAAGACAATCACATCCTGGAACCTGAGGATGCCCTGCAGTCTTGGCAGCAGGAAGCCTTCCCCCCCGCCACCCCCACCAGCTCCTGGTTGCTCACTCTGTTCCCATTTGAAAGCCCCTGGGGTCTTGCGTGGCATGCGTGTCTGCCTCCCCCAGGCTGTCTGTGCACAATAAACTGCGATTGCTTTCATCGGTCTGGTGTCCTGTGTTGAGCCATCGCGTTAACCTGAGGGCAGGAACCTCTCCCTCACCGACAAGATGACAAGGAGGTGATGAAAACACTCAGCTCAATGTGCTCTATGACATATCGGAAACTTCTCCAGCCTAGTGTAACCCACTGCTTACTCGTAGGGACATCGGCACTTTGGCATTTTGTGTTTTCTTTTGTTTTTGTTTTTTTTTTTTTTAAAGGGCAGAGCCAGAAATCACTTAACCACCATGATAAAGGTGCTGGACCGGAAGCTCCAGTGCTTCAGACTTTGTGCAAAACAGCGCGAAAAATATCCTGTGAAATGAGTCCACACGGAACGGGCACTCAGTTGGTCCCCTCGGAGCGAGCACAGCGTTCAAACCGTTTGCCTGTTGCAACAACACGTTTTTATGAAGAGGGTATGTTACGACTCATATCTTGAACTGATTCGACAGCTAATGTCAGCATTAATTAGTATATGAACCAAAAGTAGGGCGAGACGCTGAAATAATAAAAGAAAAAAATCTTACTTCTAAAATTTAGCCTCATTTTCCCCCTAAACATTTTTTTTTCCAGTTAAAGATTTTTAGCACATTTGGTTGTGCAAACATCAACACAGTCGGGTTTTAGAACTTTTCCATTGCATCCGTGTGCAATTTTTCTACACTCTAGCTCCCAGCCTTCAGAACGCACTGATCTGATTTCTGTCTCTATGAATTTGCCTTTTCTAGATATTTCATATAAATGGAAGCATACAATATGTAAGGTTTTTGTGTCTGGTTGCTTTCACTTAAAATAACGTTTTTCTGGTGACTATAGTTCACAATACTGTATTGTATATTTAAAAGTTGCTAAGAGACTAGATTATAAAAGTCCTTTATCTCAAGTAAAAAAAATTGTAACTATCTGTGGTCATGGATGTTAACTAAACTTATTGTGGTGATCATTTTGCAACACCTGCATGTATCAAGTCACTGTGTTATACACCTTAAGCCAATATAATGTTATATGTCAATCACATCTTAATAAAAACAAAATAAAGACATATTTGTTGAAAGCATTAATTTAGAAATAATGGTTTACAAGGTTCGTCTATGTAATAGCACATGTCAATAGCTCATTCCTTTATGTTGCTAAGTAGTATTCTATTCGTATGGATGTTGTTTATCCATTAACCAGTTGTTGGATATTTTTACCATTTCCAGTTTGAGATTGTTATAAATAACGCCACTGTGAACATTCACGTACACGTCTTTGTGTGGACATGTGTTTTCATTTATCTTGGGTAGATTCTGAAAAGTACAATTTGTAGGTTGTATGGTAGGTTTATGGTTAACCTTTGAAGAAACCCCCAAACTGCTGTCTAGATTGGCTGTTCCATTTTAAAACAATCTTCTCCATACTTGCTACTGACGTGTCTTTCTTATTATAGCCATTCTAATACATGAAATGTTTATTTACATCTTCTGCCATTCTTAAGTTGATCTCTTTGGTTTTTTTAATTGAGCCGTAAGAGTTCTTTAAATATTCTGTTTACAAGTCCTTTATAAGATGTTTGATTTGCAAATATTTTCTCCTAGTCTGTGGTTTGTCTTTGTATTTTCATAATTGTGTTGTTGGAAATATGAAGGTCTGGTTTCAGTGAGGTCTAACTTATCAACTTTTCTTTTATGGCTTATGCTGTTGATCCCATATCTAAAATTCTTTGCTTAACTCAAAGTTAAAAGTTGTTTTCCTATGAAATATTCCAGAAACTTTATATGTTTTGCTCTCACATTTAAGTCAATGACCAATTTTGAGTTAATTTTCGATTGTTTGACATAAGATCTGTTTATTTGTTTGTTTTACATGTGGGTATCCAGTTGTCCCAACACCATTTGTTGAAAAGTCTATCACTTCTGCCTTTGAATTGCCTCAGCATCTTTGTTGAAAATCAGTTGATGTAAGAGTTTGTTTATGGACTCTTAATTCTATTCCTCACTGATCTATATGCTTTTCCTTGTACGCACACCATTTTGTGTTGGTTACTTTATAGTACATTCTGAAATTAGTAGCATAAGTCCTTCAAATTCTAGGCAATTCTAGGTCTTTTGCATTACTGTATACATTCTAGGATTAGCTTGTTGATTTCTATTAAAAAGTCAGTTAGACTTTTGATAGTGATTGCATTGAATTTAAAGATTAATTTGGGGGAGAATTGCCATTTTGATAATATTGAGGTTTCCAATCCATGAATATAAGATATAACTTCATTTATTTATATATCTTTTAACATTTCTCACAATAATATTTAACAGTTCCAGTGTATAAGTATTATACTTTTTTGTTAACTTTTCCCTAGGTAGTCTGTTTTTTCATCCAATTATGAATGAAATTGTTTTTTAATTTCATTTTGGATTGTTCATGGCTAACATATAGAAATAAAATTGATCTTTGTATCTTCATTTTATATCCTATGACCTGGCTAAACTCAGTGGTAGTAATTTCTGTGATTCCTTCGGATTTCCTACAAATAGCAACATGTTGCTGCTAAAATGGAGTTTTGTTTTTTCTGTTCCTACCTGGTTGCCTTTTAAAATAATTTTTTTCTCTCTTGTTTTCTTTCCTTTTTCTTCTCTGGTTGGACCCCTCCAAACAATGTTGAATAGAAGTGAAAGATTAGACATCTTTGCCTTATTCTCAATCTTAAGTGGAAAAGGTTCATCTTCAGTCCTCACCATTAGTGTAATATTAGCTGTTCTTTAAAAATTTTTTGTAGATGCTCTTTATTAGATTGAGGAAGTATTCCTTATACTCTTGGTCTGTTGAGAGGTTGTTTGTTTGTTTGTTTTTTAACATAATTGGATATTAGATATTTGCCAAGCAATTCGTCTCCATTATTGAGATGACTATGTGGTTTTTGTCCTTTATGAATATGGTATATTATATCAACTGATTTTTTTTTATTTTTAAATAATATTTATTTATTTATTTTTGAGAGTGTGAGCACAAGTTGGGGTGGCACAGAAAGAGAGGGAGACACAGAATCTGAAGTAGGGTCCAGGCTATCAGCACAGAACACTATGCAGGTCTCAAACCCACAAACCCTGGGATCATGACCTGCTGAAGTCAGATGCTTAATGGACTGAGCCACCCAGGTGCCCCTTGAGTTTTGAATGTTAAAGCAACTTTGCATTACCAGGAAATGTCCTAGCCAGTTATGCTCAATAATCTTTTTTATAGAATGTTGAATTGTGTTTCCCAATATTTTATTAAGGATTTTTGCATCTATGTCAGACTCTGGTTTTCTTTTCTTATGATGTCTTTGTCTGGCTTTGGTTACAGTAATACTGGCATCATAGAACACGTTGGGAAGTGTAGCCATTGCACCTCTTACTGTGTTTGGATGTGGATGAAGAGCTTCATAAGTCACTTAGCACCTGAATTAGTCACAATACATGGCCAGAGTAATGGCAGTAATGGCGGTGAAGCATGGCCTAAAGAAGCAGATGTCAGAGATCTCTATTTTAGGATCACCTCTTCTTAATGTCATTACCTCAAACCAGGTCTTTCAATTCTTTATTTTAAGACTTTTCTTTCTTTTTTTTTTCTTTATGTTTATTTTTTTATATATTTTAAGAGACAGAGATAGAGAGCAAGCAAGGGCCGGGCAGAGAGAGGGAGACAGACAGAATCTCAAGAAGGCTCCACACTGTCAGCACAGAACTCGATGCAGGACTCCAACCCACGAACCATGAGATCGTGACCCGAACAGAGATCATTAGTCAGACCCTTAACCCACTGGGCCACCCAGGCATCCCCAAGAGTTTTCAGTTTCTTTATTCTATTATAAGGGTGGGACAGATGTGGATCAGAGCCTTGTTGTGCAAAATATGGCCTGTGGACCAGCAGCACTGACATCATCTGGGAGTTCGTTAGAAACACAGACTCACAAGCCTCATTTCAGACATACCGAATCAGAATCTGAGTCTTAACAAGGTCTTAGGTGATTCATTTGCACATTAAAGCTTGGGAACCCCTAAACTAGATGCTCCTAAGTTTACTTCCACCTTTAAAATTTATATGATTATAAAACTCTGGTATAACCAGTGATGTTGGAAACACTACAGAAGTTGTTCTAATTAGAAACATGAAATGTCATATAGATTGGAAGGGTCAAGAAGGAAAAAGGGATTAAGCTAGATATAAGCGTTAAGTGTGAGCTTTTCACTTACCATCTGGGATTCATGGCTACCCCACCTGTTGTATGGAACATGCGGGATTCATGGAGTGTTTTCATAAAGCAACTTTATTTTGTACTTTCATTGCCTTTTTGTCTTTAATTACTGGGGTTAGGTTTCCATGACTCTGAACAAAACTTTGGCATTTTTGTAACTTTCTGGTGAAGGCTTTTCTAGTCCTCAATTTAGAAATTAGAATGTTCAGATCCTTCATTGAAGAACATGCCTGCCTTCTCATCCCACAACTAGGAGGGACACATCGTGTGAGCAATCTGCCCTGAAAAAGAGTGTAAGTCAGCTTCTTCACTCTTTTTGGATCACCTCCTCCCCACTTGATAGCTACTGATTTTGAGGGGAGAAAGGGAGGTGAAAAGTGATATGAAAGCAGGGTGGATAAAGGGTGTAAGGAAGTTTTTGTTTTCCTGGTCCTATGTTCGATCGGTCTTGAGCGTTCCCAGTTTGGACAAACTTCAGCTACTCTGTGCTGAGGCTCCTTTGGGCTTTTAGGTACTCCTCTTGGCTAGAACTTGTCTCATGTGGCCTTGAACACTTAATAAATCATAGTGCTACATGCCATTTATGGCCCTGCTGGCCTTCTCAGCCTCGGAGTGGCCAGCCAGACACTCTGACTAGCAAAATCTGACATGAGTCCACTGTAAATGTTCCAGATAAAAGAGACACAAATCAAGTTCTTTGAGAGGCCTTGGGAAGCCCCTCTCACTAGGCTTCAAAATGGTGGAACTCATAGCACACCCTAATTTGTTCCAGGGAGTTTATTTCTAGAATTCCTTCCTGATCCCCATGTAGTCTGACCCAAACTGCAAGCTAGGTAAAGAGATAAGTCATGAAACCAATTTTCAGATATTTTCCTTTGTAAATGTAAATGCTTTTGGTCTAGTAATTATTTTAGGAATGTCAAATCTATTGAATCTTCATGCCCCGTTAAAATACCCAATTTCAAAATTAAGGTGAAACTGTCCTAAATTGTAAGAGAATCATTATGCGTGTGTGTGTGTGTGTGTGTGTGTGTGTGTGTGTGTATACATATATATATATATATATGTATACACATATGTGTATATATATATATATGTATACACATATATGTGTGTGTATATATATATATATATATAACACATATGTATATATATGCAGCTTTGCTGTGGGACACCTAGAGAGGAGACTGTTTTCTTTTTTTTTTCTTATTTTTTTAAACGTTTATTTATTTTTGAGATAGAGAGAGAGAGAGAGAGAGAGAGAGAGACTGACAGAGTGCAAGCCAGGGAGGGGCAGAGAGAGAGAGGGAGACAGAACCTGAAATAGGCTCCAGGCTCTGAGCTGTCGGCACAGAGCCCCATGCAGGGCTTGAACCCATGAACCGTGAGATCATGACCTGAGCCTAAGTCAGACGCTTAATCGACTGAGCCGCCCAGGCGCCCCAGAGACTGCTTTCTGATAGAGGGCAGCAATATGGCTTGGCTCATCTGAAGCTCTGGTGGATGATCCAAGAAAATCTATTGCAGGGAGAGTAGAGGGATTGCTAGAAGGAAAGAAGAAACCAGGCATCATGAGCTTGAAAAATATAAAGAAGTATTTGGAGAAGAGTATGGATTTGGATTACACTGTCTCCCACATGAATGTATTTCTAGCTTCAATTTTCTGGGACATCTGAATCCCAGAGAATGCAGTAAATAAAACTAAAAGAACTTTCACTAAAAATCATACCCCACGTGGCCCAAAGAACTCTATTTCAAGAATGCTGCGAACAGCATGTGACCCACAGAGAAATACACCATCTCTCTCATCCTGCCACTGAAAAAGTCTCAGGAGTGACTCAGGCAAAATGGTTCCTCTGCACTAGGGAAGGAGGGAGAAACAGTGGCCGCAGGGGCTGGAGGAGTAGGTTTGTGCCTGTAGGTACCAGCAGAGCAGTGGTGTTCACGGACAGAGACTCTCCTGTGTCCATAGGAGTGCAGAAAGACCGTTGTCTCTCATGAAGCAGTACCCATTCTCAGAGGGCATCATGGCCATCACGCAAACGGACTTGCTCATGACCCCATAGGACCTCTCACGAAGCCTTGGAGGTATGGCAGTACGGGGGGAGAAGTTGAAAAAGCCAAAGTTCTCTTTAAGTAGGTAGGGATTGTGAATTAATGAACTTTCAGTACAAACGTTTGTGTGATCCCATTTGTTAAGGATAAAGAGGCCTAAAAAAGAATCTGGGTTTGGAAAGGCAAGGTTGGTCTCCTCAATAACAGAGAAGAGTTGTGAACATTGAGAAGAAACTCACAAAAATAGGATTTGAAGTCATCAAGAATGGGGTCAGGCTTGCTAACGCATCATAAAACCGCATGAAAGAGTGGCACCCACAAATGTGCTCCTTTTTCTCTACAGTTTCTCTCATTCTGAATGGAGGAAGCACTGTAGCAATTATCTTAGTCATAAACCACTGACATATGGTGAGCAGAATGTATAGAAGCTAACCTTAACCTTTTCATCCTCCAGAAACAGTTACATCTTTTTCAATGGAATTAGCATTAATGCATTTGCACCTTAAAACTGTCTTAACACTAACCACTCTTCCTTTGACTGTGACATTCCCTCTCTATCCATCATCACCGTGTTGGAATCTTCACATTTTGTTCTGCCAATTTTCAAAAATTCTCCCTCTCATCCATTCTTTGCATTTCCTTTCTCACCTCCCTTTTCCAAATGAAGAGGAAGGAATATTTATGGGGGAAAAAAAAAACCATGCAACTGTCCCCAAATGTTTTTCCAACTAGCAAAAAATGACTTGTTTTACTTTTTCCTTTGGACAAACATGTCATTTTAGCTCTTGATTGCACGGAGACACAACCGCATGTTAGTACTTTATTCTGTGTTCAGTTGAACATTTCAGCGTCTGAATCTAAAGTCTGGGAAGATAGGGAAAGTATCATCAGAGATGTTTGGGCTCTAGGCCAAAAAAGAGAATCAGACCGCCACATGAAACAAGACTCAAAACTGAGAACAGGGCTCAGCTGCAAAACATATGTTTGGGGAAGAAAAGCACTTTTCTTCTTTGTAGTAGCCTTACCTTTGATACATTCCCCATTTGGCAGTCTGGACTAATAAAGCATTTTTAACGAAAGCAATCTTGTGAAATTCTCGGTTTTCATCCTTCCGTGTTTTAAATTCATCAGATTCAGCAGTGCCCTTTTCTGAACATTAAGGTTAGTGGTCTTTAACAAAGATTTGTAAGGCACATATGCACTGATGTTAAATCAGATGAAACAGACTTAAGTGTTTCTGGAGGATGGAGAGGTTGAGGTTAACTTCTGCCCATTTGACTAACTGTATGTCAGCGGAGCGTGACGGAAATAAATGGAGCACAAGCATTGGATCCTGGGCCGGACGACACGATTCAGTTTATTACCAAGGTGAAAGCAGAGACCAGCGACCAGCCGCCATGCTGTGCAATTGCATTTTCTGCTACATTTGTGCTACACCTCTGAACTGGGGACCTGGGTCACTGTCCTATTATGTTAGACAGAGTATGCAAGTCATTGAAGGCCTTCCAGGTAGCAACATCTGGGTGATACGTCCCGGTACAGAAAGGGCCTTAAGGAACTGAGCTCACATAGTTGCACATCTGTTTCAGGTCTGAAAATATGGTGTTCTCCTTGTGAGGATGTCCTTGAAGATTTTTTCGTTGCTGGTTGCAAATTTCACCATTTCTCAAAGTTATGGATATAATGCCACAAACACATTTTGTGAGCAATGTTTTAAGGGCTACATGCTTCCCAGAGGAAGAACATTTTGGGAACTCGTCAAGAAGCCCCTGATAGAAAATGTATGCTTCTGAAATGTGGTGTATATGTTTCATAATTACTCAATAAGCAAGGTCAATCATAGCATTTCCAGGGTCTGATGTGAGAATCATTAATATGTCTTTCCCCATTTTATTCTGGTTTGGGTGCTCCTGGGGGTTTGTTGACCTCAAAAAGAAAAAAAAAAAAAGATAAATTAATTAAACAATTGGCTTGGTGACAGTTAAATGAAAAAAACCACACCAAAATATTCTATGTATATGTTCGGGAAACTTGGTGTTCCACTGAGACTGAGTCAGATGTGGGACCAGAGGTTAAACACCTGTCTTATTAATGGATCTTTGGAAGAATGGCTACCTAAATATAAAATAATTCATCTGGTGAGTTAACTGAGCCTCAAGTCAGCCCCACAAATGCTAGGTTTCTGCTTGCTGTCCAAATTAATTACCTCCAAATGATAGCTTGGAATTGGCCAAACATTAGTATTCAGACTTGCTTCTATTCAAGCAAGAAGGATAGAAACCAAAAGAGCAGGGCAGCCAACTGAAGAAAGAGAAGAATGAATATTCTCAGCATAATGTCTACAAAACAAAGCCCAAAGCCTGTAGGCTCAGTGAATGTGACTCACCTTCCATTTTTCTACAGATCCATTTATCTACACCGAGTGCATATCTACACAGAGTGCTGTTGTAAGAATTTGGAAGGAGCTTAAGAGGCTTTAGCTCTACAACACCTCTGGCTATGCTGTCTGTATCATATAGGTCTTTCAGAGTTAGAACGGAAATCGCATGGTTTACTTTTTCCTATTTGATTTCTAACACATGAGTTGTGCTTAACGTAAACTTTAAGTGGTCAGAATCTGGTGGTTACGATTGCCATAGGGTAGAGCCTCAAAAATTCCTGAATAAATGTTTTGTTGACAGTAGGAGAATTCTAGTGGCAAGACTGAAGCATAAAATACAGCTTTAGCTCAGACAGAAGGACGGAGAGTAAAAAAATAATAAAAATAGGGGCGCCTGGGTGGCTCAGTCAGTTGAACGTCTGACTTTGGCTCAGGTCATGTCTCGTGGTTCATGAGTTCGAGCCCCACATCGGGCTCTGTGCTCAGAGCCTGGAGCCTGCTTCGGATTCTGTGTCTCCCTCTCTCTCTTGGCCCTTCCTGTGCTCATGCTCTGTCTCTCTCTGTCTCTCAAAAATAAATATTAAAAAAATTTTTTTTTAAATTAAAGTAAATCCCAGAGAGATTGCACATTTTATCCTGCATAACATGATAACATGATGTGAACGAATAAGGACTGAGCAGGATATAGGCCCAGGCAGTTTGATCCTGGTGCCCACATTCTCAGCAGCCATTCTGCACAGCCTTTACATGATGTCAATAATCAATTCTGAATTATGGGATTTTGAGATCCCGAGATGTGTGGAATGACATGTGTGATTAATGAGCTTACCAATACAGGCTCAACTCAAACAACCCTGGTTTCTAGGTGTACAGAAGGTTTAAATTTCAGAAGAAAAGATCCTTAACCAGAATTATAATTTCAATTTTAATACCTCTCTTCTTGTACTTAATGACATTTTCTGATACGGAGGTGATAAATGCTTACTTTACTAACCTGAGTGAGGCAAGAAATACATTCAGGAAATAAGAACATTTTCACATAATCCTGTTCAGTAAAGATTACTACTTTGAACATTTTGTTGGGTTCTCCTATTGCTATGCATGTGCAAAGATGTGTTTATATATGTATGTGGATGTTGTAAGGATATTACCAAAGGTCACAGAAAACTAAGTGGTAAAACCAGGATTCAAACCCAGATCTGCCTAAAACAGATTTTTGAGTATATAAATATCTAAAAACACCTATCTGTATGTATAACACAGAAGTGAGATTTTACTTAAACATTACTGCTATTAATTATGCATCTAGTCTCCAATGACCATTTTCTCATTTGCATTAAGTTTTATAATCATGTTGGAAATTAGGTAGGTAGCGTTTAACTGATCTCACTGTTCACTCCTGTTTTTGACCCCTTGTTGCCTTTTCTTGAATTTCTTTTTTTTAAATCCACTTAATTATGGTATGGTTGACATGCAAAAAGCTGTGCATATTTCATGTACAAACCTTAATGAGTTTGGAAATACGTATACGTCTGTGAAACCATCATCCCAATCTATGCCATAAACATATTCATCCCGCCCAAAAGTTTCTGCCCTTCATTATTTTTCCAGATGTTAGGGTATAATTGACAAACGAAATTGTAATATATTTAAATTGTACAATACGATGATTTAATATATGTATACATTATGAAAAGATTCCCCACATGGAGTTAATTAACCTCACATATTTAACCTTTTTCTTTTTTTTTTTTTAAGTGTGATCAACTATAGTCACCCTCTTATACATTAGAGCCTCAGACCACGTTCATCTTATAACTGAAGGATTGGACTCTTTACCAACCTCTATTTGTCTCATCTCCCAGCCTTGGTAACCACCATTCTACTCTCTGTTCCTTATGAGTTTCACTTTTTTGTTGTTGTTCCATGTATGAACGATACTGTGCAATAATTGTCTTTCTCTGTCTGGCCTATTTCACTTGGCATAAGGCCCTGCAGTTTCATTCCTGTTGATGCGAATAACAGGATTTCCCTCTTTTTAAAGCTAAATAATATTTCTGTGTGTGTGTGTGTGTGCGTGTACCCCACACCACATTTTCTTTTATTCTTTTTAAGTTTTTTCAACGTTTATTTATTTTTGAGAGACAGAGTGTGAGCAGAGGAGGGGCAGAAAAAGAGGGAGACACAGAATCCAATGCAGGCTCCAGGCTCTGAGCTGTCAGCACAGAGCCCGATGCGGGGCTGGAACCCACGAACTGTGAGATCATGATCTGAGCCGAAGCCGGACGCTTAACCCCACATTTTCTTTATCTACTTGTCTACTGACAGACACTTAGGTTGTTTTTATACATTGGCTATTATGAGTAATATTTGCTATGATATAATGTTTGCAATAATATTTTCTATGAACGTGGGAGTACAGTTATCTGTTCCAGTTAGTGATTTTGTCTCCTTTGGATATACACCCAGAAGTAGAATTGCTGAATCATACGGTATTTCTTTTTTAAATTTCTTGAGGAAACTTTTTCCTGTTCTTCATAGTTACTGTACCAGTTTATATTCCCACCAAATTGCTCAAACTGTTTAAATAGCTGTTTCCAGGAAGTACTTAAATATTATATTTTCTGGCCCCATGGAAGTCTGAAATATTGGGTGTCTGCCCACAGAAATGAAAATCTTACATATATATCCTATATATTCCACTGTATCTGATCTCTTTACCTCTCATCAAATATTGATGTCTTTACCTTGTTCTTCTGAATTCTGTATTAAAATATTAACTCTGTCCTCTACTAAATTTGTTTTACATTATACTCATATCATGGAAAGACTATACTGTAATTTTTAATCACAAATTCATGTCTTTCACATTGTATACATTTTCTTATCCAAGATCTTTTTCTCTTTATGACTTAATACTGCATTTTATTTGATTCAATGTCTTCTTGTGTGTATATGAAAACTCAAGTTTGAATTTAAAAACATATATTCTTTTTTTTTTTGAAGGAAATCTATTTCAAAGGAAGACACCTATGATGATCTTAGGATTATCCTTTTCTTTTGAACCGCGATATAATTTCAAAAGCCTGGTGATTTCTCTCTGCTTATCCTTTGCATAAGGCAGCCTATGTTTACCCAGGATTGACTTACAATAAATTTGGAATTGAGACTGATGTGGACCTCTCTCCAACTTACATTTTCAAATAAAGAAGGTAAAAAACTAGATTTGTCATAATTTTCTTTGACTAGCTTTAGTATTCTGTAGGCTGGGAGTGGAAAGGGAGCTTGAGTCAGAACGCTGGGCAATCTTCGCAGGTGGCTTGGCCCCTGGTCTAAAGGATCGTGTGCTTGTTGTGGCCACGGCCAATGAGCCCAATGGCACCCTCTCCAATGAGAGTCACATTTTCCCAATGTGTGGTGCTTGGTCTGCTCTGACTTCTGGCTGCCTCCTCTGTGAGTTGAGTTCTCAGTCACGTTCTGCTGGTTCTCCTCCGTGGGCTTTCTAGTTTTCTCTCGCTGTTGGATAATTAAACTACTGTACTCATGTCACCATTTTGCCCAGAAGCCCAGAACTGTGGTATATATATTTAAAAAATGAAATTGTGAAAGAGAACTTAGGAGTCAGATAACCTGGTTTCTACCTTTCTTAGCTATTGCCTTTCGGAGAAATATCTAACTTTTCTGAGGCTCAGTTTCCCAATCTATAAATTGAGGGAAACTACCTTCTTCTCTGCAGGGATGCTGGGAGGCTTCTGAGAGAAACCAAGGCACTGCCAGTCCACGGCAAATCTCTCTAATCAACAGTGGTGTGGTTTCCCAGTGAGTCAGATTCTTACAAGAATCCTTTTCAAAGCATGTCATAGTCCCACACCTCCCAAGCAACAACCTATTCCTTTCCTTCGTTACACTTTGGTATTTTGTCCAGCTCTCAGTCAACACTTACAACACTCAGTATGTTCTCAATCAATGCTTAACAACCAGTATGGTAGACTTAATTTGCAGGGCCCTGGGATTTGGCGAATCACCTTTTCAGGTAGTTTCTCATCTATTGTTTTCAATCAGCTTTTTTCTCATGGGTGCACTTCAATAGGGATGGAATAAAAGAAATAAGGCCATTGCCGGTGAGAGTGCGGCGAGAGCTCGAGGAGCCACGAAACCAAAGAGAAGGAACAAGGGGACATTCTTCGTCGTGAGCGCACTGTAAAGAACAAGCCACCCGAGCCATCTCCCAACCACCTCTTCTGCACACCTGCCCCATTCGCCGTGCGATCAGCGGCGGTTTTGTCCTTTCCTGAGCAGGGGCATTGATCCCTGTCCCAAACAGCCTTGGAAATGGGAAGCAGGAGAAGGACAAGGTGGATTTCATGAAAATGCTTCTGTCACTACACTTTTCTGTTGTCTTTGTGCTGTAACTGGTCAGGACCCAATCATCTGGTGTTAAAAACACTCTCTAAAATGTGATTTCTTAAAGTCACTTTGCAGTTATAATGGGCCACTGTGATCTGCTTCACAGCTAGAAATGAATGAAAGTGGCCCTTACGATATTACCAAACTTCAAAATGCATTAGAGGAACAGGAGGGAGGAAGGAAGGATGATCTCTACTTGCGTCTTTCTATAAATCACAGTGGTTACCTCTAATAGTTTAAGTCACAAGGGAGCACGAGGGCAGTTGCTTCTAGTCCTTATTAGTCAAGCAGACTCCTGAGCTGCACTTTTATAACTGTCCCTCTCCGTGGCTCCTTATTCCACCTTTAAAGATGAGTCTCTGTGTCTAGACTTCAGGGCATCTTAACTTCCCTCCAACCACAAAGCTCATTTGCAGCCACAACTGGGGATTGCAGAGGCTGTCTCTCGTGGGCACTCCAGCCCTGTCAATTAGGTAGGAAATAGCCGACCCTAGCCGGAGAAGTTTGAGTTTGATTAACTGATCCTCTACATTAAGAAAAAAACATTAGGAGAAACGGCCCTAATTGGCTGGGTTATCTATATGCTTACACATCCTGGGAGAGATTTCTTCGTCTCGTCTCTGCAGGAGTTATGGGCGGCTCACCAGACCGTTCCCATTGACTCGGCTGCCTGAGAAGACACATCACCTAACATTTAGAGACTGCTAACAGAACCAGAGCTACCTCGGCCCTCCCCCTGCTTTAGAATCACAGGTACAGGTACGAGGATGCCAGAGAACGGGCTTCAAAAACACCCTGGCTGGTCGCTGCTGATCTCAAGCCAACACAGCTAGTTGACCTCAGATTTTTCTTCATCTTTAACATGAAGACAATGGACCGGATGCCCTCTTAAGGCTTTTCAGCTTTGACATTTTGAGTGGATGGCATGCAAATTTGCTCAAACATTACTTTGCATACTATTTTGTTGTTTTTCTAGTGAGCAATACAGAGTAGTACTGATAAGGGAGCATAAGGAGGCAGGCTGAGGGCAAAATACAAGCTAGAACCTCTCTCCCCCCAGGTGGGATGTATATGATATTCCTCAGGCACTCCTGACTGCCCAAGGACAAAGGAAAGGAAAGGAAAGGAAAGGAAAGGAAAGGAAAGGAAACAAATGGTTAACTGATAAAGATGACAGTCATAGAGATACAGACAAGAGTCTCCATCAGTTTGCAAATACCTTAGTGAGTTACAAGAAAAAAGCAATCTTATCAATAGCCTAATCTCCAGAAACCTATAGACTCAGTTTCCTAGAGCCCCTAATATCCCCCTCCCCTCCATAGTGAGGTGGGGAACAAAGGCAAGAAGGAAATGGCAGGTGAAATTAAATTTCCTTATAACCTGCAGCCCATTGACAAATACCTGATGCAAAATACCCAGTATAACATTTCTCCTGGAATCCCCTACAGTCCTAATGTTAATGCCTTACAAGAGGGGAAACAACCTTAGCTTGACAATAGCAAGGCCTCCAGTATCTTAGGAGTCCTCTTTACCATATCAAAGTTCCTCTTGAGGCCTCCCCAGTTTCATAGTATAAGATGAGCCACTCTTTCTGCCCACAGGCCCTGTCCCAGTGCTTTAATAAAATTGCCTTTTTGCACCAAAGAATTCTTCAAGAATTCTTTCTTGGCCATCAGCTCTGGTTGGGGAGGAACTTTTACAGAGAAGAGGCAGAAGCAAAGCAAGGAAATTATTGATTTGCTGGAGTTTAAAGGCTCATTGGCTGTTTGCAATTGATTGTCCTTCGGTTTTGATTTCGCAACCTTGAGGCATTTACCAGTTTAGATTTTGGTTTGCTTATGCAGGCAGTCGAGGCATTAGAGCCACTTCTGTCTAATGGCCCCCTTGTTTAATTAATTTCACACTCCTAACACTTTAGAGTAGAGAAGGAAGCTCAGACTAAGCCCACCCTCTTCCCTGAAGGCAGAGGAAACTTTTACCCTTGAATCGGGGTTCTGATGTTGAAGGTTCTGCCTCTAATCAGTTTAATAACAATGGGAAAGCCACCTAAAACTTTTGAACCAGTTTTTCCCTTTGTAATGTGAGAGCCAGTTTGTTGTAGAGATTAGAATTCCTGTATGAAAAGAACTTGGAACCTAGTAAATTCTCCATGATTCCCAGGTAGGCATCTGTTCTGGGACATGGGGTGATTCACACCCCGTCGACTCCTGTGTCTTCACCCCAAAGGAGAGGAACTGGAGATAGATGAGCTCAGGACCTGCCCTGGCCCCAAATTCTCAGATCCTTGCAGAGCCCTGAAAGATGGCTCCTGGAAAATATATTCTGTTTATTTGACACATTTCAGTCTCACTTCCTCAATTTGGGTTCTCCTTACAGTTTTACTTTCCGAAACAGTTTGTTCTGTGACAAAAGGTTTGCAAAAAATACAAGGATAATTGCTAAAGTTTCTCTCTTTTTGACAGTAATTCAATGCCTTTAACAAAATTCCTAATCCTTTTGTACCTAAATGTTTATATGTGTTGTTAAACCATAATGTAGAAGTATATAAACATTTTCACATGTTCTACCAGATCAAATATGGTACGTATGATAATAATTAGAACCACCAACCTAACATATTGTGAAAAATGCCACATATGCATTTAATTATAGTTTCTGATTTTCGAGCATGCATTCAGGAAAAGGAGGACGTGGCTTTCTATTTAACTTCTTCGCTGCTAACAGAACATGCATGTGTTTTGGCAAGTTTCCTAGGGAACATCTGTCTAAAAGGGAACATTGGGGAGTTAATCGACATCTACAGAGCCTGGGCGACTGCTGTATGGCCCATACTGTCTCTGTTAAGCTCCTTAACCGTGTCTCCCTTAAAGCAGAATCACAAAACATACTATTGATTCAGCTCTCTGAATAAAAAAAAAACAGATCCCAAGCAAAACTTAAACTGGTTTATTTACAGAAGAGCTTTATGAAGTTAGTAAACAACTTAGCCTCTTTTTCCCAAAGAATTATGTGGCGAAGACGCCATGGCTGGGGTGGGGGAGAGGGTTGTGGGGAAGGGTTGTAAATGGCTTGCGGATATGTTTCCAATGGTTCATACCAAAGGAATGAATGGAAAAAAAAGGCTCCTTAGAATCGGGTGGGGGTGGGAGGGGCGTGGATGGGATGGAATGAAACTAAATAGTGCTTGAAAACATGGCCTTGGTTCCTGGTTAGGAAGCATGATGACGGATGAAGGATTTGAAAAATAATAAAGAGCCCAGCAATTTAAAGGAGCTGGATGGACAGATATAAATAGAATGGGATCAAGTTTTCCCTTTCTCAGCTAGGTTTGACAAGAAATGTACTAATGGTTTGCAGATGAAAGATTCTAAATGATAGAATGAATTGTCCCGTGCTACTTGGAAAATTAGTGGGAATGTTAGAATTTGAACTCAGTGCCTTAATTAATATATATATATATATATATATATATATATATATATGATGAGGAAGCATAATGCAAGCTGACAGGCCACAAGCACCACCTCCCACCCCCACCCCTCACCCCCAACCAGGTGGGATATGTGTGATAGTCCACAGGCACTCCTGGCTGCCCCAAAACCAAGGAAAGGGAAAAAATGGTTAACTGGTAAAGATCATAGTCCTATAGGAACTAAGTCTCCATCACCCCTTGGTAGTGATATGAGAAACAAAGGCAGAAGGAAATAGCAGATAGAACTAAATTTCCTTATAAATTTTTCTTTAATGTTTATTTTTGAGAGAGAGAGAGAGACAGAGAGAAAGAGACGGAGTGTTGAGTGGGGGAGGGACAGAGAGAGAGGGAGACACAGAACCTGAAGCAGGTTCCAGGCTCCTAGCTGTCAGCACAGAGCCTGACGCTGGGATCGAACCCACCAACTGCGAGATCATGATGTGAGCTAAAAAGTCAGACACTCAACCGACTGAATCACCCAGTCGCCCCAAACTAAACTTCCTTATAACCTGAAGTTCATTGGCAAATACTTGAGGCTGGCAGAGTAAAATGTTTCTACAGGAACTCCTTATTGTCTTAATGTTAATGCTTTGCTAGAGGGGAAAACCACCTTAACTTGACAATAGCTAGGCTTCCAATATTCTGTGAGTCTTCTTTAGTGTATGAAAATCTCACTGGAAACTTTCTCTGAACTTCACCTCCCCCTCAACCCCAGTATATAACCAGTCTTTCCTCATGGTCCCAGGGCAGCTCTTCCTGCCCACAGGTCCTGTCCCCCTGGTTCAATAAAATCACCTGTTTGCAGCAGAGATGCCTTCAAGAATTCTTTCTTGGTTGTCGGCTCTTGACCTCATGAACTCCACTGTTACCCCCCTCCAAAAAAACCCCTCATCATATATATATATATATATGTATATATATATATATATATATTTTTTAACTGCAGGTTGTTTTTCCCCACTTCTTAAGTAATTGTGCCACAACAAGTGATGAAGTTTTGGGGTGATGGTGGGGTGGTCCAGAGCTGACGACCAAGAAAGAATTCTTGAAGACATCTTTGGTGCAAAAAGGTGATTTTATTAAAGCATGGGGACAGGACCCATGGGGAGGAAGAGCTGCACTGGGGTCCTCATGTGTAACTCATTATTATACACCTTCAGGTTGGGAGGGGGTCAGGGATAGAGTAAGTCTCTAAGGAATTTTGGAAGCAAGGTTTCCATGACCTTGAGGGGCTAGCTGTTGCTGGGGAAACAGCATTTATTACCATTCAATAAAACCTCAGTCCTGAGGCCCCTTAGATGTATATGGGGGCAGGGGGAGCATGAGCTTGGAGTATGATTGCCAGCATATATCTTGGGGCAGTTGAGATAAAGGAAGTTGACTTACAGGATCTTTGAGGTTGGGATAATGTTAAGCTAAGGTTCTCTTTTGCCCCCAGCAGAGTGTCATCTTTGAGGCAGCTGAGCTCCTAGAGGGAGGTCACGCTGCCGGTTTCAAGGACTTGTCAATGGGCTATAGGCAGTAAGGGAATTTAATTTTTTATTTGCCTTTGTTTCCCACATTGCCATGGCAAACACTTACAGCCCTTTCCTTTGTTCTTGGGTAGCTGGGAGTGTCCAAGGAACACGTCATCTGGGACATCACACAGATCCCACCCGGGGCGGGGGAGGGGGGGGCTAGCTTGTGCCTGCCTCATGCTCCCTCATCAACAAAGACACCGAAGACTTTGCTGATGGGTAAATCAGCAGCCATAGAGCTGCCAGATAAAATACAGGACATCCAGTTAAATTCGAATTTGGAATAAACAAATTTTTTTTTATTTACTAAAGCTGGCAATTCTAGTCAGTTCGTTGAATGACAGAAATCTACAAGTCACAATCAGGTAAACAAACCTAAAACAGGGCCAATGTAAAAAAAAGGCGAAGATAGAGAAATCCCATAGAGGGGTAAAACAGGATACTGCGTATTCCAAGAGTAGAACAAAGTGGTGGGGGGCTGGGGATAGCTGGTAAAGAAGAGTAAGGAATTGAAGGATGTGCAGATTCAGCAGAAGGAAGCCAACGCTGAGGAGTAGAGAGAAAGAAACTCATCACAGCTTTGATAGGGCACACGCTGGGGTGCCATGGCCAAAGCCTTGGTTTGCTAAGGCTTCTACAACAAAGTGCAATAGACTAGGGGTGCCTACGTGGCTTAGGCGGTTAAGCGTCCGACTCTTGATTTCGGCTCAGGTCATGTTTTCACAGTCCGTGGGTTTGATCCTGGGTCAGGCTCTGCAGTGGCTGTGTGGAATCTTCTTGGGATTCTCTCCCTCTCTCTGTACCCCCCCTCCCCCACTCTCTCTCTCTCTCTCAAAATAAATACATAAAATAAACTTTGAAAAACAAAACCGTAATGTAAAAGTATGTAAACATTTTCATAAAAAACAAAGTGCCACAGACTAGGTGGCTTAAATAACAGAAATTTACTTTCTAACAGTTCTGGAGGCTAGAGGTCAAGATGTCAACAGGGTTGACTTCTTCTGAGACATCCCTCCTTGGCTTGTAGATGGCCATGGTCCTCCTGTGTCTTAATATGGTCATCTGTGTTCTAATCTCCCCTTAACCAATATGTCCTCATTTTACCTTAATTACCTGTTGGAAAGGCCTTGTCTCCGAATACTGTCACAATCTGAGATCGTGGGGGGCTACGGCTTCCACATATAAACTTGGGAGGGCACATAATTCAGCCCATAACCCGATGTTATGCTTACTGAATTGAAATCAATTCAGTTCAGTTCTGCAAGCATTTCTAACCACTTCATCTGGCTGGTTTCTGTGCCAGGTGTAGGGGAAACCTAATAGGGTTTATAGGGTTAATAGGGTTAATAGGGCACGATTTCTATCCTCAAACATACCGTGCATGAGGGGACCCAGGCAGGTATACAAAAATACTGGCTTAGAGACGACAGATATAGGTCAAATCCTGGCTCATCTACTGACTGGCTAAGTGAGTTTGGATAGTTTTCTGATCTGATGAAGAGGTATAATCGCATCTACTTGGTAAAGTAGTCTTGAGGATTAGCAATACTGATATCAAAACCAGTTCCTGGTGCCTAACAGTAGCTCTTACCATTACAAATTGTTCAGAAAACACATAGGGAGATAACTGTTACAACTAGGGGAATGCAGACATCTTCTTCAAACACTGATGATTAGCTGAGCCTGAAAACACCAGGAGGATTTTGTCAGGTGGAGAAGAGCTAGATGATAATAGAAATATGAAATGGCTAGAGGAGTGCATGGGTCTCGATATGCCTCCAGCAGAGCAGGACTGATGTGAGTGGTGGAAAATAGAGCAAGAAAAGAAGGTTGGCCCTGCATTATGAAGGCTGAAGCACGCTGCTAAATAAATCCTGAAGATTTTGTTACATGCAAGAGAAAACATGCGTGCTTTCAAGTAGTTTTGTTTGTTGTTGTTGTTGGCTGTTTATTTATTTTTGCTCTTTTCACAGAGAGTTAACTGTGTTTCAAAGGTGATATTTGGGAGTGCCCGACTGTAATGGAAATGAGAAGAAAGCTAATAAAAAAGAGTAGCTCCTATCCGAGGCAAATTCTGGCAAACTGCATATAAAAGGACTAGACCCATCCCTTACATAGTATTAATGGATAAAACGGTTCTTTATGTTTTCACGATGACAAAACAAAGCGAAAATCTCTCAGCTCCTGCCTCTCCCCAACTCTTCCCACTCAGAGCATAAAAATGCTCAGGTGTCTCCTAACTCTGAAAAGAAAATCCCTCCTTTGATCTTCAGTCTTCTCCTTACCTACCATTCAACTTTATGCTTCGTTGTTCTTATTGTTGTTGCAATAAAGGGGGAAAAGTGTGTTTCTTATTACCAAATTATATATGTCTATTGCAGATGATTTAGGAAATATGATACGGAAAGCAAACACAAATTGCTCGTAACTCCCTCCAAACACCCAGACATAATCCAGTCCTCCGAATAGGTACACACACGTGTATTTTCACAAAATGGGATAGGATCAAACTGTATTGGATTGGTTGTTTGGCTATGCATTTCTTTAAAATAAGCTTTTTACTGAAGAATAGTATAGAAAGCTAAACAGCTAAACGTTACCAATACCCATCCAAAAATAAAGTATCCTCATCTTCCCAGGAACTTCCCTCTTCTCCCAGGTCATCACTCTTCTGACTTCTCACTGTGGATTAGTTTTGCCTGCTTTTGAACTCTAAATAGGGCATTTCTATTAATACAACGTATACTGCTTTCCAACTGGCTTCCATCATTTCACGTGATATTGGTGGGATTCGTCCATGCTGTTTATTGTATATAGCAGTGGTTTCTTCATTTTGCATCGCTGCCTAATAACTTACTATGTGACTCTACCAATATTTACCCATTCTTCTGCTCTTGAACATGTGTGTTGTTTTCTGTTTTGGGCTATTATGAATAGTGTTGCTGTGAAGTTTATTGTATACATACTTTAGAGCACCTTTGTATACATGTCTAGTAGGTATATTTTCAGGAATAAAATTGCTGGAATAAAACACTATGCGCATGTTTTTCAAAACTGATTATACCATTTGACCATCACTGCAACTTTACATAAGGTTCCACTTCCTCCATATCTCCATGCATCCTCGGTATCAACCACCTTCTTAATTCTGGTCATTCTGGTGGGTGTTCAGTGGTAGTTCATGGTGTTTTTTTAAATTTCTATTTCCTTGACTATGAGTGAGATTGAGCATCTCTTCATATGTTTATTAGCTAATTGAATATCTCCTTTTGTGAAGTCTTGTGAAGATTTGCTGAAGTCTTGTCCATTTTTTCTATTACATCCTATGACTATTTGTTATGATATGTAGATATTTTCTCTCTCTATCCTGGATGCAAGTGCTTTGTCAGATATATGTGTTGCAAACATCCTCTTACACTCTATAGCTTGTTTCTTTTTTAAAAAAAATTTTTTTAACGTTTATTCATTTTTGAGACAGAGACAGAGCATGAATGGAGGAAGGTCAGAGAGAGAGAGGGAGACACAGAATCTGAAACAGGCTCCAGGCTCTGAGTGGTCAGCACAGAGCCCGACGCGGGGCTCGAACTCATGGACCGTGAGATCATGACCTGAGCCGAAGTTGGACGCTTAACCGACTGAGCCACCCAGGTGCCCCTCTGTAGCTTGTTTCAAAAACAATGTCATAAAAGTATCTTGATGAGTAGAGTTTTTAAATTTTAATCAACTCCAGTTTATCAATCTTTTCCTTTACGTCCAGTGATTTGTAAGTCCCACTTATGAAATTTTTTTGTGCTAAAGTAGCAAAGATATCTTTCCAGATTGTCTTCCAGAAGCTTTACTGTACTGCCTTTAATACTGAGATATGCAATCCCTAGAAGTGATTTCTTTATATGGTGTGAGGTAGGATCCAAGTTTAATTTTGCATGTTAATTTTTAGAGCCCCCCAAAACCCAGTACCATTTATTGAAAAAATTCCTTCCTTTTTCAGTCTGCAGTATCCTCCAAGTATAGTTATTTTTTGATAATTGCTGTGTTCACGTACATGTGGGTCTATTTCTGGACCTTCTTGTAAATCCAAATTTACCTGTGGCTATTTGATTTTCATTTTACATTTAATAAAATTAGAAATTTAGTTATCCTGTCATACTAGATACATTTCAAGTGCTCAGTGGCTACATGTGGCTAGTGGTGATGAGGGCAGTGCCGATATGGAACATTTCCATCATCCAGAGAGTTTGTTTGGACAACATCACTCTAGAACTGTCTAAGTTTATAGCTCTTATCACTATCTGAGGAAGTCTTATTTTCATTTGCTTATTGCCTTTGTCCGTTAGAATACAAGCTGTATGAATGCTGGAATCTGGTCAGTTCACTGCTATAGTTTCCAGAATAGTTCCTGGTATATAATCTTTGTTGAATAAAAGAACAAAATTCTGCTTTTTTCTGTGAAGCCTGGAACTGCTTTCTGAACCCATTGTATCCAACCTTAGTGAGTCTCCCCAAGATTCAGAACAGATAAGGATACCTTGTCATTTTGGAATCTTTGTAATTTCCCACATCCCACACTTATAATGGTTGTTGATAAAGACAGTGTTGTTCCTGCAGACATGTATGATATTGATAAATGGGAACTTTCTTTGAGTAGTTACTTTGTATTATGTACTATTCTAAAATTTACATTCATGAACTCATTTAATGCTTATAACACCTTCATGAATAAGTACTATTATTATCCCCATTTTATGGATGTGAAAACTAAAAAGCAAAGTTCAGTGACTTGTCTAAGGTCAAGCCATCAGAGAATACAACCAACCAGATTTAACCCAAATGTCTGCTGAGGAGGCTGGGTTCCCAATGACCAGCATTAGTGCCTCCCAAGTTAACTGTGAGAGTCTTCAACTCATTTTTGTTTATTATTCATCCATTAAAAAAATAGAATTTCTGGGGCGCCTGGGTGGCGCAGTCGGTTAAGCGTCCGACTTCAGCCAGGTCACGATCTCGCGGTCCGTGAGTTCGAGCCCCGCGTCGGGCTCTGGGCTGATGGCTCAGAGCCTGGAGCCTGTTTCCGATTCTGTGTCTCCCTCTCTCTCTGCCCCTCCCCCGTTCATGCTCTGTCTCTCTCTGTCCCAAAAATAAATAAAAAAACGTTGAAAAAAAAAATTTAAAAAAAAATAGAATTTCTGCTCAGCATCAGATTGTGTCTCCAGCTCTGTGTATTAATTGCCTTTGCCACTTCTGTTCTCTCTTCAGAGTATATACTATGTAACACCTACTGGTGCAAAATTATTCAGGTATTCCTACTTTCTGGGTTCCACTTTATTTGGACAACATCCTCTAGATGGTTACTGTCTAATTTCATAGCTCTTCTCACTTTCTGAGGAAGTCTCATTTTCATTTGCTTATTGCCTTTCCCCGTTAGAATATAAGCTATATTAAGGATCAAGGAGTGCTTTTCAGAGAGGGACGAGGAGGGAGGCAGGATCGGGGGAAAGATCTGTGTAAAAATGTGGGTCCCGTCGGGGTCCATCTGTAAACTGATCCCTCAGGGAGCTCTGGGGCATGGATCGCACCACGGTCAAGCAGATGGGCCCTATATACGCATATATTATTCAGTTATTGGCAGTGGACTGCCCTGGTATGCATGTGAGTGTCTGTGCATCAGAGGAACCTTTAGGGAGAACACTTCTGTTTCGATAAGCTTGGGGAAATTCTCTGGAGACACAATGAGCTACAGGCCATTAACCACCACCACTCACAGAGGCTTGGGGGTAGGTACACTGGCCAGGAAAGGGGGATCTTGACCAGAGGACGCTGACAGCATTCACTGCCCTCACCCTCCATTAAAACATTCCTGTTTCATCCATTACTTAAGATGAGTATGAAACGGTATTCAACATGTTCATTCAGTTGACTGGTTTTGTGTGGATAGCACAAAATGCTTTCCCAGTCCTGATTACTGCTTCTGTGTCTCTACTTCAGGATTACATGTGTTGCATGCATTTAAAGATCTCCAAATGGAGTGAGATCTGAACGAAATAAGAAAACCCTACAAGCTATTTTAAATAACAGCTAGTAAACAAAAAACATCTGGTAGATGACTAAGACCCACGTCTTGAACCTTGGCAAAGAACATGGGATGTACCTTTAAGGAGGAGTGCACATTAGCAGCGTTTGCCGTGACTTGTGGTGTCTAACAGGGAACTCAGGAAATGTAGGCAGAAAGATGTGGAGTCATTTGGAGAACTCAGTGGGATGAGAGGGCACGGAGCAGGTCTCCTCCTGTTTTATTGATCTTTATGCTGTGTTCTGTTTATGCTCTTTGGAAGAGTAGTTATGAAAAACCAGATATTACACTCATTGGCTGTGAATGTGACACCAACATCTGCTGGCCTTGGCTTGACGCCTCCAGTAGGAACCATGGGGAATGCGTTAGCCCACACCTTCTCTTTGGAAACAACGTGAGCAAAAGGAAAACTTCAAAGGCCTGAAACACCTGTGTAACCTCTTCTCTGCCACAGAACAGCCACGCAAACGGATTCTGAAAATCGAGCCCGCTGCCCCCTGCCTCCCTCTGAAGATGCTGAAAAGGAGTGATTGTACAAGGTCCTACTGACCTGTAAAGTTCTTATCTCCTGTGTGGTTCTGCTGAAAGCTCAGGAAAAAAAAAAAAATTCCTCAGTGCCTCTCAAAACAAGAAGTCGGAGCAAGAATGTTGAGCAGCAAGAATTATCATTTTCCCATCCGAACTGCAGCCTCATTTAAAAGGTCAAAGCAAATAAAAACTTTTGGTACCGGCACGGATATTTAGAGCAAATCCCACCGAGCCTTTATGACTTCACTCGGAGTTTTCCAAAATGAGATATAACTTGTTTCAACTGCTGAAAACAGAGGGCCGCCCCACGAATGATGAATGCGTTGCGTTGGAAATCAATTTCCTTCATCATTTTATTAGATTGAATGCTCTGGACTAGGGAGTGTTCTTTTCCCACGGTGCTTTTGCAAAACTTCCCACCCTTGGAGCTCTGTGGCTCTGGGTTCCTAATTAGGTTCCCTGCTTTCTCTTCTGCTACTTTCCTGGCTACAAGGACTTAACACTTTCCTCCACTTTGAGTGAGGGTGGCACCAGGAGGAAGGTAGCATAAACAGGATGATTAAACAACCTGCGTGCAGCAAGGGGGCAATATTTCAATAGCAAATATTGCTACCCATATACCTCAACAGAATGTGCTAAAGTAAACAAAATGATAGCATAATTATAGTAGTTCCAATTATGTTAATTAGACTGCATACACGCTTCATTGATAAGCAACTGTACTGCAAAGAAACGCTATAAGCCTGGTGCTTGAGCCTTTAGCAGCTTTGTGGCACATATCCTACCAGATTCCTGGGTGACATTTAGCCTCTCACAATTTTTTCTTTCTTTTATAGCAGTTTTGCTGAAACTAAATTAAAAATTCAGGGGTACGCTGTGCCACGTTTCTAGAGAAGTCTTGGAGAATCTCAGTTGGATTCTATGCTTGCTACATGCCTCAATGTTTTAGTTCCTTTCGCCTCAACTCTCACATGAAAAACATTAACATGTCCCATTTGACTAATTAAAATCCAGCTTAAGAAAATGGATTTCTTTTTAGTCTACTCCAAATAGCATCCTCTGCTTTGGTATCACCCGTAAAACAGAAGCCCTGAGGGAACAGGCCACTGAAAGCCATTGTTCGCCAAGTTGGTTACATTTTGGGAGAACTAAAAATGGGAGGAATCGGGGAGTGTTCCCTGGTATTTTGGTGGGCTTATGGGGTACCTGCCTGTCTTAATGAAGAAGGTCAGGGATGGCAAAGATATGCAAGATATAAAAAGACAAATCATGACAAAAACTGTAAATGTCAGAAAGGGAAAAATCACAATTGTAAGCTAATTAGAACCATTTACATTTTAAAACTTAGTGCTCATACAGTGATAGTAATACAAAGATTTAAACACGGAGCGGACAAAACTCAGAAATAAAACAAACAGTGTGTTTATAAGACAAAAGAGCCAAGAATACATAATGGGGAAAAGATAGTTTCCTCAATAAAGGGTATTGGGGAAACCAGACACACAGCTGCAAAAGAGCGAACCTGGATCACTTATCTTACACCATACACAAAAATATACTCAAAATGAATTAAAGACTTAAATGTAAGACCTGATGGGCTCCTGGCTGGCTCAGTCAGTACAGCATGCAACTCTTGATCTCAGGATTGATTGTGAGTTCAAGTTCCACGTTGGGTGTGGAGATTACTTAAAAAAAATTAAATCTTTAGAAAATAATAATAATAGGGGCGCTTGGGTGGCTCAGTCGGTTAAGCGGCCGACTTCGGCTCAGGTCATGATCTCGCGGTCCGTGAGTTCGAGCCCCGCGTCGGGCTCTGTGCTGACCGCTCAGAGCCTGGAGCCTGTTTCAGATTCTGTGTCTCCCTCTCTCTGACTCTCCCCCATTCATGCTCTGTCTCTCTCTGTCTCAAAAATAAATAAACGTTAAAAAAAATTAAAACAAAAAAAAGAAAATAATAATAATAAATTGGCACACCTGGGTGGCTCAGTTGGTTGAACATCGAACTCTTGGTTTCAGCTCAGGTCATGATCTCACAGTTCGTGAGTTCAAGCCCTCCATCGAGCCTGCTTGGGATTCTCTCTCCCTCTCTCTGCCCCTCCCCTACTTTCTCTCTCTCTCTCTTTCTCTCTCTCTCTCTCTCAAAATAAACAAACTTTTAAAAATTAAAAAATAGTAATAAAAAATAAATGTGAGATCTGAAACCATAAAACTCTGAAAACAACATAGGCAGCAAGTTCTTTGACATCAGTCTTCGTGATATTCTTTTGGTTCTGTCTCCTCAGGTGAGGGAAATAAAAGCAAAAATAAATAAATGGCACTATATCAAACTAAAAAGCTTTTGCACAGCAAAGGAAATCATCAACAAAAAAGGAAACCTACTGAGTGAGAGAAGATATTTTCAAATGTTATATTGTCTTTATAATTTTAAAAAATGCTTATTTATTTATTTTGAGAGAGAGAGAGAGCACACACATGCTCACATGGGAGAGGAGCAGAGAGACAGGGAGAGAGAGAATCCCAAGCAGGCTCCACACTGTCAGTGCATAAGTGGGGATTTATCTCACGAATTGTGAGATCATGACCTGAGCCACAATCAAGTCAGAGGCTTAACCAACTGAGCTACCCAGGTATCCTGCAAATCAATAAAGTGTTAACACACAAAATATATAAAGAATTCATTCGGTTCAACATAGAAATGATTTGATTGCAAAATGGACAGAGGACCTGAGGACATTTTTCCAAAGAAGACATACAAATGACTAAGACGCATAAGAAAAGATGTTCAACATCACTAATTATCAGGGAAATGCAAATCAAAACCTCAGTGACATTATCACCTCACACCTCTGAATGGCTAGTTTCAAAAAGAAAAGAAATAATAAGTATTGGCAGCGATGTGGAGAAAAGGACACCCTCACGCAGTGTTGGGAATATAGATTGGTGAAGCCACTATGGAAAACAGTATGGAGTTTCCTCAAAAAATTTAAAAAAACCACCATACAATCCAGCAATTCTGTTTGTATGTATTCGTCTGAAGAAAACAAAAACACTGATTCAAAAGGACGCATGTACTCCTATGTTGATTGCAACATTTGTTACAATACCCAAGATATGCAAGTGGCCATCAATGGATGAATGGATAAAGATGTATATATAACATATAATATATAATATATAATTACAATATATAATATATAATATACAATATATAATATATAATATATATATATTTCTCAGCCATAAAAAAGAACGAAATCTGGACATTTGCAACAATATGGAAAGACCTAGAGAAAATTATGCTAAGTGAAGTAAGTCAGATAGAGAAAGACAAATACTATAGGGTTTCACTTATAGTGAATCTAAAAAACAAAAGAACAAACGAAACAAAATAGAAAGAGACTCATAGATGCCGAGAACAATCTGATGGTTATCAGAGGGGAGGGGCCTTGGGGGATGGACAAAATAGATGAAAAGGATTAAGAGGTATAATCTTCAGTTATAAAATAAGTAAGACATGGGCATGAAATGCACAGCGTAGGGTATAGAGTCAATAATATTGTATGGTGACAGACGGTAACTAGATTTATTGTGATGACCATTTCAAATATATATAAATATCAAATCACAATGTTGTACACCTGAAATTAAAATAATATTGTATGTCAATTATTCTTTAATTAAGAAAATAAAATTACAAAAGCCAACATCCTTGGCTTAGGGTTCAGAGAGTAGAAGGTCAAGGTGAGTGTACAGGACACAGAGATGGATGCCTCTTTATTTATTTATTTATTTATTTATTTATTTATTTTATTTATTTTTGAGACAGAGAGAGACAGAGCATGAACGGGGGAGGGGCAGAGAGAGAGGGAGACACAGAATCGGAAGCAGGCTCCAGGCTCTGAGCCATCAGCCCAGAGCCCGACGCGGGGCTCGAACTCACAGACCGTGAGATCGTGACCTGAGCTGAAGTCGGACGCTTAACCGACTGAGCCACCCAGGCGCCCCTGATGCCTCTTTACTTTTAATGAAACAGATGATATTCTAGTTTTTCATAAACTTATTATATCCAGAAAGAAACAGACCTTTTTGGCCTCATTTAATTTCATTTTGTTACATCTTACATTTAAATAAGTTCCACTTCTGGGGCGCCTGGGTCGCTCAGTCGGTTGAGCGTCCGACTTCGGCTCAGGTCATGATCTCGCAGTCTGTGCGTTCTAGCCCGCATCGGGCTCTGGGCTAACAGTTAGAAGCCCGGAGCCTGCTTCAGATTCTGTGTCTCCCTCTCTCTCTCTGCCCCCCCCCCACTCATGCTCTGTCTCTCTCTCTGTCAAAAATAAATAAACATTAAAAAAAATTAAAATAAATTCCACTTCCTGCTTAGTAGACATTAAACATAAAATTAGAGAAAAAAATAAAACAAAGTAAAATAAAATAAAATAAAATAAAATAAAATAAAATAAAATAAAACAAAAGTGGTTTAATCTGTGACAACATGGATGGATCTTGAAGGCGTTATGCTATGGGAAATACATCAAAGACAAATACTGTATGATCTTACTTATATGTAGAATCTGAAAAAACAAAATCATAGAAAAAGAGATCAGACTTGTGGTTAGCAGGGGTAGCAGGTGATGGGTGGGGGAGCTGGAGGAAGGTGGTCAGGAAGCATAAACTTTTGGTTGTAAATACGTACTAGGGATGTAATGTACAGCATGATGACTAGAGCTAACACTGCTGTATGATGTAGAAGGAAGTTGTTAAGAAAGCAAATCCTAAGAGTTCTGAGCATAAGAGAAAAAAATTCTTTCCCTCTGTTTCTTTTCTTTTTATTGTATCTGTGTGAGAAGATAGATGCTAGCTAAGCTTATTGTGGTAATCACTTCACAATCAAGCCATACTGCTGGATGTCTTAACCTTATACAGCAATGGATGAAAATTATTTCTCAATGAAACTGGGGAGAAGTAAAATAAAATACCCAAGATTAAACTAAAATAGAACGTGGTTAATTAAAGCCTAAGCTAGCCAAGGGATTCGAGAAGGGAAAAGAGTCTATGTCTGGTCCAAATATTACCTAAGAGACATTGTTGGAAGAGTGATGTCAATCATAACTTCAAAAAGAAAAAATATGGGGCGCCTGGGTGGCGCAGTCGGTTAAGCGTCCGACTTCAGCCAGGTCACGATCTCGCGGTCCGTGAGTTTGAGCCCCGCGTCAGGCTCTGGGCTGATGGCTCAGAGCCTGGAGCCTACTTCCGATTCTGTGTCTCCCTCTCTCTCTGCGCCTCCCCCATTCATGCTCTGTCTCTCTCTGTCCCAAAAATAAATAAACGTTGAAAAAAAATTAAAAAAAAAAAGAAAGAAAAAATAAGGAGTTGTTTTTAGTCCCAAAGATTGCTAAGAAATTCGCATTCTACGTGAACATCAGAGGATAAAATGAGAAACGGAATAGTGTTACACAGTTAGAGCAACCACAGAATTTTGCTCATTAAAAAGAAGTCTGGACCCATCAAATTCCACCTTTGCACCTCACTCCACCCTCCCCTATCTCTTTTAGGAGCTCATTTCATCAGTTCCCCACTTTCTTGCATTCTCTCCTTTATTACTCTTTTTTTTCTCTCTCCTTTATTCTTATTTCCTGCCTGTTCTATCCCCACAAACTCTGCTCAAGCTTCTTCACTCTACAGTGATCCCCTCACCCTTCTCTCTCTCTCTCTCTCAAGGTTCAAATCTTTCTCTTCTCCCCACATCTCCCAAAAGGCTGGACTACAATCATCCTCTCCACCTTCTTTCACATGACTTCACTATTAGTGCTGGGTAATGATCACAGTGAATTAAATTTTTACACAAACCGGCAGTCACTTGTCAAAATGAGGCTACATTCTCTTTGCTTCTGCCTTAGTTACCAATGCAATTAAGTTGCCTTTTAGAACCAGTAACCCTGAATAGGAATTTTATATCTAGTATCTGTTATTTGAAAATTTCAGTCATTTTTTTTAATGTACAGGAGGCTTGTTTCCCATAACATTGCTTATTGAACAGTAAGAAACATTAAGATATATCAAATTATGCTAAAAATAGAAATCGTAGACAAGCATGGTCTATAAAAAATATCAAAGAACAGAACATATGCCCTGTAGAGAAAGGTTTAAAAAAACATTATGAGCTGATCTTGCGTAGACAAGAAAAGCTAAGGATTGGTGACTGACGGTCTGTAATTATGTGAATGGTTACCAGGAAGGAGTGTGGTTGTGCCAGCTGCTCTCCTCCTTGCTGACCGTAGAGGGAGGGGATTAAATGATAACCCGAGAGATTATGTTGAACATAAGGGAGAGAGCTGTAGCTTTGGGGGGTGATATTCTGTAAGATGGATTATCAAGGGATGTTGTAAACTCCTGGCTATTGAAGGATAAAAATCTTGAAAATGGGACAGGCTCTTCTATGTCTCTGAGAGTTAGGCCATTTTTTTTTTTTTTGTAGACAATGAATATTTGATTAAGAATTTTTATTAGATGATATTCTGCATATGAAACATATCTGGAGATACAGTGAACATGGGTAAAATGAAAAGAGCATTTTCATTTTGGATATATATATTCTTTTTTTTTTTTTAATTTTTTTTTCAACGTTTATTTATTTTTTGGGACAGAAAGAGACAGAGCATGAACGGGGGAGGGGCAGAGAGAGAGGGAGACACAGAATCGGAAACAGGCTCCAGGCTCTGAGCCATCAGCCCAGAGCCCGACGCGGGGCTCGAACTCACAGACCGCGAGATCGTGACCTGGCTGAAGTCGGACGCTTAACCGACTGCGCCACCCAGGCGCCCCATTTTGGATATATATATTCTTTGCCCAGAGCACAGTTTTATTTTCTTTAACTCTCTCTTACCTTAGCCTGATAATCCTCTAGCATTCTCCTTCCTTCCCCTTCCTTCCTTCCTTCTCCCTTCCTTCCTCCCTTTCTTCCTTCCTTCCCCTTCCTTTCTCTTTCTTCCTTCCCTTCCTTCCTTCCTTCCCCTTCCTTTCTCTTTCTTCCTTCCCCTTCCTTCCTTCCTTCCTTCCTGCCTGCCTGCCTTCCTTCACCTTCCTTCCTTCTCCTCCCTTCCCCTTCCTTCCTTCCTTCCTTCCTTCCTTCCTTCCTTCCTTCTCCTTCCTTCCTTCCCCTTCCTTCCTTCTCCTCCCTTCCCCTTCCTTCCTTCCTTCTTTCCTTCTCCTTCCTTCCTTCCTTCCTTCTCCTTCCTTCCTTCCCCTTCCTTCCTTCTCCTCCCTTCCCCTTCCTTCCTTCCTTCTTTCCTTCTCCTTCCTTCCTTCCTTCCCCTTCCTTCCTTCTCCTCCCTTCTTTCCTTCTCCTTCCTTTCTCTTTCTTCCTTCCCCTTCCTTCCTTCCTGCCTTCCTTCCTTCCTTTCTCTTTCTTCCTTCCCCTTCCTTCCTTCCTTCTCCTCCCTTCCCCTTCCCTCCTTCCTTCCTTCCTTCCTTCCCCTTCCTTTCTCTTTCTTCCTTCCCCTTCCTTCCTTCCTTCCTGCCTTCCTTCCCCTTCCTTCCTTCTCCTCCCTTCCCCTTCCTTCCTTCCTTCCTTCCTTCCTTCCTTCCTTCCTCACTTCCTGTCTCTTTGAACTGTGGATTGAAGTACAAATGCCTCAAGGTACAAAGATTCATTAAATGGCCTCTTCTGATTCTTTCTAAGCTTTATCATTCTGATTTTTCTATTTCCATGGTAAGATGAGAGCATAACAGAAAATCTGTGTTCTTTGCCCTTCTAATTTTCAAGGGTCTACAAAGACACATGTTTTGACTCCATCATCTGTTAGAGAAGCACTGGTGTGACTGTGAAGGTCAATGTATTACCTCAGAAATGCATATGCCTTTGCAAGTTGGTCTATGGGTGGGCTTCTTTCTTTCATGGATAGTTTGGAAAAACATGAGAAATCTCTACGTTTGCTTTTTGGTCAGGGAGGCAAAGGGTGATGTATGGCATAATATTAAAGTAGCACATGATTTACCTGGATGTTCCTTATCCAGAATACTCAGCAGTAGAGAAATCACTGGAGAAGCTGCGGGTAAAAATATTCTGTGAATAACTCCTAAAGAAGATACAAAAAACCCGCTAATGTTCACGGGTTTAACTCACAGAAGTGCCTCTCAGGTAATTATTAACCTTCCCTATTTATTCTTCCTGGAGATACCAAATTTCAATGCCAGTTTCCCCAGGCCTCAGCAAGAAAGACACAATCGATGGAAAGGAGTCAAGCAAATTAAAAGAGCCTGCTGTGCGGGGCAAAGGCTATGAAGCAACTGCAGAGGGCACTACTTACCCTGAATTAAGTCATCAGATATTTATCAGGCTCTACCATGTGCCAGGCTCTGGTTTATGGGCCATTCTGAAGTTTATAGGCTAAGGTAGGGAGCATATTCTAATGTAAGTGCTATGCAAAAAAAAAAAAAAAAGAAGAAGAAGAAGAAAAAGCAAGCAAGAAAGAAAAACAATTGACATTTTGATAAATAAGAGGAAAGAAAATTATGGGGTTTATGAAAATGTTAAAAACATTTTTTAAAAAGCCTCCCTGAGGAAAGAGAATATCATCTGAGATTGAAGGACGTATAGAAGGTAACTAAAGTTTTAGAAGATAGAAGTGTAGATGAGAGTCATAAAAATGTTTGTAACTTGTGAGGATATAATTTGTGCAAAGGCCCTAAGGTAGGGGGAGACTGAAGAAATGAAAGAAGTCCACTGTAAGTAGAGTAGTAAAATGAGATGAGCTAAAAAGGCTGGTGCTAGATTGTGCCGAAGGATATGTGACTGACTAATAGATGCAGGATGTTATCAATACTGTTTTTATCTTAACAAACACAAGGAAGTTATTGAAGAGTTTTCAGTATGGGAGTGAGATAATGAAACTAGTATTTTATACACATCACTCTGGCTACAGTGTAAAGATTGGATTTAGTTGGGGCAGGATTGGCTGAAGGAAAATCAATGAGACGGCTACCACAGTAGTGTAGTTGAAGACGAGGATGGAATGTACTGGAAGGCTCAAAGTGGAAATGGACAGAAGTGGAAAAATTCAAAAAGCACTTAGAAGGCACATATTTAGAAAGTAGGGGCGCCTGGTGGCTCAGTGTGTTCAGCATCTCACTTCAGCTCAGGTCATGATCTCACTGCTCGTGAGGTCAAACCCCGCCTCGGGCTCTGTGCTGACCGCTCAGAGCCTGGATCCTGTTTGGAATTCCGTGTTTCTGTCTCTCTGCTCCTTCCCTGCTCCAGCTCTGTCTCTCTGTCTCTGTCTCTCTCAAAAATAAACATTAAAAAAACAGATGAACATAAGGGAAGGGAAACAAAAATAATATAAAAACAGGGAGGGGGACAAAACAGAAGAGACTCATAAATATGGAGAACAAACTGAGGGTTGCTGGAGGGGTTGTGGGGGGGTGGGCTAAATGGGTAAGGGGCATTAAGGAATCCTGAAATCATTGTTGCACTAAATGCTAACTAATTTGGATATAAATTTAAAAAAATAAAAAATAAAACTACAAAAAAAAAGACATTAAGGATTGGGAAGAAAAAACATTAATATTTAAAGGAAACAAGAGACATTTAGAAACACTTTTTTTTTTTTTTAACTATAATTGGGACTATGGGAAAGGAAATTACCAAAAACGACTTCCAGGGACCATCTAATATTCCAGCGAACAGTAGAAGAGAATCAATATTTTAGGTCATGGCTTGCAAACATTTTTATAACTATCCAGATAGTAAATGTTTTGGGATTTAGGAGACATACATCTCTGTCACAACTATTTAACTTTGCTGGGCTAGAGTGCAGACTGTCATAGACAACATGTAAATGAATGGACTTGGCTCTGTTCCAATAAAACTTTATTTACCAAAACACACAAGGGGCCAGATTTGGCCCTGGGGCATCATTTGCCCACCTATTTTAGATGATGAACATTCTGATTGCCCAAACTCTTGCTTACATCGATGGATTATGAAAAATGAATTTAAATTTTGTTCAGTGTTTTCTGATGAGTGAAAACCATGAATATGTGTAATATTTATAGAGAATTTAGTGAAAATTCCTGAAGGCAATTTTGGTGCTTAAGGCCTTACCAGAATTTTTCAGACAACTAAAACATATATGGAACTCTTTGTCCCCTGATAACACAAGATGAAACTGAGGTTTCAGTATTAATATTGCTAACTAAACTTCAGCTTGAAAGGGGCTTAGGTTACACACACCTCATTCCAAAGAACCGAGGCAGCAACGAATATTTGCGTGGTGATATTTCACTGTATCTCACTACAATATCATCTTGCAAGTGAATGGCGTTTCTGAGCTGTTACAATTGTAGAAAAAAATAACACAGTGCTTCCAAGAACTTGTGATAACTTCTTTAAAGCTTTTACTCTTGGCAATGAGTGTTTGTAGATTTCAAGAACATAAACAAGAGCAAATACCATTACGCAAATTCCAGGAAGACCCTGACACAAATATTCTTCCACTGAAAACAACTGGCGTTTTTTTAGCAATTCTACAAATGAAAACGGAGAACTTCTTAAGTAGAAAAGTTGTTTTGAAAATGCCTATTTGTGTGACAGTTTCCTCTGAAAATTTGTATTTTTTTGCCTAAAGTCCAATAGGCACTTTTAGCCACGTGTGTCCAGCTTGCAAACCAGAAATCCGACCAGACTTTACTAATGCCCGGACCATAGAACCTTAGAAAACCTGAAAAATAGAGTTCAGCTCAACAACAATATAATTTCGCTTTTTTCAAAGATATTTCATAGAAATTATATGAATTTGCCCTCATTTAATATCTAACCTGATAATATAGAAACATAATTTTCATATTTTTAAGTTCTGGAAGGATATATTAGAAAATAGATAAATGAGAGTTTAAAGATACAAACCTATCTCGCGAAGGATTCGTTGTTTTATAAGTGGAGAAATCAGAATTTTGTTTTAAAGGAATTTCAAAAATCCTGATTCTTTTACACATCATGCCCAGAATCAACGAGTGCTCGTAGCACTTCATCTCCTAGAGAGTGTGTGTGGAAACATCCTTATCTGAGGTAGCTGACCTAACAGGTGTTTTCCTTTTCGATACAATTTTATGAAGCTATGAAATCCTCATTAAGTCTGGGTCATAGGTATTGCTCTTGAAACCAGCTGTGTCAAATAAGCAGAAGGTTTTTTCTGATACCCTAGCGCCCCTAAAGTGAGAACCTAAAAAAAACAAAACAAGAAAAAAAACCAGAAGACAGAAAAACTACCCAGATGCTGTTTAAAACCCTGTTAACTAGGCTAATGTGCTTTCCCTATTAGGTCATTATTAAAATGCTATTAACACTTTTCACCTGCAGGTATTAAAGGTGGACCCAATCCTCAAAACTCTAAAATTTTCACTTCTTTTGTTCTTGCCAAGAAGTAATTAGTCCTAGTTATAGACCGATTGATTTCTTGTTTATTGTTTCAATGGCAATGTTCTATGTTCAAATTATTAGACGGCGTATGGGGGAAGAGAATTTTAAACACTGTATAAATCACAAGCTCTGTTCTTAAAGAAATTAACCAAGGAAGTGAAATATAAATGTAGAGGTAATTAATGATACATGGGTGTTTATGGTAAATAATAATAATAATAATAATACTATTCATCTAGAGAAGCTAAAAGAATTCAAAGAAACTGCTTTGGGTTTGCCAGGAACTGCTTCCTGGAGAATGGAGAATTGGGCTCCTGTTTGAAGGACAGATAAGATTATGAATGGTAGCCAAGATGGCAAGTATTTCATGTAGGATGCATAATATAAGCCAGTATGGAGTCTGGAATGCACACAACAGGGTTGGGGGACTATAAGATACCACCCTGAACAGGCAGGGTTTGTATGCAGATCAGTGAGGAGAGTTGAGGGTGAGTGGGTTGAATGACTCATCAGCAGAGGGATGTGGACTGGTTCTATGGCTTAACTTCATCAAAGACTTAAGTAGTGGACAAGGGGAGTCAGTAAAATAGAGAAAGAAAGGCCAGGGAAAAAAATCAAAAGAAAATAGTGCCAGAAAACCCTAGAGAGAGAAGGGTTTGAAAGTAGGAAAAGCATGACTTGGAGAATAGCAGATAGACACAGATTTTGATGATTAATCAGTGCACGGGGCTGGGAGTAGACCACTGGAGATAGAAACCAGATTGAAATAAGTTTAGGAAACATGAGGGCTGAGGAAATTGAGAATATGAGTGCAAGTCTGGAAGCTGTAGTCAGATAAGGATGGTCGGCTTGGCAATGCTTTCCCTACCCTCCTTCCCAACATGCCATCAAAATGACAGAAAAGATATGTAAGAGAAAAAATTCATCACAGTGCTGAAAAATATTAAAACAGACTCACATCCCTGTCTTATTTGGGAAGAAAGTCACCGAGTTTAATGTATTATTGATGTTGATAGAAAATATGTTTAAATATGTTTTTAAAATTTTAACGCACATCTCCCTATGTATCTATATGTACATCTCTGTATCTGTATCTACTAATACAGATCATTGTCATTTGCAGACCAAGGGCATTTGAGGGTATGAGGTAAAGTAGATGGAATTAGATGTATTAAGCAGAATAAAACCATGGCCCAAATAGGTCATAGAATACTCCTATCTGTGTAGAACCCATTTGTCCCAACAAAGCTTCTCGGCAACTGAAACCTCAGAAGCGCCACGTGCAAAGAGCAAGGTGGTGGCAAGGATTCGTCTCAGTGAAAGATCTGCTTTGGGGGCCGAGTCACACAGCTTTGGAGGAAACACAGCCCAGTCAACTAAACTAATCAACAGATTCCTTCACCTTCTAACTCACACACATACAAAAACCAAAGTCCATCAGACCTCCAAGAAAGACAGATAATATGAAAGAAAAAGCTAAAGACAATTTGAAGTTACAGAGATACACAGAAAACAGAGCTTAAATTTTTTTTAGTAATTCAGAGAGATTTAAAAGACACCAAATTCGTGGGGCACCTGGGTGGCTAAGTCGGTAAAGCCTCTGATTGTTGATTTCCACTCAGGTTATGATCTCATGGTTCATGGGATTGAGCCCTACGTCAGGCTCTGCGCTGACAGTGTAGAGCCTTGTGATTCTCTGTCCCTCTCTCTCTCTGCCCCTTCCCTATTCATTCACTCTCTCTCTCTCTCTCAAAATAAATAAGTAAACATTTAAAAAAAAGACACCAAGTTCATAAAGCAAAAGTAAGATCAGTAAAAGGCAGCAACCGGGAAAAATAAAGGATTCTTGGAAATAAGTGCTAAAGTTTTTAAAAATGAATGAAAGGGCTGCGTGTGTAAATGGACATTTCTAAAGAATGTAAAGCCAAGAAAATACTTTAGTGCACATATCAGAGTAAAATAAATGAAAAATATGGAGGAAAAGTTTTAGGAGATATGAGGGATAATTCCACTGTATCCAGTATTCATATTCCAAGGAGAAAAGAGCAGTAAGAAAAGTAAACAATCAAAAAGATAGCTTTTTCAAAGGATGAGGTGAAGAAGATTCAAGTCTCCAGATTGAAAAGCCTACTGGTTATTTAGTAGGAAAAAGCAAATACACCCACTCCCTCATTCTTTGTCAAATATTTCATTCAATATCTACTACATGCCAGACACACTAGAGACACAGTCATGACCAAGATAGACCAGGTTGTCCTTTCATGGAGCTTATATTCTAAAAAGAAGAGACAAAATTAATAAATTAAGAAACAAACAAAAATGTAAAAGCGATAAATTCTCTGAACAAAGTAATATGGTTCATGAGATAGGGGCACCTGGGAGGCTCAGTCGGTTGAGCATCTGACTTCAGCTCAGGTCATGATCTCATGGTTTGCAGGTTCGAGCCCTGTGTCAGGCTCTGTGCTGACAGCTTGGAACCTGGAGCCTGCTTCAGATTCCGTGTCTCCTTCTCTCTTTGCCCCTCCCCTGCTAGCACTCTGTCTCTCTCTGTGTCGCAAAAATGAAAAAAAACTTTAAACACGTTTTTTTAAAAAATATGGTTAATGAGATAAACAATGACCGGGTGAAACTACTTTATATCGGGATGTCAGTAGAGGTATCTCCGAGGAGGTGATATTTACTATAAATTCTGAACAGTAAGAAAGTGTTAGCCATGGAAAGATCTGGGAGGAGAGCATGCCAAACCGAAGGAATATCTGCATGTGTCCTGATGAAGGTTCCGAACACCGAGCCTTAAAAAAAAAAAAAAAAAAAAAAAAGGAAACACAGCAACTACTCCAGAGTAAGGATAACGCAGGAATCAAAACTCTCATTTGCCAAACTGTATGCTAGAAAAAAAAAAGAAGAGAGAAAATAATTCTGAGTCTAGGATTTTATACAAGGCCAATCCTTTCTCTCAAGTAGTTTTCAGGTACGCAGGGATGCACAGTTCATCTTGGGAGGAAAAAAAACTTCAGTACATAGTTCATCAGAATGAAAACAAGAACACAAAGGAAAGGGTAACATGGAGTACATGATTAATCAAATAAATCAATAAAATATGCTACCTCTAAATAACCATTGACAATACAGCTACGAAGCTTAATGCAATTGTTGAGCCGTCTGATTATAGCTACAGAACAAACCACCCCAAACTGCAATGCTGTAAAACAACAATAATCATTTATTATTATTTTCTATAATAGTTATGGGGTTGACTGGGCTCAGCTAGATGCTTCTCAGTTAGGGTCGCTAATGTGGTTGCAGTTGGGTGGTGGCCGGAGGTAACATCAACTAAATGGCTTCTTACTCACACTTGGGAGTTGACACTGGCTAACGATTGGGGCCACAGCTGAGGCTATCAGCTGGAACACTCGACATCACCTCTTTATGTGGCCTGAGCTTCTGCAGGGCATGAAAGCTGGGTTCCAAGAGTAACCATCCAAAGAAACACTGAACCGGGTGGAAGCTGAACTCCATGTACAACTTGGCCTCAGAGTACAGCACAACCTGCCACCACTTTCTACTCACCAGGAACAAGTCAGTCACACCAGGCCAACTACAAAGGGAGAGGTATGTGACCCAACTCTGTTTTAAAGCAACCCACATTGAGGAAAGATACTTAAAAAACAGAATCACAATACAACAACAAATTAACAATGTGGTGGTGAGAAACAGAACATCAAGGCCATTAGGGGTGACTTCCTCCAATCTCCCCCAAGTCACTAATTGCCCTGTATGCAAATTCATCTACCTTGAACCCAACAGTATATCATTTCCTTCCATCTTAATGGAGGAAGTCAGTCTCCCCATACCATCTGTATTTTTGGGCCTTTTCTCTTCTGTCTTCTATGATTCCAGATTCTCTCTTTCAGCTATCTCTATGCAAGCTCCTTCCTTTCAGGCAAAACCCATGCTCCAGTCTCTCATACCCTAAGAAAAGCTCCAGATCTCACATTCTCCTTGAGTTACCATTCAATTGTTTGTCTCTCAGACATCTTGAAAGAGTAATCCATACTGTCACCTCAACATTATTTTTCATAGATAGTTCAACTCCCTGCCTATAATTTGTGCTCCGCTCCACTCTATTGAAAGTATTCTTAACGAAATCATCAATGACCTCATAAGCGCAACCAAAGGCTGTTTTCCATTTTGACAGTTGAATTTGGTTGTGTTTGATTCCATGGGTCTCTACTTTTCTTGACGCTAGAGTCTCCAGTTTCTTCTATTTTTCTCTCTGTCCATTTTGGAAGGATCCATTCATGTTTTGAATGCTCATGTTCACCAAGGTTCAGTCTTTGTCCTGCTGCTCTTCTCACATTTCATTCTCTCTCACTCACTTCCCAAATTTCAGCTTATACCTATTTACCGTGATTTCCCAAGCTTTGTTCTCCGGTTAACCACTAATCTGGCCATTTTATCCTACATATTTCAGAAATGTGTCTTCTCCTCTCCTCACAATTACTTCAGTCTAATTCAGACATTGAACGTTACCTTTGTAACTCCTGAAACAACCTTCAAAATCGTCTCTCAGCCTCCAGTCATGAATCCCATCCTCCTCCATTTGTTATTTGGAAAACGAGCAATCATCACTTAAGAGGACATACTGGAAGCCAACGTTCTCAGGGGAAACCTGGGTTTCCGTTCAAGTGAGGCCACAGAAATGTGTTACATTCTCGGGTTTAAGAGCACAGAATCTGGTATCAAACTACCTGGTTAGCTCAGGCTCACATGACAATACCTACTGGATGTGTGGTCATGGGAAAGTTACTGAACGTTTCATTCTCTTGGGTTCCTTACCTTGACATTACAGGCGGTTACGCAACTGAGCTGATGTGAGGACTGAGTGTGATAATGCCTGAAAAATGTTTGCCCCGTGTCTGGAAGACAGGGACAATGGAGTCAGAGCTGTGGTGGCAGGAGTGGTGGTCGTGGTCGCTATTTCCAGAGGCAGTTTCTCTTGAAAAGGTTAAGATAGAGCAGGGTATCTAGTGTATATAGTGTATACTGAAGAGTCAGAAGGCTGATACAGACTTCCTTAGGTCACATTATTCTCTCTGCCTGAAGTTTTGTCCTTTCCTTCTCTGAAAATCCCAAACTATTATTCTCGCACTTCATTTCAGGGAGGGGAAGAGACGTCAGTCTGTAATTGGCATTGGGTCCAGTGGCTAGCCATTGGATTAAATTGAAGTCTTACATCCAAATAAATTCTAGATGGAGGAAATGTTTAACTTGAAAAAAAAAAAGTGGAACATAAAAGCATTGGAAGAGCACATGGGAGGATCTATTTTTCACTCTTGATTTGAGAGAGCTTTACAAAAAAGACTGAAAAATGCAAAAGTCAATTTAAAAATTGATAAGTTCAACCAAGTAAAATATTTTAAATTCTGCATCGTAAAAATACCTAAACAAAGTCAAAAGACAGATGATAAACTGGGAAAATATTTGCAGCACATATGGCAAAAAGACTAATTTCTCTGTACTAAAATTACATTAATTAAATATACTTAAAGTTTTAAAATATACTATGTTTTTCAAAATCAAGGGCAAAACCATGTATATATGATGGTTTTCTATACATAAAAAGAGGGAATGTGTGCAAATGTTTGCCCATGCATTGAATATCTGATGGGATACACAAAAATCTGGCAAAGAGAGGTGCTTCTACGGAAGGAAACTTCAGACTTATTTTCATAGTATATCTTTTCTATTCTGAATGTTTTAACCTATATATAACATTGTCTTACCATCACAGAACTGAAACTCTTTATAGTAAACCTTCCCTGAAACCCTGAATGTGAAAAAGAAAAAAAAAAAAGAGGGAAAGAAGGAAGGAAGGAAGGAAGGAAGGAAGGAAGGAAGGATGGAAGGAAGATGAGAGTTTGGGAGGAAGGAAGGAACTATTTCTTCTTAATATCTGAACTCTCATAGAAACTAATTTGCTTCTTTTTTATCATTTATTATTAAAAAAAAATCCATCTCCTCTGTTAGAACACAAGCTGTTTAGAGCAAAAATATTTTCTGGTCATCCTAGTGTGTTGTACTGTGCCAAACATTTAATAGATGCTTTATATGCTTTTGAAATGAATAAACAAGTGAATGATTATCTCATAGTCTATTTCATGTGTGGTCTTTCTGCTTTGTGAAATTTGCCTCCCATTACTTCCTGTGCTGCTAGTATGTTGCACAGATTTTCCAGCATTTTGGAAAGTGCAAAATGAATATTGCATGGTAGCTAACATTTTCTTTCCAAATGGGAGTTTTATAACACTGGCATTTGAGTCAGAAAAGTCCCAGAGCCCTGTCATCTTGTATAAATCCTCCTCTTTCAGAAAGACAACACCACTAAAGAGCATGGCATATATAAATTTGTGTATTCTTCGAGAGGGTCCCACCATATGAAAGTGGGTAACCTTCCACCAAAATCATTAATATTTATATTTTGTAGTAGCTTACTGGAAGTGATTGGTATGCATTGTGTGTAATTTGGAGCTTCATACTGCACACAGTTGAAGCATAATTGATTGACTGAGTAATTCTTGGCTACCTTATAATCAAATTTCTTCAGCCCAGTGCTACATGTTAAATCACAGCTCCAAAATGTGGTTCCAGTAATGAGAGTCCGTTAACATTCTTGAGTGGTAGTACATAAAATAAAATTGCAAGCATATGAGAATAAAGGCAATCTTCAGAAAAGAATAGTGTGAAACTAACACTGGGCCCTGTTTGTTAACATTCACCTAAACCCTTTCACAGGATGAGGTCTGATCATCGTGGCAACTAAAAAATCTGATTCGTTAGTTCCTTGACTCCACATCTGAGAATAGCCTTGCTTGTTTACTCACCAGTCTCTGCAATTTCTCCAGATGTTTTTTGATCAAAGATCCATCTTCATGCTAATTCTATCCTCTTTGCCAGGAAATTGTACACAGATTTCATCCAAGAAGACAAAGGCGTTGCCACTAAATCATTTAAGTGGCAATAAGCAACATGTTTAGTCAGAAAATGTGGCCAGAGCTCAGGATCAGACATTACATTTTAAAGCTTTTATAGCAATGTACTTTAAATATCACATTTGTAAAATGATGTCTTTATTGTGTACCTCTGATGTAAAAGTGCGTTTTAGATAAAGTGTCATACAGACATGCAGATATACAGAAATATCTATCTTTGGTTCTCCAATGTGTTCCTGAAGTATGCTTCCTATGAGAAGAAAATGGGGCCCAGGTCAGACCATTCCCCTATAAGCAAGTGTCTGATTTTCTAAAATTCCAAATAAATCCCTTTCTTCTATTAGGCTATCAAAATTCATGCCACAAACGTGCCGTCCTGTGTGTATTTATCTGCTCCAATCCATTTATGCGCACGTGAAAGTATCAGTCCCAGGACAAGCATGGTTGGGAAGGGGTAGACCCAATATTCTAAGGTCGTGTTGAAAGGCAGGTCTAGGCAGAAACACATGGAGGGCAGTGTCCAACCGTCTGGTTTGCCTAAACATGCGGGATATTCAGTGTTAACACCAAGATGGTCCTGGGCAAACTGAGACAGATGGTTACCTCAAGTAAGTTATTTGTCTTTAAAACAATGTTGTTTTCATCATTAGGCCATGCTGGGCTTTATGGAGCTCGAGTTGGAGATTCTGATAGAGTTGCTCTGTTCACCATTGTTGGAAATATTTTCAGCAACGGAGGCTCTTGTGGTCTTAGATGTCTCATAGAGGAAACTTCCTGGCAGGGTCTCATGTAGAAGAAAATGGGGAGAGAATGGCACTCTCCTGTAGCATTTTTGGCAAAACCAATTATTCTAATTCATTTTGCTTTGTAACGTGCCTGTCCTTCATTTTTTCCCTATTCCCAGCTCTCACCATATCCACAGAAGCAGAGAACGCTGAGTGTTGTCTCCGCAGCTGTTCAATCTTAAATCACAAGCTTCATGATGAGAGCGTTCTAGATTTGCTAGATTTTGATACAGAGTGTGTTCATTATATCTTTGGAAACATTTACCGCTTTGAATACATAACTTTCAGATGATCCTCACATTTTAGGGAAATGTGAAAGCTTGTGGAATGAGGAGTACCTGGTATTTAACTATACATTATTATCATATTATCACATTAGTAGACATGCATTGTCAGCAGACTTGAAAATGAAGGGAGAGAATTCGACCTGTTTGGCCTGGAACAATGTGACGAGTTCATTTTTATAATTTAAAAATACAAAAGGCGCTAGGAAACCAGAAAACATGATAAATGATGGCAACTCCATGACCCGGAGAACATTCTGGGAACGGTGAAGCTAGCACTAGTTGAGCATCTGGCACTTGCCAGGCATTGGCAAGCATCTTTGCTGTGGCTATCGGGTTCCATGCTCAACAGTCTTCAGAAATAGCGATTATCATCCTCATTTTACAAATAAATAACATGAACTTACAAAAGCCATTTACTTCAAGTCAAAGAGCCACTACTCGTAGAGCCAGAATTTTTATACAGCTCTTCTCTCTCCAAAATGCACAGCCTTCCCACTCCGCTCAGCCACCTCTCCCCCTTTACTCAACAGGCGGTTATGGGTCCTAAGGGTTGGGTCTGCAGAGAAAATAGAGCAGGGAACAAGACAGACTTGGTTTCTGCCTCTTTGAAGTTAATGCTTAGGACCAGCGATCCTTGTATTGGTACACGATGTGTCCTCAAAATGTTTTAAAAAACCAAACTTAAACCTTGGAAGGGAAATTTCTTGCCAGAGAAATGCAAAACTTAAGATTCTTAACCTTTACCTTCTGAACACAATATGGACAATTCCTTCACAACATACACTGTAACTAGCTTGATCTTAACGAGTGTCTGGTTGAAACTCAATTTGATTTCCTTGACCTTTGAACCAGAGTTTTTATTCAAATTATTTCCTTTTAGTTCACTGGAGAATTTTGCTGGCTTAAACGTACACCTAAGCAATGGGGCGGTGGGGGGGGGGGGAATGCATATTACCTTTAAATTGGGGAATTCAATACCCCCTCACGCATTTAACTTTTTTGAATAGGCCAATACATGACACAATTCACCTTGTTTCTGGTTAAGCCTCCACTACTTTACAAGGTCCACGATGTGCCCTATTAAGTGTAAGAATTAATGGTGTCCTTCTCATATAATTTATATGGCCTTCACCCAAGATCATAATTAAATGCTGACTTGTATACTAACCATCTTCCAAAATTGTACAAGGATAAGCAACAATAAGATACTTACATAAGTACTTCATGGAAAAGAAATAAATCATAGGGATCTTAAAAGACTAATCCAATAAACTAATCTGATCAATCGGTCTTGTAAAATCAATCACATTTGTCTTCAAACACAAAGATGCAGAAAAAAGTTCATAAAAGAAAAATGTTTTCCATAGGGACTCAACCCACAGATTGATTTATGAAGATAGTCCCTAAGAGAAAGACTAACTTCATTCTTAAAGAATTTCCGCTAAAAAAACAATGGCAACCCTTTTTTCTTTTTGTTTTTTTTTTTAATTTTTTTTTTTAACATTTTATTTATTTTTGAGACAGAGAGAGAGAGAGCATGAACAGGAGAGGGTCAGAGAAAGAGGGAGACACAGAATCTGAAACAGGCTCCAGGCTCTGAGCTGTCAGCACAGAGCCCGACGCAGGGCTCGAACCCACGGACCGTGAGATCATGACCTGAGCCGAAGTCGGACGCTCAACCGACTGAGCCACCCAGGCGCACCCCTTTTTTCCTTTTGTACTAGGTAAGCAACTGGCTGGGAACAACTAAATGTTTCTGAAACAGAGTGTGTAGCCATCTATACTCTTTGTTCTTCACATGCATGTGGAACACGACAATAATCCCTATCACCCAGAAACTCTGGGCCAGAGATTTCTTTAAAACAAATTCCAGTTTTGGAGCTCAGACAGGGGTTTCTATGGAACAGTGATGGTGCCGTCATCACCAGCTTATTATTTTTACTTTTATTTTCTTGGTGGAGGTGATGAGGATCGAACCCTGGGCTTCATACGATGATTACTGTTTTTTTAGTAACGCAGAAAGAACATCCAAAATCCACATTTATCTCAGCTTTCTAATTGTGAGGGGGCTGCTGCATTACTTACCATGTCGCGTATATTCCATGCGACTAAACAGCGAAACGACCAGCCAAAGCAGTCCGACGGAGCATTTGTTTTACATCTGGGAGAGCTGCTGAAGAGGCCAAATTTCAAATGTCTTCCGGTATACCAAGCCACCTAGCGCGTCAAAGGAATGCTAAAGAACACGTGCATTTGTTTTTATTTTATGGAACTGAAGAAAACCAATTATTGAGGGGCTCCTGAGTTAAGCGTGGGACTTCGGCTCAGGTCATGATCTTGTGGTTTGTGGTTTGGAGCCCCACATCCGGCTCTGTGCTGACCGCTCAGAGCCTAGAGCCTCCTCCAGATTCTGTGTCTCCCTCTCTCTGCCCCTCCCCTGCTCATGCTCTGTCTCTCTCTCCCTCAAAAATAAATAAACATTACCCTTTTTTAATTTTGAAAAAAAAAAATGAAAGCCAATTATTTAGAGTCATAGACTGCATGGATCCTTCTCTATTACAGTTTTAAAAATATATTTTGAACGAAAAATCTGAGTCACACCCCTTGAGATAGTTTTGTGGAATACGACAGTTCCTTAAAACTAAAAATCCTTTGAAAAATCCTAATGTAGCTTTCCCATCCCATCTGAACACCAGAAAAATGAAGCCTAGAGGTTGAAAGGTTATTGCTCAAGAGTACAAAATGGCAAAGCCAAAACTCAAACCCAGGTCTCTTGAATCGTATTAAAAGAAGAAAGGTTTTCTTTGCACTCAGGGAGCACTCACAGAGGGAGTGCACCTAACTCGGTGCTTAGAACGGTTGCATGAGGAATTAATGCTTTAATCACCATGTTTACAAAAGCTGAAAGTTCCAGTGGTTAAGTGAGTGACCACATTTACAGGACAAATGAAGGTCAGAGCTTTTTCTGAACTCCATTTGGCTTGACACTCGTGTCCAGGTTCATGTCGCGGAGATGTGCGGCATCTCTGATACTTGAATAGGTATGATCTAAAGGGTCAGATTTAGGGTAGGGTGAATCTCAGGCTGGAAATGCTCAGTGTCTATCCCTGGGTCCCCTTTGATGTGCTTTCAGCTACAGAGATCCAGGAAGAGCTATCCAGAGACTGGCCCTGCCTTTCAAATTCTATTTAGCCCAGCATTGAACCTCCCTAAACACTCAAAGCTTCTGTATAGGAGCCAGCCCTGCCTCTGCCTGTCAAAGAAGATGGATTTTTTTTTTTTTCCTAGAAAAAAAAAAAGGCTGTAGATTTGGACAGAATTAGGTCAATTTCTACTGTAGCATCATTGGTAATATTAAGGAGAAAATGTTTCTGAGCTGAAATAAATACAATTGAAAAGAAAGGACTTTACAGTTTTCTTTTTGGGCCCAAACCTTCTGAGCGTGTTTAAACCCTTTAAATCTACTGGGTTTTGTTCTTGCTCTTACTTAATATCCATCATAAATCAAAACGCTCTCAATTTTATCAGAGCATTGACTACATGTTGTAATTAGCATTTAAAATCATCATCTGGACGACCTCAGGGAAATTTCATAGGTGAGATGATCCAACGTGAATCTCCAGCTGACTGTAGGTCAGAAGCACCAAATCACCCTCCATAATTGTACTCAATTGGTAATCTCATCTCAACTCATGAGAGGCTCAAGCCAAATTAGGTCAAATTACCTATTACTTCTCAGGAATACATTCCAGCCCTGCACAGGTCAAATTGCACAGCCTGACCTGTGATTACCCAGAGAAATACAGCGCATCTGAGGGAGAAGGGCTGCTAGTCTCCAGGGAACTACAACTTGACTATGAATTGTCTTAAAACAGCTTTTAAGATGGTCCTGTGATTTGTAACTTAAGATTTAAAATCCTAGACAGAGAAAGACAAACCAAGAGTCTCCATGTTGTATGTATGCAGATAATGAAAAAGGAAGGTCTCTGCTTTTCAAAATTTAAATAAAATAAATGATAATGAGATATTTTCAAGCCACTTTTAAAATTTAATAGCTCATAAGGAGCTTTATACAAATAATAACTTGAAGAAGACAAAGAAGAAGAAATCCATTTAATCCTTAAGTAAACCCCTAACAGATCTGACTGTTACCTTCATTTTTCCGACGAAGATAGTCAAGAAGAAAAGTTCAGTAACTGCTAACGGCCACATAGCTGTTTTTAATATGTGCAGATGGGGCCTGGAACTCTGCATTGCTGAATAAAAACACTGCCTGGATTCTAACGCATGTGCTGGGGAGGAAGTGATTTCAGCTCTTTTTCCTGGAAAGATGGGGCTGGGATGAGCAGATGGGACACTCAGAACTTCCCTGAGCTCACTGTGCCCTGGGGCTTGAGGGTCTCTCCAGGGCTCACAAAGCTGTGTAGATCAAAGGCCACATACAGATCAAAGGCCATGTGTTCCTTTTTCCCCCCAGTCAGGTGTATTTGCCAGTGTAAGGGGGTGACCTTGAGGCGAGGGGCTTCTCATTTTCAGTTTACTTTCAAATGTAAAGGAGAAAATCTCTGGTGATGTCTTTGGGAGTCCTCTGTTATATGTCATTTAACATGTATTATCTAGCTGTCCCTTCACATGTTCCAAACCCTTGACGAAGGACTTTTTCTATTTGGAGAAGGATACATGTGATTTTCCCCCACGACTTTCCTTTTCCATTGTGAAACAATTAGCTTGGCTAGAGAGAGCCCTTTACCCTGAGAGCATTCTTGTATATATTATCCCATTTGATATTCAAAGCATTTCTATGAGATGTGCAGAGTAGATACTCTTCTTTTTTTTTTTTAATGTTTATTTATTTTGAAGGAAAGAGAGAGAGCAAGAGCAATAGAGAGAGAGAGAGAGAGAGAGCATGCGAGCAGGGAGGGGCAGAGAGAGAGACACACACAGAATCCCAAGCTGTCAGCACAGAGCCTGACATGGGGCTCAAACTCACAAACTGTGAGATCATGACCTGAGCCCAAGTCAGATGCCCAACAACTGAGCCACCCAGGCACCCCCAGAGTAGGTACTCTTCTTAATGTCTCCATTCTACAGATGAGAAAACTGATGATATGGATGGGTGGTCCAAGTACTGCACTTTGAAATACCCCGTTGTCGAGCCTCATTTCCTCTGTTTCATTTATACTCTCCTATGCCTAAAGCCAGATGTAAAGACTACGATAATTGTAGAAATACTGGGAAAGGTTATTCTGACTACACAGTGTGGGGTCAGGGCAGCAACAGGCCTGTCGTAAAGACTTCCCATCTAGAGGCTCAGGACCTACTGTGTTGCTCAGACCAGTATCTTTTGCGCAAAGTATTTGTTGAACCATTTACACAACAAGAATACAGATATTTTGGTCTTAGGCATTTAAAAGAGTCAGGTACTACATTAATATGAAAGTGTGGTTCGGGCCTAGATCAGTCCGTTCAGCAGGATAAAATATGAGGCTGTTGGATCTAAGGTCCTGACTGTTGCCCCTTATGAATCTGTACAGTATACTAAGATAAAAATGTTTAATTCCAAGGACCTCAGTTTATTTCTCATATCAAAGCAGACAAACAATCGTCACTGGAAACAGAAGGGATTAGTGAGTCAGTGGAGCCTGTCATCAACCTGTCCGGGGGTAGAAGTATTCTCAAAGATCCAGCCCCTCAGACTGTGAATCAACGGCATCCTGTTCAAAGATACATACTATGATATAGTGAAAGAGTTACTATATTTAACAGAAATAAAGAAGCCAGGGGGCACCAGCGTGGCTCAATTGGTTGAGCATCTGATTCTTGATTTCTGCTCAGGTTGTAACATTGAACCCGGCCTCGGGCTCTGCACTGGGTGTGGAGATTGCTTAAGATTCTCTCTCCCTCTGCCCCCACCCACCTCACCCTCCTTCTCTCTCTCTCTCTCGGAAAAAAAAAAAAAAAAAAAAAAAAGCCAAATTTGTTTTAGTCACAGTTAAAATTGAGATGCCTTGTTCAAAAGATCACACGGGAGAAGAATTTGTTAATTGTGATATTTTGATTGCTGTTTAGGACAATCACCTTAGTGATTTTTTTTCTTTTTTCTCATATAAAGATCTCTGGAAAAGACCTTATCTGGAAAAGCACACCCACACTCACATAAGCACACATGTGCATAATATAGTTAAGACCTCAAAAGTAGATCAGGCAAATATGTTTCATGACATAATTCATCGGCAGGCTGCATTGCAAACTTTTCTTTCAATGCGTAACCCCTCCATATAAGAATTATCACAATACCTTGCATTATCCTTGAAAATTCATTATCCATGTTGTCACCAAGAATCTACTTTTCCCGGGTACAAATTGGATTCTGATTCTATTTCATTAACTCTCAATTTCCTACAGGAACAATCCAAACTCTTTAAATGCATACAAGTCACTTCTCAGTCAGTTCATGCTGCCCTCTCCACCCAAAAATTATTTAGAGACCTCAAACTATATGTCATGCTGGTTCATGCTTGAGGGCTTTCTGAATGCTAATTCATTTGCCGGAAATATTATTTTCTCCCTTGTCTGCTCACCCAGTTCTGCCTTCCTTTGACATACGCTGCGATTGAGAACTCCTTCCTCCTACCTAGTGTCTCTGTACCTTCTTTCACTTACCCTGCATTGGGACTCATTGGTACCGTGTTTGTCTTTTCCACTAACTAGCCCAGGAACTCCTTGGGAAAGGAAATTGTGTCACGTTTATCTTTGTATCTTCATCGGCTAGCTCAAACACTTGGTGTGTAGAAGGGGCTCAATGAATGCCTGTTGAATGTGTGAATGAGTAAATGAGCGTGTTAACACAGGAACAGAATCTCTAATCGTGAATCAGAATCCAGGTTCTGGCTTGGCTCTGTTTCGTACACTGTTTCTGGATCTTCAGGCACCCATTTTTGAGTAGGACAATTCACTATTATTAAGCCCAGTTGTATACGCATGGGGCTGCTGTGGTGAGTGTGGACACCGTGCTACGTCACATACAGGGAGGTGCTCCTGGCCCCAGCTGTGCTGGCTGCTTTCTCAATTAGCTGCTTTATTTTTTTGTTTTTATTTCTTTTCACTTATTCTCAAGTTAGCTAACCTACAGTGTAGTCTTGGCTTCAGGAGCAGACTCCCGTGATTCATCACTTACATACGACACCCAGTGCTCATCCCAACAGGTGCCCTCCTCAAGCTCATCACTCATTTTCCTCCCCCCCCCACTCCCCACCGCCATCAACCCTCAGTTTGTTCTCTGTTTTTAGGAGTCTCTTTTGGTTCGCTTCCCTCTCTCTTTTTTTTAAAGTCTTATTTTTCCGGCCCCTTCCCTTTAGTCATCTGTTAAATTTCTCAAATTCCACAGATGAGTGAAATCATATGATATTTGTCTTTCTCTGATTTATTTTGCTTAGCATGATACACTCTAGTTCCATTCACATGGCTGCAAATGGCAAGGTTTCATTCTTTTTCATCACCAAGTAGTATTCCATTAGATATATGTATGTATGTATACATATAGGTATGTATGTATGTATGTATATATACCTATAGGTATATATGTATGTATACAAATATGTATGTGTACATGCATGCGTATATGTATATATACCACATTTTCAATTGGCTGCTTTAAAAGAGAACATTGCCTCCCCATTAATCCTGGAATGGTGGCTAGTTCACAGTAGGAGGGCCCTGAAAGGCATGTAAAGCATTTTGCATTGGGCCAGGCCCTCCTTGTACACGCTTACTAAATATTAGCTGCTATTTTTGGGCGTTTCAAGACTTCCTTAGGTGAAGGATGCTGTTGTTTTATTATTGGCGGATTGATATTGCTTTCTCCCTTGAATTACAAACTATCTTATGTCCGTTGGTTTGGAATCCCATCCTATGTATAAAAACTATGTATTCTATGTATAAAAACAAAGAAAGACATGACATGTGGATTAGAAAACAAAACTGGTGAGTTTATGGACTTGTCTCACTTTGGTTTATAGTTTAATCATTTCTCCTAAAATTGCATTTGTTTTGCTTTGAATGTCTCCCCTAATGTATATTTACATGCAGCATTTCAATCGCATCAACTTTAAGGTTTGGCTAACTGCTCCCAACCCCCCTGAAGACAAGGAATCTAATTTCTGAGAAGGTTCGTTTGAGTTTTAGAAATGGACATCTGCTCATTGCAGTCTCTTGTGGTCTCTCTATTTCACAGAAAGCATGATGAGTCTTGAATTTCTTTCTTCTTTTTGGCCACATGGGAAATAATTCTGGCCACAGATATAGAACAGAAAAATAATTTGAGCTTTTCCTCTGTCCTTTATTTACACTCTTCATGATTCTTCTTCTCTTGGGTATTTTCATTTGTGTGTGGTTGTTTGTTGATCTAGCCCTAAGTCGGATCTCTGGATCTCTATTACTGTTAATCCAAGTTTGGGTCTAAGTAACCTAGCATTTATAAAATGCGGTGTAATAAATTGCACTTGTTAGATACATTTCTGCTTGATTTTTGCTTGACTATGCAAACAGTAAACTGCAGAAAATGTTTCCTTTGTATTTCTAAGTGTATCCATGTCAGAGTCAGCTAATCCAATAAGTATCTTTAAGTTAAAATTCAGAATGATTAACAGGAATGCAGGGTGAAAAATAATCATATATGAAGCTGGCAGTTTACTTTTGAAAACACAGGTTTTATAGATAATGAAATGAGGGTTGTTGGTGGCTAAAGCAGAAAAACTTGGAACTTTTAGAGGGGAGGTTAACTTTGAGTCGGATAATGCTGCAATGTGCTACATTACTTTCAGCAGATCATACAGGTTCTCTGATCTTCTATTCCCGGGTTTGGTAAAAGGGAGCAATGAAACATGGTTTGTAGGTCTGTTTGAGCCTTAAATAACACACAGAAAGCATTAATAGGTCCTCAATTAGTAATTGTTTATTTCTCATTTTTGAACTGAAACTTTGCTTTCTTCACAAAACAATCACACAGAAGACTATCTGTCCAATGAGGTTGAGAGCCCACCTATGGATTGGCCTAGTGAGAAGTATCAAAAGTGAAATGATTTGGGGAAATGGCATGAGTATATTTATATAACATTTATTGGTTCCAGGTAGTACTACTCATGACACTTCATTTTAACAATGAGCAGAAGTATGGTCAGAAATTTTTCTAATGAGCAGGTTATACTGGAATGCACTGTGGTAGTGTGAATTAAATACTCTGTCTCATTACAAGCTAATGTGACAATAATACTGCACGGTGCACACAGTTACCGCCTTGGAAAGTCATTTCTTTTCAGTGGAAATAACTAGAGACATTGCGGACCACTGATACACCCAGTGGGAAATTGCAGGAGATCTTCTGTAATTAACATGAACCACCAGAGCACAAAATAAATAAGCGACACAATTATGATTTTTCCAGCCGTGAGCAGGTACTAGGGATTTTCCTTTGATCCACTTTACTTTGGGAACTGGCTCCTTGCCATAATCTAGCTCTGTATTTCCTTCTGAATTCTACATTTCAGTACCCTTTTTTAGATCATAAAGTTATCATTTGATGCTCTGTGAGTTGCTGGATGGATAAAAGAACCTCTGCAAATGGGAACAACACTTTAGTAACTACAGGACAGAGAAAGTGGCTTTCGATGGCTATCTGCGCATGGTTGCACAATGACACAGCTAATGGAAACCAGCAGCATATACTAATTCCCAAGCTCAGTTATTTCTCCCTGATAAATTAAAATAGAAAATAACTGATGAACCAAGAAAAAAAAAAAACCTTAACTGCTTCCACAGGGGCATTTGGGAGTACAGACCTCTGAAACGATATGGTAGAGTAAACAAACAAATAAACAAAAAACTCTCAGTGTGGCCTCACTGTGGGACAAGTCCGCTAACCTCTCTGGGTATGTGTTTCTTCGCCTGGAAAAGGGTTAATAACTATTCCATAGAGTGTAGAAAGGACTGAATGGAGTACTGTATATAAGACATTTAGCCTGGTGCCTGGTATATATTAAATATTCAATAAATGTTAGTATGATTACTTTCTATTGATAGGCAGTTTCACATCGAACATTTATCTTCGTTTGGTTTATTAACTTCCCAGAGGGGTAGATGAGCCCAAGTGGTAAGGTAGTAAACGGAGAATAGAGTAAGGGGATGGGAAAATAAATCTCTAAGGGGATAGTTTAGGAAAAGCTATTCTTCTCAGTCTATTAAATTGGTTACAGCCTAAGATGGCCCCGTTTATCCAACCACATAACTCATTCTGTCCAATTCGATTTAACAACCATTTTTCTAATGGGCCACTTCACGGTTAGGCACGGGAGCTCTGGAAAGTTGAATTAGACATGACCAAACTTTTTAGTACAATGACCATGTAAGCACAGGAGTTAAACTTCCCCTTTATCTATCAGATCTTCTGCTCCCCTCATATATGCACACTCCCATCCCATAGAAATTCCCACTGGAATGTAACATTAGTGGATAACTTGCATCAGCCCAGTTCTGGAATCTATAATATGTTGCATACACCTAACATTGATATGAAATATCAAGGCATTTTCACCAGGTAGAATGCAGATAGGGCCCGAGTGAAGAAAGATCTGGAGCGCAGATTCATGCAATCCTCTGAAAGAACAACATTTTTAGGAGTTAGGTGGAGTTCTGGGAAGTCCACCTTCTAAACACCTCCTTTCCTCACAAAGGGCAAAAAGAGGACTGTGGCTCATGGATGGGGTTGCCAGTTAAAATACAGGATGCAGTTAAAATTGAATTTCAGGTAAAAAAACAGATTTTTGTATAAGTATGCCTCATGCAGTATTTGTGACAAATGCCAAAAGAAAAAAAAAAAAAAGCAAAAAAGCTCCCGTGTTTTACTGAAAGTCATACGTACCCAAGCATGCTGTATTTTTATTTGCTAAATCAGGCAGCCCCACCCAGGCGACCACAAACACCAAAGAAGGACACCCAGTCACCTAAGAAAGACAGAGGATGGACAGACTACTTCAGTTTGCTCCTGAGCAGGTGGCCATGTAAGAACAGAAAACAACACAAAGGCAATGTGTCTGCCCAGAGGAGGGACTCCCTCTTGAAGATACCTATGGCCTCAACTCCCTCCCTTTCTCCCAAGACTGGCAGAATCTCTTAACTTCTACTTTTCCATGAGTCAGTACTGAGGAACCATGGGCCTCCTTGTAGAAAAATGAAAATAAATGAAAGAAAACTGAAACACAGAAGTCCATTTTGAACAATTACTGAATCTCACGATGAGGTCAGTCAGTAGCAGAATTAATACTGAAGAACATCAAATTAGTGAAGCAGAAGGTGAACTTAAAAAGTATTTCCAAAATTTAGAGGCAGGCAAAGTGATGAAAACCCTAAGACCCGAACTACAAATTTGGGAGATTAAATCTGTGCAAAATAATAACCTCATAATGAAATAACAGGTCATATGGTACTGAGTCACAGTCAAGGGAAAAGTAGAAGAAAACTTTGCTGAGAGGGAAAAAAAAAGGTATTTGGTTGCAGATCTAAAGAAGAAAAGGTCTCATGGAACCAAAAAGAGCCTTGGCATATGCGATTTATTTTTAGGAATAAAACATAATATGCTACAAGTATTGACACAGAAAAATATTAGAGTCACTGTTAAACACCAAAAACAGGCTGTTCTTAGCTTTCCCTGGAGCATCACTCAAGTAGTCATCATGCATAGAGTTCTGAGCAAAGAAGCTTTGATAGAAGAATTCTGTCCCCAGTGGGTTCTATAATAAGGCATCAGAAAGACATTCTCAGGCACACAAGGATTCAGAAAGTAACCACCTGCATACTTCTCCTGAAACAGTTAATTGAAGATATTTTCCAGCTGACTAACAGAACAAAAAATAAAAGAATTTTTAAAAATAGGAAAGTTATTATGAGATTAAAAATGAGCAGTGAAGCTGGATAAACACTTAAGTCTAAATGATTATTTCTAATATGGCATTAAAGTTTAATGCAAATATCAGATATTATTCTAGAAAAGATAATAGATTGTATCAAATCATTAATTTTGTAATCATGATCTGGGTCTAAATCCTACATTCTATAAATAAAAATGGAGAATTAGTGGATATAAGAAAAGTGATGGGAATACAATTTCTCATCTCACACAGGATGGGAGCTTAATTCGTTATGATTACAGAGATGGTTTAAATATTTTTTAAAATTATAAATAAACCGATAGACTAAAAACACTTCAATCTGGTAAAATGGACATCAAAAACTAAGAAAAACATGTAAAGGAAATACATTGTCAAAATATTAATGATGTCAAACTTTATAGGTTCGAAAAGTAGTTCAGTCTAGTTCTGCATGTGAATGAAGATGGAAATCACTGCATTGTCTTAACAAGTAAAAAGCTGAACAGACTGAAAAATCAACAACTCTTGTTCAACCCATAAGAGGGAAGGACACATGGCAGACTGTTGTCCCAAGATTGGAGACCAAAAGGCAAATTCAGGGAGTCAAGATGCCGAGAGCAGAGATTCATGAGTGGAAACTGCCTTGGGAACCAGTGTGGGGGTAGGGAAACCGGACTTTAATGGACAAATTGCTGGAGGTTTAGTGTGGACAACATTGAGAGTTAAAAACTCCAGGAGGAGAAGATCATGGGGGTGGAGCTGGGACCCACCACGTTGTTCAATTTATCTCCAGGAGCTTAATTAAGCAAGTTTCCATAGTAAATATCAGAGAGCAATCTCCTTGGACCAGCAGTTGGGGGTGAGGGGGAGGAACTATTTGGAATATACCAGAGCACTGTGTTCTTCTGAACGATGCCTGCCTTCAGTGGACACCAGCTAACCAGAGCCTAATCTGCCTGAATTATCATCAAAGCCTAATTGACCTGGGGAAGGAAAATACCCAACTCCAACCCATTCTAGCCAGACCTGTTCCCCTTAAGGGTGAAGAAAAAACTGAGATGCACTTATGAAGTTCACAATCCAGAGGCACAGGCTCACTCAAAGACTGAGACCTAATCATAGGACCAGACGGTCCCCCTACCCCCACTCTCCTATCTCACCACCATATTACTAAAGGACTATTTATAGTAGTTCTTTTCACCCAGTACATCATGTCTGGCTGTCAAAAAAAAAAAATTATAAGGAATAGTAAAAGGGAAAGAAAACAATTTGGAGACACAAAGCAAGCATCAGAAGGTGACATGACAGGGATGTTGGGATTATCAGTCCAGGAATTTTAAACAACAATGATAAATATGCCAAAGTCTCCAATGGATAAAGTAGATGGCTGGTATGCAAAACAATGTAAGCAGAGAGAGAGATTTTTTAAAAGAACCAAAGCGAAATGGTATAGATAAAAGCTAATACAAATGAAGAATGCCTTTGAGGGGTTTGTTAGTAAACTGGATATGTCCGTGGAAAGAATCTGAAATGGAAGATATGTCAGTAGAATCTCTGAAAAGAGAAAAGCCAACAGAACAAAATATCTAAGGGCCATAGGACAACTATAAAAGTGGGACATACACATGATAGGAAAACCAGAAGGAGAAGACAGAGGAAAAGGAACTGAAGAAATATTTGAGACAATAATGACTGAGAATTTTCCCCAAATTAATGTCAGACACCATACTACACATCCAGGGAGCTCAGAAAACACCAAACAGGAAAAATGCCCCCCAAACTACATTTCAGCACATCATTGACAAAAAACAGAAAATCAAAGATAAAAAAAAAATCCTAATAGAATTCAGAGGGAAAAAACACTTCACCTATAGAGGAAGAAAGATAAGAATTACATCTGACTTCACTTCAGAAACCAAGCAAGCAAGAAAGGAGTGGAATGAAATATTTATAGTGTCGTGGAAATAAACAAACAAACAAACAAACAAACAAAACAAAACTCACCAACCTAGAATTCTCTGTTCTGTGGAATTTTCCTTCAAAAATTAAGGAGAGATAAAGACTTTCTCAGACAAATGGAAACTGAAAGAATTTGTTACCAGTGGATCTGCCTTGCAAGAAATGTTGAAAGAAATTCTTTAGAGAGAAGGAAATTAATATAGGTCAGAGACTGGTCTACATAAGAGAAGGAAGAGCATCAAAGAAGCAATAAGTGACAGTAAAATAAATTATTTTTCATATTCCTAATTGATCTAACAGATAACAGTTTGTTCGAAATAATAATAGCAACCATGCATTTGATTATATATGCTTATGTATATATTTTGTATTACCCAAAGGAGTTGAAAACATGTCCACACAAAAACGTGCACATGGATGTTTATAACAGCTTTATTCACACTTGCCAAAGCTTGGAAGCATCCATGATTTTCTTCAGTAGGTGAATACATAAATAAATTGTGGTAGATCCAGACAGTGGAATATTATTCAGTGTTAAAAAGAAATGAGCTACCAACTCAGGAAAAGACATGGAGGGACCTTCAATGCATAGGTATTACGAAATGAAAGAAACCAATCTCACAAGACTGCATACTATGTGATTCCAACTATGTGACATTCTGGAAAAGGCAAAACTATGGAGACAATAAAACGTTTGGTAGTTTCCAGGGGATGATTCCAGGGGGGGTTCCAGGTGGTTTCCAGAAGATCTTTGGGGAAGTAAAAATATTCTGTAAAATGTTATAATGATGGATATGTCATTATACCTTTGTCCAAACCTATAGAATATGCAACACCAAGTGGGAATTCTAAGGTAGACTTTGGGTGATAATAATGTGCCAATATAGGTTCATCCTTGATTAAAAAAAAAAAAAAAAGTACAATTGTGGCGAGCGATGTTGGTAATGGCGGTGACTAGGCATGTGTGGGCATGGGGAGTACTGGGGGCCGGGGGTGTGCTCTCTACACCTTCCTCTCAATTTTGGTGTAAACCTGAAATTGTTCTAACAAACAAAGTCTTTAAAAAATATTAATGAGGGGCGCCTGGGTGGCTCAGTCGGTTGGGCGGCCGACTTCGGCTCAGGTCATGATGATCTTGCGGTCCGTGAGTTCGAGCCCCGTGTCGGGCTCTGTGCTGACGGCTCAGAGCCCTGGAGCCTGTTTCCGATTCTGTGTCTCCCTCTCTCTGACCCTCCCCCATTCATGCTCTGTCTCTCTCTGTCTCAAAAATAAATAAAATGTTAAAAAAAAATCTTAAAGCTAGCTTTAAAAAAATATTAATGATATTCATCACTAGGTATTACTTTTGTAATCTGAAAAAAAAATACAGCCACATATCATTTCATACTATCCCATAAGCTAGAAACAAAGGATAAGCCACAAACAGCCTCTGTGGCCCTCACTGGTTATTTTATGAATGCCCAGACCCTGACGGAAGAGATTGTAGGTAGAAGAACTGGGTAGACACAGGCGTGATTAACTTTCTTCTCTGACATCACACTAGTACATGTATCAGTAATTGCAAACCTAATTGCTGCTGTCTGTTTAGAAGACATTAGTTTTCTGGTACTGCTGTTTCTATCTTTCCAGCTTAAAACAACCATGGTGCTTTCTTGCACAGTAGTGGGAAAATTTGTAAAAGATTTTACTGTTCCAGCATCTAATCCATCCGGTTTGAAGGTAAGACACAGTGTTCAGCGTGCCAAGGTGTGCTGGGCTAAGAGCTCCTCAAAGATGGCCACTCGGTAAAATCTACCTTATCTAAAGTGTCCTTCAGTGTCACCTTGACAGAGGACTTGTAGCCTGGGAGAACAGTCATGGCTGATCACAAATAATTCATTTTATATTAAACAAGTGCTAAATTCCATAGTAGTTCTTAGCAGCAAGGGACTCTCAAAGGGCAAAAGACTGAATAAACTTAAACTTCAGGAACAGCGAGCTCTCACGTGCAGCAATCAATAGCCTTTCACTATGGAGAGCAACAAAACCTTTTCGGCTTCCTGACTGCAAGTCAAGTCTCTGATCCCCATTCTAACCATCATTCATTTTCAGGGCACTTTGATTCTGTGTCTCTCATGTGGAGGCAACAAGGTGCTGGCCCCTGTTTGAACTCAAGTCCCGTGGAGAAAAAGATTCCCCAACAGAGAAAATAAATACTTCCCAACTTCTTTGTTTGTCTTCCAGGCTCCCAGTGGGCACAGAACTCCTGCTCCCTCTGGGTAGCACTCTTCAACTCTCCCTGCTAATTAACCTCTCCTACCGGGTTGCCAAATGAGCTGCTGACAACCAGCCCTGAGCAAGTAGAAAACACCAGGACAGCAGACTGAATTGTTAAATTCTTCCATTAAGTCTAGGAACACAGAGCGCCTTTGGAGTTTTGCTTGAACACAGTCCTGGTAGGTTGACATCACAGTCAGAAAAGGGAAAGAATCTGTACCATCCTTGCTTTCTAACATCAAGACCCACTTTTTTAGATATTTTTTTCAGGGGGTCGAGCGGCTGAAAAATAGCACTAATTGAATTTGAGATCTTTTCACAACAGGAAATGAAAGAGATGTTGAGAAATATTAGGGTGATCTTGAACTCTCAACCTTGCTACTTCCCCTTCCCCCGCATAAATGGATCCCAAACCGAAAGGCAAATGACCGTTTTTGCTTTAGCTAAGGGGTGAGGGTGACTAACACATTCCTGACAAGTTGTGGGAGCTCAATAAAGTAAAGCTTTAATAAAACCAATTAAAAACAGTTTTGCTTTTTCCTTGACGTGAAAACTGAAGTCCAGTCCTGTGTGTGTCCAGAAAGATGAATATATATGTTTTTTGCACTTCAAAATTAATGCTGCTTTAAGTCAGGATCACCCATGCAGTTTCAAAGGACTGAGTAACAGTACCTGAAAATATGTTTCATGCAACTAAGAAACACTGACATCCGCTTTCCTCCAGAGCCAAAGATTCTGCTTCTCTACTTGTCTCACTTCCTTTAGTTACACCCTGAAGTTTTCCCTTAAGATCTTTGTCTTTTTGACGTCAATATTCCTCACTCCTTGATCCCAAGACAGCTTTTCCCGGTTCTTGTTTAAACATGACCGTTGACAAAACTGATATTTTATAATTTCCCCTTTCAGCCTTACCTTAAAGCTTGACCCACAAGATAATTACTCACTGATGTCATTTGATTTGAGGCATAGTAGCCAGTAAAATTCTTCCATAATTCCTGAAATTCTAATACTAACACCTTCTTCCTTTGGATTAATGTCTCTGCTCACGTTTTCTCTTGATGGCATGTGCAATCCTTGATGGTTTAATACAATTACAGATGCCCATTATCACTTCTACCATCCCAGCCCTTTCCCCGTTAATTGGTATTGATGACCTGGAAAGCTACATCAGGCTGGATTCCAAAGGGGAGTTCAGCAAGAATATTGGCGGAGGTTGATTAATGATGTCTGCCATGGGCACAAGATGGGAAACATGCTGCCTATTTGCCAGCTACATCTGTATAAATGTATACACTTGTATAATTAGTACACAGTTGTATACATTGTACTACATCTGTATACATGGGTATAATTGTACTGGTCAGTCTCCGTTACTTGCTGAGTGTCTGGAGAGATCCTTAGCTATGTAAGGTAGACATGTTTACAAGGAAGAAAAATTCCAAAGCAGAAAGGGCTCTAGATACAAAGCTTTAATGTGCCACAATTTTGCTTTTTGTGCTGCGATTTAGCCCTGAATGCCTACCTCCAAACACTTATTCAAATGCCTTTCTTTTCAAACGCAAAATTTAAAAAGTGTCAAAGTAGACATAGCAGTACTTACTTCCCAGAGCCTATCAGTCACAAGGGAAAAAAAAAAAAAAACTATACAGGGCACCAATCTACAATTAATTTGTTGTTCATAATCCTAGGTGGACACATTGTAAAAAAAAATTGAAATCCGGAATGAGTATATTGTACTTTGTTAGACAAATGCATAAGACGTTTTCTGCTCAACAGTGGGGCATGGACAGAACTTATTCACTGTTTCTCTACTTCTTTTACCAGTTTTTCTTCCTTCTCAATTTCTCTAAATACCAACACATTTTAAACTTTTCTCCTTAACCCATTTCTCTTCTCCTTTTTAATCCTCTTCAGAGGCAGTCTCAGACATGCTGAAAATCTTTCGCCTCCTTAAATGACTTCCAATACCAAACTTCAAGCTTGGTCTCTTCAAAGCGATGCCTGAATATCAAGTTGAATGCAACAGTCTGGATTCTGGAATGATCTACCTAAACCTTTAAAACATCCCAGTGTGACTTAATCACTTACACAGAAAAGTTTTATGTTAACGAAACTACAGCAGTCCAATCACTAAGCTTGTTCATTTTACCTCCAATTTTTTTCTTCTGTCTATCTCTAACGTACGGGGGCTATCTCAGGTCCTCAGTTCCTATCTTTGTTCTATTACAATTATCTCTGAACTGGGTATTTCTTTTGGGATTTTCTTTTTAATTTACATTAAATACCATTATCAGATATTTCATTTAAAGCATAGTTATAATTTATTATTCTCCTATTCAGAATCCTGCATAGACTGCCTATTATCTATAGAATAAAGCACAGAACTCTCAATCTGGCATTCAGGATGCTTTGTTAGCTAAGGCAAACCTAACCATCCACCCATCCACCCATCCACCCATCACCCATCCACCCATCCATCCCATCCCTCCTTCTATTCTTCCTTATTATTATTATTATTATTATTATTATTATTTTGGTTCTTCTTTTACCTTTCCATGAGTACTCACAGATTGATTATTTTATGTTCCACACTATAGTGGATACTGGGAATACTAAGTCAAATAACGTAGTTGCACCCTCAGTCAGTCTAGTAAAATTAAATATGTGTACATAAAGTTACAATACAATGTGGTGAGTGCTATTATAGAGCTAAGGATAAAATACCATGGGATCACATCTTGGAGGATGGGAAAAAGATTGTTCAGATGAGTTCCATAAAATGTCACTGGCTTTGATTATTAAATGATAGAAAAGGCTTCCCTTAGGTCATATTGCTCACTCTTTTCTCACATTTTGTACACTTTCCAGACAAACTAGATTACTTTCTTCTTTGTAAACACATCCCTAAAGTACATTTGATCATGCTTTTTCTCTTCACCTAGAAGACTGCCTTGCCTATTTGTACTGTTGAATAGTATCCTCTAAAAAACTCATATTCACTCAATCTCAGAACATGACCTCTTTTTGGAAATAGCATCTTTGCAGATGTAAGTCATTGGGGATCTCAAGATGAAATCATCCTGGATTTAGTGTGGGCCCTAAATCCAATGATTGGGATCCTACAAGAAAGTGTACGGGCACCCAAGTTACTCTAAGAAGAATGTCCCTTGAAGATGGAGACAGAGTGACACAGCTATGAGCCAAGGAGCACAAAAGATTGCCAACGATCACTAGGAGCTGGGAAGCATGAACACATCCTCCTTCAAAGCCTCTAGAAAGAAACAAACCTACCAGCACCTTGATTTCAGTCTTCTGCTCCCCTGAACTGTGAGAGAACAGATTTCTGCTGTTTCAAATGAGCCAGTTTGGGGTATTTGCTTCAGCAGCCTGAGAAACGAATATGCCATCTTAAACCTTTGAAATTCTATCCAGCCATTAAGATCTTCCTAAATGCCATTTTTTCTCAAGATTTTTCCTACCACTTCCTCCTCACTAGCAAAAGAGATGGTTCATTCAATTTCTCCTTTCTTTGAGCTTTATTCCTGTCTATTCTGGAATACCACATTTTATCAGGCGTTTGTCATTTGTGTGTGTGCTACCTTATTTATCGGGTTGCAAGATTTTTGAATAATGTTAACAGAACTTATTGATTATCGTATCTTCTATGCAGCACAGTTTCTAGCACTTTCTTGTCCTATGTTCCATCAAAGCAAAATCTAAGGAAGAAAACACACGTGCGAATAGTTTTAGGAACGTGGTACATAAGAAGTGGCCAATAGAAGTATATAGAAAATGCTCAAGAAATGTTTGTTGAAGCATAAGAGACTCTTAAAAACTGAGAACAAACTGAGGGTTGATGGGGGGTGGGAGGGAGGGGAGGGTGGGCGATGGGTATTGAGGAGGGCACCTTTTGGGATGAGCACTGGGTGTTGTATGAAACCAATTTGACAATAGGGGCGCCTGGGTGGCGCAGTCGGTTGAGCGTCCGACTTCAGCCAGGTCACGATCTCGCGGTCCGTGAGTTCGAGCCCCGCGTGGGGCTCTGTGCTGACTGCTCAGAGCCTGGAGCCTGTTTCCGATTCTGTGCCTCCCTCTCTCTCTGCCCCTCCCCCGTTCATGCTCTGTCTCTCTCTGTCCCAAAAATAAATAAACGTTGAAAAAAAAAATTAAAAAAAAAAAGAAACCAATTTGACAATAAATTTCATATATTGAAAAAAAAGGAAATGTTTGTTGAAAGAATATATGAATAAATAAAGAGTAACATGTTTTAAATGCCTGAAGGATAGATATACTATCTATTCAGTATAAGCCTTGTGCCTAGAATGATGCCTGGTGAATATAGCATTTCCTCAATAAATATTTGTTGACTCAACATAAATGATGAATGAGGTCAGTTCAAGGATCTTTGTCTAGTGTAATTCCTTTGTTTTATGATTGTCCTCTGTTCAACTAAACCATACCTCCATGCCTGGTCAGAGAGTGCTAATAATAATACCAAAACTCCAAATAGATACAATCCTTTCTAAATTGCTGTTCTATTTATATGATCATGATGTACGTAATCAAATTAATGTATGTATCGTATCACATCAAATCTGATTAATACTATAGATAAAATTAAAAGCTCATTGTTCACCTATTATCTTTACTCAAAATTATGGCATGAGTTTTAAGAGATGAAATTGAGGCCCCAAGTGTTTTTCCCAGGGTCACTCACACAGGTAGAAAACAGCAGAGCCAGATTATAAAATTAGACTTACCCAATTCCAAAGCTCATACTGTTTTCACTCTTCCCAAGCTGACTTGGCTTCAAATCACTTGACTTTCCTGACCTCAAAATCCCCCACTCACCAGCTCAAGTTGATTCCTTTATTTTCACTATCCTGCTAGCTTTGAATTGTTTCTAGGTTTCCCATCACTGTGATAGGAATGCCACCCACTTATGCTGTGCTGACCTCCGTCTGGTCCTCGTCAATGTGATTTTACCTTCATCATCTCTTCAGGGCACTTGCCCTTTCCTTGCCACCTTCCAACACCATATGGCACATTCTTATGCCACATGGCTTCCATACATCCTTCCTCCTTATGCTCACCGTTCTCTTAATCCCCTTTATATACACTTTGACAAGTTTTCCCTGCTCTTAGATTTCTGATTTCTACTTTCATCCCAGGTTTCACTGCCATGCCCTGTTGTTTCTCATTTCATGGCAGTCTATATAGTTATGATTGCAACATATGTCTATAATTCCTTCATAGTATTGGGAACATCCATCACTCTGCTGACACCACATAAATTCTGTGCATACGTTACAGATTTTAGAGGAAGGGAGGACACTTCCATCCCAACTGAGCTGACATTACTTCACAGGTTGACGTGGGGGCCGGCCTACCCCCTAAAAGTAGCATCGTATGCACATACAAGGAATCTTGACACAAAAGATTTTTATTGAATTTATGGAGATTAGGTTACATATACATCCACAGATAAAATCACACATACAAAACACATACGGTATTTTTTTGTTTCCAAATTTTTAGAATGCGTTTAAACATTCTCAAATGTTTAAATGAACAATGAACATCCATATGCCCAACATCTAAATCCAATAATTGTTAACTTTTGCCACATTTGCTTAATGTAGGTATAAATGTGTGAATATTTCTTTTTTTAAAAATGAGCGACGTGAAAGTCAGCGTATCCCTAAGCATGTATCCCTTAGCATGTATCCCTAAGAATGAAGACATTTTCAGGTAGAGCCATAACATGCCATTATTATACCTAAGAAATTAACAATTACATAGTATCATCCAAATAAGTTGTCCATAATTAAATTTCTCCCAGTTGTTCCTAAAATGTATTTTATGGCTTTAAGGAAAAAAAAAATCTACGCTCAGTGCAGTTTTATATTAGTGCATTTGGGTATTTTGTCTTTTTTTTTTTTCTTCATTTACAATAGTCTTGCTGCCTATTTTTTATGCCCAGGCACAACCAAATCAGGGTTATTCTCTTATAGAACGTGTTACATTCTGGATTTGTCTGAATATTTTCGTGTGCCCTCGCTTATTTTCTTTCTTTCTTTCTTTCTTTCTTTCTTTCTTTCTTTCTTTCTTTCTTTCCTATAAATTATAAGTTATGTTTAAAGTAATGATTAGATTCTGGTTAAATATATTTGAGACAATGATTCATAGATGGTGATGTGTACCTCAAACCACTCCATATCAGGGGGCACATAATATCAGGTTTGTCCCACATTTGAAAACTCGGTTAAGGTAGAGAAAACCAGATGTCTCCATTGTAAAGGTACATTTTTCCCCATTGCAATTGGCGAGTAGTCTGCAAACTGACCCTTTTGGCAGAGTGTGAATTATCTATTCCTTTGACTTCCTTTCGCATAATGATTTTAGCATCCACTGATGATCCTTGCTTGAATTAATTATTGTATTGGGAGTTACAAAATGTTGATTTTTCTAATTCTATCATTCCTTCTAGCTAGAATTACTTCCTGGCATTCTTCTATAAAGGAAAACTTCCTCTTGTCAACCAGAATGAACTCGATTTCCTCTGAAAAAGGCAGGACAAAAACTGATTCTTTCCCTTTCATTACCAATTTTCAAAGTTAGGGATTGTTGCAATCATCATCGCCAATGGAGGCAAATGAGCTCCTCCTCCCTTTATTTTATTTTAGACTCATGGATTTTTATTTGTTTTATATTTATAATTAATAAAGTCAAAATTCTTATTCATGCACAAAGTATCCCAAATTTGGCCAGTGGGAGCCTCTTTTATTTCAGTTTCTGTTTCTTTTTGACACCCCAGCATTAGGAGTGAACATTTCTTTGTTTTCTGGCACACTGAGGATCCCCTGGTACTTTTCCTCCCAGGACCATTTTAGCAAGGAAACTTACAAAGTTTTTATGTTTAGATGAAAAAAGAACACTGCGCCCATAATTTGCAGCAAGGCATTCGAAAAACATGCTTAAATGTAATGCAAATACCTTCATTTCAGAAATTAGGTCTCACTCTCTGAAGAAAGATGTTCAGAGCCATAGCCTAGCTTTGTGTTTCATTCCACATGTGAGAAACAAGCAGACCAAAGAGACAGAAAGAGAAACTGACATGATTCCCACACTATGCTCTCTGATGTTTCTATATGTAACAAATGATCAGAGCGGAAGTAGACAAACATTAGCGGCACCACACATAAAACAGCTCACATGACACAAAATGTATTAAATGTCACGCTGATGTGTTTGTAAAATAGCCTACAAAACCGAGAAAAAAAAAATAAAAGAAAGTTTTTAATGTGCCAAAATGCTAGAATGTAATATTTGAAAGAAACAGTAGTAGTAGCATTCATATTGGCTTGCTAGTGTCCAAAATCATCAGAAGTAACACTGAAAATCTAACATGCTGAATCCAGGTGAGATAGGATTCTAAAATATCTAATAGATAGTGTGGTACCAGTGCATTGAGCACCGTATTCTCTGCAACTAAACACCAATAGTTAGATTTCCACGATTTGTCATATGTCAGAAACTAAAAGAACTCCAGATAATTTAGTAAGCCCAGAGCTTGTATATACGCACAGTCATTGAAAAGACACAATAGTATCAGGGAGAATCCTGATAACATTTGAGTCTGTTTACCATAATGGGCCTTCCACATTAAAAAAAAAAAAAAAAAAGCCTTTCAAAAGAGCACTAGCATCCTACAAAAGGTTAAGTGAACTGCAGGAATTTATAACAAAAACATTTAGACATTCCCGGAACAAAATAAAGTTAATGGATCGCTCATGTGGCTGGAATTCGGAGAAGTAGAGCTCAGACAACTCTAAACAGATGTTAATAAGGACAATGCAAAAGAGGAAGTGTGCCAGCTTGTTTTTCCGGGGACAAACAGTGATATTTTGGTCAGCTAAGACCAGGGTTTGTTGTGAAATACATTAATAGGTTAACACTGTGCTACTTTTTCTTCTTGCCTCTAAAAATCAGATAGACGACACTTTATATATATATATACACACACACACACACACACACACACACACACACACACATATTTATCCTCTGGTGCATATATATACTGTCCTACACCAATTTTTAAATGGATATCAGGAGAACACGCACATGTGTCATTTGTCATCTTCTCTAAAACAGCAACCATTTCTGCCAGAGGTAGTTCCTTGGGAGTTTTAAGATCCGTTTCACACCTAGAGGGAAAGAGGCTTATACTTATTTTAGCTGAGCACACATTCTTTTCAAAGCATCTAGGTTGTTAAGGACTATTAAGTTAAGGTCTATTTTTCATATCAGACATTCAAGATGCATGACCAGTTATGGTCCTGCCTTCCACTGTGTTTGAAACAGGAAAAAACAAGTCCCAGGCACTCTTTTCTCTATGCTAATGGTTCTTAAATTGGGGAAGAGGGGTGTCAGGATCCGTTTGAATACCTGATGAAAACCTGGAAAAAATGTACAAATACTTTGCATGCCATTTGGGGAAATTTATTGATCCCCTGAACTCTGTTCCTGAACAGTTATGAATTCCATGAACATGGAGAAGAAAGTCTGCACTCACACAGCCAAGGCCGCTATGCATGAAAAACGAGCCCAGCACCGCACCCCTCTCAAATTTCACCAAAAGAGATGTATGTGTGTGTGACTGTCACATATAACCAATGAAATTCTTATCCCAGCTCTCTGAAAATTCGCATAAAGAGCAACAATAAGTCAATAATGAAAATTGTGGCAATGCAAGACATTTCCACACAGCTTCCAGAGTAGTGTGATTATGATCGCGTTAGGAAAAACAATGGATGACAAGAAATTTCAGCCTGGAACAGACAGACAGTGGTATAAACCAGACTCCTCAACGACCACATTTCTCACACCATGCTAATTAGAAATGGGTTCGAAGCAGCTATTGATGATAGCGTAACGTCTTGGTTGCTTCCCTAGGGGTTTGAAACCTTACTAGCAATTCATGAAAACATCGTTCTGTGCAACTGCTGATACCACAGTTTTAAATGAACAGAATTGTATTGGACATTTATGAAATTCCATGATTTCTGCCTGTGCTTAAAAGTTATCTCTCTTGTTGAGTTAAATAATGGACACTTGTTTGGTCTCTGGTTTGGGGAGATAATTTGGTTATGTTGTGCCTGGACACTTATGAGCAGTCAGTAAAGAACACCTGTCAGCGAATCTTCTTTCCCAAGGCTCCTGGCTAATAAAGAGTCCTTCATGATCCTCTTTACCATGACCTTCAAGATACTCTGACCTAAATTAGTACTAACCTTGTTGCTTATGGTCACCCTTCTCAGATCCCTACAATTTCTTGCAGGGTCTCACACCCATGCCTTTCACCATGCTGTGCCAGATGCCTGGGATGCCCTGTCCTGCTCTTCTACCAAATGAAAAGCTGCTTGTTCTTGAAAGCTCAACTTAATCTATCTCTCCATTGGAGAAGCCTCTTTCCACAACTCTAAGCAAATACAGTCTCTTCTGTTACTGCCATAGTTCTTTTTGGAAGAAAAGAGGGAAGGACAAGTAAATGCTGCATATCGTAAAAATATTTCTATTCCCTAGAAGACTAGGATATGTAATAACTAGAGCACAACTTTTGGACTCAGTCACATCTCAATTTTAATATTATTTATTATATATATAAATATATAAATAAATATATTTAATATATTTATTATATATTCTCAGTAAATGAGGATTTACTGAACTTCCGTCAGCATCAGTATTCACACCTGTTAAATGGAGATCATCACACTTATTTCATAGGCTTCCAACAAAATTTAAATAGATCCACGTGTGCAACAGTCCTGATACATAGTAGGCAGTTTCAAATGTTAGTTCTCTCTTCCTGCCATTCCCATCCACTGTTCGAGAGATGTCTACCTCACCCCAACTCCTTCAAGTGGCACATGAGCAAATGTCATGTCTGTGTTTTCTTCTATGCACAGGTCTTGGCATATGGCTGATGTCTGACAAATTATAGAAAGAAAGAAAAGAAAGAAGGAAGGAAAGAAAGAAAGAAAGAAAGAAAGAAAGGAGAAAGGAAGGAAGAAAGGAAGGAAGACGGAAGGAAGGAAACTTTGCTTTGGCCTCTTCAAAATAAAATAACCAAATAAATAGTGGAAATAAATGTGAAAGCTCCTTGGAAAATGTGGAGTATCCTGCTGTTATTTTAATTTTCAAAGGCAACATGATATAGTGATTTGGAAGAGTTCAGGCTCTAAAGTCAGACACCTAAAAATTGACATAGATAATTTACTAAAGCGCTTTGTGCCTTAGGGAGTAATAATAGAAGAGCCTTTATAAGGCTTATATGAGGATTACATGAGACAGTACTTCGCATGGTGCTTGGTATCTAAAGAGTTAATACAAAGTTAGCTAGAAGTGATGACAGAGGTGGTGGTTTAAGTGATAAAGGTAATATACATTAAAAACAGTCAGAGGACCACCAGGGAAGTAGGGAGATGAGGAGGACAGGGCAGACTTTGGCCCCAGAATACCTAAGTAGGAGGAATCTCATACAAAATAAATGAACTGGTAGTAAAAAAAATAAAATAAAATAAAAACACACAAAAAAACAAAAAAACAGAAACAACAACAAACAAACAAACAAAAAAAACAGAGGACAGCTGTTTTAATTTCTTAGAAGATGCACTAGGACTATGGTGGTACAGATGTCATGGGCTGGTTTTTCTATCAAATGTTTGTAGCATTTAGTTTCCTATGTGAGTGAATGCTTTATGAAAAATACTTAATGAGAATGTGTTGTCTTATTTATAAGACTAGAGAGGTTTTAGAATAAAAGATTTTCTTGTCTCTGAGAGGTCCTTTCACTCGAAGGAGAAAGATGTATAAAAATTTCTGTGTACCAAGGTTAGGGGTGATATGGCAGAAGCATGTCAAGGCTACAGAGTGTACCCAATGGAGGAAATGGTTGACTCTTCCCGAAGAGTTAAAGAGAAGGGTTAGGAAAATTTTCAGAGAAGAGATGATATTTCAGCCAAATCTTGAAAAGAGCTCTTGCCACTCAATTAAGTTTTACACCAGGGTTAAGCAAAAGCATGGGAACCAGGAGTTAAAGTTGAGGAAGCTAAAGATTTTAAAGTATTTCCAAACTAGTAGAAAGATGAGATATGAGATAGCACTTTCACAGATTCCTTTTTCTCTTTGTAGTATAATAACTTCATGGAAGAGTAAAGCAAAGAATATCAACTGAGTAGTACTTTAAATATAGCCTTCTGTTTTTAAAAGGATGATGTGTTTTCTCCATTTTTTTTAAATTTTGATTTAAAATAATGGAGAGGTGAGGCACCTGGGTGGCTCAGTTGATTGAGTGTCCACCTCCGCTCAGGTCATGATCTCACAGTCCGTGAGTTCGAGCCTCACGTTGGGCTCTGTGCTGACAGCTGAGAGCCAGCAGCCTGCTTCTGATTCTGTCTCTCTGTCTTTCTGTCCCTCTCCCTCTAGTGCTCTGTGTCTCTTTCTCTCTCTCTCTCTCAAAAATAAACATTAAAATTTTTTTTTGAATAAAAAAATGGAGAAGAAAAAGACAAAAATGTCCATAATCTGACATTACAAAATATGAAGAATATTTGTCAAATACTGCAAGAAAGTATTGGAAGAAAATATTGAAAGTTGATATATACCCTCGCAGATTTTCAACAGGATGAGATTTCTTAAAAATAGCAGTCCAAATTCTTAAAAGATCATGTATTAAAACTTTGATTACAGCAATGAAATGGAGAATTGTAGGAAAGTCAGAGAAAAAGAGAAGCATGTCCCTATAATCATCAACTCGATAAAACAATATTAAGAGAGATGGGATTGAAGCACAAATCATATCAATATATATTGTTTATGATGGATTTTATAGCATCTTAGTCAAGGGGCGCCTGGGTGGCTCTGTCGGTTGAGCCTCCGACTTCGGCTCAGGTCATGACCTCATGGTTCAGGACTTTGAGCCCTGCTTTGGGCTCTTTGCTGACAGCTCGGAGCCTGGAGCCTGCTTCGGATTCTGTGTCTCCCTCTCTCTCTGCTCCTCCCCTGCTCACACTCTGTTTCTCTCTTAAAAATAAACAAAGTTAAAAAAAAATTTTTTTAATATAGCATCTTAGTCAAAAAGTATCTGCTGGAGATACAATAAAGGGCAATGGGAAAGCAATGAAACCCAAATTATAAATTCAGAGAGCACATTACTTAAAAAGGCTTCAATATAGGTCACTCTGAATTCCTGAGCAGCAAAACTGAAAGAGATAGTCATCCAAGATAAAGTAATAACCAATGCAAAGACAGGGTTTTGAAGAACACAAACTTGATCTAAGTTCTGGGTACCAGCCAAGCTGAGTCAATTTAATCCTCTTCAGTCTTTCACTGGCAAGAAACTGTTCAAAGTTGAACACGCATTCAAAGATAAGTAGTAAGTAGAAAGGAAACAATGAGGAAAAGGCACAGTATAAATAAAAACAGTTTTTTGAACTCCCAGTCACAATCGTTATAACAAAAATTTCAAAAGTAAAAAAAGGGAAAAAAAAGAAAGAAAGAAAGAAAAGAAGAAAGGAAAGGAGGGAGGGAGGAAGAAAGAAAGAAAAAGAATTCCAATGATAGGAATCAATAAGAGCTGGTAGACCTCAGGAAAGAAATTGAAATAATAATAATTTTAACAAGAAGAACAGCACTGATTTAAAAATAAATACCTAAAGGAGAGGCAGAAGGAAATAAAAAAGATGAAATTGAAAATAAAAAAGGTATGGGGGCGCCTGGGTGGCTCGGTCGGTTAAGCATCCGACTTTGGCTCAGGTCATGATCTCACGGTCTGTGAGTTTGAGCCCCGCGTCGGGCTCTGTGCTGACAGCTCAGAGCCTGGAGCCTGTTTCGGATTCTGTGTCTCCCTCTCTCTCTGCTCCTCCCCTGTTCATGCTCTGTCTCTCTCTGTCTCAAAAAAATAAATAAACGTTAAAAAAAATTAAAAAAAAAAGAAAATAAAAAAGGTATGAAAAGAATTAAGGTGAATATGATTGATATGATGGATATGGTGGCTATAGATATAGGATATGATAAATATGACAGAGATAGGATAGGTATGAGTGACAAAGGAAATCACATTTCTGGAAAAGCAAAAAATAGATGTTATAAGCAGATATAATAGAAGAAAAATCTTCTGAAATAAATATTTGAATCTATAACTTGAAAGACATACTGATTATGCATTTAACAGAAATTTCTAAATTTCAAGGAAAAATGAATAAATACGTTAACAGCCATTAAGAAAAAGCAAATCACTTCCAAGCAGGACAAGAAATCATAAATTCCCACAAATTCATGGGCAGAAGATGGTGAAACAATGCATACAAAGATCTAAGCAAAACTGTGACCGAGAATTTGAGGACTAACAACATTCCCCTTCAGATATAAAGTCAACAGACTAATATTCTCAAGTATGCAGAAGCTCAGAGAGTATTGCACTTATGAACCTTATTGAAAAATTACTCCAGGATGAAATCTAGCCAACCAAGTGATGTATCGGAATAAATAAAAAGCTGAGTTAAGGAGACTCCAGGGTAAAAAATATCATCGATGAACACTAAATCATATTAAATACAGAACTAAAACGAAGCAACTATGGATTTATGGTTTAGAACAGAATGAAAATGTTATAAATCTTGATCATGTAAAGATAATAACAAAAATGTGGACATTAGGGAGGAGAGATGATAAGAAAAATACATATTTAATTATTTCATCAACTATAGGAGGAATAAGTAAATGTCATTGACAGTTGAAAATAGAATTAAAATAATTATCTCACCTTAATATTTTTGACTCCAGAGATATCTCTTAATTATGTTATGTGTGTGTGAAATACATACACGTAGATATATGTGTACAAAGGATCCAGAATAGGTATACCCTAGATAATATGCATTTCCATATACAGTTTTGAATCAACTTGTCAATTTCTATTTAAAAAACCTGCTAGGTTTTGATCAGGACTGCCTTAAATCTTTAGGTAAATTGAAGAGAATGGGCATCTTAACTATATCGTCTTCTAAGCCATCAGCATGCCATATCTCTCCAGTGTTTCAGGTCTTATTTGACACAAATTTTCATTTCTTTGTACCCTACCTCCACCAGTACATTTCTTGCATACAATGGGTGCTCAGGAAATATTTATGTCATCAATGTCCCCCAAGCTGAAACATTTATTCAGGAATAAGGGTCTAGAGGTAGAGATGAGGTTAAGAACAAGATACGCCAAAGCTACAGGTAAATAAATTGTTCTAACATCAATTTAAAATTTAAACCCCCCCTTGCTTTTGCACAAAGTTTGAAAGACCATTCTATTGTATTTACCCAGAAAAACCCCATACTGAAATCCCATACTTTGTCTCTACTACATGTATATTTATTACTGAATTAACATTTGTTTGAATGGATAACCTTGAATACTTTACCCATGATGCTGTGTCATGAAAATCTAATTGTTTTCAAGGAGGAAGCATATCTGCTATAAATACTTGATTCGACCTCACATGAAACACTACATTTGCAAATATTTCAGGAAAAGTGTTACGAAGGCCTGAAAAGTTCATGAAACTATAGTTGGGCCATAGACAACTGATAGTTTTATATCTAAACCGGGTCTTTGAAAAGAATGGATTGGGAAAGGGAGAAGAGGAAAATTCAGGGCATTTGAGAGGTAACGGAAGGAAATGAGTAAGTGATAATGAGCATTAGTAGTTATAAAACACATGCATTTGGGGAACCACTCAGTTTATAGAACTCTTGAGAGATTCTTCTATGTGTGTCATGATAAACTGATCAAGACATTAACAACAGGACATTGTCCTGATTTACAGCCAGTTAGTATTCTTTGCTGAAATGCCTAACGAGTATCAAGAACATAAGCTTTTATGTTGGGATGGAGCATCTCTCCATAGACATAAGTTTATTGAACCTCAGCCTCCCATGTTTGAAACTTTAACCCATTGAGTTAATTGTTCCTGATTAAATTATCAATAATGTTACAGCAATATACTGTTGTTGAAGACATTGTTTATTATAGAAAAAAATGAGCAAGCAACGTTGGCATTTCAAGAATAATGAGTATTTCACTCACTCACAACAGGCAAGAGGGTTCAACAGATCTGCTGGACTGATCTGGTGTGAAATAATTGCATTGATGACTTTCTTCAGGTTGTCATCACCAAATATCGCCTGGCAATTATTTTGAACAGCTGGCTGCTGTTATTGTGCATCTATTTATAAAGCTGTCCTCTTCAACAAGAGCTGGGGTCTTATGAGCATCTGTCTGCAGCCAGTTTTTGTCTCTCATGGAAAAATGATTTTTTACAGACCTTATTCTTGACAGCCTTCCCCCTTAGCACCACCAATATTCAACATCCTTTTCTGGATCTTCTTTATTTATACATTGTTTCTATTAACAGATCTGTCCCATGCAACCAAAATGAAAACAACCCTGAATTAATTAAGGCATGACTGGCTTCTGTCATATCATAAAACAAATGAGATTATGTCTTATTCCTGGCTTACGAAGCCTATTTCCAAATGCATATGGAATCACAGCAATGGTTCTTCTTCCGTCTCTGACTTCCTCTTGTAGAACTTCATGATTTTATATTATGCTTTATAGGTGCAATTAAATGAAAATAAATAGTGGAAGGCATAGAAAAACTGCTTCAAATTAAAGAATAACATTTCTGTAAGAATGGTCATAGAATATTTCAGCTTAAAAAAGATACTACTAAGGTGTGTATCCTTAGAAAAATTAAACAAATATTAGGAGATGACAGTTTAACGGTGGCATATTTTCTCAGAGGACCCTCCAGCATCTGTTCCAGGTTTGGTCATTTGCTAATGCTATTTGAAAGATGAAGCTAGGGAAAGAAATATCCCATGGAAAATGTGCGGAAATATATAAGGAATGGGGAACACTCTAACTCAGCACTGTCCAAACAGAAATGATGAAAATGTTCTATATTTGCCACTAGCCATATGTGGCTATTGAGTAGTTGAAATGTAACTAGTAGAACTGAGGAGCCACATTTGTACTTAATTTTAATTAATTTAAATTTAGAAAGCCACACACACCTAGTGGCAAGCATTGTTATCAGCTCTATGGAACAAGCTCCAGTCCCAGGAACAATTATAAATCATAATTTTGTGTGATTTGTAAGCAAGCCAAATACATAAATACATATAATTGTTTCCATTTTATGTGAAAATATCATTGGACATGCTTGGTTTTTACATACAATAAAGTATGTTTCTGGCATGCCTAGTCTTTTCTGCACTATCAGCTCATTCATTCTTTCCTAAGGTTAGTGATTGTTGTTATAGTCACAGAATTTGCAGGTTGAATGAAACTCAGTTAAAGAAATAACTTAGTCTCAGTCCATTTTGTAGTTGAGTAAAATGATTTCGAAGGATTCTGAAATGACTTCCCTATGGTCATTTGGCCAGAAGCAAGATTAAAACTAACATCTTTCTTTCTAGGTAATATTGTCTCATTGTGGCAAAACATACATAATACAACATTTAGCATTTTAATCATTTTTAAGTGTAAAGTTCAGTGAAATTAAGTACATTTACAGTGGCGTCCACTTCCAGAATTTTGGATTCTATGGGTTGTGGAGAATTAGGGGGAGAGATCTCCAAAACTAATTTTTACCTACTTAAAAATTTCACCTCCTACAATGGGCAAATTCACAGAAACCAGAAGTAGAATTGAAATTACTGTGGGCTGATGGCAGAGGGGAATGGGAAAACTAACATCCTTGAGCCTCTCTCAAACATTCTTTCCTTCCCAGGGCTAAATTTCCAACGGCTAGAATTTAAACAACGAAATACTGTTTGAGTATCGTAAATATCTCATTTTTAATTGTATATGCTGCTGCTACTAATAATAAGGGTGACATAATTCTATGTCATGAGTGTTTCATGGAGGCCAGGCACTGCCCAAAGCACTTTGCATATCCTATCTCATTAAGTCTTTACAGAGGTAGGTTTCTATATAACGTCTATTTTATAGGTGAGAAAACTGAGGCACCAAGAGGCTGAGTAATTTGCCTATGGTCACAAGCCTAGACAGGAGCAGAATAGTTATATAGCTAAGTGGAGACTATGTGTTGATAATTACTATTACTTACGGTAATCCTTCTACTGTTCAGTCACATTCTCCCCTAATCTGGTATCACTCTTCCCTACCCAGTTCTGTCACCTGCTGCTAAACAACACATACATAGACACTGAACAGGCAGGCCCGCACTTCATCGTTCACAGTTATCTCCTGTGCATTCCAGCCTTTGTTCTCCTGTGTTTCCTTCCTCCCCATTCACCCATCAGGCAGCCCTCATATGCTTCGGCCTGTGTCCTCCACTGAATTTGCTCTTCTCAAGGTACGGAGGAACCCCATTTAGTAAGCCCAATGACCACTTTCTATCCACTCCTTATTAGCTCTCCCAGAAGGACTCGGCTGTGTTGGCCACTCCCTTCTAACTCAATTAGTTTACTGCTAATCTTTCGCTTCTCCTTGGTAGCACCGTTTACTGTCTCTTCCCTTTCTATTCACTCTTAAATATTGCAGTTACTTTGGGCCTTTCCTTGCCCTTTCACCACCCTTCTGGGGTTTCCATCCAGTTCCCACTGCTTGAGACACCAGCTTATGCTCTCGATTCCCAAACGTAAACGTTCAAGCCAGGTTTCCTCTAAGCTTGTACATACAATTCTCTACCTGATATTTCTATTTAGTAGTTTCCAATGCATCACAAACTTAACAGTTTAAAAATAACTTGAGGGACTCCTCTCAATCAAAATTTCCCCTCCCCTTTCCCTATAGTATTTGGTGCCATCTAAAAGAATTCCCAGCTCTCAAAAAATTAAAAATAGACCTACCCTATGACCCAGCAGTAGCACTGCTAGGAATTTACCCCAGGGATACAGGAGTGCTGATGCGTAGGGGCACTTGTACCCCAATGTTTATAGCAGCACTCTCAACAATAGCCAAATTATGGAAAGAGCCTAAATGTCCATCAACTGATGAATGGATGAAGGAATTGTGGTTTATATACACAATGGAATACTACGTGGCAATGAGAAAGAATGAAATATGGCCTTTTGTAGCAACGTGGATGGAACTGGAGAGTGTGATGCTAAGTGAAATAAGCCATACAGAGAAAGACAGATACCATATGGTTTCACTCTTATGTGGATGCTGAGAAACTTAACAGAAGTCCATGGGGGAGGGGAAGAAAAAAAAAAAGAGGTTAGAGAGGTAGAGAGCCAAAGCATAAGACACTCTTAAAACTGAGAACAAACTGAGGGTTGATGGGGGGGTGGGAGGGAGGGAAGGGTGGGTGATGGGTATTGAGGAGCACACCTTTTGGGATGAGCACTGGGTGTTGTATGGAAATCAATTTGACAATAAATTTCATATTAAAAAAGTAAAAGAAAAAAATAAAAGAATTCCCAGCTAAAAAATGATATTAGAACCAGTCTTTCTTTCCCATACTTATCTCAAATTATGACAATTATACTCCCAAATATATCCCCAAATTGTTCTTCTTTCTCTACCCTGGTCTAAGTCACAGTCAAAACTCTCTTGGAACTGTTTCAATAACATCCAAAATGGGGTTTACTAGGCCTTATTTTGTTCCCCTAAATCTATTCTCTATATAGATATCATATATTTTTTTAACTTTTAATGTTTATTTTTGAGAGACAGAGAGAACGTGAGTGGAGGAGGGGCAGAGAGAGCCAGAAACACAGAATCTGAAGCAGGTTCCAGGCTCCGAGCTGTCAGCACAGAGCCCAAGGCAGGGCTCGAACTCATGAGCCGTGAGATTATGATCTCAGCCGAAGTCCAGTGCTCAACCGACTGAGCCACCCAGGCACCCCAAGATATCATATTGATAGTTTAAAAATATATGACTTCTATAATTTCCCTTGCTTTAAACCCTTAAATGGTAACCTGTTACATTTAAAATGAAGTCAGATCTTGTTGATCTCATTTTCACCCCATAATGTACCTTCCCTCACTCATGGTGGCCCAGCCACACTGGCCTTCTTTCCGTTCTTCCTTCCGAGGGACTTCCCATTTGGGACACTTGCACATGCTGTTTCTGCTACTTGAATGCTTTCCCCTGGTTCTTCATAAAGCTAGCTCCTTTTCTTCTCTGATATCTTAGATTAAATATCCCCATCTTGGAAAGACCGTCCCTGAACATGCTATCTAAAGGAGAAATACTACTGTTATCAAAACACACTATAGTTTTATTCATAGCTTTTTACATTTTCTAATTATTTATTTTATTTCTATAAATGATAAACTTCAGAGAATGTAGAGACAGTGTTTTGTTTCCTCCTCTGCTGTATACCCAGCTCCTAGGACAGTACCTCGTATACAGCAGGTCCTCAGGAATCATTTGTGGAATATACAACTGGATAAATGAAATACCACATAAAAGAGTAGAGACGGTTCAGGCATTAAAATTTGAACACCACTGCATCACTCATTAGGGATGAGTTTTCACGGAGGGTGGAGTGGGAGGTGGAGTGTGTGAACAATGACATCAAACTATAGGATCATTTTGCCCCTTGTATCCTCCAGAATGCTCACACAATAAATACATGCTAAGTATTTACTTAACAGAATTACACAGAATAGTCTTTGGAAAATTGTCTGGATCTGCCTTTAGATGTTTCACTGAATAATTCATGTGCAAGGCTGGAAGGGTCATTGATTTAAGCATATATCTCAGTTAAAGTCTCTTTGTGTGTAAAACAGGACTTTAGGCACCTGGGTGGCTCAGTCAGTTAAGCATCTGACTTCAGCTCAGGTCACGATCTTGCGATTCATGGGTTCGAGCCCTGCATCGTGCTCTGTGCTTACAGCTCAGAGCCTTGAGTCTGCTTCAGATTCTGTGTCTACCTTTCTCTCTACTCCTCCCCTGCTCATGCTCTGTCTCTGTCTCTCAAAAATAAATAAATGTTAAAGAAAATTAAAACAGGACTGTAAACCTTCCCTCTACCTGGATGATGGTCAAAGCACATGGATCTACCTTCTGTCAATATCTCAGAACACCCAAACTCAAGGTTCTTCCCGTATATTACCACTTTAAACTCTCAGGTATATTCCCACCCACCCCCTTTCTGCTAAATATGCTGCTTGCAAGAATGACCCAGGATGCCTTGTTTCTCACTTTTTCCCAACACTTAGCATAGCACCTGATACATAGTAGCTACTCCCGGTACCCAGCGGTGCTAAACAGTTGTTGAATGAATGCTGCTTGATTCTTATAAGAACCCATTTATTGGAAAAATATAATGGAAATGGATAAATGATACACCTTTGCTTTGCTTTTCCAGACTCTGAGGTCTTGATATTTTATATAGTTCTACAGAGATTGGATCTATAAATTATTTTCTTAAGTCAGGCCATCAAAGTACTCTAAACCTAAAATATATCGTGTTTATTTCCTCATATAAATGCTTTTAATGAGTTGTGTTGAAATTATGTTATCAGATTATACAGTACAATCTGGCAAGATTATTTATTCATATTTAATTGAGTTGAGCATCTAATTTCTGATTTTATGGGGAAATTTTCTCTCTTCCCTGAGAAAAAATATGTCGATGTTTTTCATTTATAATTTCACTTTGAATACACACCAAAGTACAGAGTATTATAAATATCCAATTCAGCGCATATAAGCTTATCTCAAAAACATATTCTAAATTCTTATTCTAAGATTCTGTGAGAGATTTATACCCTGCTACAGAAGTATGACCTCCTAGTTTTATGAATTTAAAGCTGATATATGCAAGGGTATTTCAGGAGGTGCAGGAAACCATGCATAAATTGGTATATCTTCCTGAATAAATTTATTACTAGTAAGTAATTTAAAATATTATTTTAATATTAAAACTAGCACATACAGTTTGTAGAGGAGAGTGCAAAATTCCCATGAATTTTTAAGATAAAATACAGAGACTTCAAAGAAATTCCATGCCTAGAGAGAGGAGCTCTGAGCTATGCTTCTGGGACCACCAGGAGTGCACATTCTCCTCCTCTGAAGTCAGGTTCTTTAGTGGAAAAGTTTGAGATGCATTGAACCAGTTTTGAAAAATGAGTCATCTCAGAACTAAAAAGGGGGTCCATCTAAAGAGATAGAACTAAAGGAAGGCTTTAGAAAGAGGAAAGGCCCAGGATTCTTCAAGGAAGTGGGTATGAAGAAAACCAAAAGTGAAGATGAGAGGAATGAGAAAGCCTAGGAAACCACAACCAATCCCAGGAGCCCCTTCTAATAGCTCGGAGAGATGGGTATCTAAGAGCAGAATCCACCTTATTATGAAAGACTTATCCTCTTCAGGTTTTGAATCTCTCTTCTGCCAAAATGTGGGCTTCTCCAGGCCAGGAACCAGAGCATGGGTCTTCCCTGGACGCTGTGAAATGGTACTGGAGGCACAAGCTGAGAGAGAATCCCACACCAAGAATCCGATGATCCCACTGTGAGGAGGAATGCCAGTAAGAGCAATGGTGGCAGACACTGAGATGTCTTTTCTAAAAAAAGATATGCTGCCCAGATGGAGACAGGCAGTCAGCACACTTCCTCTGGTTGTCTGCTCCTTCTGAGAGCTGCCTCATCTAAAGTCAGAGCCCTCCCTGAGGAAGCCCACAGTTGCAAAGTGGGTAGCGCAAGAATAATTCCCGCCATTTTGGCCCAACAAGAGACAACTCTGATGGGCAATAGTTCTGCAGAGTCCTGAGTTGTGGAAGCTTTACTGACCTGCATGAGGCTTAGTTTCTCCTTCAGTGTACTTCTGTTTCTTCCTCTTCTTTTCAGAGGTGTTAATCCCTACTAAACTCAGTCTCGCCACATGCTTCTGAAGAACCCCCATGAGACTGCACCACATCCTGGTAGGACCAGAAGCAATGCCTGGAATTGGAAGGCAGACCCATCAGCATGAAGCTGGAAGGTAGTGAATAAAAACAGGTTGGGAACAGATGAAGGAAGAAGGGACATATGGGAAAGGGAGCTCTTGGTAATTGCTTTGAATTTTAGCTAAATTTTGAGTCATTTTTGTGGGTCAGCAAAAGAATGATGCGTGGGGGTCAGATTCATATGGCCAGGGGTGGGATAGATGTAACTCCTCCTGGTTTCCTTAAGTCCTCTTCCCTAAGCAAAATAAGACCAGGGATTCGAAGTTTTGATCCCACGTTGCGTTCTGGGAGGAAGGTTTCCTTGACTGAAAATTTAGCCTGATATTTTCAATTTTACCTGCTCTGGAGTCAGCCTTTATGCTAATAGGAATCCTGTATTCCCTCCACCACAAATTCTCACTCTCCACCTAGTAGTCAAGGCTGGATGCGGGCCTGGGCACTGAAGTGTGGGGCTTTGGTGAGCCGGGCATGGCGGGCAGTAGGAGGAGACAAGGTGGATGCATGGATAGACACGGTTGAAAGGTTGATGATTCTTCTGACCTTAAATGACCCTAAGTAGCATTCGTGCAGTATTTTGAACAAGAGCAGATGGTCCGTATAGATAGGAGTAGAAACAGATGGTATCTCACTGTCAGATTTTCTCTCCTGAGACCTGGTGCCTGTCGTTGTATGCTTTATACTGCTCTTTGGCATGCAAAGGGGAGTTTTTAAGAACTCCTTGAATAGCCAGTGACTCTCCTAGGATCTTGCTGGCCTTCTGCTAGGGAGGGATGAGGTGGTTTGAATGAGGGATATGAGTGAAAGCCACAGTTACAACACAAGGGTGAATTCCAGTGGAAGGAGTATAGGAAGCAATAAACAAATCCCCAGGTGGTGAGTTAAATAAAACCATGCTGTTATCTGTACAATATGCAGCAGTGACATGATCACAGGAAAGTGATTAAGTGACTCTGGGGCTCCACTCCCAACAGTTTTACCACTGTGATGCAACCTTGGGCAGTTTACTTAGCCTCTCTATGTCTCCGTTCCTCATTTGAAAAGTAAAGGTAACATCATAGCACCTACCTCACCCCTCCTTGTAATTTCCTGATGATCAGATGAGCTAATACATGCAAAATGCTTCCGTAGGATAAGAACTCAGTAAATGTTAGCTATTATTATTATTGATTCATTCCATATGGCTATTGGTTTGAAAGCAAAATAGCCGATAGGTAGAACCAGAGGTAAATGGTTTAACTACTGCTTTCTGGCATTGGGTCATGACCCAGAGACATGTTCAGAAATGCTGTAGCTGAGTAATGTGAATTCTGAAAGCATCTTTAATCAGTGAAGGGTGGGGATTTGTTGATAAAATTCAGGCAAGGAATAAACTGTGCTCTGGGAGAGTAGCCATTATCACCATAACGGACATAGCAGAGGTTGGCAATGAGCCATTATGAAAAAGTCCCACGAGCATTTGTAGGTTGGGATTGGGCATAGAAGTTCTTCAAGCCTCTCGAATATGTCCTTGGCCTGAACACATATTACAAATGTTGATATATTATAGAGCATCCTGGGGGGCATCAGGTGGTAGTATTGAGTGTCAATCTTTCCCATGGGGAGGAACAGCTGACCATGACCATGAAAGGGTGCCCTCTATCCCCCATCTCTACCCTTGCTTTCCCCTCTCACATTCCACAGCCCCGAGACCCTGCCCTGGGTGCCTAAATCAGATAACAGGCATAGCTTTGTTTAGGCTTCTGCCTCTGTCTCTTGCCAGTTTGCTTCAATCCTTTGCAATTAATACTGGATGGCTAGAGAGTTGTCAGGGAGAGAAATTTCTTGGGAAAATGGTTGTTTTCATCCCCTTATGTTCTGGTGTATGTGATAGAACTTGATAATTGGTTTTGGCTGTTCAGTACATTCATTCATTCATGCACTTCCTATGATGAAATAGGAACAAGACATATATTTTTTAAAAATCAGAACAAAATGAAAAAGTGGCAGGATAGTAGAATGAAACCGAGAAATAAACTTAATTTTAAAATGCATATTGTAAGGCCAAGAAAATTGAGTGGGCTACAGATTCAGCCAAAAGAATGCTTTTAAAACTTGACCATATGTTAAGATTGCACAGTACATTTTATTTATTTTATTTTGCTTTGTTTTTACAAAATTCCATTCTCAGTGATTCTGATGTAATTGAACTGGTGTGGGGCCCAGGTGAAGCTTCCCAGGAAGGCGCTAATGTACTGCCAGAATTTCAAATCACAGAAAGCAAAAAAAGAAACAATTAGTTGGTCGTGAAAATCACGGGTTCCCCTCTTGGCTATTGATTTAGTGCATTGCAAATCTATGTAACCCAACAATCCAGGTAATTCAGAAACTTGGGGGAAATCTTTGGTTTCCAGAATTCACAACTTTATTCACAGAATATGAATTAATTCACAGAATTTGAATGTACAAGATTCGTTCTCAGGAGTTGTTTAACTTCTCTTGGCACTGAAGCCGATGAGAAATGTTCCAATGGATCCCCCACAAAGGAGATACTACGAGATTCATGAACAGTATCCTCAAAAACATCCTTTCCAAAACAATGCTAAATGTCACACAGATGCTTCTGATTTACCTCTCAGTGTAGGCAGAGGGCATAACACCAAAACACAATCTAGTTTTTCTAAAAAAAACAACAACAACCAACTCTAAATATAAAAGACCAAAGAAATGCGGTCTAAATTCGCAGCTGTCTGGTTTGAAGCAGGCATACATTTTTAAATAACTTGTTTGTTTTACTGATTATAAAAGTAGTATACAGATATTGAAGACAACCTAGAATTGCCGGAGATACTTTTAAAAGAAAATTAACATAATCTGTGCATCAGTTAGGACTTTTTCAATTGCAAGTAATAAAAAACTGACTCAATCAGGGCCCCTGGGTTGCTCAATGGATTGAGCGTCCGACTCTTGATTTCAGCTCAGGTCATGAGCTCATGACCTTAGTGAGTTTGAGCCCCACTGTCAGCTCAGAGCCTGCTTGGGAGTCTCTCTCTCTGTCCACCCCTCACCCCCCTCCCTCGCTCATGTGCGCGCTCTCTCTCTCTCAAGAATAAATTTAAAAAAACTTTTTTATAAAAAGAAACTGACTCTATCTTAAGCTGAAAGAAACATTATGGAAAGACTATCAAGAACTCGGAATCAACATGACCAGGCTAAAAATGGGCAGGAACGAGGGCTGATCTAGAGGCCTTGGAAATAGGAAACAATACTACTTGTGGCTGAAATAGCCTGGCTCACTACTGCTGCCCCATGGCAGGACACCGGTGAGGCAGGGCTTCTCACGCCAGGTTCTGATTCACAGAGCTGGTATGAAGCCAGAGTCTGCATTTCTGAGAACCCTCCAGATGATGCTGATACTGATGGCCCACACAGACTTTGAGGAGCAAGACAGCAGATAGCACAACCTCCAGTACCATAAGTTATGGAATGAATCCCAACAGTCCCTTCGACATTGGATCTCTTCAAGATTTAAATTCTCACTTCAACTGGGCAAGTTCCAAGTCAAGTAAGCATATGGTTTCCAGGGAGCAAGAAAAGAGAAAAATCAAGGCCCCTTTCTTTTTGAATATGGGCGGGGGGGGGGGGGTTAAGTAAGGCACACACCTCGAGTAGGAAAACAGCCTAGACCAAAAGAACTTGGAAATGAACACTGCAGCTTGTAATTCTAGGATCTAGAGACGGCCACTGTCAACTTTATAACATTCAGGGCTATTATGTTAACTTTATTTTTTTTTTCTTATAGAGAAGAGGACCACAAAGTTTGAGATTATATTCTGTAATGATAAACCCGACATAAAGATTGTTCACTTTCCAATTAATAATGGGCTCATATGTTTTAATAACGAATAATTTTGATTCAGTATTTGAACCAGACTTTGTGCCTAAATAAATGCCAGATCAAGATGCACCAAAGTAGTATTTACAGAAAATCACAAGTTTTTTTTTTGTCTAAAAAGATTTCTGGGTTTCCCTCAAAACCTGAAAAAGCAATGGCCACTGAGGTCCCACATTTTAATATTTGGAGTATATCCATGAGAATTTTACCTGGAAAATGTGCAAACTAGCTATCACTAGTTGCTCACTCCAGCCAAAAAGAAATCCCAGTTATGTGCCCTGGAGAGATTTTAAACAAAGTAACTTCATGGTAAACCCTCTGGGACAAGTTAGTTGTAAAACGAACCTGTAAGTAACAACATGGGCTGACCTGTATTTTAGAATTGTAAGACACAAGCCAGTTAAATGCAGGACAGATATCTGCCCAAAATGATGATTTGAGTCTTGGAATACTTTAGCTTAAGTCATTCATTCTGAGAGTAATTAAATAGTAGGACCATGTTGAGGCTATTTCTATGTTATTAGCCCAGAAAAACAAAAACTTATTGGGATCTTATATTCCGTTTATCCAAAAGTAGTTTTGAATCATTAAGATACAAGTGGAGACACAGAGTAAATACAATTCCCTTTTTACTTATTTGATTTTTTTAAATATTTATTTATTTATTTTGAGAGAGAAGAGAGAGACAGAGAGAGAGACAGACAGAGACAGAGAGAGAGAGAGAGAGAGAGAGAGAGAGAGAGAATCCTAAGCAGGCTCCATGTTCAGCACAGAGCCCTACAAGGAACTTGAACTCACCAACTGTGAAATCATGACCTGAGCCGAGATCGAGTCGGACGTTTAGCTGACTGAACCACCCAGGTGCCTCTACTTGTTTGATTTTCTTAGGTTATATTTGAAGAAACCATCTTTATCCACCTTAGTTTCCTTCAGAGATCTATAGTACAAGTCCCAAGAATTAAGAAACGGGCCATGTATATTGAGTTCACACAACTGAACTCAAAATCATTCCTTTTTAATACAAATGTGAACAATTTTAATATTAATTCTCGTTAATTCCTTAATAAAATGACAACTGTTATTTTTTAAAAGACAGCAGTGGAATTGCCAGTGTTCTCCATGTAGAATATTGGATCATTAAAAACTCCTTTAAGTTTTCAGGGAAGAATATGATAATAAATGGAATATCCAGGAAATGAAATGAATGATTCTAATGTTTTGTGAGATGAAGACTATTGCCCTTTTTGAAAAACAAATTGGGGGCGCCTGGGTGGCTCAGTCGGTTGAGCATCCGACTTCGGCTCAGGTCATGATCTCGCAGTCTGTGGGTTTGAGCCCCACGTCAGGCTCTGTGCCAACAGCTTGGAGCCTGGAGCCTGTTTCAGATTCTGTGTCTCCCTCTCTCTGACCCTCCCCTGTTCATGCTCTGTCTCTCTCTCTCTCAAAAAAATAAATAAACGTTAAAAAAATTAAAAAAAAAAAAAGAAAAACAAATTGATGAGATAAGCTATGAACAAAAGCATGTGTATCATCTCATGCAGCTGGTATCATACCATTGAATGAATTAAAGGAAGATTTTATATATATATATAAATATATATATAATATAAATATATTTATATATTTATACATATATTATTTATATTTTATAAATATATAAATATATATTATATATTTATATATATTTATAAATTTATATATATAAATATAAATATATATAAATAATTTATATTTATATATATTATTTATATTTAATAAATATATATAAATATATATTATATATTTATAAATATTTATAAATTTATAAATTTATATATAAATATATATATTTATAAATATATATAAAATATATATATTTTATATATAAAATATATATAAATATATATATATTTTATATATATTTATAAATATATATATTTTATATAAAATTTTATATAAATTTATATTTTATATAAAATTTTTATATATATATATATAAAATATATATAAAATATATATATATAAAATCTTCCTTTAATTCATATATATTTTATATATGAATATATATAAATTCATATATATTCATAATTCTATATATATATATAAAATGTCTATATATATACACATATATAATGTCTGTATATATATAGATTTAAACATATATATATATAGAGAGAGAGAGAGAGCATAAAGAGAAACATTAAACACCTCCAGTAAAAGAGTCTTTGCCTCATGCTTTATTATGTTCTAATTATCAGTCATGCAATATCAGAAGCTATCACCAATACTGAGTCAGAAAATGATAAAATTTCCCAAAATTTGAGCATTTTCTGTGAGGTAATGAAGATGAAAACATTCAGCTATTTCATTTCTATTTCTAGTAGTATTCCATACCACTCAGTCCCAATTCTAACAGTTAAACCTATAACCTACTATGGGGGTATATGTTTAGCCCCTTGTAAGATCTGGACCACTTGACCATATTCTGGCTGAAGACTCTCCAATTTGACCTTTGCTATGTAAATCTATTTGGAAGCATCACATGATTCCCTATCAAAGACGGATTAAATAGCAATGTGTAGATAATTGCCTTCCTGGCAGGAACTTCATAGCAACTGTGTAGCTGATATTGACACATCCTTTCTCTAAACCAACATGTAGCCCTTCATAAGATACTCAAAGGTTCATAACATAAAAACCCTTCATCTAAGTATTTTGCATGGAAACTTAGACTAACATTATTGGTACTAGGAATGGTCCTAAAAAGCAGTCTCTCAGCATGGGACTTAGGGATTGGTCATGCACCATCAGGCAGAAACGAAGAATATCTTCCCAGTGGTGAGTGGCATGATGGAAGTGGAACACTTGGTGTTTCAAGGACTAAGATTCTCACAAAGGTGGATTGAGATGAGTTGCAGGTCAGTGTCGGGTTATTCAATAGCTAGATCATACGGGAACGACAGTAATTAAAAAGATTTTGGAGTTGGCTGACTTGTGTTAACTTCTTTTGAAGATTTGAATAAGAAAATGACGTGCTCAGGTCAACAAACTATTAACCCAAGGCACTCTCAAAGCCAGAGGGACTCTATGCCAACATTGAAGAAAACACTTATTTCCTGTAGCCGCAGAAATGATTTTACGGAAAAGCCATCCCAGAATCTAATTGTGAGCTGCAGAGGAGATTGAGTGCACAACCACAACAGGTCTCCTAACTAGTGTCATGATAAGAAAAGAATGGAAACTTGAGACCTAAAATGAAGACATTTGCGTCAATGAGACTTAAAATCTCAAAACCCCAGATTTCCCTAGGAAAAAAGGAAACCTTCTCCCTCTTGCTAAAGGAGACCCTGCAAAGATCTCACCAGATACAGATGCATCACATGATGATGCTTATCTTTCTCACAATCCACTTCACTACCCATCATTACCTCCAGACTGATAACCAGGGTCTCCACCAAATGGGAAAAAACAAACAAGCAAAAAATGGTTCTGATTATGGGAGTAAATAACTTACACACTGAAGGAATTATAGGACCTGTTAATATGTGTTAGTAGGAAACTGGGGAATATATATGGGAATGCATCGGGAGGTTGCTGGGCTGAGTGATGTAATATAAAGCTAGATAGGGAATAATTTTTGACATGTGAACATTCACCCATTAGCTGGGAGTCCAGTGTCCTGTGATACTACCAAGAATTCCTAGAGATGATTCTGATACACTGTTGGGATGACTCTTTGAAGTTTGGATTCAGTGTTGACCTGTATTTAAGAAGGTGGGGCTGTCAGAACTGACCTAGGGTACTGAAAAGAAATATGAAGATTCAGGAAGGCTAAAATGTTAGATGGATTGACGTGTGAGAATAGAGAAGCTCATTACCTCACATTCTATTGAAAATTGGCTAGACTTGGGGCGCCTGGGTGGCTCAGTCGGTTAAGTGTCCGACTTCGGCTCAGGTCATGATCTCGCGGTCCGTGAGTTCGAGCCCCATGTCCAGCTCTGTGCTGACTGCTCAGAGCCTGGAGCCTGTTTCAGATTCTGTGTCTCCCTCTCTCTCTGACCCTCCCCGGTTCATGCTCTGTCTCTCTCTGTCTCAAAAATAAATAAAGGTTAAAAAAAAAAAAAAGAAAATTGGCTAGACTTATTTTGAAAAGTAACAACAAAAAACAAAAAAACAAAACAAAACAAAAAACCTGGGGAGGAGAGGTTAGTTTGGATATATATACATCTGTTTTCAGCTTCTTGAGTTATTTTAGAAATGTGTTTGACCCAACTGTTTTTTTTTTTTAATTTAGTAAAAACAATTGAAGAATCACTCATGGTGGACAGCTCCTTGTTTTAATTATTGAAGGGAGGAACTTGTTGAGAATACATAAAAATTCACAAGAAGGTGAAATTCAAGACATAAGTAATGAAAAAAAGAGGTAGGAAATATTTGAAAGAAAAAATAAAAATTATGGAAAGCTTGGATCTTAGTGGGAAGGATCTTAGGGAAAGGAAGTCTAGGAGAGAGAGAGGCACAAGAAAGTTGGATAGCCTGAACAACTCCTTTTCAACTCATTTTGTATTTCAGCCATGATGAGCTCCTTTTAGTTCCTCAGATGCACCATGATTTCTCACATTTTCACATTCTGTCTTTTCTGTCCAGAATGTTTTTCTTATCATCTTTCCCCTTTGTGTAATTCTTTGTATTTGTTCAGATCTCAGAAGAGTAATCATGGTCCTACTTTTAGCCTTCCTTGATGCCTGACTCCCCTTATTTAGGGGTCATTCTAATCCTCCATAGCTCCTCCAATTTCATGGTAACACTCGGCATATTATACCCATAAGTGCATGTTTACTTGTCTATATCCCCTACTGGACAGCAAACCCAGTAGGAACTGGAACCATGTTGAAACTCAATAATTAATTTGATCAATATTTAATTATTGAGCACCTACTAACGTGCCAAAGTTTTGTCTAGATCTTGAAGATACAATAAGGACAAAGTCACAGCCTGCATTCTAAAAGAATAAATAAATAAATAGATGCAAGAATTAATGAATGAACAAAGTTTTGTAAGTATAAGATTTATCAAAGATTAATCAACAAAAGCTCATTATTCAAGCACTTAGAACGTGTCCTACCATTTTCAGAGGGCTGTGTATGGTGATAAGGATGTATATGACATATATATGACATATATATACATGACATATACATATATATACATATATGACATATATTATATATATATGTATATGTGTATATATATATACACACACATATATTATATATATATGTGTGTGTATATATATATACACACACACACACACACACATACATATATATATATGACAAGTAAAAGCTTCCAGTGTAGCTGGGCTAGAAAATTAAAATACAGATAAGTCACATTAGTCTAATTGAAAGTGCAACAAAATTTATAAATGAAAGAAATCAGAGTTTACTAATAGAGTTGAGGGGTGAACTTTCATGGAAGAATTGAAACTTGATCAAATCGTGGGGGTGACTAGCATTTTACTTCACAGAGAGGAAGGGAAAAATGTTATCTTTGCAAGAAAGAGAGCTGGAGCAAAGCCACAGAGAACTGAAACTGGGTAGACTTCAGGCAAGAAGAGATCATTCCAGCTTGAAATCTCAGAAGTAACGGTGGGGGAGAGGAAACCTGATCTTTGTGTGACTCTCTACTTTGATTTATTTAATCACTTAGTAAACATTCATCGAATATCTAGTTTATACAAGCACAGTGCTAGGTACTGAAGGATGGAAAAGCAAGGTAAGCAAACACAGACATGGACCCAGCTTTTGTGGGACTTCCAACCCTTGCATCATTGGTGGAGAAGGCATTTCTATCACCATACCAAAAAGAAGTCTAATCATGAAGGGAGTGTGCAGAATCTGGTCTTGTTCACAGTCTAATATTTGCTCAGTAAACTTGGCCGCCTCTTTGCTTATAAGCCATTTGAGATGCCTTCCATTATCATGGTTCTATCTTGACCTTTTGATTTTATGAAGGAATATATAACACATTTGGTTTTACTTTGAGTGAGTGCAAAATTTCAAGTTATTTTTAAAATGAGAAGAAGGGGAAGTGTCTTTTAATCTGAGATCCATTTTGTTTGGGTAGTGAGTTCTATCTTTTTGATTGATCTTACTATAAAGCACACTGAGACTGAGGTTTGACATGCTCAAGGTCCAATTCACTCCAAAGACCACACCCCACCCCCCAGAAGATGGATCTCTTCTTAAATTGTGCTTTTAATAACCAAGAAGCTTGAAGTGTGCTAAAATAGACATTCTGTGGAAAAGCAGTTTGCATAAGTCTAAATTAAGCCTGTTTCATCACTAATTCAATGAATTCATAAAATATAGGAATAATTTTACCCTTGTTTTAATTTGAATCAGAAAATGTTTTCAGATGTGGTTGATTAATTAATTATCTGTCTTTAATCTCACCATTATCTAAAGGGAAGGAAAAGAACAGAATGATAAAGGCAAACCTTTTTACTGAGGGAGAACTCCAGATTTTCCCATAGGATTAGAGGCATTCAAAGGGCCTGTCTGAATTCAGATTTCCATCTTGCTTCAGGAAAAAAATCATTGTATCACCAGGAAGTTGCTGTTAAATGCAAAATGATAATGCTAAAAATGAAAAGACATACTGAGTTTTAAATATTGATTTCAGTAGTGGAAGGGAGACAGATAACTTTATGTCTTATCTATAAGAGAAGCTAAATTCTAACCAAGTCTCTACATCTCCATGGTAAAGCAGCACAAAATGTGCCATTTTAATGCCACAGAAAGTCAATCTTAGAAATATATTATTGATGCCATATCTAAGTTATCATTTTGTTAGACTTAAAAAAACGTTGGGCAACTGAGTATGTAGGGGAGACTCCAGGTCACCTCTCCCAATCTTTTACATGATCCTCTATGGGCTACAGAGTCACAGTTGAGGTGAGGAGAAGCAGTGCCCTGAATACAACTGATTAGGAGTATGATTTTCTTTCCGCATGTTTCAGCAGGGAGTAATGGTGTTGCCAGTAAGAAGCAATGGTGCTTAAAATCAATTATGAGGACAAAAAGCTTTCCAGCTGGCTGAGATGTCCAGAAAGTTGTTCCATAGTGAACTTGGCTTGTGTCAAGCATCCCCTTGCTTAGCCAGGAAGCAAGTTGAGGCTGTCAGCACTGGCAAAGTGCACTGCCTTGGGCTTCGAGGGCACCTGCTGAAGCAATCATTATTGACTGTATGGATTTCTTGTGTATGGTTATGTTTTGAGTGTGTGTTAGCGTGGTCATGTTTTGAAAGAGAGAGAATAAGAAAGAGAGAAGACAGACAAGAAAGGAAGAAATGCTACACAAAATGTCAGTCTTGCAGGAATTTGAGTGGCATATGCCAACTGTATGGAATATATATTGGTGTAAAAATTCCAGAATGGATTCCTTACGCTTTCTCCATCTCAATACAGAATCTCTGCCTTGGACCATCTCTTTCTTCTCATTCAAGGTCTATTGGGATGCTTTACTACATTCTTCTCTCCTTCCTCCCTCTTCAATGCCAGTGGGTGTCAAATTTTCTTAGACTGAGTTTCCTGTACAACTTATCCATCCTTATACTACTCTGGTTGACGATTAACTTCCGAGTTCCAGGGGTGGAATTGGGAACTGGCTGTATTCTACTGAAGCACGTGGTTCTTTCCTCAGAGAACACAACCTGTAAACAAGGAATGAAACAAATGGTAGCCTGAATGCTCCCTACCGCCTTTTCTGGTCTCAGCAGGTAGGAAAGGAGAGGATTCATACCCAAAGGAAGAGTACAGGTTTTCAGAAAGGCCACTGATAACAGGAGGAAGTGAGTGGACATTATTCCAGTTCCCGTGTGTCTCTGGAAGGGCTACATCCATCTCCTCTAGGGAAGGAGAAACAAAACTCTTCCAGCAGGTACCAGCAGGTATAACAGCAAGAGAAGAGACTGGAGTGTGTGCCCTGTCACCTCAGCTGTCATGGGCTCGTTCCTTCGTAGGACTACCTGGGCAAAGTCCAAATTTTTGCAAGAGCAGCCAGGCATTAGGGCAGTCTTCCAATTCTTTATAATTACATTGCAAAAAGACAGATCTTCTTCATTTCTGGCACTGCATTGTCTTTTGCATTATACAGAAACTGGATGATTACCCTTCAAGTTTTAACACTTAAAAAAAAAAATTCGGTCACAGCCTTACAATCAAAGGAGGAGACCATCTTCACCATAGAGTTACTTCTTGAAGCGCTCTTAAAAGGGATTGTCTGGGGGACCCAAAACACCACGGTTATTCATTTCTGTGAACCTCCCTCTGGATGGGATTCCAGATCTTGAGAGTGGAAGAGAAGAGAGGGAAGACCCCTCAGTTTAGGCTGGTCACTGGTTTATTATGTGCTGCCACAGTTAACCCTCCAACCAGCATATCTCCTGTGTCCTGTTATGAAAAAGGAGCCTCTCACTGCTCTGATTTGTTCTTGCCTAGGTAAATGTCAGCCTCAGATACGGAGGGAGATGAAATCCACCCTGCTATATCTACATCGTCATCTAATCCTCAAAACAGCTGTATGAGGTAGTTGTTATTATCCTCATTTCATGGGTGAAGAAACAGACTAAGAGAGTTTAAGGGATTTTCTTGAAGTAACATAGCAAATAAGTGGCGGAACCATGATTCGAAGCTGGATCCCTTCCCTCCAAAGTTTGTGTTCCAAGCCGCTGAACTATAGGGCCACTTAGGTCACAGAAAGGTGATGCGGTGTTCACTCATTCACTATTTCATTCATTTGGTGAACAACCTTTTCTTAGCGCCTAACGTGCGCTGGTCAGTAGGAATGATTCGGTGAATACAATAGTCATTACCTTCATGCAGCTCACAGCATTTCAGGCATAGAAAACTCCTCCAGAGTTGAAAAAAATCCAACAAAAGACCTTCAAAAAAAGAACAACTTGCTGTACTCATGTCCCATGGAAGACAGAGTCCTTGAACCCTTCAGGAGACTCCAGTCTCCTGCTCACTTAATCAGTTTGTCCCAGATTAGACTAAAGATCATACTCTTAAAAAGAATGAGTTTATGTGTAAGCTCGTATTCCCCCCCTGACTTAGAGCTTATACTCTGTTAAAAGCTGGTGTCTGTACCAGAGTCAGAACAAGGGCTTTGTGGGGAATTCAGGGCTATGCAGGTGGAGACTCTCATTGCTACTTCCCAGCCCTGTCACCTGGCATCTGAGTCCCATAAGCAACAAGTCCAGGAAAGATAAATTGAAGAGGGATGTTTCTGTTCTCCACGTCCAGGTGTGGAACAGCTGGTAAAGGCCAGGGGACCCCAAAGCTGCAAGCAATAAATTGTGCTGAAACTCTGGCCACTTCACATCACTCCGGATTTCTCACATTAATAATCACTGCCCTGAGCAAAATGGAAGCTCAGGCGTGTTCTGTCACTTTGCCTCCCAACATATCCACATAGTCACCTGGTTTGGATTCACAGCAGGGCCTTGAAAAATGACAGGCAGAAAGCTGTGATTTATACAGGGAGTGGGTAATTCAAGCAAAACGCCTGGAAGGACGGCCTCAGTTAGAATTGTCTCGCAATCATGATCAGAAGCCCCCAAAGTCCACAGAGTCAATTTGAGAATATCCCGAGAGTGTGTATATGTGTACCTACACATACACATGTATGCATGCATATGCACACACAGAGGTAAATGTTTGAGTGGCTTGAGCTATTCAGGTTACAGGCATTACCTTAGGATATTATGAGGGTAGAAGCAGCGACATTGGGTTAAATCCTTCTTGTGAAAGTTTTACAGGCAAAAAAGAAGGGGAAGGAAAATTTTGCAATTTATATAATAAAATAATTTGGCAATTTAACTGCACCAAAAAGAATTAATAATGATTAACTGCACCAAAATACATACATACACACACACACACACACACACACACACACACACACATATATATTTAGTGATTTACTTCAAGGGTCTTCTCTGTGGAAAACTCTTGCACCACATTTTGATCTTTTGAATCACATGCATCTCTGCATATAAATAGAGGCATAAAGATGCAAATCTGTCACACATAGATCTTTGTCTTTGTTTTCTTGCTTTAGGACTGATAGCGTATGTGCTTAAGCTCTTCAGAAACATGATCTAGGTTCAGTGCAGTATTCACAACAATGTGAAAACAGTTCACAATAGCCAGATGTGGAAACAACCTAAAAAAGAAAATGTCATACACACACACACACACACTCACACACGTACACACTGGAATATTATTTAGCCATAAAAAAAAGGAAACCTTGCATTTGCTACAGTATGGGTAAAACTGGAGAGCATTATGCTAAGTGAAATAAGATGGACAGAGAAAGACAAATACTTGCTGTATGTTTCAGTTATATGTGTAATATTTTTTTTTAAAAAAAAGCCTTTTTTTAGAAGGGGCCTTGATGATTCAGTGGGCTGAACGCCCAACTCTTAGTTTCAGCTCAGGTCATGATCTCATGGGTTCATGGGTTTGAACCCCATTTCAGGCTCCAGGCTGTTGGTGCAGAACCTGCTTGGGATTCCCTCACTGCCTCTCTCTCTGCCCCTACCCTGCTCACTCTTTCTCAAAATAAATAAATAAACTTAACAAAAAAGAGCCTATTTCTAGAAATAGAGAATAAAATGGTGGTTGCCAGGGGTTTGGAGGAAGGGAAGATGGGCAGATGTAGGGCAAAGGGTACAAACTGAATTATATGAATAAATTTTCAAGATTTAATATACAGAAGAATAGTTGAAATTCGCAGAGAGTAGATCTCAAGTGTTTTTCCCACACATGTGTGAAAAGAATTAATTATGTCAGGTAATAGATGTGTTAACTTGATTTTGTAATCATTCCACAATGTGTGTGTGTGTGTGTGTGTGTGTGTGTGTGTGTGTATTAAATCATCAGGTGCTACACTTTCCACACATACAATTATATTTGTCAATTCTTCTTCAAAAAAGTTGGAGGAAGAATAAAACATATTCTATGGCCATTTCCACTGTTTTGTGTTATCTTATGATCAGCTGACATGTAGCCAGAGGACTCAAACGACAATGGAACTAAGCAGGTTTTCTTGGCTTCCCTCATTTTACTTTTGTTTTATATATTTAAGAGAGAAAAACTGCCAATGAGGCAATTGTTTCTTGCCAGTGAATTATAAATATAAGTTATACTAGATTTCAATGAATTGTGTGTGCTCTGAATATATAGGCCATCGATGAAAAACAGGTCACAGGAAATCAAGGTGTAGCCATATTTTCATGGGCATGTAACTCTGATCTGTACACTTAAAATTTTTAAAACTGTGCCCTGAGATTAATTACAATACTACGAATGATAACTACCTGTTGAGCAAATACTAGTTTAAAGGCGTTGTGCTAACATTTCATTCAATCTTCAACACAACTCTAGTGCTATTTTAACCAAGCAGAACTTGAGACTCAAAACACGTAGCTTGCCTTGAATTCAAATACTAGTCTGTAGTAAAACCAAGGTTTGAGCTCAGGGGGTACGACTTCAAACCTCATGATCCTGGTTTCTTTTTTTTTTAAGTTTATTTATTTTGAGAGGGGGGGGGGAAGGGCAGAGAGAGAGGGAGAGAGACAATTCCAAGCGGGATCTGACAATTCCAAGCTGTCAGTGCAGAGCCTGACACAAGGCTCAGTACCAAGAAGCTGTGAAATCAGGACCTGAGCGGAAACCAAGCGTCTGAGGCTTAACCAACTGAGCCACCCAGGCGCCCCTCATGCTCCTAGTTTCTATGCCATTCTGCCTCCAGGAAGTCAAAGAAGACTTCCTGGACTCTAGAAGACTCTAGAGAATTAGGAAAAACGTAAATGTGACAGAATTTTGCTTCCCCAACTGCTACCTCTGCCAGTTGAAATAGTGCCTCTTCTTTGAGGTCTATCCTCCATGGCCTTGGAGGTTTGCAAATCCTATGGATGTGAATTCAAATCCATTTCTGTCTTACACACTGTGTCATCTGGGTTGGATTGCTTAACTTCTCTGGATAATCCTTACCTCATCAGATTGTTGTGAAGAATAAATACATTGATTTATGTAGAATTTTCTCTTCATGAGAGGCACTTAGTAGGCATTTAATAAATGTAGCTCTTGTCTGCTACACGTGCCTATGAAGACCACCCTGTTCTCAGAACTAGAACTCTTTTCTTTCTCCATGGTTTCATGGGCCATTGTTTTATTGTCCCTTATAAGGATATTATGCTTATTCGGTGCTGTTCCATTTCCTCAAGTGACTTGTGAAATATCTGATGTCAGAATTGACCTCTTATAACCAACCATCTTTGCTTATACTCTCTAGAATGAGAAATGGTGCATAATTGTTGTCATTAAAATTCTGGCACAGAATTTCAGTAATGGCAGGAAGAGATGATGTGAATAATTCCTTGAATATTTTAAAATGCAACTAGTCAGGATTAACAGATCCCTATGAAGACTAAAGCTGAATGAAGAGTTGAAAACTGGTAAAATATATGTAGCATTAGAAATGTTCCATAATTATTTTTGACTCTAATTAGAAATATTGTGGATCAGTTTGCGACGATATTTTGAAATAACACTATCTGAAACCATGGTCACTTGCTGAAATAAATGAACTAGATCATTGGGTCATCATGACGACCTGTGCAATTGCAAAGCTATCCAACTGATTTCATGACTGACATCAACATTGAACTACGTTGTGGCTCGAAGTATTGCAAAGGTCACCAGCTTACATCACCCAGAACTGTTTAAGAATGGACTAGAATAGGGGCATCTGGGAGTCTCAGTTGGTTAAGTGTCTGACTCTTGGTTTTGGCTCAGGCCAAGATCTCATGTTTCATGAGTCTGAGCCCTGCACCGGCTCTGTGCTGACAGCATAGAGCCTGTTGGGATTCACTCTCTCTCTCTCTCTCTCTCTCTCTCTCTCTCTCTCAAAATAAGTAAATTAAAAACCCTAAATTAAAAAAAAAAAAGAATGGACTAAAATAAAGACATATGGAATCAATGTTCATGGACATATTTTTTGTGATGATTTTCAGAATGTGGTGAATTATACTCTATTATTTAAACAGCCAAGAAATCACCCTAGGATTAAACATTAAAATAAGTCTGGGGACACTTAATTTTGAAATCATATGCACATTTAAAAAAGGAAACTACTTCTGAATTCTTAAGAATCAGAAATATGTAAGAAATTATAAAATAAGGTTATACTCACTAATACAAGTACTATTTTATAGACCATGGTTGGACTAAAAGAACTCTATTTCATTTTAATTGTGGCAAATAAAGCAAAACAAGAAATCAAATAATTAAATGGGAAGCTAATAAGGAAATTAAAAAGCTTGTCCTAATAAATTTAGGAGGAAAATATCAATAAATCAGGGCATATTGTAAGAATAGCAGCAGTAAGGATAGAATAATAACATATTTACCCATTAGAAGTCAGAACCATCCAAAAAATCCAGGTTACCTGACAAAACACACTAAGTGGTTTTGAGAGTCATTCATTCATTCACTCATTCATCCTTTTATGCACACATTTGAGTTAAAACTTACTGAGCATGTGTGCACCCTGTGCTAGATGGTAAGATGAAATGCTTCCAACTAGGTCATTGCCCTCAAGGTAGATTGCAATTTTGTAGGGGTCTATAACTGACTAATTATGGCATATAGCCAAATAATTATGATACACAATTACTATTGCTTTAATTGGGAGGTGAGTAATTCTGCCTGACGGAATCATGGAAGTTTCTCAAAGAATTGACATCTTAGCGAGGCTCTGACAGATAAAGGGGTGGTAAGAGAAGGTAGAGGTGGGCAGGGAGAGTGTTCACTGGATGGGTTAGGTTAGAAGAAAGGCTGCATCCAGCAAAGTATAAAATAACATAAACGGTTTGGAAAATAATAGCCTGGCTGTATTATAAACATGAGGAATAGGAACAATGAAAAAGAAAGTTAGAAGATTAGTTTGGGAATAGTCTTTAATGGTCTTGGTGCCAGGCTAAGTTTGTTGGACTTCTTCATATAAGCGAAATAGCTGATTTTTTTTTTTTGAGGGAGAGAGATAGTGTCATAAGTAGATATTTGTTTTAAAACCATGCTGTCTGGAGTGTGGAGACTGAATTGGAGTTGAAAAGACTAGGGAAAGAGAAAATTATTAAACTCAGTAATAGGGTAAAAGGAGAGATATCAAATAATTTATAAACCTAATTGGTATGCAAGTGGAATAATTATTTCTTCAAACTCCTCCTTGACTGCTTGAGTGGTTTCAATGAACCAGATATCATATGAAAGCTTAAAATTATTTGATCAAAATTTTAAAATTAATTAATAAAATCCCATTAATTAAAGCTAATAAAAATAGTTAAGAGAAAATCTTTAGATAAAACACATTGAACTGAATGTTTTAAGTTATAATTCATCACCGAAGATATTCATAGGATAAGTTATGAGATGGTAGATAATAACAAAATGCCTAATTTCAGCAGGGAAAAAAAAAAACATGCTCAAAGTAATGTATTATCATTGACTCAGCAGACTTCATTTATTTCAAAAGCTTAATTTTTCTTTTTCATTCAGAACACATTAATTTGCATAACTGAGATAGGAAAAATATTTACATACAAATAAAAGTTAATGTATATAAAGAGAGTAAGTTCAAAGAAAGAAATGGTATTCTAAAGTTTCTTTTTTGGGGAGTGTTTTAGTGGGAAATGAGTCTGTATATTATACTGGCCCAGGAAAAATACTGTCTGTAAATATTAGATATGGGGTAGTATCTGATTCAGGAGACTCAATCAATAGGCTAAACTAAGTCAATCAGAATGTCTCGAATAGAAATTTGAAATTGGTATATAAAGACCCTAGCCAGTTGATCAGAAATGCTAAAGATGGGAAGTCAAATAAAGGGACAGGGTTGCCCTTTGTGTCCCAAGCACAAGGCAAAGGAGAGAAAGTCAGTCTAGAGAGAAAGAGAAAGTAAAAGCAGACATTCAGAAAGACACAGGAAACTATGGACACTGGAAGCGAAAAAACAGCCCCATTGCTGATTACTTTCAATATACGGGGTAAAAAGTCTGCCTTCTAGATTCTATATAATTCCATTGTACCTTTGCAATATACTTTCAATTTTTTGTTCAACATTGTTCCGGTTGGTTTATCTTTGAAATCAAGGAATCCCTAAATAAAACATACATAATTTCTGTATGAAAACAACAAAATTGGGCAAGATATTTGGGTGTCTTTGGGCAGGAAACTATTCTAAGCCTAAACATATCAGCATATTAAAATATGTGCCCTCCAATGGAGTACTATGTGGCAATGAGAAAGAATGAAATATGGCCCTTTGTAGCAACATGGATGGAACTGGAGAGTGTGATGCTAAGTGAAATAAGCCATACAGAGAAAGACAGATACCATATGGTTTCACTCTTATGTGGATCCTGAGAAACTTAAGAGAAACCCATGGGGGAGGGGAAGGAAAAAAAAAAAAAGAGGTTAGAGTGGAAGAGAGCCAAAGCATAAGAGACTCTTAAAAACTGAGAACAAACTGAGGGTTGATGGGGGGTGGGAGGGAGCGGAAGGTGGGTGATGGGTATTGAGGAGGGCACCTTTTGGGATGAGCACTGGGTGTTGTATAGAAACCAATTTGACAATAAATTTCATATATTGAAAAATAAATAAATAAATAAATAAATAAATAAATAAATAAATAAAACATGTGCCCTCATCCTTCTAGCATTTGTCCTAAAATTTATGGATTTTTTTAAATTTTTTTTTTCAACGTTTATTTATTTTTGGGACAGCGAGAGACAGAGCATGAACGGGGGAGGGGCAGAGAGAGAGGGAGACACAGAATCGGAAACAGGCTCCAGGCTCTGAGCCATCAGCCCAGAGCCTGACGCGGGGCTCGAACTCACAGACCGCGAGATCGTGACCTGGCTGAAGTCGGACGCTTAACCGACTGCGCCACCCAGGCGCCCCAAATTTATGGATTTTTAATGTAATTTCTAGATTTATTTACTATAGGAGAGAGTGTCTCAATTTTTTCAAGTGGATTTTTTTATGTTTTTATGGTATTTAATAGAGCTCTGGAGGGGTTTTCTGCAAGCATCATCTAGAGCCTTGACCTAGTGTCAAAACATGCTCTGGTCTGAGCAAGAGAAGTCATTGAGGGTTTAGACCTAAACAGGACTTGCTTTTCTAGAGCAGAAATGACAACTGACTCTAGTATACCCTGTCTCCTTGCTTCAGGTTGCAATCTATGAAGACCTGTGCCCAGGCTCTTAGGGGGTAATCTCTGTAGGATAAGAACAACGATGGAAAGTAGACATGCAGATGAACCATTTTGCTGCTGCCAATAGTGAGAAATACAGTTAGCGTTCACTTAAAGTGCTAGGATCATCAGAAAAAAAGAAACCAGAAACAAACCCTAGCTTCCTCAGTTCCTATCTCCTTTAATAGTATTCCCTAGCCCTTAGTATGCTTCACACAAGCTAGGAATGTTCTATGGATGGATGGATGGATGGATGGTTGTCTGGTTGGCTGGTTGATGGACAAAAGGATAGATGGATGACTGAATGACGCCTTAAGCTCTGGAAGACCAGGTGCTACACCTTTTACCTGTAGTTACATGCTTACTATAGTTTATTAAATAAATGGACGATTTAACAACTACTCACAAAAGCTTTAAAATCTCCCTCCAAGCCATTCTACAATATAAAGCTGCAGCCAATGACTTCGTACCTAGCGGTGAGCCTCTGACAGACTTTCCCTCAACCATTCTGAATACAAAACAAAACATCCCCTGCATGTAATTGCAGGGAGACAGGGGAGCCAGAAATAAACCAAATATAGACGATGAAGAACTGTCTTCTTCAATCAGTCTTAACAGAGATTTGTATTTATTGCTTGTTATAAAATCTTTATTACCTTTTTTATAACTCTAGCTGTCCAGTGTTTGATTTAACCAGAAAAGATGCTTGTAATTTGCTCTTCGGTACATACATATTTCTGAGATCTATAAGTTATGGTCATGGCTTTGTTGTTCTTCTTTCCTTACATGAATCAGTACATCAGAATAAAAAGTGCAGGTCAGACACAAGATATTGAGAAAGGGCCTCTGTCAGGCAAGAATATGTACTGTTTGATTAATTTTAAATAGCTTGCCCCGGGAAACTTATCCATGTTGAATATGAAGTACATTGCAACTTCCTATATGCAAAATTACCATAAGCTACACAATTCAGATGGAATATGCTGCTTATTTAAATAAATTTTTGAGTCTCATACAGATGTTAATTTTGCTGTACGACTGGAGGAATTTGCATTAGTGAGTCTCATGGAGACATCCATACGAGGAAAATTCCATCTATCCTTCCTTCTTTCTAATCCAGCTACTCACATCATGTATCTTCCTGAGGCCTAAATCCTCTGGAGAGTTCACTTTGGCTTTGATTTAGTAATGATATTAAGGCATATGTTTTATTAGGTGCTACTGTGTGTTTGTATCCCCAAATGATGGCTCGATTTAGTATTGCTCTAAAGAAACATTAATTATTTATAATTATGGGATTTGATCCTCTCTGAAGAAGCAATTAGAGCATTTAAATGTAATAGAAAAATAAGCAAAACATAGTAAGCTCTACTGTGGGTTCTCTGCCCAATTTTATCTAAAACTGAGAAGGTTCTTTACTTCCCTGTCCTGAAAAATGTCCATTATTCCAAATGTGATTAAATTAGCTGCCTGCTCAGTGAGTGTGCTGCTGCTCGGGAAACCCTTTGGGGTCTGGTGAGGAGACTAATGGGAAACTATAAAGCTCTTGGAATAAACAGGAGTGTAAATCATTCATGGGTTTAGTCAGCTCTAACCTCAAGAATGTACAGGCTTGGGAAAGGATTATCCAAACAATATTTCTTTTCCAGGCTGCTCTTTAGAGAAAACAGCTGGTTTGGATTAAAAGAAACAGATTTCAAATATTACTAAATAGAAATGTTTTGAGCACCTTACCAGATTCAGGTAAAAGAGAGGAAAAAGGAATGCATTTCACTGTGTCTCTTTATTTCATCCCTTTTTACTTTCCTACAGGAAAGGGGATAGGAAAAATATTACTTAGGTCGCTTTAGCTATTGAATTACAAGTTTTTAGTCCAACAATATATGACAGATTTACAAGACCCTACTGGATGATAAAGCTGCACTTTCTCTTATCCAACCATTCTGAAATCATGATCTGTATAGAAAAGGCATACAAAACAAGAAATTTGATAAGATTATGCCAAAATACCAATTTTGTGCCTACGTAGTTCTCATTTATTTATTACATATTGAATCCATCTGGGAAAATGTTGCACCAAATAACAGGCTTTTCCTAAGCCCCAGTTTGGCACCCTTTATGCAGCAAATGACTAGAACTGCCATCCTGCAAACAGAGCTAGTAGTTTAAACTATGTTTGCATAAGTTTAAAACCCAGACAAGAGTGGAGAAGGTGAAAGGTGATGAGGCAAAAACATCTGCTCTAACAGCCTGGAAGAATTTATAACAACCGACAAGATTCAATCCCTCTACACCTTCAGATGCCTTGAGGCAATACCATAGTTAGAGCTCATTGTGTTTGGAATGTAAGGAGATTATTTTTAGATGGCTTTTCAGAGCAAAGGTAATACCATATTCTTGTACTCCTGAAACTGAGAAGTAATGGAATTTCAGAATCTGGACTCTGTGCACAGCTCTGGTATCTTTTTCAGCCTGAATTCTCAGGCATTCAGAGCCACATCGTTAATAGCACTTCCTCTATTCTGGTTTCAATTAGCACAAGTTACTGGGACTGATGTTCCTGGAAAGAGACACCTTGTTAAATTCAATGTAGCTGCAGCTGTAGTTCTTCGTAAAGCTGCAGATAGGTCTGCTAAGGTTGTATGGCGATAATCTGAGATATTTTGAAAAAAGTTTAGCTTCCTACTATGTCTGCAACTGTTTAATCCGTTTAATAGGGGTTCCAGTGAATAAATTTTAAAAGGTCCAAACCATTTCCTATCTCCATGGCAGCCAAGGACACATCCCAGTTTCATCACTCTGCAACCAACAAAAAGAGCTTTGGATTTGAAATTTAAGCCCTGGGTTTACAATACACTGATGTTTGTTATACCTATTAATAACAAAGCTGTGTGATTCAATATACAATGATATAATACTTACTTTTATGAACACTGTTGACATTTTGCTTCCAAAAATAACAATGAAGGTGGGTCCTTGATTGAGAGCTGAGGGAAGCTGAGAGCTGTGTAGAGATGTCCTGCTCTGAATTAGTAAATATCTTCTAGCCATTTCTGTCTTCCTTATTTCTAGAAAGCCAACAGCATGAACCAAATCTATCTATCAAATTGTTCATCAAAAACAAACACCAGAAAAGAAAAGGAGAAGAACAATGTGTATGTATCTCTGCTGAAAAATGCCCAAGTAAATCTCGTGTCTACCTAGGAAATGGATTCTACCATAAATATTAAAGAATATTGAGACAAATATCAAATTCCAGGAAAAGTTGACCTATAGTCACTGATCAGTAATTTTTAAGGCAGTACTTCTTAACTGGTGGTGCACATCAAAATTATTCATCGGATTTTTAAAATCTTATCTCTCTCAGCCCACCAAGGTTGTGGACCAGATGTCTAATTGTTATTACATACCCACAGGTGATTGTTATGTTCTCCACTATTCATTTGTCCATACTGAAGTTCTGTATATAACAGTTGTAATTTTTAGCAATATATTCATCTTAATGTCTTGCCATCGTACTTAAATTAGTTCAAATTCTGTTCTGTGGGAAATGTCATCTAGACCTAATACAGACAAGGATGGGCCAGCAAAAATGTTTGAAGTGAAAGCTCAGGCTCAGGAAAATCTCTCATGGTAAATGCCAACCAAAGGCTCAGTGTCAGGGCACAGAACTTAACAGAATCCATAAGCAGGGAATCTCTAAGGATGCATCAGGTAAAACTAAATCAGCACCAAGGACAGCACCACGTCAACCAGTGAATGGTTTCCAAGCGGATGTTTAGGCTTTTCATTCTAATCCATTCAAAATTACTAATTTAGGCTTGACTCTAGTACAATTCTGCAAGGCTTGGATAGTTCTAATCCAGAAGTTTTATCACATGTGGACCTTTTTAAACCAATTCGCATGTCCAACTTCAGACTCTATAATTCAGAAGCTCTGGGGCAGATACAGGACAAATGCACATTTTCTAAATCTTTACAGATGCAACAGTTGTGCATGGCTAAGAATCACTTAATTCTGTGATCCATCAGAATCACTTGGATAACTTGTTAAACTTGTATTTCTGGACCTAACCCCAGAGTTTCTGACTCAGAGAATCTGGGGTGAGACCTGAGTGTATGCATTTCTAGTAAGTTCTCAGGTGATTCTGATGCTACTGGTTTGAGAAGCACACTGTGAAACACTGATTTAAATTATAAGTTATTGCAAGCCTATCTCCAATTAAATAATCTGCCTCATTTACTAAGGATATCTTTATTATAGGTCCAAAGGTAAAATCATACTGAGTAACTGAGTAACTTTGTGACGCATCTGGAAGAACTCTGGGGTCTTAAAAGGCCTCCCACCCTTGTTTGATCACTCAGAATGTAATGGATATTCTTGCAGTAGAAATCCTGATCATCAATGAAGTTTGTCATACAAGGATTTTCCTTTATTACCCTGACCAAGAAAAATATATGGATAGAATCTCACCTAGTCTTCATAGCCTTTTTACTTCTTTTTCATTGTTTGCTAACCATTTCTTTTAGAAGGACTCCATTGTTATGGATTGAATTGTGTCCCTCTGAAAAGATATTTTGAAGCCTTAAATCCCAGGGTCTTTACAGAAATAATCGAGTTAAAGTGAGTTCATTATGATGGGCCCTAATCTATATAAAAAGGGGAAATTTGGACACAGAGATGGACACACAGGGGAGATTATGTGAACAAACATGAGGAAAAGACAGCCATGTGACTGGAGTGACATACATATAAGCTAAGGAATGTCAAGTATTGCCAACAAAAACCAGAATAGAAGAGTCAAGGAGGGATTCTCCTCTGGAGATATCAGAGAGAATATGGCTCTGTGGACACACTGATTTTAGACTTTCAACCTCCAGAACTGTGAGACAATAAATTTCTGTTGTTTTAAGGCACTTGGGTTTTGGTACTTTAGGAATGACAGTCTTAGGAAACTAATACACTTATTATAAACTAAGTGAGGATAAAATATTTATGTAGTGCTTTATAGTTTACAATATACTCATATTATCATAGTCAATATAAGTAGCTAAGTGGGGGAAATTTTGGTCATATGTACATTTTACAAATGAGGAACTGAGAAAAGTTGAATGAGTTGATGTACATCATAAAAAACAGTCCAGTGATAGAAACAAGATGCAGAAAACTGCTCCTTATCATTCACCGCCTCTTACACGTGCAATTATTTTTCAATCAGAAGGAGAGGGCACTTGATGTTGTGATGCAAATGACTTCATAAAATAGAAATTTCAAATTCTCTAGTTTTTATTTAAAGCCATTAACAACAAAAGTCAGCATTGAAAGTGGTGTGGGTTTCAGACAGTCAAACATGGGTTCAAATCTCATCTTTGCTATTAATTATGTATGTGGCTATAAACAAGTTCGGTAACCTATCTGAGTCATAGTTTCCCTACTGTTAAAAGTCAAAACATTAATATCTATCACACAGGGCTATTTGGAGATGTAAATGAGATACCTTATATAAAGCTCATGGCAGAGGTCTTGCAGATGGCGGATATTTAATAGATTTTAGTTTCCTCATACTTCAACTTGCCTTAGATCAGTTGAATACCATGTAAACAAAAAGTCTTGGATTTTTTTTTTCAACGTTTATTTATTTTTTTGGGACAGAGAGAGACAGAGCATGAACGGGGAGGGTCAGAGAGAGAGGGAGACACAGAATCGGAAACAGGCTCCAGGCTCTGAGCCATCAGCCCAGAGCCTGACGCGGGGCTCGAACTCACGGACCGCGAGATCGTGACCTGGCTGAAGTCGGACGCTTAACCGACTGTGCCACCCAGGCGCCCCAAAAAGTCTTGGATTTTTAAACACATGCTTAGGAAACAACGATTCATCTTTATATGATAATAAGTCATCACTGACTATTGATTAAAGTCTTATCATTGATACAAACAAAACCCTGGGCCACTTTAGCTTTATATCCTTGGAGGATAGGTGAGATAGGGCCAAGCTAGAAAAACTCTTTTACTTTTTGATTTTGAAACATTTAGCATTTGGTTGTTATTTGGCTGAGAACACATGTTCCTCTACCCAATTTGGAACAAACGAAGGAAGTAGGCCTGAGGTGAAGATGCTGATCACATTGATTATTCCTAGGTCTTTGTGCTATAGAAAAATCATTGGGAGTGATAGTTCCATGGTGTTGTCCCACAGTACAGCATTAAGAAAAACCTAAGATTAGGAAACTTATCACCAACCTATTTCCAGGGCTGGAACATTGTTTGTGACAACAGTCACAATGAATCCTGATGTCACAAACCCAAAATTCCTGTGCTTCATTCTCTAAACCTCTACTACTTATCATAACAAAATCCTGATCTTTAATATTTAAAGAATATATTTGTTTACACAGTTAGGTTTTTTGATGGCAGGGAATAGGACATTAAATATTTCAACAAACTAGTTTGAAACATTGTATTTTTTAAATAAATTATTGTGTGTGAATATCCACAAACTTTTTGTCAGTGGATATGTCCAGAATATTAGCAGTTAGAAAATATTCTACCTGAAATCAGATGCTGACAGATTAATTCAAAGGCAGGCATTAAAGATTTAAAAATATCCTGAATGTCCTTTGGTAGATGAATGGATAAAGAACATGTGATATTGTGAGATATATATATATATATATATATATATATATATATACATATATATATATAACATAATTTTTTATTGTGATATATAATATCATATTTACATATAACATCATATATATACATCATATATACATATAATACCATACACACAAACAATGAAATATTACCCAGCCGTAAAAAAGAATGAAATCTTACAGTTACAACAACATAGACCTAGAGGTTATTATGCTGGATGAAATCAGTTGGACAGAAAAACACAAATACTATATGATTTCACTTTTATGTGGAATCCAAACAAAAACAAAAACAAATTAATAAACAAAACAAAACATAAATAGACTCATAGATACAAAAAGCAAATTAAAGGTTACCAGAGGGAAGGGGGGTTGAGGGATGGATGAAATAGGTGGAGGGGGTTAAGAGGAACAATCTTCCAGTTATAAAATAAATAAGACATGGGATATAACGTACACCATAGGGAATAGGAGTCAATAATATTGTAACAACTTTCTATGGTGACAGATGGTAACTAGGCTTATTGTGGTGACCTTTTCATAATTTATATAAATATCAAATCACTATGTTGTACCCCTAAAATGAATACAATATTGTGTGTCAATTATTTTGCAATAAAAAAATAAAACAAAAACTAAATTCAAAGAATTCAGAGGATGGTGCTCTGTAAACGAAATGATATCCCTCACGGTGACGGGCTTGATATCAGAAGGGAAGACTGGCTCTGGGAGACTGAATGTTAAAAACATGAAGTTAAATAAGCTTAACTTTGATGTACTGTTCTCTCCAATACAAACTCCAGGCAGAGAAAACAAATTTTTGTTGTTGTGCCTAGGAAAAACAATGTGAGATTCATAGTACATGAATGGTCCATAATATTTATTTCATTATTTCTGAAGTAGTTGGATTATTTTTTTAAGATAGAATTCAAATGTTCATCTCTTTCCTGAATCAACTTTGTTTTTTGTTTTAGCTCCTTTTTCTCAACAAATTATATCATCTTTAAAACATACTTATTGGTCATACCCATTATTCATCTGAATAACTGTTTATTGAAAATAATTGTTCAAGCAATAATCATTGCTTATTGAAAAACTTTGGGAAATAAAAGCAGATATAAAGAAGAAAATAAAATACAGCCATAATCCCTGGCAGGAATGATTAACAAGCATTTGAAGTGTTCCCAATGTCTGTCTACATATAGTTTTTCTAACAAATCTTGGGTAATAATAAATATAGGTTTTCATCTTTCTTTTCTCATATAACATTACTAGTATTATTGTTTTCTTCAAAAACACTTCAATATGGCTCTGGAATAGTCTATATAATGGTCATATCAAGGCTTTTTAAAAACAATCCCACCAGGGTAGGCACATAAATTATTTTTAATTCTACATTATTTTACTTTTTTTTTTTAACGTTTATTTATTTTTAAGACAGAGAGAGACAGAGCATGAATGGGAAAGGGTCAGAGACAGAGAGAGGGAGACACAGAATCTGAAACAGGTTCCAGGCTCTGAGCTGTCAGCACAGAGCCCGACGCGGGGCTCAAACTCACGGACTGCGAGATCATGAACTGAGCTGAAGTCAGACGCTTAACCAACTGAGCCACCCAGGCACCCCAGATTCTACATTATTTTAAATAGTGCTCTGTTTAAGCATCCTGGTACATGAATCTTTGTTAGATGAAGCTTTTGAATAAGTACACTTTTAACCAGCAGGAGAGTATGAATATGCTTATTATTAAACTCTCACACACAGACACATATACATACAGCATAAAAATGAGTCTTATATTTTTTCCCGTTACTTTTTTTATAGGGACCTCTGTGATAATCTAACTTCTTTTTTTTTTTTCATTTAGAAAGTCATGAAATTTAACCACTCAACAGTTGAGAGAAAAAATCCTCCTTTTACCTATGAAACATTGAAAACCGAAGTGTCAAGAAGTCTGCCCAAAGTTATGCCACTAGCAAGAGGCAGGGTCAGGACATGCGACATCCAGTTCAGTACCCATTATATTTCCCTTCAAAACTCTCAAGTCCTTCAAAGGACCATTAGAAACAAGATTCCTGTAATTAGCATTTTTTAAAGTTTTCTTGTAATGAAAATCCCTGAGCCAAAATTCACATTTTAGTTAATAACATAAACATTATTTTTACTCATATGACATGGATAACTAACATAATTACACTAAATAAAAGAGGCAGTGTTGGTTTCCTTATAAAAAAAATACTTGATTCAAGGAACGAGCTTAGCTTTAGGAAAGGAACAGAATTCCCAAACATTCAAAGGTGAAGCAGTCAAGAGAATGTTCCACTCAGATCTGCTGCAGGGATATAATTTCCTGATTCCCTACCTGCTTCATGCTAACTCCACCACTGTGTTTGTACCAAGACCATGCTTCTCAGGGGCTGGTCCTGGCCAAAACCTGCATGTGGCAGAGAATCTAAGATTCCTGAAAGACGGGAAACTCTTTTAATGGGTGACATTGGCTTGAGGACTCCCTATTTTTCTGGCTGACCCCTTCTTGAAACTGTGTTGCTGTCCAAGACACTTTCTTCTCCAATCTTCCTTCCCACCAGCTCTTCACTGGCAGGCATCAATTCGACATCATGGTCTGAAGACTTTCCCTCCATTTTCCTATTCCTTCTTCCTCTATCATACTCAGGTGTTCTTTTTTCATGTCTAATCCTATATTAGGGTAAGCTTTTCAGTGGACCTGGGCTAACATAGAAGAAAAATAATGTAAAGAGCTATTGGATCCATTCATAAGTTGGGGATTTCTTTCCATAGAAAGTAAATAAATGTTATTTAATTGATTTAAAAAAAAAGTCCCTCGGATGATGAAAGGACCTAACTGTTGACTACTGAACTGGGTTCGGTGCTCAGAAATGTTTTTACAAAGTCTAAGCTAACTAGTTTCCCCCCCCCACACACTAATCAGGAGTCTAATATTCACTTGGATATATCTATTCCTTCTCTCAAAAGGGGCAAATAGTAGAATATGTGTTACTTTGTCAATACATTCACTTATTTTTAAATATTTCAAAATGTAAAGTATATATGTGCACTTAATTTAACGGTAACATACACCCTAGAGGCAGTTAGTTATAACTCATCAGAAATCCAGAGGTGGCAACAGGAAATGTTTTTATCTAAATCTGCCACAGAAGTTTTGTTAATGAGCATAAGGGATATTAGACATAATTTTCCATTGATGAAATAAGTGTTCCTTTTTAAAGATATAGGGCTGACCACATTTTACACACAGCATTTTACTTGAATGGCTCTTCAAGGCAGAGCACCAGATCTACAAAATTCAGTTGTTATACACTCATAAACATAAAAGAAGTCTCCAAAGCCTAACTAAACAGAGAACTGATCAGCACATCATCTGCCTTGGAGTAAATCTTCTTTTCAAGGTGATTTGTCTGAGTGCCTGAAGAGAGAGAACAAGTGGGGACTTAACCAAACTTACAAGATCAAGTGAAATGTGTGTGTGTGTGTGTGTGTGTGTGTGTGTGCACGCGCCCATGCTTGTGTGTATGCATGCATGCATACATGACTACCTACCAACAAATATTTGTACTTGTGGCAAAATTTAGACTGATATTTGATAATGAGTTGTGATAAAGATAGTACAGGCCATACCTAGCTCTAAGAGGGGCTTATTACACCTGACAATTGTTGAATGATGAAATTTACTTAGGTCAGTTCACAAAAATCAGGATTATGTTTTATGCCAGATATCTGAAAGTTCAGGATATCTGTAAAGTATGAGATGAGTGGATAGGGAATTCATGAACTTCTTTCATCCATTACCTGTCTCAAGTTCTCTTTGGGTTGCTTTGAGATTTGTACTCAGGGACTCACAGTTTTGTGAGATACAGTAGCTGCAACTAGTCCATTAAATCAATGGAGCAGGATTTGTTCTTACTGAGTTTTCACGGCATGAAAAAAAAAAGGTTTTGTTTGTTTGGGTTTTTTTAGCTTTGTCAAAATCTAACCAATATAGTAATTTCTCAATGATATATGCCACAGGGTTTTTTTCTTCCATTACATTTTTTTTTCCATACCCATGGTAGTGTTAAACCCAACTTACTTTCTCACTCTTCAGAAAAAGCTATTCCTATAGCAGACAAATACTGATTAACTCTATTTACAAAAATGCCTTGTTGGAGAAAAGCAGAGAAGAGCAAAACAATGAAAAACCGTAACTATCTTCTCAGCACTGCAGACTTAAATAGTATTGGAGGAAATGCAACAAACTTCAATCACATAAGATTATATCTCAAGATGACAAAATTATCTCGAGATTACTCCAATAAAAATCTCATAAAAACAAATGCCAACGATCTGGCTAGGACTGAAGAAAGGAAAAATTAAATAATAGAATAGTAATATAAACTTTGTTTGCTTTGCACATATATCTATCTACAGCAAAAATTATATCATTATACTGAGACTATAATGCATGTAGCTATGCTACATGAGACAACTACTTAAAAGATGGGAGATAGAAAACAGACATAAGTCGTTACGTTTTAAATATTTTATTTGAAGAGTTAAAATTGAAACTCTAAGTAAACTGGGAAAAGGTAAGAACATATACTTTAATCCCTAGAGCAGCCAATAAAAAATAAGCAAAAAAATATAGGTTAACTAGGAAGTCAATAAATAAGCTAAAATAGAATTCTAAACAAACAAAAAATTATTTAATCCAAAAGAAGAAACAACTAAACCAAAGAAATAAACAAAGGAGACATAAAACACACATACACACACACACACACACACACACACACACACACACACGAACAGTAGAATGGTAGGTCAAAACATAACCACATCATAAGTTATTTTAAATATTAGTGAACTAAACACAGCAATTTAAAAAACAAATGTAAGAATGGATAAAAAAAACAAAACTCAACTGAATGTTTTCTAAGAGAAATCCTCTTCAAATATAAAGAATCACGCAACTTGACAGAGTGCCTGGGTGGCTCAGTTGGTTAAGTGTTTGACTTCGGCTCAGGTAATGACCTTCAGCTCAGGCTCCTGAGTTCAAGCCCCACGTCAGACTCTGTGCTGACAACTCAAAGCCTGAAGCCTGCTTTGAATTGCGTCTCCCTCTCTTTCTGCTCCTCCCCTGCTCATGCTCTAGCTCTGTCTCTCAAAAATAAATAAAAACATTTTAAAAAATTTTAAAAAATCAAGTAATTTGAAAATAAATAAATGGACAAAAACATACTGTATAATAGTAAATCTAAGAAAATAAAAAAACATTTATAATGGTAAAAGAATAACAGATCTAGAAGAGATAACAACTATAAATGTATATATAAATTATAAGAAAGTTTCAAAACACATGATGAAAACATTGACAGAATTTAAGGCAGAAATAGAAAATTTTATAAACATAGATAGAGGTTTCATAAGCCTCTTTCAGTAATTGATAGAACAATTACACACATACACAAGATGATAAAGACATAGAAGATGTTTACAACAATGTCAACCACATTGAGTGAAATGATATGAGTAGAACAGTACCTCCAAGAACTATAAAACTAAAATTCTTTTCAAGTGCACACAATACCTTCACCAAGACAGAAGATATGTTGAGCTATAAAACAAGTCTCAATAATTTTGAAGGTATGGAAATAATACATAATTTATCTTCTAACCTAAATTGAATTGAATCCAAAATCAATAAAAAGAAAATATCTAGAAAACCTCACATATTTGGAAATTAAAAACTCACTTTAAAGTAATCCATAAGGTAAAGAAGAAATGTCAAGGGGCTCAGTTGGTTAAGTGTCCGACTTCGCTCAAGTCATGATCTCACGGTTCATGAGTTCGAGCCTCACGTCAGGCTCTGTGCTAATAGCTCAGAGCCTGGAAACTACTTCAGATTCTGTGTCTCCCTCTCTCTCTGCTCCTCCTTTCTCTCTCATTTTCTCTCTCTCTCTCAAAAATAAACATTAAAAAAATTAAAGAAGAAATATCAATAAAAGTAGAAAATGTTTTGAACTGAATGCATGAAAATATTGTATAGCAACTTTGAAGGATACAGTTAAGTCAGTGCTTAGAGAGAAATTTATAGTTGTAAATGCTTCTACTAGATAAGAGGAAAGCTTTTTATTCTGAATATTTTCCCTGCTATAAATCTCATCAATTGTACATTTTTTATAGTTATTTCTATAATTTCCATTTGGGTCCTTTTTGTATCTTCCACTTCCCTTGTTATGTTCATGTTTTACTTTAACTTTTTAGCATATATATAGCTATTGTTTTAAGTCCTTGTTAATTCCATCATCTCTGTCATTTCTGTTTGTTGCTGTTGTAGCTTTCTCTTAAACTTTTTGTTAACTATTTTTGGTTACAAATTAATATTGCCATTCCAGTTTTGTTTTTTTTTTGATGTTCAGTATATAATTTTTTAATCCTTTTTCTTCAACTTGCCTATGTTTTGTATTTAAAGGAGTTTCTCATAGGGTCATATTTTGAAATTCAAAACAACATTTAAAAAATAAGAAACGATCAATTATATTTACTTATATATTCACCCTATAATGTCTCTCTTTATTCTTTTGTGTAACTCTATTTTCTACCTGTTGTCATTTTTTTTTTCTGATGGTAGAACTCCTGTTAGCAGTTCTTTTAATGCAGGTGTATTGGTGATGAATTCCTTCAGCCTTTGCTAGTCTTATAATGTATTTTAATTTTAGAAAATACATTCAATGTATAAGGAACTTAAGTTGGCAGGACTGTTTTCTTCCTTTTAGCACTTTAAAAATTTCTCCTCATCTTTTTCTGGCTTATATAGTTGTGACAAAAAGTCTGCTGTCATTCTTATCTCTTTTCATGTTTGTAATATCTCTTCTAGCAGCTTTAAATCTTTCTTTTTCTAATTTTTTAATGTTTATTTATTTTTGAGAGAGAGAAAAAGAGAGAGAGAGAGACAGAGTGTGAGTGGGGTAGAGGCAGAAAGAGAGGGAGACAAAGAATCCGAAGCAGGCTCCAGGCTCTGAGCTGTCAGCACAGAGCCCAATGTGGGGCTTGAACCCACAAGCCATGAGATCATGACCTGAGCTGAAGTTGGATGCTTAACCGACTGAGCCACCCAGGCACCCCTTAAATCTTTTATCTTCATTGTGATATGATGTGGGTGTGATTTTCTTCCTTTCTTCTGTTGGGGGTTTGCTGAGCTCTTGGGATTTGTGAGTCTAAACTTAGCATCACATTTGGAAGAATTTTGGTCATTTATTTGTTCCAATTTTCTTCTGCCCACATTCTTCTTTCTAGAACTTTGATTACACATATAATAAACTGCATGATGTTATCCCACATGTCATTTTGGTTCTGTTTAGATTTTTAATGTTTAGTTATTTGAGAGAGAGAGAGAGAGAGAGAGAGAGACTGTGTGTGTGTGTGTGTGTGTGTGTGTGTGTGTGTGAGAGAGAGAGAGAGCAGGGGAGGGATAAAGAGAGAGTGAGGCACAGAATCTGAAGTAGGCTCCAGTCTCCGAGCTGTCACCACAGAGCTTTACATGGGGCTTGAACCCACGAATCACAAGATCATGAGCTGAACCAAAGTCAGATGCTTAACTGACTTAGGCACCCAGGTGCTCCTAGATTTCTAAGTTTTATAAGGTCAACATTACCCCAAAGCAAAAATTAAAGACAATACAAGAAAATCAAACTGCAGGTTAATATTCCCCATAAATAATGATGCAAAGATATTGTATAAAATATAATGAAAGTTAAACCCAGAAATACACCATGACCAAGTGGGGGTTATTCCAGAAATGCAAATTAAGTTCAATATTGAAAACCCATACAAGTAATTAACCGTATCAACAGATTAAAGAATAAAATGTATACCTCAATCAATACAGATAAAAGTTGATAAAATTGAATAACTATTCCTGATAACAGTTTTCACACAACTAGGAATAGTAACAAACAAACTTCCCACCTAAATAAGGATGGCTACCAAACACTACTGTTAATGTCATAGTTAATGAAGAAATTATTAAATTAGAAAATATTAAGTTAGAGAACAAAGTAAAGATGTTTGTTCTCAGCATTTCTATTCATCATTGTACTGGAGATCTAAACTTTCTAATGAGGAGAAGGAACAGGAAGTTAAAGGTATACAAATGGACAAGGAAAAAGTGAAACTGTCCTTTTATTTCTAAGTATGACATGACTGTGTTAGAAAAACCTAAAAGATAATCCAAAAATTCTACTAGAACTATTAAGTGATTAGCAAGGTTACAGAATAGAAAGTCACCACACAAAAATCAATTCTATATCTCTATATTAACAATAAACAATTAGACGTTGATATTTTTAAGAATACAATTTGCAAAAAGGTAAGAATTGTGCAATATTTAAAGATAAATCTAACAAATATGTGCAAGCAAGCATTGTACACTGAAACTAAAAATTTGAAGAGAAAGATTACAGAAGACACAAGCAGAGAAATTTTGTTCATGGGTTTAATGATTCAAATACTGTTAAGATTTTAATTTTCTTTAGGGGCGCCTGGGTGGCGCAGTCGGTTAAGCGTCCGACTTCAGCCAGGTCACGATCTCGCGGTCCGTGAGTTCGAGCCCCGCGTCGGGCTCTGGGCTGATGGCTCAGAGCCTGGAGCCTGTTTCCGATTCTGTGTCTCCCTCTCTCTCTGCCCCTCCCCCGTTCATGCTCTGTCTCTCGCTGTCCCAAAAATAAATAAACGTTGAAAAAAAAAAAATTAAAAAAAAAAAAAGATTTTAATTTTCTTTATATAAATACAGAGATAGAATTTGATCACAAACAAATCTCATCAGATTTTTGTATAAATTTAACAAATTGATTTTAAAATTTATGTAAAATGCAATGTCTCTAGAAGGTCCAAATTTTTAAAAATAAGGAACACTTACAGCTCAACAAGACAAAATAATAGAGAATAGGTAAAATATTTGAATAGATATTTCATGAAAAATATATATGAATGGTCAAGAAACCTACCAAAGGTACTCAACATCATCAGTCATCAGGGAAAAGCAAATTAAAATTGAGATACCACTTCCCACCAACTGGAATGATTAAATTTAAAAAGATTGACAGTAGAAAGTTTTGTAGAAGATATGGAGTAACTGGAATTCTCATGCACTGTTGATGATAATGTGAAATATTAAAACAAACTTGATTTGTTTTATCAAATTACGCATATACTTAAAAGTAACCCAGAAATTCACTTCTAGACGTTTAACCCAAATAAATGAAAAATATATGTTTGCACAAAGGATTTCAGATTTTCTTCTGGAGATCTGGGTCAAAGTAGATTAGGATCTTAAAGTAGCACAGGATCTAACATGCATATTTATAAGCTATATTAAAAGGTTCACAGGTGCTTCATTTGTAGTAGGCAAAAATTGGAAATAAACATCCGTCAAGAAATGAATGGGCAGGAAAAATTGTGGGATATCCATAAAACATCGTACTACTCAGCTATTGAAAGAAATGAGTTACTGATACATGTATTAAAAATAAAAAACAAAACATTATGCAGAACAAAAGGCTAGAGTTAAAAAAGTGCATTCTGTTCATCCCATTTGTATGAAATTCTGTAAAAGGGAAATTTGGTCCATGATGACAGAAAGCAGATCAGTCGTTTCCAGAGACCAAGGTAGAGGGAGGGGACTAATTGCAAAAAGGCACTAGAAAATGTTACTGATGATGCTTCCACACTTTATGCTAGTGGTTACACAAGTATATGCATTCATCAAATCTCTTTGAATTATAAATTTAAGATGGGCACATTTGACTGAATGCCAATTATATAAAAATAAATTAAAAATAAAATTTTAAAGAAAAGGAAACATCTTCAAGTGGCTAATATAATATCCAAGAATTAGAAGAAGCATAGTTATAATAATGCAATCATATATTGTAAAAATGATCACATTCTCTGAACTTTCTGGCATCTTGTTTTTCCATTTTAGTTTTTCTTAACATTTTTATTTTTCAAAAAGAATAGTTTAGGAAATGGGGTGGGGGATGAAATCCTAATTCTAGCATGAATTGCAATAGCTAGAAGACCGGGAGATGCTTCATTTTATAAATACTTAAGGGAGGGGTGCCTGGGTGGCTCAGTCAGTTAAGCGTCTGACTTCAACTCAGGTCATGATCTTGCGGTTTGTGAGTTCAAGCCCCGCGTTGGGCTCTGTGCTGACAGCTCAAAAGCCTGGAGCCTGCTTCATAGTCTGTGTCTCCTCCTCTCTCTGCCCCTCCCCCACTCATGCTATGTCTCTCTCTCTCTCTGTGTCTCAATAATAAATACATTTTTTAAAAAAATGATAAATACTTAGGGGAAAAGCCTGTATTAAAATCAGCATGAATTTGAAAACATGCCTACAAAGTGTGGCTGATGTAATGATCTAAGGATCCAAAGCTTTCTATAATAAACACACCAGTCATTCTTTCTGAAAATTCATGGAGGGCAAAAGCAATATCCAAAATATTGCAAAATACTATCTTAGTTCTCATTTGTTAGAAAGAGTTTAATGTATAGATGTCATTTGCAGATTTTGGCTTTGACTCCAGTGTTCCCAGCCTTCTCCATGGTCTGGACTCTCACATTCCTGAGTTCTAGTCTATTTCTACTCTTTGCTCTTAAAAATCAACTTAAGTTCTGACCAGAGATTTCCCCAAACACACATATGTGTAGGGTAGAATAAGTTATGTTTTAGGGATATAGATAAAAAAAATAATTTTAGAGCCCCAAACTGGTGCTGATGAATAATTAACATAGACATGTAAGAAAATTTCAAGTCAAACACATGTAGTTTCCTCATATGATAGACATGCTCATGTTTCTATTTGTGATGGAGAAGTGTATAGAGAAAAAAATGCATGATTATATTGCTGTAAGTATATATGAATATCTATAGGTCTGTGCCCATATTGAAAGGAAATATATTTTCTAATATCCTAGAACAGGAATTATTTAATCTCTCTTCCAATAACTTAGTAAAAGAATTAAGACCCTGAAAATTTCGTTTTACTTGTGGAAATAGTATACTAATTTAAGCTTACTTAACAGAACAGAGAAAGATTTCACAGCATTGTTTGATTTTGAATGGAATAATTAAAGTAGTACTTATAAATTTATGAATTTATTCTTCTTTTCATTCTGTAAATAGAAATCCTGTGCATTCTATACATAGTAAAGAACTTATCATGGATATGGTAAAATATGAAATCTTTGATTTCTCTGGAGAGTTGCCTAAGGGACAAATATAACATAGAGGATCAAAAATTTTTAAAAATACAGGGCACGTAGGTTCGATGGAAAAAAAGGACATGTATAGAAGAGTGAGGCTGAAATATTCACAAGAACGTGGAACATTTTTAACAAAGTAAAGAGTCATAAACTGCTGTAATAGTTGTAAGATGTTTGGTTTATGGGAAATATTATGCTATTAATCAGCAGTAAATCACAGTGGTTAAAGGTTTCAGTTCAAACCACTTACATCCAAATCCTATTTGGCTACTTAGTACTTATGACCTCGGGTAGATTTTAACCCTCTGATCTTCAGGAGCTTCCTAGGGTTTTGTATGGGCTTAAAAATGAGAAAACACATGTAAAGTGATTACCATAGTGCTTGGAAGAACAAACATTTGGTAAATATAACCTATTATTAGTGCGAGATTTATTATTATTAATTGCTGTCTTTATTATAAATACTAATGAGTAATTTCTAAATTGGCAAAGGGATGGAAGAAATTAAAAAGAATCAGAATCAGAGGCATCTGTTGGCTCAGTCAGTTAAGTGCCCGACTGCGGTTCAGGTCATGATCTCATGATTTGTGGTTTCGATCCCCGCACTGGGCTCTGTGCCGACAGCTCAGAGCCTGGAGCCTGCTTTAGATTCTGTCTCCCTCCCTCTCTCAGCCCCTTCCCTGCCCGTGCTCTGTCTCTGTCTCTCAAAAATAAATAAATAATAAAATAAAAATCAATAAAAACACTTCAAAAAAAAAAAGAATCAGAATCATCCTTTTCACAATTCTTGTAGGAATGGTAAATGAAAAGAATATCAGCTTTTCTCCTGCAGTAAACAACCTAAAGTATAGGTTTATAAGTTATATTAAAACTTGAATGGCATAAGGAATGACTTTATTTTCTTATTTATCTACGGTAGGCTGACCTACCTGAAATCCGAGCAGTTAGACAGGATTACCACCTATATGGTACATGTCTTTTAAATCCTGAGGGTCTTTAACAATTATTTGTGTCTCTTGGGGGATAAAATCCTGCCAAATGGCTTCAAAGCTGCAATTATAATGCCTCTACACGAGACAAAGGTGGCAGATTGGAGTGTGAGAATTGCTTAGGAGATCTCCTGTCAATCTCCTCTTGATAATGCTCTGGCAAGAATCTTTCTCAACTGGCTGCTTCCTCAAGTGCTAACATGCACTTCTACCAGAAAGCCCGCATGGCTGCAGAGGAGGAAGTGTTGCCGCGAACTTGATCTTTACTCTCCATAAGCTCCAGGAAAAGGCATGTGAAAAATGCCATCTGTGGTACGTGGCTCTTTCTGGTCGAATGCAAGCCTTTGACAGTATTAATAGAAGAAGACGGCAGCAACTTCTCAGAAAATACAGATGTCCAGAAATTGTGGCTGGCCCCTTCTTTTTAAATCCACCAATGCCATCTCTAGAAGAATCGATCAGGGTAGAATCCAATATTGTGTTTTCCAGGTTATGTCACAAGTAAAAAGGAGGGGAGAGAAGGGGATGCTCAGCAGGAAAATGCTGTGACGCTGGTTCGTTGTTCACACCCTCCTGTCTGGTCTCTGGGGATGTTATTGTCAAAGCCATCCCAAAACTTTCAGATATATCTTTAGATCTACCTGGGTGGGTTTTTTAAAATTCATCTTCTTCATTATAATTATTATTATAATTATAATAATTATTATTGGATGAGTAAAGGAACAGTAAAGGTCAAGGGTATTACTAAACCTTGGGTCCACAGAATTGTGTATCCTTTTTGGACAGGTAATTTTTGACTGTATGTCAGGAAAGCAACAGTTTGCTAAAGAGCCACTTTATCTAAATTAAACATCATGACAGACCAATAATTAATTGGGCATTCAAATTGCATTCTGCCAGGACAATAGCTGTGGAATTTACGCTCCTACCTGTCTGCCAGCAATTAGGGATTAACAAGAGGCTAAGGAAGAAAATAAATTTAATGTGGATTCATTGGTCATTTTTCCTTGACTACAGTTTATTTGTTCCACCTGGCAGTTTAGGCCCCTAATTGCTGAACTATTCATTTTCTAAGAGATCTCAGACACATTTCCAATGCTATGACAATAGAAGTTCTTGGGAATTCACATGGTGACATTTTGTTAGCAGGGCTTTTCAGGGAAATCTAAAAACAAACAGGATATACGGAGGAGCATAATAATGAGGTGCTAATGAGAAGTCTGGGACAATAACATCCTAGAATGTGACACGCGGCATAATGAGGAAATAAACTCGTTCACCAAGTCCCACTGCAAAGAAAGTTCCATGTCCTGTCTGACTGTGATACGCCCCTGAAGGCTTTTCAGTTCAGTGGATACTAGGAGGTACTTTTTGGTGAGAGGAGAGAAAATGGAGGAGACAGGAAAAGAAGGTAGAGATAGACCTTATGCATTGGTTGCCTGGGAGAAAATATTGAAAACAAGCATACAATGAGAAATGTCTTAGCTAGAAAGGTGAGCATTCCATAGAGCAAAAAATCCTTTTAAAGGGGATCAAATGTATATACTCCCATTCATAGCAGTTACAAGAGCCAAAAGGTGGACACAACCCAAATATCCATCAACAGATGAATAGGTAAACAAATTGCTGTAAAGGCCTGTAGTGGAATATTATTCAGCCTTAAAAAGAAATGAAATTCTGACGCGTGCTACCACATGGATGAACCTTGAAAATATTATGCTAAGTGAAAGGAGCCAGAAAAAAAAAAGGGGGGGACAAGTATTACATGATACCACTTACATGAGACAGAAAGTAGAATGGTGGTTACGGGGGGCCAGGAGTGTGGAGGGCATGGAGAGTTAGCATTACATGGGACAGAATTGGGGTTTGGGAGGATAAAAAAAAAAAGTTCTGGGAATGAATGGTGGTGTTGGTGGCATGGCCATGTGAATATACTAAATACCACAGACTACACACTTGAAAATGGTTCCAATGTCAAATTTCATGTTTGTATATTTTACCACAATGAACAAAATGAGGGTTTCAAATAAATATTTAAAAGAACTTTTTCAAATTGGTCCTAAAAGCTTAACAGAACTGGGATCCTTCTTGGTTACTCTCGTTCCAGTTTGCACAGAAAATAATTGTACCAAGATGCTTGACCAACTGCATTTGGTTCTATCTTTGACAAGATAAAAACAGTAACAACAAGTCTGAGGGAAGTTGTTTTGGGAATAAACAAATGAGCTGAATTCCTTCTGAATTTTTCAAGAGAATTATGTTTGTTCTTGTTTATTGAGGGAGCTAGCAGATAGGATTGGCAGAACTCCTGATCCTTTCTAGAGGTTATTCAAGTACTTCTTTGGGGATGGGGTAGAGGTGAATAAAGGTTTTTTAGACACAGATAGTCCTTCTTCTGTTATCTTTGCTATTGCTTCTTTTCATTTGCACCCTAATTATTTTTTTGCCATCAAGCATAAGACCCCTGAGAAGAAGATCCATTAACTAACTCCCAAAACGGGTCTTCAAATGTGTACATTCTACCTTCTTATAATACTAGTCTTGTAAACCATGGCCAAATCGCTGAACATCATTACACGTCAGTTCCCCATTTGTAAAATGAAGCCGTGGTAAGGATTGAAGTGGGTGGTAGGCTCATGTTTCAGAAAGCACAGTTACCAAGTAGCAGTTTCCTTTCTTCTTTCTCTCTCCCCTTCTCTAACCACAATAAATCCTTGTATAAAACACTCCCCTAAATTCCATATTGTCATGATCTGGAATATAAAACTAAGTATCATCTCTCCATTCTTACTAGAACTTTCAAAATCATTCCTATGATCAAGAGTCTCTTCACCCTACCGACTCTCGGTAGTTCAGCTCTCACCTGAGAAAAGCTCTCAATTGCCTGTACTTGTTAATTGTTCTCTCTCTCCCTATGCAATTATTTAATATTTAACTTGGCAGATGTACTTAACTCCAGAGTTATTAGGGATACAACATGGGCTTAAACTGATAATTAAATTTAGATTGTCACACATGACAAGAACCTACCTTACCAAGGAAGAGGTTTATTTATCTCTTTAGGGTACGGTCCACACTCATGTTTGATGGATTTAGGAATATTGCCGAGGTGGAACAGTGCAATTACAAATGGAATTCTAAGGTCAAGAGAAAAGAAAATATTTAAAGCTATTTGAGGGGAAGGGATGCAAATAATTTTTACTAGTTTCTACTAAAGTAACATAAGATTTAATAGACATAGCCTTTTTTTAATGTCTGGGAAGAGATTTAAGGCAAAGAAAGAAGTTCTCTGGGTTGCACTAGGAGAATATTAGCAGAACCACCATATCAAAATGACAAAAATAGACTGGCATGATGTATCAATGCATTTCCTCTAGGTAAGAAAAATAGTTAACAAAGTAAAAGAAAATCAAAGTTGCACTTATTTACTTTTCTTTTAGGTATGGCTGTGCTAAATTTATGGAATCACATAGCATCGAATCCATTTCAGACTGGGTATCTAAAAAGTAAGAATGAAAAGCACAGATACTGAGCTTGTGTGAGCCTTTCAAATATATTATTTGAAACTCTCCAGCACCAGGAGTGTAAACTATATGAATTGGATAAAGATCCAAATAGCCATTGACCCTACTCTGGAAGTGCTCTAGAAAAAAAAAAAAAAAAGTGAAATGATATATTATCACTTTAAAAAGCAGACACGTGTTTCGGTGGCAAAATATATCATACACACACAAACATACACACAACAAAAGAAAAGAAGTTGATCACTTTTATAAAGTAGGAAAACTTAGAGAATATAAAGTCTTAGCTTAAGGCAGAGCCTATCTGACTTTTAAAATATTGAGAAAAAAATTCAGTCAATAATTCAAAAAGAAATACCCAGTCATCATCCACATGATTGTTGACAACATAATGCTGATATTAAAGCAACTACATTTCCATGTCCCCATGGTGCTGAAGAGGAACATAAACACTCTGTGATTCTGTGATCAAAAATGTAAGGTGACAGATGAAAAAATAAAACATGCTGTATGAAAGACCTTCCCAAGAAAGAAAGTAACAGAAATAGATATTGTATAGACTATGGATTTTTAAATGTACTTAAATGTAAAATGATTTGTTTTACAAATCTTCTTTAGGTCAAGTGATAGCTCAGTTCTCTTGTCCAGCTCTATAAACTTTATAAACAAATACAGTGATGTTGTAAAGTGAATTAAGGGACTAAGTACAGAATATGTAATTATACCCCCATATAATACAAAAATTACAGATGCTCCCTAGGTAAAACTGTTAGGAACAACATTTGATCATAAAACTCACTCATTCTGATCATCAAAATAGGACATAGCCCTAAACTGCATAGTCTCTATTTAGTTATTAATAAGCAATTTTAATATCCTGTGCAGTATTTTATAGTGTAAGAAAACACAAGGCCAAAATAGCTAGATTAAAAAAAAAAAAAAAAACCAGTCCATATGTTTGAGTCTATTCTAGTCAGTTAGAAATATATATATCTTAAGCCATCCATCTTCTTTTCCCACCCTTCCCTGGGATTTGGGGGCCTCAGGGCTGGGCAAGCATGGGCCTGGCCCAGGTACACTAGTCCCAGGGCATCATAAGAAAGGCTAGGACATTGATTGGGGTGGGGTGGGGTGGGGGGAGTCTTATCTTCCTCAGTTGGCCTACTGTTATACATTAAAACTATTTATTCCAAAAAAAGAAAAAAAAAACAAATAAGGAGAAAGAAAGAAAGAAAGAAAGAAAGAAAGAAAGAAAGAAAGAAGAGAGGAGAGGAGAAGGGAAGGGAAGAGGGAAGGGGGAAGGGGGAGGGGAAGGGAAGAGAAGGAGAAGAGGAAGGGGAAGAGGAAGGGAAGGGAAGGGAAGGGAAGGGAAGGGAAGGGAAGGGAAGGGAAGGGAGGGTATGTATCTCAATTTCATGTAAATAACACCTATCTATATATTTCAACACCCTCTCCTTGTAACTTTTTTTTTTCTTTAAATCTTTACCATGACAATCAAGGAATAATTCTTGAGCTTATATATTTCTGACCTCTGGTATGTGCCTGAGATTGTGCTCACATAATTGATGATCTACAATATCACTCCTCATGATAAGCTATGATCTTGTTGCGGTAATATTTTTTTAATAGATTTTAGCTGACTTCAGGTAGATCAAACCAATTTATTTTTCTTGGGGGTAATGATCCTCCCCTAAATATCTTCTTTATATTCCCTTCCATGTAGAAGGGTTTTCACTCTCATGTGTCTTTCATTTTTTTTTTCTTTTTCTTTTTTAAAAGAGAAAGAGAGAGTGGGGGAGAGAGGCAGAGGAAGAGAGAGAAAGAATCCCAAGCAGGCTCCATGCTCAACACAGAGCCCAACCTGGGGCTCGATACCATGACCCTGGTATCATCTGAGCCAAAATCAAGAGTTGGAGGCTCAACTGACTGAGCCACCCAGGCATCCCCCACCCTTGTGTTTCTTTTGGTATCTCCCTCTCATTCCTCTTGGGTGGGAGATCTGACGGATTTAATTAGTGAGTTTAGGAGATAAATTAAGTATGCGTGGCTCAGTCCTTGCCTTATTACTCAGGCAATAGCTCCTTACAGGAGGCAAGTTTTCTCCCTTACTTCTCCATCATGAAAGAGACATGTGGTAGGTCCTCTTGAGGGAGACCAGGAGTCCTCAATGCCACTTGCACTTGGGAGACTCCATCTGATCATTTAGACTATGAAGCCTACTGTAGCCACAAAGCTAAATCACGTTCTCCAACATCAGCCTTGTGAACAACAATGGCTCTTCATCTGATATGTTTCGTGTTATCTTTCAGCTGATTCAGACAGTTGGCAGGAAAGAAAAGCATTATAATTATTTGGGCTCCTCAAAGTTCCAACATTCCTGACCCCCCCAAACCATTTTTTTTTTTGTGTGTCAGAGTTGCTTCAGCAGGAGAGAGGGACCCAAGAAGGTATTTTTTTCACCAGTCAGATAAAGAAAATTTTGGAACCATAAGTGTCACTAGGGGCGGGAAAAGAATAAAAATTCACTTCTAACATCAAATTCATTAGGACATGGAATCTGATTTTAGGACTTAGCACCTTTCCAAAATGAACCGATATACAAATATTTGTCAAACAAATGTGCACTATCTTGTTTGCAAAGTTAGTTAATTTGCTATTTCAATAGATGGATTTTAAACCTATTTGGTAGAGGCTTTTTTTTTAACTAGCAATTAATTTTATCCTTTAAGAAAATCTGTCAAATATTATTTTAACAATTAAATATCCACCGATTATCAATTTTTCATTAGAACCCATTAGCAAAATTAGCATATTTTTTAACAAGAAAATCCATTTCAGTTACAAAAGCTAAAAGGTTAGTCCTTTCTCTGATTCAATGAACCCAGGAACTTGATTTGAAAGGCCAGATTCACAGAGGGAGACTACCAACCACTCCGTGCATATTTATGGACTTGTTGTTCTTGTAGTAAGTACTCTCCTGACAGCCAGCGCTAAATCTAATCAATCATCCCTTAAATACATCATAGTGTAGATTCACCTCACTCCTTCATTAGCATTCATTAGCAATTAATCAACGCAGCAGGAGTCTCTAGAAAGTTCAACAATCCATAAGGTGCATTTACATTAAAGATGAGCAAACATGAGGAGAGATAAAAAAGAAACAGGAGATGAGCAGTGTCAAATCTGTGGGAGAAACCTAAGTTTGATTTGATCTTCAAAAAACAAAAATCAACAGAATTTGGTTATTCAGCCTAAGACTTAAACTCTTGATTAACAAGCAGTAGCCTGCGTAACTCTATTACAGTTGTCACAGACAGATTTATGCTCCCATCAGCCTGCTGAGTACATTTGTTCCACTTCAAGTAAGCCTTATGTATTGTCATTATATCTTCAAAAGGAACAAAAAGACGTTGTATCCAATTTTTTGCAATTGTGGGCAATAGCTTAATTCAGTCCTTAACTGTGTTCTTGCCGAGAGTTGCGGGTTATAATGGAAGCCTATTTCCCTGTAGGATGAAAAGGAGTCCTGCTGAGGAGTATAATACCCTGAACCCATGGCTGAGAGATGTATTGTGCCCACTGAAGAGTCTCTCTTCAAAATAAGAGAAATAGGGAGGGGGTGTCCTTCGCTGGTCAGTATCAGCATAGCATCAGGAATCCTGAAGACTTCTCCTGCCTAACCTCACGGAATTCCTCTGAGCTTTCAACCAAACTAACCTCAGTTTTCCAATCAGAGGACAACCTCAGGATTTATTTCTGGAGGGTGAAAAATTAATAATGCAAAAAAAAAAAGCATTTTTCATGCACATTTTAATGCCTTGGTTTAATTATTCCAACTTGCCATCTGATTTGAAAGTAATTCAAAATCACTGTGTTCACATGAGAAATGTGCATGAGCCAGATAATTTCTTAGCTTCAAAATAATATTAACTCACAGAAATAGGTCTAAAAGTACCATAAGGATAGCAGCTACTGAAGCCATCCTGAGGTGATATCAACAATACGAACTTAGAATATAAATGCTAAATGATAACTGACGTATTTTAAGACGCATTTAGTTTAGACACACACGAGTGTACATGCACATGATCATATAACGATAGCAAACAACAGTCACTTGTTCCACACATGTTGAAGTTCTTGACTCAGGCGGTGAGTCGAAACCATTCCCCCCCCCACCAACGAATACCTCAAACTTCAGTATAATCCAAACACCCTGCATCAGTAAACTTATCTCAGCAAGCATGAGCACAGAATTGCTACCAACAGGATTGCTTTATTTTGGGAGTAGCAAATGGCCTTGAAGGATTTGGGTCTCATACTGCAATGGAAAGAAAGACCTAGAGTTTTTTTTTTTTTTCTTTTCTTTTCTTTTCCCTTTAAAGAAAATTTTACAAGCGTCGCAGTTTGTTGAATTGGTCCAGTCTGGTTCTCCATGGTTATAATTCAGAATAAGAGTGAAGTAGCTGGCAGCCCAGCATGGCTCATCATTTGCGTTTCAAAATAGACTTCTGAACTCTTCTGAACTCACCACCTCACTTCTCATCGAGTCGTTCTGGATGTTTTCTAAAAGCAGACTACATTCTGGATTGATTTTAAAGAAAGATAGTCTTTTGGAAATTTTGTCTACATAATTCACCTTTAATTTTTTTTCAAATACCTTTTGCTAAGGTCCAAGCTCATTTTCTAAGTGCACATTTCAGAAGCCGGTTGGTAGGGATGTGCTTAGCAAAACGATTTTTTTTCTTATCCTGCTTTTCCATTTTATCCCAGCAATTCACTGCACCGAAGAAAAACAATACAGTCTGGGTAGAAAAGTGAATTAGCTGATAAAAGCATTAAATTAGAGACATGTTAAGATATCACTCAGGCCACTGAAGGCTCTACCATGCTCTGCGTAAGTCCAGTGGTAGCTCACAACCTCCTCGCCGGAGCCTCTGACCGTGGTCATTGGCAGTGACTGACAGGCTCACATCAAGAGGCATCAAACCTTCATACATTTTTAAATACCCCAATGATCCTAATGGAGAATTTAAAACAATTTGGGAATTCGATATTAGGGAAATGCATTCAAATGCAAGATCAGACAAACATATTAGCCAATACTTAAAGTATTAATGGACCTTAGAACGAAATCTGTCCAGTTGAAGATAATTCATAAGGCCTTCTGGACACCAGGGATGGCCCTTAGGGTGGGGGTAGGGGAGGACACAGTCAGGAAATGGGAATAAAAGGTGAACAAGATGAGGAGAGCGGAAGGGGGGGGGGTCAGCGCCACAGAGATAGATGCGGACGGAGAAGTAAGTGATTGGTTTTGAATCTTCTGATTTTCAAACAATCTAAATCATGCATGACATCATTTTCCAGCTATTCAGTTAGGTAGGTGAGTATTCTCAGTCTCATAGAGTCATGAGTTTAAAAATTAGCAAGAAAGAAAGATTTCACCTAGCAACTATGTTCACAGTAGTACGGCAAGGCCGGGCCATGCTACTCCAGAGGTAGTACATTCCTAAAGCACAAAATAGAGATGCTGCTCATTCTCATTTTCAGTGAAACATAGGAAAGAGAAAACGTGAAATTCCTTCCCTTCGTGTGATTTTAGGCGCATGACTTAATCTCTGCTTCAGTTTTCTCATATATAAAAAAAGATAATAGTACTAACCTCTCTGGGTTGTTATGAGGGCTATGTGATTCAATGTTTGTAAAGGGCTTAAAAGAAGGCCTGGTATATACTAAATGTGATACATGGATTGCTATTGTTATTAAAGTTTCAAGTCTGGGAATTTCTCAAGTGTAATATGACAAAGACATTTTCTGGAAATTTGTTTAATACACACTGGAAAGACTTAAATTTCCTACTTCAGTGCCTGGTTCATTAAATGTTAGGTATTAGTTCATTCTCATTCTAGATACTAACAATAGACTAAGCAAAGAGCACAGAGGCAAGATGCAGGAATAAAATTCAGAAGGACCCTGACCGACTTTTACCCACCTGCAATATACATAGAAGCGGTTCCGGCTGTTTATTCGATAAAGAAATAAAGACGGACGACCCTTCTACCCATGGTTTACAATGCTTCAATATACATGGATGAGTGTAGTGAAGCAATGGGCCATATAAACTACCCACCCTGACTTTCTGGGGTGTCCAATGCATTCTCAAAAGGACTTCGGAAGAGGGCAATGCCCTTAATAAACCTCTGATAAAGTATGTTATAAGTAAATTACGATTGTATCAGAATTTAAAAACAGACATGGCTGTAGTATAAACTTATATGCTAAAATACTGTACTAATAAACTGAAATTATCTGGGCCAGAAACTGTAACTTAGGAGTGGGGAATCTTTCTACCAACTCACCTAGTACACCAGTAGAAAAAGCAAAGAGAAATAAATTTTTTTTTTTTTTGCTTTTTCCTATTTCCAGGGAAAGTGCCATAACTGATACTGAGGAATGTTGGATAAGAGGACATTCTTCAAAAATGAGAGCTCTGAAAGTGTAAATAAGTTGAGCTTTTAGGATAAGACAGGTATGCATGGATAGGAGTTCAGGAGTAGGCCACAAAAGGAGACAAAGCACCCCACCACAAAAATGTCTCGAACTTAGAAACTCAACTGGATAAAGAAAAGAGAGGGCTAGGCTGATGCAAATAATAATGAATGTCTATAAACCAGGAGTGCAGGAAGGCAGATGGCCAGTGTCAGATGTCAAAAGGTGATATGAAGCCTGAAATTTAGGGATAGGATGAAGTCACTAAAAGTAAGAGATATCGGATACTCCTCAGATAATCTACCAACTAAAAGGACAGAGAACAACAATGGAAGAACCAAGTCATTAGAGAGCCAGAGGACAGGCTAGGAACCTGCTGCCACAGAGCCGGAGCATGAGACAGTGGGATTTAAGGCATAAGGCAGTCACAGAGGGTTTGGAAGATAAAGCAATGGCTTGATTTCTAGAGAACAAAGTTATCAATGTCATATTAGCACTACCTGTCCAGAGCTCCCTTTCCTGTGCTCTAGATTGGAAAAGAGACTGGTTCCAGAGTCCTAGATAAGAAAGAATCTCATGGATAATTAAATGCTCCCAACTGTTAACATCAAGGATAGAAGGGCAGCAGAGGTCTCCATTCCATGGGAATCCAGCAGCCTTACTGTAGATTTTAGCTGTTTTCTTTGTTTCTTTGACTTCTTGGTCCCTGACATTGAACCATGGCTCTTTCTGGCTTAGCATATGTTTTCCATGTAAGTCCCCTGGATTCAGTGAAATCAGAACTACTCAATATATAACTACACCTATATCTAGAGCTATGAGAATGTGTATAATGTAAAAGAAGTCAGGAATCCACATCGTATGTCATCAGGGAAATGAAAATTAAAACAACAATAAGATATCACCATACACCTATTTGAATGCCAAAACCCAGAACACCAACAACACCAAATGCTGGTAAAGATGTAGAGCAACAGGAACGCTCATTCATTACTGGTAGGAATGCAAAATGGTATAGCCACTTTGGATGACAGTTTGAAGTTTTCTTATAAGACTGAACATACTCTTAAGATGCAATCTCACTCCTTGCTAATTCTCAAAGTTGAAAATCTATATCCAAGCAAAAACTTGCCCATGGATGTTTACAACAGTTTTATTCATATTTGCCAACACTTGGAAGCAACCAAGATATCCTTCAGTTAGGTGAATGCATAAATAAATTGTGGGTCACTCAGACATAGAATCGTAGCATTCAGCACTAAAAGGAAATGAGCTATCAAGCCATGCAAAGACATGGAGGAAACTTAAATGCATATTATTAAGTGAAAACAGCCAATCTGATAAGTCTGCATATTGTATGAGTCCAACTATATCACTTCTGGAAAAGGCAAAACTATGGAGACAGTAGAAAGATTAGTGGTTGCCAAGGGCTGGGAGGAGACAGGGGGATGAATAGAGGATTTTTATGGCACAGAGGATTTTTAGGGCCGTGAAACTTCTCTGCATGATACCATAATAATGAATCTATGTTATTGTACACTTGTCTAAATCCATAGAATGTGCAATATCAAGATCGAACCCTAATGCAATCTATGAATTTGGGGTGATAATGATACGTCAATCGTAGGTTCGTCAACTCTGATAAATGTACCAGTCTAGTGGGGGATATTGAAAATAGAGGAGGCTGTACATGAGAGGGGTAGGGCATAGATGAGAAATCTTTGTACCTTCTCCTCAATCTTGCTGTGAACCCTAAACTGCTCTAAAAAACAAACAAACAAACAAAAAACAAAGCCTTAATAAAAAGAAGGGGAGGGAGAAAGGAATTCAGCCATTTTTTCCAGAAGCGGATATACAGCCTACTTTGGAGTAATGCATCAACATCACTGACACTCCTGAACGCTCAAGGGCCCTGCTAGCTCTCCGTGGTCCTAAGTTATTTGATTGAACTTCATTCATAACAGAAAAAAAAATGCTAGATAATGATTCTGGGATAGTAGATTCTTTTATGAATCACATGCAAGTTAGAAATGACAAAAGAACAGTGAAGAGTTTTAAACATAGTAAGAACCTGGACAAAAAAGAGAAACCTATATGAAAGGGAAATAGAGGAGAGAATATAGAGCTTTCCTCTCTCTGCTTTTATTCGTTTTGTTTGCTAGTTGTTAAATCATCATTTTTAAAAAGGTGAAACCATGACACTCAGGCAAATATAAAATGAACACATGTCAAAGATTTTAAGTCAGTAAATCATAAGAGAGCTGGGAGGATGTTAAAGCTGGACCAAAAAAAAAAAAAAAAGCCTTTGGGAAGCTAGTATACACAGGCCACTTAACAAAAAAAATGTTTGGATCACATTGCTACATTAGATATAAAACCGGTTAGTGTCCCACAGGGCCCCAAACAGAAACATTTGAGTTTATTTATTTCACTGGACAGATAGTATTTGCATCTCTGTTGAAAAAGCTACAAGTTAATCTCTGCCTTCACAGTGTTGAAAATTGCCCAGCCAATCTGCAAAGTGAAGCCAGGCACTGCACTGAAAGAATACCCAGTAATTTCATTTGCCTATTTCCAAGTTTTGAATAATTTTTCTGATAAGACTATCACCATATTACATGCATGCTTTCTTTGAAAATGAAAACCCGTGCGCATTTTAACCAGATGTTTTTATTAACACAGCATAACTTATTTGCTACCAGTGTGAAATATTAATATGATGTTCTGTTCATGCAAAATATCCATTTTCCCTAAAATTCTCAGTCATTGTTTTCTTAAAAATGCAAAGCTGTTGCTGAGCAGTTTGTTTAGAAGTCAAATCAACTTCATGAGTGGCACACATGTATCGTATTTTGCTTGCAGTCAAAGTTGTTCTCGGCTAATTCGAAAGCAGGAAAAAAATCTTAAACATTTCATGGTGATAATTAGTTTGGCTTAGGTAAGTAGGGATTTCTGTGTTGATTGTAGGTTATATGCCCTTAAATGTATAGGTTAAGACTGGATACCTGTTTTGTAAAGCAACATATATCAAAATGAGGATACTTGTGGTCATTAACAGTTTTGAAATGACAAGATAAAGGATCATGAGAAATGAATAATATACCTTCTGAGAATATTAAACTTCTCTATCATTAACATTAGTTACATAGTAGAATGATTAGCCAGACAGGTTTGATTCTAGTTCTATCTTATGAAGGATAGATGAGAAATTGATTACCTATTAGCTGCAGAGTGTCAAACGTGTTAGAAATGCTGTCCTATTTTGGTTTTTAATGAGACCAAGTTAGCACAAAGAACATTACTCAGAGTCACATAACTAATTTTGATATAATCCAGTCTCAAAGACACATGGAATTGCCTGATTTTAGTTTATAGAATCTAGGAAGAAGGCTTGAAGCACATAGCACGTAACAGTAATTTGGGAAGGTTGGATCCTAAACAGCAGCCATAACCATGGCTGGCAATTTTCAATGAGAGAAGCAAAATTAGCCCTGACACAGTCACAAAAAAAGAGCTCAAACACCACGTTTGGGGCAAATGCATTCACGTGACCATGCAATGCCCACTTACAGCTGTATTCCTCACCACACAGATTAGAAAATCACAAAGAAAGCAAAGGGTAGGGTGATTATGTTCATTCAGAACTTTTTTTGTACAATAAATTTCCCTGAAATGTGTAAGTTGTGATTCAACTTACAAAACTCAGTTTATTCAGAATTATCAACTAGCACATTGATTATTCACAGCCTTCTTTATCATTAACGTTGTGTGGGTTCCTATAGAAATGAATTCAATAATCTAGATCTGATAAGCTTCAGAGATAACCTAATGTCAAGGTTTAAATCACAATGAAATTAATTTTCAAAGTATCTAATTGACCTTTAAAGATGAATCCATAGGCAGTAAATAGAAAGTTTCACTTTTTAATCTCATGTGAGTATACTTATTAATTGCATTGTTTTAGATCTCTAAAGACTTCTAAAAATGACTGTTTTTCAAGTTAATGCTAGGCTGTTTATTGTGAGCCCCACATGAAGCTTTTCTCCACACTTAATACTTGGACTTAGCAAATTGTTTTACTTTTATGCAAAAGGACCGAGCTCAAAAAGATGATTATTTAGCCTCAAGAGGTTTATATTCAAATAGTCCCAGCATCCTTGTGAATTTTATGGTTTCCTTGATGTGTTATTTTCCATTACCTCCTGTGTTGGAATTTAGAGCTTAAACAACTCAAGCAATTAGGTCACCATGGTATACTACCTTTTGCTATATGTCAGCTTGTTAGGAAGGCCCGAATAGTAGTTTATATATTTCATACTGGGCACACACACAAAAGTGAAAACTCCAATTTTGAGGGAATACATCTGGTATATACACTTAAACTCTGTGGAGAAGCATGTGTTTTCAACTATGCCAATTCCAGATTTCCTGATTTGCTGGAAGTTGCAGAAAAATTTAAATTGTATGGTCCCCTGAAACCACTCTACAAATAAATGCCAGCTATGTGTATTGGTCAAAAGAGGGGGGTGGGGTGGGGTGGGGCACAGTAATCTGGGTTTTCCATTCCCAGCATTGGCTGCATAACTGTCATTAGGCTTGGCCCTCTTCTTCAAAAGTCCAATTAGGATAAACCCCACCCTCTTGAGAGACCTGGAACCAATCACAATCATCTGAGGCATGCATGCTAATGATTCTCAGATACAGAATGAGCCCCAAGGCTTTGACTTTCAGAGGATGGTGGCAAATAGAGGCCCATAAATGGGCAATGAGTGTGACAGGGAACAGTCCTCTTGGGAGTCCTTGTGCCTGTTGTTTGGTATATGCTCTCTCAATCAATTATGAGATTCAATCCCACAAAATTGGTTGCAGTGTACTCGGGGGTTCAGGCATAGTGTCTTCAAGAGGCATGTTTGAGATCTGACTTTGATTTTGCATTTGCCATCTTCTTGGTTGATCTCTTCTTCCACCTAGAACACTGCCTGGCACATAAAATTGTTCAATGACTGATGCTGAGTGACTGAACGAGTGAGTGAATGAATGAATGAATGAATGAAAGAAGACTTATGAAATAATTAGGAAATAAGAAGAGCCAGTTGGAAATATTTCTGGACTGAATATAGTCAATGAGTTAATGTACACACACACACACACACACACACACACACACAAGAAAGAGAGTATCAGCATTGACTGGAGTTAAAGGAAAGGGCTTCATGAAGCAGGCATGATTTGCAATGAATGATTGGCTGGAAGGACTGACAAAGCAGAAAAAGGTGAAGAGGCCCTTGAGTGTGAGTGGTTCTATGGAACATACTGCACTTATACTCACTGGATTTAGTGAGTTCCATAAAAATTTGATAAAACTCAATTATTGTAATGCCAAAAAGTCAATAAGTAGCTTTAAATTGAGAAAGCTCACTTCATGTTCACTGAAATTCTGGTTACTGCTATTTCTCATTACATTTTGTCTATGAATTCATTCAATAAAATATTCCTTTAACACCTACAATATAGGAGTCTCAGTGTTAAGAGCCAGAGATTCAAATAAAACCTTGTACCTTCCCTTTAATGTTTCACAGTGTTATAGGGATGACCGACAAGAGAGCAGAACATTACACAGTGTTATGAACACTTTGAAAACACTTCAAGGCCACATGTCCTCACTCCCCATAAAGGCCAAGGAGCTCTCATTTCCTTTGTGAGATCAATTTCTCCGTGAGCTGATGAGCACCTTATTTCATTCAAGAGAAGATTTTAAGCAATTAATAAAATTTTACTTTTTTCTCCTTTTTCTGGATTTGCATCTATACTGTGCTATTAATTCAATAAACTATCATATTCAAGACACAGAAGAAATGGATGAGTATCAAAGGTCATTCACCCCCAGACTCGTTGCCTTTCAACAAACTCTCCATCATCTTCCACTGTTTGGCACTTGAGAAGCCTATGAATGTCATCTCACTCCAGCCAAATAGCCCTGATTAGGTAAGGCTGTTAAATTATGATTATCATGAAAGAGTCTAACTTTTCAAGGGCATTTAAGCCTTAAACTGTTGCTTTTCCATGTTCTTAAACTTCCCTAAAGGCTAAATGAAACAGACATAAAAGTCTGTTTCCTATGTTTTTCCTTTGACTAAATTTACTGTAAATTGGAGATAATGAATGTAAAACACCTGGCCCATAGCCAGCCTTCAGTTTAAGTTAGAGATTATTAAGTAATGAAAGTCTCCCTCAGAACTCACTTCTCTGCTTCATTAGAGACGCAGATGTGAGGAGGGGCCGACCACCTCCCCCCACCCCAACCTCTGGAATGGCGGACGCACCAGCCCACCGCTCAGTGATCATCATTTATTGAGCAGTTCCTTTGTCTCAAACAGTTTACATACGTTATGTCTTTTCATCGCCCAAACAACCCTTTAACGTCAGAGTTATTATCTTTATTCCACTTTAGAGATCATGAAATAGAGGCTCATAGAGGTTAATTAACTTGCTAAACTCAGAGCTGGTTAATGACAGAACTGACTTTTACCCCAAGGCCCCCCACGCCCTAAGCCCTGTGTAATACTGCGTCCTGAACCTGCGAGGGGTTGGGGCGGAGCTCTTTTCATTTCTAGATGCTTTCTGGATAAATCTGTTTTTGTACTCTTCTTCTAGACAACTCAAGCCCCGTTTACGTCGGTGCAGGTAGCTATCAAGGTCCTCCTCTAAAGTTTCCTTTAGAAGGTCCAGAAAGCTGGTTCCAGTTCTATGCAGTAAGAGGTTTGCACTGCCTCGTGCATAAACTATTTGTATCTCAGAATGTTAGCTCGGAATAATGACTCCCTTACATACACACTGAGTGTGTGGTGTCAGACATGATAATATTTCACTAGGACAGATGAGTGGAACATTCATAGAAGTAGCTAGGGATGTGGCATGGTTTCCTTGGGCCTCAGGGGCAGAAGTCACATAGGCAGATGTTTGCCATGCCCTTGGCCTTGTGGCAGACTTTACTTGCATCCCAAATCCATTCTCTATCTTACTTTCTTAACCAAACCTTGATTTTGTTCAGGGTGTTAAAAATATTCACAGCAGGGACTCTCCTGCAGCTACAGAGGGGCAAACAAAAGTCCACTGGGTGGAAGTTTAGGAAAAGCTGTTGTGTTTCTGATCAAAGATGACATCACCAGCTACGCTTTGTTTACCCTCTTGCTCTCTCCTTTTTCTGTCTGGAATACAGAGAGGATGCTTGGAAGAAAAGCAGCTGTCCTGTGACTATGAGCACCAAACCCTCTCAGTAAAGGTGACAGAGCAGGAGGTTGGGAGAGTCTTGGGTTCTTCTTTAATTACCTGAGCAGATGCACCAGCCTCAAATTGCCTACTTTCACAGCAGAAAAGTTAACCCTTATTTAGTTAGGCAATACTAGTAATGTTCAATTTGTATCACATGCATCTCCAAATTAAATAGACCTCGATCCTACTATTACCTCAATATCTTGATTTATTGTCATTCTTCAGCAAGAAAAAAAATCAGTTAAAATAGCTCCTAATAGTATGAATTTTAGTTATAACTTTGACTCGTGAGCATACATACTATGTACCTCCAGCTTTCCCTTCAATTCCACACAGGCAAGACTTCGGACAAACAAGCAGAATTCTGTTCGTTCAATTTTCCTCCCATTTAGAATGGAATTGGTCATTCTTACGTGTAATCTACCTCAAGACCTCATATGAAAAAAGTTAAACTATGTGCATTTATACTGGAAGAATAGAACTATTTGCATATAAAATATAATCATTAGTAATATATTAATAGTTTTCTCTGATTAGTGCCTGCTATTTTAAATTACTTACATGTTCTTCAAATATGTTATGAAAAATTTTGATGAATTATGAGTAAAACTCCCTCAGAACATGGCACTGCTTTTTTTTATGAATATGAATGCAATCAGTAGGTTTCTGTGTGCCCTAGAATTAAGGAGAATGAGGCCCCCAAAATGATCAATTCCGAAAGTGAGATAAAACACAAAGACCATGAGAAAGGTTGCAAAAGAGGGATGGAGAAAGGCACAGGGCAACATTAGAGCTTTAAATAAGAAGAGAGCTTCCTCATGAGAATCACTAAAGAGACCATTACAAATAGATCTCATTGAGGGTGCCTGGGTGGCTCAGTCGGTTAAGCATGGGACTCTTGATTTTGGCTCAGGTCATGATCTCACAGCTTATAAGACTGCGTCCCCATGTGGGGCTCTGTATTGAATGTGGAGCTTACTTGGGATTCTTTCTTTCTCCCTCTCTCTCTCCCCCTCCCCCAGTCTCTCTCTCTCTCTCAAAATAAGAAATAAACAGTAAAAATGTTTAAATAATTGGGGCGCCAGGGTGGCTCAGTTGGTTAAGCGTCCAGCTTCAGCTCAGGTCATGATCTCACGGTTCATGAGTTGGAGCCCCGCGTCAGGCTCTGTGCTGACAGCTCAGAGCCTGGAGCCTGCTTTGGATTCTGTGTCTCCCTGTCTCTCTCTTCCCCTCCCCTGCTCACACTCTGTCTTTCTCTCTCAAAAATAAATAATAAACATTAAAATTTTTTTTAATGTTTTAAAATAAAATAATAGATTTCATTAAAGTGAAAAGAATAATGTTACCATAACCATATGCCAACAACAGAATAATTGTTCTACAAAAGTATTTTAAAGCCATTAAAGATCATTTGCAAAGAGAAATTGAAACAAGACAGTATGAAAACAATAAAGGTGTAACTTGCCAGTGAATTCAACTAGAAATTTCAGCTCTCATTCATCTGAATTTAAGGATCCACATATTTTGCACATTGATGTTCAATAAATATTCATTTTCTTTTCCTAATGAAAAAATAATGCACTTGATCCAAATCAGTGGGTAATTGCAAAATGACTTTCAGTGGCAACGAGAAAGTCCAGGAATAAGGAAATGCTACATAAATGTTTTCTTATCATGGATTTTTTTTAAAGGACTTTCACAGAGTTAGAACCTTCTTAATTATAACTTGTACACAAAAGGCAAGAGTGTGCCAAAAACAATATTGTTAGCCTTTAAATGTGAGATAAACCTTTGCAAATTTATTTTCCAATGACCATTAGATTTGGAGAAAATGTGATCACATGAGTGTCAGTTTGGCAGAACGATCATAAATAAAAGGTGATGACAAACAGCCATGTTGGGAGCGCAGAGCGATCTCTTGTGAGGGCCACAGGGGTCGGCGTGAAGCTCCTGTCTTCTCTAACATCTGGATTATTGATGGTGAGCATTAATGATGTGAAAGACAGAGCACACAGCATGTTAATAAAATTTGCAGATGTTACAAATTTGGAAGCTGTTGCACACACCAGGAGACTAAGAATTAATACAAATGGATCTAATGAGATTACAAATACAGGGAGAAAAGAGGAAAATTAGATTCCATTTAGAAAAGTGCAACAAATCAATCTAGGGGGAGGTAATCAGAAACATGTTCACTCAGCAGGTCTGAAGACAAACCTGGGAAGTAATCAATTTAAACAAAAATGCAAAGCACAATAATACGACTGCTGCGATCAGAGAAGCGGTATTACTCCAAGATCACTCGGCAGCTCCACATGTGAGGCTTTCTTGGATGGAACCGCCCATGGAGTAAGTAGATCTCAGGGAAGGGGCCTGAAAGCCCAGGGCTATTAATTTGGAAGTTAAGAAGTAAGAGCAGTTTCCTGGTGCCATGAGGGTACCAACAACCACTTCCAAAGTCTGGATCGAGCAGCCACAGGTCTACCAACGTGCTGCAGTGTTTAAAGAATGGGTGCTAAAAATGCTACCGACATAATAGGCCCATTCAGGTGCATGGTCCAGGTCAACTACTCTTCTGATCCCAAAGGAGCTGAGGATTTCAGGAAGGGGGAAAGGGTTGCAAAATAGTTTTGAACTTACTCACTCAAAGGCATAAATATAGCCTAGGAGAAGGAAGACCACTGTAAAGGTAAAGACACAGTCTTTTTGTGTCAGGTGTATCAGTTATGAATATACAACTTGGGGAAAGTAATTTGCCTTGCTCTAAGTTGTTTAGCTGCTATAATTTATTGAACTGCTATGAGCCTCTGGTTTTTCACTTGTAAAATCGATATAATACCTGTTTTTCAGAGTCGTTGCAGGATAAAGAATAATGTTTATAAGGTGATTAGCACAACCAATACCAATGATGTCACTGTGAATTCAGTTGTTTGTTATTCAGTGAATCTATGAAGTTCTTTGAAGCCACAAGGACAATTGGACGTCCTTGAGTGGCTATTTTGAGAATATTATACACTAAGATGTTAATTCTTAGAGCCCACATGCAGACAAACTTACTCTAGGAATTGTCATCATCAGAACATATAACATCACAGCAGTGTGACGAGCAATGATGTAATAATTAAATGGCAATTAGAAAACCAAATCACCTGGGCCTGCCTGTCCTTGGGGAAGAGGAAGGAGAGATAGTATAACACTGAACACTGTAAAAAATCAAGGCCAATTGGGTGGTGATGGGGTCTGCACTCAAGACTCATACCTGGATACAGAAACAGTGATGATAGTTTGCCTGTAAAGGTTCAAAGGCAGTGTGCAAAATCAAACTGGAAACAAGGCAAGATCTGCAAGAGTAAGGCCCCAAAAAGATATTCTGTCACCACCAGACAAGCGCTTTCTGTATCAAAAGCCTGCTGGGTTGAGTCAGCAGAAAGAACAAATATTAGTAGGAGTCCCAAGAATTTGTCAAAGAAAGATCAATTGTGGTCTTTTATGAGAAAGCAAGCGGAGGCCAACATTAAAGGCCAGGAGGTAACCCAACCCTAGGACAAAACAAGAAACTGCTTCCAAGGCAGTAGAGACAGACACAGGTGATGGGCTGGGAAGGTGGACAGATGAACGCTCAGGTGAATCAAGGCTCTAGCGAGAAAGCAAGCGGAGGCCAACATTAAAGGCCAGGAGGTAACCCAACCCTAGGACAAAACAAGAAACTGCTTCCAAGGCAGTAGAGACAGACACAGGTGATGGGCTGGGAAGGTGGACAGATGAACGCTCAGGTGAATCAAGGCTCTAGCGATAAAACAACCATGGAAAATCCCAAATGAAGAAATGGCTGACCAAATCCTACAAGCAGGTGACCGGAAATCATATTCAGCATACTCTCCATTGTTTCCCCATATCGAATCCTTCCTTTGGTCCTGATGATTTTACCTCTGACATAACCCTTCGTGTGTCCTTTTCCCCCCATTTACATGACCGCAACCATCTCTTATCAGGACCGTGTCATAGGCTCCCATCTCCCTCTGTCTGCCCTCAGCTTCCTCCTGCTGGCACACCCTTCCCAATTCATTCATCAAAGTATGGCCAGAAAACTCTTTCAGAAGGCAAATATCATCATGTGCACATACTCCATTTCAGACTTCTGTTTAACAACCTTCAGAGACACTCCACTGAGTTTAAGGTAAGGTTGAAGTAGTGAAGGTGGTTGCCCTGTCTCACATGGTCTGTCTCTGCCTTCTTCTCCAGCGTTCTCATGCACAGCACCCCTGATACACTTCATACTCTCTTCTGTTCAATTCTGGGCCCGCCTTGACCAGGGCTGTTATCATCCTCTACCCCCTCCCCACTTTTTTTCTCACCTAGTTAAACTCACTTGTGATATCTAACCTTGATCAGCACTTCCTTGGAGAAGCTTTTCCTAAGTGAGTCACTGCTCCCTCTTTTACACATCACATACGTCATCACTACAACATTTATCACAATCGAAATTTAACATTTTTTGTGGGGTTCTGTGATTAGAGTTCTATTCCCACCCACTCCCTTCAGGCTCTTTGAGGGCAGATTCATTTCTCTTTATACTGCCCGAAACATGTCTAGCATATGTCACTATTTGGAAGTCTCTAGAGTTGGCTGGAGCATTCAGACAGAATTTCTGGTTCTTTTACAACTTTTCTCAGTGGAAATTTCTTCTCTCTTTTCAATGAGATCTGCAGTGAAAGACTGCTGTGGTATGCAGAATAATGGCTACCCAAAGATGCCTACATTCTGCTCCCCCGAATCTGTGAATATGTTGGGTTACATGGCAAAGGGGAATTAAGATTTCAGATAGAATTTAGGTTGCTAGTCAGCAGACCTTAAGATAAGGAGATTATTCTGGATTATCTAAGTGGCTCGATATAATCACAAGCATCCTTATGATTAAATGAGGGAGTCAGAGTGACAGAGTGACAGCAAGATGTGGCTAACGAAGAAGGTCAGGGCGATGTGGTCTGAGAAGCACCTGACCTGATATCTTTGGCTATGAATATGGAGGAAGGGAGCCGACAACTACAGGCAGTCTCTAGAAGCTGGAAAAGGCAAGGGCATGGATTCTCCCCTAGAGCCTCCGGAAAAAAATAGCTCTGCCAACACCTTGATTTTCGTCGATGAGACCTGAGTCAGGCTTTCAAGCTGCAGAACTGGAAGACGATAAATTTGTGTTGTTTGTGGTACCACTAGGTATGTAGTAATTTGCTATGGAAGCAATGAAACACAACCAGTAATCCTCATCTCTCCTGAATGGAAGTAAATCTCGGTGGACATTCACATTGTCTTACTAAGGTAGATATTTTGAGACAGCTGAGAGGGCTGGACATGGCCTCTTCAGCCGCATGATCTGTCTACACTTGCCATGGCTGACTCTAACAATAGAGCAAGCTGTGGGTAGGCTCCCAACAACTGTCCCCACTGGGCACTTCCTCTAGGCCACTTTCCTTGGGGGCACTTGCAGTCTGGGGGCTAACGGCAGCTTCCTGTGACTAATACTATCAGAGGACTTTCTCTGCTCTGTCTCCTCTGCCCAGAGGCTTCTGGTCTTTACAGTTCCCAGTGCAGCTCCTATTTGGTGGCTCTTTTGAAGTACTTGTTCTCCCCGGTGTTCATGAACAATAATCCCTAGTGAGCCAATAGATCAAGAACACTTCTTCCAGGAAGGTGGCTCACACGGAATGACCTGTGGTGTCAATGGCCCACAAAGTTCATTTTGTGTTTAATCTTCCTCTGTTATTTGAGAGAAGCAAGGCTGTGAGGCACTATACAGCAACTCCACACAGCAGCTTCTCCTCACTATCTCCTCTGGCTTCATCTTGCTTTTCTCTGAGGTGAGCAAGGAACGCTGACTCTCTATTGGCTTAAGGTCAGAGCTCTAATGCCTGTGGGAAGCTTCTAAGAGAGCTGCAGAATTCATCGTTCAGGTACTTGGAAATCATGACACCATCCCCAATTCCTCTAATTATGTGTATCCACGGGACACTGGGACCACAAGTGCGAGTCTGACCCCAGAATGTCCGAGATGACCCATGGTGCCATGGGGTAGATATGCAAATTACACATCAATAACTATTTGGTTGCCCGTGAAACCAAAACGGACACATCATGAGATGCTTACCAACTCAGGCATGAAGCCAACTTCCAATAGCTCAAAGATTGGAATATGATAAAAGAGAGGTAGTATTGCCTAATGGGAAGAGCAAAGACCACTAACATGGGCACGTTAAGATCAGGTATAACTGGCTTCAAACATATTTCTTCCATTTACCACTTGTCCAACTTTGGAAAACTCTAAATTCTCGAAACCTCAGTTTCCTTACCTGTAAAACAGGGATGAGATGATCTCTGTCATAGTTTTAATAATTAAATAAGACTATAGATGTAACATATTTATCACTACGTCTGGCAAATGTTTAGCATTCATAAAATAAGTCCTTGATACTCCTAGAACAAAGTGTTGTCAGTCAATTCTTCCTAAACTATAAAACTATCCGTGAGAAAAAGTCTAATAGGGATCATCATTTATGGAGGAATAGGTAAGTTAGGTTTTCATCAGTGTCCTTCAATTTTTCCTAATCTCACATCACCCTTTGCAATCTCCTGCCCCCTTCTTTTTCTTCCATACTTGACCAGGCACAATGAAGAAACCCCAGGTCTCATTGGACCAACTCGTGTCCCCCTCCTAAGGCTCTTCCTGGCCTTCTTTCCTGTGATCAATTTACCTATTCATGACGTTAATGTGATTACAGCTGTATGAGGAAGGAAACTGAGGGAGGTACTCAGATCACAACCTACTTCTCTCACCCAATATGACCACCCTACACATAGTCAAGAATGCAAGTGAAAAATGTGGACACTGCAAAGCTTAACATAGCACTTCCTACAGTGTACTAGACAAAATGTACTTGTTTAAGATTTAAGTGTAATCTGACTCAATCCATTCAATCAAATAATAATTAAAAGTAGCATTTACTGGGCACTTCCTATGTGGCAGGCATATCCAATCCTTACCACAATCATGTGGGTAAAGATTTTCAGATGAGGCAATTGAGGGATAAAATATTTAAGCAGCTTGGCTGAATTAGTGACTTAACCAGAAAGCCACTTTTTTATTGTTGGCCCAAACTTTCCAATTTCAATCGATTCACACAGGTTTCTTTAGCGTCTAATGCTGTCCACGCCAAGTGACTTAAAAGCAGTTTTTTTTTTCCTCATGACACCTTACAACAGAATCACTCATTTCATTTTAATCAGTGCCCTTAAACTCAGAATTTGGGTAGTTAAAAGTAACATGCAAACTATAACAAACTAAAGATTGCAGCGGGTATTATCACAATGGTAAAGCTTTAAGTGTTGTATATTTTCATATTTATTCCTCTCACTTTTAACTACTATATTTACTTCTTATTTAAACACTGAAATGTGTCAATATAAATCCTTGCTATGTGCAATGAACTGGCAGGAGTAATTTAACTTTAAAACATTATAAAAATCATAAGGAAGAGAACTATTTTTACATTTTTAGAAACTTTGATGGACTATTTTACTGAGTGACAGTGAATGGGAACAGACAAGCAAGGCAACGTGATGAGACAACTACCAACATACGGAGCTGTTCGATTTCTCAACCCCATGGGCAACAGAAATGGCAGAGCAGATTTTTGGGAAATTTTGCACATTAGTACATAAACAGTCTGTCAAGAAATCACACTTTTCAGATGTCTGCCTCCTACAGTCTTCAAGACATTACACACGATCACAAATGTGATGTGCAAGGGAGAAGTTTCCTAGCCTCAATAGAAAGCGATTGTCATCCCTGACAAAGTCCAGGAATATCAAGTGAAAAATAATAAATCCTTTCAAAAACCGATCTGGCAGTGAGTTGTGCACCATTAGAGCTAAAAACAAACAAACAAACAAACAAGAACTTAGTAAAGTTTTGTGTGTGTTTTTTTTCCCCATAGATTAAATGCGATGCCAGCAAGAGTAGATTTGAGCTCTGTTGAGTAGGAAACTAGATTTGAAAAAGGACATACTAAAAAAAAAAAAAAAAAGCACCCAATAAAGCAGCCCTGAAAGTGTATAAAAAAATAAAAAAATTAAAAAAAAAGCACTTGGCAACTGTTTGTAAAATGGGATGAATCAAAAGCCAATTAAGAGATCAAAATATATGGAGCCAATATCATAAAAGTGGGGGCGACAATATAGGCAGCTTGGGAGCTAATTAGAATGGAGAGGTGATAATTGTATGCACTGGGGGAAGGCAAACTGTAGAGTCTCGAATGGAAATGAGGCAGAGATTGAGAAGGAAAAGATCTCAAACACTTCTGTAGTGTGGTAGTAAATAGTCAAAAACAAAAATGTGAGAAATGAACCCCTCCGTGAGGTGAAGAAAACCTCTTTACTAACCCTAAGGTTCATGGCTTAATAGACTCTAAAAGGCCATGGTTCCCTGAAAAAAGAAATTGTGGATTTTTTTCTTCTCCCCACTGGAAAGAGGAGGCTCTCCAGTCATCTGTGTTCCCCCTCTTTTTCTCTTAGAGTGGGCTTGAGGGAGCCTGAAGATTGGGGATTAGAGCCGAAGTTCCACTTCAATTGCTAAACTGTTTCTCTGGGCAGCATGCCAACTTGGTTGTTTTTTTTTTTTTTTTTTTTTTTTTTTTGGTGTTTTTTTTTTTTTTTTCTTTTTTCTTTCTTTCTTTTTTTTTTTTTTTTTGCTTATCCAGTCTCCACCGCTCTGGGCTCTTCCCTCCTTCCTTCTCCCTCTTTGCTTTCCTCCTTTTCTTTCTTTCTTTCTTTCTTTCTTTCTTTCTCTCTCTCTCTCTCTCTCTTTCTTTCTCTCTCTCTCTCTCTTTCTCTTTCTTTCTTTCTTTCTTTCTTTCTTTCTTTCTTTCTTTCTTTCTTTCTTTCTCTTTCCTTTTCTCGTTAAAGTTTGTCTCAGCCTATCGTGCTGGTGTTCAGCTTTTTTCGTATATTATTAGCTTTTCCCAGAATTTCTGCAAACGCTTGTTCTCTCTCTCCCTCATGATGACCTATTTGGTCAGAATGCCTGTAGAGCTTTACTCCAGATGGCAAATGAAGCAAAAACAATGCCTTTCTTTTCATAAAGCTGCTGAAGCGACAACTCCCAGACTATGGCTAAAAAGCACCTTGAAGTTTGGTGAGACCCAAAATTCTTACGTTGTCACATTCTTAACCCTCTGAGTCTCTGAATGTCGAAGTTCTGAGAAGTCAGCTTCCCATGGTCTTTCATCAAAGCAACAATATGCTTACGTAAACACTCTAGTAGGGCAATCTCTTCCAAACTGCTTTCACCAGTTCTCTTTAAGAAATCGTTGAAGGATGGTTGCCTCAAGACAAAGATTTCATGGTTCTTTTTTGGTTGCTTGTTTGATTCTTGCCCAGTAAAATACTGTTATTTATGAACATCTGAAAGCATTATACAAAAAAACATATTAAAACCACATTTTATAATTTTTTAAACTAATGAAGTGCCCAAATCTACCAAAATTTAAAAAAAGTACACAGAAGAAAGGAAACATCGGGTAGGATATACATAATGGACTCTGCTTTTAGTGAATTAAAAACTAATTTTATATATTGAACAGGTAAAATTCAAAATAGACTCAAAATAGTGATAGATTGAAAGGAGATAAAACACAAATGAGTGATTAGATGTCTCCAAAGAATTAATTCCTTTGGAGGACAGATAATTCTTAACCATTCAAGAAAACATTCCTCTTAAACCTAAGCCCCCCTTTCCCTTTGGAAAATATTTATTATAATTATGGCCTTAGTATAATATTTTTTAAAAGTGAGCACAAATGCAAAACGAAACATAAATCAAAACCACACTGCCAACTTCCACGTCTACCCAAGATGGAGTACTAGGTAACAGATGTACCCCCCTACCTGAAATGAAGGGAAAAAACAGACAAAAATATGAAATAGCCATTTTTTAGCTATTGAACATTAGGCAACAAAGGATAATAATTCATGAGAGACAGGAAAAAAAAAAGATTGAATCCTCTAACTATCCCAGCTGATAACAAAAACACACTATGTCTTGAGAGAATTTCCAGGCCATGGCAAAAAGAATGAGAACCTATATGAAGGCTGGAACACATCTTGAGTTGAGACAAAGCAGGGTACTGAAGAGTAGAGATCTGTACACAGAGAGAACACTGGAGGTCTGTAAAGGTCTCCTTAGGGTATCACCAGAATATTGATAAGCATGTGCACTGGGGAAAATACTTGAGGTATTCAAAAGGACCACCTGAAAGAATTAGAAACAGACAGTTCCTAAAGCTCACAGAAGGCTGGGAATAGTGCCTATGCCCAATAACCAGGGTAGAAAATTCACGGTGTATTGAGTGGAGAACTCAGAAGGAGGGTAATAATTAGCTTAGATAAAACACGGCACAAATCTTAAAAGAGAGATTGGCAAAGGTCAATCCGATTCCAAGAACTTAACTACAACTTACGACAAAGCTCAAGAAAGTTTCTAAGGGGTGCTTGGGTGGCTCAGTCAATTAGGCATCACACTTCAGCTCAGGTCGTGATCTCACAGTTTGTGAGTTCGAGTCCCATGTCAGGCTCTTCACTGATGTCTCAGAGCCTGGAGCCTGCTTCAGATTCTGTGTCTCCCTCTCTCTCTGTCCCTCCCCTGCTCACTCTCTTTCTGTCTCTCAAAAATAAATAAACATTAAAAAATATTTTTAAATTAAAAAAGAAGAATACATAATATCCAGAACATAACAAAATAGAATTTACCAGGCTGGGTGTCCGATCAAAGATTACTAGACATGCAAGGAAGCAAGAGAGTGCGACCCATGATGAGGATTAAAAGCAACTAACCCAAACTGATCTAGAACTGATATGGATAGTAGTATTAGAAGAGTAGGACTTTTGGGGCGCCTGGGTGGCGCAGTCGGTTAAGCGTCCGACTTCAGCCAGGTCATGATCTCGCGGTCCGTGAGTTCGAGCCCCGCGTCAGGCTCTGCGCTGATGGCTCGGAGCCTGGAGCCTGTTTCCGATTCTGTGTCTCCCTCTCTCTCTGCCCCTCCCCCGTTCATGCTGTGTTTCTCTCTGTCCCCAAAATAAATAAACGTTGAAAAAAAAAAAATTAAAAAAAAAAAAAAAAGAAGAGTAGGACTTTTAAAAGTTTTTTTTTCCCAAAACTATTGCATATATTCAATAAGGTAGAACAAAACTTGAGTGAGCTAAGTAAAGGTGTCTAAGATATTTTTAAAGATTCAAACTGAACTTCTAAAAAATAGAAACTACAACATATAAAATAAAGTATGCTTGATGTGATTAAGAGTAAGTTAGACATTCGAGAAGAAAAACATAGCAAACTTGAAAACACAACAGCATTAAACACAGAGAGAAAAAAATGTCAAAAACAAACAATAACAAAAATCATAGCATCAGTGGGCTATGGGATAACATCAAGTGCCTTAATAATTGTGTAATAGGATTCTCTGATTTAGGGGTGGGGGAACAGGAAAAATATCCAAAGCGAAAATCAGTGATTTTTCCAAAATCGGGTGAAAACCATAAATCTGCAGTTGCAAGCATGAAAAACATGAGGAAATTATACTAAGGTACATCGTCATCATCAAATATTACAAAACAGTAAAGAGAGAAAGTCTTCAGTACATCCCAGCAAATTATGGACAGAGGAACAAAATAAGGATTAAAACAGATTTATCACTGGAAATAATCCAAGTGAAAAGAGAATGCACCTGGAAAGCTGTTCTACAAAAGACATGAGCAGCACAGGGGATGGAACTCTGTGCCCTTACCCCGGGCAACCACATGACAAGCATGACAGAGGTGATTAACTGACACCAAACATTCTTCATCCCTTTGGTAGTGAGAACAATTGCTTTAAAACTGCCATTAGCCAAGGACTGCCTTTCCCAGTCCTTTTTGCATCTAGCTGTGACTGTGTGGCTTAGTGATCTGTGTCACTCTAGGCCTAAGCAAGGGTATGATTTCCTCCCTCTCTTTCTTCTTCTGTGGCAACCTGGACCACATGTTGATGATAGCAGGCGTGCAATGGAAGGAACTTGTGTGATAAGGAATTTGGTTGGCTTTTGTTCTTGGTTCCTAGGAGGTAGGCTCTGAACCTTTGGAATTTCCAGAGTGATAGGAGCATCTTTGTTATTTGGGGTTGGGCCCTAGCTTACACTAGTGAAACGGTGGGGGCTGGTCATGCCAGAAATACCAACCATGTATTTAAAGTGTTTGGGCTTTGAGCCATGCGATATCAGTTTAACCTCCATGGAGGGAAGGAGGTGGAGAGGTTGAAGAACATGACCAATGGTTCAATATATAATGCTGACATAATGAAACCCCAATCGAAACTACGGGCCTCAAGGAGAGGGGGAGCATCCCTACTTGGCAATACTCTGAAATGTCAGTCATCATTATGCCGAGACCCTCCCAGATCTTACCTTATGCATGTTTTCCTTTGGCTGCTTTAAATTTATATCCTTTCGTGATAATAAAACTGTAATTTTAAGTATAGTACTTTCCTGTGTGCTGCTGAGTTGTTCTAGTGAATTATTGAACCTAAGAGGGATAGTGAGAACCCCTGAATTTGTAGCCAGCTGATCAGAAGTAAGTGTGGCCTAGAGACCTGCAAACTTGTTGCAGGCGAAAGTAGTCATGTGGATGACTGTCCCTTTAATCTATGAAGTTTGGCTTGACATTAGGTAGTAGATGTCAAATCCATGCCCTAAATCACCACATGGAAGCCGATGCACCTCCCTGCATTGAACTGTTATGTGAATAAGAAACACACGTTTTTGAAAAATTAAACCAATGAGTTTTGGGGATTTGTATGTTATAGCATCTATAGTTACCCTAACTACATTACGGTTAGCTCCCTCTTTCCTTCAGGTTTTTCTCAAAATTCCTCTCCTACTAAGTCTTTCTCCAGTCACCTTATCTCTAATTTCAGCCCCCACCTAACATTTCATATCCCCTTTCACTGTCTTATTGTTCCCCCTTAGCACATATTACTATAACAGTCCATAACTTTTACATATTTATCTTCTTCATTTTCTGCCTCCCTTAGTAGAACGTAAGTTCCAAGAAGGCAGAGATTTATATCGCTGCCTTGTTCTCAGCTTTATCTGTTGGGTTTAGAGCAGCACAGTACGTAGTAAATGCTTACTGAAGAAATACATGAATCAAGAGGCTGAATGTATTAGACAGATAAACAGGATGCCATGAGAACAGCTCACAGAGCCTATTAAATTGCAATTAGCTCAAGAAGAGAAAAATTTCAGGTAGACTAGTGACAATAGGAATTCAAAGAAAACCATGGGATTTGGAATGCATTGAGGAACTAAGCATGTGATCAGAAAGGTATTTATGAAATACTCATCCTCAACAACCAAGGGGAATGAGGAAATTGTAAAGCCACAGTGTTAGGGATGTCCAGAAACCCACTTAAGAAGAGACGATAAGCCTCAGCTTGGGACAAGGCATTTAAACAACTTCCAAAATCACCTGGCCAAACTGAACTGTCCAAACACTGTAGTCCTAAGGATAAAACAGAGGAGTTAGAAGCAGAGAAGTGCTATGGAGGGAATTTCTAAATTAAATGGGAATATCACAGGCTTATGACGATGAGAGATATTTTCTAACTCTTTGTGGAATAAAAAAGAAATTGGTAAACCAAACAATTTTAATTTAGGTCCAATTTATTCCTCTGGTTTATGTCTTTTAGAAACCCACAAGTGAACACTTACAGAGTATTAGAATGTTACCGAAACTATTATGTTAGAATATCTCAAGCATGGAAATTCATGTATTATAGACCATCAGGGATATTTACTACCTTCAGCATCTTCAAAACTCTTGAGGATTGAATGGATCTTATCTTTATGGCTGAAAATAAACCTAGAGTACTTCATTATTGCTTCTTAATAACAAAGCCCTTTTGCAAACAAGCAGGCCGTGAGCAGAACTGAAGATGAGTAATCACATCCAAACAGTTTAGATGATCAATCATCTTATGTATGCATAAAATATTAAACATAATGAACATGCTAGGGAGCTATCGATCTATTCCAGTCCAAGTCACAACAAAACACGAATGGTTTCTTAGTGATTGAGAGCATTGATTACACCCTGGGGTTTCTACACGTGAATAAGTAGAAGGCCCTCAATGTATGACTTCCAGTAGAGACTAGGCAGCTGAATTCCTGACTCTTGGAAGAACACAACTAACTCTTTTAGTTGAATTAATATAGAAAGACTATTCTATAATAGGCCATGTAGTTACAACTGTCCCTGTTTACAGGTCCAATTTTATAACCTCAAGTTTGATTCCTTCCACAAGTCTCCACAATTATGGATAGTCTGGTTTCCATTCCAGAAGTCAGTCCACCCTCCAACTTCTTTCCTCAACTTCCTTGCTCTCCTCTCCTCCCCCTTTCCTTTTTTCATCCACCTTCCCCTTTTCCTCCATGTCTTCATTGGGGTGGAGGGGACATGCTGTTCACCATCTTTATCATTTTATTCATTCATGCTTTATCCTAGTCTCTCCTTGTGGGATGCCCCTCCTTCCTTCTCACCTAGAGAACTGCTACTCACACTGGAAAGCAGAGTTTCCCCAAGTGTGGTCAGAATTACCTAAAGCGTTGGAATTAAGTAATTTAGGGGAAAAGTCCGTTTTTATTCAGAATTTTAATTTGTAACGAACACCTATACACGTTCTTTTCTGGGCACGTGTGATGACTGGTTCCACCTTGGCACTGTGTCACAGCAGATAAGCAATTGTTCGTGCCATTGGCTGGTCTCAGATACACACGTACAGTCTGATCACACACATACATACCATTGGGCTTGCAACCACAGCTTTTCCATTTTTATAGTTAATTATCTCAGAATGGAGGTGGGGGACACAAATGCCTGGGAACTATTTGGGTCTCCCTAGACCTGGTGGCTCCTTGCTCCACATGGACAACTACTGCCACCACTTCCATGTGCTTTATAAGCACTAAAATGAAGCACCTGGGAGCTTCTCTACTCAACTAGGTTCTCAATTTGGAATTTATCCTTTGCACTCTTCATTGCAGATACACACAAACATAACAAAAATCACTTTGTCCAGGATCTAATGATCATTTTTGTCAATACTTAAACCAGGCAAATCTGTCATATCAGCATCTCTCGTGATTCTTATGCACACGAAAGTTCAAGAGCTTTTCTTATAGGTCTTGATGGATTATTGCAGTAATGGGTTCCCAGGTATTCACACCTCTCCGTAAGCATGTCCCTTTGCCATGTGACTTTGCTATTTCTCCCATCAGGAATGACATCAGGGGCACCTGGGTGACCCAGTCAGTTAAGCATCCTACTTGGGTTCAGGTCATGATCTCAGTTTGTGAATTTGAGCCCTGCATCAGGCTCTCTGCTGTCAATACAGAGACCACTTCAGATCCTCTGTACCCCTCTCTCTTTGCCCCTCCCCTGCTGGTTCTCTGTCTCTCTCAAAAATAAATACATAAATTAAAAAAAAAGAATGGAATTTATTTCTCCATTTCTTTTTTTAATGTTTATTTATTCTTGAGAGAGAGAGAGAGAGAGAAAGAGAGAGAGAGAGAGAGAGAGAGAGAGCATGTGTGGGGGAGGGGCAGAGAGAGAGGGAGACACAGAATTCAAAGCAGACTCCAGGCTCTGAGGTGTCAGCACAAAGCCCGATGCAGGTCTTGAACTCAAAAGCCGTGAGATTATGACCTGAGCTGAAGTCAGACGCTTAACTGACTGAGCCACCTAAGCACCCCTGTTTCCCCATTGCTTGAATCTGGTCTTAGCTATATGACTTGCTTTGACCAGTAGATTACCAACAAATAGTGCAAACAGAGGGTTTGTGTATTGGAACTCACTGTCTCTTTCTTCTGGGAGCCTTTCCCCACGTGAATCAGCCCAAGCTAGACTATTGGATGAAGAGAGACCACCTTAGAGAGGTTTTGGCCATTCCCCAGCTGTCCCGAACCCCACAGGCATCTCAAGCCCCAACTAAGGCAACTATGGCCCCAGACATAGGAATGAGGCCATTTCAGATCTCCATCGCCAGCCAAGTCAGCCCAGGCTAGAAGAGTCACATAGCAAAACCACAGATTTGTAAAGTATAATAAATATTATTTTAAGCCACTATGTTTTGAGGTGGTTTGTTTCAGAGTCAAACCAAATGGATCCAAACGCTTAGCTCAAAGGAATTTATTTCTTCACTTACCTCCACCCCAGAACACAACCACCCTCTCTTGGTTCTTTCAGAGTATTATATTCATAACACTAACAAGAGACAACATTATTTTTAGCTGTATATTAAGCCCAGAACTGCACTAATACTCAACATATCTGTAGGAAATATAACAGTATCCCATTTTATAGACATGGATGCTGAGCCTTAAATAGGTTATATAAATTGCTCAAGGTCATACAGGTAGTATTAATGGTAGATGTAATGTTTGAATCCACTGTAGATTCGGGGTACCTTGAGATTCAAGCCAATTTTTCATTCATCTTCTTAACCAGATACTGGGCATAATTCTGGGAATAACACAGGTGCTTAATAAATACTTATTTAGATGGATTGACTAATGTTATACCCACCTTCCTAAGCACTGGTTTGTCTTTGTTCAACTTTTACTTACCTCTTCATCAAACAAACAAACAAAAACACAAAAAACAAAAACAAATGAACAAATACAAACAAAAACAATCAATCAACTACACAAACAAAAGCCCAGGAGAATGAACGTGACATTTTTATGGTTCCCAAGTGCTCTGAGCTATAGTATCCCTTCTTCAAATGACTTTTTCAAGTCCGTTCCACTTTTGGGTTTTTGACTTTGTTTTAATTCCCTTCCTATAATAGTCACATTGTGGTGCATTTTCAATGACCAGATATTTCTATGACTCGCTTAGATACTCAGATTTTGGTATTTTTTTTCAAAAGAATATTTCAAGAACAAGATCGGTCTCTTTCTTATAGGACTTACCACATTTTTAATCCTGGTCCAGTCTTTCTAGGTTCATATCAACCCCAACCAATCACTTAGAAACCATCCATGTTTTGTTGTCATTCCATTTAACTGTGGACTATAGCATCATGCCTGACTTAAGTATAGGACATTCAAGATCGATGTCTTTCTTTCTTTCTTTCTTTCTTTCTCCCTTCACTCACACTGTTGACAAGCATTATCTAGTTAATTTTCAGTGTGTCCTCTGTGCATGTACCTGTGTGCATTTGGAAGAGAAAGATCCCATGACATCACCAATGTAAGAGATAAAGAAACATGGGTATGGAAGAACAAGAGTGACAAAACAGGACAAAAATCACAACTCCCTTGAATAGTCTTATTTTTCTTCTAAGCGGTTCTGGCCTTGATTTAAGATTGTCAAGATCTTCAAACCTTTCCCCAGGCATTTGGAGTTTCTAAAAGATGGATATTACTCCCAGGCAGTTTTCCTTCATTTTAGGAGAAATTTAAACAAATACAGCATTTCTTATTCAAGGAAGCTTAAATCATTAAAAAAAAAAAATTAAACATATTCAATACCCAAAAGTGTTTAAGAATTTTAATCTGTCTTTTGTCCCATTCCTCAGAATTACTTTTCAAATGGTTTGGATTTAGACAAACCTAAAATAGATTTTTGCCAAGAGTCTCCCCCCCCCCTTAATTTTTAAACCCATGTGTATTTTAAGGGAAATTTAATACATATGCTTCTAATTCATGTGCACTTAACTCATCAGAATGTTGTTTTGTAAGACCTGTTTGAAGTTTAAGAAGTCTTTCTGGAGCCTTCCTTTAATAAGTCTTTTCAAGCCTTTATTCTTAGAAGCAGGAAGTCACATTTTGCCAGGAATAAATGAATTTCAACCCCCAAAGGTTCACATTTAGTCCAAAACTGACGGCAAGACACTTTGTGAGTTACTTGCAAAAACGAGTTCTTTTGTCCCCTAGCATAAAGTTGTTTGATTTTTTTAAGTCCCAACTCAGAAAACGTAGAAGTGCTTTTATCCATTTCATTTGAACATATGAAAATTGTCAGTGATATTTGTGATGAAATATAATGTTCAAATAATTATTCTAAATGCATCCTAAAATTCCTAAAGGTCGGCTAATGTATTTTGCTAATAAGCGGATGGGCTGGTTTCCTCAAAATAAAAACACAAAAGGTAGTAGATATTGAGCCAGGATAATTGAGGGGGGCTGGTGAAGTGAGATACGGAGAGAGATCACTACAGAGTAACAGATGACAACAGCTCGGTGATATAAACACAGCGTAACAAGGACTTTGATGACTTTTTATCACAGGTCTGTGTGTCAGAGAATCTGACATATGTGAAATATGTGGATTAAAGAAGAACAAAGGGGCTCAAGACAAGATGCTGAACAAAATGCCATTAATGAGTTATGAAGACAAGAAAGACAACAGAGAAGTCTGAGTGTTTAAAAAAGTTACTGCTTCGGCTAGGATAATATCCCATCAGATATATTTTTCACTTCCTGCTGACGGTCGCAGCTGTTCTCTCTGATTTTCTCAGTGCAGGCCTCCTAGGTCTGGAGCAGATACCTAGGGAGAATGGCTGCCCTGGATATGGTTGGCCAAAAGAAGGGCTAGTGAGAACCACAAAAGATAGGAAATTGGTGCTCCCTTGGTTTCTTTATAATGAATTCATCCCTGTCAAGTAGAACAAGTAACCCTCATTATTGTGAAGGAAATAATAAACACTACACTTCTTATTTTGCTTTCTAGTGAACAGAACTTCTGTGCAGCCCATTAAGAGGACGATATCCTATCTGGCCTGGAAGAACAACCAGAGGCTAAGAAATATGTACTCGTAAAAAGTTATGCTGATACAAAGAAGATTTTTGCCTAACTTGGAAGAAGTTCCCATTCAATCTCTCACTAAGGAAGCAGAGAGAGAGAGAGAAAGAGAGAGAGAGAGAGAGAGAGAGATGTGGCCCTACAGGGGCCCCGCCCATCTGGAACAACCTGTACTGGGACATTTTGGAGGGACAGCAACAAACATTCTCTTCTCACTCCGTCCCCTACTCGGGAATGAAGAGCCTCGATGGACACCGAACTGTTAATAAACTGTGTTTGCTCCTCTTTGCTTTGCATTTTTGCTTCCCCTCTCCACCCCACGATCTCCCTCTGATGTTATCTCATTGTTTCCTTGGGTTCCATTATTTTTTTTCCTTGTCTTCCCCTCCAGTCTCCTTATTACTTCGCATTTCCTCCATCTCGTTTGTATTTCTCACAAATCTGTTTCTCTGTGCCCTCATCACATTCCATCTGTTCTTTGTCCCCGGGTTCACCTCTTCCCCTGCCTTTGACTGGTCTGGCCTGCTTTTTCTCTGTGCCTAGGAGCACAAAGGCAGCTGCTCTTTTTTTTTTTTTTTTCTTTTTCTAACATCCCTTCCATCCCAAGCCTCAGCTCTGCACAGTAAATTGGCAATGGCAGTAAGAAAATTCCACATTAACTCTTGCTTGACAACAGAGAAGAAGGGGAGAAATGTACACATCATCAGGAACTGGCTCCACATAGAGGCAAAGATGAACTTGACAAGCCAGAGGGTCAATCGTGATATTAACCATTATGTTCTCACCTGCTAATTATGCTGCAGTCCTGCTGAGGCATCTGACCATCCCATCAAAACTAGTCTTGACACAGCAGGTCACCTAGCCCAGCTTCCCATCCAATGTGAGCATTAGGCCTGTCACATCCAGTGATTACCTTATGATTTTTTTTAATATGACATTTATTGTCAAATTGGTTTCCATACAACACCCAGTATTCATCCCAACAGGTGCCCTCCTCAATACCCATCACCCACCCTCCACTCCCTCCCACCCCCCATCAACCGATGACCTTACGATTTCAGAAGTTCCCCTCTTCCATAATTAGAAAGCAATTATTTTGAGAGCATCCTCTTACTAAGCTCAAAACAGCCTCACTGTGATGCCACTCATTGGTCACAGGTGTCACCTCTTAAGTATCAGAAGAGCAGAATCTTTACCATAAGAACAGTTCTCTTACCATCAAGGTTTCTATGTTTTTTCAACACAGATAACACTGGCCTTCCTTACCACACTATCAGCTCTGTGAGGACAAGAACTGTGTCTCTCGTTCACCTCAGTATTCCCAACCCTCAATAAAGTGCCCAGCATATAGCAGGTGCTAAATTAGCACTTGCTGAATAAACCATTTAGCCCTTCTTAGAGAAGAGATCTCGGAGCTGGAAAAGTTTAAGTAACATGCTCAAGTTCACCCAGCTGGAAAGTGAGGGAGCCCAGATACACATCTGTCTTACTCTTTCAGAACCCACAGGCCATTAACTTCGCACCCACACTAGTTTGCTAGCAATATTCTTTGCATAAAGTTGTAATGGCTGAGCTATGCGGATGCTACGAGCACCGGCAGACCAGAAGAAGTCAGAAGTTGGCAACGATGGCCATGGGGAACAGGCACATCACAAGCGGAGGGAGGTAGGGAGGCAGCCAGTTCCGCACAGCACCCAAAATAAATAGGAGGGACCAACTTTACCTAAGGAGCACCAGGGCAAGACAGTCAGAGGTGAGACCCAACCAAGAACACCATGCAGGAAGCTGTCCATTAACAAAGGAGAGCATGTGGACCAGGGCTCTCTCCTAAAGCCATAGGCACATGCCAATTTTCTATGCATGGTCCCCAGATACCATCTTGAGAAAGAGGAGAACAGAAAAACTTTTCAGGGAGGAGATAACACCTCTAATAGGGAGCTTGAAGTTTGAATTAGTTGAATATTAGCCCAAGAGAGCGAGTTAACCTGAAAGAAGGGGCTCCTGAGTTTATGAAATTTAATATTCTCTCCGATTATCCTAGTAAAGGGGATAGGGTTTCCAGAGCAAGACTTTTTTTTTTCTTTTGGCACATTTATGCATTGTTAAAATTTTGCAATTCTTCTGTGAAGTTATTCAACTAGTTACTATGACATATTATTACTCACCCAATATCTCTGTAATCTACAAGATAATGTTAAATCCCTTGCGGAAGAGACTTACTTGTCAGAGTGAAAAAATTATCTATATTTTGTGTCCATGTCTACGGTATATGTTTCTATAATTTAAAAATACAGAAGGCTTTCTTTCAAATGCTTGATCTGTTTTTCTGTTTTTCTTTTTTTTTCTTTCTTTTTTACTTGACTAGTTCTTTCTCATGACAGTCTTATAAACTATGTAATATTAACATCCGGATTTTCATCCCCTGATACTTATCTATTTTTATTTGAATGATGAAGTGTCTCCTGATCTTCATTTGCCTACTCCTGAATATCACAGATCATATTAATAATTATTCAAAGGACATAGGGGCGCGTGGGTGACGCAGTTGGTTAAGTGACTGACTCTTGGTTTCGGCTCAGGTCATGATCTCACGGTTAGTGAATTCCAGCCCCACATCGGGCTCTGCTGCTGGCAGCACAGAGCCTGCATAGGATTCTCTCTCTTTCCCCTCTCTCTGCCCCTCCCCCTCTCGCACTATCTCTGTTTCAAAAGAAATAAATAAACTTAAAAAAAAATAATTATTCAAAGGACATAAAACCATGCCTTTAGGTTTCTGTTTCTCAGGCAACTTCTTCTAACATTAATTTTAAATTCAAATATATGCCATGATTTTTTGTCAACATAAAAATACTGCAGGTATTTGTTCCATATGGTTGACTATATGGAAAAAGGGATTTTGGCCAATTTGTATTTCTTTTCATCTTTACGTCAAATACACTGGTAAGGAGTCATGATTGCTAGCCACTCACTCTGGGGGAAATAGAAGACTCTTCTCCTCTTCTCTCACTTTCCTTCATCTGCATGATTGTACATCTCAAGAGGAGAAAGACAAAATGGAATCCTCCGTATTTCAAAGTGGGACACTAATGTGGGAAATAGAGCTCTCAGTGCTCTTTGCCTTCATGCCTGTCTGTGGAACCTCAGTTATATTTAAACACTGGATACTCAAATGATCCAAAGATGAGTGGGAACAGCCATCTGCTTCCCAGTATCCCAAATCTTCCTTTATATCAAGAGAGGTGTTGAGTGTGAGATTCTCTATCCTTATTGGGAGTCTCAGAAACTCCTCCAGATATTTTAGAGTGTGATTCTTCATTGGCCCCATATAACTTTTTCAAGTATATATTGTTTATATATAGTTTTCCAAGTTCCAAAAGTACTTGAAGTTCTTTTTACTTACTACACAAACGTATTTGCAGATATTTAACCAGAACAACAGAACCCTATTAAAAAACGAATTTATAACTTCTACACCTGTTAGCCACTATTCTTCTTTTGATAGTCTATTATTTTTATTGCTCAAAAAACAGAAGTTCCCCCACTCTATCCTATCTTCAAGGATCATTATATGTCTGCAGATATCAAGGTTATACAAAGTCAAGGATAAAGTTGTTATTAACTTTTGGAAGGGATTCAAGCCTTTATTTGTGCTGGGGAGTTGAATTAGACAAGACGTTTCTGGGCTTTGTGGTTATTTTAGGATGCAACGTTGCTTTTGTTTTCCCCTCTCTGTATGAAATGTATATGTTTAATGCTAATGATGGCGGGGCAGCGTGCCAGTTTTTCTATGCATGATCTTTCATTTCCTTGTAGTCACCCTGTGTCTCTTCTTTACAGGATCCTTGTACATGCCTCTCCTTTCACCCCGGATGTGGTCCCCATCCTTTCTCCCAGCCAACTCCCATTTCTCCTTCAGATTATAGCTCAGTCATTGCTACAGTAGAGAAGCCTTCTATGACCACTAGTCTAAAGCAGATTCCCTGTAACCAATATTCTTGATCTCCCTTAATTATTCAGCTTTGTAAATTTCCTCTTCTCCTTGTATTAAGTAGCAGCTACCTTATGTCAGTGACTAACTTTTGTATAGTACTTTACTGTTTACAAAGGACTGTCACATATTTCATCTCATATGAGCCTCAAAACCAACTCTTGTGATCGATGGATGAATGCTATCATTTCCACTGAATAGAAGGTAAAGCTGAACTTGAAAGTGAGGAGGAGGTGTGACCATGACCAAACATTAAGCAGCAGCTGTGCTGACATTTGAACATGGAGCTTCTGGACAAATTCCATTATATTTGCATGCTACTGCCTCCAAGTTGGTGGAGAAGGAATTTGTGTGTGACTTCACCAGAATTTTCGCCAGATTTTTAAAGGTTTTATTATTTAATCTCTAGTGTAGTTTATGAAATGAGGCTTTTCATATTGTTAGGGTAACTGTCACAGTATTTGATATTCATATTATAGTATTTGAATATTTGTCACAAAACAAATAAATACCCAGCCAGTTTTCATTTTCCATAACAGCCGGAGGCATTGATAGCTGATTTAGCAGAGAAGGGAGACAGAGAAAGAAGTTTAGAGGAGAGAGCAAGAATCTAGAACAACTGCAAAGAACAGTAAGCAAAGGTTGTACCGAAAAAACATTTTTTTCCCTCAAAACTCTATTTCAGTTAAATATTCTTTGATGTTTCAGTGCTATATTTGGAGCCAGTCAGCTCCAGCTCCCAAAAGCCAGTTGTTAAATATGCAGAAGTTTTGTGAATTGGTAGCTTAAAAATTGTCCTTAATGAGAGTATTTACACCACAGATAACAGCAAACACCGCAAGTTAGTACTTTTTTGCCTCAGAACATGTTTATCAGCACACCGCTAGGTGTCAGCCACATTCATTACCAGAGATGATTTTTTGTAAGTGACATGATAAGAGCAATGAAAGAAAAACAATAAGGTTAAGAATAGTGGATATTCCTTATATATTTTATATCTCACAGGTTCTCTTATATTATCTCATTTAGCCTTCACAGAAAGCCTGTGGAAGCAACGGAAAAGGTATTATTTTTTAACCTATTTTATAGATAAACTGAGGCACCAGATACTGTTAACGAGAGTGCTGGGGCTAGAATCAAATATTTCCATGTCTTTGTTCAATACCTTGACTGTGCTATATAGCCTTAATCCCTGTTCACTGGGCCTTCACTGGGAGTGCTTTACTAGGGTAACAATTTGTGCTTTTGAGAGAACAGGGCAGAAACACACAAGTTTTATGCAGACTTTGCCATACTTGAAAATGGATGGGAATTCTGTTTTTGTTTTTCCACTGACAATCTGTGGAATCTGGAATGTTTTTCCCGAAAAAAGAATCCACATGACCATGTGCTAATGTGAGTTTTTTTAGCCCCGGTTTGCCACAACCCTCTGTTTGTTTTCTCTTAAATGTTAATTTCTAATTTGAAAAACCTGCTCAGAGAATAAACACTGAACTCTTCGAGACTATTTTTAAATATCTTTTGGGTTGCTTGGTTAATTGGAGCATGTATAGGCTGGATTGACAGTTCTAACGATTGAAAGTTCTCTTTACCCATATCAGCCCCTCCTCCAAACAGTTCAGTGTCCAGAATTGTCACTTCTCCCTGGGGTGTAAGAGAGAGTGAATAGACAGCTTCTCTGGGCTTTCAGTGTACTCTCCTGAGGGGCTGGTTTCTGTTTCAACTCACACAGGGTGCAAAGGGCTGCCATGGTCCAGACAACAGTTATGGAGATGGCCACTTTCCCACAGCCGGCCAGGCTTTGCAGGTCTTAGAGAAAGTCCAGAGATGAGGCCTCTCCTGCACTTGGGACAAGTGAAGCATGGTTTCAGTGTCCACAGCCTTTCAGTACAGTCTCCAAGGAGTTGATACTATAGGCTAAATGTTTTTATCTGTGCCTTCCCTCCCCCATTCGTATGCTGAAATCCTAACCCTCTATGTCATGGTATTAAAAATTGGGGTATTTGGGAGGTGCTTAGATAATGAGGCAGATCGCTCATGCATGGGATCAGTACCTTTATAAAAGAGACCTCAAAGAGCTCCCTTAGCCCTTCTGCCATGTGAGGACAAAGCGACAAGAAGGCCATCTATGCACCAGGAAGCAGGTTCTCGCCAAACACAAAATTTGCCAATACCTTGACCTTGGAATTCCCAGCCTCTAGAATTGTGAGAAATAAATTTCTATTGTTTATAAGTCACCGGTCTATGGAATTTTGGTATAGTAGGTCAAACTTATTTTATGAAGCCAACATTACTCCAATACCAAAGACAGACAAAGACACTACAAGAAAAGAAAACTACAGACCAATATCCCTGATAAATATACATGCAAAAACCCTCAACAAAGTACTAACAAACTGAATTCAACTACATGTCAAAAGGATTATACACTATGACCAAGTGGGATTTATTCCTGGAGTGCAAGAATGAATCAACATATAAAAATCAACCAATATGATTCACCATATTAACAGAATGAAGGATAAAAATCATATGATCATCTCAATACATGCAGAAAAAGCATTTGAAAAATTCAACACCCTTTCATGATAAAAACTCTCAACAATCTAGGTATAGAAGAAAATTACTTCAACAGAATAAAATCCATATGTGAAAAACATCACAGCTAACATCATAGTTAATGGTAAAAAACTGAAAACGCTTCCTTGAAGATCAACAATAAGGCAAGGATGCTTATCGTCTCCACTTTATTCAACTAGAGTGCTGGAACTATATCATTACATGAATATATGTCAACTCTATCTGCCAAATATAGTACTGGAAATCCTAGACAAAGCAAATAGGTGAGAAAATAAAAGACCTAAAGATTGGAAAAGAAGATGACATAGTCTTACCTGTAGAAATCCTAAAGATTTCACAAATTGTTAGAATAAACAAATTCAGTAAAGTTACAGGACACAAAATCATCATATAAAAATTAGTTGCACTTCTAAACACTAACAGTAAACTATCCAAAAGGGAAATTAAGAAAACAATCCCACTTATAATTGCATTGAAAGGAATCAAATACTGAGGAATAAACTTAACCAAGGAGGTGAACGATTTGTATGGTCAAAACTACAAATCACTGATGAAAGAAATTAAAGAAGACATAAACAATTGGAAAGACATTCCACGTTCAATGATTGGAAGACTTAATATTGATAAAAAAATTTCCATACTACCCAAAACTATCTACAGATTCAATAGTTGACTCCATTGAATTATTATTAAAATCCTAATGACATTTTATAGAAAAAGAAAAAATGCTAAAATTCATATGGAACCACAAAAGATCCCAAATAGCCAAAGCAATCCCAAGAAAGAAGAACAAAGTTGGAGGTATCACACTTCCTAATTTCAAAATTTATCACAAAGCTATAGTAATCAAAACTGTATGGTACTGATATAAAAACAGGCAAAGAGACAAATGGCACAGAGTAGAAAGCTCAGAAAGAAAGCCAAGCATACACAGTCAACAGATCTTCCATATGGATGCCAAGAATACACCATGAGAAAATAATAATCTCTTCATTAAATGGTGTTGAGAAAACTGAATATCCAAATGAAAAAAAAATGAAATGGGACCCAACACCACACACAAAATTCAACTCAACATTAATTAAAGATTTAACGTAAGACCTGGAACTCTAAAACCCATAGAAGAAAACATAGATGGTAAGCTCCTTGACATTGGTCTTCTCAATGACTTCTTATGTATGACACCAAAAGCACAAGCAACAAAAGCAAAAGTAAACACGTAGGACTATACCAAACTAAAAAACCTTTTGCACTGCAAAAGGAACAATCAATAGAGTGAAAGGCAACCTACAGGTTGGGAGAAAATATTTGCAAACTACATATCTGATAAGAGATTAATATCCAAAATATATAAGGAGCTCATACAACTCAATAGAAAAAATAATCAAATTTTATTTTTTTTTTTATTTTTTTTTTTTAAATTTTTTTTTCAACGTTTATTTATTTTTGGGACAGAGAGAGACAGAGCATGAACGGGGGAGGGGCAGAGAGAGAGGGAGACACAGAATCGGAAACAGGCTCCAGGCTCCGAGCCATCAGCCCAGAGCCCGACGCGGGGCTCGAACTCACGGACCGCGAGATCGTGACCTGGCTGAAGTCGGACGCTTAACCGACTGCGCCACCCAGGCGCCCCAATCAAATTTTAAAAAATAGGCAAAGGACTTGAATATATATTTTTCCAAAGAAAACATATAAATGGCCAACAAATATATGAAGATATGATCAATATCACTAGCCATCAGGGAAAAGTAAATCAAAATTACAATGAGATATCACCTGACTCCTGTTATGATGATATTACTAAAAATGCAAAAGATGGGGCACCTGGCTGACTCAGTCAGTGGAGCGTGCAACTCTTGATCTCGAGGTTATACGTTCGAGCCCCATGCTGGGTGTGGTGATTACTTAAAAATAAAAAAAAAAAATCTTTAAACAAGCAAATGAACAAACAAAACCCACAAAAGATAACAAATGTTGGCAAGGAAGTGGAGATATTTGAACCCTTGCACACTGTTGGTGGCAATGTAAAGTGATGCAGTCACAATGGAAAACAGTACAGTAGTTCCTGAAAAAATTAAAAATAGAACTATCATATGACCCAGCCACCCCACTTCTGGATATATATCCCAAAGAAATAAAGTCAGCATTTTGAAGAGATATATGTATTCCCTGTTCATTGTAGCATTATTCACAATAACCAAGATACGGAAAAAACTTAAATGTCCATTGACTGATGAATGGATAGAAATTTGGTATATACATACAATGTAATATTACTCAGCCTTAAAAAAGAAGGAAATCCTGCCATATGTTACAAAATGCATATGACTTCATGTTATGTTGAATGAAATAAGGCAATAAAGGACAAATACCACATGATTTCATTTATATGTAGTATCTAAAATAGTTAAACTCAGAAACAGAAAGTAGAATGGGGGCTTCCAAGGGCTGGAGAGAGGGGGAAACAGGGTTGCTCTTCCAGAGGCATGAAGGTTGAGTTATGCAAGATGAACAATCCTAGAGATCTGCTGTACAACATTGTGCCTCTAGTCAACAATATGGTATTGTGCAGTCAAAATTTTCTTAGGAGGGTAAATCTCAGGCTAAGTATTCTTAGCACAATTTAAAAAAATGACATTATATATTAAAAAAAGACAATTTATGGTACTGTGTTACTGACCCTTGGCCCTAGCAAACCAATGAAGTATTATAAACATAAATGTTATCAAGCAACTCCATCTAATTGACATTTATAGAACACTCCACCCAACAATAACAGAATACACATTTTTTTATTGCAAACAGAACACTTACTAAGATAAACCATATTCTGAACCATAAAACCAATGACACAGGTCATACAAAGTATTTTCTCTGACCACAATAGAATTAAAGTAGAAATCAATAACAGAAAGTTATTTTTTTTCTTTTCATTTTTCCTTTTTCTTTTTTGAAACACAAATTGATTGTGTGTCAGTGCTGGCACATATCATGGAATGTGAAGTTCAGATTATTATTTTATAGATTTGAAGTTGTGACAATGTTGGAAGAATTTAGGAGATACCAAAGAAATGGTCTTCCATTTTAACCCAGATAGGTTCTGAGCAAAAGTCTCCATAAAGTGCATGCTATTCCAACCAGAAGATTTGGGATTAAATCACACAAGTATTTAAAGACATGTGCACTCAAATATGTACTATTGCCTTGTTTATAACCACAAAAAATGGAAAGAATATGAGCATCAACATCAACTATTTTTGTAACAGAAGAAAAGTGAAGATGAGAAGGAAAATGCATCAAAATAAATGTTAGGATGTTGAGTAGTTACCAGTGCTATAGTTTATGTTCTTCAGTGACTTACCTTGTATTCCAGAAAATTCTGCATTAACCAAAAACAACTACAGAAGGTGAATGTTATCCAAAACCATCACTTTTTAGAGGAAGTATAAAGTTGAGAAAACATTGAATAATCCCATTAAGCCATACAATAGTAAGAAAATCACTATCATTTTACACTGAGATAGGGATTCCAACTTACAAAGTGACTTCTTGTATCTTACCTCATCAAAGTTCCGATACATCCGTAAACAAGATGTGGATTTGTTTCCAGAGGAAGAAATCAAGGCACAGAAACATTAAGAAAATATAAAAGTTGGAGCTAGGAACCAGTTCTTTGCATGACTAAACTATTAGATGACTCAATAATATTTTCTTTGATCTACTGAATACAATAATACTTTCTTTGATCTTGGAACTAAAAGTTTTATATATGAAAGTAGATGAATTTCTTAACACATTTTATCCTACTAGTAAAAATTTGTCAAAAGAAAAAATTCTTCCAAATTACATCTGGAAAAGCATGATCTATGTTGCTTACCATGGTCCTAAAGTAAATGAGTTACAAAGCTCACAACAAAAATCACAATGTCTGCTTAGAATGCAGGACAAATGGCCCACTAATTTTCTCTCCCATGCACCCACCCGAATTTCTCTTCCATTATTAGAATCCTTGGATCCCATTACAATGCAGTCAATGTAATGAATGCAAAAATAAATACATAAAATAAAACAAAATAATATGGAATTCTGAGATTTTAAATATTTTTATCTGTATTGAGAAAATAATAAATGAGCCTATACTTCTCAGGGGAAAAATAAAGAACCAGTACAGAAAAAGAGTTTTTTCAGACAGGCCCATGCTGTCTCATAGGCTTACTCTCACATGATATCATGACTGTTACCTCATCATCAGAATGCTCTCTCTCTCTCTCTCTCTCTCTCTCTCTCTCTCTCTATATATATATATATATATAGTGCACTTGTCTAGGTCCACCTTTAGCTTTTTTAGTTTAGTGTCCATAAGATGCAACGCATACAAATAACTTTCATGGTGTTCCCTGACTGTAAGGTTTTGTGCCACATGTTGTACAAAGGAGGTGCCAGTGTCCTAAAGGAAATATAAATTTTGCTTTATGACAATGCGAGTAAATTTGCCCTGATCAAATTTCCACTTTTACCACATTTTCTTCCACGGCTATGTTTTCCCACACAAACATGATCAGCATAATGCAGTTTATTGAACCATAAAAATGTGGTATCTTAGAGGAAGTTTTGTTTTCATACCCAAGTAATAGGATGATATTTCTATCACAGGGGATAAAAATTCACCATGTATCCTTTCTCAGGTTAGGGGATAACAATTCCCAGTGTATCCTTTCTCAGATAGGTTGGTTATACAGTTCTGTTTATTTAATACACAATGGTCATTTTCCTGAAAACAAAACAAAACAAAACACAGCAACCTATCAACCATTTGACTGTATATCAAAAAGAAGCAATTATGTGCTCACTAGTAATTGGTGTCTAAATTCGCACATTAAGATGAATTTAAATGTAAAGCTATGTCGCTCAATGTCTAATACGTTACTTTGGATTGTGCAAGTTCTTTTTTTCCCCCCTTCGGTTCCTTCAATTGGCAACAATTAATTTGTAGTGTGTATGTGTTTTTAGCATCTGTGAAGTTCTCCTGTGGGTTACTCCATTGAGAGTAAGGCTTTACAAGCCCAAATGTGAATGAAGTGAAGCAGTTGTTAAGAGGAGATGGAAAACATTATGTCCTTAATTATGTTCCCACACCTGCATTTATGAATTCCATTTTTGGAGACAGAGGGAGATGTGAAGGCAATTAAAGAAGTTGCTGTATGGGCCCTATTGGCGATGAGTCATTACAGAGTTCACGGGGGCATTACAGCACTTGAAGGAAATCCAAGTGCCGAGAGAGAGACAGGGAGAGAGAGAGAGAGAGAGAGAGACAGGGAGAGAGAGAGAGAGAGAGAGAGAGAGGGAGAGAGAGAAGCACCAAGTATTTAATGACTGGTTGTGGAGGTTAGAGTTAAAATAAAATCATGACATTAAGTTAATAAAATCCACATTAATATTGCTGCTGATGGGCACATTCCTATGTTTGAAAAGCTATTTATGTAAAGAAATGAATACAATTTCATTATTTTTAAAATAGTAATTTTGGTTTCTGCTAAGTGCATTATGAAAGGGTATAAAGCCTATTAGAGGCTATATTTCATGAGTGAGCTTGTTTTATTAGCCTTCAGATTTTCCAGCACTTCTTTTAGTTCAGGAAACAATTATTCATGTAATACATGTTTTTTGAAGGCCTACTGTGTGCTCTAGCCAGTCTGGTGCTGCTGGCTGTTTGACGCTTTCTCCTAGGCAGATAATTTCTTCTTTTAGGCACTTTCTTCACTGTGCAAATAACTGAGAAACCAATCTGCCTCTGACTCCTGGCTCCTATTATGTGCTCCTAGAGCAGATGCCAGCTTGCTGTGTAACGCTGTTTGCATAAAGGCTGTTTAACACTAGGCCTGCTAAGTCCCTAGGGCACCGGTCCATACGGCAATGAATGAGTTTCAGGCAAAATAGAAAAAGTGTTGTGATTCTTTTGTGAAAGAAAGAGCTGTTCTCTCAGTACTCAATAAAAACTTTTTTGGTAGCGCTTACCAAAACAAGACCCGGATGGGAGCAGTGGAAGAGACCACCAACAGTGTCTCCCCCAGCCCCTCATCCACATTAGACGAAGACACTCACGAATGTGGATATTCTGGACACAGATCCGTCCCATAAAAATGCATGGTATGTAAAGGTTCTACGTTCCATATCTTAAATCCTATATCATCGTATAGGACATTTAAATTGTTTTCCTTTCATTACAAAAAATGAGTGATAGGAAATACCACAAGACAGATGGTTAAGTCCCATTTTTGATATCATTAAAAGAAAATTGCATGTATTTTGCTCAGCACAAGATGAGAGGTCATTTAGTGAAAAGCACATTTACTAAATAAACATTTTCTGCAGAAGTGCTTCGGCATAAATATTATCATTGTGATTGAATTTCCCTGCTATTTATGGTGCTTGTATTTTTAAAAACCAACCAGCTCACCTTGGTATCTAGGTGGCTTTTACTATTGTTATAATTGCTAAAATGCTTAAGATAACAGTTTTACTGGTACCAATTATGGGCCACAAATTTCTTCTTATGCTTGACTCTTGCAAGGGTCTTAAGAAATCATGCTTCATGCTTCTTTTCAGTGACCATCATTCCCAAATTTGCATGAACTGATATATGCGCTTATTTCTGAAACTTAATTAAAATGCATGGCTTCTTTGGTTTTATGTTTAGGGAAAGCTGAAAAGCTTTCCAGTAATTTATAACATTTTAGATCATTGTAAATTGAACAATTCATTTCAGACTTATTAGTTGAGAATTTCTCTCGGATTTTATGGTTCTACCACACTCTATGTTGGCTACATTGGCATCTATGTTGCCCCCAGGCAGAAGATAATCAGCCATGCACATTCTGTGTTTGTATTTTTGTTTTTGTTTCTAGAACTTACTTCATAGGATTGTAATAAGAATCAAGTAAAATAATCCATATCTAATGCTTAGCAAAGTGCATGACACATTGTGAACTCTCAATAAATGCTAGTTTAATACACACACGCACCCACACACACACACACACACACACACGCACGTGCACACAGAATATGGTAATGCTATTTGGGCTTCAGATAGACAAGGCCTTCCCAAAGGGATTTTAGGAGGCTGTGAATTGTTTACTAGGCAAAGCACACTGATGTTAGTTCTTTACTCTTCAGTTCTTCCTGACTCATCAATCAAATATTTGACTCACTACAATGTGTACAGAACTCTTCTGGGTGCTTAGAAAGATGCAAAGTGGTATAAAATAGTTCATTTCTTTCAAGAAGTTACAACCTAGCCACAGAGATACCACTCCACTCAAGAAAAAGTAATTATCTTTAGACCAATTGCAATCACTTTTTTCTTCTTAAGTCCTCAATTATCATAATGGCCCTTTGTTCAATCATCACCAAAGACTTTAATCCAAGCTCCCCAATTCTGAAAACTTTCATCCATTGATTCCGATTTCAAAAACTGTAAAGTATTTTCCCCTCTTAAATAGCACTCAAATTCTAGAACTCCATAGTTCCTGATCATGGAGGATATAGTGGACTGGAACATGGGAAATCTTGAATTAATTGTCTCTAGAATTCCTATCCAGTCCTGTGATCATGAGTAACATATTTCACTTTTCTGAACTTCAGTCCTTATGTTTAAAACCAGGAGGGCGGGGAGCCTACGTGGCTCAGTCGGTTAAGCGGCTGACTTCAGTTCGGGTCATGATCTCGCGGTTCGTGGGTTTGAGCCACATGTCGAGCTCTGTGCTGGACAGCTCAGAGGCTGGAACCTGTTTCAGATTCTGTGTCTCCCTCTCTCTCTGCCCTTCCCCTGTTCACAGTCTGTCTCTCTCTGTGTCTCTCAAAAAATGAATAAAAACATTTAAAAAATTAAAAAAAAAAATCACACCACTCTCTGGGAGCTGTAGTAGATCAGGCAGCTTTCCTGCTCGGGATGGAATGATGCTCCTGGAGAAATTTGTCTTCGTTTTAATAATATGGTCCCAATGTTCTTGATTCCTTAGAATACATGCCTTAAAACTATCCTTCTAAGCTGGGGTACCACTAAGCTGGGGCACCCGGGTGGCTCAGTCGGTTAATGGCCAACTTCGGCTCAGATCGATCACAATCTCACAAGTTGTGAGTTCGAGCCCCACGTTGAGCTCTGTGCTGACAGCTTGGAGCCTGGAGCCTGCTTCGGATTCTGTGTCTCCCTCCCTCTCTGCCCCTCCCCTGCTCGCACTCTGTCTCTCTCTCTCTCAAAAGAAATAAAAAATTAAAAAAAAAAAAACTATCCTTCTAAACTAAATATAATCTAAACATAATCATAATTTCACTTGGAATGTGCTGGGCTAAGTTACCAAAATCATGAGTTATTTTTAAAATTGAAGCAGATAGTGGGTAGAATGATTCAATAGTTCACCATTAGAGACTTTCCATAAGTTTGGGAACATTGACATATATATAAGTATGCCCTATATATGCTGAAGTGAAAACATGAGTGCATCATGCTTTAAAGCTTTCTATACATTTAGTGTAGAGAAAATATTAGAAGCTATTGTCCTAAGGAATATAAATATAGGGAGAATTAGCAGTCTTTAAAGGTCTTGATGAAAGGCTAATAAACTTTCATCTTCCACTGTGTTAGATTAATTTAATGCACAGATAGTTATCCATTGTCATCCCAAGAAAAACAGCCATTTACTTTTGTCCGTGCATACGTAACATCTAGAACAAAGTCAGTTACCTTTTTAAATCAATTTTCACTACAGTGGCTGCCTTTGGATCTAAATACATTTTAAGAAATGAGAAGATAACTGTAAAATAGAAACTACCCCTTTTACTATTTCAGTCTTTTCTTTTCAGGAACTCTGGCCCCAGGCAAGAATCCAGTAATCCTATGAAGATATGGAGGGAGTGGAGACTCACTGTGAAGAGATGCAATTTGTTTTCTTGCTGAGAAGCTCTTTCTACAGGTGATCTGATTTTTTTTCAAAACAATAGAAAACAATGACAAAAAATCCCAAAGCATCGCTTCACTTCTGCAAGCCACTGGGGGGACATGCATATAGGTCCAGCCCCAGTGGCTAGCGTGGGGAGGGTGACCATAAAGCACAGCAGGTCCTCCAGGGCAGGTCTCCTGTGAGAATTACAAGACAGTATTCTCAAACACAGTAGTGCCCTTCCCACAACCTCTAGAATGGGATTCTATCAGTGGCATCCACCGTGATTAAGACCATGTAGGGATAACGGGGGTACTTGTACCCTGATCCTCAGAGCCTGCTTCTGGTCCTTGATTTTACATCTGGCTTGCCACTTACCAGCAAGTTTCAGCATCTCACATTTCCCTGGGGAACCGAATTATTCACTCTTATTTCCAGGTCTAGTGCAATAGTGGCTGAAGGGCTCTACAGCTGTCGGCCAACTCATTCCCTCCATACCTGTGAACTTCAGCTAGGCAAGCCAGTCACTCATGGAATGCCTGGACTCCCTTGCATTTAAGGCTTAGCCATGTCTTCTGTCGATATAGCATTAGTGTTCATTATCTACTTGGGCTCCCCTCTGACCTTGGAATAATCAGTGTTGAGCCTTTGGATGAGAAGTAGATTCAGGCCTATGACTATCCTGCCTCCTTAGCCACAAGCATCGCGCACGAGTTCAGGGGCTTGCCTGCCTTTAATTTCTGAGTTCAAAGCTGGTACATGCAGACTAAAAGGACTCATATAAGGAATCCCTTATGTGAAAAAAGGTAGAAAGGTAAAGATATGGAAGTACAAATGATAAAGCAAGAAGACTAGCACTTAGTTAATAGTAACAATGATAATAATAGTAAGAGCAACGTTAAACTAATAAAATAAAGAATGGCTATCCCTCAGGCACTGTGTTTAATGCCAAACACGTTAAAGTATTTAGCCTCAGGACAATCCTACGAGGAGAGATGTTATCCACATTTAAAGGTGGTTGTGTCTTTGAGATGGTGAGGTTAGGTAGGTAGGATTCAACAGGCGCAGGTTTTTGAAGTCTTCAGGTTAGAACTGAAAGAAAAACTTAACAGATGAGTTATGTCTGGCAACTGGCTAATGTCCAAGAGCAATCAGCAAATTAGTAAATCTTTCCCATGTCAACCAACCTAATGTGTGTTCACAGGGGAATGGTTTACACATTTCCTTGATGATGTCTTTATCAGAGCCAAGTGCTATACTGAAACAGTCCTTAAATTCCACAGAATTGATGAACAACTGCCAGTTCTGCACAATTGTGTGACTCCTGGAGGACAGTGACTATGAATTGTTTACACTTATGTCTCTCATGGTGCTTTAAATTGATGCTCATCCAGGGTAAGTTCAGGCAGATTGTTGGAGCACCCTGTCAAGGGGATCAGCACACCTCATAAGAGATCCCGAACTATCCATTAACATCAGGGCTGAGAAAATGACGACCACTCAACTCTCAAATCTGGAAGGTTGGGGTATCTGTGACACAACGTAATAAAATTACTCTTTCATGATTTGGTGGACTGGATTTCTTTTCACAATTTGGAGAGCTGAACTTCTGCCAAGAAAGATATATTTTGTAGATGTGTTAGAATAGAAAGCCAAATATGAGTTTTTACGAAGATGACAACTTATTGGAAATGATAGAGATTGTCTTTCACATCATCAGGGCTCCTGTGACTTCTGGCTTCTGAAGAAGGCCAAGGGGGAGCACCATTAGGAGACCAGAGGAAGGAGAAGTGAGAGGGTGGGGTATTTTTTCATTTGCTCTCTCCATGAATGATTACCTTGGGCTGCCTGTATCCCTGAATTGGAGGTCTTTGTCCTTTCAGTTTCAGACAACTGGCTCCTCTGTTTCATTCCTTCAGAGCTAGGAATGGTAACAGTCACTTCCAAGTTCCTACATTTTCCCTTCTGGCAGTCTACATTTAGATTCTTGAAAACAACCCGCTCTTGGGGCGCCTGGGTGGCTCTCTCGGTTGAGCATCCCACTTCAGCTCAGGTCATGATCTCCCGCTTAGTGAGTTCGAGCCCCATATCAGGTTTTCTGCTGTCAGCCTGTCAACGCAAAGCCCACTTCAGATCATCCGTCACCCTCCCTCTGCCCCCCCACCCACTCATTCTCTCCCCCCCTCAAAAATAAAAAATAAACATTAAAAAAAAAGAAAAAGAAAACACCCCACTGTAAAGAAACACTTGCTGAATTACCCGTTTTGAATGCATGATTTGTTTTCTCTTGGAATACTGACTGACAGAAACGTCACTTCCCCCTACTCACCACCTCCCCACCCCTGCCACCAGACATATAACAGCCCTAGATTTATTACGTGCCTGCCTTCTCCACCATCCTTTTTTTATAAGAGTGGGGTTTTTTTAATTTTTTAAATATTTATTTATTTTTGAGAGAGAGAGTGAGACAGAGCATGAGTGGAGGAGGGGCAGAGGGAGAGGGAGACACAGAATCCGAAAGAGGCTCCAGGCTCCGAGCTGTCAGCACAGAATCTGATGCAGCGCCCGAACCTATGAACTGCAAGATCATGACCTGAGCTGACGTCGGACCCCCAACCAGCCACCCAGGAGCCCCCAGAAGAGTTTTTTTTTTAAATTCTCCGGTTAAATTTACTAATCTTTACCTTTCTGCCTTTAACTTTCTCCTACCTTCCAAAAGGCTATGGTCACCTCTCTTTTTACCCAGTGCTTACTGTTAGCATTGAGTCCCATATTGCTCTTGCTGTAATCACAGTTGAGTTTGCTGAATATAAAAAGTCAATACAGCCAAAGGAATTACAAAGACTCAAAATTCCCTGTGAACATAAACTGCAAATGGCATCAGTGGCTTTTGCTAGTTGCAAGTGGCCTTGATGACACAAGTAGTGCTGTATGCAAATGACTGCTAATGTGAAAGTGGCTTTGTCACTTGAGGCTAATGTGTTTTAGGTGAAAAACATGTCTTGTGGTACAGAAATTTTTGATAATTCTTATCTCTTACACTTGCTTGGAATCTCTTAACTGACCCTGGAGTAGTCATGGCAATAGCTTTTGTCTCTACATAATATAAAAACAAACTTTCGAAGTTAAAGAGAACTATTCATCTCTTGATTCATTTGTCAAACGCGTATTCCGTGCCTACTGCATAGCAGGCATTATGTTTGGTTTGTAGATTTCAAAAATGAATAGGACACAATCTCTGCCTTGGAGAAACTCACAGCCAGCAGCTGTGGCAAAAACATAAGCAGAAAAGGGAACACAATGTGATGAAAGCAGTAATAGAGAAACAAAGTATTATAGGAACACAAAGGAAGAGCAATCCCCATACACTGGTGGTTATAGAAGACTGTCCAGAGTAGACAAGTTCTAAACTAAATCAATCAGAGGGACATGTACAACTGCTTCTGGGCATGTCCTCCTGAATGTCCTGTAGAAACTTCAAACTCATCAAGGGAACACATCATCTAAAGGAAACACATCATCATGTATCTTAAATATGCTCTTCTGTATTTCTATTTTCAGGTGTCATTAAAACATCTAAGATATAAACCAGGGCATCAGTCATAGCCAATCAGCTAATTACAAATGGCTTCCAATTTGTGGCGCTTGGGTGACCCAGTTGGTTAAACCTCTGACTCTTGATTTCGGCTCAGGTCACGATCTCATGATTTGTGAGATTGAGCCCCATGTGGGGCTCTACGCTGACAATGCAGAGATGGCTGGAGATTGTCTCCTTCTTCCTCTCTCTCTTCCCCTCCTCCACTCATTCTCTCTCTCTCTCTCTCTCTCACACACACACACACACACACACACACACACTAAATAAATAAAACAAATGGCTGGCTGCCAATTTAACTCCTTCAAAGGAATGGAAAGAGAGAACTGACACAAGAGTCAGAATTGATAACAATGTTGAGAGCTCAACTGTGGTTGGAGATTAGGATCGGCTAACCTTCATGTTTACAGAGGCTCTTCCAATAGTATACAAAACTTTACCAGAAAAAAGAAAAAAAGCTAGTCACTGGATCATTTAACTCTTCAGAGACAACTAAAGGGATTTTTATAGTAGACTTTCTGGAGTTTCATTTTCAACCCAGTGCCCTTGGAAATTTAGATATCCTCACATGAAGTGAGGGTGGGGAATGTAATTACTTCAGACACTCTAAAGAATTACTGCTTTTCCTGAAAGATGTTACATATGGAGTAGGTTTCATATATGAATATTTTTAAGCCAAAAAGAAGTTGAGACTCATTGAGCAAGACCAAAAGAATAAGAGGAAATAGAATGTCTCTGGATACCTATCACTGGTCATGATACTAGCCTGCTCCTGAAGAGAGAGATTATTTGTCTTTAATTTCTAGTTTCATCATAAAGCCTTTCTTAAGATTTGACTAAACATAGGATATAATGTAATTTCATTTGAAATACAATCAAGACCTAAGTTTCACTGAAATGCCTACAAAACATTAAGGGAGCCTATTTGGAAGTGATAACAACTTTTTAAAAAATCAATCCATTGGGGCGCCTGGGTGGCGCAGTCGGTTAAGTGTCCGACTTCAGCCAGGTCACAATCTCGCGGTCCGTGAGTTCGAGCCCCGCGTCGGGCTCTGGGCTGATGGCTCAGAGCCTGGAGCCTGTTTCCGATTCTGTGTCTCCCTCTCTCTCTGCCCCTCCCCCGTTCATGCTCTGTCTCTCTCTGTCCCAAAAATAAATAAACGTTGAAAAAAATAATCAATCCATCAAAAACATGTTATCAGTAATGGGAAGGTAATGCAATTTAAAAACAACATTAGGGTAAGATAAATGAAATTCACATATTACTTAAGATACAGCATAGAATTTTGACGTGTTATGCGAAAACTGAATAATACTTCTGCTCTTCAATTTGTATTCATTTTACAAAGTAACTAATCTTAAATGTGAATATTCTAAAATTGCTTATGCTAAATAAAATGGATTCTGTGTGGGGCACCTGGGTAGCTCAGTCCGTTGAGCGACCGACTTTGGCTCAGGTCATGATCTCACGGTTTGAGTTCGAGCCCCTCGTCGGGCTCTGTGCTGACACTTCGGAGCCTGTAGCCTGCTTCTGCTTCTGTGTCTCCCTCTCTCTGACCCTCCCCCACTCATTCTCTGTCTCTCTCTGTCTCAGAAATAAACATTAAAAAAATTTTTTTAATGGATTCTGTGCTTCTTTCACATCAGCAGCAAGTGCTTAGTAATTATGGCTATTACTGGGATGTTATACTGCATCAATCCAGGCATTGAACTCTGATGACGTCGTTTTGGGCTTAAAGCTTGGGTGGAATTTAGTGAAGAGTCTCATATTCCCAAGAGGAGATGCTCTTTGCCTTCTATGTTTCCATCATCCCAGGAAAATGCCACGTAACTGGGAAACTGTGAGTAGATCATGACCTTATTTATTTTAGTTTAATATATAGTAATGTCTTATATATGTAATAATTTTTCTCTAAGACCATTGAAGAACTTACTAAAATTAATCAGTCTCAAGCACGCCCATGTCCTAGTGCAGAAGAAGGACGAATCTCATATTAAATCTTTAGCTGGGAAACTTTGAAGCATAAAAATAAAGAATTATCCAAGATCTATTTCTGTCTCTTATCTCTGTTTCTCCCTCTCTCTCGCTCTCTCTCTCTCTCTCTCACACACACACACACACACAGTAGAATATCTACAGAAAATTATTTTACTTGAGGCTCAAATTGACACATTGCTTTCTTGTCCCTCTCTTATACCTCAAAAAAGAAACCCCACTATTTCTCTTTTTTTGGGGGGTGGGCTACTTATGTTCCATTTCCTTATAGATTTATAAGACTGTTTCTTTAAAGTTTAGCAACATAAGGCAAAACACTTTTGGATAAGAACAACTTTACACCACTAAAACAGCCTTTTATGTAGTGCCACCACCAGAAAATCATAATTATAGGAAGAGTATTAATTGTTCTCTAAGAAGATGGGAAAGTACAAATGTCATTCCCTTTGGAGACAGCTATTCCCAAACTTACTTCAAATAGTGGGTTTTTATCAAAGATGGAAGACAAAACTGAAGAGGAATCTGAATCCTAAGATATAACCTCAGCCCATGTAATCCAGCCACTGGGGTCCACCGGCAGGTCAGCACTAAAGTCTAATGAAAAAGGGACTTCACAGTGCCTAACAATTCTGATGTCTGGGGCACTTACGTGAACCCCCTTTTTTTTCATTTTGTTCTTACTGGGATGAACAATATACAGTATTTGATGCTATTAAGTTTATCAGGAAACATTTACTCATGATGCTTTTGAAGACTCCAAAATAATAGCCACTTCTTTGAATTTTGGCACCCAAGTCCCAATTTCCAATGCTTCTTGAAATCTTCTAATGCTGTATAGGGATGGATCCCACTTTCAAGCATTCAAGGGGGGATTCTGTTAAGATGTTCTCGTAATGGTATCAGAAGACAACATGATAGATACACGTAAAAACCCTACAACATTTTAATATAGGCATTCCAATGAACTAAAATAAATGAAAATTTGGAAATTTTCCTATTCTGTTTCCTATTCCTATTTTCTATTGTATGCCACATCAATCATTAATAGCTAGCTCCCCAACTAGTAAAGTTAGTACACCCCCTGATCTAGCTAAATGGGAAGCAAAGCCAATGTTTTTGGGACAACTTGAATTCCATCAGGTTTTCTCTCAGTAAAGAAAACCCATGCTGAGTGATTTCATTGCTCACTAGAAAAAAAAAAGACAGCATCCCATGCTATTCATCTTAAAGCCCAAAGCAAGAAGCCCAGTTATTCTCAGTCCTCAAATCAAATAGCTTTATTTCATGTTTGTACATCTGACCTATCATAGGAGCAACCTCTGTAATGAAATGCTGTTAGCGATTAAAAAGTCATATTTATTGTTTTCAAAGAGGAGAAGTAGTAACTTTGCAGTAGAGAAATCTGTCAATGGACAAAGGGCCATCATATAGCGAGTCTCTGAGGAAGACACACATTACTTATGTGGCATTCCTGCCCCAAATATGTAACCTGAATCCACTCATGGGGAAATATCAGACAAATACAAATTGAGGGACAGTCTACCAAATCAATGGCATATGGTATGAAAAAACCAATGTCATGGAAGACAAAGACACAAAAACTAAATGTAGTGTATTCACCCCAAGACTGGATGCTGAACTGAAATGAAACAAAATGAGACGAAAACACCAAAGAACCTATGGCATTGAAGTGGAAAATTTTGAACAAGGTCTATGGATTAAATAATTACATCAATGTTAAGCTTCCTGTTTTTGATCAATGTACTATGGTTATATAAGTGTATATCCTTGGGTGACTAGGTGGCTCAGTCAGTTGAGCCTCTGACTCTTGATTTCAGTTCAGGTCATGTCCCCAAGGTCATGGGATCAAGCCCCATGTGTTCTCTCTCTCCCTCTCTCTCTCTCTCTCTCTCCCTTTGCCCCTCCCCCCCACTCATGTTCTCTCTCTCTCTCTCTCTAAAATCAATTTTTTTTTAATTAAAAAAAATAAGTGAATGTCCTGGATCTTAGGGAATATACCTTAAAATATTTAAGACCAAAGGAGCATGACCTGAAACTTATTCTCGAATGGCTGAGGAAAGAGGGGTGCCTGGGTGACTTCGTCGTTTAAGTGTCCTACTCTTTATCTCACAGTTGTGGGATCAGGCCACTCACAGGGTTCTGGGTTGACAGTGCAGGGCCTGCTAAGGATTCTCTCTCTCTCCCTCTCTCTCTGCCCCTCCCCCACTTGCACGTGTGTGTGTGTGTGTGTGTGTGTGTGTGTGCGCGCGTGCACGCGTGTGTGTGCACTCTCTCTCTCAAAATAAATAAATAAAATTTTAAAAATGGCTTAGAAAAGAAACACATGTTCACACACACACGCATGGGAAGAAGGAAGGCAGAGATGGAGATACGGCAAATGTGCCAAAATGTTAACAACTGGTGAATCTGAGAAAAAAGTACGAAGGCCTTCTTCATACTGTTCTTTCAACTTTTCTGCACATTTCAAATTCTTTCAAAATAAGAAAGTTTTTAAAAAGTTATATAGCTTACGTGTGAAGTGGTGTTATTAATGCTCGAAAGTTTTGTTAGCTCATTTGCATTTCTTATGATGCATACGGCCCTGAGGTAGATGGCGTCAGATGAAAACAACTTTTTGGCCCAGCCAGTGATTATTTTGGTGAAGGTGTGATAGTTTCTTGCGTGTTTTCTATCGTCCAACACAACAACACTGTGTATAGGAAGGCTGTGTATACAACAACAGCACTGTGTATACACCACAATGGAACAGTGTTAGGTCTTAATTATTTTCACAGGAAAAAACCACTCTTATTCTGATTATATCCTAAGTAAATGGCTGGCAGCTATTAGCAGCTGAAAAACATCTTTTTATATAGGCTCAAACAAAAGCATTAACAACTCGACATTCACCTCTACATCCACTGTAGTCACTGTCTCAGAGATGCCAAAACAAATATGGGACCCACGGATCACTGAAGTCAAGCACTGGCCTCTACTTTCTGGGCTGTGGGGAAGCAAGGGACAGAGCGGGAGGCCATGAGACTCTCCAAGCTTTCTCAGGCTGACTCAGCATCGGTCTCAGCCATAGGTACACAGACCGTTTAAGAGAAGGAGTAGAACAGTATTTTTTTTTTCCAGTTTGCATTTATTGAGTACTGGTCCATACCAGATACTGTGCTGAAAGCTTTTTGTTCATTAATTTAAAAAAATTTTTTTTTATTATGAAATCTATTGTCAAATTGGTTTCCATACAACACCCAGTGCTCATCCCAACAGGTGCCCTCCTCAATACCCATCACCCACCCACCCCGCCCTCCCACTCCCCATCAACCCTCAGTTTGTTCTCAGTTCTTAGGAGTCTCTTATGTTTTGGCTCCCTCCCTCTCTAATAGAACAGTATTTTTGCACGTCAGTATCTTTGGCTAAATCTAATGTTCATTCTTTTGGTTTCCTTTTAAGGAAGGTAAGAAGCCCAAAGTAATATAACACTGTATGTCAATTATATTTCAATAATAAAACAAAGTGAAAAAGAAATGAGAGTCTCTTAGTTGCTGGGTAGAAGTGAACCATGTCTAAAAGTAGAAGTATATATTTCTAGAATAATCAAAAGTATCATGCCTATGGTAATTTATGGCTGCACAGATAACAGGACAGTCTGGAACACAGATGATGCAAAATTAAAAACATTCAGTGTGGCCTGGCTGTGGCTGCCACCAAACAGTAGGGTCTGATCATAAAGGGCCCACTATGGATTATCTGGGTAAATTTGTTCGACTTCCTCATCTCCCCCTTATTCTGAATTGTTTCTTGCACCAGGATAACTGTTGAAGATGAGGAAACCCTACAGACAGAGGCAGACTATCAACTAAAAATAATGCCACTGTGGGGCACCTGGGTGGCTCAGTCGGTTAAGCGTCTGACTTCGGCTCAGGTCATGATCTCACGGTCCATGAGTTCGAGCCCCGCATCGGGCTCTGTGCTGACAGCTCAGAGCCTGGAGCCTGTTTCGGATTCTGTGTCTACCTCTCTCTCTGACCCTCCCCCGTTCATGCTCTGTCTCTCTCTGTCTCAAAAATAAATAAACGTTAAAAAAAATTAAAAAAAACAATAATGCCACTGTATGTTTGTGCTACTTTAGTCTAAAACGTTCAACATAAGAGTAAATTTACTGCCTTTAACTGTCAGAGGACAATACAGTCTTTCATAAAGTTAAAATTAAGTTTACCCTCAAAGAAAAACCCTTGACCATGAGAGCTGAACTGTTTCCAGTGCCTTAGTTACACCCTCCTAAGGAGCCGTCCATATAGGATGAGTTAGTATATCTTTCAGCCAGTGGAGTACCAGTAGATATCATCACGCCGAGATGCATAATGTCCTAATGGATTAAGAGCTTTGGAGGAGGACAATCTCAGCTCCAGAACTCTCTGTTCTAGTTACAGGCTGTGTAAGCTTTGAGGAAGTTTACTTGATCCCTCTTTCTCAGTTTTTCCATCTATAAAATGGGTGCGAAAAAAATAAAATGGGTATAAAAATAGCACATACACAATAATAGGACTATTGAGAGGTTTAAGTGAATCAACTGTTATAATATCATTAGTACCAAGTGTCGTATTTAGTTATTGTTAAATAAATGTTGGCTGATTTTTCTACACACAGGGATGTAAGTGGGTCTATCAGGGCAATCCCATAATCTATACAACATAGATTCTCTGGACCAGAGTTACCATTGAAATAGGACAAAAGAAACAAAAGACAGAAAGGAAGATTTTAACTCCACTGGCTCTTTTATCTATTTGTTTATGTCGATTTTCATAAGGTCTGAGCTCTCTTCCGCTTATTCATACATTTAGGCATATGAAATCTGGAAATGGTTTTAATATAAGTCAACCGGTTTATGATTCATATCGCTCTGCCTCCCCTTTCTGCATCCCACTCCCGGTTCCAGGACAAAAGAGAAGCTGGGATGAGGTGGTGCCTCGGCAGCCTGCCTCCCCTCCCCGGGGAAGCGGGAGCAAGACAAATAGAGTTGTGTTGTTTGTCTCAAGATAGCATCAACACAGCCTGCAGCGGCACTGTCAGCACCAGCCCTGCGATGCCAGGGAATCGTTGGGAGTGCCACTGTGCTGGTGCCAATCTGCTGCCTGGGCTCCTTCAAAAGCCACGTCAAAGTATCTGCCAGTTTCTAAACTTCTTCCCCAGGCTCATGAGAGAGATACTGGGGCCTCTGCACAGGATATGATATGTGGTTCCTCACATTCCTCTCTCGGCCTCCCCAGCTGCAGACCTGGGCGAGCCCCTCATATTCTCTGTGCCCATAGGTCTCTTCAGCCGCCTTACAAGGGCATGCAAAATACTTGAAATGTACGATCATTTTTAAGAAACATCCAATGGATTATCTAATTTGTTTATTTAACCTATTCTGGAGAATCTGATTCCCGTAAATATTTCAAAATTTAATTAAAAAATACTCTTCCAAGGATTCAAATGCACGCAATTAATTTGGGAGTTGTAGAGAACGACATTCCTGAAGTGATCTGGGGAAAAAAGGAAGAGAACGAGGCCAGTGAACAGTTGTGAAGTCAACACGGTGCGCAACTAAAGCTGAATCACAAGGGGAAAGCCACACATGATGGCTTGCATTTTATATGTCACTTGCCTAGGCTATGGTATCTGGTTGTTTGTTCAAACGCTAGTCTAGTTGTTGCCGTGTAGGTGCTTTTTAGATGTGATCATCATCATCATTTACAAACACGAGATTTTCAGCAGGCAGATTACCCTTGGTAATGGATAGGGACTTCACCCAATCAGCTGAAAGCCTTGTTTAAAGTTTATTTCTTTTTATTTTGAGAGAGACAGAGTCAGCACGAGTAGGGGAGGGGCAGAGAGAGAGGGAGACAGAGAATCCCAATCAGCTTCCGCACGAAGCCCTGCACAGGGCTTGCACTTGGGAAACTGTGAGATCGTGACCTCAGCCAAAACCAAGAGTCGGACGCTTAGCCGACTGAGCCACCCAAGCGCCGCGATCAGTGGAAAACCTTGAAAACAAAGACTAAGGTTTCCTGAAGAAGATAGAGTTCTGCCTCGAGACTGCAACATAGAAACCCTGCCTGAGTTTCTAGCCTGTTGGCCTGCCCTGCGGATTTCAGACTCCAGACTGAAACATCAACTCCCCTGAATGTCCAGCCTGCCTTGTAAATTACATACCTGCCAGCCCCTACATGAGCCAATTCTTTTTTTTAAAAAAATCTCAATCTCTCTTTCTCTCAAAATGTACCATACAAGGGCTAAAAATGATGTGTCAGTGATACAGCTACTCCCTCCAATCATTGATTGAGTGGTAAAGTCCTGGCACCCCTAGCCTGTTGCATACACAGCAGAACATCCTTTTTCTACCGTACATATATACTTTTTTAGTTTTATCAAAATACACCTGACCTAACACATCGTGTAAGCATAACGTAGACATTGCGATGATTTAATACGCATATATATTTTGAAATATTTACAATACAATCCATTAACACCTCCTTTATCTCATAGAATTACTATTTCGTCGTAGTTGTTATGATGAGAACATGAAGGCTCTACTCTCCTGACAACTTTGAACTATATGTGACAGCTCTGGAAAAAGCATGAAAAATCTTCAGGCACAGAAATAAAGATATTGATGACTGGAAGTGGGCTGGAGCTCACCCAAGTGGTGGGGTCCAAAGGGTATGAAAGAAGCATTAACTTACCTGCTCAGTCCACCCTTGTACTAGCTCGTTCAAACTGATAGCTTATCCCAAGTTCTAAAACTAAAACAAAAACATAAAAAGTATCCAGAAGATTTAGTGCGTTAAACTCCAGGCCATGTTGTTGCAGTTGGTCCCTCCCCACTATCTCTCCTCTATTCTTACCCTCAAGCCTGAAGGGTCGGTGCCCCTACCCAACATGCTCTTGTCAGGTCATGGTTGCTTCAATTACCCATTTGGAGTGTTTACCAAATATGGAAGCAGCAAGAATCTCCTGAGTTCCAGGCATACTTCACCCGGAAACTTTTATTAGAGGAAACCCTATGTCTTAGAATCAGGGTCCTTTCTCTGTTTGCTGATCTACTGGCCTGAGGGTCCCAAAATGACTACACAGCAGCTGTAACTTCAGGTTTACTAAAATTGTTGCTTTCTTTGTTTGCAAGATGACATGATCTTATATACAGAAAATCCCAAAGACTCTACCGAAAAGAATGATTAAAACTAATCAACGAATTCAGTAAAGTTGCGGGATGTAAAATCAACACATAGAAATCAGGTGGGTTTATATTCACTAAGAACAAAACACCTGAAAAAGAAATAAAGAAAGCAATCTCATTCACAATAACGTCAAAAACAATAAAATACTTAGGAATACATTTAACCAAGGAGGTGAAGGACCTGTACACTGAAAACTACAACACATTTGGCAAAGCAAACTGCGGTGTTGAATCACTCCCTGTCCAACGCAGAAGCACTAGGATATGAACCCGCCAAGTGGCTGGTTGATATTCTTGAGGGATTGTATCACACCACCACGGTGAAGAGGGTCTGATATAACCATCATTGCTGGATTTAATGTCCTAAAGGGAACCATGCTTCAAAGGAAGGACATAGATGTGAGCGGCCCAGGTGCAGCAAATGTAGATAAGTTGGGGCTCTGGGACACCCTTGTCTGTGACTGATATGTGCCTCCAGGCTTGTTTGGCCTTGTGCATTCTGTAAGCAGAGAAACAACACGTAATGGCTATTGTTTCAATGTATATACCGCATTCTGAAAGGAGTCACCCCAAACGTGCAGAATATCCTCTCCAAGTTAGTGCCTTAGAAGAGCCTTTATGAGGCTGCTGCACTCGGAATATGGCATAGCTTCTACTGATTCACTTACCACATTGGCTGCAGGGAAGGGAGCAATTTCCAGGGCTTCCACTTGTTTTTTCCTAATATTATATTTCTGTTCTACCCGCCTGAGAACCATTGTGAAGAACTGCCTACTGCTAAGTGTATCCTTCCCAAGTGTGTTTACAAGGGACTGCAAAAATGATCATCGGACCAACTATAAAGTACACTTGGGTCAAGATTTCAACATGTCACATCTTAACAAGGAGCCGTGATGGGTTCAACACTGTGTATTCAATGAGTGGGGAAAGGTGCACTTAAAAAATTTTTATTCGTATTTATTTAGATGTTATTTTTGACGTTTTTGATTTTAATTTTTAATTATTAATTTTTTAATTTTAATTGTTGACTTTTCATTTCAATTGGTTTGCTATGTATTTTATGTGTTTTTATTCAGACCACAGGAGCCATATCTGAACCTAATGAGAAGACTGTACATCACCCTGGCTTGGAATTAGATGTAGTGGTTGGAGGAGGTTTGGGGAAGTCTCCCTGAGAGAACGGATATACTCCTTGTGAGGAAGGAAAAATGAAACAGATACACTGTGACAAGGTGGAGAGGTTCTGGAATCTGGTCCTAGTACTAGATGGTGTTCAATTCCATTCGGTCATCCTGAACACGCAGAAGAGGACAGCTCCCAGCAAATCTTGGGAATGGGTTAGGGCCACCAGAGCAGGTAAAACGTACACCACTTCCTGGCCTAGGCACCGAACATCTCACTGATCCTCCCCTCTCTCACGGTGCTTGTCAGCCAGCAGAGTGCACCCTATCTGGGAAGGTCCCTGAGGAGGCTTTGGGCGATGGTGGTGCTACCACACGGAAGGAACTGGAGTCCCTGTCTGATGTGAACAGTGATTATAAGCAATAGATAAACCTTTATTGTGCTAAGCCACAGAAACTTTGGGGAGGATATTTGTCGTAGCAGATAACACTGATTATGAGAACACAAGCCCTTGTTTGGGAGTTTCTATTCACTACTTGGCTGGCTGAAGTCCTCTGTCTAATATTTTATTGAGGGAAGTTTAACTGGTATGATATTACTTGGTTTCTGTCCTATTTAAAAGTATTTATATTAGCTTTTATGCTTAAGTAATAGCTTTATTGGGTATAAAATTCTTCATTTATATTTCCTTTCCCTGAGAATGTCATAGGCAATATTAAATTCTTTTCTCGCATTTAATGTCACCAGGGAGAAATCTGAGACCAGTTTGAATTTTTATGCTTTTTGGGTGGGTTGATCTTCCTTCTATGCTGTAGGCAAAGAGAATTCTTTTTTTTTTTTTTAACAGTTTCATTAAGTATGACTAACATATAAACATTGATTAGGCTTAAGGTTACAGCTTGATGTTTTGATACGTATACATTGTGAAATGATCACCCCAATCAAGCTAATAAATGTATCAATCACTTCCATAGAGTTACCCTTTTCTTTTTCTTTATGTGTTGTGAAAAGACTGAATTAAAACTATCTTCTTAGCAAATAGCAAATATACAATACAGTGTTGTTAACTATAGTCATCCTGCTGTGCATTAGATCTCAAGAACTTATTCATCTTGCATAACTGTCACTTTGTTCCCCGGGACCAACATCATCCCTGTTTCTCCCTCTTCCCAGGACCCTGGCAATCACCATTCTATTCCCCACCTCTGTTTTAGATTCCACATAGAAGTGAGATTATACATCATTTGTATTTCTCTCTCTGAGTTACTTCATTTAGTGTAATCTCTTCAAGGTTCAGTCATGTTGTAAATAACAGAATTTACTTCTTTCATAAGACTGAATATCCATATATCTGTATGTATCACATCATGTATATCTATATATATATATATATCACATTGTCTTTCCCCATTTATCCATTAATGAACACTTACATTGTTTCCATATCTTAGCTATTGTGAATAGTGCTTTTGTTCCTGAGGTCTATTTTGTCAATTTTTATCATTCTGTTTGTATATGTATTGATTGACGAATTTGCTCACTTCTTATTAGGACTTTTTTTAGAGCAGTTTTAGGTTCACAGCAAAACTGAGGGCAAGGTACAGAGATTTCATATACACCTCTGCCTCCACACATGCATAACCTTCCCCATTATCAACCTCCTCCACAGAGTGGTACATTTGATGTACCTGATGAGCCTACAGTGACACATTATCACCCAAAGTCCACAGTTAAATTACTGTTAATTCTCGCTATTGTACATTCTGTGGGTTTGGACAAATGTATAATGATATGTATCTATTATTATGGTATCTGCATTTATTTTTTAATTATTTTTAAATTTTTAAAAATGTTTTATTTGTATTTCAGAGAGAGAGAAAGACAGAGCGCAAGTGGAGAAGGGGCAGAGAGAGATGGAGACAATCTGAAGCAGGCTTCAGGCTCTGAGTTGTCAACAGAGCCCAACGTGGGGCTCGCACCCACAAACCGTGAGACCGTGACATGGGCTGAAGTCAGACGCTTAACTGACTGAGCCACCCAGATGCCCCTTTTTAAAATTTCTTTAATGTTTGTTTATTTTCAAGAGAGAGACAGAGATAGAGCGTGAGTAGGGGAGGGGCAGAGACAGAGGGAGACACAGAATCCAAAGTAGCAGTTTAACCAACTGAGCCACCCAGGCTCCCTTCTGCATTTATTTTTAAGGACAGCATGCCCTCTGCAGCTACTATAGATTTAATTCTTCCTTTCTTTTGGAGGAATTCTCTATGGTTACGTTTTCATGGTAGGCACGATTCTAAAAATCATCCCCAACGTTCCACATTCTAATCTCTGGATCCTGGGATTATGATGAGTTATATTTCCCATGGTAATGTTGCATTAAATGTCATAGTTGATTTTACAATAAGGAATTTATCTGTGTGGCTCAAATGTAATCACATGAGCCCTTCTAAAAAGCAGAGTGTTCTCAGGTTGATAACAGATGTCAGAGAGATCAGAAGCGCACACACACACACACACACACAAACACAAATGATGTGCTCTTGCTGGCTTTGAAGATGGACGGGGCTACATGACAAGGAATGCAGGAAGCCCTCTAAAATGTGACAATGACCCACAGTTAAAAGCCAGGAAACAGAGACATCAGTCCTGTAGCTGCAAATAAATGGAATTTTGCCACCAACCTGAATAAGCTCAGAAACAGATTCTTTCCCGGGTCCTTCAGATAAGAGCACAGTTTTTCAACTCCTTGATTTTGGCCCTGGTGAACTCAGCAGAGAACCTGGTTGAGCTACGCTGAATTCCTAATCTGCAGACACTATGAGATAATAAGTGAGTATTGGTTTAAGCTGCTACATTTGTAAAAATTTGTAATGCAGTGATAGAAAATGAAATCAATTTTAAAGTATTCCTCCCATCTTTTGTTGTTTTTTTTTTTCCTCTTCTTCAAAATCACCTATTACATTTGGGTTGAATTTTCTTTGTGCCCAATAGTGCTTTTTCTCTATATGCTTTGTTCATGACCACTTCATCTGGGACGGTTTTCTCAATTGTGTCTTTTTACCTTTCCGTACCTGCAGCAGAGCCTTATCTGCCCTGTGCTACTTGCCAATGGTCTTTATAACTAGAAGGTATTTTTTTTTCTTCTCCTTCATTCCAGAATTATAGCTGCTTCTGTTTATCTCCTTTGGTTGTCATCAGATCTTCCCTATGCTCCCAAATTTCTACTGTCTGCTTATACTTGTAAAAGATTTATATTTGCTTTCTGAGTCACAACAATACATTTGGTCTCAATTTTTTATACCCCCCTTAGTAATATTTTTCTAGTGAAGGTTCTTCTTCTGTCATTTGTTTGCCTCGTTCCCGTCTTCTTTTTCAGTTGTAGTATTTTCCTCTAGATCCAATGTTTTTATCTTGTTTATATCCTTTTTGAATGATGTAATGGACCAGCCATTATATTCAAATCCAAATAATGGATTTGAATGGACCAGCCATTTGGAAGAGATCTGTAGAGAGAGGTCAGGTCGCAGTCCCAGGACAGCAGAAGTTCTCCCTGGTGCACCCCGGGGTTTCTTTGAATAAAGGGCTGTGCATGCGAGTGAACCTTTTCAGTTTTCACATTTCCCCCACAGTAGATCCTCCGTACAAGGTTGCTACCAACTCCATATCCTCCTCCACTCTGCCTTGACCACAATTCCCTGCACAGATAGGATGTTTATTGTTTTCCTCACCACCCCCACTGCATCACCCCCTTCCCTCGGTTCAATACCCCACACAAATAAAGATGGAAGCTCTGACTACCAGCCTATATACCCTATTTTTATTGATCCAAAGAGGGGATTCTCTCTCTCTCTCAGATCGTGCCTCCTGCTTTATAGAGCTGTTCTCAACTACTTTATCTGAGGCCTACACCTTCTTGGATGCTTTCTAGCTATTTACCAAGCCCTCTTCAATCTGAACTTTATTAAGTACATACTATCATTTGAGCCAAGCTTATAAATAGAATATATATGAATAGGAGGAGGCTTTGACCAGGTCAGACAAATTTAAGACTATTAGAGTTCTATGGAGTTTGTTTGTTTGATTAATTAAAAAAAATTTTTAATGTTTATTTTTGAGAGAGATGGAGTGCGAGCAGGGGGGGATGCAGAGAGAGAGGGAGAAACAGAATTGAAGCAGGCTCCAAGCTCCGAGCTGTCAGCACAGAGCCGGAAGTTGGGCTCAAGCTCAGGAACCACAAGATCATGACCTGAGTTGAAGTCAAATGTAACCGACTGAGCCACCCAGGCGCCCCTTGATTAATATTTTTAAAGCAGGAGATGTAGAGAATGGTCAAATGAAACAGTATTTTTTTTTTTTTTAATTTATTTTTGGGACAGAGAGAGACAGAGCATGAACGGGGGAGGGGCAGAGAGAGAGGGAGACACAGAATCGGAAACAGGCTCCAGGCTCTGAGCCATCAGCCCAGAGCCCGACGCGGGGCTCGAACTCACGGACCGCGAGATCGTGACCTGGCTGAAGTCGGACGCTTAACCGACTGCGCCACCCAGGCGCCCCGAAACAGTATTTTTAAGCTGCTAAAACAGTACTGGGTAAGGTACGTTTGTATGTGAGGGAAGGGTGAAGAGAAAAGGAGAAATGGCCAGGCCATCTACTTGACTGGCCCAGAGTTTTCACGATGACAGACAATCTGGCCACATATGCTTTTAACCATATGACTCATTCTGATAAACAAAAACATAAACATTAACATTTCACCCTTTTCCAAATACACAACATGACATAGCCATTAGTGGACATCTGAAAGCCATTCTCTGATAGAGGATAAGCAGAATATGAATGGGGATAAGAAAGCAGTTCACAAAATGTACATAAAGCCATCAGAAGAATAATTCAGGAGCATTATATTATAGACAGAATTTATTGGCAAAAATTGTAGATGTCATCTAGACTATTCTCATGACTCTAAGAATAATTACTCTTGAATGTGAACTTCAGAAAACTCAGTATGATGGAGACGGTAGCATTTACTTTCCTACTTACAGAAGGTCACACATAGACTCCAAAATAGCATTGGAGCCAAAAGTAATCACCCCAATCAACATTTTTATCACAAAGAACCAAATAACTGGTCTCTTTCTCTTTCCTCCGTAAAAGTAAGTGAATCAATGGAGAGGGAAGATTCAGAAACACACAGAACTAGATAGAACCAAAAGCTGGGTGTCAAATGTCAATTGTCTCACTGGGCTAGAAGAAGAACCCTGAACCAAATTGGTCCAAAGTGGAATTGCTATTAAAATCCTCAAGGTTCTGTTTATTTTATTATTATTTATCAAGTGAGATCTTCCCTCAGGAACTTTAGAACAAAATGCTTTAAAACCTCAAGTACCTTGTATTATTTACACAAAAACATCTCTGCGGTTTCCTCCAGCACTCGCATTGATCCAGTCGCCGACAGCATAGAAGCTACTTGAAAAGTCGTTTTTTTCCTTTTTATCCTTCTTCATCTGGCAATTTTTTTAAGAGTTTAACTGTTCACTAAAGGCTACCCAGATGTTCTTTAGTCTATCTGTAAGCTCATTTTAGAATTATGTCTTAAAATCTTTTTCTTTTTGCTTTCATTTTCTTTCTCTAACTAAACAATCTTCTCTTTTCTCTGTTTTTGTCTTGAATGAATATATCAGTAATAATCTCATTCTTAGTTTTATGAGCAGCAGAATTTATTAAATAATTCTTTGGGAAACTTCCAATGGCTTCCCACAGCCTTAGAAATAGTATTCTCCTCGACACATCTGCTACAGTATGTTTTAATCACATTTTTTTAACATTATGAGTGCGATGCAATGTATCTCATTAAGTCAGGCGGTAGCAAGAACTCGAATAATGTGATGATCTAGTTGATCAGGGTGAAGAGAACTAGGGAGAAAGGAGGAGAGGGCAGAGAGTAAGTGTGCGTGTGGCGAATGTACAAATAAAGATCAACACACTCCTCGTTCTTTAGGAAGCAGCCCCTTTTATTTTCTTTTAAAGTTTTTATTTAAATTCCACTTAGTTAACATACAGCGTGAGAATAGTTCCACATGTACAATATGGTGACTCAGCACTTCCATACGTCACCCGGTGCTCATCATAACAAGTGCTCTCCTTAGTCCCCTTCACCTATTTTACTCATTCCTCCACCCACCTCCCCTCTGGTATCCATCAGTGTGTTCTCTAGAGTTAAGAGTCTGTTAGGTAGAAGCTCCTTTTAGATTATTCAAGAACTAGAATCAAAGGAGCCAGAGAGCATAAACCCAGACCTAAATGAAAGGACACACAAAGTTCTACAATGAGCCCATCTCTTGTTGAGTGAAGTGTTTCGCTGACTTCACTGCTTCTTCCCAGAAGCACTTTCAGCAATAACAACAGAGTAACTCACCATAATCGACAGACCAAAAATGCTCCTTCCAACAGAGTTCTCTCTCTAGATAGGTCAGAGTTTACACGGGGTAACCTCAATGGGCCTCCTCACGTTTTTAGATTCATTACTTTCCAGAATTATACAGTTATTCAAGCTGTAGGGCAGATGTAGCACAGATCAGAGATCAAGAAATTATCACAAAGGACATGAGTCTGACGTTGTCAAATAAATGTTCTTTCAGCTACTTGTAGTCAGAATTTATTAAGAGAATTTGAAGTGAGAACCACAGCAGTGAGATTGTGAACTATTCAAAAGTAGGGGAGGAAACTAAAAGCACTTGAAAATAGCCATACTATTCAATATCACCTTAATGTAACTATAGTTTCATCAAGTGTCATCAGCTTACATATTCTAATGAGCCCTGGTAGCAGTCACAAATCATATGTCACAGGTCTCTGTCACTATGTACTCTCCATAGGAACTTACGTTTCCTGAGGAGGGCCCATCACCCCAGAGTCCTCAGAGTGTCATATATCAAGAAGTATTTCCTTCCAGGCATTGGTGTTATTTAAACAGGCGTTCCAACAGCTATCTCTAGGTTGATTGTCTTCGGAGTCATTGTCTATTTGGAGACATTTAGAGTCTGGGTAGCACCAAAGTTCTCTGTGGAAGAGCACTACACTAGGTCCCCCGCCATGTACCGCTACATTCTCAGTCCCTTACAGGACAGCCGTCTGTCCCTCCTACATAGAGTGCCTGATTAAAAAAAAAAAAAAAAAAAAAAAAAAAAAAAGCAACATTCTCCAGAGGACAACCAGTTCTAGAGTCTACAAAACATAGATATAATAGTCATGGGGCTCCTGGGTAGCTCAGTTGATTGAGCATCCAACTCTTGATTTTGGCTCAGGTCAGGACCTCACAGTTGTGAGACCAAGCCCTGCATCCAGCTCCGTGCTGAGCTTGGAGCCTGCTTGGGATTCTCTCTCCTTCTCTCTCTACCCATGTCCCCCCACCCCTCTCTCTCTTTCTCAATCAATAAATAATATATATATATATACATATATATATATATATATGTGTGTGTGTGTGTGTAAAAGTCTCTCTAAAAAATATGTAATATGTAAATATGTATAAGTCTTTCATATATATATATATATATATATATATGCTACCATTAACATACCAAAAATTTTCTTTAATGTGATTGATTCTCAAATAGAAGTGATCTCATCTGAAAAACAGAGGAGAAAAAAGAATGAAAAAAATGGAGAACTTAAGTAATCTGTGGAACAATATTGCAAGTTCTAAGATAAATGTAATTAGAGTTTCATGTGAAAACGAAAGACAAAGAAAAATACTTGAAAAGATAATGGCTGAAATCACCTCAGATTGATTGAAAGGCATAAATTTATAGATTCAAGACATTCAACAAACCCTAAATGGGAGGAGTTCAAAGAAAATCATACCTCATCCTGTCACAAACAAACTCCTAGAAAACAAAGATAAAGAAACAAATCTGAATAGCAGCTGGAGAAAAATTATAAGGTACTTACAGGGGAAAAACAACAATTCAAATGACCCTAGATTTCTCATTAAAAACCATGGAGGCCATAAGATAAAACATCTTTAAAGTGAAGAGATAAAGAATCTGTTAACTTATATTTATATATGGAGTGAGATTACTTTTGAAGAATGAAAGAAAAATAAAGACATTTTCAGATAAAGCAAAATTAAAGGCACTTCTTGCCTATAACTTGCTCTACAAAAGAAGTTCTTCAAGATGAAGGAAAATGATACAGAGAAAAATTGGATCTTTAGGAATGAAGAGCGACAGAAATAGTAAATATCAGGGTGTTGTGGGTTGAATTATGTTCCCTCAAAAGATACGGTAAAGTCCTAACCCCTGGTACCTGTTAACGTTGGAAATCAGGTCTTCATAGATATAAATTAAGATAGGGCCATTCTGGGGGCGCCTGGGTGGCTCAGTCAGTTAAGCGTCCAACTTTGGCTCAGGTCATGACCTTACAGTTCATGAGTTCGAGCCTGCGACAGGGCTCTGTGCTGATAGCTCAGAGTCTGGAACCTGCTTCAGATTCTGTCTCTCTCTCTCTCTGCCCCTCCCCCACTTGCACTCTGTCTGTCTGTCTCTTTCTCTCTCTCTCTGAAAAATAAATACATAAAATTAAAAAAAAAAAAGATAGGGCCATTCTGGAGTTGAAGGAACTCTTAAGCTAACACTACTGGTATTCTTATAAGAAAAGGAGAAGGGACACCAAGAAAGACACATGCCAAGGGAAGAATGCCATGTGAAGACGTATACACAAAGAGAGAAAATGACCATGTGAAAATAGAGGCATTAAATAATCTAAAAACTCTAAGGAAAATGCAGAAATTGAGAGTAGATTTTTTTAAAAGCAATGGGGTGCCTGGGTAGCTCAGTCAGTTAAGCATCCAACTTCCGCTCAGGTCATGATCTCACAATTCGTGGGTTCCAGCCCCACATTTGGTTCTGTGCTGACAGCTGGAGCCTAGAGCCTTCTTCAGATTCTGTGTCTCCCTCTCTGCCTCTCTTGTACTCATGATCTCTCTCTCATTCTCTCAAAAAATAAACATTAAATAAAATAAAATAAAATAAATAAACAAATAATAAAAAGCAAGATACCATTAAATGATACCTATGGGCAAGACACGTAAAATGTAAAAACACAGATAGGTTGAAAGTAAATAGAGTAAAATATACCATGCAATTAGTAACCATAAAAATCTGGGGTGTCTATTTTGATATCAGTATAAAGGGACTTTGAAACAAATGTATTATATAAAGGAAGATAATTTTTAATGTAAAAAGGACAACTCATCAGAAAAAAATATCAATATGTATGCAATTTAAAATGGTGCCTCAAAATATATAAAGCATAAATTGACAGAATTAAAGGGGACAATGGACAATACCAGGATCATAATAGGGGACTTTAACACTCCTCTCTAGATATTGAAACAATCAAACAAAAACCAAAGAAAATACACACGAAACTTGAACACCACTATCAACCACTTGATCTAATTGAAATTTTTAGAGAGATGAGTATTATTATCAGTTCTATATGACTTATATGCCAAATTGGCACAGCTATTAAGTAGCAGAGCTGGAAATCAAATGCAGGGAGTCCAGCTTCAGAGTCTATATCCTAATCTGCCTTACCTAGTCATTGGTGGTCTAGCTATTAAATTAGATGACTATGATGGGATTCTAAAAATTCCCTGAAGAAAATGTTAGGCTTAGAAAAAATGTCAAAAGTTACTACATATATTTAACATCATTAACTGATTTCATTGAGGTGTTATATAAGGGAGGTCAAAAAGATTATTCCTACCCTCAAAGTATCAATATATCCATTCCTTGATTTTTACAAAGCCATAATTAGAGAATCATTACAAATTACCATAAGGTTTCTTGTGTTTGATTATAAGGTAAGTGTTCTTGAGAATAACGGAGCATTGATCTTACACTTTGTATTTTGTTATGAATGATTCCTTAAAGCCCTCTCTTGAGTTTTGATTCTGATTAAGAATGTGAAGGGTTGTAGACGGTTTTGATAGAGGGGATAAGTGAAGTGGATTAGGAAATTGAGAATACTGTGGGGCAGGAGAAATGAAGAAAAAATAAGTTGGGGTTTTCCAGAAGTCTCTCCGTGCTCATCAATTTATCCTAGGACCAACTTTGAAGGAAGTCATTTTTTAAATGAAACATGGCAAATGAAAATATAAGCATTTTCTTTGCCATATATGTAGTGACTTCAACGCTTGATAAAAACACTGGCACCTGGATCCAGCCGGGATTGGCCGGAGCTGCCAAGGATGCACAGAATGATAACTACAGTAGGGATACAATTTGCTGTGGACATTACCTGCTCTCCACAACCTGCCTTCAACCCATGCTCTATCTTTTGTAAATCTTAGGAAAGTATCCTAGATGCATACAGCACTTATATGGCATTCACACTTCCGCCAATCACAGTTCTGTCAAGCTATTGTTTACTTGAATATTGATTTAGACACCAAGAACTTTACCATTCCAATCATTTTTATTAAGATACGTATTCTAGTGCTTCAAAGAGCAACAATATTTACTGCTTACCAATAAAGCAATCAAATGTATCACTATTTGGTTGATATTCAAAGCCACCTTTTAACAAACCACAATTTTACAGCCATATGTCTTATAATGTGACATTCTAAGAAGCAGAAATATGGCAAGAGGACTTTCAATTTCCTGCAGCAAGGTTTACGTAGGCTGGTCGCACTCTTCCACAGTCCATATGCTATAAATTAACAATTTGATTCACACACTTATCAAACATTTACTGAACATACAGAACGTGTCCGGCTCCATATAGGATACAAGGGACAAAACAGTGAATAAGAAGCTACATCTGCCTTTGAGGAACTTACAGACTAGTTTCTACTAGATCCCCGAGCATCCATTCTAGTTCCATGTCACTGGTGTTGTGAAGAAAGTGTAAATGATACTGAGAGTTTGCAGAAGAGTCTCCTAGAAGCGACATCTCAGTAGAGACTTTACAGATGAAGAGATGTTATCCACGTGGTTTAGGAGGAAGACTTTTCTGGGCACAAGAAATGGCTTGTGCAAACCTGAGGAAAAAGTAGGATGTGTGAGGTATAGACTTTTCTTTCAATAGCCAGTTTATTAAAAATGAGCAAAGCAAGCCCTTCAAATCTATCCCTCCAAATACATAGGACAATACAAAGGATGTACTTCTCTCCCCAAATGACATGGGCCTTGGAGGAAGAGTACTTAAACTTCAGTCAATTCCATTCAAAAGTGTTTGAGTACCCTCATATACCAAGTAGCCTAGTATTAGGCAACATGGAAATGCTTTGTGATCAGTGCTTTCTACATAAGAAAAAACGCCTGTATGTGAAACAATGAAAGAGTGATACATGAAACATGAAACAATACAGACTGCAATGGAGTGCCAAAAGCAGAGGTTTGGAAAACTCTGTGCAGTGACATTAGAAAAGGAAGGAGTCATTTTGTTCCGGTACCCTAAGGGCTGGCTATGTAGAGGATAGGAGGTGTCTTCCAGGCTCCGGAGGAGATACCAGGGTTGGCCCAAGCCCAGGACAGTACACCAGAATGTCAGATAAAGAGCATGAGGGTGGAAAGCCATGTTTAATTTTTCTTGGGGAACCAGGTTTGTACAGGTTTCGAAACAAATTGCGGTAATGAGAAAACAAAACCAAAGGGATATCAGTGCCATGATGGAAAGCGTGCCGAACTGAAATTGGGAAATGGGGGTCCTTCCCTTCATGTAGTCACTAATGCGTTGTGTGACCCGCATCTGTGGACTTAACCCCTGTGGTGCAGGTAGGGGTCACAGCTTCTTCATCTATAACATAAAGGCATACAGTCTAATGGATTTGACAGGTTCCTTCTCACTTCTATGAGGGCTTGTTCTCAGCTAAATTGAATGCTCAACCGAATCATTTTATACCAGGTTCTTCTGATTTATGTTAACACACGAATGCCAAATTTACGCAGACTGGGTGAAAAATAGCTGGTAGTCCTTTGAGTAGATTTCAAACAGATTAAAATATCCATTTCAATCATTCTGCAAACTGTAGGAGACGGTCCCTTTTTCAAAAAGTCCAACATCACTTTATCACAGAACAATTCACACTCTTAATACTATCTGGTTATACGTCTGCTTTCTGAAGTTTATGAAATCCTTGATGGCAGGAGCTGTGCTTTATGCGTTTTTGTGTCTTCACCATCTAGTACAAGTTTGGCTTGTACTAATAGTTTATTATTATTATAAAATGGCCAAACATTTTGAATTATTTATACATACAAATACTTTTTAAAGTATCATTTCCTTTCATCTGCCCTCAAACTCTGTAAGATAGGTATTATGATTATCCATTTCACAGATGAGAAAACTGGATCATACATGGAAGTTAAGCAAATCACCCAAGTTCATTCAACCAAGTTCATAGATCAGGCAAAGTGTACTCAAACCCAAACCCTGAACTCATACTTTTAAGTACGTGGAGAAGTTTGACAGGTCCTTGTTGAATAAATGAATGCAGCATATTTATTTTAAGGGGAAGGAGACCTGACCTAGGGATGAGAGGAGGTAGACTGAGAGGTGGTACCCGAAAGAAAGAGTATGTCAATCAGAAGGGAGTGCCATCGATAAAGCCATGGAGAAGAGACACCATGCCATGGTAGGGAAGGAGCACAAGCAGTTAGATGGTGTTGGAGAGAATGGGAAGAAGATTGTTGCTGAAGACATAAGCAAAGATCATATCACACAGGGTTTAATATGGTTTGTGAATAATCTAGGGAACCAGGACCTGATGACTCTGACCAATACAAGTGTTCTAATGGGGACAAAGATAAAATATTTGAGAACAGGGCTTTTATGAAAAATCCTGACTATGTCCAAGTCGCTGCCCCTGAAGCTCTTTAAAATCTTTCCTTTATTTCATGTCTTTGCTATTTCTTTTGCCTCCTTTCTCTTCCTATTTTTCTTTATTCATTGCTCCTGGGTCTTTAAATGCAGTATAAATGTCATCTCCTTTACTACATTTTCTTTCTCTCTTCTTCCCCAGTATCTGCCCCACAGAGCCTTCTATCATCACCTGACATTTTGTTGTAATCATTTGTGCACCTGCCTTTTCTGACTTTTCTCCCAGGCTTTTCTCCCACACTTTGCAGCCAGCCTACCCTTCATTCTCTTGTTTACCAGTTTGGGGAACAAGATAAGAATTAAGTATATGTTGTTTAATCAGTAAATTGTTAATCTGATTTTTAATCAACTGTTAATTTAATTGCTAATTCACAGTTTAGTATTTATATATAGTCTTGGTATAAGACGTTGAAAATAACTTCCCCACATTACATCCACCTCATGACTTCTACTTAGGATATCAAAATGTCCACACAGTACAAAATAAAGTGCAAAGGTAAGCAACTACACGGCAGATGCATGGAACATCCAAATTCAGTTTGAACAATTTAGCATGAAAGAAAATAGCCCAGCCATCTCAGGTTTACTGCCCAATCTCTTCTTCCTTCTTTTCCAATAAAAGCTTGTTTCCTGTCAACATACTGCAGTTTAAAAACACCATACTGCTCTTTCTCCTTCTTCGTTCAGCCTCCAACTGAGTTGGCCACCCAGTTCTCCTCAGCTCAGTCAGTGAGAAATGTCTCCCAGTATCTGAATGATCTCAAGACATTCCCCATAGTCTCGATATCTTCCTGTGATCATTCCCAACCGTTTCTTCAGATCATTACTTGTGTGCTGTCTCCCTCATTTATTCAATGTTCAACAAATATTTGCTGCTCAGGGTGCCAGGCACTGTGCTACGACTGAAGATATGAAGTGGATAAGAGAGCCACAGACCCTACCCTTACAGAACGTACAATCCCTAAGGGAGTTAAAAATCTAAGACGGGAGAAGTACAGGTGCTACAAGGTCAGAGACAAGGGAACGTCACTCCATATTTGGTTATCAGGGAAGGTTCTGGCATCTAAATGGTAAATTCAGTTTAGCTAGGAAAAGGGAAGGGATGAGACGATGGGTTTTGGAGAAAAAAGTAAGTAAAGGCGACCACTACTTGGAGGTTCAAAGATGGATAGGGGTTGGCAAACTAAGAAACTGGGGGTAGTTCAGTGATTAGAACCCAGATGCAGGCAATGTGATCGGAGTGAACAGAGCAGAGACTCAAGGGGTAGCCACACCAGCATATACTGAGCTTTATACACCAGACTGAGGGGGGTTGGTTTTTGCCTAAGGGCAACCATAGCATGGGATTTCAACTGGAGCGACAGGTCAATTTTTGTTTAGAAAGATCACTCTGGCCTCCTTCCAGAGAAGGGATTGGCGAGGGACAAAGCTGAAGCAGAGACAGCAGTGAAGAGGCTGTGGTGGTGATGCTAGTGAAAATATTTTGGTTTTCTAGAGTTTTGTTCATAAGGATGGACTAAAGAAGATCCAGTGACGGATATTTAATATTTGGGACACACTAGAATTGGTGAATAATTGGGAATAAAAAGAGAAAGGCTGGGGATGATCCCCTGGGCGCCAATAAATGCCTCCTGCCTGGTGAACCCAGGCCAACATGAATCTTCTCACTTCCGGGCTTCTGTAAACACCCCACATGCTGTCCTCATTTGGTATGTGCCATGAATTCTGTGCATTAACTATAGTCATCTGCCTAGTGGCTAATTCTGTCCTTCTTATCTTGTGAATATGATGAGGACTGTGGTTGGGCTTATTGGTTGCGTTTATTTCCTCTTTGTTGGGATATTTAAAAAGTTCTCTTTGTGCTGGTCGCTTCCTCTGTACAACCAGCCACGAGTGCCTGGGCAGACATAGGAGGCACTTCCTCCAAGCCCTGATCGCCCCACGCATACCTCCATCAACACATTTCACTGCAACTGTAACGGTCCCATTGGATTGCAAGGATTTAAAGAATGATATCTTTTTATCTTTACAACTCCAATGCCTAGCAGAGTGCTGGAGAATATGGTGCAAATTTAGTATGTGTTGATTTAATACATTACTTTGCTCCACTGGTACTGCCATTGTAGTTTAGAAAATCTTTTTTCCTGACACAGTGCGGACTTGACTAGAACAAATAGATACTCTGTGTCTCTTAAGTCTATTAAGCATTTGTATTAATTTAAAATGAGAAAAACTATCATGGGAAATGATCCTAAACTGTTTTCCCAGCTATTTATTCTTCATGTTGATGGAACCAATAATATGAAGGGCAATGAGTATGAGTAGGTTATGATTTCCTAATGTGCCACACACCAATCAGATGACTCCCTGCAAGCCATTTATAATGTCCTTCACTTCATATTCAGGCATTGACAATCAGAAACGGAAGCTGAAATGCAATGATTCATTCAGAGTAGACCTGACATCCAAACCTTTCCGAGGTGCTCATCTGCATAATTGTATGTGTTACTCATTTTCTCTCTTGCTCAGTCACTCCTCACTCTGTACCAGGAAAATGCCACGGTAACGCACTTGCCACCAAGGCTCCCAATGCCTGAGAAATCAGAGCTGGGGGAGAGAGAACGACACAAATAAAAACACCCTGGTGGCAGTACTCCCGTCGTCATGTCGTTTCTTGCCAGCCTGGCCTTCCATTTATGTCTGGGTGCTCGTTCTATCAAACTTCTGTCTTGTATCAATTTTTAGCAGCATGGATAATTTATTGCATCTAGGATGATAGAAAACCAGCTTTATACATCATTCAGCTTGCAAAAGATGTGTAGCTTCAGTTCCTTAATGGTGTCATTTTGGCTGAATGCTATTAACAGATTACCCCTGCCTAGGGCAGTGGAGCATGTGCGGCAGAAAGATAACCTTGTGTTCGTAATTTAATATTAACTGTTTTCTCCATAGTACCTCTTTCCAGTACATTAACAACAAACCAATATGGCCTTGTCCCCTGCGGTCGTATTCTTCAGCAAAAAAATGGATTACATGATAGCAAGTTTCTGAAGATTTCCAATGAAGTATTACAAATCACTCAACACCCGCTCTGCAGAAATGAAAAATAAACAGGCTTAGATTCAATCAAATTTAATTCCTCCAATTTAGCTTTACCGCACTTCAAAGGGTGCTCTTATTAATGTCTTGGTGAACAAATTTAACAGCCATTTTTCCTCCCTCTTATACGAAAGCCTCCAGTTGTGTTCAACATATAGTGAGATCAAGAAACTGTTTTATTTTATTTTATTTTATTTTTTTTAGTGACTACTCTGTCACAGTTTGATATAAAAGTGTAAGCCATTTACAGAAAACTCTTTATGGAATTTGTATCCTATGCCATTCCCGGGAGCTCAATTTATATCCTGCCTTAGCTATCATAGCACTGGAGTATTAGTCTTCTCCCTTTGCAAGCAGCTCAGGGCGGTCGGAGGGCCCTATCAGTCTCCACCACTCACATACACAGGCATTATGAGTTTATCTCATCTTCTGCAGCAAGTGCTAGGCCCAATTCATTCCTTTAGGCTACTTTACTAATAACCTATTCCTTATCAGGGCCTCTCCACCTCAGCTTGTGATCAAAGACCCAATTAATGGAACGGAGAAAGGTGAAGCATTCAAATAATGGAGACAGCTGTTTTTCTCTGTTAGAGAAAATCCATTTGTATTGTTATCACACTCGCAAGTTCTGCGGCTCCCGTTTAATTCCATCTCCCTCTATTTCTGCTGATGATAAAAAAAAAAAAAAAAAAGTCACAATGAACTCCGAAGAGAATGGCCGAACCATCACCGTCTTTCAACTCAGTCTGGGCGTTATCAACTCAAAAGTGGAAATACAAGCAGATAAGGGGAGGAAATGTCCAACAAAGACCATATCAAAAAAATTTTTAGGTTTTTTTCAAGCAGCATTCTCTATTCATCATTCTGATTTTTTTTGTTCTTTTCTGCCCTATACTGTATTGCTCGACTGTCTACCTCAGCAAAGCAGAGGCTAATAATATCTTGAGTTCCACATCAGTTGGAAAGTAATTAAAGGCAGAGAGTAATCATAATTGGTTGGTGGGGACATTTTTATGAACTTCATGCACTTATGGGCCCAGGAAACCTTATTAGAGCTCCGACTTGAAGTTGGATATTTTTCCATGAGTCACACCATTTTCCTCTAAACTGGTTTTTAAACTGTTTATTTTTTTCCCCCTTAAACATTTGAAGCATTTCCTGCCCTCAGTGATGTGCATACTTTTATTCACTGAGCCTCAACATAAAAAGATTGTATCAGTGATTCTCAGACACAGAGTATGACTATGGCCCCATCATTCCCCTGCTAAAAAAAATGTTTACTTCTCTGTAAATGCTCTGTTCCTTCTGCCTGTAATGGAGCAGGAAAGACCTCCTGATTTTAGAGCCAATGCTATGCTGCCTACATTTCCCCTTAATAACAGTGGGCAGGGTTCAAAGGCTGGAAGAGAAACAAAGATAGTCCTTTGCTCTTAGTTTGTGTGGAACATATTTCCTTGTAAGGGCCTAAATCCAGGATTGTTTTTGGTTTTGTCAAATAAGAAGAGAAACATGTACATTGTTTTTCTCCCCTCAGGAGAATTCTCTTGGAAAGCAAGAATGAGAATCACATATTTGAATTCCTGCCTGAACACATATAACTAGCAAAATAAACACGTACAAAGCTACAGTATATGCAATGAATAGAGACAGCAAAATCTTAAAGAGCTGTTCTCCCGGGCTGATAGCTCACAGGGGATTCCAGGATGTGTGTGAGACAGAGTGGAAAAAAAGCATTATGTATTTGCATGTATGATGAACATTTAAAAGAAGACTTTTTGGAAATAAAGAATAATATGGACTGGTAAACAGGTTGGTCTTCCTCTCATTTCTCCTTGACTTCAACATTTAGGAACAAAAATTTAAAATTGGCTGTTCACTTCTGTATTGGAATAAAATCTTTTATTTGCATATCATAGATCTTTATATCTTTTTCTTAAAGTTGAACCCAGGGCAAATAAATAAAAACAAATCGCCTTTTTCAAGAAGACATAAAATAGTAAAAGCAGAACTATCAATAATTTCCCCTAGGCATACTAAAAATATAGAGACACTGGTGTCAATGTAGTAGAAAAACCAAAACAAATTATGAAATGCAGCTCTAATCCTTCAGCCTCAAAAGAAAAGATGGATAAACCTTTTAGTTGTTAGTGTATTTTGACTTTATCTATATAAGGGCAATAACATAGTCATACAGAATCTTTTCTCTAACAGTCAGACTTATAGGGAAAAAAATAGTTTTTTTTTTTCTTTTAAGCAGAAGGACTTTGTCCGTCACGATATGCTAGATTATATTGTGGTCACAACCAACCTCAAGAATCTCAGTGGTTTCGAACATTTATTTTTCATTCACACTGTGTCCGATTGGGGTCAGCAGGGTGCGCTGTCACCATAGATGTTCAGGGACTCAGAATGACAAAGGCTCCATCATCGTATGGCGCCCCACCTTCTCAATAGGATGCTTCAGAATCTACCAAAGCAGGAATGCGAGCGTGAGGAGCACGACCACCATCCATAACATACTTTGACCCAGAAGTGATCTCCATCACTTCCACTCAATTTCATTGACCTGAACAAGTCACGTGGCCACACCTAATTCCAAGGGGGCGTGTTCCCAGAAGGAGATCCCGGAGTCGTGGTGAGCACGCAAGTCTACCACAGGAAATATTTGTATTTGTTCCAGTGACTAAGAAAGGAAAGTGTACTTAAGGTAATGGTCTTTTGTATGATCTGCTGTTAAAAAAGATGCTATATAACAACATGATGTCAGGGGAGCCCACATTCCAAATTTGCTTTTTTTTAAAATTTTTTTAAGATAGATGTTACGTGTGCTATGTGTAGGAAACATGATCCTACCTAAAGTATAACTTAATCTGTGATATAGAAAAATCATGCTGGAGTTTTATCTCGTTATAGAATGTAAAGTCCTTGAAAGCACATATGCAGAATTTCCCTAATTCAAATCTAGTAGGTTTACTGGATAAAAGCACTTTATGTTACTTTTGTAGTTAGATTTTTATCATCTGGCTGAATAGTTTCTAAACTAGCCCAAAATATGTAAATCTGTATTCTTTTCCTTCCTCCCTTCTTTTATTCATTCACATTTCATACTTTGATTCATGGATTTATATTTATTCCACAAATATCATGGAGGACCCCGTATAACCAGGCACATTGATTTTTTTCATATCCAAGGACCGGGGAGAAAGAAGCTGCCTAGCCCTGAAGAAACCCATTTTAGGGAAGGAGTCAGAATAGAAACTGTAACTGTACCATATAAGGAGAAAAGAAGGGAGCAATGACTTTTTTTTATAACCTACTAATACTACGAATAGCTAAGAATTATAAACATTTAATGTCAGGCAGTGCTCAGTGATACTGAGGTTATTTTTATATAAGTGGACAGCAACTTGGTTACCTTGAGAAAATATGTGTGCCCGCCTCTTCCGCCTGAGCTGTTGGTTCTTCTTCCTGCCTTCCCTAGTTCTGTCATTGCTCTCCATCCAACCACGTGCCAGAGATTCCCTTACCTACCACCAGCATGGTCTTTCACAGGGCTTGCCTCAGGTGCTCGATTTCCTTTGACTCTAAATATCCTCTGTCTCTCCCCTTCTTCAGTGCTCTATTCTATGATCCCTTCTCCTCAGTGCCATTATAAACTCTGAGCCCCCTAGGCTCTCAGGTTTATTAAAACTATGCTATTTGTTACGTCCATAAACATGTTTCTATCCATGGGTGAGCCTTTGTAATAATCTTTGGCTGCCTGGAGAGCAAAGGTCCTTCCTTTGTCTCTTACCTCCTCAAGGCATAACACGTAGTCATTGGACTCATACCCAAGTTCTATAGCTGTATCTCCAGTTACCTAAATTTGCATGTGAATATCTGAAAATCTGTATACATTAACCCGACTCATCCTTCTTGAAACCAGATTCTTCCCTCAAAAGTTTTATTTTTGCTAATGGTACATCCAGACATAAAGTGTTTGACTCACCTATTCACCTCCAGGTCAGTCACCAAATATTGCAAGATTCCTCCTATAAAATATACCTTTGACTTTTCTTTCTTCTGCCATTATTCCCATCTAGCCTTTCTAACTTCTTTTCTATATTCCTGCCAGAGCCTATTTATAGGTCTGATGGCTTCTCATCTGTCTTGCCTCTACCCACCTAATCCATTACCACAAGTTAATTTTTCCTAAAAGGGAAGTTTTTCATGTTTTGTTTTGAATTGTTACTCCCATATTCAACAACTGTGGTGGTTAGTTTTGATGTTAACTTGACTGGACCACAGGATGCCCAGATATCTGGTTAAACATTATTTCTGAGTGTGTGTGTGAAGATGTTTCTATAAGAGATTAGCGTTTAAATCAGTCGACTGAGTCAAGCAGGTGGTCCTCTTCAGTGAGGGTAGGCATCACTCAATCTGCTGAAGGCCTGGATAGAACAAAGAGCTGGGGGAAGGGAGACTAGGCTTTCTCTGTCTGACTTGGAGCTGAGACATCACTCTTCTGCCCTTGGACGAGTAGGACTTACACCTCCAGCTTTCCTGATTCTCCAGCTTTCAAATAGCAGATCATGGGACTCCTGAGCTTCCATAATCACATGAGCCGATTCCTTATAATAAATCTCCTTAGATATAGATATATAGTGTTATATTTTATTTATATATATTATAGATAAAGATAGAGATGCATAAATACAAACTGCTTTTGTTTCTCTGGAGAACACTGACTAATACAACAACCGACAAAAATTCCTTATGGTCTGCAAAGTTAAAATCAATGTCTATGCCCAGATTTTAAGGCATTCCTTCATCAGGCACATCCAGAGCTCCCTCTCTGACCTTCCTCTCAGTTATCTAGACTTCACAACACATGAATCTTCTGCTCCATTTGAGTTACAGAAATGGGCTCCATGCTTATTTTAGCCTACAAGTCACTGCTCGTACTGTTGAATGAATTGAAAAATCCTACGGAGTCTAAAGTACAGCTCAAATTCTACTTCTTCCAAGAACTCTTCTTTATCCTTCAATTCACATTGGTTTCTTCTATACCACTTATATACTGTACTACTCACTGCAGTACAGTGAGTATACAAAGCAATGTATTGTTGCTTTCTTATTGGATTCCTCATTTTCTTGTTATTTCCTTGTAAGCATGCCACGTCTTCCCTATTGTAGTATAAGTTTCAAGTCAACTGTGGGCCATATTTCCTGTTTCTTTTCTACCTTTTACAGTTGCTCACAAAATGCTTCACATATGAAGTGCTTAATTCGCTGTGGAATGAATGAGGAAAATGATTTAAGATCTTTTTCAGGACTTGACCCATATTCTCTTAAGTCTAAAGTTCAGATTATGCCTTTAAATCATTTTATAATCCAGGGCACCTAGGTGGCTCAGTCAGTTAAGCGTCTGACTTCAGCTCAGGTCATGATCTCACGATACATGGGTTGGAGCCCCTCATTGGGCTTTGTGCTGACAGCTCCTGGAGCCTGCTTTGGATTCTGTGTCTCCCTCTCTCTCTGCCCCTCCCCTGCTCACACTCTGTCTCTCTCTCAAAAATAATAAGTAAACATTTAAAAAAATTTTAAATCATTTTACAGTCCTTTGGCATATTTTCCTAAATATTATTTAACAACACAGTTATGTTTCATAATGTTAGATGAGAGCATTAAATGGGAATAACAAATAAAGGATCCAACTATGATATGGTCTTAAAAAGTTTTTATAGACAATACTTGTATCATTAACAACATTTTTTAAGGCAGAGAAACATGTTCCAAAGTACATATTAATAAGGGAATCAGTCTGTTCTGGAAATAACCAAAATCGAGAAAGTTTGTTTCTATCGGATTGGCTCTAAGTTTTTGGAGGTTCAGAGTTCCAAAAACACCTTTCCTTTCCTACAGTGATGAGAAAAGTCTCATCACCCTGGTATGGCATCAATCAGGCATTTGTTTGTACAGAAAATAGATAAGTTGGGGGGAACTTGGGGATGTGGGCAATAAAGCCCATTTTGACCTAAAAAATGGGCATTTGTGTTCTCTGATAATTATGTCCATCTTCATTCCAATCTGACTCAATTTTCCTTTTTTTCCCTAGTTATTACATACTTATTCTGTTTCTTCTATTTCTAAGCAAAGTCTTTTTTCTTTTGAGAAGCTTGAATTTGTTCTAGAGAATTCTATACTTGGATTACACTTCCACACACTCATCCGGAGTACTATGTGTATAAAGATAGCATGCATTTACAACTGCTTGAATTTATCAAACAATGCAGTGTCATTTGTATACACACATATGTCCATCCTATCTCACTGGATAACAGGTGCTACGAGGCTTGCTTCCCATGCCATCTCTCTGGTGTCAAGGACACCACTCTCTGTTTAAAGAGCCTTGTGTATGCTCTGGGCAGATAAAGCAATAGATTTCAACAAATCCCCGTAGCCTGGGCAGGTCTCACTTCTTCCAGATGATCTTTAGCTGTCAATTGACGGGCAGCTGTCAATGGATGGTCCTCACCAGACTCAGTGAGAAACTGAGCTTGTGGCTCATCAGCCCAGACCACATACAGAGCTCACTATCATGGTATCAATGTTCTACTGGCAGCTTGGCTCCACTCAGCTCCTGATGTGGTTAAATGGGCTAAGCTGGGACATCCTCTGATGCTGTCTCTCAGAGCCAACACTAGACCATTTTTTACCTCTGCGAAATTAGAATTAGACACTCTTCCTCAAGACAGTTTCCTTTCATCTGTCAGAAAATTGTCATAATATCCTGATTTTGTTGGAACAAGATGGTCTTCTGCTACCTCCAGAAAGTTGTCATATCGAATACACAAATCTGTGCTGTCTATCATGTGAGTGGCACTCTCTTAGATGTGTCCCCTTGTTCAGTGTATGCCTGTACATTCCTGTACAGAATGCCCTGTTGACCACATCACCCATGCTCTCAGCTTCTCCAACATCCTTTTGGATGCATCCAACCCTTTTGTCTTTGGTGAGTCTCTTTGTCTTGTTCTTAATAGGAATGGAAATTCTCCTAGTGTTTATTCATGAATCCTGGCTTTTGGTTTGAACTACCTATATTTTTCATCATAAATTTGAGGGGTACCTGGGTGGCTCAGTCAGTTAATGCCCGACTTCAGCGCAGGTCACGATCTCACAGGTTGTGAGTTTGAGCCCTGCGTCGGGCTCTGTGCTGACAGCTCAGAGTGTGGAGCCTGCTTCAGATTCTGTGTCTCCCCCTTCTCTGCCCCTTCCCTGCTTGTGCTCTCTCTCTCTCTCTCTCAATAATAAATAAATGTTAAAAAATAAATAAATAAATAAATAAATAAATAAATAAATAAATAAATTTGAAATATCCATCTAGACCTATTTGTTAACAGGTCTATTTTTTTTAATACAAAATAGGAAATTTTTAAAAGATTTTTTTTAATCTTTAAAAGAGTATTAGCTTGTATAGCTCCTATTGGGGGCAATTTGGCAATATCCCACCATATTTTAAATATATACCCTTTAATTCAACAATTCTAGTTCTAGGTATTTAACTTACAGATATGCAGGTGTATAAAGATGTACATATATGGATGTTCAATAAAAGAAGAAACACTCAAAATAACCTAAGTGTCCTTCAACAGGAGACTAAATAAACTATGGTACATACCAATGAGTGACTATTAAACAGGCCTCAGGGAGAACACGTTCTGGCAATGTGTAAATCAAAAAAGATTTTTAAGATTCATTCACACATTCATTTATTCACCCATTTTCTATTTCAACAAATATGTACTAAGTGCCTTCTTGGATGATAGGCCCTGTTCTAGGTATGGCAATTCCACAGTGAATGCAATAAATGTGATCCCTGCCCCCATGGAGCTCACAGTAGGAAGAAACAGAAAATAAATAAATTAATGAATAATATAATATTATACATAATAAGTGCTACAAGGAAAAATAACACCAAGCAAGGGAATAGAGAGTGGTGAGGCAGTATTGCTTTGAATCACATTGTCTGGGAAGTCAGCTCTGAAAAGATAAGGAACTTATCTTGCATGGAGGTAAGCCATGCAAATTTCAGCTGAAAGATAGCACAGGAGGGAGAACAGCAGGTACAAAGGCCAGAAGTAGGGATGGTGCCTGTCCAGGATTGTGAAATAGCAGAAAGGGCAGCGTGCTAGGGGCTGGTAAGAGAAGAGAAAGGAAGAGGATGAAGTTGAAGATTTAATTTATTTCATAGAGTTTGACATCTCTTTTTTTTAACCCAAAAACATCATTTAGAATAAAGCATAATAAAAAAGACTACCGTACAAAAGGACAAGAAATTTGTCAAGGTTCTTGGGAAAAGCCATCAAATTGTTTTCTATGAAATCCATAGCAATGTGAACGCCCACCCGCAGTGTGGTATGCCCATAATGCGTATCCTCGCCAACAGGAGAAATTGCAACTTTTGTAATAACTGATCATTTCACAGGTGCTGCCTTCATTGTCTTAATTTGCATTTTGAAATTAAAAATAGTTAAACTTTTGTGATAGTCAATGCTTTCTTTTTTTTTTTTTTTGATATTTTCTAGTAAACTTTTTTTTTTTTATATGAAGTTTATTGACAAATTGGTTTCCATACAACACCCAGTGCTCATCCCAAAAGGTGAGTCAATGCTTTCTTGTACATATTTCCCAGATCCCACACCATAATGTGACCGTATCCACATCTATTCCTTTGGTGGTGCTGCAAGCTCCCATACTGTCATACAGAAACCGGATGAGCTGAGTCAGGGATATGCTGGGGCCAACTCATGCCGACTCACAGGATCCGATTGTGAAATGTTCAGGAGTTTTGTAAGCCAGTTGTTAAGTCATTGGTGGCATGAAATTGACCACAGTGGAAGTATTCACACCATGTAAATGAAAGTATTCACACCATGTAAATTGACAAATGCTACAAATCAGGGTGCTTTTTTTTTTTTTTTTTAGTAGAGCCAGCCTACCAGCACACCACTGGTTTAAGCAAGCTCTTAAGTTACAAAATAATTAAGACAAAGTTATTGCCTCTGGGAATTATTTGAGGCATTCTAACTCTAGAAGAGTTCAATTCTTCCCTCTAATGCCTCTGAAAGGGATACGGCCCTTAATCAGCCATGGTAGAAGTAGGATTTTCCGCAGGGGAAGCAAAGAGGTAAAGAGGTTAAAAGATCCTGTTTTACTATGTGGTTCCCTTTTGAGAAATTCTCTCTTTCTCTCTCTCCCTCTCCCTCTCCCTCTCTCTCCCTCCCTCTTTGCCATTGCCATTTGGGAGATATGTTGCCTTCTTGGATCTTGTGTCTCAGTATCTTTTAGAACGAGGATAGGACTCAAAGCAGAAGGAAGGAAGGAAGTTAGGAAGGAAGGAAGGAAGGAAGGAAGGAAGGAAGGAAGGAAGGAAGGAAAGAGAAAGAAAAAGTTAAAAATGGGCAAAGATACTAAGCCTGCCTTTAATCTAGGTCAAAGCATCACTCAAGTGTCCCTTAAGTTCACCAGAGAAGGAGAGCAAACAAAGACTGAGAACCACTGGCCAGATTTTCCTTGTTACACATGGAATGTTTGGACTCCTCCACATTCATATGTAGAAATCCTAATCTACATCTCCTAATGGTACTAGGAGGTGGGTCTTTGGGGTGATTAGGTCATGAGGGTGGAGCCTTCATAAATAGGATTAGTGTCTTTATGGAAGGGGCTCTGTAGAACCTCCTGGCCCCTTCTGCCAAGTGAGCACACAGTGTGAAGGTGGTGGGGCCTCACCAGACACTAAATCTTGCAGTCCCTTGATCTTGGACTTCCTGGCCTCCAGAACTGTGAGAAATAAAAGGTTGTTGTTTCAGCTACCCAGTCTATGGGATTTTATCATTGTAGTAGCCCAAATGGACTCAGAAAATTCTCTGGTATATTTTCAGGGCAGTGACTGGCCAATGATTCAGAGCTTGGGGAACTTGGCTGTACTGAGTAGAATTGTGTCCTCCAGAAAGAGAAGTCCCAACCTCTAGTACCTGTGAATATAACTTTTTTGGGGTTAGTAGGGTCTCTGCAGAGGTAATCAAGTTTAGATGAGGTCATACTGAATTAGGGAGGACCCTAAATCCAATGACTGGTTTCTTTATAAGAGAAAGGAGAGAAATTTTTTTTTTAATGTTTACTTTTGAGAGAAAGAGAGCACACATGTGCACATGAGTGGGGGAGGGGCAGAGAGAGGGGCCGACAGAAGATCCACAGAGGGCTTCTGTGCTGACAGCAGGGAGCCACGTGGGGCTGGAACTCAAGAACCCTGAGATCATGACCTGAGCTGAAGTCAGATGCTTAACCTTTTAACTGACTGAGCCACCCAGGTGCCCCAGGAGAGGGATATTTAAATAGAAAGTTACAAAGGAGACATAGAGAGGAAGGCCTGTGATGGTAGAGGCGAGAGTGGAGTGCATGGAGGTAGCTATAAGCCCAGAAGTAATGGCAACTACCAGAAATTGGGAAAAGGCAAGAAAGCATCTTAGCGTCTTGAGAGGGAGCATGGCTCTGTAACACCATGATTTTGGACTTCAAGCTTCCAGAACTATGAAAGAATAAATTAATTTCTGTTGTTTCAAGCCACCAAATTTGTGATACTTTATTATAGCCGCCTAGGAAACTAATACATTGACCATCTCTATGTCTCTTCATGATGAAACTAATAAGCTATCACATCTAAAATGATGGTTTATAACTATCTCCTTTCCTATACTTCATAAAACAGAACATTACTCTAAAGGAGTATTTATGTAATACTGTATCTTTGTGAGTAAAATTATTTGGAAAACTTCATATATTATAAGTAAGTAATAGTGTGGATACACATACATTTGTCAGAAGAACTGCTTAATCGTGTCGTGTTCAATGCCATTTTAAAATCAGGAAGAACTGAGATAGAACAAAGAAATCTAAAAATGTAAACCTCGTATTGATTTCCTGAAGATAAACAAACAAACAAACAGTGTGATTTAGGTTTAGTAATAATCTACCAAAATAGTGGAAACATACTGAAAAATGTTTCTGTAAAATCCAGAGGAGCTCAGAATAAGCAATAAACAGCATGAGTTTATAACAACCAACCCATGCCAGAGGAACTTGATTGATTTCCTTTCAGTTTCATTACAAAATTAGAGCACAAAGGGAATCCTGTAGTAGACACTGTATATTTGAGCATTAGAAAAATACTTAATTGGAACTCATGAAATCCTGCTTTAAAATTGAAGTAAAATTGGCCTGCACACAAACACATTCACACAAATGGAAACGGGTGAGAAGAATATAAACAAGGAATAATGATAAACAGCAACAGACTGAGTGTATGAAAGAGGCATCCAGTGGTGAGTCAAAAGAATCAGGCTTAGACTGAGTTCCATTTAACATCAACTATAATAATCTGGAAGAATGGATTGCATTCCATGTGGTCATTAAAATAGTACAGGATACTGATTAGTGGAGTCCTCGAATCCCATGGAGACTAGTAATCCAATGGGGTCAACACAGCACAAAAATGTAGGCCAGATGTAATATGAATTTTTCCATAGAAAGAAAGAAAGAAAAAGAAAGAAAGAAAGAAGATGAAGGCCTAGGGGGAAGGGATGCCGGCAGGAGGGGTTAGAGCATCCACAGAATCACTACACAATGATGAGTAAAACATAACACAATGGTGTTAAAGCCTAAACAAAAGACTTCATATTGATTTAGAGACTGGAGTGTGATGTATTGTTAAAAAAAGCTCACTGGGGTCTGAGACTGTAAATAAATGAAGTCGACTAAAAAATAAGAAAGTAGTTTTCCTCACTGATTTGTGTCATGAAATTAAATATCAGTGACAGGGCACCTGGGTGGCTCTGTCGCTTAAGCATCCAACTTTTGGTTTCAGCTCAGGTCATGATTTCACGGGTTGTGAGTTTGAGCCCTGTATTGGGCTCTGTGCCAACGGCACGGAGCCTGCTTGGGATTCTGTTTCCCTCTCTCTCTGCCCCTCCCCTGCTTGCTCTCTACCTCTCACACTCTCAAAAGTAAACAAACATTTGAAAAAAAGTTTATAAATATCAGTGATGACCTTTATCATCTCCCTGGTAGGGATTCTCTAGCAGGTTATTAAAGTACTTCTTACTGCCATATGTCTTAAAGTAAAAGATCTCCCTCTTGGTATATACCAAGGGTACAGTTTACAATAAGAAAGATCATGTGGGTTGACTGAAACATAAGTGAATACCCATTCATTCAGCAAGTATTTACTAAGCACTTATGTGATAGATACTCATCTAGGTGCATGTCATTTATTAGTGAGCAGAAGTAAGTTCTGTTCTCATACAGCTTACATTCTAATGGACTTAAACCAGAAAACAAACAAACATGATGCAGAAAAAGAAATGAGAATAAGATGGAGTAAGGGGACATGAGCTTTTTTGGACAGATGGTCAGGGACGGCAACTCTGATAAGGGAACTCTTGAGTGGGAAATTGAATTGAGGGAGCAAACCCTACACAGATATATGATGAGAATTTTCCAGAAAGATGAACTAGTCAATGCAGAGGCAGGAGAATATTCAATGTTCAGGGAGCAGCAAGAAGGCCAGCATGACAGGAGCAGATAAGCCTGCAGGAGAGTGGCTGGCGATAGAGCCCAGAAGTAATCAGAGACTAGATCCTATACGGTCTTATAGCTGCAGCAGTCATAGAAAAACACAGCTGCGATCTGCTGTACGGAGTGTGGTTGCCTGGCAAACCCAGCTGCTGCCCGCCCCCCGGAGGCACCCCCACATTTGTGCCAAAGCCATGCTACCTCTAGGTTGCGCTCGGTCAGTCGGAATACGAGCACGAGCCCATGCCCCATGCCTGCCCAAGGCAGGGCCTCTCTGAAAGGTGTGTTTGGCTTGGACACCTGTCACCACGATGTCCAGAGCTGTCTCCACTGTCCTCCATCAGTGCCCACCACCACCACTGCCATCCTCCCGGCCTCCAGACCCAAGATACCGTTCACCTCTTGTCTACTTCTTCCCAGGTGTGGGATAGGTCCTTTTCCTGAAATCATAAAGCCCCTCATAAAATAAACTGGACCATCTGTGTATTTAACTTATGTGAATCATGAATCAACTGCCATTATTCAGCATCGTGAAAAGAGAGAGAGAAGGGGAAGAGGCGGGGAGAGAGAACTGAAATAATGAAGTGTGGGGTATTCTGTCCACAATTTCTTTGAATGTGACTGTTCACCAAAGGTGGGTCTCAGGCCCTCATGCCACTTATTGTATGGACATTTTGCAGCTGAGAGTATAATTTAAAGACATGTATTTTGGGAACTGTATGCAAGAGGATCGTGGATACACAGCAGCACTGAGACGTGGTGCAAATATTATCGGGAAAAACACTTAGAAGCGAAGCAAGAGAGCATATGCACTGGGCTGTCATTATTGTACAGCCAGGCATAGGTAGTCCTCACACAAGATTCCAAGAGAGAATGTGCCCTGCCCCCACATCATTGTATAGCTTAGCCTAAGAGAGGCTAGAGAACACCTAGTTTCTCTGAGAACAAACAGTATTTCAAGGGATCTCCAGGCTCGGAAAGAGTGCTGGTAGTTACATCTATTTAAGGCCGAAGTCCACACATGCGGGCCCTGGGAAGATTCTTGCCCACCCGTCTGTAATGCTGACACAGCCTTGCTATGTCTTCCCAGGCTGGCTCAGTCCAGCTGAGTCAGCTCTCTGCTAAGCCAGCAAAGGAAGGAGAAAGTTAACCTCCAGACTCATTCAAGTTTATCTGTCAGCAGTACACGTAACCTCTAAATTTAAGTCGACTGCTGCGTATGGTAAACAATCAAAGAAATAGCAATGTGATGGGCTTTCATTCCTGACCCATTCATTTCTTTGTCTTTCCCTGAATCAAAATCGCTCTCTTAGCTACTTTAATACTATGTATATAAAAACTGCAACTTCTGTAAGGCTTGGATATATATACCAGGAGAGCAAAACTGAGATACAGATTGCTTTTTTCTAAATTGTCCCCTGATAAGTGGTAATATTTATAATAGACAACATTTTAGTCCCTCCTCTATGTCAAGCTTTTGTCATTAAAAAATGCATATATTTCATGTAATTATAGTTGTTATTTTTCTCATTTCACCAATAAGGGAGTGGAGAATAAAGTTATTAAATGATTCGTCCAAGATCCAAGAGGCAGGGCCAGGATCTGATCCCAGGGAGGTCTGAATCCAAACCTCAGGCTCTTCACGAAGCCCAGAATAAGGCTTCTGCTCAATCTCACCGGAGGCTCTCTTCCCTCGCAGCCACCAAGAACCTTGATATTCCACTGGAGATGAGAACAGTTGATGAACTAGGAGGCATTCTTAAGCAAGGAGTCTGTGTGATCAGCTCTCCCAGGGAAGAATCTCTGTGGACATTTTTGGAATTGCAGCCTTTGCCAATTCATTTATTTAAATACTTGTGTGGTACGTGCTGGGTGTAAATGTGTTACAGAGATAAGCTCATTTAATTCAATTCCCATAATATGCCCATGAGGTAGAAATCTTTATCTCCATTTTACAGAATCTTGCCTGAGGTCAATAGCTCCTAGGCAGTGAGGGGAGGCTTCATCCCAGGCAGCCCAGCTCCCGGTCAGTGCTCCTTAGTGCTCCTCACCATCAGGGTATGTGGCCTGTTTAGGGCAGCCCAGCAGCGACTTTCCCAAAGACTTCTGTTGGTGGGGAAAATGATAGATGAATCGTAGGGGGAGAGAAAAGAATTGGGAGTCACTAGCAAGTTGTTTTCACAAGGAAGTATTCCCTAGCCCCTCTTTCCTCCACAAGGCCAGATCTGGGCCCCCTCTCTGTATTCCTTACCTGCCCTCCTCTTGGCCAGACAGCGTCAAGGAGAACTCACATCATGGCCTCCGAAGCCACACAAAGTCGGGTTTACATCTCCCACTTATCAGCTGGGTAAGCTTAGGGACATATTTAGGCTGTTTGGGCCTCGGTTTTCTCATCCGTAAAATGAGGCAACAGGAATCATTGTAAAAAATAACAGTGATAGAAATAATATACTGCCCAAACACTCTAGATTTTTATGAAGTTAAATAAGACAGAAAAGCATTTAAGTGGTAGAGTATTTTATCATTGCTGTCACACTCCTTTGTGATTTCCTTTTTACTATCTGTATCCCCCAATATACCGTAAGTTTCTCACAGCCCGTGTTTGACACACAGTAAACATTCAGAAAATATTCATTAAGTGAACCATGTCCTCATTCCTCTTTCTGAGATATTCCTTCTCTTGGAAGTTCATCTCTCCCTCTGAGCTCCCAATGCCACTCTTAATTATCCCAGTGGAAACATCGATGTAAAGATGTCCCCAGTATGCACGGTGCCACTGCTGACCACATAGCACCCCCTGTGTCTGCACATACATGCACCCTAGGCTTTCTTTCTCCACAATTTCTCTCTAATCGCTCATGTTTCCTGTACAATGTGCCTGTTGAGTACAGTCTGAAAATGGAGACTGAATGAAGATAATTTGGTATATTATTTTGTGGAATATAAAAGATAATTCTCGCATTCCATTCCAGATGTCTACACAAAGTGAAGTTCTTTATTTTTTTTTCATGATCTGCTTGTCAATAAATGTAATTTTAGGGAAAAATGCTGGGTTTTTTTTCCTGCATATATATTTAAATGTTATTGAAGTTGTTTTCCAGAGAGGAGTGATATTGCCCCAGGGAAAGTTATGTGAGATACTAGGTTGGTCTAGAGTTTTTTATAACAAGTTGAGAACAGTTCAAGTCACCACCGTAATATTACTTTTAAACCAAATATCTAAAGTGGGACAAGATCTAAGAGAGACTCCTTTTTTTCCAGTCACTTGCCATTTCCTGTTTCTCTCAGTTGGCTCAATGTTTTTTCCCATAGTTCAGTGACTCACCTGTCCTTGTCCTTTGATGACCTCTAAAGAATGGGATGAGCAATCCTCCTAAACTCTGCTAGTGTGTCAATTGACTTGTTCTCATTCTGGATCTCACACAAGCACTGGGAGACAAGGAAGGTGTTTGATAGAGCACAGATCATTCTCATCAATGACTTCACCTGCAGAAACCAGTAAAGCTTCCAGTCTCCATTTCAATGTGCTCACTGTCCTTACCATGTCTACCTAGATGTATCCTAAGCTTTATGGTAAAAATGTTTTTTAAGAAGCCCTATTCCTACTAATCATCTAAGTATTACTTTTTTAAACAATTTTTACAGCTAGTGTTTGCAAGGCTCTCCTTTAAAATTGCATTGTTTCTGTCATGCTTTCCTTCTTTACAAAGTTAATTTAAACCTTAGGCTTGATATGATCTAATTTAATTATTTGGAACTTGGGACCTCTTGTATGGCAGATGGACACCGAATTACTGGGTTGTTTGATGTGCCTTTTGATAGGTAACTTGGCTAGAAGACTCTCATCTCTACTGGGACTAGTTCCAAAGGAAGTTTTGATGTTTATAAGACACTCAAATTCAAAGACAGAAATAACTTGTGGCAATAATAAACTGAAATATGTATACCAGTTTGCAGAAGGACTTTGTAAAAGATATTAAACATTTAGCACATGAATTTGAAGAACACAAGAGGCACAATGAAATCTGGCAAAACAAACTCCCACATGTTTTTAAAGAAAAATCTCAGTTCCTCCCTTACTTACATAACTTACATAAGTAGTTCTTTCTACTACATTGACAGTAACAGCAACAACAACAAAAATAGCTCATTTCCACCGCTGCTAATAATTGAAGATGAAGCTAAGACCCCAAGCCACTCCAAGAAAATCTACCTGGATCCTATGATTTTCGTTATCACTCTAGACCTTAAAGTCTGCACTAAATTTCATCATCTTAGGTAGCATTTCCAACACTGCTCCAGAGAACAAGGCCAACAATTCCTGAGACATAGGAGTCCAAACACTGAGGTGAGGTGGCCACAATCTACCTGAGCAACTAGAAACCTTGCTGAAAAGTGAGTAGTTAAAAAGATTCTTTGACATGACTGACTTAGAATCACGCGAGGACATCTATTCCCATTTCTGCTGTTTTTCAGACCACACAGTGGCTCCTACGTGGCTCTTTATTGCGTCTCATATCAACTCTTGACCTAATACTTTCTTCCAGACTCATCTGGGTCTTTGTCTTCCGACACTTTAACGTCAGCCATGAGGGCCTTCTTTCAGTCCCCTGAACACATCAAATGCTTTCCTTCAGTACAACTTGTATCCCTGCTCTTACCTCCACACTTCCTTACCCATTCCCAAACATACACCTGCCCCCCACCACCAGACCTCAGCTGATCGTAGAGTTTCTACAACTGTTCTTTAATTTTTAGCTTACGTAACACCCCTTTAGACTTTCTGTAGCCATCTTATAACAGCAGGTCCACTGAATTCGTGGTCAGTGTTCAACCTGTGTCCCTTACAGCATTTATCATAATTTATAATTAGATAAGCATTTGTTTTCCTTTATTTATTGTCCACCCCCTCCCCCAGCTTAAAAGACTATACCTGTTTATCATTCTACCTCCAAGAATAGCACATGACATGTAATACACACTTGGTAAATAAATGTGTAAAGTACAACTAAATGCACAAATGTGAAATAAGAACAAGAAGGGGAAACAAAAAATGATATAACGATGTCTGGTAGTAGCTGTCTCCTAAGTATTTAAAGATCTCACATTCAATGTCATTGTCCCATACCAAATTTCCTCAATCTTCTCATCTCATTACAATCACCTGGAAATTTTTTTTAAGTACCAGGTGCATAAGCTTCATCTCAAAGCACTTAAATCTGAATCACTAGGAAATGCATACCATGTTGTGGTAGTTTTAGAAGTTCTCTAGGTGATTCTACTGGGCAACTAGCTTTAGCCTATTCCAGTGGTTCTTACATGGGAACTGTATTGGAATCCTGGAGAGCTTGTTACAGCATAAAAAAAAAATTAAAGTAAATAAATAAAACATAGATTTTTGGGTCCCTCTCGCAGGGTTTCTGAGTCTGCATTTCTAATGAGTTCCCAGGTGATGCTGATGCTGCTGGGCTGGGAACCACACTTTGAGCACCACAAGTTTATACTTTCATGCAGATAGCATTGGGCTTAACTCCTAGGAAAGAAAAAAAGGCTCGAAATGAAAATAACAGGATGTTTTAGGCATAGTTTCCAAGTTAATCACTTCCATGTTGCTCACAATTGCATAGAGATGCCAGAAATCACAGGATGCCATTCAGCTGAGGGATGGAGGCACCAGGAGAGCCAATACATTGGCAACACACACTGCACTAATTGTATATAAAGAATCACGAGAAGAAAAGGCCCACGGCATACTAATGAAGAGCGTCTCCAAATAGCCTATAAGTTCTCTATCAGTGCAATCATAAACTGGTAATAATGCTATCTTTGGATAGACTGATTCCTCTATGTGATTTGAAGAAATATCTTTGCATCTGCAGGCAGCATGCAGCCTGTTGGTTTTTAGTAAGTTAACATGCACTTGGAGTAGCAATTAACTGTGCCATTGCTTTAAACTTTTCCTTAATGTTCAATATTTATGCTTCATCTTGAGTGTTCCAGCAGTCTGAGGGGGTCAGTTTCCTGGGTAAAGGCAGGGGATGCAATGCATCTTTAAATGCATGTAGGCTGATCTACGCACTTAAGAGCTTCAGTACATCATTTTGCAATCACATATCTCAGAATAATTTATACAATCAATTAAAGAGCATTATCAAGGGATGATTTGACAACTGTTGCCATGCCAACCAGTGAAGTAGACAGCGCCTCCGTGTTTAAAGGCTGCACCTGGTGATGGATGTAGCAGATTTTGAGGACTCAGACAGAATCACAGATGTCCAAAGGTGTGGAGGGAACATGATTTAAAGCTTTGATGTTGTGCCATTTTTACTGGCAAAAGGGTGTTGATGGCATGTTGTTCACTTTCTCATTAAAATTCTGTCATTTTTCACAGTGTTCTGCATTCAGAGCTGAAAACCGAAGTGAGAATGCACTTTACAGACTGATAAAATATGATAGCAAAATGGATGATGTTCATTTGCAGGCTGAATTAATTTTTTTAAAAAAGTTTGTGTCAGTGCATTTATGAAAAGCCCGTTAATCAGACACAACTTTATCAGCCTTAATGGACATATCTTAAACACTTTTACATTAATAATTAAAATTTTGGATGGCAAATGGCTTTCAGCGCATTGAGCTAAGAAGTATTTGAAATGGGTTATGATAGAATACAGCAGAAACGGGAAGTACACTTTTCAATGTCCATGTTGCCTAATTTCTTGAGGCCAGTGGCCCCTATCAAGTCAATAAACTTTAAGATTTTGCAAGATGGGCTGGTGTTTTGACTCACTGAGTTATTCTAGAAACCAAGGGAGGTCCAAGGGCATTCCCAAGCATAGACCTTACACTGATAAGCAACAGGGATGAGATTAGAGCTTTTACCTATGAAATCAGTAAACCAGTCCTCCTTCCAGCATGCCATAATTCCTTGCCCTATTAAAGCGTGCCTTTCGTAAACTGATTGATCATGTATTAATAAGCATGATAGATGCATTGCCCACAATATTCTTATTAATAGTGTGATGGTTATAAATGTAGACTCTAAAGCCAGACTGTTTGAATTTCCACTCCACCACTTATAGCCATGTGACATCGGCAAAGTTATTCGATCTCTTTCTGCCTCAATTTGCTCATCTATAAAATGAAGGTAACAGTGCCCACATCTCAAGGTTGCCATAAGGATTCACTGGGTTGCCATATGTAAAGCACTTACCACAGTGCTTGAAGTATCTGCCCTCATGGTCATCATTATTACAATTATCCTCATTTTGTCTATTTTGTCTATTAAGGCTCTTTGCCTTTCTATAAACATTTGTTGAAGCAGTCACTAATTTTTGCTTTTCCATTCAAGAACATGAGTTGATGTAACATGGGGAGTAAATTGCAAAGTCCAACCAATGATTTCCTGTACTGAATGATCACAGGAAAAGTTACGTTGAGATACAACAACTGAATAGAAATGAAGGAAAGTAAAGGTGGTAGGTATAGGCAGAAGAGGCAGAGAAAGTGATGGCATATCTAATGTTCTATAGGAAAATTTTGGTTCCCTTTACCACCACCTTCTTTCTGGGGTGAAACAAGCGAGGCTAATAGAAGGGAGTCTGTTGTAGAACATAAAAAGAAGTAGAAATGCTTTAAAGCAAAATGCCTTCCTACAGCTGTTTTCAGAGGTCATTTCAGCAAGAAAAAGGTCTTTTAGAGGCTTCAGTTGGAGACTGGATCTTGAAAGTCTGCTGTCCTTTCCCCTCTACTCTCAGAGGCAGCAGGACATACTTCTCTGCTTGAGGGAAACCAAAGAAGTGATGCTCTGACTTGAGGCTCAGCAAAAAAAAAGAAATGGAACCCTTCAGATCTGGGTAAAAGGAAGGGGCAAATTGTGGGGGTACCCCACACAGCAGATACTCCCCATGCCAATCCCACGGGGAACTCACAGGTAGCTCGGGAGAAAAGCAACATGTTTTTAATTCTGGATTCTTGGTATGTGCTTAGTCTTCTATTAGTAAGATTTTTTTTTTCTACAATGGACCATGCCTCCCCATCCTTCCAACATTAAATGCACAAGAAAAGGGGACAACTTACATAACTAAAAAACATTCAAAGCTAAATGGTTTTATCTTGGCTGATATGAACGCAATAATCATAAAGTTAAGAGTAAACATCAGGCGCTAAGCAAACTTTGAGGTCAGTGGCTTCAGCTCTTAGAGTCAAATGGTACCGTCCAGATCCAAAAAAATCGTCTACATACTGTTGCCAGTAGAAAAGACTCAGGTCATAAGTGCCTTCAAAAGGCACTGAAACTGTCTTTCAAAGTATGCTACCACTATAGTTGATTTTGAATACCACTAAATGTCTCTCTAAAGTTGGACACAACCAATCATGCGTAGATAGATGTGCCCATCCACAAATGGACAAGTTTCCATGTAAGGCCGATTATATATGAGCAGTTAAGATATAAAGCACCATAAATATGTATGAACGTGCAAGTAAATGCCATTGATTTGTATATGTGATTATGCCACCTGAAGATTATGCCACCTGCATCATTAGTTCTTGACTTTTCCTCTTGGTGTTCACCTTTCCTAAAATGTGATGTAAAAAATATGAGCATTTCAGGGGTGTCTGGGGGGCTCAGTCAGTTAAGTGGCTGGCTTTGGCTCAGGTCATGATCTCGCAGTTCATGAGTTTGGTCCCGTGTCGGGCTCTGTGCTGACAGCTTGGAGCATGGAGCCTGCTTCAGATTCTGCATTTCTGTCTCTCTCTGTCCTTCCCCTGCTCACACTCTGTCTCTCTCTCTCTCTCTCAAAAAATTAAAAAAAAAAACATTAAAAAATTTGAGCATTTCTGTACACATATGCCCAGAAACATACACAGACACACACACACACACACTGTATAAAAATGCTGTATATGTGATAAAACGTGCAATAGTCTCTGCTTTCAGGAGCTTACAATAAAATTGGAGAGCAAATAATAAATATATGACAAGTTAGATGAGGATGGAAGACGCTGAAATAAAAAGTATCATGAGGTGGTATATACATATTTGCCAAATAATTCGCATGAAAGATGTATAGAGTAAGGTTAATATTTCTCCATAAACAAGAGCTTTTTCTCTTGGGCTTTCCACTTATTTCATTTCTCTTTCTCGATTTTTGAGAAGTTTCTTTATTCTCAATTTTATTTAAGGTATCAAACACGTATTTTTGCTCTTGATATAAACGAATGCCAATATTTGATTATTTACACATGTTCTTCAGTATCTTGGAAAAAGTATAAGGATTCTACTTATAGAAGTAGAGCCTTGGGGAGGGGAAGTTTACTTTCTAGATACTGGTTTCAGGTCTTTCTATGATAATTGTCAATACCGTTTCTTGTGGAAGAAAGGTTTACTTGTTCATTTACCAAATGAGCATTTATTGAAAGCCTACTATGTACCAGACCCCAACATTACAAAGAAATAAATATAAGCCATGATTTCTGCCCTTAAAAAAAAGATTGTTTTAAATGAAAATAAAAAATGAGAAGTAACCTGTTGATCCGCAGGGGCCGTTGAACAGTGTGAAATTTTTGAAGGTCTAAAAGTTTCTGAAAACCTCCCAATTTGCCTGGTATCTGTGTTGGTCAAGCTTTGGTATTGTCTTGTTTTGGTTTGGTTTTGGAGGGGCAATTTTTCTGGCTATTGTTGTTTGTTTATTGATAACTCCCCAGATATGTTGGTAACTGACCAAAAGTTTATAGCATTCTGGAAACTGGAAGCCAGGTCCTCTGTGCTTACTTCTGCACTCCTTTCTTTCTGTCCCCTTTCTGCCTTAATGCCTTTCTTTCTGTCCTCTCCGGGAACCATTAAACTTACCTCTTATCTTCTGGGAAAAGAGGGAAGAAAAGGAGTAATAAAGACATACAGAGTAAGACGCACAGGCTTGTGAAGCCTGTCCCACAAAAAGGACAATGGAGGCATTGTTGCAATGAATTGAATATTTCTGAAATGAATCTTTTAACTTGTCTTAATCACCAGTCATTGTTCAAGACACTGGAGTCATAGCCCTGCCTAGAAGACAAGTTAGAGGGTGTGTGTGGGAAGTTCTCCCCAAACAAACGTGAAAGCTTTAGGCAAAGGGATTTCAAAACCAGTGGTTAAAGGAAATGAAATACACATGGAAAGACGGAGATAAAATGTGAATTTAGTTCAAAGTTACTTTACGACATACAGATGACTTGACTTAAAAAGATTTGAAACACAAAGTAATTATGAATTTGCTCATAAGACAAAAATATGCTAAAACAGTGCTAAGATTCGCATTGTGCAGGGTAAAGGCCTTTATCTCCTCATATCTTGGATCTGTCTCTTTCAAACCTCAAGTACAAACACTTTGAAAAGAATGATTGCGTATGTTGATTTCATGGTTAACCTATGAACTTTTCTTTGACTTTTCTCTTTAAATTTTCATTGCCACCAGGGCAAGAAAGATTAATCCATTCTAAATCCCACAATACCAAGTCCATTCAGAGGGCACTAGGTAAGTGATTTTTTATTTAAAAAAATGGCTCTAAACATTCTATGATGTCATAAATTTGAATCTTATTTTAAAAATGCATTTTGCAGGCAGTGCCTGGGCGGTTTGGTTGGTTAAGCGTCAGACTTCAGCTCAGGTCACGATCTTACAGTTTGTGGGTTCGAGCCCTGCGTTGGGCTCCGTGCTGACAGCTCAGAGCCTGGAGCCTGCTTCGGATTCTGTGTCTCCCTCTCTCTCCCCCTCCCCCCTGCTCGCTCTCAAAAAATGAATAAACATTAAAATAAATTAATTAATAAATAAAAATGTATTTTGCAGTTTTCATTCTGCTATTGTGAAACTAGAGTTCCTCGGTGATAGGTCTGATGTCTGATTGATGAGTTATAGTATTAATAATTTTAATTAATTTAAATACAAAGTTATTTTATTTTCAAAATTCTGCCTCAATTGTTTTGATTTGATCTCTACAACAGCCCTCTGAGCTTTACAAATGAACTGGATGCACAAAATGAGGACAGGAACCAACATATATTGAGGAGTAAAGTGTGTGTGAACTTCACATATGTTGCCTTATTAAATCTTCTATTAAGTCTGTGAAGGAGCTTTGCTCAAGTCACTTGTGTCTTTGACTGAATTTATTTATCTGAAAAATGAGGATAGGAGTAGTATCTAACTTATAAGATTTTCATGAGGATTAAATGAATTAATATATGTTGAGTTTTTAGACTAGGACACTTTAAGTATGTCATATTTGTTACTAATATTACTGTTGCCATGTATAATATCTCCATTTATAGATGGAGAAACTGAGGCTTTTGGAAATTAAATAGCATAGATGAGCTAAACAGTTCAGAGGGAATCTGAATCCAAGTCTTTCTGATTCAAATTTCCGTATTATTGCAGCTTTCAAAATCACTGCGGAAAAAAATGTTTATCCGTTCATTTGATTAACAGTTACTGAGTTCTTAGCTTTGTGCCTATTACCAAACTGGGTACTTTGGGTGATAAAAAAGGTATAAAAATACTCCCTTGGGAGATATACCCACAGAGGTAAATAGTAACAACGTTAAACACATTAAGCAACACCAAAATGATGTGAGATGCATTTTCTAGGGCAGGATTAAGTTCAATTCCAAAAAAGCGATGGAGACATTAAGTGTTTTGCAAGTGTTTTGCATTTTGTGTATACAAGGGAGCACTCTGGGTGGAGGTGTTTGGAGACAATGCAGTGAAGAGTGTGGGATGTACCCTGGACTGCTGAAAACAACATTTAAAAAAAAGCATGATCATGGTTTGAGGAGATGTAGCCATAATACAACTACGTCAATACTAGTACAGACTAGTGTTGTTTTATTCCAGATATTATTAGAAACAGAATTCGTATCAAATATCTAAATCTCAGAGGCAACGATAAGGAAAACAGAATAGTAGAGCGAAGTAAACGTCATAGAATGTGAGTGCCAAGGGGTTTGAATCTCTTACAGAAATCAGTGTCATGGGAGATGGGTACTGACGGCACCTCCCACCTCTCATATACATAACAGACTCTTTGGATAGGAGTCAAGAGCAAGCAACATGGAAACTGTGAGAAGAGGGGGAGAGTAGGCCTTTAGTAATGGGGTGCCTGTGGCAAGGACTTGATGGGAGATCATCCAAGAGGCCAGTGAATGTACTAATAGCTGCAGGTGTGAAAAGAGGGCCAATCCACAACACATAATGAACAAAGTCCCCTTCCAGCTGGGACAGTCTTTCCAGAAAAGTACTTAACTTCAGGGAGGTATGTCTCACTTAAAGAAAATGAAGCAGGGTCGATCCTGTCCTGTCAGGGAAAAACCTGCAAAACTTGTCCTTTTCCAGCTCTGATTTCTCTAACTTCCTATTTCTAAGGAATAAGGGTTTTTAAAGGCTTATTATTAAAAAAAAAAAAAAAGACTCGTAAGGATTTTTAGTCGTTTAATAGTTCTTATGAAACAATATCATGATGAGTTAAGTGAAAATTAGAGCCACATGCCTGAAATTTCCCTGAAAAAATACACATATCCTTTAAGATGAAGGAGGAAAGTGCCAGGAAAAAAATATGTTTTTAATTTGTTTGAGTTGAAAACATTTGAAACATATTTTTAGACATTTGCCAAGGATTTTCCAAAAGCCATTGGATTTCACATAACCCCTAAAAGATGTCTTTCTTTTGAGGAATGGCAGGCAGTAACTGCTCATTTACTAACTCAAAATCCTATCTTCCATTGCTTTGGACCATTGCTATCTTTTTTTCACACCTGCAAGTTTATTTTGGGTCAAAAAGAAAATATTCATAATTACGGCTTTCGGGAAAGAAGGAAAAGCATTTCACTTTTCTATCTTTTCATTTTTAAGGAAGAAAAAGTTAATGATCTTAAGAAATTGGGGGTGCATATTAGAACTACATGTAGAAAAAGTGGATGACCATTCTTCTAATTTAGATGATCCAGAGTTGGTGACACACCCAAATGCTGCCTGCTGTCACAGGTCTCCATAAGGGTCACAGTGAAATTTTTCATCTCTTTCTATGTGATTTGAAATGTGTATAAGGAGAACCAGTAATGCACTGAGTAACAATACAATTCTAAGGGATTTTCTATACAGAAATTGCTCCTATGACAAATATTAATGGGCACTCAACTCCTCCATTAGTTATCAGGGCAGATGAGTTTAAGATTTATTTATTTCTGAGAGAGAGAGACAAAGCACGAGCAGGGGAGGGGCAGAAAGAGAGGGAGACACAGAATCCAAAGCAGGCTCCAGGCTCTGAGCGGTCAGCACAGAGCCCGATGTGGGACACAAACCCACAAACCATGAGATCTGGACCTGATTGGAAGTCGGACGCTTAACCAGCTGAGCCACCCAGGCACCCTAGGGCAGAAGAGTTTATTATACCTACTGCTTGACCCTTTAGCCCTAAGAGGAAAGCTATATAATCTTTAAGTTACAAATCTACATGGTTCTATCATGCCAGAGACTGTGGGACTTTAGCATGAACAGTTTTAACATGTGGCCTTGAGTGTGTGTGTGTGTGTGTGTGTGTGTGTGTGTGTGTGTGTGTATGTGTGTGTGTGTGTGTGTGTGTGTGAAAGAGAGAGAGAAGAAATCAAAAAGAGAGAGAGAGAAAATGTGTATGAGTGTATATGAGCAGGTACACGTGGGTGTGGGTGGAAGGGGAGGGACATGACTTACATGACCAAAGGGTAACTCATTTTTTTTTAAGTTTATTTATTTTGAGAGAGGGAGTGAGAAAGGAGCAGAGTGAGAGAGGGAGAGAGAGAGAATCCCAGCAGGCTCCACACCTTCAGCCCTGAGCCCCACGCAGGGCTCGATCCCATGAACTGTGAGATCATGATCTGAGCAGAAATCAAGACTTGGATGCATAACCAACTGAGCCACCCCAGTGCCCCATAACTCATTATTTTTTTACCTTCAGAGGAAACTAGGATGTAATGAAAAGTCCTGTGCTTAAACCTCAGGGGTCAGAATTCAAATTGCATTTGTATCTAATTATGAGGCCTTGGCAAAGTGCCTAATATATCTGTCATAACTCCTGCCCCACTCACATTTTTCTGCAAGGGAAGCTGCCCCTAACAAAGACTCTGGTGGCTAAACAGCAGTATTGGACTTCATAAAATCCCTCTTCCTGAGGCGCCTGGCTGGCTCAGTCGGTTAAGCGTCTGACTCCGGCTGAGGTCAGGATCTCACAGTTCGTGGGTTCAAGCCCCACATCAGGCTCTGTGTTGAAAGCTCAGAGCCTGGATCCTGCTTCAGATTCTGTGTCTTCCTCTCTCTCTCTCTCTCTGCTCCTTTCCTGCTCATGCGCTCTCTCTCTTTCTCTCCTCTCTCTCTCTCAAAAATAAACACTAAAAAAAAAAAGTTAAATAAAATCCTTCTTCCTGAATGTGGCTGATTGGACCAGAAGTGTTCGCCTAATCCAAGGGCAACTAATGACCTATGAGCCTGACTCAAAGAAATGAGATGAGCTAATAAGGCACACTCTCTCTCCCTCATTCTCTTCACAATCTGCCTATCAGTGTTGGGAGCCATTCTCTCTCTCTCTCTCTCTCTCTCTGTCTCAAAAATAAATAAATAAACTTTAAAAAAATTGGACTTTGGCACAGAAGATTATTTAGTCTCATGCCTCTTTGTGCTGGGCATAGAGTTCAAGATCTGAATGTGTTGAGTAAAGAACAGAGAAAATCATAGAGTTGATAATGCAAGAACGGTAACAACATTAGCAACAACAACTACTTCTAACTGTTTTTAAGTATTAATATGCACAAACCACTTTCTGTATCATTTAGTGCTCAGAACTATCTTATTAGGAAAGCATTATTTCCATACTAATCTTATTCTAACATGAGATAGGTCAAAAAGGAAACGCTTAAAGTCACAAAGCTAGGACATGGCAGTCCTTAACTACTAAACATGATCTAATTCCAAATTCCTTGCTTTTTTGCCCTACACATAATTGATTTCTTTTGCCTTACCTCCTCTTAAAAACAATCAAATGCATTTCTTCCAACCTTGTTGACACCAACTGTTGGTGGCAGAGGTCGCCATAAACACTCAATTCATTCCCTCCAGCAGTCTCCCCTGAACTGATCCCAGGGTCCACATGTTGGAGTGAGTTTCCGTTTCCCTTGTGCCTTTGGCATTCTGACAAAACCGGACCATTTTTTCTATAACCAACCCTTAAGCTAAGCTTGAAGTGCCCACCCTGTGACTAGTAATAGTAACAGTCTGCTTGGCCAGAGACCTACACAGCAAACACTGTACCAAGCCCATGTAGACGAAAAGGGACAGCTGGGCTAACTGAAACTGGGTATCCACAAGTCTTCTGATTTTGATCTTCTAGAAACTGAGCTCTTGGAAAAGGTTGGGATAAGGGGGGGAAAATCTTACAATCGCATAGCCCTTTATAACTGTGGCTCTCAGCTTTACCGTCGATTAGAATCACCTGGAAATCTTAAAAATATGGATGCCTCCCAACCCCAGAACTGTGATTTGTCACCTGAGCACTTGGATTTTTAAAGGCTTTCCAGGTAATTCTAACATGTGGCAATTTGAGCATCAATGGCTTATATCGTGTCTACTCCAACGACGGAGAGCTGTGAGTGCAAACGGACACTACTCCATCTTCCGTTTGAATCAGCCAGGCGAAATGCATACACTCTATAGTCAGTCTGCACTTGCATTCATAAACCTTGGCAAGGCTCCTCGTCTGTAAAATGGGGTTAATAACAGTATCGTAGTGTTGAAAGTATTTGGAAATTTAAATAAAATCTGGCTTAAAAAACACTTTGAACAGTAAGCATTTTAAAAGTGTTAGCAATTATTATTAGGATTAGGATTATATAAATCAATTACATCACAAATCATTTTGTGTCATGGTTATTTATAATAGTATCTGTTTTCTTCATTGGCTTTATAAATTCCAGGAAGACAGGATCATGACTTTCATCTCTCTACTCCTAGTGTCCAGTATAGCGTTTGGTCCACTGAAGACAACCAATTGGGATTTGTCAGGTGGATAAGCAGAAGGATGGGCCTAAACAAGTGGCATAGTGGGGTGGAAAGGATGATGGGTATAAAAACCGAAGACTGGGGTTTGAACTGGGACTCTGTCCGCTGCTAGCTGTGTAGACATGGGAAGTTCTCTGGCTCTCTGAGAGCTTGATTTCTCCTTCTGTATCCATTAGCCATGATTCTGATCACTTAGCATGTGCCCTGGTCAATGGCAAATGTTGGGACTGTGAAGATGAATAAGACACAGCCCCTTTGTTGAGCTGTCTCTGTCTCTGATAAACAGAATTTTCTATCATAGACAGAATTCTCTATCATAGACAGAAAATTATTTCCTGTCTCTCTTCTTTCCCTGGGCTAAGAATTGGCTCAATAGTTGTTAAATAATAACAATTGTAATAAGACAATAACATCTTATTTCCAGAGCTCCTCTACTCATGCCCCTACTGCCCGTCTCTTTTTTTCCCTTAAATAATAGTAGAAGGTGCTAGAAGTGACACAATCAGAAGCTTAGCAAGATGCAAATAACTGTTAAAGCAAACGTGTGAATAAATAACAGGTTTTGAGAGCATCTATCACATTCATTTCATCTGGAAAAAAAAACATTCCATTTTTAATAACATTCTGTGAAGAATAGGACAATAAAACCCTTACAATGGCCTCATAGGAAGAGTTTCTTTGAGTTTATAGACACTCTATGTATTCAAAGTGAAGATTTTAAAATGTTTCAATCTTCGGGCCCAAAGCACTTTTCATCTGAAATTAATAGGTATTTAATATGACTTACCCAGATAATTGTCTAAATTACTCATGTCACATAAAGAGGGGGGAAAAATGTCACTCATGTCTTAACTTTCTCACATAAATCCTATTAATATTTTTAAATCTTTCTCTGCACATGCTCTTTATTTTCCATCAACAGGGTCAAAGCATATACAAATGAGGTTGTTTTTTCCTTCTTTGTTTACTTAATACATTCTCCACAAGGTGTTTTAGAAAAATCACAGAGAGATCCAGATTTGAATCTAGCCTCTCATACCTACTGATGGTGTTATCTTGGGCAAGTTATGTAAGTAAGCAATATCATCCATGGTCTACTCATCTGTTAAACAGAAATATTAGGATTTACCTCTTGGGGTGGTGAGAATTTCATTAATTAGTTAATTATGTATGATGAAATTTATTATAATTTAATTGTATGATCAATTTAATTATATATTAGGTGAAAACATTTGAAGCAATACAGATATCCCATAAATATGATAGTCCCTTCAAGAACAAGCTCCTTGCATTCTAAACATTTTTTTTAATGCTTATTTATTTTTGAGAGAGACAGAGACAGAGTGCGAGTGGGTTGGGGACAAAGAAAGAGGAGAGGGAGACACAGAATCCAAAGCAGGCTCCAGGCTCCGAGCTGTCAGCACAGAGCCTGATGCGGGGCTCAAATTCACAAACTGCGAGATCATGACCTCTGGCTTAACTGGCTGAGCCACCCAGGCACCCCCAAGCTCCTGCAGTCTAACCTACAAACAAACTTTACAATGTCAAATGGCTTGTCCACAATTAACTTCCCTTCCAGAGAGCAGCATTCTTTGGAAATGAAGGGATCCAGAATATACCACTGGATATTTTCCTTTTTCTGTTTTTGGTTTTTCTGAACTCTCCTTATCTGCCTAAAATCAGAGCCATCGAAAGAACTCATCTGTCACAAATCCCCTCCCTGGGAGTTTCAAAATCAGGGAAGACTGACTTCTATCACTTCAGACAAGAAGGTGGCACCAGGAAAAGGAATTACCTTAACAGACATTGTCACCAAGTATCCTATCTCCCATCTCTTCTCACAAGGGTCCATTTATCTTCCCTAAAGGTCATTTGTTTTCCCTTAAGTGCCCTTCTCCCCCTCCCCTTCTCTTAAGATGGCATATAAGACCCAAATTCTAACTGCCTCCTTGAGTGACATTTTTTTTTGTGAACATCCACTCAAGTATATGAATAAAAATGTCTTTTCTCTTGAAAAACAAAGAAAAGAAAAACAAACCAACAAAAAGCTCCTTAAGCACAATTCTCACTAGTCAAGCACTCATTTAGAGAAACAAATGACATGGCTCACCCATTCCCTGCATAATGAACTCCACACTGGTTAGCAGGTAGACCTTCCCACATCTGGTCCCAAACCATGAGCCTTCCAAGCACAACCACCACATGCTTCCCCCGCTCAGACACCGGCCTCTGCTGCAAGCCTCCCGGGTACCTACCTCATTCCTCAAACACAGTCCTGCTTTTCTGTCATCTGTGCCTGTGCTCACTCTTTCCCCCTCACTTCCACAGCATTATTTGTAAATATATATATATATATATATATATATATATATATATATATGTGTGTGTGTGTGTATATATATATATATATGTTTGTTTTTTTTTTGAGAGAGAAAGAGAGAGAGAGAGAGAGGGAGTGTGAGGTCGGGGGTGGGGGGCAGAGGGAGAGGGAGAGAGAATGAGAATCTTAGACAGGCTCCATGCTCAGCACAAAGCCTGCTGCAGGGCTTGATCCCATGATTGTGAGATCATGACCTGAGCCCAAATCAAGAATCAGATGCTCAACCAACTGAGCCACCCAGGTGCCCCCCACGGCATTATTTTTATTTCTTGTATAAACCAAAAATAGTCTTCCTGATGCCAATTTTTTTTGTACAGATATCTATCTAACAGTGTTGTAGGTTTCTTGAAGGCAAAAATGGTGTCTTACTTCTCTTTGCATTCTTTTAATTTTTTTTAATTTGTTTAATGTTTGTTTTTGAGAGATGGAGAGAGACCGAGTGCGAGCGGGGGAGGGGCAGAGAGCGAGGGAGACACAGAATCCAAAGCAGACTCTAGGCTCTGAGCTGTCAGCACAGAGCCAGACAGGGGGCTTGAACTCATGAACCGTGAGATCATGACCTGAGCCGAAGTCGGACACTTAATCGACTGAGCCACCCAATCGCCCCCTCTTTGCATTCTTCCCAGCACTTAGCAGACAGCTTCACTCATAATGAATGCATCCTAGGAGCTTGCTGAATTGAAATTACTTATTTGACATTAAATAGACACAGCAATAAATGAAATATGTTTTTCCATTTTTCAACTGATTATGATAAGAGATATCAACATGAGCTCCGGAGCAGTTGCACTCAAAGCTAACGGAACTCAATAGGTTTGCATACTTGCAAAACAGCTGAGATAATATGACCAGGTGTCAAAAGAAGAGCAAAGAGGGTCCTGGAAGAAGTTCAACAATCGGAATTTGTTGGGCTGCGCTGTTTTCCAGAAGGTGTGAGGACATCAGGGATGGAAGGCAACACGGACTAAGAGTTGGGTGCAGGGATTCTGGAGCCACACTACCCAAGTTTGAGTTCTGACTCTACCGGTTCCTGCCTTGGGGACTTTGAGCTAGCAACTGGACCTCTCTTTACATCATCTTCAAGTAAAGGATGGACTTTGTGTGGGTAATAAGTGACTTGATATATGTGAAGCACGGAGGACAGCACCAGGCACACTGTAAGTGCTGTATAAGTGTTTATAAATAAAAAAAAAATAAGGGACATGTGTCTCACAGACACTCCTTAGGAAAAGGAAAAGTCAAAACACAGACCAAAGAGATGATAATGAACAAAGCAAAGATCTGTAACAGTGCTTTTCTTATTAAGTTTTAGTTTTAATTCCAGTACAGTTAACATACAGTGTTAGTTTAGTTTCAGGGGTTCAACACTCCCATACAACACCCAGTGCTCATCACAAGTCACTCCCATCACTTGTCCCTGTGCCCCTGCCCACCTCCCCTCTGGTAACCATCAGTTTGTTCTCTATAGTTAAGAGTCTGTTTCTTAGTTTGTCTCTCTTTCTCCTCTCTTTTTCCTTTGTTTCTTTATGCTGTTTCTCAAATTCCACATGTAAGATAAATCATATGGTATTTGTCCTATTCTGACCGACTTATTTCACTTAGCACTATGCCCTCTGGGTTCATCCATGTCATTACAAATGACAAGATTTCATTCTTTCTTATGGCTGAGTAATATTCCTATATATATATATATATATATATATATATATATATATATATACACACATACATATATATGTATATATATGTATGTATATATATATATACACATATACACATACCACATCTTGTTTATACATTCATTTATTGATAGAGAATTGGGTTGCTTCCATAATTTGGCTATGGCAGATGATGCTGCTATAAATATAGGGGTGCATGTATCACTTCGAATTAGTGTTTTTGTATTTCAGGGGTGAAAACCCAGTAGTGCGATTACTAGATTGTAGGGTAGTTCTATTTTTAACTTTTTGAGGAACCTCCATACTATTTCCCACAGTGGCTGTACCAGTTTGCATTCCCAGCAACAGTACACAAGGGTTCCTTTTTCTCCACATCCTCACCAGCACTTGTTGTTGCTTGTGTTTTTGATTTTAGCCATTCTGACAGGTGTGAGGTGGTATCTCATTGTAGTTTTAATTTACATTTCCCTGATGATAAGTGATGTTGAGCATCTTTTCATGTATCTGTTGGCCACCTGGATGTCTTCTTTGGAAAAAGTCTGTATAACAGTGCTTTTTGTGGTGTGATTCCCAAATGATCTACATCAAAATCTTCTACAGGGCTTAGTAAATGCAGATTTCCAGGCCCTATACTGGAACTACCAATCAGACTTTGTAAGAGGGGCCTAGGAACCCAGGAGGTTGCATTTTAAACATCCCCAGGTGTTTCTGATACAGTTTAAGAACTACTTGTCTAGAACCCTGTTGCTCAAAGTGGCCCCAAGGAGTAGCACCAGCATCACCTGGAAGCTTGTTAGAAATGCAGAATCTCAGGCCCCACCCCAGACCCACTGGATCTGAATCTACATTTTCACTAGCCCCGGGTGGATCATACGCATACAAAAGTTTGAAGGTTTTTTTTTTTAACTTTTTTTCTCCAAATTTTTATTTAAATACTAGTTAGCTAACATATAGTGTAATATTGGTTTCAGGTATAGAATTCAGTGATTTATCACTTACATATAACACCCAGTGCTCATCATAACAATTGCCCTCCTTAATATCCATCACCCATTTAGCCCGTCTCCCACCCACCTCCCTCCATCAACCCTCAGTTTGTTCTCTATCATTAAGAGTCTCTTAGGGCGCCTGGGTGGCTCAGTTGGTTAAGTATTTGACTCTTGATTTCGGTTCAGGTCATGCTTCAGGCTCTGCACTGACACATGGAACCTGCTTGGGATTCTCTCTCTCCCTCTTTCTCTCAGCCTCCCTCTCATTCGTGCTCTCTCTCTCTCTCTCAAGAGTAAATAAACAAACTTTAAAAAAAGTCTCTTATGCTTTGCTTCCCTCTTTATTTATTTATTTATTTTACCATGGCATATTGAAGTTTGAGAAGCCTTGGTTCTAGGCGATAGATACTTGACGAATTAGGGAAGCGTTTATATAAAAAAACTTTTTTAAACATTTATTTATTTTTTGAGAGACAGAGAGAGACAGAGCATGAGTCAGGGAGGGGCAGAGAGAGGGAGTCACAGACTCCAAAGCAGACTCCAGGCTCTGAGCTGCCAGCACAGAGCCTGACGCGGGGCTCAAACTCACAAACCTCAAGTTCATGACCTGAGCCGAAGCCGGACGCTTAACTGACTGAGCCACCCAGGTGCCCTGGGAAAGGTTTATTTTAAACAGGAGGAGGGAATCCCTTTTTTTAAGATGAGAGAGAAAGAAGTAATAGAAGTTGTACATATATATCTATTAGTTGTACGTATATGTCTATCAATTGATGCAATCAATATATATTAAGGGTCTACCACATGTCGGACACTGATTTGGTACTGAAGAACAAGACCGACATATTCTCTACCCTGTGGAGTATATTGGCTAAGGCAATGACATGACACATAAATTCTGAAACCCCACAGAATTAAACCCCGTAGAAGTTTATTTCTCCATAAAAATCAATGGGGATATTCCTGCTTGGCAAGTGGAGTTCTACTGGGTCATTCAAAGACCCAGGCCCTGCCTGGCTCTTTGGCTCTGCCCCCCCTGGGCACCACAGCCCCCTCTGAATCCTCTGCATATGGCTGGTTAATGGAGAAAACGGTTTCAGAGGATCTCATTGGAGGTGTCCACAGGCTCTGCCCCAAAGTAGGGTACATTCATTCTGCCCAAATGCTGCGGTTGCAGCTCAGACACATGGCCACCCTATCTGTATGGCTGGGAAATGCCGGAAATGCTGGAAAAAGTAGATGTGTAGCCAGCAGAGAGAGGACATGGGGTTTTGGTGAACACACGGCAGCCTGTGACTATCTAAAGGCTAAGGATGCAAAGCATAAGGGAGAAAAATAGAGGACCAGAAAGAATGAAGTTGGCATTGGCAGCCAAGTAAGAAACCTCAGTTAAAAGAGATGGTTGGTGCACGAGTCATGTGAGACAGGCTCTTTTTAAAGTACAAGTGAAATTTTACTAAATTAAAAAAAAATGTAGTTTATATGTTAATCCATCTAATCTTGGCAATAACTCTGTAAAATGAGTACCATTACTTCCTCTACAGATGGAAAAACGAAAGCACAGGGAGATTTAGTAACTTGTCCAAGTTGGTAAGTAGCAGTCAGGATTCAAATTCAGGAGCCCATGTCAGGAGACACAGCCCATGAGCTGTGTCTCACACAGCTGGGTTCTAAGAGCTTGGCAGCCTCGTGGAAGCCGACAACACAACAGACAGCATCATTTTTACACAGACAGAACTTAGACCAAAGTGGGGTATTTTAACCAATACACAGAGAATGACAAATTACCACCTTGGGAAAATACAGATTTGCTTTGGTTAGTACCTATATCCCTTCCTTTCCATGAGATTTCTATTGATTCTAAACAACAAAAAGCAATTCTGATTAATTTAAACAATTGATTCTTCGGAATGATAGCGGGGAGCTCATGGAATAATTAAGAAGGCTGGAGATAAGGGACCCTTCCTCCTAGTGCTATTGTGAATCTTGAGTTACATCATTTCTGTGTCGTAGCGTTGTTTCTCCTGAAACTAGAGCCTGAGATGAAGGCTTATGAACAAGGTGGAATATTTGAGAAGTGATCTCAGGGAAACAGAGAAAGCCAATACAAAAACAAGTTATTGAGTTGGCTATCATGATGGACAAGTTCTGAGGTGTATAAAATGTTCTCAAAGATGTCTTCCCCAGAGTTACAAGGAAAGTGCCTTATCTTCTCTCCATCTGTGCTCAAGAGCGGCTCCATGGGATCAACTTCTCTTTCACGCTGTAGTTGTGAGAACATCCCACATCAGAGAAGCTCCAGGTCAGAAACAAGCGGTATTTCCTGCAGGCCTGAAAGGTGATGTCAGGTTACTCCTGGTAAGGAAGGTGGAAGCCACAAAATTGTTGCTGAAGCAGTGAACAGAGGAAAAGTGAGTCCGAGAAGCCACCAAGCAGGTGACACTGTACGCATCCTGTTCAGTATTCTATTTCTTGGCGCACAGAAAGTGCTGAGTAAACAGGGTCAAGCAACAAAACTGGTTCTGTGTATGCAGAGGGAAGAAGACTCCCCAGGTGATGCTACCATGATGGGGGAAGGAGGACATTTTCAGTGGCCCTGAAGAGCCAGCTAAGTGGTCCAGTCCTTGGAGACGAACCATGATTCCTTATTACTAAATGTCCTCTCCTTCCAACACCACTTCAATTTACATGAATGTTAATTACTAAAAATTTAGCCCTATAATGATGTAATCAAACAGGCAGTCCTCAGCCCTGAGTGGATAAAATAAATTGGCCTTCTTTCAAAATCACTTATATCCAATCTCTATTTCTTCCCTTGATTGGAAGACTCATACGGACAAGTGCAAATCATAACGCAAAGCCATACACGTGCATAATGCATATAGGTTTTTTTCAATGAAGGGTGCTTGATTAAGGGAGGATGATAAGGAAGATTTAAATGGGGCAGGATAATCTCTGGAGCATCTTTTAAAAGTCTGCTGGTCAAAGATAATCACCCAGCAACTTTGCATTTCAGAGTAGCAAGACCTTTCGAACTGAATTCATGATGAAAACATATGCTCTTCTTGTTAAACCATCATTGAGTACATCTGGAAATCAAAACTTAGAAGAGAGGAAGACCAGGCATTTTCTCTTAACTGAGGCCATTAAAAAGTCTCTTCAAACAGGCTAGAGAAGAAAAGGGGGAAGAGAAAGATTTTGATCAATTTTAGTGGCTTTTCCTCTAGACAGTTTGAAACAGGTCATATCACAGAGCTTTCTTTCTTTCCTCATCTCTCCCAACTTGGTATATTTGACTGTAAGAAATAGTTTCTGGTCCTGGGAGTTCAGATATTTGGAGAATTTGCTTTACAATCACAGGGAAAACTGAAAAATAACCGTTCCAATGCTTGACATGAATTTATTTTGCCATGGAAAATATGGGTAAGAAAGAACAGTTATGAAATGCAAATGGTTTCAACAAATTTGGATTAGAATGCCTGACTTTGGCAAATTACGGAAACTACCTGGTTTCTGGAAAGAGTCAATTGGGCAGGAAACAGATGTTTGTTTCAACTCTCACTGGGCTGCCGAAGAGAAGATTGTTTCAATTGATGCTTGCTGTATTAACTGCAGAAACATAAAAGCTGTAACGATTTCAAACTACTTTTCTCAGGAATTAAAATGGCTTAATTAAATAATTAAATTAGATTCTTAAATGACAAAGGCAAACTCCTTACAAAGAAACGAGTACGTGTGCCCTGCACATTGGGAGCATCATAAGGAGGTACTGCAAGGGATAGAAACTGTCTACTGCTCCGTAAGGCTTCAACTGGATCAATTTATGCACTTGTTTTACCTTATCTTATCATGTCACCTCAGAATTTGGTCCCATATGAAATATGAATAGATGTTTGAAATGTCTTTAAAATGACATTAATATAACCCATTATATAGAGATAGGCAGTGGCCATTTACCACCTTTTTCTTTTGTGCCCAAAAGAAAAATATATATGATAAATCTTAGCCTCAGAAAGATTAGAAGTACAACAAGTCAGCTAGAAATAGCTGTTCCTATTTCCCTGAACTACCGTGGGTAGCAGCCCCTAGCAACGGGCCATGCACAGCCTGCTTGGCCTCCCACAGCCATCTTGGAATATGAGATGAGGTCAGAGAGGCAGGGAGGAATGGGAACAGGGAGAGGAAAAGCATCTAGGGGCCAGACCTTGTAGGCTCTGTAGGGGGTTAGAGATTTCCTTTTTCCTAATTGCTGTAGAAAACCACTAGAATTTTAAGTAGAGGAGTGACATGACCTGATCAATCTTCTTAAAAAGGTTGTTCTCTTTGCTGTGTGAAGAAGGGATTTTAAAGAGCACAGATTGGAAGCTGGGTGTAGCTAGACTGAGCATAATGGCAGACCACATTGGGGTCTGTGTGTCACTTTGCTTAACACTTTGCTTAAAGGGGTTTCATTTGTTTGGAATTACTGAATCAACTTAGAAAGGCACTTATTTCTACTGCTTTGCCATCTACATACCTACAGGGAATATATATATATATATATATATATATATATATATATATATATATATACACACATACATATATATGGTTGCAAACATTAGAAACACAACCATTGTGTGGCTTAAAGAAAGGAAAGTTTTATTTGACTCATACCGCAAGAAGTTGGGGCGTACCTCATGGTTGCTTGATGTAAGCTTTACTTCCGGCTCTCTTGATCCCATTGCAGCCAGGAATAAGGAGAGACAGAAGAGAGGAGAAGGACTTTCTCTTATCAAGAATTTGACCTTTAGGGGCGCCTGGGTGGCTCAGTCAATTAAGCGTCTGACTTCAGCTCAGGTCATGATCTCACAGTTCATGAGTTCGAGCCCCGCATTGGGCTCTGTGCTGGTAGCTCAGAGCCTGGAGCCTGCTTCAGATTCTGTGGCCCCCTCTCTCTCTACCTCTCCCCGGCTCATGCTTTCTCTCTCTCTCCCTCTCTCTCTCTCAAAAATAAATAAACATTAAAAAACAAACAAACAAGAATTTGACCTTTAATGTTGAAAGGTCAGGAAAGTATTTTTACAAACAAAAACAAAAAACAAAAAACAAAAACTCCCACAAACATTTGCCAGAACTGTGTCACATGGCCAGTCTTAACCATAGGGAAGGCTGAGACTTTAACTATTTTTAGTTAAAAAGTTATCTTTTCCATATATATATATTTTGTTCTTCCCTATTCTCTATTATAATTTTATTCACTTGAATGGCAAGTGTTTTCCAATTAAATATCCCTCTAGTGTTTATAATAAAGTCAGTGGGAAAATAGCACTCAATTTGCTGCAAAATATCTTTATTCCATCAAGGGTTTTCTCTATATTGTCTAGAAGGGATATAGAATTGATCTTTGTGAGTTCTGGGATTCTAGCTCTAGGATCTGTAAGATCTCAGCTCTAGGATTCCACATTTCCATTACCTAGAGATTTCCCAGTTCTTACAAAAATGTAACTAAAGCACATCTGACCTGAAACATGTGCATGTTTTACTTAAATAAGAGTGGGGAGGAAAGAAGAAAGGTAAAGTTTGGCTATTTCAGTGACTCTTAGTAAGTACACCTCTGTGGTAGCTAGTCTCTGAAGATGGTCACCCTGATGAACCATGCCTCCTGGTATGCAACTGATGCAGACTCCCCTCCCCTTGAGTCCAGACTGACCCTGTGACTCACCTGGATTGACCAGAAGAATGCATGGGAAGTAGTGCTACCCAAAATCAAAGGCTAGTATGTAGAAAGCCTTGCAGATTCTACTGCAAGGAGTCTTTTTGGAACACTTGCTTTGAAGGAAGCCACTTGTCACATAAAAAGACATGGAAGAATCTACCCTAAGATTTATGTGTTATGAGGAAGCCAAGATGGCCATGTGAGAGGCCACATGTAGAGATAAAGAGAAAGGCCCAGACTGAGCTGTTCCAGCCATCCCAGACCATGTACTAGACATGTGTGTGAGGAAGCCATCTTGGATGTCCAGCCCTACTACCATCTGACTGCAAACACATGTGAGACATCAAATAAGCACTGATTGTCAGAACAGAAACCAAAATTATGAGACAACAGAAGTGTATTGCCTTATAATACTGGAGGCTTTAAGTCCAAAATCAGGGTGTCAGCACGGTCATGCTTTCTCTGAAAACTCTAGGGGAGTATACCCCCTTGCTTCTTCCTAGTTTCTGGTAGTTGATGGCAATCCATGGCATTCCTTGGCTTGAAGATGGTTGCTGTAATCTCTGCCCCCATCTTCATATGGTATTCCCTCTCTGTGTGTCTGTGTCCAAATTTCCCTCTTCCTATAACGATACTAGTCATTGGATTAGGGAATGCCCTAGATGAATATGACTTCATCTTATCTTCATTACATCTGCAAGGACCCTGTTTCCAAATAAGGTCACATTCACAGTCCCACAGTGGGTAAGGATTTCAACATGTATTTTGGAGGACACAATTAAAACCACAAAACCTTCTCATGTTCTCATTACTCAAATTTACTATAATAACCTCATACACTCCCCCCGCCCCATGTTCTCTCTGAATTTATCTCTTAGTTTTCACTGTGTTTCTTTCTTTTATGGGGAATGCTCTCTCCTCAGGCCCTTGAACATGCTCTGTACCTATTGCCTGGTACACTTTGTCCTGAGGTACTTATTCTCCACCTCCCATCCTCTTTCACCCTCTTTAGTCACCTCCTCAGTAAGGCCTTCCTTGGATACCCTATTTTAAATTCCTTCACTTACCCCTACCACCACCTGACACTCTTCTCTCTTCTTGGCACCATTTTTCTCCTCTTGTGAGGTTATGGCTGTTAACAGCCCCACTGCATGGTAAGCTGAAGTATCTTGCTTAAGATCGCAGAGCTAGGAAAAGGAAAAGCTGACTCCCTACAAGCTTACTCCAGAGATTGTTCTCTTACTTAGTGTTCTGTGAAGTCTCTTAGTGACTATTTTCTATAGTTAATTCATTATCCACCTGGCTAGGATGTAAAAGGCCCAGGCTCAGTGACGATTCACAGATGTCCTATGAAGAATAAACCACACTTTGCCTCATTTTAAACTTTTTTTTGTCAACATTCATAAAAAGTCTGATTTTCAGTAAAACATTCATGGTGGAAATTCTGAGCATGAGAGTATAAACCAATATTTTTATTTTCTTTGACCAGTGATCCAGAAGGCTGACTGAGCAATAAATCAAGGAGAGTTTATATTTTATTGAGTCCCCATTATGTCTACAACACTGGGGGGTCCTGGGACTTAAGGAACAGCACAGACCCATAGTTAAATGATTTATTTCACCAAGCAATATTGTTTATACAAATCAATCAGATATAATTGTCAATGGCACCATGTCTAAACAAAGTCTGTCTATCGGCATGATGTCACATAGACAATTATTGGTATGATGTCACATGCACACATGTACATTTGTTTATTTGCCTGACATCACACCAAGAAAAGGGTCACCCCTGCTAAAGAATATTCTGGAAATTACGCAAAGCTATAATAATATTCATAATAAATAGCTACTATTCACTGAGTACTGCCCATGTGCCAGTCACTATGGAAAGTGCTTTTGATGTATTGCTAATTTAATTTCCATAACAACACTGAGGAAGGTACTTTATCTCTGCTTTCCAGATGAAGAATCTGAGCATCTGGGATATTCAATAACCTGGCCCAAAGTCAGCCAGAAAGTCAGGATATGAAAATAGCTCTCAGACTACAAAGCATTAGTATACAAAGATCGTGAAGTACATTTATTAACTTACAGTGGAAAAATATGAACAGAGCAGCAAAGAATATTCATGTTAGCTAGCTACACACACTGTCTCCCCTGTAAGAATGTCTAGACTTGTAACCATATTACCATGAGACACAGTATTTATGAGCATTAGGACACCTATCTTGGGCAGTCTTCAAATGGCACACAAAATCTTTTGTTTTCCATTTTCTTTCTTCCATGCAAATCATCACACTTTCATTATTTTTCAGTTTGCCTCAGATTTTCCACCACAACTACAAAAATTATAGTTTTCATTCTATCAGTTGGAATACAGTCATGTTTTCCAGGAAGACACTGGCCATCTTGATCGAATTTGGGAGCACCTGACCTTTTGCTAAGACACTTGTAAAATATCCTTCCCTCCCTGACTCAGGTTTACAAGGCTCTGTGGCCACAACTGACTGGGTGCAGGTGGCTGATCTCATAAGAGAACCCCAGTGTAAGGGAAGAAGAACAAGTCAGGATTCAGGATGAGGTAGTATCTGAGCTGAGTCTAAGAGAATATTTTGTGAATGAAAAAAGTTGATGAAGGCATGCTAAGCACAGGAGAAAAATATAAAAAAGAAAAAAAAAAGCCTATGTATTCAGAGAACTGTAGTAGTTCAATCCAAGGTAATGAGAGAATCAATAAGATTTGGTGAATGGGTAGATGTGGTGAACAAGGGATGGTAAACTGACTGGGCAATATATCATTCATTAACATTGCACGGGGGCCTGGGAGAAAGATGAGATCGTTACTTTTTATAACTGGTGGGTTCAGGGTTCCAAAAGAAGAGTCCCATGGTTGAGTGATTTTCTCTAGCATAGCCAGCAGTCTAGAATCAGAAACAATATTAGCATATGGGTAGACTGATCCATAATTGAGGGTTTGCAGGCTAGGTGAGGGGAAAAGGTTAAGGGCATCATGTGCTGGCCACGAAAGGAGAAAAGTGGTAGAATGACTGTATGTTCAAGACCACTGAAGAATTAAGTGAGCAACAAGCTGGGAGAAAGAGGAGGGTTTGAGGGATTGGCGGTCTCTGCAGAATAAAACATGTGTACCTACCTAGGAGTGAGGCAGAGTGGGCTTGAAAGTCAGAGGCGGGGCGCCTGGGTGGCTCAGTCGGTTAAGCGTCCGACTTCGGCTCAGGTCATGATCTCGCGGTTCGTGAGTTCAAGCCCCGCGTCAGGCTCTGTGCTGACAGCTCAGAGCCTGGAGCCTGTTTCCGGATTCTGTGTCTCCCTCTCTCTCTCTGACCCTCCCCCATTCATGCTCTGTCTCTCTCTGTCTCAAAAATAAATAAAGGTTTAAAAAAAATTAAAAAAAAAAAAGAAAGAAAGTCAGAGGCTTGGTCTGAAGTTTGGTACCTTGTGGTTTAAGATTTCTAGAGTTGTAGATATCATGGCAACATTTCGAATGGAGAAAGTTTATGACATCACCCAATATACCTCTACTGGTTCAGTCTCTGGTACTTAACAAAAGGCTGAGTGGTTTTTATAGAAATACATGAAATCCGTGTGGTGTTCTTTGTTTTCTACAAGGCTATCCTGAAAAGTGGCATCTGTGATCAATTGACATGCGTAATTTCTGTGACTTCCAGCTATTTGATACAGAATTCTTTAGTAGTAACCTCCTCCAGAAGTACTGAACAGATAAAATCCATCTATGAAATATGTTAATCAATAATGTAATTTGTTCTTTCACTCACCATATGGAAAATACAGTAGAGTATGCCGTTTCCCAGATGTATTAGAGATTTTTATCTGTTTCATTTTTGTTTTCTTGAAGAGTTTTCTGGTACAGACTTTAAAGACATCATACCTCAGTTAGGTTTTGACCTGCTGAAAGTCAGGCTCTCACAACCCTAAAGACAAATCGTGTGCAAGACATGTTCATCTCTTGAGACTGCTCTGTGAGAACTCAGAATGTGAAAACTTTGTCAAATAGTTACTGAAAGCAAAGAGTCGATCTCCTCCAACATTTGTAATACAAAGCAATTTTCTCTGAGATGCCAGATTTAGATGAAAATCAACTCCTTGAAAACTCACATAATAATTGCAATTCCCTCTGGGAGCAAGTTCAAGGAAAATATTACTTATGAAAATGAAGACAAATTACAAAGTTAGAGAGCAAGCCGTATTGTAGGAAACACAAAACCTGTTCTTGGTAACTTGTACTTGGATTTTTTTGTAAAATTATTTCAGCCATATCTTAAACAGAAATAGGTAACCATTTCAACCAACAGAAAACCAATTCACTATTCAAAAGAACGAACATATGTGATTTAACTTAAATAATTTTTCTTTAAATGTCTCTAGTCTACTTTGTTTGAGTGTCTCTTGTCTACCTTGTTTAAATTTATTACTTAAAGATTTCTATAAACCATAAACTACCAAGACAGTAAAAGCTTCAACATTAACTTTTAATTAAATAATTATTAAGAAATGCTTTCCTATCCTAAAAAAGACTACATCAGACATGGCTGATATGTAGTAAATTTGGAAAACATTATTATTTTTCTATGCTCAGTTTCCTCACCTGTCAAATGAGCTTATGCAAATTAGAATAAATGTGGCAATATATGTGAAATATCCTATGCAAAAGTCCTAAATAGTAACACATAAGAAAAATCTGGAATTAATTTTCTTTGAGTCACTTCCCGTGGGCCAACATTATAGACTATATTATGGTTATTGTCTTTGCTTACCAACATATTTAGGATAGCTATTTGAAACCAGGGAACACAATAGTAGTCCTTTCACTCATCCTTAAAAGGAATAAACAATACTGTTTTGTTCATTAGACTGGACTAGTAAGACTTATAATGTTTAGAAAAATGGAATGTGATGAGAATTTTTTAAACTCCATTAGTGACCTTTTCAGGCTGGGAACTTTTAAAAACTTTTACCATTAATGTTCCAGTGTTTTAATCTGTTCATGTTGCTGTAACAGAATACTATAGATTGGATGACTTATAAACAACAGAAATTTATTTCCCACAGTTCTGGAGGCTGGAAATTCCAAGATCAAGGTGCTGGCCGATTTGGTGACTGCTGAGAGCCCATTTCCTGGTTCATAGACGGCTGTCTTTTTGCTATGTTTTCACATGGCAGATGGGACAATGGAGTTCTCTGAGGTCACTTTTTAAGGCACTAATCCCATTTATGAGGGCTCTATCCTCATGACTTAATCACCTTTCAACAGCCCACCTCCTACTACCACCACATTGTAGATTATGTTCCAACATATGAATCTGGGGTGGGGGAGGTGGTGAGAGACACAAACATTCAGTCTACAGCACTCAGTGGATCAAATGTCCCCATCTGATGTTGTAGCAGTATATTGTTGGTAAACTAAAATTGGCATATGAGTGTTGTTGATCATGGGGCTCACCCTCCTAGTCCTTTGTTTGAAGCAGGCCACCAAAAGTCTAAACTAACTCTTGACCAGGTGAGAACAGTAACATAGGAAACAGAATTTGGAAATACTCAGGTAGGTGATTATTTCACTTAAGTTGTACTATAAGCTTTTTACAGCCCTTATAGTAAGATGTGATTTGGGCAATTAGAAAAGAAAGAGGCCAGATTCTAAGGGATGTTCTTCCTTGTTATGAATGTGGTAACAAGTGAATATAATTATAAAAGTGCCAGTCTCTGTTGGCATCTAGAAAGACTGTTTTTCCCATGAAAGAAATGGCAGAGTTTTGTAGAATCCCTGTGTTTCTGCTGCTGGAATTTCATTAAACTCATTTTTTTGGGTAGGTCCTGATCATTGACTTTTCTTTTCTTTCTTCTTCTTCTTCTTCTTCTTTTTTTTTTTTTTTGTTAACTCTATGAGTGTGACCCCCAATTGTACCTTTAGGGGACCAAAGTAGACTATCACTTTTCTTAAAGGAGACATTCTACTTCTGGGAAATAAAACCATTATGTTGAAGAGATAACTGCACCCGCATGTTCATTACAGCATTATTTACAATAGCCAAGACATGGAAACAATATATATATATATATAATGGAAAACTATTCAGTTATAAAAAGAAGGAAATCCTGCCATTTGCAGTAACATGGATGAAACTTGAGGGCATTACGCTAAGTGAAAAAAACTCAGAGAAAGACAAATACTGTATGGTCTTGCTCATACATGAAATCTAAAATAAACTCACAGAAAAAAAATGGTTTCCAAATGCTGGACGTGAGGAGTGGAAGAATTGGATGAAGGTGGTAAAAAGGTATGAACCTCCAGTATTAGATAAGTAAGTACTGATAATGCAGTCTATGGCATGATGAATATAGTTAACATTGCTATATGGTACCTGAAAGTTGCTAAGAGAGTAAATTCTAAAAGTTCTCATCACAAAAGGAAAAAAAATGAGGAGATGGATGTTAACTAAACTCATTGTGTTAACTAAACTCATTGTGCTAATCATTTCACAATAGATATGTCAGTTTGTTACATTGTACACCTTAAATTTATACAACGCTGCATGTCAATTATCTCAATAAAACTAAAAAAAAAAGAAAATCCTATAATCTCAACAAATTATGAATATATTGATTTATTAAAGACTGTTGTCAAATTTCACGCCAATATGCTATACAAGGAGCAGGTGGGTTCTTGTTACACAGTGTTACACACTGACATCTTTTTAGAAACTCAGAGATACAGCAGAAGATTGGCAACTCTTACTGATAGACACTCAAGCTTTGACTATGGAGAGAAACAGATTATGTGTGAGTTCACCTAGATTTTTTTTTATTAATATACATAGAGGATATCAAATTCGAGGTATTTAAAATGGAGATGGGTTTCAGATTCCTTCTCTACCATCTTAATGATTTGAAGGCAATGCTTAAAAAGTAGCATAGCCATCTGGTCCCAAATACAGAGAGCTAAATGTTCCCTGTTTCATTGTTTTCAGATGGGTAATTGAATGATCTAGTGCCACTATTTGTCATCTTAATGCTCATCCAAGTTGATATGATCAACTAGTTATGATAGTTACATGCTGTCTCCAAGGCAATGACCATCCTAGATAGCAAAGAATAAGGCTAAAAAGAGTAGTTGTTGGAGGAGGTCATCAAGAGGATGTGACCACTGGTTGACATGAGAGCTGGACCTGGGCAATTGGAGGTGCCTCACTCCTTCCCCTTTCCTTGGAATATGGTTCTACTTTGCTTTCCCTGAGCTAGGAGCTGCCCCACGAACACAACCTTGAGATAGTAAGATGTTGTTAAGATCATCTGGATGGTGTATGAGACTGAACCCAGGTAAGTCCTCTATATACACTTTAAGATTCTGGCAGGTGAGTGTGGAGGTTTACTTGTCTTGAAGACACCCAAGACAAGCCTCCTAAATAAGTTTCCTTGCTTATCAAACCTGCCATCTACTAATCTAGAGTGGCCTGCCTCTTTCTTTGGTTTTTCATTACCCTCAGTGGACAGGGGCCAATTTGGAAACCAACAGTAGCTGAGTTTTCATGTGATTTGCATTTAAAAAAGTGAGTCAGAATTATTCTAGAGGCATCTGGGTGTGTCAGTTGGTTAAGTGTCAGGCTTTGATTTCAGCTCAGGTCATGATTTCACATTTCCTGAGATCAAGCCCTGCATTGGTTTCTGCACTGATAGCAAGGGGCCTGCTTAGGATTCTCTCTTTGCTTCTCTCTCTGCCCCTCCCTCCCTCATGGGTGCATGTGCTTGCTCTCTCTCTCTCTCTCTCTCTCTCTCTCTCTCTCTCTCAAAATAAATAAATGAACTTTAAAAAAATAAATGAACTATTCTAAAACCAAAATAATCATTTTTGACAGGTGGCCTCCAATATTTAATTGGCAAGTATCTGTCAATTCTCCATATGGAATCAAATCATTCCATTTTCTAGGGTTGCATTTTTCCCATTAATCTTTATCTGATTTTTGTAAGGAGCTAAAATAAATGACTCTAAATTAGTTAACCTGTGTGCATTTCACTGAAACTATTTTATAGTTACTACAGGCAGTTTGTAATGCTTCATTTGAAAATACTCTGAAATAAAAAGATATAGAATTGGTATAAACTGGACTTTGGAACCTCAATTGGCCATGGTCATAAAAGATCAAGTGCATCTAGAAATTTTTCTGCAATAAAACCTTGTCCAACCCAGGTACACCTGGGTGGCTCAATTGGTTAAGCATCTGACTTTTTTTTCTTTTCTTTTTTTCTTTATGAGAGACAGCATGAGCAGGGGAGGGGCAGAGAAAGAAAGAATCCCAAGCAGGCTCCATGCTGTCAGTGCAGAGCCCAATGCAGGGCTCAAACCCACGAACCACAAGATCCTGACCTGAGCCAGAACTAACAGTAGAATGCTCAACCGACTGAGCCACCCAGGTGCCCCAAGTGTCCGACTCTTGATGTATGCTAAGGTCATGATCTCACAGTCATGGGACCTAGCCTCATGTAGGGCTCTGTGCCGAGCGTGGAGCCTGCCTGGGATTCTCTCTCTCCCTCTCTCTCTGTCCCTCCTCCACTCTCTTTCTCTATCAAAATAAATAAATAAACTTAAAAACAAAACATAACAAGACAAAAATCTTGTCCAACCTGTACTTCAGACTGCCTTGATATCAGTGGAGTGGCACTAATTGCTATTATAATTAACTATTCTTCCTTTGACCCACTTATCTACTTATTTCATTCAGTTATGGATGAAGTGCTTTTTAAGCCATGACCTTAAACATTTTTTTAACAAGGTGGGTTATAAATAATGATAAGAATAATAATAGTTACTATTAACAACAATCCATTTATATCTTAAACTTTTTAGAAGAGGCCCATGGAGATTACCCAGTCTTCTAGTTTAACAGGAGAGATCCAGGATTGTTAGGCAAGTTAAATTTGTGTCAGGCTAGGGTGAATCGATAATTTCTGATTCTCTGTTTAATATTCTCTCCACTATTCCAGGATACCTCTTGGGTCAGGTGCCTCTGGTTTTTCAGGGCAATGGTCCCTACTCTCATCCTTAGACCAGATTGAACAGCTGGAATCCCGTCCTCTGCCAGAACATCACTAGAAACCACGACGGTAAGGCTTCCCTTTCTCTCACCCTGACCCTTTCACAAACCTGAACATCTTTTAAACAAAGATTCCTGTTTGATGTTGTTCAGATAAACAAACAAAAAAAGGTCTAAATTTGGGTTTTCAAAAATGAATAATGGTAAAAATATGTCATAACATAGTGAAATGCTCGTACCCATTCACACGGTTCGCAGTTGCATTTACATAGACATTAGGAATCTGAGAGTTGTTTTAAGTATCTGTAGCTGGCAAGAGAGAACAGAGGGAATCCAAAATTAAAGGATTAAATCCATCCAAGAGGCTATTATCAAGAGGAAACTCCTCTCTTTCTCTGATAAAGACTTCCAAAGTGAACAGCAGCCAAGGCTCCCCCCCATCAGAGATTGTGTCCCCAATTTTAAAAGTCTAATAGTTCTGGCCTCTTTCTGGATCCATCTGTGCTGTATCTTGACTCTCTCTGCCAAAGAAACTCAGGGTCTGGTTTTGTTCAATGGTACTTTGCTCTGTGCTTTCTTTTTATGTACCCTTTAAATGGTTATTTTGACTATAGTTCTCATCAAACAAAAGATGTCTATCTTTTATCATTTGAAGATACTGAAAGCAATGTTTTTTTCTCTCACTGCCTCTCAAAGCCTTTACAGCCATTATATAATGAGAAGGGAAATTCCACAGGGACCAGCTACCATCAACATGTGTGGGTTAAAGAGATGTATACATATTTTATATTTGATATATTCAGTCCCCTATATGAAAAGGCCTAAGCAAATTTATGATGTTCTATTGCAAGCTATGTGATTTTTATATACTCCAGGGAAAAACTTTTCCTTCTTCATATCAGACGTATATTGAACAAAAGACAGCTTGCCTTCTAAATGCACCTGATCAGACTGAAAGCCTAAGTATTTAAGTAATATTTTGAAGTATACTCTGATGTCTAAAAAGGCACTCTTTTTGGCTAGGTCTCCTCTGCCACAAGAGTAAACATAGATGGAGATATGGTCCACAGTTTTACTATTCATCCTGCCGTGTCTTGGGCAGATTATGCGATTTGGAAATGTAGCCTGCCATGATCTGGAGTCTAGGAATGAGGGAAACCAGTGAAATGTCATCAGTGGTGCCCACATGAGGTCCTTCTAGGACAGAGGTAGAGATGGGATGCCAAAGGTGGGAAGTGGCAGGATACCACAGGGATGCAGTCTTTGCGGGTCCTGGTTGGTAAGAAGCCTTGAGCATATTTCAAGAAGGGTAAGGAAGCTGTCTCTGGTCAGCTTGTGTGAGCTTGAACCCAGCTCCTTAAGTGTACAATGTTCCCTTAAGCAAGAGAATTTCTCTAAACTTCAGGAGCCTCATCTGTCAGACAGGAAAACAATAGAGGCCACCTCATAGAATTGTTGAGATTTAATAAGAAATGTACATAAAGTTCTTGTTCAAAGGTACCCTTATAACATAGTAGTTAATACAGCAGGCTCTTCTCTCAGAGGACGTCTAAGTTTTAAACATAAGGCTGTTACTTACTACCTGTGCAAACCTCTTTACTTCTTCCAGCCTCAGTTTCCTCTTTGGAACATGGAAATAGTAAGTAACACTGGTAGTGTTGTTGTGCGGATTACATTAGTTAATTCACATAAAGCACTGAGAAAAGTGCCTAATGCAAGATAAGTGCTCAAAAATATTAGTTGTTATTCTTAGAGTTCTTAAAAATGTTAGTTGGGAAGCATCCAGAGCCAAAGAAAGTGTTCATGTTCAATCATTTGCTTATCTAGTTCCCACAGCAAAAGGAAAGAGAAACATCCTCCCTCTCTTTCTTTCAGTGTTCTTTCTTGTCTAAACCTGTTCACCCTGGTCTGAGGAGGAAGAAGGTGTATGTGCTTGGGTTGTGGAGGTATGGGGAGGGGCGCACATTAAGCTTGCATCCTGACCCATTCTGACCCATCTGCCCTGCAATAACTTCCAGAACATGGTGTGCACTGTCCTGCAAACTGTGAAATCAAATGGTTGCAGGTACATGCGTTTTCCTGAACAATATTATGAAGGACTCTCTTTTGCCTGGACTACGTCTAAGAGGGTCTTACTGAGACTTTCATCTTTATTCGTGGAGTCAACAGGTGTGGTCCCTACTGCTGGTGAGCAGTTGTCTGTGGCTCGGCACTTGACAAAGGTGATTTTGCTGGATGATGAATCTTACCAAACGTTACAGCTAACAACTCTATTGTCTGTAAGTGGATAGGGTTTGAGAAATAGCCAGGTGTACCAGTCCTGAGAAGAGACAATACTGCGGCGTGTGTTACTGATGTAATAAAGCATGTGCTTGCTGTCAGGAATCTTTATCTCTTTAAAAAATACACATGGTTGGCAATACAGTTCTTTGAATTGTGGCATATTAAGCCCTTGAACTCACAGCTTCAGCTGTATCAATATGATGAGCGTCTTACATAAATGTTTGCCTTTCTCACTCATCACTCAAGGACATCCTGAAAAAGCAGGTCTGTATATGCGTACAGAGGGACTGAGATGGCTTGAATAAGGGAGGGGAGGGTGGGCAGAAAGTGCTGTGGAGCTAGATTTCAGTAGAAAGCAATTTCCTAAGGAACTTTTACTATTATTGGGGTTCATCATCCATAAAACTTGATTTTTTTTCCAGAAAATAATCTACCATCTTGTGAAACTCATGTCTGTAAATTTTTCCTAAGTTTCTCAGCAGCAAAACTTGTTCTTCATCCAATTGTAACTGCCATTTTGCCAAGGTAAGAGAACTTTCTACATAGTTAATTTACTGAGTGTCTTTCCAGGCTAGGAATGCAGCACAGGACTCTTTGCATTAACTGAACAATCAGATGGTAAAAGAATCACTTTGGCCATTCGCTGTGTGAAGTGAACATTTTTTGATGATAAAATAAGTAATTCCATATGTACATGAACTGCTAGTATTTGATTCCTGTTTCTCTTGTAATGTCCTTGGTCTTTTCTTTTGAATCAATTAGATCAGTCTCAGGAGAATAAAAAAAAAATGAAAAAGAAAGAAAGAAAAACAGACCATAGTTGAAGCCAGAACACTCTAATACTGTCCACTCAACATATGGTGTTTATAGATCTTGAAAACAGAGGAGGAATGCTTCAGCGTAGAAGGGCTCTCTCCACATCAGAGATGGTTTTAATTTGTTAGCTTTTTAAATCTTTGGTCCTGGAGTAGTTCTTATTACAGTCAATAAAATGGTTAGTGAAATGAGGGTAAAATACCATAATTATGTTCATTAAATAAGATTTGTATGCTTCCATTGCTATGCAAATATGCCACTTTGTGCTGGTTTTTTTTTTTTTACTATATATATAGTATAATAAATAATAATAAATAAATAAAATATATATATTTATTAGGAGAATGGCAGACTAGCCAAGGATAGAGGAAGGACTCACCTAGCAATTCCTAGCAATTTAAGACACAGTGGCAGAACTTGCTATAACAAGGTAGAGCTAGCTGGAAAATCTTTGCTCTCAGCCAGGGCAGCACAGCTGACCTTTGACTCCACAGGAAAGTCCGCCCTCTGTCCAAACCCTCTCGGTCCAGACAGCTCAGCACAGATGGCGTGAGTGGTTCTGCCGAGCCAGCTGGTGAGAACAGTCAGGCAGACATCTGCAGGTGAAGGCCGGGAGGGAATCACGGCTGGAAGGTCATTGAAAGTCGATGCACAGAAAGGCTGTTTCCCCGGCAGCAGAAATTACCCTGTAAGACCTATGCAGGCCCACACAGGCAGTAGGCCAAGGGCAATGTACACCACACAGTTACACTATCTGAAGAAGGGGATCTGGGGCCTGGTGTCTATTAAAATCCCAAACACCTGAATCATATCTGACTCTAAGATTATAACAAGCTTCCACCTAAGGTTCTGAGCACCAAACAGCCCAAGGAACAAGAATGGTAGCACATTAAAATCACATAGGGAGTTGCTAAAAACCCCAATGCCCAGGCTATATCCTAGACCAATTAAGTCAGAATCTCTGGGGGTGGATCCAAGAATCAGTACCTATCTCTAAATAGCTCCTGCAGAGGGCAGGGCTCAGACAGAAAGGACCACTCCTCCAAGCACAAGGCTAGAGCATTTTCTTGATGTAATGAGTTGGGAGAGTTCCAAAACTTAAGCTAATGGGGCGCCTGGGTGGCTAAGTCGGATAAGAGGCCAACTCTTGGTTTCAGCTCAGGGCATGATCTCACAGTTCGTGAGTTCAAGCCCCTCAAGGGGCTCTGCACTGACACTGTGGAGCCTGCTTGGAATTCTCTCTGCCCCTCCCCTGCTTTCTCTTTCTCTCTCTCTCTTAAAAATAAATTTAAATTTTTTTTTTTAAAAATTAAGCTAATGGCTGTAGAGATTTCATCTTCTTCCAAGAGATTGTATTTTAAGAAAAAGAGAATGGGGCTGAGTGTAGAGCTCTGATTAGGAGCGCCAACTTTGCCAGTCACTTCAACTGAGAACCTCAGTCTCCCTATTTGTGCAAGAGAATTGGATGAATTGATCTCCAAGGCCCTCCTATCTCTGTTGTCAAATTTTAGTGTCAAACTTTGCACAGTCTATTTTTTTCTTTCTAAAATTTTGTTAATTGATTTTTCCTGAGGATTAAAAAATTTAAGAATATCTAATTTTATATTTTAAAGCCCCTCCCCCACTTTTCCAAATATCATGTAATAGTATGTAAAACTGTAAAAGTTTTTTTTTTAGATTAAAAAGAAATAGCCCTGTTCTCATTACTGCTACTCAAAATTGTATGGGAGATCCTAACCAGGGCAACTAGAGAGGGTGAGGAACTATAAGCGTACAGATTGGGAAAAAATAATAACAAAACTTTTTACTTGAAACTAATATAATTGTCTATACAAAAAATGCCAAGAATTCGCCAAACAGGAAAAAAAAAAAAAAAAAAACTATTGGATCTAATGAGTGGATATAAGGTCAACATGCAAATATCAGTTATATTTTTATATTTAAGCTCTGAAAAATCACAAATTAAATTTCTTAAGTACTGTATAAAATAGCATCAAACAAGTAGTTAGTAAGAGACAAATCCAACAAAAGTATTTTAAATCTAACAAGATGTATATATTAAAACTACAAGAACACTGCTGAGGGTAATCAAAGTAAGTAACATTCATAGATCAGAAGGATTGAGGTTGTCAAAACGTCAGTTCTTCCTAAACTGAACTATATAAATTCAATACAGTTTCGATCAATAACCCAAAAAGCTTCAATAGAAACTGAAAAGTCAATCCTAACATTTATATGGAAATGCAAAGGACATAGAATAACCAGAACAATTTAAGGGGGAAAGAAAAGTTGAATCATTCACACTACCTAATTTCAAGACTTACTATAAAGCTTCAGTAATCAGGACAGTGTGACAAGACAAATTTGACGTTCAGGGTTAGGTGGGGGAAGGAAGAGATGGACTGAAGAAGGCACCTGAGTCACACTACATGTGTCCATTTTTGGGCAAGGACCCCACCCATGCACCTATTTCTGTAAATAAAGTTTTATTGGAAAACAGCTATGTATGCCCATTTGCTTATATACTGTCCGTGGCTGGTTTTTTTTTTTTAATTTTTTTTAATGTTTATTTATTATTTTTGATGGAGAGAGAGAGTGTGAGCAGGAGAAGGGCAGAGAGAGAGGGAGACACAGATCTGAAGTAGGCTCCAGGTTCTGAGCTATCAGCACAGATCCTGACATGGGGCTCAAACTCACGGACCTTGAGATCATGACCTGAGCCAATGTTGATGCTTAACCGACTGAGCCACCCAGGTGCCCCAGTCCATCGCTGTTTTTTATCACAATGTCCAAGTTGAATAGTTGCAATGGAGTCAAATGCCATATGGATAGGGTTACCAGATTTAGCAAATAAAAAATATAAGAAGTTCAGTTCAATTTGAATTTCAGATAAATTGAAAAATAATTTTTAATAGAAGTATGACCCATGCAATAATTAAGACATATTTATACAACAAAAAATTTTGTGGTTTATCTAAAATTTAAATTTAATAGGGTATCTTGTGTTTTATCTCTATGGATGAACTCAAAGACTAAAACATTTACTCTATGAAACTTTATACATAGTTTACCAACCCCTGGTTTAAGTCCTGGTTTAAGTAAAGAAGAAAACTTTAGGGGCGCCTGGGTGGCGCAGTCGGTTAAGCGTCCGACTTCAGCCAGGTCACGATCTCGCGGTCCGTGAGTTCGAGCCCCGCGTCAGGCTCTGGGCTGATGGCTCAGAGCCTGGAGCCTGTTTCCGATTCTGTGTCTCCCTCTCTCTCTGCCCCTCCCCCGTTCATGCTCTGTCTCTCTCTGTCCCACAAATAAAATAAACGTTGAAAAAAAAATTTAAAAAAAAGAAGAAAACTTTATTTAAAAACTATATTGTAAAAAAATTATATTGTCAATATTTTAAGTCACTTGAAATTGCCCTATCATTAAAATGTTACACAATTAATAAAGTGTAAGCGTATATTAGCTTCTTTTAGCTACCAAGATTAAAATATAACACCTAAAATGCTAACAATTCACTAACTTTTTCACCAGCTTCAAAACTTCTAGCAATCCCCTCTAACGAGGGGAGTATATGGTGATTTGGAGCAACGGATCACAAATAGATACATCAGATTTAGCTATGATGCTCTTTTAACAAATATGGCTTCTTAGACTCCAGTCCCAGAAATTCTGATTCATTTATGTCTGAAATGAAAGGAGGAATATGTTTTTGTGCTATTAAAATTCTTTGAGATGATTCTGAAGTCCAAGCTGGAGAACCAGTGATCTGTAGTGGTGGTTTGCAAACTCTAACATGCTTTAGAATCAGCTGAAGGGCTTGGTGAAACATAGCACTGGGCCCCAGCTCCAGAGTTTCTGATTCAGTAAATCTGAGACGGGACTCAAGAATGTCTAACAATTTTTCCAAGTGATGTCGTTACAGCTGGTTTGGGGACCTCATTTTGAGAAAAGAAAAATGCTTTAGAGAACTTTATGTACCTAATTTGTGGCTTTCCGAAGTTCAGATCTAGATTATTAACTAAACCAATAACATACAAAATAATGGAACTTCATTACCACAAAATGGATTATGCTGCTTGTTATTCAACCATAGTATCAATTTACCTAAAAGAAGAATGAAAAATGTTTTATGTGTTTTTCAGACAATGTATTGTCATAACCCAGAATGTTCTAATCTTATCAAAAAGCATTGAGAACGTGATCAAATCCTTAAGTGTTAAATTGCTATTGAAAGGTTGTTGTAAAAATAGAACTACTTACTGATAAGCTAGTTCAGCAAAGTAATGAAATACTTAGCAATAAATTTAATTGAAGAAATGAAAAACTTACACAATGAAAATTACAAGCATTGCTGAAAAAAAATAAAGATCCAAATAAATAGAAAGACATCCATGTTTACAGATTGGAAGGCTTAATATTGTTAAAATAAATTGATCTAAAGACCCAGATCACTTCTTTGCAGAAGTTAGCAAATTAACCCCAAAGTTCATGTGGAAATGCAAAGGAACCAAAATACCCAAAAGGATTTAAAAAAAAAAAGAACAATTTTAGAGGGTTCACATTTCCCAATTTCAAAACCTCCTAGAAATCTATAGTGATTGAAAAAATGTGGTACTAGCATAAAAATAGACATACAGAAACATGGAATAGAATTGAGAGTCCAGAGATAAACCCTCACATTTAGCCGACTGATTTTGATAAAGATGAGAAGACAAATAGTCTTTTAACAATTGGTGCTGGTTCTGCTGAGAATTCTTATGGCAAATAATAAAACTGGACCACTACCTCATACCGTATACAAACATTAACTCAAAATGAATCAAAGGATTGAACCAAAGAGGTAAAAATTATAAAAATATCAGAAGAAAACTTAGGAGTAAATGTTTGTAACCTTGGATCCAGCAAGGGTTTCTTAGCTATAGACAACAACAAAAGAAAAACATAGATAAACTAGATGTCATCAAAATTAAAAACTTTTGTGCCTCAGAGGACATTGTAAGAAAGTGAAGGGGCGCCTGGGTGGCTCAGTCAGTTGAGTGTTCGACTTCGGTTCAGGTTGTAATCTCCAGGCCCATGAGTTCGGGCCCCACCTCAGGCTCACTGCTGTCAGCACAGAGCCCACTTCACATCCTCTCTCCCCCTCTCTCTCTGCCCCTCTCCCATTCATGCTCTCTCTGTCTCTCTCTTAAAAAAAAAGGGGGGGGTGAAAAGACAACTCATAAGAGAAAATCTTTGCAAATCATCTATCTGATAAAGAACACATATCTAGAATATACAAACAGCTAGTAAAACTCAATAATAAAAAGACAAATAACCCAATTAAAAATGGGCAAAGGATCTGAATAGATAGGTCTCCAAATATCCAATAAGCCCATGTAAAGATATTTAGCATCATTGGCCAACAGGAAAATGGAAAGTAAAACCATAGTGAGATACCGCTTCACAGCTGCTAGAATGGCAATAATTCTCTCTCTCTCTCTCTCTCTCTCTCTCTCTCTCTCTCACACACACACACACACACACACACACACACACACCCCACATAAAGAGAATGACAAGTACTGGACAGGATATGGAGAAATTGGAATGATTGTACATCACTGGTGGGCATATAAAATGCTGCAGCCACTTTAGGAAACACTTTAGAAGTTTTTTTTTAATGTTTACTTATTTATTTTGAGAGAAAGCAAGAGTAGGAGCAGGGGAGGGGCAGAGGGAAAGAGGGAGAAAGAGAATCCCGAACAGGCTCCCAGCTGTCAGTGCAGAGTCCCAAGCAGGGCTCGATCTCACAAACCACAAGATCATGACCTGAGCCAAAATCAAGAGTCAGACACTTAACTGACTGAGCCACCCAAGCTCCCCACTCTGAGAGTTTTTAGAAAGGTTAAACATGGGGGCGCCTGGGTGGCGCAGTCGGTTAAGCGTCCGACTTCAGCCAGGTCACGATCTCGCGGTCCGTGAGTTCGAGCCCCGCGTCAGGCTCTGGGCTGATGGCTCGGAGCCTGGAGCCTGTTTCCGATTCTGTGTCTCCCTCTCTCTCTGCCCCTCCCCCGTTCATGCTCTGTCTCTCTCTGTCCCAAAAATAAATTAAAAAACGTTGAAAAAAAATTTAAAAAAAAAAGAAAGGTTAAACATGGAGTTACCATATGACCCGGCAATTCCACTCCTAGGTATTTACCGAAGAGAATGAAAATATATGTCCACCCAAAAACTTGTCCAAGAATGATCATAGCAGCATTACTCACAATAACCAAAAGGTAGGAACAACCCAAATGTCCATCAACTAATGAAGAAAAAAATAAAATCTGGTGTACCCCTACAGTGGGATATTATTCAGCAATAAAAATAAATTAAGTATTGATACATGCTACAACATGGTTGGACCTTGTAAACACGACACTAAGTTAAAGAATCAGCCTCAAAGACACATATTCTATTTATATGAAATGTCTAGAGAATCGGCAAAAGTATAGAGTCACAAAGTTGATTGGTGGTTGCCTAGGGTAAGGGGGAGTGTGAGGGGTTTGAGAGTGATGGCTAAGGGGTGCAGGTTTCTTTTTAGGGCAATAAAAATGTTCTAAGATTGATTGCAGTGATGGATACACAACCCTGAATATCTTGAAGGATACTGAATTGTAGACTCTAAAAGAAAAAATTGTATGGCATGTGAATTATATCCCACTAAAGCTTTTAAAAGAAAACTACCAATGTTAAGAACATGGCCTTGAAATGCCTAGGCATTTGGAGGTTCAGACACCAAGTTTTATTTCCTAATTCTGTTTGAAAACATGTTCTTAAATTTACATTGAATTGACTGTTTCTTGCTTAGTTAATTTTGTAGTCTTCATAGTAAAACTCCAGTACCACATCTTTCCACTGTTTGTGCAAATAAGCAGCCTTTGCTTCAAATGGATGTTTCTATTAACACTATGCCTAATTATTGAAAATAAACATGTGCAAATATGAGCTTCTGCTGACTGCCTCTCAACCTATCTTTTCCTCCTGCTGATTCATGCTGTGGGGCCTCTGTTTACTGGAGCTTGCCAGGGACCCCGGTTTGAATGAACATGCCCTTAACTGGCAGTAATGTTTGGAGTCCATCTTGAGAATTTAAATGTTCTCGTCATCCTGATAAAGAAAAAGTATAAACATATACATGTAACAGAACAAATAAGGAGAGTTCCATTCAAAATAAAAATGCTCAGTTCATGAAAGACTGCATTTTAAAATAATCCTTTTTTTTTTCATGAATGCAAGCAGAATCCAGAGTCCCAAATCAATGTCCCAACACCAAAGTTCTGAATTAAGATGTGCTTGTATCAGCATGACAGAATATTTAAATTAAAAAAAAAAAAAAAGAGCCAGACACCGAATAATTTCGACTAATACTGACCATTTCTGAAGTGGGGTAAAAGCTTGTTTTCTCCTTTTTGTTTTCAAGTTTTCAAGGCATTAACCAGCTTCCTTTACAATAATTTATATTTCACACCATTCTTGAGTATGCCAGAAATTTCCAACCCTTACTTTCACACATTGTATCAAGACCATTCTAATACTATCATGAGCGATGGGGAAATTGTTCTCACAGGCACAGTACATAACCTTGGGGGTCTCTACCAAGTGGAGCACAGATATTCCTTTGAAATAAAAAGACTGGTTTCTGGGAGGGAGGAGCCAAGATGGCGGAACAGCCTGGACGCTTTCTGTGTGTCTCGCGTCCATGAAATACAGCCAGACCAACACTAAACCATCCTGCACACCTAGAAAACTGATTGGAGGATTAACACAACAATCTGCAAAACCTGAACCACAGAATTCAGCAGGTACGCAGCGTACCAAGAGGTGAACTTGGGGAGCAAGAAGCCGCGAGAAGGGAGGTGCTTTTGCAGGCGGAGAGAGGACGGGGTGGGGTGCGGAGAATATGGGAAAAGCACCCCTCCCCAAAAGCAGCTGGAGAGAAAGTGGAAAATTGGAAACAGCCGCAGGGACTAAACTAAAAAGGGAGAAAGGAGAGGGTTTAAATTCCATTAAGACTGTAAACGAGGGGAGCGCAAAGGCTGCAACTCCGCAGCTCAATACCTGGCTCTGGTGTCCTGGCGGGAAGGGCGAATCCCCAGGAGCAGAGTCGGGTCCAGGAGGTTCTTGGGCCACACGGGGAAAGCGGTTCCACTGCTGGAAGGACATTTGGTAGAGACTGTTGTGGTCACCTGGTCCCAGCAGACCCCAGAAAACGGCCACATTCGCTGGTGCTGGAACAAGGTCGTTAAGGGTGAAGCCTGGTGCCAGATGTGTGTTTTGATTTTCCATAATCCCTGAAACGCCGCCGCTACACTGTCTCGCGAACTTTTTCTGGGGTGGGATGGCACCTGGCCGCAGTCTTAGGGCACTGGCAGCAGCAGGGTCCAGCAAGCGTTCCTGCGTGCAGCCGACATTCAGCCATTGCTCATTTGGCCATTGCTCATTCGGCCATTGCTCGGTGAGACCCTCCCGCAGAGGGGCGGAACGGGTCAAAGCCGCAGTCCTTCAGAAGTAAGGGGCCGGGGAAAACAGCCGCATCTGAGACAAAACTCGGGAGATAGGTACTGCCTGGGGCCTAGTCACGAACAGTGAAAAAGCGGGGAGCGGACGAGCACTGAAGACAGAGGACGGGTGCGCGATTGCTGATCGGGGAGAACAGAGTGCTAGAGACTGGGCGGGTGACATCCATTTTCACCGCTCCGCGCATGCGCATACGCACATATGAACGCCCCACCCCAGTAGACTAGCAGCGCCATCTAGTAGAGAACGGAGCTGTTACACTGAGCCCCGCCCAACTGGGCCAACCTCACTCTTCAAGAACACAAGTCTCACCGCCTACATAGTTTATGGACTATAAAGCGCTTCATGGTCTGACTCCTACAAGAAAACAAAGTAATTTCAGTCCTATTTCAATCTGTTAGCAGGCCCATCTATTCAATTTTCTTTTTTTTCTTTTTTTTCTTTTTTCTTTTCTCTTTTTTTCTTGAATACAGAAAGAAAAAATTAATTTTTATTTTCAATTTTTACTAAAAATATTTTTCTTTAATTTTTTTCTGCTATATTCTTTACTTTTGTGTAAATTTTTTCAAATTCTATTTTACTCCCATCATCTCATTTTAGTCTATTTCAGTGTATTCATTTTTTCATATTCTCAAATTATTTCCTTTTTTTTTCTCCCCCCCCCCCTTTATTTTTCTCTAATCTGTCAAACTTTTCAACACCCAGACCAAAGCACACCTAGGATCTAGCATCATTTATTCAATTTTTTTGTGTTGATATGATTTTAATTTTTAATTTTAATATTTTTTTAATTTTAATTTTTCTACCTCATTAATTCCTTTTCTCCCTTCAAAATGATAAAACAAAAGAATTCGCCCCAAAAGAAAGAGCACAAAGAAACAACAGCCAGGGATTTAACCAACACAGATACAAGCAAGATGTCTGAACCAGAATTTAGAATCACAATAATAAGAATACTAGCTGGAGTTGAAAATAGATTAGAATCCCTTTCTGCAGAGATAAAAGAAGTAAAAAATAGAATGAAATTAAAAGTGGTATAACCGAGCTGCAATCACGGATGGATGCAGCAGCGGCAAGGATGGATGAGGCAGAACAGAGAATCAGCGATATAGAGGACAAACTTATAGAGAATAATGAAGCAGAAAAAAAGAGGGAGATTAAGGCAAAAGAGCACGATATAAGAATTAGAGAAATCAGTGACTCTTTAAAAAGGAACAACATCAGATCATAGGGGTGCCAGAAGAGGAAGAGAGAGAAATAGGGGTTGAAGGGTTATGTGAGCAAATCATAGAGGAAAACTTTCCTAACCTGGGGAAAGACACAGACATCAAAATCCAGGAAGTAGAGAGGACTCCCATAAAAATTCAACAAAAACCGACCATCAACAAGGCATGTCATAGTCAAATTCACAAAATACTCAGGCAAGGAGAGAATCATGAAAGCAGCAAGGGAAAAAAAGTCCTTAACTTACAAGGGAAGACAGATCAGGTTTCAGCAGACCTATCCACAGAAACTTGACAGGCCAGAAAGGAGAGGCAGGATATATTCAATGTGCTGAATTAGAAAAATATGCAGCCAAGAATTCTTTATCCAGCAAGGCTGTCATTCAAAACAGAAGGAGACATTAAAAGTTTCCCAAACAAACAAAAATTAAAGGAGTTCATAACCACTAAGCCAGCTCTGTAAGAAATTTTAAGGGGGACGCTCTGAGGGGAGAAAAGAATACATACATACATACATACATACATACATACATACATACGTACCAAAAGCAACAAAGACTAGAAAGGACCAGAGAACACCACCAGAAACTCCAACTCTACAAGCAACATAATGGCAATAAATTTATATCTTTCAGTACTCACTCTAAACGTCAATGGACTCAATGCTCCAATCCAAAGACATAGGGTAACAGAATGGATAAGAAAACAAGATCCATCTATATGCTGTTTACAAGAGACCCACTTTAGACCTAAAGACACCTTCAGATTGAAAATAAGGGAATGGAGAACCATCTATCATGCCAATGGTCAACAAAAGAAAGCGGGAGTAGCCATACTTATATCAGACAATCTAGACTTTAAAATAACGACTGTGTCAAGAGATGCAGAAGGGCATTATATCATAATCAAGGAGTCTATCCACCAAGAAGACCTAACAATTGTAAACATGTATACGCCAAATGTGGACGCACCCAAATATATAGATCAATTAATCACAAACATAAAGAAACTCATCAATAGTAATACCATAATAGTAGGGAACTTCAACACCACACTCACAGCAATGGACAAATCATCTCATCAAAAAATCAACAAGGAAACAATGGCTTTGAATGACACACTGGACCAGATGCACTTAACAGATATATTCAGAACATTTCATCCTAAAGCAGCAGAATATACATTCTTCTCCAGTGTACATGGAATGTTCTCCAAAATAGACCATATACTGGGACACAAATCAGCCCTAAGTAAGTACAAAAAGATCGAGATCATACCGTGCATATTTTCAGACCACAATGCTATGAAACTCGAAATCAACCACAAGAAAAAATTTGGAAAGGTAACAAATACTTGGAGACTGAAGAACATCCTACTAAAGAATGAATGGGCTAACCAAGCAGTTAAAGAGGAAATTAAAAAGTATATGGAAGTCAATGAAAATGATAACACCACAACCCAAAATCTCTGGGACGCAGCAAAGGTGGTCATAAGAAGAAAGTATATAGCAATCCAGGCCTTCCTAAAGAAGGAAGAAAGATCTCAGATACACAACCTAACCTTATGCCTGAAGGAGCTGGAAAAAGAACAGGAAATAAAACAAATAATCAGCAGAAGACAGGAAATAATAAAGATTAGAGCAGAAATTAATGCTATCGAAACCAAAGAAACAGTGGAACAGATCAGTGAAACCAGAGCTGGTTCTTTGAAAGAATTAACAAAATTGATAAACTCTTAGCCAGTTTGATCAAAAAGAAAAAGGAAAGGACCCAAATAAATAAAATCAAGAATGAAAGAGGAGAAATCACAACCAACACAGCAGAAGTAAAAACAATAATAAGGGAATATTGTGAGCAATTATATGCCAATAAAATGGGCAATCTGGAAGAAATGGACAAATTCCTAGAAATATATACACTACCAAAACTGAAACAGGAAGAAATAGAATATTTGAACAGACTCATAACCAGTAAGGAAATCAAATTAGTAATCAAAAATCTGCCAAAAAACAAGAGTCCAGGGCCAGATGGCCTTCCAGGGGAATTCTACCAAACATTTAAGAAAGAGTTAATACCTATTCTCTTGAAGCTGTTCCAAAAAACAGAAATGGAAGCAGTACTTCCAAAGTCTTTCTATGAAGCCAGCATTATCTTGATTCCAAAACCAGACAAATACCCCACTAAAAAGGAGAACTATAGACCAATCTCCCTGATGAACAAGATCCTCTCAATAGATGCAGAGAAAGCATTTGACAAAATACAGTATCCTTTTTTGATAAAAATCCTCAAGAAAGTAGGGATAGAAGGAGCATACCTTGAGACTATTAAAGCCATATATGAATGAGCCAATGCTAATATCATCCTCAATGGGGAAAAACTGAGAGTTTTCCCCCTAAGGTCAGGAACAAGACAGGGATGTCCACTCTCACTACTGTTATTCAACATAGTATTGGAAATCTTAGCCTCTGCAATCAAACAACACAAAGAAATAAAAGGCATCCAAATCGACTAGGAGGAGGTCAAACTTTCACTCTTCGCAGATGACATGACACTCTATATGGAAAACTCAAAAGATTCCACCAAAGAACTACTAGAATTAATTTTGAATTCAGCAAAGTTGCAGGATATAAAATCAACACACAGAAATCAGTTGCATTCCTATACACCAACAATGAAGCAACAGAAAGAGAAATCAAGGAATCGATCCCATTTACAGTTGCACCAAAAACCATAAAATACCTAGGAATAAACCTCACCAAAGAGGTGAAAAATCTATACACTGAAAACTATAGAAAGCTTATGAAAGAAATTGAAGAAAACACAAAAAAAGGAAACAGATTTCATGCTCCTGGATAGGAAGAACAAATATTGTTAAAATGTTGATACTACCCAAAGCAATCTACATATTCAATGCAATCCCTATCAAAATAACACCAGCATTCTTCACAGAGCTAGAACAAATAATCCTAAAATTTGTATGGAACCAGAAAATACCCCGAACAGCCAAAGCAATCTTGAAAAAAAAAAAAAACAAAACAAAGCAGGAGGCATCACAATCCCAGACTTCAAGCTGTATTACAAAGCTGTAATCATCAAGACAGTAAGGCACTGGCACAAGAACAGACACTCAGATGAATGGAACAGAATAGAGAACCCAGAAATGGACCCACAAACATATGGCCAACTAATCTTTGACAAAGCAAGAAAGACTATCCAATGGAATAAAGACCGTCTCTTCAGCAAGTGGTGTAGGGAAAACTGGACAGCGACATGAAGAATGAACCTGGACCACTTTCTTACACCATACACAAAAATAAACTCAAAATGGATGAAAGACCTAAATGTAAGATAAGACAGGAAGCCATCAAAATCCTCGAGGAGAAAGCAGGCAAAAACCTCTTCGACCTCAGCCACAGCAACTTCTTACACAACACATCCCTGGAGGCAAGGGAAACAAAAGCAAAAATTAACTAGTGGGACCTCAACAAAATAAAAAACTTCTGCACAGCAAAGGAAACAATCAGCAAAACTAAAAAGGCAACCTACAGAATAGGAGAAGATATTTGCAAATGACATATCAGATAAAGGGTTAGTATCCAAAATCTATAAAGAACTTATCAAACTCAACACCCAAAAAACAAATAATCCAGTGAATAAATGGGCAAAAGACATGAATAGACACTTCTCCAAAGAAGACATCCAGATGGCCAAACGACACATTAAAAAATGCTCAACATCACTCATCATCAGGGAAATACAAATCAAAACCACAATGATATACCACCTTACACCTGTCAGAATGGCTAACATTAACAACTCAGGCAACAACAGATAGATATATATATAGATAGATAGATATATATACATATATACATATATATATCCATATCCATATATACATATATATAATATATGTATATTATACATATATATACATATAATATATATATATTATATAGAGAGAGTACACGCACACAATGGAGTATTACTGGGCAATCAAAAAGAATGAAATCTTGCCATTTCCAACTATGTGGATGGAACTGGAGGGTATTATGCTAAGTGAAATTAGTCAGAGAAGGACAAAAATCATATCACTTCACTCATATGAGGACTTTAAGATATGAAACAGATGAACATAAGGGAAGTGAAGCAAAAATAATATAAAAACAGGGAGGGGGACAAAACAGAAGAGACTCATAAATATGGAGAACAAACTGAGGGTTACTGGAGGGGTCGTGGGAGGGGGGATGGGCTAAATGGGTAAGGGGCACTAAGGAATCTACTCCTGAAATCATTGTTGCACTATATGCTAACTAATTTGGATATAAATTTTAAAAAATAAAAAATAAAATTTAAAAAAAAAAGAAATAAAAGATTGAAGTCAACATACAGATACCAGTATATGAGATAAAATATTATATTTTCTCCTCAGTGATTAGGGATTCGACAATAAATATGAAAGAATTTAGCAAGACAATACGTGCCAAAGGATCCTGTAAATGGAAAGGCATTATCCCAAGATTACTTAGTACTGGTAGCAATAACAGCAGTGATTTCCAAGAACGTATCCATTATTACTCATTCACAAACTGCACGGTTTAAGGAATTCTTAAGATTAACGTGTAAATCTGTAGAGTTCCAAGGATATGAAATTAGAAATCAAATTTCCTGAGATTTGGAACTATAGCATATTGCCATTTTCCTAGAAAATTAAAAAAAAATGTTCTCCAACATGATTTAGTGGTAAAAGACTCTGTTCTTGCTGAACCTATGAAGACCTAGAAAACCACCACCCACAAACAGTTGTAAGTAGGTTCAGCCCCCAAGGAAACATGCCCAGCCTCTGCTAACGAGAATTCCTGATGCGATATTGAGCCAAACCTGATTTTATTTCATTCAGTGACTTCAGTCTCTGAATAAAAATTCTTGCGAACTTCTGCAGCTTAATAACTACAAGGTTGATCAAAATGGGGTTTTTAAGTAAATGCTTTAAGTAAGTTGAGAACGAATGCCCTTTCTTTCTAATATTTGTTTTATGAGAAATCGTTTAGTAACTTAAAAGTTCATAAAGTCTTTTTTTAATTTTTTAAATGCTTACTTATTTCTGAGAGGGAGAAAGAGAGAGAGAGAGAGAGAGAGAGAGAGAGACAGTGTGTGGGGGGGAGAGGCAGAGAGAGAGAGGGAGATAAAAAATCTGAAGCAGACTCCAGGCTCTGAGCTGTCAGCACAGAGCCCGATGTGGGGCTCAAACCCACAAACTGTGAAATCATGACCAGAGCTGAAGTTGGACACTTCACCAACTGAGCCACCCAAGCACCCCTAAGTAACTTAAGGTTGAATTATTTGGAAGAAGGAGAATCATTAATGGTAAGAAGGGCTTCTGGATTTCAACTGATTCCTCCTTCCTCCCTATGAACTTATAGCTATGGATGATGAAGAATATATTTTAAAATTTTCTATTTTATATACAGCTGAAAGTTATGTTAAGCCCCGAACTAAAAACTAATTTCAACATACTTTGAGGCCCATATACCCATATCTGTTCATATTTGTCATTTTGTGTTTAAAAAAAAAAAAAAAAAGGCTAGGTTGAGCAATTACCTGGCCTGAAATTTGTTCTTCTTTCTATTTTTTTAGACAATCATATAATTATATATTTTTTCTCTTAGTTTTGTTAGATGAATAATAAAGTACTTGTAATTTTTCTGAGGTTCTCCCTTCCAAATCTCCAATAATTTTTAAAATTTTTTTTTAATGTTTACTTATTTTCGAAAGATGGAGACAGAACATGAGGGGGGAGGGGCAGAGAGAGAGAGAGAGAGAGAAAGAGAGAGGGAGGGAGACACAGAATCTGAAACAGACTCAGGTTCTGAGCTGTCAGCACAGAACCTGACATGGGGCTTGAACTCAGGAATGGTGAGATCATGACCTAAGCCGAAGTCGGACACTTAACCAACTGAGCCACCCAGGTGCCCCTAAATCTTCAATAATTTAACTTTTAAAATGAATGACTTAATATTTAGACTAAATTTACCCTGAAAATGGTTGGTTCACTATGAATCTGTAAGAAAACTCCTCAAAATATAAAACTTTCCCTTATTTCTCCAATAAAATCCATATTCCATAGAATCTAAGACTCCACAAACAGCAAGAAACACAAATGTCTTATATGCATTAAGACATGCTGATTATGGGCCCCTGGCTCAGTCGGTTGAGTGCCTGACTCTTGATTTCAGATCAGATCATGATCTCAGGGTGGAGATCAGTCTCATGTCAGGCTCTGTGCTGGCATGGAGGCTGCTTAAGACTCTCTCTCCCTCTACTGTTCATGCTCTCTCTCTCTCTTTCTCTGTCTTAAAAAAAAGAAAGAAAGAAAGGAAAGAAAGAAAGGAAAAGGAATACCAGTTAAATTGTGGCACAGTTTAAATCTTAACACTTGTATTTTATATTTAATAAACATATCATTGAGACTTATTTGGACACAGATATTTATCACCATATTCCTACAGAGAAAGGAAAATACAAGCAAAATGAATTCATTATGGCTTCAGTAAATCTTGGCATTTGTCCGTTAACACACATCATCCAGAGCAAACGCGACACAGCTTCTTCTTTGGGGCATCTTCCTTTCTAAGACCCCATAAAGCGTGTAGTTATTGCATAATTAGAAAGTGTGAACTTGTGCATATTCCTTCAGGGATGAATGTGTGCTTCGCTATATCACATTTATGCTTCATTGCTCCGTTTCTGTGTATTTCTGTTTCAATGTCAAATCATAATGTAATGTTTTTGATAACATTTTGCATAGCATTTATACTCAACACATGTACCAAAACCGGTTGAAATAACAAGAAGAACAGCAATGACCAAGTTCACACATAAGCAAATAACAGCTACCATGTCATGATTGGCCCCTGACCATCGCTTATAAGATGCATGCTGATTTTAAAGATGTTAAAATGAGAAAATAGATGAATCTTAGAATTGATGGAATCCAGTGATGATCCCCTATGTCATATGGCTACATGTGTCATGCTGGCTATAGCATGAACTTGGTAGTGAGATAGACATGGGCATTAACTCACTCGTTTAATGACTGTGTGATGTTGGGAAAATTACTTAACCACTCTAAGCCTTAGGTCTCTAATTTAAAATAAGTATTATAGTAGTTGCTGTACAGAATTAGTGTAAGGATTAAACAATATAGTTTCTATATTAACTGCTCATTGAATGTTAGACACTGTGATTTTTACTATAAGCATTACCTGTATGGGTTTTCGCAACTAGCTGTGAGGTAGGTAGGAAGACAACATTATCTCCGTTTTGCCACTGGGGAGAAGAAAGATCAGAGATTAGAATCTGCTGAAGATCACAAAGCCAGTAAGTGACACGGTGGGAATATTAGAGCTTCCTCCATATTCCCCCCTAGATTGGAACTGGTAAATGTACATAAATTTCCTATTCCCATTTAAAAAGTTGAATTCACCTGATGGGAAAAAAAAAAAAATGATGTGAGCATTGCGGATGTTTTGGTTCTCTGGCAGGCCACTCCTCTTTATTCTAAGAACAATACTCCTGCCCAACTTTTAAACTATGTGCTTTGAATTGGGTCTCAATTCCAAGCTCCAGAGATGGAACAGAAGGCCTGGATCTAACCAATGAGAATTTTGAATTCCCCTGGCTGCAGAGGTTGCTCTAGGAATAGGCACTTAACTCAAGCCAACTAAGTCAGAATAAATCAGAACTAATCTCAGGACTTCTATTTGAATAACCAGAAGAGATATTTAAACAGAAAGGACATTTCCTCTCTCTGTTTGGTTTTAACTTAAGGAGGTGTGAGGCTGGAGCAGCTGCCGCCATCTTGTGACCACATGGATCCTAAAAATGAAGCCAAAATGAGGAAGAAAGCCTGGCCAAGCTGGGCAACAGATAGACACCAGCTATTAAATCCAATATGTGAGCTTCTAAATCCAACCATGCTTGAATTTAGCCCTAGTTTTTACTTCTCAGTAAAATTTATTTGAGAAAATAAATTTCTTTTCTCTGCACAAATTATGGCCTTGGCCTTTTGAGCAAGGGCTTTAAGGTAAGGCAGTATGAGCCAAAAAGGGTATGTGTCTGACAGGCACCATGACTGCCGGCTCCAATATATAATTCTTTATCTTTGTTGTGAAAAAGCAAAATTAGCCAAACAGTAATGATTAAACACCACCAAAGTGCAGTATACACAATTCTAAGAACAGTAAACAAATGTTTACTGTGTCACTTTCCATGCCACTGGCCAAGCATCCTGAGGGCTTTCTGTATTAATTTCTAGCAAGCAACACTGTGGGAAGACTGGGTTTGAATATATTTAAATATCTTGTGATGTGAGTGACATACATATGGAATTGTTTATTTCAACATAGCTAAGTCCACTCTGATTGGTGTCATTGTGCATTTGGAAATGGTTGATACATGCAATTACATTTGCTGTCTTTTAATACTCTAAAATCTGACTAGTCAGAAACCCATTTGTAATTAATCCAACTAGCTAGCTTACAAGAATTTATTCAGACTTATAAAATCTATCTGAATATGCTACGGAATAAAATCTGGGCTCATCAGATCAGCACTAGCACTAATATCTGAATATGAAAAGGGCAAAATGGTAAACTCAAACATTTCTTTTACTAGGTAAGTAGTTAATTTTCTTTGCTAAAAAGTAAAATAATATTTATTGAGAAGTTTAGTATATCTAAGATTCTTCCAGGGGAAATCAACAACAGATGGGACATTTGTATACATATAAAGAAATCTATATGTCCCCACATTTTAGGATTTCCACTAGCAGAGAGAAATTACAGTACTATTTTGATTTTCACATTCCTTTAACATGCTGACTTAAGTTGTTGCTTTAACATAACATTTTTAAACTATCTACTCCCACCACTAATCCACATGTGTTGCAAAAATGTTTGTACACAGAATGGGGTTCCAAAGAGAAACAGATTGTGACTTAACACCATACACATGAAGTTTAGTTGGATTTTATATATAATTATATACAGTAGAGATAATAAATCTGCATAAACACGTGTTCAATAAGTATGAATATTAACATACACATACACTCCTATTTCATATGCTATTCCTCTTTCCCTCCCATAACAGGACAAAAATCCAGAGGGAAAGGTTGTCCCTCAATTTATCACTTCAGTAAATGACCCACATATACATTTTCTCTTGTAACAGTAATTGCTCCTGAATATTTTCCTGCAGTATGGCAGATGCAGGGTTAAATTAAAGGAGTACTGACAACTTGCCATTGAGTGAAAAGAGGAGGGAAAGAACTGGTCAGCTGTCCTTCCACAGCCCTCAGGAAGCTTTCTGCTTATCTTCCCTTTTCTACCCTTGTTGTGAGGTGCAACAGGTCCATTGGTTACCCATGAACCTTCAACTTCATAGGAAGACATTAGGAAGGAGGTAGAGTAGTAGGTGTGATCTGATCTTGGCTTCACTGGATGGGTTTTTCAAGCTTTTTTAAAAGTTTGAACCAATAGTGAGAAGACTGCAACCAATAGCGAGAAGTACACTTCCCATCACAAGTTGGTACACAGAAATATTTATATTTATACATATATATGTCTAGCCAAAACAATTTCAACCAATGCTAATGCACTCTGATACTTTCTATTGTATTTCATCTGTTTCCTATATTTTATTTTCTTTTGTCAATTATTAGTTAAGAGCCATGAAATTGAGTCCATGATCCCTTATTAAGTTACAACCTTAAAGGATTTTAAAATAGTTTATCTAGAGATTAAAGCATCTTAATCTAGAAAAAGCTTAATTCTTGACATAGGTTTGAAATCTGGCTTCACCATTGATTACCATGTGACCTTTGGTAAGTTACCTCACTCTGTGTGCTCAGTTTCTCATCCAGAGAAATGGAGATAATATTCCTACTTTGCAAGATGACTGTAAGGGTCAACAAGATGTTGTGAAAATCCAAGCCCATTCTTTGACACACGGTGGGCTGAAAAGTATATACTAGTTCTTGGACAACCCAGTATGTCTTAAAAATCCTGAGAAGGAGCAAGTTTTTTGTAGAAACACTGCTTTTCAAACCCCTTTAAACCTCTCTTTTCTTCCTTCTCAGTCTTTTCCGCAAACCTAAAGACAAAACACTTGTTTACATTGGTCTTCTACTCTAAGGAGTGAGAAATTACTAAAGCAATGAAAACCTCCTATCTCAACCCTTTCCAGAGATTTCTGTGAAGAAATCTAGATAATTAACAATTCTTTGGAATATTGGGGTCAGACTTCAGTATTAACTTCAAAATCCTTGGAGTGACCTTATCAATCATCATCTGACCCTGCTCTTCTCCAACATTATTTCAAACCATTTCCTTCACTTTCCAGAGCATTCCTGACTCATTCCATTAGTTGCTGCTTTATCATACTCTGTTATGTTTTGGATTTTGCAAATGCTTCCTCTGTGCTGGTCTCATCACCTCCTCCCAGGTTTCCATTCTGCCACTTGCTACCGATGTAATCTTGGACAAGTTACTCATTAAATATTTCTAAATACATCTCCCCATCTATAACTAAGAATAATAATGTTTACCACATGAGGTTTCTTGTAAAGATACAATGACATCAGGCTTATTAGCCCAGTATATAATGAGTACTCAATGAAAGATGCCTTTCAATATCACTTTTATTTTTATAAAATTTATCAGTCAATGCTGAGTATAAGTGACACCTGTTCTAGCAAATCATCATTGTCCCTTCTGGTCTAGAGTATGTGCACTACTTCTGAACCCCTCTGGAAGTCTGTGCAAATGTCTTACCAGTCTTCTTGCACCATGTTGTAAGTGTGTTATTTTTCTAGTTGCCTTCCCTATGGAACTGGAAACCTCTTGAGGATAAGAACATGTCCTTTACCTTCAAATCTAGACCACCTAGGCAGGCATACTAACAAAGGGCCTGGAACATTATAAGGCTTTCAATAAGTTTGTTTATTTAACTTGTTTGGTGGATGACCAGGATAAAAAAGTACCATCCCTACCATATCTTTTAGAACCAAAGTACTGTAAGAAAAGAAAGAGTAATTGTTAGAGTAAATACTGTTCAAAATGAAAATGTTCTTCTGTAAGTTCAAAGACATCATAGTGCTAAGGAATTATTTCTTCATTTTTAGCTTCCTCAGATTTCTTTAGAAACCTGACAAGTGAGGGCCCATATTTTCAGTGACTCCAATGGGTATTTTTAGTCACTTAACAATTTATTAGGTGCTGGGCACACTGCTCTATGTGCTGGGCAGATAGCAATGAACAAAATAAAAGTCCATACCCTAGAGGAATTCACATTCCAATAAGAGGAGATAGTAAAAAAAAAACATAAGTAAATAACGTAGGTAGTAATACACGCTCTGGAAACAAATAAAGCACAGTAAAGGAATACACAGGATTTCCTGTTCCGGAAAATCCAGGATCTGTTATGAAACAATATTTGAACGAGAAAACTGAATGAAGTAAAGAAGTGAACAATGTGTTTAGGTCTTTTAAACACTTCTACACTTAATTCTAAAAATTTTCAGGCTTGAAGATGTTAACGAACTAGGGAAACAATTTTGTCATCTCAAGCAATTGAAGGGGACACCACCTCAGATGCTTAAAGCAGCGAAACAAGCAAGAGATTGCAGCTCACGTGCTAATGGGATTCTCAGCCATGACCTTGCAGGAACACACTGAACTCTATTTGTAATTGCTATGTCAGTGACTCTGTGACTTAAAAAAGGCGGCCACGTGGCCTATGACCCTTTTATGCCAGAAACTTCTTTTATCTATTCATAGAAGCTTGAACTCTGACCCACATTGGCTAGGTTACTTGACTTGATATTTCACTTATTTGGCCACTAAAATTTGTAAAAGTCCTTTCCACCTAAGTTAAATACCTTAAACTTGACCAACTTCTGCATCCTTTTTAAAACTTCCTATATCTTAAGTCTGCATGTCTCCATTGAGGGTAAAATGATCTCCTAGCCTGACGTTTCCCACTCCTTTGACTATTTGGTTGCAACAGCCAAGGTCTTTCCATTGTCACAAACTTGTTTTTGAAAACTCACCTAAAGCTCACATTAATAATTATTTCAAAATACCTACATTAACCTTTCCACTTTTTAAAATGCCTCCCCTGAAGCGCCCTAAGTTGCAAAACCAATACAGTTTCTCTAAGGGAGATTTCTAGCCATGTTCAAGGGATACGGACATATGTGCAAGATGGTAGGGAACTGAACTTTAATATGTAAAAAGGACTCTTCAACTTCTTTCTGACAAGAGTTAAAATAAACCTGTACGAGCCAGATAGTTACGTAGCACTGCAAACAGATCAACAAGTAAGGGAAAGAACTACTTCGGCTGAATTTGTTTCTTACTTTGCATATCAGTGAAAATGTCTGACTTGTGGGGAAGACAATAAAATCCCACCTGCTGTGGATACTGCAAGTTACATTTCTACATTCTTTGGGAAACATGTGTCAATACTATAGTAGACTTTATAATAGACTCGCATCTTAATGACAAATGTAATTTATTCATTATTACTGTGTGGCTAAAAATTGACAATACAGTGTTGTTAGTTCTTTCATACAACCTTTGGAAATACAGGCAAGTTCATCTTATATGATTTAACATGCTAGAATATTGCATGCAAATATCTCAAACGCATATATTTTCTCTCAGAGAGGCACAAAAGTCCATGTGTATAGACATGACATAAAAATATTCAGTAAAATTATTTAAAGAGTTTCTTTCCATTTTATTCACTGGTCACCTTTCCACTACCTTTTCACCTTCCCAAACCAACAAATCCTTAAAGAATGTTATTAATGTGTTAATGGATTTTTGGTAGTGTTGGGGGGTTGAGGGTGTGCAGGCAGGGAGTGATGATAACTTAAATTATAGAAATAATTACCTTAATTCTTTAATTAGATATGAGTGTGTAACACAGCTTCATTCAGGCTGAAAATGTGCCTGATATTAAAATAATGTGGAAGGTCAGTATCATTTTTGTACCATATGTGGTGATTTGTAAAGTTGTCTTGTTAATTGACTTTTTGTGATATAATAATAACCAGATCAGTATTTCCTAAATTTATCTGCTTAGAAGAATTACTAAACCACAGTCCAGACCTACTGACTCAAAATTTCCAGGGAGGTAGTCTGAGTTTCTATCAAGAAAACGAGAGGCATCCTTTTATATTTAGGCAAATTTGGGAAACAATAGTAAGTTATTGATGAATTGCAAATAGAGGCTGAGAATCATCATCTTGCACACGTGCAAATCACTTCTTATAGTCTTTCCTTTGACTAAAAGCCAGAATCAAGAGTAAATGTGATCTACTCTACTCTATTACTGTACTGGCAAGAAAAAAAGTCCTTTCAACAAATGACATCACAGTCTCTAAAAAAGTTATCTTCACTTGGAAGGAAAAGTCCCTTGAGGATTCACTCTGGAGGTAACAATAAGATTAGGAGAGCCATTGTAAGAAGACCAAGAGACCCCTCTCTTTTCCGGAAGTCATGAGTCCATTAGAATAACATAAGAAAGAGAAATGGCATTTTCTTTTAGTAAAACAACATTTCAGTGTTTTATTTATTCTTTTGTTCAAAGAAAGAATATCTTTGTCCCAGTTAGTATAATGGGAACTTTTGCACAAAACAAAGCTGGATCCTATGGTTTTTAAAAATCTGACTGAGGGCACAAAAGAATTAACAAGGCAGTGACAGCTCGACATCTGCGAGGGAAGAAAAGCACACAGAAGTGAACCCAATATTCAGAATCCCTCAGTGCATTTGCTGAGTCTCAAATAGAAACTGAGAAACAGAGAAGATGAACAAAATTCCTGGATGTCTTACAAGGCTGAAGTAGGAAAACTGGAGTTTGGGACCCATTACAAAAGGAGGTCATCAATGTAAATACCCTAGCTTTGAGTTGAGATCCCTGAAAGTTACACATTAGAAATAAAGGCACACCAAAACAAGCTTGTCTCTAAAAAGACTGAAACCTGTCTTCAAGTCAACTCAGTCTTGATTGGATTGAGATGATCCACTGAACTCTAACTGCCTGACACGGTAGCATAAATCATCTGGAAAATAATATGTCCAGAGACTCAAATTGTCACTACAAATGTTCACAGATAATATTTGTCATTAAATTAAAAATTACAAGGCATACTAGGAGACAAGAGCTAATAATCAAACACAAACAAGCTATACAAGCATATAAACAAAATAGGTAGTAGAAATAGACCCACAGGCGATTTAGATATTGATATGTTAGAAGTACCAGGCACAGACTCTTAAAAATATATGGTTTGGGGGCTCCTGGGTGGCTCAGTCAGTTGAGCATCAGACTTCGGCTCAAATCATGATCTCACAGTTCATGAGTTTGAGCCCTGTGTCCGGCTCTGTGCTAACAGCTCAGTCTGGAGCCTGCTTCAGATTCTGTGTCTCCCTCTCTCTCTCTGCCCCAACCCCACTTGTGCTCTCTCTCTGTCTCTCAAAAATGAACACATGCTAAAAAATTTTTTTTAAAAACTAAAAACAATATATGGTTTTGTCCTCAGGATATTAGATGACAAAATTAAAACTTTCAGCAGGAAGTGAAAATGATTTTTTAAAAAATCAAACACTAATTTTAGTACTGAGAAATACAACCAAAAATAGGAACACAAATTGTTAACAATGTATAAATTTATTAACTAGGTAATTTTTTAAATAAGTGAGAGTAGGGTAAGAACTCTGAAGTATGAAAATAGCAACTTCAAGGATTTACTATTACCCTGCAGTGGGGATAGAGACACAAAGGGAAGACACTGAAATTATTAAAACTTAGAAACTTAGAGGAAGAGTCCTGTGGAGCTGAAACCCAGAGCTCCAAAGAGGAGGCACTGACCAGCTGGTCTGAGTCTCTGAGCCTAGGACTTAAACTGCTGAGATTCTGTCTGGAGTCTCTGAGGGAAGAACAATGAAGCTAGTTCTGTAAGAGAGAGACAAACCATGAACTGGATTCAAAGGATGCTGTCGAAAGTCTCTTTGGCTGTTAGTAATGCTCAAAGAGTCTGCTAGGAGAAAAAAAAATCTCATAGGCAACTTACAGGACGAACAGGAAGAAGCAAATCCTCTCTTCCTCCTCCAAACTTTCCCTCTCTCTCTAGTGCTGCCTCTTGTCAGATCTTAGTGTAGAACCAGCTGACAAAACAGATATGTGGTTTGCAGAGTCTCAGTTCAGCATCACAAAGCAGGGTACTTACTGAAGGATGGGTTGGGGCTGAGAGGCAATAATGTAATTACTGACACAGTAGATTTAACAGAAGGATAAACTAAACTGAGGAGAGCATTTGTTACTTGGAAGATGGGGCAGAAAAAAAAATCTAGACAGAAGATGTAAAGAAAAAAAGAGAGATTATACAAAAAAGGGCATAAATTAAAAGGTCTGAAATACATGTAATTGGAGTTCCAGAAAGAAGAAAGAGATACAGAACAGGACAGAAGCAAAAGCTGAAGGGATAATGACCAATAACTTTTCCAAAATTGGCAATAGGCATCAGAGCACAGATCCAAGAAGCCTGACAAACATTGAGAAAAACACATCTAAGGACATTATAGTGAAGCTGAAAATCAAAGACAAAGAAAAAATTTTAAAAAGATTTTCCTACAGAAGAGAAAAGATTCGGTTTCTTTTTTCTGTTTCTTTCCATTCCCAGAACTGATAAGTGATTTTCATTTCAGTGATGGTCACCATCAGTCATGCCATGGCCGGTGCCTCAGATGGGCTTGATATGTCCCCTACTGTCATTCCTACATCCAACTTATCAATGGTCCACTCCATTATTGCTCCAAAATGCATCTCCAAGATGTTCTTCCTTCCACCTTCACCACTATCACCCCACATTCACCTACCTTAATCTCTAGCTCATGCTGCTGAAATAGTTTCCAGACTATTTTCTCTGCACCCATGCCACCTCCTTTAATCCATTCTTCAGACCATAGTCACCAAAGAAGTATTTTTTTAATTTTTTTAATGTTTATTTATTTTTGACAGAGAGAGAGAGAGAGAGAGAGAGACAGAGCATAAGTGGGGGAGGGGCAGAGAGACAGGGAGACACAGAATCTGAAGCAGGCTCCAGGCTCTGAGCTGTCAGCACAGAGCCCGACGTGGGGCTCGAACTCACGGACTGCAATTGCGATCATGACCTGAGCCGAAGTCCGACGCTCAACCGACTGAGCCAACCAGGTGCCCCAAGAAATATTTTTTAAGTGCTAATATGATCTTGTCATCTTCCTAATGAATACCTATCAGTAATCTCTGAGTGCTTTTAGGACGAAGAAACAAAATCATTATCATGGTCTACAAATTCAGGCTGACCTCTGTGTGACTCAGCAGTCTCAGCTGGCTCTCCTTTTCTCAGCTGTCCACACTCCAGGCCTTCTTTTACATATGCAAACGTGAAATGCTTCTTCTCAAGTCAGAGCCTGTATCAAGAGACCAGATACCATACAAGTTAAGATTATGAGTTCCGGAGTCGCACTAGATTTGTATCCATTACCTACTTACTGGAATTAATTAATTAATTTATTTATTTATTTATTTTAAATATGAAATTTATTGTCAAATTGGTTACCATACAACACCCAGTGCTCATCCCAACAGGTGCCCTTCTCAATACCCATCACCCACCCTCCCCTCCCTCCCACCTCCCAGCAACCCTTAGTTCTCAGTTTTTAAGAGTCTCTTATGGTTTGGCTCCCTCCCTCTCTAACTTTTTTTTCCTCTTTCCCCTCCCCCATGGTCTTCTGTTAAATTTCTCAGGATCCACATAAGAGTGAAAACATATGGTATCTGCCTTTCTCTGTATGACTTAATTCACTTAGCATCACACTCTCCAGTTCCATCCACGTTGCTACAAAAGACCATATTTCATTCTTATTGCCACGTAGTATTCCATTGTGTATATAAACCACAATTTCTTTATCCATTCATCAGTTGATGGACATTTAGGCTCTTTCCATAATTTGGCTATTGTTGAGAGTGCTGCTATAAACATTGGGGTACAGGTGCCCCTATGCAACAGCATTCCTGTATCACTTGGGTAAATTCCTAGCAGTGCTATTGCTGGGTCATAGGGTAAATCTATTTTTAATTTTTTGAGGAACCTCCACACTGTTTTCCAGAGTGGCTGCACCAGTATGCATTCCCACCAACAGTGCAAGAGGGTTCCTGTTTCTCCACATCCTCACCACCATCTATAGTCTCCTGATTTGTTCATTTTAGCCACTCTGGCGTGAGGTGGTATCTGAGTGTGGTTTTGATTTGTATTTCCCTGATGAGGAGTGACATTGAGCATCTTTTAATGTGCCTGTTGGCCATCTGGATGTCTTCTTTAGAGAAGTGTCTATTCATGTTTTCTGCCCATTTCTTCACTGGATTATTTGTTTTTCGGGTGTGGAGTTTGGTGAGTTCTTTGTATATAGATTTTCAATACTAGCCCTTTGTCCAATATGTCATTTGCAAATATCTTTTCCCATTCCGTCGGTTGCCTTTTAGTTTTGTTGATTGTTTCCTTGGCAGTGCAGAAGCTTTTTATCTTCATAAGGTCCCAATAGCTCATTGTTGCTTTTAATTCCCTTGCCTTCGGAGATGTGTCAAGTAAGAAATTGCTGCGGCTGAGGTCAGAGAGGTTTTTTCCTGCTTTCTCCTCTAGGGTTTTGATGTTTCCTGTCTCACATTCAGGTCCTTTATCCATTTTGAGTTTGTTTTTGTGAATGCTGTAAGAAAGTGGTCTAGTTTCATTCTTCTGCATGTTGCTGTCCGGTTCTCCCAGCACCATTTGTTAAAGAGATTGTCTTTTTTCCATTGGATAGTCTCTCCTGCTTTGTCAAAGATTAGTTGGCCATACTTTTGTGGGTCCAATTCTGGAGTCTCTATTCTATTCCATTGGTCTATGCATCTGTTTCTGTGCCAATACCATGCTGTCTTGATGATTACAGCTTCGTAGTAGAGGCTAAAGTCTGGGATTGTGATGCCTCTGGCTTTGATCTTCTTCTTCAATATTACTTTGGCTATTTGGGGCCATACAAATTTAGGATTGTTTGTTCTAGCTTCGAGAAGAATGCTGGTGCAATTTTGACTGGGATTGCATTGAATGTGTAGATAGCTTTGGGTAGTATTGACATTTTAACAATATTTATTTTTCTAATCCATGAGCATGGAATGTTTTTCCATTTCTTTATATCTTCTTCAATTTCCTTCATAAGCTTTCTATAGTTTTAAGCATACAGATCTTTTACATCTTTGGTGAGGTTTACTCCTAGGTATTTTATGATTCTTGGTGAAACTGTGAATGGGATCAGTTTCTTTATTTGTCTATCTGTTGCTTCATTATTAGCGTATAAGAATGCAACTGATTTCTGTACATTGATTTTGTATCCTGTGACTTTGCTGAATTCATGTATCAGTTCTAGCAGACTTTTGGTGGAGTCTATTGGATTTTCCATGCATAATGTCATGTCATCTGCAAAAAGTGAAAGCTTGACTTCATCTTTGCCAATTTTGATGCCTTTGATTTCCTTTTGTTGTCTGATGCTGATGCTAGAACTTCCAACACTATGTGAAACAACAGCGGTGAGAGTGGACATCTCTGTCATGCTCCTGATCTCAGGGGGAAAGCTCTCAATTTTTCCCCATTGAGGATGATATTAGCTGTGGGCTTTTCATAAATGGCTTTTTTGATGTTTAAGAATGTTCCTTCTATCCCGACTTTCTCGAGGGTTTTTATTAAGAAATGATGCTGAATTTTGTCAAATGCTTTTTCTGTATCGATTGACAGGATCATATGGTTCTTTTCTTTTCTTTTATTAATGTCAGGTATCACACAAAATGATTTTATTTTTGATAAAATAAGTCTAAAGTTCATCAAACAATAGATAAGAAAAAGACTAATCAAAAGGACTTGCCCTTGATAGATACTGAAATATACTTACAAAGCTCTAAAGATTAAAACAGCGTTGTGTTGTCACAAGAAACTACAGATAGATAACTGGAATGGGACAGGCCTACATCAGATATTTCATGTACATATGTGAGAATTTAATATATAGCAAAAGAAAAAATGTAAACCAAAGGAAAAATGGATTAACAAATTATGTTTAAAAATTTGGCTATTTATGAAAAAACTCATATAGATTCTCAACAAAATTAATTCCAAATAGATAAGAGTTAAATATAAAAAATATTTAATAATAAACTATAAGAAAACTAGATTATGTGCTCATTTCAACAGCGTCTATTCTAAAATTGAAACAATTATGAATTTAATGTGAAAATGTTTTAATCATTCTATTAAAATCAAAATAATGTAAAAGAAGCAAATATAGGTAAATAAGCAACTCATCACAATGCAAAGGAAAAAAAAATGAAAGTGACAAAGACCAATGAATTTCACCGCATAAAGTTTTTAAATTTCTGCATGTTAAAAAGTGTGAATAAAAGTAAAAATTAGAAAAAAAAATTGAAAAACTAAATTTGATTAGGATTTAACACGCTTAAAATATAGAGATTATAAAAATTGATGAAAAAGATACACCTACATCCCAATAAAAATGTAGGCCAAAAAAGGAAAAAACTCTCAAAAGAAATTAAAGGAATTAAGTATTGTCATATCCAAAGAAATTAAAACAACATGGAATTACCATCCTCCATAGATCGAATTGGCAAGATTTATAAAACCAGTAACACCCATTGCTGGTAAGGATTTAGTGAGGCAAGTGCCCTCATAGGCTAGTGGTAGGGTTTTTAATTAATGCAATCTTTCAAGAAGACAATATGCATTAAGAAGTAAAAGGGCCTTTTGGCTTATGGTCAATTTTTTAAATTTTTATTTCTGAATACTAACTAAGGGCATGACAAATTACATACATAATTAATACATAAAAGTTTAATAATAATAATCAAAATAAAATTATACATATGTTAATTTGCCAATTTATAAATTTGCACAAAAAATACAAAGAGGGAAATACACCAAAATGTTAACAGTAGTTATGCCTAAGCGATGGGATTAGGGTAATTTACTTTCCCATTCTTTACATTTCTATTTCCAATGTTTCCCCCATGCTTTTATAATCAGGAAAAATTACATCACAAAATAGCAAAAGCAATATATACCTCATCACTGCTCACCTGTCAGGGTCTGGCATGTGTCATTTTTGTCTAATTCATTTTATGGGTCTTATTTTTTACAGTAAAAGACTGAAAGTATGCATTGAATAGCATCAAACATACAATATGGTGTTAATACATTTTATTTTATTTTAAAAAATTTTTTTAAATGCTTATTTATGTTTGAGAGACAGAGAGAGACAGAGTGTGAGCAGGTCAGGGGCAGAGAGAGAGGGAGACACAGAATCCAAAGCAGGCTCCAGGCTCCAAGCTGTCAGCACAGAGCCCAACGCGGGGCTCGAACACACGAACTGTGAGATCATGACCCGAGTGATGTCGGTCGCCCAGCCAACTGAGCCACCCAGGAGCCCCTGGTGTTAATACATTTTAAATGATTATTTGAGGTGAGAGATAATAACTGTAAGGTGAGAGCCTGAATTTATCATTTCGAAAGCAGACATAATTACATGAGGTTTTTAAGCGTGCCTCAGATCATTCATTGTATCACGGTGAAACTTTCAACTACTTCATCTATAAGGCAAAAAGAAGCCAGTATCTAATAATATGACTCACTAATTGAATAAAAATATTAATTTTTGGTTTAAAGATTTGCAAACATTTTCTAAAGTAATTTAAATAATTAACTCTATCATTCACTAATTACATTCGGAAGAAATTAAGACTGAAATATAGCCAAGTAATTTTAATGAGATTATAATCAATCAGATGTACAGTCGTGTTGCTTAACTTTGGATATACTATCCCATGATTATGGTATGTCTGCAATTGATAAAGAGAAAAGGAGATTCCCTTAGCTTTGCCAAAATCTAGTTGAGTTCTTCAAATTCCATGTGTTTTTCTTTCTGATACAATTATTTGTCTTATATTAAAAATACCTTGTTTACATTAAAGAAATGACCATTCAGTAGACAAGAACAGAAAACAAATCAATCAAATTTGTGTTTCTCACTTCTCCAATTGCTCCTCATTGGAAACGCAGGATAATTAGATCCAAGACTGCAGGGGGTAATTAATACCCAGCAAAATACAGCAAGATGTACATTTTCTATTTTCTAGATAATATTTGTTTTTCAAAGACCCTCAAATAACTGCCTACCATTCTGTAAACTTTTTTTCAGTTTTCTCTTCTACCTCCTAAAGACCCCTGGCATATTTTTGGCCTCCATCTTAATGGTAGAGCTAGGGGCAAACAGAAATCATTTAAAAAAATAATAACGGTAAACCTGCTTGGTGAGGACTCCTAGTTCTCTATCCCACTTATCGTGTGGGGCTCACTGTGCCATTTCCGTTACCAGACGACACAGAGCAGAGATAAGCTTGTGTGAAACCACCGTCATATAACTCATTGTTGATACAAAATGTAAGAGAAGGGGGGAAAAAAGAGTGTAAGGGGCAGTGCCCCAGAGAACAAGAAGAGGAAAGAAATGGCTGCCAACAGGAGGCCATCCACATAGAATCTTTCTAGTCTGGACAACACCATGATAAGCCTGCTAAAAGTACCTTAGGAGACTGAGGTCCTGATTTCAGTGTACCCAGTTCCCATATTGGCTAGTTACCTGTCGGAATCTGGCGTGATTCACCTGCACAGTGTCCAATGGTGCTCACCCAGCTCAACACAGCTGCCTTTGAAAATGTGAAATAAAACACTTCAGTCAGAACTGGCATTCTGTTGGCCATGTATTATGGTTGATGTGGAGATAGGTGCGAATTATTTTGTTGAAATGTATTTTCTCCCAAGAGTGCAACTGAACTAATGCTAGCCACACCAGGATTTCATTTTCACTGTTAATTCCACAAAGTTTGGCTTTGAGGTACTACAGTAAATAGATGAAAATATTTGCCATGTAAGTATCTTGAAAAATCAGGGTTAGGAGATGGGAGAGACAGCATGGCTCCTTTAAATGGTCAATTCAAAGGGCTCCTGGGTGGCTCAGTCAGTTAAGCATCAGACTTTGGCTCAGGTCATGAGCTCACGGTAGGGTTCGTGAGTTTGAGCGCCACATGGGGCTCTGTGCTGACATCTGTGTCTCCCCCTCTCTCTGCCCCTCCCCCACTTGTGCTCTGTCTCTCTCTCTCTCAAAAATAACTCTGAACTCCAGTTACAAACTAAATATTTTATCTTTTGCCACAATACGAACGGTATTATGAAGACATAACCACTGGGGTTGCAGAAAAACATGGGTTCATGTCATTAGTGTACCTAGCCATTCAGTGTCAATTTTTTCCCACATGAATTAATCAGTTGACTACGAAGACCAGATAGTTTCATTGATTCTTATTCTCTGTCAAATCACTTGGAAAGTATTGTACCCGTGTATCTGTGTGTCTGTGCTGAGGTATTAGGAACAAAAGGAGCTGAGGGGATTTGACAGTATCATGTATTTTTCTTTTTTCATTGAAGTGACCACAGACCAACGGAGAAAACAGAGACCACGATGCACCTGACATTTACTAAACTGAAATCTATCACAAGGCTTGTCTGAGATTCGTGAAAGATAAAAAAAGTGAATACGCATTGAGAGGGGCTGTGCATTCTTGCCATGTAATTCTGAGTACACGTTACAGATTGTGGCTTTCAAGCTTTTATGCTATTTGTTGCCTAAGGAGGTCATGAAGAGATTTTTATTTTGTCACTTTTTGTCTAAAAATCAAAATTTCATTGGTGTAAAACATGCACGTGAGAACGCTGGAAAAGAGTATTTTACCCTTAAGAGATTTAACCTTTCAGCTGAAGCTGTGTTCATATGTAAATGGTGTATGATCTCTTTCAGTTTCCCAAGTTCTGACTCCATTTGTTCACAAATTCATACTTCAGGGACAAAGTCAACGCTATGAGCATCTTTCAGCTCACATCTTCACAGTGGCTAAAAGGGGTGTACAAGCGAAGGAAAAAATTAGCCCTCATCGACTGCCAAAAGTCTCTTCTGTATTGTAAAAAAAAAAAAAAAAAATTTAATTGCATTCACTGATGACAAGTGTGGGTGCATTTGGCAGACAAGGGGAAAGGACTTTGCTGTGTATCTGCTGTTCAAAAATTCTTCTCATTCTGCTAACACTTTTCCTCTTCATGTCATCAAAAATAATTTTTTACTGATTATGTTGACACCCTCATAATGCCAGAATTTTTCTTACATCTCAGATGTAACTGTCTGTCATGATCTGCATTCAAGTGTGTTGTCTTTCTTTTAATATAGCATATATGTAAAAAAATACTTCTCGAAACTAACAAGTTCAAGTTTTACTTTGCTGTATGAAGACTAGTTCATACCCACCCAGGAATGGACAGGCAACACATTCATTTTTAACCTTCAGAAACTAATTTTATCCTCCTGACCAGTTGATGCCTTAAAGCATATTAAGCCGTGTTTGTTAGCTTACTACACAAAATGGCATAAAATAAGACAATTTTAGAAGGTAAATTACTTCTGTCATTTCACTTGTGAAATGGTTTCTTTCAGGATATTTTTAATCTAAAAGAGATATAATCAGCCAACAATAAAAATGGGGAAAAAAAAAAAGAAAAATTCACTGCAGGTTGTTTTACGTAATAGCCGTGTTGCTGAAAATATGTTTGGGACACTTTTGCAAACATATATTCAATGCCATCTTCTTGGAACAGCTCGTGATTCTGCAATGATTCTGATATCTATATCTTTTACTAACTGGCCTCTTCTTAAACCTTTTACTGCAGGTGGTAAAAGAATAGAATTTCTTCTTCAGATTGCAGCATATGGTTGTTGCAACTTCTGCAAATAACCGCCCCCCCACCTCCTTCCTCAATTCCTAATAGAATTAAATGGAATACTCTTTCTAGAGGATAATCTCATGAATAAATTGAAAATAGAAGTTTGGTCATTTCAGTGGTTTTGTGCCTTCTGAACCACATTCATCGACCTGGGAAAATCATCACCTATTCAAAAAACATTAATCAACAAAATGCAAAAAAAAAAAAAAAAAAAAGACAAGTTGAGGAATAAAAGAGAAAGAAACAAAAGCAAAATATAAAGCCTGAGGAAGAAATATATATATATATTTCCCATAACTCTGTTAAAGGAAAATTGCTAGAACAACATGGTGCCTGATGGAACTCATTTAATGTGCACCTACTGAATCATTAAATCTGTAGGTTGAGTCATAGATCTATCTAGTAACCATCACTGCAAATAGCACACACATTAAACAAATGCCGAATAGATTTTGCTTGGCACCGACATGCTGCTAGATCAGTTTTCTTATCAAGCATTTCAGAAACACAAGTACCCTAGTTTGCCAGCAGAATTTTCCAATGCAGTTTAGATGTGGTTAGGTACAACCAAGGGAAACATTGGAGACCAAAGGAAAAGAGGGCTTCATTGTAGATGTGATAAAAATGCTATAATACATATCTGCCCTAGAGGCACTTATTCGGATGGCATAATCATACTCAGATTAAATTTAAGACAACATATTATTCCCCCCAAATGTACAGCTACAAGATACAAAGTACTGATTATAATAGGATTCATGGGGTAAGGGAAAGAATTAATTTGAATTCGCTCACATCAACAGGAATATCAAAATACCATGGGTCTCCACTCATACACTTGCTTACCAAATAGTCTTGCTTAAATCTGATTTAATTTAAATAATTTTTCTAATTAATATTAGAATTTTAACTTGCATTCTTGATTCGCAATGTTAACTACTTATTCACTTGTTGGAACACCATTTCCTCATAATCAAATGATCTGGTAATAAATTTAACCAGTCTGAAATCAGTAGATTGACCTCATGAAAGTGTATAAATTCTTCATGTTGAAGAGGGGATTGTTAGGGGGAAAAAAAACAAAAAACAAAAAAACAGTGGCTCTGAGACTATACCTATTATACTTCAGGACATTTACCTCCCCTGCCCCCCTCCTTCTGATGAACTATGAAAATCATAAAAGAGTGCTCAAAAGTAGTCTTTGAGCTGCTGTCTCCACAGTTTTTTCTCCTTCATTTCAATTTCCACATTGTTGTGTTTGCTGTATAAAAAATAGCTTGAATTAGTCACGTTGTGGGGGAGGTGGACGGGTCTATGCCAAGGAGGTTGGAAGGGACAAACCTACCCAAATGGTGGCAAGGAGAGGTAGGAAGGACATACTCAGGAAGGCTGAAGAAAAGGCAGAAATGAGAAGAGACTGTATATTGTCTCATTTGAGGAGAGAGTTTTGTGGGGTTGAGAGAGCAAGGAAGATGTTGAGAGAGAACTGTGTGGTGCATGGGAAACTAAGAATAATGGAAAACCAAATCACTTGTTTGGTGTATTTTCTAAAGGAATATCAAAAAGAATTTATTTTATAACCCACATCAGAATTTCTTAAATTTCTTTTTCTAAGCATCTCTTTATTTATTGAGAATAATAAGACTTTGTCATCTGTGATGGGGCGCCTGGGTGGCTCAGTCGGTTGAGCGTCCGACTTCGCTCAGGTCACGATCTCACGGTCCGTGAGTTCGAGCCCTGCATCAGGCTCTGTGCCGACAGCTCAGAGCCTGGAGCCTGCTTCAGATTCTGTGTCTCCCTCTCTCTCTGGCCCTCCCCCCATTTATGCTCTGTCTCTCTCTGTCTCAAAAATAAATAAATGTTAAAAAAAAAAAAAAAGACTTTGTCATCTGTGTTGCAAATACTTTCTCACTTATCTCTTACCTTTTTATTCTATTGTATAGAATGTTTAAATAACATAAATTTCATCATTTTAAATAGTTAAACCGTTTCATTTATGATTATATTTTTAGTGTTAAGATTTCATTTTTCCATTTGATTTTTTAGCCAATTGATTTTCTTCACCCATTCCCCCATAATCATTTATAAAGCAATCAAAAATTTCCTCCAATTTTAAAACCACCTTTATTACATACTATATATTTTCTCATTTTTTTAAGTAAGCTTTATGTTCAACATGCAGCTTGAACCCATGACCTTGAGATCAAGAGTCTCAAGCTCTACTGACTGAGCCAGCCATGCACCCCCCACAGTAAATATTTAAACACTGTAAACTTAACTTGGAGGTTTTACATTCTGCCCCATTGATCTATCATTTATTCCAGCACATGTAAAATATTCAGTTAATTTTTATAATTTTATAATATGTTACCTGATGCTATAAACCCTCCCCAATAATTGTTATTCTTCCCAACTTTTTCTTGGCCTTTTAAAATATTGTGGTTTGGGGCGCCTGAGTCGAGCGTCCCACTCTTGATTTTGGCTCAGCTCATGAATCCAAAGTCATGAATCCAAGGTCATGGGATTGGAGCCCCTCATCAGGCTCCATGTCTGCTTAAAATTCTCTCGCTCTCTCTCCCTCTGGTTCATTCACGTTGCGGTGTGCATTGGTATTTCCTTCCTTCCTATGGCTGAGTAATATTTCATCACATGGATATGCATTTAGTTCACCCATGCTTCAGTTGATGGACGTGTCGGTTGTTCCCACCCTTTCCCTAGTGTGAATGAAACTGCTCTGAATACTTGTGGACAAGTTTGTGTGTGAACAACTACCTTCAATTCTTTTGGGAATAGAATTGCTAGGTCATATAGTAATTGTATGTTTAACTTATTGAGGAGCCAAAAAACTGTTGTCCATGATGGTTGCACCACTTTATATTGGCAATTTCCATTGCCATTTCCAACTCCTCCCTTTATTACTTCCTTCCTATTCCTTCTTTCTTTCCTTCCTCTCTTCATTTTGTTTCTGTTAGGAATTGAACCCTTTTCCTATCACATTTTCTAAAGGTTTATTGTTGATGTACCCATGGTAGGCCATTTTGCTACTGACCCATTTCATCTCCCTTCTCTGAAGGAATTTAGTACCTGACTCGATACACTTTGTATTACTGTCAAACTGTTTTATGTAGGTAAACACTTTTTCTCAATAATATTTTACATTCCTCAAGGGCAGGAATAATGACATTATCTATGCCTTTTCTATTACCCTCAGTACCTCGCACAATATTTAAGGAACACCTATTGACCTTATTAGACATCATCTCACCAGTTGTGTGACATATCCTTTGAAGACAGCCTATGACATAGAACTCTCGGTATCTATATAGGTTATTGAAGCTATTTCCAGAATCACATCCAGTTTAGATCTTGGAATTAAATAGGCCAATGTAATTGCTTTGGGAGTGGCATCAAGAAAGACAAGAGAGGGGCACGTAGGTGGCTCAGTCTGTTGAGCGTCCCACTTCGGCTCAGGTCATGATCTCACAGTTCGTGAGTTCGAGCCCCGCGTCGGGCTCTGTGCTGACAGCTCAGAGCCTGGAGCCTGCCTCAGTTTCTGTGTCTCCCTCTCTCTCTGCCCCATCCCCACTCATGCTCTCTCTCTGTCTTAAAAAAATAAGTAAAACATTAAAAAAAGAGAGAGACAAGAGAAAATAGGATGAATAATCAATAGAACTTGGTCAAAGTATACCTTTACTTTTGTCTATATTCACTAATGCACTTAGGAAATCACATGTTAATCAGACTGAAATAGTCTGAGATAGTTATCTGTCTTCCTAAATTCTTCCAGCACAATTAGAAGCTGTAAACAATGTGGGGCTTTGGTTTTTCATGAGGTTTTAAACACCAAGCCACTCTAACTTTAGAAATAATCAAATATAAAAGGCCTTTTAATACCAACATTACAGAATTCCAGAATTTTATTCTAACATGCTCTATCTTATTGAGAAGAAAAGTACATGTCCATGGTTAGAAAAAGCATTTTAAAATTCTGAATCTAGGGGCGTCTTGGTGGCTCAGTCAGTTAAGAGTCTGACTTCAGCTCAGGTCATGATCTCACAGTTCATGAGTTTGAGCCCTGCATCAGGCTCTGTGCTGACAGCTCAGAGCCTGGAGCCTGCTTCAGATTCTGTGTCTCCCTCTCTCTCTGCCCCTCCCCCACTCATGCTATGTCTCTCTCTCTCTCTGTCAAAAATAAATAAACGTTAAAAAAAAATTCTGAATCTAACATTTCACCTAATTCTAATCCACCTAAGCATAAACCTTTGGAAGAAATATAGAGTTATGATCCTGATGAGAAATTCACTTTATCTATCTATTTTCAAATTATGTATTAACAATAATACATAACAGGTACTATCATAAAATCTTCCTACTCAATTGAGTGCACCAAAGCAAACAAAAATGTCCTTAAATTTAGAACTAAATTCTATATTCTTTATTCAGATAAAGTAGAACAGAAAATAAATGTAAATAAGAATTCCTTCCTTTGTCTCTGTCTCTGTCTGTCTCTCTCACAAACACACACCCCCCACAAACACCCACATATAAACACACTTCCTACTTAAAGGTACATTTGCTGAGTGTGTTTTTATGTTTTTCCACTAAATATCATACATACTGATTTTTCTAAGGTAGCATTTCATTGGAAATGCTTCATAGGAAGAAAAAAAAACAAAGACTGCTAGAGTCTCATAAGTTTGAGAAGCGCTGCTTGCCACATTGCATGCCTGGAAATTTGCATTTTATATTAGCATAGTGAAGTCTTCCAGAAGCCCTAAAAACAAAACAAAACAAAACAAAACAAAAAAACCTTTGTTTAAATTGGAAAATCTCGAATTTATTTGACCATGGTATCATTTTACCCAACACCTAACAACCCATGCAAGATCACAGTAGTTAGGACACACTTGGTCATACCATGGTGACAAGCAGCCTCAAAATATTAGTGGCATAACATGATAAAATCTGTCTCCCACTCATACCACATTGCACTTGTTGTGTCCACTCTGAGGACAAGGTGAACTTGGTTTACTCTTTCGCAGCCACTACAACAGTGGGGAAGAAATTCAGCAAATCGTGTGCTACTTTTAAAACTTCCTCCAGGAGGAGACATGCCTCGCTTTCTGTCAAATCTCATTGACCACGGCAAATATTATTGCTGTGTCCAACGTCAATGTCAAATGGGAAGTTTAATCCCACCATGTGCTTCTAAGACCAAGAGCCAAAATGTTTTGGTGAACGGTGGACTAACACAAACACTTGAGAAAATACTGGGCTGAAAAACAGTTTTGGTGCCTATTACTCAGTAACTCAGAAAACAGAACGCATTTACGAAATAAATGCTTTCTGGCGAGCGAATGATCCTGTGGTTCGCCCAGTCTGTCGGCATTGCCAGCTTGGCTTCTTGGCTTTACCAGCTGCACGGGGGCATCTACCCCAGTGGAGCTGCTGCCCTGTCTGTGACTCAAACACTGCCCAGGTCCATTTGTTGGTGTTGCTTCCTACCCATTGGTGGCCATGCTAACAACACAAAGCAGTAATTTGCCAACATGCTTTGAAAGCTACCAGCATCCCAATGTATCTTACCGCCTCTAAACCTCTCTGTTTCAGTCACTGCTCCACAATCTCTGATGTCATCATCAGAAAGGAGCTACATGGCTTGTCAGTGACCATTGTGTTACAGTAGTCTCTGCTCATTACAGATTAGTCCCGTGAAAAATAGCATTAAAAACTCTACAGATCTATTTCCTTATCTCTAAAATTTGTAGGTCTGGGGCAGAGGTTTCCAAGGCAGACCTTGTTCCAAGACAGGAAAGGATGCCAAGTAGGCTGGACTAGGTTTTGCTTTCCTGGCTTCGACTCCATCACTTCTGGATTGATCTCCCTTTTTTAATCAGATTTCTTATATGCTTTTGCCTATACCGAGGGTTCTATGGTAGAAAATATTTCACCTCTTCAGCGTATTTTCTTTAAAGTTCCTTTCAGCCTTGACATTTTAACATACCTCAATTGCCCGTTAAGATGAGACCTGTGACACACTCAGTGTGGACAGGATAAATGAGGGTCAGTTCAGCTAACCCAAGTTGCTTTCGTTTGATGAACCATGAGAATCTTAGCTTCCGTCTGTCTTCCAAGTGATAGAGAAGATAAACTGTTTCCAAGAATGTAAAAATGTGCTTGTTTTCCTGCTTCAGAGTCTGCTGTGTGACTCCAGTCATTCTCCACAAGTCTGAGGAGCCTCATTTATTCCCCTGAAGAAACACAAGCTACCGGGGTCAAACCAAAGCCATAGAGTTGGTCTGTGCACAATGTCTCCACTTGTCATGGTGCCTCTGAACTCCAGTTCGGTTCCCTTAGCCCCACCCAAGGCTGACTTAACTCTTGATGATCCAAAGGATCCTTTATCAACATATACTGAGAGTTGGAGGCTTAAGTCCACCCAGTTTTAACAATGGACCCTCGGATGCTCTTTACTCCCCATCCTTTTAACACCTGTTATGAAGCTGCCAATGTTTAGCATGAGGATTATAACAGGCTTTCATCACAAGCAACAGTTCTGATATATTGAGAATGCCAGTTGGAATAAGCAAAGAATTCTGAGGTCAAGAAAAGATTCAGCAGAAAAGAGTACATTCCTTACTGATGTCTGCATGGCAGTGTATGCGCCACATTCTTGTCATCCTAAGGCCTTTCCGGTGCCATGAGGAACTTTCGTCTTCAACATAGCACTGTTACAACTGGTCCCTTTGTGTTTCTTATGCCTGAAAGAGAGGTGAATGATGTCCCATGTGACAAAACTCAAATGCCAGCACAATAACAATGGGCGATTAGTAAGGTATCGTAATTTGCATCTGAGAAGACTGTTCAGGGTTGTTTTAAACTTACCTTTGAAAAGGGAATAAATAGTCTTTGTTTGGCACCTTGACTAAAAAGAGACAATTGGTATTATTTTTGTCAATTTAATGGGAATTCACATTTATCCCTTTGAGTTAAATAGCAATGCACTGGCATTAACTTTCCATTAAGTACTTTTAAATCTTTTTTTTTTTTATTTTTCAGAATAAAACTGTATATGCTGACACTTCAACTCAGAAGGATAGTCAGAGATAAAAATTATGACCCCATATAGGCACTGCACCAGTACAGTTTACAAGGCCGAGAAGCAATCCCAACTGAAAAAGGATAGAATCTTTTTTAAACCAGTTTGCATCTTTTAATCAATCAACCATCACAAAATTGCAGTTTAAAATTTCAGATATAAGGATTTATATTGCTGGCAATTCATAAAGAAACAGAATCTGATTTCTCTGTGTTTATTTTAAGACAAGAATTGTCCTCAGTATATGGCAATAGCCAAATCTGGTTATCATATTTATTCAGAATGAGCAAGAATGTGAATTATCTGATTGCTCTTCTCATATATACCTTTGGGCTGGGATTTGCATTCGATGTCCAAATGAAACGCATGAGCAAATTCACAGCCAATTTAGACGACAAAATTCTAAGCGAGATGTTGGATGCCACTCCATCCCAATGTTGGAACTCTCCTCTATTTAAGACTGAAAGAGTAAAAGAGGGTGAAGACCAGCTAGTTGTTCAAAAATTGCATGTCTTTTCTTCCTGGGAACACAGTTATATGATATATTCAAGCCTTCCTTGTACTTAGGTACTGCTTTATGAAACTGTTTCATTCAGTAGAACATGGGCAGAAGTGACACAGGACATTTGGCAGCCCTATCCTGTAGATCTCTCCTCTGTACAGCCTTTCATTGTTTTTTTCTCATCCATTGGCTAAATGCAGGGGACTCCCAAGAACCTAGAAAAGGGAAGAAATGGAAAGCAGAAAGATCTAGGTCCCAGACTTCCTACTGGGATGATAAGTGGCCAACAATGAGTTGACTGCTGCCTACATATTAAATAAACCATAAATGTGTGAAGCCTCTGAAATTTGAGTGTTGTTTGTTGCATCGGCTATTCTGTCCTGACTACTCCAGCTAGTATGACGTGAGGAACCAATGATGATCTTGATTATACTGTCTCCATTAAAATTCCTGAACAATAAACCAATAAATAATTCTCATATCAACAAATCACAAAACTCAAAGTGAATACCTACATGAGCGCCATAAGGAGATCTTACTTTTACTGACCACTCCTCACGTGCCAAGCAAAACATAATTTTACTATCCCTATTTATAGGTCCAAAAAACCCGAAAATCCAGATGACTAAATAACTGCATCAACACAGTCAGTGAAGGAGTAATAAAGCTAGGACTCAAATCTCACTTTGATTGCAAACCCTGCACCGTGGAGCACTAAGTTCTACTGCCTCTCAGTTTCACACTCTTCTTGTCTCTTCTGACAATCATAGAATCAGATTGACCTATTTTATCCTATTAGAGTATGCCTATTGCTTGATAGGACTCATTACACTTGATAGTTCTGAATTCTGAACTTGTTGAAAATTAGAGCTTTGAAATTTAAATCTGTGATCATCGAAGATCTTGCTTACAAGCAGCATAACCCACTTAAGCTAGTTTAAGTCGAAAATGAGTTTATTAAAAGCCATTAGAAAACTAATGGAAACTTCAGAGGCTTAAAGTCTTACATCCAAGAACAATTCCCAAATCGTACACTAATCCTTGCCGGTAGAGGCCCTTCTAAGCACAGACATGGCCGATAGCAAGTGGACAAGGCATCTGTGTGTATCATCACTATCTCTGGGATACCTGCCATTACTGTCGTGGGAATGCCTGATAGCCCTCCTCCGTGCTCTGCTATTCTCATGAGAATACAGATTCTATGCAGCAACTACCCCTGGTTCTTCATGATATCCCTTCTGAATAAAACCATTTCAGGAGAGTGGTTCTGGTTGGTAAAGCCTATTCCCCAACTAGAGGCTGAGAAATAGAGTTTTGGCCTCCACATTGAGTAAGTAGTTCTCAATTTGGGAAATAGCCCAAAGTTAAGAAGTCTGTTCATAAGATGCTTAGTGGCTATAAACGTGACATATGTCCACTAAAATGGTAACCCCAAATCATTTGGAGCCAAGATTACGGGAGAACAGAAACCATGGTCCTTTCAGAGGAGACTGGTTCCTAGAAAGCACAAAACAGAGGTCCAGGAAAAAGAAAAAAAGAAAAAACAAACAAACAAACGAACAAACAAACAAAAACAGCCTGAGGAAAGATGTAAGTGTTGTATGATGACTTCTAAGTTTTGATGAAGCCTGGCTGTCCTTGCTTAAATTGGTTTCCATGTATTTTCATAAGACAACGTTCTCTGCAATACTTAAATAGTGAGTTTGTAAATACATGCCAAGCAGTGAAACAACCTTCAAAAAGTTGACAGGAATAAATAAATCTGATAATACGACTCTCAGAGAACAGAGGGAGAATTCTGGTTCTGATGGATTTAGGAAGTGCTCTCAGATGATAGCTAAGACTAGTGAGCTCTGACAGCCCATACCGGGGTTTGAATCCTGGCCCCACTGGTTTTCTTATTGCCTCACTATGCTGTAAATTCCAAGAAATCATGAGCCATTCTTACATTTGTGCCAATTATAGCCCCTGCCTTGACACAGAACTTAGCAACTAATATTTGTTGAATAAATTCTTTCCAGTGGTAGTAGCAAAAAAAAAAAAAAAAGGATTCTATTCATTTAGATGAAATACAATGTACAAGTGACTACTTAGCAATTGGGAAGATAAATGCATCGGCAATATGGGTTTCCAACAACCCATGTTTGAATGTATTATTTCTAGAAGGGTTGCTTTAGAGAATCAATTTTATACCATTTTTAATTGCCACACATGCACAAATTGGCCTCAAAACACCGTATAATGATTATGGTGGCTATATATCACATTGACTGTGACATTGCCTCCCCTAAGTCCAGAGCTAGTTAACATATAATAGAGTATTCACTACCACTCGTTCTTTCCAATGTTTGTGTCCAAACATTGTTTCTTAAGTAGTCATATTGATCATATTGATTAATACTCCTGGTAGAAATGATGAAAAAATATCGATCTGCTCTTGTAAACCTCATCTCCAACTAACATATCTGGAGTGTTGCTTCCTTGAGCTCCATAAGAGCTCTCTCCTCAGACCTCTTCCATTCTTACTGATTACATCTGCAGATGGAAATCAGGTGTGAAAATCCATTAAGACGCCTCACAACAGGACAGACTTTGACTCTTATTGAACTCTCTCATGTTCTCTCTTCCTTAATTAAGGCACAAGAACATTTTACCATGGAGAAAGAATGACTTAGATTATGGATCTTATTCCTTCTAATGGCATGCATTTCACCCAATTGGGGGATAATACATTTCTTACTTCGTTTCTTTGCAAAGAGCCACTTACCCAGTTCTTCCAGGGGAAGAATAAAGAGCGTGATTTTACTTATAAAGAGCGCTCTGTTATCCATGCTACAAAAGAGAAATGAAGTATACAGCTGTTCCCCCAAATTATAACATGTTTTTTCACTAAACATTTTAAAACCCAAATAAAGAATAGCATTTAAATGAGTTAGCAACATAGAATCTTATTTTAGAGCTAGAAAAACCCTTAACGTTCGCAGCACAAAAAAGCAGGAGCGCAGGCTTTGGAGTCAGATGGCCTGGATTAAAACGCTGGCTTGAAATATGCTGGCTGTGAGACCTTAGGCAATTTACAAAACTTCCTGTGCCTCCATGCTTCCTTCTATGTAATGATAATTACAATGATAATTTTTTATAAAAGTAAATAATAAAATACACTAAAAATACCTTTAAAACACATAAAAACACTAAACTATAACAACAACAATAATACCTACTGCATAGGTGTTGTGAGCATTTACTGAGGTAATGCATTCTAGCACTTAGCATCAACGCACGTTCATTATTTTTACTTTCAATCCTCTGTGCGTTTCCATCCCATAAGCATAGCACGTGAAAACCAAATCAAAAACACTCTCCATGACCTTTCCGGATCTTTTGTAATTAGATGAATAAGCCTCAAACTTTTTACTTTCTGGAACATTCCCTGAGAAGGGGACATGTAAAAGAAAACATCATTTGCCTCCACGGAGAAAAAGCAATGCCAAAATACAGAGTTGCTCCAGACTGATAGCAGTTTCGAAGAAACACGCAGACAGGACAGTCTCTTGGTCGTTAGTGTTTGCCAGCTTATTTCCACTGAAACAGTCACAATAGCAGGACTATTAAGTGGAGAGTCAGTCTACAATAGTTTAGCTTTGTTGATTCCGAAATTTAAACGATTAGCAAGAACAACCACCACAAAGCATTATCACTAACATCCCTGGTAAAGGCTGGGTCTACTAACTCTACAGAAGGAGACACTTCATAAGCAAAAAGAAGGGCATTAGGAATTGGAATGCCCAGCAGATGCAAATTAGATGGCATTTTTCAAAATAAGGCCGCTATCATTTCCAATGAATTTCCACGGAATCAGGCGATCGCAGAGCCTCTTCCACTCCTTCTGAATTATGCCTTCTGCTTGCTTTTCTATTTAGATTTTTAAAATGCATTAGCAATTATAATAGCTATCAGTTACCGGGTTCTTACCTTGTGCCAGCCATCTGCTAAGTACTATACGTGCCCCGTCTCATTGAATCCCCACAACTAATCTATAAGAAAGTCAATTCATTTTTCCAATTTCACAAATGAGGAAACTGAGCATGGGAAGGTCCTTGCCCAAGGCTAGTAAATGGCTCATCAGTCCTTCAACTGGGTCCCAACCTGGGGCATTCACGGTTGTGCAAACTACCTCTAAATAAGAACACACTGAGCCACCCAAAGACTCCCCACTACCTTCCCTATCCTGAAGTTCTGAGTCCAGCAGAAGTTCTGGTACCGAAGTTCTGGTACCAGCTGGAAGAGCAAAAGTGAGGAGGGACTGACTCCATTCTTTTTCATACATTCCGCCCCCATTGCCAGATGGGCACCTGAGGCTCTACTTCTTAGAGGCTAGCTTTCTCACTTGATGCTGGAGGAGAACAACTTGCTGATGAGGCATTTGCCTAGAGATGCCGATGCTAAGTCCTGGGGGTGGCTGCCGAGCCATGATATCACTCAGAGAAAGTCGTCCCTTTGAAAACTGCGCCTTCGTCTAAGTCATTTATGCTTATTGAAGTCACTGTAGATTTTATAGACTTAATTCATTTGGAAGGCATTCAGTTGAGAGGCAGTATGCCTTACAGGAAAGCTTCAGGATCGGTCCTGAGACATCATGAGGCTTTTCCGCTCACTAGCTTTAGAGTGAAGAAAAAGTAAAATTTAACATGTTTGAATCTCATTCGGAATATGAGGCTAGTGTAATATTTCATTTACTCCAAAACACACCTTCTTTTATATTTTAACCCTATCTGAAATTGGAGGTGTTCTGTCGCCAACATCTTCTGTCCTCTGCTGGCCAGGTGGCAGTCGTGACGTATCAGTTATCACCTGTGCACGTGCAAACAAAAGTCACAGGGTGGGTGGCAAGGGAGACAGCGGAGCATCTGCTTCATGGACCTCAAGGTATACCGGGAGCGATACGCCAGATATACCGGATCGCTGTGCTGATAACATGGTTAGAGACACAAAGCATAAGCACATGAAATGTTCGCTATGGGCTCTTTTCCAATTCATAGTATAGTCTCGTCTACTTCCAAAAATCACTTGGGTCGAAAAGAGTTTAAGTAGCTCGTCCAAGTTCACACGGTTAGACAGACTTGGGAAATAAATCTCTTCCTATCCTGTGCTGTTCTTAGACACTCTCTTGACTTTCCAACTGCCCACGGTAGCGAAAGAAGCAGCACCAATCTAAGCACGGGGAGTTCGTGAAGGGAGTGGTCTTGTTTGTGCTACAGAAGAGAATGAAGTGGGGTCAGGCGGCCAACAGGGACTTTTTCCACTAGAGAGAAACATCAAGAGCACTCCAGTGGTGAAGAGGTTGTGGACAAAGGCACAGAGGCTGGAGGAAGAAAGCTAATTTATCCATTAAAAAAATAAGTGCCGTTGGCAAGGAGGTTTGCCGAGGAGAGTCCTGGGATCCAGAAGTGGGAAGAAGAGGGGGGACCAATTATGCAGAGCCTGGAATCCAGTCCATGACGAGGAGCCCTTATTCTGGAGACAGCAAGGGAAGAGACCACTAAGATTTATTTTCACGTGAAGTCTTGTTTATGACAAATGTGACAGACGAGAGGGGAAAATACATTATAGACGCTCATATGAATAGATGCCTTGTGAACGTGTTCAAGGAAGTTTGGGAAATGTCGGGGCATATGAAACTAGATTATTCCAATGCTAGACTTTGCAGATCTTTTAAGGGATATAAATTATAACAGTACCCGTGTGTTGATCATTGAACGCTTTTTACATTTTGCCCCGCAGGGTGCCTGTTAACAACCTCTGGAACCAGAGTTCCAGTGAGCATAGTTTGAGAAAAGCTGAGTTACTCATTGACCAAGCTGCAGCTATCTTATTAAAAGTTTCTAGCCCGGCCTTGGATTATCAACCTGAGGTCTTTCACAAGCATAGTTTGTATTTTGACCCAGGTGACCACGTTATTGAAATTAACTTAGATGACATTGTAAGAATAGTCCATGAAAGTTGGTATTAGACCACAACTGACGTGAACATTATATAGAGTATAGGCAGCGTGTACGTGTGTGTGACTGTGTATTCCTTATATTCAATCCCATTCCACAAAATACAGCGTTGCCCTGTATGGAGAACATATTAAGTGGTAGAAAAGTGGAAAGTACCTTGCTAACATCTTTCAAAGCCTTTGCTAACAGAGCAAAAAAGAATATATTACTTGCCTTCAAATGGGCGGTTTGTGCTTGCCTCAATTTTACTGTCTGTGACTTTGTCAGCAAAATGCGCGATTGTAATAAGTGGAATTGTAAAAGGCTGCCGTCGGTGTTTTTGCAGACTCTCTACCCTTCATCACACGTTCAGAAGATAGGTTTTAAATAGCAGTATCCACCATCTAAAACAAGTTTGCAACAAGTTTAATTGCGAATACAAAAATCTTTCTCTTTGTCAAAGACGATATTGACTTCATTTTCGAGTAAGCAAGGAATCGATGATTTATTTGCTGTTTGCACACAAGAAGAAAGTCAAGCCATCATCAGTCTCCTAACAAAGCGGGGTGGGGCGAGGGACCAACCCTGGCTTCTTTCTTGTGTTTCAGCAAAATTCCTCAGTAGGTTTCTTCCCATGCATGCCATGTTGGTTTTGGCATCTGTGCTCATACTCACAGAGTCACCTCTTCCAGGAATGTTCTCTCCTCCCGTCTTAGTCCGTTAGGGCAGCTACAACAAAATACCACAGGCTTCGTGGCTTATAAACAGCAGAAATTTATGCTCACGGTTCTGGAGGTTGGAAGTCCAAGATCAGGGTGTCATCATGATCAGATGAGAGCCGTCTTCTGGGCCTCACGCTTATCCTCACCTTCTTGTGGAAGCTCCGAAGGATGTCTGTGGAGTTGCCTTTCTAAGAACGCTAATCCCGTCATGATGGTTCCATCCTTGTGAGCTAATCACTGCCCAGAGGCCCCACCTCGAATACCATCACCGTGGAGGTTAGCTTTCAACACACCAGTCTGAGGGGAATGCATCCAGGCCAGGGCACTTTCACACCTTATTTTACACGGTGGCATCTCCTTGCCCTCATTCCTGTGTTGCTCCTTCTGAGAGCATTTCCTGAAGTAAACACAGACCTCCCCACACTGAGTTATTAGCTGAACTGGTATGGAACCCTGGGCAGCCTCTGCCCCCTTTCTGTGGTGACCACTGTCCCGGCCCCGCCCTTTGGCCACGTAGGTGTAGTTCCGCACTAAGCACTGAATCGCCATGACTTCACGGTCACTGTCAGGTGTCCCTAAACGTGGCTGCAGATCTTGCTTACAAGAAAGCAAAAAAAATGTCTCCTGTAACCTGTAAGGCCCTGCAGAACCTGACTCCTGCTTAACTTGAACTTGATCTCAGCCCTCCTGCCCCGGACACATCCTACCACTAACAGTTTGTCAAGCCCTCCAGCTTACGTCTATCTGGAAGCCCCCACACCTGTTCCCTGTGCCTGACCAGCATGCTCCCCACTTAGGTCTTCATGCAGCTCACTCCACATCCAAGTTTCTTCTTAAATGTCACTTCCGTGGAGTGGCCTTCCTGGAGTGGCCAACCTAAAGAATACTGTGCCACCCACCTGCAAATGCAGCCCATCGCTGTTTATGGTCCTATCCTGCTGTAAGCGTCTTTCTAGAATTTATCAGTAACTAAGTATTTATCTAATTATTTATTTATCTTTCTCTTCTACCAGAATATAAGCCCCCGGAGGACAGATATTTGTCTTACTGACAAACGTGTCCCTAGAGAATCTGATTCTGTAGGTCAGCAGGGAGGTCCAGAAATCAATTTTTAGATAGCCCTGGTCCATTTTTTTTTTTAGTTTATTTATTTATTTTTGAGAGAGAGACAGAGAGAGAAAGTGAGGAGGGGCGGGGGGGGGGGGGAGAGAATCCCAAGCAGGCTCTGCACTGTCAGCAGGAAGCCGGATGTGGGGTTTGAACTCACAAACCACGAGATCGTGACCTGAACCGAAACCAAGAGTCGGACACTTAACTGACGAAGCCACCCGGGAGCCCCAAGACAGCCCTGGTCATTTTGAAGCAACGAAGTAGAACATTTGGAAGGCATTTATTGACGTCCAACTTTCCCTGCACCCGAGGTGGTGGTGGTTGTCGGAGGTTTATTTTGTTGTTGTTCATTTGTTCGTTTTTTTAAAGAGAAACCTCTTTCATTCCCAAGCTCAGAAAGCCCATGGCTCAATGCTGTGGTGATCTGCCAGAAATCATTTAAATAGTAATAATGAGAACTGCAGAGGGTAATGGGAAGCGAGAACTCCCTGGAGAGACGGGATAATCTCTTAGTAATTGAGACATGATTGTATATTGAAGAAAATATATGCTACTAATTTGCTGAACCCCAGCATAGGAAGTATTATCGTAGTCACATTCTGTCCATTTTCATTCTCAGCTCCCACCACATAACATTTATGTGGCACATTCCCTAGTCTCCCCCGCCCCGCCCTCCCCCTCAATGTCTACATTACCATCCCCACTTCCTCTTAGGTGGCTTGGTGGATTATGTTGACGCGCTCGAGCAAAGTGAGGTGTAGTCTTTGATCGTAACATGACTGCTTATGTTACGTGTTTTTCTGGGCCAGAAAGTAACTCTGGCTAAGGCTGTCCGCTGGTTCTTGGAGGTCTCCGCACTGTTGGGAGTGACTCGGGGGCAGCAAGTTGCTGTCAGAATTGCTGTCATCTGGGGGCCATGTCGCCTAGGCTTTGGTTCTGAGAGAACAAGGGTGAGCTGGCCTCTTGCTCTCCGCTTAGCATAAGCTTCACAGGGGAGCCTTCCTGGTGTTACGAGGAAGGCAAGCACGGTCCGATGAAGTGCGCACGAAGATAAAGGAAGGGAGAGGTTTCCAAGTACAAAAACGTCTGTTGTACGTAGATGGAGGAGAGGAGAGGGGAGAGCTAAAGAGAGGAAAGAAACCCAAGGCAAACGAGGCAGAGGTGGGAATCCAGATCCTAGAAGAGCCCTAAGTGGTCAGACCAGCGCCTACGAGGCCCCGGCTACACCAGTTTTCACTGTGGGCTGATCTCGGTCTGAAATCCCAAAGTATTTTCGAACGCCTTGCTGGTGGTGTCCCACACGAAGAAACTAAGGGAGAACTGTAACAATTAACTGCATGTTTGTCACCAATCACCCTAGGCATCCCGGCACATAGCGGACTGAACTGTTCCCTCCCTCACCCCTTTGGCATTTACGTCCTCCGATGCCTGTGAGCAGTGGTCACACACGGCCTCTTATCACCGTCCGATCAGCTGCGCATGGTTTGATCTTCCCTCTTCACGCCTACAGGCGGTCAAATCATTTCCCTCGCTCTCCGTTCCTCCAGCCGATTTGTTCATTTTGGGCGTAGCTGGCACCGCCTTATTCTAGCTGCAGACTCACAGTTGTAGTTACAATTAATATTTATTGAGTGCTAACTGGGTGCTTGGCCCCGCAGGAGGCACTGAAAAGGGCTCCGGTTGCCATTGATTTATGTGGGGACTGCCACGGCGTCCAGGCAGTTTGTGTTCTCCCCACTGTCTCATGTTCCCCCTGCGTCATTTATCTTTCTTGACCGTGGAGTACAGAACTCCAGCAACAGAACATTGGCATGAAGAACTAAAAGCAGATATTGTTTCTCTTACCCATCGGGAGTTTCCTCCCCATTCAAATGTTATTTTGATTATAGTAAAATAGACATTTAAAAATTTTTTTAATGTTTATTTAGGGAGAGAGTGGGGAAGGGGAAAAGAGAAAGAGAGAGAGAATCCCAAGGAGGCTCTGCACCGCCCGCACGGAGCCCAGCGTGAGGCCTGAACTCCCGAACCATGCCACCATGACCTGACCTGAAATCAAGAGTCGGGCATTTAGCCGACTGAGCCACCCAGGCACCCCAGAATAAACAATTTTATTGTCTTGATCTTAAGTTCTTGTGACTCCCCATGTATAATGTCGAAGAGTTTTCAACAAGTGCTACCTGAACCTGAAAATTTCGAGAGCGAAGAAAGTAATTACCTTAGCCCTACGTCCCTGCTTATGTGGATGGAGAAGTGAGATGGGAAAAAAAGAAAACAAACAAAAAACCACTGTCTGCATTTGTCTGACTCAGTTTCCCCAATATGACTGAGAACAGACTGACCAGGGACAGATTTGAGCAAACACAACTTTATTTATTCACCTTGGAGTAAGGGTATATACACCCATACAGAACAGTGCCCCTTTGCTCATTGCAGAGAAATAGCTCTATGTTCTTTCATGGCAGACACATTCTTTTATAATGTTATCAAATACATCATTAACACTTCTAGAAAAAGTGGAGTCCACCACCTAGAAGTCTCTGGATTTTGCTCATATTTTTCATACAAACTACAAAGCACTTCCCATTTGCCCAACATACCCACTTGCATGATAATGTCACAGGGTGTTTTCCAGAACTACTCATAAGGGAACTACTTCAATGGGTCCCATTTCTGGTCTTGTCTGCTAGTTTCCTGGCCTGTCCCACTTCGAACAGGAACGAAAGAGGCATGAACACATTTAAGAACGGGCAACCTAGGTCAGGCTGGCCTGTCTTTTGTGACAAGAAGTCATTAAGCAGCCAACCCTATTGCAAATGAGAGGGTTTGGAGGTGTCCGTCAGTAATTAAAATTTGTTTTCCGTGCATGCATCACCAAGTTTCTAGAGTACGAACCGTGAGAAGAGCCACATTTCCTGGGAAGACCAGTTTGAGGAGCCAGGTCTTGGGACAGCAGCCCAGCCCAGCTGGCGCATAGAGGAAACTGAATGGATGGTTCCAAGGACCCTCCCGTTTAACCAGCATCCACCTTCACACCCTCTCTCCAGACACAGCCCTTTGCAGAGGCGCGGTCCTCCTTGTTCTTCGCAGCTATTTTTTAATCCACAAAGTTGAGAACATTCAGAGGGAGAAGAAATTTCTGCTACAATGCAGTACATACATTACTTAAATAAATAAGTAAGTAAGTAAGTAAATGAAAGAAACCAAAACCAAAACCCTGGGGGTCTGAGAATTACACACAAAAATTAGCGTTCCTGGGAGTGGCGGCGGGGGCGGGGAAGGGGGGGAAGGGGGGGTAGGGCTTCAACTCCTGACCAACTTTATAACTAGCGCATGAGAAAATACAGGTCAAAGGGGACGATTCCGACCTCCCAGCAAAGCTGGAGGCTGCCACAGCGAACATTAACAACGCACACAAACAAGAGCGAAAACGCTGACTGCTTTCTATTCGAGAAGGAAGGTGGACGAGGCAGATGGGAGCGCACTCTGCACCAGTGGGTCTGCCATTCAGGTGTGCCTTCGGGAGCCGAGCAAGGTGAAGAGCCAGAGCCTTGCGGGTTTGGGAGGAAGCTCTCTGGAGAGGTCTCTAATTGCATCAAAATACAGCCAAAGAGCCCCCGGTGGCCCTGCCTATGCAGCGGCTCACCTAAGCCGAGCAAGGTCTCCTCTCCTCCAGAAAGCTGCAATTCTCCCACACCTCCAGATCCTCTTGGCTGGGTAACACCCCTGTCGGAACAGACACTCTGACTTCCGCATTGTTCTGACATCCTTCCCCGTGCACCAATCATGGACGGGCCAGTTCTGGTTCCAGAGGCGCGCTGGAGAACTACACCCGAGAGGGTGGACTCCCGGGTCGGGGCTGGCGGGGGAGGGGCAGCCGTGGCACACACGGAGGAGAAGGGAGGCAGAGAATACAGGTTTTTTTCAAACTTTTTTATTACACAGTAAAGAATACAACAATACCTGAATCATACTTTAAAGATTCACAGGTTGACAGACCATACATTACAGTCCAACTAAGGAAAAAAAGGATAAACAAGAAACCACAGTTCAGACATAGTAGACTTAAAAGCTCAAGAGTATGCTGACAAAAGCATGATGCCTAGACCCCACCCCCCAGTGTTAGTCTACCATTAACTCGTGGTACATGTCTGAATTAAGTATTGCACAACAACTTTAATTTTTCACAATAATGTCGCAGAACCCAAAATAATATTTAAAAAAATTACTTTAAATCTGCATTTCAACAGTCTCCAATTTTTTTTCTGTCCCTTGAGGAATTCGGACAATATGGAGTCGCTTTCTTTCCCTAAGTATTCCAGACGTAGGCATGCTTTGCATAAGTAAACCAGCCTTGAAATTTTTAAATCCCCAAGACATGCACCTACACATAAAAAAAAAAAAAAAAAGTTAAGAAAAAAGAAATTAAAGAGACAGGTGGCCCTGTCACACACAGTCTCATGACAGAGAAAAAGAGAAAGAGAAAAGAGTCAGAGACAGAGATAAGAGAGGACGCCCTATTCCTATCAGCGACCACCATTCAATTCTATCCAATGAAGATAACTTTTTTTTTTAAATGTGTTATACCTACAAATTATACTCTCACATAGCCTGTATATAAGTGACAAGCAAAAAAGGAAAGTAACAAAAGTTTTCTTTTCTTTCTCTTCTTTAGGTTTATGAGGTCTGCATTGTTACCAAGAAGTGATATGGTTTGCAGCTGTATGAGCTTAACTTTTGGTATCCTGGTTCTTTTGTGCCCATTTGGTTTGACTAGACCAGTTTTGTTAGCTACTGGTGCAAAATATACATGCTGTCAGAGGTAGAGTGAAACTTTTTGCCACTGAGGAGAATGTAGCAAAACAGGAGGAGAGGAAGAGGAGGAGGAGGAGGAGGAAGAGGGGAAGGAGGAAGAGGAATCAGAGATAGAGCTCAGAGTTAGGGATTTTTTTGTATTTGTTTTCACTCAGGGTGCCCTGAATTAAAAGTAATGAGACGTACTGTACTAATCCTTATTTTACACACTAGTGTTAAGAATAACAGTGCTGTTTCACATACATCACAGCTTCTAGAGATAAAGACGTGTGGGTATGACATACCTCATTTTTGGGATTATTTAACCCTTCGTAGCCTAGAACATATAATAGCTCTGTAAGAAAGGACTGTCCAGTGTCACAAGCAGACTAGAAAGCAGAGTGAGGTCAAAGGATTCTGGGAGCACCATGATAAAATAGAACCCATTCAGAGCCTGGTTATGTGCTTTCATTTCGCTTTTAGCAGGTGTGCTGGCAGATGGACCTCCAACATGCAGATAGATGCATTTATTTGCTCATCAAAACTTGCTAAACTAAAAAGCCATTAAAAAAAAAAATACCACCCAAACAAAAGTAAAACCCACCTGTATACGAAAATATAGGGGGAAATGCTAAAAATGTTAGGTTTAAGAGACTCAAAGAGAACCGATTTAGAATTGCCTCTATGCAGATACTTAAAAGCCACGTGAAACTGTATCCAAGGACAACATGAAAAGAAAAAGGGAGAAGAGCCAAAACAAAGCCAACGGGTTGTTTTCGATTTCTAAATAAATGCCTGGTGTGCGTATGTACGTATGTGTGTGGAGAAGCGTCTTCCCAGCCTCGAAAACTTTGGTTGTCTACACAGCCTGCAGTACTGCTGACTTTCTCTAAAGCACACAACCACATCCTGGGCTACTGTTTTCAAAACTAACAAGTAGTTCTGGTCTGGACCCTGGACAACGAAGGGTTAATGGAGTCACACTATACCTTGCTGAACATGTTTAACCTGCTGATCATTTGGAAAGTAGTACTGGTGCTTTTCAAAATTCCGATTTTGGTCCATCAGATCAGTCTTTGGCTGACTTCCCTTTTTGTAAGAATACTGTATAACCTGGCATTCAGCAGTGTTAAAGCTGTCAGTCTACACCTCAGCATTTGGAGCTCTAATGATTTATCTTTTTTTTTTTTTTTTTTTGTAAAATTAGAAATACTTAAACAACCTTACAGCAATATGCATGCACTGTCTTTTTTTTTTTTAAGTAGGATATCTTGTTATTTTATTTTTTTTTAAAAAGTCCCTAATAATGATTTTTTCCAAAAAAGGAAAAAAAAAAAAAAAGGAAAGGAAAATTCCACTACTACTCTATGCTACAGCTAAACTTGGTGAAATGGCTCTAGCATATTTAAAAAGAGTTTGCTCAAAAAAAAAAAAAAAAAGCATGCCTAGGGAGTCTCGTGACAGTGCAAAATACATTTATGTACATCCCTCTTACAAAAACACCAATGTTAGCATTCCGTGAAGCATGCTGGTTTTCAGGAAAAAAAATCCTATAAGAGAGTGAAATAGCAGCTCCGAAAGATAGCCTTTTTTTCTTTTCTTTTCTTGAGGACAACCAAAAAAAGAGTCTTTTTTTTTTCTTTTTTTTTTTTTTCCGAACTACTAGAGAAATATCACTAATACATACAGATATAAAAGCAGCATAGAAAGATACAGGTTTCTCACCAACTAGGAATAAAGAGACTAAATGTGGGCATATGGTTAAACTACAATGCATCTTCACTTTGTCCAACACATTTACAAGAAAAACACCATTGGGAAACCTCACAGGACAGAAGTGTTTTAACACCAAGAGAACTACTAGTTTTTAATTAAAAATCCAAACAGGGTGGGGTTGGAAAAATTTGGAAAGGGGCTGGAGCTGGAGCCACCATTTTTTTTTTTTTTAATTATTTTTCAATACAAAATGAATGAGCTGGAATAGACCCAATGTCTTACTCTGTGGAACCTTGCAAAAGTGAAGAAACGTTGAAGGGTTATTTAGGGCAGCTGGCTGATGTCAAAGCTGCCAGAATGCTAATTAACTGCAGGCTGAGTCTCTTACTTCTGTGTGTGTGTGTGTGCGTGTGTGTGTGTGTGTGTGTGTGTGTATATACATACATATATATATGTATATATATAAAGGAGCCTTTTGTACTATGGCATTTTTTTTCTTGCTGCTGTATTCATACATCCCACTGCAAATCATCTTTCATTTTTCATTCTGTTGACCTGGATATTATTATTTCTTTTCAGAAACAGGAAAAAAAAACCCCGAACATCTGTGTCTCCTTCCAATATGCTACACATCTGCGCGTTTTGTAGCGGGTCTTCAAAGTTCAGTTAGCAACCCACGGACGCCATTCATCTTCTTGTTAAAATGTCTACCGCTGTAGCCAATGCTCATGCCCTTGAGGGTTTTCCTCTTTTTTTTTTTTTCCATTATTGTATATAAAGAACATTGTGACTTTCAATATTAGCATTTTTGCTTTCAACAGCAATTAGCAATCTCTTGGTTTGCTGTTTGGTAAAGCATCGGTTAATGAGGTCATCTAGTTTAAAATCCCAGCTACTGGAAAATAACAGGGAGGAGGTCAAATCTATCATTTCAGGTTATATTCTCTGCTCTCTTTTCAGTTCTGTAAGGAAAAGATATCTTTGTTATCCACAATAAGTCATTACGACCCGTTACTGGCCCTCTGTTTTACTACTGCCTCAAGATACAGTTAGGTTCTCTCTTGCTGAAGGACTGAAATAGGATAGTTCATCTAGAAACAAACCAAAAAAAAAAACCACGTTGAGCGTCTGAGGATGAAGAATTGGTTTCGTGTCGGTTGGGCTGTCGTTCCTCTGACAGTTCTGAGCTCCCGTCTAGCGAGGGGTTGTCTCTATGGTAGAAGGGGTCCCCGGGGTGGTCGACCTCGGGGTGGCTGCTGGTGGTGTGTCCATGGGGCTCCCGGCCCCGCTGTTGGGCGTGACGGAGGAGCTGACCGCAGGCGTGTCCCCCTGCTGCTGGGCCTGCAGGGTCTGTCCACAGATGTGGTGGTGTTTCTCCCAGTCTTTGTGCTGGCAGAAGGAGCCACAGTACCGGGCCGTGTTACAGCCGCTGCAGGTCTCACTCGCCTTGCGGCCGCAATTCCAGCAACTCTGCGGGGAGAAGGCAGAAGAAAGCAAAATCCCCAGTGAACACCTCGTCGAGGTCAAAGTCTGACAACGAGCTAGGCGGCGCTGCCTCCTTCTTTTGCAAGAACGTTACGGGAAGAACGGCGGATCCAGGGCCGGGTGTATGTGGGCACACTAAGTGCACAGAAGACACAGGTTGCCGGGGGTGGGGGGTGAGGGGGGGGGCGCCTGGGCGGCTCCATGGGTTAAGCGTCTGACTCTTGGTTTCGGCTCAGGTCCTGCTCTCATGGTTTTCGTGACTTTGAACCCCGCGTTGGCCTGTGCTGGCAGTGGGGAGCCTGCTTGGGATTCTCAGTCTCTCCCTCTCTCTCTCTCTCTCTCTCTGCCCCTCCCCCACTCGCACTGTCTCTGTCTTTCTCCCAATGAATACATAAAAACTGCAGAACAACAACAGAAAAAGAAGACGCAGGTTTTGGTGTGATTGCCGAAACTTTTCTACCAACCGCCAGTATACCTAAGGAACTGGTTGAGGCTTTCTGTTTTTCCTATAAAATCCCTTCCCTTCAGGTTTGCTTATCTTCTAACACCTAAAGTCTGCTCCCCCCTGCCGACAACTGCAGCCTCTACATTTTTTCCCCCTCTGATACCAATACCGCCGTGGTCAGACACACATATATCGCTCCTGGCAGAAGCTCCTTGCCTCTGGATGCCAGCAGGAATCACAGAAGAACTGTGAGAACTGCCCATTACACTCCAAGAAACATCACGCAACAGAAGAGCACCCAGAGGATTCTATTTTCCGCTCCCTCACTGCAACCAGGTTCTGGGGCACCCGACAACCACATGGGAGGACAAGCTCCAAACAAGCTAGTTCGCTTCAGCTCCCTGAAGGAGAGGGTCGCTGGTTTGGTTTTTTTTGCCCGATATACTCTGAGCACTCAGAACAGTGCCTGCTATATAGCAGGTGCTCAATGAATATCTGCAAAATGAATCAATCAGACTACACCTAATTTGGCTTTGAAAGCCGGAAACACTAAAACCGGGTAAATAAATAATGGCTCCACTCGCATGCGACGCTTCCGGGCTGCCGGGGTTCCTTCGCAGCGCGCTTTCACCTCAGCAACTCTGAGTAGTTAGAAAAGTAGAGGAAACTAACCACTGGGACCCTGGCGAGTCCACTGGCAATCTCCAGGGCTGCTTCACAAGAGGGGGGAGAGCAGAAATGAGGTTGCCTCTAAGATTTAAACCTTGAGATAAACACAGCATGAATCAGGGCGCAGACACACCAGAGACAGAAAAGCAACTGTACAGGAGAGACCTTAGGTACCAAGGAGGGGCTATGCCCTCGGAGGAGGCCCTTGGAGGAAGTGGCAGAAGGTCAGGAAGCCAACTTTAAATGCCCCTCTGACAAAACCATTCCCAAGCGAGTTTAGCATTGTGCCATTAATCTTTTGTATTCCTTACCTTCCTTGGTTTTATTTTCTGCCAACACTTCCGACTATACTCCAGTAACCCCAACCCAGCTGACTGGTATGTGGTTGTATCACAATTAAAACACCTTTTTAGGGGCGCCTGGGTGGCTCAGGGGGTTAAGTGCCCAACTCTTGATTTTGGCTCGGGTCACGATTGCACGGTTTGTAGGACTGAGTCCTGTGTCGGGCTCAGAGCTGGGCGTGGAGCCTGCTTAAGATTCTCCTTCTCACTCTGCTCCTCCTTCCCTACTCTCTCTCTCAAATAAAGAAAATCTTTAAAAAAAAAAAAAAAAAACCTTTTCAAAGGCTCTTGCAGCCCATGACCCTGGTGTGTATGGTTTTACCAGTGTCCAAAATACACAAAGGGATTTTTAGCAGTCAATCCAGTTTTGCTAAAAAAAAAAAAAAACAAACAAAACAAAAGGGCTTCCACAGTCTTTTAAGTGCTAGGAGCCTCTAAACTCTAGAACTATTGTTTGAAACTTAGAACTCAGCTACATAATTGTGGCCCAAAGAAGGGCGGAGAAAATTTAACATCTCAAACTACGGTCAGTGGGAGGTGTTTTAAGGGAACACACTTGAGGAAAATTCAGAAACTTGGTTTAGATGTTACTATAAATAAAAACGGAGGGGCGCTTGCGTGGCTCAGTCGGTTGGGTGTTTCCGACCCTTGATTTCGGCTCAGGTCATGATCTCTCGGTTCGTGGGTTCAAGCCCCGAACCGTGGGCCTGGGATTCTCTCTCCTTCTCTCTCTGCCCCTCCCCAACTTGCTTGTGTGTGTGTGTGTGTGTGTGTGTGTGTGTGTGCTCTCAAAATAAATAAACTTGAAAGAAAGGAAGAAAGAATTAAAACAAAGTAAATTATTTCTCCTTTAATTGAATTTAACCAGGAAAATATTTCAAGGGATGTGTACCTCTGGATTAGAGGCTTCTACCAGACCTAGAAGCCCTCCTCTGGCAAAATTAACCAATCGCTTTGCGTGTGTAACGATCCCACAAAGACCTGAGCAGCGTGAGCCTGGCCCAGCCTTCAGAGTGGTGAGGCATGATGCTTGGTGCCCACAGTGAAGTTTGCTTCCTTGAGGTTTGGGCATTTCGAATGATGCCAGCTGGATCCTGGAACAAACTCAGCACATAAGCAAAATTCCTAAATTATATCAGAAAATCCCAATTAGAGAACAGAGACCTGGATCCAAAACAATATTTTAAGGAAATTAAACATCTAATCTGAGGCAAGTGGCTTCTTTAGGAAATACCCTGGTGTGAGTCTTATCCTTTTTCTGGCAGAGGCACAGTTTGGCAGACATGAGGGTGGCAACTGCCCAGCACTCGATGGCTCCTTCAGATTGAAATCAGATGCAGGCCACCTTCTCGATGGAAGCTGATTAAACACACAGACGAAACCAGGTAATTACAAATGCATGTGCTGGGGAGTGGAAAGAAGGGACAGAACGGGAACTTCTTTAGTTTTTAAAGTGTTTTTCAAAGATGGGAACAATTTTATAAATAAAAAAGTGGAATTATGCCAAATATAGAAACAGATGTTTTGGATCACGAAGCTGCTGGGAGTTGAGCTTTCTTGCCTGGCGTCACCGGGTTCTGACCCAGGATTCAAGAGCTCTGGCGAGTTTTACTTCTAGTTCCATTCTGAAGCTGTTCGATTCCATTCATTTCCCACCCACCCCTGGGACAGAAACAACCTTCAGCTGTAGGAAAGTACAACAAAGAACAATTCAAATGAGCTCGGGGGAGGGGGACTACGTAGTTTTATTGCTCTTAACATCGCATCACAATGAATGTGCAGGAACTTTAGCGCGACTGTTCAACAACAACCAAAACCTCCAAAGTGCCTATTCCTTGGTAAAAGTTCATTAGAAAACAGACAAAGCAGTTTCCATTAATGTATTTCTCTTGGGTAGCTCTACCAAATTTCCTGTTGGCTCATCCATACTTGCAAGACTGATGCCTGACCAGGGGCATTCAGCCACTCAACAGTCACACTTCTGGGGACAGTGGAAAGTGTAGAATCTTGTGAGTACCCTAATTTGGATCATTCTAAGTTTCTAAGCTTTCTGCTGTTCACAAAGGTGGAAAGTGCAAATTGTGTCTAATACCCAGGGGTATATTAACAATGGTTTAACCTAATTGTATATTTTTCAATGCATGCTTTTTTAGATTCAGGCTAGTATTTCCTGATAGTTATCCATTCCTTTCTTTCCTCCCTCCCTACTTTCCTCTTCCTTTCTCTTTCTTTCTCCCATCCATCCATCCATCATATAACTAAGCTTCCCTTCCAGTCCTCTGAAGAACGATGCTGGCAATGGAATTACCGTGAACAGTGTAGAAAGCTCAAGAATACCATTTCATAGCAAATTTCATTCCCCAAATTTCATGGCAAAGTCTTCCCTTATTTGTGATATTATTATTCCCTTTTTGGCATAAGGAATATTTTCCCCCCATCCAAAAAATGGGAGTCAGCCATAGACCAAAGTTAGGCTGTGACTCAGATGAAGAAAATGAGGCTGAATACAACCCTCCCTTTTGCTAAGTGTGCTAATACTACAGATGGAAAGGGAAATGATGAACGGAGCTTTTTAATGCCATTGCTGCCTGTCAAAGATTGCTGCTACTTTGTTCCACACCAGCAATTCTCTTCCTCCCTAAGAACAAAATTATTTCCTTCTTCTTATTTTAGATACACAGAGAATGGTATTCCATAGCCCCACCTGCAAAATAATATCCTTGCTGGTTCTTACTGTTGGAAATTCCTTTTCCAGGAAACAAAACATGGTCTCCTGATCGCTCTAAGTTTCTCCAGGTCTGTACTCACCTAAAAGTCTCCAGAAAATGTCTACATGCAAATGATGCTCAATGAATGAAGTAGAATGATTACAATTAAAATTCCCCAAATGTAAAGAACTCTCCCACACACGGGCTTCAATCCACAGTAGGATCATCACATCTTACATTTGCACTGCACTGTACATTTTAAAACCACTTTCAAAAACATTTTGCAGCTTGGGAAACTGAGGCCCAAAGAATAAGTAACTTGTACAGTAAATGATTTGCCTCAAGTCACACAAATATGAAATTACCCAGCCAAGGTGTGATTCACCCAGGTCTTTGGACTGCAAACCAAACACATTTCCCAAAGCGCCACACTCAGTCCATTTCACGTACTTCTTAGAGCCTGTTTTAGCAGGAATGAGGTAGGAAGGGTGCTCAATTGCTAAAAGCAAAGACAGGCTGGCACAGGAAGCAAGCGCACCAAAGACAAGGTATCATGGCGTGCAGTGAAAAATGGCCGCCAATTTTGAATGGCTTCAGTCAGCCCGTCTTGGGTCTTACTTCCAACTCTGCCATTTGGTGGCCTTAAAACCACAGGCAAGTTTCTTAACCTCTCAGGGAGGTACCTGCCACACAGGAGTAATTACTGCATGTTGTTCAGGAGGATGTCAGTGCTAAGCACAGTGCCTGATGTTCAGAAAGTCCTGAATAAAACGGAAGGAAGTAGCACCTCCCGGCACTGGCCGGAAGAAACTATCTACAATCCTCCCACAGCACAATCTTTAGAATTAGAAAGCTCATTGCCCCATGCCTCCCTCCAGAGGCACTGACAGCTACATCGTAGAAAAAACATTAGCTTACCTCTCACACTTCATCAGTGACCACATTTTCTGTACCCTTACTGTCCTCAGACCTTATACAGATTCACCGTTAGTGGCCATTTATTTCCCCACTCCTCCTTTTTGAATTCCCCTCGTTGAAATTCCCTCTAACTTTTGTTTTGATATACTACAATTCTGTTTGTTACACTGGTACCTCTTTTTTTCTTCTGTTTGTTCATTTCCCTCTAAATATTTGGCAAGAGGGGGAAGCTGGCGTAAAGAAAAGAAAATCTTTCGCTTCCTACGCTCTCCCTTGTCAGCCCTCATGGTTTCAACTATCAGCTGTAAGAAAACGATACTCCAACCTGTTTCTCCAGCCCTTAATTTCCTTCCTGAGCTGGTTCTGGAGCTCCACCAGGATGCTCCTGTCACCCAGGTCAGTATTCCCTAAACCTGATTCTCTGGTGTGGTCTACTTTAGTCGTTGGCGACACTCAAGTTCAAGACTTTGTCATCTTATTAGAAACTCCTCTTTCTTTAGCCCCTGCAACAACTCAGTGCCAACCCCCATGGATCTTGCCTCCGTGGGTTCTCTTCCCAGGTTTTCAAGCTTATGGTCACTATCCAAGTTCCTTCCCTGCCCTTTCTGTTAGAATAGCTTCTTTGTGTTTGTTTTTTTTTTTTTTTAATTTTTTTTTTTAATCTTTATTTTTGAGAGAGAGAGACAGAACATGAGCAGGGGAGGGACAGACAGAGGGGGAGACATAGAATCCAAAGCAGGCTCCAGGCTCCGAGTTCTCAGCACAGAGCCCGACGCGGGGCTCAAACCCACGGACTGCAATATCATGCGGTCTATACCTGTATGGGAACCTGAGCCGAAGTCGGATGCTCAACCGACTGAGCCACCCAGGTGCCCCTGTTAGAACAGCTTCTTAACTGGTTTTTCATCTCTCTCTATCATTCACACACACACACACACACACACACACTGCTCACTTGGAAGGTGGCTTGGTTCTGATATGCATCTACTCTGCATCTCTCAACAACCTTACAAATTGAGTCACATAAACATTATGCTAGTTTTATAGATGTGAAAACCAAAGCTCTGACACGTAAGCCAATGCAGACCATTCAAGGTCCAGTGCTCCATCCACTATACTGTGAAAGTCTATGGATGCAAACACCTGGCCTTTTGATATGAAACAACAACAACAACAAAATCTTATTGTAACATGGAATCATAGCTTACGCTCGGAGAGCTCCAAACTGTTCCGGGATTGATGGGTCTGACAGGATCATGACGGCCTTATAAGAACCATGCTGAGAGACTCCTGTGCTATAACTACATGGTAACTAATTCTACAGTGTCCACTCAGGTGGAGTTTCTATTATTTGGAACCTAATGCACAGGGTCCACTGGGGGTAGTTCCGCCGTTTCTAGAAGGAGTAAAGAACATGAACCTCTCAGAGTGACTTGCTCAAACTGTCAGGGCTTAGCAGGTTCTGGAAATACAAAGTATAAAGATTTGATCAGTGTTTTTCTTTAAGTGCCACAAAGATGTTCAATGTTAATGTAAACTGTGTAGTTCTGTACCTATGTAGGAAAAGTAAATAAAGGCCATTTTAATTGGAGGGGGGTGGTGGCTTTAATTTGGTGGCTTAAAACTCAAAACTATTAGAACAGTACAATTACTTACTCTCTGTTCTATGCCCACTTCTAGTCATTGCTTCGATCCCCTATGCTAGAATAGGTTATGGATCTCAAAGAAGAGTTGTAGCAGACTGTTTGGAAATCGACCCAATCTGACAATGTTCACTGGGAAAAAACTATACGTGTATGGGAACCAGACATGAATATGAAAACATGAGAGTTTAAGATGGCAAGATTCGGCAAAATTGTTTTTTTATTCACCCTAATGCTGGCAGTGTATTCTCGGTGCAAAACGTTAATACACTGAAAAAAAGAGAGAGAGAGAGAAAGAGAGAGAAAGTACAGAAAGTATCATATTGCTTAGATGTCTGCCCCAAGTGCAGCATCGTTCTGTTATAATAACAGTTGGTATTATAAACCTATACCTTTACCTATAAACCCAGGTAAACTTAGAGAACTACGGAAGAATAATGTGAAGGAAGTCCAATGAGGAAACAGATAGACTAATATGCCATCGAGGGAAAAAACTCCCATCACATGGCTATTGAGAAGGTGGCCTGAGAGGCAGACAGTCCAGGCTGAGGGCCAGCTAACACTTAGGGCTGAGACCCCGAGCAAAGGCCTCACCTCCCGGGACTCGGCTTTTCTTGGCTGCAAAACGAGGACAACAGCACTTTCTACTCTACCTGGACTCATAGGAAGACTAAATGCACCGAAGCACAGAAAGTATAAAAGGCAGTTTTTAACCAGGCCAGGTGCAGAATTAAACTTTCGCTGTAGGTCTGCCCATTTCACCTCAGGCAAAACACACTTCCTGCCTCCTCGCCACCCCCACCTCCCGCCCCTGAACTATGCTGACCGGGATTTCGGGGCACCCAGGACAGCCGGCCCTGGTGGGGACTCACCCCTTCTACCCTGAAGAGTCCCCTTCTACTCGGAAGAGTCCCCGTCTGGATGATAAATCACATGGCCCTCCTACAGGTAATACCTGTGCCTATTTATTCCTGACTCTGCACTTCCTCCTGCTCTTCTCCCCAGTTCCATATTTTCAATCCTTGTCTCCTCTTTCTAGAAACATCTCCATTCTTTACTGCCTACTTTTTCAGAACCACTAGTTTTCCGAAGCAGAATGGGCATTAGGTTCGTTGTTCATGTGTGAAAACAGGTAGAAACACTGAAATCATAGAAAGAAGCATACATGGGCATCTGTCCTTAACACAAATAGCTCAGAAGAAACTCGGTCTAGAGATCTGTTCTTCTGATTTGGAGCTCAGATTCCTTCTCGAAGTTCCTCTGAGGAGGAGAATACTATTTTGTGCATTTATATTATCTACATATGCATTTTTACAGATTTGGATGCTCTAGATCATTTGTGATCTACGTAAGACATGGGTAATGTCTGTAATAGGGGGTGACTTCAAATTAAGGGAGAGAAGGGAGAAAAACCTTGTGGCAATCGGAAAGTTTAGCGTGTCTTGTGATGAAGGACCGTGGGAAGTATCAGTTGATAAAGATGCCTTGCGTTACAGCTCTCGGAACACTTTGAATTAAAATGTAGGTGTAAAAAAATCTAAACGTTGTGTGTCAACCATCAATAAAAAGCAAAACCAAACAAAAACTTCTAAACAACCCTCTGAGGTAAGCAAGTAACATTGCATTCCTTAAGAAGAAATGGAGGTTGACAGGAGTGAAATGACCCGCCCAAGGACGCCTGATATGCTAATGAGCTGGAGCCAGAATTCAGGTCCTCCTCTCAGATTCCTTCTGCCCCAAGCACCTGTCTCTGAGCTTTGCTAGCTAAAGAGGACCATCAAATCGCCTGAAAATGGCCTTCAAGTGGTGTGACCATATAATTCATCATATAAACCAGAACACTTGAGAATAAAAGGGACCACTCAGTAATCACAGGGGACAACAGGGATAAATTGGGATTGTGTCACTCAAACTGGGAGGTATGGCCACCCTTTACCCTACCTTTATATACTATCCTGATTTTCACATTAAACAGCATGATTTAAGAGTTTGTGCTCTGTTTACCCTTTCTGATTCAGAGACAATCTGTCTAGCTGGATTCAGTAACTGATCTGAGCTTCCTAAAATTTTTTAACTTGTGTTGTTTATGCACAAAAAATAAGGAAGGTTCCCTCTTCTACCAAACCCCTACTCCCACTCCGCCCCCAAATAAACTCCCCCCCCCCACCACCACCTTGGGCAGATCAAAGCCAGCAAGTTTCTGAAGACTGTCCAAGTAGGATTATCTGATGTGTATTTCCCAACCCCGTCTTCTGGACTCCCTCTTCTTCCTTGACAGCCGACCAGTCATGAAATCCTGCCCATTTTATCTCAAGGGTTCCCAGCCAACATCTACAGTTTTCTCCACCCCCGGAGCCACTACCAACCATCTTCATCCCCATCTGCCTCCTCACACAGATTGGTCCCTCCTTTTAGTTTCCTCTAATCTCTCTCCACACGGCAGCCTGATGATCCTTCCAAAACACTCTCACAGCCCTCCTGTTTTCAAAACCTGGCAGAGCTTCTTTTCCCCACCTGTCCTCTTCTTCCTGCACAGAGGCACCAACATGCCCCTTGCCCAGGGAGACAGTGATGAGGTCATGGAGGGTGCAGTGAGACGGAGAGCAGCCGCTGACCAGTTCCTTATTGTCCTCTTAAATATCAGATGAAAGGAACTTAATTTCTGGAAGCTTCCACACTAAACGTGTCAAGACGCTTATATTTGGTTAGCGATTTACCTCCTCTAATGAACTGTAGTCAACATGAAAGCAGAGGTCCCCTCAGTGCCTAGCACCATCCCTGACATAGAATAAAAGCTCAGAACTTGGTTATTGAAAGAATAAATGAGTGGTACCTGGGTGGCTCAGTCGGTTAAGCGTCCGACTTTGGCTCAGGTCCTGGTCTCACAGTTTGTAAGTTTAAGCCCCACATGGGACTCTCCTGTCAGCACAGAGCCTGCTTCAGATCCTCTGTCCCGTGCCCCCCGCCCCTCCCCCACTTGTGCCCTCTCTCTCTCTCTCTCTCAAAAATAAACATTAAAAAAAAAAAAAGAATAAATGAAAACATGGATGTGAGTGATTTGGAGTTATATGTATTGAATAACAAACTGCCCTGGGCAGGTCACAAACATGACTTTTTTTTTTTTTTTTCAACAAATGCCCATTAATTTCTTAGTGCAGTTTCTAAATCAATGTTTCCTACATTTAATGGGAGTATGTTCTTTCTCCAACCAATTACTATGGTGGCCAGACCTCTTACGTACTTTTCTAAGAAAACAAAGAACAACTTATCAAACTTCTAAAACACAATACTATGTGGGTCTTATTTAGGGTTGAGTGGCTAAAACTCAAGAAACCCCCCTGCCTAGAACAACAGAAAAGAATTCTGAGAAGTACCTGTACTGTCTTTGCAAATCAACTGGGCCACGCAGTCCCAGCCTAACAGATTCCCACCCTGGGGCCAACCATGTTGAATGCTGGAATAGGGAGCTCTACTCTAGCCCAAGGAAGCCAAAGTTGTTCTGGCTCAGTCCCAGAGGGGCTCAGGGAACTTTCTAAACTTGAGGTGATTTGCAAACATCACTTCTGGGGTGGCTTCTATCAGGTCATTTCTATGAAAAGGTGTATATTCCTCAGTGTGAGGGAAGAGCAGGGTCGAGAAAAATAACATGCTGGATTCAAAGTTGTGTCACCCTCATAAAGTAGAAGGATTTCTGAGGGGGGAAATAAAAATATTTACCTATAAATGTGGGCAAAAGATAGAGCTGCCTAAACTTACCACCAGGCATTTAGACTGTTCTTGGACATTGTCATTGCTCAGGAGAATTCATAACATTAATTTAGGGCTACTGGATTAACCTTTACTTCTCTGTCAAGTCCTTGGTCGAACCATCTTTATCTTATAGACTCCTGTCCCAGTCTAGAGGGGTCTCAGCTTCATTCCAATGGATCTCTCTTCCATCTTTTGCTCTGCTATTCTCAGGACTGTGTTTACATTGCTTTCGAAGAAAAGAAACTCAATTATTCAAGGGATCGAGCCCTCCGTCCCACTCCAAGTCTTGAAAGAGGTACAGCAGGTTAAAAAGAAGAAATCGGACCTAAGTTGCCTTTCAGGTTATCTGCATCCAAAAATGACCTTACTGGTCCTTACGGAAAGATCCTTGTAGCTACGGAACACCATAAGGACTGACAGCATGCCATGAGTTCCAGCTTTGTTTCTGCTGTGTCCTAGCCATGTCAGGTGAGTTTCCTCACCGGCAAGATGATAAAATGATCATGTCTCAAGGTTCTGGCCACTGTAGGAGACACTTTCATTCATAGTGACAACACGCTAAGAAGACCAAAGCTTTTAGATGCTTGGTGGCTTTCTCAAAGTCACAGAATTGTAAGAGAAAGGGCCAGAAATTATATTTGGTCTTCTGAATTTCAAGCCCTTTCTCCTAGCAGAGTCTACCTTGAAATGCTTGGCAACATGTCGCTTAAGACAAGGGTAGTGCTATATTGCAGATTAAAGACAGTTCTAGATTAAAGTTTCCTAAGAGATCCAAAAAGAAAGAAAGAAAAAAAACAACTGCTACAGAAGATCATTCATATCCAGGGTATTCTATCCTATCTACTACTTACAGCTACTGGCCGATATGCCGTAATTTTTTAAATGTTTATTTATTCATTTTCTGAGAGAGAGCGCATGAGCACACAAGCTGGGTGGGGGTAGAGAGAGAGGTAGAAGGAGAAATCCCAAGCAAGCTCTGCACCGTCAGCGCAGAGCCCAAAGCGGGGCTCGAACCCACAAGCTGTGAGATCATGACTTGGGTCAAAACCAAGAGTCACACGCTTCACTGACTGAGCCACCAGGCGCCCTGCCATAGTCTTATAATGCTAAATGTTAGCGTCAAGATCACATATTTTTCTGGGTAAGTATTAGGAATGAAAGCACAAAGCTCTTAGACACTAAAGGAATACAGCATTGTTATTTGCCAAATAAAAACTTAGTTCTCAATTTCTTCTTAAACATTTACCTTTAGAATTTAGTGGCCTACAAAATACTCTTACCATACATAACCACCCTAATGTGTCCTTGTGAAAGTGATAATGTTTTAGGGAAGGCACCAACCATGCTTCACGGTATTACTAACTTAAATGGAGCAGGACAAATTCTCTCCAAAACATGTTAATAGACATTTAAAACACACACACACACACACACACACACACACACACACACACACACACACAAAACAAGATCCTTAAATATCTTAGCCACAAGATGCCAAATAAAATTGAATTTATGTCTAGCTTAATTCGACAACGGAAAAGTCAGCAGTTAAAGGGTAGATAAACTTCTCTTTGTCCCTCTTTTCCTGAGAAACTTTCAAATGTTGAAAATCAATTCCTTTTGTCCCCTTGTTATTCATCTGCTACACATTAAATAGAAACTCTGGGCATGGAGTGATTCCCGCAGGGTCTTTCATCTACAGAGAAGCCTGGTACAAATTAAATTCTTACTCTCCCTCACAAATTATAGATATGTATTGTAGGAGACCATTGATTTATCAGTTGACGCTCTTGCTAGTTCAGCTTGGTGAGACTAGCTCACTACAGCCCTTTATCTGAAGTTACTGCGGGGTGGTGGGGATTGTGGCACTGCATTCATTAATGCGAAGCATCACTACGTTGTTCTGATGTTACGGGCTCTATTTTAAATAGCGTTGTTAGGTACTGTGTGTTAGTTACTTCCCTGATCCTTGAGCCATTTGGGCTATGTGTACGTGTGTCTGTTTTAATATGCTGAAATAATACCAAATGATATTGTGACGACTGTGATGTTATGCTATGAAATGACTCGCATAATGGTTATTACAAATAAGGGGAGAAACAGATCGTGCAGAAAGAAGATCTCTCAGAAACGTTGAATTGAGGCAGGTGCTGTTTTCGCGCTGGACTTTAGGACCAATGGTTAAGGGGGTGGCTGTGATCCCAGCCATGTCATATCTTGGGAGAGCACATTTGCACAGGACGTCTCTATTAAACCCCTTGTATTGGGGCGCCTGGGTGGCGCAGTCGGTTAAGCGTCCGACTTCAGCCAGGTCACGATCTCGCGGTCCGTGAGTTCGAGCCCCGCGTCAGGCTCTGGGCTGATGGCTCGGAGCCTGGAGCCTGTTTCCGATTCTGTGTCTCCCTCTCTCTCTGCCCCTCCCCCGTTCATGCTCTGTCTCTCTCTGTCCCAAAAATAAATAAAAAACGTTGAAAAAAATTTATAAAAAAAAAACAAAAAACCCCTTGTATTAGAAGGAAACCAAACACACGCACACACGCGCGCGCACACACACACGCGCGTGCACACACACACACACACTGACATACACGTGTGCCCACAGCCAAGTGCTAAGAAGCTATGAGAATTTCACTTGAATCTATTACCCACCAAATATATTAAAAACCTTTTCTTGGCAGAGTTGTTCTTTTAGACAACATTTGATCAGCTCTTGATGGATTCCACAAGTGCTGGGACGCCCCCCCCCCCCCGCCCCCACCCAGATTATTCTCATTTTGCCCCTGCAGATCGGTTTGTCTAAAAGCCAGTACCCGCTTTTACTTGTGACCTCCTGGAATCAAAAGCAAGCGCTCGGACTAGCGGAAACGCCCTGCGTGCCTTGGACACTCCCCCTAGCACCTCACCTCGCTCGAATCCTCCTGCTGATTGATGACGGCCAGCGCGTCCTCCGCCGCCTGCCGCTTGGCCTCAGCCACCGTGCGCTCCATCTTGGCGCGCTCGGTCGTGATCATGTCGTGGGCTTTCCGCTCGGCCTCAGACACGGCCTTCTGCAGCTCGGTCATCGCCTGGCGCTTCACCTCGTTGACCGCCTCCTCTGCGTGCGGGGCAGGCCACACGGGACAAGAGAAGATTTCCCTGTTAGCGCGGGACCTTGGATACTGATCGCTGGTAAACAGAATTCTATAGTCTACAGGCATGACTCTCATCCCAGGTACTGGGCAGTTGTCCTGGCTGTCTAAAAAGCCAGCAGATTTTGGAAATTCATTTAGGAAAACAAAGAGTGAGATTTTTTGTTTTCCCCTTTAACTTGCATGTCTGGGAATATTTTTTAAACTAATGTAGCATCACTACCACTTTTCTACCAAACCAGTACCTCCAGAAATGATTATGACATCAAACGTAAAGAGTTAAAGGACAAAACGACCACCAGAAACCTTTCTGGATAATTCGGACATCTGTATTAAGGTGGTTTGCCACAATGCTATGTGGTATTATGCACGTAGGGAGCGCATGAGTAAAGCTTTCAAAACAAAAATAGGAAGGGGATGGACTTTACGCATCTACACATATAAGTGCTAACAATTATTTTGCTGGTGAAACATACAGCACAGTAGTGAAAGGGCATTCAGATGGCAACTGGACAGTGTAGACCCTGTAAAGACAATCCATGATGAAACAGATGATCCAGCTTCTCTTTTTCTTAAGTCATTTCTTGAGTAATGTGCATATATGTCTGTACAGACTGAATGATAGGGATTTTTAAAAATCATTTTCTCATTTCCATATTTTAAGCTGTTGTCCACCTATTCAATTGAACACATACACAGCTTCACATAACCAACTGTTGCACTAGACAAATGTAATTGAACCCTACCAGAGGCCAAAACAATCAGGCCTGCCTGGAAACCTGCAAGGTGTCAAATTAGCTCTTTATTTTTGGCTGTGGAAAGGGTGCAAAGATTTGACTAATGTACAATATGAGATTGACAACTAAAACAAGTAATTTCCATTAAAAAAAATTAACTGTTCTAATTAACAAGGGAAAATATCCTCCCCCTAAATTAGTTTATCTAATTTTCATCTTTATTCAAAGCAAAATGACAATGATTAATTGAAAATTTAATAAGCAGTAATTATTAACTTGGCAAACCTAGTACCAATTAACACTCTATTAAAACTAATTATGACATGTTTCATTCAAGTGTTTGCACTTAATTGTTTCACCCACTTAAAACGCACCTTAATTAAATGTTCTGTTTAATTAAAAACATAGATTCCTAATAAAAATGTTTTACTGTAGATTAAAAATGTAAGAGATGCAAATACTCCTATGGTTTCTTACACGTCTGTGGTTTATTCCACACATCTACAGTCCAGGACTTGAGGATCATCAAAAGCCTTCCACTATTAATTAGCTGTCATGACTTTTGTAGCTTCTGTCCCTTTAACAACATTATATCTGAAGTCCTTTCACTTGCAGTTTACTGTCTCCTATGTTTTTACAAACTAAAATATAAGGGAACGATCCAGACCGGAAATATTAACTAAAATATGTTAAGCCTTTGTTGGTTGCTTTAAGAGAGATGCCATTTAAAATCTGGACAGAAACAGAGCACTGCACAGAGTTGGAAGCACGTTCTTCACCAGGAGGTGAAAAGATGCCTTTATTACTCTACCGTAAACGACCTGGGGGACCAGGGAAGTACTGCCCTTCTAACTAGACAGCCAGGGTCTAATTTAGTTTGAATATTCAAGGTGAATTAAAATTCTATCTAAGTGGTAATACAGGACAATAATTTTTGCTTACGATCAAAGCTGTAGCTTGACTAATTGTGTATGCAAATCAGGCAATTTATATTTAAATTATGCATTCCTATTCTAATCCCACAGGCATATACAGATCAGCAAAGAGAGTTGGTAGGACATGTGCAAGGTGCTTGAATATTTATTACCAACTGCAAACATTCACTGATCGTTTGAAAAAGAAATATACTGAAGAAAACACTCGGTTGTGACTTGAAAACCATCTTTATGCTGGATTTTTTCCCCAATTTGATGAAGAGTTTTCATACCTTTACAGCGTGTTCTGTTGCTTTTGCTGCTGCTTTTAAAAAATACTAATTGTAGGAGAAAATTGATGGGTCCTTCAACATTTGTTAGGATCCCAAATATTCAAATAATGTATATTGTTATATTACGTTGTAAACTATTACTGGGGCAACATGAGGAATTTGAATGAGATCTGTGAGTTAAATACTGTTAATGTCCTGATTTTGGTACTTGTACTATAGTTATATAAGAGAATGCCCTTGGTCTCAGTTAATACACACTAAAATCTTTAGGGTCAAAGGGCATCGCGTATGCGACTTACTCTCAAATGGATGGCAAAAAATACGTATAACAGGGGGAAAAAAAGGGAGGGAAGAAAAGAAGAAAAGAAAGATATTAAAGCCAGTACAGTAAAATAGGGGAAACTGGGTAAAAGGCATAAGGGAATTTTTTACACTGTTTTTTTGCAACTTTTCTGCAAGTCTCAAATCATTTCAGAATAAAATGGTGCTAAATATTATATGATATACTTTCATGCACAGGATATACTTTGTGCAATTATAATTTTCTGTGAAAAAGGATGTGCTGGTTATACAACATTGAATTGAGAGCTCTGCCCCTTTGATATTTTTCAAATGCTTTAAGTTTTCTTTTATTTACTTTCTTTTGCCATAAAGGTAATGTATAATGCTTTGATTGCAAAGATACACTTTGTAGGTTTTCTTCTAAAAAAAATTTTGCCCACAGCAAATTTTAGAATCTTGGGGGGAAAAGCTTTCAAATTGTAACAAGCTGAGTTGCAGATGTTACATTCTGCCCTTGGTGTTTTCATCATGCTGGATGCCTTGACACTATGAACACCACAAATGCTTTTCAAGAAGCCTATAAAGATAAATACTGTATGTAGTTATTCAAGATTTCCAGATGAAACTGCCACCTGTACTTTGGAGATTTAATATACTCCTTAATATTAGCATCCATCCATGGAAAACTATCCCCACACTGTTCTTATGCAGCAGATTAGGGATACCGCTGTGAGAAGAACACAAATTTAATCGACATCACTCCTAAGTCATATTTGAGATGGAAAACCTACGATAGAATACAGGCACATCTAAAAAATGTTTACACGATAAAAGTATTGCTCTTTCTCTCCTCGTGAAGCCCCCACCATGTCAAATATATCCAGAATTAGTTTCAGGAACCCACAAAACAGTGAGGAAAAATAATCGGGGACTTGATAGATTACGACATGTTGAATTTTTTAAAAACCTGATTACGTGGAAAATATACAGTGCGGTTTTGAATCTGCTTCCACTGCTTACCACTTATGGTAGGACTTCCTTTGTGCATAGCTATTCAAGTTGACTTTCCCACAACGGTGGTCTATTCAGAAAAATCTGCTCTCACTTAATAGCAGTCAAACAAAGACTTGAGCAGATAATAGCACAGAAAAAGAATTTGGATTACACAAGACTTTACTGTCAATTTTTCTTTATGGACGATCACGGATTTAACTTAAAGACACATAAATAAGGCAAATACAGAGAAAAGACTCTCTCCCACAACATAAAATGTCATCCTTCTGCTGTCCAAAATGGCAATTCTTTATATCTCTTAGTGGAGTAAGTTGCACTGACAGCTTAAAACTGGGGAAGAAAAAGTGGTGAGAAAGAAGATGTAGCCATTCCTTTTCCAGACAGGTGACACTCAGCACATTTGAACAGCTTGGGAGTATCCTGTGACCCACGAAGAAATCTTAGAGGTGATTCTATAAATCTAATTATACTATGCAGCTGAGCAACATATATATTTAACCTTTAAACTGAATGATCTGTCTGATTTGTATCCTAGACATGCAAGAGAGTTTTCTGGTTCTCTATCTAAGTCACGAAGCCTAGAATACTATCAGATTTGGACACTCCTTACCACTCTTACAAAAACAGGTATTTCTTTGAGAAAGCTATAAAAAGTCTTGGATAAGAGCCAAATGATCAGATTGTCAACAAGCTGCAAAAAAACTACAGACACAGCTGGGTCAAATCACAACCCAAAGAGACCCTTTCCCTTGACTATTTCTCCTTGAATAGGGTTCCTAGCCCAACACCCAGGTGATCCTTTGCAGAAGTAGTATTTTCCAGTTTCTCAAGTCAAACTATTTTCATAGTTGGGGTTATGGCAGCTCAAAGTCACAGTCTGTGTCTGTCACATCATCTTTTAACTCCTGAAACAGGCTTATGGATTTATCTCTTGAGTTGGTTTTTGCAAGGCTTTGACTGAACTTTTAGTGTTGGTGGTCCACCAAGATTCTGCCAGATCTGAACTGTGTAAAGTCAACGTGTGACCAAGAACTTGAAATCAGCCCCCAACGGTAGAGCAGTATCTCTTAATGAAAATATGATGGTGTATATGGTGGGGAAAAACAGAAGTTAAGCAACTTTGTCATTTAACTTAGAAAATAACTTAGCTATGGTCCTTGAATATTAATTAGAACAGATCAATTTCAGATACTGGTTGTAATCATAACATCTCAGAGTGCCTTGGGGCACACCTGGGTGGCTCAGTGGGTTAACCGTCCGACTTCGGCTCAGGTCATGCATGATCTTGAGGTTTGTGGGTTTGAGCCCCGCATTGGGCTCTGTGCTGACAGCTCAGAGCCTGGAGCCTGCTTCGGATTCTGGGTCTCCCTCGGTCTCTGTCCCTCCCCCACTCGTGCTTTGTCTCTCTCAAACAACGTGTAAACATTTAAAAAAAACTAGTCAACTAGTTTTGCTGAGATTTTCTTAAGAATTTAGGAGACGTGTCGATTATATCTCAATTTTACAACATCAGGTGAAAAGACAGACGTAGGCGATTGATTTAATTTCTAAAACACTACAAGTTTTTTTCCATTAAGAATACACTGCACATAAGCTGAGACCTCTTAGGCCAGCTTTCGGCCTGAAACCATGAAAGCACCTGAAAAACGGAGGATTATAACAGAAAGACTGCCAGACGGTCACTTACATGGCACTGGCAGCTGCTACCAAAATAAAAACGATTCCATGTTCTAATAAGACCTGGGTGAAGAATATTAATTAGGATTTTAAAATTTTGGTTTGTGGCGGGGGGCTGTTTTGTTTTTGTTGTCGTTAGCAGGAAAGGCCCTCCTTGTCGCTCCTCACATGGCTGCATGAACAACTGTGCACAGCTGCTAGAACGCTAGACGCGTGTTTTCAACAGTTCTTACCAGCTTTCTTCCAGATCTCCTCTGGCACGTATCCAGAAGCAGGCCTGTGAAGGAATTCCCGATGCGCATCTAGGAAAAGGATGCAAAGCAGGGGGTGGGGGTTGGGGGGGGGGGGGAGAAAGCACCATAAGCACGTTATGTCATTACACACAGTAGAAACCGGCCATGCCTGTTCTCTTGGCTGCTCTACAAAAACATAATTTTTAAAAGGCCGAGCATTTCACTTCTAGAAAATAAACACGAAGAGCAAGGCCGGTCATTAGAGCTCAAGGAAAACAGAAGGCCGTTGGTCTAAATGCCTTGGATGCTCGAAATTCAACAACTTCCATGATTTCATTATACACTATGACGTCTGGGAGCACTGCTCCCAGAACGCTCTCAACTGTGGGGATTTTCATAGGCATACTTTATTTTGTTAAAGAATATGAATGGTGTTTGGTAGTTTTCCCTCCAAGAGTCAAACTGGTAGTTGGAAACTCAAATCTTAGGCTAATGTTAATTTTCACACAGCTCTGATTCCACCACCTTTCAGTAAATAGTGAGCCTTACTCCATGGCTAACCAGTTCTCACAATTACTTCTTAAAAATCTCGCTGAGCACGAAACATTTTCACACACATTAGATCATAGGGGTTTGACGTGTGGAAGCAAGAGAGAATCATTAGAATGGATTCAGAGGTATTTGGTTAACAAAACAGAATCAGTACCTGCTTTCCAAAAAAGAAAATGACATCTCACATTAAATGAAATGTGCTTATCATACTTGGCAAATTTTAAAAGTTTGAGAAAACATCATAAGAAAACTGATGTAGGAATGCTAACCTCCAAAATAACATGCTCATGGAAATGGCAGGACACCTTTAATATTTTCCTATATATGCTTGAAAATAAAGTGTATACAGTCTTCCATAGTTAAAATATATACTATATGTCTTCCACATTGAATTTTCCCTGAAAGCCTAAATGTATTTAGGGGCTTGGGGGAAGAAAAAAATCACTTCAACTTTTGTAAATATAACAATCATTCAACCCATGATAAATGTCAAGTCATTAAAAATTTCCCTACATGTATAAAAAATGTCAAGTAGCAGAATACAGAGTATAGACAACAGAAAAGCCCAATCAATTTAGCTAAGTATATATACAATTTTACATTTGAATGCCTTAAATAGATTTGAATGTTTTGATTCCTTGTAGGGCACACACATTTATCAGTTGACTAAAACTGAAGATTTCCCCAACTATTCTCAATTAGCAAAAGCTTATTATATCTTAATGAAGGGCATGTGGAAACTCTCTGTATTATCTCTGCAATATTTCTTCAAATCTAAAATTATCCAAATATATAATTTTATTTTAAGTTTTCATTATAATTTCATGATTACTTGATAATCGGATGGACTGGAATACCCTTGCATTCTCACGCACACATTGACTTCTATAAGGAAAATGATGAAAACCAAAATGCTTTTATTTAGGTAATTTTCATCCTTAAAACAGCTAGATAAAACTGTTTGGAGCACACACAACTTCAAGAAAATATGATATGGCTAATTAGATTTGTCAAGATTTAACTTCCACATCACTATAACTATTTCCAAAAGAAATAAAGAAAGTGTAATCAAGTTCACATTTAGCCATACAGCACAATGAATCAGAGATGAACTTATGGCAGCTTTTAAAGACAATTTTTGGGAACAGATTTTGGCTTAAGTACACTTTATTAGATAAGAATAGATATGCAAAGTCTGAAGAGAAACAGAAAAATCATGCCTTCCCCAAAGAAGCAAAAAAAAAAAAAAAAAAAGTGTTTTCCAATTATTGGATTAAGAAAAGATCAATACCCTTATAAAAATTATATTTTTTAATAAATGGCCAATTGTTATTACAGGGAATGGGAAAGGTAATGTTAGGTTATCCACAGGCCATGCATGAAAGATACTAATTACTGGCCCCAGAGAGCATAGGCCGAAGAGAGTTTGTTCTAGAGCCCAGTGAAGTGGAATCCCGGCTTGGCCATATACTAGGCTGGTGACATTGAGCAAGCTAGTTTCTCCAGGTCTCAGTCACCATATCTATAAAGTGGGGACACTAATACAACATCTAGGTGCACTGCTATGGAGACTGAACGAGGTACTTCCTATTGCATGCTGGAAACCACACATCCCAAACTCTCATTAGACGTTACATGCTATTACCTTTGTTATTATTATCGCTGTTATTATTATTTCGTAGGCTGCCCAGTAAGAATGGATACTTATTTCCTCATCAAGAATTAAGGTGAAAAAAAAAGCACCTTAAAATTTCTTTTTTCTCCTAGCACTTAAATCCATATAGCATGAAACTTAAAAAAGAAAACAAACAAACAACTCTGAAGAGATTTGGATTAAGCAATATACAACAGTGATTTTTTATTCCGAGCATGTCACTTGGGGATAGAAGTTATTTACATAGTTAGTAATTCACTGTCTTATTCCTTGTTGGAAAGTTCTCAACTTTCTTACATGATACTCTTATAAATTTTATTTAAAACCCATGAAGGTTGATAGCCCCCCAATTTACTCAAAGATAATGTCCAAGGCTTAATTATGTGTCACCTTCCTAGGGGCTGTACAATAGAGATTGTGAAGGTCCATACACTTTCCATACTGGAAAGTTGTGCAGTATTTCACCTTGTCTGTATCTCCCTAAAATTCACAGTGACATATAAACTTATACTCCACCTCACCTTGACACCTGATAGAAACACCACAGCCAACCAAGCAAAAGTCCTTTTAATCCCACTCTACCTCCTTAAATAATTTCTTTTCAAAATAAGAGAAGAATCTAAAGCAGGTAAATTATTTTTATAAAATAGACAAAGATTTACATATATGTATACATATATACATACATACTTTACAATACCCTCTCCAGTTTTAAGTTACTGTGTCCTAGCTAAGCATCAGGTCTACCAACCAAATGAATGATCAATACGTGTATTCTTCAGATTCTATTTTTGATACACTGATGAATACCACTGTCACTACAGAAACCAAATGACTAATAAACGTACTATCTTCTGTTGAAGTAGCAGCAATAATAGTGTCTATATAGGCAATATTGAATTTAAAAAACAAATAAATCCAGGGGTGGCTCAGTCAGTTAAGCATCTGACTCTTGATTTCAGCCCAGGTCATGATCCCATTTGTGAGATCAAGCCCTGCGTCGAGCTCTATGCTGAAGACAGTATGGAGCCTGCTTGGGATTCTCTCTCTCCCTCTCTCTCTGCCCTTCCCCCAACTCACACATCTTGTCTTGTTGTCTCTCACTCTCTCTCTCAAAATAAACATTTTAAAAAAACCAAAACAAACAAACAAAACATCCTGAAGTTGCTCAATATGACAAGAGACAACTTATCTCCCAAGGCTTCCTTAGGATAGAATATTGACTGCTCTAGACAAACCTATGCAAAATACCTTATGTTTTTAAGGCCCAGATTTTAAAGAACCTAATTTTTAAACCATTAAATATTAACCACCTATAAAATACCAGTTGCTATAAAATGGATAGCTGTTGTAAAACGTAGTCACAGAAACAAAGGTAAGAGATGGCTTAAAATGTGAAATGTATACATACGTAACTACTTCAAAACTGCAAAATTGTAAAAAAGCCCTACATCAGTATGGCTTGCTCTGGGAAGCAAATTGCTTGGGGGGTGAGAGGAGAAGAGGAGGGGCCTCCGGAGGACAACACATCTATGCAAAGAGGAGACTGCGTCAAGGCGCGGGAGTTGTTACCAGAAACGTAGAAGAACAGAAAAAGCAATCTACAATGTATGAGATGGAAGATGCGCTACACTTACGAAAGAATGGAGACCATTGGATACTAGAAACATCAAGGGCCGCCATCAATATATATGAAGGGATGAGCTGATAGCCTTTGGAGAACCAATGGGACCTCATTTGACCCAGGACAGCAAGGCTCAAAACTTGGCAGCACCTAGGTATGGCCTTCATCCTGTAGTGGGCAGAATGAGGCTGAGATCATGATAATATCGATCACAAAAACCGTCAAAGGAAAGGACAGGTGAGGTGAGTTCATCTTTATAAATCCTACTTATTATTTTTAAGGATAATAAATTCCAAAGCTTCAATATTGTGTCCCAGAAGCCCAAACCAAACCTAGAAGCCAGAACTACACTAGGATTTCTGTTTTTAACAATAAAAATACCCAGCGCTTGAGGAGGTAATCATCTTTCCTTGTTTTTAAAAGATGGGAATATTTAACTAATACTCCCATCTTTTTTAACCCAACACACTTAAATACAGTAGGCGCTTTCCTTAGGAGCTGAGCTGAATGGTCTTGAAATGAATTTCATGGTGTGGTTTAAAGGAATCAATATAAGTGTATAAAACACTAAACTTTTATATGCAGATATACTCTGAATAACGTGTTGTGGTTTTTATAATCTGATGGTAAGAAAAGATGTATTTCTTTGGTTGGGAGAAAACTATTTTTCTATAGCCTTGTATTATGAAGTAGGGCCTCAAAGGTACAACGTATTTACTGAGTCTAAAACAGAATTCCCCTTTTCTAGTTTTTCTGCTTGTTAAATAAAGCAGCTACCTAAAAACTGGAGATATTTCCAGAATGAAAAAATACCTAAGAATCTACTCTAATTTTATAATCTTGCATACGAAGCAAAACCACTATCCCACCACTATCCTTTAGAGTACTTTTTGAGGGGCGCCTGGGTGACTTGGTCGGTTAAGCATCCGACTTCAGCTCAGGTCATGATCTCACGGTCCGTGAGTTCGAGCCCCACGTCGGGCTCTGTGCTGACCGCTCAGAGCCTGGAGCCTGTTTCAGATTCTGTGTCTCCCTCTCTCTCTGCCCCTCCCTCTTCATGCTCTGTCTCTCTCTGTCTCAAAAATAAATAAATGTTAAAAAAAATTTGAAAAAATTAAAAAAAAATAAAGTACTTTCTGAGATTACATGCTAGACATAATAGCAACAGCTATTACTCTACTACAGGTCGAGCACTGTATGATTTATACCTATTAACTCATCTAATACAGAAACATCCCCATTTTATAGTTGAGGAAAGTGAGGCACAGAGAGTTACTTGCCAAAGGTGATGAAACTAGGAAGGAGTGGAGTAGAAGCTCGCATCCAAACAATCTGTGCTTTTAACCGTCACGCTAGATTTCCTGAGGTTTTCGACAGTAATGAGAAATTCTATAATTTGATTATATGACAATCATAAAGCTTTCTGACCAGTGGAATTTTAAAATACCAATTTCCCTACCAATCTACTTGAGACAAGGGTGGTATCAATTTGCCAAACTTGGAATTTCTGAGCGTTTTATGAATGAATAACTTGACTCTACATTCCATTTAAAAGAAACAAAAACCTCTTTCTGACATTTCCCTTTCTGGCAAGAGTTCAACCCTCACCAAAACATACATGCAGGTATTTTCAAAATTCCATATACTGTCATCACAACATTCACACATTCACAACACACGCGCGCGCACACACACACACACACACACACACACACACACAGAAAAATGTATTCCTGTTTCAAAGATATATGTTTCAGGCTCTGACATTAGTCCATCATTAGATACTTCTCTTAATTCTAATGGTATAAAAGACTTCTTGAGAAACACAGAAGGAAGGCACACAAATACAAGATGAGCTGTAAAAAGATTCTAGAACAGTCCACAGGCAGTAAAAAGAAAGTAATTTAAAGTAAATAAAATGTTAGGAGCCAAGACAGTGATACAAGTAGCACATTGAGAGAAAAGAGCAATGGAGACAAAGGTGGAGAAAAACAGCAGCAGAGGGATCCGGATAAACACTGAGGGAGCGCGGGAAGTGCTAACGGGCAGCTACCTACCTGCACGTACAAAAGCAATTCTATTTCAGTGATTGTATCCGTCAATTCTGATGGCATTAACTCGCTCTTCAGTGAAATTCACAACGTAACAAAACTTCAGTGTACAAAGAACAAGTCATACTTTGAAAACAGAGACAACTGGGTTAAGAATTAGCTTTCTAACTTGAGTCCTTGAATATTTGGAGTTTTTCCTGGAAAGTGAAGAGTTAACAACAAAAATAACACAAATCTCATCTCTAGGGGAAAAAAAAACCCAATTATTTTGAAGAGTCCTTCAAGATATCAACCTGATTTTGACTTAAAGAGTAGAAATAACATCACAGGTTCAGTATGTACTCAATTTTTAAATTTGTTCAAGAGGCTATTCAAAATGGCCTTTATTTAATATCTGGGGAAAATTCCCGAAATTTAATTGGTAATAGATTAATCATGCTCTCTTACTAATCCCTCACACTGACTTAACACTATGGCTGTATTTCGAAAGTGAGCACGGGAGTCAGTAAATATAACACAGCGGTCATGGAGGTTATGTTCTCTGTCCAGTCCCCTCCAAATGCAGTTTAAAAATGTTCAGAACGTTTGTGTGTGACTAAACACTGCCAGTGTTTCCAAGCTAGGGAGGTAACCAAGGAAATATTTGGAACTAAAGATAATCTCCTATATTATCATTCCGAAGTTCTGCAGGTTTCATTTGACCTTGGAAGCAGCTGCAGAACTGAGAGAATCAGTCTAAAAGAAACATGTGTACCGTTACTGTAGGATATGGAAATCTACGAGTACGTGAAGATATAGACATCTCCATAGCTCTTATCTATACACACACATACGCCACTCCACACTTTCCAGAAGCAGAAAATAGACTCATCAACCAGTAATCTCCGATCCTCCGTTTACACATCTATACATTCAACTCTAAAACCTAGGAGAGAACCTTAGGAAGCGCCTAATGTGAATGCCTGTGGTCCATGTTTACAAACCACCGGCTGTCTTAGAGCCACAGCCCAGCCCCACGAAACAAAACTGAAAGAGTTCAAGGCTAAGAAAGGACGCACAACGAAATAACATGCGGGATGCCTAAACTTGCACATCGTGTGGCTCTTGACAAGTTAACCTCTAAAGTCGTGATGGTTTCTTGAAAGGCAATCTAGGGTTCTGTGTCCCTAAGGGGCATGACTGTTTGTTAAAAGAAAACAGTCAGAGTCCAAACAAAGAAAGCAAATGCTTGTAGTCTTTGAATAATACCATCCACAAAAGCTTAATGTCAAAGCAACCTCGTATTACCAAAACTATGAGTTCATGAAGCATCACAGGAAATAATTTAATTTATGTACTCCTAAGAAGTTTTGAAACCAACTTTATTCTTTTAATTAGCAGGGAAACTAAACCCAGCTTCCTGGAGAATACACAATTGCATCACCCAAATGTGGATGCAATAGTGGTGACAATCGAATGCATTCTAGATTCTGCGTGCTGAAAATAACACACGTAGGCATTAAGTCCTATCAGTTTCTGAACTTTTTCTTTTATAGTAGGGAAGCAGATAATACTCGTCTTGTCAGTTCAGGGAACCGACCTGACGTGGCATCTGATACCAGGCCCCCAGCTATGGCCCCGCCTATCTTTCCAATAGATTAAAAGTTCCTCAAGGGAAGGAAAGAAGAATTTCCTTTATCTCACTGCCTAGCACAAGGCCTGGCACACAATAAACATTCGAGAAGTAAGTACTGACTCAACGAATCTGTTCAATAAAGCAGGTTAAACTGAACACTTCTACTCCTAAACTTGTATTTACTTTAAGGTTCTCAATTTTTGCCTATACTGGATGTTTACAAATATCTTCCTTATTTGTCCTGAAAACGCCTATCACGATTAGCCAATTTTTTATTCGTAATAAGAAAAAGAAAACGAGGATGTTTACCCAGCTCGGCTCTAAGATAGTTTTATGTGGACAATCGTTGGTTCAAATTAAAGTGAAACCTATTTTCATTGCTTGCCTTAACAAAACCTAATACATGCACATTTGTCTTTAAAACACACTTTAGAATAACGCCCAGAGGGTAAAGTAAGTGACTTGGAGTCTTTCTTACTCTAACACTTATTACGGTAATGGGCATTCAGCATTCAGCGACCAGTAGCAATCCACAAGCCTAAGCACAAAGGAAACGTTACTGCCTAAAGAATAATTTTAATAAAAAAGATACTATGATCCACAGCCACTACATACAAGTTTTTAATTTTTGAGAATCAGCCATGGGCAATAAATGAGGCCAAAGTCATGAGCCTGATCAGCACGTGTATGTCATTAGTTTCGTTTGTGGCACGAACTGGACTGTGCCCTAACCTGAGTTAGCTGACAGGTATGTAGCTAAGCAAGGAGGAAAACGAAATGACAAAACACGGATCAACACACATCCATCACCACTAAGTTTACTCAGATGGAACACACGTGTCGTGGCCAGCAGTGTAAACGGTGACATCTTGTTATTAATTGTAAGGCAAAAGTTCACAGGCCACTCAAAAGTTCTCCCGGGCTCAGGATTTTTCCATGTATTTGTGACGGTATTCTATTTATAACCCCAACAATACTCACATATTAATATAAAAGACGACCACATATTGAGTATCCAACTTCTAAAGCACGGCTATATAAACAGTCCTGTATAGAACTAGAATTCATGAAGAATTTACGCGAGCTTAAGTCAAGGTCAAGTCACTGGACAACAGTGCCACCTTCGTTACTAATTTGCAAGCGGCAGTGGGGAAACTACAGAACTAATAGATGTCTCTTCCTGGTTAAGTGTTTTATTAAAATAAAAGACAGAGCTAGAAAACAAGGTTCTCTCAGAGGCTGTGTCTTGAATGAAAAATCAGACACCATACGTCTCAAATACCGTGTGCAGCGGCAGAATTCAGGGCCCCGGAGGGCTTACTAGAAGCTACAGAAGCTTGGGGCCCGCTCCTTGAGATTTTGTTCTTGCAGACTGGAGACAGGGTCCAAAGAGCTGTGCTATGAAGAGGCACACGTGTGAGTGATGCGGATGACATTCTGGTCTGGCTTTGAAGCTCTGCCCTAAGCCCAACAGGACCCTGGGAAAGGAGGTTAAGTTTTGTGACCCGCTCTGTATAAGCCAATGTGCACCCGGCTTCCTAACGGAGAGATGAGGCCTATCTGGGGATGTCAAGTGTTTATCGTTCTAGAATGCCCCGCACATCCTTTATTTTTGAAAAGACAGATTAAATATGCAACCAGCATTAAGATGGTAAGCAGTGTCTGTTCAGTAGGTCCATCCAAAGAAAAGGTACCTAATGCGACTGGGTCTGGGTTGACAGGACTCTGCTGCCTTGAGTGGCTGCTGCTGCCACCGCCACCCTTTTTCAAGTCCTCGGCGTCACTGTAGCGCCGGATCCAGTAATTCAGCTCCTCCCGGTCTGCTTCCTGACATCGCCTTAGTACAGTGAGAGATCGTCGTGTTTTCTCCACCATGTCCATTATGCAGTTTAACAGCTGTGTGAGAAACGGGGCACAGGGGAAGAACACAGCAATCACCACAACGCAAAAGACTCTGGTGGGCAGCGAAACAAACTCTTTTAGGACGATGAAGGATGTGATTTTATTCCTGAAGGCTTCAGTCTAGTATCTTCAAAGGTCAGATTTGAAACGGAGACCCAACAGATGAGTAAACTCAATGGGAATGAGAGTGAAACGTGGGAGGCGTGAACATGACTCACGACAGAGATTTCAGCTGAAGGCACACAGCCAACTTCCAAATACTAATCCCATTACTGTATAAACTAAATGACCCATTTGCGATAAAACAGGAACCCACTGATCTGGCCTTGAGGACTCCTTTCCACGACCTCACATCTCTCTTACGTTAGCGGCTTTGTTATCAACGTAGAAATCAAATCCCAGATTTGATTTCAAATGTTCCCACTCATTAGGTTTCTCAAGGATAGCACAAAACACAATACCCTCAAAGCATCTCCAACATTTCTATTTTATCATAGAACCCCACTCCAGTTCTTTTCAAGACATATTTTAACCTAAATGATTACCGACATCTTACATGGTCAAGATGTTTCCATTCCTCTGCCCATTCTCTGTCTGTTAGTCTGTGATCAATCATTTCTTCTTGACGTGTGCCATGCAACCCTATGAATGTACAGAAGAAGGCTGAATCACCCTAAAGCATTCGGGACATAATCCATATGCACACAGGCACTTAGCAAAGACTAAACTAAATGATGTGAAAATACATTCGATTCTGGATGGAGACACAAGTCATACTCAGATTCACAATTACCGAATGGGCTCTTCGTTGAGTGATAAAACACTAAAACTAAAAGGAATTTTAGAGGTCATCTGGTCAGAACGCTTTCCTTTACATATGAAGAGATGCGGAGTAAAGTGACACCGTGCGCTGAGTCCATTATCCATAGAATGTTCCCAAAGTGAAAAATATAAATATATCCTCTTAACAAATACAAGAAACCACAAGCGGACATTAAGTGGTTTCAAAGTGTAGCTTTCTAGCATTAAAAATAAAGACAGCACAAATCACTTTACGTGGACAGGGTTATACTTTCTTAAAACAAGCATGGTAAAATTTCTCCGCATTTCAGCATGGGGAAAGGAACACAATCCTGTTGCGTAGACCTCCATGATGAAATTGGGCTGGCACAAGGTGAAAGCAACGTATACTCACTCAATTTACCAAAACATTAACAAAAAGAAATAAGTTGGACATCCTTTATGAAAAAATTCAACACACCAGACCTAAGTTTGGACAAATGTCTCGCATCCAAGCCAAGAAGCTGAAAATCCCAATTTGTAATCTCTAGCGGTAAGTATTAATGCTCTTTGACATCAGAGTTAAGGTACAACCCAAACAAGTAACCTGGAAATGTGCACCAAGTGAGTACCGACGGCAGTGAACGTGAGCAATCAGGTAGGAGGCTCATCAAAACGGAAAATAAATGTGTCTCACTGAGAGAACAGGGTGGAAGGCTGTGATCAGAGACCCCCGGAAACATGTTGCTCCTCCTACAAATCCATCATGGATGAAACAGCTTATTGTCCACTACAAAGGAAAGGCATTGGACTATGGCAATGTTTTCCATTTTAAATGATTCAAACTCCTTTTGGGTTAGCACTTCACACACTGTTACTCTGAACAGCAGATTAAGTGTAGTGTGGTTTGGTCTTCTGGGCATCCAGGCTCCTTCTCAAGAGGACATTGTGTAGGAGTTAAAGGACAGGAAGAGTTAGGAGATGTTACACTTCATTTTCTGTGAAATCAGAGTGGTTAGAAGTCCCCTCTTTTACCTGATTTAGAGAAATAAAGAGGATGAGTCACATGACTCTTTTTCAGCCAACCATGAAATGCGATTTAATTTATAGCTAATAGAAGTGAACAAATGCAGGATAGTGCTTTCTCCAATTAAATAAAGATCTAAATATAAAACACTTCACACCATCCTTGTCTAATTAGAGCATGTTCGGAGATTCATTTTTAAAGTTAAAATTGTCAATGCCACCTATTGGTAAAAAAGTAACATTGCAAATATGTGTTAATTTGCGTAATAGAAAAGACACTGGGGGAAATAATATTTAGTTATTACTCTGTTTGTTGTGACTATTTCAAGTTGAAATGTTTGCAAATATGTAATTTTTGTTGACTTATTTGTTGCTTGTGTTTTAGGGGGAAAAAAAACACTATCGTTGAATGAGTCATCACAGAAAACAACCAGAGAGTGATGAAGATATAAATATGGCATCGACTTTCACAATGGAAGCATCTTACTATTTGCTTTTAAGGACCAAGAACTCCAGAGGTCTCAAAAGTTTCAAAAATTCAAGGGTGCTTGGGTGGCTCAGTTGCTTTAATGGCTAACTTAGGCTCACGTCATGATCTCATGGTTCATGAGTTCAAGCCCTGCACTGGACTCATTGCTGTCAGTGAAGAGCCCACTTTGGATCCTCTGTCCCCTTCTCTCTCTCTCTCTCTCTCTCTCAATCTCTCTCTCTCTGCCCCTCCCCCACTTGTGCTTGCTTGCTCTCTCTCTCTCTCTCAAAAAAATAAACATTTAAAATTTTTTTTCAAAAATTCAGCAGATCTAAACCAGTGAGGATACAAGCTCTAACACCTGGAATAATATTAATGAGCAACAAGATGTCCGTGGCTAATGAGATTCCAACATTTGTAGAATACTGCTAAGCTTCATCTCATTAAAAAAAAAAAATGTACAGGGGTGCCTGGGTGGCTCAGTCGGTTGGGTGTCCGACTTCAGCTCAGGTCATGATCTCACGGTTTTTGAGTTCGAGCTCCGTGTCAGGCTCTGTGCTGATTGCTCGGAGCCTGGAGCCTGGAGCCTGGAGCCTGCTTCAGATTCTGTGTCTCCCTCTCTCTCTGTTCCTCCCCTGCTTGCACTGTCTCTTTCTCAAAAATAAATAAAGGTTAAAAAAAATTAACAACAACAAAAAAAACGTACATTAGAAACATGTTGGACCCCAAGTACTTGGTGAGAAAATGTATCATTTGCTACTTCTGAACTCTGAAGGTCATTTGTTAGGTAGAATCAAATCTTTAAAAAGGAAAAACTAAGACAACTCAAAATTTTACATTTATTAATTTCTCTATTTCAGATACTGAAATATTCATTACCACACTTTTTATTTCTGTTCATAATACCAGAGGGATATACTATGGGAAAATAGCTCATAATCATTAAAGAGCACATGTTCATTTGTGGGCAATTTGACAATAATGTTGAATTCTAACTGGTTCGTATAGTTCAGAAGATTTTAGCTAACTAGACTAAAACTCAAAGTTTACTTATAAACTAATGTTGCGTATAAAGGTATTTTATTAATTAAAAGATTCTAGTGAGTGTATGTCTCTACATAATAGGCATTTATAAGTCATACCAGACCAAGTATACTTTTATGACAATTTTTATATTCTCAAAATGGCAGCCTAATGTAACACCACAATTTGTTACTCGTGCATCAAGATTTTATTTTACATTAACACACACTAAACTCTGCCAGACTTTAGGAATGGTTAAGTAGTTGCACATATTTATAGAGATTAGCACTATTAGTTTCATAAGCTAATATAATTAAAAGGTAAGGAACGTGGTCTGAAGAAAAATCACATAAAACCAGTGGGTACAGATAGAATTCATAAAGGAATATTTTACATTACTAGATGAAAACGTAATCATTGCACATAAGCGTAATTACTTCCGTGCTGATTACTTTATAGTGCACTGGAACTAATATTTTATATAATGGCATTTGCTGCCGCCTAAAAAAGAGGCCATTTCTTAACACCTACAAGAGTGGATATCTTGAACCGTCTCACAATGAACTGGCGACTCTACTTCTATTTAAAAATGAGCAATTATGGCTTGGGGGCAGGAAGCCCTAAGTAAATGACAGGGCCTTTGCTTAGAAGGCGGTTGTTACCACATTTGATTTGGGGGTCAAAATGTTGATCCAGATTGAGAAATAACATAACCATTTTTGAGAGCTCTTCAGAAATGGTACCTGAGAGAACACTACACAGATTGGCTGTTACGAAAGCACAAATTGTATGCTTAGCCATTTGCCTGACACGCCATGTAAATGTAGAAATGACCGTTGTGGGGCAACAGAATTACTGGTTTACTATCTCACAACCGGGGCCTCAACTGCCCCTCTTGTCACCCTGACCCCTCCCCCCGCCCCCACTTTCTGCTTTCTGAACATTTGGAGGGTTAAGTTTTGTAGAAAGCCAAAAGACCCCGAGGTGGCAGCCCTACCCACTAGCAGCCTAGTGAGAAACCGAACATAAACTGTTGCTCATCACGCCATCTCTGTCTGTGGCTAAAAACTCTGCCTCTGCTATCCGAGCAGCAGACAACTGGCTGGCTGTGTTTCCCTAAGTTCCGCACCCTCAGCTCTGTGTTCTGGTTTCCCACTTAGACGTCACCCCTTGCTGTTTTCTCTATCCTGTCCATCGGGTCTACCAAGTCAGGAAAGTTCATCAACAATCAGCTGACTGAAGAAGTCCCGCTGGCATGTGGTGACATGGCTGACACAGGAGATGGAAAAGGGAGAAATGATCGACTGTTGCTCTCAGTTTACAAGTAGCTCAATTCGTCAAAATGAGAATTACAAGAGCCCAGGAACAGGGCTCTGACGCCGTGTGTCAAATCTTACCTTGTTCATCTTCCCTCTTATTTGTCATGGCGGACACTTGCTCTTTAGAAGGCAATGTCTCCTAAACGCTTCGCTTCAGTAGTTTTATGTAAAGAAGGAATGAACCCAGGCGGATGGAACACATATTTACCCAAACTCATTCTTTCTCTGGTACTCTGATCTATGACACAAAACTGTCAATACTAAATTCAATCACTGTCACTTTCAGGTGAAAAGAGTACCACATCATTCCTCAAAGAACACCTGTTGATTTAAGCCAGAGACATCATGCCATGTCATATTTTTCAAATACAGAATATCACACAGACTGGGAAAAGCAAACTGAACTCTGAGACTATCTGAAATAAAAGTACAATGAAAGGAAAAAAAAACATTTTAACATTAAAAAAAATATCTATGGCAGACAGGCTGCTTACGAAATCTCTAATGTTAAACTAAAAATTCACTTTGCATTTGTTGAGGACTTAATTGAAAAAAAAATTTTTTTAATGTTTATTTTTGAGAGACAGAGAGAAAGAGAGACAGAGCATGAGCGGGGGAGAGGCAGAGAGAAAGGGAGACACAGAATCTGAAGCAGGCTCCGGGCTCTGAGCTGTCAGCACAGCGCCCGACGCGGGGCTCGAACCCACAGACTGCGAGATCGTGACCTGAGCCGAAGTCGACACTTAACTGACTGAGCCACCCAGGCGCCCCTATTATTAATGTAGATGCCCCCTTCCAAAAAAAAAAAAAAAAAAAAAAAATTAGCCCGCTGCCATGAAGACTGTAAGTAACTGAGAGAGAAAGCACAGCTGTTAAAGAACATATTAATACTAGCCAAGTGTTCTCATAAAGGAGACAATAAAAAGAAAGGAGAATTTTTACCCCTATCACAGATTTCAAGCCTCAAGTTCAGTTGAGAAGTAATGAGTGAGTCTTTACGCCTCCAATCCCGTAAGAAGTGAACAGATCCTTCAGTCTTACCCATAGGTCTGTTTCTGTCCCTGAGGTCCCTGTGGCTGGGGTGTCGATAGGAGTCCCTGTAGTGGTGGGCAATGGCCATATCATCCAAACGGTAATGCTGAGGTGGAGGTGGGGTGGGGTGAGGCAGGCCATTGGGCTGGTAGGACAAGCCGTTATTTGGACTGTACCGCTGGCCTGGGCTAATAGTGCATGGTCGCTTGCTTGGATGTTCTGAGTGCAAAGGCTCTCTGTCAAAGCCATTTTCTTTGGTTCTAAAGGGGGAAGAAAAGAGTTGCGTCATGTTACTCAAAAGCCAGCATAGTTCAGATACTCACATTTGAACTTATAATATAAACAGAATGCTTCTTTATTGGCCAGAAACTTTCTAAAACTCAGCTTCCCAGAAGACCTATGGGAATTCACTGAAACCCATACTGAGGCCTAAAGAATCACAAGACTGCACACATGAGAAAATGAGTCCACTCCTCAAGTTAGCAAATATCTTTTCAGTTGAAACTCAGCTGGCTGGGTCACAAGTAAGAGGAATCCCAACCTCCCACTATGGTTAACACTTTCATTCAAAAATGAGTACCTGATTTCAAACAAATTACCCTAAAACTGAACTATCTTCGATGAAGATTCATCAAGGTAGTGTGGCATCACTCTCTTGACGAATTCTTAAGGGGAGTCTGTTCCATTTATCCAACTTGGCATCTGACTTTCATGTCAGAACATCTAAGAGCTGTGTTGCCCAATACAATAGCTACATGCAGCTGTCTAAATTTCACTGGAAGCTAACTGAAATTAAGCTTAAAATTCAGTCCTTCATTATCAATAGCCACATTTCGGGTACTCAATCACCACCTCTGGCAATGGTATTGGACTGCACAGATACAGAACATTTCCATCATCCCAGAAAGTTCTACTGCAAAGGGCTGACCCAACTGAACTAATACAGCAAAGCCATGCCATGTCTGGGAGTCTGACATTGCCTTTGTCACCAAGATCATTCATCAGCAGTCATAAACAGCCACCTGGAAGTAAGCCCCCCTTAAAGCAGAGGAAGCTCGCCCAGAGAGCTTATGTGACCTGTCATCAGGTCTCAGGGCAAGATGGGCACACCCTGACTGTACTTCGTGATGTGATACGCAGAGCTTTGAACTTGGCTTTCAGAAGGAATACAGTCTACCAATGAGCCCTGATAACTAATCACTGCTCCTCGAGTCTCAAACAGAAATAGGGCTAAAGAAATATTTGGGGGCTGTATATATCTCTATTCTTAGAGACCCACTCAGTATATCCAGTAAGATAAGAATGATCCACATCCAACACTGACAGAAATCACAGCTCCTAAATTAATTGTTTCCTTGGTGTTTGGCTCTCCCCACAAGACCAGTACTCTGTCCTTAGGCCAGTGATAACACCTATTTTCCCAGGGAAATTTCCCCACGAGAATTCTACCAAGTCACAGTAACTGTAGATTTCCACATGCCTTTTGGTTTCAGGTGGGTGACAATAGCATAGAGACCTTTTAAGACACTTTTCCTGGTTTCCTACTGTCCAGGATACTCTGTCTGATGATACCAGAGGGATCTGCATGGAAACTAACTCAACAACAGAGATGCAGAGATTAGAGCAGTAAGATTCTATCATGAACCATCCCGTATGTCCCTTTAGAGTAGAGCCTTGGTGACAGTTTATACACACCGGTTGAGGAGGATGGAGGAGTTAGAGACAGAAGGCCCAAGTACACAGAGAACTGAAACTCTGCAGGGTTCAATGTGAAATGAATATATGCCCACTGCATGCCGAAGAAAGATGCACCGTTCTAGAGACAGGAGCCTGGGCAACGTTGGAAATGATAGCAGGGCATGGTCCTCGCGAGAGTGGCAGCCAGAAGTCTTAATGCCGCCCCATCAGAGCATGTGTCTGAAACACATTGACTCCATACATACCGATCATCGATAACAGACTAAAATGCCCAATGTATCTCAGACATTAGCTAAATGCACTGCTTTAAAATAATTTTCAAAAGGGAAAGGGAACATTCTAGCTACCAATTTATCTTCTCAGAATATATTTATGTCATTTGAATCTGTATTTTCATATCCTCTACATTTCTGAATAACACACTTCAACATTCAATGTGCATGACCAGCATTTGGAAAATACTGAAGACTATTAGTAGCTATGAACATAATGCTAACACAGCACCTACCTTACCGGCAGGGTGGTGTAGTGGAAAGAGCACTGGACTGGGAATCAAGAGACCTGAGATCTAGTCCTGGCTCTTCCACGACTAGCTGTGTGACCTTGGGCAAGCCACTTAACCTCTCTGGACCTCAGTTTGCTCATCTGTAAAATGAAAGGGTTGGACTAGATCAGTGGTTTTCAAACTGTGCCACCTGAGGTGCTTTTAAGGGATTCTGCAGGTAATGAAGAACTTTTCCCCCAAACAATCAAGATTTCAAGGGCCAGAGGAAACCCCTTATTCTTATCTGTTTTACCAGTTGGGGTTCCACCTAAGGTTCCATTTTAAAGGAAAAAGTCTGCTGCTAATATCAAGTTTGAAAACCACTGGACTAGATGATTTCTGAGGTCCTTGCTAGCTTGAAAACCCTGCAATTCAATTATTCTGTTTACATCTACATGTCACTTATGCCATCAGGGTCATGATCAAAACACACAGGGCTAACGGTCCTCTGGCCCGATGGTGTCAAAGTCAACCACATTAGCCAACAGAGAACTTCTCTGTTCTTTGCTTTGGACAATTTATAAATATTTGTAGCTGATTTTTGGCGCAAAAATAAAAACTATCCTCTAAATACCTTGTAGCAGCCCCTGTCGAATTTCTAAATACACAAATATCTCTGACTCAGCTGTCAAACCACACAACTTACTGGTTTTGTCTCTCCTGGTTCAATGATAACAGCAACACACAACACTGGAAGAATTCTTATAATTTTCCAAGTGGTTGGATATGTTATGTACTTGAACCCTCAGATCAGCTGTCTGATCAGTGCTGTTACTTCGATGACCTATTATTATGAAAAACGAAGCTTTCCCCCCCCTAAACATTAGTTTCTACATTAGTAGAATAGATGCATTAGTATCTAAGAAGCAGGGCTAGGTCCTGAGTCTATCCTATCATTTCTATCAGGTCCCTGCTGTCTTATCCTGGGTCCCAGGACTCTGCTAGCCTATTGAAACAATAAAGCTCATCACCTCACAAAGTTGGCTATATTTTACCAGCAAAGCATTAAAACATTCACGGCTCATAGAAACAAAGCTATGAAGAAGTCTCCCCGGTGCTTCCACAAATCACCATGTCCAGTTACAAGGGTAACCCTATTCAAAGGATGTATGTCCAGAAAGGTAACTAAAACATCTGAAGCGCTATTTGCCGTCTTCTTAGAAATGCCTACAACTGTCTCCACCTCATTTGCTTGAGCAAATTCCAAATTAGCCCTTTATATGTTGCCCTTTCAAAGCGTATCGGGCTGAACTAACAAACTGTCCCATCGCTTTTCATTGTCTCATCCCAGCATACTCTTGAAATAACTCAAATTCGAGTGGGAAGTCTGTCACGTCTCAGAGATTTCCAGGAGGCATTTTTCTTGTTTGTTTGTTTTTTAAATCAGCCTGAGAATATTCCATCTCCCCAGCAGAAATTCTCCTGAACATAACCCAACTACTTTCACATTTAGATCCCAATCATTCCTCTCTCAAGAGTCTGATGACCCTAAGAATAGAGGGCCATTCAGGACTCAGCTGTGTGACCTTGGGAAAGTTAACATTCTGGCTTCAGTTTCCTGTCCAATAAAATGGGACCAAAGGCAAACAATATGTGTTAACACACACACACACACACACACACACACCCCAAAACTTAAGAGGTGACCTAATTTACATTTTACCACATCTCAGGCTGTGTTTTCCCCCCAGCTCCTCAGTAATAAAGGCTGTGAACCATTTTAGAAAAAACAACAACACATTTTTCAAACATTTTCCTCTACATAAAGTATTTCAAAACTTATGATTGACTAGTGTGCGCTGATAATCCCTATTTATATAGAACAGTGTAACATTCAAGGAAATGAGGGAAACGGAAAAAGTTATTATAAAATCATGACAGACAGAATGAGAGGACCAATCTCCTACATGACTCGAACAGGCATTTTTTTTTCCTCAAAAAAAAAAAAAATGTGGTGGAAAATATCACTATGAAGATTGCTGTTCTAGAGAGATGCAAATCTGGACAGCATAATAGGCGATAGAATGGCAAGGAAAAAAAACTTACAAATTCTAACCTCAGTGCTATTGCAAATCAATATCTGCGCTGGGTCGTCACTTTGAGTTACCGCAGGTATTTCAAACAGGACGTGTCCAAACTGACCTCATCCTTCTCTGGTACTTCCTGTGCTGGTCAATTTTGCCACCTTCTACCTAGTCGCCCAAGCAGACACTTGGAAGTCATGCTACAACTTTCCTCTCCTAATCAAGTGCGGCCAAGGGCTTGACTGCCTGGCACAGACCCCCCTGCCCTACCCCAGGACACCTCATCTCGGGCTGCTCCCACCACTGTCTCCCTCAACCAGCATCTCAGCCAGAGCCAGGGCTAAGATGCCAGCAGACTGTCACAATCAAAACATACGCATGTATTTTTCTATTTCAGAAGTGCATACTTAAATCTCAGGAGGTAACAGTTGTATGATCAAGAAGCCCAAAGACATTAATAACTTAAATACATCTTTCTTCCCTTTCCGAACACGTGTGATTTGTTAAGGTTCCCAGAGACTAACCGGACGCTGAACCAAAGTGGAGGGATATCATTCTTGACATCCTATTTTCAGAACACAAATCAGCCAAAGGTCTCTTCAGGAATTGTTAGGAACTAGGTGAGGTTAGGTGGTTAGGTAAAAACTTTACAGAACACCTTTCCACTGGTGTTGAGTAATGTATCTGAAATGAAATAGATTAAGAAATTACCCTGCCTCCTTAAAAGGAAAATCAAAGCTAATTCTTCATGACACCCCAGGGTGGTTTCAACGTTCTTGCCATCTCCCTGGAGGAAGATGGGGAAGCACAGAGAGCTGGATGACACAGGACCATCACCGCTGGGCCATACGGCAAGAAGCACCTTCGTCTCTCCACGGCTAAAGCAGCACCCAGGAGACAGCTTCCTGAGCAGTATGCTAATACTTTCAGGAGTGAATAAGATGCAGGTGGGCGTTTGCCACTCCAGACAGACACCCACCACGCCTGGATCTTCAAAGATTACAATCTGCGGGTTCACAGAGCCATCTGAGTCCTGCCTCCCGTGTCTCCTAAAGCTTGCCACCTGCTCAGCAGCTGGGGTACTTGCTGCTGGCTGTCCCCGTGCCTTTCCTAATTTCTGGCCACTGCAAGGTACTCATGTTCTCCTGCTCCTGACCTCTCTCTGCAACTGTGCTTTCTTACTCTCTCATCTAGACATTCCAACTGGAGCCCTCCAGTTTTTTTCCTGTCAGTGAACCAGTCATGGCATTTTGTCCCTGGGCTACTCATGGTGATTTTCATGGTTGTGGCTGTTTCAGATAGGTGTCTTTTAAAACAGGAGAAAGCAAGAAAGTAAGAAAGCAAGCAAGCAAGATTCTTGAGGGAGAGCCCATTTGGTATACTCCTGGAAATGACGGCATTCAGCTTAACTTTCTTTGTTCCAGTAGTGCTGGCATTGTTGTTGTTACGCGTGTTGTGCGTGTGGCGCTTTCCTTTGTTTTGGTTCAGACATCTAGTGTGTGTAATGCGCTGTCCTAAGCTTTAGTGGGAATACAAAGATGACCAAGACACAACTCACGATCCCCCCAACACCCTCCTCATATGATTACCTCTCAGTACTAGACTTATCTGGAAGCGTGCTGGCAAGAAATAAACACAATTTCATCAGAGACATAAGGCTCCTATACGTCCATGCAGGACCTGAATTTGGCAGGTAGCATAAAAATAGTACAAGAGGGGACTGGGCTGTTAGGAATAAAGATCACTCCACGATGACACTCGAAAGAGCGGAGGCTATGGAGAGGGCTTCAGATTTTGGCACCGCTGATTGCTGGAACTTAGAAAGCTTAACCCCTATGAGCCTCTGTGTTTTCATCCACAAAGTGAGAATGGCGGTCTCAGAGCTACTAAGAGGGCTATCTGAAAAACTCCGCGTGCGGAGCCCAGCACGCATTTGGCATTCAATAACTTAACCAAGTCACTTTGTGTTCAAGGTGGGGCATGCAGTGGCTGGTGGTAGAAGAAACGTAGCTATAAGAGCATGGGAGTTTGAGTCAGAGGAGGAAGGATCAGAATCCCATCAGTGCCTCTTACAAGCCATGTGACCTCAGGCCCATTCTCCAGCCTGCCTGTACACCGGAGGACTGTCAGAATAAGTGCCCTACGGTAGTCCCCCCCTCTCTGCGGTTTCCCAGCTCCCATGGTCAACCGCAGTCCTGGAGCAGATGACCCTCCTTCTAACAAATCATCTGAAGGCCTGTTATCATAGCCTGATGCGACATCGCGATGCCCACGTCATCCATGTCACTTCATCTCATCACGTGGGCATTCTTTCATCCCACCTCGTCACAGGAAGGGTGAGTAAGATATTCTGAGACCACGTTCACACAAACTTTTATTACAGCGTGTTGTTACAACTGTTCTATATTATTCACGTGGCTGCTGATCTCTTACTGTGCCTAATTTGTAAATCCAACTTTATCGCAGGTATGTCCGTAGAGGACAAAACATAGTATACAGAGTGGTTTTAGGCATCCGCTGCGGGAGGCTGCTTGGAACGTATGCCCACGGATGGCGGGGGCCTACTATATATTAATATGTCGGTTATTTAGCGTGAGGACTGGCACATCTTAAGTGCTCGGGAAAACAGTAACCATTTTTTTAAGTTTATTTTTGAGACAGAGATACAGAGAGATAAGGAGAGAGATTGAGCTTGTGAGCAGCGGAGGGGCAGAGGGAGAGGGAGAGAGAGAGGGAGAGAGAGAATCCCAAGGAGGCTCCAGCGCTCTCAGTGCAGAGCCTGATGTGAGGCTGGACACCACGAACCATGAGATCACGACCTAAGCCAAAACCAAGAGTCGGATGCTTAACCACCTAAGCCACCCAGACACTCCAAACGGTAGCCATTTTTAGTATTTATGATTGGGAAGCCTTCATTCAAATAGTAGATACTGAGTTAGCCTATAAAGTATGGACAGAACGATGACATACAAGAACCAACGAAAAGGGCAGAAATCACCAGAACACAGACTCAAGCATGAGGAGTATTCAGCAGGGCTAGACCCTAGGAGAGCAGCAAGAAGCAAGGCTGGCAAGTTCATGCTGAGGTTGGTGTGGAGAGACCAAAACATCCCCTACAACCATGCAAGTCTTCTTATCACGTAAATGCAACTTAATCCTATTTCACTAGAAACCTTCACAATTGATCTGACTATATAAAAAAAAAGTCACCTCTAGAAGAATGACTACTCACTTCACGCAACTCAAGACTGCGTAAAAGATGTGACACGAAACAAGAATGCATGAATGTAACATAAATTCCCTACATTTTGTCATAGACAACTGAATGCAAAAGACGATATGAACTTAATTCTTACTTCCATCATCAGTTAATCCTACCACTCCCTGTAAAGTGTATCTACCTTTTCTTTCTAGAAAGACAAAAACATCAAAACCTCACTTATTCTACAGAAATGGAAAAATGGGCTTGGTAGGTTCAGCCGGCATGTGCTGTGATGACCCATCTTAACATTCAACCAACACGGTTTCAAAACGACTGCCTTCTGACCCTCCAACCTTCAGTATTTTTTAATTTACTCATTAAGTCAGGAAACCTGGCTGACTGAGGATCCTGTCCTGGATAGTAAACCCCCAGATTATACTATCACATTTACCCACTTGGGCAGTTACACGGCAGAAATGAGTAAAGGGGGAAAGTAAGGGGGGGGGGACACCCAATTTCTCGTTGAGCTTATTTAGACTGCATATTAAAACATAATTTGTGGAACTGCAAGATTTCAGGTATGTAAATATGCTGGGTTTGCCACTAAGAAGCTTTATGACTTTAGGCAAGTTCTTTGGGCCTTCGTTTCCTCGAGCCTAAAGAGAAAGGGTTGGCCTGGTAGATCCCAAAGATCCCTCCCCGCTGACAAGCTGCAGAATTCCAAAGGTCAAACAAGTCTTTGTAGAAAATAATATTTAATTATTGAGGGAGGAGGAAATATATAATAGTGCAACTACGTGGCCTACATAATAAAGTCTCGATGTGTTAAGGTGAGAACGATTTAAAGCATAGTTAAATTAAAATGATGGCCTAGAAGAAGAGGATTAATATTTAACACTGATCATTTGAAATAGTAAGGGGTGGAGGTGGAACTCGTGTTACCCATACAAACCCAAAGATCATTCAGCTGGATTTCTTAAGCAAGAAAGATTCTCTGAGTCAGAAGATCAGCATGAACTGTGAACACAGTATTAAAAAGACACATTATGACCCAAAGCTGCGATATCAAAGCTGTGAGAAAAGAAAGGTAGCAATGATAATTAACGGAACACAGGTTTTTTTTTTCACCCTAAAGTTTTTTAACCATTTTGCAGTCTCAAAGGAATGCAGCCTTGTCTAATTGTTCTTTCCCTCCTCACCCCATATGAAAGTGTGAGTGGCTTCATGACTCTCATGGTGAGAAGTTTTAAAGAGTGCCCTTCTAGTCTTATCTTTGAAAGTGGTCACTTTGGGGGCACCTGGGTGGCTCGGTCGGTTAAGTGTCCAACTTCAGCTCAGGTCATGATCTCATGGTCCGTGAGTTCGAGCCCTGCGTCGGGCTCTGTGCTAACAGCTCAGAGCCTGGAGCCTGTTTCAGATTCTGTGTCTCCCTCTCTCTATGCCCCTCCCCTGTTCATGCTCTGTCTCTCTCTGTCTCAAAATAAATAAACGTTAAAAAAAAAAAAAAGAAAAGAAAGTGGTCACTTTGTGTAACCAGTGCAAGGAAGGTCCCCATCCCCTTCGTCATTTTCTTCCTTCACAGAGTGACAAAATAAAGGTCTACCGTAACCAATCAACTTTTAAATGTCAACGAAGAGTAGAAATCAGAATTTTCCATTTACTTTCCTCAGCATTTTAAATAATGGCATGATTTTAAAACGAAAATTGTCTTTTTCTAAGTCAGGTTGTATACTATTCTACCACAGACCTACCAACGCAGTACAGTTGTTCAGAAAATTCACCCTGGAGATATTTTAAAAAGGAAGTTGACTAGATTTCAGGTTTGTTTTTGTTTTTTTTTGACAGAAAAAAAAATTTCATAGATTCCCCCAGAGTGTTCATTTCTCTGTAAATAACAATAATGTTTAAGAAAAGAAGAAGAAAAAAAAATAACCAATGGCAATCACATTTAAGGATGAGAAGAAAGTTACATTTGCCAAAACCCATCCCTGAAATTCACGATGACTGTTCAGTGGATTAAATCTGCAATCGTCACAGAATTTGAGCCCCTAAAGTTGTAAACAAAATATAGAGCGCTCTTTTGTTCGTGACATGTCATGAACAAATTACCAAAATGTGTTTTCTCCTCAGGTGTCAGTTTTTCCCTCTTTTAGTGACTGATGGTTCCCAGTGTTATTACAGAAACAGATTGATCTTTTTAATGAGCCAGTTTAATAGACTCCAAAATCTCACCGTGGCTGCTCATCCATGTCAGACCATATGCACCAACAAAACATTCAGTAAAACAAAAAAAGCTCTGCTGTCAGCTCCATACTCTATAAAATTTCATATAGTAGATCTGGATATACAGATAAATAACCGGAGAAGAGGAAAATGCATATGCAAACAAGATGCAGAAAATATATGCAAAAAAATACTGTAGAGACCCATATTTTCTTGGCTCTGATCACATTCCCACAAGATACAAATGTATTTACACAACATGTTCTCATTACCCATCCTCCTAAGTCTAAGGAAAGCCACTTGCCATCCTTCCATTAAAACACACACTTCGGGGTCCCACTTGCAAAAGAATGTTCCAGCCCAAGAGCAACTGTGTGAATTCTGACGCCAGCAACTCTCGATGAATAACCGAAGGGAGAATAAGCCTGGAGGCTCTTTTAAGAAAGTTCTACTTGATCGCATGCAAACATGCATGCACATACAGCTACAGATCACCAAAACAAAAATGCTGATTATCTGTGGAACTTAAAGGAAGTTTCCATATCAGTGTTAGCACACTGCTCAAGGCTCACCTCAGCGTCGTCTGAGCAAAGTCTGCAGGCACAACACCTTCAAATAGAAAACACTGGAAAGAAAACCAGTGGGGCAAGGGCTGGGAATATAGAGAAGGAAATGAAACTGTTTTGTCTGCTAGTCAGCAATTGGGGTTTCTAGAACAGGTGGTGTCCACTTCCAACTTTGCCCTATAGGATTATCTTTACCTTTATGGCAGCCATCTCAACCTTTCCCTGGTATCCGAGCGTCCACTCAAATGTTTTCTTCCCAAGTGTCCATCTACTCTCTCCCTAATTCTTTGATATGATCCTAGAAAAATGGAGCCTGAACATCTCCATACCTGCACATAGCACTGATTTCCTGCAGGGTAAATGGGTTAGAATCAGAGTAAGGTACCTGTGAATCATCTGTTCTCGGGCTGGCTCTTGGTTTTCAGTATCATGTGGACACCACTCAGACACCTGGATTAAGCGGCTTCCTTTAAAAGCTAAAGTACCAAATGCTGCAGTACGACTGAGGAAATACGGCTTGCAAAGACGAGAAAGCAGCACTGCAGGCAGGTCATGTTTGGAGGTGGGTCTACAGCATGTCAGAAGTAAACTACCGTTTAACCTTTTGCTTTAGGATTTTAAACCACTAAAGGGTCCTACGTCGAGAGGAGAAAAATTCCAGAGACTGTAGCATAAAAACTGCTTAACAGAGGATTATGTAATAACTGTATGTAAACTGGCCGGCTTTTAATAACATCCTGATTTGCAAAGCAGCTAATACATTTAAGGGTAGCTAAGTCGGTCACAGATAGATGTCTCTGAGTAGCTCCAAGGATCATAAGCTCCTATGAATCTGGAACATAATTGTGCCAGAACGTTAACCCCCTCAAAGGCTGTCACATTCATGCCTGATGAAATGCAGAAAGAGAGAATGGGTAAGTAGAGAAAGGAGACAAATCACGTGACAAACACATTTCTGAATAGTTTCCTTTGGATACAGTTCCATATTTTTACAAATACTATGCAGGATGCTGCTAATAAGGCTTCAAACTCCTCTATTAGAAAATATTTATATAGGAGAATGAGGTCCTCAAGAAAATTATTTTAACAGGCACATGAGAAATTTCACGGAAACGCCTTATTCAACAACCACTTTGTAGGGCTGAATGGAGAACGGGCTTTGTTTTACAGTTCTTAGAATTCTCAGGTGCGAGAGCAGAGTGTCTGATGGAATGAATATTGGCTGATAAACTATTCAGCAAAAAATGCCATCTATTAATCCTATTAACTTAATGCCTATCTTCACTCAGTTCATCTAGCTTCCCAGAAGTTTTCTCGTAACTCAAATAAACCCCAAATGAAAAAGCTATTGCATTGTGTTTATTGAGCGACGCCTAAAGGCCAGCCTTCAAAACCACTGTGTTCTGAGAAAACCTGGAATGGCAAATTTCCTAACACTGAAGGGCAAAATATGTGGTCGGGTCGAATTATCTAATAAATAAGAATCTCAGTCTGGACTGTATGTCTAAGGACCATCAGTGGCACCTAGGATATCTGAATATTATTCATCTTCACCTTCTCCTTTAACGAAGATAAACCTGCACCAAAGACTGACTGACACGGGCCAGAGATTCATCATCGCTCTGTAACATCCCCCCACCCCGGGCCAGCACAAGCTCAGAGACGGCCACCCTAGCGCAGTGCTGTGTTGCAAGGGGACAGCAGTTCAGACGTGACGCGAAACACGGTGTTTGTTCCACAGATGGGAGGAAAAGGCCACGGTGAGTCCAGGGTCCCCCCCGCTCACCTGTCTGGAGTTCGCCTCTTCCCGTTTTCGTTCACATCGAGAAGCAGCTCTGAGGAGTCAACAGGTGAGGTGGTGCTGGCATCCAGAAGCAGCTGTTCATGCTGGGCGAGGTACTGGGCAGGGTTCTGTTTGGCCAGCCTTGCGCAGTGGAGGAGCTCGCGCTGCAGCAGGGGCAAGTTGGCCTGTGGGAGCACGACAGGAATGAGAGGGCGGGCCGGGAGGCTCCTTCCAACCAGTGGACCTGGTCCGCTTTTTCCAACACTGGCGTGCACGTGACCCAGTGCAGCACCTGAGCCTGGGTTGCCCCAGACGTGGGGCACCTGACCTCTGTGAGGCCCACCTCACCGATCCCGCCTCGGTGTCCCAGACAACCTTGGCAGTGGCACCTGTTTGCTTTTAGAGTCCCTTCGTACTCCAACACAATGGGATTATAAACTCCATAGGATATCAGCTTCCGGCCCCACCCGTGAGCAACTTCTATCTCCACAGGGAAGAGGGAAGGGACGTGAAATACAAATACGGTTCAATTAACCTCGAGGTGAGCTCCCTAATGCATCCAAACTATCTAGTGACCTACCTAGGTAAAACAGGTGAACCCCGTGAAATACCTCTGGCCAGCTACTAACTCCAAACGAAAAAATACAGAGATGAACATAAAGGTTGCTTTTAATACTCATCAGATTTATGCGACATTTAAGTAATGGCCTGAGTTCGGTCAGATATCCCAGTTGGAATTTATGCAGAAAGCAGCAAATACTACTAGTCCACCACGGAAATCTGCTTTCTTTGCACCGATCAGCCTTATTCTGAGGAATGTGCATTTTCTAGCATCAGAAGAAATCCTATGTGGGGTGCCTGGGTGGCTCAGTCGGTTGAGCGTCCAACTTCGGCTCAGGTCATGATCTCGCGGTCCGTGAGTTCGAGCCCCGCGTTGGGCTCTGTGCTGACAGCTCAGAGCCTGGAGCCTGCTTCGGATTCTGTGTCTCCCTCTCTCTCTGCCCCTCCCCCACTCATGCTCTGTCTCTCTCTGTCAAAAATAAATAAAACATTAAAAATATATATATATAGGGGCGCCTGGGTGGCTCAGTCGGTTGAGCGTCCAACTTCGGCTCAGGTCATGATCTCGCGGTCCGTGAGTTCGAGCCCCGCGTCGGGCTCTGGGCTGATGGCTCAGAGCCTGGAGCCTGTTTCCGATTCTGTGTCTCCCTCTCTCTCTGCCCCTCCCCCGTTCATGCTCTGTCTCTCTCTGTCCCAAAAATAAATAAACGTTGAAAAAAAAAAAAATATATATATATATATATTAAAGTGGCTAATTCTAAAAAAAAAAAAAGAAATCCTATATACCCATCGCTCTCACTGCACACCAAGCCTAGCACTTTGAAAAAGACTCTCAGAATATGCTTGTTGATAGATCATTCTGGCAAGCTCAAATGTAATAAAAAGGAAGGAGATAATTTCACACACAGTAAAGCATTAAAATGAAAATCTTGGAATTTTACTGAGAAGTCAACTTACTCTGACATTATAAATCTACGTTGTTGTTGTGTTTTCTCTTCTCTTTTATTTTTTACCTTCCGGGGGGAGGGGGACAGAGTGGATAGTTATGGGAGGGCTAACAGCACTCATCCCCAATAGCCCTTAACTCTCCAAATTCAAGGAAAGATCAATAACATAAATCTCTTCATGACACAAGGATTTTATTTGTAGGAACCAGGTGCCATGTACCGTGATTAACCTATTGGGTGGAAAAGTGTTGCTGAATCCAGGAGGTCCCAGGTACCTCAATCTTTGGACACAAGAGCCTTAAAAAAAAAAAAAAAAAAAAGCCCTATGGACTATCAGGGACAGGCACTAGCGTTAAACTTGCACCGCAAATCCATTTTCCGAGTATTAATCAAAAATCCATCTCATAGTAATACCACACCAATATATGCTGCAGAAGGTATAAAACACTAAGGTATTTGCTAAAGATAAGCACACACCACACGTCG